>NC_084888.1:28386803-31241803 GCF_958979055.1 Alnus glutinosa
ATCAATCAAGTGAGAAACAAAACAAGCTTAGAACTCAAAGCATTCTTTCTTTCATATATTCGAGTTCATTTGAGCTATTCAAGTTCAATTCATACAAGAGTTCTAGTGAGAGAGATACTGTTGTAAAAGCTTTATTTGTATATCCTTCTCAAAAAGGAGAATTGTCATTGTGAGAGAAATCTCAAACCCGATCCACAATCAATTGTATCAAGAGGGTTGGTGTGACCCTTGTGAGGTGTGAAGGAGATTTTCCACCTTGTGAAGAAGAGTAGTGTACTCTTGAAGTGTAAAGGTTTTAACTCCACGTGCAAGGAGTTTGGTTTAGTGGATTGAAATCTCAAGTGGTGTGCTTGGGGAGTGGACGTAGGTCAGGTGGACTGAACCACGATAAATCGCTGAGTTTGAATCTCTCTCTCTATCTCTTTATTATTCCAACATTTATATTCTCTGCATTTTATATTGTTCTAAATTCTTAATTCAGTATAATTTGTATTAAAAGAAAAGTTTGCCATCAATCCTATTCACCCCCCCTCTAGGGTTGATTATCTGGGTAACAGTTTCAATTATGAAGAGAGAGGTCAAGCATCAAGAGGACGAGGACGAGGAAATAATTTGAAGCAATATGGAAGAAGGTATGATAAATCTCAAGTCAAATGTTATAATTGCCAAAAATATGGTCATTATGCTTGGGAGTGTAGAAGCCATACTAACAATGTTGAAGAGAAAGTTAATTATGCTGAAAATGAGGAAACGGAGCCCACTTTATTGCTAGCTTATAAAGGAGAAGAAAGAGGAGAGAAGAACTCGTGGTATCTTGATAATGCGACAAGCAACCATATGTGTGGAGACAAAAACAAGTTTGTGGAGCTTGATGAATCGGTGAGCAGAAATGTTACTTTTGGAGACTTGTCTAAAGTTCCAATAAAAGGGAAAGGTACAATCTTAATTCGCTTGAAAAATGGAGAACATCAATTTATTACAAATGTTTATTTTGTTCCAAGTATGAAAAGTAATATTTTGAGCTTGGGACAACTCTTGGAAAAAGACTATGAAATTCATATGAAAAATCATAGTCTTTTACTAAGAGATGACAAGAAGAATTTGATAGCCAAAGTTCCCATGACAAGTAATAGAATGTTTTTATTAAATATTCAAACTGATGTGGCTAAATGTCTCAAGACTTGTTTGAAAGATTCATCTTGGCTTTGGCATTTAAGGTTTGGACATGAAAATTTTGGCAGATTAAAATTGTTAGCACAAAAGAAGATGGTGAATGGCTTGCCTTCCATTAATCAACCGGATCAACTTTGCAAAGGATGTCTTGTTGGCAAACAATTCCGGAAAAGCTTTCCAAAAGAATCTACTACAAGAGCAAATGAGCCGCTTCAACTTGTTCATACGGATGTTTGTGGACCAATTAAGCCATCTGCATTCGGTAAAAACCGTTACTTCTTTTCATTGATGACTTTAGTAGAAAAACTTGGGTCTATTTTTTGAAGAAAAAATCTCAAGTCTTTGAAGTTTTCAAAAAATTCAAAGTCTTTGTAGAAAAACAAAGTGGTTATTGTATTAAATCTTTGAGATCCGATAGAGGAGGTGAATTCACATCTAATGAATTTAAAGAATTTTGTGAAGCAAATGGAATTCGTCATCCTTTAACGGTTCCGAGATCGCCACAACAAAATGGTGTTGTTGAAAGAAAAAATGGGACAATTCTCAATATGGTTCGAAGCATGTTGAAGACAAAGAGAATGCCTAAAGAATTTTGGGCGGAAGCTGTTGATTGTGCTGTATATTTATCAAACCGTTGTCCTACAAAAAGCGTATGGAACAAAACACCACAAGAAGCATGGAGCGGAAGAAAGCCAAGTGTCTCTCATTTGCGAGTTTTTGGAAGCATTGGCTATACATACGTACCGGGTCAAGAGCGGTCCAAGCTTGATGATAAAAGCAAGATGTACATTTTCATTGGCTATGACTGAAGTTCTAAAGGCTACAAGCTTAACAATCCAAATTCTGGCAAAATTGTAATTAGTAGAGATGTGGAGTTTGATGAAGAAGATTTTTGGGATTGGAGCACTCAAGAGGAAGAAAAATATGATTTCTTTCCTTTTCATGAAGAAGAAGAAGAGCCAAGAAACAAAGAGTTCACTACGCCTTCTCCATCACCAACAAATTCTAGTACACCGTTGTCATCATCTTCGAGAGGAAGTTCTCATGAAAGGCCACCACACATGAGAAGTCTCCAAGAACTCTATGAGGTAACAGAGAATTTAAATGATGATCTAACTCTTTATTGTCATTTTGCGGATTGTGAACCAATAAGTTTTGAAGAAGCGGTGAAAGATGAAAAATGGAGAAATGCCATGGATGAGGAAATCAAAGCAATTGAAAAGAACAACACATGGGAGTTGACGACTATTCCAAAAGAACAAAAACCCATTGGAGTGAAGTGGGTGTTCAAGGCAAAGAAGAATGCTAAAGGAGAAATCGAGAGATACAAAGCAAGGTTGGTTGCCAAGGGTTATAGCCAACGACCCGGCATTGATTATGGTGAAGTTTTTGTTCCTGTTGCACAGTTGGAAACCATAAGGATGGTAATTTCTCTTGCGGCTCAAAATAAATGGAAGATTTATCAAATGGATGTAAAATCCGCTTTCTTGAATGGAATTCTTGAAGAAGAAATTTATGTTGAACAACCTATGGGCTATGTCATCAAAGGGGATGAGGAGAAAGTCTTGAAATTGAAAAAGGCGCTATATGGCTTAAAACAAGCACCAAGAGCATGAAATAGTAGAATTGATAACTACTTTCAAAAGAATGGCTTCACCAAATGTCCTCATGAATATGCTCTTTATACTAAGGTGTGTGAAAATGGAAATATTTTGCTTGTTTGCTTGTATGTGGATGATTTAATTTTTACAGGCAACAATCCAAGTATGTTCGAGGATTTCAAGAAAGCAATGACTCAAGAATTTGAAATGACAGATATTGGCATCATGTCCTATTATCTTGGAATTGAAGTAAAGCCAATGGAGAAAGCTAGGAATTTTTATTTCGCAAGGAAGTTTCGTAAGGGAAATGCTCAAAAAGTTCAAGATGAACAATTGCAAACATGTTATCACTCCGGTAGAATGTGGGATTAAATTGTCAAAGTATGAAGAAGGAGAAAGGGTGGATCCAACAATCTTCAAGAGTTTAGTTGGAAGTTTGAGATATTTGACATGCACAAGGCCGGATATTCTCTATGGAGTTGGGCTTGTTAGTCGCTATATGGAATCACCTACCACAACTCATTTCAAGGCGGCTAAAAGAATTCTTCGTTATGTCAAAGGTACAATTGATTTTGGTCTACTTTATCCATCCTCCAATGAATTCAAACTTGTGGGTTATACCTTAGACCTTTAAGCTCTGAATGAATGTCATCCACAAACAAACCAGCTGCCAACAAATCTGTCTTCCTAACATTAACATCATTGACCACTTGTTTGGCATCCCCTTCTAAAAGTATATCAAAAAAACCAGCTTCTTTACAAAATAACACCGCTTCAAGGGCAACCATAGTTTCAGCTAGTTCCGGAGAGCCTACAACCTTCTTAGCGATTGCCCTTGCACCCATAAAATTCCCATGATAATCCCGGGCCACAATCCCAATACCAACATATCTATCTTTCATATTCAGAGAAGCATCCCAGTTGACTTTTATAACCCTAATCAGAGGTGGTTGCCAACCGATTAAAGAGGCAAGAGGACCTGCAACTTTACTAATGTTTCCCCCATCTTCCTCTTGAAGGTGTACTCCACAATAATCTCCATAAGCTTTAGATGCTTCCTTATACACAACCTGCAAATGGGTGAAAAAAATTTCAAAGATAGATTTGTTTGTTCGCAACCAAATACGTTGAGCAAATTTGTTTTACATAAATCATCCTTATGTTAAACACTTGTATCAAATTGATTGATTATCTGTCCAAAGTCATACAAATTGTCTTTTTATTTTTATTTTTTTCTTATAAAGTTCTTATAAAATTGTAAGGGAGAACTTCACTTAGGGTACCGAACTTTCACCATTTTTGAGAGAATATACTTGAACTTCAAAACGTCTTAATTTAGGATATCCATTCTTCAAAAAGTCTCAATTAGGGGTCCTCCGTTAGGATTTTCTGTTAAATCCTATCAAAATTCCCAAAACACTCTAAATTAAGACTTTCAGAAAAATTGATACCCTAAATTGAGACGTTTTAAAGTTCAAGTACATTATCTAAAAAATAATGAAAGTTCGATACCCTTAAATAAAGTTATTTCAAATTATAAATATACCTATGAATAAAAAATTGTGAAAGAAAGAGGAGCAAGGGCCACCGCCACTCCTCACTAGTGAGGGGGGTGAGGAAGGGGTAGGGGTAGGGGTGGGCGGGCATCCACTATAAGGATACGCAGCCTTTCACAAATATGTGAGGAGTGGTTGCCCCTCACAAGCCCTTCTTGTTTAGGGTTCGACTGCACCATTTTATGGGGAGGCCTCTCCTTGCAGTCATCACCCACTCCTTTTTTGAAAAGAAAAATTATTTATTTTAATTTTTTGTTTGGGGTAAAATTTTAATTTTACAATCTTCTAAAAAAAAAAAAAAAACAAAAAAAGGGAGGATGGATAGAAATTATATGGAATTGGATGGAATGATCGATTTGACTCAAAAGTTTACCACTAGCTAGGAGTTTTAAGATAATTTTTGTACTCGAGGGATTGATTTGATACAAGCTTAAACCCTAGATCAATTAAGTAATTTTCTCTAAAATTTAAAGTAAGAAGTTATATATTTCTCTGTACTAATTAAAAATATTTGTTTAAAATGTTCTGAAGGTCCATTACAGATATATATATATATATATCAAACAGACTAGAATAAATCTATACTAAAAAAAGAAAAGAAAAAAGAATTAACCTCTATGTTCATTGGCCTGGCCACTACTAGCAATAAATAACGAATCTAATTAATGCGTAGAGGATTAAATCTATTTGGTTTATAATAAATTTAAATATTTTATATCCCTTTAAGGTTAATTAAAAGTCATCATACGGATTATGTGATTTGATGTAAAGCCTCCCTATCCTAACAAAAGGTGTCGACCTTTAATTTTTATTTAATGTGAATAATTTCTTGGGTTACATGTGGAGATTTTGCAACAGATTTATTGGTTTCCTAAGAAGAAAAAGAATTTCACAAGAACTTTTGGATGAGGTAAAAGTTAAATGACTTTCTTTTATTAAAAAATAAAAGAAAAGAAAAAGAAAGAAAAACAGTGAAATGGAGCAGCTTTTGCTATAAATATTTTTACAACTATTAAATATTTTTAATTGATGCTTTTGAGGTATAAAATAGGCATCAATTAATTATCAACTTGCGAATCAAACTTTTCCTTCTGCTTAATTTCCTCAACCCTAAGAAAAACAACTTAATAGTTTTAAAAGTGATTACGTTAATTAATGACTTAACAAGTGAGCTAAGGGTTCACAATAAATTAAAGTTAAATGAATTTACAAAAATAAAAAATAAAAGGAAAGATAAAAAGTGAAATGCAGCAGCTTTTGCAATAAATACCCCAACATGTCAAATATCTCATTTATCATATGTGAGCAAAATATGGCGAGGGCTCTTCTTATTTGTTTAATTGCTGCCTATTTTATGTTCAACCTCCTTGCAGACGCAACTGAGTTCCAAGTCCATTACCCAGCCACTCCACAAAACCAATTAGGAGTAGCACATGAAGATGTCAAAAGTAATTGTTCCTTAATTGTCATTATTATTAATTAATAGAAATAAGTTATATTTAAACTTTGTTTTGATATGTAATTATATATTGTTAAAATTAACCACCTCCATATAGATTTATTCATTTGGCATCTTCTACAATCGCATGCTGATTTAGAACCATATATGCACAAAGAATTATTTGTCATTTATGTTTATCACAGACAATTTTAAGTCACTTTTAAATATTTCTACGGAGCTTATTGTAAATCTGTGTAAGTGTAATCATGCATATGAATTCATATTGAAGTTGTCCCATAATTTAATGGAAATTATTAATATCTTTTCTTTTCAAACTCTAAAATTTAAATTATCTTCAATTTGTTAGCAGGGAAATTAAAAAATATATATATATATACATGCGTATTTCATCTTCTTTCAGAATCAATATTAATTAATGACATAATGAATCTTATATCACGTGACATCTAAAAACTATATTGAGAAGACACTTCATATAAAACAGAATCAATGACGCAAATATATGGAAAAACCTTAGAAAAGATTGATCCTGCGGATACCCCATGCACTTAATGCAAAGCTGATACAATCATGCATGTAAAGTCATCTAATGGTACTAGTCTTCAGGATATTATCATCACAGCACAAGTATGTAACTGCAATTTTCAGTCTTCAACTTTCTTTGCCAACATTGATTAAAAAGAAATATTTGGTTTTATTCTCTTAGCTTATACATTTTTTATTCGTCTCCGTACAAAATATATGTAAATCTACCATTGAATTTATAAGACCACGTGTGGATTCAACAAATTCAATGAGAGAATTGCGAAAGAGATATGTAAGAGACGTGCAAAAATAGAGACCGAACATGTACATCTCTTTAAAAAAACCATCTACTCTTGTAAGCATGATGTGATGAATTTCCTTTATATTTGATTTTCCATAACCTCTTTGTATGATATAGGTTATTGGAAGCAAAAGAATCCCAACATTAAAATGCGAAAAGTTTATTTGACTTGGCTGCCGTGCCGCAACAACCTAATCTGTAAGAAGAGATGCTTGAAAATATTTCCGGTGTCGCTACAATATTTTGAATGCGTGAAAGGCACTTACACTTTTCACTGTATATGTGCCTCGAACGTAAGAACACATAAGTTTGGAAAGACTTGAGAGTGAGAAAGAAAGACACACAGAATTAAGGTAATTTGACCTATGGCCTACGTTCGCACGTCAGAGTCTTTTCTTAGCTACATCTTCCCTTAATTTGATTTATTTGATTATATACAAGACTCTATTTAGAGAAATAGTCTAAACGTTACAAGTCTCTTCTACTTCTATATTAACAATAATAAATTTAATTTATCATCTTGTAATTCTTCTCTTATAAGTGCGTGTAATTCTTGTCTCTTGAGCTCTTATAACTCTTGTTTCAATATCAAAGACTCCTACTTAAGCTTAGATATGCATTTATAGGCTTATAGCTTATATGCATATATGAAACTAGTTATACATATTAATAATATGTACAATTATAAATAAATTTGTAATAATTTTTTTTTTTAACTTATTAATTATAGCATACTCGATAAACTGATCATATGAGTTTGCCAAGGTGTGAAGACGTCACTACAAACAACAACAAAAGACAGGTTTTTTTTTTTTTTTTTTAGTATCGTTTGTACAAAACGATGCTAGATGGCGTCGCTTATTATTCAAACAACACTAAATTTAATTTGTAACGTTTGCTTCCTAAATTACACTAATTTTATATTAGTGTCGTTTGGACTAAATTTAGTTATATACATATTGAGCCCTGTTTAACGTGTTTGAGAGAGAGAGAATGGATGCAAGTGTGGTGAAAAGGTACTGCTGTGGGCTGTGTGAAAAGGTGAGGTTGTAGGAGAAGAATGGAGGCGTGGAGAAGAAGAAGAAAAGAAAGGAGAAAGGAGAAAAACAAAGAAGAAGAAAAAAGAAACAAAGAGAGAATCTGAACGTTTTAGAATTTTTTTTTTCCTCGAAATTATAGCGTGGGGTTGTTTCTATTCAAATTAGTGTCGTTTCAACAATAAAATACCACTAATAATTGAATTTCGTTTACTCTTCAAACGACATTAAACTATTAGTGACGCTTAGTCCCAAACAACACAATTTGGCATCGTTTGAACAATCACTACAAAATTTTTTGGTTTTTAGTGACATCTAGTTAATGACACGCAAAAGGTGATGTTTTTTCCACGTGGTCAATATGCTCATCACTAACTCGAGTTTAGTGACTTGTTTTTAACCCGCATTGCGAATTCAGACGTGGCCAAAAGTTCCACGTCAATAAGCATTAGTGACATGGAAAAGTCTACGTCACTAATATTAGTGACGTGGCAAAGGCACCACACCGCTAAGTTTCGTGACGTGGCATAATTGCTACGTCACTAAAGTTAACGACACGGCAAAATTTCCTGGTCACTAAAGTTAGTGATGTAGCAGTTTGCCACTATAACGCCTCAGATTTTAAGACAAAATATAATATCTTAAAATAGAATTTAAGACCTAATAATAAGGTAAAAGAATAAATATGAACATTTATGAAAATAAATATTCATAAACTTTGATTTAATAAAACGTTAATTAATATTATACTCTAAAAATATTGCTAAGATAATAAATAGACAGGCTTAATTAATTAGTAAATTAATTGGTCAATAATATTATTCAATTAGTACTATAATATTTATTATTGTACAAAATATATTATTTGGTATAATATATTTAGTAAACTAATATTATTAGTGTAATAAAATTATGGAAGAAATAATATTAATTATGAAACAATCTAGACCTCAAACGGATCTAAATAATAATTTTAATGAGACTAATTAAATGAGAAGAACCCACTGTAAAAATACCTATAGGCAGAATATTTAAGATATTTTATCTATAGATTTAACTGAATCTACAAGTTTTACTGAAACTTAACTCGCAAGTTTTATAAACTTGCTCCTACCTATTTAAACGAATGCTTCCTTAAATTCCTTAAATTGCTGTTAGTTTTACGACTCTGAATGCTTAGTTGGTGGCTTCTCCGTTGTAGGTGTACAAGGTGTTTTACTACGGTTTGGGTAGTTGTGAAGGGCTTGTTTGGTGAAGATGAATTTTGTGAGCAGGTTTAATTACGCACATGTTATTTTACGCACGTGGGTTGAGTTTGGGTGGGGGGGGGGGGGGGGCGGGGGGAAATTGGTATTTACGGGCTTTAAAAGATCACGTGCAACGCACATAGCCTCCTTTCAGTCCAAAGTGATGAATAAATAAACGGAAGGTTTTAAGTGCCAATAATTGGCTAGATTAATTAAGTGGGTCATCTACCAAATTTTTTACATTGGGCATCAGATCGCTAAATGGTGGATATTTCAAGAGGGTAAAATTTAATTTCCCCTTAATATAATAAGGAATGGGAAAGCTATAGTGTTGCATTGGGAAGCAGTGTAACGTTCTCAAGGAATAGAAAAATATAGGGAAGCTGCTGTAAGTGGTTTTTTGTGAATTTCTTGAAATTTTTTCTAAAATTTAGGGAACAGAACACTTATAGGGAAGATGATGTGAATGCTCTAAGAACATTCACAAAATGTTCCATTTGATTTTCCTTAAATTTATGGAATAAAACCATTTTTTTTTTCTTCCTTATCCCAAATACACTCTACGATAGTTTATTTTATCTTTCTTTATATTAATTATATATTATTTCTATATAAATATAAGTTCCTACCTACCCTCACATTTTTCACAAAATTTCAACAAAATCCACAATAAAAAAAAAAAGAGATGAGAGAAGAGAGAGGAAACATAAACATTTTGTATTAAAATAATGTATATAGAAGCTTTTTTAGTTCCCTACACATTAGGTAGAACTGTAACATTCTCAATGCTTAAAGAACCGAAGGGCATCTGCTGTTTATGGTTTTTTTGTAAATTTATTCACATTTTTTTCTCCATGTAGGGAAGAGAAAAGACAATAAAAAATTTATTGTGATTGTGCTTATGAAGATTGTATCCCACATCATCGATAAAGTATAAAAGAAAAAAGAGTAGGTAATATATTTTACTGAACCCAAACCCATTAATTTAGACTCTTGAGATAGAAGTAACATCTTGTTTGACTCCCACGTGTTCCTCTCATTATCCCTTAAATGAATTAATTAAAAGGCATGTTTGTCATTTTCCCCCAAAATCCAGTTAGGAGACAACGACACAATGACACATGAGCTGTCCTTGATCGATGCACAAACAAACATTTAATTGAGCACATGGTTGATTGTTCATCTCATAAATTAGTTGGCCGTAACGTAACGTGGGACATCCGGAGGCATTTATCTGGCTTAGCCAATGCATTTTCAATCTTATTCTATTTAATTGATATTGACTTAATAATTAGGCAGGGACCAGGGTGGTGGTCGATCTGTCAAATCACCATGCCAATTTCGTTACAAACGTACGTACGTAGTCCAATATTCACCAAACTAATTTAACTTGTATTTTCTTTTTAGAGCTTGCTTAGGAAATTAGATTTCAATGACACAAGAGCTGACAATTATTATTTTGTTTTTTTTTTGTCGATCCAAGGTAGTTTGTAAAGCATGTGTGGCCGAACATGACAAATATATAATACAAAGTCTATTATTTCTTGGTAGGCAGTTGGTGTATTTTGCTTAAACATAATCCAATATACGTAAGCAAATATTAATACAAGAATATTATAAACTCTCAAGTTTTTAATATGGCAGTGGAAATCACCGATGAATCTAAAATTCAATAATAATTTATTTAAATCTAATTGTGATTTTTGTTGACATGTCAAAGAGTTTGCACTTGAGAGTGTATGTAATATTTCTCGTATTAATAAGGACAACGTACTCTTTTCTCTCAAACTGACAATACCATTGAAAGATCTTGAGTGCTTACCAACAAATGTCTAACGAGTTATTTTCATCTCGAGTATATGAGAGAAGTCTCTCGAAAGGGCGTCTTTCTCTTCTTCAATACTCTAGATATATTTTTTCCCACGATTTAAAAGTCAGCTGCACCTTCATCTCCTTCCACAGCCCATGCACCTCCCCCTCACCGGCCTCTACCGGCTTCCGCTTTCGAAAAATCCCTATGCCTCTGAGCATGTACACCACACGCCACCTTGACAAGCGTATGATGCATGTGTTGCCGTAGTGGTGCTCCTCTCTCATTGGACATCGTAGTGGTGCTCTTTTTTTGGCAGCTTTGATCCAATCATTATCAATGCTCTTATTCCTGTTGTGATTTTTCAAGCTTGTTTTGTATGGCAGTAAGTATTGTTTCAAACAAATTCACCTTTGAATTGTTCCTACGAATCACCATTACAGGCAACCCCCTTCTTTCTTTATTCTATAAGAATATTTAGGACAACCATATATATAATAAAAACATGCATATGTTAAGTTTTTTTTAAATTAATAATAATTAATTATTTTTATGACATGACATGACATGACAAATTATCCCTAGGACATCAACTACTCATAAAAGACAATAAAAAGGGTTGACAAATCATAAACGACGAATCATGTAATGAACAAATGCATATCTTCCAACACGGATTCAATGTATCGATGGAATTTGTAATTTTATTTTCTTTTTGTGTGTCTTTATATCATCCATTGTCAAACCCCAAAAGTTCACATGAGACTTGTGATTATTTTATTAGCAGTTGAGCTTTTTGTGTCATCTGTTACTGTTCGCATATGGGGAGGATTAGGCCCCATTTGGTACTCGCACTTTAGGTGCAGTCACCCATTTGCTCGTGTCATCAATTAATTCTCACCAAGTTTGCAACAATACATCATTCATCACATACATTTGTTCTTGTCTCAAACTTTTGTGGTCTACGTGGCCCTAATTCGTCAGACAAATCGATCCACTAACTAAGAACAACCATGCACTACAGCTCGTAGAGTTAAGAAGGTGCTCTCAGTCTGTCAATCTTTAATATGTCTAAACTTGGTAGATTTTTTTACGTTGAGTCAAATTAAGCTACAGGCGTCACTCGCCCTTCCGTCAATTCCTACAAGTTTTAACCTTGCAACCATACTCCCTCCGAATCTAAAGACTTTGATTTCTCAGAGTATGAGTAGCTCAAATAATCCAGTGTGAACAATAACCAACTGTAAGGCCTTGCTTGATATCTACATAATGAGCAGAGGATTTCTGCAATAGATTCATGACCCAATCTCATAATTGAATAATGCAAAAACATCCCTACCACTAATAAAGCAAAGCAAATGACAATTTTTCAACAATTATTTTGTCATGAAAAGTCTTGTAATTTGTAAAGCACTTCAATTTTACAATTTGCAGAAACGGGTCAATTTGGTAATTTTGATTGCAATTTATAAGACAAGATATAATGTTATTAATATAAAATTTGATTTTAAATATCAATTTTTAAAAAGATAATAGCTTTGTTCGGTAAAAATTTCTTCTTCTTTCTTTTGTTTTCTATTTTCAAAAAATAAAAAATAAAAAACACACATCAAAACATTAACAAACGAACAAAGCTTCAATTATTCTTGTCAGTGCATGCATATAATTAACCAAGTTGCATACAATATGCGCCGAAAATAGTACATGCCTTGCGGAAGGATAGATGGATGGTGTTGAAATCAGTACATGCAGCTAATTGAGGTTACAAAAAGGGTGCTGAATAGTTTTTACTTATCTGGTTAGGTAAATCTCATAAGTATTGGTCTTTCAAACAATCATATGTTCGAATTCTCTCAAATTCAAGCAAATAATTGTAAAAAATCTTGATTCATATGAGATGTACGAAGATGAGATAGTTCACAGGTTAATAAAGGCCGGGATTCGTCAATTCTTGAAACAAGATATTAAAGATTATTCTGTATTTATCCATGATAATATACATACTCAGCAATTTGTTTATATATATATATATATATGTAAAAATAAATAAACTAATATATGATTGATTTTCATTTTTGTTTGAAGTTCTTTTTCTTCCTCCCATTTTCTTTTCTTTTTTTTTTACTAAAAAAAAAAAATAAATAAATAAATAAATCCAGGAACCCCACTGCCCTTCTCTCAAAACTTCAAATTAAATGTACTTTAGAGTTAGCTCTTTTGCTAACTGCCACATGATTCATGTCCCATTTTCTCCCCAACAGTCGGTCATAAAAGATACACAGCCACAGACCCCATTCACCGGATAGATAGAAACCACCGATCGCCTAAAAAAGGACTTTCTTGGTTTCCCTGCAACAGTTCTTTTGTCCTCTTCTACCTATGGATAACAAAGATTCAAACTTCGACAGCAAAAGAAATTACTAGAGAAGTTTCTCTAAAGTCCCTACGTTAACACACTTTTCTCTCTCTTTGTCTGTCTCCTTGAGGAAAAAGTGACATGAATCTTCTTGCTCGTTTACTGCCTATGTGGGTGTTAAACACTTGTTTGCTTTCAGCCATAATTGATGCCAGATCAGAGCCTGATGTATCATCCAATTCTGAGCCTGTTTTTGTTACTGAGAGACAACCCATTTCTCAATTTTCTCTGAAAATGCAAGCTGAATCTCCAGGTATTTCAACAATGCAGAGGATTTTCTGCTTTTTATGGACTTCTATGTTCTGTTCATTATTTGCTTCTATGGGTTAATGGGTTTGCATTGGCTCAAAATTCAAAATTCAAAATTTTAACCCCATCTGAAGTAGATAGACTTGTAGTCTGATATGTTCGTTAGTGGAGGGATTTCGATTTGATCTTTTTGGATATTATGTTTTGCTCTGCTTGGTTGCTGAAATGCAGTAAAAGGGAAGGAATTGCACTGTGAGTCGTTGTTAGTCGTTTGAAAATCCAAAAGAAACAACGAGTTCATGCAATTACACATCTGTACACTAGGGGGATTTAATCTTTTTTCTTTTAGCTTATGCCCTGTTTGGTTACTGAGAAAATGTGCCAGAAACCTCGTAATATTGTTACAGCAACCTTGCACAGTTAGTTGGGGTGACTTCGAATTTTTTATTTCAAGAAAAACAAGGAAAGAAAATCGGAACGTAGAATATAACTAGTATTGTTGTAAGATGTTAATTACACAGTTTCCTTGGGAACCAAACAGAGACATAGTACAATTAACTAACGTTGTTGTCTGCTTATCCAGTACTTATTTGATGATAGTGTACTATTGGGTTTGGACTTTAATATTACAATTCTCTTCCTTTTTCTATGTCATAATCTCTATGGTTTTTTAAGAAACTTAGCTATACATATTTTATGCATAGACAAAAAAAAAAAAAAAAAAAAAAAAAAAAGGGATTACAACGGATTTGCAAACATTCATAGCTTAATTGATGGTTTTATTTGTTAATCAGCATATCTAGTCATATTTTTCTTTTGTTAAAACAGGAATGCCAGAGGTTAGAGTAGCGCACCACCAAGATTTGAACAAGAGAATTCTTATAACGATCATTGCTGCTTCCACTCTCCTCGGTGGAATTTTGCTGTTTCTGTTATATTTTTGGTTTTACAGATGCAAAAACTCGAAGAAATCCAAGGAGAAAAGCCAAAAGAGCTTAGGTATCCTCTATTCCATGAAAATAAATTGCAATCGCTCTTTCTTCTTTTTTTTTCCTTGGTTTTTCATATATATATATATATATATATATATATATATATATATATATATATATATATATATATATATACTTTCTTCTAAACCGTCTGTTTTAATATGATCTGAAGAGGCTGCAAAAGGGATGTCGTCGAGTCCAATTATGGTTAGATTTAATTCCTTGAGGATGGTCAATAAGAAAAGTTTGGTAGCTATATTTGATTATCAATCATTGGAAGCTGCAACAAACAATTTCCAAGAAAGTAATGTTTTGGGTGAGGGTGGTTCTGGACAAATCTACAAGGCTCGTTTTGATGAAAAGTTACTTGCAGCAGTGAAGAGAATTGATGGTTTCAGACAAAATGCAGCAAGAGAATTTGAAGTAATGGTTTCTCTGAAATTGATTTGGATATCCATTTCCTGTTACTTGAATTTCTTGCTTAGTGTGACCTCTTAATTGATTATTATGGAATTTGCAGAATGAGGTGAATTGGTTGAGTAAAATCAGGCATCAGAATATTATTAAACTTTTGGGTTACTGCATTTATGGCGAATCAAGGTTTCTCGTTTATGAAATGATGGACAATGGCTCTTTGGAAAATCAACTGCATGGTATACATTTTTTCTGATTATAGATTAAAACATGGATTATATGAAAAGGAACATATGTCCATTAAAATTGTATTTGTTTTTCTCAATGGTGTAGGACCTACCCGAGGATCAGATTTAACATGGAATCTGAGGATGAAAATAGCTGTTGATGTCGCTAGGTAAGTCCATTATGTTAATTATGTTTTCTATTTTATTAGTTTTTTCCCCATTTCTTATGTTAACATGGCTGGTATTATTATCAATGGTGCTAGAGGCTTAGAATATCTTCATGAGCACTCCAATCCTCCTGTGGTTCATAGAGACATAAAATCTTCTAACATTCTTCTGGATTCTAATTTCAATGCCAAGGTACGATCTATACGTGACCTGTTGAAATTGGCAGGCACACTATTTTGTTTCTTTGTGATATTTACCATGACATTTTCCCCTTTACTGGGATTTTCTTGAATCAGCTGTCAGATTTTGGTCTTGCGGTAACTTCTGGCACCGAAAACAAGAACATAAAGCTTTCAGGAACTTTGGGTTATGCAGCACCAGAGTTCCTTTTAGATGGTATGCAA
Organism: Alnus glutinosa; assembly: GCF_958979055.1. Classification (NCBI taxonomy): domain Eukaryota; kingdom Viridiplantae; phylum Streptophyta; class Magnoliopsida; order Fagales; family Betulaceae; genus Alnus; species Alnus glutinosa. The sequence continues at coordinate 28,402,386 of NC_084888.1, forward strand.
GTCTATATGACTTCCAAACTGCATATTAATGACCTCTGGTTTGAATGATCTGTATGCTTCTTGTATTTTCTTCCCTCAAGAGCTGTTTCTCCGTGAAACATTTCAAACTTCTCTTAATGTGCTTGAATGCTCCAACATTGGTTGAAACTCATAAGAAAACACCAACACTAGAAGAAACTCGCCAAAAAACACCAACACTAGTCAAAACTCGCTGGAAAATTCTACCACCGACGGAGATTTGTCGGAAAACACAAACAACTTCAATATTATGGAATATGGATAGCTCATCATAAGACAACTCATAGGGGCACTTCACCTCATTCTAGAATAGGGACACTTGTCCCTTTCTTTTTAACACTTCTAAAAGACATAACAAGGGTCTCCAAATAGCATATTAGCTGCTTAAGATGATCAAGTTAATCACAAATATTGCATAGAATCTCTGATATCTATGATACATATAATACAAAGACTGATAACAATTCTTGAACTCAGGTAGATGGTTCTTTTAATTTGCATAAACTGCTTAACCTTCATGTCACTCTGATTTGATTTATTTAGAACTGAGTTTATGCCAAACCATCTGTCTTAACAACCAAACCTCCTATGTCTTTTACGGAGTCAGAATAGGATTAGAAGTCCTTTAGATAGTCTATCCATTTGCCTGTTGGGAATATGGAATTCAGTATGATTTGGGCTTGGAATGTACTCTTTCCCATGATTCTATCTGTTCCAAGGGTGAAGTAATCATGAAAAGAAAGTTTTCAATGTTATAGGATGGCCCATGTATTACTGTAACCCGAGATGGCCTCCCAAGTTGGGGAAGAAAGAGGATGAATTCTTTTCCTTCATTTTTCATAGAGTTGTAAACAACAAAACATCAATTTTCTGCTGCGGATAGTGTTATAATACTTAAACGAGTTGTCCCTTATATCTAGTTTTCTATTGCCAAATAGATCCTAAAAGCTAAGTAGAGCGGTTTTCTTGCATATAAAATCGTAAGATGATATTTTGCAGGTAAACTAACTGATAAAAGCGATGTCTATGCTTTTGGAGTTGTCCTTCTAGAACTTCTGATGGGAAGAAAGCCATTGGAGGATGTTGCCCCAGCTCAATACCAATCTATTGTGACATGGGTAAGTCTTCTTTCAGACCCCACCAAGCTGCCTTTTATGAAGTAAAATTTAAGAAGGGTTCTAAGTTTTTTTGGCTTCTTAATGCTTTATGTTTGAATCATCTTTGACTTGCAGGCTATGCCCCAGCTTACAGACAGATCAAAGCTTCCAAACATTGTGGATCCTGTAATAGAAAACACAATGGACCTAAAGCACTTATATCAGGTTTGTAGAATGAAAACACTAACATATATTTTGGTACTTATGAGTCGTTTAATTGCTAAATAGTGATTGATATTGCCATCAAACAGGTTGCTGCTGTGGCTGTACTATGTGTACAGCCAGAGCCAAGTTACCGGCCACTGATAACGGATGTCCTTCACTCACTTATCCCTCTCGTCCCTTCTGAGCTTAGGGGGTCACTCAGATTTACAGAACCACCAAGCCAGTCTGCTCTGGATCTTCCAACTGACTGCTGAATTGGTTGAGACTCTTACGCATTGCCACGCTAGAAAGAAAGTTTCTGTTTTTGTTTTTCATTTCTCTTTTTGTTATTACAGATGTAGAGTGTAGTAAATTTGAGGGGTTTCTTTCCATGAAAATCTCAGAACATTTTACTTTTAGCTTAGACAGCCTTTTCCCTCTAGCTGTATCTAGCAAAGCACAACAGAATTAAAAAGCAAACATTAGAATGGAAAGATTCTGAACTCTGGGAAATGAATCTTTGTTATCTTATCGAAATATAAGGCTTTATATTTGGAAATGTTATTCTAACTTTCCTTTAGATTATAATTAGAGGCATTCATCATTGTTCTTCAGTCAAGTGTCTGAAAAATAAGAAAACTAACGATTATGGGCATCTGTCATTATGGTTATGGGCATCAACTACTTTGTGGAACTTGAAGAAATCTGAATTAATTCTACACTGAAAACAAATGAATTATGCAATTACCTGAGTGCAAACTATTCTTGAGGCCATGCCTCCGGTTGAAAGCGTGAGCTTTATTCAACCCGTGAGGAGGAGGCATTTTGCACGATACCCCAAAGATCTAGTAGGGGCTCACGCTTTATTCAACCCGTGAGGAGGAGGCATTTTGCACGATGCCCCAAAGATCTAGTAGGGGCGAAGCCCCTGATACCCCACTTATCGAAAAAAAACAAAAATAATACAAGGAAGTAAAACAACAAACAAAAAAGAAAAGACAAATTAGTAAAACTACCACACCCAACGACAAGATAAAAAGGGGCGAGGAAATAAAAGGAGTCCTGAGGTCACATCAAGGAAGAATAGCCATCCCTAATGAAAATGCTTCTGCTCAAGAATGTGGCGGAAGGTCTAAACACTACAAAAACAAACGGCTTTTTGAGCCGTTATTGTTAGAGCCCTTTTTGTGAGTTTTAAAGAAAACTAGGTATTTTACGCTTAGCATAGTAGAGTTTCCGAAAAGCAAAGAATTTCAAAGAGAAAGTTTGTTTTATGGACAACATAGTAAAGAGTTTTAAAGAAACGTGTTTGCTTTGTAAAGAATTATAAACTTTTACGCGAAGAAAAAATATTGCCGTTAATTTATAGAATTGAAAGAACAAACGTTCCCACGCACGTTTTAAAAATAATTCACTTCACACAGTAATTTCGATTGTTGTTTACTTACAAAACCAGAGACTCACCTTTCACTTGTAAATGTAATTTTTAAAAAAATAAAAATAAAAAATAAAAAATAAAAAATCGATACTTCCAAACAGCAGGATAGAAACGACAAAGGAATAGGAGGTACATGTAATGCTTGTCTATAGAGAAATGCCTCCTGGACAACAGTTGTGCACAACAGTTGTGCAATGATCACTCCTCATGTATATATATGCGTTTTAGTTTTTGGCAAACAAAAAGGATATGTGATGTTAAATAGTAAGAGCATTTGTAGGAAAGTCATCAAACCCACGAAATCACCAAAATCAGACGAGTTTCATCAAAATCGTGTCTTTAACAAATTTGTCAATGCTACAGTAAATTTGGGAAGGGTTCAAATCGTTCGTCCGGTCTACTGAGGCAACTTCCTCTCGTCTCTTCTTATTTTTCATTTTTTTATTTCATTTTTGTGGGTTGAAGGTCGTAGATGAGGTCCATAGTCAGCCGGTCGTCAAGCCTCCATCGGTTATCGATCTTTCCTTTTCGCGGGTCGTTGAGGAAAAGCCGGTTCCAATGGATCCCGAACCAGAGGAGGTCCATAGTCAGCAGATCTTTCATTTTCGAGGGTCGTCGAAGGCCGTCGAAGATGCCGGCCGTCAAGGAAAAGCCGGCTGTCAAAGAAGCCGGTCATCATGTAAAGCCAGTTCCAGTGGATCTAGAAGCAGATGAGGTCCACAGTTCATGGATCTTTCATTTCTGCGGGTCAACAAAGGTCGAGAAGAAGCCGATCGTCGAGGGTTGGGTCTGGAGAACAGGTTGGGTCGGTAGAGGTCTGAATTCTAGAAGAGTTTGAAAAGTTATTAAAAAACAGTATTTATTTAAAGTAAATAATATTTAGAGAGTTTGGTATTTAGAGCTTTTGAAAGCTAGGTAACTAAAATAACAAAAGTAATATTTTTAATTAAAATTTGTTTAAATTTTGACCTGTTCATTACAAATGCTCTAATGACATTTGACATGTAAAGATTATTGATTAGACAGGTTGTGGAATGTTTATTAGAGCTCTGACGTATGTGCATTTCTCTTATTGTAATGCAAAAAAGTTTTCAATTTTTCATTATTCCAGCTTCATGGATTATGTATATTGCTTATATTTTCACTACAAAAATGATAAAATAACATATTTAAAAGTAAAAAGAGTAAAATTAAAGCGCATTCAATATAATTTTATATGAGATTCAGGTTGAATCTCACAAATTTAGTGATAAATTTAAAATTTAATTGTATTAATATACATAAATATTATTTTTCTATTAATCATCCATTAACTTGTAGTTAACATTAACGTACAACAGCTGCAGAGAAAAGATAAAGGAGTATAAGACGCCAACAATGATGAATTAATAAGGAGATTTGTCTCATGCGATCCCCTTGACTTTCTCCTGTATTGTTCATAAAAATAAAAATAAAATAAAAGGGGAATTGTCTCGTGCACTAAGCTAGCTTAATATGCAAAAATAATCAAATAACTCGAAAAGAGAGAAGCTTGTTTGATTAATTCGTTAATTACATAATTTTTACCTCCCAATTATGGACGGTTAATTACATACTTTAGACACTGATTTTTTTTTTTTTTTTTTATTTTTGAAAAGTACTTTAGACATTGATTAGTTCACAGACAAAGACATAGAAGATAGAGAATTTTAAAATACAGATCCTAATATAAAATAAAAAATAAAAAAAAATAAAAAAAAAAATACTTACCTTTGTTAACATCGGGCCGGCTCTATGGTTTGGCCAATTAGGCAACTACGTAACTAATTCGTAATTAAGGCCCCTAATTTACAAAAGGCTCCATAAAAATATATTTTATATCAAATTTATCACCAAAAAAAAAAAAAAGTAAAATGCTCCAAGAAAAATAAAATAAGAGGAGGCATTTGACCTGTGAATAATTCTACATGTCATATAAATGTTCTTCAAGTGTCCATCAAATATGGGCGCGTGATTGATCAATTGATGAATTTGATCAAATAATGATTTTAGAAGCTACCTCATTATTTAATGAGCCGTTCTACACAGGAGACGGTCATCCGTCCCCTGTCATCCCATTAATATTAAAAAATTAATTTTTCATTAAAAAATTGCCTCTGATGTCACATCAGAGGCAATTTTTTAATAAAAAACTAATTTTTTATTATTAATGGGTTGTTGGGGGACGGATGACCGTCCCCCAACAATCATTTCCCTTATTTAATAGACACTTGATGGACATTTATATAATAAAAAATGTGATGTAACATGTTTAAAATCTTAAAATATTTGAAACTAAAGTAGACCCACTTCTAATATTTGAAACTAAAGAAATATATATATATATATATATATATTCTCTTATTTTCTTTCATCACTTCTAATATTTGTTTTTCGGTTCTATTATTTTTTATTTCTTTGATATTCTATATACTATATACTTACTAGTTACGATCGGATGCCGTTAATTTTAGTTATAATTAGTCAATGTTATAAGCTCCGATCACGTGTCATCGATTTAGTACACAACCAATTAAGTCCTACTTATATACAATCATTTATCTTACAATAAAGATAAAATAAATTATTCATATTATCTCTTGATCAAGAATAATATATTAACAAAACTTGAACATGAAAATTTGATTAGTAATTTTACACCTCAAAAAGCTTGAAGAAAGATTGTTAAATTATTTTTTTATTCTCTAATATAAAGAATATAGGACATTAATATTTTAAAAATTGAAAAAGCCCCATTTTAACGACTAATTTTTAGAAATCTCTCATGTGTTACTCTTGTGTCCCACTAAAAACATAAGGTGGCTTTTAAAATCACCATTTGATCAAAATTTATTAGTGATCAATTACAAGCACAATAATGATTTTAAAAGCCACCTCATTTTTTGAGTGACACAAAAAGCACGTCTAGCATTATTCTATTTTAACTTTTTTTTTCTTTTGGACCTCAATTTATAGAATAATTCTAAAAGTCCCTCATATGTCACTCTTGTGTCCCTCCAAAAATAATGTGGCTTTTAAAATCACCATTTGATCAAAATTCAATAGTGATCAATCACAAATTAACTCAATGGTGATTAATTTTAAAAGACACATTATTTTTGGGGGACACAAAAATTACACAAAAGAGATTTATAACATTACTCCGATCTATATTTAGCCGACCCTACCTTGGAATCCAAGTAATATTCCATGTAAATCTTAGGTTGGCAAGAGACAATGAAAAAAATTGTTTGAGACGATAAATCCGGACATATTATTATAAGATGGAAAGCCTAACTGAGTCATATATGTGATGCCAATGGATGATCTTTCAACGATGGTATCAATAATGCATCAACAAAAGAAGCCATGGAGAAGGATATAAACTGCAAATTTCTCATTCTTTCATGGATATTCTCGACCATCCCAAGAGAACAACCACGTCTACTTATCTTCCTTCCCCATCTACGACTGCATGCATGCCAATTACTCTCTCTCCCTCTCTCTCTATGACAGAGAAGCCATGGCCGCCTTTTCAAGCTGGCTGTGCAGTAGCAGCACGAAGAACATGGTTGTCAGGATCGTTCATCCCGGCGGCCACGTGGAGCTCCATGACAGGCCTGTAAGCGCAGCAGAAGTCATGCTCCGGAACCCAAGAAGCTGCGTCACCCACCCGCATGTTTTCCAGCAGCCATGGGCGGTTGTTGCCCCGGACACGATGCTAATGCCCGGTCAGAAGTTCTACGTAGTACCCGTAAGAACCGTACGGAAGCTTCAGCGGCTTTCTCCAAAGCATTCTCCTTCTCCGGTTCATGAAATCCGGAGCGCTCATGAGTCTAGCAAAGGAGAGGAAGAAGAAGAGCATGACGTGGCTTGTCCATGTAATTGGCTGTTTATGATCAACAAGAAGAATACCACAAAGCGGGGCTATTGCTTCATTTGCTTGCTTATGGGAATCAAGATCAAAGAGAATGGCAATGGCGCCGCCGGCTCAAGCCAAGAAACCACGCGGTCAAACAGCAATAATATCGGTTCTTCCGAGGGTAAAGGAGTTGACAGAAATATTAGGACTACGGATTTTACGAGAAATAGGATAGGAAGGTCTCCCAAGAGATTTCCATCTCTTGATCATTGGCAGCCAAGTCTAGAAAGCGTCCAGGAAGAATAATGATAATTATCAATGCGGAATTAATGATAAGAAATGATATATATTTACTAGACTTCTATATGATTAGGATGATGTGATACTAAAAATTAATTCTTAATTTTTTTATTTTTTTTTACAAGTCTTTATTAATCAAAATGTTGATTTTTAATGTCGCATCATCTCAGATATTATATAACCATAGTATAACAGTCTACTAAATAAATAAATGGGTAGCTAGAGTAGTACCATAATTCATTTCTATAATTAATATTCAGGCATGTAAAGGCATCATGGTGCTAAAATATTTAGAATATTCTCTACAGTAATGCTTTTATATATATATATATATATATATATATATATATATATATATTTTATTTAGTTTAGTGTTTCTTGTTCATCACTCTTTATCTCCTCTATAAATATCACTTATTGTAATACAGTTTTACCATAATTCAAAACAGTCGAGATGTAGCCCTAAGGGCCTTTGCCTGTTTCTTCTTCTCTTTGCTTCTCCTCTCTTCATATTATATATATCTAACGCATTATCCTTAAATTAGGATAATTTTTATCAGATAAAATGGCTCTCATTTTATCATAAGAGTATAATACAAATTTTAATTTAGGGAAAATAGAAAATTTGTTCTTGAATTTTCATAGGTTTAAAAATTACTCCTTAGATTTGTTTTTATAAAAATCACACTAAGTTATAGCTAGCCACTTAAGAAATCATTCCCCATCAGCTTTTTCGTGCAAATTGTTGATGAAATTTGTACCACGTCGACAAGACGTCATATCTATGTCCCTCTAATAATTAATGATCTGGCTTTTAAAATTATTATTTGATCAAAATTTAATAATGATCGATCAATCACAAGTCCAATGATGATTTTAAAAGTTACATCATTATCAGAGAGACATAAGGATAATGTCTAGAATTAGTTGTCAACGAGTTACCTACGGCTACATAATAAAATTGACATATCACACCCATCATTTCCCATAAAATACTAATTATATTCTTGAAAACAAGAAAATTAAAAAATAAAATAAGTGAAAATTTTTCTTAAAAAAAAAAAAAGAAAAGAAAAGAAAAAAAAGCTCTCCTCTACCACATAAAAGAATCCGTGGTGGCTGGCCGGCCTCCAACCTAGAGTGCATCAGTTGTTCCTCCTCCATGTTCAAAACCCTTCACTTGCCTCTCAAATGTAGTTTACACAGTGGAGTAATTTTAATACATGTCATATAAATGTTTATTAAGTGTTTATCAAATAATGAGGTGACTTTAAAATTACTATTGAGCGTGTAATTGATCAAATAGTGAATTTGATTGATACTTGATGAACATTTATATAACATGTAGAATTACCCCATATAGTGTACGAGTGAGTGATAGGATTTAGAGTGGAGGATCTCAACCCTAAATATATATATATATATATATATATATATATAAGGACCAAATTCCATCTTGGCCAATCATAATAAATGAAATGAAGAGAGAGAGAGAGAGAGAGAGAGAGAGAAAACGCGACATAGGAAAAAACGTACGTGCTCCTAAAGATGTGTCAATGACCCGGTCATATTATTACATTGATCACACTTGATGGGCCTAACTGAAACCACTCATACTTTATTTGACAATATACAAATGTATAATTATATGATATATGCAGGTCCATTTACAAAATAAATAAATAAACAATCTTCCACTGGACCCTCATAGATCATCCTAAAAATATACATTGTAAACTTTTTGAACTCAAACTTTTAGGTTCAAAGTTTATGAGTGTCATCTCTAAATTAAAAAGTTTTGGTCCATTCATGATAATTAACATGGTCAATTTTATAAGATCATGGTAGCCTTCGTCACACTTACTGTAACAACCCGAATTTTACTCTATGAGATTTAGAAGGAAATTATTTTGACTAGGGTGAATTTTTGGATAATTAAGGAATGAAAGTTGGGTTGATTTTGGCTAATGGGCTGATTTTAATATTGGACAAAAGGAACCTAAATTTTAGACCAAATTAATTGGATGAGCTTGGAATTATGCCCCACTATACAAAGAGTTGGTTCTGCTGCTCATTAGTAATTATGAAAACGAGCACAACACCAATATTTAAGCTTCGTCCAGCTAATTAGGAACGTGCACCAAGGAGAACGTTGTCAAATTTCAGTTGCTTTGATTTAAAAATTAAACCTTAAATCATGCTGTTTTGAATTAGATGATAAGTTATGCATGGTTTATGTTCGGACAGCTGCAAAACATACTTGTATCATAGATGCATCTTTCATGGCCCATAAGCTTTTGTTCGATCTTTCAGATTCACCTGTGCATGCAGCACGCTAAATAAGTCATTATGGGCATTCACATTGGCTTAGCCATTTTAGATGGCAATCCAAAACGGCTAATATATAGAAGCCCCAAAAAGCTTCAACTCGCATCCAAAGCAATAAAAAGAAAGGAATTATCATTGAAAATTAAATGAATGAAAACTATTTTATACTAAGCTAATGTCAGACTACATCCTGATCTCTCTTTTCCAACCCTGGACTGTCTTGGACAATCTCCTTTGTTTGATTATTCTCAACCCAGCTCACTTGCCAAATGATTTCCTAACTCAAACAGTGTAGTGTTGCTGAATGGTTTCAATGTCAATTCCCTTCAGTTTCACAACAGACTCAACGTGCCCCTTCAGTGTATGGAGCTCTCTCAACCTGGAAACATAACAAATGGTGCAAAAATCAAGATAATAACTTTTAACAATATTATAATACATATATATCAGCTTCCCCAGAAAATTACCTGGCGACTTCAGCACGCCTCTTGGCCTGCCCAGCGATTTCAGATGACTCCCCCCCATGGTTGATCTTATCATTGAAAAGTTCCGATGATTGTGGAGGATGCAGCCCATGAAGAGTACGTTGAGCTGCAGCCCATTGTGCCACCCTCTCTCCCCTTCCATAATCCTTCTTTGTTGTGAAAGCAGTCTGGATGATAGGGTGCAATAAAAGGAACAGTCAAAAGATTGGTTAGAAGATGTTTGCACAAATCTCCCCAACTTTCCTCGTAATCAAGAAAGGTCAGTTACCTTATTCTGAAGCAAATTATTCCAGGCCTTGCCACTCAACGCATATCGGATAATGAATTTAAGGATATCCAAAGGGATGTAGAAGATGATGCTGTAGAGCCAAATTACGCCGGCCCATCCCCACCCAATTCCATGAATCCTCGCAAAGCCCCAATTTGCGTACACAGCAATGATGGTGGCCACCTGAGTAAATCAAGCAGAAAAACAATTCAGTAAGCAAGCCATTTGTATCATTTGCAATATAACCATATCAGCAATTAACCAGAATCCGGATTTTCCTATTACTCACCAGCTGTGCTAAAAGAAAGGCAACCAGAAGCAAGAGGCCAGGGCGTTCAACAAAAGACCAGCTTCGGGACCGAGTAACAAAGATAAGCGCCTGACTCACAATACTCACTTGAAGGTAGACAGCTGCCGTGAGCTCTTCATTGCTGTTCCTGATAGATCTTACACCAAATTTATCCTGCCAAAGTTATTTTCGTATAATTACATCTGGAATTAGATTCAATTCAGAATATGGAACAACTAACAGTGAGAAAATATTTCCCAAAGTCCAGACAACCGCCATGAACTTTTTCATTGAGCTAGCTTTATAGCTGGTATATTGATATTTTCCTACCGTAAAGAAGTCGGATGTGTGAGCAGCCCAGAAGAAAACAAGAGTCATGACAGCCAAGTAGGTGCCAAGAACAATGCCAGTGGCAAAGATCTCATTAAGCTTCCATGAGTCTGGAAGAGGAGAAGCCTTCACCCTGTCTTTTGAAATGGTCATGATAGTTCCATCATTGAGTATGGCAATTATCAGAACCATAAATGGTGAGAAATCAAATTTCCATATTAGCGCCAGAAGCATAAACCCCAGCACTATACGGATAGTTATAGAAACTGCATAGATCGTGTAGTTCTTCATTCGCTGGAAAATGGCTCTGCTAGTCAAGACAGCACTAATAATCACACTCAATCCTGGCTCTGTCAGAACTATGTCAGATGCACTCTGAGCTGCATCAGTCGCATCAGCTACTGCGATTCCAATGTCTGCCTTCTTTAGAGCTGGGGCATCATTCACACCATCTCCAGTCATCCCACATATATGTTTCCTCTCTTGCAGCCTCTTCACAATTTCATATTTATGCTCTGCACGCTTCCACTTGTTAGATCCATTTTGACAAATCTTGCAATCATTCAAACTAACCTTCGAATCATCCCTAGATAACAGCATATTCCTTTCTTTTAAAATTTTTAAAATTGTTTACATATTTTTGCAATTCATTCCCAGACAGAACTATTGAATATTTCACAGGGTGCTTCAATATAAATGAGTTAGTCCAATTACCAGGGAAGACGCCAGCAAACCCATCAGCCTTCTCAATAAGCTCATCAACAGGAAGGGCAGCAATGGACTCATCCTTGTGGTCCCCAAGGAGCGAGGAAGAAGGATACATATTTGTTCCCATGCCAAGCCTGCGAGCAGTCTCCTTCCCAATAGCAAGCTGGTCACCAGTGATCATCTTAACATTGACACCAAGATTGAGTGCCCGGCGAATGGTCTCTGCACTATCATGCCTTGGAGGATCAAAGAGAGGCAATAGACCCACAAACTGCCATGGTCCTCCTGCGCTCTCCTTGGTTTTTTCTGGCACTGTCTGAAAGTAGACAATCAATGACAAATCAAGTTCGTTTAATCATAGCTTCATCATGCAACTAAACCACTGGGGAACATTGAACCCAAACTCACTTGTGTAGCAACAGCAAGAGAGCGTAGACCGCGATCAGCAAACTTAGCAATGATTGCATGAGCTTTCTTTTTTACATCTTCCCGGAGGTTGCAGAGCTCAATGATCTGGTAGAAATTTCAGGTACTTAGCTATAAAGATAATGGATAAAAAATACTGTGAAGAAAGTGAGTAAGGCAAAAAGAAAGCCAGTGATATGATTTGGATAATCTATCACCTGCTCCGGTGCGCCTTTGCTAACTCGGTGCCAGTTGCCTTCAGAGTCTATGTATGTTATGGCTGTACGCTTCTCAACTGGGTTAAAGGGCAAAAAATGGACTTCAGTGATACCTTCTCTGGCCTGCCGGGCAAAAAAGGAAAAACAAGTTACGTAAGAAAAACAAGCAACTTGTGAAATGCTTGATGCTATGTGGGAGAACTACCTTGGTGGAATATAAAACTGATTCGAAACTATCAAATGAAGTACAATGGAACATCTGTTCTCATTGCCAATGACGGAAAGAAATTCATTTCCAAAACACTTTCAACTAATGTATGCACCAGCAATTACATCGTACCATATTATTGATTTTTTTTGTCCCCATTATATTGAACATTGAGTGGCAGGAGTGTTCTAAACCTGTCCTTTAGCGCACTCAAATAATACTCTGCTGTCAAATTTTTGCCCTCTATAATTTAGCAGTGAATATTAACCATCCCAAATATTCCAAAATCTTACAAGTTTTTCTTACCCCAGCAGTTTTCCATAACCAGTCATCTTCTAGGCTCCATCTAGATCTTAGGAAGTTTTGGACGGGTAGGAAAGCAATATACTTAGATGGCATCTTATCCTAAGCACTTTCAATCATTCCTTTATCTTCTAATAACAAAGATCCAAAAGGATTTTTTTTCCCCTTCAAAAATTGATTGCTCTCTAGGTTTGGGGTTTATAAGGAACGGCAGCACAAACCCTTGAATGTTCAAAATACTGATTGAACGAATCAGTCTCTCGTTAAATTTTTTATAGGAAAGCATGTTGCTCCAATTGCGTGGAGGGAGTATCGAGCGTTTGTGGTGCTGTTTATAATCAAAATCTGAAAGCGAGCTGAGCCCACAACCACACAAGCGTTTATAACTTTCAAACAAAACGAATGAGGGGAAAATAAGGATTACATATTCGGAGTACAATGTACCTCCTTGGGGTCACCCAACATGCCAACAATACAAGCATCTATAGCATCCTGATTCTCAACCCTAGAAGCCCTAGCCCCAAGTAAAATCAGAGCATCCTTGTCCACATCCTTCACAAATACCTGTAAATAAACAAAACACTTTCATGAATAAATAACCAAGTTTCATGATTGTTGATTCACTTAACAAATAGATTATAGTCCAAGTTATTCTGTATTAACTTCTTTTACCTCATCAGTATTTATCCGTATGCTATATACACTTACTAACCTCGATCATGGTCTTGTCTACTGTAAGCTTGTTGAGAGTAAGAGTCCCAGTCTTGTCACTACAAAGAACATCCATTCCAGCCATCTCTTCAATGGCTGTCATCCTCTTGGTGATAGCACCTTGTTGTGAGAGCCGGTGGGAACCGATAGCCATTGTCACAGACAATACCGTTGGCATGGCAATTGGGATACCTCCAATGAGAAGTACCAAGAGATTGTCAATCCCATTCCTGTACTGTCGGCGCTGAATTGGGAACATTACCACTATCTCTACTGCCATCCCCACAGCAATCGAGCAAATGCAGAAGTTTCCAATGGCAGTCAACACCTGACCAAATAATCACCATCCAGTGGACGTACATTAGAGAAAGCAAAAGACAACACATAAAATGAGAAAGTCTAATTGTTCAAACTTAGCATAGCACCATTTGAAACGGATTTCAGTAGTTTAAAGACATTTCTCAACTTCATTCAGAATTTTGTTGGAGTCTGCCCGCCACTAAGCTCATGAAACCCAAATTTGTATCGTAATATTTAGCAGTAATCAGGTTTTCAAGTAATAAGCTCCTTGGATTTTCAGCGAAGAATATCACAATTCTCCCCCTTCCTCCATTCATTCATATAAGTACATTCGTAATATTTCATACTTGACCGTAGAGATAATACCTTTTGGAAATGTCCTTCTTGATTGGTGCTGTCCACCAGGTGAGCAGCCTTGCCGAAGAAGGTGTGAACCCCAGTTGCAATCACAACAGCCTCAATCTCGCCTTGTTTGACAGTGGATCCAGAGAAGACTTCGTCACCCGGGTTCCTTGTAACTGGCAAAGACTCACCAGTTAGGGCAGACTGGTCAATCTTGAGTGGATCTCCCTCTAAGAGACGAGCATCAGCTGGGACGATATCTCCTAACTTGACACTAATCACATCTCCTGGTACCAAGATTTCAGCTTCTTGCTCTGTCCATCTTCCATCCCTCAGAACCTACAATCAACCAAGCAACCATACAGAATTGACTACTCTACTCATGGATAGTGTGTTACTTACCAATATTGAGGTAGCCATGTTATCATGCATAATTACCTTGGTTTTTGGTGCAAGACCTGCCATAAGTGCTGCTGCAGCATTGCCTGCATTGTTTTCTTCTATAAAGCTTATGGTGGAGTTAATTACAAGCAATACCACTATTCCCACAAAATCCTGCCAGTCTGCTGGCTTGCCCTGCATTTGTTCATTAAAAACAAAAAACCATGCGAGTGTGAGATGGAGAATTGTCATCAAAGTATCAAGTTATGTGGGTGTGTGCGTGTGTGTGTGAGAGAGAGAGAGAGAGAGAGAAGTTACCCCTCCATTTGCCAAAGCTATGGCCATGATAGCGGCAGCCTCCATCACCCAAGACAGAGGATTCCACATAAAACCCAGGAATTTCAGAAACTTATTTTCCTGTTTCAGGATTGTTTTTTATTGATCAGTTAATTTATTTGAAAACTAATAATAAATAGAAGAAAATAGACAAAAAAAGTATATGAATATTGCCTTCTTTTCTTCTAGCTTGTTTGGGCCAAAGATTTGGAGCCTCTTATTCCCCTCCTCAGTTGACAAACCTTCTCTTGAGCATTGCAATTGTTCAAATACTTCTTGCACTGGTATGCGCTCCTATATACACGATATATAATTGCAAAGTTTTTAAGAGATACATCTCAACGATAATTCAACAAATTAGCACAGTAAAAATTCAATTTCAAAAACCAACTTTTTGCTTTTTGTTTTTTGTTTTTTTGGCAAAAACAAGAGTTTAATTAGAAACATCCCTTACAGAAATCAACGTCAAATTGGTACAAGTATTTAACTCAATATATGCGCACAGCAAGTGCCTCTTCTCCACTAATAGACCACAATCATAATGCCATCAAGGCCAAAAAGAGAAAGACAAATACTTGAACTAAGCTCAATGGCAAGATGTTCTTCATTTTCCAGGGTCGAAAACAAGAATAAAATCATTCCACATTTTGATTCCTTCGATTTTCTGACATTTTCTCAGCTACCAAACAGAGACCAAATGTCACTGACCAGCTTAGAAACAGCTTTTGCACAAATAAACAACCCTTTGATGATTTAACGACTACGTGAAGATTGAAGACACCCCCATCCATATATGTCATGCAAAACAGCAAAAGGCAACATATATAAAGGCTACAATTCATGTTTCAAGCAAATCTGACCTCTGAAACAAAAGCATTGAAAACTTCAACCAAAAAAAAAAAAGAGTTAAAGAAGCCAGAGAATAGATCTTTGAAGTATTTGAATTTGAAACCAGGAGCTGAATGTTCAAAACCAGACAAACAGTTATCAAACACACACAAAAATGAAGAAGCAAATTTAGAACATCAATTTGTAACGAAAATGAAAACACGGAAACGGAGCTTTAAATGCAAAGTATATCCAATAAGCATTTGTACAAACGATCCATAACAGCAACAAAAGAAAATATTTACGAAAGCACAGAATGAGAGCTTTTGATTATCATATCCAACAATCTTCCATTATGTTTATCAAAGCAAAATCATATATTCATATGCAGAGCCTGAAAACAGAGATCGAAGAGAAAACAGAAACACAACCGAAAACGCCTTCTAAAACAAAAAACAAATCGTTTACGAGTGCAAAAAACATCACTACACTACACAAACCAAAACCGAACCAAATGATATGCCGAAAACATTTCAAAAAAAAACTTACGAGATCGACGTTCTCCTTCTTGATCTCTTCCAAGCTAAAGCGCTTGTTCTCAGCCATTTTTGTTTGTTCTTTTTCTGGTTATCTCACACCAAAAAAGAAGCTCTTAAACTCTCACCGAGCTTCAATATACACATACTGACTTGTGTGTGGCCCTCTAAATCGTTGCGAAAAAATAGAAGAGGCTCCTCCATGATCACTTGCAAACTGCAATTTCATGCTTTTTTTTATTATTATTATTTTTTTCTTTTAATAAATTTGTGACCTAAATCAAATGAAATCGCTCAAGAAAATCTGAACTCTCTCACTATGTGGAAGGAGTAGTAGAATTCTCAATTCTTTGTGGTTTGGAAGAGTGAGGGCATTATAACAGAGCGGGGATTTGTGTTTTTTACGGAAAGGCGCGAAGTGAGCGAAGGAGCGGGAGTCTTGGGGCGCCCTTTGGCCCCGGTCATCCGGTTTGAACCGGTTTTACTATTATCACTCTGCTCTCTCGTCTTCTGCAAGCCAAGCTTCCAATTGTGTTGCGCCATTTTTGGGTGAGCATGCATATGTGGCGGGTTGGCGTTGGGCTGTGAGGGGACACGTTGTGGAGGGAAAATTGTCACTGTAGCTCGCGTTTGAGGCTCCGTGGGAATGGACACGTGGATGCACGGGGAGTGAAGTGCCTAGTGGAATCTGGACCGTCGGAAGAAGGCCTTTAGAATTCCGCACCTACAGCTGGCATTCTTTTACTTAATATTGTTCAAAAATAAATGTGTATTACGTAATAAACATCATCAAGAAATTGATTTTAATTTTTTTAAATATAGGAAGCATCAGTTTTCTTTATTAAAAAATATATATATTAATAATTATTTTATTTTTAAAATAATGCTAATGTGACAAAATGACATGACATGGAAAGCACATGATGGCTGCTAAGTTTTTGAATTGATAATTTTTAAAATCGAAGTAGTCATTTAATAAAAGTCTTAACTATATGGACCAAAAAGAGATTCAACTCTTTTTTTTCAAAAATAAATTACGGTTTATTATTTTTGGGTAATAAAAAAAAATTAAAAAAAAAAAAAAAAAAAAACCTCTCGTGGTGGCCACTCGAATAGAAGTACTCGAGGTGTTACGACCACTTCGAATGAGCATCTGGAATGATTGCACCATACCTGGAGCTTTTGTCGGAATGCCTGATCACCACTCACCCTTGATACAACCAGGGGTGGTATGACCACTCCCAGAACTTTCGTTAGGAGTGGTCGGCCACCCATGGAAGACAAATTTTTTATTTTTTCAAAAATAAAAAATAATGACTTTTTGAACAAATAATTTTTAGAGCTAGGAAATTTAAGAAAATTGTAGAAAAATATGATTAAATTAAAATTAAAAAAAAAAAAATTGGTCATTCCTAAATTTTAACCAAACAAAATAATAGGAATCATCGTTCCATTCCAAAAAAACAAAAGGAATTCCAACAATAATAGGGGGGGGGGGGGGGGGGGTCGGAAGGTGAAAGGTTTTTTTTTCCTATTCAATGCGGAAAAAAATAGTAATTCAATAGAAATTTACCTACATTTAATTCTTTAAAAGTATAAAAGAAAGGATTAGAGATGATTGTATTGCTAATCAACTTTAATTACATTCATTTATTCTCACCACAAATTTTATGAGAAAGAGGAAATTTAAGGGCTCGTTTGGTGTGTCATTTTCTTGTATTGTATTCTACTATTTTTTATTATATTTAAAATTACAAATATCGAGAACGAAAATTTGTTTTTTGAAATTATGTTCGAATGATTTAGAAAATTTGAGAAAAAATTGAAAAAAAAAAATTGAATAAAACTTAAGTAGGATTTAAATTTAAAAAATCCACCCAAACATATATTTCAAAAATAATAAAAAGATATAGATTACCCAACCATGCTCTAAACCTTTTGAAAATTTGGAGAGTTTGCACACTATCTAATATCGTGGATGGCCATTGGACCAATAAGTTGGGCCTTCAAAAGTTGAGCTGACCCGTTCTAGCCCATCTTTACTGAACCTAACTGGTCTTCTGTGGCCTATGTAATGCGGCCCAATTGATGTCTCAGTTATTTGACACCAAAATAAAGCAGAGTGAGATAACTTTGAGCTTTCTTTGACTCAAAAAATAAAAATGGAAGAGATTACTTACCCCTTCAAAACCACCACTAAATTGGCAATGTCTATTAAAATATAGATTATGTCAGTATCTCCTCCTAAACTATTAAAAATTGTCGATGTTCCCAGGCTTGCAAAAAGAGAAAAACGACTCTAAATCTTTGTTAATAAGACAAAAATACTATTATAAATTTGGAAAAAAAAAAAAAAAAAGAGGTGGTGACTCGAAAACTACCCACAGGTGCTATTTGGGGGTGGCTTGGCCAACACAAATTTGACGATGGTGGCCAAGCCACCTCTAAAAAACGAGTCAGCCCCATTAGTTTTGGGGATGGTTCAAGCACGGGGCACTACTCCTGGGTGTGTTTTTTCTTTTTTTTCATGATAGCTTTTTTTTATTATTATTTTTATAGGTTTTAGAATTTTTTTTATTAAGGGTACTTTTGTCATTAGAGTGGACATTTACAATGCGATGGCAGTTTGAGAGGGTATATTTATGTGTATGTGTATGGAAAACTTCACTTTACCGTCTTGAATTTTCATCATTTTTGCAATCACTCTTAGTGTATCCATCATTAAAAAAATTGTAATATGATCCCCTCCGTTAGAATTTTTTATTAAATCTCAACGGCGATGCCAAAACAACCATGATTTAAAATAAAATAAAAAAAAATTAATCTGTTATCATCTAACTCGTGGGTTAAATTCTTTTTTTAAAAAGAATTTTAATTATTTAGAAATTAAATTGTTGGTACAGTTTCCGGTATGGTGACGTGTCGCCTAAGGATTCGCTGCCTGATTTTCTACCGAACACTTCAACCCTGCAAAGAGGAACAAACAACTCGTCGGGGGTGCCGACCACGCCCACTCCGATGCCTAAGTCAGTCGAAAAAGTTTTCTGTAGAGAATTCTTAATCTTAATCTCAAGAGCTTAGAGAATTCGTGTCTTTATACCTGGTGTGACGGTCTTTATTTATAGGCCGGACCCTCTTGACATTGAGTTGGATTAGGAGTTTGAGTCCTAGCCTGGTTTGAGTTTTAATCATATCTTCTGGGAATTTGAGTAGGAGTGTTGAATCCGCAGTTGATTGCGTTTGTACTTCTTTAAATTCGATTCCATGTCAATAACCATCTTATCCCATAAATCATGGATCTGTAGTTTATCCCTGATCTCCTGGGATTCTATCCTTATCGAATTCTGAGACGGGTGTGGCGCATGGCACCTTCTTAGGAGACTGTAGCACATTTCAGCTGACCTCCGAGGTGATGATATCCGAGACGTTTCCGCTCTTACCTGGAGATCTCGGGATATATCCGCACCATAACAGGGTTGTGTAAGTCCGAGATGTTTATACTCTGAGATGTTGACTCATCCAATGGATATCACCCCGAGAAGATACCGCACCGACTCGATATCATACCGAGGTGTTATTACTCCGAGGCACAAATATCCGAGATATGTTCACTCCATCTTGGCTGGGAGATCTCGGGATATTTTACATACTGTAACCTGGAATGTTAAGACCGAGACATCGTCATATCTCCGAGATGTCTTCGGACCTAAACGACCTTCCCTTCACTGGATAGAACCATGCGGAACAAGTAGCCGAGACATAACTCCGAGATGTCATTGGATCCACGTGTCTCTAGGGTTGATTTTATCCCTAACATAAATATTTTTAAATGTAGGGATACAAGAGACATTTCACCTATACTCTATATGATTTAACCCCAAACCTTAACGAAATGGGTGAGATTGTAAACTTTTTAAAGTTTGATACACTAAAATTAGAGTTTTTGAACTTTAGGAGGTTAATAACAAAAACAAAAAAAGTTCTCCATATATATATATATATATATATATGAAGGAGTGGGCTGAAGACACCCCCCCCCCCCCCCCTCCAAAAAAAAAAAAACCATTGTTTGGGAGTAGCTGAGCCACCCCAAAAAAACAACACTTGGGGGTGGTAAGGCCACCACCCCAGGTGTTGAGGGTGGTTCGGTTGCCCAAAGTGTGTTTTTGATTTTTTATTATTATTATTATTATTTTACTTTATTGATTTGTTTATTTTATTTTTATTAAGGGTATTTTTGTCATTAGGGGAGAACATTGACATTTTTCGGTAATTTGATGGAACATTGAAAAGTGTGCGCTAGTTTGAAGGGAATATGTGAACATTTAAAAAAAAAAAAAAAAAAAAAAAAAAAAAAAAAGAAGAAGAAGAAGAAGAAGGAGGTTTTCTAAGTGAGGATATGTGCAACTAATTGTTAAAGGTTAGTCCATTTCACATTTCACATTATTATTTAGAGATTATCCCCTCCATCCACTTCTGGGCCAGGTTGCACTTTCTCATACCATATCCATCACATTATTAATTATTGAAAGTAATAGTGTAATACTACTTGAAATTTATTCAAGCTTTTGCTAATTTGATGTTGGGTGCCTATTTAACTCTTTTTCCTTGATTCCAATCTAGAATTAGATCTAAGCCCCCATGTTTTTAATCAGCAGTTGTACAATTTGTTCGTGCAGAATTTGATAATTAAAGCAGCCAAATTCAATTAGTAGACAACAACTGCCTCTGCTTTTGTGCCTGCTGTCTTTGTTTATAAATGTACCTAGTCATAAACATTTAAAGACAAACGTCAAACGATCGAGATGTATTGCATGTGCTAATTAATTGACAATATTATAACTAACCAATGACATCTTGGCAGAAGCTTAATTTATAAGCATAATAGTACTAATAAATTCAGCATTGTAAATGTAATAGATAGCTGCCCTAGACAATAACGTGATCCTAGTGTTTAATTGTATCAAGCTGTCAACCTTATGTGTTTGTGATTGTTTATTTTTCTTTCTTAATTTTTCGTTTCTCACTAGTTTTAAAAAGTAAAACGAGGTAAAATTTTGATTTTTTTTTTTTAAATAACTAAATCATTAATTTTCATAGATATATTCCAAACAATCACCGATCAAAGGGTTGACAGCTTAGCCTTTTGCACTCTTATTGGTACTTCAAATTGAAGTTCTTTATTCTATGATTTTGATAGAAACCCAGTCAGTTAAGGGGACTAATTGGGTGAATAATTATAGTTCTTTTCTGGTAGGAGCGATCACACAAATTCCCTTATGGGTTAAAGAATACCACAAATTCACAAATGTTAATTTTCTCTGCTTTTAATTTCTTTATTTACAACCAAAGGGTTATAAAATGAGAAATGCTACGAACCAATTTTTTATCTTCCCAAAGTTAACGTGGCTTTTAAAATTATTATTAAATTTAAGATGGTAATTTTAAAAGGTACATCAACTTTGGAATAATAAAAAGAGGCCGGGATCTCTAGCATTGTTCGTCATTAAATAGACTACGATTAGAAAACACCTAAAATGATAAGAGTTTAATTAAATAAAACTCTAATCCTGACTTTAAAAAATCTAATCCTAATGGTTGGAATTCTATTCCAACTCAACCTAACCCTAATTTTATCCCTATCGAATGCCTTAAAAAAGGATTTTAATTATGGGCCACATAGGATTAATTCTACATGTCATATAAATGTTCATCAAGTATCCATCAAATAATAAGATGACCGGCTTTTAAAATTATCATTTGATTAAATTCAATATTTGATCAATCACACACTCAATGATAATTTTAAAAGTCACTTTATTATTTGATGGACACTTGATGAATGTATAAGTATATGACATATAAAATTACTTATCATATAGCTATTGATTTTTTGGTTTTTTGTTTTTATCAATAGCGGGGAATAAGGAGTTAATTGAAGGATACCTAGTACAACGGCAAACATGTGAAACACGTAGGGGTCTCACGAGTAGCGGTCGAGAGTAAACATATATATATGTAATTTTCAATTGTCCATTCCAAGTTGATTACCAAAGACAACCTCGTAAAATCTCAGTAAGGACAGGAAAAAGGTAAGCTGCGAGTAGGTATATACAGATCGAGCAAGAGACGTAGGGTTTTCGATCTCCTTCGATCTCTCTTAATTAAGAATCACATAAATGGTGATCGTGATGATGAGATGTCGGCGGAGTGAAGGAATGAAGGAGGATGCATGATAAATGTGCGTACGATATGGATAGATGGGAACACGTACGTACGTATGAAGGAATTAAAAGGGAAAAGGTAGTCAAAAGAAGAAGGGAGAGCTAATTAAAGATCGACTACCCTTCTTTTATCATCCCGTGGAAGGTAGCTAACCAATAACCAATTAATTAACCATGTGCATGTATATATATATATGCTAACACGCAGAAATGTGATTGTGGGCGCTGGCACTCTGTTTGAGGTAACATCGATCGTTGTCTTGTAGTCTTGTCGATCCATGTGAAGGGATGGGGGAAGAAGAAGAAATATGGAAAATGCATGTTACATGCATCGATCCCTACCTATTTATTTCCTTCTGGTGTCAGTGTGTGCGTCCGTGTTTATCACTCTGTCGTCTGTACGTGCATGTCTGTATATGAGAGAGAGAGAGAGAGAGAGAGAGAGAGAGAAGTTGTGGTCTTATCTAGTAGCTCACTAGGACACAGAGAGAGAGAGAGAGAAGTTGTGGTCTTATCTAGTAGCTCACTAGGACACAAATGCATGTCTGTATAGGAGAGAGAGAGAGAGAGAGAGAGAAGTTGAGGTCGGTTTGCTTTTTTCCACGTAAAACCTTTTTTGAAAAAAGTTTTTCATTTTTTTTTTTATTTTTTGTGTAAATTGGTTTTAGTTTTTATTTTTGTAAATTATTTTTCGAGTTTGAGCTTCTCCTTCTCAACTCACAGGACTTGACCTCCTTCTCGCTCGTGCGCAGTTGTACGTCACTGCCAATGTTGCCGCAAGCGCCTGCACTATTGTCGTTACCGTCACAAATTAATTACCGTACGAGCCAAATGTCATAGAATATTTTTTTTTAGTTGAAATTTTTTTAAAAAAAATAATTTTTAATATAAAATATTTTACGTCAAAACAAACTAGCCTTAATTCGATGCATAATTATTGAATAAGAAGGGATACCCAAAAAAAAATAAAAAATAAAAATAAAAAAAGGAAGAGGAAAAGCCTTGTTGCGGCCGGATCTTTGCATGAATGACCACTTAGCTCCTAGTGTCTGAATCCAATGATGTAGAGATCCAGGCACAAATATAAGATTGAAGCATTTACTACCAAAGCCTACATAATGCTAAATGCCATATGGCTGTGTCCCCCCATGATTTGGACATAACACAATATTCTTTGTATTTAACTATTTATGAATTATGATCTCTTTTGACTGCTTGCATTTATCGGTATTGACGTGATAGTAGTTTTTTTTTTTTTTTCTTTTAATGTTTTATTCACTTATTAACATTCAATTGCTTAACACTATATATCTTTATACATATATGTAGTACTAATACATTTTGATTCAGCTTATAAATTGCTCCATCCGTAACTTGATCACAAAATCACAATTATTTCAATCACATACTCAACATACTGGCCGGTTGATTCTGATACCAAATGAGACAACCTTTATGTAAAATTTACTCTTAAAAATCGGCTTAAAAGAGAACAATGTCAAAAAATTTACATATACATAATTAAAATTGTACTTACGTTCTTGTCATTCTATATGGATTGAAACGGCAACAATCTTGCTAACGTATTTTTCGTGTGGTGGGAAGTTCATAGGACACGAGATTATCAATTTTAGGTTTGAACCAAATGTCGGGGAGAGGGACAAAATTCAATCAATTCCCATGTACATAAAGAATCATAAGGCATGAGTTTAGAAAAGAGGAATTAAAATGGACCCCCACCATCTTTTCAAAGATTAAAAAAATAGGGAGTTTAATAATTTTTGACGTACAAGATAAAAAGCTGGAGGCAGAAGTACTCCCATCATCCCTTTTTTTCCCACTTCCAAATATTTGACATGCAAAAAAAGCTAGAAACGGATCACATATTTGAACAGACAGATCTCTTGGACAAATATATTTTGTCTTGTATTGAAATGTTAACGTACAAGTGGTGGCTATTTCTCTAGAAAATTAGATAAGCATTAGGAGTGGGTTTGAATCTGCAATTGAAACCACTCATTTTTTTTTTTTAAGTGTTAATCACTTAATTAGGTCTTATTGATGTCTGGATAGGACTGCGTCTAGTTATGGCTCAATTGGTTTTGAAAGAAGGTTTGCGATTCTTCGCCGTTTAGGCCTAATTGGTCTTGAATAAGAGCTTGTGATTCTTCGCCGTCTAGGCCCCTTTTGAGCAATTTTCAGCAGGTAAATGTTACCATGGTAATACCCAAGTAAAATACACACAGTTGATCGCCCCTCAGCCCTTTTGAATAAAAAAATAAAAATTTGTTAACGTAATAATTTGAAATTTTCTTTATTACACGCTTACTTATCTAATACACTCACCTACCTTATGTTTTCTATAAATTAGGTAGGATTACATTATAATACAATATTATAAAATTAATGTATAATACTACTTTTTACATTTATTTATTATATTTATTTTATAACGATTGATGTGACGTGTTTTAAGTAACTTTGCTTTTAGTTCTTTTTTTTAATTATTTATTTTTAAGTAGCTTACATAGATAACATGCAACGTCAGCCAATATAAATTAAATGTGAAAAATAGCATTACTCGAAATCAATAAGAAGAAAATATAGTCAAATTGGACAAATCGTATTCGGAATGACTATCCTATTAGAAAAATTGAATAGCTTTTATTATGAATTGAAGAATGTGGAATAAAATAACATTGGTGTTAAAGTATATGATAAGAATCTAACATTTAGAATAGTTATTCTCATTGTCTATGAGATATCAATTACTATTCCAACTATTTCATTCTACATCCATTTTTAATAAAAGCTATTCATTTTCATAGTAGAATAATCATTTAGCGTATCAAACGTAATCTTAAGCTTTGTTTTTTCTTTTTCCTCTCTCTTCTCTAAATTACTCTTCCGCAATATTTTATCTTATTTTTTAAAATTTTATCATGTGTTTGAGAAAAAAAAAAATGAAAGGATCAGAATACAATAAAATAGTAAAACTGGATACCATATTTTTATCTTACAATTGTCTAACAATAGTAATGTGGCACTCTAAATCAACTATTGAATTGTTTTTTTTTGTTTTTTTTTATTTTTTTTTAACAATGATTAATCCAATAGTTAGTTAAAAGTGCCCCGTCAGCCTTGTTGGATGGATAGAATTACAATATCTAACATTTCTCAAAATAAGATATTTTTATAAAAAGAATAACTATAACTCTTCTACTCAAACAACCTCTTTATAGTTAATCAATGGTTTTTAACCAAATATCATGTCTTTCCTTAATAAGGATGATGAAGAAATTATGAGATGATCAATGTGATATAGGTAGGTGCATGAGATGTGCATTTATCCATAGAAGGTGAATACATATATCTATAACACTAAGATTACCCATAGAGGTGATCGACTTCAATACTAGGACTAAACAATCTCAGACCACCATAAATATTGGAATCCTAAAACTGGCCCTTACGAAGAGAAATACTACTAAACTCCTTCACTTTAATAGTACTATTGCTCGCATGCCATATGAATTATAACTTATTCATTGAAAAGAAAAGTGAGGATTGAGATTAAGAGGAATAGTTAAGCTAAAAGCTAAAGGCCTAACTTTCTTAAGCTCAAATATTTCAATGAAAATAATAAACATCAACATTAGACAAAAAAAAAAAAAAAAAAATGTTAAATAAGCTCAAAAAATAATAATATTACCTCTCTGATAACAAAAAATAACATTTTAAATGGTTTTAGGGTGTCTAACATTGTTAAATAGGCCAAAACATGCATTACATATTGTTTTCGTTTTTCTTTTTTAATGTTGGTTTAATTCGGTCCACTCAACATGACCGTAGGCCATAAATCAATAATTGTTTAAATTTAATGGATTCCTCTATAACTTTTCTTTATTTTTCTATTTTTCATTATTATTATTTAAACATTTTGACATTCTTTCCTAAGATGTTTTCATAAAAAAAAATAATAATAATAATAATTAATAATGGATATTTACTTATCAACATTCTCATTCATTGATTTCCAATTAACTTTTTTTAAAGGGTTTGATAAAATCTCATTGAAACAACAAAATAAAATAAAAATATACTTAGTGAGGGGATGGGAAACGGGCCCAACAAACACCCCAATAAAGTTAATATAGTGCTTAAGAAAAACATAAAGAATTATAAATAGACCAAAGAATTGGTCCTGTTCAATATCTTTTTGGCCCAAAGGCTAAAAAAAGGGTTGTCAAATTAATAGTTTTTGAAGCAGTTCAATGAATGAATTGCTTGGAGAGTCATTTACGCGTTACGCGAGCTTAAATGCCACTGCAGGAAAGATTATATTGAGATCAACAGAAGTAATGGCATTGAAGAAGAATGCCATGACATTGGTAAGAGAGGTATCAAGCAGTTGTTGTGTAGGAAACATCAGATCTTGCAGTCTCTAGAAGCAAAAAAGTGAAAACATTTAGTATAGTATAGATGAGAGAGAAAAAAGTGGAGGAGGAAGGGGATATGCATATATGAGACCAAAGATCAACCACCTGAGAGGAGGCATTTGAGGCCGCCCTTGTGCGAAAGGGTGGAGTGTGGGATGCAAGCGCAACAAATGTTGGGCTCAAGTGACAGAGAAGGGAACAATGGTGGCCGTGGCCGTGGCCGTGGCGGGGGCGGGGACAGAGAAGAAGTACTCTTGCATCCATAGAATGTTTATATCTTTTTCTTTTTCTTTTTCTTTTAGTATAAGCTTCACCCATACTCATATTAACCTGATCTTTTAACTAATGTAAAATAGAACAACATCCAAGTTTGAAGAGTATACTTTTTCCAAGTAGATTTTGATTGATGATGATATATATATACTGAGTAGCTAACAATGTTTGACTGGCCGGATGGATCTCTCCAATCAAACATCCTAATCCACGTTGATATAAGCGGATCTATTTTGCCCGACATTGACATGGTAAAAGGGCTTAACATATTAGCATGTGGGTCCAATGTGTTGGATCCACTAAGCCTTTTTATGAGCATGATAATATAAAATTAAAGTAGATGAGCCTCACACTTCAAAAGTGAGAGGGAAAGTTCATTTTCATCATATGACTGCCTCAAAAAGGAAAATGCTTTACTTATAGAAGAATTATACTCCAAAATATCAATTCAAGCATATACCAACAAATATGATGACAGAAATTTTTGTCATAGTAATCATTATTGTCGTAATTATAGTAAAACTCGGTTTTATATCTTAATTACTTAGTATATATTAAGATATATTGTCACAAATTAGCTAAAAAGATCATACATATTATCACTGACCTCAAAATAAACGTTTAAATTATGTCCAAACATTGAGCAAATAATAGCAATATTCCTCACTTCACTATTTTTTTTTACGGCTCCTAAGCCAAATCTAAAAAGAAAAAACTTGAATTGTTTTTCTTTATCAACATTAGGCTGCCGGCAGGTGAGACGGAGAGTCCCATGCCAGAAGGCCCACATGCTTCCAAATCGAACAATCAAGTCAAATTTGAGTAGAATTCGCCACCTAGTGATAACTGTTAAGAGTAAAAACCCTGTTTATGGGATAAGCTAAGAGGTTAAACAACTGCATGTGGTATATATTCATCAGCTCTCAGTACTTGAGCCTGAATATTTTATATTTTATATTTTATATGCTGCCCCTAACTACTGTGTAGATAGAAACAGGATTTAGAGGGAATTGGTTAAGTCATTGGCTCAAATGACAAATCTGTATCCAACAAGAGGGGAGGGGGAAAACGACTAGAAGATTTAAGTGATGCTTAATAAAATAAGGACGTCTTTTTTGCTAAGTTGTGGAAAATAAAAATTAAGGGAATGGCCGGTGGCGGACCCAGGCTTGTAAAAATGGAGGGGTTAAATTGAAAATAAATAAATAAATAAATAATTTTGGAGGAGAATTTTGGGGATTGGTGGGCCAGGGCTCCCCTAGCCCCTATGCAGGTCCATCCAAGAGAATGACTTAATGCATAAGCAATCATGTAAACGAATAATGTTGTTTAATAAATTATTATACGGCTGTCGTATAACTTGATAATTTGACTATGAAAATGAGTCATTAAATTAGCACTCGTATGATAGTCATATAACAATATTCTAATCAATTTTCTAACAAAGAATAAACTACGGTAGAGAAAATCTCATTTATTTCTCTTTTCTTCTAATAAGTTATTTATGAAAAAACAAATTAAAAAAAAAAAAAAATGAGTATGAGTATTTGGGTCAAAAGTGATGCTTTTCAGGCAAAGGATCTAAGCTGGAAGAGATAACAAAGCTGTCTAGTCTATAATCAGCCGAAAAAGAAGGTGAGAAAACAATGAAAAGTGTCCATTGAGAGAGGAAATTCATCATCATAAGCTCCATAATTTCCAATATATTTGGCAGCATCCGTATGAAAACTCATTGTGCTAGACAAATATTTGACTCTATGGGGGGAAAAATGAAAAATAACACTAGCTTCCAATTTTTTTTTTTTATTTTAGGTTAGATTCCAATTTGTGTTTCTTCAAAGTTTGCCTAGCTTTTATTCCCCACTGTTAGCCTTCCGGCCTTCAAATAATAATACCCAAATTCCAGACATGCCTATATCTAGGACAGGAAATTTTTGACACTAACTCAACATAAAATTATTAGGTAAAGGTTGAAATATTTCACCCATTTAATTAAATGTGTCAGTTAAGGTTGGCATATATAATCTTATATCAATATCTCAACACGACTCAAATTCGATACGCAACATTATAGCTAACAAATTTTGTCACGATCCACAAACCTAACACAAAATATACAAGTTAAAATTGAAGAGACTGACTCATTTGATTAAATTGATCAAATTTTCATACATTAACACAATTCGAACCCGACTCGAGAATCCGGCACAAAGAATGGGGTCAACAATTCAAATATGTAGCTAATGCACCAATGAGAAATTATATTTTACCACCCAAAGGTACAATTATTGACACAAATATTGACTTAAAAAAATAAAACTAGATTTCAACCCATTCACATAATTTTATGATTTTTTGTTTAGTAAAAAAAAAAGTCAATAATTATATCAATAATTATGTCATATAATGGCAACATATCATATCTCAACATCAATACTCGTGCCCAAGGTGCGCGCAAGCCGCATACCGCACACCTGTCCTAAGAAATGCAAAGGCGGAAAGCAATGCATTCATTCCCAAGGGCCTCTACAACCTTGGAATCATGGAGTACTACAGTCTACAGACGACTTTGAACCATGCACTCAGTGACTTTGGCTGTTTGGCACCTGAAATTGCCAGATGATAACTATAATTGCTAAGCGGATTCGTGCACGCGAGCCGATTTCAACATGACTACAACAGAAGAAAGATCACCGACATTGATGATTGTCTTCCATCACTTTTGCCATCCAATCTTTTTCCTAGTATAATCCGAAATCGTAAAAATTAATCCTGTGTTCTTTCCCAACAATTCCACCATCTGGGTCCCCGGATTTGTACCTTCTAATTCTCGCCCCACCTCCCGCTGCTTCAAAACTTGGCCTTTTTCATTACACCCACAAAAAGAAAGGGAAAAAAACAGAAAAATAATCTAAGGAGTTGGATCAACTCAAGTACTGGTGAATGCTTTAGATATGGTGACATTTTCATAAACAATTCATTGATGTCACGTCCGTTGAAGAAGCCGTGGGACGTCTTGCCCGAATTCAGAGTTTGTCTTTCATGGGTAGGTATACTTTGGGGTACTTAATTCGTTTTAAAAAAAAAAAAAGGAAAAAGGAAAAGATTGAACTGGAACTGTCTTTCTCATGATATTCTTGTTCCTCATGCTCTTCGATCTAGTACTTGGTTGTATATAACAGAAAATCGTCTAACATTATTACATACTTCTCTCGAATCTACATAAACAAAAAGTTGCCTTAGCAAATAGAAGATGCCTACATGTCAGAGCCCTGTGTTGGAACGACATTGCAGAGCTCAATCGAGCCATAATAAAGCAACTCCTCAATCATTTGCTCTATATGGTCATCTTCAAGAGGTTTATACTGCTGCTGCTGATGATGATGATGATGATGATGATGATGATCCATACTCTCCAGTACTTGACCCGCCACACAACCCGTTTCGCCACTGTTTCCTCCATTAATCCCCTTGCTCCCCGCCGCGAAAAGGGTATACTCTGCCTCTTGGGGCTCTTTCTTTGCGGATGTTTTGGCCATTATTTTCAGGGATTCCATGTGACATTTGTGTAGCTTGGCCGTCAAAGTTGCTGAAAGAAGCTTGGATGATGAATTGGATTCGGACTCGTTGGGATTGTGTGGGAAATTTGTACGCGCTTTTGGCCCGCACATGAGCCTTGCTGCTTCATCATACGCTCGTGCTGCATCCTCTGCCGTTTCAAATGTGCCTAGCCATACTCTCGTCTTCCTGAACATATCACAAATACACACACGAAACGTTCCTTCAGTACAAAAACCTAAAGAATTCACTCCGCAAGATGCATAAATGAGAACTTCAAATGCTTCTTCTACTAAACAAGAAAATCATTCAAAATGTATCATTCCTTTCATCAAGACGTTTCTTTCACTACAAAGGAATAGAGTAGAAACGTTTCTTTTTTATGCAAAGTAAAAAAGAAAACCATTTCTGAGATGTGCTAAGCAGGGAGTGGGGAATTACAGTAGAGGGTGGCGAATTTCGGAGACCCAAGAGCCCCAATGCCTCTGGCGGACACCTCGATATCGTTTCTGGGGTCTAGCCATGGTATTTTCAAGAGAAACGTTTCAAAACTTCCGGAGCTGATTTTCTAAGTTTTTTTTTCAAGTGGGGTGCTAGCAGTTAGAAGTGGCTGAAGTGGTAGAGCAAAGCCGTTTATATACGCCTCTTTTGCGGCCTTCTAGTTCTAGCTAGCAAGCAATTTAGCAACTACGGGCCCCACACGGGTTTTAGTCCTCCTTTCTTTAATTCTTTTCTTTTCCTGAATATTCTTTTCTTTTCGATTTTTTTTTTTTTTTTTTTTTTTTCACAGGGATGATAAAAATAATAATATTTTAGAGAGTATTACTAGCTATACTGCAAGCTGAACATTCTGCTGATATATATATATATAGACTTAGTCCTTAGCAAGTATAATCATCCCAGAAGCTTATATAATTATCAAGATAAATTTTTGAGTGTGATTATAAGGGGTAAGTTGGATGAAAATGGAAGAATTAATCAAACTCAGATTATTTGTATTTTGTAAAGAAAATTATCATGTCTATATGTGATGATGTCAAGCTTAATTACAACCATTTAGTACCCATTATGCTAAATTCATAGAGAATGATCGAGGTCATCATTACATGATATCTATGATAATACCAACTTGAGAGTAAACATATCTATGTCATCATTTTAGTTGTGTTAAAATTTCTTTAAATTCAATTTATTAAATTGACATTTGTTGTTAATTACAACCAGAGACGTAGGGAGGGGATGCCCGGTTCTGGCCATGACCCTCCCCCTTAAAAATTTATTTACTTTAGTATATAAATAGCTAAATCTATATATTTGGGTAAAAATAATTACACGTGTCCCGCCCAAAAAAGAATTAAAGCTCGGCTCTTGACCCTATTATGAAAAAAAAAAATTATTTTACACCCAAACCTTAAGCAACTGAAATTTATCATGATCAACGGCCTAAATTTGTTACCAAATAAATAAATGGAGTACGCATAAGCAATAGCCTCTACGAGCTTTATTCTTAGATTTAGAGTATGTAATTTTCATATGCATTTTTTAAAAAACATATGAAAATTACATGCTCTTAAAAAAAATCAATTTAAATAATTTTTTTTTTTAAATTGATAGCACAGTAAGAAATTTTAATTACTGCTAGATTGTGAGGAAAGAATGATAAATAAGTAATTAAGACGGCAATGACGATTTCAAAGGGACAAATATATTTTTAAAATATAATTTAATAAACAAGTGGTATGGATATTTCCAGTTTCCTACGTGTATATATATGCACGTCTAGCTGAGTAGTGATGTTGGTAATTATTGCAGTAGTTGATGGACATGGGTACGTGGCTCACATCACATTTTCTAAACATAGCAAACGTAGCCATATGCATGCCACGATCATCATCTAATGTGAAGACACAATCCCATGTTTTAGTAGCAGCTATATTTGACCATATATATATATATATATATTGCTATAAATGTTGCGTCAGGCAATCCAAGCATGCAAAAGAGATAGATCGATGTTGTTGGCGTCCGCGACCACATCAATTGTCCGAGCGCCAATGAGTGAATTAATGTGAATATCCTAAACCGCATGTTGTATGTAAGACATGTTACATGTTCCATCATGCATGTCTCGTGCGAACACGCGTGGAACTATGGGTGATTTCCGTGGACACTTGGAGTCTTGACAAACAGTCGAAGCCCCCTTCACTATCCTCGAGCGGCGCCAAGCCATTTGTTAAAATTACTCATTTGTCATCTACTGCGCGCATTCCATCTCTATGTACATTTCTTTTCTTTTTTTTTCACCTTTTTAATCCAGTTTATTTCCATGTAACTTTTTTTTTTTTTTTTTTTTTTGAAAAATATTTTCTGGGCTTGGCTAATTACATGAAAAATTAACAAATATTTAATATATTTTCATTCAAGCATATTAACATATAAACTTTTGGTTTATATTCACAACATAAAAATATTAAATATAAAACAACTAAAATTAAGAATAACCTAAAAAATTATGTTTAGTTAAAATACATACATATTGACTAACAATGATAATATATTTTCATATGTATAATTTGAGGAGTTTCGAAGAAATGAGAGACGACAAAGAGGAGCTGCATATCAAAGAAAAGAATGTGTAACAACATAATGCCTTTGAGAGTGAGATTGAGATCCAATAATAGGTGTTCAAATAGCCCATGCAATACTTGCTCGGACAGATAGGCTCCCATAAGGGGCTCTCTCGCTATTGCTTATCTAGGGAGGGTAAGAGAGCGGCGAAAATAGTTTATGTATATGAGAAGCGTAAACTATTTTAAGCGTCGTGAATGTTATTTTTTTTGGTCAAGTAAAAATATATTCAGGTTAACTAATATTTTACGTTGCGCTAAACACTCAAAAAAAAAAAAAAATCTTTTTCAAAAGAATGTTTTTAGTCAAATAAAACGGGCTTAATTAAGGTAGATATATATCCTGCTATAATGGTAAGTTACCATGAGTTCAAATTAAATCTTAATATTATTTCTTAAAAAATTGATAGCTTATTAAGAATTTATATATATGTTTCTTCAAGACAGGATCGAGGCCACGAGATCTTCAGTCCTTTTCCAAAAAAGAAAAAAAAAAATTATAAAGAAATGGTTCCAAAGGACAGTTTAGATTGTCAAAATTATCTTTGGTAGAGCCTGTTAGACGTAAACAAGTCTTTAGGCAGATTGAAGGGACATGTGACAGACGAGCTATAAAACACGTTGCCATGTTTTGGATTGATATGGGTGAGTCTCTTATTAGTTTGTAACTCCACAAGATAAATTATATCAAGTTTAATTAATTACCGGGGTCAAAAGCACAATGGAAAGGCCAAATGTCGACCCATAAACATTCTTTTAAATCAATCGGATATGTATAGTTAAAGTTAGGTAGGACTTGGTAAAAATGTTACATTTTTTACTTGCTATCATTTTTTTCAAATATTATTTGTTGCAGCTTGCCATTGTAATTCGATTTACAGAAAATTTATTGTTATATCGGTCGGCCTGGTTTCGTTTCAAAATGATCAGTTTATAAATCTATGTATTTCTATGTAATAAAATGATTCTTTGTACGATTTTTTTTCTTTCTTTCTATAGTCTTTATAAAATTACAATTTTACTCTCAAATACAAATTATAAATAAATAAAGCAAAAAAATAAAGAACTTGGTTTGGAGGTGACCCAATGACAAACCCCACCCCCCCGGTGGGGGCGGTAATCGGCCTCTATAGTGGTGAAACATCCTCAATGGTTTGAAAGTGGAAATGGGGTGGTTTGGCCAACCTTAGAACTGACTGTTGGGGGTAACTAAAATTAACAATTCCAAAGACTATAAGGCCCAAAATCGACTATATGGGTGGTCGAACCACCTCTTAAAGGTGATAGAGGTAGTTTGATCATCCTTAAAACCGACTCTTTGGATGGCAAAATCACTCACAATGGCCTTGTAGACGGTTTGGCCACCAACAGAACTAGCATCTAGGGGTGGCCGAACTATCGCTGAAGGTCCTTGAGAGTGGTTGACCAGCCCTAGAACCACCCTCAAAACTAAGTTTTTTTTTTTTTTTTTTTTTTCAATAATTGTATTTAAGCTAGGGTAAAATAATTAATATTTTTATAAGAACTCTTATTTTGTTACAAAAAGCATACCACGTGACTTTATGAGATCATTTTGAACTACAAAGATTTATTTGTTACAAGATTAAATCATAGGACCAATTTAATTTTTTTTCTTCTTAATTATATAATTACCACAAAACTATAACCTTTTGGCAATTCTGCTCTCAACTTAAGAGAAACTTCAAAAATCTTGTCCTACATCGATCACAACTTATCAACTGATCAACTTAATTGATAAAGGCGTCCATGTAATTAATTAGTGATGATATTTTTCGGCAAAATGAAAATATCATGTAAAGGAGTCATTTTGCACTATAATATAAAGCTAGTCCAAGTCCTGATTTTGCTTTATTCTTCCAAATGTTGAGGAAATTTGAGCCAAAAATAAATGAATAATCAGAAAAATTAATGCGATTTTGAGGTATGTGTGAAAACATCAAAAGCTCGATCAATAATTTTCTGTGCATAAAATTTATTAATTATCCTCAAATTATTTATTTATTTATTTATTACCTTTAAAGTTAAGAAATCCAAAAGGGTACAAACACTTCGACCACCTTTTTTTTCTTTTTTTCTTTTTCTTTTTCTTTTTTTAAATCCTTATATTTCATACGTTACTTGTCTCCCTCACTTATCTATCTTTGCATCTTTTTCAAACAATATAGACCACACTTGTCATCTCAACTTAACTGGCAAAGGCATATCGATATATATATATATATATATGTACACATAAAGTAGGGATGCTTTTTAAATGTTTATAATATATAGATAATATAAAGTCTAAATCGATCATGAGTTTTGTTCATACTTCCAACTGAATAATTCCTTATGCCAAAATATCTAAATTAATGTCAATTTTTTATTTGGTATTTATAAAGTTTTTTTTTTTTTTTTTCTACTGTTTTTCGGATGTATTGATTGCCTCCTTATTATCTACTTACGTAAATTACCTACTCATTTCCGCTGAGAAAGCAAACGTGGCGTCTATATAATTACTAATCGATACTAAATTGGTGATTATTATTATTATTATTATTTGTTTCTGGAAACTAATTAAATATAATATATAAATGAGATAGTCACGGCGGCCAACAATATGGTAATTAAAACTATCTATACTATTTTTTATTTTTATTTTTTTTTAACAAAATACTCATCTTATTGAAAAACTCCTTTGAAAAAAGGATCAAGAAAAAGGGACAACTAATTCCCTACAAACAACGTCATAAATAATGGGAGGATTTTCTTTCAACCATATTGAATCTATGACCTGTATTACAGCCGCTTTAGCTAAAAGGTGAGCCGCACAATTGGCCTCTCTTAGTACATGAACAACCTTATAAGACCGGAGAGAACTTAGTTCGATCTTAATGCAATCTATGAAGTGTCCATATATACCTACTCAATGTTGAAGTGGCCAAATCGATATCCTTAACAACTTGAAGGTCATCTCCTTTCAGAATTATGTAAAAAAATCCAATTAATTTCCTTGCAGAACAAAACATCTTGGAGGCCTGCCCATGATTCAGCCATTACAGGATCAATACATTCTTGTTTAGAGTAACATCTGGCTGCCAAAACCTACCCCTCACTATCTCTAGTGATACCCCCAAAACCAATAAAGCCAGTCTTGTTGAGCGTCGCATCCCAGTTAACCTTTATCCTCCCTTGGCTTGGTGCTTGCCACTAAGATAATTGGGCTGCACTTCGACTTGGTTGATTATCCAGTGTCATTCTGCATGCTTTTTGAAACTCCTCAAGCGAGGCTTGGGCATATCTGAGCATAGTACTAAGATGCTTAAAAATCTCCTCATGAATCACCGCATTTCTTCGAAGCCATATGTTCTATGACAGAATTGCCACCAAAGCTAACTCATCTTCACTGCATCGCTCTTGCATAACTTCCCATATGGAGCTAAAATCTCCACCCATAGTAATGGTTTTTTGTGATCTCAACAGACCACAACCCCACACATCTTAGGCCAAGGGGCAAAGCCAAAGAACATGCAAAACTTATTCGCGCTTTCTTTCACAAATAGGGCACTTTGGATCCCTTACTACCTTTCGCCGGTATAGGTTTTCTTTTGTTGGGAGAAGATTATGACAATCTTTTCATAAAAACATCTTGACCACGTTGGCTACTTTAAGCTTCCAAATTGTCTTCCAAAAACTAGAAGTGTCATGACTATGGGAAGTCTCCCCTCGTTGCTTCGTTTGCCTCTCCATTTCTAGGTGATAGGCGCTTTTAACAGAAAACTGCTCATTTCGGTACTTCTCCAAATCATGTGATCCTTTGGTAGAAGAGGACTAAGAGGAATGTTGTAGATGATCTTTGCTTCTTCCTGAAAAATCATCGACAGCTTAGTCATATTCAAGCTCCTCATAGTTTGATCAATAAGCTGGTTGACAGTAGCTTCCTCAGATAAAGAGGGGCGAGGAGATTGAACTGTGAAGGAGGAAGGGGTGGGCATCTACCTATCTCCCCAAATCTTGATATCTTTCCAATCACCTACTCGCCATATCATTCCGGAATGCACCACATGTTTAGCTGACTACATACTACGCCATGCAAAGGATGGTCTGCGGCCTGTGTTAGCTGTCATAACATGATGGTGAGGGTAATATTTGGCCTTGTATATTTGTGCCACCAAAGAATTAGGATGTTGCAGTAATCGCCATAGTTGTTTTATCGGGAGAGCTTTATTAAAAAACCCCAAGTCTATGAATCCCATATCGCCTTGATTCTTTGGAAACCCCATATTCTCACAACTCATCCAATGAATCTTGGACATATTTGCTTGATGCCCCCACCAAAAATTTTGCATCATCCCATTTAGTTCTTTACGCAGCGTAGCTGGAAGGAAGAACACACTCATACTATAGGTGGGAATTGCTTGTAAAACTACCTTCAATAGAATTATGTTTCTTGCCTGAGATAAAAACTTGATCTTCCAATTGTTCAGCTGATTCCAGACCCCATTTTTAATATTCTGAAATGCTGTGATCGACCAACAATAGCTGGTAATCCAAGATAAATATCATATCGGTTGGAAGCCTGAAGCCCTGACAAACAAGTGATTTCTTGCCTCTTTTCAGTGCTAGTATTGCGACTGAAGAAAATGGATGTTTTGGACATGTTTAATATTTGTCCTGAATCTACTTCATATCTATCTAGAATCTTTAAAAGCCAACATCATTCCACTGAATTAGCCTTGCAAAAAAAAGGACTATCATCCGCAAAGAAAAGATGGCTCAACCTAGGGTCATTTTTGAAAGTAGGAACCCCAGTAATAGTACCCCTTGATTCAACTTGTTGGAGAAAAGAGCTAAGAGCCTCAACACAAAATAAGAAAAAGTAGGGGGAAAGAGGATCCTCTTGGCATACGAAACTGACTTAACACAATTCATAATCAATGTAATCCACCTCTCAGCAAAACCTAGCTTTCGCATAACAGCTTCTAAATAAATGCCATTCCACCCAATCATATGTTTTACTCATATCAAGTTTGATCCCCATAAAACCAACTTTACCCCACATATTTATATGCATCGTATGCCGAGTCTCATGTGCAACCAAAGCATTGTCCGTGATGAGACGACCTGGGATAAAAGCACTTTGATATGGAGCAATAATAGAAGGGAGAATCCCCTTAAGTCTGTTAGTCAAAATCTTAGAAATCATTTTGTACAAGACATTATATAGACTTATGGGCCGGTAATCAGCAACAGTAATAGGGAGTTTTTTTCTTTGGAATTAGAGAATATCGGCGTAGTCTGTATGTAATTTTATTATTATTATTTTCATGTATTGACAATACTCAAAATGGAAAAGGAAAAAAAAAATGCAAAAATATTATTTTAAATGAGTCTAAATTGCTCGACCATATGGCAAAATAAAATTATTTGAACTACTCATTTTACTTGTAGGGCTACTCTTATTATTTACAGAATTATAAGCTACTCTTATTAATTGTAAATAACTCTAGATTCAGTTTCAAGTTATTCTCTTTGTCTTAGATAATGACTTGATACAAAATAAAATGTAGGACGTACTTAAACTATAATTTCTCGAGTAGATGTAATATTTCTTTTTCCTCCTCCTTTTTAAGCCTCCAACAGGCACTGAGAGAAGTAAAATCTTTTCTTTTCCACCCTACTAATATCTTCTTCTTTTTTAATGCCTTTTAATAATGTAAGAACAAAACAAGAAATATTTTTTAATCTAATTACTTCATCATGTATAAATTGTATATATGGTTTTGATCACATCATAAATTTTTTTGGTCTTGTTCTATAACATTGAAATTTCTCATTGCAATATTTGCATCTCACAGGATTCTTTTAATGGATAGTCTCCATTCTTCAGCCGTCACTTTCAACCTTTCTCGCCGTTCATTGGCGAATATTGGCACAATGTGGTTTGGTCCTTCACAAGATTTTTAACGGCTAATTTATGTTCTCTAACTATCAGTGTCAGTTGCGGATAAGCCCCTCACGGGATTCTTCTAACGGATAGTTTCTATTTTCCAGCCATCACTTTCAGCCTTTCTCGCCGTTCATTGATCAATCTTTGACACAATGTGGTTTGGCACGTCACCGGATTTTAATGGCTAGTTTTCATTCTTCGACCTACATTGTTAATTGCAGCTTGGCCCTTCATGGGATTATTTTAACAGATAGTCTCCGTTCTCCGGCCGATACTACTTTGATCCAACATCAACTTCGACTGCATTTAAAATTTTAAATCTGTTTTCTATTTTCAAACTCAATCTTTCAAAATCTTTCACTTTGAGTTTGAGGGGAGATGTTAGAATATATGAAAAATATATTATATTTTCCATATATTCCTATTTAATTGATATTGAAATATTCTCTATTTACAGGTTAATTGTAATCAAATATTGGGACTTGATTACCACAATTGTATTTACTCTAAACCCTATCAATAGAGACCTTTGTACTATAGACAAACAAGTTAATGAGCATAATGTAGCCCTTAGGTTTAATTCATAGTGGTGGACGTAGGTGTCTAACATCGAACTACCTGTAATTCCTTGTGCTCTTTTCTCTCTCTTGCTTCTGCTTTTATTATTCTATTTTAGCGACAATATAGACACGCATATAGTCACGTGGGTGTAGTAAAACTGTTAGAAATTTAATGCAGAACAAAATATAACTTCGATACTTATCATGCACCAAAAACAGGATTTGATGAAGTTGTTTTACGTGCCTTAAATCCTAAGCTCTAACATTTCTTCTCCCGAATTTGGACCACACTACTAGAGCGATAACCATGATATGTACAGTCTAAATGCTCCACATGGTCAAAAAACAAGATAAAGAGAGATTTTTTCTTTTTACTTGCACAATGCTTCAAGTTTTTACACATTTTCCATGCACACCACTAAATATTGTAACTAGGTGTTTTTAACAAATTGTTTAGCATGTAACATTCAAACATTATGGAAGTCTACACTTGGGCCATCAATTGATGGGCGTCGTTATTTACTATATCTCCCACTCACACACAATAGGCACGACCAAGCCATACATCTCTCTATCTGTTTTTAATCATGTTCATATTGGCAAATAGATTGAGCGACCACCAAGCACACCTACAAAATAAGGTTGGAAACACTACCAATCTTTTAAGGACCAACATAACAACATCTCTATAAGTGTCTCATTATGCCTCGATTCATTTTGTCACATCAGATTAAACATCTCAAATCCCTCTCAAGTCTGATATCTCATAGCAATGCTTAACCTGTACAAAACATGATGTACCTACAGTTACACCACAACATCCAAGAGGCAACACAACCTGCCTATAATAAGTACAAACACAATACAAATGTGTTACCAAATAGTCTTTAATTCACCCTTACGTCATTCAGTTTCGCTTAGTTGTTTTCCCAACAATGTCAATTTAGACAGCAGCATATATGGTCATAGGCATCATGCTAAAGTAGCAAATACTAAAACCTCAACCTTGGGACATAATCAAAGGTCACATGGGGCTTATATAAAGGTCATTAACAATGACCTATGTGACACACACGATAAGAAAACCGGTCTTAACAAAAATAAAGACTTCATCTTAGCCCTAGCTAAGGCGACATATGTTTGTGTTAACCAACTCTATGTGATATATAAGCATCAAGGGACACATAGTCTCATATCTGCTCGCTACCTAAACGTCAAAGGCGATCGCTCATGTGAACGATTCAATCTAAGTGTAACGCCCCCAAATTATTTAACATAAAATAATCAAAAGTGTTACTACTAACTCCTCAATCATCAAATAAACATTGCAACAGAAAGATTTTTTTTTTTTTTTTTAACAACCACAATATAAACAGTACGTAATCATAAATGTAAAGTAGAGTAGCAACTAAACTACTAGACTAACTTAAAACATTATAATCATAAACTTAAATATATCACCTCATATCTATCATCATTACAGTCATACACCAAAAGTTAAGCTAAATCAATATAGAACTACAAAATGAATTGATCACCAAAAAATGGGTTATCCAAAAAGCCTATTAAATAACATGAGAAATAGCAAGACATGATAATCACAATCTCAAAAGGGTTCATCCAAAAGCGCCAGCTAAGGGCAAAGCTCCTCCATGAGATCCCTAAGCAACAATATCGAATATAGGTCCCACTACACCATCTTCTAGAAACGGCTCCTCTGTTTTACATTTGGAAACACACAGGTCAAGTCTAAATAATTGGTATGGCATGTCACATATTTCTTTCACAAACATTTCTTAAAAATTCAACAATGGTGCCCATGTTAAACAAATAAAGGTTAGTCACATTTCATGCATGTAAATCACGGTGTAATAATCATACGATCATTCATTTATAAAATTCATGTCATCATACTTATAAAATTAGGGTTCATGAAATTGAATAAGAAACATTCATGACATTATAAAAATGTACAACTCAT
Organism: Alnus glutinosa; assembly: GCF_958979055.1. NCBI lineage: Eukaryota > Viridiplantae > Streptophyta > Magnoliopsida > Fagales > Betulaceae > Alnus > Alnus glutinosa. The sequence goes on from NC_084888.1 coordinate 28,443,911, forward strand.
ATTAAATATCAGTTCTAGAGTTCTCGTGAGTATTTACTCACCTAGTTCGTAGAATGCTTCAAGGAAATTGCTCTTGTATGGGTTGAACCACTCTTCTACGAGGTAATCTACCATTAGTCACAACTCTATATTGAAAATCATAACTTAACACGTAAAAACCTTAAATTTCTACATTCTACCTGAAAACCGTTACTGTTAGTACAGTCATTCGAACGGTACCATCAAGACGGTTTCTGCATAGAAAATCCTAACTTTGAAAAATCATACATTTTCACTAATCTAGACACTAAAGAGTTAAAACAAAGCCTAAAACATCAAAGTCTCAAGATTTATTCCAAAAATCACACCTTTCATACCAAAACCAAAACTTTCATCCCCAACACCTCAAAAATCACAAGAATATACACAACAACACGTCTAAGAGTTAAAGCTCTACCTTTTCATGGTGAGGCACTCATACTAGAACACATCACACTAAAACCTAAACTTTCTAACCCCTATAGCTAAAGATTTTCATAAGAAAATCTTTGCTTTTCTCATAAAACTTTAGCACACGCACACAATAATAACAAATTTTACGACCAAAACGTCACCTAAAAACATAGTAAAAATGGAATATAACAAGGGTTACGGTGAGTGTTACTTCTCTTGGAGATTTAAAGCCCAAAACTCCAAGAAAATATCATTTTTTCCCTCTTCCCCTTTCTCTCTCACTTTCTCTCTTTAGAGGCTAGGGCACGCACCAAATGGTGCCCTAGGTAATGGGATTTAAATATACCCCGACAACGCTTGTAACACCCTAGTCCTATATGAAGAAGATAAGGAGTAGCCCACATATAGTGAGTGATTTATAAAGATAGTCATGAGTACTAAGTCCCACATTGCCTAGTTAGTAAGTAAAATTCGGCTTTATAAAAAATTCAAGAGAAGCTCTAAATTTACTAGTCTTTTTGGGGTGACAGCGCAGATCTAGCTAGCGATTTTTCCTAGGTCGTTACAAATAGTATCAGAGCCACCAAGTAACGCCAGGCCATGTGGTATTGGAGTATTGCATGACGTGACCCTGACAAGGACGTCAGTAATTTAAAAGGATGGGTTGGTAACACCCCAATCCCATATTGAGAAAATAAGGAATAGCCCACAAATAGTTGGAGGTTTATAAAGAAAATAAGAATCACCTAGGGTTTAAATCCTGTCAAGCCACTAACAAAAATGATATGTGGCAATATCCAGAGCACCAGTATTGTACAGTAGGTTTGTAATACCCTGAATATTAATTTGGGATAAGTAAATCCTTAATTGATGATAATAAGGTATTAGGGTTGGTTAAGGAGGTGACTTTTGATTTTTTGTCCTATTCGAACGTTCAACTAGGGATGCTGAAAATTCAATACAATAGTACATCGAAGTTTCAAAGCTTACGTTACGAACGTTCGACGTTCTGTGATATGTCATTGTTTAGGCAACAGGTTTTGTGTCAAAAGGTACACCGAACATTCGACCACAGAGGACCGAACATTTGACAAAACCTAAAGCCGTTGGACAAAAGAGTACATAAAATGTTCGATAAAAGTCGCCGAACATTCGACGTTTGGCAGAATTGTGTAAGAACAACTCATTCTTATCCTCAAACTTCTAAGCATGTAAATACCCCCACCCTCACCCCTTTCACCTGCATTTTGCCCCACTACTGTCTGGCATTCCCAGTAAGAGTGAAAGAGTGATTTGGAGAGAGAGAATGAGCTATCTTGGTTCTTGTTCTTCAAAAGATGCAACATTCCTAGCCCACGTTGATTGATCGTTATCATTAATTGGTGTCGACTATTCAATCCAGCAAAAATTCTCTTAAGTCCAAAACCCTTCCTAGAACCAACCCTAACATCTTTAGGTTATAATTAGCATACTTAACTCAAATTGAAGATTGGGGTATTACGCCATACAACCATTTTCATTTTATTAACAATGCTTGTAAAAGTGAATCACACAATCATTTATTTTACCGATAAATTCATCTTTACTCAAAACTTAGATTTCACAACATTAATAGCAAATCTTTTCATAAGCATATAAATATGAAAATTCAATATATATATATATATATATATATATATATATATATATATATATATATATATATATATATATATATATAATAAAAAAAAAAAAAAAAAAAAGGGACATGCTTGAAAATGTCGAGATTTAGTTTCACGTGAGTTTACTCACCTTGGTTGTAAAAGTCCACTACAAAATCTTCCTCAAACGCTCTAACTTCTTCGTCTGCGAGATATCTTATCATTAATAGGGTTTACTATGTTTTGGCCCTAACCCTAGTCTTTAAAACATCATTTTCGGCATTCGAACCAATTACCGATAGATCGGCACTTAAGGGCCAATTGATCAGTGGGGACTGATAGATCAGTTCCCCAGCATCGATCAATCAATGAGTACAATCAGCATAGTACTCGACAATCGATCGATCAACGTTGAGTAGTGATAGATCAGTACATTATTCATCGTCTACTACCTTTGAAAAATTCCATTTTTAGCACTCATAGGGCCTCCAGAGCCTAGAAGACTCGAAAAGCCACACCATTTTTTACTCCTAACAATGTTTAAAGCTTAAAGTCGAAGCCTTTTTAAATCCTAAGCATAAAGTTCTCAACCTTACACTCTCACCATTATTCTATGACTAAAGACTCCATCCAACAGTTCATACTAGGGCTAGCAAAACGGGTACCCGACACGACCCGTTTAAACTTCTAAGACTCAAATGAATTGCAACTTCATCATTCATGGAAAAAAAAAGAAAGAAAATTTCTAGTCCACACTACCATTTTGCAAGGAACAGAGCTGTAAATGAGAGCAATTATAACACCCCAAAATTTTTCAATATTTTTTTGGGCCTAAAAGAATAATATATATATATATATTTTAAAAAAAAAAATCATCATCAATTCTCTTGAACGGCGTCGTTTTATTAAGGAAGTAATTTTTTTTCTCTCGCACGATGTCCTCCACCTTTCGTCTCTCTCGTGACAAGTTGCAAATACCCTTACACGTTACAGAGTATGGCCTGAAGAAAAAACATTGACACCTTGCAAAACTTTCAGCCATTTCTTGCCACTTTTCAGTCCAAAGAAACCCACGTTGAGTCCATGCATCACCCCTTAAGCCACGATAGCCTCACTCTTCTCCTATTTAATCACTCTCCTCGCCATGCTTCAATGCATCGGCAGAAATTCAGTCCTCAGCCACGTTCAAACACTCAACCCAGCAGGTATTCCTCCTTTTCTGTTTCTTTTGTAAAAACTTTTTAATTATGGTGGTTCAGAGTTCTGCGAACTCTCTACTTTTAAATCAAATGATCTGTGTTGAGTTGAAGCTTTGATTTTGATAATGGCTTGCAATTATTTTTTTTGGCTTTTATTATTATTTCCTATTTCTCTGTTGAATGCCCCGCCCCCTTGTATTTCCCCTGCTTCTCCTTTCCTCTTCTTGCTCTTTTCTATTTCTGAGAGAGAGTTGGGGTGAGGGGAGCATATAGAGAAGCCGAAGAAGGGAAAGGGAAAGGGGGGGGGGGGGGGGGGGGGAGACCGGCCGAGTGAGGGAGGTGGGGAAGAGAGAAGACCCAGCCGGTGGGCTAGCCACCGGACTGGGCGGATGGTACCGCAGGGCCGGCAGATCGCGGCCCCGCGCCGGCGACGCCACCGGAGGGCGTTTTTCCTGCAATTTCTGGCTCCCTGTGAGTGTAAACTTCTGGGTTTTTGATTTCCAGATTATGGGTTGAATGGGTCTTGAGAAATCTTTGAATTTTGATCTTGTTTCAGTTTGGGTTGCTTGTTATGAGAATTTTGGCTTCTCCTTTCTAGTTCCTTGTTTTCCTTTCTTTTTGAACAACCGAGAGGAAGAGATGAGTGAGAGACCGAAAGAGGGAATAGAAAGAAAGAGCCAGTGGGTGAGCCACCGGTTGGGGTGGACGGGAAGGATGGGCCGGTAGGCCACGGCTCGGCGTCGGCAAGGCTGCAGGGGGGTCTAATTTTCGGTTTTCTGATGGGTGTTGTTGGATTCTTTTTAAATGTTCAGATTTCGGTATTGTTTATGAGGAAGTTTCTCTTGTGATTTTGTGTTGGATACTGAGTAAATTTCCATCTTTCTGTTTGAAATGCTGGAAAAGGATACTGAGTCCGGTTGGTTTTGCTGTTATTGAGAATATTGAGTTTTATTTTGTGTAGATTTCAGTAGCCACAGAATGGGTTAAAGGACGGATTGGGTAAAAAAATTTGGTTCAGTTTGTGGTTTGATGATTTCCTGTTTCAGTTGATGCTGGCCGTTTGGGATTAAAGGGTTGAATTTGATTGGATTTTGGATGTTCTCTTTCGATTGTAATTGGCTAATTAATTGGTTTTATGGGTATGTTGAATGGTCTTATTTCTGGTTGTTGTAGAATTATTTGGAATTGGTGTACCGAATTGGGCTTGGGTGTGAAATTGTTGGTAAAGAATCAGGTAGGTTTTTGAGAAAATTTTGGAGGATAATTTTTAGCAAAACAAATGAGTACTGTAAAATCCTTTTGGTTTGTTCAGTATAGAAACAGAATGGGTATTGGTTATTTTTTTTATGATTATCTTTTGGCTTAGTTTAAATCAAGAAGCTTGTTTTAATAAAACTGCATGGGTCCCCCATCTTTAGTCAAGCACTTTTGTTAAGAAATGTGTTTTGAAAATACTACACAATAGGAGTCATAGAAAATTCTTGTTCTTAAAGTCAAGGCATTTCTTGTAATACAATCTATGCTGCCTATAATTCCTAAGTGAAGGTTTACTTTCCAAAAAAAAAAATGGTAATGCAGGAACAGCTTTTGGTATAATATATTACGATATTTTAGTTGCTAGAAATTTTTTACCACTACTTGAATAAGTGATGACCCATGTGATTATAGAAATTTTAAAATTTCATTGCAGAAACATGTCTTTATTTTAAATCTTTAGTATCATATGCACCCAATTTAATTATTTCTAATATATATATATAAATCCTTGAAATCTTTTTTTTTGTGATCCTAACTAGGTAGAAGTATCCAAAACCTCACTCAGGACCACCAAGGTAAGGGAACACAACTTTAAACCCCGGCGAATTTTTAAATAAAACATTTTCAAAGAAAAACGTCGGGAATTTTCAAAGGACTCTTTCACTTTAATATTACTTGCTCTTTTTCTTCAGTCATAACGATTCTTTTATGAAAAGTAATTGAGCCTCCATATGAATGAAGATGATGATGAGATTGTAATTCTCAAAATATGTATACGTTATATGTGCACCATATGAATGAGGATGATGATGAGATTATGATATATGCGCACTATATAAACAAGATGATGAAACTATGCTGAATGTATGTGTTATGTGCATCACACAAAGTTTTGTCCCACAGTACCATAATGTTGTGATCCGGATCTTATGCTGCTGATGATGGGTAGCGGGGCAACCACACCAAAAGTGTGGGGCTATCAGCCGGGGGGGTCCTCACCTAGGGAGCTTCCTAACCCGGCAGCTCTCCCCTGTGACGACAGGATGAGCTATGGGTCCTTCGGGATCGGTCCTATGGACGAGCCCAACGTGCACCGCTCATGGTAAAAATGCGGTAGTGGGCCAGTGGTAGACAAAACTTACACATTATGAACGATGATTATGAATGCACATTCCTTATTGTTACTGAATTTTTTTTTTTATGTGAAAATTTTAAATTTGTAAATTAATTTTATATTGTATCTTATGTTTTGTTGTGTTACTTACTGAGTTGTTGAACTCACCCCTTACCCTTACAATTCTTTACAGATGGCGCTTCACATCATCATCCTCATAGCGGGCGTACCCATAGGGGTCGCTACCTATGATGATCCACAATTCTGGCCCATTGATGCCGATCAGTGGGTTTATGTTTGTTTTGATAGCCCGTGATCATAACGTTTAGTCAGGGATTTATTTTTTTGTTTATGTATAGTTAGTGACACTGCTAGTCCGGACCAGCATGGAGATAGTAGTAGTTTCCCTCCAAGAAATAGTACGAAGACCGGATTATTTTTTTGTATATGAACAGTGTTTTATTTTGTGATCCCTGACTATTTGCATTAGCTGAAATGTTACTAAGACTTATTATATATGTGAAATTATGAGTATTAATCTACATCTTGTGATTATTGTGTTATTCTCTTTTAATATAAAATGAATAGAATTTGTGGATGATTTTATTTCTCTCAAGTTCACGTATCCCCTTATATCCCAAAACGGGGGTGTGACAGCAATGTTGCAATAGAGTGGGGAAAAAAAATAAGGAAACACAAAATCTTCGATGAAATGACAAAAAAAATGAAGTGTTCTTCACAAAAAACTATTAAATTAAAAACAAAAATATCAAATCTGCAACAACGAAAATCAATAAAAAAATATTGCCCTTGTAAAAGAAAAAAGAAAAAAAAAACGGAATAGGGTTACATAGATCGGCCATTGGAGACAAGAGGGCTTTAGCCAGCTCCGGCATCTTCTTTCTTGATCTCCACTGAAAACCCATACTCTTCTCTTCTTCTTCTTCTTCTTCTTCTAATTTCTGCGTCTCTTTCACGGATCAGCTCTCTCTCTCTCAGATCCGTTCTCTCTCACTCAATCTGGTGGGCACGCGACGAGAGAACAGAGAAGGAGGTAAGAAGAAGAAATAAAGAAAAGGAAAAAAGAAAAGAGAAATAAAAGGAAAATGAGAGAGGATAAGAAGAAGATCGAAATAAAGAAAAGAAAAATAAAAGGAAAAGGGGAGAGGCATCAGGTACTCTAAAAATTTTAACTAAAAAAAAAAAAAAAAGGGAGAGAATATCTCCCAAAACAATCCACAGCCACACACGTGGCTGTGTGGCTGTGGATAAGACCAAGCCATAGTCTTATTTTATTATTAGCCTCACTCTTTTTTAAATTACAATTTTGCCCCATCTTATTTTATATCACTATAATTTTATATCCCATTCTCCCCTTTTTTTTAAAAAAAATTAAATAAAAAAAATTGTAAAAAAAAGTTAATCGTGTCTAGCAGGTCACCCACAAGTGACCCGCTAGACCGAGTTAAACAGGTCATAAACGGGTCGACCCGTTTATGACCCAAACCCGTTAATTTCGTGTCTGGTTGTCAGGTCGTGTCAAAATTGTCAGCCCTAGTTCATACTCACAGCAGCTTAAGGTTCATTTTTTGTCTCTTTTAGTGTATGTTTAAAATGTAGCTCACCTTAAAGCTAGGTTTTTTCAAACAAAGTATAAGCCTTTTTTTTTCTACATCTACACTCACATACACAGTTTTTTTATGAATGAAAAACACTAGCTTGAGTTGAGAGCTTTACCACTTGGGGCCTTGAACTCACGAAATCCAAGAAAATAGCTTCCTTTTCTTTCTCACTCACTTTCTCTCTCTCCTACACGTTCTAGAGCCTCTAGATGACCAAATGATCAGTAAGGTTCCTTTAAGAGCCTTAAATAAGCCCTCCACCAGTCTTTGCAAGTTTTGGACTTATCTAAATTACATATTGTCTATCAACGATAGATTCATATGACCAATCGATCACTAGGGTTTTAATTTAATCTGATGTGTCTTCGTGCTTAACCGAGAGTACAAATTCACAATGTACGACCACCTAACCGATCGATAAGCTTGGCCAACAATAGATTGGTAAGGTATCTAATTCAGACCGATCGATCAATCCTACCCACCGATAGATCGATCTAAGCAAAAATTTCCTCTAAGTGTTTTCCAGGCCTATTTTCCCTAATTCCTATCTCATTCTTGGTCCCTTATTAATCTCTAAGTCCTCATTAAGATTTTCTTAACCCTAGCTAATAAAGGGGTATTACACTGACTGTATCAAAAAAAAATTTACCAAATGAGTGTAATGGCCAATATGGTTAAGGCTTGGGGGCTGAACCAAAAGGCCGGGCGTGGATTCGAATACCTCTTGCTCACCGCTGCCACCTCTTTACCATACACTTTCTTATAGTTGAAATTTAAATGTCAATTCTTTCCTTAAATTGCTATTACCTTATAAAATACAAACAGATAGTTCTTAATTACTGCTTCTATCTTAATTGCTATCACCTACAATGTTTTGACTATAAGGGGATGGCTCGCAGCCAACTAATCTAAGCAACCAAGCCCTTTTTTTCTTTTAAGTTTTTTATTTAAGGTGCATAATTGTACTTTTACAACCATTTCTAATGAAAAATATTGTCAAATATCTCAAATTTAGAATGGACATAAAATCAATTTTAAATCTATAAAATTAAAAATTAAGATCTTAGAGTCAAAATGACAAAAAGCACGTAGGGTTTATAACTTGATTTCTCAAGAATTAATTCAAGACGTACAATAAGTGACCCATGGTAAGGATTATTAGGGAACGAGATACTACACTTGAACTAAACTGGAGATTCTGAGTTGATGGATGATCTATCAAAACCATCATACCAATCATTTTGATGGAAATCCATGACTTCTTTCTATTGTAAAATAAGTATGGTAGCTAGTGCCAAATGGTTGACTTCATGACCCAAAAAAACTCATGCCAAAATAGGGATGATAGCTTGTGTTGGGAATAATCCCACTTGGTCTGGCCTTCTCAAGGGTTTTTAGTAACTTAGACTAAATTATCGTAAATTACGCTTAGTGTTTTCCTCATAATTTGACTTAGGCATCAAAGAAAGATCCACCGGCCGCACCTTGAAATACTTTTTAGTAACTTAGACTAAATTATCGTAAATTATGCTTGCTGTTTTCCTCAAAATTTGACTTAGGCATCAGAGAAAGATTCACGAGCCACAGCCTGGTGTATTCTCTTGACCGTGTTAGTTTTTGAAGTGACCGTGGGTTCGTGGGAAGGGAAGAACATTGGAGAGTGTGCTGTCTACACCGTGTTAGAAACTGTTCCAGCCAACAGCATGTAAAACGATTTCTTATCAATGTAGTTGTTTGACATGTCAATGCTAATCATCACATCCAAGGCTTGAAGAATATCCCATCTTCACTTGTCGGCTTACTTATTGTAGTCCAACAAGCAAGCCCATCTCATTCTTGTACTCGAGCCAAGCTTTGGCTCATGGTAAGAACAACTGTTAAACGTTTTTGTTAAAAAATAAAAATAAAATAAAATAAGAGTTCAATACATATTTGAGGCTAAGTGATGCAGAAATTGAGCAGTTCCTGCGCCCCGTTAGCGAGATCGAGTTTGATTAATTACTATCAACAAGCTAGCCAGTCACGTTTGTAAAGAAATTGAAAGTCTATATATTCGTGAGATGTTTGTGGAGCAGTAAGTTAATCCTTTACCTTTTCTGTGTTCTTATTCTATTTTGTGGGAAAATTCTACCTGTGCTGCGCCACTAAGTAGGCCAAGAGTTTATCACGTTCACATGATCAAAGCTATACATATATATATATTGGAATTAGCTAAAGTAGTAGATCAGCTTAAGATAGTTAATTCGAGCTTAACCAAGACGAGCCATGTGATATTTAAATGACAATCTAATAATATCATCCAAAATTGACTTGTTGATGATGAACTTGAGCAAGCAATTAGACGAACATATATCATTAATATGTAATTAACCTTCAAATATTTGTCATTTCAGTGGTATAAATTTATATATTAGAAAGAGTTAATGTGATATATTTTTCCTGTAATCCTATGTGCTGTTGGAGAGCTACACAATTTTTTTGTGCAACTAATTATTCGTTCCGAAATGGTTGTGGACGAGCTAGACAACAAATTTGGAAGGCTATAAGGCTAGAAAAGCACAACTCGATCAGCGACATAGAAGGAAAGCTAAGATTACGCGTGCTTTCATAATCATGCACAAGTCAAAAGAACAAAAAGGGTAGCCTTCTTTTTCTTCATTGAAAACGCAAGGTTTTGTGTCATTTTTTGTTCCTTTCTTGACATTCACTCATTTCAGTTTCTCCATTCCCATGCAGGCTAGGCCTCAGGTTTGTCTTAAGTGAGATTAAATTTCCCGACACCATCTTAAACCTACCAAAACTTTGTTTTCAGGCTGGTTTGAATGTTTTCTTCATTAATTTATTAGTTAATTAGTATGTGAATTAGCTTAAAGCACCTGCGGCGATCCCAATATGTGAGGTTCAACACGTGGAATATTTAATTAAAATGAGAGGTGAATAACGGAATCAAGATTCGAACTCAGGACCTTCGACTTTGATACCATATTAAATCACCACTTGTCCCGTAAGCTTAAGCTAATTACTATGAAGAGGTAAATTTAATTATTTAATTCAATCAATACTTTAACACATCTAACGGTATAGAGATTCCATATTATTTAATTTTTTTTTTTTAAAAAAAAAAAGGATAGGGGGGGTCAATATTGATTTCATATACACGTTTAGATACACTAATTTTAAATCATGACCATAAAATTCATCTGAAATGAAGAGAATCCTATTCCGGTTTACTTTCTTCTTCAGGTGCTAGCTAGATAAGGCTTTTATTTCTTTTAGTTATTGCTTTATTGGATTTGCTGAGTGCATTTCAAATGAAATATTGGAGAGGATCCTAGCTTGTCCCCTCGAATTTTGAAAGATAGGGACGTTTGGCCGTCCAATGAGATTTGATCGTCTAAATTGCTTGTATACATATATTGCTTGTATATATATATATATATAACAATTGATGTTTGAATTCCATCATCCATAATGCATTCATTAATTTGGCATATCATGAATAAATTAGGGTTTACAAATGGTTATAACTAGTGGTTATTGGCTAAAATTACTAACCGCAACCGCCTAAGGTGGTTATTGAATTTTATCAACCGCAACCGCTAACCGCCTAGGCGGACAGTTATTTTTAACCGTTAGTTAACGGTAATTGTATTTATAACCGGCAATTTTAAACCGCTTTTTAATTTTGGCTTTGGACTGATTTTGGGCCGGTTTTGGGCAAGTTTTTGTGCATGTTTTAATTGTTTTCAAAAAAAGAATTTAATAATTTTTGGACCCTTTTTTTTATATATAATTTTTGGGCACTAAGGTCCTATATATCAACAAGAGATTTGGAAAATGAAGATATTAGCTTTATTTAATTGCACCCTTCTTCTTTTTTTACCTTCCATTTTTCAGGTTTTTTAACAATAAGAAGAATGAGATTAATGTGTTTTTACAGTGCAATTGAGTTTCCAAACACCCATTTTACATCAATTCGTAAACAATAAACTTTGTCTCGCCATAAACATTGCAACCCAGTAGAGAAATTATATTTGAATGTTGAATTTTGCTTAATAAATTGAGCTCATTTTGCAAATCCAAATGGCAATTCAAGACCAAAACAATCAAGTCATATTACTAAATTTTTAAAAACCGTGTAAACAGGCCTGTTAGTCTATTTATAATTTTTAAAAATTATAAAGAAAAAAAAACACACTTACAAAAAAAAAAAAAAAAAAAAAGAAAGAAAGATGAAAGAAAAAAAGGAAAGAACTAAAAGTTTATACTTTTTTTTTTTTTGGGTGATGTATGGAGACAAATTAAAATTGGAGTGTTCTAAAATTTTTAAACTTTCAATTTTGTTTGTAGTTGCTCAAAGTTGTGCAGCTAAAAAAAAAAAAAAAAAAAAAAGTGGTTAAATTTATGCAGAAGAAAAAATCTAACCCAAGCAAGCCATTCACTGCCTTTTTTGGTAACTGCCACTTCATTCAATACTACCATTTAATTTTCTTGCTATTTGTTAGAAGGAAATATATATATAGCAAGTGCCTTTCCACTATTCTGTGATATATTTTCGATAAGAAAGGAAGCAACTGGCGGTTAAAAATCAAAACCCAATTGTTAGAAATTGAACTGTGATAATTGGCGGTTAAAAATCAAAACCCAATTGTTAGAAATTAAACGTTTATCACAGAATAGTGGAAAGACACTTGCTATATAATTGACCTATAAAAGGACACTGTCCCTTCAACATCGACACGCATTTACCTATTTCTTAATTCTTATCATGAAAGCAAGAGAGGAAGGAAAGAAAGAATCAGCCTACTTCTTACATATAGACAAAAGATTTGCAAGGCCATCAAAACAAATGTTTCACTCGTTTTAGTCATTTCTTATAAGAAGCCAAATTCTTTTAATAATTGGGAAGGCTAGGGCTGATTAGGTCGGTCCATCAGAGCAAATGTTTCACTCGTTTTAGTCATTTCTTCTAAGAAGCCAAATTCTTTTAACAATTGGGAAGGTCAGGGCCGATTAGGTTGGTCTCAACGTGGCTTCGCCAATGCTTACGTATCATTGTCAATTTATCGTTAGATTATTATTTGCTTTTAACAAGATTTGATCTAATGATGAATTGATAATACCACGTCAACATAGTCGGATAGAATAATATAGCATTACTCAACATGATAAACTGAAAACACAACAACATTTCCGTTATGAAAAATAGACATAAAAGAGTGTTTTGAGAAACTCAAATAGATGTTTGTAATCGAGCGAAAACCTAAAAATTAGTTCAAATTTTCCATAAAATTAACACCACAAGACTCATCCAAATGGCATTCAATTGATAAGCTTGATAGAGAGATCGAGTAAAAGATTACACCAAATTCTTACAGTGAAAAAATAAATAAATAAATAAGACATATGGAAATTTCATAAGAGATCTTTAAAGTTGAGAATTTGATAATGTAGATTTTCTCCCACGTCTCTTAAATGAGCAATGTTATAAGGAGGACTCATGTTTGGGTCTTCCTTGAGTCATTTCAAAATTGATGTGACTTTTAAAATCACCATTAAATTTGTTATAGATCACTATTGTATTTTGATCCAAATGTGATTTTAAGCCACGTCAACTCTAGGATGACTCAAAGAGGGCATAAGTCCTTCTTATAGTATTACTCCTCTTGAAGAACTGGAGAGAATCTTATGTCCGAATCACAACATCTTCTGTGAGGATCTATGTCCAAATCACAAGTTAGGGTTTGAACTCAATTCCACTCATTTGATATCATATTAAATCGTCAATTATCTCAAAAAATTAAGTCAATAGAAAATCATGGATTTACCATTTTATAATATGCATTCACAATAAAGCTTTTACTCGGTAATGCTGTCTCCCTACATGTTAGTTCACAAGAATAACACAGTAATCAAACTAGCCTACATTTTTTGTTACTCCACCCATTTTATAAAGTATTTTACTTTGTTTAACTAAAATTACCTAATATTTGAGAGATATTTTCCTTGACCCTATACGCGTTTACGTGGATCTTAGTATAACTGGTTTGTTTAGAAATATATGTACCCATATTTTTTCGAGTAACCCTGCATAATTACCTGAGCGAGCGGTTGACAAAAACCTCTAATTAACCGCCTAGGGCAATGCGGTTAGCGCTTTTAGGGTATGGAAATGCGGTTAATAACATCTAACCACCTAATTTATATATAATATATTTTTTTTAAAAAAAAAAATGATACTTAGGTTACATTTGGTGTGTTATTTACTAACTTTTCAAGAAAAAATGGGAGATAATGCCTATTGATGAATCTGATGATGGTAGTTAATATGGTTACATTTGTGTTGTTTCGGCCAACTTGCAGAATTTGTATAGAAATGTGTGCAAACAGAATTTGCAGAATTTGTATAAAAATGTGCTTTTCTAATGAGGTTACAGAATATACAAAATTTGAATCCAGCTTACATTCAGGTTGCAGAATTTGTACATTAAAAAATGTGATTTTCTAATACAGAATTTGTATAGAAAAGAAATGTCAGGTTACTATACAAATTTATTAATTGAATTTTTTTTTTTTTTAATCTAAAATAAGCTTTAAAAAAAAAAAAAAAAAAAAAAAAAAAAAAAAAATGTGACCAAAAGAGTCCAAAAACCATTTAAAAGAGGTCCAAAGAATGCTCAAGCGTCCCACACCATACATGTGGTTATGCGGTGCGGTTTGGAATTCAATAACCGTTAACTGGCAATTATTTCAAAACTGTTAACCACATAAGGCAATACAGTTACAATTACGAAAATCTAATAACTGCATAAGACTGTGAAATTAACAGTTAGAAAAAATAATTACTAGCAATAACGACTTGTACACCCCTAAATTATCTATCAAAGTAGATACAATCACTTCTATAAAATACTCCTTTCATTCTTCCTCTATGTTATTTAAAGAATCGGTTCTATGGTTGTTTATCATATCATTCCAACTCTACTATAGACCCAGACACGAGAGTCTCGTCTCATCTCTCCTCTCACAATGAAGCAATTATAAAATAATATACATGTATTTAATGAATAATATATCGACTGGTGAGATTCTTTGACATTTTATCTAATCAATTATAAATTTGTATATCTTGTTTTGATAGTTTATATAATTGATTAAATATATATTCTAATTCTCCATTTATAGCTATTCTATAATTATCTAAAGATAATAGAGTAATGTTTCTTACACAACTCTCACACAACTTTTGCACAACTCTAACTACTTTTTGTTATGATCAACCATTGGATTTGTTTTTCAACATGTGGGTCCTAAATATTCAATGGCTGATTTTAAAAGAAAGTTGTTAGAGTTGTGTAAAAGTTGTACAAAAATTGTGTAAGAAACATTACTCAAGATAATATAATTATTCAAGTGTTGAAATTTTTAGAAATTTGGTTGAATCTTGATCAACGCTTAAATCTTAGTAATTTTTTTTCTAAAATTAATAATAATAAAGTAATAAAAAATAATAAAAGATGAAGAAGAAAGAAGGGAGGGTATTTTGAGAGTTTTAACCCCCATTTGTTAGAATTTAACAGAAAACTTTAATGGATGAATAAAATTAGAAAATCAAAAAAAATTAAAAAATCAAAAAACAAATGAAAGATAAATATATTAAATTGAAAATACTTTAAAAAAGTAATTACAAATATGATGAAAATTCATAAGTTTAGCTGTTTCCCTATAATTTAATTTTGTTATATCAAGTCTTTATTTTGTTGTCTTTTTTTATCATGGGCATAAACTAAAATTTAGAAATACAATTAAATAAAAACGGGGCTCTTGATTTTGTTTTCAATAGAATCTTATACATCCACATATTCCATCATTCCCATCGCTTCTCTATCTTTATTGACACGGGCTTTTTTTTGTTCTATGAACAAATTCATCTAATTATACATCAATCAAATTAGTGTTTAGAAGGGGGTTGAATCGGTATCACACTCTGCAGGGGAGGGGGGGATAATAATAATAATAATAATAATAATAATAATAATAATAATAATAAAAAAAAACCAAGATTAATGTAATCAAGGTTAGACTGGTTAATCATAAAATCTCAAAATGATCTCACAAGGATCTTGAAAATATCACTAAGATGCACAGAAAGAAGATTCTGAACCACTGAATAAACCAAAAAAAAAAAAAAAAAAAAAGACTGACTAAATTTTTGTACAGCCACTGTATGAGTCTGGTAAAGCACCTTCACTTTCTACCAGTTCCAACTCGTGGCTTGCTTTTAACCTCGGCGTCCTGCACCAGAAAAGGAAAATTGCAGTTTTTTTCATCAGGGTGTTCCAAAGGATAGACAATCATTTTATCAAATAACTCACCTGTGGCAGATGCAGGAAAATGTTGGTCTTGGCTGTTGCTGGATTGTGATTTTCCGCACCCTTACTCCAGTCGTAGCACGTCTACAGAAAGTTCAAATAAAACAATAAGAGGACAAAACTATATTATGTATCCAATCATGTCATAAAAGGTCATCCAGCACTTGGAAGGGTTCTCAAATATATTATAGCTAAAGCTAGCTGAAATATAGACCACTCCCACAAGCAACTATAAGATGTTATGTGAGGAAAAACAGTGACAAAGCGAGAGCGTGTGAGGCTAAGAACCGAATCATTATTAGTTGTAAATGGTAAGAGAACTGCAAAAGAGGCATACCGAGTATGCAAATAGTGAACCATCGTTGTTGAAAGTACTGCAGGGTATGGGTGCACTGCACCTTGCCATTGCCTGGAGGAAAAATATATATATATATATAATTATGTTACAATGTATGTATTTCAGCTAGAAAAGACCAGAACAGCCATAATGACTATAGACGAGATATATTGCATATTGGATTCCCTTTTTTTTTAGGAAGTTAAATACCATTTTACTACCTATGGTTTGCAGCATTATCAAAAAGCTACCTGAATTTTCAAAAAAATGACAATTTTACTACCTGACTTTTGTACGTTTATCAAATTGCTACTTCCATCAATAACGGTCATAATGTCAGGTAGTCAAATCGCCACATCATCCCCTATACGATTGTGCCGTGTGTACACCACACCATCTCATATTTAATAAGTCAACATCATTTACCATATCCGTCTCATGATATTTAACATATTAATTAAGTATTTTAATTTACAATTTTTTTTGATAAGTAGTATTTTAAGTTACAATTATTCCCTCATGTCAAAAAATTCCCCTCATGTAGGACACAAAGCCTCCGCAACCCTAGGTCGCGGAGGCCCTACAAGTAGTGGGTGGTGGGGCCTCAGTGGAGGCGGCCTTCATGAGGGAATCGCAAGGCCTCAGTGACCTCCTCCCCTCATAGAGGATGCAAAGGTAACATCTTCCAGTGGGTCGTGGAGGCTCTGCGACCACCCCTCGCAAAGGTGGTTGTGGATGCTTCGGGTCCAACCCCATAGGAGGTCACAAAGGGGTACATGGTCAGCCATGGGAGGACACCCACAGCGGTGGGTCTCGATGGGCAGCTTTTTTTTTTTTTTTTGCATGAGGGCATAATTGTAACTTAAATACTTTTTCTTTTTTAATAGATACTTTGAGGGAAGACAAAAGCAAACAAAGGAAATAAACTAGATGTTAGGTGGGAGGAACTTCCTCTTGAAACGGGAGAGGAAGATCCTTACTACTTACAATGGGAATTGAAGGTAATGAGAGGGGGATAGGTGGGAACGCTACCAGAAAATGATCTAGTTGCGGCCCAATGTGCTACATAGTGGACACAAAAGTTTGCACTTCTATTAATTTTGTGAGCTTTCCAAGAGGAAGAGGCTGTGATGGATCAAATCGTGTCCAAGATGAGGGAGGAGATCCACCAATCTTGAGCATCGGATGGATTTTGGAGAGTAGAGATTACTACTTGGGAATCACCTTCCAGTATGAAATGTTCAAGGTGAAGTGATGAAGTAATGAAGCCAACGAGACAGCTAATTTGACAGCAAGAGCTTCTCCGTAATTTTCCAAGTAATTTGGTTGGCAGGGAGGGGAAAGCTAGGATACCATATGAATGATATGTCCTTGATAATTTCAGCATAAAGCAACCTGAGTTGAGAAAGAATCTCTAATAGCTGTATCAAAGTTGATTTTGACCCAAGGTGGGGTGGGAGGGAGCCATTTTTCCACTGTGATGGGAAGAGAAGGATGTCTAGCAGGGAAATGTTCCATAGTGACCATATTGATATGCTTTGGGATAATATGGATATCAATAATGATTCCTTCAGGATGAGACTTATTCCTATAAAACCACACAAGATCACAAGCCACCGTAGGTCTGTAGCAAATATTTGAAATTTATGATGATCAACTTGAGATATGCAGAGAAGTCCCTGGAGAGATAATCACTTGAACCCAATCTTTCATAGTATTAAAATTAAAGGCTGAGGAATCCAGAGGCCAAAAGGAGTGTCGCCATAAAAACCGTGCAAATATGCAGTTGAAAAATAGATGATGTAGAGAATCATCTTCAATTTTGCAGAGTGAGCATGTAGGTATTCTGTTAGGATTGGTAATATGGAATTTATCCTGGAAGTTGGGAGAATATCCAAGCTATTTTCCATAGGAAGGGTCACAGTCTATCATTGAGGTTTAATTTCCAAAGACTTTTCCAAAAAGGTTGGGAAGAAGGAATAATCAGCTTTCGACGATTAATCATCAAAATAGAAAGGTAAGCTGAATTGATGGAGAAACTGCCAGAGACTGAGGGAGTCCATATATATTCAGGGGATGGGGAAATAGATATGTGAAGTTTAAGAATCTCCTGTGCAGATAAATCATAAGAGGGAGAGGATTGTTGAAATATTCCATTAAGAAGTAATTGGAAGGAAGAGATCCGAGATAAGGAAGGGAGTTCCTTGTTGTGTGGATATTTCGGAGAAGGCTTGAAGTTTGGTAAAGTAGGAACCCAGGCAGTGGTCCATATGGCGAAATGAGAGTGGACTGAAACCTACAAACACGATCCAGAGATGAGGAGTGGTTTGCAGTGAAGAATACATTTCCATATCCATAGCTATTATGCAAAGGAGACATCTGGTGAAGATAAAAGGGATCCATATCGAATATATTTTTATAAGTTGATTTACCCAGACGCAATCAACATTTGATAATAGTTTCCATCCAAGTTTTGTAATTCATGCAAAATTGACATCTCGCATATTGCAAATACCCAAACTTCCAAGATAACGAGGGATGCAAATAGAACGCCAAGATTTTAGGGAAAGATTTCTAGTTTTTCCTTTGGGGAAGCCCCACCAGAAATTCTTTAAAGCTCTTATCCAGGGCTTTGCAGAGGGAGTTGGGGAGAAGAAAAGTATTCATTGTCTACGAGGGGATAGAAGAAGCAGTAGCCTTAATGAGGACAGTCCTTCCAGCTTGGGATAGGGTTTTGACACGTCATCCATCAATTTTCCCCAGAACTCTAGTTAAAATAGATTAGAAAGCCTCCCTTTTAGATTTTCTAATAATAAAGGGAAGTCCCAGATAATAAGCAGTTGCAGCAGTGGCCTTAAAAGAAAGAATACTTTTGATACTGTTGGTAGAAGAAGCTGTTGTGTTTTTGCTGAACAATATCGAGGGTTTGGCAGTGTTAACAGCTTGTCTAGACCAACTGCAGTATGAATCAAGACAAGATTTGATGGTAGAAGCTTCAGAGGAAGTAGCTTTTGCAAAAATAAGATCTGCAAACAAGAGATGAGTAATTGGGGGACAAGTCCGAGCCATATTGATACCTTTGAGAAGACCAAGAGATGACTGACTGTCTTTGAAGTAGTCGAGAGAAAACTTCAGTTCCTAAAATAAATAGGAATGGAGATAAGGGATCACCTTGTCGAAGTCCACGGGATGGAGTGAAGAGACCAAAGGGACTACCATTGATTAGAATGGAAAAGGATGGCAAAGTAATGCAGATACGGATCCAGTTAATCCATGTAGAGTGGAAGCCCAATTTAGCTAAGATGGCAAAAAGAAAATTCCATTCCATACAGTCAAAGGCTTTTTCCATATCAATTTTGATTGCCATAAGACCACCTCTACCTTTTTTAGCCTTCAATGTGTGGAGAAGCTCATGAGCAATGATGGAGTTGTCTTTAATATTTCTGGATGTGACAAAGACAAATTGGAGAGAGATGAAATGGTTAAGGAGAAGTTTGAATCATTTGCCAAAATGTTGGAGATGATCTTGTAGATGGTGTCACAAAGGCTTATAGGTCTTAAATACTTAATTAATATGTCAAATATCATGGGGGCAAATGATATTGACTTGTCAAAGATGAGATGTAGTATACACGCGGCACAATCTTATAGGGGATAACGTGGCGATCTGTCCAAGTGACATCATGACGTCTATCGTTTTATTGGAAGATTAACGAAAGTAGCAATTTGATAAACGTGCAAAACTCGGGGAGTAAAATTGTCATTTTTGAAAACCAGGTAGCTTTTTGATAAACTGCAAACCACAGGTAGTAAAATGGTATTTAACCTTTTTCAGGGGTGCCTAATACTGCACATTAGATTCTTGATTGTATTATAGATCAGCAAGAATTTGTGCCACCTGTACAAAACACAGATATTTTGATTGTGGAAACACTAGTTGAAAAAAGAAATTGGTATTCAGTTAAGAATTAAGACAAACCTAGAGTTAATGGAAATGCAGTAAAACCAAGAAAAATGGCTGAAATATGAATTAAGCTTAAAAAAGAAATCTGGAAACACCTTAAGTCTCTGTTTACTGTCTTTATCCCAGAAATTAAAAGCACCATCAGATCCTGCAGTTGCAAAAGTGTGCTGCACCTGAAACAGAGGGTAGCCAGATAAGCAGCAGCAAGTCAATATCCAGAAAGTGCTAAATAGTTCACAATCCGAGTAATAACTTGTATCTTCACTGAACTCAAGAAAATAGATCTACTCCAAGTAAAGATGTAACTTGTCAGTTAAAGTAGAGGCCATCAAACAAATAACTAACAGAGATCTAATGAGTAATGGAAATATAGAATCTTACAGGATGGAAATTTAGAGAGTTGACAGAGTATATCTCATTGCCATCTCTGTGGCATTTGAAAGTAAAGTTTTTAGTCTGCTGTGAATCGTCAAGGTGGTGTACACCAACCCTTCCCTCTATCGAGCCAACCTGTATACAAAGAAACATCAAATTCAATAACCCAACAATCCATTATAGTCAACACCATAAAATAACCTGGCAAATCTAATAAAAACAGTTGATCAATAGTAATAGAAGTGGTAAAAGCATAAATGTATGCCAAGTGCAACAAGATATGAAATTTAGAAACAAGATACCAAGTAAACGTTGTTGCACATATTCATAACATAGAAAAGAAGAAATCCTGACTAGGAGGAAGCGTAGAGGGGCGTAACCCAAATACACAGGAAGTATACATGAGAGGCACCCTACTAGGAGGAGGAAGAAGAGCACAAATCCAGCTAATTGACAGTACAAATTAAACCAGCTAATTGAATCATTTAATGAGTGATTTAGATGTTGCAATAATTTTCATATGGCTGCATCAACTACTTCACATGCTCAAAGTTAACTACTTTCAACAGAAAGTAGATATTTTCATTTTACATTAACTTCTTAGGAAAAACCTCACATTATGATCTTAGAAGAGGTCTCTTATATCTACCCAGTACATTCTGAATTTGAGAATAGCTCATAGGGTTATGTCCAAAACAAGCACACCACCATTTTTACAAAGAAAGATCTGGATTAATAAATTCTCTTTTTAAATGACCCACTAGCTTGAAGTGACCATCGACTTCAAAAGTTTCCGAGCTAAATCCTCCAACTGCCTATTTCTACCAACTCTCTAGCGAAGTTAATCATGTTAGTAATTATTGATCCAGTGTTCTTCAATATCCTTGTAATACAACCTTTTCCCACTTTAAATTCTCTTTCTTCTACTAGGTTAAGACTTCTTTTTCATCCCTCTGATGTCAGTGATGTGTGTTAAATTTTTTTCGAAAAATTGCACCCTTATCACCATAAAACATGCCCTCAGCATTCATTCTCTCCCTTCAATTACTATATTGGCAAGAATTTCCATGCTGTTGCGATATCTTAAGAAATTCAATTAAAAAGTTATAAAACCAAAATTTCCATCTGAATGCCCTCAAATTGTGGTGACTTTAGCTAACCTAGGATGTGGTTGTGCCACCCCTTTAGCTAAAATATTTTAGAACTTGGTGATATTACCTAAGATCAATTGCTTGGTCGTGATCCATTTCCCTCAACAGAGATTTTCCTGTCACATCTAACTCTCATGTCTTATGATTACACTCTATAGGATCTAGTTCCTCATTCCAATGTTGTTCTATCAGCTGATCAGACGAGTTTCAGCAAGATGATCTTTTCACTGTTGCATCACTTCCTGGAGATATCAAATATGAGATAAAACCAGAACGGTAATTGCTCAGATATTAATATTGCACTACACATAGACAACATATGACAATATATATGCTTATAGATTCCCTTATATTTTCCGGCAAAATCTTTTTCACCATGTAGTATATTTAAGTCTAACCTAGAAACAGCTAAGCAGCCAAAGCCATGATCAAATACAAGGTAAAGACACCACCAACATACTTATCCTACAAGGTTAGAACAAAAGCCACTTTCTTGAGGGGAAAAAGATACCCATGTCAAAGAAAGGGACTTGGTCACAGACGGGCATATGAGGAAGAAAAAATTGCAAATTTAAGAAATTAACAAGACTACACAGGAAATACTCCAGGAAAATTTTCAAGCACCTACCCAGATAAAGAACTTAATTAAAGCTCAAATAATCAAGTCTTAGTTCCCCACCTATCACCTGTAAATTTAATATCCTTCACTCAAATAAATGCTATATCAACATTTGTCTATCCATATGGAGCATGGTAAGATAACTAACATCATTGTTCAACAAATAGATCAAACTTTCATCCTAGACCATATTGAGAAGTAGAGAAATCACAACCATACACAGCAATCAAAAAACAGGGCAGGGGACTGAACCACTGAAAGTCAAGTGTTGAAAAAAAAAATAGTAACAACAATAATAATCATAGATAAATGATCTGAAAGGAGGTAATAAGAAGCAGGTACATACCAAGAAACCTTGCTGATCAGGAAAGGCAGCAACACATCTTGTCTGATACTTTAAAGGTGAAATGATTCTCTTGTACTCAGTCTGTTGGCATTTGGACGATAATTAGAAAATCAAAGCCAAAATAGAGAGATATGGATATCAGAATTCTCAAACTCAATTTACATTTGAAAAATTATGGCATCTCCACCATTAGCTTATTATTAAGTAAAATGTACTTCCAAATAACAGTACAAGTACAAAACAAGCATAATACTCTTTACATGAAGAGGCATTAGCAGCCTATTGCCAAATTTGACTCTTTTATACCCAAACTTTTTACTGGTGTGTGTTGAATCAACAAATAAGTTACTCACATCATGATGATGCCAACCACAAAATATTTGTGTAGTTTCTGGATAAACAGTAATAAAAGAAACGAGAACTGCAAAGAAACCTATTCTATTACTAAAAGGGACACAAAATTAATCAAAGAAATAAACCGATATCAGGAATAAGCGTCCATAGCAACATAATATAATAAGATTTCCACAATAAAGCCTGTCCAGAGATTAAATTATAACACCACCTATTTGTCAAAGTACACAAGCAAACAAAGAAATACGCCAAACTAAAAAAAATGGATGATCTTTTGTCAGAAGGCCTCAGAAGGACCTTTCATGACAATAAAATGAGGAAGCATTCAAGCTATCAAGCTTCAGTGAATACTATTTAAAAGTCATAGTCATACGATGAATGATTCTTAACATAAAACTTCTGGTGGTGATGAAAGTAAAATGCCCTGGCACTTTCCAGGAAATTAGAATATGGTAACTGAGAAGATAGGTCACTAAATCACATGGAAAGCATTTTGCTTCAGCACGTTTGAACAATGACACATTGCCACTTCTAGGTTATTCAGATAAAATAGTAAAGTACGCAATCGCAACAAAACATTTTGTTTATGGTAGTAAACATGTTAATTCACATACAGATAGAATCGGTGTCAAGTTTTGAGATAATATTTGAAGCTAGGAACCTACCCTATCACAAGTTCAAAACACATGCATAAAAAATAAGATATTCACTGCAAAAAATAATATATAATAAGATGCTCAGGAAAGTTGTATGCAAAACTTTTCAAAGCAACAGCAGACCATATTTTAGAGGCTTAGTAAAAACTAAAACAAGCCTATTCAACCATCTAAATATGGATGTAGATCTTGCCTTATATTTCAATTAGCAGATAGCCTTACATGATAGAAACCTACATTATAACATTAATTTCAAAAGCTGACATAATGAGTTGCTCAAATTTTATCAAAATCTATGTTTGAAAGATTACTACCAGACTGTCACAGAATATTGTCTGGTAATACCTATCAAAAAAGAATATTGTCTGGTAATATTGAAGCATCTGATTGTCGAAAAACTAGAAAATCATTTAGAGAACATATTTCACTCATTTCATAATGTGAGAACATTACCTGTGGGTTCTGCAAGTTGAAGACAATCAAATTTCGATCTGCAGTGCCAACAACCATCAGAGGATGCCTCACTGTTAGTGCAAAACAGCGGTCAGGGAGTTGTTGGGTATGCACAGGATTTGGCTGCCTAGTATCCCAGTACCTAAGATACAGTAGGGAACCAATAGAAAAGTTACCAAAAATATTAAAATCTTAGAAGTCAAGTGCACAAGAGCATCTGATTGCAAAAATAATATATCAAGAGCAAGCAAAACAATACAGGGTGCACAATCAACCATATGTTAGATGAAAATGCCTTGAATAGTGAATGCCCAAACATGAACAAGGATACGAAAAAACAAAAGCCACAATAAGCGATAAAATCTGTAGAAATTGGAAATAAAAATTTCACACTTATACTCCAAAATAATAGAAAACTTCGTGTTTTAGGAAGGTATTCCTCCACAATGAGACAAAAGTTGTCAAGGTTCATAACCTTATCATAGGCTTCTTAGAAAACCAAAAATGATGAAGAAAACATCATCTGCTATATGTCACCCTACAGCAATTGGTCATAAAGCATGGGGAAAAAAAGAAAAATGATATGCCTATTTCTGCAATGAATCCTCACATTCTTAGATATTTATTTTCAAAAGACCTCCTTATGTAACTACAGAAAGTTCGAACGTACGTCTCTTTTCCTTTATATATAGCCAATGCTGTAGATACTAAAGTATATTAGAAAGGGGCACAAATATAAGCCTTCCAAGCAGAAGCGACCACAGCTCCACGAGGATAGGACCATAAGTATGGCTCCACTGTAAAAAAGTAGTTACAGGAGCTCCATATGATCATTTCTCTTGTCAATTGCTTTGTTGCGTGACTTTCTTTGAAGCAATAAGCATGGTTGCCAATTAGTGCAGAAGTGTAGTAGCTTCCAAAATAGACTCAACAAACCAAAATCTTAGCAACCGATACAAATCACAAAAACAGAATTCACAGTAGTACTACTGGTTCCAGTAAAGTCTTCCAATTGAATTAGCATGCAATTGCCATAAATAACTAATAATAAAGGAATCCAAGGAATGTAAAATACAGAGAGGAATCAATATTTTACTTTAGGGTCTTGTCCCAACTTCCTGTGACTAAGAGGCTCATCTCTGGGATCCAAGCAATATCTTTGATGGCTGCATCATGCATGGCCACAGTCACTGGCTGACCACCCGACAAAGGCCACATTTTTGCTTGCTTATCACAGCCACCAGAAAAAACAGTTGTTCCATCATCTTTCCAAGTTGAGCACAAAACCTTACGGAAAAAGAAAAAAAAAATCAATAAGAGAGAATGATTATTGTCATTTAAGAAAACAGTGATAAGATTTGTAGAAGTTGTGACTTCAGTTTTACCGGATGGTCATGCGATATTGAAGCCTTGGGTGTACTGCCTACAGAAGTCCCACTATGCAATATCTCCCAACATCTTACCTACAAAATTACAACCAACAGAATTGAGTAAAGGAGCAAAGAAAGGACAAGTTATCAAGATGATAATGATATTAATATGGTAAACAAACAAACAAACAAAAAAAGGAAACCAACTGAACAAACCTGGTTATCCCAGGAAGTAGCAACCAGGTAATTGGCCTTCGGGCTGAAACTGAGGCTTGAAACTGAATCACTAGGAGGCTGAGCCACCTAAATTTGAAGAATTCAAAGTTAATTCAGCTCAAGGACCCAAAAGGAGGGGGGGGGGGGGGGGGGGGGGGGGGGGGGGAATGAAAGAAAACAGAAATGGAAGCAACTAAGCTCAAAAATCAAGAATAATAACAAAGATGAAAATATAATGGAAACAATTAAATTAAGCTAAATTCAAGATTGGCAGAACAGAAGAAATATTTCAATCATTCAGATTTCACAAATATCCAGGACTATTCGGCCATATTTAGATATGTGCAGCCACCACAAATTTTTGCTTGAAAAAATGCATTTATAAATTCACAAAATAAATCCAAACATTGAGGTTCTAGATTCATGATGAAAGGCTATTTTATACAGAATTGTCCACAGCTCGATATGTCAAAGCCACCATGAATTTTGCGCAAGTAAAATCAAGGAAAACTTATTAAACTGATCCTTGGGGCTTAGGATTGTATCAAATTGATCCTGAGGTACAGAAATTATCTTATAGCTCCTTGTGATAAGCTTTTTGTATCAAATTGATCATTTCGTCCAATTCTATACAATGTCTGTCTTCTTTTTTTTACGGAATCCTTATAAAATTACAGTTCTACTCTCAGATAAAAAATTAAAAATCAAAAAAAAAAAAAGGAGGGGGCGGGGGGGGGTGGCAGCCCTCCTCACAAGAGAGGTGCCCTCTTTTGTTTACCTAATTTTGTCTTCTTTATTTTTTTTTATTTGAGAGTAAAATTTAACTTTACTAGAATTCTGTCAAAAAATAGAAGAATCAATTTGATACAAAGGGCTTCCCACAAGTAGCTTTAACATAATAAAGAACAATGATCTTTTTGCCAACAAAATAACAAGAACGGGCATATCATCTCCTCAAGGAAAACAAAAACTCCAGGATTAAAAAAATAAAGCAAATATAATAGATATTTATATATATATATATATATATATATATATGAAAGACCAAAATCATTTTAGACACAATTAAAGCACGAGGAACAGGGTGAGGGGGGGGGGGGAAGGTAGCAGTTAATATCTTTGGTACAACTTACGGATGAGAATCAGATACAATATCACCCAAGGGTTAAAAAAAAAAAAAAAAAAACAGTTATTTTCACAACGAGCATTATGAGTGCCTTAACAATCATGTTAAAGTGATACAATGCAACATTAACGCTTGAACCTCACCTTTCTAAATGTTAAAGGTAACACCAGTAACGAAAAAGCATTACAAAAACAATCTATAATGGAGCAATTCTGGGTTTACAAACCAAATGATCACCAAAACAATTACCTTTAAAAGATTTAAATTTTTTGAAATTTTTTAAAGAGTGCACCGGCTAATATTCGTTTTTTATTGCCTAACATTTTACTGCTTTACCTTTTTAAATTAATATTGTGTTATTTCATATAGTAAAAATGCATTATTCTGTCCAGTAAACATTTTTAAAATTCAGCTCTTTTTGCAGTATTTTTTTTATCTATTCTAATCGACACAAGGTTATTGAACGATTGATTTGGACAAACACCAATTCTATTCTAATATTCCATATAGCACTTTTGTATTTCTCTTCTACTCTTAAACAATTCTTTTCCTTGAATTTTTTGATATTGGACCTATACCAATTCTAGTCATCATAGTGTAATATCAATTGTCTACACAGTATGATAAAAATCTATAAAATGTCTAGTTGCTAGCAAAATATAAAGAACTTTTATGTTTTATTCGTTTGCCCTAAAAATTGGGCTCCCTTTTAATCAAATTGTCTTTTTTCCCAATGAATTTTAGCAGATCCTACTGAAAGAGTCTCGTGACTCCCACGAGATTCTTGTATGTAATATACAAACCGAATTTACAAGCTACACATGCATGTAGCTGAAATGCATAAACCAAATTATTAAGAAAACAAAATAATTTTAGACGCAATTAAAGCACAAGAAACGAAGGGGGAAAAAAGAAGCAGTTAATATCTTCAGTTACAACTGAATTTAAGCTCGAGAATCGTAGAAATATAGAGATTACGGATGAGATTCAGATACAATAGCAAAGGCATAACATTCAGCCACATAATCTGGATTTTAATCATGCAATTAAGCTCAAGAATCAAAGAAAAAGCAGAGAAAATTAAAACAAAAGCCTAAAATCACAATCTGTACCTCAAAGGATTTGTTCGGATTAGGGTTCGGCGCCGAAGCGGCTCCGAAAGTAGTCATTGATAGCACTGTAAAATCCAAAACCAAAAAATATAACAAGAATCAAGTTTGCATTACTTCAAGGGGGGGAAAAAACCTATAATTAGAATCAGAATAGGAATATGTAAAACAGAGAACGAATCAGAGAGACACTTCAAGAAACTTCTAGTACCTAAGAGCAGGAGATAGAGATCGAGTGGGAGTGGTACCGAAGCAAGTAACCTATATTCTATACACACACACACACACACAGAAAGAGAGAGAGAGAGAGAGAGAGAGAGAGAGAGAGAGAGAGAGAGACGGAGAGAGGGTGTGGTACCGAAGCAAGTAACCAATGAGTTGGCTGGAGGTCGGCGGAGAAGCGGGGGACAGAGCTGGAAGCGGCGCCGGAGTATCGGTGGTAAGGCGCTCAACGGCTTCTTTGTATAAACGGAGATTGATACAAAGCCTTGCAGAGGCTTGAAGATACAAGATAAAGAAAATGAAAGATAATACAGGATACAAGATTCAAAAGATAGAAAGGCTAATAGGCGAGATAGGCACTCAAGCTTACAAGTTTTCTCTCAAATGGCTTCTGCCTTCTAACGCATTTTATAGGCCTTTTATAAGCTAAAAGAAAAGGAAAACTACAAATATAAACAGTAATAAATATTCATATCTTTTTAAACAATAAAATAAACAATAATTCGCATAACTTCTGAATAGTAAGACAACAATAATTCTGAGTAAAGGACACCAATAATTCAACAAGATTTAATATATTATTATAATATAGTGACAAAAAATATAATCCGTAAAAGTGACTTTTAAAAAAAAAATTATTAATATTATTATTACTATTATATAGATATATTTTTAAAAATTATTATTATTGTTATAACAAATTATTATAAAAATATATTATTAGTATGCTTTGGAACAAGAACAAAATAAGATTTTATCTGACTTTTTTAAAAATAAATTAGATTTTATTTCACTTTTTCTAATTTTATCTTAAAAAATTAAAATATTCAAACATCTTTTTCAGCCTTATTTGCCTCGAAATTTATAGTTAAATTCAAATTTCAAAAATTCAAACACTCAAACGTGCGACTAATCACCAAAAACTTGTTTACTCATAGATTTATTAAATATTTTGCTTTTTTAAAAATGAGAATAAATTCTTATTAAGCGCAAGTGTTGCAGTAAAAAAACACACTTTTTTTAAATTGGTAACAAAGAGTGTAAAATATAAAATACATTTTAAAACTTGGTTTAGTTCGTGAAATAGACCTTTGAAATTGAATGATTATTCATAGTCATTCCTATGTTTAGTAGGGGTTTATGCATTGAAATAGTTATTTTCATTTGAGTAATTATTCACTTACGAAAAGGAATACCTATTCATTTAATAAATAAAAAGAATAATTATTTCAATAGGAATATACTAGATTTTCCAAAAAAAAAAAAAAAAAAAAACCACTCTTATTTTTTATTTTCTTTCAATTTTCTTTTTCAAAAAAAAAAAAAGAGAAAAAAGAAAAAACGAAACCCCAACCCCCCTTTTTACAATGGCTGACCGACCACCCAAATGGGTTGTAATGCCCCAAATTTTAAATTATTATTGGCACAATATTATTA
Organism: Alnus glutinosa; assembly: GCF_958979055.1. Taxonomy (NCBI): domain Eukaryota; kingdom Viridiplantae; phylum Streptophyta; class Magnoliopsida; order Fagales; family Betulaceae; genus Alnus; species Alnus glutinosa. The sequence goes on from NC_084888.1 coordinate 28,473,282, forward strand.
TTATAATAATATAAAAATTACATTTTCCCCCATGAGCTACCAAAAAATACGCGATGCCCCACAAACTACCAATTCGACCAAAATAGAGCATTCAACTACTAAAGACAACCCTTTTCCCCCCTTCCGTCAGTCAAAGGAGTTAAAACAAACGGTCAATGGGTCACGTGACCGTCACACGCCGTTTTACCCTCATTTTCTTCATCTTTTCCCCCCATGAACTACCACCATCTTCCAATATGGGCCCAGATAAAATGGCACATGACCCGTTAACTGTTTCTTTTAACTCCTCTAACTGACAGAATGGATAAAAATTGTTGTCTTTGGTAGTTAAATGCTCTATTTTGGTCGAGTTGATAGTTCATGAAGACATCGTGCATTTTTTGGTAGTTCATGGGGGAAAAAGTAATTACCCCAAAAACTTATCAAATAAGTTAACTTAATCAACAAGTTGTAGAAAAAAAAAAAAAAAAAAAAAACTTATTGAGTAAGTTAAACTTGCTCACCAAGTTGTTAAAAAAAAAAAAAAAAAAAAAAAAAAAAAAAAAAAAAAAAAAAAAAACTTACAACTTGCGTTGCAAGTTGTTTTCTTCTTTATTATTTTTTTTCTTTCTCTTCTTTCTTCTTATTTATTTTTCCTCACTTCTCTCTTCTTCCACCCAAGGACACATGGAGAGAGAGAGAGAGACAGAGAGAGACAGAGAGCGAGCGAGAGATTGAGGGAGAGATGCAAACGAGAGGGAGAGAACCCGAGAGAGAGAGAGACCGAGTGGAAGAGAGGCCGTGACCCATCAGTCCAGGTGGTGCAATTTCCGGAGAGACAGAGTGGGTATTCCGGCGGGTTAAAATTGGGCTTTTCGGTGGGATGATATTCCAGCAGTTGTGTAGTGATTTCCAGTGAGATTTCCGGTAAACCTTGTAATTTTAGAAAGAAATTAATATATATATATATATATATGTGTGTGTGTGTGTGTGTGTGTGTGTGTGTGTGTGTGTGTGTGTGTGTGTGTGTGTGTGTGTGTGTGTGTGTGTGTGTGTGTGTGTGTTTGTTGTGATTAATATTGATTTAGTCCTAAAATACTTTGGACTGGATTCCTACTGATTTGGTGTGTTTTAGCTAATTGGGTGATCTATGGATTGGAGATGAAATTATTTTACTGATTTGAGTATTTTGGATTGTGTATTTTGGTTGTTTTCTTCCATGTTTTAATATGGGTACCACAATTTTTGGTAGATTTTCTTTTCAATAATTTATTTTTAGAAAACTGATGGGGTATCAAGAAGGAAAATTTTATGATGATTTGGAGGAACAACAAAATGGGTATTTTGTTTTGGGTTGTAAATTCTGAAAGATTTTGGGTATTAATTTGTGTTTGGATATTAGTACTGGAAATTATCAAGGTAAATAATTTATATGATTTAATTTATAGTTGTGATTTACTGAGTGTTTGGTTATTTTCTGGACTGTGATTATTGGTAATTTTGAGGGTTGATGGTTGGAAAGATTTTATTTGTTGGTAGGTTTGGGTTATGGAGTTTTGGACTATGAATTAGACGATTTAAGAAAGTTCATTTGGGGGATTTTTTGTGGATTAGGCTAAATGAGTTCATGTTGAAATTTCTAAGGGTTGATGATTTGGTCTATTAAAGTAGTGATGTTGATTTATAAATATATATATGCAGTTAATTTGGTTAGAGATTTAGTATCTATGTCCAGTACAATTTGGAGAATTATAGTCGCATATTATGTAGGATATGTATAGGATACCTTAGTTTAAGTTTTATACTTTCATAATATTTCTCTAAGTTTCTTCTTGAAATTTATTTTTGTGGAAAGTCGACTCTGATGCTAATGGCAAGTCCAGGTAAGGGAAACACTACCTCAAAACCCCGGCAAAGTTTTAATAAGACTTTTTCAAAAGAAAAAGTTAGAGATTTTCTAAACTCTTCCAACTCTTTTAATATTATTTGTCTTTTTATATTACTATTATAATAATACTCTTGTCATATGATGTGATTGAAATCTCATGTGATCATACTTGGTTTATATTTGATACATGTGCACCATATGAATAAAGTTAGTGAAATCATAGTTTTCAAAGTATGTGCTTCATATGAATAAAGTTGATGATATCATAGTATATGTTATATGTGCACATAGTTTTACCCCCTCAGTACCATGTCATAGACAATCCAGATCATTTATGTGTTATGTGTTATATGCTATGTGGTATGTGGATAGCATGACAACCACACAGAAAGACTAAAGTGTGGGCTACTGGCTGGGTGGCCTTCACCTAAGGAAGTTCCCAACCCGGTACAGCTCTCCCCTGTGACGACATGATGAGCCCATAGTTGTCATTTGAGACAAGTCTAACGTGCGCCGCTCATGGTTAAAAGCGGAATTGGGCCAAGGGAGGTTAAAACTTACACACTGCATAAAATGATTCATGCACCATTCATTCTACATTTGATTAAATTATATGTCATTTAACTGTTTCTTTACTTGCTAAATTATTTGAACTTTATTTAGAATTTCTGGAAAATATCATGCTCTTGTTTGTTGTGTTTACTTTACTGAGTTGTCAAACTCACTCCTTTTCCTATTTTTTATTTTTTATTTTTTATTTATTTTTCATATGACACAGTAAGATGAAGTTATTTCTTGTAAAGGTGTAGACCTCGCTAAGAGAAATGGATAATTGTGGACCGACAATTATATTGTATATCCATTTTTGGAGTTCATGGCTTTGTAAATAATTAATTATAGGCAATAATAATAAAATAGGACTATCTATATGCAGTAAATGTACAAGTTTTTAGTACTCAAGTTCACGTTTCCCATTATATTCCAAAACGGGAGCGTGACATGGGTGGTCGGCTAGCCCCGAAATGGCGTTGGTGGTGGTCGCACCACCCTTAGAACGCCTCATGATGGACCTTGAGGCGTTTCGAGGGTTATACAACCACCCCCAGCTCCATTTAGGGGTGACTTGTCTATTTCATGGGTGGTAGACCACCCCAATAAAAGGTGGCCACCCATTAGTTTTTAACAAAAAAAAAAAAAAATCATTTTTTTTAATAATTTAAGTTTTTTTAATTATATATACACATATGAATTATTACTAAACTGAAGATTAAAAATAACCATTTCATTTCAGTCTCTTTTATTCCAGATAATAACTATTCAATTTTTCAATGGATTACTCATTTCGCAAACCAAATGAGACCTAAATGTAGATCCCATATGTTAGGGAAATTATCCACTCAGAAAGGTTGTGGGCCACCAGGCTCATGACCAGCCCACAATTAAAGCCCTAAATGATATTAAGTCAAGCCATCAGGTTTGATGTCAATTCTCAGCCTATAAATAGACATTTATAACAGGTATAACCCTGAACTCAATGATCTTAAACATATCGTCTCTCTAAAAATCACAATCAATATTTTCTGACTTAAGCATCGGAGGGGGATCGTCGGCACCCCCCGACGCAGTGTTTATTTTCTTATTTTGCAGATCATGAAAAACAGGGCAAATCATCAGGCAACACGTCATCATGCTGGAAACTGTATCAACAGTTTGGCGCCGTCTGTGGGAATCGACAAATTGTTTCTTGCAAAAAAAAATCCCGAATGGTGACTCAGATTCAGATCACTCCCTTCGTCAACAAAAGCGAATTTATCACGATCTGCCCAATCCGCGATCACACACATCATATTCGTGCCTTCCTTCATCAGGTCTGCACACAAACGTGATGACATCACATGGATGTAAATTTCTATCGGCAAGAGCGTGGAACAACGACACCCTTGCAGAACATGCAGACCGACAGACGCACGACCATGAATCCAGTTTTAGTGAGAATCGTCCTCACTGCACCACCCCCAGCCTTGCAAAAGGTTCAACCGAGGACAACGTCAGCCTTCGTGCATCCGCCAGATCCGGGCTTGACTCGACATTTCAGGGCCTCACTCTTATCCAGGAGGCAGCAGCGCATTCATCGCATTCGTGTGAGAAGTTGAGGGGCAGGAGGCAGCAGCGCATTCATCGCATTCGTGTGAGCAGTTGAGGGACAGGAGACTTCAGGTCGAATAGCTTGGACTTGGGTAAGGTTTCTTAATCTAAGCAGGCCTAGTTCGGTAAGCCCAACGAGTCGGCCCAACCTAGAAAAGAAAAAAGAAAAACCAACGGGTCTACCCAACCCAGTCTGATTGACGCCAGAGAACGTCACGATCTGGACTCACTGCCGGTGACGCTGAGTCAGGTGACGGAGGATCCGCCACCACGAAGGTTCAGCTTTGGATGCTCTCTTCTAACTCCAAGGCCATCGACCAGCACCGCAACCACCGAATCCGCTGTGGCTACCTTGCATGTCGGCTTCCCCCCGGCAGGTGACATCGAGAGCCTCGACCAGTGTTTATGGCAGTCGGTATGCTTAAACTCCATCTCCGTCCATAACACCATTCAGTGCTCTGGAGAACAAAATCAGAAACCTACAGAGGCCCGCACAACCCCGAGGAACCACTAGTCAACCGCAAAATCATGGCCGTCCTCAAACACAATCTCTAGCACGACGTAATGTTCTGTCCCCACGAGCAAGTTACACTTCTCTGCAAACCCGGATCAGCCTTACACCTTCGATCTTAGCGCTCGCCTCTGTCAATTAGTCTTTAATGATCGCCGAGTCAATAAGCAATACTGTCATATCCATACCGTTCTAGTTTAGAAACCTGCTCTGCGTTGCTCAGTGGGAAATTGTCAGCAAAAATTTCAGATTTTATTGTTTGGGTTGGTGAAGAACTATTGCAATTAGATTGGGTTCTTCTCGAGCAGCAAAGTCTGGATCTAATGGAGAAACCGCCAGATCCACGATCTCCAAGATGTCTTCATTCCCTGAAAAAATGCCTCCACTGCCTTGAAGAGGACGAGACCCATCTCCACATGGTCTGCGATTTGCGCTTCGCTTCAGACCTCCACCATAGGGTCGTGGCCCGCCAGGAGTGGGATCTTCAGCAACTAGTTATTACGCAGAACGACTTTCTAGGAACCGCGTGAGCCAGGGCCCTCTGGTGGGCTTGAAACGGGTGGGCCAAAAGGGATCCAGTTATGCTGGGTTAGACTCGTCAGAGTCCAAAATCCTGCTTTGATTGCAGATCTTTAGTTGAAGACAATATGGGTGATTATGCTACTCGAGGTGCTGATCCCTTTTGAAAGCACTGTGCACTGCGGCTGAAAATAGCTTGCTCTATGACACTTGCAGTTCGCCCTCATCGAATATCCAGATAAGTCTTTTACTCTTCTTCTGTCTTTGTATGTTGAACTTTTTACATAATATCTATCATCTCGAACCATGGAGACAGACAAGACAAAAACTTGAGTAAAATGAGTCTTTTCTTTTGGACTCCTCGTGTTTCACACAAAGCTATAAAGATTATATAATGTGAATATCAAGGCAGCCTTAGTTGGCCAAGACTTCCAAATATATCCACGTGCTTTGTTTAAAAAAGAGAAAGGTTTATTTTTTATGTCTACTACTACACACAAAAAAAAAAAAAAAAAAAAAAAGATTTCTAAATGCCTTGGCTTTCACCGAAAACAAAGTATGCAATCCTGTACGCGTCTTAATCGCGTTTCAAAGTTCATTCCTCCACAATTTCAAGAGAAGTGGATCAGACACAGGCGTAACATCCAGCTAATATTTAAATTTTCTCAATTATTTAAAGCTTGAAATTGCATCATTATCGTTACTATTCACTCTTGTAAATGCATTTATTTAATCAGATTCTATTGATTTAACTCTTAATTTGAGCATTGGATCTAGAACTCTCTCTGCAGACAGCAAGGACTTGCACAGCAAACCTCAGAAGGTTTCACTTGGAAATCGATTATGAGCATGCGCACATAGCCATAGCCAAAGGGTTGAAAGACTACATGGATAATGTTGATGAACTGTTACTATTGAGAATGAATTTCCATGAAGCTATCTTGGTGAAGCTTTTCAATCTGCTATGGAAATTGTCATACAATTCATTTGATACAACGATTAGCATATCCTTCATTTTCTGCAAATAAGCTGCTGCTTTGGGTGCCATTTGTTGTATGAAGAAGAGCGATGAAGTTCTTGTTGTTTGTCTTCCTCAAACACACCAGAAATGACAAAAGAAAAACATCATCATCGATAAATCATGGGGGTAATAACTCTCAATGAAGTTTCCACCTTTCAAGGATCCAATCCGAGCCGAGGATATAATCCGAGTTGATGGTCCAATTTGAGGACTCAATCCGAGGTTCTCTCTCGAAGAGCCCCATGCCAAGTTCACCATCTCCCAAGGGCACATTTTAAGGGTCTCTTCCGAGGAGCCCCAACGCACAACTTCATCAAAATATCGAGATAAGTTCACTCTTTGTGTTTTTGTTTATGCTAGTCTACTCACAACACTTGGTAATTCAAGAAACACTGTTCTTAGCAAATCTTTGTCATAAAGAATCATCAAATCTTGAGACAGTCGAATGTATCTCATGCATTGATCAGTGACATTAAAAATTAACTCTTCACTGCAACACATAAAAATGATGACACATCACTACTTATTTTAGCATACACGGAAACAAAGCAATATGAAATAGAAGACTATATCAAGTCGCATGTTTGAATCTTGGTGCAATTTTGCAATATTTTCTTGCACTGATAAATCGCTAATTGCTAGACTCTCCTACATTTATATATATATATATATAGCAAAGCCTCTGTATGTCCGAGCACGAAGCTAAGCTGCCGTAAGCCTCGGGCCACCATAAGCCCAGAGCCACTGTAAGCCTCAGACCACCTAATTAACAACAGTTGTGCTTTCAAAGAGCTTTTTCTGTATTACAACACCAGCAACCATAGTTTTTTGGAAATCAGTCTATCAACTCAGGTATGAAAACTAATCATTATTCAATATACATACATCTGTTCTAACAAATTTCAGGGTCTTGTTCCGGCAAAAGTCATGGCAGAAAACCATACGGGGAGAAAACCCCTACAACAAACCATACGGGGAGAAAACCCCTACAACAAACCTTACGGGGAGGCAACCCCTACAACAAACCCGATCATGTCCCTCGGAAACACGGGGGGTGACTCGGTTCAACTCAACCCAGATCAACTCAAAGTGTTGTCTCCCTCGGTTTGAAACACAACCGGCTCGGAACACACACACCGATCATGTCCCTCGGAAACACGGGGGGTGACTCGGTTCAACTCAAACCAGATCAACTCAAAGTGTTGTCTCCCTCGGTTTGAAACACAACCGACTCGAAACACACACGCCGATCATGTCCCTCGGAAACACGGGGGGTGACTCGGTTCAACTCAAACCAGATCAACTCAAAGTGTTGTCTCCCTCGGTTTGAAACACAACTGGCTCGGAACACACACGCCGATCATGTCCCTCGGAAACACGGGGGGTGACTCGGTTCAACTCAAACCAGATCAATTCAAAGTGTTGTCTCCCTCGGTTTGAAACACAACCGGCTCGGAACACACACGCCGATCATGTCCCTCGGAAACACGGGGGGTGACTCGGTTCAACTCAAACCAGATCAACTCAAAGTGTTGTCTCCCTCGATTTGAAACACAACCGGCCCGGAACACACACGCCGATCATGTCCCTCGATAACACTAAGGAGTGACTCGGTTCAACTCAAAGTGTTGTTTCCCTCGGTTTGAAATACAACCGGTTCGGGAAGACAACCAAGTCACTCTGATTATCTCCCTCAGTAATGATTCAGATACAACTGGTTTGAAAGACAACTCGGTCACATATATGAGCTACCTTCCTCGGATTGTAAGGTACCTCGGACAAAATATCAAACCCGTAACGTTGCCTTCTCTGGTTTGGAAGCCAACTCAGTCACATGCATGAGCCACCTTCCCGGGATTGGAAGGTAACTCGGTCAAATCAAATAATTAATACCCTCAGAAATAACTCAGATAAATCTGAAATTTGTCTCAATTACCGAGGGGTAGCTCGGTATTAAACATAACATCTCATTGAAGTCCAGAGTTCATTTCATTAACAAAACAATTCTTGACAAAAATGGACTCTTGTCTGAGTCCCTATCTTTGGCCACCGCCTTCTCTTTATCTTCTTGAACAACTGTCAAATCGCCAGCAAGTGTCTCTCCCCGAGAGAGTCATCGGTATGAACTTTAGAAACGACTTCCCAAGCTAGGGCCTCGATCGGTTACTTGGCAGTCCCCATTTGTGGCACACGACTCATAAGAGATGCAGCCAAATGAGGTTTGAAAAATTATTCAAAGTTTACCAAAATTCAAAAACAAAATTGCAAAAGGGAACTCCCAGATGAGTCTCCATCTTCGGATGCATGCTCGGACTCTACTATGCCAGATGCACGCTCGGATTCCGTGACCGAAAGAATTGCTTTCTTCCCAGTTATGGCATGTTCCTTTTCCTGATCAGCTTTCTCCCAAGCAGTCTTAACAGCAGCTATATCCCTTCCTAGCCTGACAACCCGAACTCGAGACGAACAACATCAAAACCCAAGGAACAAAAATTTCATCAAAGAGAAGCATTCACTTCACAAATTGTCCAATTCTTCTTCTCGATTGCCCCCAATACTATCAGTTAGGGGCCCAAAAGTCAAGGGCTCAGGAACGAGTTTACCACGCCAAGAGTTAAGGGCCCGCTTCCCTACACCGGAATATCCGAGAAGAACTCTCGACCTAGTTGGTGAGTTCAGATGCCACTTCATTAGGTATACTGATCGTGAAGGAACTCCTTCGAAATCTCTTATGTCGACCTTCAGCACTCTATTGCAGCTGGATTACAGCTTGCTTCCCTGCCATAGTTTGCTCCTTCTCTGCCTTAGCGGCCTACAACTATGCAGCTAGCACTATCTTCCGAGTTTGAGATACATTAAGCTCCGTAAAAGACACTCTTTATCTTTTTGGGAATCAGTCAATTCAGTCAACACCCATTAAGTCACTCGCTGTCAGCATGCACCCGAGACTGCGTGGGCCCATGGTTGAACCGGAAGCTCCGTCGGATCGACCGAAACCAGAGAACTCAACCGGTCTTCAGAACCTTATGAGTAACCCAACCCCTAAGTTGGGAGCATACTTCATCTCAGAAAGCTCCACTCCAGGAAATACAGGGAGAGTACAAGCAGAGCCGACATCTAGGTGGTCCCAAAAGCAGATATGGGCAAAATATATAGGGATCTTTATCCCAATATTGTCGTTGTTATTCACAGGATCGAGATTATTCCTATTTGGCGATTATCCTCCCCGGTTAAGGTAGCTCAGAAAATTGAACAGCTTCCTTCCTCGGTCTGAGAGGCATCAAGCCTGGCGGCTAGCTGGTCTTCACCTCCGTTAGCCTCAATTAAGTCATCCAAAACTCGATCTAATGTTACCTTAGATTTGCATACCCGAGCCTCAAATGCATCAGGCTGTTTCCAGCTCTCTGCGAGCTCTGCAACCAAGTTATCTTTAGCTTCGAATTCTTCAGCAAGCTGAGATAGTCCCGAAACATGTGCCGCTTGCTAGGCATTCTGACAACCATGGTCTCAACATGCACCTAATGACTGACATTGCATCCTCAGTATTGATGGACAAAAGAGACGCTAGTCGCCAGTACAAAGAAGATTCCCGATGTCCGACTAGTTAGACAAGTCAACCATGGGAATCGGGGGGTAACTGTTAGGGAAATTATCCACTCAGAAAGGTTGTGGGCCACCAGGCTCATGACCAGCCCACAATTAAAGCCCTAAATGATATTAAGTCAAGCCATCAGGTTTGATGTCAATTCTCAGCCTATAAATAGACATTTATAACAGGTATAACCCTGAACTCAATGATCTTAAACATATCGTCTCTCTAAAAATCACAATCAATATTTTCTGACTTAAGCATCGGAGGGGGATCGTCGGCACCCCCCGACGCAGTGTTTATTTTCTTATTTTGCAGATCATGAAAAACAGGGCAAATCATCAGGCAACACGTCATCATGCTGGAAACTGTATCAACACCATAAACAATATTCCTCACCTAGTATTATATAAAATATTTTAAAAAAATAGAAAAATATAAAGAAAAATACATTTAACCCTTTCGAATTTGGACTACTTTTTCGATTTGGCATCAAATGTTAAAAAAGTGACAATCTACCCTTCCGAATTTTTACAAGTTGGCAAGTTTATTCATTTGTTAACTTTTTTCGTTTTCCATGACGAAAAGTCAGTCATGTAGGTCCCACATAACTTTTAATCACTTGGACTCTCCAAAATGCCCCTAAGGAAGTAAAGTGTTAAATATATATATATATATATATATAAGAAACGTTAATAATCAATTTTAGAAGATATATCATGTTTAGTTCATGCGAAAGAAAATACAGCCCCCCGAAAAGTTCTTGACCTGCTAAACTGAATGACACGTCTATAACAAGCACGAGCACATGCTTGCTAACGCTCAACTATCATGAATTTTGTTGAAGAAATACAAAGACGAAGAAGCACCACCTCAAAGCTATTAGAGTGTGGGCCTAGTGATGAACGTGACTAGCATCGTCAGCTTGCTTCTACAAATTGCTCTATAATCGCTAACTGCATAATCACTTTCGAAAGCGATTATAAATAACTGTTAACCGTCTAGGCGGCTAGCGGTTATATGGGTAGACGGAGGCGGTTAATAACCTCTAACCACCTACCATTTTTTATATATATATTAAAATATTTTTTAAAAATAATGTTTACATTTTAAAGCTGGTATCGTTTTGGTATTTAAGAGATCTTTAGATTCCTTCAATTTATCTTTAAGTGATTTAACAGTTTCAATAAGCATGGTGTTTTCAAATTTCAAAGAGTCAATTAAAACATGTGATTCAGACAATTGAATAACCAATAACTATTTTTCTCGCTTAACTTCTTTAAGCTCTTCATAGGAACTCTTAGAGATTTTACTCAATTTCATAAGATCCTTATAGAGCTCACCATCAAGATTATATTCAGATGATTGAGAAGAATCCATAATAAAATGAGTCATGAATCTCACTCTGGAAATTAATCCAATCACAAGCGAATCTGCTTTGATACTAATTGAAAAATAAATATGACTCATAATGTGTGTGTGTGTGTGTGTGTGTGCAATCACAACCAAAATATAAAGTGCAGAAAATAAAGAACATAGATATTTTAGTTACGAAATGGAAAATATTTGTACTAAAAAAAAAAACATTCCGGGGCAGCTAAACCCAGAAAATCAACTATTCAGAAGAAATAGCTAGTTACAAAGCAGTTGTACTCACATATCTTTATGCAGTAGTCGTACATTTAACTCTAATACGTACTTATACGTGACCACCTTCCAACCAAACTTCCTGTCTGAAGGGTTCTTCAATTGACTCCTTTAACTTAAAGCTCCTCCCTAAGTTAGACTTCAATGGTTGATCAAATCACACATAATAATTCTAAGAGAACTATCAAATATTACAATTTCTGCATAAACACCTTATTTTAGCACATTGAGAATTCTATCATGGAACTCTTACAAAACACACCCTATGAGCCCCTTTAAATAAACTATGGAAAACCTAATTATAAAATAAATCGGATTTCTATAGGCGGTATCCAGACGGTAAGCAACATTCTTCATAAGTTTGCTGGAGTGCGTCCGGACAGCTTGCCTAGCGTCCGGACGGTTGAGTAGAACATTTCTACTATTCGCAGCTACCACATTTGCGTCCTAAAACTTGTACGAACATGTGCTCTCTGTGGGTTGCGTCCGCTGAGTCATCCAGACATCTGTGCAAACAAGAAATTTATGTGGTTGGCGTTTGCTGACCCATTTGGACACTTCATCGAACACTAGAGGGTGTTCAGACGCTTCCTCTAGCCATCCGAATGGTCACTAGGGAAAACCGTCTTTGATGAGCTGTAAATTTGCCAAAACTTTCCTTGTCTCATAAACCTTCATTTCTTGAGCAATATACTACATATCTTCTATTGTTCAGTCATTTCTATGTTGGAATATTGATTCTGCAATAATCTGAAAATCTTTTGAATTACGATGTTCGTGATTAAGCAGTGCCCTGATATGGAATCTTTTTGTCAACAAAACAAGAACCAATTAGAAACAATTAATTATGCATAATATTTTCCACATCACAAATCTTTTATTTCATGATTAACATTTTATAATATTTTCACCACTCAGCTCATTAATTTTCTTGAAAAATATTCTGCAATATTTTTTATTTCTTAGCTCTTTCATTTTCTTGAGGAATACTCTGCAATATTCTTTATTACTTAGCTCTTTCATTTTTTGAATTAACCAAATAAGTTATCACACCAAATTTATCAATATTAAAAATCCAACATGTAGTATTTATTAAAAGGCTTGGTGTGTTTGGCAACCGAGTGGAATAATTATTCCACTCGGGTTTTTTCCAAAACCCGCCAACCCGCCCGAATACCCGAATTTGACCCGAATTTCGTTTGAATTTTAAGCTGCAATTTTGAGTAATGGCTGGGCCCCACGCGCAGGACAAACTGTCTCCCAAAAAGCGCGTGGGTCCCACATATAAATAATAAAATAATACAAATTTAAATAAAAATAAAAATAAAAAAAATTAATTAAAAACACAAGGGGTGGCTGACGGTTGGCAGCCACCCCTTGGGGGTGGCCGCGCGGCCACCCCCGACCCGGGCGGGGGTGGCCGCGCGGTCACCCCCGACCATGCGGGGGTGTCCGCGCGGTCACCCCCGACCATCGGGGGAGGCCGCGCGGCCACCCCCAAGGGTCACTGGGGGTGGCCGCGCGGCCTCCCCCGGCCACTGGGGGTGGCGCGCGGCCACCCTGCATCATTTTTTTTTTTTTTTTAAATTTTAATTTTATTTTTTTTTAAAAAAATTATTTATTTATTTTTTAATTAAATAATCAATATATAATAAATTATTATTATTTAAATTATTATTTTACACAACTTTTCAAAATACCAATCATTATACACAACTTTTTAAACTTCCAATCATTTTTTACCATTAAAATATAATATTTTTCAATCTCAAAATTCAACATCCAAACACAATTTTTTACCTCGATATTTGTAAATAGAATTAGAATTCAATTCTAATTCTCAAAATTCAATACCCAAACGCACCATTAGAAAACAACAACGAATTTTCTCACCCAACACAGCCGCCCCTAAGGGAGGAGGAGGGGCGAAGATGGGTTGAGAAGCTCCCTCCGGGGTGAGTTGAAAAGTCAAGTTAGCACCACTTGAGCTGCTTGGGAAAGGGGCAGGATTACTAGAAGAACCAAAACCAACAAATGAACTTACTGGAGCAGGAGGAGCATCCAGAGACACAAAGGACAACATCTCTGGTGTCGTCAAGGGTGGAAAGACAAACGGCTTGGCGGAATCAACCGCTGGATGAAGATGCAGACATCTTGACCCACCCCCAGGGGTTGACAGACCCTGAACCACCACATAATCTGCCGCTGAAGACATCTCTGGCCGAAGAGAGCTCCCATGGGCAATCGGCGGACATAGACAGCACTTCGCATAGACATTACCCGCTACAGGATCCGACACAGGACCCGAACCCTTAGTGGCTTTCGTGTCAAATGATTCTATGAGTTTGGGTTTCGGCAAGAGCCGGCCCAAACGAAATTTTTTGCTCTTGAGGCCCAGACCAGACCCAGCAGACCGACCCAAAAGTTTCCCAACAACCCGGCCCATAACTAAGTTGAATCTGAAGAGCAGCTTGCTCCATTTACGCAAGTTCAAACGAAAATTAGACCCCCTAGCAGAGCCTGCCGAGCCTCGAGCAGAACAACCAGCATCAACCTTCTTCATACCCAACAGACACAGCGGCTTCACTTTATGCTTCGGCTCAAGCGGAGGAATCTCCAACACAGAGCAATCCACCGCCGATTTCAAAGCCTCACGATCAGCAGACCTCACCGCCGGGAGGATATCAAGAGCACAAGGCTCCGCCAACGGAGCCCACATTCTGGAATGAAACGACAATCATAAGTTTGAGAAAATAATTAAGAGAAGGCAAGTGAAACGACCAAGCCGAGGGAAAGATTCGAGAAGCACCGAGAATCCTATCAGGTGTGTTAATTTCTAGGGCTTGTTGCTTGCATAAGTGTATCATGTGGAATTTAGGGTTAATTTTTCAATGCGGTAGAAGGTGGCTTCTGAATGATAGAAGACAAATTGTATACTTTTTTTTTGTTGGTTTTTTTTCCAAGGGGAGGTAAAAGAGTTTGGATTGTCAAAATGATTTAAATTAGAGAAATTCTGGTCATTTGAGTTGGTTGCCTCGAATTTACGATTTATTGCTATTTGTATGAGAAGTAGTGTAGTACGTGTTATCAATGAACTAATATGGTATTTTATGTTATTAGGGAGTTCCAGTGAACTTCGTAGTACGAGAAACATCTGATTTAGTAATTCAAGCGGTATGGACTTTGATGTGGGAACTAGTTTAGAAGTTGTATCTCAGTACAAGAAAAGAAGGATCCCTCATAAGACTGATTTTCAGTCATGTAAGGTTTTGAGAGGGATTGAAGTTATCTTGCCTAATTTAAGATCGGCTGATTATTATATGAAACCCTGTTTGAAGGAGTTGGCTGCCCGGGAGCTTGTAGACCCTGGTTATTGTAGCCGAGTTTTGGATTTCACGATTGGGAGGGTTGGTTATGGATCAGTCAAATATCTTGGGGAGACTGACATTAGACAGTTAGATTTAGATGACATTGTGAAGTTCCATAGGCATGAGGTAGTTGTGTATGAAGATGAAAATGCCAAGCCGGTGGTTGGGCAGGGACTTAACAAGGCTGCTGAGGTGACTTTGGTCCTTCGAGTAAGATCACTCGGTTTTGAAGAGGGGAAACTGGAGATGATTGGGGACACATTAAGAATGAGTGCAGAGAGACAAGGGGCTCACTTCATTTCTTTCGACCCAGCAAATGGTGAATGGAAATTCTTGGTTCAACATTTCAGCAGATTTGGATTGAGTGAAGATGATGAAGAAGATATTGTGATAGATGATGCAACTGTAGCTCAGAATCCTGTGGGGGTGAATGGCGGTGAGATTTCTGATATTGATGAAGAAGAACACGTGGGCCCCAATGGTGTTTTGCTCTCTCATTCTCTTCCAGCACATCTTGGGCTTGACCCTGTAAGAATGAGAGAAATGAAAATGTTGATGTTTCCTGACGAGGAAGAGGAGGCAGAAGATTTTAAGGAAATACTGACATGTCAGAAGCCATCTTTTGGTAAAGAATACATAAGACCTTTACATAACTCTACTCAGAGGATGAGCCATCGATCTAGTCCACCAGTTGCTCGAAAAACCCCATTAGCATTGCTTGAGTACAACCATGGTAGTTTTGACTCAAACTCTCCCGGAGCTATTCTGATGGCCCCACAAAATAAGGGTATGTTGCTGAAGCCAATAAAACCTGAAGGTTCAGGTTTTAAACTGGACCTCAAGCAAGAAACACCAGTAACTGGAAGCCATTCTCGCAACATAGTGGATGCAGGTTTGTTCATGGGTAGGTCATTTCGAGTAGGGTGGGGCCCAAATGGGATCCTTGTTCACACTGGTACGCCAGTAGGTAGTAACAATTCTCAAAGAGTGTTATCGTCTGTTATCAATTTAGAGAAGGTTGCTATTGATAGAGTTGTTAGAGATGAAAATAACAAAGTCAGAGAGGAACTTATTGAGTTTGCTTTTGATTCTCCTTTAAATTTCCACAATGAGATAAATCATGAAACAAAAGAAGTTGAAGTTGGTTCCTTCAAACTGAGGCTTCTAAAACTTGTCTCAGATCGCTTAATGCTTTCAGAGATTTGTAGGAGATATGGAGATATGCTGGAGAGGAGGTTGGAAGTTCCCGGGCTAACTTCCTCTACTCGTGTGGTTTTGTCTCATCAAGTAATGGTCTGGGAATTGATAAAAGTTCTTTTTTCCAATCGGGAAAATAGTTTGAAGTTGAAGTCCTTGGGTGCTGATAACGAGGAAGACATGATGCAGGATATGAAGGAAGCTTCTTCTGAAGTTGACCTAGAAGCACTACCTCTTATTCGAAGGGCAGAGTACAGCTTATGGTTGCAAGAGACTGTTTGCCCTCGTGTACAAGATACAATAAGCTCCTTGAATGAGTCCAATTACCTAGAACATGTATTCTTACTCTTGACTGGGCGGCAGCTTGATGCAGCTGTGGAGCTGGCTGCTTCTAAAGGAGATGTGAGACTGGCTTGTTTATTAAGTCAGGCTGGTGGTTCCATGGTTAATCGTGCTGATGTTTTGCGGCAGCTTGATCTTTGGAGAATCAATAAGCTGGATTTCAGTTTCATTGAGAAGGACCGGTTAAGACTTTATGAATTGCTTTCTGGTAATATTCATGGTGCTTTGCATGATGTGAATATTGATTGGAAGAGGTTTCTAGGGTTATTGATGTGGTATCAACTACCACCTGACACTTCATTGCCTGTTGTTTTCCATGCTTATCAACATCTTCTTGTTGACGGAAAGGCTCCATATCCTGTTCCAGTGTATATTGATGAAGGACCAGTGGAAGAGGTTGTTAAATGGGGTACAGAGGAACGTTTTGACTTCTCATATTATCTTATGCTTCTTCATGCCAGTGAAGAGGGCGATTTTGGCTATTTGAAGACAATGTTCACTGCCTTATCTTCAACAAATGATCCACTTGATTACCATATGATCTGGCATCAGCGTGCAGTATTGGAAGCAATTGGTGCTATAACTTCTAATGATCTTCATGTTCTTGACATGGGACTTGTCTCGCAGCTGTTGTGTCTGGGGAAATGTCATTGGGCCATCTATGTGATCCTTCATATGCCCTACTGTGAAGATTTTCCATATCTGCATGTGAATCTCATTCGGGAAATATTGTTCCAGTACTGTGAATTGTGGAGTTCAGAAGAATCACAAACCCAGTTTATTGAGAACTTGGGTGTCCCAGCTGCGTGGCTTCATGAGGCTATGGTATGTCATTGTTTCTTGAATTTGGTTGACTTTTCATATCTCTAACCCTTTCATGATGCCCTCTATTGGGTTTAGTGTGATTATTTTGCACGTTGCCGATGCTGCAAACTTGGTGAGTTTCAAATGGTTTTGCACCTAGCTTTGAAACTCCAGTCTAGCTGGTGGTGATGTTTAAGACTACCATTAATTTTCAATTCCTGGTGAAAGTTTTGTGAAAGATTATATTGTCCTCGTCTTCTACATGGATTAGATTGTAGTTAATTCCACTGGAGTAGTCTTGGATATTAAACAGAATTTCTGATTCTTTTGTTGAGTATCTCTGATTGAATTATACCATTCCTGACCAATGCAGGCAGTTTACTTTAGTTACTATGGGGATTTCTCAAAGGCACTTGAACACTTTCTTCAATGTGCACATTGGCAAAAAGCTCATACTATTTTCATAACATCGGTTGCTCATAAATTGTTCTTGGCAGGTAAAATCTCATCTATTGCTTAAGTAAGTGCTACTTGTGTACTATATGAGTTTTTTTTTTTTTTTTTAAAAAAAAAAATCTTTACTAGTTGCTAAGAGTCTCTAAAGGCAATCAATCAATCATTTGGAGAATTCCTTTTTGATAGCCATACATAGTTTTGCAGAATTAATACTAGAACTTGTATAGCTAAAGTGAAGATGATGCTTTACTTATAAAAAAGCAAAAAGAAAAAAAAAAAGAGACAATGTTGTTGTGAGATGTTCACATAATTAGATTTAGAGCATGCACCCAAAAGTTATTTGGCATGGCCTTTTGCAATGTGGATGGATGTGTCAACACCGAGGACCGAGGTGCACCATTGTGTGGTTTTAAAGTTATATAGGTTTACTTTTGAATTATTCTTCGAGGATATAATGAGAAGATTCTGATCATTAGTTACTTATAAAAAAAAAAAAAAATGATTCTGATCATTAGTTGGTTTATGTATATGATTGTGAGAAATTATCTTATGATATGCCTTTGAATATCATATTGGATATTCATCTATGTAGCATTTCATTTTAGCTTACATAAGTATCTTATGCTTTTGTGATCTATCATTACCTATTCCATTGAGTGATACTGTTGGCAAACTTGCATTGTCGAGCTTTAACAAAGGTTTAAAAATATGGTATTAGAAGCTTAGTTTAGAAGGTCATCTGAGCATCTGTGTCTTTAAACGTCTTGTTGACAGACATTGCAAGGAATTCCTAGAATATACTTGATGATGCAAGGGGTGAGGCATGAATTTTACTTTTAATTAGTCTTATTTAATTTTAGAGACCAATTCTATTTTTTTTTCTTTAAGATTTTGGTAATATTGGTCCATGTAGTTTTATTTAGGTCTTATTAGTTAATTGGTTTATTAGCATTTAGTTTTATGTTTCATTTAATTTTCAAAAGTACTTATCAAAAAAAAAATTTCAAAAGTCAATGGTGTTTTTATTTTAATTCAATAATAATTGCTGAATTTTGTTAATATTTCTGACTTCTCCTCCACTAGCAGAGGGAAAGGGTGAGCTTGTGTTCTGGACTCCATGTGCTTCAGTTAAGGCCACTGTTTGATCTGTTTTCCCTTTTTGCAGCCAAACACTCGGAGATATGGAGGCTTGCTACTTCTATGGAGGACCAAAAGTCAGAAATTGAAAATTGGGACCTGGGAGCTGGAATTTATATTTCATTCTATCTATTGAGAAGTTCATTGCAGGAAGATAACAATACTATGAGTGAACTGGTATGAAAGCTTATCCGAAATATTGAGATTGTTGATTTTAATAGAGTATCTTGTTCTTAATGGAGTATATTGTGTGTGTTACTCTCTACATGTAAAGCAGCAACTGCCCAACTGAACTAGATTAAGAGATCAAAGCTAACTTGTTTTAATTGAGTGGTTATATAATTATAAATTGGTTTGGAGCTTGAACTGTGTTGTTGATATCATTCCAGGCCTAGACTGATGAATGGGCCTTTCTAGGATTTTGGGTTGAAGAAAAAAAAGGATATAATGCATGTGTCCTATGTAGGCATTATCATGAATGCTTGGTGGTTTTTGGGGACAAATGACTTGTATTGGACCAGTTGTTCATTCACTTAGTTGCTTTTCCCCTTGTTGGGCTAGCATTAAAATTACCCTAAAGCGCAAAACAGCCATGGGACTGATCTGGTTGCTAGTAGGCTAGCAGAGTGAAAAAAGGAATAGCTGAAAGCTTGTTACGATAAAAAGAATATGGTCAAAGTTAATGTAGTTAATTTTAGTAGAAGAATGATAAAGGCTTGGGAATGATGATTATATTGATTTTTGGTGGCTTTTATGGTGTATCAATTCAGACAAAGGAGATTGAATACTCAAACTATTGGCCCAAATTTATGGAATATCCTCAAATGCATTGTAGTAATAACTTGTCTTTCTTTCTCTAATGTTCTTTTTTAGGATTCTTTTGTGAGCAAAAATGCTGCTTGTAGAGAGTTTCTTGGCCGGTTACATGAGTCTTTGACAGTTTTGAGTGGCAGATTACAAGTTGATGCAAGGTATGCATATCAATCCCTTGGCTTAGTTTTTGCATCCATGATAATATGCATGCAGACGCTTTTATTTTGTGAGACACTGCCAGTCTGTGGCCTCTGATATTATTTTGTCGTACCACTCCTTTGCATTCAACTACCTCATAATTGAAGCCACATATGTTCATATTTGGGCATGTACCTAATTTTAATATGTCATCCTATCATCAAAATTGGAAAAGAATTCACATTAATGTGCTTTCATAAGACAAGCATAAAAGAATGAAGAGAAAAAATAGAGTTAGAAGAGATTCAGATTTCAGAATGTGAGTGTGTGCCTGAGAGGGAGAGAGGCACCATCTTCCTCAAATGTGGAAGAAAAGAAAATTTTAATTTATTTGGAGTCATGTTTGCGACAAAAACAATTTTGAGCAAGTGTACTGGCCTAGTCCTTTTCATTTAGTTCTTGTTTCTTTTTGTTTGTAATGGGTCTAATAAAAGCTGGTGTGTTTAGTAGGTGTGCATTTTGTAAATGGGCTGAGATGAATAATGGCCTATAACCCATGTAAGTTGTTGGAATGATTGTAGCCTGTTGGTATAAAAGGGTCCACGTATGTAATTGTAGGAGTTGTCTAGAACCTTGATCAGTTTGTGTTTTCTTTTCTTAGGGGCTAGGTTGTCCTCGAAACAACCCAATCTGTTTTTCCCAAATTTCCATCAATACAATTTTACTACAATTTCTTTCGATTTTCATCTGAACCCAACCAATTATCATCCATCATTACTCAATTACTCAGTAAATTCCATAAGAAAAATTGTGTTCTTTTACCGTGTTTGTATTTAGATTTCAACTTGAATTTGAATGCTGTTTACTACTGTGTTTTCAGAGTAGCTTATTCAAAAATGGCGGAGGAGATATGCGGTTTGCTTCTTTCTGACATTGAAGGCTCAACATGTGATGGTCAGCTAAGCTGCTTTGACACTGTTTCTAGTGCTCCTATTCCTGAAGACCTTCGCTCAAGTTATTTGCAGGGTGCAGTGTCTGTTTTTACGTGCTTTCTTTCAGAGGTGGCTACATAGTTTCTACATCTTTAACGGCATATCGAATACTCATGGTCTTTGTGTGTTGTGAAGTTGAGGGTCTTTTGTTGTAAACTTGCTTCTTTACATCCCCTAGCCCGTTGTATTGCTCAGGGCAAAATGATCAAAATAACTTCATTCTACGAGATATTCTGCAGTTTTCTTGGTAAAAAAAACCCAACAAGTAAATCTTCCAGCATGTCTTTAGATTTTAGGATTTTGAAGTCTTTTTGTTTGAATGTAATACATTGGAAGTGAGAAAAACACTGGTAGCTGTCTTGACGTATGGCATGAGTTCTGGTCAGCCACAAAGGAATTCAGAGAATCGTGATATAAATTGGAAACTGCATAGGATTACGGAAGACATTCAATTCAACAACTGATAAAGGAGCATGAACAATGTAATTTTCAGCCCCTTGCAATGATGGCAGCAACATCGTTCATGAAAACTCAGTGGTCATGCCTGTTGAGGTTCCTTAGTTTAGTGATGGCAATTGGGGTATATTTTTTACTATTTACCTCAATACTTGGTTGTTCTGTTTTGTCCTCTTCTTTTTTTCTTTTATTTTTTTGTAAAAAAATAAAAAATAAAAAATAAAATCTTCTTCTGTTGTACCTAAAACAATAGAGAATAAAAACGAGCTGTAAGCACTAGGGCACATTCTCATAGCAGGGTAATGAAATATACTAAGGTCATTTCAAAGTTGATTTAATTAATTTGCCTTGTCAGGATATGCATCTAGTTGATTAGATCATTTGGATTGAGATTCTCTGAGAATTGCTTGGGCCAGCAACTTGCATAGAAAGATTAATAATTAGTCATATCATCATAAAGAAAAGAACAGAAACAAAAAAGCAAGAAAAGTTATAAAACCAAAGGGATGGTAAGTTACTCTGAAGGGTGGCTAACCGCCTTAGAACTTGCTTTTTAGAGGTGGCTGGAAATCCTCGTGGAGCTGGTTGACCACCCCCAATGCAGGTTAGAGGTGGCTGGATCCCTCCTAATGTGTTTTGCCGGGGTCTAACTATCAATTCACTTGCTCTCAAAAGCACGTGTTTTGGAATGTTTGGTCATCCCTTACCTATTCTAAGTATTAATCGTAACCATCTGCAATTTGCACATGTATATATATATACAGTTAGCAAAAATCATTATCCGCATATGCGAATGTGGATTGCGTTTTTAGAATATGCGGAATAACCGCATCCACTTACTTTATATATATATATATATATATATATATATATATATATATATATATATATATATATATATATATATATATATATATATATATATATATATATTATTTTGCTGGATTTGTAATATTGGATTTACATTTGAACAACTGCACTTGTAATTTGTATGTATATATTTTTTTGAATAAACCCATCATGTGGTGTTTGTATTTTCTTTGTTATTTTTAAGTTGGAATGTGAAATCAAGATATGGATTTCATCTAAAACACTAAGACATACCAAAAACACTAAAATCAGGATGAAACTATTTTCAAAATCATTTAAAATAGGCTATAATGAAGACTAAAAAAACTAAAATAGGTTCAAAATGCCAATTACCCAATACGCAGATAGCGGATAATAACCGTATTCAATAATTGTAATAACTGCGCGGATGTGGTTAGTAATCGTATAATGTGGATGCAAATACCGAAAAGTAATAACTAAATTATGCGGATACGGATATGGGCAATAACCGCATCCGCATCTACATGTACATCCCTACAAAATAGTTGATTGGGTGGTGGGACCATCCAAAATAACTTCATCTTTTTTCTTTTTTTTCTTTTTTTATTTTTTTTTATATTTATTGACATAATTTGTTTCCAACCGTTCATTATAAGGAAATGTTGAGATTGAGAAAATTGCAGAAACCCTATAGTTCTTAAGAATCCAATCTAAATCCTTTATTCTTTTGTGTTTCTGAAGGAGATGTTTAGTTTTCGGAATGCTATTTTAAGCTGAAAGTAAGATATATTAAAGAGAAATGCAATCTTAAGTGTCACAATCCGATGAGATTGTGACATATTTCCCAAAATGATAAATCTCATAAAATTATGATACATCAGGTTGGAATCAAATTCTAGAAAAAAATGTTTGGATGCCTAGCATTCCTCTATATTAAAAGTGATGTGTTAAGTAGGTTCATTCTTAAGAACCAAATTTTCTTGCCACTTCTCTCTCTAGTTTTAGTGAGAGAAACTCTCAACCTTTTTCTTAGTGAAAATTTTCTTGAGAACCTCTGCCTCATTTGTGAGAGCCACTGGGGGAGGCGGTATGGCCCTTGCAGCCTCCGCTCCTCCAGCCGACATCCTTCACCATCGCTCGTGCTCACCACGTGCCATCTTAGAGTGCGTGTGTTGCAAGCATCCTTCGCCGGGAACTTTCTTCACTGGATGCCAAGATAGTGCTCCTCTTCGATGGATCCAATCACCACATCTTCAATGCTTACTTGTTGCTGCAGTAGGTGTTGTGTTGGTAGCTTTACTTTTACTTTTGCTGCGGCCAATCCAATGGGCTGATCCATTCATTTGGCCCATTACCAATTGTTTCTAATTTTTTTTTTCCTGTACTGTCGCGGTTATTAGGTGGCCCTTCATTTTGTTTATTTTCTATTTATTATAATCTTCTCTTTTTTTGTCCTTTTCCTTTCCCTAACTGAATAATAAGAAACAAAGAAAAAAGAAGAAGAAAGGAGAAAGAAGCTGAAAGTAAGACACAAAATAATGACGTTAAAACACAACCGTAGACATGGCCATCAATTCTCTACACGTCGGCTCTTTCCTATTGGTCATACTTCCCTTTGAGTTGTCTACTTCCAGTCTTCTTTTAATCCTCGTTTCATTGGAAGAAGTATGTCATTTATTAATTTTCTAAAATGAAATAATTCATTGGCCTATTCGTAGCTCAAAGAGGTAGAAATTAAATTATGGCCTCTTACTATCTTTACCACCTTTTGACTTTCGAGGACAAATGGACACCGTTAATGTAATATACACGACAGACAAGAAACTATCACTTTTATAAATAATAATAATTTATATATATATATATATATATATATATATATATATATATATATATATATATATATATATATATATATATATATATATATTTTTTTTTTTATTTTTTATTTTTAATGTTTGAAACATTTTAATATTAGAGCTTTTTCAGCAAATAGTGACTATTTTAGCTATTCAAAATATAACATATATATATATATATATATATATATATATATATATATATATTTTTTTTTTTTTTTTTTTCATTTTAGCTATAAGTTTTTAATATAAACTCTAACAGATTATCTATTAAACTTTATACTTTCTTTAAATATTTTTTTAATATTTTTTTTATTTAAAAAAATATCGAGAGGAAGAGATGAAAGATTAAACAAAAAAAAAAGAAGAAAAGAAAGAGAAAAAATATTTATTACTGTTAATAACATTTGCATACTCAAGGAACCTTCGACTTGTAAAATAAACTATTTTTTTAATAGATTTTCCTAATTATAAAAAAAATACATGTTTAATTAAGGAAAAAGATTTCTTTGGAATTGCTCTTTCAAACTAACTTATTAAATTGATATTTATCTTTAAAATATATTATTTTCACATGAATTTTTAATAATATTATTGAAGTTAGGGGTGTACAAATTGTTATAACTGACGGTTATTGGCTAAAACCGCTAACTGCTAACCGTCTAAGCGGTTATTGCATTTCACCAATCACAACCGCTAACCGCCTAAGCGGATGCAGTTATTTTTATAATCGCCGATTAGCGATTATTGATTAGATAACTGGCAGTTGTATAACCGCTTTTGCAATCTGGGTTTTGGGCCCATTTTGGACCGGTTTTGGCCACTTTTTGGCGGGTTTTAGTGCATGTTTTAAATCCAAAATTCAAAATAGTAACAAATCAAAATACAAATACATATCCAAAACATAACAAATCCAAATAACCAAATACAAATCAAATCCAAAACATTTACAATTACAAATCCAAATATAAATCCAAAACATTACAAATCCAAAATTATATATACACACACGTAATATATAAGTGGTTATTTATAACCTTATAATCGCTAACCGCCTCTAACCGCTTTTGAAAGCTGTTATATGGTTATACAGTTATGCGGTTATAAGCCGTTAACGGTTTGAAATCGGTTATAACCACTTTGTTTGTACACTTCTAATTGAAGCATATAATTTTTGGAAAATGCTATTTGTACTTCAGGTGCAAAACATGGGTACAACACCCCCTCACATGGGGGTGAGCCTCACACACTGGAACCCATTATCATGTGAAGGGGTGTTGTGTCCCTGTTGGGCACTTGAAGTGTAAATAACAAGCCTCGTAATTTTTTAAAGAGAAATGATCTCTACACTAATTTTTCACAACAGCCCTACAACAAGCTAACGTGGCTGGTAATATTTTATCATTTTTTTTGTTTTGTTTTGTTTTCTTTTTGTAAAAAAATAATAAAATATTACTATCCACATTAGCTTGTTGTGGGATTGTTGAGAGAAATGAGTGTAGGGGTTATTTATCTTTTTTAAAAACATGAAAATTTAATAAAGTGAATGAAAAGTTGAAAGAAATATTTGTCCTTTAAACAATACTAATTTTTTTATTTATTTATTTTTCTATTAGTCAGTGTAGTTCATTCTTCCTCGGTATGATTAACGATTATTTACCATTCACAAGATTAGATTTAGATTCCACTTTATTGTACCTTTCAAATCTAAACGAGCGAACCCACCCACGCCACCAGACTAAATGTTGGACCGTACGCAGCCAACTCAGACGGTCCCCGGTACTCACCACCCGTCCACGTCATCATCTTCCATCTCTCTTACACTGACGCAAATCTCAAAATTCAGACACGAATAAACAAAATTCTATCTCCAACTCTTCTCTTCCAAGCGACGACCTATCTTCGCTCGCTCAAGGCCACGGGTTTTGAGACTCTGCGATTCTCTCTCTCTCGCTGGAATTCCTGAAGATGCGTCGCGCTGCGTCGAGGAAAACGGGTCAACCAAATTCAACACCGTCCGTCAATTCTTCGCCCGTGGATCTCTTCCGCTCCGGTATTCGATTTTTCTCTGTCTCTATCTGATCGCTTCCCCTCTGATTCAGCTTTGTTTGTTTCTTTTAGATTTAGTTTTTTTTTTTTTTTTTGAATTTAATTTTAACTTCCGGTAATTTTCTTCATGAGTTTTTATGATTGGAATTGGAATTATTTTGTGTGTCTGTGTTCAATTGATGTCCTGGATGATCTGTATTATTGGTGGCAGGTTAACCTTTTTGATTTTATTTAATGAATTCTTATTGCTTATCAGAACAAAAGGCAAACAAAAGCGCAACTGGACTTTTGTTTGTAGAGATGATCTATAATTATCATCAATTTATTTACTTTCTTTTTGATGCTTAATAAATTATTTGGCTTAAATTAATGAACACGGAGGGATGAGAAAGCATCAAGAGTTGGAAGAAAATGCCTTAATCGGGTGTTTGGTGGTACAGCAATTGAGCGGTATGATTTATTTAGTATCTTTAGTGTTTAACCATCAAGAACTTATTTAGAGCCACTGGCCAGGAAAGAATAAATTTAGAAGGAATGGGAGGACACCAAATACTTATTTGTAGGGTATCCTGTTTACTTAGCACAAAGCATCATCCGAAAGAAGGGTTTAACATTAAAAGAACTATTGGGTGATGAAACCTCTACTTCCCAAGAAATTTTGGATTTTGAACTTTAAACATAATTGAAGAGTTCTCTCTGGCTGGAGGTTAACTATTTCAGCTAAAAATAAGTATAATTTATTAAGGAAGACAGCAAATTAGAGCAAATAAAAGAAAAGAAAACGTTGCAATTCTTTCTTTTATAGTTTTGGTTCCTCATGGTAGACAAAAGAAAGGGAAATTTGAGTATGTAGACATTTCCTCTTTGCCACCTAAAGTTATCTCTGCAAAATAGATGAGATTGGAGAGAATGTTAAGCGTAAGGAAGAAAACCTTCTAACACTTTTTCTTGTTTTCTATTGTTCTCTCAATCCACTTTTTCTGTATAACCGAACAAAGATATGTTTCCATTTTTTTCTTATGTGTTCTTAGGTGTGAATTGCGAACCAAATGGAGTGATAAGGAATGAAGCTGAACTTGGAGTTTAGTAACAGGCTGGGGTGGCTTTTATAGTATCTTAAGTTTTCTATTCTTTCCTCTTGAACTTGGAAACCAATAAGCATTGGACTGGGTGTACCGAGTTCCCTGCTTTGCATTGCCTAAGTTTTGATATTAAGTAGGTCACAAAAATCTCCAGTATGAGCTACAGTTACTAAATCTCAACCAATCAACTACATTTTTTTTGCTCCTGCTCCAGTTTCAGGTTTTTTTTTTTTTTGAAGTGGAATATGAATTTTGAGATATTGAAAATGTTGTAAAATTACTGAAATATCATTATAAAATCGTTTCTATTTTTGGAGAGTTGAAATTGCATCAAGAAATAGTTGGTTTAAATTTTTGCATGAATGAGAAGGCATGCAACCAGTTTACTTGTACATGTAAGGACATCTAAATTTTATATGGGTGTGCTCCATCTTGAGTCCTGATTTGTGAATGGGGATCCGCAGTACCCACATCATTTTATTGGCTATAAGGCTTAGTTGAGTTGAGTAACATGCATTATGCATATGTTGAAATAAAAATTCTAGCTTAGTTATCATGCATATGTGAGTCAATATCTTTAATTTGTCATTTTTTTTTTTTTGCTATTTACTTAGCTATCAATGCTTATGACGTCATAAATCTCATTTGTTCAGCATCAAGTAAAGCAACTTCAAAAGAGTTGGAACGAATCGATAACCTATTTTATTCATATGCAAGTGGATCTTCTGCTATGATTGAGTAAGTCTACTCTATCACAATACCGATTATAATCTATGGCTTTAGTATTTGACTATTTGCCTTTGAACTTGCACAAAACTTCAGTTAGTATTTTATAATTTCGAAGTCAATTGCATTACAGAGGCTTGTATTCTAGTTTTAGTTAGCATTGCATATTATATTGCATGTAATTATTCAGTTAGCGTTATCAGATCTCAATGCAGATGTATGCATTATTTTGGCTAGTAGTGTAAGATATCTTTTCCCTTTTTAAATCAATTTCCTTTTTACATACATTGTATCACCTCTTCTTAGGTTTCAAGTATGACTTTAGGAATCTTCTTTGGATTTTCGAGTATTTGGGATTGTGCAATACGCATGGCATGATAATTGAATTGCCACGTCTATAAATATATATATTTTGAAACTCTTTGTACATATAATTTTTGGCTTTTTGTGGTATATTGGGAGGGAAAGAAATGATAAAAGTTTTGAAGACTGCGAGAGGACGGTTGTGTAATTAAAGTATTATCTTCTTCAGTACTTTAGACTTTTCTAATGTGCTTGATTTTCATGCTTTTCTTCATCTTTTTTCCCTTTCTAGCTAGGTGTTTTTCTTGTATACTTCTTGTGTACCTAGGTTGTGCCCTCTATTTTTTTAATGAATTTTTGATTACTTATATATATATATATATAAGTTTTTCTTATATATAGAAGTTTTTCTTTTATATATATATATATAAATTTATGGCTTTACTAATCTTAAAAGAAAGGTAAGATGGAGACACTTATTTTGAGCTAAAAATGCATAGGCAATTCATTTAATCTTTAACCGAATTTTAAAAACAATAAAGAAATTTTTTAGAAATGTGTAAAGTATTGAAGCCAAACCTAGGTTCTTAAGCAACTTAGTGGTTTTTACTTAGGCTCTTAGAGTGTCTTTAATTTTTGAATTTCGATGGAAGAATATCTGTTGTGCAAAGGTACCACGGAAATTGGAGAACAGTTTTTGGAAATATTCTGATGATTGAAAACCTGAGAAAAAAGGGACAAAATAATTGTGGACATCTGTTGTATGTAAGGATTATGGTGAGATGGTAGACCATTGTTACATTGTGCTATGGCAAGAGTGTTGTGCTTGTTAGCTTTTCTTTTATTTTGGGTGTGTTGGGTAGTGCCTCGGACTGTTCATGGAAGTGTTTGCTAGCTGGAAGGGAATTTCAGTCTTCATGAGAGTGGTGTGAGTTAGGGGTCAAATCCACTTTGGATCATGTGGACAACTTTGGCGTGAGAAAAATACCGTACTTTAAAAATGCTGAGCTGAATGGGAGCCCGCTGAGAAGCATTTCCCTTCGTTCATTATCTGCATGCTTTAGGCAGTATATATTGCAATTCTTTCTTGGATTCCATTGCTCTTTCAAATTTTTGGTTGTGATCTTGAGTGTAGAAACAAATAATATTTGGCTTTTCAAGCTTACTCATCTCGTGAGCATCTATTGATTTATATAGAGTTTATACATGATACAAGATAACATCAAAGTACTTGCTTCCTAGTCTAATACTATCTCTTAGAGATAAACCTAATCTAAATACAAAAACTGTGATCAGCAGCCTAAAGTAAACAAAATACAGTTCAAACTCTTCTAGTAAATACAAGCAGGATTCTATCTCTTTAGGAACCGCAGTTCAAACTCTTCTAGTAAATACAAGTAGGACTCCATCTCTTTAGGAACCGGTTGTCACTGGTAGTTGTGATCAACCGGGTTTCTCCTTAACACACTCACTAGGATTCTTATTAGTTTGAATAGAGTTAGGAGTGGGTTGTGCTTTAATATCCTCCCACAAGTGTAACGGGAGTGAGCGGACGTTGAGCTTGTAAGACAAACATTGAAATCTTTTAGAAGCAAGCGGTTTAGTTAGCACATTTGCAATCTGATCAGCACTTGGAACAAATAGAATCTCTAGGTCATGCAACCAACTCTCGAACAAAATGGAAATCAATAGCTACATGCTTGGTGCGAGCATGAAAAACAGGATTGACCGATAAGTAAGTTGCTCCAATATTGTCACACCATATCTTCGGTGGACCAGACAATGTAAGACGAAGTTCTTTAAGAAGAGACCGAATCCAGAACAACTCTGCGGCCGTGTTAGCAACAGACTTATACTCAGCCTTTGTTGAAGACCTGGAGACAGTAAGACTACTTACGAGAGCTCCAAGAAATTAAGTTAGAACCAAGATACACACAATAGGCATCGGTGGAACGTCGATCATCAGAGCATCCGGCCCAGTCAGCATCCGAGTAGACGTGTAGAGAATTGGATGAAGTCTTGTGCAAAAGTAAACCATGAGAGATGGTATGCTTGAGATACCGAAGAATACGCTTAACAGCTTGCCAATGGAGCGTGGTTGGACGATGCATAAACTGGCATACATGACTTACAGCAAACGCCAAGTCTGGGCGTGTAAGAGATAAGTACTGAAGTGAACCAACAACACTTCGATATAATGTGGGGTCTTCCATAGTATCACCTGTGTTAGCAGATAATGTCGAAGAGGATGCCATGGGAGATGAGACTGGTTTTGCTTCGGTCATGTTGGTTTTGGAAAGTAAATCTCGAATGTAGCGCTGCTGAGAGAGTAAGAGACCATCCTTCACTGGTATAACTTCAATGCCAAGGAAATAGTGTAATGAGCCGAGATCTTTAACAGCAAAATCACTACCCAAAAGCTATAAGAGTTCATCAATGGCAGTGGGAATAGAAGAAACAATAATAATATCATCAACATAAATCAGTAGGAACATAGTGACAGCTGCTGTATGATAAAGAAACAGAGAGGAATCGGCTTTGGAGCCAATAAACCCGAGTTCAATCAGTTTCCCACTAAGTCGAGCAAACCATGCCCGGGGTGCCTGCTTTAGTCATAGTGCCTTCTTCAACTTGCATATATGATGAGGGTAAGAAGGATGAATAAAACCCGGAGGTTGCTCCATATAGACATCCTCGGACAATAAACCATGCAGAAAAGCATTTTGGATGTCTATTTCTTTCATAGACCACCCAGCCGAGTAAGCATGTGATAGAACAGTACGTATAGTAGTTGACTTTACCACAGGGCTGAAAGTCTCACCATAATCAATTCCAACATGTTGGTGAAAACCCTTAGCAACTAGTCGGGCCTTGTGACGATCGATAGACCCATCAGTCTTTCTTTTGAGTTTAAAAACCCATTTGCAGCCAACCACATTTTTAGCAACTGAAGCTGGAACAAGAGTCCAAGTGCTGTTTTTCATCAAGGCATTAAATTCAGTTTGCATGGCAGTACGCCATTCACTAACCTTGACAGCATTGGTGAAGCATGTAGGTTCTGTAATAGCAGCTTCAGAGAGCAATACCCAAGGTAGAGGATAGCGCACTGTTCCATCAGTGAGCTTCCTGATCGTGCTGACATTATTTTGAGATCGAGTCCGCATAGGATGTATACGGGTTGGTTGCTGATCAGGAGCCACATCCGGTTCTACAGGAGATGAAAAAGAAGAAATAGAAGAGCTAGGAGGACTGGCACGAGTAGGTGAAGAAGTTAAGGTTGGAATAATCTCGGTAGGTGGAGTTGAAATGGCCAATGAATGGGGAATGGATAAGGGTAAGGAAACAGAAGAAGGAATGGAAGAGGGAGGAGCCGGATTTGCAGAAGATGTTGTGTTTGAGAAGGGAAAGACATCTTCATGAAAGATGACATCCCTAGATACATAGATACGGCCAGTTTCACTATGATAACATTTATAGCCCTTATGAAGAGTGCTATAGCCTAAGAAGACACAAGGTTTGGAACGAAGGGAGAATTTGTGAGAGTTATACGCACGAAGATTTGGAAAACAAGCGCAGCCAAAGACCTTGAGAAACTTATAATCCGGAACTTGAGAAAAAAGTTTTTCAAAGGGAGAAAGATTTTTGAGTAAGGGAGTTGGCAAGCGGTTTATTAAGTAGTAGGAAGTTAAACAAGCTTCATCCCAAAATTTCTTTGGAAGGGAGCTTGCGGCCAGTAAAGCTAAGGTGGTATCAATAAGATGTCGATGCTTCCTTTCCACACAACCTTGTTGTTGGTGAGTGTGAGGGCAGGAAACTCGATGGAGAATGCCAACGGATTGAAAATATTTGTGAAGGTTGCGGTATTCGCCCCCCAATCAGTTTGAACAGATTTTATCTTAGCATTGAGGAGACGTTCAACCATGGATTGAAAATGGAGAAAAATTTGCATGACATTCGATTTGGATTGAATAGGGTAAACCCAAGTAAAACGACTAAAAGCATCCACAAAAGAGACATAAAAACGATTGCCATTTATTGAAATAGTGGGGGAAGGACCCCAAACATCGGAGTAAATTAAATCTAACGGATTACAAATAGAAGTTTGTGAAGCTGAAAAGGGCAATTGGTGACCCTTTGCCTGAGGACAGACATTGCAGGGAGCCGGTGTCTTATTTGACAAAACAGGAAGCTGAAATTTGGATAGGACAAAGTTGATAGTCCGAAGGGCTGGATAACCCAAACGTTGGTGCCAACTCTGCGAAGAAGTCTTCTCACCAACGAGTGCTTGTGATGTGGATGAAGGCACTGGCGGAGGGAAGATGTGATAAAGACCATCCTTAAGTGGGCCGTGATGAACTGGCAGTTTGGTCTTGCAATCCTTAATGATAAAAAAGAGGAGTGAAACTCAAAGAATACATCATTGTCAAAAGCAAACTGACGGACAGAGAGAAGATTTTTGCAGATTTGAGGAACATGAAGTAATTGGTTTAGAAGAAATTTACGACGAGTAAGGGAAAGAGTGGCAGAACCGGAGTGAGATATAGACAAACCTGTACCATTACCTATGCGGATTTGATCTTGCCCAGAGTACTCTTCAGAGGAAATATTCAGGTTCTGCAGGTTGTTAGTGAGGTGGTGGGTTGCACCAGTATTCGGGTACCAATTTTCTTTTGGAGGAAGATTAGGAGAAGAATAATAGGCTTGAGCAGGCTGATATGGAGCAGCTGGTGGTCCAGCAAGAGCTGGATCGGGGCGCTGATAGCACCTGAGGGCAGTGTGCCCGATTTTCCCACAAAGCTGACAGATGGGACGTGAAGACTGTGCTGAATCAGATGAGAAATATGTACCTCTGCCACGGCCAGGAGAGGCAGATCCCCGACCTCGATAGTTGTTGGTGTTGCGGCCACTACCGCGATAGCCCTAACCTCGGGATGGTGCACCTCGGGATGAAAAATTAGCAGCAGGCGAGACAGGCTCCACGGGTGTGAGATGATGTTCAATACGCATCTCATGAGCAAGAAGGTGTCCATAGATTTTATCTAGTGATAAAGGATCCAGTCGAGTAGTGATGGAGGTAACAAACGGATCGTAATTAGATCCGAGACCAGCCAAAAAATAAGAGGTGCGCTCAAAATCGTTGAGGTGTTGGCCGGCAGCAGCAAGGTTGTCACAAAGAGCCTTGAATGATTGAAAATATTCTGTGATCGATGCGCGCTACCCTTCTTGGAAGTAGCAAGTTGATAATGAATCTGTAGGACCCGGGATCGTGCTTGGGAAGCAAACATGGACACCAAGGTAGTCCAAAGTTGGTGAGCGGTGGCACAGCCGACTACATGAACCACAAGGGGTTCGGAGAGTGTGGAGATTAACACACTGAGGAGCATTTGATCACGTTGGCACCAAGCTAGAAATTCTGGATTTGCTATGGTGGCAGGAGCACCTTGAGTGGTGCTCGGATTCAGGATTGTCTGGGCTGGAGGCTGAGTAGAACCATCCAGGAAGCCATATGAATCTTGGGCTTTAACAAAAGCCATGATCTGAGTTCTCCAACTGGGAAAGTTTGCATTGGAGAGTTTGATTTGCAGGGTGTGGTTCATGTTGGGGATAGTAAAAACAACATTAGATGCGGGTGGAACAAGGGGGGTAGTTGTTTCTCCTGAAGAAGTTGTAGAATCGGACATGATGAAGGAAAAAAAAAAGACGCTAGTCTATGGAAGGCTCTGATACCATGTAGAAACAAATAATATTTGGCTTTTCAAGCTTACTCATCTCGTGAGCATCTATTGATTTATATAGAGTTTATACATGATACAAGATAACATCAAAGTACTTGCTTCCTAGTCTAATACTATCTCTTAGAGATAAACCTAATCTAAATACAAAAACTGTGATCAGCAGCCTAAAGTAAACAAAATACAGTTCAAACTCTTCTAGTAAATACAAGTAGGATTCTATCTCTTTAGGAACCGCAGTTCAAACTCTTCTAGTAAATACAAGTAGGACTCCATCTCTTTAGGAACCGGTTGTCATTGGTAGTTGTGATCAACCGGGTTTCTCCTTAACACACTCACTAGGACTCTTATTAGTTTGAATAGAGGTAGGAGTGGGTTGTGCTTTAATATTGAGTCTGTAGTATATTCATCCTATGTACTTACAATTTTGTCTTCTGAGTAAAAGTTTTGTTAGTTTAGAAAGGAATTGTTAGTTTGTTGGTTCAAAAAAGAAAACAGTTCCTTTCTTCCTCTCAAAAGAAAGGAATTGCTTTCTTTTTTGAGATCAAATCAGATTGTTATCTCAAGAAGTGGTATTTTATTTGTTCTAAGACAAAGAGGTTATGATGCTTTTTATTTATTTTTTATTTTTATTTTTTATCACAATCAACAAATGACTGGATAATAGATATATGGCAAATTTCATTTTACTTTTATGTATAAAACTCCACCTAGTTAATTCTGACGTGAGAAGCAATTGTTTCAAGTTGGAAATGCAAGTACAATTTAATATACGAACTATTTTTTCAACAGCCCAGAGGGAATTGAAACTCTTTGTTCTGATATGGAGGTAGATCATACAGATGCGAGGATCTTGATGCTAGCTTGGTAAGTTTTATTTCGAGTCATTGGATATCTCACTTCTCTCAGATTTCACCCTCAAGCTCACTTGATAAAATTGATGGCTGCCCATACCAGGAAAATGAAAGCGGAAAAACAGGGATATTTTACCCTGGTAAGAAAATTTTATTCAGTATCTTCTTTCTGTTTCGGTTTCTTCTTTTTTCTCTTTGATTTTTATCTTCTTTAGTATATGATTTTTTTTTTTTAAAAATTTGTTATGTAAAATTCATCATTAGTTATTGTCAGCTTTTTGAGGTTGATTTTGTTATATAAAAATGCCCGGCAAAATCAAAAGTGGGCAGTGTAGGACCTTATAGACAAGTACCCATTGGTACCAGGCTAGTAGCCATTAGTTCCAAAAGTTTAAGCAAGCTATCATGAAGTAGGCCAACAATGTTTACCAATCACACATGAATATACTGACACTAACACAAGCAGTGGGTCATTGGCTGTTTCAGATGGCTTTTCTTTCTTTTCTAATTTTAATAACGCACCTGCGTGCTTGAATGAAACTTTCAAAATATTTTGCATCAAGGGCGTTTTCCTTTTTTCACTATTCATTTAATATA
Organism: Alnus glutinosa; assembly: GCF_958979055.1. Taxonomy (NCBI): domain Eukaryota; kingdom Viridiplantae; phylum Streptophyta; class Magnoliopsida; order Fagales; family Betulaceae; genus Alnus; species Alnus glutinosa. The sequence goes on from NC_084888.1 coordinate 28,508,317, forward strand.
AGTGATTTATAATCCTAGCTCTCCTTTTTTTTTTTTTACCTTTTCTGTTTGTGGGTTTAAGTAACTGTATTGAAGAAGTATCAACTAAACAAGAGCACAAGAGTATACCACAAAAAATGCTAACTTGGAACCTATAGGGCAGGCCTCAAGAAACCCGATGTAGCTGCATCCAGAGCACAAAGCAGCAGTTACAACATGAACCAGACAACAGGAAAATCTGCAAATTCTTGTACAAAACACTTTCAAATCATTACAAGACCAGAAAACAAATATTCTCCTGAAAAAACATGGTTAGGAATCAGGTGGCTCCATGATTCAACTAAACAAGAGCACAAGAGTACACCGCAAAAAATGCTAACTTGGAACCTATGGGGCAGACCTAAAGAAACCTGATGTAGCTGGCATCTAGAGCACAAAGCAGCAGTTACAACACGGACCAGACAACAGAAAAATCTGCAAACTCTTGTACAAAACACTTTTCAAATCATTACAAGACCAGAAAACAAATATTCTCCCAAAAACACGTAGTTAGGAATCAGGTGACTTCATGATTTCTGTAACCATGTGTTTTGATCGGTTTTCTGCACTTTCTGCATGCTACAGAACGTCCTTCTAATGGTGTTGGTTATGGCTTGCAAATTAACTTGACATCCTTGTGCTCTCTCTGAATGTTCTATCATTTCTTTCTTTCCTAATGTAGTACACTTGCTACTGAATTCTTAATTATGCAAATGACAATAAACAAAGTGTTTCCTTGAAAATTCTGGCTCCACCTTATTATCTGCTGTCAACTCCTATTAACCCTAGGATTACATTATGGTGCTGCTGTTTCCTTCACCTAGTGCTTGGATATTGCACTACTGCTAGGCCCTTTCTTATTTGTGGCATTCCTACTTTTGGGAATAGTGTTGATTAAGAGAGGTTGACTTTAATTTGCGTGGTCGGCAGCTCTTGGAAAGATCCTCACCTTGGACAATATCAGGAAGCACCACATTATTGTGATCAACAGATGTTGCATGTGTAAGAAGACTGAGGATTCCGTGGACCATCTTCTCCACTGTGATGTGGCTTTTGCTTTATGGAATACTCTCTTCAGTCGCTTTGGGATGTCTTGGGTTATGCTTTGACGTGTTTTCGATCTGCTTGCTTGTTGGTGGTCCTCGGGTAGGTCGAGGAGTGCTACGGTGTGAAAAATGGTGCCTGCTTGCCTTTTTTGGTGCTTATGGAGAGAAATAAATAATTTGAGCTTTGAGGATTTGGAGAAGACCTCGGAGGAGATTTTTCCTCATTTTACCACACTTTGTATCTTTAGACTATGACTTACGTGTCTCCTCTTTCTTTTAGTTTTAATGATTTTCTAACTTGTTTCTTTAGTTAGGCATCTCCTTTTGTATACTTCCAGTGTATTAAGGGGCGCCTTACGCTTTTTATGAGATTAGCTTATTACTTATTAAAAAAAAAAACTTTGTTTTTTGGGTTCTTTAATTTCTATGACACAAACGACTTGAAGTGGAGATATAGGGAGGGTTGTCGGAGTTTTGTGTGAGAAAATTCCTTTTTTGTTATGGATAAGTATGCGACAAAGTTACTTGCACCAGCTGATCTGCTAGTTTGACATTTTCTTTTGTTCTTTAATGATTTCAAAATATGCTAGTTCTCCTTGAGTATAGGTTTGTACTTCCAAAACATATTTAAGTGTAAGAAGTTCTACTGCAAGAGGGAAGTCAAGAATCTCAAATAGCTCCTTCATGTTTTTTGCATCTCATTTTATTTATCTTCTGCATTCTTTGAACATCTGTTTTCGTAATATTGTTCATTAGTTTTCCTTGCAAATTGACTATCATGGACTGTCTGATATTCTGTTGATGTTAGCTAAGGAGCCTAAAATTTTAATACAATGATCTTATTTGGAATCTTCTAACTCTTCATATAATGCTCTTATTCGGTCCTTGTCCTTTTTTGCAAGTAAGTTATTGTTTCTTTCTTGTGAAGAGTTTCCTATTTTTTGGGGAGTTCTTGGATGAGGAAACAGAGACAACCTCGTTATCCTAGTCTTGTGGGTGCTTTTCATGATTAGTGGCCATACATAATTAAAATGAAAAAGAGGACGAGGAACTGTTAGAAGGAAGTCATATCCAAGGTAGGAGTTTCAAAGTCCTTCAACACAATTTGCTTGTCTGCGTGAACATGTAAAGGAGATTTAAAAAATCGGAGGAATTCAAGGAACCTGGATAGTCAAATCCGTCCTTCAAATGTGTGATTATCTGGAGTGATGCGCCACTTTGCACCACCATCACAGTGCATCAATTGCCATCATCATCATTGGCACAACTGCCACCCTGGAGTAGTTTTGGCCATTGCCACCACTATCATGACCAGAACCACACTATTGCAAACTACAATGAAATCACCAGCACTATGGTGCTGTTTTTTCCTTCACCTAGTGCTTGGAAGTTGCACTTCTGCTATCTTCTTTCTTGCTTGTAGCAATCCTACTTTGGGGGAACAGTATTGATTATGAGAGGTTGATGTTACTTTGTGTTCTTATGTTTTGAGGTTACTTTGTGAGAGAATGAGTTAGAGTTAAAAAATATATTATTCAAAACTCTTTATGGGTGGATGATTGCTATCAACAGTTCTTGCTTTTTCTAAATTTGTAGAATTTTTGGAGTTGTGTTCTTGTTCTACTCCCTAAGTGGGTGTTTCTCTTGTAAATTTCATGTGTACGTGAGTTGCGGCCCTTTGTGCTTTAATAAGATTGATTTACTTATCAAAACAAAATTTTCTCTATGACACAATGAAGTACTTGGACTGGAAATAAAGGGGGAGTTTGATAAGTGTGCTCTTGGTGGGTTTTTAGGAAGACTTGTGGATCTAGGGTCTTGGATTTTTTAGAAGAAAATGTTAGGATTGTAGATTGCGTTGTCTTGGATTGAATTTGATGGATGAAGGAAGCTGAAATCAGGAAAACGATCTGCTAGAATTTTCTGAAAGGTTACAAGACTTTGGGTTGTATAGGTTTCAAAGGGTATAGGATCAGGGATCTTGATTTGAGGTTGTAAAAGAAGAAGGAAAAGAGAGAATTTTGTTGTTGTTTGTGTCAATGCACCAAAGAAGGAGAAGAGAGAGAAATAGGAGAACACTATAGGCACTCTTGCCTCAAAACTCAAATCACTCAATATTCCGCTAATAAAGTTTATTTTCTTTGGCTCTTCCTTAATGTATTAGGACTAAACTCCTAATTTGACTAGTTTACTACCTACTTAATAAAATTCAAATAAACATTTACTTTGGATCAAAGAAAATAAATCTAAAACACTTAAAGGCCCAAATAGCCCTGGTTAGCTGGTCCAAGGTTTGTCCCCCTATTTTTTAAGGAGGCTTGGGCATTCGGAATTTGAGGATCTTCAATAGAGCTCTGATAAGGAAGTTGTTGTGGCATTATGTGCATGAGAGAGAGAGGCTTGGTGGATACTTAATGTGGATGCTAAGTATGGTGGTGTGTGGGGATGAGTGGTACTCCTTCGATCCCCCTGGGTTTAATGGAGTGGGGCTTTGGAAGAATATTAGGAAGGGGTGGAGTTTGTTTTGTAGTCATACCAAATTTATAATAGGACATGGGTTTAAGATCAGATTTTGGAATTGGTGTGGAGAGATGACCCTCAAAGAAACTTTTCCGGTTTTATATGACATTGCTCGTGACAAGGATGCGCTTGTTGCAGCTCACTTGGTTCTGGAGAATGGTTCCCTTTAGTGGGACGTTGGCTTTATTCGAGCAGCCCACGACTGAGAGTTGAAAGTCTTGGCTTCTTTCTTCACCTTGTTGTATTCCATTAGAGTGAGGAGTGAAGGGGATGACAAGCTTTGGTGGACTCCTCCTCACAAAGGGAAGTTTGATGTTAGTTCTTTCTATAAGGTCCTTGCTTGCAAAGAGGAAGCTTCTTTCCCTTGAAGAAGTATTTGGCGGACCAAAGTTCCCTTGAAAGTGGCTTTTTTTGCTTGGTCGGTGTCGCTAGGGAATATCCTTATCTTGGATAATCTTAGAAAGAGGCATGTCATTGTGATTGATAGGTGGTGTTTGTGCAAAATGAATGGGGAGTCTATGGACCACCTCTTCTCCATTGTGAGGTTGTTCGTGCCTTATGGAATGCCATTTTTAGCCGCTTCAGTTTGTCTTGGGTTATGCCTCTTCGGGTGGTAGATTTATTCGCTTGCTGATGGATGGACGATTACTCTCAAAGTGTTGTAGTGTGAAAGATGGTTCCTTTTTGTCTTTTTTGGTGCTTGTGGAGGGAACATAATGATAGAAACTTCGAGGACAGAGAAAAGACGATTGAGGAGTTCAGAACTTTCTTTCCTTTTTTTTTTTTTTTTTTTTTCGTCCTAGTTGTTAAAGTGTCCCACGTCGCTAAGATTTCCTTCACCTGAGCACTTTATAAGCCATGGTGTCCTCTCCCCTCTAAAGGCGTCTTTTGAGGGTGAGTAAGGCCCATGGATTTTTACATGGTATCAGAGCCACAGGTTTCTTGCGATGATGGGTCTTCCCTCCCGTTGTTGTCCACGTGTTTGGCCATTAGTTGCCACACGTGAGGGGGCGTGTTAAAGTGTCCCACATTGCTAAGATTTCCTTCACTTGAACACTTTATAAGTCATGGTGTCCCCTCCCCTCTAAAGGCGTCTTTTGAGGGTGAGTAAGGCCCATAGACTTTTGCACTAATCACTTCTCTTGTATACTCCTTGTGTACTTGTCTGCGCTTTGAGTTTTTTAATGATATTTCTCTTATCAATTTTTTTTTTTACACTCAACTCCATTACTAGATTACCCTTAATGTGCAGGAGTTTCAAATATATATATATATATATATATATATATATATATATGAAACTCATTACAAAACGACCGACGAGTCATGAAATAAAGACCCTAATTGTAAGGGATATAATATAGGGGTATTCTAGGAAGATATAATATAGGGGTAAATAGATGAATTAATTAGGGAGGATTAGTTAGGAATTGCTTCTAGAAGATTCTTTGGTTAGTTATTTAGAGTTTATAAAATGGAACCAAATATGTAATGAAATGATATGAAAATGAATATTGATGAGAATCCTTTCTTGGAGAGCCTAGGCCTCTTGAAGTGCCTTGGAGAGATTGAGCCTCTCTAAGTGCCCGTAGTTACTCTTATTATCCATTTCAATCTTCATCTTTTTCCCTAATTCCTCCATATTTTCTCTTGCTTTGTTACAATTTCCATACCATACCAGAAAAGCACATGACACTAATAGATAACTGATTTGACCCTAGGCTCCTTATGACTTGACATTTAAAGCCATATAAAACAGGCTCAATCCAATGTTTACACATGAATCCAACACATAAAAAAGCTTCAAGTTGCCAAAACTGAAAATTACTTAAGATACTGTAACTAGTTGGCTGCATCAGAGTTGTTGAAGGTTTAAGTGAGAAAATTAGAAGCACCCCTAGCTGATCTTACCTATAAAAGCTTTTATTCTGTAAAATAAATTACTCTAAGTTTCCATATTAGAATAATCAGATTGTAAGTTCTTAATAGCTTGCCTTGGTTCTTTAATAGTGATGATTAATTGAGTTGTATTGCATTCTTCTTACTCTTGTTCCTTACATTTTTCATGTTTGTCATTCGTTTATACTCTTGATGTTGTATTTCTTAATCATTAAGTGCTATAGTGTTATGTTGAGACAACACTGCTTATCTTACAGGAAGAGTGGCGAAGAGGCCTCAAAGCATTGAGAGCAGACACTGTAAATAAATTAAAAAAGGCCCTTCCAGAGCTTGAGAAAGAGGTAAAAATAGTTGAAATGGCTTCCTTTATGAACATTTGCTGGCACTAGATTGTTCATGACATGCATATGATGCCAACTGGTGAAAGATGGTTGTAAGTTTGCTGATTTTGTGTTTTTCAATATGTCCGGAGAAGGTTAAGAGGCCATCGAACTTTGTGGATTTCTATTCCTACGCATTCCGGTATTGTTTAACAGGTATAATGATTTTATGGGGAACAATGTTCAATCTTGAAACATGATTTTTATTCTTTCCTTATTTTAATTCCATATTTGTTCACGTTCAACCATCTGTTATTTATTGTCAGAGGAGAAGCAAAAGAGCATTGATATAGAGAGCATATGCGAATTATTGGATCTTGTTTTAGGCTCCCAATTTCGGGTACAAGTTGACTTGTTTGTCGAGTATTTAAAGGTGAGTGGATGCCTCTATGGTTTTCCATCTTTTTTTTTTTTTTTTGTGTTTTTTTTTTCTTATTTATTATTTAGTTTTTGTTTATTTATTTTTGCGATTAGAATTGTTTAAGTATGATATTTTTAATGGTCACAGTTGATAGACCTGCAGCTCTCATGTATACTTGTGAGGGGGATAATCACGTCAATTTAAGCTGCTAAATTTGCATAGTTCCAGCTCCACTCTAGTTTGCCAGCTTACAGATCACACTGCTTTGCATTGTTGTACCTATGAATTCTGCCATATTCTGAGAAAAAAGTGGAATTTGGTGACTAGTGTTTTGATTTTCTGTTGAGACTGCAGAGATCCATCTTACCTCTTGTAACAAGTATGATGTGGTTTACAAACTGATTGATTTGATAGGCTTAGACTAGAAAGAAAGCAACCTATTTATATATGATGCTAATCTTTTTGAATTCTTGATCCAATATTACCTTCTCCTTTATCTTCCACCCCTCCCTCACCAAAAAGAAAAAAAGAGAAAATAAATTATTCCTTTATGTTTCTGTTCCGGATGCAGACTCAGAATGATTACAAGGTCATAAACATGGATCAGTGGATGGGATTTTTTCGGTTTTGCAACGAGGTACTCTTACAGTTTGGTTACTGTTTCCAAAGTCTTGCTTGTGTTTCTGCCTCTTTATTTCTTTTCTATATACTATTAGCATGGCACATATGATACAACTCCAAGATCTGTATCATGGTAAAATTGTTAACCGAGTTCTGTTTATACTGCATTTGCATGTTCGTGTACATGCTCATGGACACTTTATTACTTTGCTACTTGAGGTGGGAAGAAAATACCCATGCCTATTGTCCCAAGTTTGAAGTTCTACTTTAAAGTTATCTCTTGGTTTCATGGTGAAGGTAAAATTCTATATGTGGTATATAATGAATTATCTCTTACACAAGTCATTGAATTGTCTGGCTTGAAGTTGTTGTTTTGCAACTTCCACTTTATATGAATTCTAAATTATTATTATTTTTTTGATAAGTAAGAAAACTTTATTAAAAAAGCGAAAAGCGCCCTTAAGTACACAAGAAGTATACACAGGAACACCCAGCTAGCCCACAAAAGAAAACCCACAAGAACCTACGCACACACAAAACCCAATTCCCTCAAAAACCCAATTTCCAGAAGATTCTCCCATAAATCCCAAACTACAAAAAAAACCCCCACCCAAGATACAAGAAAACACCCCCAAAACCTTAAACCCGAAATACAGAGGGAAAAACCCAAGAACAACAACCCTCAAATGATCCCAATCAATAACCGAAAACTTGAGGAATGACCCACAAACCAACCCAAGCATACAACTCTACAACATAAGGTTCTTTCCTCTCCTACTCCTAGCGGAAGGCTTAGAGTCGCCATAGTTGATAGAGCTATGCAAATTCAGAAGCTCCCTCTTGCCTTTGGACTTTTGGCACGATATCTTGTCACGCTGAAATTCTTCTTCCATGGCATCCCGAATTGACAATGCCTCCTCCCCAAAAGTACCCTCTGACGCCCAATCCAAAGGCAAAACATTCCAAAAATCAATGTCGTCCTCCTAAACCACAATCTCCCCGTTATGATCAAAACCGATCGACCAATTCCGAGATTGGGATAAACCATTACCCTCAACAGGTGAAGAACTGGAGTAACCTCTAGGAGGGGAGGAAGGCCCGACTATCCCTCCATCAAAAACCTTCTGGGGCGAAGAGAAAGTGGTTGGCAAAACCGGGCGAGGGTTGAGAAACCCCTTTCTAAGAAAGTCCTTCACTGGATGCTTAGCAACCTTTTTCACTGGAGGCTCTGCAACCGAAGCCTTATTAACAGCTAAGTCGGCGACCATCTTCGAGGCTTTCAGGGAATCTGAAAGTAGCACATCATTCTACTTCCACGAAACCCCTTCCCTATGTACCCTCGCCTTCCTAATATACCTCTGAAAAGGCTTAGAAACCACGGGGGGAGAAGAGCGTAGCTTCTCCCCCAACTCAGTCGCTCCAGCGGAAGGAGAGGCCGTGAGTTGGGAGACTGCCAGAGAAGCACCGAAAGACTTAGAGGCAGTGACCCGGCTAGGATCCACCTTCAAGCTGCTAGATCCTCCCCCTGAAGAGGAAAACCAAACTGGAAAAGCCCCTGGAACTGCCGGCGACGAGGAATTGTGTAGTCACAATGTTTCTAGAGATCCCTAGAAATTGTGTAGTCAAGGAATACCATTATGACATTCATAAATATTCTAATGGTGCCTTGAGTGCTATTCTTTTGACTAATATCTTGTTAGGGCATGTGCATGTGGTACCATATATGGGCGCCTCATATTGTAGGTACTGGGAAGTGCATCCAATTTTTCTAATAGACCTGGCTTTTCAAAAATACACTTTTAGTGGACCCACATACATGAACTTTTTGGGAGGTGCATCCAATCTTTTCAAAAAGTTCACGAAACAATTTTCTTCAGTGGACCCACAAACAATACTTTTCAAATGTGGCTCCCACCGAAAACATTTCTCAACTTTCTATCACATCAAGAGCTCTTTTCAAATCAAAACATAAAAAACCCTTTTCAAAACACTTACTAGATATACACTAGATTATTTGAAATCAGAGGGGTTCTGTTTCTAAAAAGAAAAAAGTAAAAAGAAAAAGAAAACAGAGGGATCTGATTGTCAAATGAAAGTGTACATCTTCCTCTAGTGTAATCCAGAAGTAGCTAAATGTAATTAGTTATTAAGGCATAAAGTCATAAGCTGTGAGGAAAACATAGAAATGGTGATGTTTACCAATGAGCTCTAGCTCAAATGGCACCTCCCCACCCACCCAATAAGAGCATGGTAGAGGGTGAATCATGGGTTCAAGATCCACCAGGTCTATTTGTAACTTATAAGTGAAAAACATGTCATAAACAGAGATGAAAAACCTTCATTGCACGTGTTTTGCTTAGCAAAAAGATAGCTGATATATTTAGGTGCATTAAGTGGCAAAAGTGATTTTGAAGCTCATGTTAGCTTTAGTTGTAGTAATGGCAAACTTGTTGGAGACTTCTCTCCATTTGGCTACTTCTGGCTTCAATAATCTATTTTAGACGTGCTCAAAGCTCACTCAGGCGGAGCTCCTTTAGCATCTTTCTATTTGGCATAACTGCTCCCTAAACCTTATGATTGTAAGTCATGCCATTCTCTCTATCAAACCCGTGTGGAGTGAGATCACCCAGAGAGCTCGTGGGGGAAGCTGAGAAAAGCTCAGCCTCCTCCCTCCTCCTCACCCCTCTATTTTTCTTTCTTCTTTTTTTTTTTGGTCTGTAACTTGGAAGCTAGATCTATCGCGTCTCTCTTCCCTCCTCTGCCCACGCACCACCCCTTCGCCTTCACCGGCCTCTGTTGCACCCATTTTTGCCATCTGCCCCTGTGCATGCACAATATGCTCCGCCTTGGCTCGCATGTGCTGCACGCACGGTGGCCCCTTTTTGGCTCATGTGGTAGATCCACGACTTCCTTCTCCTTCCCTATTGGATCTCCATAGATGGTACCCTCTCTTTGCTTGTGGAGACCCCCAGATCCAATTGCAGATCCAAATGCAGTGTCCACAAATCCTACTTCGCTAGGTACCTCCATTGCTGGACATCATGGTGGTGCTCCTCTTCGGCAGCTCCAGTCCAACCACTACCAGTGCTCCCCTCTCTGCTCCCTGCTGTGGAACTTAAGTTTGCTTGTTGCTGCAATAAATATTATTTCAGGTAGATTTGCCTCTGGACTACCCCTACAAGCCGCCGTTTCAGGCGGCCCCTTTCTTGGCCGGTGGGCCAAGAATCCAATGGGCCGGGCCATTCATTTGGCCCATTCACGATAGATCTTTTTTTTTTTTTTTTTTAATATATATATATATATATATATATATATATAGCATTGTAGTAGTTGTATTGGGCCATCGTTGGGCTGCCCCACCCATCTTTTTTGTTTTTTCTTTGGTGTACTTATTTCCCTTTCTTATTCCCTTGTACTTGCTCCTCCACCTCCTTGGCCTATAATATAGTTGATGGAGATCTAGGTTGTAGTGGTACCATGCTAATCACAAGTGCTCACAAATTTATTCAATTGCAAAATGGAAGTGATCAATTTGTTTTGTTAGCAATCATGAGTGTTTCAATACGGCAAGCGTTTTCATAAGACAAGAAATGGAGTGGAAAAATGATTTATTTTGTTGCTTGAATATAAAGTTTTCTTGGACTTCTGCGTTCTTAACTCTCTTAGTGATTAGCTTTAATGATTTCATTGTTCTTTTTTCTTCTCCTCTTCAGACGCTTCTCTTGTATATTTCCTGTATACTTGGTTGCGCTTTTAATGATATTACACTTATCCAAACAAAAAAATTTCCTTGCTCGTGGTTTTATGTGTTCACCATCGTATTTTGGGCTTATTATTGTAAAATCTGAGCTACAACTGACACTATTTAATGCAGATAAGTTTTCCAGATCTTTGTAATTATGATCCTGACCTTGCTTGGCCCTTGATCCTGGACAATTTTGTTGAATGGATTCAAGCAAAGCAGAGCTAGTTGATATCTTTTGGTCCGCTTGATTCTCTGCTGTAAACCATGGTTATTGTCGAAGTAAGTATAATTAAAATTCTGCTTCCCTAACGGTTTTATTATAATTTTGAAGTGTTTCACTTTTTGATTAAGTTCATTGTTATTTATCTGTTTGCAGGACCACTCAGACTACACACATCAAATGCCCCAGGATTTTTTTTTCTTTCTTTCATTTTCTTTCAAACATAAAAGCATGCTCAATGTCCTCACCCTCGGAAGTTACTTGTTGGTGTTGTGGATAATTCTTGAGAAAGTCTTGATATATTTCTTGCCCACTGATCTTGCGGCTCTCATTAAAAATTTAATACTATTTACTGTCTAATTAACAGCCATAACTTATTCTGCCGATCTTTTATACTGGCTTATGTTATACTCTTTTACGTTGAGGAGATGAAATTATAAATATATGGTGCTTAATATAAACTAGGCTTTTCTTGGATAGCACTTTTTATTAAGCACTTCCTGCAATTATTAATATCGTATTCTGGTAGTTGTTTCAGTTGAAATTCTAATGTTCTTACCTTTAATCTGGACGAGCTTAATTGAGCTTCAATGGTTTTTATTCTCTTAACACCAATAGTTGTTGCTGTGGTGCACTGCGGGTTGATCTTTGTTATCTTCAATCAATTGACAGATCTTTGTTTTGCAGTTCTGGTAAAACCGCCTTGTGCTGCCATTATTTTCCTCCCATCTGCCTTTTGCTTTATCAGGTGCACGAATATCATTGTGGCTAAACTAATCTGCTTTTACAGAAAGATATCTCTATCAATCATTGCCACCCATTTTTCTCACCTGTCTTAATCAATGATGCGAGGTGCTACCTTTTCCTGTTTTTCTGAAAGATACCTACCTTCTTTTCTTTTATTTTTTATTTTTTATTTTGGTTTGTGTGTTTTTCATAAACCAAGTTGGAGTAGAACAACTTGTGAATATTGAGTGTGTATTTGCGCATATGTTTTTGGTGGAACCTATTCCCATAGATTTAGCAACCTTATATGTCGTCCTAAATATAAGGGATGAAAGTACTTGTTGAATCCTGCCTAAGGTTCCTATTGGAAACTCTCTCGCCCAGGTGTAAAAAGCCTGAAACAGAGAGTTTTTCACCCAAACAGTGAAAAAGAGGGGAGAGCAATTCCTCCGCCCCCCTCTCCCTTTCTTCTTTATTTTATTTTTCATTATTATTATTATTTTTATTTTCTCCTTTTCAAACCTTTTGTTTGCGTCTTGGGAGCAAGATCTACTGCACTTCCACCTCCGCCCATGCGCCTCCCCATCAGCGATTCTTGGCTTCTCTCTACCTTCTCTTCTCCTCTTCTAAATTTCCTTAATCGATGCCCCTTTTGGCTAATAGAGACTCCCATATCTAGTTGCAATGTCTTTTAAGCATCCTCCATCGGGCAGCTTCCTCGCTAGACATCGCGGTGTGCTCCTCTTAAGCAGCACCGGTCTAGTCATTATCAGTGATGTCCTCCTTATTGTAGCTTCAAGTTCCCTTGCAATTGCAATAGGCGTCTCTCCAGGTAGTCATTCACCGGATTGGCTTTAAAATCATTGATTTTGATGGCCTTTCTCTCGGGCTGTGTGCCAAAAATTTATTGTGTTGGGCCATTCATTTGGTCCATTACAAGATATTGTTAGGTTGTACTTTGCATTGTAATGTTTTGTATTGAGGTCTTTCTTAGGGAGCTCCACCTCTCCTTTTGTAATTTGACATGCGTGTGAAAAAAGGAACAAACACATCATGTTGCTCCAAATTAGTTGAAAAATGATCGAGGGCAACTATATTTGAGATGAAAGCTGAGTTTTAGTTGACTATTTCCCATTCATCATTTAGATGTCATATGACGTGTTTGTCAATAAGCTCTTGCTATTGGTTTTTTTTTTTTTTTTTTTTTTTTTTTTTTTTATTTTTATTTTTAACTTTTGAGTTAATTTAATCATTACTATCAACCGAATAAATTTTTCAGTAAGAATTAGGCAATAAATTCTTTGCCCAATAATGTTAAGTTGTTAAGGTGTCATCACCATTGGCATTATGAACCTCTAGCAAGGAATCTTTAAAATGAATGACTCATTGGTTTTTCGATATTCTTCAATTTGCAAGTCGTCCTTAAACATCATCATCCTAAAAGGATTAAGTTAAAAGATATGAGTTCTCTTATTATTTTCTAAGAGCTAGAATGCTGAAATTAAAAATGTAACATCCTCTATCTTGAACCCTAGTTTAGCCTGTAGGTTAGCCTATAGTGATGGGCTTAGATGTCCAGACACGGTTAGTTGGGCATAAGATAACTTAGTAAATAGATCAAAGACTCATAAATGAGTTAATAAAATTTTTAATTCTAGTTTTATTTACTATGATGTTTGCAGGTCAATGGTTCAATGTGACATGTTGGGCATGAGTCCAAATTAGAGGTAATAATTCGTGTTTGCTTGTTGAGTTCGGATCATATCAAAGCATGAGTTTAAGACTATATAGATCAATTATAATCCGGTCCATTTAATTTAATGGGTCAAACCCTTCAACCATACCTTGCTAATTTTGTGTTAAATTCATATCGTATTCGCGGTTCATGTAAAAAATTACAAGTCATTATGTCACGTGTCGGGTTCAGGTCGTGTCGATGAATGGGTGTAAGACAATATAGGTCAACGGTAATCCGACCTGCTTAATTAAACATGATTCTTAACCCCAACTTTTTAATTTCGTACTGAGTTCGTATCAAGTTTATAGGTCGTGTCAAAAATTGTCAGCCTAGTTTAAATCTCAATAAAATTAAAATTACCAAACTTTGTCTCCCTTTAGTATTGGATGCTTTAATTTTTTTTTTTAAATTTTTTTTTTTTTATTATTATTATCATTTTTTTTTTTTTTTTTTAAAGTTCACACATGGCCGACAGATTGATAAGCGGGAAAGTTTGCTTTCTTTTCTCCAGCAATACAAGTTACTTTAGCCAGTGAAAAAGTACAATCTTCTATTTTAACTAATGCTTTTTTACTACACACTGCAATAAGATACTATATTCTTCTCTCTAATTGCTTTTAAGTATTATTTCTCATTTTTTCTTTTATTATATTTTTTTGCCAACACTTGAATCAAAGAGAAAAACAAAAATATTTTTTAGACAGAAGTTTCGGTGAAGATGAGAAGAAGAGAGGGGGAAAGAAGGGAGGGGGGAACAAAAAAAAAAAAGAAAGGGAAAAGTATCGGTGAAGATGAGAAGAAGAGAAAGAGGGAGAGAAGTGAAAAGTATAAGTGAGAAGAGAGGAAAAAAAAGAAGAAGGGTAAAGTTATTGCAGAGTCTCAGTGAAAATGAGAAACAAGAGAAAGAGGGAGAGAAGCAAGAGAGACGTAGAAATCAATAAAAGAGGAAAACTGACTGTTGGGAAATGACTATTATATTAGTTAAAGTTGCTAATCGGAAGGAAAACTTTCATTCTTAAAGACCTGTTGGAGGGACAAATTGACAAATTAGCTGACAATAGCTAAACATAGCTATTATTTAGGGGTGAAAAGATGGTTATGGTTTGCTGTTATTGGCTAAAACCATTAACCTCAACCGTCTATATGGTTGGCAAAATTGGATAACCACCTCCGCTAACCGTCTAGGCTGCTAATAACCGTTAACCGGCACCACTAATCGCTTTTCAAAACAAAGAAGGGAAACACACAAAAAACAAAACAAAAAAAAAAAAAGGAAAGGAAAGACAAAATGAAGAAGATAAAATCCACTTTCAAGTCTCAGATATCTCAAAACCATGTCTTTTTTTTTTTTTTTTTAAAAAAAAAAAACAAAAGCGCCGCCCATTGAAGAGAAGAATCACTTGTAAGGAGAGCTGTGTGAATTAGTTTGAAGACGTTGGGAGGAGATGTGCCGCAGAGTTCGTAAATTGTGAATGGTTGGGAAGAAGGAAGATGAAGGTTGTGAAGGGTTTGAGAGGAAGAAAGATGAAGGATCAGATCTTGAGAACATGAATGACATACGTGATTGCTAGCGTGCGTGATAGCTGATAGTAATACAAAGTAAAAAGCTGGTTGAACGGTGAGGATTGAAGATGTGAATCTAACGGCTAAGGAGTTGTATGGAAAGGGGCGTCAGACTTGCAAATCAGCCAAAATCCCACTGGAATCTGCTGCCTATTACGCTAATGCCACGTAACCTTATCTTATCCCACACCTTATCACCAACTACAACAGAACCAGCTATCCTCCACTCAATCACAAGTCTTCCCAATACAGACTTGTAGACATGCTTATCTTATTCCCAATACGTAGACTCGTCTTCCCAAGTTCCCAATATCTCTCTCGAGACATTCTTCTCCAAAGACCAGTTAGCTATTTGATACACACACGGGAAGAGAAAGATACAGGATGTGAGAGGGATTAAGACGAGAAACGTCCCTTATCCAAAGACATTTATGTTTGTTTCTTTTCTTCTCTACCTTCTACCACTCCTAACCTTAGGGGTGGCCGTCTTTCTTAAAGATATGCTAGAGATATTCTTAGGAACCTAGTTATACCCAATATAAAGATATGCTAGAGATACTCTTTGGAACCTAGTACCTCTCGATACATTTTGAGGCCTAAGGCGACAAGTTTAAGAGAGGTTTTTTTTTTTTTTTTTTTTTTTTTTTTTTTTTTAATATTAATTATAATATTACTATTATAATTTTATTTAAACATTATTTTTCTCGCCATTTGAAATGCAAAATTGTTGTCAATTTAAATTTTGATTGGAATTTTGGCTGCTCGGTGCTCATCACAAGGTTCAAAAAAATCTCTACCCACAAAGTAACTTAATATTATTATTATTTTCATTATCTCCATTATTTCCAAGATTAGAATGTTTAAAGTTGGAAAATGAGTTTTATTTTAGAATGTCTTTAATATTATTTGATTCTCTTATTTAATACTATCAATTTTTTAAGACTTATTTCAAGAATGGAATGTTGGAGAATTAAATGATATCAATGCATTTTTAATTGCTTATTACTATATTTAGGGGCCCTAATTAAAGAATATTGACGATAATTTTTTTTTTTGACATGTCCACACAAGAGGGGGGAGGGAGATTCGAACTAGTGACCTCCGCGTCATGAGGTGTGGTCTTCAACTGATTGAGCTATCTTTTGGGGACAATATTAACTATAATTAAGCCTTCAAATAATTTTTTATGAAAAAAAAAATTCTTATTAATATTCATTATTGGCGGCATTAGGCGACCCCCTAAATTTTTATATGGTAGAGCCGGCACTTCTATATATATATATAATCACTCTTACACACCCAATTCACCTTTTATATATATATATATATTTAAATTAAGATTGATTAATGGTGGATTGAACATATCACGTCAATTAAGAATGCTAAAAAAAAATATAAAATAACATTTCTGAATTTTAAATGCTAAGAAGAAGCCAAAAGTCAAGCTTTTGTGATGTCAACATCTTATTTTATTTTTCTTTCTCAAAACTTTACTTTAATCAAAGAAAAGAAAATCCAGCTCCCTCACAAACCCTAATGAGTAATGAGTGAGGGAGGTTTTTACAAAAAAAAAAAAAAAAAAAAGTAAAAAAGAAGTCCTATTATTGAAGGGCTTAACTTTCTAATGAATCTTTATCACGTTAAAGGGGTTGTAGGTCCTCATTCTTTCCCCAGAGTCAAAGCAGTAGTTCCAAATTTGTTGACCGAGTAGTGTCTAGTGTCCTGTGTCTAGTGAAAACAACAGTACAAAGCATTTGGAGTAGATCACAAAAGCTAGCCTTTCATGGAAAATGACAACCACTCCTTCCTTAAATCGTGGTACCATGATTAGCAGTTCGATTTCACCCCAAAAAAATATACACGACGAAATTAAAGGCCACACAGCCTCAACTTTTTGGAATATTTCATTAACGATTAACGGTGTACAAGATCTTATATTTGTTAATTAAAATTTTAAATAATGCGATAACATATATATATATATATATATATATGGATCGATCATGTGACCACATATATATTATTAAATTTATAAAATTTAATTTAGACGATGAAATGATTAAAAGAATGAAGAAATTCGTATTATTCTTTGTGAAAACAAATACTTAAACTGTTTTGCAACATTTTGTGAAAACATATTTAGTCTATTACAATCATTTCGTTTGCTTTGTTTTCAAGTTTGGGACTAGGGCTGAGCATGGGGCGGGGATGAAGTTTTTTTGACCCCACCCCGCAGGGGTGCAGATTCCCCAAAGAGAACCTGCACCCCGCGAAAAACCCCCTGCAACCGTGCGGGGCGGGTGGGGATAAATAGGACGGAGATCCGTGGGTATGCGGGGATTCCCGCGGGTATGGAATAATACAGATTTTTTTTTTATTTTTTATTTTTATTTTTAATAATCTCGTAGCCCCTCCCTCCCACTACAATAATTGGGACTGCAATGATTGGCAAAAAGTCTCATATGTGCAAATTAGCATTCCAAGTCTAATTTTGAGGGAAATTGAAAGAGATTGAATAATAGATATGAATTGGAAGGATTTTCTTGCTAGAATGGAAATCCAGGAGGATAAAGAGAAACTAAGTTATGAGAATGAAATTGTGTATTAAACTTTTTGACCCTATTCCATATTTATAGAATGTGTGTTTCTTCTTTTTTTTCATAATTTCCATAGAAGTTATCACTTTTCATGGATAGGAGATGATCTGGTGTGGCCCATTCCATATTTATAGAATGTGTGTTGTTTCTTTTTTTCATAATCTCCATAGAAGTTATCACTTTTCATGGAGATGATTTGGTGTGGGGATGACCACACTTATTATTAGAGGTGTACATGCGGATGCGGTTTGCAATATCCACACTCAGCATCCACAAAATACGGGTATTACTTTTCCGCATTCGTATCAGAGTCATTTTTTGCTATCTGCATCCGCGGGGGTATTAAGTGCAGTTATTATCCACTATCCGCAAATAGTTAATGAGCTTATTTTAAACATTTTTTTTAAAAATAATTTTGACTGACTTTTAGTCTTTTGGGCTTGTTTTAAAAATATAATGCAACAACGAAAATATATATAACCGAGAAAAATAATGGATGATGGGTACGACCTCAAAATATTCACCTTAAGTCATATGCTTAAATTCAAACACTAAGAGATAAGTCCTATCATAGTTGACTATCTCTTGTTAGTTAGATTTGTTAATAGTTTGAATTTGAACTTTATACTTATCATCTATCTTCTGCTACATCATGCAGAAGTTGTATTTCAGTATACTTGTAATTCCTCTATTATAAATACACAAGCCTATGCTTTATTCTAGCAAGGCAAACAGTGCAAAACATTTCTCTTATATGGTATCAGAGCCCACTACGACAAACGTCCATTTTTTTTTCTTCTCCCACCAACTCTATGGTTGCCACTCCCCCCACCGGAAATCCTCCCCCAGCACCCAACCTCTAGTTGAAAACCACACCCTGGCTACACACCCACCCGCCCTACCAGCACTTATTACCTTCAATCACTTTAACCCACTCAAGCTTACATCCGGCAATTACAACCACTGGATTCCGCAAATTGTTCCCCATCTCAAGGGTGGCAATTTATTCGGCTATGTGGATGGAACTCACTGTTGTCCACCCCCGACTTTGGTGACTACAACCGATGGGATTGTCTCAGTCAGTCCCAATCCCGAATTCCTCCATTGGCAGATGCAAGACCAGCTGATTCCTCGGTGCCATCAATTCCTCTCACTCGGAGAATATGCTTTCTCATGTCACCTGATGTGCCACCTCCCGAGAAGCATGGCTGACGCTAGAGATGCTCTTTGCCTCTCAGTCTCGTGCCCGCACGATGAATGTGCATTTTCAATTGGCCACCCTCAAGAAGGGCAACTCCACCATCACAAACTTTTATCAGTGATTCCAGCAACTCGCTGATGCATTGGCTGTAGTGAACAAACCCCTTAGTCACTTTGAAATGGTTTCTTTCCTCTTTTTAGGTCTTGGGTCAGAATACGATCCCTTTGTCACTTCGGTTCAAACTTGTGTTGAGCCCTTGCCGATTGAGGAACTTTATGGTCACCTTCTTGCGCATGAACAGCGCCTGGACCATCAGACTACTGCAATTGACCTTGCTGTTTCAGGTGCTAATGTTGCATCTCAAGGTCCATCCTTCTTCCGCGGCACTCGTGGAGGCCGTAGTCAGCCTTACCACAACTCCTCTGGCCGCAGCTCTCCTCCTCGTCAACCACCTCGCTTTAATCGTGGCAGGGGTCGTGGATTTCCCGCTACTAGCTGTGGTAGCAATCGATTCTCAGGAAATCGCCCGCTGTGCCAGATTTGCAACAAACTCGGCCATCTAGCTATCAATTGCTACTCCCGGTTTGACAACACTTACCCCAGTGAAACTTCACCTCCAATGCAGGCCTACCTCTCCACACTCGGTTCCACCTCTGATTCCACCTGGTATCCTGACTCGGGTGCTACTCACCACCTAACATCCAACTTGTCCAACCTCAACATTTCAGCTGCTGAGTATGCTGGCAATGATTGCATCCAAATGGGTAATGGTAAGGGCTTGCCTATCCATCACATTGGCAAAGGCCGTCTTTATTCCCCTTCTCTTCATTTTGATCTTCATAATGTTCTGCATGTCCCTATGATTACGAAAAATCTGTTATTAGTTCACCAATTTGCTAAAGACACTAATACTTTCTTTGAGTTTCATCCTCATTATTTTTTCTTGAAGGATCGTCGATCGGGGAAGGTGTTGCTTCGCGGCCCGAATAACCATGGTCTCTACCAGTTTCCGCCGACATCAAATAAACAGTGCCCCTCCGTTCTTGTTGGTGAGCGCGTTTCTCTTCCTTAATGGCACTTTTGGCTAGGCCACCCGGCCTTTAAGCTCGTTTGCCACGTTCTTTCATCTTTTAATCTACCAGTACTTTCCACAAAGCACTCCAAGATGTGTCTTGCTTGCTTAAGCTCCAAAAGCAAGCAATTATCCTTCTCCTCGTCACAATCTCAAGCCAAGTGCCCCTTAGACCTCATTTACACGGATGTATGGGGTCCTTCTCTCATTTGTTCTACCAATGGTTCTAAGTACTATGTTTCTTTTTTAGATGCTTTTAGTCGCTACACGTGGTTATATCCACTTTCTTGTAAAGCTGATGTAACTACTATCTTTATCAAATTTCAAGCTTATGTTGAGCGGTTCTTTGATTTCAAAATAAAATCTGTCCAATCTGATTGGAGAGGCGAATATCGCCCTCTCAACACCTTATTACATTCTCTTGGCATCTCCCATCTCATTTCTTGCCCTCACACGCACCAACAAAATGGAGCGGTTGAGCGCAAGCACCGCCATATTGTAGAAATTGGTCTTGCTACCCTATCCCATGCACATGTGCCTTCTCAATACTGGGATGATGCTTTCTCAACTGCATGCTACTTAATAAATTGCATGCCTACTCCGGTTCTCAAAAATTGTTCCCCTTTTGAACTTCTTTTCAAAGTGCAAACCTAACTACACATTTTTACGTACATTTGGATGCGCTTGTTGGCCTAATTTGTGACCCTATAACTCAAATAAGCTTCAACCTCGCTCCTTAGAATGCTTATTTTTAGGATATAGCCCTCATCATAAAGGGTACAAATGTCTACACCTACCTACCAAACATCTATACATCTCCAGGGATGTAGTTTTCAATGAGAGTGTTTTTCCCCTCAAACTCCAGCCTCCAACAGATTCCTCCAATACTCCTCTGCAGGTACACAACATATCATCTCTGCAGGTTCATGGCAATTCCTCTCCTATGGTTATTCGGACTCCAGCATCACTGCTGTTGGACCACAAAGGGTGCAAACCCAAGTGTAGGTTTTCGCAAGTAATAAATCACGGTAAGTCTGAGGTCGATCCACAAGGAATGATTAGACACGAGAGAATAATTCTTACTATTTTGCAGAAAAGAAAATATAAATAAAAAAAATAGGAATTTTTGCTTTTGGTTTCCACTCGAAAGTGGAGCAGAGAAATATAATTTAAATTAAAAAGTAAACTATAAAACTAAAATGAATAAACTTGATTTTTGAAGATAATATTGGAAAAAACTAGGGTTTCAAGGATCCACCTAGTATTTTATTATATATTCATGAGACATAAAAAAAATATAAAATAGATTAAACATGGGCTAATTGAGAATTTGATTTCAAAAACATGAAACAATAAATTAAGTATTCCATATATTTTCGAATCATATCAAATCAAATAAAGTAAGCATTTGATATAAACAAAAATCATAAGGAATCAAAATAAATTTGTCCCATTAAATTACTTTCAAATAAAAAATCATCCCCAAAATTTAATCATTCATCTATGAAGAACAAACAACATGGTCTCAAGAACACATAATAAAAATACTAGGCTTTACCTCTAACCCTAGCTAGAGGTTTAGCCACTCATGTTCATGAAAATAAATTCCATAATCAAAGTACTAAACATAAATTAAAAACAAAGAAAATAAAATTCCAACTTGGCGTCTCTATGCTCTTCTGTGCTCTTTCGCTCCTCTCCCCTCTTTCGGAAGAACAAAGCATGGTATTTAAAGAGCTTGCAAGGTCTTTTTAGTACTTTCTTGGTGGTCTAGCTAAGGAAAGAATCACATCTTGCATTAATTGCACAGCAGCCCAAGGATGGAAATAAATCAGATCTTGAATCCATGTGTCTTGGTAAAATTTATGGAAAGAAATCATGACATGTCAATCTGATTTGTGCTCCACACGTCCATCAAAAGGAGTATATGGAAAGAAAATCAACTTGTGCATGAAAGGAATTTGCTTTGGAAAGAAAATCTGCATGATATGGTCCCCTACTCATACACATCCTTTGAAATTCCAATTCAAGTAGGAAAAAGACCCCATATCCGCACAGATTTGCACTCTTTTATTGCGGGGGCATAGTAAAAGTCCGAAATAGGAAAACCATATTTCTGTCTTATTTGTTGCATTTTTCATTATCTTTCCAACGCCACCAAATTCAACTCAATCTGATTCTTGAGCCGAAAGTTATGATGAAAATAAAGTGACATGCTCAATCTGGATTCTTTCCATAAATAAAGGATTTTGCCACTTCATTAAAATCTTGGAATTTGAAGGATTTTCTTCCAAAACCTTTTCGCCAATAACGTGTATAGCTGCTGCCCATTATGGAGGGAGATATGTGCTTGATTTGGTCTCCACAAGTCTAGAGATAAAATTGATTTGGACCTTCCTTGCATCTTTATGTCAATTCCACAAAAATAACGACATTATTTCTCAAAGACCTGCAAAACACTAAAATACCAAAACTAACAAAAAGTATTAGAATATAACAAAACTAAGGGTTTAACAAATATAAATTAAGGGGGCCAATTATACAATATTTTGCACTCATCAACTGCACCCGCTCGTGATCTCCTCAATTCCACAAGCTGTCTCAACTTCCCAACTTCAAAGTCCAGCTCCTGAATCTCCATCCACTACCCAGGTATCATCTCCACTCTCATCTCCATCCCCAAACCCGGAACCCCCTGTCTCAACTCATCCCATGATAACCAGATCCAAAAACAACATTGTCCAAGTCAGAACCCTTACTGATGGCACAGTCCGTTACCCTATTCACCATGCTCTCGTTGCTGAGTCTACTTTCCCGGATTCAGAACCTACTTGTTACACCTCTGCAATGAAAGATCCAAACTGGCGCCGCGCCATGAATGTTGATTTTGATGCTCTCTTACAAAATCAGACCTGGATCCTTGTTCCTCCCTCATCTAATCAGAATATTATTGGCTGCAAGTGGGTATTTCGGTTGAAAAGAAAGGGCTGATGGGTCAATTGATCGCCATAAAGCATGCCTTGTTGCAAAAGGATTCCATCAACAGTCGAGTATTGACTACGGTGAGACCTATAGCCCGGTTATCAAGCCTACAATGGTACGCTTAATCCTTTCCCTTGCTATTTCAGGTGGCTGGCCTATTCATCAAATATACATCCAGAATGCTTTTCTCCATGGAAACCTCTCGGAAGACGTCTACATGGCCCAACCACCCGGGTTTGCTCACCCTCAATTCCCTAATCACACTTGCAAGTTAGAAAAGGCTCTCTACGGATTGAAACGGGCTCCACGAGCCTGGTATTCCAGATTAAGCAACACACTCATTCAGCTTGGTTTCACTATCTCTCGGTCGGATAACTCTCTCTTTATCCTTCAAAAGGACAGCTATACTTTGCTAGTCCTCATTTATGTTAATGATATATTGATTACATGTTCTAACCATGCTGCCATTCGTGATCTTCTCGATGCCCTTCACCATGATTTTCCAGTAAAAGACTTGGGGTCCTTTAATTTCTTCTTGGGAATAGAGGTGTTACCCTACTCTCGTGGTGTTGTACTATCTCAGCAGAGATACATCTTGGATATTCTGAAACGTACCAAGATGACTGAGGCAAAACCAACCACATCCCCTATGGCATCATCAACTCATCTCTCTACCTTTGAAGGAGACCTATTCAATGATCCTACATTATATCGAAGTACCGTTGGAGCCCTACAATACTTATGCATTACTCGGCTGGATATTTCTTTTAGTGTCAACAAACTCTCTCAGTTTATGCAAAAACCAACTGAACTTCACTAGCAATCTGTTAAGTGACTTCTTCGCTACCTCAAGCACACCATTCAAAATGGTCTTCAGTTTTAGTGCTCCACTGTAAATTATATTCAAGCTTACTCCGATGCTGACTGGGCTGGTAGCCGTGACGATCGCCGCTCCACAGGTCGATATTGTATTTTTCTTGGTGAAAACCTTATCTCTTGGAGTTGCATGAAACAACAAACTGTTGCTAGGTCAAGTACTAAAGCCGAATACAAGGCCCTAGCTAACACAGTAGCCGAACTATCATGGATTCTATCACTTTGTTAAGAGATTGGTATACGATTTACTCAACCTCCAACATTATGGTGTGACAATATTGGAGCTACTTATCTTTCTTCAAATCAGGTCTTCCATGCACGAACAAAACATGTTGAAATTGATTTTCATTTTGTTCGTGACATGGTTGCTACCAAATCTCTATTGATAAAGTTCTTGTCCAACAAAGACCAACTTGCTGACATCTTAACCAAACCACTTTCTTCTTCAAGATTTAGTCTACTTAGAAGCAAGCTAAACATTACTACTATACCGTTTAGGTTGAGGGGGCGTGTTAGTGATAAAGTTCAATCCAATACAAAGACTCAAGACTCTCGGCTGCTCAACTAAAGATAGAGATAGATCTTGTACATCTAATCCTTAAGTCATATGCTTAAATTCAAACACTAAGAGATAAGTCCTATCATAGTCGACTATCTCTTGTTAGTTAGATATGTTAATAGTTTGAATTTGAACTTTATACTTATCATCTATCTTCTGCTACATCATGCAGAAGTTGTATTTCAGTATACTTGTAATTCCTCTATTATAAATACACAAGCCTATGCTCTATTTTAGCAAGGCAAACAGTGCAAAACATTTCTCTTATACCATTTAAGGAAATTGAAAGAGATTGAATAGAAATGAATTGGAAGGATTTTCCCCTTTGGGTGGAAATTCAAGAAGACAGAAAAACGAATTTTTCAGAATGAAATTGTGTATTAAACTTTCTAACCCCATTCCATATTTATAGAATGCAATGCAACTCTTCACCTAGAGTTGCATTGTTTCTCTTTTCATGACCTCCATGGAAGTTATCACCTTCCATGGAGATGATTTGGAGTGAGGATGACCACACTTGATATGGTGTGATTATCCCTTACATCATCAAATTTCGCCAAGGCAATGCTGTTCAGCTATAAGAAAACCAAACAAATCGAGTTCAACTATGACAATGTTGCATAGACATTTCATGACTTGCCCCCAAAAAAGAACAAAAGCATACACCTGTTCAGGTATTTGTTGCATATCACAAGAAGATGTTGGCATTATAAGACCCCATGAAAAGAATGACCAAAAAAAAAAAATTTTGATTTTGCCTCATTTTTCTGAGTTTTTTTGTTTTTTTTGTTTTTTTCCTTTCCAAATTAAAAATTGATCTTCAAATATTGACCATCAAGATGAAGAACTGAGAATCAAAGGCGAAGATGGAGGAAGAGCACGTCTGCTTCTGCTTCTACCTCTGCGGATTGTAGTGCTAGAAGGGGACGATGATGAAGAGGAAGAAGAATTAGAAGAAGTGACTCTGTTTGAGTCGCTTCTGATTTTCTTCTTTTCTTCTTCGCATGGCTTATCTTCTATTCTGTGATGCCCAACTTTAGTTGAATTTAAAGTCACTGGAAGAACGCAATTGCAAAGAAATCCTACAAATGAAATTCCAACTAATTAGAACAATTTCAATCAACTCAAAACAGGATTGCTTAATCAGTTTTGGCTAACAAATTTAATGCTGCAAACATGGAAACCTATTTAATACAACACATTTAGATTCAAGCATTTACTCCATAAATTAATCATTTCTACTTGGTGACATGGGTACTCACGGATTTGGCTTAGGTACTTTAAAAAAACTACAGCATTCAATGATCTAGATTTAATTTCACTCTCTTTCTCGTAAAAAAACACTTGGAATCAAATTGAACCGTTGAAAACGCTACAACACCTAAGCCAAATCCGGTACTTAATATTGCCTCACGCAAATTTGTTGCTAGTTTTTAATGGAACCATAATTGAACAAAGGTGAAATTTTGCATTGCATCTCATGGAAATAAAGCTACTGACTAAAATGTTAACCAAAGATTCAAGAAAAAGAGTGCATCCAAACAAGGTCTTACCGATTCTAGCAAGCCGATTAACCCAACTTGGGATTGGATTTCCAGTGAGTCTAATGCAAGCATCATTGCAAAAATGGTTGCAGTTTTTGGTAATCAAATTGTATGCATTCCCTCTGTACTCCCCTGCCAGCTCCTCCTCCATGACTGCTCTCACCTCCCCTGGCCCCATATCAGTTTTTCCAATCAAAACTGTCTTCCTAAATGTAAATCCATCACACTGTTTTGGTTCCCCTTCAAAAATTCCAGTCGTTGGATACTCATGAGCTCCAAATGCATACTCAACACCGTGGACTGAAAGATATACAGAACAATGTTCAAAATGGTCCAAAAATATAAAAGAAATTTCTCATGTTTTGTTGGATTACGGAGAAATTTTTAGAAAGCAAAACAAAAGAGTGGTGACTTTATCTCTTATGTCGTCGTAGATTAAGAAAATTGTTGAGCTCACATCAACCATTTCATATATATGTTTATCCATGGATCCCACAACACTAAACATCTACAAGAGTACTCCATACAATAACACATTTTATTTTCTTGCACTTTCTCATCATCCAAACAAAACATAAACTTCTCTAGCCTGAATCCCTTCCTCAGTTGACAAACAACTAATTAAATGACCAAGCGATCTGAACCCAGAAAGCTAACTGAAGTGTAGATCTAAGCAACAGTGAACCGCAGCAACTTCAACAAAGTAGATATTCATGAAAAAAACAAGCTCAAACAAGACAGAAACCATGGATTCAAAAAATCAGAAAAACAGAACCCACACTAACCTTGTACCCCAGAATGGTAAACTCCGAGGCCAACCCAGTAAGCATACCCATTAAATGGTGTCAGATCGTACACGTTAAGGTAAACCGGCACTGTCCCCGCGTCGTTGTTCCTCGAACCTTTTCTACACAACAACATGTTTTCAGGATCTTCCTGCATTAACACTCATTTTAGATGCACGCTTTCCTTAGTTACATCAATTTCACGTCTATAAGATTGCGAAAGCTGAAAGCTTTTATAGTATTTGTTTAAAGGAAAAGAAGTATGGGATTCTGGGTATCGGAACTTTCTGCTATAAAAATGGTACCACCGGCGGCAGGTAGTGCCGCACCGTGAATATAATTTTAGACTATGGTTGATATATAAATCTGAGTTAGAAAATAAATGGCCTTGTGGTTGGCTTCAAATTACGAGAATGCCACCTATTTGTTACATCTGAGCTGGGTCAGAATTCCGAAATCCTATTTAAAAATTTGAAATTTTGGGAGAAAGTAACGTTTAGTGGTTTAGTCATTATGGTATCTAGTGGGTGGCCTATTATATTGTGATATGTGAGTGATTTGTGGGGTTTTATTTTTTATTGTTATTTTTTAGAGGAAAAGGAATATAATGATTGTATGGGCCCCAATCAGATGAAGTTTTTGTTTAATTAATTTTTTTCTAATTTAATCAAGCTAGATTATAATAAGGATATATAAAGAGTCCTGTTAGGATATTATTAAAACTTTAATAGTAAGACTGTTAAATGCCATTTATTACGTTATTAAATAATTAAATTGGACTGTGGCTATTATGACAGTGTCAACATGGACTGCCATATAAATTTGTATGTTCACATTATTACGTTAATCACTAAGCAATTAAATTTGATTGTAGATGTCATATGTATATTTTCCAAATTCTAATGTGAGTAATGTATGAAATTACAATTTTATCCTATAAGAGCATCCATAGTAAGCTCTCTAATTTTTAGTTTAAAAATTTACTTATGTTATTTTAACTACTACTTTTAATAAACTTCCTACATCAAACTCTTCAAATATTTCTTTATTTCAATTAAATATTAATTTTTTATTGGTTTTAAGCAACCACTCCTAGCAAATGAGGAGAAAGAAAAAGTGGAAAGTGACGAGTGAAGTAAAAGGAAAGAGAAATGATTAAATATTCAATAGCTCATAAAATTTGGAGTGAAATTTTAACAAGAGACAAGATAGAAAAATTATAAAGAATTTGTTAAAGTTAATTTTTTTGAATTTTTCACCAAATTTTAATAAAAAATTTAAAATGAAAACCTCATTAAAAATGCTCTAATACTGACGTAACAGTCTCTACTAACGAATAAAAAAAATGTCATATATAACCATTACGCGGTTGTCCAAAGTCAAATGACAAACGGTTAAGAAAGAATTTTGACCTGAGAATGATTTAGTTTAGTGAATTTGGTCAACATTTTGAATGGTAAGTGTAGTGTCTTGTTTATAGGTGGTAATAATGATACCTTGGAGGCTTGGATTAACTTTGCAACCTTATAGGGCTACACTAATTACATACGCAATTAAATTAGCTAGCCCTTGCTCTTAAAAGGAAAAAGAAAAGTTATAATAGGTGCTTTCAGAAGATGGTTCCTACCAGCACTACGGGGAAAAGCTAAGCATGTTACTTATGGAGTCAATGATTGATAGATATTGTTCAAAGTAAAATAAAATAAAAATTAGATTAAGAGGTCTTTGATTTAAATCTTTGATGGGTTTATTTGGAAGTATAAAAATACAAGTTTAATCTAAATAGAAATATAGATATTTTTATTCAATTCAAATTCAAGTATCTATTTAGAAATTTATCTAAGTTTTTTTAATCCCATCCAATTCTTTCCCATTACCTTAAGTTTATTAAGGTAAGCTAACAAAGATCTATTATCACGAGATTTATTATGACATAAACATTTTATAATTATGATAATAGGATTCAACCCACAAAATCCTGAAATAAATTGAGTCATTAGCTTCGATACCATATGAGGTCATACATATTCTCATCACATTAGCATTTATTCACAGAGAAAGAAGTTTTCAATTTCCTTTGTGTTGTGTTGGTAAGGGTGGTGAACTTAACTCAGACCCACTCATTGATAGTTAAGCCGGACTCGATTCAACATCCAAAGTGCTACAAAGGCTCGCGAAAATTCCAAACCGTTGTTTCATTATTCTATGGCTTTTGCTACGACGAGAGCAGTTTAGTTTTGTTTTGTTTTGTTTTGTTTTTTTTTTTTTTTTAATGATGGGAAGATATGAGCATTTTGTATTCCTACTTCTATATATGGGGCAAATTCTGAAGCCGTGGAATGGGCGCTCTCTACAAAAATTAGGTAAGATTCTGATTTTGCCAACGTACGTGACCTCAAAAAATTGTTTACACTCAAGAAAATTTGAACCTTAAATTTGGTAAGAATGCTACTGAAATCAAGACCTTTACTATTTGATTTAACCCCTTAAGGTGTTCAACTAGAACCAAGAGATGGACTAAGATAAGCTTACGAGAAAATCAGTCATCAACAACTTCTTGTTGTTGATGTTCAAAAAGCTGTCGTTGATTGCCTTGTTTGATCACCTATCAATCGAGATAGTTCTAGAGAGCTTCGGTTGATAGTTGGTCGAAATCTGTTCATTCTATTGGGCTAAGAGAAAGTCAGAGAGCGTTTGATTGAGAGGTAAAACAAAGAGCTTTGATCGCTTTTCAGTCGAATCCTGTTCAATCAAGACTACCCAGAACATAAATGTTAAGACTTTTTAAGGAATAAGGGGAAGACTAATAGGACTTAAGTAACCCTTAAAGATTTTGGTTTTGTACTGTGATTTGGTAATACATGGTACTGAATTGCTTGACCATCTCGTAAGCAAGGCATTTTGAAGGGGTGAAAAATGTAATGGGTCTAATACGTTAGCGAGTCCTCAGCTTAATAGGATTGGTGGGCTTTTCTTATAATATGTCAGATTTAATGGGCCTTCAACTATGCAATTCTGATGGCAATTCTGTTAAGGTATTGGACTTTGTTATAAGACAGTTCAAACGTTGAGTAGAGTTGTATGGTTGTATAAATTCATGGAGGAAAATCAGTGAAAATATGCTGCTACCATATTTAGTCCTCCCAAGTAGCAACAGTGTTGCTTCTACCATTTCCAGCTCTTTTATTGCCAACCGCAACCAAAATAGCAATCTTTATGACGATGACTATTGCAAAGTGTCTGACCTCAATAAGAACCACCCGGCTGTTCAGAACTAGTTGTAATAATAAGAATAACTCAACAAAGAAACTACAAAGCTGGAAATGATGCTCAAATTATTTGTGGATGATGGCCGTAATTTCATTAAATTTTAACCAATATCTAAATTTTTGCATTTTTTTTCTTAAAAAAAATATGGGTATTTTAAAAATTTTAGTAGGATTTAACAGTAAATCCTAACAGAGTACTTGTAATTGAGATGTTTGAAAAATTAAATACTCTAGTTTGAGACGTTTTGAAGTTCAGTACCCTTAAGTTAAATATGCCGATAGTTCGATACCCTTAAGTAAAGTTATCCCTAAATTGTTTAAAATACATGAGAAAATTACATGATTTATGGACAATTGTCAATTAGATAATTCATCTGATCCATTTTAAAGAAAAATTTTATCCAATGGACAAAGGTTCTGACAACGTAGCACTATTGATATTGATCTTGACCTTAACGGTTTGAGTTTAATTAGTTTCAAAAGTAAAAGCATTTACATCGGATGATCTAAACTTCAATCTATTTTAAATAGTCAAAACTTACTTTTTGCTAGTTTAGCTAACCACTTCTAAAATTATCCCCTACCGATTATCTAAATTTCTATCTATTTTATTAAAATCATTATTTTTAATATATATATATATATATATATATATTATTATTATTATTTTTAAAACCTAAGTAACTAAAACTGGATTCTCTCTACAACAATGCCAAGCTTTTGATCCTGAACCAAATGCCAAAGCACATACTTTTGATTACAAATCCTCAAGCTTCCAACCAGGACCAGCTCGCACAAGTCGACAATCCAATAGGTTCCAGATCAGATCCCCAAAATTCCCATAACCATTGAAACCTTCAAGTTCCACACACCCATCCATAAAAACTTGATTAAAAAAAAAAAAAAAAAACCATCCTTTCAAATTCCAACGGTGCTGCAAAATTCCCACAAAAACCCATAACAAAAAAAGCACAAATTCCCACCTCAAATCCCCCAACCAGAACCACAATAAAAAATCAACAGCCAAAAGGGTTTCTAAATGAGAATCCAAAACTCTCAGCACCGACCAAAACAAAGTACAAACCCAAAAAAGAAATCGTAGAGAAAACAAAAAGGCTACAATTACAGAATTTGAAAAGGGAGAGGCATGTGAGAGTAATTAATATGCCAGAGAGATTGATTTCTTGGGTGACATCGACTTTAGAGTGAAGATTTGGATACAGCATAGATGATTGACTTCCTTGGTTTTATTTTTTATTGTTATTTTTTAGAGGAAAGGAATATAATGATTGTATGGGCCCCAATCAGATGAAGTTTTTGTTTAATTAATTTTTTTCTAATTTAATCAAGCTAGATTATAATAAGGATATATAAAGAGTCCTGTTAGGATATTATTAAAACTTTAATCGTAAGACTTTTATAAATTAATGTGATAGTCTAAATGCCATTTATTACGTTATTAAATAATTAAATTGGACTGTGGCTGTTATGACAGTGTCAACACGGACTATCATATTAATTTGTATGTTCTTATTATTACGTCAATTTCTAAGCAAATTAAATTTGATTGTAGATGTCACATGTATATTTTCCAAATTCTAATGCGAGTAATGTTAGAAATTACATTTTTATCTTATAAGAGCATCCATAGTAAGCTCTTCAAATTTTCTCTAAATTTTAGTTAAAAGGTCTACTTTTGTTATTTTAGTATAGTTTTTTGCAAGTCTGTTTGTTAAATTTTTAAATATTATTGGACTTTTAATGGTTTGATAGCTAAATCAGCCATATTTTCTTTGTTGTGGAGCTTTATTGTCAAAGAGGAGCTCATATGTCTGTTCCTGTAATATTTGGTATATGTAGGCATTACCCAAGTCAGAATTTTTTCTGGCTTAGTGTGTAGGGAATCTTGTACATCTATTCACTGTATTTGCCATTGGGCATTTGATATATCAATGCAGATCGGTTTTCCTGTAAAAAAAAAAAAAAACAAACTTCCTACATCAAAATTTTCAAATATTTCTCTATTTCAACTATATATTAATTTTTTATTAGTTTTAAGCAACTACTCCTAACAAATGAGGAGATCGAGAGGAAAAGTAAAAAGTTAAGTAAAAGAAGATAGAAATGATTAAATATTAAATAGCTCATAAAATTAGTGAGCCAAATTTGGAATGGAATTTTGACAAGAGACAAAATAGAAAAATTATAGAGAGTTTGTTGAAGTTGACTTTTTTGAGTTTTTCACCAAATTTTAGTAAAAAATTTGAAATGAAGAACTCACTAAAAATGCTCTAATACTGACGTAACAGTCTTCACCGATTAATGTGTGGGTCCCACCCCAATGTGCATTAGTGTTGTGTCATTGTTGTACATTGTGAGTGTTTTGATCATTTTCCTTAATAAAAATATGTTATATATAGCCATTACGCAGTTGTCCAAAGTGAAATGACAAACGGTTAAGAAAGAATTTTGACCTGAGAATGATTTAGTTTAGTGAATTTGGTCAACATTTTGAATGGTAAGAGTAGTGTCTTGTTTATAGGTGGTAATAATGATACCTTGGAGGCTTGGATTAACTTTGCAACCTTATAGGGCTACACTAATTACATACGCAATTAAATTAGCTAGCCCTTGATCTTAAAAAGAAAAAGAAAAGTTATAATAGGTGCTTTCAGAAGATGGTTCCTACCAGCACTACGGGGAAAAGGTAAGCATGTTACTTATGGAGTCAATGATTGATAGATATTGTTCTAAATAAAAATAAAATAAAAATTAGATTAAGAGGTCTTCGATTTAAATCTTTGATGGGTTTATTTGGAAGTATAAAAATATAAGTTTAATCTAAATAGAAATATAGACATTTTTATTCAATTCAGATTCAAGTATCTATTTAGAAATTTATCTAAGTTTTTTTAATCCCATCCAATTCTTTCCCATTACCTTAAGTTTATTAAGGTAAGCTAACTAAGATCTATTATCACGAGATTTATTATGACATAAACATTTTATAATTATGATAATAGGATTCAACCCACAAAATTCTGAAATAAATTGAGTCATTAGATTTGATACCATATGAGGTCATACATATTCTCATCACATTAGCATTTATTCACAGAGAAAGAAGTTTTCAATTTCCTTTGTGTTGTGTTGGTAAGGGTGGTGAACCTAACTCGGACCCCACTCATTGATAGTTAAGCCGGACTCGATTCAACATCCAAAGCACTTCAAAGGCCCGCGAAAATTTCAAACTATTGTTTCATTACTCTATGGCTTCTGCTTCGATGCTATGACGAGAGCAGTTTCGATTCTTATTTTTATTTTTTTTAAAATCATGGGAAGATATGACCATGCATTTTGTGTGCCTACTTTTATGGGGCAAATTCTGAAGCCGCGGAATGTGCACTCTCCAAATGAATCGGGTAAGATTTTGATTTCGCTGGCAGACGTGGCCTCAAAGAATTATTTACACTTAAATGAATTGTAACCTAAAATCTTATAAGGTTGACACCGAAATCAAGACCTTTACCACTTGATCTAACCCCTAGGTGTTCAGCTAGAACTAAGAGCTGGACTAAGATAAGCTTACAAGAAAATCAGTCATCAACGACAACTTCTTGTTGTTGATGTTCAAAAAGTCATTGTTGATTGCCCTGTTTGATCAACTATCAACCGGGATAGTTCTAGAGAGATTCAGTTGATAGTTGGTTGAAATCTGTTCATTCTATTGAGCTAAGAGAAAGTTAGAGAGTGTTCGATTGAGAGGTAGAACAGAGAGCTTTGATCGCTTTTCAGTCGAAGCCCGTTCGATCGGGACTACCAAGAACATAAATGTTAAGACTTTTCAGGGAATAAGGGGAAGTTCAATAGGATTTAAGTAACCTTTAGATCTCGTTTGGTTCGCAGAATAGGCCCCTGGAATGAAATGACTATTCATTCCTATGTTTGGTAGGGATCTATTCTTTAGAATAGTTATTCCCATCCTTACGAAGATGAATACTTATTCTTCTAAAAAAATGGAAGTATAGCTATTTCAATAGGAATAAACTATATTTTTCAGAAAAAACTATTTTTTATTTTCTTTCAATTTTTTTTTTTTTGAAAAAAGAAAAAAAAAAAGAAGAAAACAAGAAGAAAAAAAGAAACCCCAACCACATATGGCATACTACCCCCAGAGCATTTTGGGGGTGGCCGGCCACCGTTGGAGACCACTCCGGGGGTGGTTGCGGCCACCCTCGGCTATTTCATGACTAGTTTTCAAATGTTTTATTTTTTAATATATATATATATATATATATATATATATATATATATATATATATATTAATGTGAGGTTTATTTTAGTAATTTTAATTGGATTCCAATTAAAGTATATGAGTTGTTACCAAAGTAAAGATTTTTGGTAATAATTATTTCATTTTCCAATGAAATATCCATTCTGCAAACCAAACGAGACCTTAAGATTTTTTTGTATTGTGATTTGGTAATTCATATTATTATACATGGTACTGAATTGCTTGAACATCTCGTAGGCAAGGCATTTTGAAGGGGTGAAAAATGTAATGGGTCTAATACGTTAGTGAGCCCTCAGCTTAATAGGATTGGTGGGCTTTTCTTATAATATGTCAGATTTAATGGGCCTTCAACTCTGCAATTCTGATGGCAATTCTGTTAAGGTATTGGACTTTGTTATATAAGTCAGTTCAAAAGTTAAGTAGAGTTGTATAGTTGTATAAATTCATGTAGGAAAATCAGTGAAAATATGCTGCTACGTACCATCTTTAGTCCTCCCAAGTAGTAACAGTATTGCTGCTACCATTTCCAGCTCTTTTATTGCATACCGCAACCAAAATAGCAATCTTTATAACGATGACTATTGCAAAGTGTCTGAACTCAATGAGAACCACCCGGCTGCATGTTCAGAACTAGTTGTAATAATAAGAATAACTCAACAAAGAAACTACAAAGCTGGAAATGATGCTCAAATTATTTGTGGATGACAGTCATCATTCAGTTAAATTCTGACCGGTACTTAAATTTTAATAATTTTTTTTTTTTTTTTTTTTTTTTTTTTTTTTTTTTTTTTTTTTTTTAAAAATAGAGGTATTTTGAAAATTTTATTAAGATTTAATAGCAAATCCTAATGGAGAACCTGTAATTGAGATGTTTGAAAATTTGGATATTCTAATTTGAGACGTTTTGAAGTTTAGTATCCTTAAGTCAAATACGCCGATAGTTCGATACCCTTAAGAGAAGTTATTCCTAAATTGTTTAAAATTTCTAACGTTATTTGAGTATTACAACGACGCTATTGTAAAAAACCTAATAATATTTATGCAGTACAATGACGCTTTTGTAGGCTGGGGACTACACCTCATGAAGCGTAGGTCACTAGTTCAAATTCTCACTTTCCCTCTTGTGTGGACATGTAAAAAAATAAAATAAAAAAATGATTGAATATAATATATTTTTCTGAGATATTCTATTACACTTTCCTTAAATTCAATTGTAATTTAGACGCTATATCAACGTAATTTAAATTCTAATAATTAGAATTAACAAAAATTAAGAATAAAAAAATCATACCTAAATTTTATTATTATTCTAAATATTTCATTTTTTTAATAAAAGTAGTCAAAATATAGGGCCACGTGAGTGGCTTGTGAAATTCAACTTATTAAGTCCCTCACGCAACACTTCCGTTGTAACATCAGTTTTAAAACCTTATCAATCCTCTTAACTACAACTAATTTTATACGTTCACGCTACCATCACCGATAAGTAAACCGCGCGGTCCCTACGCGGTTTCAAGCAATACCCATAATGGTCAAGGGATCACAAGTCAACGCATAAGACCCCACGGCTCTGCTATTTAGAAGTTCTCTTCTTTTTTATAACTCTTTTTTTTTTTTGTTTTTTTTGTTTTTTTTGTCTTGACCGTATAAACTCGTATAATTTTATTTTTATAAAAAAAAAAATTTGTATTATTTTAATTTTATAATAAGAACATCTTAAATAAAAGAGAATTATCTTTTTAATATAATGATATAACTTAAATTATTGTTGTGAGTTTAATTTTATAAATTTGTATGTACATGAGCATGTTTGTGAGCATGTTTGTGAGCATGAGTGTGTATGAATGCTCATAATTTGTGTATGTGCATAATGAATCTATATACATAAATATAAACTTGAGATTATATTATTTAAAATTCAGGTTAATTTATTTAATGAACTCAAATGATAAAATTTTAACAATATTTAATTAATTAGATTAGTATGGATGACTAAACCCAATTTCTAACCCAGTTTGTAGAGAGAGAAGCTCCCGACTTTCTAGAGAGAGAGAGGCGTCTTTGGCTGTTTGTGGTGGGGGAGGGGGGCTTCACGCCTCCCTCCTCCTTTGGTTTCTTTGGTTTTTTGAGTGTTTGTTTTAGTCTCCCACCCTTTAGGGGTGTGGAAGTTTTGTCTCCTCGGTGTTGATCCGGAGGAGTTTATTTGTTTTGTCTAGTTTTAGTTTGTGGTGGCAAGAGAGTTCTCTGTGGAGGATGTCAGAGGGGCGTGGTTGATCTCCGTGTGTTCGACGGCGGAGTTTCAGTGGTATCGCTTTTCTTATGGTCGGATTTTGGTGGCTAGATCTACGTTTCTCCGTCGTCTTCTGGTGAACACGCACCTTCTAGCCTCTTTCGCCGTCAATCTCCGGTGCTTCTGCCGCTCTTCACGGCCGTGGGGTTTCTCGGTGGTCGGTGCGTGGGCTTCACGCGCCAGTGCTTTCTTTCTGATTTGGGCGCGCGTGGGGCTTCAATCCGTGTGTTTTTTCGGCATGTATGGTGGGGCTAGTGGTGATCGGAGGTTTTTCGGTGTTTGGGGGTTGAGGGGATGCTCTGGCGCCGGCGCGTGTGTTACACGCGCCGCCACTGACTGTGGCTCTCCCGGAAGACAGATTCCCCTTTGAGCTCTCCTGTGTTTTAATTTAGTTATGGGTTTCTCTGACAGTTTGCATTGTGCGTGTACTAATTCAATCTTTGGCTTTTGCCCAGTTTGTGTGACCGACTCCTTGTTCAAGTAAAGGTGTATGTCAACGCAGAGGCACCATTCTGTTGGTTGGATTTTTTTAGTTGCAACTGTCTGTATTTATTTGAGTCTGACTCAAATTGCTTGTACACCTCGGGTGGATGATTGCTGGAATGTATGTAGTCTGAAATGTTTGTTGTAATGGTTGATTATATCAATGAAAGTTCAACTTTCCTTCAAAAAAAAAAAAAAAAAAAAAATTAGATTAGTATGAATTTACAAAAAATGTAAACAATCATAATATTTACTTTATATAAGAAATGAATAGTTAATTGAGCAGCTCATAATAAGATCGAGCTCGACTCGTATTCGAAATAAAATTAAAAGAGTCAAGCTTGAACATAATATCTAGCTCGGTGATAAGTTCGAGCTCAACTCGTGTTCGAAGTAAAATTAAATGAGCCAATCTTAAACATTCAATACTCGACTTAACTCGACTCAGTTCGAATACAGCCCTATGTACATATATCACCCATTCTCCCATTTCTTTTTTTCAAATTCTTAGCTCTTTGTGTGCTATAGAGTTTCCGAAGGTGCTTTTGGTATTGTCGATCTGTTCTCCATTTCCTGACTAATGTTTGCCGCACTTGCTTTTGTTGGGGACATCATTGTGGGTGTAACGCTCCGCGTTTTGCAAAAAGGTGCAAGTGAAAATTTTAATTTTTACATGATATTACAATATCGTCAAAGTTAAGAATTGGCAGCGAGATATTTTTTTTTTCTTAACTAGGAACATAACACTACAGAGCTGACCAAATTACCTCTAAACATTTATTAAAAGTCATTAGTTTCTTAATGCTAAATACATTAAAAGCATGTGTCACAGATAACACATAAACATACATGAAAATTCTACTGAAACATACACTCCACAGAAATACAATACAAATATAAGTGTCCACAGAAATACAATACAAATATAAGTGTTTACGAAGAAATATAACTGGCTAAATAAACGTTAGCCTTAACTACAAAGAAATTCTTCTTTCCAAAAGTTGCTGATTTCGGTTTGGCCAAACTCTGTAACAGGGAAAATACTCATATCACTATGACAGGAGGAAGGGGGACTCCTGGTTACGCTGCACCAGAAATATGGATGCCATTTCCCATAACCCACAAGTGTGGTGTTTATAGCTTTGGGATGTTATTATTTGAAATCATAGGTAGAAGAAGGAACCTAGACAGCCGTCTTTCAGAGAGCCAGGAATGGTTCCCAATGTGGATCTGGAAAACGTTTGAAGATGGAGAACTAGGAGATCAATTGACCATAGTTTGTGGAGTGGAGGAGAATCATAGAGAAACGGCAGAGAGAATGGTTAAAGTTGCTCTCTTGTGTGTTCAACATAAGCCTGCATCCAGGCCTGTGATGAGTGCTGTTGTGAAGATGTTGGAAGGAGCAGTAGAAATTCCAACACCTTTAAGTCCATTCCAGCACATGTTGGATGTTGCTCCTTTCCCTAATGCATCTTCCAATCCATTACAGACTGATAGCACATTTGATTCAGAATATTCATCTCAAACAGTTACAGGATCTGGCTTTGTACGTGCTACTCCTGCGATGAGGAAATATGAGATTGAAATAGCCTCTTGCTAGGTGGCTAATGAAGAGTCTGTGTGTGTGCGTGTTCTAAATTTCATTTATGATGTTACGTGCCTACAATCCTATGAAGGAAGGAGTTGTTGAAGAAGATAGCTTGGCTGGAGGGAGTTTCATGACAGAAGGAAGTATGGTGACAAAAGTTGTCCTGCAGTAGCACGACACTCTTTATTTACAAATAAGAGACATGTTGTCTCAGCAAGTCTCTTAGTAATTTACTAGTCCTTTGTATTACTTTTTTTTTTTTGAAGGGGTCCTTTGTATTACTTGAAACTGTGTATTGCGTTTCATCTATAGTTCTACCATGTAATCATCTATATGATAAGGAAATTTATTAATAAAGATATAGGCGAAGTTATTTATCCAACTCTTATAGTTGATTGGGAGGCTGGAGTACCTCGAATACCTTTGTTCATTATAGGTAAATTAAGGAAACTAGATCTTGCCACCTACCACTTTTTCAAACCTGATATCCATTCCCAAACACAAGCCGGTAACAACTTGTTATTAGAGCCAGGTTTCGACACGACGGACCTATTGGTTGGAGCATCTAGAGAAGGAGATGGGTTCATTGATCCCTGGCCATTAGCCGATGGAGGAAAGAATTCTCAAACGAATGGAGAAGATGATGGCTGGCATCCACAACTAATTGGTGCATC
This sequence comes from Alnus glutinosa, assembly GCF_958979055.1. Lineage (NCBI taxonomy): Eukaryota > Viridiplantae > Streptophyta > Magnoliopsida > Fagales > Betulaceae > Alnus > Alnus glutinosa. The sequence goes on from NC_084888.1 coordinate 28,547,369, forward strand.
TAATTGCAGGAGACTCTTCGGGTGAAGCAATCTCAGTAATAGTGTTAGGATCAGTAAATTAGTCACCCATGATGAGCTGTCCGGAAAGTCATCAGGGTCAGAGAAAGGGTACTCGGGGTTCTCCACAAGAGGAATCTCAGTACTGCAATGCATTGATCATTTTTGGGATCCACTTTGATCTCATGGCCCTGAACAAAAGTGGTCAAAGACACGGGGGAACTGGTGAAACCAGAGATATTGCTATAGAGTTGTCGATCGAGTTCTACATATGCAGTAATGGGATTAAGTAGTGCTAAATACTCTCATTTACGGGCTTTTAAATATCAGGAATGAGTTTAAATTAAGGATCAGTAAAGTCATTGAGTTTTACCCCCGCTCAACAAGCACCCTACGCTTCTCAAAGCACTCAAAGTAAGCTTTTTTCTCGTTTGGGTTGCAGAACTTCGATCTTCTCTATATAGGAGAGCATCTTGATCAGTTGCAACCTGGAAACCACAGGTTGGAGTAGAAGTACCGAAAGAATTAAAAACAGTGAATATTACAAATAAGAAAGAAAAAAAAAAAACCAGTATTCCAAAATGATTTTGATGAGTATCTGGCTCTGGCAACAAAATTTAACCACCAACTGAAAACAAATCACAAATTCCAATTTAAGGGCTAATAATTTAAATCTAGTTTCTATAGTTTAAGATTAGCGCTATAGAAGACCAACAGTGCAAGGATGATCAACAATATACCAAGTCAAAAAAAGTCTTATCCTTCATTGATGTGCATACATCAATGGTGCCTCTCAAAGTAAAACTTAAGGAGATTAGAAAATGCTAGTGTGATGGCCAAAGCTTCATTTGTGGTAACTGAAGTTGACAACTGAAAATTTCAGGGCAAGTTTGGGACAACTTTATATAGAACCCGTACCAGAACACAATCTAACAACAAAAAAATTAACAGTTTTAATCTGGAAGGCACCTTCGGCTTCCACAATTAACATAAGAACAACCTTGAGCTTTGCATTAAGACCTTTTGACTTTTGGCTTCACAATCAACTATAGGAAGACCTTATGTCTTATTATTTAATTTGGAAGACATCTTTAGCTTCTATAGTTAAAATAGGACAACCTTCTGGCTTCATTTTTAACTTAGGAAGACCTTCTAGCTTCCCAGTTTTATTATCTTTTGTTCTTATTGATCAACAGTATGTAATAACATGTCTCTCTAAAAACCATTATTTTGTATTCATAATCATCCTTTTTCATTTCGCAAATCATTTTAATTCATGTGAAACGTATAATTATGTTTTTCATAAAGTACTCGGTTCGCAAATCATTTCAACACGTGAAAAATACTTGAAAAGATATAACTATGTTATTCACAAAATACTCGGCTCATGTAGTTGTAATAGTGAAAAACTTTATCAAATACTTTAATAAGAAAATTAATATCATTTCTCAGTAAGTAGTTACACTTATCACTTCCCAGACTGCCTAAAAGTTCTTATTGTCTTAAAAACTCATTGCACTTTATTGCACCCACGGGCAACAGTATATTAGTCTAATATTAATTTAAAAAAGCTAAGATCTAGATCATTGATTATTTTCTTTATATTGTCTAAAAATAGACAACATAACGACATATATCTAAAATGTTATAATGTCATTTGGACATCATAACGACTATGTAACTTTACCAATAAAGCATTTTTACACGGGTATTACTATGCATTAGTAAACATTTATCTAAAATGTCTAACATTATTTGGGTATTATAACGACACTATTGTAAAATACCTAATAATATCTAGATAGCATAACAAAGCTTTTGGGTATGTGTTGGAGAAATAATTAACACCAAAGACATGTGGACCTAAGGTAGTATCGGGGGTCGAGCCCATCGGGTTGGCCCAGCCAGATCAGACCCAAGTACAAGACCATTCGTTATCTCCAAAAAGACAGATCTTCAGAATATATCAAAATAAGCTTTTATCCCATCAAATATGGGATAAGGTACCTAATAGAATGACATTAGTTAAATGGGTAGTGTCCTATTCAGTTTGGACTCTACTACCCAATTTGAATTCTATGAAGATAAGACTCAAGACTACGTGATTTAGGACTCAGACTCCTAATCAGAAAGATAAGATTCAAGACTATGTGATCTAGGACTCAGACTCCTAATTAAATTATGCTCCAAGCACTCTAGCAGTTTTATAACTGTGAACTGTGAGCCTATAAATAAGACTACTACGCCAGGTATTAAAAAACAAGCACATTCTCCGAGCTTTAGAAATTACTGATATTCTCCAGAAAATTAGTTTGAACTGACTTAGGCATCGGAGTGGGGGCCCGGTCGGTACCCCATAGTCCGACGAGCCGTTTATTATTTTGCAGATTACGAGGAGAGCGAAGATTAAGGAAGGCAACGAATCACAAGGCAACATGTCACCGTACCGGAAACTGTACCAACAGTATGTTTGGCAAGCGACTTGCCTAAAAAGAATGATTAAATATAATATATTTCCCTGAGATATTCAATTACACTTTTCTTATATTCGATCACAATTTAGACATTCACTATATCGACATAATTTAAATTCTAATAACTAGAATTGACAAAAATTAAGGATAAAAGAAATATACCTACCAACCCCATCCAAACTTTATTATTATTCTAAATATTTCTCATTTTTTTCCTTGTTGCACTCTAGTGAGAGTGAGAGAGTGAGAGAGCAAATTTTTGAATGAAAAAATGCTGCAATCACTACAAAAATTTTTTTAATTTTTTTTCCTTTTCTTTTTAAAAGCCAGATCTCTATCTCTCGTCTCTCCTCTTTTCTTATTTTTTTTCAACACTCTTGTCTCTCCCCAGCTCCCACGTACATCTCTCCCCATTTGTCATCAAAAAAATGGCTCACTTTGTTTGTATTTTTCTCAACAGATCGACGACGACTCACCCCATCCGGACGCACGATGGTGATTTTTGGTACTTTTGTTAATATTTTTTGGTCCTTTTTGTTAGTCGATCTGTTTAATTGGTTTCTTTTGGTGTTTTCGATCTACTCATTATTGGCCAAATGGATCTTTTTGAAGTGGGTATTTGGTGTTTTCTGCTCATTCTCGGCCAAATGGGTATTTTTGAAGTGGGTATTTTTCGTTGATTGGTGGCGTGGGTATTCTCGCCGGATCTCGACGACGAGTTGGACGAAGATCCGGCGTGGATCTCGCCGGATACACCGGCCCTTTTTCCAGATCTTGCCGGATCACTGGATCTCGACGACGTACACCGGCCCTTTCTCCGTATACCGTATACAGTATACAATATTAGAAAGAAAAAAAAATGAAGAAGAAAAGAATAGATCTGTTCTTTTCTTATATTTTTTTTTTTAAAAAAAACAAATCCTGATTTTGGCGACGTAGGTAAGGAATAGGTGGCTAAAAATATATAACTTTCCATTTTTTTTTTTAAAAAAAATTTGTCATGTTCACAGTAATAAACGTGGCTAGTTAGCCACGTGTATTTCTGTGCACGTGGCACAGTGGCCACGTTTATTACTATACACGTGGCGAATTGTACAATTCGCTACTACCGGATCTACCACGCTCCTAACACGTGGCGAACTGTAAGTGGCTAATTACATGTTTTTTTGTAGTGACTGGTCCGGCCTATGAAAGCTAATTAAGCGGTGAAAAACAATTCTGGAATTCACATGCATTTGCCAAATGTAGGCGTGACCAAATTAATCCACCAGAATGTTTTAGAACATGCAGAACTACAACACTTTGGAGCGATGGAACAACCATTGGAATATACTTGAACAAGCTACAGTACGTGCACAAGAAGTAGATGCGAAGTAAAACTTTCTAGAATTCATTGGAAAGTCCGAATCACACTATAAAAGAAAGCAATTAAACTTTCACTATAAATCTGTACTTATTTATTTATTTATTTTTATATATGTATATTTTTCAGAAAATATTTTTTCGCCGAAAATATTTTTCGGTGTTTGGCGCGTACAGAAAATCAAAAATATATTTTATATTTTCATTCAATCATATTAACTTATAAAAATCAATTTTTATTTAGAACATGTAAATATTAATGTAAAATAATATAAAAATTACCGGTGACAAGATTTAGTCATTAACTGGCAGGATTTCGGCTACTTTCACCGGATTCCGGCTACTATAGCCAAAATCCAAATAGTTTTCGTCGGAATCTGAGTTGGCCGAATTTCGGCAAAAGTGACAAGAATCTGGCATTTGTGCCGGAATCTGAACTTGATTATTATTATTACTAGCTCATAACCCGCGCAATGCGTGAGATTATTAATTATAATTTAATTTTAAAACTTAAAAAACATTTCCATTGCACATAGAACATTGCATAAATATATAAATCATATAAAATTTTACTATCAAAAGAACCATAATTTTACTTTTAATCGATATAAATTAAAACATTTAAAAGATTCATAGATGTGCAGTTTAAAATGGAAAGAAGTGTAAAACAAAAACAAAATAGCAAGAGAAAAATCTGGATTATGATTATCAAAGCATTAATAGTAAGATTAATAGTAGGAATCTTTGATATTGTTAGTGTGATACCTATTATGTTTCAATAGAGCAAACTAAACATTTTTTTAATGAATACAAAATAAAACAAAATTTTTCATTTAACATTTAATGCAATCAATTAAATCATCTCACATATTGTCGGTGTGAAACATATTATATTTCAATTCTATATAATTCTGAACAATCAAAAAAGTAAATGAATGAAAAAAAAAATGATGGGTTCACGCCACGTGTCACAATTGTAGGCTAACTCTAAGTTAGAACTCGGCTTTTGTGTACAAAGTGTGTGCAATAAATATTACTCTAAATTAAAACATGTTAAAATCTTTGTTCCCATAGGTGTAGTTTAGAATGAAAATAAGTACGAAGAAACATAGCAAGAAGAAAACCATAATTTTAATTATCAAAGCATAAAATAGAAAATTAGCATGAATTTTTTATATTGTCAGTGTAATATCTATTATATTTCAATCCAATATAATTTTGAACATTTGAAAAAGCAAATGAATAAAAAAAAAATAATGGGTTCACGCCACGTGTCACAATTTTAGGCCAACTCTAAGTTAGAACTCGACTTTTATATATATGATGAGGAAAAATTTTTAATTTTAGATTTTTTTAAATAATTCTCATCACTTAATGTTGCACCCATGATCTTTTCATTGAAGCACAAAAAATAGCAAGAAGGAAATCATGATTTTGATTATCAAAGCATAAAATAGAAAATTGGCAGGAATTTTTTTATATTATTGGTGTAATACCTATTATATTTAATCCTATATAATTCTGAACATTTAAAAAAGCAAATGAATGAAGAAAAAAAATGCTGGATTCAAGCCACGTGTCACAATTCTAAGTTAGAACTCGTCATTTATATATATGATAAAGAAAAGTTTTTAATTTTAGATTTTTTTAAAAAATTCTCACCACTTAATGCAACACCCATGATCTTTTCATTAAAGCACAATATATTTGTTAAAATAATGACAAAACCGGTTCAACTTTTAAAATTCACCGATTTTTACTTAAAAGACTGGTTTAGTGTTTAAAAATGATGGGTTCGTGCCACGTGTCACAATTCTAGGCCAACTCTAAGTTAGAATTCAGCTTATATATATATATATATATATATATATATATATATATATATATATATATATATATATATATATATATGATGATAAGGAAAAGTTTTTAATCTTAGATTTTTTTAAAAAATTCTCACCACTTAATGTTACACCCATGATCTTTTCATTAAAGCATAATAAATTTATTACAATAATGACAAAATCGGTTCAACTTTTAAAATTCACCGATTTTTTACTTAAAAGATCAGTTCAATATTTAAAAATGATGGGTTCATATCACGTGTCACAATTCTAGACTAACTCTAATAGTATATGATTATTATTATTATTATTATTATTATTAGTATGCATATGTCGATGCCGTGTGTGCTAAAGCACCTCACAAATCCAATTAAACTTTAACTATAAATCTGGACTTTTTTTTTTTTTTTTTTTATTATTATTATTATTTATTTTTATGCATATGTTGTTGCCGTGTGTGCTAAAGCACCTCACAAATCCAATTAAACTTTAACTATAAATCTGGACTTTTTTTTTTTTAATTATTTTGAAGGGAACTATAAATCTGGACTTGATTATTATTATTATTATTATTATTTATTTTTATGCATATGTCGTTGCCCTCACAAATTCTTCTCTCAATAACTTAACTTATGGTCGTTTGGGTGTTCGATTTTTGAAATTAAAATTGAATTTTTATGTAGTTTGCGAATTTCAAGAAAAAGAAAATGTGTTTGGATGATGTGTAAAATTTAAATTCTTTTTGAAATTGTATTTGGGTGTTGAATTTTTGAGATTAAAAAGTAGTATTTCTTAATGGTAGGAAATGATTTAAAATGATTGGAGGTATGAAAAATTATGTATAATGATCGGTGTTATTAAAAGTAGCGTGGAATAATGATTAAAATAAAAATTATTAATTATAAAAAAATATTAAAACTATTATTTAATTTAAATAATTATTATTTGTGTTTAGTGGGTGTACTGTGTTGAAGGACATGTGGGACCCACGAGAAATCACGGCAGGTTTTGAAAAATGGCTGAATTCTAGGTTTTTTTTCCAGAATGAATTCGGATTGGATTCAAACACCCGGTTGGAAGAAAAAAACCCGAAGAGAATAATGATTCTCTAGCTTTTGTTCCAAAGAGAACCATTAGGGTTTATTTGAGTTTGTGATTTTAAAAAGTACGACTTAAAAAATTGCGATTTTAAAATATGCGATTTGAAAAAGCAATTTTTAAAAACACAGTTATGCGTTTGGCAAAATTGCAGTTTCGCCTTTAAAAGTGCAATTTTTAACCAAATTGTAAAAACTGAATCATTCGAAAATTGCATTTTCAAAAAATTGCATTTTGAAAATGTAGAAAATATCCCTCTTCATATCGTAGTTAAGAAGTGTTTTTTTGAAAACGCAAAATTTTAAAGTCTGCCTTTTCAAATCGCAGTTAATGGGGGGTGCTTTGTAGAAAATGGAGAATTTTAAAAGTTAACCTGCGATTTTAAAGGTCAAACTGCAATTTACCAAATGCTTGAATATATTTTTAAAATTTATTTTTTCTAATCATATATTTTAAAAGAGTAATGATTGAATTCTACCCAAAGATACAACTTTTCACCACCTTGCCTATGTGGCAAGGTAGTCCCCTACCTTAATTTATTTTTAAAAAATAAAAAAATTCAAAAAGTAGTGGGGGACCTTGCCACATAGGCAAGATGGTGAAAAATTGTATTTTTGAGTGGTATTCAATCATTACTCATTTTAAAATCGCTATTTTTTTAAATCACAAACTTTTGTAGACAAAAGATACACTATTATAAGTTGTGTTAAAGGGAGAAGAAATCAGATGAGTTGTCTTTCTTGCCTATTTTTTTATGCCTTAAATTTCACCGTTTAGTTTTGTTGGCCTTGCCTTTTGCTGTTAGTTTAAAATGACATAGTTTTAGCATTAACAGGTGTTACTCTAAACGGCAAGGTCAACAAAATTAAACGGTGGAATTTAAGGCATAAAAAAGGCAAGAAATACAACTCATCTACTTTGTTCTCCATTATAGTTTATCTTTTGTAACAAGTTTGACCAGTCAATTGCAAGTCATTAGGAAAAAAAAAAAGAAAAAAAGGCAAGTCATAAGAAAAAACATGTCCACTTTCTTCTCTAAATAACACAATTTAGGGTATGTTTAAGTTTGCGATTTTAATAAATGCGATTTAAAAACTAGCGATTTTAAAATATGTGATTTGAAAAGCAATTTTTTAAAACACAGTTATTTATTTAGCAAAATCTTAGTTTGACCTTTAAAAGTTCGATTTTAAACCAAATCGTAGAAAATGAATTATTTGGAAATTGCATTTTTTTTTTTTTTTTAAAAAAAAAAATTGCATTTTGAAAACGTAAAAATTTTGTCTTTTCAAATTCCAATTAAGAAAGTGCTTTTTTGAAAGCGTAGAATTTTAAAGTCTATCTTTTCAAATCGCAGTTAAGGCATGTGTTTTTTTTTTTTTTAAAACGCACAATTTTAAAGACTAACATGTGATTTTAAAGGCAAACATCGATCATGCCAAATGCATAACTGTGTTTTTTAAAAATATTTTTTCAAATCATATATTTTAAAATCTCTATTTTTCAAATCACAAGCTCAAACAGACCTTAAGTTGTGTTACAGGGAGAAGAAAGCAAATGAATTGGAACAATTTGCAGAGATTTAGTAAGAATGCATTGGTTGCATACTTTTATTGGTTACACGTTTGTTCTTATGAGTTGCAAAATTTTTTTCCTAATGACTAGCAATTTACCTGTCAAACTTGTTACAAAAGATAAACTATAATAAGTTGCGTTAAAGGGAGAAGAAATCACATGAGTTGTATTTTTTTGTCTTTTTTATACCTTCAATTCCACTGTTTAGTTTTGTTGGTGTTGGTACAGTTTCCGGTACGGTGACGTGTTGTCTTGTGATTCGTTGCCTTCCTTGCAATTAACTCTCCTCGTAATCTGCAAAATAATAAACGGCTCGTCGGCTCGTGGGGGTGCCGACCATACCCCCACTCCGATGCCTAAGTCAGTTCAAACTATTTATTTTTTGGAGAGTATCAATAATCTCAAAGCTTAGAGAATCAGCCTCTTAAAAATACCTGACGTAGTGGTCTTATTTATAGACTCACAATTCACAGTTATGAAACTACTGGAATGCTTGGAGCATAATCTAATTAGGAGTCTGAGTCCTAGATCACATAGTCTTTAATCTTATCTTCATAGAATTCAAATTGGGTAGTAGAGTCCAAACTGGATATGACACTCTCTTTAGCTAATGTCATTCTATTAGGTACCTTATCCCATATTTGATGGGATAGAAGTCTATCTTGATATATTTGGGATATGCGGCTTTTTGGAGATAATGGATAGTCTTGTACTTAAGTCTAATCTGGCCGGGTCAACCCGATGGGCTCAGCCCCCGATACTACCTTAGGCCCACGTGTCTTTGGAGCTGATTATTTCTCCAACAGTTACCCCCTAATTCTCTTATTTGAATTTAGAATGTCAGAGAATTAAGTACCTCAATTTCTGAATCTGGATCTTCCATAACCTGTATCTAACAATTGCCGCCTCTGTCAAAGTAATTATGAAGAACAATGCCTTGAATCTTTGGATTGGAGTGGCGTCCGACCTGATGGATGCCAATTCAATTCTTGGACACTTGTGATCTGTCGGAGTACTAATAGAAACTCCCATAAATATCTTCTACATAAATGCCTCTACATAATATTGTCGGTCGAGCCAAAGTTGTGAAGATGATCTTTTACTCTCGGTAGGAGATGGATCGGACTGATGTAGTTGATTTCACCAAGATTGTGGTGAAATGCCACTCTGAGAGAACACTTTGCGTACAACTTTCCTGAGATCAAGGTTCTGTTTGACAAAAAAGAATAAACCGTTGAAGAAAAAGGCTTAACATACCAGAAGCTTCTTCATCGGTAGTGCTTCGTAGACCGCTTCCACAAAAATCTCTCTTGGCGGCTTTAGAGGCTCAGACTAGTGCTGAGGCTTTGGTTGTCCGAGACTTACAACGACTAGGGGCTTCTGGTGGCCCGAGGTTTTGTACTTGGCGTACCGAATCTTCTAATCTGAACACCATCTAGCTTGGTCTCACCTGTGAATATCTTTATTTTTGAACTTTGTAATGTTTGAATTCTTTGTTATGGAAAAACTTTCCATAACAAATTAATTCTCACTTATCCTCTAATAACTTGAACAAACAATCGGTTTGCGTAAGTTAACTCCGAGGAGGGTAAGAAAAATCTTTTGTTTCAAAAATCTTTTTGCTTTGACCTCCGGGACTAGGAGGGAAAAATCTTTTTGTTTCCACCTCCGGGACTAGGAGGGAAAAATCTTTTTGTTTCGACCTCCAGGACTAGGAGGGAAAAATCTTTTTTTCTGCCTCCGAGACTAGGAGGAAAAAATCTTACTTTGAGTTATCCTCCTTAACTTGAACAAACAATCGGTTTGTGTGAGTTATGACTGAGGAGGATAGGAAAAAATCTTTTAGAAGCGATGAACTTACTTGGTTATTTTTTGTAGAGGTGATATCCCCGTATGGTTTGTTATAGGGGTTGTCTCCCCGTAAGGTTTGTTATAGGGGTTGTCTCCCCGTAAGGTTTTGTTGTAGGGGTTGTCTCCCTGTATCTTTGTCTGAACTACTCCTGAGAGATCTTAATCTGAGAGCTTAGTGTAGCTTCGGTGATTTTCCCTTTGCATAAGCTTTAACTTTGTTGAGCTACCCCCCATAACTTTAGTTCGCGACCGCGGGCTAAGTTGTTCAAGGCGGATAGTCAGGTCCTCTTGGTATCTCGGACGATGGTGTAAAAGAGATCTCGGAGTTTGGAGTGAGTCTCGAGGCTTCAACCTGTAAATACTTGAACTTTCCTTTTCAAATGTATCTTTTCTTTTTCATGCAAATTTTTTTTTTTTTTTTGTAATGAACAAAATTTCAATGTTAATGAATGGAAGCCTTGGACATTTTGACTTTCACTTTCCTTATCTTATTAGCGGTAGAACATCATAATTTTTCAAACTGAATTGAACATCTTTACCTAGAAAAAAAGTTTAAAGTTTCTCACTCAAAAACTTCTTCCGAGACATATCTCGGTTTCTTATAAATCTTACTTTTTATACTAGAGTTACCCCCAAAACTTGAACAAACAATCGGTTTGTGTCAGTTTTTTCCGAGGGAAGAACTGGTCTAATTTTTTGAAATTTAAGCTACACCAAAAAAATTTGAACAAACAATCGGTTTGTTGAAATTTTTTACAGAGGAGAATAGAAAAAACTATTTGCATCAAAGTGTTGAGTCTTACTTGATGATTTTTTAAAGAGGTTTTATCCTCATACCTTCTTGAAGCTTTACCTTCTGGAAGCTTTATCATTCTGAAGCTTTGTCATCCTAAAGCTTTGTCGTTCTGAAGCTTTATCTCCCTGAAGCTTTATCTCCCTGAAGCTTTATCATCCTGAATCTTTACCTTCCTGTTTACCTTTCTGAAGCTTTACCTTTCTGAAGCTTTATTTTTCTGAAGCTTTATCTTCCTGAATCTTTATCTTCCTGGATCTTTCCTGAAGCTTTATCATTCTGAATCTTTCCTGAAGCTCTGTCATACTGAAACTTTTTCTTCCTGAATCTTTGCCTTCCTGAATCTTATCATCCTGAAGCTTTTATCATTCTGAAGCTTTACCTTTCTGAAGCTTTATCTTCCTAAATCTTTGCCTTCCTGAATCTTTATCTCCCTGAAACTTTACCTTCCTGAAGATCTGTCTTCCTAAAAAAACTTTACCTTCCTGTTTGTTTACCTTATTGAGCTACCCCCCATAACTTCAGTCTGCGACCGCAGGCTAAGTCGTTCGAGGTGGGTAGTCAAGTCGCTGAGTTTTACCTTCCTTTCTGAAGCTTTGTCTTTCTAAATCTTTGCCTTCCTGAATCTTATCTCCCTGAACCTTTACCTTCCTGAAGATCTGTCTTCTTAAACCTTTACCTTCCTATTTGTTTACCTTATTGAACTACCCCCATAACTTCAGTCTGCGACCGCAGGTTAAGTCATTCCAGGTGGGTAGTCAAGTCGCTGAGCTTTACCTTTCTTTCTGAAGCTTTGTCATCCTGAAGCTTTACCTTTCTGAACCTTTATCTTTCTGAAGTTTTACCTTCCTGAAGCTTTATTTTGCTGAAGCTTTATCCTTTTGAATCTCCAATCTCGTTTGTATCCTTTCCATAACCCTTTCGGGTCGTCCGAGGAAAGGACTCGGGCCAATTCTTAACCTTATCCTTCGGATACCCCCAACCGGGAGGTTTCAACCCTTTGTATCCTTTCCATGACTCTTTCGGGTTGTTCGAGGAAAGGAATCAGGCGAATTCTAATCGGGATATCCTTAACCTTATCCTTCGAAAACTCCCAACCGGGAGGTTTCAACCCTTTGTATCCTTTCCATGACTCTTTCGGGTTGTCCGAGGAAAGGATTCAAGCGGATTCTTTTCTGGATATCCTTAGTCTTATCCTTCGGAAACCCCCAACCGGGAGGTTTCAACCCTTTGTATCCTTTCCCTGACCCTTTCGGGTTGTTCGAGGAAAGGAATCGGGCTGATTCTAGTCCTCATCCCTTCGGAAACCCCCAACCGAGGGGTTTCTTCCCATTGAATCCTTTCCATGACCCTTTCGGGTTGTTCGAGGAAAGGATTCGGGCTGATTTTTCCCTGAGTATCCCCACCATAACTCTTTCGAGTCGTTCGAGGGGAGGAGTTGGGTGGACGTTGATGTAGCTTGATCATCTTTGGGTACGGTGATGTGTTGTCTTGTGATTCGTTGCCTTCCTTGCAATTAACTCTCCTCGTAATCTGCAAAATAATAAACGGCTCGTCGGCTCGTGGGGGTGCCGACCATACCCCCACTCCGATGCCTAAGTCAGTTCAAACTATTTATTTTCTGGAGAGTATCAATAATCTCAAAGCTTAGAGAATCAGCCTCTTAAAAATACCTGACGTAGTAGTCTTATTTATAGATTCACAGTTCACAGTTATGAAACTACTGGAATGCTTAGAGCATAATCTAATTAGGAGTTTGAGTCCTAGATCACATAGTCTTTAATCTTATCTTCATAGAATTCAAATTGGGTAGTAGAGTCCAAACTGGATATGACACTCTCTTTAGCTAATGTCATTCTATTAGGTACCTTATCCCATATTTGATGGGATAGAAGTCTATCTTGATATATTTGGGATATGCGGCTTTTTGGAGATAATGGATGGTCTTGTACTTAAGTCTAATCTGGCCGGGTCAACTCGGTGGGCTCAGCCCCCGATACTACCTTAGGCCCACGTGTCTTTGGAGCTGATTATTTCTCCAACAGTTGGCATTATCTTTTGCTGTTAGTCTAAAATGACATAGTGTTAGCACTAACAACATCTAAACTACACACAAAAAGTGAATACAAGTTATCCCACAACACCAATTCTAACACCAATTCTCCGTTCTCTCTCCTGGTCCTGAAGCAAACTTCTCTGATAGTCATGGCTACCGAGGAGGAGGTTGTGATATTCACTACCTCCTCCTCCCCCTTCCCACTCTCTTCCCTTTTCCTCCCTCCCCCTCCCCTTCCAGCCTCTTCCGAGGCTCCACCTGCCTTCTTGAAGGCCTTATCTGCCTCTTTTGAGGCCTTAGCTACCTCTTTTGAGGTTTTACCTTTCAATAACAGCATCATCGGCTCCTCCTCCACCGTCTTGTCGGATTCTGCTTCCCCCAACCGTTCACTTTGGCGAATCCGACTTTTTCTTGAAATTTTTGGATTTGGGTTTTTCAAACTCAGATCTGTTAATTTCTGGAAGCCCCACCCTCAAACACGCCATACCACCGTGCTCCTCGACTTCACCGCTTCCATCCGACACCGTTCTCGTCTCCATCAGGCTAGCACGCGCCGGTGCGTAGCCCTCACGCGCCCGCGAGTAGATCTTACTCGCTGGCGCGTGGTTTTCACGCGCCGACACGTAGCTGGTCATCCACCTCCGTGCGAGCTTCTCTTCCACCGCTGCTGTTACTGTTTTGTTGTATTTTTGTTGTTTTCCCACACATTTGTGGGTGTTTTCTGTACTTTTGTTTGTGTTTTGTTGGTTTTGTTTTGTGGTTTGAGTTTTGTAATTTGGTTTCGTTCTTCACCAACGAATCCTCTCCGGTCTTTGGCAGTGGTTCTTCTGCAACAACCATCTCCCGGTGGTTGTTGTTTTTACTGGTTGGGGCTCTTTGAGTCATTTTGCCATTTAAAACCGCCTTGTGCGGCCCCAGGAAAGGCCTGGCTCGTTTATGGTTTTTCTGAAATCATAGATGCTTACCATTGCCTACTGTTACTCGTTTGTGTTTGTATTTTGCTGCCTTTTTCCGTTGTGGTTTGGTTGGTTTGTAGTTTGATCCACTTCCCTTTTCCAATGTTTGAATAGAATATATATATATATATATATATATATATATATATATATATATATATATATATATATATATATATATATATATATATATATATATATACGCCCCTCCTTTTACAAAAAGGCGTAAGTGAAAATTTTTCAACTTTCACGTGACATTACTACAACATCATCAGAGTTAAGATTTGGCAGCAGAATATAATATATATCCAACAGGTTTGGAATGAATAACACGACAGAGCTTCTAACTGAAATACTTCTAGACGTTCATAAAGAAAATATTTAGACAAATACATGTAAACATGTGTCAATAGTGATACAGGAGAATACATGGATCTATTAGCAATCTTGTCAACATAAAATGTTATAAACACAAAAAAAACTATAAAATACAATCCATGCGCCCTTAGCTTTAAGACCTCTTGAATTCTAATATTTGTCTTTAAACCTGCACCAATATACATATATATATATATATATAGAAACAAAAACACAAAATACTAAAGTGAGTCTACTGTTTCCCATAATAATATAATTGCTGATTTATTAGATAAATGCAACACAATGCAAAATATGAAGTAATGATAGTTTTATATGCACAGTGATGTGTGTTTTAAATAGTACTCGCAAGCGCACGAATCGTTTGTAATATAGTGTGTGCAAGTGCAAGGTCGAATCCACAGGGAAATGGTCAAATATTGGTGTCTTGCTTAATCAACCTCATTTTAACCTAGTTCCAAAGGTTTGAGAAATGATTGAAGAACAAAAGACTAAAGGAAAAAGATGTAATGAAATATGCAAATTAAAAGGAACTAAGGTTAAGGAATCCACCAAACCAAATCCTACAACTCACACTCTTGGTTCCCACTTGAACACCCAAAGAACATTAAGCTTAGGGTGTTATTCAAGTTTCTTAACCATAAACCCAAGAATTATTAAATGAATCCAACACATTGACAAATCACAAAGAGTACCGATTGAAATCAAAACATCCAATGTATCATTCAATCACAATGGATATGATCATTCAAACCGATAAAACAATGTATTAGTCGGTTGAAACACATAAAATGTCCTCTATCCACCACTAACCACATTCATTGCAAAAGATAAAGCTTTAAATGAATGGAACTTGAACAACTAATATGATATATCATTAAATGTGCAAGTGGTACAGCAAGATTGTGAGTGTTATCAATGGAAAGGTTTCATCCTCAACCCTAGTTGAGGTTACTAGCCTTCCATGACTAAGAACACCACAAGAAAATGATGAACAACCATGGAAATGAAAGAAAAGCTCTACAAAGAGAAAGTATCTGAAAATAAACTACTGAATTACACTACAAGAAGCACGAAATTAAACCTATCTACAGAGTTTCTGCTCTATTCTTTCCTCTCCTACTCTCTCTACTACTCTCCAACAAGGGGCATGGCTATGGCTTTTATAGAAGAGAGCTAGGGCAAGAAATGACTCCTCTACCCTCCTCTAGGGTTCCTCTGCTGCTAGAGACAACCCCAAACACGAAACCAGCGTGTTCTGCAGCGGAAATCAGAGGGAGGACTGCTTTTTGGCTTCTGATTGGGCGTTCTGGCGCGCTCTACAAAAGCAGTTTCTGGGAAATTTCGATCGATCGACTTTTATTTCGATTGATCGACTTCGGGCAAATTTTCGATCGATCGAATTTTAAGTTCGATTGATCGACTTGTCAGAGTCTCCGAATTTCCAGTTATTTCCTTATGAATTTTGCCATTCCTCTCTTATTGTCCTACAGAAACAGAAAACACAAAAACTAACCACAACATTAGAAAATAACAAGGCTAAAGGTCTAACTAGTGCAAATCAAGGGGTTCAAATATACAATATTTGGCACTCATCACACAGTCTTATTATAAAATAAATCATGAGCCTCTTGCATTCAATCTTATAGAGACGTAACTCTAACGAATAGATTCAAGGAGATGTCACTCCAGTTATTATAATCTAGGAAACGTAACTTCTGTCTAGCGTGTTATAGGAGACGTCACTCCCGTTTAGCGAATGATAGGAGACGTCACTCCCGTTTAGCGAGTTCTAAGGAGACGTCACTCCTCTAACAATTTGTCTAAGGAGACGTCACTCCTCTAATAATTATTATCTTTTTGGCACAGGCAGACGTTACTCCCTGGTCCGTAGGCAGACGTCACTCCCTACTCTATTCTTTATTAATATTTTTGGCTCAGGCAGACGTCACTCCCTGGTCCGTTGGTAGACGTCACTTTCAACTCTTTTATAATTAAATTCATTAATTAAAATAACAAAATATGCAAAATCCACATGCGCAAACAATTAAATAAAACAGAAACCATAATATTATAGGAAAAATCAACCAGCTTCGTCCTCAGTAAGAATAGAGATACTTACAGCTTTTTGGTGCAGTTCTCATAATAGCTCATTTTTCTGCAATAAATATATATTTATATATATAGGATATCAGTATCAGTTTTCTTTTCCAAACATCTAATTTGTCACTTTTATATCTATATTAAAAATCTTTAAAAAGTTTAGTTAACAAAACCCCATTTTAAAACTAACCATCAAATAATAAAACACCCCAAAAATCATCAGATATTTTAGTATATAATTAGTCACAACCCACACACAACTCCATAGACATGATCGATTAAGGAAGGGTACAAGGAACCCGAATCTGCCAAATCACCCATAACGACAACTTCCATGAATTCCACTCCCAAAAACCGGCCAACAATAGTGAACATACTGCAAATAGGTTAGAACAGGGAGACAACCATTATCAACATCACACACGTGCTGTCCAAACCCACAAGAGGGGCAACAAGAAACCCATATGAAATCCAGAATTGGCTAAGAGACTACAAAACCGAAATACACCAAAACACACACACGGCTAGAGCACCACAATCCAACCAAAAACCCTCAATTCAACAAAATCTTTACACTAAATACTCACCAGAAATCCACAATAAATCAAATAGAAATCATTAGGAATTTCTGTTGAAGGCTGTAGAAATTCATCGGAAAACATCTCTAGGCTTCACCGAAAAATCGCCACTGGAAGTCGCCGGATTTCCGGCCAGAACCGCCGGAAATCACTATTGGGACCGTCACCGGCGATGACCCATGGAGAATCGGGTCTGGGTCTCGTCGGAGGGTCGGGTTTCTGCTCCGATTCTCCTAGGTTTCAGATCCTTCTGGGTTCGTCAGGTCCTCTCCTCTCTCCGTCGGTTTCTCGAGCAACGACCACCGAAAATCGAACCTCCAGTGGTCTTCTCCCTCTCTCGGCTCTCCTTCTCTGATTCACTCTCTCTCGGGCTATCTCTGTCTCTCAAGTCTCTCGGGTGAGAGATTGTAAAGAATAACAGAAAAGGAGAAGAAAGAAGAGAAAGGGAAAAGGATCGGGTCTCTCCTCTTTTTCGCTCCTGTCTCTCCCTTTTCCTCCCTTCTCCCCAACGATCATCTCTTTATCAGAGACTCGGATGGAGAAGAGAAGAAATGAGTACAGAGAAGATGGAGAAAGGAAAGAGAAAGAAATAAAGAGAGAAGAAGAAGAGAAAAATGATGAAGAAAGAAAAACTTAGTAACTAACTCAGTGGTGCGAATTCTGTTGAAAAATGAGGCTTAATTTATAGAAGTAAATAAACTATAGTTAGTTTTTATCTCAGTTAAATTAACATGAGTTAAAAAGTAAAATATCGGATTAACCCATAGTTAAATTAACCTTAGTTAACTTTAAAAATATCTAGTTAACCCATTGTTAACTTTTATCTAGTTAGATTAACTAGAGTTAATCTTTAATAATATATATATATATATATATATATATATATATATATAGTTAACCTATGGTTAACTTTTATCTAGTTAAATTAACTGGAGTTACTTTTAATAAAATCTAATCATTAATAATCATAAATATTTTTATATAAAATCTTTTTCATTTAATAACTCATTTGGGTATAAATCTAAACCCGTTTTAAGTCCAGTTCGTTTCATAAATAATGTTAATTTTTGAATAACATTATTGCATTGATAATATTATTATACAAAATAATATTAGGTCAAATAATATCATGTAAAATAAATATTTCACAATAATATTATATATCAATAATATTATTCTACAAAATATTTTCATATAATAATATTAATAATAATATTAACCCAACTAATTTTATCAAATATTTAGGTTTGTCTATTAATCAATTAAAACAGGTGGCGCATAAATAAGCAATTATCAGAATAATGTCGATCGAGTAATTAAAAGTGTGAATTGATCACCATAGATCTTAAATTCTATTTAAGATGACCTGTCTTAAAATCTAGGGTGTTACAATATATATAAACTACCGCATAAATGCTGTTAGTCTAAACGGCAAGGTCAATAAAACTAAACGGTGGAATTTAAGGCATAAAAAAAAGGCAAGAAATACAACTCATCTCCTTTCTTTTCCCTTATAATTTATCTTTATCTCTTGTAACAAGTTTGGCCGGCTCGGCTACCCATAAGTCTAAGAATCAGTAGTCAACGGCTCTGTTACATGGAAGTTCTCTCTTGAATTTGTGGATAACTTTTTTATCTTGTACATATATCATCCATTCACCCATCTCCTTTTTACAAATTCTCAGCTTTTTTGTGTGTTGTTGAGTTTTCCGAGGGTGCTTTAAGTATTGTCGATCTATTCTCTATTTCCTGACTAATGTCTGCCGTAGCTGCTATTGTTGTGATCAGCTTGGATAAGATTTTAAATATATTATTTTTATTAATTTCTTTCCCAGCTTTGTAATTTCTTTATTGAACAGCCGAGTGGTTCTTATTGAGCTCTAACAGTTTGCAGTAGTCATCATTGTAAAGATTGTTGTTGTGGTTAAGGTATGCCAAAAAGTAGCTGGAAGAGGTAGCAGCACTGTAACCACTGTTACTACTTCCAGAATTGTAACCACTGTTCCTACTTGGGATGACTCATGATTTCTGATGCTGACCATGGATAAATTTCTCAACGACTATGCTCCCAGAATGTGACATGATAAGAGATGCGAAGACGTTTAGCAATAAGATCATAACAACGATAACCCTTATTCTCAATGCCATAACCAAGAAAACAGCAAAGGCGAGAACGTGGTTTTAATTTAGTGCGTTCATGGGGTTGAAGGAGAACAAAACAAATGCAACCAAAAACATGAAGTGACTGATAATCAGGAGGAGAACCATACTGAAGCTCATAAGGAGACTTATTTAGGTTAGTGAGAGACGAGATTCTATTGATAGTGTAAACAGTAGTAAGAGCAGCCTCTCCGTAAAAATGTTCAGGAATAGAAGCAGAAAGGAGCAAAGCCCGAACAGTGTCTATGATGTGTTTGTGCTTACGTTCAGCACGACCATTTTGTTGAGAAGTACCAGGACAAGAATGATGGGGAAGAGTGCCATTGTTTTTTAGAGTGGTAAGAAAGGTAGATTCGCAATACTCCATGGCATTATCAGAACGAAAAATTTTGATACTGCAGGAAAATTGGGTGTGAACCATCTTTTGAAATTCAGACTAAATTTTTGGAAGTTCAGACTGATTTTGTAAAAGATAAAACCATGTGTATCAAGAAAAATCATCGACAAATATTACAAAATAACGGGATCCCCCCATAGTAGGAATGGGCACAGGGCCCCATACATCAGAATGCACTAAATCAAAAGGAGAAGAAGAAACAGAGTCACTTTTATTAAAAGGTAAAGCACTTTGCTTTCCTAGCTGACACGCAACACAATCAAAAGATTCAGACCCAACAAACCCTAATTGACCACAAATAGCTAAAGAATGAACACGAGAAATAGACGCATGACCCAAACGAGAATGCTATAAACTGAGAGATGTGGATGGTGACTGAGATGGAGTGGCAGCGGATACAGTAGGAGGAAGATGGAGAGATGAAAGCTCAAACAGACGTCCAACCTTACGGGCGGTCCCAATTAACTGTCTTGTTTGCGGATCTTGCACATCACAACCTCGATTAGAGAAATTCAATTCAAGACCAAGCTCACAAAGTTGACTAACAGATAAAAGATTTAATGAAAGATGAGGCATAAAATAAGTATCAGGCACAAACAATTGACGAGTAGAAACTGACCCGATGTGACTAACATTCAGATGTGAACCATTAGCAATGTAAATATTGGTAGGACAAGGTAAAACATATTTGAAGAAAATATTGGTGGCCATGACCATCTCAGAGGTATTGTGCAACTTCATAGTGGAGAATCAGGTCTCTTCTGAAATTAGTTCACTTAGAGCACTTTCCAAGGATGGCAATGGGGAGCGGTGAAGAAGAGAAGCCTGAGTATGCTCAAACTCATCCCGAATTGCAATAAGAAACTGGACAAGGCGCATACTATCACGAAAAGCGATGTATCGGGATGCATTAGTTCGATTGATCAATTCTGGCTCACAAAGAGACAATTGATTCCAAAGATAAGTCATTTGGGAATAAAAATCAACAATATTCTGACTTGGTTCTTGGCGCATGTGATTGAGCTTAGTTGCTATCTGAAAACACTGAGCAAGATTGGTAG
The DNA here is from genome assembly GCF_958979055.1 of Alnus glutinosa. NCBI lineage: Eukaryota > Viridiplantae > Streptophyta > Magnoliopsida > Fagales > Betulaceae > Alnus > Alnus glutinosa. The sequence goes on from NC_084888.1 coordinate 28,568,052, forward strand.
TGTTGTAACGTTGGGCTAACATGTCCCAAACTTCCTTGGCATTGTCAAGATTCCCAAAAGTCAGACTGATGGAGGCTACGCAAGTGTTGGCAAACCAAGAAATAATCTTGTAATGTGTACTTTGCCATGTTCGGAGGTGACTAGAAATCTCAGCACTAGATTCTTTTTCTCCGGCGATAGGTTTAAGTTCTTCACCATAGACATACTCCCAAAGACAATGTCCTTTAAGCCACCTACTCATAGATTGAGCCCAAGCAGGATAATTGGAGCCATCAAGAATTATTTGGACGGGTTGGGTAATATCTTTGGTATTGGGAAGAGTTGTAGTAATGGGTAAGGCCATTTTTTTTTTGAAACAAAAATCTGGTGTAGTGGGGTGTAGGATATGTTGTGAGCCTAGTCTAAAGGGAAAAATCAAGTGCAGCAGGGTATAAGATAATAGATATAGGCTTGATGGAAAAGGTAAAAGTCCGGTGTGGCAAAGAACAAAGAAATTGTGAGCTCAATTGGAAAACAAACTGGTGGCGGCGCGTTCTGGACGGCGGGGAATGGAACGACAGCCGCTGACCAAGAATCTGGTGGCCGTGACTGAGACTGGCGTGGAACAAGGCCAGAAACTCCGTGAGGCACGTGGCGGCGCATGGGATTACGTTAGCTTGAGAAGTAGCAAACATACCTCTTTGGATCACACAACCATAAATAAGAATTTCAAGGTCGATCACTGAGAACTTCAAGTTTCGAACTTACCGGCCACTTTGTTCATCGCAAAATCAGGAGCCTTGCCCTTGCCTTAGACTTTGTTTGGCCATATTCTTGAATCTCGTCCAGCCACCGCCCACACGTTTACTAGTATTTGTGCATTTCTGGGCACGGTGAAGCCACACGTACATCCCTACGTCATTCTCAGCTTTGGGGGAACTAGGAAAGGTTGTGGTGGGTGCAAAGTGCAAACAAAAGGTTTATTTCACTAAGAGCACTAACAATAGCTTCAATTCCTTTAAACTTTTTTTTATTATTATTATTTTTTAAATTTAAGAAATTAAACCACTTTTTGTTTTCCTATTTATATGCACTCCACGTACAATAGCTTCTCTTATCTTTTCCATATATTATTTAAATTAATGCTAAGAGAAAGAGAGATGAAAGAGAAATCATTTAAATATTGTTTCAAATAATGCTAGAAGAATAAAAGAGGAACTATAAATTTTTTTATATTAAAATAATGCTAAGGGGAACCAATTTTGATGCCCTAGATGTAGGGTACAACTTTTAGTTCCCTTGGTGTTTCCTTAGATTAGGGAACAACAATGAAATTTGATTCAGGTGATTTTTTAGGAGTTTTCCCTAAATATATGGAAGAGAATGAGATTTAGGGAATCTACTACTAGTGCTCTAAGCAGGGGGATTGAAAACATTACAAAGATCCACATATAGAATGCTTCCACACTCGGCTACAAAAACAATACAAGAAAAATAAATGGTCCATTCATGTCTTTAACTCCATACCCAAAAAAACACACACCTTACCTCACTCTTATAACTCCAGATTAACAACTTTCTACCAGTGGACAAAGGATCCCTCATTGCCAACCAAGTTACAAACACCTGTTTAAGGATGGAGAAAGAAAACCAAATCAAATCCCACCACTTCATCGAGTTGTGTCTAATACAGATTGCATAACAAGTATTTGAGCAAGAAAACTTACCAAATTTTGAAACAATCCAATGAGGAGTATCCTTTCCACCGAGAGGAACCAAACTTAATTGACTTTGAATCTCAACAAGTATATCAGATTGAGCAGGCCTTCACATCCACTACCCATCCTTGATGATCGTAGAAACCCGAGCATCAAGCTTGATTTGAGCATCATAAATCACACGAGGCCCATATTTAACATGAAGAACCCCATTTGAATGCCAATTGATGAGTGCCAAATATTGCATATTTGGACCCTTTAATTTACATGAGTTAATCCTTTAACTTTATTATTTTATGATGTTTTGGCTAATTTTGGTGTTTTTGCAGGCCATTGAAAGAAATTGACAGTTTTTTAGTAAAAATGTGTAGAAGGGCTGAAAAAAGTGGACTCCAAGCGAGTGCGCTTGAGCGCAGCCCCGGGCAGCAGCATGTCGCGACCGTGCGTGCTGCGCAGCGCAGCGCCTGTTGATGCTCGAGTGTGCTCGAGTGCACTTACACTGACCTGGACACGCAAAAACCCTAGCTAACTCTATAAATACCTCTTTCTTTCTTTTTTTCTTTTTTCTTTTTCATTTTTTCGTGGGGACGCAAGGCAGAGCGGCTATGGTGTCGTTCTCACTGGGATTTAGGGTTTTTGGGTTGTTTTAGACCTAGAACTCCAATCTTTTGTAAGTTTTTTTGATTCTAATGCATTCTTGTTGTTTCTTTTTGCTTTCTTTTGCAATGAGAGACTAAAATCTCAACTAGGGTTGATGATGAAGCCTCGCCATTGAAGAGAAACTATGTTTTCATGCTTGTTTACACCATTTAAGTTTATGGGTTTTTGATTTCTCATTGTTCTACTTCAATTATTGAGATTATTCTTTGATATCTATTGTGATTTTCGAATACATATGATGATTTGAGATAGTTTCATTAAATTGATGGCTTGAGTTTTTATTTATTAAAATGTTGGATATTCGGTGTGTTTCATCTACGGATATATTTGATGATTTAGTCAAACTAGATATCTTTTGTGATTTGTGTAAGGATGGATTCATTGAATGATTTAATCAATTTTTGAAGTAAAGTAGAACAAACCTAAGACTTGTATGGTGAGAAATTCAAATGTGTGTTGATGAACATGAGAATATGTTGCTATGATTTGGTGGGTGTAGATTCTTGAACCTTAGAACCCTATTTTTTTTATTATTTAGTTTATGTTAACTTTTGTTAAAAAGCCCTAAATTTGGAACTAGGTTAAAATAGGATTAGTTTGAATAGAGATTAATTTTCGCAACACAATTCCCTGTGGATTCGACCTTACACTTGCACACACACTATATTGCAAACGATTCGTGCGCTTGCGAGTACTTTAAAACTCACAACACCAATCATCAAACCAAAGGTGAATCTAAGAGCCATCTCTAATAGAAAATTTATTGAAATGTCGAGCTTCATCTTTCAACTTCAAAAGCTTATGCCAAATTCACGTGCAAATTTGAGGAATGCTTACCGACCAACAGCTTATCCTTCTCTATAAAATTGCCTCCACCCAAGCTATATAAAGAGACATATTTTGTTATGTGCCAAAAGCTTCTCCCTTTTAGATCGGGTTGTGTCTATTTATTTATTTTTTTTAGGGATAATTACCTATTCACCCTATAAACTACCGGTCATTGTCAACATGCCACCACGAACTGACACCCCGACCATATGTAAGAGAGTATTCAACTACCATTTTTGTATCTTTACCCCTTTTCCGTTAGTTAAATTCGTGAAAAGACTCAAATACCCTAACTTATAATCAAAATCTATAAAAAAATATCCTCAAAATTAAACAAATAATTTTTTTTTTTTTTTTTTTTTTTTTTTTTTTTTTTTTTTTTTTTAAATGGAAACTAGGGGGGTGGGTGGTGACCTATGAGCCACCCCCTAGAGGTGGCTCCGGCCACCCTAGGTTTTTTTGCATGGCCACCCTTTATGAAGGGGGTGGCCTGCGAGCCACCTCTAGGAAGCCACCCTAGGTTTTTCCTGGGGGTGGCTTGTAGGCCACACCCCCCCTCCCCACGGTGGTAGCCACCCCCTTTCTTTTTTTTCTTTTTTCTTTTTTTAATTTCTTTAAACAAAATTTAACGTCTAAAAATCGCATATTCCGTTCGATTTAATGAGATTCCTAGACAGAAGGAGGCAAAGGTACGGATGATAGTTGAATGTTCTCTTATGGTCGAGGTGTCAGTTCGTGTCGGTATATTGATAATGACGGTAGTTCATCGGGAAAAAGGTAATTACCATTTTTTTTTTTTAATGAAGTCATCAGTGTCAACCCTAGTGTTGATGCTAATAACCATGTATTAGAGTTGACTTGTTTTGGTCAACACTGATAATAGGGCATTAGCGTCGACTGTGGGGTCGACGCTGATGCCCTACATATCACTGTCAAGAACAGTCGTCGCTGATGTGAGTTTTAATTTTTACTTTAATCCAGATATAACACCATTGACGACATTGGTTTCAACACTGATATGTTATTATTAGTATTGACATTTGTCGTTACTAATGGGAGAATTTCGTCACTACTAGCTTCCCTTTTCAAACCTGCGCGTGGGAAAAAATTATCACCACGTTATTAGCTATGACATTTTAGCAACGACATTTTTGTCAACACTAATATTATTATTTTACTAACATAAGCAGCGACTATCAATGTTGACCCAAGCGTCGTTAACTCATTACTAATCACTACAAAAAAAACCGGAAATCGCCACGTGTCTACAGTACCGGTTACTGTAGACACGTGGCCAGAACGCCATGTGTTTTACTGGCCACGTGGCCATCTGTGGCGTAAAAAAAAATTGGCTGCGTGTATAAATGCACGCGGCCAATTGGCCGCGTGTATGAATACATGTGACCATCTGGCCACGTGTATTTTATCAACGTGGCGAGATGGCCACGTGTAAAAATACACGTGGCCGAATTTGGCCACGTGGATTTAAATACACGTGGCATTCTGTTGGCCACGTGTAAGTACGCCACGTGGCCAACTGGTGTTTTTTTAAAAAATATTTTTGGAATTCTTTTTTTTTTTTTTAAAAAAAAAAAAAAAAAAAAAACAAATAGTATGTACATGATAATATTACTATGTACACTATACCAAATTAGAGTTTATAAACTAATTAGTTTTGTACAGTATTCAAATAAATACTTGTATTTAAATTTTTTTGAATTTATTTTTATTAAAAATTCTTATTATATACCCCAACCTTAGATTTGTGCTATATTTAGTTATGGTTTATAATTATATATAGTATGTATTGTACTTATTGTTATGTTTTAGGGTTTACATGCAAGTTGATCACTACAAAAAAAAAATAGTTTTTCGCCACTTGCAGTTCGCCACGTGTATGGTCACTGTACACGTGGCGAACTGTTGGCCACGTGCAAGTGGCCACGTAAATACACGCGGTGGATCCGGTTGACACTAACTGCACAGTTGGCCACGTGTATTTTAATACCTGCAGAGAAGCCAAACTTGTCAAATAGAATATCCATCTGAATGTGTTGGTCTTGTGGTCCCGATCATTATAGCATACCTTACACAAGTATAAATTTGCATGCCTCTATCATTTGATCCAGTTCAATGTTCAAATCTTAGTTGAACTATCATTTGATCCTAGAGTTAGGGTTTATAACTATATATATAGTATATATATTTAGGGTTAGGGTTTATAGCTATATATAGTACATACACTTAAGATTAGGGTTAAGGTTAGGGTTTATGGCTTACATATAGTATGTACACTTAAGATTATGGGTTTTAGGGTTCAATTTTATGGTCAGGGTTTAGTATAGTATATATATATATATATACTTAGTGGTAGGGTTTAAATGTAGGGTTTTGATTTATAGTTTATGGTTTAGTTTTATGGCTTAGGGTTTAGCAATGTGTACAGTACATTCACTTAGGGTTGCATGGGTTTGTGTTTGTATTTGTATTTACATCAATTATATATATATATATATATATATATATATAATTTATTTTTTTCATATATCAATTTTGAATGATATACCTCTCATTTTTTTCCCCGAAGTTAGTTACCATGATGTGTACTTCATTTACACCTGCAGAGAAGCCAAACTTGTCAAATAGAACATCTATCTCAATGTGTTGGCCTTGTGGTCCCGATCATTATAGCATACATTATACAAATATAATTTTGCACGCCTCTATCATTTGATCCAGTTCAATGTTCAAAAGTGTATCAAACTGTGACTAACTCACTCCACGGGGGTGAAAACAGTATTTGTCACCAGCTCAAGTCCCATAATGTTGATTTATGAATTTTATCAAATTGTAAGCATAAAAAAAAAAAAAAAAGGTTTGGTATATATATTATAACACCAAATTAAGGTTTGGTTTTGTAAACCATCTACGTTAAGAAAAAAAAGAAAATGCAACATAACAAAGTTAAAAATCCTATCCATAATACTATATACATATATATAATATATGCATGCATGCATGTAAACGGCGTGCCGAAACTATATACATTTATAACGACTTGTATATACCCTATATACAGTATATACACTTAGGGTTAGGGTTTATAGCTATATATAGTATATACACTTAGGGTTAGGGTTTATAGATATGTATAATAGGTATATACACTTAGTGTTAAGGTTTATGTCTATATATAGTACTAAATGCATAATTAAACCAAATTTGTGCTATATATATATGCATAATTATACGGCGATGAACAAAAAAAAAAATGCAACATAACAAAGTACATACACTTAGGGTTAGGGTTTATGGCTATATATAGTATATAGACATAGGGTTAGGGTTTATGGGCTATGTGCAATATGTTTATAGTATATTTACGTTTTACGTGTTGAGTACTTTACATATATATGGTATACTTATAAGTAAACTTTAACTCTAATTAGGCTTTGCGTTAATGGAATGCTAATCTAATAAAACCCTAACCCTACCTATATATATATATATATATATATATATATATATATATATATATGAAATACATCATTTATATAGAATATTATACAGTATTCACGTCAAGAAATTTATATACACAGTATATATATATATATACTTAGACTTAGGGTTTAAGATTTAGTTTTAGGGTTATCGTTTAGGGTTTAGTTTTATGGGTTAGGGTTTATGTAAACTCTATATATATTAGGGCTTAGGGTTTAACACTATATATATTACATACACTTAGGGTCGGGTTAGGGTTTGTGTTTGTGTTTGCATTTACAAATACAAATATATATATATATATATATATATATATATATATATAATTTTTCGTTTTTTTATAAAAAACAAAAAAACAAATGGCGACATGTATTAGTATACACGTCGCCAATTTAGAGACGTGTATACTTATACACATCTCTAATTGGCCGCGTGGCATTACGCCACGCGGCCAAAATTTGGCCAGGTGACCTGCACGGGACAATTCCCGCGCGCCACCTGGCCAATTTTTAATTATAAAAATAAAAAAAAATAAAAAATGGGTAGCTTCCGGAGGAAGCTAACCATTTATCTCCCTACCTCTCGATCACTCTCTCACTCCCTTAGCTCTCTCACTCTCTCAGACTCTCCCTCAGCTCTCTCACTCTCACAGACTCTCCCTCAGCTCGATCTCGATCTCTCTCTCACTCTCACAGACTCTCCCTGACTCTCCCTCAGCTCTCGATCTCTCTCTCACTCTCACTCTCTCTCTCTCCCTCTCCGTCTCCGTCACGCACGTCCGCATCGACCACCGCCCTCCGCTGTCTTCTCCGGCCAGCTCCCTCTCCGGCCGTCACAGCACCACGCGTGCAACCTAGCTCTCTGTCTCCCTCTCTGTCTCTCTCTCTGTCTCTCTCTATCTCTCTGTCTCTCTCTAGCTCTCTGTCTCTCTCTCTCTCTCTCTCTAACCGAACCATAGTCGGAACCAGTACTCTTTGGGTAATCTCTACATCTCTCTGTCTCTATCTCTCTCGACAAATCTCTCTCTCTACATCTCTCTCTCTCTCTCTCTCTCTCTGAAACCTCGATAGTGGGGGATATTATATGTTGACTAATATTGTTTTAATGCAGGTACAATTTGGCTAAGGAGCATAAAATACACCCCAAAAAATATTTGTGCATAAATTGTGAGTAATTTTGACATATTTTTTTTTTCTTTATTTTTGGCTATAATAAACTTGGTGCATTTAAATTAATTTGTTTAAAATCTGTTCCTAATTATTTTAATAGTTTCATATAATAATTGTGGATTTAGCAATTAATAATGGTCCATGCAATGCTGTTGAATTTGTTGGGTTTGTATATCTATTGTTGTGTAATTTATGTGTTTTGATGTGGTTGGTCGTTATGCATGGAAAATATTTGTACAGTTGTGTTCTTTTTCTTTTTCTTGTGATATGTTTTACTATACTACGAGTTTGTGTTGCGATTATTATTTTTGGCAATTTATGCTAAAACATTTGAATAGAAAAAACAATGTCGCCATTATTTTATTAACTTCATCATAAAATCAATGACGCAAACCAATAAAATATAAATAAGTATGCGGTACTATTTCAACAATTTTTTTTTTTTTTAAGAACAAAAAAAAAAAAAAGTTTAATTGTTAATTTTCAGGTAATTTTTTTACAAAAAAAAAAACATTTCAAAGTAAACTCGCCATCATTTTATAATAAAATGATCGTATCCAACAATTATTGGATAGATACAGGAAAATAAATTTGGCCACCGTCTACCATTTACAATAATTTATTTTATTATTCAATTTATAACAAATGTCTAAACAATAAACCCTAAACCCTAAATCAAAACTAAAACAAAAATCCCTATACTCTAATCTCAAAACCAAACCCCTAAACTTTAAACTCTAAAAAACAAGCAAAAACCATAAACCTTAAACCCTAACCCTAAAACCGTACACCCTAAAAACCCTAAACCCTAAACCCTACAAACATTAAAACCTAAATTCTAAACCCTAAAGAAAAAACAAAAACCCTAAACCCTAAAAGAAGAAAGAATAATATAAGAAAAAAAAAAGAAAAAAAAAAGAGAGAATTTTTTTTTTAATTATTTTTTTATTTAGTTAAACCCTAAAACCCTAACCCTAACCCTAAACCATAAAACCCTAAACCCTAATCTTAAAACCAAAACCCAAAACCCTAAAAACCTAAACCCTAACCTTAAAACCCTAACCCTAAAAAGTAAACCCTAAAAAAAAAAAAAAAACCAAAAACCCTAAACCCTAAAAAAAGAAAGAAGAATATTAAAAAAGAAAAACGAAAAAAGAGAGAGATCTTTTTTTTTTTTTATTACTTTTTTATTTTAGTTAAACCCTAAACCCTAACCTTAAAACCCTAACCCTAAAAAGTAAACCCTAAAAAAAAAAAATACCAAAAACCCTAAACCCTAAAAAAAAGAAAGAAGAATATTAAAAAAGAAAAAAGAAAAAAGAGAGAGATCTTTTTTTTTATTGTTACTTTTTTATTTTAGTTAAACCCTAAACCCTAACCTTAAAACCCTAACCCTAAAAAGTAAACCCTAAAAACCTAAACCCTAAACCCTAAAAAAAAAAAAAAACCAAAAACCCTAAACCCTAAAAAAATAAAGAAGAATATTAAAATAGAAAAAAGGAAAAAGAGAGAGATCATTTTTTACTATAATTACTTTTTTATTTTAGTTAAACCCTAAACCCTAACCTTCAAACCCTAACCCTAAAAACTAAACCCTAAAAACTTAAACCCTAAACCCTAAAATCCTACATCCTAAAAACCCTAAATCCTACAAATATTAAAACCTAAACCCTAAACCCTAAACCCTAAAAAAAAAAAAAACCAAAAACCCTAAACCCTAAAAAAAGGAAAAAGAATATAAAAAAGAAAAAAGAAAAAAGAGGGAGATCTAATTTTTTTTTATTACTTTTTTATTTTACCTAAACCCTAACCCCTAACCTTCAAACCCTAACCCTAAAAAGTAAACCCTAAAAACCTAAACCCTAAACCCTAAAAAAAAAAAAAAACCAAAAACCCTAAACCCTAAAAAAATAAAGAATAATATTAAAAAAGAAAAAAGAGAGAGATCATTTTTTACTATAATTACTTTTTTATTTTAGTTAAACCCTAAACTCTAACCTTCAAACCCTAACCCTAAAAACTAAACCCTCCTAAACTCTAAAACCCTACATCCTAAAAACCCTAAACCCTACAAATATTAAAACCTAAACCCTAAAGAAAAAACAAAAACCCTAAACCCTAAACCCTAAACCCTAAACCCTAAAAAAAGGAAGAAGAATATAAAAAAGAAAAAAGAAAAAAGAGAGAGATCTATTTTTTTTTTTTTTTATTTTACCTAAACCCTAAACCCTAACCTTCAAACCCTAACCCTAAAAACTGAACCCTAAAAACTTAAACCCTAAACCCTAAAACCCTACACCCTAAAAACCCTAAACCCTACAAATATTAAAACCTAAACCCTAAAGAAAAAACAAAAACCCTAAACCATAAACCGTAAAAAAAAAACCCTAAACCCTAAAAAAAATAGAAAAAACTGATACTTTGAGTTAACTGTTTAAAACAAACATTAAACAAACAAGCACTTTATTTGCTGTAATCAAATAACATATTTCATTCACAGACTGTTAACTCACGTACAGAGGAATATGGACAAGTCGTGGATGTCAGCACCTAGGGGTACGACACAGTATAACGACGGGTGTAGAGCGTTCGTGGCATTCGCCGTTCGTAACTGTAGGGTTGCTGATGGCAAAATTTACTGCCCATGTAAGTACTGCCGGAATAACCAGCGGCACACCCCAGATTACGTTCTTGCCCACCTGACAGGGGGGAAGGGAATGTCCACAGGATACGGTTTCTGGTATATGCACGGTGAGACTACCCTAAACCCTGCTGCTCCTGTTCGGGGTCACGACCATCCCAGTGTCACAGATACGGCTGCCCGTGGCATTGAACATGTAGAAGTCACAGAACAAGGCGGAGACCTGGAACAAGGTGGTGACATGCACGCCATGTTGCGTGACGCCTTTAGCATGCACGAAGTAGGTGAAACCGATCATGTTGGCCAGTCGGGAGAAGTAAATGAAGGAACCTCTGCAAGGGACACATTGAAGTACCATGAGTTGTTGAAGACTGCCGACAAGCCACTTCACCCCGGTACAAAGCACAGTAAATTGAGTGCTACTGTACATTTCTACAACTTGAAGTACATTGGAGGTATTAGTAACAAGATTTTTTCTGATATTCTGGAGCTTGTTAGTCAGTTATTGCCTCCTTGCGATGAGGCCTTGCCAGTTAATACGTACGAGGCGAAGAAATTTCTCAGTTCCATGGGTCTCGGGTATGAGAAGATTCCGGCGTGCCGTAATGACTGTATGTTATTTTGGAAAGACAATAAAGACCTAGATACCTGCACTGTATGTGGAGAATCTAAGTGGATGGCTGATATACATTTAGATCGGGATGGTGAGGTAATATCGTCGAGGAAAATACGTCCAGTGAAGGTGTTGAGATGGTTTCCACTCATCCCACGGCTACAGAGGTTATTCATGTCGGAGCACACTGCGCACAATATGAGATGGCATGCAGAAGGCCGCACTAGGGACGGCGTATTGAGGCAACCCGCCGATGGTGAGGCATAGAGATCGTTCGACACTCTACATCCGGATTTTATGGCAGACAGTAGGAACGTGCGACTTGGACTGACAGCAGATGGATTCAATCCATTTGGGAACATGAGCATATCCCATAGCACATGGCCCGTATTGCTTGTACCGTACAATTTGCCTCCTTGGATGTGCATGAAACAGACGTTGTTCATCCTGTCACTGGTTATCCCTGGACCGAGCTCACTTGGTATGGATATCGACGTCTACCTTTAGCCACTGATTGATGAGCTGTTGGAGCTGTGGGATGTAGGGGTACGAACACGAGATGCTGCGAAGATAGAGAATTTCAATATGTGAGCTCAGTTGATGTGGACAATAAACGACTTCCCAGCGTATGCAGATTTATCCGGTTGGCCTAACAAAGGTGTGAAGGCATGTCCTTGTTGCATGCAGTCGACACGTTCTAAACATTTGAAGAACGGTTGTAAATTTTGTTACATGGGACACAGGAGGTACTTGCCAACTGAACATTTGTGGCGGCTGAACAGAAGAACGTTTGATGTGCTCCTGATGTGCCTTGCGGGGACGAGATCCTCCAACAGTTGGACGGAGTTGCGTTTGGGGATGAGAACGCTGGTAAGACAAGACGGAAGAAGCGGAAGACGGGTGCACGGGGTGCTGATGATGTTGTGTGGAAGAAGAAAAGTATTTTCTTCAGATTGCCGTACTGGAAGGACAATTTGCTTCAGCACAATCTTGATGTCATGCACATAGAGAAAAATGTCATGGACAATATACTTGGCACTATTTTGGACATTAAAGGGAAAACGAAGGACAACCTGGCAGCTCGGCTGGATTTGCAGGAAATGGGGTTGAGACCTAAATTGCATCCGTTCACAGCCGCAAATGGTAAAACATATATACCCGCGGCTTGTCGCACGATGTCCAGGGAGGATAAAGAAAGCTTTTTAAAGGTTCTTCGAAATGTGAGAGTTCCAGACGGATATGCCTCGAACATTTCACGGTGTGTTCGGATGAATGACCGTACAATTTCAGGGTTAAAAAGTCATGACAGCCACATACTGATGCAACAGCTTCTACCAATTGCATTGCGTCATTCACTGCCAGACAAAGTGGTTAGACCTATCGTTGAGATGTCAGCATTTTTCAGAGGCATATGCTCGACCAAGCTAACTCAAGATGAGATGGACCGACTGCAGGGTGACGTCTGTATCACACTGTGCAAGCTGGAACAGGTATTTCCTCCTGGGTTTTTTACTAGCATGGTCCACTTAGTCGTGCATCTTGTGCGTGAGTGTAGACTCGGTGGACTCGTTCAATATAGGTGGATGTACCCGGCAGAGAGGTAAAATTTCGAGACGGTATATATATATATTTTTTCTTCATGTAATTGGTTCCTTAAACGGGGACAAATCCTTAATGTTTATGTGTGTGCACCAGGAGCCTTGGGGGTTTCAAGTCGAATGTGCGCAACAAAGTGGCTCCTAAGGGGTGCATTGCGGAGGGTTACATAGCGACCGAGCTAGTAACGTTCTGTTCGAGATATCTAGAAAATGCACCAACCTTCCACAACAGACCTCTGAGAAATCCTGATGGTTCCAAGGGGGCGGGAACGCGAGTTAGCTTGAACCGGTTGACGATGCATCAGATTCATCGTTATATTGTGTTCAACTCTGAAGAGTTTCTCAATTTGCGGATGTAAGTAGTGTTTACAATATGAACCGGATTCAAATAAAATTATTAATAATAATTAGTTATAATATTATATCCGCTGAATGTAGGATGCACAAAGACGTTATTAGGCGATCATGCGTTAGGGGTTGCATCACGGTGCTCTAATTGAAGCCCAACATCATGAGCAGTTCTGCGAGTGGTACCGCGCATATGTAAGGAAATAGCGGTATTTTCGTATATAATATTTACCTATGTTCAGTGTCATTTTAAGATAGGGTTTAACAATATGCCGCTATTAACCGATGTATTCTTTTAATATATGAAATGATAACATAGGTTGATGGCCTGGACGATCAACGTAGGGAGGAATTGGGGCAGAAATTGGTTATGCGCAGTAGAGGATTGAAGGAGACAACAATGAAGTATAACAGGTACGTGGTAAACGGAAAACTGTTCCGCACGCTAGCCCATGATGTGGGAAGGAGGACTCAAAACAGCGACGTATGTGTGCCAACCGTTGAAGGCGAAAACTACTACGGGCAGTTAACCGATGTAGTTGAGGTCGAGTACTACGATAGGACTACGTACGTCCTATTTAAGTGCAATTGGGCAGACCCCACGATGGACAAGGGATTCAGAGTCGACGATTATGGCCTAGTGTTTGTCAACTTCACTCACCTCGTCCACTGGGGAGAACTGCTTACTGACGAGCCTTACGTGCTTACATCTCAGGTAGACCAAGTGTTTTATGTCGAGGATGGAAGGAACCCAAACTGGGTTTGTGCCGTGAGGACTAAACCGCGCAACGTGTATGATGTTGGTCAGGGGGAAGGGAGTAGTGATGCATATAATGCCTATCACGAGTGCGTACCGCTCGTACTACCCACTGATGACCTGAATGATATGAATGATGAATTCGATCACGATAGGCCTGACATTGATCTGATTGAAGCTCCTGTTATACAATGATTGCTATATTTATTGTTGGTACAATTCACTTAAACTCAAAATACTTTCTTATTTTGCATAGAGCTCATTGTATAATATGCATATTCTTTTTTAATATTCCTAATACGAATTTTAATTAATTTGTCTACATTTGTTCGCAGGTTTCGATGGACCAGAGACCCCCTGCTTGCGCACATCGTGCACGACGCCTACCCGTGCCTTGCACGACTACATCCACACTGGCGATGTCAGCGGCACTACATACCACACCGTGGCCACACCACCCGGATGCCGTTTATAGACCATTGCCCCCGGGTACAGCGGGGATGAGCTCGTCAGATCCCGGGCAGACGAGCGCAGCTGGATATTCTCCTTCTCCATACCCGACTACATCCACACCGGCGATGTTAGCGGCACCTACATACTACACCGTGGCCACACCACCCGGACGCCGTTTATAGACCATTGTCCCCGGGTACGGCGGGGATGAGAAGGTCAGATCCCGGCCAGACGAGCGCAGCTGGATATTCTCCTTCTCCATACTCGATGTTCTCGCAGTTGGGGATCACCTCACCGGGTCATATTGATCGATGGTGGGCGCGAGAGTGTCATGATCTGAGCAGATTCCCGCTGTACTATCCATACCCCCTTACACCACCTATGCCAGTCAACCTCGATAGTGAGACTCAGGATGACAGATTCCCGCTGTCACAGCCGGGGGAGATGCCTATATCAGCTATGCGGTCGAGACAGATGTCGGCACCGGCAGGGGGCCAGGGCCCGGCACCTGGGGAGAGCCAGGTGCCTGTTTATGGGCAGAGCCAGTTACTGCTTTCTGGGGAGAGTCAGGACCCATATATGGGGGAGAGCCAGATGCCCCATGAGGGGGACAATGTGATGTTGGGCCCTGATCAGTTGGCCCCTGATGTTCCCCAGGATATGCCTTCGGATGACGATCATGATGATGAGCCTCACCCGACAGATGAGGTAGGCGAGGAGCATGCGGGCAACCCAGCGACCGAGCTCATAGGGATCGACCAGATTCGGTTGATGGGTAAGTACATTTTTATACATCATTATATCTTATATTATGTTACCAAATTTTATTTATTAAGTTCGTATAATATTTAAATTGAATTTTTAATTTATTAATATAATTAAGTTATTTAGTGTTTTTTAATATTAACGTTTTATATTTTTTGACTAGGGTATAACCCAGACGGGAGCATCTATTTTGAGGTGATTAGGGACACAGAGAGAAATTGGGTGCTCTCGAGGGGGAAGAAAGTTGTATTGCAGTACAATGCTGCAACACAACCCGTGGGACGAGCATGCATTTTTAAAATATCATAATGTCATTCAGATATCATAACGGCTATGTAGCTTTACCATGCATTTTTATGCGGATATTACTAAGCATTAGGATAATATTTATTTAAATTTTTTTAACATTATTTAGGTATTACAATGACGTTATTGTAAAATACCTAATACTATTTATGCAGTACAACGATGCTTTTGTAGGTTGGGGACCACGCCTCATGAAGCGGAGGTCACTAGTTCGAATCTCCCATTCCCTCTCTTGTGTGGACATGTAAAAAAAAAAAGAAAAAAAAAAAAAGAATGATAATTGAATATATATATATATATATATTTTCTGAGATATTCAATTACACTTTCCTTATATTCAATCGTAATTTAGACGCTATACCGATATAATTTAAATTCTAATAACTAGAATTAACTAAAATTAAAGATAAAAGAATTATACTTAGCAATCGCATTTCAAATTGCTCCAAATTTTATTATTATTTTAAATATTTCATTTTTTTAATAAAAGTAGTCAAAATATAGGGCCACGTGAGTGACTTGTGAAATTCAACTTATTCAAGTCACTCACGCAACATTTCCGTTGTAACATCAATTTTAAAACCTTATTAATGCTCTAACTACTACTAATTATATGTTCAAACTACTGTACGCATAAGACCCCACAGCTCTGCTACTTGGAAGTTCTCTGTTTTGTCCATAACTTTGTTATCTTGTTCATAGGATAAGTTTGTATAAAGTCGTATAATTTTTAATTTTTAATTTTTTTTAAAAAACTTTTCTTTTGTATTAGTTTAATTTTACAATATCCTTAAAAAAAAAGGTTTAATTTTATAATAAGAACATCTTAAATAAAAAAGAATTATCTTCTTAATATGATGATATAACTTGAATTATTGTTGTGAGTTTAATTTTATAGATTTGTGTGTATATGAGCATCTTTGTGAGTATGTGTAGTTATATGTGTGTGTATAGCCGTGCATAATTTGTGTATGTGCATAATAAATTTATATACATACATATAAACTTAAGATATATTATATTATTTAAGATTCAAGTTAATTTATTTAATGAACTCAAATGATAAAATTTTAACAACACTTAATTAAATAGATTAGTATGAAGTTACAAAAAATGTAAACAATCATGATATTTACTTTATATAAGAAACAAATAGTTAATTGAGAAGCTTGTGATAAGATCGAGCTCGACCCATATTCGAAATAAAATTAAACGAGCCAAGCTTGAACATAATATCTCGCTTAGTGATAAGTTCGAGCTCGACTCGTGTTTGAAGTAAAATTAAATAAGCCAATCTTAAATATTTAATACTCGACTCGACTCGACTCTACCGGTTCGAATACATCCCTATGTACATGTATCACCCCTTTCTTTTTTACAAATTCTCAGCTCTTTTGTGTGCTATAGAGTTTCTGAGGGTGCTTTTAGTATTGTCGATCTGTTCTCCATTTCCGAATCACACTCTAAAAGAAAACAATTAAACTTTCACAATAAATCTGGATTTCTTGATTATTTTTTTTTTTTTTAGCACCTCACAAATCCGATGTAGGATCTAGTGTTCACGTGAGTGCTAATTATAGTACTTCTCAAAAGTATATTGTATATTTATTTATTTTACAACTCTTGTGTGTTTGGTAACAGAATTTTTAAAAATGGATATGATTCTGATTTTGTTTTTATCAAAAACAAATTATATTTTATTCAATTTCTTTTTTCTAAAAAGTCAAACTTTAAAATTCATACATCAAATAAGAATTGAATTCTAATTTTAAAAATTTAACACTCAAACATCCCATAATAACTCCAAAAGTCCCAAACATTCCATTTTTCGTAATAAAAATAGTCAAAATATAGGGCCACGTATTGAATCGTGAAATTCAAGTCACTCACCCAACACTTTCATTGTACCATCAGCTTTAAAACCTTATTAACGCTCTAACTAGTAACTACTACCTCTCTCTGCCCTATTGAATCGTGAAATTCAAGTCACTGACCCAACACTTCCATTGTACCATCAGCTTTAAAACCTTATTAACGCCCTAACTAGTAACTACTACCCCTCTCTCTCTCTCTCTCTCTCTCTCTCTATATATATATATATATATATATATATATATATATATATATATATGTTCATACTACTATCACCCATAAGTAAACTGCGTGGTCTTTCTAGGGAGAGAGAGGGTCTCGTTTCTTTTCTAGAGAGAGAAAGTTAGAGTTTGAGGATCTTTGTGCCGGGGGAGGGAGGCTTCACGCCGCCCTCCTCCCGGAGCTGCTCCCCCTAGCCTTAAAAGGCTAGGGTGGTTTTTTGACCCTCCCTGGTGTGAACTAGTGGAGGCTAGATGTCTCTCAGCCTCTAGGATTGTGGAGTTTTGTTTCCCCTAGCTTGAGC
The DNA here is from genome assembly GCF_958979055.1 of Alnus glutinosa. Taxonomy (NCBI): domain Eukaryota; kingdom Viridiplantae; phylum Streptophyta; class Magnoliopsida; order Fagales; family Betulaceae; genus Alnus; species Alnus glutinosa. The sequence goes on from NC_084888.1 coordinate 28,585,783, forward strand.
CGGTGGTGGTTGTTGTTTCTCCTAGCTTTTAGAGCTATGAAGTTTTTTTTTCTTCCCTTTCTGTTGCTTTCTTTTTTTGGTTTATTCTGGCAGAAGCTACACTAGCAGTTGGTTGAGGGGAGTGGTCGTTTGTAGCGTTTCTAGCGAAGATTCTATCTGACCATGCAAAATTTGGGGATATCTTTGGAGCTATATCTGTGGTCTTCGGCTGGATTTCTCTTAACATGCACTCTTCTGTGGTGGTTACCGACTTCTTCCGGTCTGGTTGTGTCAAGCCATAGCCATGGTGGTCCCTCTTGCTCGACGCGTGGCAGCATGCACTAGGGAGTTTTCTCTCGCTTTTTGCGCGTGAGGGCCACTGCCTATCATGTCTGGTGGTGGTTGGTGAAGATCGGTGGTTCCAAATGTCGTCCGCTGTTGGAGGGCTTTTGAAGATGGGGCGTGTCTTGCACGCGCCGGTTCCGGTGACGACGATTCCTGACGCTAGTTGTTTTTATGGTTTTCTGGCAGCTTATTGTATTTTCTTTTTGTACATTCTTGTCTCTATTCATATTTTACCTTTGTAATGAGCTCTAAATTACTTAGGCATTTTAGGTGGCTTGTAAGTTAGACCAAATCCTCTCATTTTAATTGAGTTTGTGCTTGAGTGTTAAGAGAGGACTCAATTGTATGTTCATGTAATTTTAGTTTGTTGCTTAGGTAGCTACTTTAAGCTAGGTTTATTCTTAGCTTAGTGGTTAGGAATTCTGAGTATCTCTATTTGCTATCTTGGGCCTACATGCATGTTCTTGTAGCTTTCGGACTAATTTTTTTTCCTTCGAGCGGTTGTATTTGCCTTCGGACTTGATATTAATGGAAGTTCCTGTTCTTGTTAAAGAAAAAAAAGAAGTATAACGCGTGGGGACAGTAAACCACGCGTTCCCCAGTCTTAACGCGGTTTCAAGCAATTAATACCCGTCATACTGATCAGGCCATGGAAAAGAAGACAATGGTCTAGGGATCACTAGTCAATGGCTCTGCTACTCGGAAGTTCTCTCTTTTGTGGATGACTTTTTTGTCTTGTACACAGTATATATATCATCCATTCACCCATTTCTCTTTACAAATTCTCAGCTCTTTTGTGTGCTACAGAGTTTCCGAGGGTGCTTTCAGTACTCTCGATCTGTTCTCCATTTCCTGAATAATGTCTGCCGCAGCTGCTTTTGTTGTGATCGCCGTGGGTAAGATTTTAAATATATTCTTTTTTATTAATTTCTTTTCCAGCTTTGTAGTTTCTTTATTGAACAGCCGAGTGGTTCTTATTGACTTCTAACACTTTGCAGTAGTCATCATTGTAAAGATTGTTATTGTGTTTGAGGTATGCAAAAGAGTAGCTGAAAGAGCTGCTAGCAGGACTGTAACCACTGTTACTCCTTCGTACGACTCACGATTTCTGACGCTGACCATGGATAAATTTCTCAACGACATGGAAAGAGAGAAACCAACCAGATTTACCTCTCAGCAGCTCAGGATCGCAACAGAAAACTTCACTAATTTGTTGGGTTCGGGTGGGTTTGGATTCGTCTATAAGGGGATCTTTAGTGACGGAACCGTAGTGGCAGTGAAGGTTCTATATGGGAGCTCCGATCAGACGATTGAGAAACAATTCATGGCGGAAGTTAGTACAATTGGAAGAGTTCATCATTTCAATCTGGTTCGTCTTTATGGTTTCTGTTTTGAGAAGTACATGAGAGCACTTGTTTATGAGTACCTGGGGAATAGCTCGCTTGACAGGTACTTATTCAGTGAAAACAACATCTTAGGATTCGAAAAGCTTCATGAGATTGCAGTTGGGACAGCCAGAGGGATTGCTTACTTGCACGAAGAATGTCAGCAGAGAATAATCCATTATGATATAAAACCAGGAAATATTCTCTTGGATGCAAACTTCTTTCCGAAAGTTGCTGATTTCGGTTTGGCCAAGCTCTGTAACAGGGAAAATACTCATATCACTATGACAGGAGGAAAGGGGACTCCTGGTTACGCTGCACCAGAAATGTGGATGCCATTTCCCATAACCCACAAGTGTGATGTCTACAGCTTTGGGATGCTATTATTTGAAATCATAGGTAGAAGAAGGAACCTAGACATCCGTCTTCCAGAGAGCCAGCAGGAATGGTTCCCAATGTGGATCTGGAAAAAGTTTGAAGATGGAGAACTAGGAGATCAATTGACCATAGTTTGTGGAGTGGAGGAGAATCATAGAGAAACGGCAGAGAGAATGGTTAAAGTTGCTCTCTTGTGTGTTCAACATAAGCCTGCATCCAGGCCTGAGATGAGTGCTGTTGTGAAGATGTTGGAAGGAGCAGTAGAAATTCCAACACCTTTAAGTCCATTCCAGCACATGTTGGATGTTGCTCCTTTCCCTAATGAATCTTCCAATCCATTACAGACTGATAGCACATTTGATTCAGAAGATTCATCTCAAACGGTTACAGGATCTGGCTTTGTACGTGCTACCCCAGTGATGAGGAGGTATGAGATTGAAATAGCCTCTTGCTAGGTGGCTAATGAAGAGTATTTGTGTGTGCGTGTTCTAATTTTCATTTATGATGTTACGTGCCTACAATCCTATGAAGGAAGGAGTTCTTGAAGAAGATAGCTTAGCTGGAGGGAGTTTCACGACAGAAGGAAGTATGGTGACAAAAGTTGTCCTGCAGTAGCACGAGACTCTGTATTTACAAATAAGAGACATGTTGTCTCAGCAAGACTCTTAGTAATTTATTAGTCCTTTGTATTACGTGAAACTGTGTATTCCATTTCATCTATAGTTCTACGTTGTAATCATCTATATAACAAGGAAAATTATTAATAAAGTTATAGGCAAAGTTATTTATCCAACTCTTATAGTTGATTGGGAGGTTTGAGTACCTCGAATACCTTTGTTCATTATAGGTAAATTAAGGAAACTCTTACAATGAAAACATTAAATCAATACTGATAGGAACTCTTGATAATTTGAACAGAATTAAAGATATTTGATAGATAATGAATCCCTTTCGAGTAGGAGAGACCACAAATGAATCCACTTAGGGTTGGATACAAACCACAAATGACAAATGTCAATACAATATTCAATAATCTATTCTCCTCATTCTAGAACCCATCTTATGCTAGAGAATAAAACTACCCACTAACATGTTAAACTACCCACTAACATATTAAACTACCCATGCACTAAATAACTACCCATGAATAACTGCAGCACACCACTACCCATGTCTAGATAGTCCTTCACGTGGCCACGAACTGCAGCTGTCCAACACCCACGTCTAGAGTCCTCCACGTTTCCATGAAATCCACACAAATAATTTAGTGACGAAGTTGAAATCTTTTGAAGAACTCCTTAAAAGTAAAACCACTATGGCGTAGCCAAATTCAAGAAATCATCAAATCAATTCCATATAGAAGAATGAGAAATTACAAGAATTGCATACTTATAAAACCTTTAAAGTTGACACTCTCTTGTACTTAGACAAGTGATATGCTTGCCCTCTACCGGAGTAGTTCTCACAAAACCTCTGAACAAATCTTCTACTTGATCTCCTTCGCCAGAACTCTGAAAGCCTGAAGACTTTTTGTGAGATCTAAGGTTGTATTGATTACAATAAACAAAATCTAAGAGAGGAATAACATGAAGGCTATAAGAACAACTAAACCTCTCTTAGTACAAAGCAAAATACCCTAGAATTGCGTCTAAGAACGTGCAAGAGATATCCTTAAATAGACTGAAGAAAAATTGGTCTCCAAGTAAACAATTAGATCCTTGTTTTTCCGCAGGAAATCGGACCTCGTTCGAACTATGCTACGGTTACACACTGAAACAAGGATTTCTCTGGAGGCGCATTTGAACTAACTTGGAATTGAACGCGACAATCTGCAAGACTTGAAGTTCTCTGAATCGATCCCAGTTCAAACTGGCTTAGGACGCCACTTAGAACAAATAACACTGGAAAGCACTTCGAACATCTTAGTTTGAACTTAAATGGGATGGGCCTTCGAATGGAGCATTCTACCAAAGCTCCAAGGCCACTTCAATATGATCAATTCGAACTAGTTTGGGATGAGATTTGGAATGGAAGGTTCTGTGAGTCCTTAAAACATTTTCAGTTCGAACGGACTTAGGACAAAGCTTGGAACGAATGAATATGTATGTCTTGAATTTCTCCTTACACTGTCTAGTTCGAACTAAGACCACAAATATGAACTTTATAGAAAAATCGTAAGTGCGTTTTGTCTAATTTAAATCCAAATTATACCAAATTGTTTTGGACACTGAATTAGCCAACTAAAAAATAACGAACTCTCCCTTTAGTAATTCGGTGACAAAACCTTTTTCCCCCCGAAAAATACAAATCCCAAGAAATAAAATAAAAACCCTCTAATCTTATAAACCATAAAAAAAAATAGGTTAAAGACAAAATCTTGTCTTTACATCCTGAAAACACGAACAAACTTGTCAAACACATGGAAAATTAAAATTAGGCAAGTTTATCCAAGAAAATTACAGTTGTAATATTGCAGAATTAAGTCATTCAACCTCATTTATGATGATATGAAAAAGAAACATCATATATAATCACAAAAATAGCATCAATATCAAGTGTATAATAAACAACCAATACATCACAAAAGTATCCACCGAAAAAATGTCCAAAAATTTGAAGCCTTTATGTATTAGAAAAGTCTTCCGTTGTAAGTTTCTCATAAGGGCTCGAGAACCCTTGGTCTTATTCCTTGGGGGAATTTGACTTTATATATCCACAATAATATCAAACCAGAGCAATAGAGATGTCCTCTACAAGGATATAGCGTCTCGCTGGGCTCATCATCTAACTTCTGGTCAACTGTAAAAGAACCCATGTTTTACAGGTGGAAAGATAGAAGCATAAATCCACTGCTTAATTAGTAAAGATACACAAAGAATTGATCATGTTATCCTGCTTAATTAGTGAAATTAGTTTATATAAAAAGGTTGTTTAAACCACATGAAATAGTACGCAACATTGTTCCAATAGTTCATGAGTTATGTGATTGCATTATAGATATAAGATACATGATAATAAAGTAAACATGTCATAGTTATACTCCGTATGGTCTACCCAAGTTGTTAACCCCATTCTTCGTAATGTTGGCGTTGTCCTGACGGGCTTGTAGTACAACACCAGTATCCCACGTGTTGCCGCATACCATCCATCACTAACAATCCAACTGAGTCCGATCTTGGGTGGCCCACGCTATTAATAACGTCTATCTATAGTGACCACCAATCAAATATGGCTGCACTGGTCACACTATACAACTATTTGATCCAAGGACAAACATAAACCTTAGTCTCTAAACCATTTGGTAAAGAATAATGATTGTTGTACACCAAGTGTACAACAATCATACAACACCCCTTCACAAGGGGTGGGTCCCATAGTGTGTGGGACCCACCCCTTATGAAGGGGTGTTGTATGATTGTTGTACACTTGGTGTACAACAATCACTCCCCTTTGGTAAAACCCATACAATGGTAAGCCCATGGTCATCATGCGTACATGAAATCACATGTCATACGATGTAATTTAACCATTGTCTTTTACATGAATTCATGCTTTCATAAACAAACTCACATGATGCATCATTCTATTTTCAAACAGCAGCTTACACTAAAATTGAGTTATCATTATCACTAAATATATTTTATGTGAGTTCTAAGCATGCTCGTTTGATACATAAAAATAAACACGTTGTAAAATGTAACGCCCCACCTTTTACAAAAAGGCGTTAGTAAAAATTTCAATTTTCACGTGACATTACGACATCATCAGAGTTATAAATTGGCAGCAAAATATATATTTTTTAATGATAATACATCAGAGCTTCTAAGAAAAATACTTCAAAATATATAGAAAGAGTGTAATTGAATAATTACACATTAAAATAGTATTTGTGCCATGTATAGCATAGATAATTTACAAACATTATATTTATAGCATCATTAATACATACCAACAAAAATATAAATATTGTTCTCCGAATATTATGATAATGGATTAAACACAGTAGTCCACAAAAATGGGAGGCATCCTAGCCTCAGATACTACCAACAAGATCACCCAAGGGTCTGGACAATCCTGATACTCCTCCTCCTCATAACTTGTATTAATATATAATACAGAGAGAAACAATAATACAAAAATACCTAGTGAATCCACTGCTTTAATAATATGATGATTACTGATTTATTTAACAATATACGATGCAATGGTATGATGTAATGACAGTTTTATATGCACAGTCTTAATTATTTTCTTCTGCACTCCTCTCATACCAGGGCCATTAAATCTCTGTTCGTATAAGTGGCTAATTATTGGAGCACAGACTCTCTTACCATGTTTTCTTAACTTTTTAGCACTAATAGTCAAAGTAGCATACTTAGTACATTGGTCATCCCGACAACCAAATACACTAACCATCCCGACAGTCAATTAAGTAGCCATAACTTGCCTAGCACATTGACCATCCCAATAGCCAACTTGTACTTATTATTGTTTTTCGCACAGGCGGTATGTCTATCCATTGGTCATCCCAACAACCAACTTGTTATTAATCCTGCATCAGAATTATTAACAGTATGCAATATACTATTCCTATGCATATAATTAAATAAAACAGAAATCATAACATTAAAGAAAACAACCACGTATGATCCTCAATGAGTAAGAATACTCATTGTTCTATCCTGCTTTAAACAATAGTCACACAAGTGCTCACTGCAATACAATTAAATACAAGTAATAGTAAATTAATATAACTCGCTAAAAATACATCCTAACACTATTCTCATTTTTGACTTTTTAAACTTAATGTAATTTCCTATTTAAATATTATCTCTACAAATACAATTTGTCTAATTACATTTTACTACTAATATTTTATGCGAATCTTATCATGGCATTTATTAAGGCATTTAAATATCTATTTATCCAAATAGATCTCATAATACCATTTTTATTAAAATCGGTTATTTACATAAGGATCATTTTAAAAACATCTATAGTCATAACAGCTATTTATATAACAGTCATATATATAAATCACATAAGTATAATATCCTATTTTTATAAAAATAGATATAACAGTTAATATAACTAATTTGTCACAGTTATAAAATAATTCCAATTTCATATTCTATAAAATTGAGCAAAATAACAGCATAAGTATTTAATAATGCCTAATATTACTTTTAAAACATTTGGACGGTGCAACGACGCTTTTATAAAATAGTGACCTTTACTCAGGTATCACAACGACGTGTTTTATAAATTATTTGCACTATTTAAAAAGCCTCGTTTAAAACATCATTTAAAAACATTAGATAATTTGTTAACAAATAACTTTAAAACAAAACTTTTAATAACTTTAATTTAATAAAATCAACATAGTTTAATAAAGAACTTACCTAAAATATCTGAGGTTAGATATTTTATCCCACTATAGTCCAGTTGAAGGAAAGAGGATCGGTTGAGGGAGTTGAGAGATTTTGGTGTTTCCTTAATCACCAACCGAGAATCCATCCACAGTTCCTTTTACTACCTACTTCTTCATCTTTTTATCTTTTATCTTTTGTAGTTTGTTCTTTTTGTCCTCTGCTAACCCGAGACAGTGAGAGAGTAAGAGAGAGATATTATTTTTGGGTCCATTTTCTTCCTTTTGTTTGCTTTTCTCTTCTATTTCTTTTGTTCATCTGCCCGTGAGAGGTACAGTGAGTGAGAGGGTTCTTTCTTCTGCTGTATAAGTGGATTAAACCCACTGCTAGGCTGAGACAAAGACAGAGAGAGAGGAGAGCTTTTGGCCGAAACAGAGACAAAGAATAGGGAGATTTCTGCAGCTTCGTTAAAGGGAAAGAGTTGCTGTTTTTCTGCAGCAAAGAGGAGAAGTGCTGCTGGTTTTTGCATCTTCTTTGGGTTGCTGAACTAACAAAGAAAGAAGGAGAAGATCTCCTTCTCTGTTTACACAAAATCGGAAGAGAGAGCAGTTTGAGAGATGCTGGAAGTTGAGAGAACAGAGAGAGTAATTGCTGTAAGGGAGAAACATAGGAGAAAAGAGAAGAGAAAACTTGCTCTATTCTGTTTTTGAACCAAGCCGAGAGATACAGAGAGACCTTCTTGAGAGTTTTTGCCGCTGGAACTCCAACTAACACTGCAGTTTGAGAGAAGCAAATAGAGTTCCTGCGAGAGAGAAAAATCTGAGAAAGAAGAAGTGGTGTGCGGATGAAGGGGTGCTGCTCCTCTCTTATAGGAACAAGAAGGTTCCAGATCACTTGGGGAAGAAATGATCTAATGGCTGAAGTGTAAACTTGCTCAGCAAGTTGGTGCGCTAGCTGGAGGGGTGACGTGCGTGTACTATCAAGCTTTACAGAATTGTAAAATGAATGAACAAGAACAGAGAGTGAAAACAGAAACTTGCATAACAAGAGAATGAAGAAGGAATCGATCTTCTATTGTAAAAATGACTTAACCAAAAAATACATTAGAGTCAGAGTGCTTATATATTGGAATAAGCACATGTGCTAGAATAACAAGTAATAACCTTGCTGTACGAAGAATTACAACTGTCAAGCTAGATACAAACTACCAATTAGATTACAAATGAAAAAAACATGCTATATACATCAATACTCCCCCTCAAGATGGACTGTGAATGTCGTGAACAGACATCTTGGACAAAAGCTTATGGAAAAGAGAGTTTCCAAGGGCTTTAGTAAAGATATTGGCTAATTGATTTTGGGAAGAAACATGAAGTGTTTTGATGAGACCAAGCTGGATTTTCTCACGAATAAAATGACAATCTATATCAATGTGCTTGGTACGCTCGTGGAACACCGAATTAGCTGCAATGTGCAATGCAGCCTGGCTATCACAAAACAGGGTGGCAGGATGAGGATGTGCAATCTGAAAATCATGAAGTAAATTGAATAACCAAAGAAGCTCGCAACTAGTAGAGGCCATAGAACGGTACTCGGATTCTGCAGAGGATCTAGAGATCATTTGTTGTTTCTTTGACTTCCAAGAGATTAAAGAAGTGCCAAGAAAAACACAAAAACCAGTGATGGACCAACGGGTGTCATAGCAGCCTGCCCAGTCGGCATCACAAAAGGCCTTAAGCTTGAAATCAGATTGGGCAGAAAAAAATAAACCTTGGCCAAGAGCATGCTTCACATATCTGAGAACCCGGTAGGCAGCATCAAGATGGGGCTGGCAAGGCTTGTCCATGAATTGGCTTAAGGTTTGGACCGAATAAGCCAAATCTGGCCAAGTAAGAGTTAAGTAAAGAAGACGACCAATAAGTCTTCTATAAGAGGTAGGATCAGCCAAAAGAGTACCATGATCTCTAGAAAGTTTCAAATTCTGTTCCATGGGGAAAGAAACCGGTTTAGAAGCCAATAAACCAGAATCTTGTAAGATTTCTAAGGCATATTTTCTCTGTGAAACAGAAATGCCCAAGGAAGAACGAGCAATCTCAAGACCTAAAAATACTTAAGTGAACCAAGGTCTTTGAGACAAAACTTAGAATTCAAATCTGCAATGAGAGAAGTAACTGCTGCAACATCATTGCTAGTAATAGCAATATCATCAACATACACCAATAGACCAATGAAGAGAGAATCCTGAACTTTAGTAAACAAAGAGTAATCCGCTTTGGATTGAGAAAAACCAAGATCAAGCAAGGCAGTTGAGAGCTTAGAAAACCACTGTCTAGAGGCTTGTTTCAAACCATAGAGAGACTTTGTTAACTTGCAGACTTTAGGCTCCCCCTTACCCTTAAAGCCGGGAGGCAAAGTCATGTAAACCTCTTCTTCTAAATCACCATGAAGAAAAGCATTGTTGACATCAAGTTGATGCAACACCCAATGCTTAGCAGCTGCAACAGCAAGAAAGGTCTGGACAATAGTCATTTTGGCAACAAGTGAAAAAGTTTCATGATAGTCTAATCCTTCACTTTGAGTGTACCCCTTAGCAACAAGACGGGCTTTGTATCTTTCTATGCTACCATCAGCTCGATATTTGATTTTATAGACCCATTTATAGCCAATGGGATGCTTGGTTGGAGGTAAATCAGTGACAATCCAAGTGTTGTTCGCTTCAAGTGTTGCAATCTCTTTGGTCATGGCATCACGCCAATGTGAATGTTTAACAGCTTGATGGTAAAATTGTGGCTCAACATGAGAGGAAATGGAAAGACAAAAACATTTATAGGAAGGAGAAAAATTATCATAAGAAACTGAAGAAGACAAAGGAAAAGGGATACCATAAGATAATGCTGAAACTGAATCTGAATCCTTAGAAGTCGAAACGGGTAAAGCAGAAGCCATGTGACAATGATACTGCTGCAAGTAAGCTGGAGGATGCCGAATTCTGTTTGATTTTCGAAGGTTAGCAGTAGAATCTGTGGGAGGAATATCAGAAACTACAGGAGAATCTGCTATATGAGAATCTGAGGGAGAAATATCAGAAGCTATAGGAGAATCAGCTATAGGAGAAGGTAAAGGAGAATCAGAATCAGAAACAGTATCATCAAGAAAAATAGGAAATGATACAGAAACAGGATCATGAGTAATGGAAGATAAAAGTGAAGAAGAAGCAAATGGGAAAATATTTTCATGAAAGATAACATTTCTAGAAATAAATACAGATTTGGTTTGAAGATTATAAAGCTTGTAACCTTTAGTGGCATAAGGATAGCCAATAAAGATACAAGGAATGGCACGAGCATCAAACTTAGTTCGATTTCGAAGCAAAGTAGAGGCATAGGCTAAGCAACCAAAAACCTTGAGATGAGAATAAGAAGGGGGTATAGAAAACAACAATTCATGAGGTGATTTATTTGATAGATTAGAAGTTGGAATTCGATTAATGAGGTGAGTAGCAGTAAGGACACAATCAGCCCAAAATTCCAAAGGTAAATGAGCTTGAAATCTCAAGGACCTAGCCACATTTAAGAGGTGTTGATGTTTCCTCTCAACAACAGAATTTTGTTGAGGGGTTTCAACACAACTTAATTGGTGGATAGTCCCTTGTTGAGCAAAGAAATCTGCCATTTTGAATTCAGCACCATTGTCAGATCGTAAACACTTTATTTTGAGCTGAAATTGAGTGAGTATAAGTTGGAAAAAGGCTTGGAGCACAGAACGTGTTTGTGATTTGTGTTTTAGAACATGCACCCAAGTAAAACGGCTAAAATCATCAACAATAGTGAGAAAGAAAGTAGCACCATTTATTGATGTGGTGGAGAAAGGTCCCCAAATATCACAATGTATCAAATCAAAAGGGGAATGAGAAACAGAAATGCTACTTGGAAAAGGCAGCCTGTGCTGTTTTGCAAGGGGACAAACTGTACATACATTTTTAGAATCACAAGGAATAAGAGGTACAAGCTGATGTAAAAAATTTATTCTAGAAGAAGAAGGATGTCCTAAACGAAAATGCCAAACATCAGCATGTGAAGGAGTCTTGATTGCAGAGGAGAAAGTCTGAGGTTGGAGTGAAAGCAACTGGGAATTGTTTGCAGCAAAAGATGGAATAGGATTCTCCAACTTGGAAGAATGCATCAAGTAGTACAATCCATGATGCTCCTTACCCACCCCAATCGTTTTCCAAGTGCTCAAATTCTGCATAAAGCAATATCCATAGAGAAAAACAAAACAACAACATATTTGCTTAATGATTTTGCTGGCAAAAAGTAAATTGAAAGTGAAAGAAGGCACACACAAAACATTAGTAAGAATGAGACTCTCAGAAATTTGCACAATGTATATGAGTAACAGAAGCAAAAGAACCATTAGGCAATTGTACACATGTGGAAACAACAGCAGTTATTTTGGTGAAAAAGTAAGGAGAACAGATCATGTGATCTGTAGCTCCTGTATCAATAATCCAAGGAGGCTTCTTGGAAGGATACTTGAAAGGATGATGAGAAAAACTAGAAGAAAAAACAGAATGTATTGGATTAAGAGTAAAAATACCAGAGTTGGATGGACCGGCTATCTGATTGTGCAGACTGGCAACAGAATGAGCAGAAGCAATGGGAATACCATTCGAATTGGCAGGTTGAGCAGTAGATTGAGCTTGAATGAAAGCCATCAATTGTTGACATTGTTCAAGGCTAATAGGCAACTTTGGAGGTGGACATTCAGTCAAGTCCAATTCTTGAACCTGATTAGCAGAATGTGAAGAAAACTTATTCTTGGTGAATTTGAAGCCAGGGGGGAATCCATGTATCCTGTAACATTTATCAATCGTATGACCCGTGATACCACAATGAGAACAAGTTGGCTTCTCTTTACGGTTGGTAAACTTGTTGAACTTCTTCTGAGGTGCAGCATCAGCCTTTGTCATGAGAGCAGTAGTCTCATGAATCAAGGGATTAACAGAGATTTCCTTTTGGCGTTCCTCTTGGACAATCAGAGAGAAAACTTTATTGATCGGAGGAAGAGGATCATTGTGGAGAATTTGACCTCGGATATGAGAATAGGAATCATCAAGGCCTATCAAAAATTAAAAGACATGATCTCTGTTATTCTTTTCATGGGCAGAACGCATACCTCCACACGTACAAGAAGGGATTGGATCATAGTTTTTGAGCTCATCCCAAATACTCTTAATTCGAGTAAAATACTGACTCACCGATGAGTTTTCTTGTGAGAGAGTTGTGAGAATTTTCTGAAGTTGAAAAATTCTTGGACCATTACCTTGAGAGAATCAGTCCCTCAAATCTTGTCACATCTCCTCACAGGTAGTGATGTAAATGATGCTTGAAGCAATGTCCTTTGACACAGAATTGAGAATCCATGCAATGATCATGTTGTTGCATCTAGTCCAAGCATGATGCAGAGATTCATCTTCAGGAGATGGCTTTGGCAGAGAGCCATCGATAAACCTTAGCTTGTTCTTCGCGGTTAGGAATACAATCATGGAACGACTCCATGTATTGTAATTCTCTCCGGTTAAAGGCTGAGAAACTAGGACAGTACCTGGATTGTCGCCATTGTGCAGAAAAAATGGACTTGCAGGATTGTCATTGAATGAAGAAGAAGAAGAAACCACCATTGATGAACAGAATCAATAGAAATTTGAGGAATGAATTTTGATGAACGAAAATGAAAAGAATTGAATGAACTTTCACAGATTTGTGAAGTGCTCTGATACCATATCAAGCTTTACATAATTGTAAAGTGAATGAACAAGAACAGAGAGTGAAAACAAAAACTTGCACAACAAGAGAATGAAGAAGGAATCGATCTTCTATTGTAAAAATGACTTGACCAAAAAATACATTAGAGTCAGAGTGCTTATCTATTGGAATAAGCACATGTGCTAGAATAACAAGTAATAACCTTGTTGTACAAAGAATTACAACTGTCAAGCTAGATACAAACTACCAATTAGATTACAAATGAGAAAAACGTGCTATATACATCAATATGTACCAAAGAGAAACACAGCACCTGGACAAAGAGAAGGATAATATCTTTTCTAATATGAAGTTAGTTTCTGACTAATTAAGAAACTTGGTTTGCTGCTTTCTCTTTGACTGCCGAATGCGTGTGTGAAGTGGTTTCATTGTGTGGGCTGGGCATTAGTAGCATGTGGGCTGGGTTCTTAAAGATAAAATGGCCCATTAATTAATGTTGTATATGAATTTTCATCCTATTTAAGGATAGTATTTTTCGTGGGTGTTTTCATACCCTTAACGAAGTCCAAAAATTATGAAATTCGGAGGGTGGCTAGAGGACTTCGAGACGAGCGTTCTAGATTTTGAATCAATCAAAACGGAGTTCGTTTGACCCTATTTTCTTTATTCTAAAGTTTAAGATCCGTTTGAACTTTTATTAAACTAAAACTATAAATACTTCTTAATAAATGAATATTTATTTTCATAAATATTAATATTTATTATTTTATGTTATTATTAGGTCATAATCATATTTTAAGATATTTTATTCAATATCTTAAAATACGGGGTATTACATAAAACTATATCAATAATAAGTATCCATGTGAGTTTCACTCACTTGGGTCGTAAGGCTCCATCAAATAAACTTCCAAAAACTCACCACCCTTGAAATCTTTGAAAAAATCTCAAATCAATGCTTAATCTAAGCTAAAACACTCTTAAACTTCATATGGGGGCAAAATTGTCATTTTTTCTAGCCATCAAACGTTCATTTATTGTGGTAATCGATCGACACCGATTGTTCTACTTAGGGATGTAAACGAAGCAAAGTTACCCGTGAGCTCACTCGGGATCGGCTCGATAAAGCTCGGCTCGTGCGCGTGACTCGGTTATTAAATGAGTCATTCGTGGACACGAAACTATACTCGATTATTAAACAATACATACCCGTATAAAACTCGGTTCGCTCGTTTAAAGTTCTGAAACTTACTCGAAAGGGCTCAATTCGCTTATTAGTATATATATATATATAAAATAACTTATTTAGTATATCACTTATTAATTAACAATAATTAATTATTGCTATACAATATATAATTATTATTTATATTTATAAGTATCTATATAATATATAATTTAATGATAAAATATAATTAAGATGATTATATCTTATATGATTTAAGAGACTAAGACTCTATGTTTAATAATTAAGTATCTAATGATTGTTGAACTAGTAATAAATTGTTAATCATATGATTTAATGAAAATCTTGATACTTAATTATATTATTCAAATAATCATATCATATACAATGACAATGTAATTGGTATAATCCCAAATTAAGTGATGACTATTAAAATCAACGTGTTTCTTATAATCATAAATTAAGTATAATCATTATAATTCATATAATTATATTATATGATCATATATATTATCATTAGATTTTATATGAAATGCATATGATCTAACAATTTATATTATATTAAATCTTAGGTGATATGGTACATCATATGTTTATTATATAATGTAATAATCATATCAACAATACTTATTTTGACTCATTGTATAATTAAGTGTGATCTAACTTCTAACAATGTACTATGATCTAACAACGATAGGCGATATGATTTAACAATTGATTTGATTAAATTTAAATATGATCTAACAATTTATATGATATTAAATCTCATGTCATATAGCACAATGTATAATGTAATAATCATATCAACAATACTTATTTTGCATCATTGTACAATTAAGTGTGATCTAAGTTCTAACAATATACTATAATCTAACAACAATAGGCAATATGATCTAACAATTCATTTGATTAAATTTAAGTATGATCTAGCAATTTATATGATATTAAACCTCATATCATATGGCACAATGAATATTTATTATAAAATCTAATAATCTTATAGTTCTATCTCCTATGTATCTTAATTATAATGATAGTGCTTATTTAGTTATATTATATCATATAAATGTTATTATTAGATACTAAAGAAGTTATGATAAATAATTAAGTATGATTCATAATTTTCATATCATATTATAAATAATCTCATATCATATGATATGAATCATAATTTATAACTATATATATAATTAAAAATGAAGCTATAACTATGAATTATTATAGCCACATAATGACATTGTCACATAAGTCATAAGTATACAATTCATACTATGTAACTAATATAATGATTAAATATTTAGTTATTTAGATAATTTTGATATATACTTCTAGCTTAATTATAAAGTAATAATTAGTACAATTTTTGTTATTATAATTCATATATAATTAATAATATTTAGGCTTTGAGCCTATGAATTATGATGAAGTGTCATTACTAATTATGAATTTATGATTAACAGATTAAGTATAAATGTATAATTTATGAATAATAATTAAGAAGTTTATTATTAATAACCTCAAAACAATTTGGATAAAATAATAATAATAATATAAGATGGAACCAAGATTAGGCTTTGAGTGATTAATTGATTAATTTATATTGAAATAATAATAATGATTATATTAGCATGATTAAAATAAAGAGAGTAAGATAATGCTAATGAGATTAGGATGATAAAATTAATAGGAATAAGATTAATTAATAATAGTATTAGTGTAGTAAATAATTGTTTGTAAGAATAAGTTAATAAGAGGGGCATTTTTATAATTAAGGTGAGGCGTGGGTTAAAAATAGAATTAAGATAAATATAAAAAATATCTAGATGTTTAAAAGACCAAAATGTTATGGGCCTGATTATTTGTAGGATAATAAGATTGGAATTAAGAAAATGAGTTTGACACTTCAAAGGGGCGCTTTGCACGAATTCGAGATTTACCGGACAACATTAGATGCATCAACTTTAAATCCTGACTATAAAATAAATAGGATCCATTTCATTTGATATGGAGAAGATCCTATTCCACCTCAGAGGGATTCATTGTCCAACATGATTTTTGTCCTTGTTTTATTGGATCTTTTCCAAGCTCCCATGGCGAGACCGCACGATAATATGTCAAAAGTGGTTTGAGTCCCAACTTATTTGTCAAGATCAGAGCTGACTCAATAGATTTTAAGACCTAAGGAGACAAATTTAGGTGGGTGTTTTTTTATATTTAAATATTTATTTTTTTCCGAACGACTTGCCAAATTCATCTTTGTTAGGAGACATTTAATTTCAACAAATGTCATATTTTGTGTTGAGCTACATATAATTTTTTATTTTTTATGTAGAATTTAATTTACTTTATTCTAAAAATAATTTTAATGGACAACTTAGTCTTAGTTTTAAGTTTAAGTAAAATATTGAGTTTAGTAACTATTTTAGGGGTACAGTTAAGGTAACATTCAATTTTTCTTTCTTTTCCTCCTTAATAACTTGGAATTCAACTCTTTTTATTTATATTTTACAGTAATTGAGGCATTAATTAAAGAGCATTAATTGACTTTTTTGTCATAATATTATTTTTTACCATAATTGGAGCCTTAATAAAAGAGCATAGACTATTTGTCAAAAAAAAAAAAAAAAAGAGCATTGACTAACTTTTTTGTCATAATTAGGGGTTGAATTTTTATTTTTCTAAAAACGAATTTTAATTATACTATCACTATTTGAAGCCTTATTTAATTGAGGGGCCTTAGCCGATTAGCTAATTTGCCTAGCCATTCAGCCAGCCCCAGTCAAAATCCATAATTTGTCCTGTGATTAACAAAGGATCGGAAGTTTAGGAAGACTGGGTATGTTTGTATGTATTTGTGTTTGAGTTTGAGAGAGGATATTTTTTGAGAAATGTTAAAATATTTTTTTTATGTTTTTATGTTTTCATGCTATTTTAAGTTATTAATTTAACTTTAAAACTCATTTACAAAATTAAATAAACTTTAAAACTCAAGCCAGCATGTTTCCACTAGAAACCTATGCACTCTCCGTCTCCCCCTGCCAAATTGGCATGCGTCAACCAATCAAACCCAACCTTTTCACTTCCTCACATGTTCACTTCACTTTATCACTTCATCAATTTTGGTCCATTTGGGTGTTGAATTTTTTGAATAAGAATAATATTCTAAATCTATTCACGAATTTCAAAGCAAAGAAAATGTGTTTGGATGTTGAATAGAATTCAGATTCTTTTTGAATTTGAATATGGGTGTTGAATTTTTTAGATTGGGAAAAAATGTTTTTTAATGGTAGAAAGTGATTGGATTGTATGAAAAGTTGTGTATAATGATTGGTATTATGAAAATTAATGTTGATAATGATTGAAATAATCATTGTATACTAATTAAAAATTGAGTATTAAAATTAAATACTCAATTTAATTAATTTTTGTTTCTAAAGATAAGATAATGCGTTTTTTATTTAAATTTATTGTTTAATTTAAATTATGTTGCCTTTTTAATCTAAGATAATGCGATTTTCTGGACTAATAATTTTAATTTATTTTGCATTATTAAATCTAAGATAAACATTTTTTTTTTTAATTTTGTGATTAATTTTAGTTAATTTTATTTAGTAACAAATATTTTTCGAGTTTAATGCGGGAGTGGTTGGGTGTGTGCACACAGATCTGTGCAAATGAAATCAACGGACGAGATTCATTCTATTTACATCTTGATTTACTCAACGGTCCCTACAAGCTCATACTAACGCCAGACATTATAGCGAAATATACCCAAGTGTTGCATGATTATAGTGCGTCTGAAAACACGAGTCCCACCATGTCATCACTTCACACCTGCGACAATCACGCGACCACCCTGATGGACCTCTCTCCGGTGACAATCACCAAAGACAGCTGCGGACCACCGACAGTAGAGTGGGGGGGGGGGGGGGGGTGTAGCGCCCCAGATTTTAAGTAATTAAATAAATGTCTTAAATTAGAATTTAAGACTGAATGAAATAGACTGACGGAATTATTCAGTAGACTAATTAGCATAATAATATTAATGTGTAATATTCACTGCGTGTAATATTACTGTGCAATATATATTTGGTTTATAATTTATGATGTTAAAATATTATTAAGATAATAATATTATTTATGAAACGAACCCGATTAATAATTTTAATAAGGCAGACTGTATTAAAAAGACTACGTATAAAATACCCTAAGGAGCTGTTAATTATAATTATCATTACATTCTCCCTCTGTGTCATACCATACGTTGCATCCCACTGAGTTTTATTATAAACCAAAACAGTGTTCTCCAGCTAGCTTCTACTCATCACTCTCGCACTTATAAATCAGAACATTATGCCTCTGCAAATCACATGCAGCTCCCCTCCACTCTGATTTTATTAAATTCCTCCACTCAGTTTATTAAAAACACAGCCTGCCTCCACTTTGGTTTTAATGTATTTTCTTCTGCACGATCGTCCTTCTCGGTGCTTAAACAATGCAATGCTAACCTGTCTTCACTCAGACAGCTACAAAGCAGTTCATCTCTGCTACTGTAATAATGACACCCTTCTCCCTCTTTCTTTATTCCTTCTTTTTCCTTCTTCTTACCCGAAACAGAGACAACGAGAGGGAGAGAGTGAGACAGAGATGGGAGAGATCAGAGAGACGAGAGGATGAGAATGAAGGAGAGATTCTGAGAGCCCGAGAGAGAGAGATGAGACAGCGAGAGATTGAGAGAGATGAGATGCTGAGAGTCAGAGAGAGATCGGGAGGCGGAGATTCATGGAGAGCCGGAGTTGGACCCGTGAGCCAGGGGGCGCCGACCTTCCGTGATCGGCGGCTGGGGCGGAAATCCGGCGATGGAGGAGATACCGTAGCAGACCCGTGACCCATCGACGCCGACGGGCCGTGAAGACCGAACCTCCATCTTCGGTGACCGGTCCAGTGCTCGATTCCAGGCAGCTGGAGGCCGTGCTTCCGGTGGAACCCGACAGACCCAACAGATCCAGCCCAGCTCGACGACCCAGCAAGCACGGACCCGGATCCCGAGCCCTTCCGTGTTGCTTCATTCCTACCAATTTACTGAGACCGTGACCAGCCGACCCTTCAGCGTGACCCGTGAGCCCAGTCCAGCAAGCAGTAGCCGAGCCCAGTCCAGCCCATCCCAGCAAGCAGTAGCCCGACTCTCAGAGACCCATAAACCGTGAACCATTCAGCCCATAACCCGAACCCATGAACCAACCAAGCCTCTGACCCGAAAAACCCGACCCGTAACCCGTCAGACCCGAGAAGAAGATCCGGTTCTTCCTTTGTGTTTTCCGGCGGCTTTTCCGGCGGTTCCAGTGGCTTTCTCCGGTGGATTTGCTATGAGGAATCCTCGGGGTAAATTCCTTTAACCTATGATAAGTTATTTTATGGTTTGATTGGATAATTGTTAAATTAGGGTTTGATAATTTGGGGGTTTTCTATTGCTTGGTTAATGGATTTTTATGGATTAATAAGGGGTTATATTTGAATGTTGAATTCCCTGTTTTGAGTTCCTGTTCTGGCCGGTTATGTGTTGGCAGTGGCTATGGGTATTGAATTGGGTGTGCTAAACTATAGAGGATTTTCTGTGTTGTGGATTTTAATTGGATAGGCGTTTTGTTCTCCGGTTTTGGATATTTGATTTGTAGACTTGGGTTATTGAACTATGTGTTAAGTATGGAGATTTGGATTAGTTGAACCATGATTTTATGTTTAGTATTTTCTGTTTCGTAGTTGGACCAATTCACCTAGTGTTGGCTTGATTTTGAAAGCCAAGAATTATTGATGATGAGAGATTTAATGAGTTGGCAAATTAAAAGGACAAGTGTAAAGTTTGTTGATTTTGGTTATGTAGAAGTTGGTTTGACTAACTAAGTAAAGAAGTTATTTAATTTGAGTAACAACTGTTCTGGACTCTATAAGTGTTTTTAGAGTTAAGGTTTTCAAAGTTAACCAAGCCATATGAGATTGGACTGTAAGATGGCCTAGAAGCTGCTAGTTCGAGTTGGTTAATTTGATTGTGTATTTATTGAGTTTTAGATCATGCTATGTTCTGAGTGTATTTCTACCTTAGTTGGAATAGCCGAATGCTTGTATCTTGGAAATTATTGGATGTACCTCTATTAAGACCCATGTGGCCTATATGTGGTTTTGATAAATTATGGTTAGTTGTTAGTAAAGTTACATTGATGTGTTAAAGGGAGTTAATAAAGATTATATTAATTATGTAGTCTCAATAACTAAATTAAGAACATGTTAAATATGTTAGGTTGCTTTGATTATGATAATGAGTTAACATGTTTTAAATGATGAAAGGTTAGAGAATTATAATGCTCTATCAAGGTTATGGATCATGTTTGATTGTTGGTAATTAATTATGGAAATTGAGTACGATGTTTTACTATGGTTTCTAATATATGTTGGTTGCAATAATTGTTAAGAGTTAAATATGTTTTAAAACAAATGTTTTGTTAATTGGTTTGGTGCTTGGATTGATGTTCCCTAGAAATGATTAGGTCTTGTTTGGAGTTTTAGTATTTTTATGGAAATATGGATTATGGTATTAATGTTTGAAAATTAACATGTTGAATTCTAGTCATGATGATTGCTCCCATTTATGTATGTATGAGACTTTGGAGTTCGTGTTTAGGCATGAGTTCCTAGAAGTAATGATATTGACCTTGTATGCACATGTATATGTATTTGTTGCAGATGATGAACTGAGACTGCATAAAAAGGGCTGTAAGTATAAATTACTTACTGAGGGTAGCACTGGATTTCAATAATGTTGTGTTTATGTTTTATTTTAATTGGATGCGTGTGACTGATTATTGCATACTGTTAATAATCAACCTATTAATATTGGGCGCGACGTCTCCCAAAGGTTCAGGATGGTAAGTATGCCTGAAACCGGAAACCATAATAATCATATTGATTGGGACGGCTTTCAAAGTACTAGAGGAGGGAGGTCTCCAATAGTACGAAAATCAGTTAATTAAAATGTAATGTAGAGGGGACGGCCTCGAGAAAGACGTTAACCGGGGGGACGGCCCTTATAAGAGAGGAGTGCAATGACTATATTAAACTGTTAAGCTTTGCATGAAAACTATCACTACATCATTATGTCATATCTGTTCCTTAAATAACGCATAAATCATGATGTTGTTGAATGACAGTTAGCTCACTTATGGAACTATGGGATTGTGACGGTAACCACCTTCTCATAGATGTTTGCGCAGGTTCTGAAGATCATGGATTGGATTAACTGCTAGCTTAAGAGATTTAAAGCTGTGTAGTTAGGATTTTAGTACTTTGTACTCATAGATGTTTGTACCATTTGCTTGTAACATGTCTAGACATTTACTTGTAATTAATAAGTTCCATGCATGCTTTAGTGACATATGTGACACGTGCTTCTTTGTAAATGGTTTAAAGACTTTTAATGTATTTTCTAGAAGATGTCAGTTAAAGCTCTGAATGTATCGTAAGGGAATTGTCCCTGATGTTTAAAAAAAAAAAGGATATTCGTATTTTTCCGCTGCCAGATTTATCATCTCTGAATGGTTAATGACACGTAATTATCCAGATATAATTACTTACGCTTTTTTGTAAAAAGCAGGTCGTTACAGGGGGGAGGGGGGAACCCGGAAAGGAGCTAGGATGCTCTAGAACGTGCAGATCATGCGCCAGTGCGCCGAGTTTCGGGTGAGCCAATTCTGCTGTCAGAGGAGGTGGAAGATGATGGCGATGCTGGTGGAGATGTGTGTGTCTCGTGGAAAGTGGCAGAGAGTCATAGATCTAGAAACAAAATTTTCAAACCAAGATCCAAGCCAAAACCACAAGAACACGATGGAAGACCGGTAGATGTTGAGTTAAGGTGAAGAAAAGCAAAAAACATAAGGCTAAAACCAGATCTAGCAAGGGAAAAGCATGATCTAGCTTTAGCAGGATAAAAGCCTCTTCAGTGGAAGAAACAGGAGCTGCGATAGAGGCGGCTATGGGGGAAAAAGGGGAGGAAGGAAGTGGGGAAGAAAAGGAAGAGAAGGAGGGGGAGGGAAGTGAGCTTTCTAGGGTTCCGGGGAAGGGGTAGGGGAAACAGAAGAGAGAAGAGAACATCATCACGCCGGTTTTCGAGTAGCAATAAATGCTACGAAGCTGTCTCGTTTCACCTCGAAATTCAAATTATATTCAAACATCACTCGGGTTTTATCCGGGGTTGGTTCCGGGTTTTTGAAAAAAAAACCTGATTAGAATATTGAAAAAATTTCAAACCAAACACACCATTCACTATTCTGTATTCAGACAACTTCAAGAACCTTCTTCAAGACAACACTTCACGAACCTTTACACACGTTGCACATAACACAAAACACCCCTCCCATCTTGCTGAAAAAGTTGAAAATGTTGAGAAAAACACCACGCACCCCCCCCCCCACCCCCCTCTTTCTCTTATTTTTCCCACTCTCTTCTCTCCCATTTCTTTTCTTCTCAAGTTCCTTTCGCTGTCTTGCGCTCAGACCTGAACCCGTGAGAGAGAGATTCAGAGACTAAGAGAGAGACAACCCGAGAGAGAGACCAGGTGCAGTAAGAGATCAAGAAGAAAAAGAAGATGGTGAAACAATGTGTGAGAATCTGTCATTGGATAAAGAAAAGGTAAATCTCAAGCTCTTACTTACGATTTCGTTTTACCCACCATGAGTAGAACTCAAAAATCATGTTAATTCCGTAAGATTTTCTTAGGCTTGATTTATGTTGAGATTTTGAGGCTTTTGTTCTTGCGGGTGTTGGCTTAGCTTGGTTTAGGTTACACTAGAATTTATCTTGACAAGCCGGGCAAGTTGAGTGATCAATAAGGCACTCGGCTCGTCTAATTCACAAGCTCTAGCTCGGACAAGAATTTATTCTTGGTGAGCCGAGCTCAATATTTCATACCCGTCACGAGCTCGAGCCGAGCTTGTGCTCATGAATATTCTAAACGGGCCGAGCTAGAGCAACCACTACTCGCTCGAGCTCGGCTCGTTTTCAAGCCTAGTTCCACTAGACTATCAAACGTTCATTGGTCTAGCAGAAAGCTTAATCAATTCTAACACGATCTAAGGGTTTAACATGCTTTGTAACATTGTTCTAAATGTAAACACAATGTTCATACACATCCAAGCTTATCAAACCATAACAAATATCCAACCCATCATAAATCCAACCATAAATAAATGTCTAAGCAATAGATCCACATCCATTTCTCTAAAAAGTAGGCTAGGCACAAAAAAGTAACTAAATACCACATGATATATAATTGTAACCCATAATAATCTAACCATTAATCATCATTAAACTCATAATACCCAACTCGAAAGCTTAAATCTACAAACCCAAATGTAAACTAACATTAATATGCTAATAGAGAATGGCAACATGCTAATACAGTGACAAGAACGAGATTGGAGTAAGAGGTTACCTTCTTTTGAGAGAAAAACTAAAGATTCTTCTTCTCTTTCATTCTCCTTCTCTCACTCTCTCTAGGGTTTCTAGAGGTTGGAGGCAACCAAATGAGCCAAAAGGGTTGTAAATACGCATTTAAAGATGTACCGTACATGCTTTGAAGCGTAGAGACGTCCAAAATTAATTACTTATAACTGTAATCGAATGTTCGGTCCTCGGGTTGAACGTTCGTGTTTAGGGTTGCATCGATCGTTCGGTTGTCTTTACCGAACGTTCAGTGATACCTAAAATCCATAAAAATAAAAAATGTGACAATTCTCCCAACTAGTACCAACTCTAAACATCCTAGGGTTAATTAGAGTACTTTTAACCCTATTGTTTATCGAGGTGTCACAAAAAATATTCACCACCACTCCCCCTTTTTGTCACGAATGACAAAAGGATAGATCACAAACAAAAACCAAACATCAACATCAATAATGACCTTTCTCATGATCCCCAACCTCCTCATTCTCAGCACTATTACCATCCGTAGAATCCTCCTCAACATTAGTCAATCCTCCAGTAGATGAATCCTTATCATTAGAGAACTCTGTAGTAGCAGCAGATGTCGTGGCATTTTCAGCAATAGGATTCAATACTAACCGAAAACTTAACTCACTACAAAAAATAAGCTTATTAGCGGCAACATTTATGAGTACTTTGTCGCTACTATTGATAAATAGCGGCGACATGTGGCCGCTAATGGGGTGGTCACTAAAAGTCGAACGCTAATGATCAATAGCAGTGATTGATTCAACTTGTTATGATCAATCTTAACTATTGTTGCAGTTGAGAGCACTGCTTTCTCCATGCGGATAAGTTGCTCATCCATCTCAATTTGCTTGTTGCTTATATCAGTGAGCATCTCCATAATAGCAAAAAGAGGCACTAGAGGACCTGAAGAAGGCTGGCTAGCTGCTGAAGAAGATGGTCTGAACTCAGCAGGAACTTCCACAGAATCTTCACCAATGTCACCTCGATCAAGTTCATGTCGGCATTTGCGAACGAGCTGGCCCAAAGACCGAAGGATGGTGAAACGAGAAAATGGACCCTTGAAAGTTTCCTTGGGTTCCATAGTGAAAAATTATACCTTAAAAAGACTCACAATGCGAGTGATGAGGATAGGAAATGGAAGTGTTATGGAGTTGTAATTAAGTACATCCCACATGATTTGGATAGCTAGGGAACAAAAATCAATGGAGGTCCCAGACAGAATGGCATACATAAACTTACCTAGGGACTGCCACATCAAAATGACGGTGTAAGGGCGGGATAAATGTTTTGCAATAGTATCCTAGCTAACAAACGCATTAGGGGGGGGGGGGGGGGGGGGGGCAATATAGCACCAACCTTGAACACTTGGAATTGTGGACACCAAGTACCAATAGTGTTAGGATCAGTAAATTTGTCACCCATGGTGAGCTTGTCCGGAAAGTCATCAGGGTCAGAGAAAGTGTACTCGGGGTTCTCCACAAGAGGAATCTCAGTACTGCAATGCATTGATCATTTTTGGGATCCACTTTGATCTCATGGCCCTGAACAAAAGTGGTCAAAGATACGGGGGAACTGGTGAAACCAGAGATATTGCTATAGAGTTGTCAATAGGGGTGAAAATAACCGTCCGTAATAACCGTCCGCTAACCGCTAACCGTCCCTAACCGTTAACCGGATAACCGGATAACCGGATAACCGTTAAAACCGCCTAAAAACCGGTAACCGGTAACTGCCTTAAAAAGGCGGTTACCGGTTTTAAGAAAGCCGGTTACCGGTTATAACCGGTAACCGGCTTTCTTATTATATATATATATATATATTTTTTAAAATTTTTATATATAAAACGGCGCCGTTTTGGTGTTTAACACCAAAACGGCGCCGTTTCTGTTCGGTCTAAACCGTCTAATAGGCATAAGCCATTAACCAAACCCTAGTTCCCATTGCTATACTCTCCCCGTCTCCCGACTCCCTACTCTCACGAGTCTCACTGCGCCGTGCGCCACTGCGCCGCCTCCCTACCTCAGCCCTCTCTCTCCGCCACTCGCCAAAGCCACCATCGACCTCTATCCGCTACTCTCCGTCCTCTCTACGACTTTGATAGTAAGCTTTATTTATTCTTCTATCATTAGACTTAATAGGCTGTATTTTCACTATTTTGGGTTTCTGTTATGATTATATGTTTGATTTGTTATTTTGTTTGATTTATTTTAGTTTCAGTTCAAAATTTTTCTGTTGTGACAAATTTCCACCAATGATGTTTTTTTTTTTTTTTTTGGTTTCTTTTCTGTTTTTCTAGTTGCATTTCAGTGTTTATTGTTATGTTTTATAGGTTTTGTGGGTTTAAATCTCCTTATGCCACTATGGTTTGATCTTGATGTGGAGATTTGTGTAATCGGAGCTTTTGTCTTCTCATATTCGAATCCTTGGGACTGATTTGGTTTTTCATATTCAAACATTATAATTTATTTAGCTTAAGCTATCCCCTATAGGTTTCGATTTTCAGCCTCAATCAAAATACATCAAATCTGGAATTTCAAAAATTATAGTTATGTTTCCTCGATTTTGGCCCGCTGTGATTTATACATAATTAGATCAACGAATGGTTGGCACCATTGGAAAATAACTTGAAAATGAAGAATATAGTGTTCTTGCCTTCAAATTTATTGCATATGGACTTTTTGATTCAAAATAGCCTTCTCATTACGGCCCAAAAACCCAATTGCAATATTAATTTTTTGATTTTCTTTGATCAAAGCACTACTGATCAATCAACAAATATTTGCAAGGTCTAAATAAAATAGGACCATAGTCAATTAGATCATCTAATTGAAGAAATTGAATCTTACACCTTTTAGACACAACAATCTTCGTTAAGAAACGAAATTAAAATATTTTCGTGCGGTATATTTATTTGTACTTTGTTTACCGAAGACAGTTTGAGGATATATTTTTATTTTCATCTTTCATGTCAAATTACAGCTAGCTATTAAATCTATGATTAGTTTGAGATGAGATTTACTTTTTTTTAGGTGTGATTGAGTGATTCATCTTTCCTTTGGTTATTAAATAAATTTTATTGTTTATCTAATAACAGATGACAGACACTTTGAGTGATGCAACCACCCCTATTATGGTAGATGACAATTCTGAAACACCTTCCACTGCAAATGTTGAAAGCTCCACACCTTCCCAACAGTCACAATCTAAAAAACCACCTGTGAATCAATCCTTTGTGTGGAGTCACTTTAAAAAAGTGGAACCGATCGATAAGGAAAACCCTAAAGCTATGTGCAACTATTGCAATAGGTTAATAGGGTGTCATTATAAGAGGAATGGCACTTCAGCCATGATGCACCACCTTACCTATAATTGCCCAGACTCTCCACTTAAGAAATCAAAAGATTCAAGACTACCCAAAAACCAAACAATGTTGCAAATGTCATTCAAGAAACCGGTAGAAGGTGGTAGTGGTAACCAAATTGGATTCATGAAGTATGATTCAAACAATATAAGAAATTTGATTGTTCGGTATTTCATCAAAAGTGAGCTGCCTTTTAGGCATGTGGAGAGTGATGGGTTTAGGGAATTGATAAATGGAATTGAACCTAGGTTCAAAGTGCCATGTCGTATCACTTTACAAAAAGATTGTTTGAAATTGTATGAAGAAGAAAAGCTTAGGTTGAGGACTTTTTTGAGCGGTAAAAAGGTATGCATCACTACCGATACATGGACATCCCTGCAAAATATAAACTACATGTGTGTTACTGCTAGCTTCATAGACTCTGATTGGACGATTCATAAAAAAATTCTCAAGTTTAACCAAATTCCCAATCATAGGGGTGAAACTATTGGAAGAATGATAGAGAGTGCATTGACTCAGTGGGGGATTGATAGTGTGTTCACTATTACAGTCGATAATGCCTCAGCCAATGATGTGGGGATTGAGTATATGAGAAAGAGGATGAAGAACAAGAGTGATACTGTTTTAGGAGGAGATTTTCTTCACATGCGTTGTGCCGCTCATATTTTAAACCTTGTTGTGCATGAAGGCTTGAAAGACTTAGGTGACTGTGTTACTAATATAAGGAACGCAGTGAGATATGTGAGGTCTTCACCGGAGAGGATGTCAAAGTTTAAAGAGTGTATAGAGCGGGAAAAAATTAAATGTAAAAACATGGTGTGTTTAGATGTTCCAACTAGATGGAACTCTACATATTTGATGTTGACCACTGCTGAGAAGTACCAAAGAGCTTTTGACCTATTGGGGGAGGATGAGCATAATCATTTTGTTGTTCCTCAACCTATTGATTGGGAAAATGCTAGGGCATTTGCGACATTTTTGCAAACTTTTTATGAAGCTACATTGAAGTTCTCTGGTTCAACTCATGTCACTTCCAATTCATATTTTTTGCAACTTTGTATTATTCAAAATACTTTGAATGATGGTTGTCTCAGTGAAGATGAGGTCTTGAGTTCTGTGAGTTTTAGTATGAAACAAAAATATGAAAAGTATTGGGGGACTATGGATATGATCAATTTAATGTTGTATGTTGGTTTTGTTCTTGATCCACGCAACAAGATGAAGGCATTGGTGTTTTGGTTGAAAAAATGTAATGGGCCTATGTGGGCGGATCAAATAGAGGCAAAAGTGAGAGACCTCCTGAATCGTTTAATTGAGCAATACAATAAGTTTCATGGGAGGGGAGTAGGGGAGTCATCTAACATTGTTGAAGATACAAGAAGAGTAGATGTCAATCCTATTTGTGGTGATGGAGATAAAGAGACACAATATAGGAATATGTTTTCCCAACACCTTGTCGCAGAGAATGACTTGGAATGTAGGTCGGATGTGGATCAATATTTGTTGGATGGGTGTGAAGCAAATATTATAGATTTTGACATCTTAAATTGGTGGAAGGTTAATACATCAAAATATCCTACTCTCGCAGCCATAGCTCGTGATGTATTGGCCATCCCTATTTCCACCGTTGCCTCTGAGTCTGCCTTTAGCAACGGAGGACGTGTATTGGATACCTTTAGGAGTTCATTGTCTCTGCTTACCGTTGAGGCCTTGATTTGCACACAAGACTGGTTGAAGAATCGCCCAATGATCTATGAGGAAGTGTTTCAGGACTTTATGGAAAGCTATGATGAACCTGGTAAATTTTTATGAATTAGTTATTTATAAATTCATTTCATTTACTTTTCATTATTTATTTATTTAACTCAAACTTTTTCTATTGTAGATGGGCCTAAGAATCAACATTCTCATTCAATGACGACAGACGACTGACACATCTTATTCCTAGAGGAAGGTTATCATTTTTTGACTTGTCATTATATTTATATTACAATAAAATTGCTTAGTTTGTCAATTTTTTAAGTTCATAATATTTATTGTTGTTATCTCCACAAGATTTTGCTAGAAGACCGAATAGGAGTCGTGTTGTTATTTCCACAAGATGGTTTTGTTCTTGAGTGTGGACTTATGGACTATGGATATGGTTTGATAATTGATGGGTGTGGGTGTGTGGACTTTTGGACTATTTGGATATGGTTTTTTTTTTTTTATGTTGTGAATCAAACAATGTTGTGAGTGTGGGTGAGTGGACTTGTAGACTATGGACTATGGACTATGGATTATTTGAATATGGTTTGATTTTTTGATGTTGTGAATCAAACCATATTGTGAGTGTGGGTGAGTGGACTTGTAGACTATGGACTATTTGAATATGGTTTGATTTTTTGATGTTGTGAATCAATTCATATTGTGAGTGTGGGTGTGTGGACTATGAACTATTTGAATATGGTTTGATTTTTTGATATTGTGAATGTAGGGGTCTAAGACTCTAAGAGCCAAGAGGTGTGTTGATAATTGACTTATGTTTTGAATATGGTGTGTCCACTTGTGTTTTGAATTTTTGATTTTATGTAAACGCATAATTACTTACAAATTGATTTTATGTAAACGCATAATTGCTTGCAAATTTGTAATTTTGTATTTTAAACAATAGCCTAATTTAACAAATTGCATAATAGAAAACTAGTAAAAAAAAAAAGGTTCAAAACAAAACAGGTCCAATAGCTAAAAAAGAAAACAAAAGAACCAGAAAAAAAAAATAAATAAATAAATAAAATTGAAAACCGGTTCCCGGTTACTGGTTGGCGGTTATTTGAAAACCGCCAACCGCCTAGGCGGTTGGCGGAGGCGGTTAGCAATTTTCGCTAACCGCCCAGCCGGTTACGGTTGCCGGTTTTGTCCAAAAACCGGCAACCGTAACCGGCTTTTCAGCCCTAGTTGTCAATCGAGTCCTCCATATGCAGTAATGGAATTAAGTGCTAAATACTCTCATTTACGGGCTTTTAAATATCAGGAATGAGTTTAAATTAAGGATCAGTAAAGTCATTGAGTTTTACCCCTCGCTCAACAAGCACCTTACGCTTCTCAAACCACTCAAAGTAAGCTTTTTTCTCGTTTGGGCTGCAGAATTTCTTCTCTATATAGGAGAGCATTTTGATCAGTTGCAACCTGGATACCAGAGGTTGGAGTAAAAGTACCGAAAGAATTAAAAATAGTGAATATTATAAATAAGAAAAAAAAAAAACCAGTATTCCAAATGATTTTGAAGAGTATCTGACTCTAGCAACAAAATTTAACCACTGACTGAAAACAAATCACAAATTCCAATTTAAGGGCTAATAATTTAAATCTAGTTCCTATAGTTTTAAGATTAGCACTATAAAAGACCAACAGTGCAAGGATGATCAACAATATACCAAGTCAAAAAAAGTCTTATCCTTCATATTGATGTGCATAGATCAATGCCTCTCAAAGTAAAACTTACGAGATCTGAAAATGCAAGTGTAATGGCCAAAGCTTCATTTGTGGTAACTGAAGTTGACAACTGAAAATTTTAGGGCAAGTTTGGGACAAATTTAGAACCCGTACCAGAAGACAATCTAACAATCAAAAAATTTAACAGTCCTCCTAACTTATCAAAAATAGTGGACAAAGAGTACCAAAAAGTACATGTTTTAAAGCTATACTCCTTAAAATTGTCCTTAAACCTACCGTTCATGGCCCATAGGGTCCAATTGCTCCACCTAATGATTATCACCTTCCATTCAGGCTACTTCAACTCTTCTTGTTTGCAGTGAGGAAGCCCAAGTATAGAAGAGTTACAAGGTAGGCTTGTTAGGCCAATTGCAATGGGATGAAAGAATGTCTTATGTATAATGATAAAAAGATAATGGAGCAATGTAGTTCAGCTGGTAAAAGGGTGGGGAGGAATAGGATAATCCTGGATTCAAAATATTACCAATCAAAGAAATTTGGTGCAGGAAAATAATGGTAATGGCATGAAACTCACAGGTTCATGGCACTAATATAATAAAGTGCAGGATATTGCAATATTAACTTCCAAATCCGCTGCCACACAAATTCATTTTTTTTTTACTCACCTTTTTTTTCTTTTTTTCTTTTCAAAACCACTCCCTAGGAAGGTCTCTCATTCCAAGAGTCACACCCAAAGACATAATGAAACGTTGACATTCTTTTACATGGAACAAATCTGTTCAAGATAAAGAACATGAGAACAAATCTCATTGAACCTTTCTTGTAGGTCCTCACGTTGGTTTGGTAGAGAGGGTTCTGTACCCATTCTTTCTGATAGAGCTATATATTGAATAGATAATAAAATCTCCTAAATTATTGTGTTCTCTCACTTCAAAAAATCCTGCGATTAGCCACTTGAAATTTGCCACGTGTATGGGGCTCATACACGTGGCAAATTGTTAGCCACGTGTCATTGGGGACGTATGGGCAGCGTAGTAGATCCGGTTGTTACGAAATGTGCAATTCGCAACATGACTACGCTATCCACGTCGCCACTGTGCCACGTGGCATGAGGGCTACGTCGTGATATGTTAGCCACGTGGACCAAATCCACATGGCACATTAGCCACGTGGTCACATGTCCGCCCCAAAATGCAATTTTTATTTTTTTATTCCCCCCCCCCCCCCCCCCCCCAAAAAAAAAAAAAAAAAAAAAAAATTAAAAACCACAAATTTTATATAAATCCATTTTTTGTCCCAAAAATATCACAAAAATATTAGGACAACATTTGAAATTTTCCATAAACACAAAATCAAATTAAGCACATCAATAATTCTAAATACAAAACAACAATAGATTATGTACTAATAAACGTTATTGTTATTAACAAATCAAAGTTACAAAAACTCTGCAAATTTGAAGGTCGTCATTCCTGCGGATCACGAATTCCCATACCAGGCGTAGACTCGCCAATAGACGATTGCTGCGCAAGGGACGGTGTAGCAAGCGATGGTGTCCCAACGGGAGAGTGTTAGCCCAGTTGTCGTCCAATAGGCGTTAGTGGACCAATTGTTGTCGCATTAATTGCAAGTAATAAAAACATTAAAAAAATTGAGTATATGCATATCAAGTCCATAATATTGAGAGTAAAAAAGTAGTTTACACAATATTAATCATACATGCAGATGCACTACTAACGGATGATGTACCACCTCCGTTTGGAGGTGGAGACTGTTGAGCACCAGGGCTCGTATGTGATACTCCCATGGAGGTGAGCACAGCCTCCAAGTGTCGCATGCGCTGCTCCGCGTCATTCCTCTCTGTCTGAGCCCGTAGCAATGTCTCCATTGTCACAATCCTGCCCTCATGTCTGGAGCAGCCCCCAGATGTACAATGGGATGGTCTTCCCTGTGAGCGAGCCTGATATGAGAAACACTTCCCCCGTACGGGAGTAACGTTCGGCCCAACCTGCCGAACCCTTCCCGCGTATTCAGGCCTCCCCAACTCCTGTTCGTACGCGTTGTTCGGTGCGCAACGCACCGTGTCTTCTAATACGCTCTGAGTAGCGGCAGGATCACTCGATAATCTTTGTGTCATCCTCTCCTGTATGTTGTCAATATATAATACACATGTAGTCAATAAATACGTTACCACATGCATAACTTAGAAATATTAAAAAAAAAATATCAGTAGCATATGCATAGGACCTATGTACGTTCGTTCGGGTGAGTCCCGTCCTTCCTAGTGTGCGTCTTGACGAGTGACTCCGCTCGAGTGGGAGCCGTGCCAGAAGTAGTTGCTTGTTGCCATCCAAATGAAATAAATAACAAACATCAATATTATTTAAAAAAAAACAATTAGATACAAATATTGTAACATCTACATATATATGTCCATACCTCGTCATGATTAAATCTGGCATACCTTTTGGATCCCAAGCAATGGGGGAGGTCGTTATGCTCCCGCATCCGCTTCATCCGTTCACAGGTCGCCTACGTAGTGAACATTTCATAATATTTAAGCATTGACACACTTAAATGAGACATCAAATTAATTAAAAATATGCACAATACACATAATAGAAATACAATCAAAGACCTACGTACCCTTTTTTGCTCAATACACCAATCCCTTAGCAGGTGGTCCACATCTGTTTTGTCATATTTATTAAAAACTTTCTCCGGCACTCTTGCACATATACTTTCGGGCGTGTCACCGTCTCAAATATGTAGCTCTTTTTTAAATGAATGCTTCCATGAATGGTGCTTACGTCCAATATCAGCCAACGCTTAGTGTTGTGCCTTGCGCTCGTCTACAGATATGGGGAGATAAAACTCCTCCTACACATGCAATTTAAACATTTAGTTTATAAGTTCAACAAAAACATAACCCTAAGTTTTTAAAAATAAATAGATAAATTAGTTTCAATCCCAATATGTATTTTCAATAACTTTCTTAAACATATCATCAGCGCGTTTGTCTCACATAGCCTTCTTAATCTGCTTGTCCATCGCTCATTCATCCTGCATATGTATGTGGGTCCCGCTCCTCAAAAGCATTTCTATAGCATGCCTAAAACGATTATAGGCTCGTCCTACCGGTTGTGTCGCAGCATAGTACTGCAGTACAATCTTTTTCCCCCTTGGGAGCACCAAATTCCTCTCAGGGTCTCTAACCACCTCATAGTAGATGCTCTTATCTGAATTGTACCCTAACCAAAAGAAAAGAAAATATTTAAGTTAATATAATCAAAAAAATAAATTATATTAAACAATGATATAATTTATGTTATTTCAAACTTCATATTAGTTGGTAATATAATATGAGATTTAATGATGTATAAATATGTACTTATCCATCAACCGAATCTGGTCAGTCTGTATGCGCTGGGTCATCTGCATGCTCCTCGCCAACCCCTTCCCCTGGGGGAGGCTGCTGGTCGTCGTTTGAAGGCATATCCTGGGGACTATTGGGGGGCAACTGATCAGGACCCAACATGGAGAAGTCCCCATCATGGGGCATCTGGCTCTCCCCCAGATTCGGCCCTTGATTCTCCCCAGAAAGCAGCACCTGGCTCTCCCCCGGCTGTGGGCTCTGGCTCTCCCCTGGATCCGACATCTGTCTCTCCCCTAAAGCCAGCATCTGGCCCCTCCCTGGAGCCTGCATCTGTCTCTCGCCCGGCTGGGTTAGCGGGAGCCCGTAGTCCTGCGTCTCACTATAAGAGCCACATGGCGCAGGTCCATACCGGGGGAATGGATTGTATGACATATTAGCCCAAAGTGGACTGATCCCATCACGACCCTCTTGCGCGCAACATCAAGCCACATGACCCGGTGAGGTGATCCCTAGCTGCGAGAACGTCGACAACATAGAATATGGAGAATAAGAATATCTAACGAAGTTGGTCTGTCCGTGATTTGGCTGGTAACCCGTCGTACCCGGCAGGAATGGTCTATAAGCGTCATTTGGGTGGTGTAGCCGCAGCGCCATATACAGTGACCCTTGGGGTGTGGACTTGGACGGCACGGGAATACGTGGTGCCTGGTGCGCACAAGGAGGAGGTTTCTAGTCCATTCAAACCTGTGAACAAATTTAGACAACGAAAGAAACACGTTAATGCATGTAATTACCCAGTTATGTAAAAATAAGGAACATGCAAATTTTTTTAACAAAAGAAACAAACATGTTATTAATGGCATGTAATTACCTAGTTATATATTAATAAGGAACATGCAAATTAGAAAAATGAGATTTATTAAACTTTGACTTGATTGCACTTATTAGTTAATATGTTACAAACATATAATAATTGAATTTAAGCGAATTGTACCAGCAATTAATATTTATTCCTCCAACGGGGGCTTCGATCGGATCTATGTCAGGTCTGTCGTGCTCGAACTCATCATTCATGTCATCTAGGTCACCAGTGGTTAATACGAGCGGCTTGCACTCGTGATAGGTTTCACCTGCATCATGACTCCCTTCCCCCTGACCAACATCGTATACGTTCCTCAGTTTAGTCCTCACGGCATAAAACCAATCTGGGTTCCTTCCATCTTTGATGTAAAATACTTGGTTTACCTGAGATGTCATCACGTAAGGCTCATCAGTAATCAACTCCCCACTGTGGACAAGGTGATTGAAGTTGACAAACACTAGGCCATAATCGTTTATCCTGAATCCCCTGTCTATTGTGGGGTCCGCCCAATCATACTTGAATAAGACGTATGTTAGTCCTGTCATAGTACTAGACCTCAACTATATCGGTTAACTTCTCATAGTATGTTTCACCTTCAACGGTTGGCACACATACTTCGCTGTTCTGAGTTCTCCTTCCCACGTCATGGGCAAGCGTGCGGAACAGTTTGCCATTGACCACGTACCTGTTATACTTGACTATTCTCTCCTTCACCTCTCTACAATTCATAACCAATTTGTGACCCAATTCCTCCCTACGTTGATCGTCAAATCCATCGACCTATGTATGTATTACAAATAATAGAAATCATATTGGTTAGTTACGGAAATGTAATTCCTATCTTAAATTACATTGAATACGCCGTATTTAAACTGTATGATTAAATACCACTATTTCCTTACATATGCACGGTACCATTTGCAGAACTGCTCAAGATGTGAATTTCAATAAGATCGTCCGTAATACAACCACTGGTGCAAGATCGCCTAAGCGCGTCATATATATATATATATATATATATATATATATATATATATATATATATATATATATATATATATATATATATATATTCACATTTTACCTCTTTGCCTGGTACATCCACCCATATTGAACGGGTTCGCCAAGTCTACATTTGCGCATAAGATGCACGACCTAGTGGACCATGCTGGTAAAAAACCCTAGAGGAAATACCTGTTCCAGCTTGCACAAAGTGATGCAGACATCACCTTGCAGTTGGTCCGTCTTATCTTGTGTTAGCTTGGTTGAGCATATGTCTCTAAAAAATACAGACATCTCCACAAGAGGTCTAACCACTTTATCTGGTAGTGATTGGCGCAATGCAATTGGGAGAAACTGCTGCATTAGTACGTGGCTATCATGACTCTTCAACTCCGAGATCATACGTTCCTTGAGTCGAACACACCATGAAATGTTCGAGGCATATCTGTCCGGGACTCTCACATTTCGAAGAACTTTTAGAAAGTTTTCTTTGTCCTCTTTAGACATCGTGTGGCAAGCTGCGGACATATATGTTTTACCATTTGCGGCTGTGAACGGATGCAATTTAGGTCTCAACCCCATTTCCTGCAAGTCTAGTCGAGCTGCCAGGTTGTCCTTCGTTTTCCCTTTGATGTCCAAAATAGTGCCAAGTATGTTATCCATGACATTTTTTTTCTTACTTTTCTTTTTCCACACTACATCATCAGAACCTATTGCACCCGTCTTCCGCTTCTTCTTACCCGCATTCTCATCCCCAAGTGCAATTCCGTCCAACTGTTAGAGGATCTCGTCCTCGTATGGCACATTTGGAGCACATTATAATTCTTCAGTTCCGTCAAATGTTCTTCTGTTCAGCCGCCACAGCATATAATATTGTGGTTATGTTGAAAACAATCCATTTCTTCCATGTTCATAGCCTAATCGTAAATCATGATTAACTTGCTCACAGCAACAATTAAACTTTTTATTATTGAAAATAAAATTGTTCAAATTGTACTGAACACTTGTTTAAGACTGATGTTAGTTTTAAACTACTGATTTTGTAAATGTGGGTTTAAGTATGGACCATGTGGGAAATTTTTTTTTTTTTTTTTTTGGGTTAAGCGAATTGTACCGAATACTTATAATTAAAATCTGTAATCTCCTCACATCAACGATTAAAGTTACAAATGAGTGAAAATAAGACAATTGTCATTATCCACATTTATGACGTTCGTTTTAAATTTCATTAGTATGAATTGTATTGTAAATGGTGGACGGTAAAAGGAGTTATGTATATTAGTAGCACAATTTTTTTTCTTTTGCTACAATTTATACATATTCATAACATAATTTGTTGATTATAATTTCATATTTAAATTTTAGTTTGTCATTGTTGGTTAATCTAATATTTTAATAAAGTTAAAATGATAGCGGATATTGTTTAATTTTTTCCACTTCCAAAAAATTCCAAAATTCATAATAGCACATTAAAATATATATCAAAACTTCTCACATCAACAATTAAAACCCAAAATAAAAAATAATAAAAACACAACATTATAGTGACATAAACACCAAAAAAAAAAAAAAGTTTAATAAAAAAAAAATTCCATCATCTATGTAATAACCAACCACAACAAAACCAAAATAGAGAAAAAAAAAAATCATATATATACAAATTACAAAAAATCAGTAACATTACAAGGAAAAAAAAAATAGATAAAAATCTAAGGAAATATATTACATTTTTCTACGTACTGGTTGCCCAAAATTACTATAAAATATCACAAAGAAATAACTAAATCAGAAAATATCACAAAGAAATCAATAAAATGTACAAAGATATAGCAAAAAATTCAAGAAAAAAATGCAAAAAAAAAAATTGCATTTGTGGAGGAAAAAAAAAATTATGTCAGAATAATTGCATGCATGTAAATCGAGAGTGTGACGACCCTTTTTTTTTTTTTTTTTTAACAAACGTAAAACAAGTCGTTGCATTGGCACGACTACTTGTCGCAAAGCCAACATATGGCACATGCCCCATAACATGTACCTAGGGGTGTACAAACGGAGCAGTTATAACCGCTTTGCAACCGCTAACCGAATAACCGCATAACCGCTTTCCTATATGTATATATATATATATATATAAATAAATGAATAACACTACGTTTACAGAATTACAGGTGCAACTGGCGTCGTTTTGGTATTTTAAATACCAAAAATGACGTCGTTTCAATACATCTCAAGATGTTTACTTGTATAGTCTGATTCATTTAGCCTTGGCCCTTAGGGTTTCAAACATTTTCATCTCTATCACAGTGCGTCGTTGGCTCTCCAGCCTCTCCCAACCCATCTCTCTCTCTCTCTCTCTCTCCCCCCTCGCTTTCATATCTGCTTTTTTGTCCCTTTCACTCCCAACCCATCTCTTGCAGAGGCCATAGATCTTGCAAATCAAGATCTTTGCCTCACTCCTGGATTTCGACGAAGACAAAGAACACGAAGAAGAGGAAGAAGCTGCGAAGAACAAGCCTTTAGATTTGTCGCTAAGAGGTAGAGATCTCCATGGGTGGGTGGCTGTGCTGCGCCAGTTCTGGCAAGTGTTGGGCTAGATTTTGACGTGCTCTAAACCAGTGATTTTCTTTGAGTTAGTGTTAGAGGTTTTGGGATTTTTATTTTTTTTGGGTGACAGATCGTGAAGATTCTTGGTTTCATTTACTGATTGGTGGATTTTTCCTTCTTTTTTAAAAAAATAAAAATAAAAAATAAAATATTTGGAAGTTGATTTTGTGTGGATTTTTTAGAGGGAGATGGAACTAGTTAAACTCCTGTAATTTCATAGATTGGAATTGGTTATTAATTTGGATTTGGATTTGTATTCGGATTTGTAATTTTTTTGGTTTTGGATTTGGATTTGGTTATTTGGATTTGTAATGTATTGGTTTTGGATTTGATTGTCTTTTGGATTTGTACTTTTTATTTTAATAAATATTTTGAATTTGTATTTAGATTTGATAATTTTGTGCAAAAAGACAGAACTGTTTGGATTTAGATTTAGAATTTGATTTTGATTTGAATTTGATTTTTTTTAAAAAAAAATTTGGATTTGTTACTGATTAGTAACTTTTGGATTTTGAATTTTTGATCTCAAAATCTGCACTAAAATGGCCCAAAAAGTGGGCCAAAATAGGACAAAATCAACACAAAACTGACCCAAAATGGGCCCAAAACCCATCTTCAAAAGTGGTTATATAACCGCCGGTTATGTGGTCAATAACCGCTAACCGGCGGTTATTAAAATAACCGCCTCCGCTAGGCGGTTAGCGGTTAACGGTTTTAGCCAATAACCGCCGGTTATAACCCCTTGTACACCCCTACATGTACCTGATAATCAGAGTATAACATATATCTATCTATGCAGCGGAAAACATAAACCTGAATTGTGGAAATTACAACTTATACATCTATCACAAATGCATTACAACAAAGAGCCATTTAACATCTATTTGTTTGAGTCTTATTAACACAACATTTACATACTAATAATGGCTTTACAAAGAATAAGTGACATAAACGTCACAAGCCATATCAAACCTATAAAACAGTGGACAACCTGTGGTTCGACAATTACAACCGTCGCGACAAGCTTCAATCATAATATCCCAAGCACACTGCTACCAAACCCTCAACTATACCGAAGTACCTACAGCCAAAGAAACATCATCTACACGGTTGTGGTGGTATTCACATCCGCATAGGTGAAAGAATGAGTTCACCACCTTAGCATGAAACATACTAAGACCTCAGTGGTATAAGACTAACTGAGTTTTCACAAAGAACCAACCTTTATTTTGTTCTTAGTCGTGCGAGCACTATATCAGCCACAATTTACCAATAGCTAATACAGCAAACACCGACTATCTAGAAAACATTTAAAACATACTATATAGCTGTGAACATATGTAGAAGTTCCAATCTATCGCTTGGAAGATTCTACATATAAACCCCTCTATAATAATAGTTTTCATCGGTCGCTCAGACATATATGCACACGATCACTCCATCACAGCGTATACACATAAATCTTAAGCAAGGAACATGGCATCTTACTCTTCCATACTAGGATAACATCCGTCAACAAAACACTCGCAACACCATCTCTAATCGTATTTCAGCTTCATGCCTTGACGTCAGTAGATCATGAGAGCACTGGAGTTAAACTCAATCATGCTAACACGTCTTTCCTGAAGAACAAGAGCAGTCAACCTTCTTACTCATAGACATGCCATTACTCGCACCTGGGCAATCATGTATCCATGTACTTTCAAGTTCAATGTATGATCTTAACACATGACTATCCGATAGAAATATACATAAGCGCTTTTCATTTAAGACACTTATACATATCAACACGTCTAGTAAAATCTACTCATAACATAAAAACATCACTCATTAAACAATGCTATACATGATATGCATGACTGGGTCTACTGGGGCTTCGGTCCCCCACGATGCTGATAACTGCTGTTTTACTGTGTTTACTGCTCCTTTACTGTTGTACTGCTGTTGATGTATGCTCTATACTACATGCTTTATGTTTCGTGCTTGACCAGTATATATTTCACTATTGTATCATGTTAAAATCATGCAGTTGTTAAATCACGTCCTCTTAACACTAAACAAATCCAACATTTTATCCAACACTTTGAAATCATTCAAAACATAGTTTCTTTATAAAACATAAACAGTTTCAACATGACATGTTCTCAAACAATATTACATAATTTAAATCCCAACCGCAGAACTTAACACTTTAAAACAATTCAATACTTTTCACTCTTGCACTATCTCTTAAACATCATTGATATAGTTTAAACGTAATCGAAACTAAACAAATCATCTCAAAGCATATACATTTCATCATATGGTTGGTTCGGTTTCATAAACAATATATATATATATATATATATATATATATTTATCAATCCAATACATATAAAAATATATATTTTTCTCAGTGAGTGGAATACCCACCTTGGCTGCATTGGATTTCCGACTCGAACTCTATATTGGAGAACCCGTTGAAGTCTCCAACTATGACACGCTCCTGCAAATACTTATAACGTTAGACTATGCTATGGAACTCTATACTCTATGACACATAAACTACCCGCATGCTCACACGTCACGTCACTCGCTTCTAAAGCTAGCTAAACACCTTAAGCTATTATTAGATTAGTCGTTGGTTATAGGTTTGCGTCTTATCTTATTTATCAACTAGAAGACGCATCTATTATATCATTAGCTTATTTGTTATTGTTGTGTCACATTATTATTCCTAATCATTTTTATAGCTTGTTGCTTATTTACTAAGTTCACAATATATATATATATATATATATATATTTAACTCATATATATGCATATGTATATATACATATATACCTTCAACATTTAAACCTAATCCAATAATATACTAAAATACTTAGTGTATATGGATAGGTGAATTAGGTACTAAGTTGCCTTGTTATCATTATTAACTATAAGTCTTATAGTTGTTTATCCATTTAAACTAAGTGTATTCGGCCCACATACATATATATGTACATATATGTATAAAATGCTTATTAAGCTACGCATAACATCATAACACACTTAGGTGCTTATAATACATAGATAAGCACATTAATTATTTAATTACATTACTGAATAGATTCGAAGCCTATTTATGTATTTCCATAATATTACTAATTTACAACTCTTTCTTCTTTTTCTTGTCTTAACCACTATACTTAACAATTACTAACCACCTACGTAATCTAGGTTATAGGAGTTAAACGGTTTAATGGGCTATTGACCTAATTAGATTGAATTATAAATCCCACATTTTGTTTTGCTTTCTACCTTAACATTGGTACATTTATCCATTAACTCTTTCCAACCTAGAAGCTTAGCGATTTATATCTTAAAGGCTATCTTAGTATCTTTAATTATGTTAGACTAAAGTCCTACGGTCCATTTATTTAACCGTTTTACCAATTCATTGATTTACTCATTCTTTATATATACTAATGTACTTTATTTACTTATTTGTAACTTCCATCCCTTTACAATTGTTTGCTTTTATGTGTTACTCCCTCCAATTTCCATTAACATAATTTCCCTAAACAACACACTTGGAAAACCACTCAACCATTAATAATCCTTATTCATAGGGTCTATTAACACAACTTATTCACTTAGTCTTCAATCCCCCAAATCAGCCCTCAAGATATACTAAAACACCACTAAAATGCACATCTTCCCTCAATCGATAAACATCAAAACAAAGAAACTAAACCAAGCTTCACAACCTACAAAATCTATACCTATTTTGGCTATCTCCAAAACATAAACAAAAATCAAACCCAAAGACCCATTCGGTTAACCCTACAAAACCAAATGGAAATTCAACCAAAATCAGAGACAAGGGGAATAGAAACCTTATTGAAGCAAGGCCGAAAATCGGCTCACTGGACCGCTGGAAAAAGTACATGGAGAACCGGGTCTCCCCTCGGGTTTTCTGGCGGGTTGCGGGTCGCACGGGTCACTGTCACGGGTTCTCGGGTTACACCCATGGGTTTGGCAGTTACTCAGGTCTCCGAGTCTCTTCAGGTTGCGAGCTCGCCGGAAATCGGTCCTCTTGGCTCACCGGCGACGACTCAGCAGCACCCACCAGAAAACCGGACCTCTGAACGGTCGGATTTCCCTCCTCCGATGAATCTCTCTCTCCTGATCTCACTCTCAATCTCCTTGACTCTCTCTCAATCTCTCATCTCTATCTCATATCTCACTCTCTCACATCTCTCTCTCACTCGATTTCTCTCATTCTCTCTCTGTCGCTATCTCTGTGGGTCTGGCGAGAAGAACAATAGAAGAGAAAGAAGAAAATAGAAATGGAGGGCTTCGGGCTGGGTGTGTGACGAAATGAAGGGGAAAAAGGGAAGGGGCTCATGCGTGCGGGAGAACAGAGAGGAGAAGGAGAGAAAGAGGAAGAAAAAAGGGAGAAGGAGAGAGGCAGTGACGTGCGTGAAAGAAGAGAGGAGAGAAAGAAAAGAAGATGAAGAAGATAGGGGACACGTGGCGAGCTGCTAGTGAGTGAAAAGGGATGATGAAATCTTCCTCAACCAATCAAGCAATGACACATGGCAAAAGGGAGATTACTTTATTTTTAAAGCCCCCAAATTATATGAATTAAAGAAGGACCCCATTTTATTAAAATCATATCGTTTATTAATTAACATTTGACCTCCCACATATTTATAAACTAAACTTTAATCAATGTATTTAATTATTCATTTAATTATGACCTACTATAATAATTATCCCCATCATAATCCAATTGTATTTTATTTTCATAACATGGTCATTATTACCTAGAATATAATTACTAATCTCATCCATTTAATAAACATAATTTATTAAATAGCTAAATTCTCTATTTATTTTCTTGGTCTTTACAGAGAGAGAGAGAGGGAATGGAGCTGAGAGATACCGGTCGTTTGGCTGAGGAGGGAACGAAGCTGAGAGATATCTCCCACGGCTGGCTTAGTGTGAGAGTGAGGGAGATAGTGTACAGGGAGAGAGAGATAGCGAGAGGGGGGGGGGGGGTTTTGGAGAGAGATTTTGAGAGAGTGGGGACGACAAGGTGGTGCGGCTCGTTGGAGGGGATGCCGAATGGTGGTGCTGTGAGACAATCTCAGAGAGAGAGAGCGAGCGAGCGAGCGAGCTGAGAGAGATCGACGAGAGAGAGAGAAGATTAAAATGGATAGCTTCCTAAGGAAGCTATCCATTTTAATATGATAATTTTTATGATTTTTTTTTTTTGGTTTTTATTTTTATTTTTTGAACTTTCGGGTGGCGCGGGTGGGACCACGTGGCTTTTGGGTGACATGTATTTGATATACATGTCGCCCGTCGTGTGACATGGGCTAAAACATGAGGCTATTATGCCACGTATTACTTGCCCACGTCACTATTTAATATTTTACTAAAATTAAAATATTTTATATTATATATACTATATAATATGTATTTGTAATAAATTCATATAAACCCTTATCCTAAGTGTACGCACTACATATAGCAATAAACACTAAACCATAAGCCCAAAATCCAAAACCCTAACCCTAAATAAACTATATAGCACTAAACTATAACCCTAAGTAAACTATTTATATCCCTAAACCCTAACCCTAAGTATATTATTTATAACATTAAACCCTAAGCCCAATTTAAAGTAGTTCATTAAATTAAATATTTAAAGTAGTTTCAGACTTTTTTAACGTGAAAAATTAAAAAATGTATATATATTTATAGTACGCAAAAGTAAACCCCAAATATATATACATACACATACTATATATTGACACAAATCTAAGTGTATATATATGCAATTTAATTGGAAGTTATTTGGCATATATTTTTTAAAGTATTTAAATAGCACACGAATATAAACCCT
Source organism: Alnus glutinosa (assembly GCF_958979055.1). Taxonomy (NCBI): domain Eukaryota; kingdom Viridiplantae; phylum Streptophyta; class Magnoliopsida; order Fagales; family Betulaceae; genus Alnus; species Alnus glutinosa. The sequence continues at coordinate 28,630,209 of NC_084888.1, forward strand.
AACCCTAAATGTATGTACCATTAACACATTTATTAAGATAAATAAGGACTTAATTAGTATTAATTAGTTATGGAATAAAATACCAAATGTGCCAATAGTACGTACACAAGTTAATGTAAACCATAACCCTGCTATTGTTATATATAGCTTCAACCTAGGGTTACTTTTTAATAAATATTATATGTACAATATTATGGATATAGTATTGCATGGAAGTTAATTGGCATATAGTCTTAAAGGAATATATATGACACGGATGTAAACCCTAACCCTAATTAAGTATATATACTATATATAGCACTAAACTAGGGTTAAGGTTCAATATATAAAATATACTGTTAACACATGTATTAAGATAAACAAGGACTTATACGAGATTTGACTAAATGTGGAGAGTTAAAATAAACTATATAGTATTAATTAGTTATGGGATAAAATACCAAGATGTATATATAGTACGTACACAAGTTAATGTAAACCCTAACCCTACGTATGTCATATATAGCTTCAATCTATGGTTATTTTTTAATAAATAGTATATGTACAATGTTATGGATATAGCATTGCATGGAAGTTAATTGGCATATATTCTTAAAGGAATATATATGACACGGATGCAAACCCGAACCATAATTAAGTATATATACTATATATAACACTGAATTAGGGTTAGGGTTCAATATATAAAATATATGGAAAAAAATGTATATATAACAAATTAAAGTAGTATTTGTTTGTTAAAGTATAAGGTTTAAATATATATATATATATATATATATATATATATATATATATATATATATATATAGGGTTAGGGTATATAAATTGTATATATACATTATATACATGGTATTAACCCCCAAGTTGACATATATTTTTTTTTTGAAGAATATATTTTATTTGTGTATGTAGTACACAAATTTAAACCCTAACTATATGTGTATATATACTATATATAGCACTAAATTAGGGTTTGCGTTCAATATATAAAATATACCATTAACACATGTATATACTATACAATGACTTATACGAGATTTGTGTACTACATAACCCCAACCCTAATTAAGTATATGTTTTATATGTATACTATACAACCCTAACCATACGTGTATATATATATATAGCACTAAACTAGGGTTAATGCTATATATACATTATGTGTATATATATATGTGTGTGTGTGTCTATATATATATATATACATATTAAAAAATATGTATATAATATTAATTAAAATAAGTATATATTCTTAATGTAGATATACCATATATATCTATATTGTATATATTACACAAATATAAACTTTAGACTAGCCATATGTATATATGCATGCTATATAATTAAATACTAAACTAGAGTTAATTAAAATTTAAATCGTAGAATATACCAAAATATGTATGTAGTATTAATTAAAAGTTGTAATTATTTTTTAAATACATTTATTTTACATGTAAATATCTATTTTATCAAATACCAAAATAAAATAAAATAACGTAAATTAAAATAAAATAAATTAAAAATTACAATAGTTAGCCACGTATATACACGTACATGACACGTGGCCATTTAGCGACATGTAATTAACCCACATGGCTAGGCGGCCACGTGGATCTTGAACATGTGGCCAGTCGGCCACGTGGTCTAATCCACGTGGTTGATTTTGGCCACGTGTAATTAGTACACGTGGCCACATGGTTGCGTCCCATATTTCCACGTGGCCACATGCATTAATCCACGTGGCCATGTGGCCACATGCATTAATTACACGTGGTCATATTGCCACATGTACTAATTACACGGGGCCATATAGCCACTTGGTCATTTCTGTTAGTTATCGCCACGTGGTCATAAGGACACGAGGCAATCTGACCACATGGCTACAGTAAAGTCTACTGTAGCCACGTGGCGATTTTCCTGAATTTTTATAGTGTCTGATTGCATATAAAAATCAGAGACAAAACGATAAGAGGAGGATATAATAAAAAAAAAATTGAAATTTGTTCTGCGCTCTGATACCATATAGAAACTAATAATTAAATAAAGAGAAATAAAAAAAGAAGAAGAAGAAATACAAATATTATGGTGGTTTGACTTATAGCTTACATCCACATCAATACAATTTATAAAGCTTTACATGTGATTTGAATAGCTAGTTTCAAATACAAACATATATATCACTTAGATTAGGGTTAACAAATCTCTTAATCTACGGTAATCAAATCATTTGATTTATGAGATACAAATCAACAGTTATCTCAAAAGATTTCTATCATTTAACAAGAATTATTGACTTTATTGCAACAGATCACTGTATGCTGTCAAGACCGTGGTAGTATGAGCTACATAAGACAATTTTCATGCTACTATAAATCAAGCAAAGCCTAGAAGAAAAAAATTTACAATTATAAATCAAGTAGCTATGAATTATAAAAACTACGGATGGCCAAAAAAATAATAATAATAATAATAAAATAAAAATCTACTTTATAGACACAAACCTGAATCGAGTCCAAATCAACTTGCCGTAAATTGTTCTCAACCCCCTTCGTATACTCCCTTAATTTCGTACCTTCCGACAGTATGTTTGCATGCAACCACGTATGTACGTACATCATAAAAGAGACCAGAGGGGTGGGAAGGGAATCATGAATATGTAAACCTCAAACAAGAACATAAGAAACAATTGGTCCAGAAAAGCAACAAGAATAAATTTACATAATGAAACATGGCCGGTGAGAAGGTACAATGAGAAAATTAAAGAATAAAGAAGCATTGATAAATACATCATTTTTACATTCTTCCAGTTCTTGCTGCAGGCCTTCCAATGATATATCATCACTGAATAACATAGCAACCAAATGTCCCTTCATAACAACTTAACATAATGAAAATAATCTATTTATAAACAAACCAAACTGATCACTTACTCCAAGTAATGAACAGATAGCACAAATCCATCCAACAACACAAGGAACAATCATTCCTGCTCGCATCCTCCTCGACAGTCAAGTCCCCAATAAATGCTCCTAAATCAAGTACATTTTTTTGAGCATCATTTGTCTCACCATAAGACTGACCCTGCACACATAGGAAACATAAATTAAATATGTGCAAGATTGGGATTATCACATCACATCAGTACTGTTCTCCTTGATGACCTTATCGTATGTGTCTTCAGCTGCTCGAGTTTCTTCAATTGAGATTGTTAATCACATTAGCTTGAGAAGCAGCAAACAGACCTCTTTGGATCACACAACCATAAATAAGAATTACAAGGTCGATCACTGAGAACTTCAAGTTTCCAACTTACCACTTTGTTCGTCGCAACATCAGGAGCCTTGCCCTTGCCTTAGACTTTGTTTGGCCATATGCTTGAATCTCGTCCGGCCAGCCACCGCCCACACATTTGCTAGTATTTGTGCATTTCTAGGCACGGTGAAGCCACACGTACATCCCTACGTCATTCTCAGCTTTGGGGGAACTAGGAAAGGCTGTGGTGGGTGCAAAGCGCAAACAAAAGGTTTATTTCACTGAGAGCACTAGCAGCAGCTTCAATTCTCTTGTACCCTCTTTTTTTTTTTTTTTTTTTGTAATTTAAAAAATTAAACCACTTTTTGATTTCCTATTTATATGCACTCTACGTACAATAACTTCCCTTATCTTTTTCCTATATTATTTAAATATTATTTAAATTAAATGTTAAGAGAAAGAGAGATGAAAGAGAAATCATTAATGAGAGAGGAACTATATAATATTTTATATTAAAATAATGCTAAGGGGAATCACTTTTGATGCCCTACATGCATGTAGGGCACAACTTTTAGTTCCCTTGGTATTTCCTTAGTTTAGGGAACACCAATAAAATTTGGTTCAAGTGGTTTTTAAGGAGGTTTTCTTACATGTATGGAAAATAATGAGATTTAGAGAAAATACTACTAGTGTTCTAAGCAGGGGGATTGAAAACATTACAAAGCTCCACATATAGCATGCTTCCACATGCACTCGGCTAAAAAAAAACACAAGGAAAACTAAATGATCCATTCATGTCTTTAACTCCATACCCAAAAAATACACACCTTACCTCACCCTTATAAACCTAGATTGACAGCTTCCTACCGGTGGACAAAGGATCCCTCATTGCCAACCAAGTCACAAACACCTGTTTAAGGATGGAGAAGAAAGCAAATCAAATCCCACCACTTCACCGGGTTGTGTCTAATACGGATTGCATAACAAGTATCCGAGCAAGAAAACTTACCAGATTTTGAAATAGTCCAATGAATAGTATCCTTTCCACCAAGAGGAACCAAACTCAATTGACTTTGAATCTCAACAAGTATATTAGATTGAGCAGGCCTCCACATCCATTGCTCATCCTTGATGACGGTAGAAAGTCGAGCATCAAGCTTGTTTTGAGCATCATAAATCACACGAGACCCATATTTAACATGAAGAACCCCATTTGAATGCCAATCATCAAACTAAAGGTGAATCAAAGAGCCTCTCTAACAGAAAATTTAATGAAATGTCAAGCTTCATCTCTCAACTTCAAAAGCTTACGCCAAATTCACGTGTAGATTTGGGGAATGCTTACCAGACAATAGCCCCCCTATAAAATTGACTCCACCCAAGCTATACAAAGAGACATTTTTTGTTTACATGCCAAAAGCTTCTCCCTTTTAGACTGAGTTATGTCTATTTTTTTTTTATTTTTTTTTAGGGATAATTACATTTTCTGCCAATGACCTACTGGTCATTGTCAACATGCCACCACGAACTGATACCTCGATCATATATATGAGAGCATTCAACTACCATTTACATACCTTTACCCCCATTAATTCAATTAAATTCGTAAAAAGACTTAAATACCCTAACTTAAAATCAAAATTTACAAAAATACCCTAAAAATTAAACAAATCGTTAAAAAAAAAAAATTGGAAACTAAGGGGGTCGGGGTTGACTTGCGAGCCAGCCCAGGTTTTTTTGGGGTGGCCGCACAGCCATCCTAGGTTTTTTTTGGGGTAACCGAGCGCCACCCTAGAGTTGGCTGGAGCCACCTCTGGGGGTGGCTTGTAGGCCACACCCCCCCTCCCCCACGGTGGTAGTCGCCCCCTTTCTTTTTTTGTTTTATTTTGTTTTATGTTTTTTTTAATATATATATATATATTAGGTTTAATATTTTTTTATTAATTTATTGTTTAAGGGCATTTTTGTCTTTAAACAAAATTTAATGTCTAAAAATCTCATATTCTGTCTGATTTAATGAGATTTCCAGACGGAAGGGGGTAAAGGTACATAAATGATAGTTGAATGTTCTCTTATGGTTGAGGTGTCAATTCATGATGGTATGTTGACAATGACCGGTTATTCATCGGGAAAAATGATAATTACCTTTTTTTTTTTCTTTTTTTTTCTTTTTATGAAGTCATCAGTGCCGACCCTAGTGTTGACGCTAATAACCATGTATTAGAGTTGACTTGTTTTGGTCAACGCTGATAATAGGGCATCAGCGTAGGGTCGACGCTGATGCCCTACATATCACTATCGAGAACAATTGTTGCTAATGTGAGTTTTAATTTTTACTTTAATCTAGATATAACACATGCAATTGACAACTTGGTTTCGACACTGATATGTTATTCTTAGTATCGACATTTGTCATTACTAATGGGAGAATCTCGTCGCTACTAGCTTCCCTCTTCAAATTTGCATGTGGGAAAAAAATCTCGTCACGTTATTAGCTACGACATATCAGCAACGACATTTTTGTCAACACTAATATTAATTTGTTACTAACATTAGCAGTGACTATCAATGTCGACCCAAGCGTGTTAACTCGTTGCTAATAATCACTTAATAGCATCAACTTTTGGGTTGCTGCTATCTACATTTATTTTTTAATTTTTTTTTGTAGTGAGTTATTATTTGCATTAAAAGATAAATTAATTGAACTCTATTTCTTTCGTAGAAAAAGTAAGCATCGAAAAAATCCATGGGAACTTAAAATTTAAGGAATGAAACCCCAAAACCCTACTGGAAGTCCGTACAGAGCCTAATACCAGAGTCAGTAAATTTAGTAAGAAATTCAACCGCTTAATTACACTTTTTTGTTTTCTCTTTTGGTAAATACTACGAGTGGTAAACCCATCCTTTAAAATTTAGTTGTGCTTGGAATCTTGGAGAGAAGCATAAAAGAAATGGCAGAGAACGGGCAACTCTTGGGATCGGATTTGGATGTTTATCACCTCTTATCATGCAAAATATTATATACGAGACAAAAACAACGACTCTCGAAAGAAGACGTGATGAATTATAATAATTTGGAGAAGTTTGAACAACTCTTGGCGAGGATTTCGAGGCAGCTGCTAGCTTCTTGCTTCTCATTCCTTGTATTCAATCACCATGCATGTAGATTCAATTTGCCTTTTCGCCATGCATTTATATTTGCAATGCTTTCGTTGTAACGGCTTAATTTATTAGTCGGTTTCATTAAAATTTATTCTCGTTGCTTGACAGAAGGCATGTAAGAACACAAAGTTCACATGATATGGGGAAGAGTTGAAAATAAGAAAGAGAGATACATAGAAATAAAGTGGTTCGGCCTATAATCTACGTTCATACGTCAAAGTCTTTTATTGACTACATATTTATTTCATTTATTTGATTATATACAAGATTTTTTTATAGAGAAAGAGTTTGAATATTACAAATCTCTTTTACTTCGATATTAATAATAAATCTAATTTATCATCATCTAACTCTTATTTTTCGAGTACTTATAACATTTATTTATTGAGTTCTTGTAACTCTTACCTCAAAGTCGGTATGCTTGTTTTTTTTATATATACGTCGAAGTTGCATACAATGGCCTTTCACAATTTAAAATATTAGTGGTGCCTTTCAACGTCTATCAACTATGACAATAGGAAAATGAAACATGGTTGGACTATCCTTCCCATGTTTTAAAACCTCATAATTAGCGCTCTAACTTCTATGTTCATACTATATATGGCCGGCCTGTCGTTTTATCCCAAATAAACTGGTCCCCACGCGGTTTCAAGTCCTACTCATAATATAGAGCAAAGGAAGACATAAGACCCCACGGCTGATCTGCTGCTTGGAAGTTCTTGATCTCTTTTGTTGCAAACTTCATGTTGAACATATATCATCTATTCACGCATTTATTTTTTACAAATTCTCAGCTCTTTTGTGTGCTATAGAGTTTGCGAGGGTGCATGCTTTTAGTACTGTTTGTTCTCCATTTCCTGACTAATGTCATCTGCCGACGCAGCTATTGTTGTTGTCAGCTTGGGTAAGATTTTAAATATGTTCTTTTTTGTTAATTTCTTTTGTGCTTTCATTGTTGATTTATTCTTTTGATTACAACTAGTTCTGAACAGCCGGATGATTCTTATATATTGAGTTCAAACGATTTGCAGTAGTCATCGTTGTAAAGATTGCTATTTTGGTTGCGGTATGCAAGAGAAGAGCTGGAAATGGTAGCAACACTGTTACTTCGGACGACTCACGATTTCTGACGCTGACCATGGATAAATTTCTCAACGACATGGAAAGAGAGAAACCAATCAGATTTACCTCTCAGCAGCTCAGGATCGCAACAGACAACTTCACTAATTTGTTGGGTTCTGGAGGGTTTGGATTGGTCTATAAAGGGATCTTTAGTAACGGAACCATAGTGGCAGTGAAGGTTCTATATGGGAGCTCGGATAAGAGGATTGAGGAACAATTCATGGCGGAAGTTAGTACAATTGGAAGAGTTCATCATTTCAATCTGGTTCGTCTTTATGGTTTCTGTTTTGAGAAGCACATGAGAGCACTTGTTTATGAGTACCTGGGGAATGGTTCGCTTGACAGGTACTTATTCAGTGAAAACAACATCTTAGGATTCGAAAAGCTTCATGAGATTGCAATTGGGACAGCCAGAGGGATTGCTTACTTGCACGAAGAATGTCAGCAGAGAATAATCCATTATGATATAAAACCAGGAAATATTCTCTTGGATGCAAAGTTCTTTCCAAAAGTTGCTGATTTCGGTTTGGCCAAGCTCTGTAACAGGGAAAATACTCATATCACTATGACAGGAGGAAGGGGGACTCCTGGTTACGCTGCACCAGAAATGTGGATGCCATTTCCCATAACCCACAAGTGTGATGTATACAGCTTTGGGATGCTATTATTTGAAATCATAGGTAGAAGAAGGAACCTAGACATCCATCTTTCAGAGAGCCAGGAATGGTTCCCAAGGAGGATCTGGAAAACGTTTGAAGATGGAGAACTAGGAAAATTGACCAAAGTTTGTGGAGTGGAGGAGAATCATAGAGAAATGGCAGAAAGAATGGTTAAAGTAGCTCTCTGGTGTGTTCAGTATAGGCCTGAATCCAGGCCTATGATGAGTGTTGTGGTGAAGATGTTGGAAGGAGCAGTAGATATTCCAACACCTTTAAGTCCATTCCAGCACATGTTGGATGTTGCTCCTTGCCCAAATGCATCTTCCAATCCATTACAGACTGATAGCACATTTGATTCGGAATATTCATCTCAAATGGTTACAAGATCTGGCTTTGTATGTGCTACTCCTGTGATGAGGAAATATGAGATTGAAATAGCCTATATATAGTTAGGTGGCTGATGAAGAGTATGTGTGTGTGTGATTGCGAGATCAGTGTTCTAATTTTCAGTTATGAATTCAAGGATACCTTTTTTCTGTTTATACCAGTACCGAAATTCATAATGTGCTATTTGATTAGTTATTTACTTGTAATCGCTTGACCCAAAAAAGGGTGGGAGAAAATAGGGGTACAAAACATCTCCATTGGCACTTTCACCCAAATTTGGTGTAGAACGGGGTATTACATTTCCAGGCTAATCAGCATTGGAAAACCAAGCTTAGTCACACCCACATACATGGCCACTAAAGGGATTCTTTGTGCAATTAGGTCAAGCCCTTTAAAGGATAATAATCAGTTTGTCATCTCGATCATGACTTGTTCTAGATTACTATTAATTGCAATTTATTTCACACACAAAAAAAAAAAAAGAAAAAGGAAACAACAAAACAAAATTTGAAATTACAATTCTAGTATTTATTTTGATTGTAATTGACTCTTCATGAAATATCTATAGTACGTGGAATTAAAGTCATAGAATTTGCTGTCATTTTAATTTGCTACTTCTTAATCTTTGAGTTCCAATTTGTTCTCTTAATTATTCTTGTACTCTTGACATCATACTTCATTTAGTACATTTATCCTTACTAAAATACTTAGTAAGGATTAAACGTAGATAGAGATGATGGGAAAGTACCATTGAAACCGTTGCCATGTAGAAACAAATTAATATTAATATTGAAGTTTCGATAACAACCCTATCGATGATGGGATTTCTCCGCTCAAATCATTGAATCCAAAGTCTAAGAGTTCCAACCGGTATAGTCTTGCCTGCTCATTGGGCATAGAACCATGAAAGTTGTTGTTTATGACACTTATTTTAATAGGAAATGAAAGATTTCCTATATGTGGAAGAATATAATGGTGCCTACAAAGCCCATATAAGAAAGGTTCAAAGCTGTAACTCAGTGATATTTAATTAGAACCATAAGTGATACCGATCTAATTACAGACAAAAGTACTAATAGACAAATTGCTTGTCAAAAATATTATGAGGATCATAAGAAATACCACCCTTTAAGGCAAGAAGAGCGGATTGACCGGTGGTAATTTTGGGAACCATTGCATTAGATAAACTTCCCATGTAATAATGTACCAGAAACACTGTCACACAAAGAAGGAATGGGAAACAACTTTGATCCATGAATGGCGGACACGTAGTGGTTGAGGTGCTTGGGTTAGTGTGGCACTCAAGGATAGACAGGTGAAATTAATGAACAAGGCGATCATAGTATCCATGAAGATTAAGAGAAGAAAAAGCCGGCCGTTTTGGGAAAAATGAAGGTGAGTTGGTTTAGGCGTTGACTTTCAATTTTTCTCACTGAGAAAAGGACAAGAAAAACGAAATTCGTTGAAGAAAAATAAATTATCATCATACCTGCCCCTTGTCTATCTTTCAAATTAATAGGACTCATGACTATTTTTATAAATTATCCATTTTATGTGGACTATTCATCTTCCCAATATAAGACCGAGGTGTTACAAAGGCTCTGCACATGATCTTGTTGGGTTTGTCCTCTTAGAGCATGCTGGCCTTATAGGTTTCAATAGAGGTGTACAAGCGGTGCGGTTATTAACCGAAAATAATCGATAAACACTAATAACCGCCAATAACCACTAATCGGAAAAACCGAGAAACCGAAAAATAAAAAATAACCGCAACCGGATAACCGGTTATTACATTCTAAAAAACCGGTTAATAATCGGGTAACCGAAACCGGTTTTTATTTTATATATATATAACATAATAACCGGCTAAGTTACCCTGCTGTTTTAAGAAATAAAATAAAGTTACAGAGTCCTAGTTGTCAGAGATGAAAGTCTATTGCAATTTTTATACATTATATCCAACGTCAAACTGTAGATTACCTGCATACCATCAAAAAATATTTATCAGCCTTAGAGGCAAATTTTGAATTTTGTTCTTAAGATGACTGACCTCTATAAGCACTTGATCTCATCTGGCGCCTACACACTTATCTGTTTAGTTTGTTCAGATAAGTTGTGCTCGGTAGAGCCATGTCTAGAGATTGTTGGGCACTTTTCCTTTTATTCAGTTATCATTTTTTCACATGCACCTTTCTTCTCCTCTGCTATGCATTTCCTACCTGTCTTCTTCTCCGATTTATTTGACCAATAAGTTCCTTTTTTTTCTTTTTCTTTTTCTTTTTTCTTTTTTCTTTTACCTATCATTTTCATGGACTTAACTTGGAGTCTGAAAAATTGAAAAATTAACATATATGAAAACCGGCTATCCGGTTAATAACCGGTTTAAAATATCTGGATAACCAGCGGTTGGCAAAAACCGCAACCGGTAATTGCAACACCGGTTGTGGTTGTGGTTATTGAAATAGAAATAACTAAGGACCTCGGTTGCGATAGCGGTTATTTGCTTATAGTACACTTATAGTGTATGAATCACAACCCATTGCTGAAATAGAGTGTCAGGTTGTGCCACACTCGATTGGTATTATTTATGACTGTTATCCTTTTCATCGGAGGGAATGTAGAGGACATACACTGAGTTGGTAAAAGGGGGTGATCCACTGATCCTGTACTTCACGTCTTGGGCCCGAGTGCTTGGTCTTTGTACGACTTCTCGACCCAAGCCCGATCTTGTGGACATCGGTACATCAATGAGTAAAAAAGTTACGATTAAAATAATAATAATATTAAAAATAAAAAAATAAATTCCTGAAGGGCTATTTACGTATAACTTGAAATGATTTATATTTGCGCCTATGAAAGCTACACGCTGTTAAGCCGTTTGCGCAAAATGTGAAAAAGCCATGTTTCGCGCCGGAGCCACTTGGGTCCGGTTCGCAAAGCGATCGAAACCCGTCCCAACCAGACCATATTGCACCACCGCCAGAAACAACAACACAACCAAACCCACAAGCAATAACAGCAGAAATGTCGGTGACAATAAGGTTGCTGAATCGAATCTAGGTAACTATGACGAAGCTTATAAGCAGCTGGACAAGCTGGACTTCTCGACTGCCGCTAAGATCCTTTTCACCGATCCTCCCAAGAAAAAGAAATTCGGGTATTGTTTTGCTTGTAACTTTAGGCTGTTTCTGAATTGTTGGTTATCTGTTTGGTACTAAATGTCGGTTTTGCTTTGGTTGGTTTGAGGAGTTTAAGCTTCTTGTGGGTATTTCGTCAAACAGGTTGGCTTCATTGGTCTTTGATATGTCTGAAGTGGGTTGTGGCTATTATCTGCATAAATTTAAGCATATCAGCAAAGTTAAGTAAAAAAGCAAGAGAATGTAGGTAGCCTACGGCTGAGCAGGAATGTGAGTGTGTGTGTGTGTGTTTTTTTCTTAAGTTTTTGGAGCTGAGAAGTTGAGCAGGAATGAGGATAATGAGTTGGAAAAATAGAAGAAAGGATAGTGAAATTAGAGAAGTTAGAGTGGCTACCAATTGAATCTGAGGGTGGTGAAACTAGGAACGATTACATTTCTGAGAAGGAACTAGCTTAGAAGTGTGTTCCTTACCTGAACACCCATCATGGTTGTTGGTTCTATGATTTCACTTTCATCTTGATGCATTCAGCGAGAAGCTCTCAGAAAGACAAGATTAACTATTGTAGGAAACTTCTTATAACACAATTCGTTAGAGAGTGTTGTTAGCTCAATATAAATGAAAATGGTTGTGGATTGCTGTTGAAATGTTACCAATATCGTATTTTTATCTTTACTTTCATATACTCTAGTTCTTAAACAGGGATATTCTGTGTAAACCTTGGAATGACATGGATTTAGATCTTTTCAACTGATTTCATACTTGTAAAATTATATCCTCATCTATGTCCTAGTGCCGACATCACATAATTTGGTTTTATTCTAATGAATCTAATGGTCCATAGCTCATTCATACAAGTTGCTTTCTGTCTGCTATCATGCATGCCCTGGCGTGCATGTCAGGTGCACATCTTGTGCTTAGGTATTGAATAGTTCATCTGAAAATCTTAGGATACTGTAAGAAGAATGCCTTCTCTGACACCTTGTTTTTCTTAGCCTACATCCTACAGTACAATTAAATAAATGTAACAAGGCTATGATGGATACTCCACTCATTTTGAGATATCAATGAAATTGAGAATGTTTATTCAGGAAACTGACATGAACTGAGAATCTGCTCCTCTCTTTTTCTGCCAAACTTTTCAATGTGTTCAACAATACGTTTGGTGACATGTCACATCCATGTTCATGTTTTTGAGTGCCCACTTTAAGTGTAACAGAAATTTGTGTGTGTGTGTGTGCATCCATGTATATATATTGTAAACCATTTTTCCTACGGATTTATGTGTTTTTCACATTGTCTATATCTGGTTACCCTCTTTGCATCCCTATTTCTATTATCAGTACATATTCTAATGTCTCTCTTCCATGGTCAGGTTTGATTTCCATCTGGTACAACTCTTCTTTGCCTGCATGCCTTCCTTGGGTATATCAATCTACACATCTTAGATGTACCTTATTTTGACATGTCTCTAAGTTTGGTGTACTATCTAAAAAAACTTATTTCCCGTGACAGCTGTGTATTTGGTGGCTCAATATGCTCGCTATGAAATTAGAAGAATGGAAGGGGTAAGTAAATTTTCTTTTCTTTATAACTCTGATATTGTCTTTTGTCGGATTTTTTTTTTTTTTTGTCATTTTGTCCCTCTTCATTTGAGGACTGTTGATTGATCTTTCTATCTTTCTTTCTTCACTTCATTTCCCAATACTTTCTTTTGTGCATGGAATTCACTTTTAAAAAGTTAAGGATACTCATGGTGAATACTGATTAACCTAGCAACTCTATTGTTAAAAAACCTGCATATAATATATTTTCTCTTCTGCTGCTAATGATTTAGATTTTTTTTGCTTTGAAGTTCTTATTTGTGTATCCTATTAATCTTGTATCTGCAAGTTGATGTCTCTAGACTAAACATTAGTATCACCTGGCACTTAGGAACTAGCATGTAGAACAGTTTAACCAAAACAACTCTACCTTACAAGGAAATCATGCAAATTACTACTGATCTTTCTGATCATGAGAACTTTTTTTTTTTTTTTTTTGATGAATGAGATTTTTTATAAACGAACAAACTCAGTACAACACTCTCCAGTAATAACACTGGACCAAACTACCAGAGTAGTTACAAACATTCAAAACTCTGTAAAAAACAGAGTTGACCCAATTCACTTGCAACCAACACCTAAACAAGCAACAATTTTACAACCAGAAACTAAACTTTCTATAGAACAGAATCTGTAACTAAGCATTTACATTATCCACCAAGTATATGAACTGGTAAACTCCAACTCAAGCAGAGATTTAAGTTTTCTTGGGTCTTCTTATATTGACTTTAGCCAAAACTCTTGCTCTAATCTCCCATGAGATGTTCTACAGAAGCCTCTTCTCAGTCTTGGGTTGGTTGCCGTGTTGCAAGTCTTACACAGCAGTATTCCAACTTAGCTTACACAGCATAGACTTTAACTTCTTTCCTTGTAAGGATTTTTTTCCCCAACTAGTAATACCTTGCCAGCAAATATTCGGATCATCTACCATACATTTTTTGATTACTGCTTTCCAAATTCTTTTGCAGAAACCACATTGGAAGAAGAGGTGGTCTCAACCTTCAATATAGCTCCTATGGAATAAACACAACACATCCCCTTTGTAACCCCATTTTTGAAGCCTCCTCCCCTGTTGTTAGGCAATCTTTCATAGCCAGCCAAAACATAAAAGAATGTTTAGGGATAGCCATATAATGCCACACTAGATTCCACGAGGTTACTATAGGTAACCTACTTCTTATTGCATCCCAAGTTTTTGTGCAAGTATATATACCTTTTTTAGAAGCAACCCAAGAAGGCTTAACCTCATTACCAATCTTCACCTCCTCACATAATCTACTTTGCACATTTTGCATATCTTCCGATCGAGCTGGTCCCCAACACCCTTCCCTCTCATCATACTTGACAGCTATGCTTCTATTTTACTCCCCGCATCATACACAATTTGATGGACATACCGTGAGTACAACACCCCATCCGGATGCGAATGATCAAGTCACACATTGATATGCTTCCCAATTCCAACTTTATAGTGAATAAAGTCTCTAGCGTCCTCACGGATCTTCAATATCTTCCGCCAACTCCAGGAGCAAGCTGACGGCATCTTCACCTGGCAAAAACTCTTACCTCGCAATAGATACATTTTGATCCATGCAACCCATAATGAACCTGATTTTACAAACAAGTTCCAAGTATGCCGCATGATGGATGCTTTATTCCAATCATCAACCCCAAGCGTCCCTCTTTTTTTTGAACACCCAAAATCCCATGCCACTTTCCCTTTAGCATGCACCAAGCCAGAACCAGTCAAAAACCTATTAAATTTTTGTTCAATGCTTAGAATGATCTTCTTTGGCAACATAAAAATCCCAGACTAATACAATTGAGTGCCATATAAAACTGAGGTCAGGAGTTGTAACCTTCCTGCAAATGAAAGCCTTTTCCAAGAATCTATTCTACTCGTGATCTCCTCAAACAGAAAAGCAGTCTGCAGCAGCCAGCTTCTTGGTGGTTAAGGGGACACCCAAGTATCAAACCGGAAGCTTTCCCTCCTTAAAACTTCAAACAATCAAATGATTTGTTGCTTTACCATACTTGCTACCCAAGAACAATAAACATAGCTCTTCTTTTGTACAGTTGCCTCCTCCAATAACTTGGACAGCACCTCCATTGCAATAACTAAGAGATAAGGGGACAAAGGATCCCTTGTCTCAATCCCCTTTTCCCCTCAAAATAACCCACAAGTGTCCCATTTACTGCAAATGAGAACTGAGGATTAGTTATACACTCTTTAATCCACACAACAAAATGAGTAGGAATTCCAGAGCATAACAACAATGGAAGATGAAATCCCCAATTGACAGGGCCATAAGCCTTCATTAGATCCACTTTGCTTGTGCACTGAGGTCAGCTGTTATCCCTGTGATAGTCCCTCACTAATTCTTGAACTAATAGTACATATTTTCAGGGATATTGTGATGGGATATGAATGCCATTTGATTGTTGCTAACAATAGAATCTAGCCCCGGAAGCAATCTATTCGCAAGTATCTTCATAATGCACTTGTAAACTACATTACAGCAAGATATAGGTTGAAAATCCCCCATTGAAGAAGGATTTTGCTTCTTTGGGACCAAAGTAATAACCGTGGCATTCACTTCTTTAAGCAGATTAGCTGAAACAAAAAATGATTTTATTGCTTCAATCACATCCTCCCTAATGATGGGCCAAGCTTTTTGAAAAAGCCCAGCTGAGAATCCATTTGGCCCTGGCGCTTTGCTGCTCTTCATTGAGAAAATCATTTTCCTGATCTCCTCTGCTGAAACCTCCTTCACCATTTCTGCTCTAACACTGTCGGGAATGTTCCTGTTTAGAAGTTGCTGAAGCCTCCCTGCTTTTTGCCCATCGAACTGATTAGAAGAGGATCCCAATAGCTTTCTGTAAAAATCCTCTGCAAACTTTTTTAATCTGATCCCTCTCCTATACTTTAACCCCATCCATCCTCATCCCATAAGTGCTTTATCAAATTCTTTGAGTTTCTAACTTTCACAATCCTATGAAAGAAGAATTATTTTGGCCAACAAGATTTAACCATTGATACCTCAACTTTTGTTTCAACACATTTTCTTCCGCTTCGCTAATCAACACATATTCATGCAGACATTCCTTTTCTATTTTCACTCTCCCTGCATCACCATTGTAAAGGATCACATTCTTTTGAAGCTTGCTCAAGCCTAATCCGAGCCTGAATGACCTTCTGTTGTAAGCTACCAAACTCCTCTTTGTTAACTCCCTTCGAAACTTTCTTAACAGATTTGATCTTGGTATATAGCTGCAACATACAAGTCCCTCCCACAGAAATTCTCCAACCCTAGCTTTATCTCTCATGATCAGCCCAAAAATTGAAAAATTTATAAGGCTCTGGACCTTCACTACCATAATGATACCAGTAGAGTGATCTGAAATATTACCTTCCAAAAACTCAACTGAAGTCTGTCCATAAGCATCCATCCAATCTACATTTCCCATCACCCGATCCAACTTACTGGCAACAAAGTCCACACCAGCCCGCTTATTGTTCCACTTGAAATAACAGCCAGTAAAGGATAGATTAAAAATCTCCACTCCTCTTACACAATCCACAAAAATAGTTCCCAAAACCATTAAACTACCCTTATCCAATTTTTCTTGTACATTTTGCACCACATTGAAATCACCTGAAAGTAACTAAGGAACACCATCTATCTGGTTCTTTATTAACAGCAGATACTGCCAAAGAGATTTCCTTTCTAACCCCTTTGTGGCCCCCATAAACAAACGTATGCACCCACTTCAACCGCCCTTGATCCATTCACAAGTTTTGCTTGCTCTTGAATTAGAATAGTAGTTATATTCCAGTTCTCTGGATTCCAGCATATCCAGATTTTTCCAAGAATATGACTGCCTTAATTATGGATAAACTCCAAACCAGGTGGATTGTGTAAGAAGATTGGAAATTCTTGATCTATCTGATCATGAGAACTTGAAATGGGGGAGGCATTCTACATGTAACTCGTTTGTTTTTTACAAAGCTTATGTGAAGAAAAACTCATCTCTGCCCTGTTTATTCCTCATTGAGATCTTCTGAAGCTCTTTACAAGTGGACACTTGAATGCTATTGATAAACTCTCAGAATTTTTAAAAATCTCAGTGTGCAGAACCTGGATTTTTCTACCATGTTGATCTTCAACCCTTGATTACGGGATTGTGTCCAAGTCACTCCTCCTAAGACACCACATAGGTGGGACGTGCACTGGGTAATGACCCTTTTGATCCTCATCCCTTAATTCATGTAACTATTATTCTACCTGCCATACACATGGAACTTCCTCTAAGTTTCTGATATCAAAGTCTAAAGAGCAATTTCAATACATTGATAGTTTATGCATATAGTAGGATAAAAAAATATAACTTACTCTTTTCTACAATCATAAATCATAGTTTAACACAAACAATGGGTATTTACAAGAACTTTCTTGGAAAGTTTTACAATAAGGAGGGATTTGCAATCCTCCCACTCTCACTTTAGCTATTTGGCGCGTACATGCCTATCTCACTTGTCACACCTATAGTTGTGCATACTTAAATCATTAATGGTTATTGAAAAAAGTTTCTAATTGTTGCCTTTAACGGCTTGCTTAGAAGTTCTGAATTTATCAGAAAAATTCGTAAGTTCGTAAACATTTTATTTCCTTATCTTATAAATTCCATGCTTTTAGTTTTGGTTTTCAAATAATTTCTGAAGTTATGTTAGTCATGGATGGAAAGTATTTTCCCAATTTATATTTTAACAACATATATTGTTTTGTATTTTAATGACAAAAATTACCTAAAACTCACCCACGTAGGCCTTTCATGTAAATATACAGGCACTTTCATGATGGTTTTGACCTTAATACAATTTCAAAATTTGTAGCTCTCCATTGCAAAGTCTTCTCCTAGCCTATGACCCCCAACTCGGTCTCTGAACACCAAGAGACTTTATCAGCTGAACTAACTGGCACCTTACACCATAAGAATCAGTATAGGGGAATGGACTTGATTTGATCCCATACAACTAGTATTGGATTAAACATTTGGAAACATTTTACTCGTACAACATTTTAATCCTTGTGTTCATTTGATATGTTGACTCTGTCCAGAAACACTTCTTGTGTAGAATACAATGTTTGTACTGTCAGCATTTGTGAAATTGCTGTGGTAACTAACACAGCCCATAATTAAACTGCTAATATAGCTGATCTGTGTGCCTTTTGTTTATAGACCTTCCACCATATTTAGTCAATCAAAAGTATCAATACATGTTATCTTTAAATCACCCACCCTTTTCTTCCCTCAAACATGCAAGGAATAATATAAAACTATACCTATGTCGTAATATTGCATGCATGCTAGTTTATGTCAAGATTTTTGGAATTGTTATCACTTGTTTCACTTGGTTAAATTCACTCAAATGCCCTTAATTTTGTAAATCCCGGGGAGACTGATATATTGTTGCTCCACTGGAATTGGTGGGAAGAAGGTTTATTTGTTTTTTAATCCTCTTCATTTCATAAAAGTACCATTCTAAGGTATCAATTGGTACAGTAAAAGGCTATGTGAAGCAAGATTAAGCAGTTTCATTCTCATGGGATTTTGGCTGTATGTTTGACAGCAGTGTTTTTAGATTTTTTTCCCCTTCCTGTTTTGCTTGGCTTTTAGTTGGTTCCCCTTGTATGATTGGTTTCCTCCAAAATATTAGGAACTGGAGCAGAAAAAGAAACAAGAAGAAGAAAAGAAAGCAAAAGAAATGGAATTAAATGCTACGGAAGAAAAAGAAGCAGGATCTGATCCAGAGCTTTTAGAGGTGAAAGTGAGACTGGATAAACTTGAGGAAGCTTTGAAAGGAATTGTGGTTGAAACAAAACAATCTGTCAGCAGTCTGGCCAAAAGCCTAGAAGATGGTAGTGAGAAAAAGGATGTTGTGACAACCAAAAGTAGATCAGAACCCAGTAATATGGCAGAGAGAGATCATCCTAATAAACCAAAAGTTCCAGATGCTTCCCTGCAGGATCAGAAGGGCAAAACCCAAAATGGAAAGGGTTCTTAAGATAGTAGGACATGAATATAAAAAGCTTCTTCAGTTTACGTACATATAAAAGCAGAGAGGTTTTTTGTTTTAGACAGCATACACCGGATCTTCTAGGCTTATATTCTTGAAAATCCAGCAGTTAATTGGCATGATTTTGGGATCAGCGCTGGTGACAAGGATCTTCTCCTCTTTTGTTGAGCGTTTTATCAGCTTGTAATATGTAAGAAAGATTTAGGACCTGTTTAGATTTGTTATTTTAAAAAGTGCGATTTCAAAAATCGTGATTTTGAAACATATGATTTGAAAACGCAATTTTCAAAAACACAATTAAGCGTTTGGTAAAATTGCGATTCAGCTTTTGAAATTGCAGTTTAAACTTTGAAGTCGGGTGTTTTTAAAAATGTATCTTCTTACCTGCGATTTGAAAACGTAAATTATTTTACGTTTTCAAAACTTTTACTTCTTATAAACGCACTTTTAATCAGTACACCTTTGACAATTTTATTTAGGGCCAAACGACTCTTAATTGTAGATGTTAACCAGTGTAAATGCCTTGGAGGGTAAAATTCAGATCCACGTGGCTTGTTTCTTTGAAACCCTGGTAATCATTTGATTTCTTATCTTACCCAGGTTGTCTTCGGTTACAAACACTTATTCAAACTAAAAACAAGTAACTTCCCAACAAACATTAACAAGCAGAGCCAATTAGTTCTAATATGTCGAGCCAGACTGGCTAACTTTTATTAAGGGTCATTGGTAAGAGTCTTTACGAGCCTTCAACATCGGTATACTGGTCTCAAATGAAACTAAATCCAAGAGCCACAAAGAGTTAATTAATTTCTCGGAGGCTTAGCACCTCGAATCAGCCTATTGTAACCCATTTCGATCAATTCAATTCAATTCATCAATCTTAATCATTACAAAAATATAAGCCCAAAAGTAAATAAGTTTGTTACAAGTGCAACACGAATAGCTTCTTGGCTTGATTAGAATTTAGTGGTGGACTTGGAGTACCACAAATTTCTCCTGCTGCTAATGCCATGGAAATCTCCCAATTCCATTGGATGACACAGCACGTGTTTCTCCATTTCCTTTGCAGCAGAATTTTAATGACGTGAGGTCCTCCACTATCACTGCCTTTGTGCTGTTTAGTCTGAATAGCTTCTGTTGTCAAATCAAATGACGCAGACAACATAGTCCACGGAAGTAGTGATGTTTCATTTATCAAACTAAATCGCCATTCAGATAGAACAAACAATGTTTTCCCATGATATTTTCCAAGGGTGGTCCATGTTTTGAAAGTGATAAAGATGCCCTTTAAAATCTAGGCTAGGACCCTGAATTTCAGCAAATCTCCACCATATTATACCATCATTGTTGAGCATCTGAGTTAATGGTGTAAAATTAGTCAAGCCGTGGATAAGATTTTGAGGCTTTTGCCCCTCTGGCTTGTGAGCAAAGTGCTACTAGCTGGTCAAAGCTTGGGTCCTTTCTATTCTAAGCATCTGCTTCTGCCACATCTGTTACTTTGATTTCAGTCGACCAGGAGGGGCCCCTTTTTATATCAAACACCCTGGACGACGACAAACAACCCCCCCCTCCCTTTCCTTTATAGGGTGGGCGCATCACTTTCGATGGGCCAGATAGGGTGGTCGGCTCCAGCTTATTTTGGATATTTTGTCTTTGCTTTGGCGGGTGCCGGTGGGTTTTCGTTTTGGCGTGGCTAGATGGTGCTTTGTTGTGGCATGTGGGACTTAATTGGGATTTCTCTGGAGATATAATTAGGAGTTTGATAATGTTTGTTTAGGTGGTCTGATTGGTTGCGTTGTGTAGGATGGTGCTTTCATCCTGGTTTTGGCGGCTTGCCCCTAGTTTATCTTTTGGCTCCTAAAATACTATTTGAAAAATGTTTTGGTATTTTTCGTTGTATGATGCGACCGAAAATAATTGTCAAATCGAAAATATTTTTGATTTAACAAAAAAGCTTCTCTAAATTCAAAAAAAAATAAACTGATTTCCATTTTTAAATTTCGTAAATAATTTTCTAAGTCTGAGTTTCTCCTTCTCAAACTTCCGGACCACTGTTGGACCAGCACCAAGCCAGCACCGGATCACCGGGCCACCACCAGAAAACATGCATCTGACCATCATTGAGCCACCCTCGAATCACTGCCGAACCATCACCATACCACAGTCAGCCACTGCCAAACCATCGCAGGTCACCGACGGGCTTCTGCCAAACCACTAGTAGAACTCAAATTATGAGGTTATTTTTTAAAAAATTATTTTATGTTAATATTTTTATGTTGTAAATGAAAATTGATTTTTATATGTTAATATGAATGAATAAAAGATATATAAAATATTTGTGATTTTCTGTACACGTCAAACACTAAAAACTGTTTTCAATCAAAAACATTTTACGCCGAAACAAACGAAGCTTAATAGTTATTCTAATTATTTAGAAATATATTTACCAACTGGGCTTTTAAGCTAAGGGCTAGTTTAGGAATATTGAGGTTTGTTTAGAATTAGAAAGGACGGACAACTTTTTTTTAATGGCAAGATAAAATTTCATAAATACTAAAAAAAAAAAAAAAAAAAAAAAAAACATAAGGAAGACATGGTCATGGAGGATCCCAACAAACACCTCACTAAAGCTAATATAGTGCACCCAAAAACAAAAACTAGAAATGATTAAAATTTTTAGCCTCATCCAATATCTTCTTGGCCCTAAAAAAAAAAAACAAAGAGGTTATCAAATCAGCAATTTTTGAAGCAACTCATCTCTCAAGAGATGAGCTATAGTAGAAGCTAGATATCAGTTTGGATGTCACAGTAAGAAAGATTGTATTGAGATCAAATGGATTAGGATATTGAAAATGAATTCCATTCCAATGTCCGATGAGAGAGGTTCCCAATGGTTGTTATGTGAGGGGCATCAGAGCTTGCATTCTCCATAGGCAAAAAGAGGTTGATATGGAAAAGCAGAGGAAAAAGTGAGGAAAGGAGGGAATGCATGTACATAATAGGCTTGAGAGCTAAGGATCTGACATCTCGAATTACAGTGTGGCGCATGGGGTACATGCATGTACATGATAGGCTTGAGAGCTAAGGATCTGACATCTCGAATTATAGTGTGGCGCATGGAGTACATGCATGCATGACAAGTAGAGGGAGCAAAAGATGAAAAAGGAATCGATGGTGGAGGTAAGGGGCGCATGGGTGGAGGGCAATACATCTAGCTACCAAAAAACAAAAAAGAATAGAAAAGAGAGAGAGAGAGAGAGAGAGGGGGGGGGGGGGGGGGGGGGGGGGGGGGGGGGGGGGGAGGGGAGAAAAGAGGCGGGAGGAGAGGCGAGGGGAGTGTTAGAATTCATGTTTGCATATTTAATGTCCAAATTGGGTTGGTTGTAATTCTAGGGTTAGTAGTTGGGTCGATCTTAAGTTGGTATTCGAAAACTTGAATTAGAGTGCAAGATAAAATACTTCATCCACAACAATATTTGAAGGACGTTCGAACGTAGCAGCTCTACAGACTTCAAAATTCACAGTAGTATGTTTCGTACAGACGTTCGAAGAAAGTTTGAACTTGGAAACGAGGAATAAAGAACCAGTGGACACCGTTCGTAATTGCGTTAGAAGAAAGTTAGAACATCAATACCTCAAGTGCTTCACAGAACCTTTTGTTCACAGTGAAATTTGAAGAACTTTCGAACTTAGTGCTCAATAAGTTAGACAGAAGCTTGTGCCAGCAGCAATGATCGAAGACGATTTGATCGCCATGTGGATAGGTTGCAAGCAGCATTCTACATTCACAACAATGTTCGAAGAATGTTCAAACGCTACATGAGATAAACCTTGAAACCCTAGGTAATGTTCAAACGAAACTTTCTCATATTTGAACACCGCCTTTTCTGTCAATGCTTTTATTAAACTAACCTTCTCAATAAACCCTTGTTTTTACATAATCTATATGTTCTGGCATCTAGATTCATATTCAGAAGTTGAGATATTGAGATGTCCAAAGTTTGTCTTCTCGAATAATTTTTTGGTGCAATTGTTTTTGGTGTTTGGTAGCGGAGAACTATCTCGACGTTTTAAAAGGGAGGCGCCAATTCATTTCCCAATTGAATACTCGTGTAAATCTGATGAAGAAAGAAAACCAAAGAAAATTGATCAAAGACGAACGGAAAGGGAATTCCTCGTTCTAACACTGAGGCAGAATACCGTACTCTAGCTGACACCACCTTGGAGCTTCTTTTGTTGCAATAGCTATTACATGATATGAGTCTCTCTATCATCTACTCTCCTTTATACTGTGACAACATGAGTGTTATTCAGATTGTCCATAATGACGTTTTTCATGAACGGACTAAACATATTGAGATTGATTGTTATTTTGTCCGTCATCATTTTCTTCAGGGCTCATTACAACTTCATTCTATTAAGTTCCATGATTAGCTCACGGACGTCTTCACAAAGTCACATCCTCGGCCTAATGTGATTCAATATTCATGCTTATTCTTAGCGGATAAAAAATGCATTTATCCCTTAATTTATTTTTCTTATTTACTTTACATCATTCATTGTACTGTAGACTCACATGGCCTATAAATAGATATTATCACTATAGAATAAAGTCAATTCAATAATAATAAAAAAAAAATATTTGGTCCTATTATTGATTTAAACGTAGGGCTTTAAAATTCAAATGGTGAATTTAAAACAAGTTGGGGTTGAGGACAAAACAGATGTCTTCATCGTAACTAAGAAGACCACAACTTGCTATAATTTTCCACACCTAATCTCAGCAAATGATAGCTCCACGTTTCACTTTCCGACTGGTATTTTAAGGTGTTCCTTAATTCAAAGGCAAAATGGAAGGCGCACGATATTATAATGGAAATATGGTGAGGACTAAGGCAGTCCAACACAAACAAAATGGACACCCCATCTGATTCCAGGTTAATTAAGTGGCAGAGCCCCAGAACTTGATGTTTCATTGACAAGACTTTAGACTTGTGTCACACTCCTGTCATCCTTTCAAAGCCCCTCTCTTGCTAGTGTTAGTGTTAGTTTTAGTGTGAGATTACTATGATAATTAACTGTCATTATAACAGGATTTCAGTTACTTTACATCTTAATTCTTGGAGATCTTGTTGCATTATGATTAATATAATATTACTTTGTACACATCAAGTGGATATGGACCCACCATTAAATGGGCTCCATCTTGCAGATCTTCTAGGTAAGAAACTAAAGACAATGAAGATTTACCCATAATTTCATACCAAAGAATATAATATAATATATTAATATATTATATGAAAAGAAGGAAAGATGTCATACCATTATGCATGTGCCTCAACTTCACATGGCTTCCTAGTTCCTACACACCTACCTCTTTCATCCTAATAGAGAGAGATGATGGTCTATTAATCCAACTGCAAGTGGATCAAAGATGTTGTCATTTCGACGAATTAATCACAACCGTTCAAATAGTATGAATTGGGTGGGCCATGTTAAATAACAATAACAAATGACAATCATAAACATCTGAATATGTGCCACTTAATTCTCTGGGATTATTTATGTCTCCCTTTAGTAACATGGATTAACCTTCTTCGATCAAAGAGACCCAGAACAACATCTAGTTGCACCCACACACACATATATATAGTATTTCTCTAGTTTAAATTTGAATTCCATGTGATTATTTTAGTTACAATTTTATGGAAAATACATTTAGCCTTATCAATCTGCCATTCTTAATTTGGCACTTACATTACTAAATTTTAAAAAAATTGATATTTAATCCCCTCGATTCAATTATTATCATCTTTACAAGTTACACCATGCATTAGCATCTAACATTATAATAGACGAAAAAAAAAAAAAGACATCACCCATAACGCATACTTGAGTTTTAATTTGTATTTGAACTACTTAAATTGCCCATAAAATTTATTTTTATCTTTTTGTAAAAAAAATAAATAAATAATAAATTGGGTAGTTCAGCCATCGATCCTTGAACATTAATTTTCAAGAGTGCTTGACCATTTTCAAGGATGATCGATTCGGTCAGTAGTACTACTCCATGTTCCATTTTCTTAGGGTAGCCAAATCATTCTTCCTTCATGGTTGAAAGATCGTTTGGCCACCTTCTTCATTTTTTTTCTCGGTTTTTATTTTTTACTAGTTTTTAGTGGCAATTTCATTACATGTGGCATTTTTTCGTTCATTTTAATACTAGATGTTGACGGAGGGTGTAAACTAGCTAGTAATGGTATGACATTACTAATAATATATACTAAACTTTAATACCAAATGCTATCGGAGGGTGTAACTAGTAATTGTAATTGGAGGGAGGCATTAATGCATGTTACTTTTTAAAGTTCGATCGTCTAAATGCCAAATGGGTAATAGTTTTAGGGAACTAATTGCTGTTATGTTTTTCAATGTTGTTCTTTTGGACGTGTTTTTTTTTTTTTTTTTTTTTAAAAAAAAAAAAAAAAAAAGAAAATGTAATTTAATGTGACGTAAAGGTAAAAATCAATTATGTTTGTGTTATTTGCTAATTATGCTTTTATTTGGAGAAGAAAACAAACAAAAACAAAAAACAAACCAATAACAAATTAATTTATTGATCACAAGCTAGGTCGATCGACCAAGAGTATTCAAGGTTAGAATTTAGTTTTAGGGCATAGAGCTTTTATTGTATCATTGTGAACTCAAATTTTTAACGGCTAAAAGCATTCATAATTTTTGTTGCTTTTGCTCAACTAAATTTACGGAAAGACAAAATGAAGTTGAAAGTTGAAAGTTCAAGATCCCAATCAAACCCATAGACTTTAGCAAGTAATTTACCAAATGTCTTCTTCCGTAGCCGAAAAGCATTTACAAAAGTTGCAACCAAACATTAAATGAAAAGTCACTTCTAAATCGATCAATTGAGAAAAGAAAAAGAAAAAGAAAAAGAAAAAGAAAAAAACCAGAAGAAAGAAGGGGAAAAAAGAAAACTACTTAGAGCTTAAGGGACAAGTCGAGCTTCTGCAACTCGTCTGGTTTAGTCTTCAAACGACCAACGCTATCCCACCAAAACCCTCCAATTCCCTCAGTCGACGGAGAAAACTTACGAACGCTATCGAATCTTGCAGCTCCAACACTAGTACTCGTGGGCGACGATATTGCCACTCCGGCGTAATTCTCCGATGCAAGCCGTCCAATAGCTGGCTGTTGATCAAACGGCTGTCTTGACCACCCGTTTTGCCCGTAGAGATAAGACGAACCAACGGTCGATGATTGGTAAGCGGGCTTCTGAATCATGGAGTGGACCTGAATTCCAAGAGACCTGTTGAAAGAGCCATGCAAAGGTAGAGAAGCCATGATAGGGTATCGGTTTCCGAAACCGGCGGTGATTTTCTGACCTCTTTTTGCGAGCGTCCGCTCCCGTTTGTGCGCATTTTGGTGTCCTCCGAGAGCCTGCGAGCTATAAAATTTCCTCTGGCAATAGTTGCACGAGAAAACCCGTGGCTCGGTTTCATTACCTTGATGATCATCAGGTGAGTTTACAACGAAAGAGTCTATGAGATTGAGTTCTGGCTTCGACCCACGATTGGAATCCTTGCTGGAGAGGCTTAGATCCAATACAAGATCTTCTTTTTCCTGTTGTTTTCCATCTTTTGGGGAGGCTTTTAGGCATGGTTGAGCATCTGAAACAGAGATGATGGATGAAGTTTCAGAGAGAGGTGGCTCTAGTCTTGGAAGGCCCATATTGAGAAAATTAATGTTGTGGGAATTTCCTCCTTGTGGGTGATGAAATTTTGGGTTGGGTTTGCTAGCTAGCAAGCAAAGATCAAATATTTATTGATGAAGTAATAAATGTGTTCTTTACTATGCAAATATATGGAAGGATGCATCACTTTTTTGCAGTTACAAGGTCTTAATATAGGAAACACTTAGATTATAAGGCTTCCTCTTCCTGCGTGTGTGTGTGTGTGTGAGAGAGAGAGAGAGAGAGAGAGAGAGAGGGTTTCTGAGTTGTAAAAAAGCTTTTTGGTTGACACTGACGAGGAACACCCACGTACAACTTTTCCTTGCATATACCCCATTCAAGGTTGTTTTTTTCTTCTAATTTTTCTTTTGTCTTCCAACTCTTGTCTCTATATATTTCTTGTCATCTGGGGTTTAGCCTTTTTTGGTCACAGTAATAGATCAGTATAACCTATGACATACTAAAAATCCAAGAGGTACGATTATCTGCTTTTCTGGATATATTACAGAATTATGTAGGCGTGTAGAATGGACTTGTCTTAGAAAAGGTGTGGTTTTGTAAAGTAGGAAACAGGGTTTGGAGGATTTTGAAAATCTTCAAAGAAACGCTTCTGTCCTTATCCTGCATAAAGGTTTATCCATCATAGAAACAATAATGACTTCTCTTAATACGCTTCTGTCCTCATCCTGCATAATGGCTTATCCATCATAGAAACCATGACTTCTCCTAATTCTCCCTCGCACTGCAAGTGTATTATACTTACGAATGCCATCAATCTGCATATTAGTAACATTAAGAGAATTTCTTTTCTTTTCTCTTTTTTTCCTGAGCAAGTAAAAAAAAAGAAAAAAAAAGAAAAAAAAAAAAGGAGTATTTAGGTGCATTATGAAGTATGTATGATCGGCATGACGATAGCAGCAATGATTAAAATATGATGGCCGGTGAGAGATATGTTCATTGAAGGGTTAGATCCTATATATGGTGAGAGAATTGCTTGAAGTGGGGTATGTGTCAAGCTTTTTACCATTAAATAAGCGGGCCGACATACTCTTGATTTCGTCGGATGGAATGGAATTTAACTTCAACGACGCAAATTATTAAAGTACCACTTGTCTCAAAAACTTAAGTTATTAGAATATGTGGTGATTTAATATGGTATAAGAGCCAAAGGTCATGAATTCAAACCCCCACTCCATAATTCACCATTATTTCAATTAAATATTTCATGTGTTGAACCTAACTTATTAAGTGAGAGTTTGAACCCACACGTGAGGGGGAGTGTTAAAATATAAATTAAATAATTAAGTTCATCTCTTCCGATCAGCTTAAGTATAACACCCAAAAAGCTAATTAAAAAAATATTTATCATAATTAAATTAAGTAAATAAGACAAGTGGAACTTACAAAATCTTGGCAAACGTCTTTTTTCAAGTTTGGAGTTCGAACTTAGAAGTTCCAGTATGAACAGGACTTTGAAATGCTAAAAAATTGTTTCCCAAGAGTAGCGTTCCATTTGAGTTCCATTTAGGTTGGAACTCCAACATTCTAATGAGCAGCATTCCATTTGAGTTCCATCAAAGTTCGAACTCCCATTCCATTGAGCGTTCCATTTGATTTCTATGTAAGTTTGAACTCTAGCAATTCTAGCAAGCAGAGTCCTAAATGAGTTCTATTTAAGTTCGAACACTGGGCATTTAACCCATTTTATCACATTCTCTCACCTCTTTCACACCACTTTCTCCCTTTTCTCTCTAGGGTTTGAGTCCTAAGGCTTAGGTACCGAATCAAAGAAGTTCCTAAAGTCAAATTTGACACCAAAAACGTAATTCTTGATGTTAAAACTTCAATTTCACCAATTAGTTTGAGGTAAATCCATAAACCATAGTTTTAGTAAATTGAGTTACATTTCTTGGATAGTGCTTAAATTCATACATTTCTTTAGGGATTTTGCTCGTTAAGAAATTATAAGCAATGTTAAAGCTTCATGTTGGAGTTGCCGAAATTTCATCTCCTTTGTTTGAGTAAGGTAAGAGCCAAACCATAACTTTTGTAAAGTGTTGTGAATCGGGGGTTTTGGGTGGCTAACCCTAGAGTTTCTCTATGGGTGATTTAAAATAGTTAATGGGTAATGTAAGTAAAACCCTAGATTTCTATGTATTGCCATGGGTAGTTAATACTTGTGAAATTCAAGTATTATGAGATGTCTAGAGTTAAAGTAAGTTATGAATTGTATATAATTGTGACATGCAATATGATATTACAGAGCCAGGCTTGCATTAGGAGTTATTCTTAGAGGTCAAGCGGATACTTTTGAGTATATTACTCACTGAACAAATATAATGTATTTTAATGCTTTAAAGTGTTTTCTAAAGCATTATATATGAATTGAAATCGAGCTAATTGTATGTTGTATTTATAAACGTATGATGATTACTTTCGATGTTTTTAAGTATGTTAAAGAAATGTTTTCATGA
Organism: Alnus glutinosa; assembly: GCF_958979055.1. Classification (NCBI taxonomy): domain Eukaryota; kingdom Viridiplantae; phylum Streptophyta; class Magnoliopsida; order Fagales; family Betulaceae; genus Alnus; species Alnus glutinosa. The sequence goes on from NC_084888.1 coordinate 28,659,830, forward strand.
ATTTTGAGTGATAATATGATGTTGAATGATGCATGAATATGAAAGCAAAAGTATGATATTTTTATGGCATGAAGCATGATGATCATGAACAAAAATGAAGAAATGTGCATAAAAGATTTATAAATTGGGATCATTCCTAAGCATTACGCTAAATGACTATTCACCGGGGCTATCCATCGATGCTATTAAACAAATAAGGTGATGATCGAAGGACTATGCCTTAAGATGTGATGAGCCATCTCTCATAGCTCAGGGACCATTCCCTCATAACTATATGTACATCAAGTACAAGGATGTCCTAAAAGCCGTTAGGAACCATTTTCTAGAGTATTGAGAAAGAAAGAAAGTAAAAGAATGAATGGTCGAACATGAACACATGAAAGCATGCATGACATGCACTTTTTATAATGAGGTTGTATGATGTGCATTTATTAGGGATTTTATGCTAGATTTATCGGCATGTATATGTGTCTGAATGAAACAAAGCATATGTATACAATTACAACTGGATTGCGTATGATGTTTTTGTACGTTTCATGCTTAAATATGCTTATATGCTTGTGTTACGCGACTCCAGAGAGCGAGATGCATGTATATGAGTGTACTTGAGTTATGACATACTATGGTTACATACTTAGATATGCTTATATGCTTGTATTATGCAATTCTAGAGGGCAAGACACATGTATATAGGTGTGTAGTTGATATATGATATGTTTTATATGGGTTTGTACGTGCATGAGTTTGGAAGGTACACATTGATTCACAGCTAAGTATTACATTTCAAACTGTTTTCATAACTGTGGTATTTACTACATCAACTTAAAACTAAATATTAAACCAAAGGTAGCTATTATTGGAAACTCATGTAGAAAATGAAAAGTTGGCTTAGTATGAAAACTTAGTGAATATTATACTAGCTGAGCTTGTGGACTCATATTTTCGTCTATACGAACATGATTATATAACTCTATGATCACATAGATAATGTTTTGGTTGCAGGTAATGACGGTGTCGATGAGGATCCAGTGGCCTTGTACTTGGGCTACTACAAGTGAGGTCATGGGATGCCGCATACTTTTGTATTAGACTAGCATGTGTTAGTCTATCCCTTTTATACCTCATTTTTGTTATGTTTATAAAAACATACGATGGACCTATGCCATTGTGTTGTATGTAATACTTTTGCATTGACATTATTTTGTATGTGAAATAAGCTTTAAAAATATAGATGTTTGACTTAGCTCTAAGTGTTGTTGATATTCCATTATATTATGTTTCTGTTGCGATGGAAAAATCTCTGATATGATATGCTCATGCTGTGAGATGATATTTGGTGTGTACAGGTTTATTGTGGAGACTTGGCCTTTGGTATAACGGGGTTCATGACATGAAATTTTTGTGATAAGTAGTAATTTAACTCAAACAATCAGGCAAAATATGAAGCATTGATTGCAAGGTTGATCATTGCCAAGTGGCTTGGGGCAGAAGATGTGGTTGTCCACGGTGATTCCTAGCTAGTAGTCAGACAAGTACTCGGTGAGTACAAAGCCAAAGAAGAATAATGAAGAAATACTTAGCATGAACATGGCACCTAAAAGACTAGTTTAAGATATTCAAATTGAGAAAGTACCGAAAGAGCGGGACAGCAGAGCTGGCCAACTGGCCCGACTTGCCACCATGCTTGTCCCCGAAGGTTGATCTGAGAAAGAGTGCGTCAATTGAATCCTCCACAAGCTGCAATAGCTCGACAAGAGAAGGGAAATCAGGTGAACCAAATTAGCCAAGAAGTGGAATGGGCAAGGCTCTTGATTGAATACCTAAAGTACAAGAGTTTTCCTGAAGATAGAAAAGAAGCCAAGAAGATTCGAAAGAAGGTAGCCAAGTATGTCCTTCAACATAGAGTCTTGTACAAAAGAAGCTTTACACTCCTAATTTGGTGTGTCTCGACTCAAGAAGCAAATTATGTGCAGAAGGAGATTCAGGAAGGAATATGTAGAAACCACTCAGGGGGTAGGGCACTGGCCAATAAAGCCTTAAAGGCAGGTTATTACTAGCCAAATATGTGGGAGGATGCATAAGAGTTGGTTAAAATGTGTAAAAAGTGTAAGCTTCTCCAACATACCCGAGTGCCTACCAGAAGAATTGACACCCATGATTGTCACAGCCTTTCAGGCAATGGTAGATTGACAGTGCATGTAGATCCCCTCCCATTCGGGTAGGGATAGGTAAATTTCGCAGTGGTGGCTGTAGACTATTTCACAAAATGGGTAGAGCCATAAGCATTGAGAATAATTACAAAAAGGAATATACATAGCTTTGTATGGAGATCAATCATTTGACGTTTTGGTATTCCCCATGCTTTGGTCAGTGACAATGGGAAGAAATTCAACAATCAAGCATTTCAGAAGTGATGTCTTGGGCCACTTCATTATTTTTTGGGTGTTGAAGCCACTTGTGTTTCAAATAGACTCTTATTATAATAGACTCATTATATTCATGATTTACTTCACAAGGCCAATAAGGAAGCAGCTAAGTTAGTAGCATCTCCTATGTCTTCCACTACCAAACTCTCATAGTTTGATGGAGATGCGTTTTCTGATCCCACTCTATATATAAGCATAATTGGCTCTTACAAACTCTCTTACTCGACTAGATCTGCCATTTGTAGTCAACATATGCATCGTTTAACTGTGCACCATTAATGGAGTGTTATCAAATGAATTTTGCACTATCTTTGAAATCCACCATGGAGTTGCATACCTACAGTGATAAAGTGTGATGGCTTCGGTCCTTATTGTGTGAACTTAGGGTTTTTCTTTCAAAACCACCAACCTTTTGGTGCAATAACATTGGAGCTACATATATGACTGACAACCCTATATTTCATGCAATAACAAAGTACATATAGATTGACTTTCACATTGTTCAAGACAAGGTGGCGTCCAAGCAAATAATTGTTAAATTCATTTATTCTAAATATCAACTTGCAGATTTGTTCACTAAGCCCCTTCCAGGCCCAAAATTCGTTTTACTATGAGACAATCTCAACGTCTCTTCTCTCCTGCTGATCTTGAAGGAGCATATCTTGACACATACTGATCAACAGACTTCGAATAACAATCAACCACAACAACGTGAGCATTAAGGGAAGCAAAAAGGAGATAGAGATTAACAAAATAACTAGGAAATGGATATAAGACTGAGTTATATTTCTTTTTCATTTTCTTTTTCCTTTTTTATTCTATGCAAATATGGGAAGAGGGTTAGCAGATTTTACAACTGTAATGGGGTGGGCACTCCAATAATAGAACCCAAACGGAAAAGACAATATGAAAACAAGCACAAATAGTAGGCAATGATTTCATCTATGATTCGAGAGGAACTATAAACGAGATAGTCAAGCTATTCCAAGGACTGCACAAGAAGGTAACAAATGGAAAAAAGGACTCGGTGAAGAGCTTCAACCAGTAAAGGTAACAATCACCGTGAAATAGTTATTGCAAGAGAGATACTGCCGAAAACTCGAAAGGATCCGTTGAGGAAGAACGAAAACCGGCTACAAAAGTTTCCACCACTAGATCAAACCACATAAAAATATGGTGACGGTAACCCACAAGCAAAATACAAAAGAAAATAAAGAAAAACAACAGAAAAATGACCACTCTACAAAACAGCAGCACCGAACCCAGAGCGGCGGTCGGAGGAGATCTGGAGGCGCATGACGACCACTCTCCAGTGCGTGCATGGCAGATCTGAGCGAGGCTAGCGATGACAAAAAGCAAGGGAGTCAAAGAATCAGATGGATGGGTGCGTTGGACGGCGGGGTTGGCGGAAGAAAGTAGATATAGTTTTGAAAAAACTCGAATTAAAATCCAAACAAAAACCGGGAGAGACGGAGGCTGGGCGGTGTAACAAATTTGGTGTGGAGGAGAGCATGGACGGCAGGTGGCAAGGAGGCCAGGCTACAGGTGGGTAGTATTGTGGGTGGCGGAAAGGAGAGAAAAAGACGAGGAAAAAAAGGACAAAAACTAGAAAAGCAAGGAGATCAAGGGGATGAGGATGAAGGCCATACCTCCTCCCCAAGAGGTACTCACAAGGAGGCGGTGAAGCATCACGAAGGGTGCAGTGGGGAAACCATTAGGGTTTTGGTGAGAGCTTCTCTACGGAGAGAGAAGCAGAAAGTTAACAGTTTAATTGCTAAGACAGTTATATTTCATTAACAACTGTATTTTACAAATCAGTAGCTATGATCTGGTAAAACAGTATTCAAACGTGTGTTTGTATATTAAACATTTCATTTACTTTGAGAAAATTTGTCATCAATCTCACATGATTAATGCTCCTTTGATCGATTTTGCATGCTAGCTAGCTTATTCTTCTAGATGCGTTCATGTTGACCAAGTGTGGCTTTTCGTCTCATATTCATCGTTCAGCTTGGTAGTATGGCTCGATCTTTCCCTCTGCAGGATGACCACACACACACACACACACACACACACACACACACACACACACACACACACATATATATATATATATATATATAGCAAACTAAAAATTACTTGGAATATAATTGTATTCCAATTTTACTTTCGTACATCGATCCTTTTCAGTCCTTAGCTAAATGGGCTGTATCATATCATGCATATATAGTTCAGGTGACTGGAACCTCTCACCATCCCTCTGATGATCTGATCACAGGGACTGAGTGAGAGATTACCGTAAACCTTAGGAACGTACATCAATATATAAATTACATGGTTAATAAGATTACTATATGTGTTAGTAATTAAAGACACATGCCTCGACAGAAAAAAGTAATAGTGCATGTAGCTAATATTTTCTGATTAACAAAACATGGGTGAATAAGAAAAATCATGCATATTCAAGATTGCGAGAGATTACACTTGACTAACCATGAGTGTTTATAACTTTATGCCATGTTTTTCCAGAGAGATTCTCTCTTTGTTTCCCCTCTAAATAATTTAGAAAAGTACTTACTTGGTAGATAAAACTGATCTTCTAACATAGAGTTTCTCGTTTATGTAATTGATGGTTTAATATTTTTCTACAAGCCTTAGCTTAATTAATTCAAATTACCGTTGCTCGATCATTAATATTGTTATTGTTGTTATTGTTATTGTTATTGTTAATGTTATAATTAGTAGTACAAGTATATATATGTAAATTAGGTTGGGCGTCAACTATGTGTCCGGCCCTCGATTACTTGAAAGTTGAAGAGATCAATCTTTCTTGGCAGCAAAAAGTTATTGAAGGCTATATTCTAAGAATTCGGAAAGGCAACATAGGTCATTTTTTAACGTCAAAATTAAGCACGACAAGGACGGTTTTCATCTAGAGGCAGCCAATGCCAATTTTCCCTGTAACATATATTTTTGTTAGTTCCATAATACCCCCATCTTTCCCACATCGAAAATTTGCAACCATTTCATACGTTAAAAATCCTAGTGCTCCTAAAACATCCACAACTCTGATCTCTCTCTCTCTCTCTCTCTCTCTCTCTCATTGTGCAACTAGCTAGGGAGACATTATTCAGAAAGTGGCAAAGCTAGTTGATTTAAGTGATATACGGTTGAATCTCCGATTCGAAAAGTTAGGTAAGCCTCCACACTTACGAAAGCCAATCACTTATGAATCTGCTAGTGTAGGCTATAGTCAATTATCTAATCATTTGATAATACAAGCCGAAAAAATTGAAGTTTGATCAATAGGAGGGGCTTCCTTTTTAAATCTTTCATGTTGTCTAGCTTAGGAAGTAATTCTTTGACATTTGGTGGATAAGTGAGAACCATCTTTCAATATCACATAAAAAGTTTTCTAGGGTTATTTTTCTTGACGAAAAAGGAAAATGACACGGAAAAAAAGTATCTTATGTCGGCATGGGATTTAGAAAGTTGCTTGTATATATATATATCACAATTTACTATTGCAGATGGTTAATGAAATGAACGTGTGACCTCCCCAGTCCCCAGAGTTCCAGTGGTGGGTTACTTTTAAGATAGCGATCTTCAAATTTGGATTATATGTATGCGGTAAAAAAAAAAAAAAAAAAACTACACTATATATATATATATATATATATTGTGGTTTTTTTAACTTTTCGATCTGGATTTGAATTTATAAGTATTGTTTTCGATGGTCCAAATGTTATTTCATGATTATCTCTTTATTTCTCATTAAAAAAAAAAAATTAAAATTAAATATAGACAGCTGAGAAAATTATAGCATATATGCTGTAGTTTTCTTTTATATATAGCACCTAATCCAACTCCAATCTTCAAATTAAAAAGAATAAATTAAGAGCATACATTCTATAAGGATGGGCTGTAAACCCATTTTACAGCAACTAATTATAAGTAAACAAGTTATCAAAAATCAAAAAATACAATAAACATAAAAACACCCGGCCAATCCTTTGAGACAAGTTAAAGAATGACAATTTCTAGACAATAGACCCTCAATTCAAGACTCTTACCTTGCCGTTCTTTGAGCATCAAGCAAGCATGTATAAGTTTCTCATTCTATTGAAAGAACAGCAAGGCTTTTTCAATCATGTGGTAGAAGATGGCGAAATCTGACTCCCCAAAATTCTACTCATCCATTCACATGGCCTGAGAGAGATTTTATCATGAGCCTAATATATCCCAGCTACGTGGGGGTAGTGGGTTAACCAGAATACAGTGGCTTTGGATGGTGGTCTTCTGCAGATTTCGGCGGTGGCTTTCGACATATTCCGGCAGTTGGGTGGTTGTCTTTTCTCTTTGATTTTATGTTTCCTCAATTTTCTTGGACAGATCCGGTGGGGGTAGTGGGGTCTTTGCAAGGAAGAAAACTCAAAAAGTGCATTTTTTCCATTGGTCCCTTTTTTTTTTTTTCTTTTTTGTATAAAACTTGGTGTTGTCATATCTAATGTTTAGTATGTGTTTAAATAATGTGTTAATATTTTATTGGAGGCTGCAAAAATTGAGTTTTACAGTCTATCGGCCTTATCAAATGAGCTCGATTTCATTAATTAAAGCAATAAGTGACATAATTTGGCATATGGACGCCGCAAGTATATATAAGTTGCTTCTTTATTGGTAGGTGCAATTAGAGGGAAGTAATTATAACGAGGGTTATAATCAATGGCAAATTAAGCTGGAGTATCAAAATAACTTTAATTTTAGTCATGTCTGATTATATATCTAAGCATGCATAAAGTTAGTGCAATATAGATATTGCGTATCAATTAGGATTACGCAACTTCCCCTTTCTTTTTCTTAACATTTCAAGATTCACAAATTTAGGAGGCTCTTCATTGATGTTACGTGGACCTATAAAATTATCATGTCAACTATGTTTTGCCTCGGGAATCGAAGAACAGGAGCTCATTACAACAACAGATAAAACATAGTGGGAAGGGCAATTAAATCAAAATCATTATGATATGATGAGCATCCATCACCGATCAAAATTCTTTACAAGTTTTAGATAATTCTAACATGTTAAATTTCTTAAATCCTAGACTAATTTAAACTAAATGGTCGAGATTTTATCACATGTCCATTTATCACTTTTACGGACCAATATTTTTATCACATTTCATAACACTTTAAAAATGATAAATACTAATAAGATAAAATCCCAATCATTTAATTTCAAAACTGAAATTGTTTTATTTAGACACCAAGTATAACAATTCAGAAAAATCTCAATTTTATCACAGTTCCGATTATTACAATAATCAATTTTCAATCTTAACACTATATTTATAAATACCAAAATCCAAGAAAGTATAAAATCAAATAACACAAAGATTTAAGTAACGAAGTGTAAACCTAACACATACCTAGAAGGTTGTCCCCAAGGAGTAGCTCAATCGGTTAGGGACCATGCCTCATGAAGCGGAAGTCACTAGTTCGAATTCCCCTCCCCCCTCTTGTATGGACATGTCAAAAAAAAAAAAAAAAAATACCTAGAAGGGAGTTGAATAGGTGTATATCAAATAAAAACAATCACCAAAATATGTAAAGCACTAAAGTAATTGACACAGATATTTGATTACGAAGTGGAAACTCATTAAACTCAAAGAGAAAAACCATTCCAAAACAGCCAAGCCTAGGAAATTAATTCAATCACGAATAATAGCAAATTACAAAATGTTCATACTCACAAAACCTTTACAATCGTAACAGGCTTGAATTATAACAAGTGACCTATTTGTATGCTTCTCTCTTAGAACCTATAGAGAGTTCTTCTTCTTAATCTTCTTAACCGGAACTCTGGTTGGCTTCAATTGTTCAAAGTTGATGGTTGAACTAATTAAACTCTAAGAAAGATATAACATCAGCATCCCAAATCTATAATCCTCTCTTAGCACACAAAATTCTAGAGTTGAATTCACAATTAACTTCTGCCTATAAATCTCTTTAAATAGGCTTTAGAAATCCTAATACAAATCATGAACGGATTCCTAAGCGGTGGCGGCCGGAGAGGGTACTAACGTGTCTGAACGCAATAAAACTGAGGATCTTTCTATAAGACCTGTCCAGACAGGATTACCATGTGTTTGGACACACAGAGGAAATGGAACTTTCGAGAAGTCCTATCCGGACACGACTTTTGGCTATCCAGACAGGAAGTATTTTTTAGTGTCTCTAGAAGTTCTGTCAGGACACAACTTCTAGCTGTCCAGACAGGAGGAAACTTTGAGAGTCTCAAGAAGTTTTGTTCGGACACAGGTTTTGGCTGTCCGGACAAGCTTCGCTGCTTGAGTCTTTTATCTTCATACTTAAAGCACACTCTCAAATACCAAAAGCTTTTTTCACTGAATTTAGCCAATAACTAAAACTAACAAAAGGCTCATCTTCGATCACTGTCGTCGACCACCTCAAGTCATGACCTTCGCTGGCCACCACCAACTCAAGCAAGTTTCTAGCCACCATCGCTGTCTGCCATCTCACCAAAAAAAAAAAAAAAAAAAAAAAAACTTTCAAACTCATGCTTCCAAAATCTTCCACCTTGAGTTTGAAGGGAGGGTGATAGAGTATATTATAGGATTTGATTACCATACTTATCTATCTCAATTCTCTTATAAATATGAGCTTCTTGTATTGTAATATTATCAAGTGAATAATAGCAAAAATGTAGCCCTTATGACTTTATCTCGTGATCATAGACTAAATCACATAAAATCTATTTGTCTTTATTCTCTTATTCCGCTATTTTCTTTTAATTTTCATAGCATTATATTTTCTTTTACAGTCAACCCTAAAGCCATCCACTATAGAAGACTTGTATTAAAAATTGATCTTACTTACAAAACCTTTATAACTCTGATGATCCAATCTTGTACCCTAGGCAAACAACACACTCACCTCCCATGCACCGCACGGACTCTTGAACCTCTAGCCGTCTTCTACATGGATCACCTTCACGAACGAACATCGCCCGCTTCAACCAGAACTCTAGTGGCTATAGGCTTTCTGCAGTTTTAATGGTAAGAATGAAACAATGAGAAGTTTTAAATTGGATCATGCTCAAGAACAACGGTAAAGTTCTCTCATACTGATGGAACAATGCTTCTCTAGATTATGGAAGTCATGCTATGTGAGACTTATATATAAGGGGATAAAACAAGATCTTTTAAGCTAAGTCGGCTAGGGTTTTCACGATTTGCCACAATCTCGTTCATATCAAAACTAGGGTTTCACAATTTAGTCATGTAACGATCGAAAAGGCTTCAAATGACACTTTGATTGAAGCATTTTGTGGTTCTTTAATTTGTTCAAATGGCTTGCAAATTGAGCATTCTAGAAGCCTTTTAATCCTTCGTTCGATCGGGCTTTAATCGAAATTGCAATCGAGTCATTCTAGAAGTAAATATAAATTCTTGTTTGAACTAGACCGATCGTTTGACCTAAATCTTCAACTTCTTTATTTCAGCTCCAATAGACATCGACTTAACCCTAGCTTAAGCCTAAAGCTTACATCAAAATATTTTTTGACACTCAATTTGTCAACATTAAAAATCTAACAAACTCTATTTTTGGCAATTGTATGACAAAACTCACAATAATACCACTTGATGTAAAATTACAACGAATTACAAGATAACCTTATCAAACCACTAAACTACGATTCCTTGAACTCATTGATGAAGACTTTGTTTACTGAAACAATTCCAAACTCATCAAATGTATGTAGAACAAGAAATACCAAAATAACATACTATCGTAGATTGATTTTAATCAAATATAAGCAATATGAGAATATAAAAATCTGTCATCAAAATCAACTATCATAGAACTATTAGTCAAAAGTAATAGATAGAAATAAAAAATAATATAATATCAGTCCATAACCACAAAAACATCTATGTCAGTAAGTCTAAAATGACGTAACATAAGTGCAATGCCCACTGGTATGCAAATATGAGATCACAAAAAAACAAAAAACAAAAAACAAAAAACAAAAAACAAAAACAAAAACAAAACAAAACAAAACAAAACTCCCAACAAAAAGATACAATGCAGCTTGTAATGCAATTTCAAAGCACACAAGTCTCCCCCTAACTCAAATATCAATTTTCACTTACCCAAAAGTTGAATGTGCATATTAGTCAAAAATTGAAACCAATTATTTAAAGCACACTAAAAATGAAAAATCTGAGTCATATGCTAAAGGAGCTCCAAAACATTTTAATCAAATTTTCAACCCAAGGTGCCATCATGGTCTATAAATTATAAAGAACATATGCATGATTTGTGTGATTGTTAGACAACAAGTGAGCTTAAGACCTTAAATTTGTGAGGAGGTTAGGCATACAAATTAAACTACAAGTATAGAATAATCACACTTTAACAACCAAAAGTCAAACCAAACCACTAGGACCTAAGTACGCTCATATATGCAATCCTCCTAACACCAAGAACCTATTATAATCCAAGTCCATTTATAATCTTTTTTCCACAATAAGTGAACGTTGGTTTTTTTCTATAAAGACACAAACTGAGATGGTGAAAAAGACAATAGATAAGTTAAGCTTCTCGACAACAGATTCCAGTTTTGATCATGTAATGTTTACATCTTACTATATCTAGGAACATCAATTTTTATTTTTTTTAATAGTTCAAATGTGTTTTAGTGACTCAAGAGAGATATGACATGAAATGCAAGCCCTAGGTTCAACTAGTTTGTGCTCAAGTTGGTCAGTAAAGATGTGCTATCCACACTAATGATTGTGCACCACATGCTCACACATGCATTCAAAATCTAACTTATGACAATCAAAATGTGCAAGCATAGTTAAAATTTTAACTACCACTTATGCACCATGTTGAAAAATAATTCACAAAAACATAAAAGTACTCCTCTTGCATAACACTCACATAATGCATCCATATATGCTTACAAACCATTAAGCACAAAGGACGACATCATGCACTCAATATGAACCCCACACACATTTTTTTTATTATTATTAGAAAAAAAAAAAAAAAAAAAAAAAAAAAAAAAAAAAACCACACAATATGCAATGAATGAAAAACAAAGAAAAAAAATATAATAACACACAATTACATGGAAAATGCAACGGTACATGCCATAGGATGATGTATGAGACTCTAAGTGCAATCCTAGGGATGCGATGCAATGTCCTAAGTCAATGGAACACAAGCATTATCCTCCCTCAAATGGTGGATATGATCACTTTTTCTTACCCAGACTTTCTTGGCAATGTGTGGTGCCTTATGATTCCTAGACTTTCAGAACTTAGAAACCTTAATTTGAACAACTAATACTTGATCAACTTAACGAACCCCTTATGATTATTCCAAGGAGAGGAAAGCTCATACATATGGTCATAGGGTTTCAACATGAAACAACTTGGTTGAATGTAACCAATTTCACCACAATGGTGGCAAGAGAGATAAACCTAGAAGTAGGTTGTCCCTTAATAGGAGGAACTGACTTGGACTTAGACAAGTCATCACAGACAACCTTTTTACCCTTATCAGAAGTTGCAAGAACAAAACCGATCTTGTCTTTAGTGAGAGAAAGGGTGTGTGAGCTAGAAGGGATAGAAGATTTCATAGATTTAAAACACAAACCACACTTGTCGCTAAGGTTTTTGAGAATTTAATATACAGTCAAGTTTATCACTTGACAAATTTTTTAATTAAACTTTAGACATCTCAAGATCATTTTCAAATGATTTAATTTTCTGATTCAACACACAATTCTCAAATTTCAAAGAATCAACCAAAGCATGTAAATACGACAATTTAGCAATCGAATATTCATTTTCATGCTCAACTTCATTAAGCTTGTAAAAGGTTAATTTATTAATTTTTTTCAATTTTGTGCATTCTTTAAAAAGCTTATTATATACAACCTGTAAGTTCACCTCCTTATTTGAACCATCATGGATTGAATCACCATGGTCAAGTGTAGGATGAAAACTCAACTCACTACCACTCCCCACAAAAGCAGTAAAATCCATGAAATTGTCATATTTATCAACGAGCTTATCCGATTCATCAAAATCTGACTCATCACTCAAAATAGCATTCATGACCTTGACTTTAGATCTTTTATAGTTAGGACAATCAGCTCTTAACTTATCCAAATCTTAAACACTCATGGCATGTGATGCCTTGAGTACTCTTCTCTTTCTTACTCTTAAACTCTTTCCTCTCTGGTAAACTCCAATCAGAGTCACCCTCGAAATGTCACCAGATTTGAGGGGTCTTCTAAAGTCACATTTCCTAGGTCTGAAGAACTATCTAAACCTCCTGGCAAGCAATATTAAGTCGTCCTCATCATCAATGGATTCCTCATCAAAATAGTCACTAGTCTCTTCCCTGGCAGTTTTCAATGCTATAAACTTTTTCTTGGATTAAGGAAAAGTAAGTTCATAAGTCTAAAGATCTCCAACAAGTTCCTAACTTCTCATAGTATCAAGGTCCTTTCTTTCCTTAATAGTAGTAACCTTAGGTCTAAACCTCTCATGTAACGACCCACCCCCAATGACACAATATTGTCCGCTTTTGGCTCCCCATACCAGACTTCCCAGGAGGTCACCCATCCTGGGATTGCTCTCGCAGCGGCTCGCTTAACTGCGGAGTTCTGATAGGTTCATTGTCATCACGGCTTTAAAACGCGTTGTGTCATATAGGGTGCATTTATACATATAAGCACATCCTCATTCCCAGGCGATGTGGGACGTCACAATCACCCCCCCTTGGGACCCAGCGTCCTCGCTGGCGACCCTCATGGGATCCCCCCATTCTTGGCATCCCAGCGAGTGCCCGCCGGCAACCCTCTTTGGGCTTGTGCACGCTCCCACCATCTCAGGCTGGGCAATGGCTCTGATACCATTTGTAACGACCCACCCCCAATGACACAATATTGTCCGCTTTTGGCTCCCCATACCAGACTTCCCAGGAGGTCACCCATCCTGGGATTGCTCTCGCAGCGGCTCGCTTAACTGCGGAGTTCTGATAGGTTCATTGTCATCACGGCTTTAAAACGCGTTGTGTCATATAGGGTGCATTTATACATATAAGCACATCCTCATTCTCAGGCGATGTGGGACGTCACATCTCAGATAGAGACCTTGTGATCTTCTTGACAATTTTGTTTTAATGAATCTTTTCACCTAGGTTAAAATTGGAGTTCACAATATCATTCAGTTGGGCATAAAACTCATCAAATGTCTCATCATCTTCCATTCCAATCTCTTCAAACCTAGAATGTCCCATGCATCCTTTGCATCTTCACACATTGAAATTGTCTTAAATTCATTTTGTGAAATAGTCGTAAAGATAGCAAGCAACCCCTCACTATTCAAGTTATATGCATTTATTCATCCTTAGACCATGTGTCAATATTATAGCAGGATTATTCTAACTCTTTTCAAATGATATCCAAACATGCTCTTCTAAGGTCTTAATGAAAGCTCTCATTTGATCCTTCCCGTAGGCATAATTAGTGTCATCGAAGTAAGGAGAGACAAAATAGGATTGAGATTGAACCATGCATGACAACTGGGGTAAAAAATCTCACTCAAGGAACAAACCAAACAAAGTGATCTTACAAACATCACTTATCAAACATTCATGTAGTCGGTCACATGATATGCCACTTGGGTGAAAAACTTAAACAACAACATTTGACAAATAAATTTAATTATTTAGTGACTGACATGATAAGTACTATATGGACTAACGTATCAGCTTGTAAAGAACTTGTAGTAAAAGATATAATAGCCCTAACAACACTTTTATTATTACGTCTTCCAGGTATAAAATTTCTAAGATTGCTACAAACTAATTGGCCAATCTATGTAGCTTGAAATTTATATACGCAAATAGAGTACGACTTTCTTAGGATTCTATGTGATCAAGAGTGTGTAAGTTATTTCATTTAAATTGCCAATTTTGACAAACGAAAAACTTCCCTAGGCCATATCGATCCCTCACCTTTATTACTTTAATCAATCAATAAATTATTCAAGGCCATTATATTACCTTATATACATTTGTTTCTTTTCTTTTGCAATTTATAATTTTTCTTGAGCATGGCAGTCTGGCAGAGACGGCTAAATGTATAATATTCCGTACTTCATTATTTTGGACAGGATATTTCAAATTCGTAATGAAGGCCAAACATTCAAATCGTATATTTATTAACAAAAGATTTGGTGAAAAGCACTATGATTCATGTCCAACCCACCCGAAAAATCTTGTCGGTTTCATAGAAGAGACCTTATATACGCTCATCTAGTGTATATCTGCTCTACATTGATCAGATATACATGAGACGAAAACAAAACAAAACAAAATCATTGCTTTTTGTAGAATATTTGTTTTTAGCATAGGACTTAATCATTTTAATCATAATTATACTCTTTTCTGTATAATTGAGCTTCGTTAATGAGACTAGAGTGAAAGAATAAAATAAAAATGAGGAACAATTCAGCTTAACGAAGAAAAAAAAATTGTGCTTTCGGACTTATTTAAAAAGCATTTAGCAAACAAATCCAATAATTCTCAGGTCAAAAATCCTTACAATTTGTTTTGAAGACGGTTGACTATAGAATGAGCCTGCAAGAAAATCTATAGAAGCTTCTGCTCAAAAAGCAAGTAACAGGCAAAAAAAATTCTTGAACTAGAAAAGGAACTAGCATGCTTCTTAATGATAGTTACATATTGTTGGAATTCATCTTTGCCTGACATTTATCTTTGTCGTTATAGGAGATTGATGCGTGGAAGCCTACACAAAGCTGATGATGAAATAAATTCATATATAAAAGTATTTACTCCACTATAGCATGGTAAAGTCCAAATCAACATTATTTGGACATCTAAGTATGTTGCTTTGCTTTTGTGAAAACTTAAATATTTGTTTTAGAATCCATAAGATCTTTTACAAACGGGTGAAGCTCCGTTTGTTTCGATGTAAAATGTTTTTTAAAAAATGTTTTCCGAATTTTTCAGTGTTTTGTACGACCAAAAAATATGGTTAAAGGTTAAAGTGAAAACATTTTTATTTTAACCAGAAAAGCTTCTTTAATATTTGCAAAATATTTTTCGTATTTTTCAGTGTTTGGTGTGACCGAAAATGATGGTCAAGTCGAAAACATTTTTTGGTTTGACCAGAAAAGCTTCTTTAATCTTTGGAAAATAGTTTCTGTTTTTTAATATTGTAAATCATTTTTCGAGTTTGAGCTTCTTCTTCTCGCATGCACTCTCTCTCACAATTTATTCTTTGCTGCCTTCGAAGGTCACCAAATTCCCATCAGCAAGAGGTCACCAGAGTTCGCCGACTGCCACCGAAAGTTGCATATCGTTTTTTGCCGTCATTTCGCTATTTTTTCGTATGATCCAAACACCGAAACGGAAAATATTTTCCATCGAAACAAACAGAGCCTCATGTTAGGAAGATGAATCGCTACATTATCCAAATTATAAAGATGTTCACAAAGTGTTAAATCTCACATACATTGATTCTTTACTCAGTGAGACTAAGCTTTATAAGGTGACTAGTCATTTTAGAATAATAACGTAAATGTGATTAGCACTTTCCAATATTAATTGTTACAATATTTGTCTCATACTAAAATGTTTGTATAATATTAAATATATATATATATATATATATATATATTTATTAGGTATTACCTTTTTTGTCACATTTCACCTATTTACTACCTTCTCCATAAATAGGACTCATTATAACCCAATATTATTCATGTTAATGCAATAAAAGATGTAGTGTTATTATAGTATTAGCAGCAGCTTAAACTTTTCCATAATTTAGATAATTAAACCACTTTTTGTTTCTCTATTTAAATACACTTCATAATAGCTTATCTTTTCCCTATATCATTTAAATATTATTTAAATTAATGCTAAGAGAAAGAGAAATGAAAGGAAAATCATTTAAATATTGTTTGAAATAAATGTTAGAGGAATGAGAGAGGAAAGAGACAGTTTTTATATTAAAATAATGTTGAGGGAACTATTTTTGCTTCCTTAAATGTAGCGTATAACTTTTGGTTCCTTTAGACCTCGTTTGGTTTGCGGAATGACTATTCCATTAGGAAAATGAATAGTTATTCCTAGGAATAGAAGGTGGCGGAATGAAATGGCTATTTCTAATCTTTAATTTGGTAAGAATACATATATTTTAATTGTAATTCAATCAAAATTACTAAAAAAACCCCACGTTTTAAAAAAAAAAAAAAATTAAAAAGAAAATAAATTATTAAAAAAACAAAACAAAAAAAAAAAAAGGAAAAAAAAAAAAGAAGAAAACCTATGGGTGGCCGACCACCCATTGGGGTGGTCGGCCGCCCACCGATTCACTTCGGGGGTGGCCGCAACCAGCCCAGGAGTGGTCTCCAGCGGCCACCCCCGAAGCCAATCCGGGGTGGCCGCGGCCACCCCTGGAGACCACTCCTGGGCTGGTTGCGGCCACCCCCGGATCTATATATTGGCTGGCCGGCCAGCCAATTTAGGGTTTTATTTTTTTATTTTTTGGTTTTTTGGTTTTTTTTTAAATAATAATAAAATATAAAATAGTGGTTTTTTCTGGAAAATATTGCATTTACCCCAAGGAATAGCTATTCCTCTCATTTTTTAGAGGAATATGTATTCATCTTCATAAAGGAAAGGAATAGATCCCTACCAAACAAACGAATGACTATTTCATAGGAATAGCCATTCCATTCCAAAGATTTACTCCGGGAACCAAACGAGGCCTTAGTGTTTCCTTAGTTTAGGGAACAACAAAAGAATCTGACTAAAGTGGCTTTTTAAGAGTTTTTCCTACATGTAAGAAAGGGAATAAGATTTAGGGAAGCTACTGATAATGTTCTTAGATATTATCACAATAAACATAAATCTCTATGGCCAAATGACTTTAGATAAGTATAGTAATGCTAGCTATATGCAGCAAATCTATCCAAAATTCATTCAAATTAGCTGCATATAGCATTACTCTTGAATATATTATCTTTTGTGGTCTCTCCGTTCCTCACTTATTGTTCCTCATCATATTCTAAAATTTAGTTTTATATTTCATCAATTTGAACAAGCTAAGCCATGAATCACCTAAACAAGTGTAACTTCATACAGTGGGCTTCACTTGATGTGTGATCTCTAATTAACTGATATATATCAAGTTAAGTTTTTGGATAATTGATGATTTAACATAGTATCGTAGCAGTGTTATTGAGTTCAAACATTATATATGTAATTCACCTATCATTTAAATTAAATATTTCACGTGTTGGATCTTACTTATTCAAAGAGAATTTGAGCTCACATGTGAGAAAAAATATTAAAATATTAACTAAATGATTAAATTCAAAAAAAAAAAAAAAAAGCTTAAACTTTTGAGATAACTTCTAATTCAACAACCTAAAGGTACGTACATTCTAAGTAAGATTGGAAAGCACCAACCCCACATCATTTTCTTTAAGGGTCCATAACAAACAAAACATTTAGCGACTGATCGATCAGTTGTACTTTTGTTTGTCATTGTGGGTTCCAAATTATTGTTCACCATTTGTTTAATGTAAATACTGGTTAGCTTCTTACGATAATTCAAATTAACACAATTATCAACACCGATAAAGAGATAAATAAATAATATATATATAAACAATCAAAATGACAGTCTAATCATGGTTGTTCTCCACTTAATTGACTCGGTTTTTGCTGTGAGCCGGTGCCTTAATTTACGGCAAACATTTACCAGGGTTGAGCGTGCTAATTATCAATTATATTTCTTTTGATTTGTCACCTAAA
The DNA here is from genome assembly GCF_958979055.1 of Alnus glutinosa. Lineage (NCBI taxonomy): Eukaryota > Viridiplantae > Streptophyta > Magnoliopsida > Fagales > Betulaceae > Alnus > Alnus glutinosa. The sequence continues at coordinate 28,678,150 of NC_084888.1, forward strand.
AGAAGAAGATAAATTAAAATAAAAGAGAGAGAATATAGGAAGTAAGACTTGACCACTTTCTTCACTTTCCTGCCGCACAAACAAAAGGCTAGCTCTTATTGAAAAACTAAAATAAAAAAATTATCAATGTGAATATGGTATTTGCCCTTTCTGAGTTTCTTTACAAATTACACCCATTGGAAAGAACCAAATTCTCGATAATATATATATCCTCCAATTAAAGTCCAAACCAAATGAAGTACAAATTAAATAAGGTGATCACCAAGCTCTGTCTACTTTTGAACCTAATTAACCTTCTATTTCATTCTCTCTATCACAAATACAGAAATTTCTTGCAAATTGGGTTGCTGAAAAATTCTTTCAGCCCAGTCTCTAAAAGTAGTGTTATGTGTTCATAAACATGTGAGAAGCACATGTACATTTTGCTTCTCACATGCATACTTAAAGAACACATGACACTTTTAGAGATTGAGTTGAAAAATATATTCTTACGACCCAATTTGTAAAAAAATTATATTAACAAAAGAAATAGGTTAAAAAAACACATGAAGTTTAGGTTTTGGGGTAGAATATTAATATATATATCTGAAACATATTATATTATATTATTATGATAATGTTTAAAAATATTCGCTGATTGATTAAGTTGGTTGTTAATTAATTAGTCTTTTGATCAATAGCAATGCTCGTGCAAATTAAAAATGAAGGCAACAAGATAAGAAAGGGATGAGCTAGACATTCCCACATGTGAATGGGAGGTGTATATAGTTTGTCCTTAATTGCACGTTGGTGAGCTGAAAGGCATGGGGAGGGCGACAAGTGGGGGACAAGTAGATGGAGAAGTTGTTTTAGTGCAGTACTCCAATGCCAAAAAGACAATATTAATGCATATATCTTCGTCAAATCGTCAAAGTAGAACATAATAAGAATTCCCAAAGTAAGGTAGCCGGTTGGATAAGCATCATTTTTTGGCCTAAATTAATGAAACACACAAAAGAGATATTGATGGAAGAAGAAACATGCATGTCATTGGGTTTGAGTGCACTTGCTTTTGTATGTATTTGCTTGTCCGTTTCAGAGATACCCCAATATGATTCCTTTTTGTTGTGATTTGCTTGCTTTGTCCAATCGATTTGGAAACAAATCAAGTGTTGGATTTTCTGTCTGCCTGTCTCTCGTGTAAATGGGTGTTTGATAGTAGTTTGGAGAGAAAGTTATATGGGATCGGACTTCCCATCACTATCCCACTCACGTTGAAATTAAGATCCATCTCAGGGATATGGATAATGGATTACTACTACTACTACTACTACTACTACTACTACTCTCTCGATCTACTCCTAAAGTCCCACCATAATTCATTCATAAACTCTCTCTCTCTCTCTCCCCCATTGTTACAAAAGAAAACAAATGGAGACGTCTTATCAATAGAAATAACCTTGATTAATATGAAAACCCCTGCCCTGCCCTGCCCAGATTCTTTAACCAATTGGCATTTCTTCCTCGATCTCTTTTTTTTAGCAACCAAGTTTGACTAAATTTGGTTAAGGCTCAAGTAGTCTATATACATGCTAAATTTACCACTTATTCCAAAAGATTAAACCGATAGAAAATGGCAGATTTAATCATTTAATTAATATTTTAACACTTCTTCTCACGTGTAGGATCAAACTTTCGCTTAATAAGTAAGGCCCAACACGTAAAATATTTAACTAAAATTAAGGGTGAATTGTTGAGTTGAGATTCGAAATAATTACAATTTGCTTTGATGCCATATTAACATCAATTCATATAAGCTTAAACTTTTGGGATAAGTAGTGGTTTAATAATAGGAAACAACTTCTCTTTAATTTCTAACTTCTTGAGAGAGGCCAAGATTTATCCCTCCTCCATATAGAAGTATTTTCATTTCTAGTGAAAGACCTTCCTCTTCTCTCTCTAACTTTTAGAGAGAGGATTTTTCCCTTCTACATGTGAGAGTATTTCCATTTCTAGTGAAAGACCTTCCTCTTCTCTCTCTAACTTTTAGAGAGAGGATTTTTCCCTTCTACATGTGAAAGTATTTCCATTTCTGGTGAGAGACCTTCCTCTCCCTAGTAAGTGGCTGCCCGGGGAGGAGGGAAGCTTTGTCTCTTCCCACTCCCCTCCTCCCCTGGCCTTCTCATTCCTCTTTGCCTTTTTTTGTTGTTCTCTATTTTTGTTTACGTTTTGGAAGCCAGATATATTGTTCATCTACATCTACCTCTACCTTTGCTCATACGCTACCTCATCACCTTCATCAGCCTCTGTACCACCTGTCATAACTCCTCTCCACTACTTATGTACCCCACGCGCCACTCTAGTGCGCGCATGGACTACACATACCGCCATTCTTTAATTTATGGCTTAACGCAACAGTTTCTCAACTCTCTTGTACATCATTTCCCTCTTCCACCTTCTTCTTTGCCTCTCCATAATCGGTATCCCTTTTTGCCTACTGAGACTGTCAAATCTAGATATAATGTCCCCTTCTTGTACACCTCCCTCAGCGAACATTGTAATAGAGTTTTTTTCTGCAGCTTCAGTCTAGTGGTTATCAATATTATCTTCCCTATTGTGACTACCAAGTTTTCTTGGCAGTACGAGTATCTCCAGATATCTTATCCACGGAACTGACTCAAAGACCATAGTTTTCGGCGGCCTCCTTCTTGGTTTGTGTGTCAAGAAGTCTTTGACACATCATTAAAAATGTGAGAGGGAGTGGCCGAACAGCCACCTTTTTGTTGTGGGAGGGGTGGCCCCACAATAAATGGATCCCTCACTTTCAAAAAATTTTAAAAAAATAATAAAATTTAAAATTTAAAACAAAATTTGTTTTGCGCAAGATTTAGGGATTTGCTAACCGAACATTTCTAATGACATGACATTTTTATGACTCGACTCTGTTAATGATATGTCATTGATTTGATGACCCACTAGTATGCGCGTGGTGAAGCGGATCATGCAATGTATACATGTGTAACAAAACTACTAAATATGACATAGGTTCGTAGCATTTCGTCAAAAAAGTAAACAGAAGTGAGATGGATAGGGCGATTTGATAACGGATTGAACCTTAGAGATCGGTTTGATCAATTTTGAACTCTAGGGTGTAATTTGATAAAATGTCAAACACCAAGGATTGATACAATATTTTTTCTTTTTCTTTTTTTTTTATTATAATATTCATTAATTGCAACCTTTTTCTTTATTCTCTTCTTTTCTAAATATCGTTTATTTTGTATTCACACAGTGTGACATCACCCTCCACCCTTGTTTATGAAGAAAGGAGATGTCATTGCATCCAAAAACCATCAACAACTAATCTTATTTAAGCATGATCTGTCTGCAAATTTCAAAACTATGACCCCTAAATGAACAAACTTTGAGATGTACCTCATCAAAGAGAACCAGTCGAACCATCTTGGCTCCTAATCAGCCCAAGGCTTTGTCACATGTGCTTTATCAGCCCAAGGCTTTGCATGCCTCCCATTCTTCGCATCTTATGTACAATAGAAGTGCCTCATAGATTGTTCATACAGCTCTAGCACCAGAGGCTTGGTCATCTTGTTCCCAATACGGTAGAGGAAATTTAGTTTTAAACTTCATTAGCTATCTCACACCGATAATACAAAGCGATAGACTCCATTGAAATAATAACTTGTCTGATGTGGCAGTGAAAATCACCATTGATATATCATACGCAAATTAATCCGTTCGAAATTAAATCACCACCACATCAGGGAGTAAGCACTTGAAAGTTCATTCATATAACATTTTTCTTATAAAAGTTCTATGCAATCAACACATGATTACGATGGTAATATGAAGATAATAATCTCGATTAAATGAGCTATCAACATACGGTCATTCTAAAACATTTGCCAATTGTAAGGCAGAAGGCTATACCAGTCAAGAATAGAGACATCAATTTTATTTCAATGGATTGGATTGAAGTCTAAGCTAGAAAGTTTGGATTTCACTAGGAATTGCAATCTGTTACAGAGACCAATAAGAAATAATGCACTTTATACCCTTCAAAAAATGTCACCTCATCAACATAAGACAACCTCCTTAGCCCACAAGAAGCTTCAGAATAAGAATACAATTTCACCAAAAGCACGGGCCACAAAAAGTCAAAACACAAATAATATACAGCCTCATTTGGTCAACCAGTAGATAAAAATGAGAAATGTGCACACGGATGCAACTAGTGAAAGTATAACGGTATCCATAGACTTTTTTCTCTTTATTGATGAGAGAATACTATTAACCTGCACCATAATGTCAAAGTAGTATGTCAATCAACTAATACAAGCAGTTTAAAGCTTTTTCTTTTTTCTTTTTTTTTTTTAATTTTTGGTGTGCGCGTGTGATATTAGCCAGAAGCCAATGGAGAATTCAAGCATTCCTTGAAAATGAAATTGTCCTTTTATATTATCTCATCCTGTTATATTGCTGATTCTTTTACTTTGCCCGCACATGATAAAAGTTTCCATATTGATTCAAGTATGGTGGCTTTAATTTTGAGCATTTAACTCAATCTCATGCTGCTCAGAAATAAATAAATAAAAACTCAATCTCATGCAGGAATTTTTTATTTTTTTTTCAGTAATAGTAAATAATAAGTATCAATAACTACATCAATGAAATTTTTATACCGTTGGGAGGCGGCTGCCAACGTTGCTGAGCTTTGAATTGATACCACCAAAAGTAGAACGTTGGATGCCAAGTACACCGAGTGTTGCCTGAGCTTGCGAAATCACAGTATCCATCTACAAGCATAAAAGGCACGAGTTGAAAATTAACAGTTCTTCATATTTGTTTTTTCCCCCTTAAGTAAAAATAATCATCAAAAAATAAAATGATTCTACAGAAAGTTTCATAAATCGGTCCATGATACATTAACCACATCACAGAAACATGTGAAATCTCATCCAATCCAATATGGTTAAGATCCGAGTAGGTGTGAAAGTTTCTGTTCTTTCAACATGGATAAAATTTCATGGGATCCATGTTTCACGTACCACTGAGTTTTGATGTGCATACTATGCTTAAAATGCACAAGTCGCAAACTGATTAGAGACTAGAAGTTAGCCCACCCATGTACATTCCCCAACTTAACATTTCATACAACTTCACATATAATAATTTGTTATATACATTATTAAGTTAATCATGCAACCATCCTGTCTCATCTCGAACAAGACAAGAATAGGACATATATTGTTTGGTAAAGATTTAAAACTTAATCTCACAAGCAAAACATCATGTTGTACTATTGAAGTATCGGAATGACGACCCTGCTTCATCTGTAACAAGACAACATTAAGACAGATATAGGCAGGTTGCCCTAATTAGCAGATTATGTAGAAATCACCCCATCCTACACCTGCCACACCAAATTTCGTATAAAAGATAAGACTGTCAGAATTGACTAGCCTAAACTAAGACTGGATTGCAGATCAGTTCTGTAATGAAAGGGAATAGGAGTGACTTCATTATATGTCAGGTAAGGGTATAAACTAAACATGACCAACATAGAAGAAGACATACATCACAAACAAAATAGGAAGAAAATGAGAATTAAGAAGGTTTCATCTGGTCACCTCAGCAATATACAAGATTACACTCTTTTATAAGAAATATGTGTCTTTGTATCAGTCATAGTTTCATTTACACGTAGAAGATTCTAGAAACAATACAAAAATATATTTTAATCAAGAAAAAGAACTACTGAAATACAAAGTTTCCAGAGTTTTCCACAAACCCTCTACTTCATATATGACAAAAAATAGGATGTGATACCCTTAAAATTTTGGGTAAAATGTATTTACACCTCTCTAACTTTGACCCTTTTCTCATCACACCCCATGAGTATTAAATTGCTTTGATCACACCCCGTATGCTTTAGGATTGGTTTGATCACACCCCTTCAGTCCATTACACCATTAAGAACTGTTAACCAAATTATGTCACATATCAATCACTATAGAACAAATCTATATCTTTAATTTGTAAACATAATTTTATATATAAAACATAATTGCAAAATGTGTGAATTTTATTTTCTTGAGTCACGTGCCTATTCTCATCAATTTGTAAGCAACATGAATATCATATGAACTACTTTTTACAGCAAAAGATAACAGTCCCTCCCCACCTCAGTGGCACGTGAGGCTCATTGAGTATCTGTGGGTGGTCTCTTGGTTTTCTTCGTTTATTAGCTGCTCGGGTTGTTCCTTACGTTAAGTGGTTGTCTTGGGTTGATGTTTGTCGACAATGGCCAAAGAGGTTGGTGTGTGGGTTTTGTGTTGTTGAGTCTGTGTTTAACGAAGGCAGCATGGGGAGGTTTTTTTTCGTACAAGCGAAGTCCTTTGAGTTCATTATTGAGTCGTGGAAATTTCTTTAGGCTAAGAATAGCTGAACAAGAGAAGGGCTATTTACAGTCAATTTTTCTGGAGAAAGAGGGAGCTTTGTGGTTATTCTCGACGGTCGATGAGGTGGCAAGAGTGGAAGACAATACAAAGTTTATTCGAAATTCAAAAACTCTCAGAAACCCTTTCTGGGTCAGCGTTGTAGAAATTCTCACAGGAACTACTTGGCCATTGAGGAGTTCAGCAGCAGTGGGCGGAGGGGATTTATTATTATCCTCGAGAGCAAGAAATGGGGATGGTGCGGGTTTGTAGAGGTGTTATACTTTTCTGTCTCTATTCTCATCCATGAAATAAGTGCCTCTGGTCATCATGTTGTCCTCATCGGAATGCTAGTCTGTCCCAGAGTATCATTCCTACGCACAGGTGGTAGCCGAAAGCTCATCCACTGCAAACAGTAGGGGTACCAGAGGGATTACTATTGGAGCCCATCATAAGGTACAACCCTTAGGCAGGCTCAACGCACAGCCGCCCTATGCTGTCAACATTGCAGCTCCTCCCAACACCTGAGTACAGCCAAAGCTTCATCGCATGACTTCTCAATGGGAGTTGAATCAATGATGAAATCCGGTGCAAGGGGAGACGTTAGAGGGGCAGAAAATGTCAGCGAGCATGGCTACAGCCCGCTGGTGGATGGGACTTCTCCATCAGTGACAGAGCCAGACGGTTGTTCCTGCCACCTTAGTTTCTCTCTCTCATCTTGCCCAGATTTGTTTTCTCTCCTGGATGATGACAGTTAGTTTCTCCTGGCGGCTACACTTTCTAGTGGTAAACCAAGTGAATCTGTGAGGAACGAAATTCAATTTTACTAGTATGGGTCTGGCAGGAATATGCTCAATTCTTCAAAGGACACTGTTGTAGCAGATCCTGAACCCACTACCCCAGGTTTTGTGGTTCCCTTTTCTAGCAATGAGGGTGTCCTTTGTAATACCCCTGAGATTCCCTCTCTCAATTCCTCAACCCTTTGTGCGAGACAATCTGAGTGCTTAGAATGGGTCAAGACACGAATGTATGGGCTAGAAAAAATCTTGGGGGTTTCATATGAAGGTTTTGAATGGAAGGTTTCAAAGTTGTTCTTTGCAATTGAATCCAGCTAGTCAAAAGGGGCACAAAGGAAGGTCGAGCTCTTTCAAAAGGGAGACAAGGAGTGGGGTTAGAGGAGTTAGGGAACTTCTAAATTTGTCCTACTTTGTGAACTATGATTCCAAGAGGAATCCATCCAAACCCCATACTTCTCAGTATCGTGGTTGACTTTGAAGATTATTAGCTTGAATGTTCGAGGACTTGACGATACAGGGAAAAGGTTCAACATTAGCAACATATTGAAAAACTGGAAACCTGATATAGTGTGTTTTCAAGAAACTAAAATGGAGCAGATTTCAGCAGGTATTGTCTGGGGCATGTGGGGTGCTCTGTTCTGTCAACCTCAGGCGCCTTGGGGGGTATTCTTTTAATGTGGGATAAACGTGCAATAGAATGTGTTAAATTACCACTTATCCCAAAAGCTTAAGCTAATAGAAAGAGGTAAATTTAATCACTTAATTAATACTTTAACATTTCCCCTCACGTGTGGGCTCAGACTTCCTTTTAATAAGTGAGGCCCAACACGTGGAATATTTAATTGAAATTGGAGGTAAATGACGGAGTCAACGTTCAAACTCAGGACCTTAGGCTCTAACACTATGTTAAATTACCACTTATCCCAAAAGGTTAAACTGATAGGAAGAGATAAATTTAATCACTATATCAATACTTTAACAAAATGCAGAGAAGAGTTGGTACCATGGGCACTTTCTCCCTCTCATGCAAATTTAAATCTGTTTCAGACCAAATTGATTGGGCTTTTTCTAGACTTTATGGTCCTAATGCAGATTCCCAAAAGAACTTTTTATGGGAAGACTTATTTGGGGTTTCGGATGTTCCCTAGCGCATCAGGGTTGACTATAATGTTACCCACTTCCCAAATGAAAGGTTTGGGGCTCAGTTAACCACTGCCATGTGGGATTTTCAAATTTCATTTTAAAGTAGGGATTGATGGATATTCTGCTAGCTTTCAGTTGGTCTAATAACTAAAACCCACCCTCTATGTCCAGGATTCGAAGATTTCTAGTTTCTCCAAAGTGGGAAGAGCATTTCCCAGAACCTAGTGTTGTCTTCCTAGACTTTTATCAAATCATTTCCTCATATTGCTCAACAGTGAAAGTTTTGTCAAGAAGAACATGCTCATTTAAATTTGAGAACATGTGGTTGAAAGCAGAAGGTTTCGTAGACTTGGTGAAAAAATGGTGGGATTTGTATTAGTTCCTCGATACTCCATGTTTTCTTTTTGCTAATAAGCTAAAACGCCTAAAGCTTGATTTAAAACGCTGGAACAAGTAGGCCTTCAGAATGCAGAGGAAAGGAAGAAATCTTTAATGGAGGAGATCCTCAATTATTTAAAAGAGGAGAGGTCTCTTGTAGAAAATGAGAGAATTAGAAGAGCTAAGGCGAAAGCAGATTTGGAGAGCGTAGCTTTTATGCAAGAAGTTAGTTGGAGGCAAAAATCTATCACGACTTGGTTTAAAAGAAGGGGATCACTATATGTGATTTTTTCACTTCCTTTCGAACACTCACGAGAGAAACAACTTTATCTCCAGTCTTAGCATCGATGGTACCGCTACCTTCAATCAAGAGGCAATCAATGATACAATCATTCACTCTTACAAGAATCTCTTTACAAATACAATATGTTGGCGCCCCAAATTAGATGGTTTGGAGTTTCCCTCTTTGGACTCTACAAAAGCTGGTTGGCTAAAGTGACCGTTTCAAAAGTAAGAAGTTCTTCAGTGACCGTTTCAAGAGTAGAAAGTTCTTCATGCGGCTTACTATGGATGGGGATAAGGCGCCAGGCCCTAATGGCTGCACTATTGCTTTTTTCCAAGTTGTGTTGGGTAATAGTGAAGGATGATTTTATGCGCGTCTTCCATAACTTTCATGAACAAGAGCTGTTCGAGAAGAGTCTTAACACTACTTTCATTGTACTGATTCCTAAAAAGTTTAGATAGTTGGAAGTAAGGGATTTTAGACCTACCAGCCTAGTGGGGAGTGTCTCCAAAATTTTGGCTAGTCCTTACTATCGGAATGAAACAGGTGTTAGGGTCGCTCATATTAGACAATCAGAACGCCTTTAAAAGGGGGAGACATTCTAGACTCAGTTCTTATAGCTAGTGAGTGTCTAGACAACATATTGAAATCGGGAATTTCTAGCGTCACTTGCAAGTTAGAGCTGGAAAAAGCCTATGATCATGTTATCTAAGAGTTCCTCTTCTATCTTTCGGGGCGACTTGGCTTTGGTAATAAATGGAGGAAATGGATCAGATTGCATCACCATGGCCCGCTTCTTCATTATGATTAATGGTAGTCCACAGGGTTTCTTTGGTAGCTCCCAAGGCCTCTGTCAAGAGGACCCTCTCTCACCTCTCCTCTTTGAAGTGAAGAGCAATTCTATCAACTTACATTCTAGAGAACATTGTCTGTTCCCCTGGAAAAGCGTTTGGAATGTCAATGCCCCTCCCTGCATTGCTTTCTTCACTTGGACGGCAACTTTGGGCAGAGTCCTTATGATTGATAATCTTAGAAGGCGGGGTTTTACTCTTATAAATTTGTGTTTCCTATGCAAAAAGAATGAGGAAACTATAAATCTAATCCATTGTGAACTAGTGATCTTTGGCACCTGGTTCTCAACTTATTCGATGTTTTGTGGACTATGCCTAGCTTCTACATTGCTGAAAGGCTCAAGGACAAAGAGACCCACAAGAGCCAATTTGGAAAGTCACTTCCACCCTTTTAATATAGAGCATTTGGAGAGAAAGAAATCGATGACTCTTTGAGAACTACGAGTCTAATGTGCTCTGTTTAAAATCATCTTTTTTGAGATCTCTCTTAAACTAGGTTATATTTGAAATCTTCACCTAACCCTCCCCATAAAAAATCTCGATGGAGCTTCTCTATACGATTAGCCACACTAGCAGGAATGGGGAAAAGAGACAAGTACATTGGAGGATTGGAAAGAGTGCCCTTTATAAAGGTAACCCTACACCCCTTAGACAGATACATCCGCTTCCAACTAGACAACCGCCTCTCAATCTTTCCAACACCATCCCAAATAGACTTGGCCTTATAACAAGCCTCTAGCGGAAGACCAAGGTACTTTATAGGTAAAGAGGAAACCCCACAACCCAAGATGCTAGTCAGTCCATCCACATTATCCACACAACCCACTGAAACCAAAATAGACTAAGCCAAATTAATCTTTAAACCTGAGACAGCTTCAAAGAACAAGAATAACACACGCAGATAGTGAAGATGGTCGGGATTAGCCCCACAAAAAACCCAAAATATCGTCCACGAACAACAAGTGTGAAGTATTTACCACCTCAGAGCGCCTAGATCGCACAAAGAAGCCTAATATAAGACCTTTGTGAACAGTAGCAGTGAGCATTTTACTTAAGAGTCTCCATAACAATAACAAACAGAAGAGGAGACAGAGGATAACCTTGCCTCAGCCCGCGAGAGCTACTAAAAAACCGGACGGAGTGCCATTCATCAATTCATCAAAACGGAGAAGCGCACCTACGAAATGCAATGTGCTATCCAAGAACACCATTTCTCCACAAAACCACAACTTTTTAACATATACAATAAGTACCAATTGACATGATCATAAGCCTTCTCAATATCCAACTGGTAGAGCACTCCTGGTTCACCAGATTTGATATGACTATCCAAACACTCATTCGCTATAAGAACTGAATCAACGATGTACCTACCTTTCACAAAAGCATTCAAAGGGTTCGAGATAACCTTCTCCACAACCCTTCTCAATTTATTCGCAAGACCTTTAGCAATGATCTTGTAAACTCCACTCACAAGACTAATAGGCCGAAAATCTTTAAGATCCATCGCCCCAGACTTCTTCGGGATTAGAGCAATGAAGGTGGCATTAAGGCTTTCGACAAACTTACTATGCGCGTGAAAGTCATGGAAAACCCCCATGATATTAGTCTTGATCACATCCCAACAGTCTTGGAAGAACGCGATGGAGAAACCATCAGGACCTAGAGCCTTATCTTTGTTCATGCCTTTAACCACCTCCAAAACCTCCCTCTCCTGAAAATGAAGTTCTAACGAAGAGGCCCCCGCCGCATCCAAAGAGTCAAAAGCAAGGTCATCCAACCTAGGGTGGTTGTCTTCAAATCTTGTAGATCTCGTTAACTTTCTAGATTTCAAACGCCGTTAGGGTGGTTGTCTCTTTTGTATATTTTTCAAATATGGGAGCTTTGGCTTTTTCTCTTAATAAATTATTATTCATCAAGAAAAAACTTTTTACAGCAATTTGAAAACAGCATATGGATAAAAAGGGTGTTATTAAATCAATCCTAAAGTATAGAGGGTGTGATTAAAACAATCGAAAGTTGAGAGGATGTGATTAGTAAGTGTGTCAAAGTCGGAGGGTATCTTTACATTTTACCCATTAAATAATATGACTTAATACGCATTACCTATAGACAAAAAATTGTAATATTTTTGCTTCCATTTGCCTCTTACAAAGATGAGCGGCCTAAGGATCCAAGATCAATATCCAATCATTTCAGATGATCTAACCTAATCTCAACAAAAGCTCAACGTATTCAACCTATATCTGATCAAATTTAATGAACAGCTCAACCTATCCCATATCTAACCAAATCTAGTGAACCATTTGACATCACATTCCTCTTATAAATGTCCCAATCTTGAGGTACACAAATGTTCTCTTAGAGTCTCTACAATATTCATATTTCAAAATTCTCTTTCGGAAACCTATACTAGAGACAAGAAATTAGATTGTGCCAATTAATGTAACCAAAGCTATCAACAATCCTATTACCCATCTTATATTTGATAAATTGCCTTCACCTGTTTACATATGATGAAAATGTAACTATATAAGGACCCCTTTCCTTGCCTCTCTAACCCCCGATCCCCCCAAAAACACACTTTGAGGACTAATTGCAAGGATATTCAAACCCACTAACTGCCAAAAGTTACAACCTACAACACCAACAAGAAATGCAGAGAGAGAGAGATATCTTTGATGTGGCCTGAGAGCAAAGGTGCTAGTAAACAACTAAACTCTAATGGCAAGATTCAAGGTCTAAGATCAGGCAAGCCCAATGACAGGAAAAAGAGTCTAAAATTCAGTTAGATTCAAGGTTTAAGATCAGGCAAACCCAATGACAGGAGTCTAAAATTCAGTTTATAGTTGGCTAGAGAGAGAGAGAGAGAGAGATCTTTGATGTGGCCTGAGAGCAGAGGTGCTAGTAAATGACTAAACTCTAATGGCAAGATTCAAGGTCTAAGATCGGGTAAGCCCAATGACAAGAAAAAGAGTCTAAAATTCAGTTGATAGTTGGCTAGAATGATTTTTTTTCTTACAGATGGGATGCCAATCTAAAGGATTCATAATGCCAATCTAAAATAGACATTCTTGAAATTAATATACTACCCATAAATAACCCTAATTTGACTTAAAAACTCCTAAAAGCTCTCCAAAACAAGGAATTAAAACCCTATTCTAGAAATTTCCGATAATTACAAAATTCAATATGAAAAACTTCCTATGGAAAGTAAGACATCCTACATCAAAGTTCCATCTAATATAAAATAATTTATTTCATCCAGATATACATGGAATTAATCAAATTTACAATATTCATTTATCTTCAATAAGTCTAAGCTTACAAGGTTCTCCACATCAAGATCATGGCTCTAGTGATAAATGTCCACAGATGTTACTTACAAGAATATAATGTCGGTTACAATTTTCTAAGAAATCACAAACCCTGCTTTAAAAATTTATTTTACAAATCGTGAACTCCTTTTCTTCATGAATCAAAATACAAAATATGAGGAGAATAAATGAACTTTTTCCCTTGATTAGAGCAGTGTGTACATCAAAACGTCATGATTAGAATGCTCCAATCACCTTTTGATCTTCTTCCCTATTCTTTACATATTGGACAGCCAAGAGAGGGTAAGCTTTCTTTCTTTTCTCTCACTCTCACATATGAAAGAAAATTTTTGGAGAACTAATTCTCATCTTATAATGGCTGGCCACCCCCATTAAATGGGGTATTTATAGAGCTAGGGAATGGGAACTAAAGGAAACACAAAACCTAGCTCCAATATGCTCAAAGTTTCTAATTATCTCATAACCCCCTCCAAATTCCTGTGAGTCATAATTTTCTCCACTATAAAACTATAATTGCACTTTAGGATTTGTGTAATTACAAAAGAGCTCATTATCCTAGTAAAGACTACAAATAAACCCCTCCATGAGATGTCATACATGGAATAAGGTATTTTAATTTACTATCAACCTCATCCAACTACATCTTTAATCCTTGAGTCCCCAATTTAATTATATGATCATCTACAACTCTCTTATCAAAAATTGAATCTTTAAGAGCGTTAATTTCAGATGATCAATTCCATTAAATCAACGAACTAAGATATCTATATCTCCTGTGGAGACTATGTATTGAGGATAAGTGTTCCCACATTACTTAATGCCAATCACCCAAAATACCAAACTATTGACCATGGAAGATTTCACTCGTTGGTAAATCAAAGCATTAAACACTTTGTATTTGATTCCACTATTTTCTAAGGATTAAGAGTTTTTGCAAATTAATAGATATGAGACATCCATTCAAGTGACAGTAATTTAGAAAATACATTCTCATGGTGGTCCAATTCAATGCACTTCAATAAATGTGTTAACTAGAAGCCTCCACCTTAATGACTATGGTAGGTCATTCTATGATATAGTAGTTAGTATGTTAAAGCTTTATTTGATAAAATACCCCATATTATCATAGACTATGAACTCAATTTTACAAGTTAGAAGGAATTTGTGATTTAGATCTTTTATGCCCGAGTCATACTCAGATTCATCAAAAAAGAAAATGCATGACTCATACTCAGTGCACCTGAATTACATAATATAGCTTAAGTTCAGTTCATCTTATAAATTATAACTGCCCAAATATCATGATTCTCTAAATAAAACAATTTTCTTTCGTTAATTTCAAGTTCTAAATTGGCTTTTAGGGCACTAACCCTAACATATAAATAGGAAAGAACAAAAACCAAGTAAACTATTTGAATCCACCTAATCCAAAAAACTAACAATATTTAAAGAAACTTATAAGTGTGAGACATTCTAGGATTCTGAACTCATGCATTACCTATCATTAATTTATTTAGAACTACATATCACAAGCCATCCACGTCTGTTTCAAAACCAATGTCACCACTATGTCACTAGTAATTGGCCATCTCTCAGTCTCAAGAAGTTGATTTATCCATTTCAGATATGCTAAACATTTAAATAGTAAAGCCATAAATAACATTCACTCCAAATATTACTGATGACTCTTAACAATTGTCACTAAATTATTGTTCCACTTATCATGTCAACACCAATAACACCATCACAAATGCCAATATGTTGTATTTTGTCAAAGCATCCCGAGTTCAGCACACAGCTTATTAGTCTCATGTCACACAAAAGCAGCAGTACAGGTAAGTGATAAACAGAGCTTGTGAAATAGGTCATCTAAAAATCCATTTCCATCAAATACAAAAAGAGAGGGCAATGTATTGAGTGTGAACAGTCTTATTCCTCTCCTGTCGTTGTGCAACTTAAATAAATTACAAGAACTACATGTTGAACTGAAGACCCAATAGTAAATGAGCCCCCTACAATAGAATAACCATGCACATCACATAGAAAAATGTGCTTAGACATTTTACATTTTCAATCATTTTTGGATCACTTCTCTGAGCCTTTATGTACCACTGTAAAGAAAAGAAAGCAATAGAGAGATCTTTGAATATTGGTAAGCGCATCTAGACACACATCTAAAGAAATACATCAATTAATAAGTAAAATGGCATGTATATAAATTCGGGGACTCAACCACACATACACAAGGTGCAACAGTATAGTCCAAAATAAACAGGATACATGTAAATTATAGCATGAACACATAAGGAATGTGATCATTCATTCTAAAATGGAACAGCATATATGAAAGCTCAGGGAATTGCGGCATGGAAGCAGAAAAGAGAACTGAAGCGAGGCCTGAATAAAATGATCTATAGTCAATTTGTAAAGCGATCGAGCTATTATACGATGTGGTTGCTCCTCTGTTAGTTCCTCATTCTCAGAGCAACTATTAGATTAATCACTGATTAATTATAAGTCTCGAACATCATACAGAACTTAAAGCATCCAATTAAGGATGCACGCACTCACGGTGCCATTTGTCATACCTGTCCTGTAGCTCGGCTAATAGATGCATGCTCTTTTAGGAGGGCTTGCTCTTCAGAACCAACACCCTCTTCCAAGTCTAATCTTGTTCGATCAAACTCTCTAAAATCCTCGAGGAGTGAAGCATGTTCTTGCTTAGCTCTGAGGCTGGAGCGGAGACGATAAAACTCCTGCACTTCAATCATGTCTAACAACAAGTTGGTGTCTGATAGACTCAATCTTACTAAATAACCATTATAAATATAGGAAAAAAGAATGCAGATGTGATGAAGAATATTTAAACCAAAAAAAAAAAGAACGTAGGAATTAGAAAAGCAGCTGCACTGGCCCCTACAGCATGAGGCCAAAGCTCAAAATCTTCAACCAAAAAATAAACTTCAAAAATAAAAAGAAATGGTTCAGAATGAGGCTTAAGAAGGTGCAATTGATCAGCCATATTTGATACTTCAATAACCACGAAGTTTCACATTGCAGTAAAATCAGAACAAATAATGTTTAATTTTTCTTTCCTTTTCTCAAACAAAGAAGTAGGGCAGGGATAGACAAGCAGTATAACAAAACCAAAATGGCCCTAGGAGTTTTTAGTCCTCTTTTTTGGTGTTAATTTGGGTAAGGATGGGAGCTTTAAAGCTCTATTAATTTGGGTGAGTCACATTATCTTCTACTAAAACATGATCTTAAAATTTCAAAAAAAAAAAAAAGGCATGAGAGCTCATGAGACATAATCGACAAAGGCCCAACATGCTTGAATACCTATTTTAAAAGGTGCAATCTGCAAGGCCCCTTACCCAAGGGAAGAAGGCCGTACTATGAAGTTTGATTCAAATTCATTTTGCAAAATGCTGCTAAACATTAATTAAGAAGCCACAATACCTGAGTGAGATCTTGAAGGATCTCCTGATGCCTAGTCAAGGTGTGAGAAACCATTTCTGATCCCCCCGATGATACCCAAGCTTGCATCTGCGAATTTACTTGCTGGAGCTGTTTTAACAGTTGGTCTATCCCAGATTGAAGATCATTCTCTGAAGTATCATTTTTTGTAGTGACCTTTGTGGAAACCACCTTACGATATGAATTCATCTGCTCATCCAACTGAGCTTCAAGCTTCCGAGCCTACAAGTATTGATGGATAAAATGTTCATTAGAAGAAAAATATTTTCTAGCTAGCAAGGATCAAGTAAGAAAAGAAAATGCACGCAAAACATCTGTGATGAATGCCCTTAGACATGCAAAATGCCATATAAGCTATTAGAATGATGAGGTCCTATCATTTGAGATCTAATTCACTAAATTACTTATGTTCAAATTTAAATGGAGAAAGAAGCTAAATCATTAAACAAAAATTAAGTTGAAGAGGTTGGTAGACAATGAAATTCTAAGAGTTCTGAATCCAATTATTCATCTTACCTTCTTTTCCAATATCTGAGAGGTTGTGTCCATTTATACATTATACGCTCAATAATTGCAACAGTTAGAAGTACAGTCGTACAGAACCAATCTAGGCCAGCGAAAGGCCATCTTTACCTAAGCTATTGATCCATAGGATATGTTAGTAACAGAATGACCATGCCATTCAATGCATTCATGAACCAAAAGTCCAAGTTTCTAGGAAACTCGTGGCAAACAAATAGAGAAATGGAAAATATCCTGATGAAGGGAGGTACAATAAGTCTTCTACTATAGGTCTGGCTGCTTAGTCAGTACCATCCTCGGTAAGTGCTTACACCATATGTACGAATATGCTTCCAACCGCTCAGAAAATCTTATCCACAGGATGCCCTCCTTCTAGACAATGGAATTCTGCCCTGTCGTCCTGTTGCTCTTGTTCTTAGCCTAGGGAGGCAGGAATCAGCACCATGGCTGAGGGATTGGCTCAACATATTCAAAAACTTCATGGTGGAGTTCAGCACAAGATGTTCTTAGCAATGACAATTACAAGATAAGCTACTATATATCACCGCCTCACTGATTTTCATAGTTGGCAGGTAGATTCCCTACAGGGGCAACTACAGAAATTTCAAGGACAGAATTGCAGCTGTAAATGCATGTTTGATTCTCCACTTGCTTAAGAAATTTATTTTCCTTATCAAGCCCTCTACTGACTGTGGGACTGAAGTTGAGGATGAATCACTTTTCTGTTTGTTTTTATTTTTTCGGATAAGTATTAATGCACTAAAGGATCCCAATATGAAGGCACAATCAAACACACAGGTTGTACACTAAAGAGTCTAAAAGGCATAACAAATCTTAAGACTTGAAACCTCTAAAAGTTCTGAAGAGAAAGACAGAGATGGAAAACTAGGAGAAATAAACAGTCAATAGAAAAAATGCTCAAACAAACACCTCGTAAGCTTATGCAATAAAAACAAAAAATAAAAGAGTCGTCTAAAGTATAAATAAGCTCCGTGATTGCATTTAATTTAGAATCAGCTACCATCTCTCGTTACCTCCATAATGAGCTATCAGAAACGAATTTTCCCTAATTACGCATCATTCTCCGCAAATAATCAAAACTAATGAAAATTCAGAAATAATTTGCATCACAATTTTATTCCAAAAATCACGTCGTACCTTGAAGCAAAACTAATTTCTTCATTACATGCTTCAAATAACAAACAACGCAACACAAATCGATTAATTAACCAAAGATCGAAGCAAAATATAAGAAATTAAAAGCTGATCTCAAACATCCATATCTTCCACCCAGAAAGAACATCCAATTCCAGCTGCCGACAACCCGAAGGAAACAAAAAGAAAATCTGTAACGTCGGCTATCATCGAATTCCGAATTTGTTATCACCTCCGATTTTTTCCCAGCAAGCAAACAGAATCTCAGAGAAAAATCAAAGGAGATAAAATCGGACCTGTTTGCGAAGGGCGTCCCATGAGCTCGGCACATCCATCGCTGTTCCAAATTCTCGAACTTTCTCTTCCTCCTACTCCTTCTGCTTCTTCTTCTTCTTCTTCTTCTCTTCTTACAGGTTTGGATTTTAGGGGTCGTTTGGCGACGAGGACAGATCGCCTGCTTTTCTCAACGGCAATTTGGCGATTGGGGCCACCCCAGCGATTGCGTGCTTCTTAATACATATACGTTTACAGAGGACGTGATTGCATACAATTGTATCTTTCCGGGTTTCTCGCAAATGCTTAAGGAGGTTGTAATTTGAATGTACAGATGCCATCTAAGGTCCCATATGTACAAGTAGTTTGAGCATGACAAGAACAAGAATTGTAAGTAGGCTAATGATATTTGTACATGTGTGCAAATAACACATTTCTTATAAGTAATGGACTGCAGTCGATAAAATCCTCCTTGACAGCTGGCAATTCCTTACGTTCGGCGGGGTGAGGGATTTTACCGATGCTGAATAGACAAAAGGAATCCTCTATGGAGAAAACGGATGCTATTTCAGCTCTTGGTGCCATTGATTCAGTTGACCGCATTCAAAAGCGGTTGATGGATGCGGTTACTACCCTTATATATATATATATATATATATATATATATATATATATATATATATATATATATATATATATATATATATATATATATATATATATATATATATATATATATATATATGAAGTAATAATTCACTACCACTTAAATATACAACTTTTCACCACACTGTCTATGTGGCAAGGTGGTCGCTTACCTTAATTTATTTTTAAAAAATAAAAAAATTCAAAAAATAGTGGGGAATCACCTTGCCACATAAACAAGGTGGTGAAAAATTGTATATTTAAGTGGCATTAAATCATTTTTCTTATATATAAGGCTTTTGAATGCGGTCAACTGAATCAATGGCACCAATATATATATATATATATATATATATATATATATATATAAAATTTATTTCTACTTGGTTATTTGGAGTTGTAATATTTTGAATTTGTAATGTTTTGGTTTTAGATTTGTTCGTATTTGGTTATTTGGATTTACATTTTTTTTAATAGATATTTTGGCTTTGTATTTAGATTTATTAATTTTGTACCAAAAGGTCCAAAAATTATTAATTTTTTTTTAAAAAAAAAAAAAAAGTTAAAACTGGCCCAAAGCCCAAATTAAAAAGCGGTTTTCAAACTACCAGTTGTAAACATAATAACCGCTAACTGCCTAGGAGGAGGCGGTTGCGGTTGTTAAAATTCAATAACCGCATTAGGCGATTAGCGGTTTTAGCCAATAGCCACAAACCATAACCACTTGTACACCCCTAGTTGATAATTATGAAGCATAACCATTTTGCTATTCTATTTTGGGTTTCCAATTTCAAAATGTAAGATTTAAAATAACGATTTTAAAATATGCGATTTGAAAAAAATGATTATTAAAAACGCATAAAGCGTTTGGCAAAATCGCATTTTAGCATTTAAAATCGCAAAATTAACATTTAAAATTCTAAGTTTTTTAAAAAACACCATATTTACTTGCGATTTGAAAAATTATATTTTCTATATTTTTAAATCGCAATTTTTAAAAATGTAGTTCTCAATTGATTTATGTTCTGCGATTTTGTTTAAAATCGCATTTATTATCTACGAAATCGCAATCTCAAACGCACCCAAAGAAAACATTGTACATGTTGTATCTTGAAAAAACTAAAATACTTTTTCTAGGAATAGAATAATCTATAAGAGAATAATTATCCACGTTCTTTAGTTTTGTTGCAACACTGAATATGTATCCATTTATTTGGTACAATGCAATACGGTGAATTGAATCATGTTGTAACAAAATTTCTTAAAACACCTTTATAATATAATTATAACTTACATTTTTAAGGACATCTTTTATTTATTTTTGAAACGCAAACAATTATATTATAACTATTTTTTTAATTCATCTTTATTAGTTCAATATGTATTAGAGAGACACCCAAGACAAGGTTGCTGAGCTTGATTGAGCTCAATTATGCTTAGCTCATAAATGCATACTCGTATGCTGCTATAAGCTTGTTTGAGCAGAGGGAGTTGAAGCCAGACATGGGTTCATGCTACGGTTACTTGATTTTACACTGACTTGTATAAAAAAACTTATAATAGCAGTGCATGTAGAAAAAAATGAGTTATGTTGGTAAAGTTTTCGGTTGGGTGACGTGTTGCCTTTTGATTTGTTTTCTTCAAGATCTTTTCTCCAAGATTTGGAAAATAATAAACAACTTGTCGGGAGTGCCGACTGATCCCTACTCCGATGCCTCCGATGCTTAAGTCAGATTCTGGTAGACAATTTCAATGATTAACGAGAGCAGAGTAAAATCAGAGATATTAGAGTTAAGAGTAATGTTTCTTAAACAACTCTTATACAACTTTTGCACATCTCTAACTATTTTTTTTATGATCAACCATTAGATTTGTTTTCTTACATGTGGGCCCTAAATATTCAATGGTTGATCTTAAAAGAGGTTGTTAGAGTTGTATAAAAGTTGTGCAAGAGTTGTACAATAAATAGTACTCTTAGAGTTAATTTTGTACCTGGAGTACCAGCCTATTTATAAACACACAATTCTAAGATAATTAGAGTGCTATGATATAATTCAATTAGGAGTCTGATGCCTAGATTCTATGGGATTAGACTTATCTTTCTAAGAGTCCAATTCGGGTAGTGTTACGCCCCCGTTTTGGGAAATAAGGGAAACGTGAGTTTGAGTACTAAAATCATAAAAATGGAAGCGTGCAATTACAACAAATAAATTTAAAACTCATATTTTAATTAAACATTTCTATTAATAATTCTTTCCAAGGTCATGAACTCCAAAAAGAACAAAAACATACTATACAAAACTAGGGTTTTGGCCGGTTCATCACGAACTATCGCTCTCAGCGAGATCTACGCCCTTACAAGGAAAAGACTTCGTCTTACTGTTGTCATCTGGAAAGGGGTGGAGGAAAAAGGGGTGAGTTCGACAACTCAGTAAGGAAAATACAACACCAGGGGAAATAAAACATGCTATAAACTTTTATGCTATAATCTTTATCCATTGTCATAATGACAGATTTATTCTACTCATCGTTAAGAATTAATTTCACATATAGTGAATTGCATAATGTATATTGTTTTACAACCTGAACCAATAGTATGTTGATTTTATTTTATTTTAGATGATTAAAGTGTTTTTGAATATATTAAGATTACAATGATGTTTAGAAGTATAAATATGATATATGATTTTAGATTGAGTATAAGTTAGAGATTCAAGTTATGAAAAATTGTCTAAGAAGTGATATGCTAGGCTGTTTATGTTTTATAAGAAAACACATATTAAAGCATGATTCATAAAATGAAATGTGTTGTTTTAAGACAGGTGGCATAGCATATGAACAATTAAATACAATTTGAAGAATATGAAGAATGGTATAAGAATGACAGTTTATGCAGATTAACAATATGAACAATTAAACAAATTTTCTAATGATTCAGTAAATTCTTTTTATCAGTTTTCTCTTTAAACCTTTCTCTATGGTTTATCCCTTTATAGACTCTACACCACCAGTTCCCGTGAGCGGCGCACGTTGGCTTTGTCCAAAGGACCTATAGACTCAGCCTGTCGTCACAGAGAAGAGTCGCCGGGTTGGGGATCTTCCCTAGGTGAAGGCCAACCTCGGATGGTAGCACACACCGACTTACGGTATGCTTGCCATGCTACCCTATGGGTACCAAATCTAACTGTAGTAGTGCCTCAAGGTTAAACAATTACTGCACATGAACGTATTCTGTAATACTGTAGGCTCTGCTTTATCTGTAAACTTTATTTCAAAACTGTAAGAACCGCTTTCATAACTGTAGTCATGTGCAGAATTAAACTTTAGAATCTCTTTTCTTTCAAAACTGAATTCATAATAGAATCATATACTTTGGAATTCTCTGTAATCATATTCTTGAAATGCTCTTTATCATATCTCTGAGTATGCATAATTCATAATTTTTGAAATGCTCATATTCATGACTGTAAACATGCTTAATCCATACTTTGAAATGCTCTTGATCATAACTTTAATTATGCATAAATCATAACTTTAAAATGCTCTTAATCATATCTATAATTATACATAAATCATATCTTTAAAAATGCTCTTACTCATAACTGTAATTTATGCACAAAATTCTTGAATAATAACATATGTGCAATAAAGCTTCGCATTAAAAATCACATGATCAACGCTTTGTAAAATTCCCCAACACTTTTTTAAAAGATTTATAATAAAATCTTGTTGGGGGTTTTTCGGTGTTGTATCCCCTTACCTGGACTTGCCATTAGCGTCAGGGTCGAGTTTTTACCTAGATAAAACACAAGGACGAATTTAGAGGAGCGTTCTGATATTTCAAGTTTCTAAGACTTAAAATAAATTATCCTATATAAATATACTTACAAAAATAATCATCCTTCTTTTTTTTTTTCTTTTTCTTTTTTTTTTCTTTCCTTATACAATCTTTCTCCATTATTAGTTTAACACTTAAATCCATCTTCTCTAAAAAAAATACTAATATTTCCAATAAAACCAAATTATTATTAAGGAACATAATCCTAACACCAAATCTCTCAAAAATCGAAACTTTAACTCAAACATCTAGTTTTCTTCACTACACAGTCTATTTCAAACCCAAATAAACACCCACTCAGTTGATCAAGGAGCCCGTACACCTAACACCAAATTTATCAAATCTATCATAAAACAGGGAATACATTTCAGTAAATCCCACATCCAGAAACATCACAATACTAAAACACTAACCGGATTACTTAAATACACGAAATACACTATATCATAACATAAACATATTATACCCCCCCTGAAACCACAATCAATCCAAAATTCACCAAGTGATCACAGCAACCTTCAACACTCAACTCACGGCTCAACCAAAACAGGGAGGAGAAACACCACACAGAGGTTCCACCCAAATCCACAACTACACAATCCCACTGACCGAAACACCACATCACAGTACACACAGCCGTCCAAAATCTCCATCAACAGAGAACATGGCCGACACACACACACACACAAAGCCGGAACATGGGATTTTAACCCAAATCATCAACTCCAAATTTTACCCATCAAAGACTAAAAAAAATCAACAAGATTAAACCAAGAAATTAATCTAGTTTTTACAAAACTGATTACTTTGGGGATTTCTCAAAAATCCACTGGAAAACCATGCTGAAACAGCCAGAAAAACCAGTACTGGAAGTCGCCGGATTTCCGGCCAGAACCGCCGAAAATCGCCCCTGGAATCGTCACCGGCGATGACCCATGGAGGGTCGGGTCTGGGTCTCGCCGAAGGGTCAAGTTTCTACCCCGGTTCTTCTAGCTCCATCGGGTCCTCTCCTCTCTCCGTCGGTTTCTCGAGTAACGACCACCGGAAATCGAACCTCCGGTGGTCTGACCCTCCCCTGGTTCTCCATCTCCGTCCATCTCCCGACTGGTCTCTCTCTCTGTTTCACTCTCTCCAGGTCTCTCTCTCTCTCTTCCTCAGTCCGCTTCTCTCTCTCTCTCTCTTGGGTCTCTTGGTCTTAGAAGAGAAGAAAAAAAAAAGTAAAAGATAGAAGATAGAAAGGAGAAAGGGGACTGGGTCTCATTCTCTCAATCTCACTCTCTCCCTCGATCTCTCATCTCAGTCTCACTCTCTCCCTCTCGCTGTCTCTGTTTTCGGCAAGAAATAGAAGAATAGAAGAAGAAGAAGGAAGGGAGCAACTTGCCGTGCAAGTTCTTCTTTCTTTCTTTTTATTTATTTAACTAAGGTTAAATTTTATCCTAGTTAGATTAACCTAAGTTAATCTTTTAAAAAAAATCTAGTTAACCCATAGTTAACTTTTATCTAGTTAAATTAACTAGAGTTACTTTAAAAAAAAATAATAATAATTATTAATAAAAAGTATTTTTTTATTTGTTTTATAAATATGTGGTCTAATAAAATTTGGGGTATTACAGGTAGGATACTCCTTGTGAGCTGATTTCATATAATCCCTAGCAAGGGTGAGAATGACTCTATCCCTGGTTTCCTGAGATAGACCATTATCCGCAGAAGAACTCTGTCCCTGGTTTTTCGAGATAAACCATTATCCCATAAAAGGGGATAAGATACTGATATGATGAGTCACCGGCTAATTGTGACAGTAATGAGTCATGGAGCTGAGTGAACAAATGAAATGATGACTTTACGAAATATCGGCAGATATTTTGATTAACCTATGGTTAAGTTATATCTTAGTTAATTTAACCTGGGTTAATCTGTAGATATTTATTTAAAACTTACTAATTACGTTTTTACCGTAGATATTTTCACCTGGGTCTTTACTATTTTAATCTAATTGCTTAAGATATAATTTTAAGTCCGTTTAGAATCTAGTTCGTTTCATTGTAAATATTATTATCTCAATAATATTATATTACTGACAATATTATTATACTAAATAATATTGTGTCAATAATAAATATTATATAATAATATTATATACCAATAATATTATTAATTAGCTCACTTAAATAATCAGTCTGTCTATTTAATAACTCAGTAATATTTATTAGAGTCTAATAATATTTTTAGCTGCTAAATGTGAGTCATTGCATGAGTTATAGCATGCATCATTGCATGAGTTATAGCATGCAATGATTGATCACACAACCATTCAGGACAAGTGGCACATGGTTATGCTCTCATCAAAGCAATGTCGATCGAGCGACAGAACGTGACTATCATTCAACATGTCGATCGAGCGATTGGTCAAGCAATAAATCAATCGATCGGCAGAAGTGGTCGATCGAGTGACTAAACGTGTGGATTGATCACCACAAGTCTTAAATTCTATTTATGATGTTATGTCTTAAAATCTGGGACGTTACACTTACAACTTAGCCAGTCTCCTCTCCAAGGGTCAAAGAAAAGGAATTTGTGTAGGAGAGAGAAAAATTATTGATTGCATGACACCATGGGAGCAGAGCAATATCCCCCCAAGGGGGAAGAGCTTAGCGAATGGGGTAACGATCATTCCTTTCACTTCCCTTCCCTTCCTAGTATGAAAATCATACGAGCTATGTATTGTATACCCTAGGAGATAGCATACCTTAGCCTTTACATTTAGCTATCATAATTGTTGCTTAACCTAAACATCCCGCCATTCCTGCCTTGAGGAATGGGGTAATGGATGAACCATTTCAATGGAAACTTGACGAGTTGATCCACTTGCATGTCTTGCTTTTACAGTTATTTTAGGAATTACTCCACGTGTTGCTTGACGTAAGGCAGATAGCGGATTCATTTATGTTTTCTGTTGAATCATTTTCATGGCTCGATAGATAATTTGATAAGCCATTTATTTTTTTCCTTGTTTCAAAATACGGTTACCTTTATTCGTGCAAATCTTATAGTTCATAACTTTATAAACCATCTTAAATCCATCATCCAAAATTCTAATGAGAATCAATATCCATCGTTCAAGAGTCTAAAACTTAAAAATTAGAAACTTAAGAAATTAATTTTTTTTACTTCAAAAAAAAAAAAGAAAAAAAAAAAAGAAGAGAAAAGAAAGGGGGTTCGGCAGCCACCCCCAGAGGTGACTGGGGTGGCAGGCCACCTCCCTCCCACAAGGGGAATTGGCAGCCACCCACTTTCATTTTTTTGTTCTTTTTTTTTAAAATAATAATAATAATAATAATATTAAAGTTTCAAGTTTTATATATTTATATTTTTAAGATATAATATTTTTTTATTTTTATTAAGAGTGGCACATGTCATCATTTTGTTGATGTTAACGTGTCATACTAATGGAATCCGTTAAGTGTTTTTACGAAATTTGACCGCATGGACCAAATTGTTATTTTGGCATACCCCGATGACCTCTGAATTATTTTTTTATACTACAGGAAGTGATTTGTAATTTACGCTAATCACAAATACTAATTTTGCATTTATCCCTTTTTTTAAACTTGTAATAGGCCGAAAGGTTAAGTCGACCCAATTCTCAACATTTTCAATAAAAATGAAAGTGCCAATTGGTAGCCATGAGGTCAAACATGTTTAAAAGCTAAACTCCTAAAATATCCTATTAAACAACTTCTCGAATATGTGGTTTAAATATTGCTTGGGGTCATGCCTTTTATTCTTCAAATTTCTATGGAAGGCTTCTCCTATTTGAGAAAGAAGAAAGAAGAGATTAAGTCATTAATTCAACGTGATAATTTTTTGAGATGAAAATTCACATCTAACATTGCTAAGATGCAAAGCTTTGATTACATCAAATTACTTTTTGAATGTGGAAGATAAGGTCTGCTATAGTGCTATGTGTGTTATGGAGGAGGCTCTGCTTCTTAACTTTCTTCCCAAGTTCATGCACCTCCAAACTTCCCTATATGGGATTAAATTCATATCCATGTGGAGTGTAGAATACGAGGGCTTTCTCGTTATTTGCTATATGTTGCACTCTGATCTCCTAATGCCAAACAACTACATGGTAAAAGTTATGATCACATGATCTTCTTGGTATTTTTTGTTGTATGTCCGTGGTAGAATATTAATTAAATGTTTAAATTCATCAATTCTATCAGCTTAAGCTTTTGAGATAAGTGATGATTTAATATGATATCAGACCTAGATGTAATAAATTCAAACATCAACTCCTCAATTCACTCGTATTTCAGTTAAATATTCCACAACCACCTTGTCACGTTGTGAGCTTGAAGTATATCATATGTAGTTATGTAGCGGAACAGAAGTATGAATATATTTCAAGTGTATTATGTTGTTCTAGATTTAGTACATGAAAAAGCAAACTGATTGTGTTGCTGCTTAATTAAAAGCCTGATTCAGTCATTTCATTTTAGCTGTGCTAGTGATTAGTTGCTATGAGGATCGGAAGTTCGTAAACCTGATTCCTAACCATCTTTGTATTGTTGTGGTACTTGCACAATGAGATCAAAGATTCATAAAGAGGAGGAAATTAATATCACATAAAGATACAATCTTAAAAGTCCATGCATTTTTTACATGATCAAAAGGTGATACAAATACAGTGGAAAGACAAGAGAGGCCTGAATGATAATGCATTAAAACCCTGGGATTTTGTTTTCCACCATTTTAGACTACTATATCTGCATTACCTGGTATCAATATGTACTTGAAGATCGATGAAAGTAAACCTCAATCCTCATACCCTATAATTATTTTTCCCTTTTATGGGGGAAAATCTAGCTTGATTGCTATATATGTATTATTGATACTGCTGATTGATGATATATTATCAGTGTGATATACATATGTACCCACAAGACTCATTCTGAAATTGTCTCCCATATTGTTGTCATACTCATTTTGATCCACCTTCATTCTATTCTGTTGGAGTTTCGATGTTATTAATGTAGGTGTGATGATGGTGTTGGTCGGTCACCTTCTGAAGCTCCTTGTTGTTGAAGGCTTTTCATGAATGCCACCATCTTCTTCTGGCAGCTTGACAGCAGAGTAGATTCCTGCCCCACACAGTGCCCCAAGGATGGGAGCAGTGAGGTACACCCATATTGCTTTATAGTTGTTTGCAGCAATGGCTGGCCCTAGTGTTCTCACCGGATTCATTGAAGCTCCGGTTGTTGGCCTATAAGATATCACAAAACAACACAATATATCATCCATAGTATTGCATGTGCTTGAAATTTTTTAGGCATTTGGCATTGATCCCTTGTAAGATTTGATTTCCGAATCCTTTTTTCACATTAAAAACTAAAATGAATCTTGCGTTTCTGATATTGAGGAGGGTACCATCTATGATGGTTTGTATAAAGTATATAAACAAGTTTTGAGGAAATTTAATATTTGAATGATGGTTGTGTTTTGTGTTCTCCATACCTACCGAATTTGAATCCTCAATATTTGAACCGAAGACGAGCCTATTCTTTTAAATAAAAAGGTAAAATTATCTAAAAAAATGTAAAATTATAATTTTGCCTTCATTTTTAGAAGAACCGGCTCTTCTCCGGTTCATTTAAACCCGAGAGATCCGGTTTCATACCCACCTTGGTTTTAATTTCAAATACATGACACCTACTGTTAATTTCTTCTAATTTCTTTTGTCTGTAAGTTTTACATGCATTCAATAGTCTAGAATTCAGGACCTGATCAAGACTATGTCATTGATAATCTTTAAGATGCAGAGCAGGGGGACATGGCATAGGGATTGAACGACGCACGGATGATTAGCAATATAGACAGCAAACATAAAAATAAAAAATAAAAAATTATAGGATTTATCTATCCGAATAAGTCTCGAATAGTCCGCACTCTGAATAAACAGGTAAACTTTATAAACACTCTATCACCTAGCCATGATGACAGCAAATTGCTTGGAATCCCAATGCGGGAGATGACCCATGTTATGTGGTAATTTGTTTACTCGTTATGAATTTGTTTCAAGACCTTCAGTTCAGAGCAAGTGGAGTTCTGACATACCCGGCTATGAGTATATTGAGCATGACTGTTGCTCCTACCGCGATTCCCGCCAACTCGCCCACCTGCATGATGCAGAATATTTTATTATTAGTGTCACGCTATGTTCCCTCTATGCATCTCCCTTAATTTTCTTTGCAAAATGCCAAAAATTTTAAGAATACCCTGGCTTCAATAAATTGCAAATAGTTAATATATATCAGCGAATTATCGAAAATTAATTTTCTTTTTAATTCCTTATTCTGATTTTGAAGATAAGAACTTAGGGAAATGGGCTTGGCTTTTAATTATTATGAGGTGTTCATAATAATATTAGATATATATAAACTGAATATTATAGTTAAATGTTCCTTATTTTATTTCTCTGGATATTTTTCTATATATACCTTGATTCGAGCCTTGAGAAATTGACAACTTGCACTATTTTATTTTATTTATGGGAAATGTAACTTTGCATACTGCCAACTATTTACTGACTCTTGTCTCTTTGACTTTTTTTTGCAAACAAAATTTTAAAAAAGACAAGGTACCTCTCGTGGAAATTAAATCTCTGGTAAGGGAGCTTAATCAAAGATCAAAAAAGAGAAACAATCGTAAGTGTGATCAGTAGATGTCTTCTATTTTCAAAAGAAATGAAAAGAAAACGACTTTTTTTTGTCTTTGATCATATGTCTCTTCAATACACAGTTTGACATGGTAACACCTAATTCAATGAGATGAGCGTGAGAAAAGATATACGGGCAGATAGCAATTAGAAAAAATATTCCAAGATTTCTTTTAGTTTGTTCTTTTCTCAAGATCATGACACTAAAAGGTTGGTAGAAATCACGTACAGCTCTTGTGTCGGTGGCCACGGCTGTGACAACAAACATGAGGTTGAAACTAATAATGAACTCCAAAGCAAAAGCTTGGCCATGTGACCCAGAAGGAACAGTGACTCCCCCTCCAATTATGGGGTGGAAAATCCCCTTTAGTGCAAATGCAGCACAAAGAGATGCCAAAACCTGTGCTCCAATATACAAAGGCACCTGCCAAAGTAACCAAACCTAGTACTGTTAGTCTACGCATTTTTAGAAATGAAAAATATTATTTAGTATATTGTTATATAACTAATATAATGATGTGACAGTGAAATTAAATTATTATTTTTTTTATAATTTCTTGCTCATTCAGAGATTACCTTTTACTTCTAAATCATCTAATTATATATTACTTACCATCGTATAACAATCTACTAAATAACATCCTCATCTATAAATATCGCGTGGAAAGAAAAAATGAAATTTATACATGTTTCCATGGGAAGTGTTTTAGGGCAGCAAAAGCAATGGTGAGAGCTGGGTTGAGATGGGCCCCTGAGATATGTCCTGTGGAGAGAATGATAACCATAACAGCAAGGCCAGATGAGGCAGCGCAGCCAAGGAGGGTTTCTGAGCCTTGTGTCTTTTGGTTCAAAATGGCCGTGGCTGTCCCAGCAAAGATCAGTATGAAAGTGCCTATGAACTCAGCTCCAACCTGCAGGTTTTGGCATCAAGATGTGAACAAAAATGTGCGTCTCTCGCTTACTCATGAAAATAAACACATAATGGAAACGTGGGTCAGTCTGATTTTGAGCCTTTGACTTAGAAGGTTCCTCTTGTGTTTGTGTCGAAATCTTTAGCAATTTAGACAGTATAGCGTGAGAGAGCTCAATGTGAAACCTATCTTTCCAAATAAATTTTGGACTCTATGAAAACTTACTAAGTAGCTATATGAATTTTGATACGTGTTGAGACAGATAAAATTGCTGAAAATCTTTATTCGCTTATGACTTGTGACATAGCCTACCTTTTTTGCAAGTGGAACAGGAGGTGGTGGCAATGAGCAAGAGACTTTGGGTAAGGTGCCTTCTTCCAAGGCCCATTCTTCAACGCTAAAGCACTTGCAGTTCTTGAGAAGGGATCTCCTACCATTCCCACTTCTCTCTGCCTTGAACCCACCAAAGAGTGGAGCTCCTGGAGTCCCTGGTGTTGCAGGAGGTGAAGGTGCTGATGGAACTTCCTCATTTTCCATCACTCCAAAGCAAAACTACTGAAAACGATTAAAATAATACTAACAAGGTACCAAAGCTCGAGAGAGAGAGAAGCTTTGAATTTTCAGTTCTACTTCTTTGTCCCTTTTGCATCGAAGAGAGTACTGAGATGTCTGATATTTATAGTGACAAGGTGGTTGACTTAGGGAATCACAAGTGAAAGACAGAGAAAAGAAGTTTAGTGGTTGGAAGTGGATGGTGGGACATCGCAGGAAGTCTCGATCGAATTTGGTTTTTTGTAAAGAGGCTTTTAACTTGGGACATGAATTATGGATTTCCTGTCAATGGTACAGAAGTATCCTACTTTTGATTTTTGTTTTTCATTTTTTTCATCTTTTCTTCTATTCAATTAATGTCTACACCCAATAATTAAGTCCCCTTTTAAGTGTGTCGATCTGTGTGCCTATATAAGAATAGAGAGATGCAATCATGTAAGGTAAATTAGTAGTAATTAACACATTTTTAACCCTTTCCTCTAGATATTAAAGCAATCTTTGGATGAGCCTGTATATATGGCGTGGTAGGTAAATTGGTTGCAGGTGGAAGAAAGTGATCATATTTGGGTGATGCCAGATTAGATGGCTGCTGCTTTTTTCTCCCTTATTTATGGGTGGAGATCTTTAATCGTAGTGTCCTTTTTCTTTTTTTTCTTTGCTGCAATCCTTTGGATGAGTAGACTACAAAAGATTACATATGCTTAATTTTCTCACATAAAAAGACATATTTTTGCCAAAGATGTTATCTTGCATTTTAATATTTATGTACGATGTTATTATAGTGATAAACGCTGAATTTTACATATTTTAACCCCTTAATTTGCATACGTTAATCCTTTAACCTTGTTACAATTTGATCTTTTATAGTGTTTTACATGCTCGTAGATTTTCCAAGAGAAGTGCAACAAAATCCATCATTTTTGGACTGTTAAAAATAAATTGAGTATTTTGTTAAGTCATGTTATTACTAGCAAATGGTGAAAAATGAGCCTTAATAAATTCTCAGAATTGCCAGTACAGATCAATCATCTTTGCAGATTAAATTGTATTAATTCAGAAATAACCAGAAGATGAGCCATATATGCTTGAAAATATCCAGATGTCTATGTTCTGTAGAATTTTACAGTTCGTAAAAATAATTTTTCTAGAGAAAGTTATGGCAATTTTAGTAAACAAATGTCAAGTTGTGCGTGCTCAACGTGACAGACCCATTTTTGGAAAGATCTAACTCCAAATCAATTTTGAATTTATTTACTGCAGAATCAGTAGACCCGTATTTTTGGAATGATCCTAATCCAACTCCAAATCAATTTTGGATTTATTTGCCTCAAAATGATGAAGCTGGCAAACTTATCCTTGAAAGGACCTAAGTCCAAATTAATTTTGGATTCTTTTGCTGCAAAGTCAATAAACCTGTATTTTTTGAAAGATCCTAATCCAACTCTAACTCGATTTTAGACTTGTAAGCTACACGAAATCATCTAGGATTGTTCCCAAACTCTATAAATGCTCCCCTAAGTCCTCCAAAACAAAAACACAAGCTTTAAGAGAGGAATCGGCGGCTAGATCAAGAAGGGTTTTGGACTTTTGGTTTTGTTTTCTTTCTTCCTTTCTTTTTTTTTTTGTATGTATATACTTTTAGTCCGAATTAGTTGTAGTTAATTACTCTTGTTGGGGTTCGATTATAGACCTAATCATGTTTCTTTAAGGTTTTGATTTGCTTTGCTACAACTATTTGTGATTCTTAATTGATTATTTCAGATTTTTTTGAATTTCTCACATGTTTATGCTTGATCACCATATGCATATGGTATGGATTTGTTATTTATGTTACTTTGGATGGTCGAGTCCTGCGCATAATAGAGTAACAAAAGAACCCCATCACAGGTTCCCGAATTAATCAACATGAAAACAACTGGAATAGATGCCATGTTCCAGCCTGAGTGTGTTTGCCGATTTTCAGAGTTTTATGGTTTCTTGAATAACAACTTAGTAGATGCCATGTTAAATCCTTCTCGAAAAAAAAAAAAAAAAAAAAAAAAAAAAAAAAAAAGGAAGAAGTTATAGTAGATGTCATGCCTAACTCGTTGCTTCGGGAGGTCAATTGCTTTAAGAGTAGGAGTCATGCCCTTGTGGCTGTCAAACATTAAGCATCGCGATATGGTTTATAACATTGTGCATATTGTTTCCTAAAAAAAGTATGATTAGCGGTGAATATTGAAGCCCTACCCTTTTATTTATTATTTTCAATTACGTTGTTTACTTTATTCCATTGCAATCATATTGTACTTCATTCAAAATATCTATCTTAGGAAATTCTCTTTAAACACAATTTACCAATTCTCATGGGAATGATTTCGTACTTATTCTTTATACTATCGTTTTGATCTTGTCCAGTACTTGCGACTAAGATGTACATTTATTCTCCAATTATTTAAGTGAATATTGGCACAACATACAACTTTACAAAAACTAAAAGGCTCTTTTCAGCAAATGGATATATATGAATAAAATGCAGTAAAGGGTGTGGTTCTGGACTCGCGGGAACACAGATGTTACCTCAGAATATGTTCTTCACACAGTAAAGAATTCTATTTTGGACGGTGGGGAAAAATTCTTGGTTTGTTTCAAATACTTTCTTCAAGGAGGAAAGCTAGAATTAATCATGATGGTGGATAGTGGTGTGTGAAATGGTACCTGCAAATAAAGTAATGGTTGCATATGTATTGATGTGATGAGGAAACAAAGTCAGTCATGCTGTCATGGTGCAATGGCATCGTGTGGCTTGGCATTGCTATGGGGGTTATTGGTGCTTTTCGATTCAAAGACCGAATCGCTGCTTTTTGGTTGGAACTATATTTGATAAAGTGAAAAATCAAACACCTAAAACAGTACTTCATTTAGGAAGAATAACTATAGGGGGCATATATACTCTTCTTTCATGCAAGAAAGTCCCCTCTCTCTATCTCTTTCTCTCATTTCTTTTGACTGATCTATGATAAATGATTTGGTTTGTTTACCCCAATTTAAAGGATTTGTGTATGTTGAAAATTATTTAAATCACTTGTAAAGTTTTATAAATAGTCTTGTATACCATCAAATATATCAAGAAAAGAAGTTACTTTTAAGGCTTTCACTTATAGATGTAGGTATATGATCGAACCAAGTAATTAATTTATGTATCTCTCTTTCTCTATCTAATTTCATCTCTTTACTTTATTATGAATTTTTTACATGATATGAGAGCTCAGAAATTCATACGAGTAACATTGATCATGTGCCTTCTTTCTCTTTAGGCTTTTCCATTCATTTCACTTCTTCAACCACAACCAAAATCTACAGCCTAATAAAATCATAACCCAGTCTCAGTCATCCTCCACAGCCAAAATTTCCCATCGCCGGCCTCCAAGATCAACAAACAAAAACTACGTTTAAGGCTGTCACCTTTAGATGTAGGTATATATGATCAAGCCAAGTAATTAATTATATATGTATCTCTCTTTCTCTAATTCCATCTCTTTACTTCATTATGAATTTTTTACATGATATCAGAGATCAAAAATTCAGACGAGTAACATTGATCATGTGCCTTCTTTCTCTTTAGGCTTTTTCATCCATTTCGCTTCTTCAACCAACCAAAATCTACAGCCTAACAAAATCAAAGTCACAACAATCAAAACCCAGCCTCAGTCATCCTCCACAGCCAAAATTTCCCATAGACGGCCTCCAAGATCAACAAACGACAAAAACTACCAACCCTCAACCTTCCTTTGTTTCTTTCCAAAAGAGAAAATCAGAAACCGATTCGTTCCCATCATATCATTTTTGTTTCTTTTTCTCAATCAACATTCTTCCTTTAAGAGTTACTAAAGTTGGAGCCACCGCCAGATCGAACATACGTTTCAGTGCCCAGCCAATGGTGGAGAGGGGGGATGAGGGAGTGCTCGTCCAGGCAAAAATTTTCAGGCCAAAGTTTTGAGTAGCGTCTTGCCATTAACTACAAAAAAAATTGTTTTTCGCTACTTGCAGTTCGCCACGTGTACGGTCACTGTACACGTGGCGAACTGTTGGCCGCGTGCAAGTGGCCACGTAAATACACGCGGTGGATCCGGTTGGCACTAACTGCACAATTGGCCGCGTGTATTTTAATACACGTGGCAATATGTTTTTTTAAAAAAAAAATTAAAAAATAATTTTTTATTTAGTTTAAATCTGTATTTAATTATTTTTTAAATAATTGATTGTATTTTTAATTTAATTCTTTATTTTTAGAGGAAAAAAAATATAATAACTGAAAAAAAAAAAGAAAAAAAAAAAGAGAGGAAAACACACGTACGAGCAAGTTCAGTAAAGAGAGAAAGAGAGAGAGAGAGAGACAGAGAGAGAGAGAGCGAGAAACAGAGAGTGAGAGACAGAGAGAGAGAGAGAGAACGAGAGACAGAGACAGAGAGAGAGAGCGATACAAAGAGAGAGAGAGAGAGAGCGAGAGATATAGAGAGAGAGCGATACAGAGGAGAGAGAGAGAGAGAGAGAGAGAACATGTGTTTAACGATTTTTTTTTTTTTTTTCATTTGAAACTACTGTTCAGTGGCGCGCGGGACAATTCCCGCGCACCACTGCTACCTTCGCAAATTCTGGCCACGTGGCTTTAGGCCACGCGGCCAATTCTCTTAGACGTATATATACATAATAAAAACAATTAATATATATATATATATATATATATATATATATAATAAAAACAATTAGCCACGTGTATTTAATACACGTGGCCACTTGGACGCGTGTAAGAAATACACGTGGCCATATACAAAACTTAATAAAAAAAATTTTTATTAATATATATTTGATAAAAACAATTGACCATGTTTATTAAATACACGCGGCCAACTGGACGCGTGTAAAAGGTGTATAAATTACACGTGTCCAATTGGCCGCGTGTAATTAATTGCACGCGGCCAACTGTGATGCGCCCCCTTCTAGCCACGTGTACTGTATACACGTGACTAATTGGACGCGTGTCTACAGTAACAGGTACTGTAGACACGCGGCCAATTGTAGAGTTTTTTGTAGTGATTTGGGCAGCTTTTAAGGCCGAGAAATGCTACACTTTTCAAAAAAATTCTCAAATTTGCTATTCAAATGATGTCTCACAATCTTATGTAATTTATTATTTTGAAAAATGTGTTATCATTTCATAGGATTGTAACACATCATTTAGGGAGCAAATTTGGAACATAAATTTTGGGAAGTGTAGCATTTTTTTTTTAAGGCCCCGCCCTGGCCACCAAATCAAGAGAGAGAGAGAGAGAGAGAGAGAGTGATAGGAGGCCTCCAACATAGTAGTCGATGCTGGCCAGAGTCACCAATGTTCAAGTTTCGACCATATTAGACGATGTTCCAATTCGTCATACGGTGTTCAAGATCAACGCTCGCTAACAAATTGTTCTTTAAGGGGGCATAATATATAAGGATAGAAATTCTTTGCGATAAATGGCCTGATTTGTTTAGCCTCAATTAAGGAATTTATTTACATTTGAAATTATTCAAATTATTCATAAAGTTTTATAAATAGAGCCTTGTATACAATTAAATAAATCAAGTAAAAGATGTAATCTTTAAAGTTTCCACATGTGAATATAGGCCTATTTGCCGAACCAAGTAATTTTCGTCCCTCTTTCTCTAATTTTCATATTTAACTTTAGATGAGAGATTGTAAAACTAATGAAAGCTCAATTAAGCTTAAAACTAGCTAGATGGTCATAAAGGCAAGTATGACAAATTTTAGTATTTGGTACTGTTCTATAATTATTCAGCTTCAACTGGCTTTTTATGAATATATGAATAGATCAGACATGATTCAACAATGGAGATTACTTTAAATACCCTAATCTTCTCGTCTGGGCATTTAGTCAATTAAAATCAAAATTACTACTAGTCTTTTGTTAATCTCCCTAGTTTTGTCAATCCATCCTTCCTCGTGGGTATTTGGGATATAAGGGCTTGTTTGGCAAAGACATGTACAGAACAGAATAGAGTAGTGGGGTTGTTAGTTTTGAAATTAGTAAAAAGTGATGATGTGATATAAAATAAAAAGAATTTGTGTAAAAAAGTAAAAAAGTTTTGTATTGTAGTGAATTTTTTTGTTTGGATAATAATAAAAAATTATTGATGTGATATAAAAAGTGAAAAAAGTAGGAATGTTTTGATGTTGATTAGTAGTGGAAAATATTAAAAAAAAAAAAGAGTACATGAACAGTGCTGTTCTGTAATATTGCTCGACAAACAAACCCTAAGACGGGGTCTGGATTGTTCTATTGTTTCACCACAAATCGAAAGGGATTCACAAAGAAAAGAGAGTATAGACATTTCGTATAATTAATATTGCTTGTATATGAAGAAAAGGACCAATTAAAAGGTTAGTGATTTAAACCAAAATTTGCCCTCACAACGAAGGACTTAAAGAGATGCAATGCATCTGGATCGATGTTGATAGTTAAGACACTATCAAATAATGAAACTCCTGGGGTCAAACCTTTGGTGGCATTTTGTATCATTTTGTCTAGCACTAAGCGTGAACTGCATCAACTATTCTAGTGGCTAGCTAGATGGATTCATAGAACGTGAAATATTTAAATGAAACCGTATTCATAACCTTTGTTTTCATCTGATTTTACACGTTAAATATTTAGTTGAAATGAAAGGTACGAGTGAATGACGGATATAATGTTTGAATTCAGAAACTTTGTTTTTATATATATATATACTACGGCCCCGTTTGATAACCCATTCCCCTCAAATATAAGGAGAATTATTTTTGAGTGGTTGTAAAAAGTGATTGATGTGATATAAAGTAGAAATAATTTATATGGAAAAGTGAAAAAAAAAAAAAAAAAAAAAAAAAAAAATTGTGTTGTTGTGAGTTTTTTTATTTAAATAGTAATAAAAAAATTGTTGTTATATGTGATATAAAAAGTGAAAAAAGTTAAGAATGTTTTGAAGTTAATGTTTTTGGGAGAAGTGAAAAGAAGAAAAGGGGGGGGAGAGGAGGTTGCCAAACGGAGCCTACGTTAAATCACCACTAATTCTAAAAACTTAAACTAATAATGATCGATGAATTTAATCATTTAATTTATACTATAACAATTTACATAAGTTACTATGTAGGCTTTCTCAAAAAAAAAGAAAAAAAAAAAAAAAAAAAAAAAAAAAGTACCTATACCTACATTTTTTGATAATTAAGTACACAACAGTTGCTATACAACACCTCGACCCTATTGAATACTTAGGGAAACAAATAGGTGCTTTCAAGAAATGCTTGTAAACAACCTCATCACTTGTTATATATTTTCCATTGCAAATTTTTAGCCCCAGGTTTGGGAGAAGATATATTTCGATCCTAATTAAGCTTGAAAGCTGGAGGTGTGAAATGCTATATGCATGCATATATATATATATATATATATATATATATATATATATATGAAGAGTCTAGATAAAGGTAAAACAGTCCCTACTAATTATTATGAGTTCCAGGCTTCCAGCAAGCATCAAGTCAAGTTTCCACTTCTTTAAAAACCAAAAAAGTCAAGTTTCCACTTCTTTAAAAACCAAAAAAGTCAAGTTTCCACTCACAAGAGAAAAGTACTGGAGCTGTGAGTTCTCCATACCCATTGCACAAGCTATGCTCCCACAATGCCCATGCTTGGAAGATGTCTGGATTGTCAACGAGTAAATTAATTTGTCTGATGACCACCTGTTGGCGCGTGAATTTCACTCGTGGGTGTGTGGGTGTCACGACTCACGTGCTAGCCAATATCATCCTTTCGCCGGCCTCTGTCTCGTCCTCCACCGTCGCCGCTGTTATTTTTTTTTTTACAGCCTTTTTACTGCTGTTCTGTATTTTCTTTGTACTTCTATTGTTGTATTGTGTGGCCTTTAAATTTAGTCTTCCTGCTCTTGTGTTGTTTTATTTTACGGTGGAGACTTTCTTTTTAGATCCATTTCAGCCTCCTTCGATGTATGCTCAGTTACTGTGCTTGTTGCTAGGGCTTCTTCTAAAGCCTTTTGCTTCAGTCTTTTTGGCTGCTTCTGTTCACTTAATTGGTAGTGTGGATGACTTATTTGACTCATTCCCGACTGGTACATCTATGTGACAATTTTCAACTGGTGCGTTAAAATAGTAAAGCTAGCTAAACGTTCATTCATTATCTTCCATTCTTTTGTGTTTCTTCTCTTTCTTTTTCATTGTTTTGACCAATTAGTGCTGGCCAAAATCAAAAGTGCCATGATGTGTAATAATGTGGAGCACTATTTTACAGAGTTTATAGCACTCTCCGTGCTTTTTCCGACTAAATTAACTCGGCCGGCCGGCCCCCTCTTGAGCATGAACTTGAAGATGGTGAACTCAACTATTTTCGATCAGAAATATATATAAAGTTGTGTTTTTAAAATTAAAGAATATAAAATTGTGTTTTTATACAATTTTAATTTAATCTTTAAATTTTTAATTTCAACAATTAAGTTCTTTGCAGTGGAGATCAGATTCATATTTTTTAGTAGACATTTATAATTAAAAATATGCACAAACAAAAGAAATGTTATTTATAATATAAAACTATATTATGATAGTTGTTAAGTTTTTTTATTAGTTTTATATATGTATATTTTTTAAGAAAAATATAAAAAAGCCCCATAAACTAACAACCGATTTTAGAATAGCCTCATAAATTTTCAAGTATATTAA
This sequence comes from Alnus glutinosa, assembly GCF_958979055.1. Classification (NCBI taxonomy): domain Eukaryota; kingdom Viridiplantae; phylum Streptophyta; class Magnoliopsida; order Fagales; family Betulaceae; genus Alnus; species Alnus glutinosa. Next base: position 28,718,211 of record NC_084888.1, read on the forward strand.
TATGACCCATCAAATTACCAAAGTATTTCAAAGAAGCCAATTTTGTCAAAATAGTTTATATTAATAGTTTTTTAAATTTCATCGTGTTTTTTAAATAGTTTTTTATTCATTTTTTATTTTAGTTTTTAAGAGAATATTGATATTATAGGAATATTTTGACAAAAGTGGCATTTTTGACACACTTTGGTAGTTTGATGGGTAGCATTAGTGTACTTGAAAATTCAGGAATGCTATTCTAAAATTAATTGTTAGTTTAAGTTTTTTTTTTTTTTTCCCTAAAAAACATAAAATTATATTAAAAATATACATACATAAAACTAATAAAAAACTTTAAAAAAATATTTTTTAAAAGAAAAAGAAAATGAGTGGCGGTCAGCCGACAGCCGCTCCCAAATGTGGCAACGAGCCACCCCTAAATCTTGCCAAGGATGGTCGTGTGCCGCCCCAGCCCAGGTCTAGGGGTGGCTCGCACGCCGCCCCAACTGATCTAAGGGTAGCATGAAAGCCACCCCAACCTAATCTAGGGGTGGCCTTCATGCCATCCCGCTTTTTTTTCTTTTTTAAAAAAATAATAGTAAATAAATCTTTAGTTTTATATATGTATGTTTTTAATATTTTTTATTAAGGATGACATGTGTCCTCATTTTATTGGCATTGACCTAAACAGTTTTTTGCTCAAAATTTTTATATAATATAAAGTTTAAAATTTTGATAAAAATATACTCAATTCTCATTGTTAATATGTTACATTTTTAATAGGTATCATTTTTCATACTGTTTGATACATAAAACGACCTAAATTAACATAATTTGAGAATCTATAATTTTTTTAAAAAAAAATTATAGAGAATCATGATCCCATCTAGTCACCTTATAACTAAGGTGATAAGGATTTCTCAAATTCTCTGTTGGAATTTGAGAAAATTCAAACAGGTAGGTGTGAAAAAATACTTAAGGAATTCACCTGACCAGATAAATAGTTGGACAATCTAAATTTTATTTAATTAAGTGGGCTCCATAAATGCTCTCTTACAACAGCATGTTTGAACACACTTAAATTTGGACAAAGAATTTTTGGATCGTTATCCATAACCAAACCCCAATCGAACCCATGGCCCAAAACCCTAAAACCCGCCCTCAGCTAGTCAGCTCATCATCTTTTTCTCTCTTTGATGTCCCTCACCCTCTTCGGTCCGTCCATTGCAATGGCGTCCTAGATCAAATTCTATTGAGAAGAAGAACGGCCGATCTACCAATCAACTCCAATACTCACAAGGTACGCTTCAGATCTGCACCTCCCTCAACCACGCCTGTACCACCTACTTTATGAATTTCCTCCACCAAAATAATTTAGAATTTGGGTTTAATATTTTGATGAAGCTGAATCAATCTATTTTGAGATTACCATTTGGAGCAGTACTTGTTTGTTATTCTAAAATAGTATTCATTGGCTTGATGTAAGCAAACGAGATGGACAAATCTTCGCTCAAAATGGCTTTTGGATGGCTGAAACAGCGTAGAGGAAGAATGAAGGGAATATCTGATGGAGGCGAGAATATTTGCTTCGGCAAATACGCTCTGCAGGCACTTGAACCCGCGTGGATCACGGCTAAACAGATAGAAGCAGGACGGCGAGCACTCACACGGAACGTGAACCGCGGCGGCGGGAAAGTATGGGTGCGTACATTTGCCCACAAGTCAGTTTCAGGGAAACCCGCCGAGACGCGTATGGGTAGAGGGAAAGGAGGTGTCAAATATAGCGTCGCTGTAATTCAACCGGGTAAAATCCTTTACGAAATGGGCGGAGTAGCAGAAAATATTGCCAGAAAGGCTGTTTCAGTAGCGGCGTCCAAGATGCCTATACGGACTCGATTCATTGTTGATTCCTGTAAGTTACTCGTCTCCATTGTTTTAATTTCTTGGTGTTTCTGTATTTTTTGTATTTTTATGATATTCTTTTTGGTAATATTGAAATCCAGTGACACCCTCAAGAGACCGTGGCTCGAAGCATTGAGAAATGGTGGCAGGTACGCAATTAGAAGCCCAAGAGAGAAAATTTTGAATCTCTAGATTCATGGAACATTGCACATTTGAGAATAAATTGAATTATGAAATTCATGAAATCTTAAACACATGTTTATGGGATTCCTCTGTCTGTGCTACCATGCCATTAACAGCTCCATTGCCAAGACATTTTATGTAATGAATGGTCTTCATGATTTCTTTTTTTTCATCTCATATCTTTATGAAGATGAGTTGAGCAAAGAAGCTTATAAGTGTAACTGTCTCTACTTTTAATATAAATTGCCCTTAGATATGCTAAAGAAAACTTTTATAGTGTTAGTTTGGTTTAGCGGTTTTAAAACCAGTTTAGAGATTTTCAAAGTATACCCAGTTTCCGGCGAAAGCAATTCTAGTTCTGGTGAAGATTTCCCATCCTCTGGTGAAGGTTTTCACTTCGAATTGTGGTCCTGCGGTCTCTGAAAAGCAAGCTGTGAAGGGAGGGGTGGCTTCTGACACACACTTCCATTTTGGTGAAAGTCTCGAGCTCTCCAATATGAGGGAGACGTTGCTGAAGTTAAAAGAGGAAGTAGGCGTTTGTTTGATGAGGTTGGACTCAGCTGTGGATGGGCTTATGGGCAGGCATAAGTATCAAGCCCAACCTAATCGTGGAGTTATATTCACCTCGAAGCCACTCGCTGGTGCCTTTAAACCCAAAATCGAGGCTACGGTTTTTAAGCCCAAGAGTAACTGTGTCTTTTACTGAGAAGCTACCGATGGATTTGGACGTGGGTCAGGAGCCCAACCCAAAAGGGAAGGCCATTGTCACTGGTGGGTCGACCCATTCTTGGGAAACTTTGGACGCGAGTCAGCAAGATAACCCAGGCGCGTCGTCGTCTGGTGGGGGATCTCACGTTGTGCTACGATTGCCGGTGTGTTCTCTCCTGATGAGTGATGTGGTGATGTGGTGAATGGTCCATTGGGGCTTTTGTGCTGTCCTTCTGTGGGTCCTTTTTTCGGTGGATCTTCCAGCGAGATTTTAGTGGCCTTTAAGTCTCTTGAGAGGGTAAGTCAAAGCAGATTTCGCCAGTGAGTGTGTTTCAGGCCGCCAATCGTGCAATGATGCTTAAGATGACGCTGGTGAGTGAGTGTTTGGAATCTCCGGTGGTCGAGGTGAGAGATTTGGGGTCGTCGTCTCTTGGTCTCTGCTCTTAGACTACCAATTTGGGTTTTCTGCGTCTTGGTCCATTGGGTTGGGGTTGCCGGTGGTTCTCTCTCCGTTTGCTCGATCTTTGCAGAGGGCTGATTCCAACATGACAATCTGGTGCTCAAAGTTGGTTGTGTTTTAGGAGGGTGCTCAGTGTATTGAAGAAGTTGGCAGTTGGGAGGACTTGTGCATTGTGGAAGAGGTGGTAGGAGAAGCTGATATTGGTAGGTTGCCTCCTCTAAATACCTGTTCCCCACCCTTGGGGGGTCTTTCGGGGTATTCTGATTGGGTTATTCAATGTGCGAATGAAATTTATCCCATTATGGGAATCTTGTATATGGGTCATAAGTTGCAATTGCTAGCTCTCTTGACTTTTCTTGAAGAAGAACATTGTCTAGAAGCACTGGGTGACTGGTCGAGTTATGCTATGAAGGGTAAAAGGGAGGTCAAGAATTTGGAAAGTTCAGTCAATTGCGATGCTAAAGGCTCTTGTTCGAGCCGTAGTAAAAGGAAGGTGAGGAGTCATCCAGTTGTGTTATGAAGCCAAGAGTTCTTTTTTGGAATGTGAGGGGGTTGAACAAGAGAAGGAAACGTCTAAGGTTTTGTAACTTGCTCAGAGATTGGAAGGTAGATGTTATTTGCTTTCAATAAACTAAGCTTCATAGTTTATCGTGCAACGTTATGCGCAACTTATGGAGATGCAATCATATAGACTGGTGTTCCTTAGAATCCAGTGGGGCCTCAGGTGGCATCTTGATAATGTGGGACACAAGGGTGGTGGAGAAGGTCGATGAGTATGTGGGGGAGTACACCCTCGCAGTCTCGTTCAAGAACGTTGCAGATAATTTCACCTGGGCCTTTGCAGTTTTTTATGGTCCAAATTCTAGATGTGATCAAAGACTTCTTTGGGATAAATTGGCTAGCATTTGTAGTTGGTGGAACTTATTGTGGTGCATAGGGGGGATTTCAACGTAACGCGTTTTCCCAGTGAAAGATTTGGCGAGGCTCGTCTATGTTCTATTATGACAGATTTCTCTGACTTTATTTCTTATCAGGACCTCATGGATCTCCCTCTTGCTGGTCGCTCTTTTACTTAGTTGATTTCTTGTGATCCTCCCGTGTGGTCTAGAATTGATTGTTTCCTTGACTAGGAAGTTTGGTTTTCCTCGGTTTCTCAAAAGAAAGCTTTCTTGCCTTTATTCAGATTACTTCCCAATCCTCATTGATTGTGCAGGTGTTTCAAGAGGGAGCAGGCGCCTTTCAATTTTGAAAACATGTGGCTTAAGGTAGAAGGTTTCGTGGGTATGGTGAAACAATTGTGGGATTCTTATTTGTTCCAAGGTTCGCCTAGTTTTGTTTTAGCTCGTAAGCTTAAGGCTTTAAAACTGGATTTGAAGAAATGGAATGAAAAGGTGTTTAGCAACGTAGAGAGAAACAAGAGGAAGCTTATTGAAGATCTTCAGGCCTTCAATGTTATTGAAGAAAGTAGAGCCTTAGGGGAGGAGCTTTCGAGAAAGGCTGAGGTTGTCTGAGATTTAGAGAAGTGATCTCTTATGGAGGAGGTGAATTGGAGGCATAAATCTAGGGTGTTGTAGTTAAAGGAATGTGATAAGTGCACTAAATTGTTTCATTGAATAGCTAACTCAAATAGAAGGTACAATTCTTTGGACTCATTGATTGGCGACACTCGATCCTCTAATCAAACATAAATCGGCATGCACATTGTCAAGTTCTACCAAAAGCTTTTTACCGAGCAAAGTAGGTGGAGGCCTTTGGTGGATGGTATCTCTTTTGATTCTATTTTGGAGTCTGAGGCCAATTGGTTGGAGAGAGCTTTTGAGGAGGAGGTTAGGAAGGTAGTGTCAGTTATGGTCAAAGATAAGGCGCCAGGTTCTGATGGCTTTTCTATGGCCTTCTTCTAAGCGTGTTGGGATGTTTTGAGGGGGGGCATTATGGAGGTGCTTAGGGATTTTCATGATGGAGGTTTTTTTGAAAAGAGCATCAATGCTTCGTTCATTTCGCTTATTCCGAAAATTTCAGGTGCTATTGCTCTCGAAGATTTTCGGCCTATTAGTCTTGTAGGTGGAATTTGCAAAATCATTGCTACTGTCCTAGCAAATAGATTGAAGACGGTTTTGTAGAAAGTCATTCCTCAATCTCAAAGCGCCTTTGTCAATGGGAGGCAAATTCTCGATTTGATCCTTATTGCAAATGAATGTCTTGATAGTATATTAAGATTTAGGGAGCCTAGCGTCATTTGTAAAATGGATCTAGAAAAAGCTTATGATCATGTAAATTAGGAGTTTCTTTTGTATGTGCTGAGGATGTGTGGTTTTGGGGGAAAATGCTGGTCTTGAATAGCTCATTGTATCTTCTCTATGAGATTCTCCGTGTTAGTAAATGGCTCTCCTAATGGGTTTTTCAGTAGCTCTCGTGGGTTGAAACAAGAGGATCCTCTCTCACCCTTGTTTGTTTTTGTGATGGAGACTTTGAGTCGAATGATTTCTGATGCAGTCAGTAGGGTCTGCTTGAGGGCTTTAAAGTTGGCAATGCTACTTTCTCTCATTTGCTGTTTACCGATGATACTTTGATTTTTTGCAATGCTCGTCCTTCTCAATTGTGCTATCTTCGAAGTCTCTTTCTTCTATTGGAAGTTGCTTCGGGCTTGAAGTTTAATTTCGTTAAGTCAAATTTAATTCCTGTGGGGGATGTAGATCAAGTGTAAAGTTTAGCTTATATTTTAGGGTGTGGGGTTGCCATTCTACCGGTGAAGTATCTAGGACTTTCATTGGGGGCTTCCTATAAATTTATTCATATTTGGGACGGTGTTATTGAGAAGATTGAACATCGATTGGCCAGCTGGAAAATGTTATACCTTTCCAAGGGAGGTAGAGTCACTCTTATCGAAAGTACCCTCGCCAACTTACCCACGTAATTTTTGCCTCTATTTTCTCTCTCGACAAGTGTAGGTGATCGCGAGACTTTATGGGGAGAGATTGATGATGAGTTCAAATATCACTTGGTGAGTTGACCTAAGGTTTGTACACCAATTTTAGAGGGCATGCTGGGTATGAGAAATTTGGTAATGGTCAATCAGGCTCTGTTAGGTAAATGGATGTGGCGTTATAGGATTGAGAGAGAAGCTTGGTGGACTCCAAGTTTGACCGTTTATGGGGAGGTTGGTGCTCCTTTGAGCCTACAGATGTTTTTGGAGTGAGGTTGTGGAAGAACATCAGAAAATGGTGGGAGACATTCTTAAGATTTTTTAGATTTGAGATTGGGGATGGAGCTAGGACTAAATTTTGTCATAATCTATGGTGTGGGGATACAGTTCTTAAGGATGCTTTTCCTGTTTTATTTGGTATTGCTCATGCGAATGATGCCTCTGTTGCGAATAATTTTGAGCTCTTCGGTGGTTCTAATCAGTGGAGTAGAGCTTTTCTAGAGAGGCACATGATTGGGAAAAGGATGTTTTTACTTCTTTTTTTCAAGTTTTGCACTTAGTGTAAGAAGAGGTAGTGAAGGTAGGCTGTGGTGGGTCTCCTCCAAAAAGGCTTGTTCAAGGCTAGGTCTTTCTTTAGCTCTCTGGCTTATTCTGTGGGGAGTCACTTTCTTTGGAAGATTGTGTGCCGAACTCAAGCTCTTACAAGGACAACTTTTTTTTTGGGTGGTCGGCGGTGTTAGGTAAGATCCTTATTTGGATAACCTCAAGAAGATGCATGTTATTTTGGTGGATCGATGTTGCATGTGCAAGCGAAATGGGGAATCAGTGGATCACATTCTTCTTCACTACAATGTGACTTACGCTATGTGGAGTGCTCTCTTTATTCGTTTTGGTTTGTCTTGGGTTATGCCTAAGAGTCTTTAACTTGTTTGCTTGTTGGTGGACGTCTAGAAAGCTAAGGAGTACTGCAATTTGGAAGATGGTGCTGACATGCCTTTTTTTGGAGTGTTTGGAAGGAAATAAATAATGGGTCTTTTGAGGATTTAGAGAGGTCATTGAAGGATATTTTAACTTCGTTTTTTCATACTTTGTATCTTTGGATGATGTCTTTTGTGTCCCCTCTGTCGCTTAATATTGGCGATTTTCTTATTTTTCGTTTTTTCACTTTCTAGTTAGGTGCTTCTTCTTGTATACTTTCGTTGTACTTAGAGGTGCTTTACATTTTTAATAAGACCAGTAAAAAAAAAAAAAAAAAAAAAGTGTGGTTTTAAAGAAAAGTAGCGATTTCAGCATATAGTTAATGGAAATGTGATTTTTAAAATGCAGTTTAGTGTTTGGTAAAATTTGCAGAATGTAAGTAATTGTTATGCAAAAACACGGTTAGCACTTTAAAATCAGTGTTTTTAGAACACATCCCCCTTTACCCACTGTGCAAAAACATAATTTATTTCACATTTAAATTTGTTATATTTTTTCAAATGCACTCTGAAACGGGATAATTTTTATGATCATGTTTACAAATGTGTGTTTGGCCATCAAAATCGTGGGAGGCAATGCACGCATAATGTCAAGTAATTTGAACTTAAACTTTATGGACATAATTTAAAAAGAGTAATACTAGATACTATATTTTTATTCTACAATTGTTTAACAATGCTGATGTGATATTTAAAATCAACCATGAAATTTTTTTTGTTATTTAACAGGATTAATTCAAGATTTAGTTATGAATGTCACGTCAGTCTTGTTGAGTAAAATTACAGGGCCTAACATTTTTCATATAAAAAACCAAAATGGAAAGACCGAGTTGAGTTCCATTTCTTTTAGTCAAAAGTTTTCCTTTCACCTGAAGATCTGATCAAAGACGCTCCTACCAAATAGAAAGAAATTTAAAAAAATAAAAAAAATAAAAAATGATTTTTAAAGTAGAAGCCAAAATCTTGAAGGAAGAGAACCCCAAACACTTTACCAATGGATCTATTTGGCAAAATTCTAGAAAATAGATTTCTCCCCTAATTTTCAGAACTCTTGTCAATGCCTGTTATCCAAACAAATTTTTAGATGTGGGACTTACCACTAACACACATTTCAAAACAAATCATAAAACTCTTCTCCAAAATCAAAACATTTCAAAACAATTCACCTATTAAATCGATAAAACACCACACTTCTCAAAAGTAACTAAACATAAGCACATTTTTTCAAGCTTATTTTTTCATGTATGGTTGTTTCTTATTACATACTAAAATATATATATATATAAATTTTAGCCTACATGGTGGTCGCCCGTAGGGGGCCTTGCTATGTTGGCCACCAAGGTTATCCGGTGGCCACGTGTAATACCTGAACAAACATGTTGCAACTTTTAAAATAAAATCTAATAACTCATAAATAATAACCAAAGGGAGTCCTAAATTCATGGAAATAATAATTGCAAGCAAAAAAATTAATTAATTAATTAATGGGAGCTAGTAATTTAAAATCGAAAAAAAAAACTGGAGACCTTAAAATAAGTAAAAATTTAGAAAATACTTAAAATATCAAGGGTCATACATCTTTGAGTAGCTTGCGAAACATTCAAAAGGTGACAAGTTAAAGCGTAAGAATCCATGTCAACCGTTCTAAAGATTTACGTCAGCAACCTAATATAGATCCACTGTAATAACAGCCTTGTTTGAAAACAGCAGGGACGGAACAGAGTATTGCTCTCCACTGTTCACAAATTTTTTTAAAATTTTTTTTACATTGTTCAATAACAATCAACATCAAAATATTCTCACTTTTTATATCACATCAATAATTTTTTATTACTATTCAAATAAAAAAATTCACTACAATACAAAATTTTTTCACTTTTCTATACAAATTCTTTTTACTTTATATCACATAATCACATTTTACTAATTTCAAAATTAACTACCTACTACTCTGTTCTGTACATGTCTTTGCCAAACAAGCCCAACGATACATGAACCATCTAAACAGTAACAAATTGCATGCGAAACTAATTTGTCCAAAACTTAGAAAACACAAGGGACTCATTATAAAAGCCCCCATAAGCCCTAGTTGATCCATTCCCTCACCCTTAAAGTTACATATTTTACGAGCCTTAGCTTTGTTCGAGCCTTAAAAACCTAAAATTGTTAACTTTCATACCCATTTTTACTCCTAACAATAAATGATCTACAAAATGGCTGAACAAAGCCAAGGCTTATAAAGTATACCAATTTATACAAACTTTACCCTGTGGCTCAGTTGTGAGATGAGTGGGATTTACTTTAGATCTAAGGGCTATTGTGACTAGAAAAAAGTAAAAATAAAAAAAAAATAAATAAACTAACTGGTGACTTACGGCAGGTACTGCGAGTCTTGACAAGAGCCGCAAGACCCATGGCCACTGTGGGCCCTCGCGAGACCCACAACCAATGTGGGTCACCAGAACCACGGCACTGCCGTGGTTCACAAGATTCACTGCAATCATGGGTTTTCACCAAACCCACGGCACTGTTGTGGTTTTTTTTATTTTTAGGGGCATTTCTTTTCTTTTTGCAAGACAAAATGGGTAAATTGCCATTTCTTGGTAGGTTGGATGGGAAATTGCAAATTGTAAAGAAGTTTGATTGTGGTACAAGTATTTTTTCAAAAAAATAAATAAAAAGAAGAGAAAAAGAAAAAGGGAGAAATTGTCCTAAACCTCCTAGGCATTAACCTATTACCAACTAGTAATGCTAGTATCATATTCTTATCCTATATCAATGATTGATCCAAATCTTAGTTGAGAGTGCCGTGTTAATATGAAATCAAGAACTAGGTCTTTCTGTTACTGTTTTTCGCTAAATAAACACATCAAACGAGTTTGATGCTGTTTGCAAACTAGATTTGCTGTCCCTCTCTTTTATTTGTGCTTGATGCAGTTTTGTTTTTAATAACTTTTAGGATATAATTGAGAAGATTTCACATGTCTTAATTAACGTCTAAGCTCTAATCTTGAAATGAATAAAAAAGTCCGTTGTAGCTCATTAAAATTGTGCTCATTCCTTACAACAGCATTGTATCAACCAGGTAAGTTCTTTAGAAATTGCATGATCATTCAATCATCCACCCTCATGTTCAAACAACCTTTCCTTTGGAAGCAAGGGGAAACCTTCTATTCTTTTTTCTTTTTATTTTTGAATAAATCCATTCAGATAATTACTAGCTTGTAATATTCGAATAGATTCTTTTTATAGCTCAGAATAAAAAAGAAAAGGATTCTTTTTCAAATTATGAAGGAAAAAAAAAACGATAAAAAGAGAAAGCAGTAGCATGCATTAAATACTGTGTTCAAAGCAAACAGTGAGAACCATGGAAGTTGTAGTAATAACTAGTAAACATTCAACAAAACTCCTAGGGAGACTCCACCAAATGATATGAAGAGCAACTCAGTGAGACTTGACATGCTCCCGAATAATATGAAGAGCTTCATGATCCTCACCAAAATCCTGTCAACAAGTAGGAGAATTCTTGGACTCCATTTGATAGACAACTAAATAACATAAAATTTACAACTCTTAAGATTCTTACCTTCACAACAACACAAGAGCAACCAACTACTTTTCTAGCCTTCCCCTCTGAGTCAATCTTGCACAACTGCATAGAGCCAACCCATGTTATAGAGAATTACAGTAGAGATTCCTGACTTTTTGAAGAAATCAGATTTAATGACACCTCAAAGACGATAATAATCTAAAATCAAAGCAATAATGCAAATCTACGAGCAATTAACAATAGGAGCCATATTACACATAAAAATAAAAAAAATATAAAGAGAGAACTACTTAGTATAGGTATCTTCAGTATAAATCTACACATCAAGGCGATGGAAATATAATAGGAGTCAACCACAGGAGGAGCGGTAGGTCAAACAGTGGAAAACTAGAAACCATATTCACTAACTTCTATTACATTAAACTAGCTATTAGATGTTACTTCTGTAAGAGGAAATTTTCTTCATTCAACTGTATTCCAAGATGTAAATACTCCTAACATATTTCTTCTGTTCCCCCCAGTATTGGTCTCTTACTAACTTGAACCATCAATGACAGCTGCATGTCTGGAATAAGGTCAGAACATGTTGCAATGAACTCTCTACATCTTTGTTAACCATGGTGACCTTTTGTGCTCAAATTCAAGGTTACCTCTTAAAATTTGGTTTTCAATTTCTAGATAATATTAACTATGATCATAGTTCAAGTTTATAACTTGGGAAATTTTAAAATAAGGGAGACACAACAACCATTTTACTATAAAGGAGAATAAAAGTACTCAAAGAAAAGACACAGTATAAAGAAAATCCCTAATAAATTGTGTACTTACACCAGCCCACTCGCCAAGCGACTTTGCACTAGGAACAGTCATCAAGTTTACGCTGTGGTCAGCACAAAGTGCTTTAACCAGCTTGAGATAATCGGGTTGGTTGCAGTCCTCCGCCAGTACACAAAGCTGGGCAGCGTGCTTCTCAATCACTTTCGCACCTTCATGAAGGCCTCGAGCAAGCCCACCATGAGCAAGCGATTTTCTCAGCACGAGCTGCAAGGCAGTCATGATGTCCATGGCCTCCCCTGGAAGAGGGGCAGTTGTCTCAGCCGCCACAGCCACAGCCACAGGAGCCTCATCACTGCTCAAGATAATGATTGAAATCAGTGTGTAAGCCAAAACTACAAGTCTCCTACTCTACCCCTCCAACTGTCAACACCCCACTTCACACAGACATGCGCAGACATATCATCCTAGTGAACATTTACTAGTTCCTTTATAGATCATACTTAACACAGTCCTTTTCCCCTCTTCCTGTCAAAAAGAAGCACTAGTCTTCATAGATCAATTGCTTTGACCAGTCATTTTCATCACAAAGAGCATTTAGGCGGTACCCTTATCCAACAAATGTATCCGATAACATTCAATCACAGAGTATATGAAACTCGAATATACAAACCTTCATTTAAAAAAAAAAAAAAAAAAAAAAAAAAAAAAAAAAAAAAAAAATCCAGACTACTGCCCAAGACTATCAATTCACTGTGTAAATTACACCAAACAGTAGCCTAATCTAAATCTTTAACTCCTACCACAAACTTTCAGTAGTCTACTAGTCTTATGCAATTTATTGTGCAACAAAATCCCAAGATCCGAAACCCAAAAAACAAAAATTAAAAAAATAACAATAATAATAATAATAAAAATCCATTATTCATTAAATAAATAAATAAAATTATTTGCTTTCAAAAGACTCCAGCGCAACTGTGGATTTTAGGGTTTGCATTCCATAGCATGTTTGAAGCAAACACTTTCAACAAAACTCACATTCAAGGCAAGTTTGCCTTCTTATATCATAACCTTACAAGCCCAACCACTCCAAAATTGAGGTAAGTGAAAAATTATCTCGGTAATTACAGGAATGATTACTTACCCTGACATTCTTGATGCTTAGAAACTATTTCTCGCCCCCTGAACAAAATAAAGGCATAAATTTAAAAACAAAATCAGATCCGAAAACATAACAGCTCACTGTTTGACAGTTTTCATGGTACAAAAGCCAACAAAAATGAATGAGAACAAAAGAGAAAACCCCACAAATCATTTAAACACTAATACATGTATTGTAGAGATAGAGATGGAAGATGACCTTCAGCAAGACGATGACTGCGTTGGCGAAGCTAAACGAAGTAAAGTGTAAAACGACGGCCTTTATATGGCAAACCCTAAAATCCTACCTCCGGTCTCCCAATTTACGAAATTACCCCTGGTTTTGAAAGCTTTGGAATGCAACAGAATTTGTATTACGGTCCGGCACAGCTAATGGGCTGGGCTTGGGGTACTCGGAGTTCGTATTTATCAATTGTTGCATTTAAATTTGTTCTTTTACCGTGTATATAAGAGCACTTTCAATAGCTTATGCATTTTTTAATTTAGAATAGTTAATTAAAATTTATTTTATATAGTTTAGCTAATGAATTTTAAAATGTATTATACATCCAATTATCTATTCTTAACTCTATATTATTTTTATTATTATTTTTCATTAATTTTTTTATTACAGTATTTTGTTTCCACGTGGGTCCCACTTGATAACTCTACTACTTTACACACTTTCCCTTAAGAGTAATGCTACACACCATCCCCTTGTCCTCCTTTTGTCACCCCAAAATTGATATGGCTCTTAAAATCGCCATTGGATCAAAATCCAATGGTAATCTATCATAAATCCGATGGTAATTTTAAGAGCCACATCAATTTTGGGGTGATAAAAGGAGGACAAGGGGATGATGTGTAGCATTACTCTTCCCTTAAATCTCCACAGTAAAGGAAGAACATGGACTATGGAGTGGTGGAGGGAAAGAGAAAAAAAAAAAAAAAAAAAAAAGCTAAAAAGGTGGAGATAAAGAATAAAAAAAAAAATAAATAAGTGAATAATATAACTCTACTTGTAGAGTTGCACTATTTATGGAATTAAGAAAAATTTATTCTAGAGTTGGAATACATAAACTGATAGAGTCTCTTTTTAACACTTTTGTTATCTATTGTAGCTTAAAATTGCAAATAGATAATTCATTGGGAGTACTCTAATATATATCTTTTTAAATAAAAAATGTAGGATGGATGTTTTACTCTTGCTTAGATTAGATTTTATAGATTTATTGACGTATATGTTGTTACATAGTGAATATATTATCATGCTATTCAAAAATTTAAAATATGTAACATTATCTACATAGTGAAATGCAATAAAATAAAATTTTAACCGTAAAATGAATTCCTCCATTTCAGTTAAATCGAGATAATTGTATTCCCTTGTGCTGAAGATCACGATCTTAGTTTTAGACAACACAGTTTCAAGCATTTGTTTGTGTCTTCCCTCATTTCTCACTCTTCGAATATCTTTTGCTCATATTGCGTAATAAAAATAAGGGAAAACTGCAATTTAGCCCCCTAATGTTTATACCAATTTGCAATCTTGGTATCAATGTTTAGATTGCTTCAATTGTACCCAAGAAAGTTACAAAAATTTGCAATCCACCCCCTTCCGTCCAATTGCTCCGTTTGATGAGACGAAAATACACTCAAGTGCGCGTCACGTGACTTATAGCCAAAAAACCGGACAAAAATACCCTCATGTAACATTAAACGTAGCATTCCATGTAAATGAAAAAAACCATTATCGTCCGGTGCATTCCACGTCGTCGTCTTCTTCCGCTGGTCTAGTTTCTACTGTTGCCTTCGGCTATGGAAAGAATCTGTGCTACACCTTTTTGAATTTGGAAAGAATTTATGTAACACAAATGCACGCATGGTCTTGAGCTGCCCTCCTCCACATACGTTTACACAAGTCGAAGGGTAGTATCTGGAAACAAGTAGATGAGAGTGGAGGTCGAAGGCTATGGAGGAGGAATGGGGGACGGAAAGCCTGTGAGCCATATAATGTGCGATTTCTAGTGTGAGTGAAGAAAAGGTTTTGGCCTGGGAGGCTCTGCAGAGTTGGAGAGTATATATATATAGCGATTAGCGACCAAAAAGGCTGGGGGACAGTGGGAGAACGCGCGCGGCGCAAGCTGGTTCTTGGAAGCAAAGTATATGTGGTTGGTGGTGGGCCCCCAGAGTTTGATGCCCCAGTTGTTGCGAAGTGGCCTGACTTTGACTCATGGACTCATTCATCCCGATACTCTAGGAGCTAGTCTGAAACGAACAAGACCGGCGCCTCAAAATAAACTAATACAAAAATTCAATAAAGCCTATTTTCATTTTTAATAATAATAAAAAAAAAATAAAAAAAATATGAGAAATTATATTTAACCCTTCAAGCACACACGCCTCTAAGTGTTATTTTTAAAAGGAAAGGGATATTTGAAATATTGCATAGATCGATGGAGCTCATGTTAGAGAATCTTCCTCTCCGACACATGTAGCAACCTCTGTGGCTTCATCTCATGCAGCCACAGAGGGCTCATCCCATGCAAAGTTGTTGGCTGCCACAGCCATCGTGGCAGCTTCTCATGTGGCCACCAAAGCCTCACCACATACAGCCCATTTGGCTGCCACTTCACCCATAATGCCGCACAGCGATTCTACTACAATCTCCACTCCACCTCATGTTAATTCTACAACATCCATTTGTCAGTTTCCATCAATAGACAAGGCATTACAACCGTTGATTACATTCCTAATATAGCTCCTGGCTCTACAATCAGACAAGATACCACATATCATGCCTCTGATTATGGACTCACAACTAATGCAGCAATCTATGATAGGAAACCAAATCATCCACAAGGCAAATCATCCTTCACCAGATCATGCGCATCAGTAGAAAGGAAAGAAGACCGAAGATCCTCACATGTCAAGCCACGGTTCCCTCAATCAGCCTAAAAAGAATTGCATTTACACTCATTCCTTTTGTACTTTTTACATTCCAGTTTTTACTTCAACACTTGTGTGTATATAATGTCCTAAGGCATTCACTTGTAAATTATCAAGCAATACAAGAAAACTCTCAATCTCTTTCAACTCACCGACTCTGACCATGGCCGAGGCTTTGTTAGAGAAAATGGCAGCTTTCATTCTCTCGGACTTTCCCACACCTTTGCAAAAACACCAAGAGTCTCCTAGAACCCCCATTTTGGGATGGCTTTGAGCAATGGGTCTCACTCAGAATGGCGGATCTAGCAAGCGTGCCATTGCAGTGAGCATAAGACCTCAAATGGGTATGCTTTAGAGTGACAGACAGAGAGAGAGGGGGTACGATATGGTCGTGAAAGGAGTAAAGGGTGTTGGGAAGAGATGAAGTTGTTCACCTCTGTTTTTGAACATGAAAACAGAGGAGCGACAACTAGAACAACAATAAGAACAAAACTCTTCATTCTTGCTGGATGCTTCGTATTGTGAGGAAGAGATATGGGAGGAAGGAGAGGTTGTATAAGAGGTCAATACTATACAAAATCATCTTGTATACCTTGTTTCATTTTTATATGAAACTTGAAAGATTTTTATACAAAATCATAATGTATACCTTGTTTCATTCTGTATACCTCACCGAAGACCATACTTGGAGTATGCCAACAATATTGTTGGTTGCTTCACTGTAAATAATGGTGTGCAAAAAATTCTTGTTTTAGGTGAGTGTGGAATTCTTTGTGCGACATGTGAATTTATGGTACATGGAACTAGCCACATTTCAAGGGAAGGGAAGGTCGACAATGGAGGCAGAAGTGTCAGCAAAAGACTGAGAGATGAACGGATGTGTGAAGCATGCGCAAGAGCGCATGGCAGTCCTCTACGAAGAAGATGACGACGTGGAGTTGAGTTTTTTGGTGTTCTGTTTTTTTTTTTTGGGAATTTTTGGTCTGGCACCGTTTTTCAATATAAAAGAATTTGAATGAGAAACACTGCCGTTTAAATAAGGGTATTTTCGATAAGTTTAGACCAAAATATGCACGTGCCACGCGCATGGTGTGACTTCCGTCTCATCAGACGGAGCAATTGGACGGAAGGGGGTAGATTGCAAATTTTTGGAACTTTCTAAGGTGCAATTGAAGCAATCTAAACATTGGTACCAAAATTGCAAATTGGTGTAAACATCAATGGGGTAAATTGTAGTTTTCCCTAAAAATAAATCCAATAATGAAATAGCTATTACTATGAAATATGTATCGAGCAATAATAATGAAGTGTAACTAAAATATGTGTCATGAGAATTTTCTTTTTTTTAAAAAAAGGTGTCACGATCATCATAGGATTAAGCATGAATAGATTTTAAATGTTAAAACGTTAGACATTAGCAATTATGGTCGAAAAAAACTTAGAAAAATTTAGTATCAGATTGTCCCTTTGAATGCCAAGATTCTCGTTCAATCGGCAACCTACAACACGTGCCAGCAAGAGGGAAAAGCACAAGAAATGATCAACAGTCTAGATTAGATAGGACAAAAACAAGCAACTGCATTCAAATAGAAAACATGTCGTTCGAACTGAACATATCTCTCTTTGGCATCACGAGATCGCGTGGTGGTAGTCAATCAAGGGTCATGATTTAAGCACATGTCAAACAAACTGATCTGACATGTGTTTAATGTTGAAAACTGTAACACCTCAAGAAATTAATTAGCTGTTAATTAACCTCACAGTTCGCATCCCAGTTCTATTGTAATACCCTAAACATTTATTAGGAAAGTGAGCCTTAATCTGTGTTAACATGGGGTTAGGGTTGGAGATGAAGGTAATCCTAATTTGTTTGTCCTAACTGAACGTTCGATACCACATTACACCAAAAGATCATTTACTCAGTCAACGAATGTTCGACGACCTACCAAAAGTTACTATTCGAACATCAACTTTGTGCTAGAAGGTATACCGAACTTTCGACTAGGGTCCATCGAACTTTCTATCTGACCCAGAACCGTTCGGTAATATAGTACATTGAATGTTCAACTAAAGTAATCAAATGTTCGATGATCTGATGAAGTGTATAATAACCAACTCATTCTTATCTTCAGACAACCTAGCTCTATAAATACACACCCCTTCAACCTACCAACACGTTCTTTCGCTCAGAATATCCCTTGTATGTGTGTGAGAGGTGTTTTGGAGTAAGAGTGAGCTCTTTTCACACTAAGAAGGTGACTTTCTTGACCTTGTTCATTTTTTGTAGAGATATCATGTTACTTGCTTGCTATTTAGGCCTTGTCTCTATATAGTTATGCATATTTGCTTACCTTAATACTAGTTTAGCATGGGATTAATGTTTTGATGATATTTTAGCGTACCAAATTCTGCATGAAGATGTTCTTGAGGTCTAAGGCTTTGTTAGGGATCATGTTAAGGCCTTAGGATTTGCTTAGAAGTGGTGGTTTAGGGAAGGATCATATTAAAGCCTTAAGACTTGCTTAGAAGTGGTTTGATGGCTTTTGGGTTTGAAAATGAGATTATGACACATCATCGAAAGTTCGATAAGGCACGGGACGAAAGTTTGATGTCGGTGTCGATTGTTCGAACTCCTCTATTTGAATGTTCAACCAACGGTCAAAAAGCCTAATTCAAGCTTTAAGGTTAAGATTTGGGTTTAGAACTAATATTAGATCTTTTTCAGATTTTGAGGAGCCTTGGGAGGATTTTCTGGAAGCACCCGACTACTCTCAATTGAGTAAAAACTCACATGGATAGTTGTTCTTATTTTTCCAACATAGCATGATTATTTTGTGCACCAAAATATGCATGTTTACAATTCACATGAAATACATTTTTATTAATGTGAACTCTATTTTTGTGAAAACGAGTGATTAATGACAAAATAATGAAAATGAAGATTTTATAAAAAGTATGCATGTAAAAGATGGTAAACATTAAATTGCATCGTATGACACCAGCACGTGCAAGATAATGGCCATGGCTTACTATTATACAGGTTATTATCTATGATCAAATGTTTATTTTGTTTATGGTTAATTGTGGATCCAATGGTTCTCGTGACTGGAGCAACCATGCTTGAGTGGTGGTCACTATAAACGGGCATCATTAGCTACGTGGGCCACCCGAGGTCGGACTCAGTCAACCCGCTAATGATGGATGGTAGCGTACAATATCCGGACATCGGTATTGTTTTACAAGTCTCTTGGGACAGCGCTAACCCTGCTGGAAATAGGTTAAAATCATAGGTAGATCATACGGAATTGAACTATGACACGATTATCTTGTTACTGCATATACTATATCAATATTGCATCCATGACTCTTTTGTGAGATGATGAATTATAACCGAACATTGTTGTAGGTGATTTTTATATTATCATCTGAGTTCACCCCTGATAACATGTGCATCGTGTGTATTTATGCTCACTAAATCATGAACTTACACTTTTTTCATCTATGAAACATGTGTTGTTTTATAGTTAGTTTTTTAGATGCCGCCACCAAAACGCAAGATGGTCCGACTGGAGGACGTGATTCAGGTGATTTTTAGGAATTGGATTTTGTTCGCCTTAAGGCAATGTGGGATGAGGACGGGGAAACCCAGGACAACATGATTGAGATTATTTATGCGCTCAATCTTATCAAGACTAGGTCATGACTCCTTTGATGTTATTTTTATGGCTATTAGTATTAAGTTCTAATGTTTTTAGTAATTTTGGGGACTGGCCTATTGACTTGACATTTAGTGATGTATCTATGTCATGATGCTTTAATATTGCTCTGGTTATTCATGATGTGATTGTGTGTTTTAATTGTTATCTTTTATGTTATAAGTGAAAGTCTTCCACTATCGACTTTTTTTAGAGATGATGAAATCCCTGTAATCTTATTCTTCTTATAATAAGACTGAGAGACGAACCATGAAGTTAACTACCAATTAGTTAATTTCACTGGGGCGCTACACCCATTCCACAACAAATAAGACTCAAGGATTTCTACTTTTCAAAAAGATAATATAACGCAGCGGAAACATAAGATATTTCTATCAACATTAATCATTACAACCAAAGCATTTACAAGGAATCGTCACATTACTTGAAATCATATTATACATATCATCGTTCTAAAAGGTCCAACTAAACCTTAATATACAATCATGCCCCAAGCGTCACCTAAAAGTACTAATTACCATAAGCGACCTTCAAAATCCTACAATCAGTCCTCAAGCATTAATCGGATTGATATCACTACATCAAACGGCCGCATCAACCTCGAGATCCATCTCAAATCTGACATATAAAGGTAGTCAAACTATAAAACACATGTTTTACAGGTGAAAAATATGCAATCATAAGTCCACAACTTAATGAGTAATAATGCACATGGTGTACAAGTTATCATGTAGTGACTTAGTTATTTAGTAAAAGTTTGTAAATCACAAGCAGTAATATAAATGAAGTATTCCGATAAATAAATAAAATGTCATATGTTAAACAATTTGATCTACCTAAGATACCTGTAGGAGTATTGGCATTGTCTCGAGATACTTGTAGTACAATATCGGTGCCGCAAATATTGCCTCATATCGTCATATACTAGCAGCCAGACTGATTTCGACCTTGGATGGCCCACACTACTAAAAAATCAGTAATAGTGACCCATCCGTACATGATGCGTAGTGGCGAAGATAAAGGGGGGTAGGCACCCTATATGTCTAAAAAAAAAAAAACCTGTAACTTTTTAACTTAAACTCTATTTTGCCCCTACAAGTCTACAAGCCCCTACAAATTAAATCAAAACATTCATTCCCCTATATTTGCTCATAAAAAATAAAAATAAAAAAAATCAAGACAACTTAGCCCAACCTTAGCCTAGCGACAGCAGCACCCTTAAAAAATAGAAGTTACCCTCAAATTTGGGCTAATATTAAACTAAGAAAACCCAACCCAAACCAAAACCAAAATTAGACACCATGAATGATCGACACGTCTCAAATCTTTCTCTACACGTTACTACAGTACTAGCAAATCTTCCTCTACATGCAAATCTTCTTCAAATCTTCTTCTTCAGTTCTTCAGTCCCCTGTCGCCGAGCCCGAGTTGCTACGCTTCTCCTACGCTGTAAGCCCATAACTTGTAAGTATTTTGTATTTGAATCTTGTCTCTGATTTTTATTTTAAATTATGAACTTTTGAATATCATCACATAAAGAGTCAAAAAGACGATTAGACGAAAGAGAGAAAGAAAGAAAGAAAGAAAGAAAGAAGCAGACAGAGATGAGAAAGAGAGGAAGAAGAATAGGATGTGAGTGAAAACTGAAAAGTGAATATGAAAAGTGATAAGAAAAGGCTGAAGACAGCCGTGAGTGAGAGAGTGAGTCGTGAGGACATGTGTCCTTTTTTGTGGTTCTTTGTTGATATTTTGAATTTTTTATAGTTTAATAGAAAATATGATAAAAAAAAAAAATTAAAATAAAACATCCATGAGATATTGATATCTGATGGGTCAGCTTAATAAATGATGCGTTGGTGAATGGTTGATGCCTTGATGGTTGAAGGAATCAATAGTGAGTCATAAATTACAATTTACAATTAATTATGGTACTTAGTAAATTAACGTGTGTACAATATACATGAGCATAAATGAATAGATTTTATACATGCCAACTTGCCAAGTGGGGTGGGGACTGTGTGGTATTAGGAGAGGGTCATGGTCAATTGTCAAAGGTGAGGGTAATATTTAATAAATTTGGCAAAGTGCCAAGTGGGGTTTGCACTTTGCAAGAGTCAAAGATCTTTCATCTTTATTACTTAATAAATTGTAACTTTTATTTTTGTTCGGTTTATTTATTTATTCTTTTGACATCAATGTGATTATAAATAATTTTATTGACTCTTCTTTTTTATTATTGTTTTTATTTTTTATTTTTTTGATTCTGATAAGAACAACATTGTCATTTTTTTTTATAAGGTTTTCTTTATACTTTGGATTGGGTCAAGTGACAACAAGTTTCAGTAGAATTTTTGTCACTCTCAAGTACGTTATTTGTTATTGTTTGTTCTTTTTATTAAAACATTGTTTGTTGATTTGTTAGATTAATAGCTATCGGAATATGCTAATAATTTTATTAGAATATCATTAGAGTACGTGCCATTAGGCCATTAGTTGTTTAGTGTGAAAAGTCTTAACACTAACAAATAAATAAATTTTCAGGTTTCCGAAAACTCTTAGATTACAACATGAGCAAGTAAAAAACAATTAATGCATTTTTTAAGAAAAAATATGCTGATTCAAATTCTAAAATGTCTTTATCAACATCTAATCATCAAACTTCAACTCATGAACAAGTTACTTTTAAGATGCCAAAAATTGAATCTCAAGAAGTTAAGTTAGTTGACATTTCTACTCTACAACATGATCCAGGGTTACGTCCTCAAATGTGAGAATATCCTGTTAATCAACAGGATGGAATTAGACATGCTTATCTTAAAGACGGTCCATATAGATTCATTCCTCCTGATAATTTTGGATACCCATTTTCAGGAAAAGAAAAAAATCATCGGAGATTTCAATCATCTTGGTATAAAATGTTTCATTGGTTAGAATACTCTCCTACAAAAGATGCTATTTATTGTTTACCCTATTATCTATTTTGTAAAAAGCCAACGGGATGGTTTGGAGCTAATGTGTATACTATTGAAGGATTTCGTAATTGAAAGAAGGTTAATGATGGGATGAATTGTGCTTTTTTGGTCTATATGGGAAATGGGTCATGTTCACCTCATAATAATGCTGTTAAGTATTGTGACACTTTGAAGAACCAATCTCAACATATTGATAAGGTGATAGATAAGCAAACTTTAGAAGAAAAATTGAACAATCGATTGCAATTAAAGACTTCAATCGATTTGATTCGGTATTTACTATCTCAAGGATGTGCTCTTAGAGGTCAAGATGAAGGTCCCGATTCATTAAATCGTGGCAATTTTCTTGAGTTGATAAAACTTATCTCCATTTACAACGAGGATGTTGCTAAGGTTGTTTTAGAAAATGCTAAATATACTTCACATCATGTCCAAAAAAGAGATTTTACATGTCTTGGCAAAGAGGATACGAGATGCAATTATGAAGAAATTGGTGATTCAAAATTTTGCATTATTGTTGATGAGGCACGAGATGAATCTAAGAGAGAACAAATGGTTATTGTTTTAAGATTTGTTGACAAAGATGGATTTTTACATGAACGCTTCTTTGATATTGTTCATGTTAAAGATACATCGTCGTCGACTTTAAAAAATAAAATATCTGATGTTCTTTCTCAATATTATCTTGATATTCAAAGTATTTGTGGACAAGAGTATGATGGTGCTAGCAATATGCGTGGTGAATGGAAATGATTGCAAGCATTATTTCTTAGTGATTATTCATGTGCATGCTATGTTCATTGTTTTGCTCATCGATTACAATTAGCATTAGTTGTTGCATCTCGAGAGGCAGTTTCTGTTCATGAGTTCTTCTCAAATTTGAATTTCATTATCAATGTAGTTGGTGCTATATGTAAATGTCATGATGAACTACAAACAGCTCAAACAGCAGAAGTCGCACATTTGATAGCTATTGATGAACTTGAAACTAGAAAATGAGCTAACCAAATTGGCATTTTGAAACGAGCTGGTAATTCTCGATGGGTTCTCATTTTCATTCTATTTGTAGCCTAATAAGGATGTTTCGTCCTACTTGTTCAGTGCTTGAAAATATTATCAAAGGAGGATCTATTTACTCTCAACGTGGGGATGCTAATGTTGCTTATAAAATGATTACATCCTTCAAATTCATATTCATTTTACATTTGATGATGGAAATCATAGGTATTACCGATCGTCTTTGTCAACATTTGCAGCAAAAATCTTAGGACATCTTGAATGCTATGCAATCAGTTTCTATTACAAAAACACTCATCCAAAAATTGAAAAATGAAGATTGCGATAATTTGCTTGATAAAGTAGTCTCTTTCTCCAAGAAATTTAAAATTGACATTCCAGATTTGAGTGATCGTTATGTTGAAGGTTGAGGTTGTCATCAATGGGATCACATCACGGTGGAGCATCATTATTATTTTAACATATTCAATGCTACTATAGACTTTCAATTGCAATAGCTCAACAATAGATTTGGTGAACGAGCAATAGAACTCTTGATACTTAGTTCATCTTTGAATTCAAATGATGCTTATAAATCCTTTAACATTGACGATATTTGTAGTCTTGTGGAGAAGTATTACTCTCTTGATTTTTCTGAGCAGGAGAAAATTATTTTGAGATTTGAGTTGAAGCATTTTGAACTTGATGTGCTTAACCATCCAAAATTAAAAAAATTGCGGAATTATGTCGAGGATTGATAGAGATAGGAAAATCAAAGACATACTATCTTGTTGATAGATTGATTCGTCTTGTTTTGACTCTTCCAATGTCTACGGCGACTATCGAACGAGCGTTTTCAGCTATGAAGATTGTTAAAATAAGACTTCGTAACAAAATGGATGATGAGTTTCTTGCAGATAATTTTGTTGTCTACATTGAAAGGAAAATTTCTAAAAGCTTCAATTCAGATTTGATACTTGATAATTTTGGTTCTCTAAGGGCGCGTATAATGCAATTTTAAACACCTTATATTTTGTATTTTTCTCTTCTTCTTCTTCTTCTTCTTCTTCTTTTTTTTTTTTTTTTTTTTTTTGTATTAGTGCCTACATGTTAACTGATACATCAATTTGGCATATATTTATGAAGTTTGATAGATACGTTTTTTGTGATACATATATTATGTTATAATTTATATTTTGAATTGTAATTACCATACTTTTATATATTATAATAAAAATATAGTATATAAAAAGAACTAAAAAAAATATTTATCATTATATTTTATTATTTTAATTCTGTCCCTATTAAGACAGATTCATGGTTCTGCCACTGATGATGCGCATGTCACAAAGAACTATTGGATCCAAGGCCAAATATAAAAATAAATCTCCTTGAGCATATGATTAACCTGTATAATAGTAAGTTAATGGTCATTATCCCGCACGTACCGATATGCCATGTCGTACGATGTAATTTAATTCACAATCTTTTACATGCTTGTATTAATTATCTTATTATTCATCAATCATTTTTATAAAATAGAGTTCACACTATTTTAAAATCTATTTCATGTGAGTTGTAAACATGCAAGTTTGATACATAAAATAATCATGCTACGTGAAAATGTATATAACAAGTATTTGTGTGAATTTTACTCACTTGAGTTGTAGGCTTCCACCGGGTAATCCTCCGGATACTTTCAACCTCCAAATTTGCGAAAAGACCTAACATTTGTCTCAAATCTCGAGCTAAAAAGGCCCCAAGTCCTTAACTATGCAAAGTAAGCTTACTACCTGGCCATTGAATGTTCGGCCCGAAAGGGTCGAACGTTTTGCCTCGATATTGAACGTTCGATTTTGGGAAAAAACTCACTCCGAACCAAATATCCTTTCTAGACCTTATTCCGACACAACCTAATGTCCTTATATGATGATCTCTAACACAGTCTTAAACCACAATATCACTCTCATTCAAAACATGATACGTCCAACATCATTACGCTACTAATCCATGATTAATTTTGTATTAAAATCAAAACCTAGCTAGGGATTCAAAACTACAAGCTATGCTACGAAAATGAACTAAACAGTATATAAGCAATAAGATAGCAACCTAATAATACTAATAAAAATAAGAGTTAAATGATCCACAAGTACCTGCGGTTTAGACCGGAATTAAATAGCCGCTTTGATTTCCAAAAGTGTCACGGCTGATACCTGTCTTTAATGAAAAAACCTAGTTAGTTCTTCCGTCTGGATTTCGTCCAAATTTTTAACGGCAGGCCACATCACCCCCCCCCCCCCCCCCTAAATGTTAACACATGTCTCAAATCCTACGTGGCGGTGTATTATGGGTGATACCCATGCTTTTACTGCCACGTAAACAAAAAAAAATTATTAAAAAATTAGATTTTTTATTTTAAAAAAAAATAAGAGGAAATTATCCGAGGTGACATTGGGCCTTTTAGAAATTTTCATTAGAGAACAATGAAAGAGTTTGTTGCAATGGGCTTTTTATAAATTTTTCCAATATTTAGAAGAAAAAAAATTAAAAACGTTGTTGCTAATTTTCTAATGGGGTAATATATTGCATTACTTCTGCTTTTTTGCTAACTCGAGAAAAACTTTTCTTGTCACTTGTTAAATCACACAGCTATTTGTAACAATTCTAAAACAATGGGATTAAAAATACATTTTTCTTTAACAATTAAAAACAACTTAAAAAAAAAAAAAGGAAAAAAGAGAACAGAGTAGAACCACCCACCATATTTGACCTAAATAGCGCTATCCGTCTCTCATTTTCTTCGTCGCCCTCATCACCCATATATACGGCAAACAAACCCTAGAGAAAAGCCTCAATTCCATGTTCTCTCTAGAATCTACACATCTCAATTACTCGAACGACCCTAATTCCTCTAATTCTTTCAATGCGATTTGTTGCTTAACTTTACGAGTTTGAGAGCACGACATTGATTTTGATCTGCTTGAATACCTGATACAATTCGGTGTGATAAATCGTATGATCTGTTTATGGAATTGGGAAGTCAGCGGGTTCGATCAAAGAACTCTAGGGTTTCATCCGAAGAGGAATGCTGTTGCTACCGAAGAAAGACACGATCCAGATCCATGAGGTGTGGGCTAAGAATTTGGAATCGGAGCTCGCACTGATCTGAGACATCGTCGACGACTTCCCTTAAGTGGCAATAGATACGAAGTTCCCAGGGATCGTTCTACGACTCGTCGGAAACTTCAAATCCAGCCAAGAGTACCACTACCAAACCCTAAAGGACAACATGGACATGCTTAAGCTTATCCAGCTAGGACTCACCTTCTCTGATAAGCACGACAATTTGTTGACATGTAGCACCGGGCAGAGCTTCATCTAGCAGTTCGATTTTCGTGAGTTCGAACCAAACATGACGTCTTCGCCACCAACTCGATCGAGCTCCTTTGGCAAAGTGGCATCAACTTTAAGAAGAACAGCGAGATGGGCGTGGATGCGATGCGTTTCGGGGAGGTCCTAATGGCCTCCGGCGTCGTTTTGAACGACAGCCTCCATTGGGTGACCTTCCACAGCGGGTACGACTTCGGGTACTTGTTGAAGCTGTTGACATGCCAAAATTTGCCGGAGACGCAGACGGGGTTCTTTGATCTGATCAATGTGTATTTTCCAAGAGTTTTTGATATCAAGCACTTGATGAAGTTTTGCAATAGCTTGCACGGTGGGCTGAACAAGTTGGCAGAGTTGTTGGAGGTGGAGCGGATCGGTGTGTATCACCAGGCCGACTCCAATAGTTTGCTCAAGTCGTGTGCCTTTAGGAAGCTGAAGGATAATTTCTTTAGCGGCTCGTTGGACAAGTATGCCGGTGTGTTGTATGGTTTAGGTGTGGAGAGTGCATAGAATACTCATTCCAAAGAGAAAGAGAAAAATTCAAAAGAGATTAATAGAAATAATGTTATTGTTAATTGTATGTTTCATGTTTGTGCCTCATATATCCACATCTGTATTATACTCTTTTTGGCAACAATGTTTCTTAATTCTATGGAAATTTTTTATTTCACTACTTCTTCACAAGTACACAATCGAAGGTGAAGTCGTGAAGATAGGTTTTAGGATGATAAGTTTAATTCTTATAGATTTTTTCAAACTTTGAAAGCAATGCCGTAAAGATGGTTGAGAACACCTTTTGAGTAAAGGAGAGTTTATTTTGCTGGCCAGAGTATGTAATAATTTATTTCAATTCAAGCAGTTGCATTTATTTAAAATCTATAACTTATGGAATATTGAAGCTACGATAGAATAGTATGTCATTCATCACTTGCCTTGCCTTGAATCGGTTTAATGAAGTTGAATCATGCCTCATTTTTATCTGGTTTGAACAATCTCTTACAACTGTTGGTTATATTTGCTTAAAAGACTAGAATTCCAACAGTCTCCTGAAGGCTATGTATTTAGAATCACATAGAAACATTTTTTTGTATCGTTCTTCATTAATGGAAACAAAACACATTCAGAAGAGCAAGAGCCTCATTTTATATGTTTCTGGTTCTACCATAATTCTTTGCATTCTAAGGTACAATACAAACAATCTTAAGAAGAGGTGTGTCATTGTTGTCGATAGGTGTTGTTTGTGCAAACGGAATGTGGAGTTCGTGGATCATCTTCTTCTCCATTATGAGGTGGCTTGTGCTCTATGGAATGCTATATTCAGTCGCTTTGGGATATCCTGGGTTATGCTAATCGAGTAGTTAATTTGTTTGCTTGATGGTGGACGGGTAGTCATTCTTGGAGTGTTGTCGTGTGAAAGATGGTGTCTTCTTGCCTTATGTGGTGCTTGTGGAGGGAATATAATGACATATATTTCGAGAACCAAGAGATGACGTTGGAGGAGCTCATGCCCTTTTTCTTTTACTCTCTTTTTACTTGGACAACTGCGGTTTTTAGCTCCCTTACTAATTAGTTTTAATGATTTTATTGTACTTGTTTCTTTTCTACTTGTGTTTTCTCATGTGCAAGGTTTGCGTCCTTCTGTGCTCTTTGATATGAAAAAGCAGCCTACAAGTTTAGGCAAATGTTTAGCTCTCTCTCTCTCTCTCTCTCTCACACACACACACAATATGAACAATCACTTTCAACCTTTGGGCCTTCTGAGCTCCTCCGTGGAAGTAGTTTTACCTTTTGGTTCATTTGATTTTTGTGAAATCAACCTTGCTATCTGTAACTTACAACTTTCCAAAAAATGGTTTTGAGTTTTGGATACAGTTCATTCAAGTGGTGTTATTGGAAGTTTCCTAGAAATGTTCTAATTTTTCTATATTTTGAGATTTAATTGTTCCATGATCCAACTGATTTCAACAGTTTATTTTTGTTCTTCATTTTCTTATTTACCATTTTAGATTCTCTGTACCCATGTTGCATGGACATGGATGCTCATTTTTCATTAATCACGGGGCACACATAGAGTAGCTCGCTTTCTAGATAGATAGATAGATTGTATTTTTATTTTTAAATAATTTCACATCTAAATCCTTGCAAGATTAAGCACGAATCATCTGATAAGGTTGAGTAGGTATTCTGTACATTAAGCTATAGATAGTTCTCAGCAGTGAGGTGTTGAGCATGGACAGACCACCCACTCAATTTGGAAGTAAAAAGATAACTTTATGAGGTTTTTAAATGAGAGTTGTTTCATTGATTGTGCTTATTACATTTATTTCTATTCACTTTCTGTAAGAAGTTCTTTTGCAAGAGATTTCTTATGTTTTCTTATTGGCTTATTCTTTTGTACAGGATTGTTATACTTTTAACATGTTTTGTTGCCATAAAAGCATTCATGATTGTATCGTACTTGGCTTTAATGAGAGAAGTTAAATGCGTTGAAATAGATTCCATTGGGCCTCACATTATTTTGAGGGAACCTTCCAACTTGTGGATAATGAAATTGATCAGATATTGCCTTACTAATAGCTGTTGATTTTTTCTATTGGATTTCTTGCTATTGTTGTTTAATGACAGTGTTCATTGAGACTTAATGCTTTCTAACCCTTTTTGACATCAAGCATTTTATGAAGTTCTGCGATAGCTTTCTGGATAACTTGAGAGGACCTTTCCCTAGTACAAGAGGACCGTGAAGGACGCACCTCTGGAGTACCAATTATCATGCCCACAAGTGTTTGATAAAAGGACTAGGATCCCCTCAGATTTTTAGAAATCTGAGGAACTCAGATTCTCAAATCTGAGTCGTCCATTAGATCCAAGGGACCAAATGGCAGCCACTTCACTTGCCTTTTTAAACTAAAAGAGAAAATAAAAAAAAAAAATTCAAAATTATTTTAAATCTCAACCATTCCTTAAATCTAATGGCTTAAAAACATGACAGCAATTTTTATTTCCACGAGGCAATCAATTTCATTTTCCCTTCAGCAACTCTTCTTCTTCCTCACTTCATTTTCCTTCCTGCAACTCTTCTTCTTCTTCCTCACTTCCCTTCTCTTCTCTTCTCTTCAAATCGTTGGAGTGGAGGTTCTACTGCAATGTCGTGGCTTCTCCAACACGAGAATAAACTTCACCATCTTGCTTGCGAAGAATCTGGTAAGAATCTCTTCAGTGCCTAATCAAAAAAAGAACTTGCATCAGTTTTTTCTTGCCAGGCCTTCAACGAAAGTGCCGTTCAATTTTTCTGGTTCTTCAAAGAGACTTTTGAAAGACTCTTTAAGATCAAGCAACCATTATTGTGGTTTTGGAATTTGCATTCGTTATTGTAGCTTTGTTGAGCTGAAATTTTGCTGCAGTTGTTTGTTGCATTCGTTTTGTGTTGTTTATAAAGATTTAATCATCCAAAAAAAAAAAAAAAACTGAAAGAGTAGAATAAGAGGTAGAAGAAGAAGCATCAAAGATTTTGCTTCAATTGGAATGAACAACATGTTTGTGTGTGTGTGTGTGTCTATATATATATATATATATATATATATATATATATAGTGAGTGTAAACTGAAACAATATTTACTTAAAAGGAATATGGAGAGAACAATAATCAGCAATAGCCTTAGTGATTCCTGTGACTTGAGATTGTGTGAGGAGTTGCCCTTATACATATTAAATGCTGCATTGTTTATTTTGGAATATTTTAATTTTAATTTTAATTTATTGTTTGTTAATGACAGTGATATACTTTTATGTACAAAAAAAAAAAATGGATATCATTGTGGGAGATTCCTCTCAAAATGTGAATACTCATATAGATTGGACACCTCGAGTTGGTATGGAATTTGATACTGTAGAGGATGCATGGAACCAATAGAAAAATTATGGAAAGCAAATGGGTTTTAGTGTGAGGAAACATTTTCAAAACAAAAGTAAGTTAAATGGAAAAATAACAACAAATGAATTTGTTTGTTGTAAGGAAGGTGTTCGAAGAGTAGACAAGCGAGATCATCATTACATTCGTCATCGAGATGAAATAAGAATTGGTCGTCCTGTACGGTTTTTTATTTCATCAGTACGAGAGATTGAAAAGTACAAGGTTTATGAGTTTGTAGCTGATTATAATCATATTCTACATCTTAAAGAAACTGCTTATATGATGAGGTCGCATCGTAAAATCTTGATTTAGCATGTGCTACTGGCATATTTCCTAAGGCAACCCATGCACTGATGAGTAGGGAGGCTGGTGGTAGGGCAAATCTTGGATATACTAAGCTTGACCAACAAAAAAATCTTTGAACAAGACGGCAAAGGAATTTGATATGTGGTGAAGCGGATAGCTTATTGAAGTACTTTCAAGAACAAATTAATAAAAATCCATCATTCCATTATGCAGTCCAATTAGATGCTGATGAAAAAATTACTAACATTTTTTGAGCTGATGCAATAATGATTGCTGACTATGTTTATTTTGGTGACATAATGACTTTTAATACTACATTCAACACTAATAAAAAATTGAGACCCCTAGCTATTTTTACTGGTTTTAATCACCATAGAGGGGTTGTGATTTTTGGGGCTACACTTCTATATGATGAAATGGTAGAGTCATTCAAATGACTTTTTGAAAGTTTTTTAGATGCACATGCAAGTAAAAAGCCTCAATCGATCTTTACAGGTCAAGATGCTGCAATGGCAAAAGCATTCATTGAAGTGATGCCAGAAACCTGGCATGGATTATGTACTTGGCACATAATGCAAAATGACATCAAGCATTTGGGGAATTTCATGAAAGATGGTTCTCATCTCCTACGAGACTTTAAAGCTTGTATGTTTGAGTATGAAGATGAGGCTGAATTTCAAAATGCTTGGGACGAAATGATTCAACAGTATAATGTCGGATTAGTTAGTTGGTTGGTTGGTATATACAAATTGAAGACAAAATGGGCCAGGTGCCGCATGAAGAATGCATTTACTTTGGGAGTGCGAAGTACTCAACTTAGTGAGAGCTTGAATGGTGACTTGAAAGCTTACTTAAAATCAGACTTGGGAATAGTGAAATTTTTTCAACATTTTGAGCGGGTGGTAGAGCAAAAACGACATAAGAAATTGGAGGCTGAATTTAATGCTCGAGAAAAATTGCCTACATTGGGATTGAAGAATTCCTCTTTGTTGAAGCAAGCAGCACAAACATATACTCCTGTAATATTCAAAAAATTTCATGATGAGTATGACTATGCCTCAGCCACAATAATAAAACATCGCAATGATAGCCAAGCAGTGCATGAATATATTGTTAGAATTTTCAATGAAGGTAGAGAGTATAAAGTAGTTTGTGACCATGTCAATAAGATAATTTTATGTAGTTGCAGGAAGTTTGAAACATTTAGGATTTTATGTTGTCATGCTTTGAAATTTTTTGACTGACTTGATATAAAGATAATTTCTTATACATATATTTTGAAGAAGTGGACAAGAGAAGCAAATAGTGAATATATCTTAAATACTACAATGAGGAATGTGGAAGAGAATATGAATTTAAATGGTACACAACGATATAGAAGATTGTATCCAATGTTAGTGGAATTAGCCACTGAAGCAACTGACAATGAAGATGCATGTGCTTTTGTAAAGAGGATGGTAAAAGAAATGAAATAGGAACTTCAAAATATTAAAAAAGGTTCGAGTGCTGCTCTTGATAATGAAGATCAATTGTTATTGTCAAATGGCAATGAAATTGCAAATCATTGCCAATCCGTTGAGAAATTACTTGAAATAGTCAAAGGGTTTAAGAAGAAGGAAGGTCGGAAGGGTAAAAAACGTGCAAAAGGTTGGGTTGAGAAGCAACCAAATAAGAGAAGAAAAAGTATAGCAAAGGATAGCGTTGGAAAAAAATTCTTACTAGGTAACATTCTAACTCTATAGATTCACATTCATCTCATATTACTTATTAGATTTAATATTATTCGATTATTAAACTTTATTCTTACTCACAGGAAATTAATTGTAGGAATGTTATGCTCTGTTTGTGACTTTTGTTAATGATATTTTATTTTGTTTATTTTATAACAAATTGATCAAGTGCCTTATTGGGTACCAAGGGTAACATTTGAAGAACCATTTCAACATTGATGCGAAACCAGTTTCATTAACTTTCTATCAGTAAATTTACACAATTTCACTCTTCAAAAAAATTAAAATGTTTTTATTTGATTGTTACATGATTGTTGTTATTATATATGGACCGTTTTAACATTCTACCGGTACCCTGACACAATTTTACCATTTTTATGCGATTGTAGTGATTTAATAGGGACCATTTGATAGAAGTTCATTGCCCTTATCTTCTGGAGTATCAAATAATGCGTACAATAATCAGGTAAAAATATATTTCTTTCATACTTGAAAACAATAATACATCTCACTAATGGTTTACAAGTTAAATGATAATATGTTTTTTAGAGAACTAGTGGGTTCAATCTTACACCAACATTCCTTGCTGAAAGCACAAATGAAAATTTGGATCTCAGAAATTTTCTCGGTGAGTAAAAAAATTACTAATTGATTTTTCTTTTTCTTTTGTTTTTGCATTTTCTTATTCATTTGACAAATTAACTTTGATTTTGAAACATGTTCAGGACATTGAACAGTGGTGCAAATTTGAACAGTGGCATTGATTGCGGTTTTTTGTTGGGTTGGTTTTGTGGCAGAAGAACCAGAGTTAGAAGGCTGTTTTCTGGCGAGATTGCCATATTTTGTTTATTATATAGCAAATTGATCAGATGTCTTATTTAGTACCAAGGTTTTTGAGTGTAAATGACAATTTTCATGAGACACTGTGATTAGATGCTTTCTTATTCCGGTTTAATGTTGTTAGCATTGGATATTTGAAGCTTTCTTTCAGCTTAATTTAGAGGGTTATGATGGTTATGTTTTACTCTTATGCCTTTTAGTTTCTTCTATGCTATATTTCGTTTTACTATAAATTTGATGTTCGAGCCGGGATTGTTTTTGTAGGGATGTTATGCTCCAACATTACCAATACGCCAATACTATAGGACATACCGTTGAAGAGGTCTCGGTTGGGTCGGGGATTGTTTGGCAACGAGCTATGCTCCGAAATTTGCGGGGGGTGGTTTGGGAGTGGAGGTGGGTTTTGAAGAGCTGTTGGGGGGCTTGAGGGGTTCGAAAGCTGGGTCGGAATCTGTGGAGGCCGACGGGATTTGAGGCCACGCGAGCCATGGAGATATTCCGTGCAAATGTTGAGTTATAGTGAATGTAGGATCAATTCTGTGCTTTTCAGGCTTATGTTCTCGCTTGCTGCCTTCATATAAAACTGCCCATGACATGCTGATGGATTCAAACAGTTCACAAGAAACAGAACACCACCAGCTGACTTCTTTAAGGTGAAAGAATCATCTACAAGCTCAAATCTGCCCACCACCAGCTGTGGAAGTGTTGCACGCAGAGCATTTAAGGTGAACGGAGCTCCACCACAGGCATTATTAAACCCTCCTAAAATAGGAAAAGAAGTCCTGAGATATCTTCATCTCTATACAAATGAAACCTGAAATAAAATACAAGGAAAACAAGTCATGTAGTAATGATAATAGTTTATCCCCATAATGGCAAGGGAGTGAAATTTTAATCTGATGAAAAAAATAAAGGTGACCATTCTTGCCATAGCTGTATGTGAATGTGAGAAAAAGAGTATTGAACAAATTTCCCTAAAAACAGAGGAAGAACATGATATCACTAAAAGTCTATGTTGTTGACTCCTTAACACCTAGTGAGCAAATCTAGTATCACTATCCAAGTTTTATAATTCCACTCAATTGATATCACTTTACAGACCTTTCAAGCAATCTTTATCAATCTCGTCATTTTTACGGGCTATCACATACGAGCTTTTGCTATTAAAATTGTAATGCACAGAAAAGTGAAAGAAAAAAGCAGAAGTATGCCAACTGATGAGGTTTTCAAAGAAAGACTTAAGAGAGAGATCTAAAGAATCACTAGTATAGAAATGCAATATAGCTTCAACATTCATGGCACCAAAGGCAAAAACTAGTAAGAAAGAACGGAATGAAAATATATAGCCCCTGCAACAGTTGCAACTCTAGCCCAAGTTATCATCAAATAACAAAAAAGGCTCTTCCATTGTCTCATCTATCAGAAACCTAATTAGAATACCCGAAAAGCAGGTAGAAAAAGTAATGAACGTGAAAGAAATCAGCAGATCTGAAATGATAAATACTGAAACCAAAACCCAAAAGTATGAGAAAACCTTATATACCTAGAAGCATCAAGAATGAGAGCGTTCTTGGTTCAGAATGGGAGCCCCAGCCCATAGAGAGAGAGACCTTGTGATTGGGAAAATTCTGCTCAATCCCAGAAAATTCGTTGTAGATCTGGGAAAAATCTAGAAAAACAAAACAACTCACAAACCAAAAATAAATCGAAAACAACAAGGAGAAGCCAGATCTGTGGTCATACTACCAGAGGAAATCAAAAGAAGAAGAAAAAAAAATTACCTCTGTACGGTGGTGGTTCATCCCCAGCGGGCGTGGTGGTTCTTTAGCAAAGTACGGTGGCTGTGGGCTCGCGGCGTACGGTCGTTACTCGGCATCACACGGTGCTTTCCGTCCACGATTTGTCGTCTGTTGGTTGGCTGATCCGTCGACTCGCCTGGATATGATGGATTTTGGGGGGAGGGTGTGGAGGTGAGGGATGAGCTCTGAAGATGAAGATGGGGGGAAATTTTGGGGTTTTGAATTTCGAATTTTTGTACGGTGATTTTGAATTTTTTATTCTATTTTTTTAGTTTAAAAAGGCAAGTGAGGTGGCTGCCATTTGATCCCTTGGATCTAATGGACGACTCCGATTTGAAAATTTGAGTTTCTCATATTTTTAGGATCCGTTTGGGTTTGCGATTTAAAAAAGTGCGATTTAAAATAATGATTTTAAAATGTGCGATTTGAAAAAAGTGATTTTTAAAAACGCAGTTAAGCGTTTGGCAAAATCGCAATTTAGCCTTTAAAATCGCGAATTTACCTTTAAAATTCTGCGTTTTCAAAAAAGCACCATCTTATCTGCGATTTGAAAAAGCAGATTTTCTGCGTTTTCAAATCGCAATTTTTAAAAACACAGTTCCCAAACGATCTATGTTCTGCGATTTAGTTTAAAATCGCACTTATTGTCTACGAAATCGCAATCCCAAACGTACCCTTAGAAATCTAAGAGGATCCCTGCCTGGAGAAAACATATGATTAAGAGGATAGTGTAACAAATTCATAAAATAAGGTATGGTTTTATTGATGAACACAACATAATATTTACTTTCACTTATTGATAAAATGGGAGAATTCCATACATCAGAATCTCTAACAGAATCAACAAAAACTAATTGCTTGATTTCGGCCAATTGACAAGGCTCACATAAGCTAGTTGAAACATGTGAACCATCAACAAAGAGTTGATAACCAGACGAGCAACAGTTTGTGTACATGTGTGGCCAAGACGATTATACCAATTAGTAGACAAAGTAGTTTTGACACCCAAGAATCCAGCATATGAACATATTTTATTGGTGGAAGAGTTGGTGAGATGGATTGGATAAAGACCTCTTTCACTTGGTCCTTGCAAGAGAATTGCATCTGTCCGTTTGCATACCAGAATTGATAACATTTGAGATTATGCAAGCTTATACACGAAAGATCCGGAAGAACGGGGGATCCTTTTGAACAACTCCCACGTTCGACCAAGTAAAAGCCCTTCCTTCCCAACAACAACAATTGATTACCGTCACTGCATGGACGACCATATGGCATGTGAGTTGTGCTCCAAAGCCAGTATTGGACATTACCATATATACCACCAGCATCTTATTAAATTTGTTAAGCATTCAAATGCACAGGGGGCAGGAACGTGATTTTATAAGGATTATGATTCTTTAAAATTATTTGTTCAAATTTGCGAGAATTTATTAAATTCAGACAGATAATTGTGAGAGATCGATCAAATTAAAATTAAGCTACTCAATTACTTATCCGATTAAGTACATTTTATAAGTAATTTTTCATAATCATCTATTTATATTCTTTTAAATTTGATAAATAATTTGAGATGATCCGAATCCGATCGATAGTATTTACTCGATCACTATCAAAACAGCAAGAAAAAGGAAAAAAAATAAGGGGAGTGATAGTTGTACACCAAGTGTACAACAAATGCACAACACCCCTTCACAAGGGGTGGGCTCTACGGTGTGTGGGGGCCACCCCTTGTGAAGGGGTGTTGTACATTTGTTGTACACTTTGTGTACAACTATCATTATTCAAAAAATAAAGCCGTACGTGAAAAGAAAAATGAAAAAACCCAGTACCGGATTTGAGACCCAAAATTCAGCGAAAATGGATAAAATGGGCGGAATCCGAAACAGCCTTATTTGTTAGTCTCTGCTTGCATGCTGAACACTTAGCTTAAAATCCCTAAATAAACTCAGCCGAGCTGAGTTGGTAGTACTAGTTGTAATAGTACTAACT
Organism: Alnus glutinosa; assembly: GCF_958979055.1. NCBI lineage: Eukaryota > Viridiplantae > Streptophyta > Magnoliopsida > Fagales > Betulaceae > Alnus > Alnus glutinosa. Next base: position 28,755,405 of record NC_084888.1, read on the forward strand.
CTCGGCCATTTTCTTTGGTCACTGAGTCTCCTAGGGCTTTGCATGGTCTCAGTTTCAGTGCAATTCTGCAAGCGCTTTTAGCTGAAAATGACTTCCTCTGAGTCAGACCTTGAGGAGCAGCTTAAGGAGGCTGGGAATAAGCTTCTTGACCCGCCTTCCTCCGTTGATGAGCTCCTCAATCTTCTTGATGTAATGACCCTTTTCCCTTATGTGAATATTAGCTTGTTGGGTTCTTTTCGTTTCATGAATGTGTTGGAATGTTGGTCTGAGTGTGAGTTTTTTTTATGGGTTTATGAGCCATTATTGAATCAATTTGTTGGTGTTAGTATTTGGGTATTCCTTTCCCAAGTGCTTATTATGTTCATGTTTTATCTTTAACTGGGAATATGCAAACACGTATTAGTGAATTCAGTGAGGGTTTTGTTCATTGCAATGTTGAGTCAATGATGACTTGATACGGGTTGATGATTACTTATTTAATCACGGTGTTGATTTTGGTGGATTGGTTGGTGTTGTTATAGGGATTTTCTTTTCCCAATTGCCTACTGTGATGTTTGGTATTTCAAATGAGTATATCCACAAATACGCAAATTCTTGGAATGTGGATTCAGTGAAATAAGGGTACTGTATAATTGATAACTGATTGATGAAAGTAATGTTGTGGTCCCAATAAATTTAAGATTGTTAATGTTGTTTGGTTTCTTCCCCTCTCCCATCCAATTGGTTGTTTGTATTGTTTATTTTAAGTGGGTTCATGTTTGTTTATCAAATCAATGTAAGGTTTTCATTAGTTGATGCTACACTGGTGATTTTTTTTTTTTGAATCAATTGTATGGTATGCCTAAATTAACATGTTTTTGCATGATGCAGATTCATGTGTGTATTTCCAGTTGTCATCAATTTTGGTTCCTAAAATGGAAGTGTTTATCTGAAACACCTTGTCTATGTGTGTTTGTTTGTATTTTGAGCCTTTCCAAGTCTAAATCATTCAAATGAGTTTTGATGAACAAAAGTGGGAAACTTTAAGTGAAATTGAGAGCGAATTTATTATGCCTTGTAAGAAAAAATAAACAAGGAATGGATTCTACTGTGCATCGTGTTTTGTTACTAATAGTGGTTACTGTATGCCTCAGGGTTAGGGTGTAGAACACCTACTTTTCTTTTTTGTGGAGCCACAATATTCTTTTCCTATTGGTCAATGCATTGCGATTTTATTTTGTACATGTTAGATATTTATCATGTTCTTTTTCTCTTGTTTGAGTTTTGCTTGCATATTTGGTCTTTTAATTAAATTGGAATTCTTGGAAAAAAAATATATGAGGGAAGAATGAAAAGCAAAACATGGATGAGATATTCAACAAAACAAAAAGATGCTTATAGGACAAGAAGAAACATTGAGTATGGTAGCAAGGAAATCCGCTTTCCCATCATCCTATCTGTAACATCCATTTACTTCATATATGAAATGTCAAGTGCTATAAGAGAAGCTTATTGGATGCCTCAGCTGCTGTTAGTTTGCCAGTCCTTTTTCCACCCTAGATAATGATGTTGGCATGGTTTCCCTTATGAATTGCGAAGAAGCATGGTCTCTGACTAGCACCCCATGTCCCACGGAAATGTTCTAAGGAAACATTCCATCACAATAATACAATATAAGCTCTTATAGGAAAATACAGTCTCTCATTTATTGTGGGCTGAAATTATTCTCCAAGTTGGGCATTTTCTAGGTTATGCCCGATAGTCTGAGAAGCTTGGGACTTTTTATCTTTCTAGAGTTTAAGTTTTGGAGGATCACCTTCTTTGGAGTGTTCTTGGGATTTTCATTAGTCGAAGATTTAGTTTTTTATTTATTATTTTTTTAAGTAATTGAATTATCATTAAAAGTGAAAAGCACTACTCAAGTATAAAGAGAGCATACAGATGAAAACAACTTGTTATGAGGAGAGAACAGAACAAGAAAATTATGAAAACTAAGCTCTCAAGGAGCTACAAATGCAGTTGTCCTAGTAAAAAGAGTAAAAAAGAAAAAAGACTCAAGTTTCGCTGATGATCTCTTACGGTCCTCAAAACTTATGTAATTTCTTTCCACCACAAGAGACTGGAAGGTACTTTCTTCCACAAAATAGCACTCCGAATTTTTCCCACTAGTCCACCAACAAGCAAACAAGTCAAGAACACTACTAGGCATCGCCCAAGACTGCCCAAAACGACTGAAAAAGGCATTTCATAAGGCGCAAGCAACTTCACAATGGAGTAGATGATGATCCATAGACTCCCTATTCCTCTTGCACATACAACACCTATCAATTACTATGATATGCTGCTTTTTGAGATTGTCCATAGTAAGGATCTTTCCTAAAGCCGTCGACCAAGCGAAAAAGGCTGTCCTCAAGGGAACCTTCATCTTCCAAATACTATTCCAAGGGAAAGGAGTGACATCGTTACCAAGAAGGGCACTATAGTAGGATCTATCACCCTTTTTTGGAGGGGGACCGCCAAAGCTTGTCTACACCATCCCGTCTAACTCTAACTGAGTACAACAAATTGAAAAACGAGGCAAAGACATTCATCTCCCAATCATGCATTGCTCTAGCAAAGCTTACGCTCCACTGAAATGAGTCACCAGAATACATCAAGAGAGCCTCTTTTGAAGCATCCTATATATGGGCAATGCCATACAAGTCTGGAAAGGCTTCTTTAAGGGCCTTGTCCCCACACCACAGATCATGCCAAAATCTAGCACTGACGCCATCTCCCACATCAAACCTAGTATGGCTAGAATACATCCCCCAACCCCTTATGATATTCTTCCAAACCCCTACCCCATACAAACCAGCTGGCTCATTAGAACACCACTCACCCCACAAGCTGTCAAATTTGGAGTCCACCACAACTCTCCACCATGCCTCTCTCTCATGCCCATAGCCCCAAAGCCATTTTCCCAGAAGAGCGCGGTTGAACGTGAGCTTTGTTAGAGAGGCGCATGATTGGGAAGTGAGTATCTTTGCTTTCTTCTTCTAGGTGTTGCACTCAGCAATGGGGAGTAGAGATCGTGCAAATAGGCTCTGGTGGGTCTTTTCCAAGAAATTTTTGTTCAAGGTCAAGTCCTTCTTCAGCTCCTTGGCTGGCTCTGAAGGTAGATGCTTCCCTTGGAAGAGTGTGTGGCGGATTTAGGCTCTTTTTTTTTGCATGGTCGGCGGCCCTAGGCAAGATCCTTATTGTGGACAATCTCAGGAAGAGGCATATCATCATTGTGGACAGATGTTGCTTGTGCAAGAGAGATGGGGAATTTGTGGACCACCTTCGGTTATGCTTAGAAGAGTTATCGACTTATTTGCCTGTTGGTGGAAGTTTGGAAGGCCAAGGAGTGCTGTGATTTGGAAGATGGTACCAATCTGCATTTTTTGGTGTGTTTGGAAGGAAAGAAATCTTAGGTGTTTCGAGGATTTAGAGAGTTCCATGGAAGATATTTTAGCTTCGTTTTTTCATACGCTATATCTTTGGACGGTGGCATTTTGGTCACCACTGTCGATTAGCTTTGCTGATTTCCTTGTTCATTTTTCTATTCTTAGTTAGGTGTTTCCTTTTGTATATTTCTAGTGTACTTAGGGGCGCTTTGCGCTTTCAATAAGACTAAATTTACTTATCAAAAAAAAAAAATTCAACAATTTCCGAAAGCCCACCCTCCCTCAGAGATCGGAGAGTAAACATTGGACTAGCCGACTAGGTGAAATTTGAACTCCTCACCAAGACCACCCCATAAGAAATCACAATAAAGCTTCTCTAAGCAATTTGCAATACTTGTAGGGAGAGGGAAGAGGGACAAGAAATAAGTAGGCAAATTGGAAAGTGTGCTCTTTATAAGGGTAACCTTACCACTCTTAGATAAGTACATCCTTTTCCAGCTAGCCAAACGACGTTCTATCTTTTCAGTAACTCTGTCCCAGATAGACTTGGCCTTAAAGGAGGCCCCCAACAGAAGACCAAGATATTTCAAAGGCAAGGAAGAAACCCTGCAACCCAAAATGCCAACCAATCCATCCACATTCTCAACAATACCCATAGGGACCATTTCTAACTTGGCCAAGTTGATCTTCAGTCCGGAGGCAGCTTCAAAGCATAAAAGAAAAGGCACGAAGGTCACGGAGGTGGTCAAGCTTAGCCCCACAAAAAACCAAAGTATCATCTGTGAACAATAGGTGTGAGATGTTAACCACACTCGAAAGCCTAGACCCCATAGAAAAGCCTGAGAGAAAACCCTCTTTCATAGAGGCAGATAGCATTCTACTTAAGGCCTCCATCACAATAACAAAAAGATAAGGCGAAAGAGGATCACCTTGTCTCAGACCACAGGAGCTACTAAAGAAACCAGAAGGGCTGCCATTCATCAATACTGAAAAGTGCACTGAAGAAATACAATGTGCTATCCAAGAGCACAATTTTCCCCCCAAATCACACCTCCTCAGCAAATAAAGTAAGAAATCCCAATTGATGTGATTATAAGCCTTTTCAATATCCAATTTGCAAATCGCCCATGGTTCACCAAATCTGATTCTACTATCCACACATTCATTAGCAATGAGAATAGAGTCAAGGATTTGCCTACCTTGAACAAACACATTTTTTTTTGGGGTGGGGTGGGGTGGGGGGGCTTCAAAATAATCTTCTCTACAACCCTTCTCAATCTATTGGCAAGAACTTTGGCAATAATCTTATAAACTCCACTCACAAGACTAATAGGCCGGAAGTCTTTAAGGTCAATAGCCTTGGATTTCTTTGGGATGAGGGCAATGAAGGTGGCATTGAGACTTTTTTCACGAGTATAGAAGTCATGGAACACCCCCATAATGTCTACCTTGATAACATTCCAGCAAGCTTGAAAGAAAGCCATATAAAAACTGTCAGGCCCAAGCACCTTGTCACTATTCATACCTTTCACCACATCAAGAAACTCCTCCTCAAACGGGCTCTCTAGCCTAGCGGCTTCCACCACTTCTATGGAATCAAAAGCAAGGTCATCTAGCTTAGGTCGCAAGTTGAACTGATATGAAAACAAACAATCATAGTATTGGACAATGTGATCCTTGATGGCAGATTGATTAGAAGAGACTGAACCATTTACAGACAGAGCTTCAATGGAGTTATATCTCCTATTCGAATTGGCCACCTGATGAAAGAACTTAGTGCATTTATCACCCTCTTTAAGCCAAAGGGCCCTAGACTTTTTCCGCCAACTAATCTCCTCCATTAGGGTGACTTTTTCCAATTCATTGATAACCAGGGATTTCCTCAACTTCTCTTCTGTATTTAAAGCTCTCACTTCCTCTCACTTCCTTTATCAAGATTTTTTTTGAAAAGTCAGAGTTGGACATTGAGGCTATTGTTAACTGAATTCTTTCCTGATCTTCCTTTTGGAGCTTTCTAATGGATTTTGGGGGTTTTATAAAGAATTTTTATAGTTGTTAGAAACTTTAGTCCTTTTTGTCTATTTTTGTTTCATATAAAAGGCAGGCTAGCTGGGGTTTAGAGTTCCATCTTATATACCTCAGTTCTACATCTGGCTATTTTGCTCAGTAATTGCTTGCTCCAAATAAGTTGCATATCTCCTTGCATGATGGCAAGATATATTCTTTTTTGCATCCAAAGTAATTTCCACTTTCGATATATCTAGTAATTGCCCAAGGTTCATCTTTTGCAATGAAAACTAGTTGGATTATGAGGCAGGGATAATCATTGGTAAGAAATAGGTTTCTGTATTTAGTTGAATGTCCTTCATACATTCAAGGATTCTCATGCAGAAACTTTTGACTGGTCTCTCTCTCTTCCCACATTGATAATAGGCTTTCAAATTGAGATTGGGGAAGGACTTGAAAAATATCTGGGTTGGGATTTGTTAGAAAGGATGTTTCTTAAGATTTTCTCAATAAAATAGTTGCAAATGTATAGTCTTCTTTTACTCCTCTAAAGGAAGCAACTTGAAGTACCCTAAAATCATCTAATGGCATCAAAACTGTATGCTACTCATGGTCACTGGAGGAAACACCAAAGAAGCCCACTTTATTGCAGTAGGGTCTATTTGATAACAAGCAGGTTTTCCATGACTGTTAATTTGTACCAATAGTCGCCCATTGACATTGTCTAGAACTTCTTAATACTGTCAATGGGTTTCTTCATAAAAATCTGAAAAAACCTCACTTGAAAATGATCTACTTATATAGTACTGTAGACTAGTTATGTCCTACCCACATAATATTATACAAATGCATACTCATTGTGGTGGGACCCGGACTGACCAATATATTTTTTAGTTAGATTACATTTAGAAAATGTCTGGTTGTATCTAGCTCCTTTTTGGAATTTTTTGTATTATGAATTTTCTCTATTAAATGAATAATATTTGATTAGCTTCACGATGATTTTTTTATCACAGTATTGTTGGAACTTTGGCTACTTGCTGTTCTATTTACTCATGAGACTAAAATTTGATAAAAAGGTTTCTTCTTTCTACTTTCCTTTTTCTTTTATCTTCTTCTATTTTTTTTTTTTTTGGGGGGGGGGGGGGGGGGGGGGGGGTGTCTAAAAGCCTTAGTTGTTTCATGACTCCCTTCAGTCTGATAAGATCCAATTCATCTGTTGTAACCTGTCTTAACTTGGAAATGTGCGAGGTTTGTCTTGAATTCTTTTCAAGGTTCTGAAATGAATTGTAGTAGCATCTAGGGCCTCGGGTCTCTTGTATACTCTTTGTGTACAAGGGCTTTGCCTTTTTCTTTTTCTTTTTCTTTTTTTTTTTCTACAAAATTATTATTATTCATAAAAAAAAGGGTTCTGAAAACTTTTCCGGTTTATAATTGTTGATTTTCCTTCAATTGTTTTGATGGTTGGCATGACTCAAAATTCTCATCCTCTTCTTTCATTTTGTGTTTAATTGGGACTAAGACTTAGTTGAGTTGTTTCATTCTGCTTTTAGAAAGTAGAGAATTTGTTAGCAAATGTGGAGCAAGCACCATCTGAATCAATGAAAGATGCTCTTTGGCCCTCAATCAAGGCACTGATCACTAATGAACTTTTGAGGCATGCTGAAATGGATGTGAAGGTTTCAGTTGCATCTTGCATCACCGAGATTACAAGGATAACAGCACCAGATGCCCCTTATAATGATCAGCAAATGAAGGTCATTACAGTTGTAAATATTCTCAGATTAAAACTGGAATCTCATATGAAAATTATTTTGAGGCGATAAACTTTCATCAGTATTAATGGTTAATTTTTTTTTTTCTTTGGGTCCTTACTTAGATTGCTTCTCCAATTCATTGATGCACAGGAAATTTTTCAGCTGACTGTAGCAGCATTTGAAAAATTGTCTCATGTGTCCGGTCGCTGTTATACGAAGGCAGTTTCCATTCTTGATACTGTTGCAAAGGTCAGGTCATGCTTGGTGATGCTGGACCTTGAGTGTGATGTGCTAGTTGTTGAAATGTTCCAAAATTTCTTAAAAATCATTAGGTAAGAGCCTTATCAATGGTGTTTATTATTTTTCTAGCGCTCTACTCTTGCTAAATACTTAGCTGAAAAGAAGTTGTTTTGGTTGTATTGGTGATTGAAAGTTTTGTGAACTTCCATAAACTCTTGTAATATCATATCGTGTCTAGATTGACTGAAATTTGCACAGAATTTGAAGTTTACTAACGTCTATGACTTTATTTTTCTTTTCCATACATAACTAGCATAAATTTATATAAACTTACATAACGACATACGTGCAGCACTAAAATCGAGTTTGATATGTTGATTTAAATCGTAGGAGTTTTCTCGTCGCAAATTTATTTGTTGAACATGTCATGAATAAACATATAGGGCTTGTTTACTAATGCTTATTATGATTTTTTTTTTTGCTTTTTAGCAAAAAAACAAAAGCACTAACGAACAACTCAACACATAAAACACTCAAAACTATTTTCAACTTTATGTCACATCTCAACCAAAAAGCAAAAAGCGCCTTCTAAAAAGCATTACCGAACGAGCCCATATTGTTTCACTTGTGTGTTTGCTAGTGAAGTCCTTGACTATGCTTTTAGATTTTGTTTAAGTAGAACTGTACATTCTGTGAGATGGTTAAAGTTCTCACGTGTATATTTGAAATGTTTGTAGCACTAGAATACTATGCTGGTGTTTTTGATGAGAAAGCAATGACACACATTGATTTGAGGGTTTATTTCTCGTCATTATATATTTTTATAGTAAAAAATGGGTTATAAGGGTGAAAGCTCTATGCTTATCAATGTTTATGTATCCACTGTTCATTAGTGAGTGATGGTGCTCTGCAGAGAATATGACACGCATTGATTTGAGGGTAATTATTTCATCCATGGAATACTTATAACTAAGGCCATAAATGTAGACGATACAGAGAGTAATATCAGCATTCTTAAGGAAGAGAAAGTCGGAAATTAGGAAAAGTACTCGAAGGAAGTATAGCTGGAGTTTTGGAATAATGCAAGGGCTATTTGGTGTATGTTTGGCAAGGTGTTTTTTTGTATTTTGGTTTGAAAAGAGTTTTTGATGTGATGGAAAGTTTAGAAGTGTTTTCGGTGAAGTCCACATTTGAAAAGAGTTGTCTGTAACGTCCACAGAAGAAAATAGTTTGGTAAACCTTTTAGTGTTTAGTGTTTTCAAGCATGCATATTTTGAGAAAACGCATGCTTATTTTTTGAAGTGTGGAGGTGGGCTTCTTACTTAAAAAAATTTAAACAGTTGAAAAAGATATAGATCTTCTCTTGGGCGGCCACCCATTTCCTCCCTTGCGGTTGGCCGTGTGGCAACCTCTTTATTTATTTATTTATTTTTTAATTTTTTAGAAGTAACAACTCAGCTTCCACGCCTGAAAGAATAATCACGTGTTTTCTCAAAGTATTCCTATAAAAAGGTGTGGGAAGTTTTCTAAAAAGTGTGTTGTATTTTATTTTTGAAAAGTGTATTGTGTTTTGTTTTTTGAAACATTTGGTATGTATTTTCTGAAAAGTTTGTTTGTGTCTGAGAAGAGAAGACTTTTTAAAAAGCTTACCAAACATAGTCTTGAGGGCTTGTCGGGTTTTGGGTTTCCTGCTCGTTTGGAGCCGCTTGTGTATACTGTCTGTGTACTAAAGGGCGCCTTACGCTTTTTAATAAATTATTACTTATAAAAAAAAAGATGTTGAACTTTCTTAGCTTGGTATTTGTACTGTGAAGTCTTTGTAGAGGTTGTTATTGGTTCGGACTGCAAAAAGTGCCTAGCTGCATGATTTTTGTTTTTATCAATGGACAAGTTGGGGCAATTCTTGTGGAGTTGAGCTCCTCATTATATTGGAATTTTAGAGATGTTGAACTTTCTTAGCTTGGTATTTGTACTGTGAAGTCTTTGTAGAGATTGTTATTTGGTTCAGGACTGCCCGTTTAAGAAGCTAACTCGTTTACCAGGGTGCAAAAACCACATTATTTTACTGAAGGGATAAATACATTGGCTGTTCGTTGACCTTGGGGTCTTCTGGTGTGATGTGTCTTGTGTGTTACCTTTATAATGGGCACAGTTCTGAAGCCCTCAGTTGTTTGAGTTTTTTAGTATGTCAACCTTTACTATTCATGTGTTAATCACATGATGCAGCGGTTCTGAGTATTCCTACCTATAACTGCAAAATTTACAGTGAGAAAGTAACTAGAAGTATTTGAAAAGGAACAAAAGTTTAGTGAGTGCAACACACTTATCTTTGTTCGTTAACATCCAGGTCTACCAAATCATGGCCTGTTCCGTCTTGCATTATGTAATGTATTTGGAGGAAAAGAAATTATCGGTGTTTTGAAGACCGTGAATGGATGGTGGCGAATCTAAAGGATTTTTTCTTCAAGACTCTTTATCACTGGACAATTGTCTTTGACTTAATTATTTTTAGTCTTCATGTTTTTCTTAATATTTTTTTCTTCTACTAGCTAGGTTTTTCTCTTCTATACTTGGTATTTGGCTTGCACATTTTTGTGCTTTTTAATAAATTGCATTTACTTATAAAAAAAAATAAAGAAAAATGATCGAGCTTGTCCTAGGGTGGCAAATGTGCTAAAATTTTACTTTTGATAATGATGTCAAAGGTAACAATGTAAATTCGTTAGCAGGGTGCTGTAGATGGTGTAATTTAGGATATTGGGTATGTTATTGCACGTACCTCCTGCAAGTGATTAACATCTGATTGTTTGGAATGTTATATTTCAGTTTTCTGTAACTTCATTCACATTCTGCAAATGACTAACAACTGAGTCTTTGTTCTTGCTCAACTCAAGGTCCAACCACCCACATGCTGTATTTTCAGCGATGGAAATGATTATGACCTTGATCATAGATGAAAGTGAAGAAATTTCCTTGGATCTTCTCAGTCCTCTTTTAGCTAGTGTAAGAAAGGAATATCAGGTAATCTCAGTTGCTTAACATTTCTTCATCTTGTTTTCTTTTGTCAAATGGATCTTATCTATTGGGTTTACTTGTTTTTTCAGAATGTTTCACCTATTTCCTGGAAACTGGGGGAGAAAGTTATCACTAATTGTGCTGTTAAGCTTAAAAATTATCTCAAGGAAGCAGTGCAGTCTATGGGTACTGCTTTGGATGACTATTCTCATATAGTCACTTCTATATGCCAAAGTGGATCTGATCCCCTCAAACACGAACATGTCAATGGCTATGTGGAGGCTGTGGAGCATTTGGTGCGTTTCAAATTCTCATTTATGAAACTATCTCAAGCTGACTGGTATCCTTATCTGTACTATCAATTTTTTTGCATGCCCCTGGGAAGCTATACAGAGTATTTTTCTTTTATTGCTGAATCTAGACCCTATTAATTTTTCTTTGTCTTCATTTTATCTCTCAACATGTGTTAGGACCCTGTACTGCTCTCTTTTTTGAGATTCCTCTTCCGTTTGATTTTCAAATGAGAGACAGTCAACATATAGTGCCAGTTCTTTTAAGTTTTGGCTCACCTGCTGTTGCAGGACTCACTTTCCTGCAGTCTTTTTCCTGTGGTCTTTGAGTTTTCTTCCTTTTGACTAGCAACCACAATTCTGAAAAAAAAATGCGTAGATGTCCTAAATAGCCATGGTAGAATGATCAAAAGCAAATGGAAACACAAAATTGAATACAGAACATGAATTTCACAACAGTGGTAAATTCGAAAAGAGTCTCAACGCTACTTTTGTTGCGCTTATTCCGAAGAAAGCTGGAGCGGTGGAGGTCAAGGATTTTCGACCTATCAGTTTAATAGGTGGAATGCACAAAATCATTTCGAAGGTTTTGGCAAACAGGTTGAAGTTAGTGTTTGGGAAGATTGTTTCACATTCTCCAACTGCATTTATCAAGGGGAGACAAATCTTGGATTCTGTTTTGGTGGCTAGTGAATGCTTGGATATTCAGCTTCTCTCTGGGGCACTGGGTATTATTTGTAAATTGGATTTGGAGAAGGCATATGACTATGTTAATTTAAAGTTTTTGCTTTACTTGTTGTAGAGATATGGTTTTGGGGAGAGATGGCGATGTTGGATAGCTCATTGCATCTCAATTGTCCGATTCTCTATCCTCATTAATAAGTTGCCTTCGGGGTTTTTTGGTAGTTTTCGAGGACTACGACAAGGAGATCCTTTGTCTCATTTACTGTTTGTGTTAGTGATGGAGGCCTTAAGTAGGATGTTTGCAACGATGGAAAGCGGGCGTCTTTCTGGGTTCTCCGTGGGCTCGAGATATCAGGAGGCTATGATAGTGTTCCATTTGTTAGTTGTAGATGATACCTTGATCTTTTGTGAGCCTAATGTTGAACAATTCCAAGATTTGAGATACTTGTTGCTCTGTTTTGACGCGGTTTTGGGCTGAAAATCAACTTGTCCAAGTCCGAGATTGTTCCTGTAGGGGATGTGGAGAATTGGGCTAGCATTCTTGGGTGCGGTGTGGCTTCGCTTCCTATAAAGTATTTGGGTCTTCCTTTAGGTGCTAAGTATAAGGATTCTAATATTTGGACTAGCATTATTAAGAAGATGGAAATTAGATTGGCGGGGTGGAAGGGGTTGTATTTATCAAAGGGCAGGAGGTTAACGTTGATTAAAAGTACTCTTTCGAATTTGCCTACCTATTTTTTGTCCATCTTCCCTATTCCAGTGGGAGTGGCTAATCCTTTGGAAAAACTTCAGAGGAATTTCCTTTGTGGAGGTATTGGAGATGAGTTTAAGTTTCATTTGGTGAATTGGTCTAAGATATGTTCACCGAAGGTCTCAAGGGGTTAGGGGTGAGAAACATGATTCAGTTTAATAGAGCTTTGTTGGGTTAGTGGTTATGACGGTTTGCTATGGACATGGATGCTTTTTCGAGGAAGGTGGTGGATATTAAATGTGGTAGTATGAGCGGTGGTTGGTGTTCTAAGGAGGTACGGGGACCTTATGGAGTGGGAGTGTGGAAATGTATTAGGAGGGGATGGGATGCTTTTTTGGCATATCATGTGAGATATGAGGTAGGATATTGTTCTAAAGTGTTGTTTTGGCATGATGTGTGGTGTGGGGATTTACCTTTGAAGACTCTTTTTCCAGAGTCGTTTACTATTGCATGTGATAAGGATACATGGGTGGAGGAGAATATACAGATAGAAAATGGTACCATTCTTTCGAATATTTTGTTCACTCGACCTATGCATGATTGGGGAGGTGGAAGTGGTCTCTAGATTTTTTGAGCTGTTGTACTCTCTTAAAGTAAGGTTTGAAGGAGAGGATAAAATTTGTTGGATTCATTTGAGAAGGAAATCATTGAAGTGAAGTCTTACTATAAGGTTTTATCTATTCCTATACAATCCTCTTTTCCTTGGAACAGTATTTGGAAAGTTAAGGTTCCTCTGAGAGTGGCTTTCTTTGTGTGGACGGCTACTTTAGGAAAAATTTTAACTTTATATAATTTACGTAAGAGGAATATTATTGTGATGGAGTGGTGTTATATGTGTAAGACTTGTGGAGAGTCTATCGATCATTTGTTCTTGCATTGTAAGGTTGTTACAGAGTTGTGGAGCACGTTGTTGCAGCTGTTTGGTGTTGCGTGGGTTATGCCTTGATCGGAGAGTGAGTTGTTGGAGAGTTGGATGAGGCAAATGGGCAAACACCTGTTGATGCAGATTTGGAGAATGGCTCCTTTGTGTTTGTTGTGGTGTCTATGGAAGGAACTAAATGCACGTAGTTTTGAAGATTGTGAGACTGGTTTGCTTAATTTGAAGAAGTTGGTGCTACAAACTTGTTTATGTGGAGAGTGACGCTGACTTTTGTTTGGTTGTACTTTTTTTGATTTTTCAGATTTGTGTTCTTCTTTCTCTTTGGATTAGGGGTATCCTGTATACATCATATGTATTTTGGGTTGTGCCCCTCTGCGCTGTTTGATATATACATTACTTATAAAAAATAAATTATTCAAGAGAAAATCACATAATAGCATTGTTTTACTAGTGAATAACAACTTCTTTTGATAAGTAAAGTATATTTAAAAAAGAAAGCGCAGAGGGGCGCAACCCAAAGTACACAGGATGTATATATGAAACCCCTAATCCAAAGAGAAAGAACACATCTAAAAAATCAGAATATGAACACTCAGATATAGATTGTATCGTCACTCTCCGCATAAACAAGGTTTGTATCACTAACTTCTTTAAGTTAATCAAACCAGTCTCACAATCTTCAAAATTGTGTGCATTTCGTTCATTCCATAAACACAACATCAAACACAACGGAGCATTCTCCAAATCGGCATCAACAACCAGTTGCCCTTTTACCCCTTCCAACTCCCCAACATCTCTTTCACCGATCGTGGCATTACCCACACAACATCAAACAGTTGCAACATCGTATTCCACAATTTTGTAGCAACCATACAATGTAGAAACAAATGATCAATGGACTCTCCACAAGACTTACACATATAGCACAATTCTATCACAATAATATTCATCTTGCGTAAATTTCCAAGTTAGAATTTTTTTCTAAAGTTGCTGTCCACACAAAGAAAGTCACTCTTGGAGGAATTTTAACTTTCCAAATACTCTTCTACGGAAAAGAAGACTGTATAGGACTAGATAATACTTTGTAGTAAGACCTCACTTCAAATGATTTCCTTCGCGCTAGAATCCAACAAATTTTATCCTCTCTCCGCACCTTACTTTAAGAGAATACATCATTTCAAAAAATCTAGAAACCACTCCCCCTCCCAATCATGTACAGGTTGAGTAAACATAATGTTACTATTTTGTTTCTGCATATTCTCCTCCACCCATGTATCCTTACCACACGTAATAGTAAACAATTCTGGAAAAAGAAGCTTTGAAGGTAGATCCTCACACCACACATCATGCCAAAACAAGATTAAAGAACCATCTCCGACCTCATATCTCACATGAGCTGCAAAAGCATCCCAATCCCTCTTAATACATTTCCATACTCTCACTCCAAAAGAACCCCCAACCTCCTTTGAGCACCAACCACCCTTCATACTCCCATATTTAATATCCACCACCTTTCTCCAAAGAGTATCTCTTTCCATAGCAAACCGTCATAGCCACTTAGCCAGCAAAACTCTATTAAACTGAATCATATTTCTCACTCCTAACCCACCCCCGGGCCCGAAACCTTTGATGAACAATTCGTAGACCAATTAACGAAGTGGAATTTAAACTCATCTCCAATGCCTTCCAAAGGAAATCCCTTTGAAGTTTTTCCAAACGATTAGCCACTCCCACTGGAATAGGGAAGAGAGACAAAAAATATGTTGGTAAATTCGAAAGAGTACTATTAATAAAAAAAAATGTTGTTTTGGCATGATGAATGCACAAAATAACCTTTGGTCATATTTTCGGGAAAAAAGGAAAAATCTCTCACTCCCAATACACAATTATTTACCTTAAAAAGATCTTAAATTATTAAACTTGTTTTGACAGTGGTGCCATTTCCTTCTTAGAGAAGGGCTCAAAAATATTTTTTTGGATAAGTAATGAAGAACTTTATTGAAAAAGTGTAAAGCGCCCCTAAGTCTGTATACACAAGGGCTATTACATGCCCAAAAAACAGCAAGAATACCCAAAAACACCCGCCAACCCATCACTCACAAGAGATCAAAGCCCAAAACCCTCAAACGCTAACAAGCATAAGTCTTGCCCTATCTGCGCCTAGATGATGCTCCCATTGCATCATAGATAATGGAGTATTCCAAATTCAAAAGCTCCCTTCTACCCTTATCCTTCCGAGAGGTGTTCTCTATTGAGTCTACCACCAACTCCGAAGGTGGATCAAAACCAAACGGCCACTTTTGATGCTGACCCAAACCTGGCACCTTCTCCATTGCTACAGACGGGGCTCAAAAAATATTGAAACGGGCCTTGACCTGATAACATTGGAATAACGGTTACATATTTGTGGAAATTAGTAGAAAAAACCTACTGACTGAACGTCAATTAGTACTCATCCACATCACATACTGTGTTATTATGCTCTTGATAAAGTTTCTACGTCAGAAGTAATTCTTTTTGATCAGGATTGCTTTACTATGAAGTCAACTATCTCGAAAAATTGGCAGATTATTAGAATAGATGTGATTGAGTAGTTGGCCATGAGTTAAATGTCCAATCTAGTTACTAATAATTTTTAGTATCTATTTCTCATTCTGGTTGTAATGACTGAAATGCTGCCAGTACTGTTGTAATGCATATTTATGCAACATTCCTCTTCCAGTTGATATATGGTCTATCTTTTGGTATCAGTATCATGCTGAATGAGTCTATTGTCTGTGAATGGCATTAAGATCTTAGGCTAGAAGTTCTGTTTGATTCCATACATGTGCTTCAGGCCAATGAGAACAAGTTTGGAAAAATGACAGATTCATATGAGCAAACAAGGACAGATCCAATTGAGCCAGGCCAGGTATGTAATTACCCTTGCCATCTCCATGTCATTGTCTACTGAAGTTTATTTTCAATTTCCTATTATTTGTTATGATTATTTGACACTAAACAGAATTTAACTTCTTGTTGATCAGTTGAACGAAGGTCTGGCTCCAGGTACTGTTTCTCCTACCAAAATTGGCCAAGCTGTGGATGGTACTTTCAAATCAGTGATGAGTAATGGCACTAGGAATGACGAGACTTTCAAAAGTGTGAACTCTTCAAAAAGATTACAGCGTTGTCATCTTACTAAACGTTCCAAAATTATTGGTGCAAGAAGCAATGCTGAACCTGGCAACTTAGACTCTACGAAGGCAGCCAAATCAGAAATTGAGCCAGTCTCTGTTCCAAAGAAAAGGGGTAGGAAACCTAATTCTTTAATGAATCCTGAGGAAGGCTATGATCATTCTTGGATTTGTACAGGAAGGAAAACTACAAACATGCGTCAAAGGAAGTCTCATGACAGGGGATTTGATGATTCAGCTTCTGAAAACCTGGATCCCAAGAAGGCCACTCTATCAAGGCTTGAAAAAGTGACTGAGCCCTCAGGTTGTCAACCTAAAAATAATGAGATCACTGCTGGTTCTCCTTCCCCAGATCATTCACTTCCTGATGCAAGCCATCCTAAAAGGGGCCGGCCAAAGAGAAAAGGGAACATGGTGACTCATCCTAATTCCCTCTCAAGATTGAAGGGAGGGTCCTTGAATGCTCCAGTTGAGGAGAAAGCACCACAATCTGCAGATCTTAGTTTGAAAAAGGAATCTGACGTTACCAGTAACTCTGATGCAAAACCACAGGGGCGCTCAAGAAAAATTCGAATTACTACAAAGTTCAATGAGGAGACAACTCTAGCTCCTGGAATAGTTTCAGAGAAGGAATCTTATGTACCCTGTCTTCCTGAGGAGAAACCACTGCAGCCGTCAGATATGAATGTAGGGACGATGAATATCAATGACAGGTTGTCAATCCAAACAAATATCAAGAAAAGGAAGAGGGATGATACTACTTCTGAAAAGGATGTTACTGGAGCATCTGGTGGTAAGGTATTTATTCCTTTCCAATTCTAATACAGCTCATGTATGTGAAACTCCCAACTATTCATCCTCTCTTTCCTTTGGTTTTCCTTTTCCTTTTTCCCCTTTTTGTTGATGGGCTTCCCTCCCTCTTGTCTCCATTTTGTAGATGATTTCTAAGTCTGGAACTAAATTAAATAATAGAGATAAAAGTTGCTTGGAAGAAAGCCCCAAAACAAAAGTCAGGAGGAAGTACACCACTGTAAAGGTAGAGGTATGAGTATGTAACCAGCTTTGTAGTGTAACTTGTGTGGTTAGTGAAAGGGTGACATATCTCTTAATAGAATTAATCCCAAGTATTGCATTATTTTTGTTTGATCATATAGAAGAAAATCTTTGGGAAAATTTTTAGGTTTGTCTGGGCTATTTATTTTCCATGAGTAATTGAAAATGTTACCATATTGTCCTGGTTTATGGTCAATTTTGCTGCTTGTAATGCATTGAGGAAATATTAGTTCATTTATATACCTTTTATTTAACCAGGTATATTCTTTGAATTGAATATACTTCTACTTGATCATTGTCATGTCCCTGTAAAGGAAACATGAAGCTTAGCTAAACAAACTAGATTCCTAATATTGTAACTTAATGGTCACATGGAAATCTGGATTACCAGACTCAGACATATTATTGTTGTTATTATTATTATTATTTTTATTTGCTAGGACATGCATAAGTAAAATGTCATCCATATCTTGATTCTAACAATTACGTAATATAGTAATCAATACAGTCATCTAGCATAGGAGTTAATTGCATTTTCAACAGCAAATAATGGAGAAAAGCAAAAGCACCTGAGATGGAGGTTAGGTGGCCAAATGTGGGATAGGTTGTATGTTAGATTCTTACCAAGTATAAAAATAAAAGGAGAAAGCAGAATCACGAGGAACCAACAGAACAAGAGCAGTAATACCTTTGCTGAAATTGAATGTTAAAGACCTCAACAAAACTCTGAAAAATGTGGAAATATCTTCTATATCTACTTTTAACTTTTATTTAGCAACAACCAACTTCACTATTAGATCAATTGCACAAAATTATTATGTCAAACAAAATTAGTATAAGGATATAAGTTGATATTGACTTACTCTGGTGTGTAGAAAATTTTATTGATGGTATGGTCAGTGTGTTGATATTTAGTGGAAATTGTTAGTGGTTGATGTCTTCATGTGTGGATAAGCATTGTGAAGATTGTCAATGTCAATACTTATCAAAAAAAAAAAAGATTGTCAATGTCAATAAAAGTTTATACTAGCAACAGCCATACAAGCTCATTATTTGGCTATATTGACATGATGAATTATAAAGATCTCCCTAGACTGCGAAATTGTTCTAGCTCTTTTTATTCATTTTTCTCATCAATTTGGCAATTGAATTTTAACATACAAAAGAAAGGAAATAATTAAGAATATACTTACATATATGCATACATATATTCCTGAGAGTTGATATAATTTATGTATATTAGTCCAGATAATGTCGTTGGGCTTTACTTTCAACTAGACTTAGAAGAATTATTGCAAGGACTATTTAATTGCTTCCACAAATTGCAAAAGCTGTCTAATCAGATTAATAAGTGGTGTAGAAGGAATCAAACTTTTGTTCCACAGTAATATGGTGACAGCTTATTGCTTGACTGTTCAAAATTAATATGAACTGTTATTTGACTTGCCTGATTTTCTCAATTGATTAGAAATAGGAATTAATAAATTAACCCACAAATTTGAAAACAAGAATTAAGATTTTATGATGACAGATTTTTTAACGGAAATTATTAAGGTTTAATATAAGTCAACTGGTCACTTGGTATGATTATTAGTGCTTTAAAATATTATTTTAAAGAAACTTCTTGGCTATAAAATATTATTTTAAAGAAACTTCCTGGCTATAATAACACAATGAGTTACTCTCTCTCTCTCTCTCTCTCTCACCAGTGTATCGTGTCATGTCTGTTCTATGTGTTGGGTTTTCTGGCAAAGGCGTCATCCACGCTTTCCTTTCAGGTATTTGCGATGGGGTTCTTGAGATGGCTTTTCGTTGAGGTAAAGTCGATTGAATTTGCATTTAAGGTTGGAGTATTGGTCCTACAGGTTTTTGAGAGAAGCAGAGGCACCGTCTGTTCAGTCTTCCTTGGTAAAGTAACTGTGAGTTGGTTGTTGGCCACTTTGGAAGCTCTACAACAAGCAGAGGTTTGAAAGAGTTTTTGAAGTCCTCTAGGGTGGGGAACAAAGCTTATATTGTTCAGCATTGTACAAACAAGCTTGGACGATACCTGGCAATCGCAGAATATGGAGGATGGGGACAGAGGGGTCTGGTGGTTATTTCAGAAGGAATGGGTGGTCGGGATTTTAGCTAGAATTGCTGAAGTTTTTAAACCTTTTCCAGCCAACCTTTGGAGGTGATAATGGAGCAGCTTGCGCGGAGGAAGCTATTCATGGGCAGTCATAGTCAAGCTTGGTGGTGCGACCTCCAGTGTCCATGAAGCTTGTGCCAAGGAGGTACTAGTTGGGTTAGGGAAGAGTACAACAATCACCAACTGGACTCTTGCAACCATCCATGCCACTACAGGGTTGATGGTACAATGCGCCAACAGCTGAGGAGGTCCAGGTTTTTTGTAGAAGGTGAGAGCAGCGCAAGGTGTATCAGTGGTGACATGTTTTTGTCATGACTTGCAAGCCTAGCTAGAACGCCTGATAAGAGAGTTGGACCGGGCTCTTGAGTGCCTGGATGTGGGCTTTGAGTCTTTCTGGGTCAGGGAATATTATTAGACCTGTGGGGGAAGGTGTTGTGCCCAGTATCGAAGGCGTTGGCAAGAGTTTTTGAACCCAAATCTTTGGTGTTGGGCCAAACCAAAGGTGCAGGAGATAAGGAAAGGGCTCATTAGTAGCCCATGTTAAATGCATGATTCGGCCCAAGGTAGCCAATGTTAAATGCATGATTTGGCCCAAGGTCAAACCCACCCTTAAGTGGAGGGTGAAATCGCGGGCCAGGGTTTGTTTCAACTTGGGTTTGAGCACAGGTAATGGAGTAGGTTATGCGGGTGCAAGCTCGAGCTCCATCTGGGCAGATGGACTCCCGAGTGCTTTGCCGGTTGGTTTTGTAGCTGCCTTCAATTAGTTGAGAGGAGAGGGGAAGGGCATTTCGGGGGACGATGGTGTCTGCTATGTTGTTTCCAACGCTCACTCAAAGGTTTCGCTGAAGGATGCTTAGCCATCTCTTGTTCAATCTTTAAGATCAGATCTCGCCAGCGTTCAGGTAGTGAAGATTGTGTTGAATTCTAGGCCCCTTGTTGTGGGTTCTGATGATGAATCTTCCAGTTTGGGATTTTTATCGGGCTTGGGCAAGACTCTTGCCACTGGTGTAGACCCCATCACCGACATTAAGTGCTTGGGTTTGGGTGGTTAGGCTAAAAAAAAGAAGTCATTACAGTCGGATCCTATTATCACACATAGTATGGGCTTTTTTGTTGATGAGGTAACCCCTAAGTCTTCTGATTGGGCAGTAGTGGTAAAAGGGGGCAAAAGGATCTCTATTTTGGGTTTGGATCTACCTCTGTTGTCACCATTTTCTGATCAGGTCGTGGGGATGGTTTTAATGTGGGCAAGGGGGTAGGACCCTCAAATCAAGGTTAGAAGAGCCATTGAAGCGAGTCATAACTAGGAGTGGGTTTTCAACTCAAGTCAGCCAACAGAGGTAAAAGGGAATTAAAAAGATTGGCATGCTCCATCAATTATGAAAGACAATTCTAGCAGAAGCAGAGTTAAGGGGAGGGGTAAATCGGTTTGCCATGACCCCTAAATATTTATCCTGGAATAGTTGAGGGTTAAATGAAGGGGACAAGCGTTTTAGAGTTAGAAATTTACTCAAATAATGGAAGACGTGTTATTTGACTCTTCAGAAAAACTGAAGCTTATTTTCTTCCAATAAGTAAATTCAAAATTAAGTTAAGGAATAACAAATATGAAAATAAGGGCCTCTGTTCATAAAATTTGTGAAAGATGTCTGATCCGTAGACAGAGACGAATTATAGAAATTTGTTCCAACCCGAGACATAAACAAAGACAAGGATAATCCTTCTAAAATAAAAGAGACTCTAAGGTACAGGATATACAAAAAAAAAAGAAAAAAAAGAAAAGAAGAAAGGATCCATTTTGATATGAAATGGATATATCCATATATCTCTGACTTATATTTATGAGAAGGGGTGGGGGGGGGGGGGGGGGGGGGGGGGGGGCTGGATTTTGCTAATGTGAGATAGTATGGTGGTGGAAAAAAAATTGAAGGGGAATTTTCTGTCGCCTATTCCTTTAGAAATGTCGAAGATCAATTTGCTTGGGATTTTGCAGGTGCTTGTGGCCCTAATTCTGATTGTGATAGAAGTCTCTTATGGGATGAATTGGCTTGTTTACTTAGTTGGTGGGACTTGCCCCGGTGCATTTGGGGGGGGGGGGGGGGGGGGGGGGGGGATTTAAGAGAGATCGGGTGAAGCCCGTTTATGTCCAGCGATGGTGGAGTTCTCAAATTTCATTTTTGAGTAGGGCTTATGGACATTCCTCTTGTAGAAGGTCCTTTTACATGGTCAAACAGTAAGGATCCTCCATCTTAGTCTAGAATTGATTGATTTCTTGTTTCTTCTGGCTAAGAAGCCCAGTTTCCTGATTTGAACCAAAAGAGGTTGCCTAGACTGTGCTAGGATTATTTCCCTATTCTTCTTGATTGCAGAGCCTTTCGTGAAGGTAGAAGGTATTTGAAGTTCGAGAACATGTGGTTAAAATTAGAGGGGGTTTTGTGGATAGGGTGAAACATTGGTGGACTTCTTATTGCTTTCAGGGTTCTTCGAGTTACATTTTGACTTGCAAACTTAAGGCATTGAAAGTCGATTTAAGAGTATGGAATGAGGAGGTTTTTGGCAATGTAGACAAAAAGAAAAAGCTTTTTTTGGATGATTTACGGATTCTTGAGGGTTTGGAAGAAGAAAGAGATTTAAGTGAGGAGGAGAAAATGAGGAAGGTTGCTTAAAGGCGTTTTTTCTTAATACCCTCTTCCATTTGACAGCTGCCATTGATTGCTTTCTTTTTTCTAGCTTTCGTGATTTTCTAGATATTTGTGCCTTTGCTCTTTTCAATGAATTTGATTTGCTTATAAAAAAAAAAAAAAGAATAGAAAGAAAGAAAGCAAATCAAACCTCCATCATCTGGAAACTACTGTTATGCATTAGTAAGAATTAGTGGTTGAAATGCCAAATTCAATAAATGCGGAGATGACTAAATTCAACATCACAAAAGAGAAGCTTTGATTAAGGTTTTGCGTGTTTTCTGTACTTGCTATTGAAAAGCTTTGGCAAAGGCTTATTTGTATATTGAAGCTCTGAATTTCCTGTACCGTGTCCAAACCCTCCTCTTTCTAGTATATGTTATATTTTACAACTTTTAACCTCATCAATTTTATCTTTGGGTTATATTTTTAATGCAGTCTTCTGTAAAGCCTGATCTTGGCAAGCAATTGGTTGGTAGCAGAATAAAAGTTTTGTGGCCATTGGACAAGACGTGAGTACTTAAGGACCTCTAATATAATGTTTCATTTTGTAATATTCTTGTAATACTTATTTTTCTTGTTCAGTCATGCTTTTCAAATTCATTATGGTACGAGATTCAAATTATCACCTAATCCTTCTAGAAGTTTATAAACGTTAGGGCTCAATAAAGTTTTTTACTACGATATGTTAAAAAGCTTAGCCTTTTGGTGACTAATACTGCAGGTTGCAATTAATATTTTTATTTTGACATATCCCAATCTTAAGGCATGTTAGATCGAGAGTGATAATGCCTCTTTAAGTTTAAAGTTCTCCAAATGTGGGGATCAGGTGTTTGTTGAACTTTGTTATGGCTATCAACCTTGAAATTCAACTAGAAGATGGGATTAGTAGCCGGAGAAATCAAATCCAAAACTGTAGGATAACCATAGGCAAGTAAAAGTACCTAGGAGGCAGATAGCATATGAGGAAGCCAACACTGATTCGTCAGAGGATGACAAACCCAGGGCAGGGATCAAAAGTAGACTGTTGCAGAGGATGTGGAGTGTGGACTTTGGGAAAGATGGGGCAGCTGAACTCTAAAGCAGTGTTTTCATCCAATGGTGAGATAGAGAGAAGCAAGTAACTTACTATTTGGCAGTCAACTTCTGATATATATTTTGGTACATGAGGGAGAGAGTAACATGATGACCTGGGGAGGCTGATGATATTGAGTGGCTATGTCAGGAGATCCTTCTGTGTGCTTCTCCTCATGCGTCTGTTGGGACTGGCTTGATATAAAATTGAATCCTTGATTACAGCCACCATTAAGTCTGTGTCTGTCGGTGGAGGGATGGAAGCAAATACAAAACATTTATGGGCCTATGATGTTGGAATTGGGATAGTTCTACCTGTTTGGATTATGGAAGGATAGTGGAGTCTACTGTGGCCCATCTTGTTAAATTTTTTTAACCGAGGTTGAGGCCAATGTTGTTGCTATTACTAAATGTATTTTTCTGTGTGGGTGGGAGGGGGATTTGACTCATTTGTTGGGGACTATGGTGTTGGAATGGAGATGGATATACTTTTTTAGGTTGGGAAGGATGGTGGAGCTTATTCTTTGGTCGGACCATCTTATTACTGTTACAATGAGGACAAGCACAAGTATGATCCTACTACTAAGTGTTGCAAACCTGGAGGAAATGAGGAATGAAAAGGAGAAAGGGAGGGGTAGGTGCGACTACATCCAGTTAGTCTTTCTATGAAGCACTGATGACATTATTACATTGGCTTCTTGCAGTACATAGAGGGTTGTTCTTTTGTGTCATCTCTGATCATCTTGAGTGGTTTGATGGTCGTGTCAAAAGACATGGATTCAGTTTTCTTTCTTTATATCATGGCTGAAATGCTGTTTAGGTGAAATGGGGAAGATGGATATTGTGTTTCATTGCAGCTTTCTTCTTGCTGCTAAAAGAGTTTTTAGGTAGAGTTAGCAGTATAGGAGTTCCACTTATTACTGACCTTGATTTTGCAAATAGTATTTCAGGACTTAGGGTTTACCATTAAAACTCTATCTCATGGATCCAAGGTTTTTGAGCAAGATGGGGAATGTGGAAGATCTTTATTTTCTGTATTTTTAGCTTGAATAGTTTCGTACAGGAACCAATTCTATGTCTGAAGTCTACCTTGCACGAAATGCCTCCATTTTTGCAAAATGACTTGACCATCCTGGAGCGTTTCATGTTTAGCTACCTTAGTGTATTGTCAATGCTGTTCTTTGGCTGAAAGTAATGGTTCCTAAGGATCCTAAATATGTGATTGCCGGATGTATGACCACCTTTTGGACATGATTCTCAGTATTCATTGAGCCATTTACGAATTGCATTTTTTATATTTTGCCCCAGTGGCATCTCTGGCACTCAATTATAAAGGTCCTGTTTTTGCTTTCTTATATGGTAGTTCTTATTTTTCAGGTTTTATGAAGGTGTTGTCAATTTTTATGACCCTTTGAAAAAGAAGCACCAGGTGAGATAGCTTTCTCTAGTCCCAACATGCTTTTTTTTTTTCAAAATTTTTTATAATCCTCTTCCAAGTACTTGGGCTTGGCTCAGTGCATCCTCCTTGTCACATACCTATTTGTGGCTACTCTCCCGTTAAATCGCAGTCCATTTTGTGCTTTCTCAGGCTTGGTTCTTTGACCATGCTCTTTCTGACTCCTCTTGTCCTTGCTGTAACATCAAGATGAACCAAACTATCATCCCTGGACAAAATCAGCGGTCTTTGTGTCATGACCACACCATCTGTCTTTTTCGCTAACTTTCATTTCCTTGTTTCTGCATGTCGTAGTTCTTAAATTTTTCAGTCATGACAGGTGTTATATGCTGACGGTGATGAAGAAATCTTAAACCTCCAAAAGGAACACTGGGAGCTGGTTGGGGATAATGTTTTACCAGGAGTGCGTGTTTTGCCTTAAATTGTATTTTTTTTTTCACTTCATCTTATTTTACAAAAAGAAAATATATTAATTACTCCTATATACTGTTATTGTGCTGATACTATAAACAGGGCCAGGAGACTGATCTTCCAGAACCAAATGCTTCGTCTGATATGTAAGTATTCATATTTTTATTGGTCATTTCCTTTCAGAATAGTCTTCTTCTTCTCCTTCTCTTTTTTTTTTTTTTTTTTTTTTTTTTTTTTTTTTTTTTTTTTTGTGTGTGTGTGGGGCAAAATTGACAACTTTTGGTCATTACCTAACACTAGTATATGAAGCAAGTGGACAATTTTGACTATAGTGGGAAAAGGATTTTCGTATATTTAGCACTATTTACTTTCTTACAGAATAAAGTCAGCTAATTGGATCCTTTAAATGCCACAACTTTGGAATTATCACATGTGTGTGTGTGTGTATATATATATATATATTGGTTTCCTCTAGTTTGGCCAATGTAATAATGCAAAGGAAATTTCATGTTTAAGAGCAGGTTTTTATACGGATTAATATTGTGCCAGAGGGTTTGCAAATTAATTCTTGCAATGTAAGAAAGCACATATTTTCAAACAATTAACTTCATGCATACAATCTATTTGTCACTGTTGACGAGCCAGTATATTTCATGTTTATTGTTGCCTGTTCACAAGCACTTGATCAGTTTCAAAGGTGTTTGCGTAACTTGTGGGTTAGTTAAGTGCTTCGTGTTATGGTGATAATGGCGCTTGGCTTTGTGCTCACATTGTTGTTAAGCCGTCTCTAGAGGCAGTGATTGCTGATTACCTTGATGGGAAATTTAGGTGCATACCTATGTATTGGAAGTTTATACATTTAAATTCACAACCTTATAGGACAAAAGCTTGTGCATTCCTAAAATCCCATGGACGTTTCCTTAAGATGCTTGTTTGTTTGATCAGTGTCCTTATGCTTGTTTCCGAAAATTTTAAAATTCAATGACAAACATAATTCTCATGGTGTGTATAGATTACCAATTAATTATTTTCCTTGATGCAAAATGGTCGATATGGTGAATTGTCTCATGCATGCAGTTTCCTAATGCTTATTTTGATCTGATATAAATATCTTTGGGATGTGCATTTTGAGCAGACAACAAAAAAGGAAAAGGAAAGCGAAGTCAGGGTCAGCCAAACAAGAACAGGCTAATTCTTCTTCAAAGAGGTTGGCTTACATACCATCATTAATATTTGAATCTTTCTTTTTGTTAAATTTGGCCTCCAAACTGAAAATTCTCAAGGCTTTCCAGGGGTGGAGATGATTCGGCCAGCATATCCAAAGTCGTTCGTACAAAATCTGGCGGTAATTCTGCGGATAATCCAAAGCTTGATAAACCTGTTATTGTTTATGACCCGTCTAGGACAGACGATGGATCGAAGGATTACGGCCGCCAAAAATCTAGTGGCAAGTTGAGTATTGGGAGACTAAAGACTGGTAGCAGCTCAAAGCAGAGCATGCCTAGGACTATAGCCTTGCCCAGGGGATTCCTTTAACTTTTAACGAGTAAATATGAGAAAGGGTGATAGTTTTGTTTGCCTGAGTGAGTCAAAACAAGATTGTGTATAGAGATGTGTAGTGACAGTCACAGACACAGGGTGGTAGGGCTTATAATTTTGGGTTTAGTACAGGGGAAGTATCGTCAGTTATAGTCTCTTTCTTTTTGTTTCTCATGTAGTTGCATAGGATGGTTTTTGCCTTAGAAAAATTACTGGGTTTATGTATTCCAACTTTCCTATGTTTCTGCTCACCTTCTCTTCTCTTCAAGTCTTGAAGAGTCTCCAGTTTGCTCTAGTTTAGAGTCTCAAACTTGTCACGTCAACTTGAGTCAATCTAAAGGCTGACATGAAGCCACGTAAATATCCCAATTGAAGGTTTTCTTTTGACCTGTGCTCAGACTATAACGATGATATGGAGTTAAATTTGAGTGCTTCTCCAAACGATCAAATGTTTGCCGCGGCGTGATTACATACATCATTCGGCAGGGCGCATCGGAGGCTTGTGTCAGTAGCCCATTCATATTACTTCAAAGCATGTGGGAAAATTTTCTAAAAAAGAAGGTTTAGGGAGTGGCCAACCACCCTCTTGGGATTGCTGAACCACTCTTTAGCGGCTGGTTTCACCACCCTCATTTCAGCCTGAGGGGTGGTTCGACTATCCCCAAAGGCATGCCGGGCATGGTCGAACCACCCCTCCTAGGTTGCGGAGTGGTTCAGTCGTGGTTCAGTCATCCCATAAGTCTTCTTTTTGATTGGCCATCCTCTTGTCTGAAGGGAATGGCTTGGCCCCGGTGAAGGGGGCAATTTGGTTACCTCTAAAGTCTTTTTAGCTTTTGTTTTCTATTTTGAGAAAATTACAATTTAGTTCTCTAAACTACCGGTCTATGGATAGTCCATAGAACTATCAACGTTTGAACTTTGGTCTTTCAAACTATCAAAAAGTTTTTAAGAGGTCTAATTTGACGAAAAATGTTTATAATATTCCTGTCACGTGTTAATTTTTAATTAAAAATAAATAATTTTTTTTTAAAAAAAACTAAAACTAAAAACATTTTTTTTAAAAAAAAAAACAAAAATTAGTGTTTGAAGGATGGGGAGGAGGGGGTGGTCGCAAGCCACCCTAGAGGTGGCGCCGACCACCCTTGGGTGTGGCTTGTGGGAAACCTCCAAACATCAATTTTTTTTTTTTTTTTTTTTGGATAGATCTTGGACGTCCACTTTCGTAGTTCTTTGTTGTAGGTCGTTGGATTAATAAGGTTATAAATCAGTATGAATTTATCGGTTAGTGAATCCAAAAAAAGTAATGTCCCATGTTTAAGATATATATATATATATATGTTTTTTTTTTTTTTTTCATAATTTGGTGTATATATCAAATATAGTATGTAGTTTTTTTTTTTCCCTACCATTTTAGATATATAAAAGCATAACTCTGTTAGTCTATTT
Source organism: Alnus glutinosa (assembly GCF_958979055.1). Lineage (NCBI taxonomy): Eukaryota > Viridiplantae > Streptophyta > Magnoliopsida > Fagales > Betulaceae > Alnus > Alnus glutinosa. Next base: position 28,783,400 of record NC_084888.1, read on the forward strand.
TATAAAACCTTGATTAAATCGAATGAAAACGTAATTTGGATAAAGATTTTATTAAAATTAGTCGATAGATTTAGTATGCAATATTTATTAAATGAAATTTGTTTTAGAGGGTGATTTGTTGACTCGCTAATATGACAAAAATTCTGTTAATAATATATATATATATTTTTTTAAAAAAAATTCTTACGAAAAGAGTGATTTTTTAAAGTGATTAAATCTTTTTTTTAAAAAAAAAACAAAAAAAAAATGAGTTCATATTTTTATTTTGAGAAATGATAAAAAAAAAAAAAAAAAAACCAAAGTAAAATAAAATTTTATTAAATTGAGATTATTCTCAATTTAAAAAATAAAATTTTAGGTTTTCTTTTTTTAAAAAAATAATTAATTTTTATTAGGGGAAACTTCATCAAAGGGTACCCAACTATAACGCTTTTTCATTTAAGGGTACTAATGTAGCAAAACATTCAATCGAGTGTATGAATTTATCAAAACCGTTTAATGTAGGGTATTCCGTCAGCCTCCGTTCTAAATCGATGATGAAAGTGAAGTCACGTGACTTCCACGTGATTCTTTTAATGTGATCAACTTGTTTTGCCCCTCACCCACATGCATCTAAACACAACTCGTGATTCCACGCACACAGCTGATCCCCGGCGGCGACGATGATCTGCGTGCATGAAGGTGGTGCCATGCAGAGTGTCAAGTCCAGCTCAGATTCTTGTTTCTTCGCAGCAAGTCTGGAGCTTGGCTGATGCAAACATTAAAGGAAAACTTGATCCTAGAAATCCTTCCCATCACCTCTTTCAAAGCGCTCGTAGGTGGTGACGAAGGGTGCATGGGTCCAGTCCGTCTTCACTCTCCCGCCCTGCGTGGCCCAGTCGTCAGCATTCCAAATAGAGCTGTACACGCCCATCAAGCAATTAACAAAAAGAGAAGAAAAAAAACGAAAAGGAAAAAGAACGAAGCAAAAAATTCTCTGTTTTGGAACATAAAAACAGAGTTGAACAAAGACAATCCTCCTCCTTCCTTTGCTGTACCCACTGCTGCAAGTTATTGAACACATCATCAGATGGACACGTCATCAGAGCATTTAGATAGAAAAGACAGATGTTATCAACTGAAGCAGTGAAGAACTCTTTAGTTACATCTGTTATGATGAGCTATTAAATAGTTAGGATATTTAACAAATTCTGTATAGTTTTGTTAGATAGACTAGTGTTAATTTGGTGGTGCTCGTGACAGAGTAAGCTGGTTGAGGATTTCATGGGTTATGTGATGTTGAGGATTTCTGGTTGCTTCCATTGTTAGTGTTTTTAACGTTAGCTTCAGTTTTCTCTCGTGAGCAAGAAATTATTTGCAATAAAGAGAGCCAAACCTTAAACATGATATTTTATACGAGGTATAATGACCAATGACTTACGGCTCAATTAAGCCGGTTCCTTTATATGAGGTATATGTTTACATGTTCTTTTCAAGCTCCTCGACTTCTTGTTCTTCTTATTCAAAACTCCATGGCCCCTAAATTCGTTTTTTTTTTTTTTTTCTTTATAAAATTTTAATGGGAGTTTGTTACATTAGACTATAAACATATTACCATTAGTAAGTATGCATGGGCCATTGCTATTCGCAACAAACAATACACTGAGTTTGGGAAGACAAGGTATTGTAGTGCAGCATAATTTATTGCAGCTCTCCATCGTTGGGGTTGTAATTCTATGTTTCTGGCAAAGCTGCAACCATTCTTTGGAGATAGTAGAGTGGTCTTGGCCCGCTAAATATATTCCATCAGCTGTCAGGAACTTAAGAGGTCATGCTATGCATTAGACAAAGATTCAAAGAACTATGAGGAATATTAGAGAGCTAGCTATCTAGAAATCGAGTCAATATACTGTCACTTGGTTACACTCTGTTTTATAAAGCTAAAACAGAGGAAATGCAGGTAAACAAATGGAGATAATGATGAGAAATGAATCATGTTTTCTTGATTCTTCTGGTGGCATTCCTAATTCTTCCCATTGTTGAAGGACTCGGGCTGTTTGGCATTAAGTAGGTCAGCACCATGGTGGTATTCTTGATTCTTCCCATTTCTCTCCTTTGGCATTAAGCAGGTCAGCACCATGTAATTCAAAGTGCAAAATGCAGCATTATTAGCAAGAGCAAACTGGACAAAGAAACCCAAATAAACAATCCCACACAGAGAAACCCACACAGCCAAGCCGGCATCCACCCATAAACCCACCATCATGCCGCTACCCAACAAACTCACTACCGCGCTGCAGCACCCATTGCATGGCCAGCACCACTGAACACAGAACTACCGCGTCCCCACTTGCCGGCCTTCTCCACCATCAGCTTGCAGGCGCAATACACTGTGGCGAGTCATCGATGGGCATCTAGTGCCCATCGTCCATCCGATATATATATAATAAATTTTTTTTTTTTTTTTTTTTTATATAGATACGATTGAAATACAACAAAGGGAACATTACAACTAATTATTAAGAAACAGGAAAATTATGCCCAGGATCTAAAATAACACTGACAATCTGATTAGTAGCGGAAGAGATGGCTGATGAGGATGTGGGAATGCTGCTTGACTGGAATCGAGCTGCGGCCCAATGTGCCACATAGTGGGCACCGAAGTTTGCACTTCTATTGACTTTCCGAAATGACCAAGTCGAATCAGGAGGGAACAAGTCTAGTGTTTGTTGGATGATGTCAGTGATACGCCAATCTTGAACAATATTTGGCTGTTGTAGAGCATGGATTACAATTTGAGAATCACCTTCAATGATAAACCGGTCAAGGCGAAGGGATGATGCTAGAGAAACAACGAGTTGTGCAGCTAAAGCCTCGCCTTTATTAGATGAACATGCAGCCTGGATTCGAGTAGCCGCCTTGATTAACTTCCCTTTATTATCTCGACAAATAGCTGCTTGACAGGAAAAGGAGGCACGTATAGCAGTATCAAAGTTGATTTTATACCAATGTAACGGAGGCCGAATCCATTTTTCCGGTTTAGGAAATAACTTAGCAGACCAAGCATCACAATGTTGATGGTAGGAAATACAAATAAGATTGGCAATGGAACGAGCATCAAAGATCAGCCCATCATGATAGGCTTTATTTCGATGGAACCAAAGAAGGTCACAAGTAACCGCTGCAAAGACCTGAAACCGATGCTTCTCCAAGAAAGGAATATTGAGCAAAACATCAGGGTATAAAATAACTCGTACCCAGTTAAGTAGATCAGGAGAATCGAAAGTGGTTGAATCAAGCGGCCAAGGTGAAAGACGCCAAACTACTCTAGCAAAGTGACAGTGAAAGAAAAGATGCCTAATGGAGTCCTGACCAGATTTGCAGAGCGGACAAGAAGCATCAGGATGATATGTAGGAATGATTGACTGTAACCGCTGAGTAGTTGGCAAAATATTCCAAGCTATCTTCCATATAAATATTCTAAGACGATCCGTTAGTTGGAGTTTCCAGATATCTCTCCAAAAAGTAGACAAAGGACATAGATGTGACCCAGTAAAATCATTATTCAAGATTGAAAGATAGGCCATTGAAGTGGAGAATCGCCCAGAACAAGAAGAAGTCCAGAGATAGCTCTTATCAGAAGCTGCCATGATCGGTAATTCCCCAACTGCCACAGCCGAGAAAGGTTCAAATAGAACTGAAAGCAGACGCTTAGTCCAAAGACGAGTTCCTGGCATAATCAGGTCAGAGATAGACAAAGGGGGAAGAAATCTTGAATTTGGACTACGGGGAGAAGGCCGGTAGGATGGAAGGGATGGAACCCAGGATGTTGTCCAAATACAGTCTGCACTATTTACTGAAACATTCAGACAAGACCCAGCAATAAGAAATCTTTTACATCTCTGAAGACCTTTCCAAATCCAAGAAGCAGTAGTAGCAGTGGAAGTAGTGAAGAATGAGCCATAGTGAATATATTTTTTCTGCAAGTGTTCGACCCATAAAGAATTAGAGTGCAGAAACTTCCATCCCAGCTTAGTAATAAGTGCCAAATTTATAGTAGACATCTTCCGTAACCCAAGACCACCTTGTTTCCTTGGAAGACAAATAGAGTCCCAAGATTTGAGACAGAGATTACGGGCCTTTTCCGGTGGAAATCCCCACCAAAAATCCTTGAACCGACGATCCAGTATATTACAAAAGGAAGAAGGCAATAGGAATGTGCTCATAGCATAAGCAGGAATAGCCGAAGCCGTAGATTTAATGAGTACCGTTCGCCCAGCCTGAGAAAGGGTCTTTGCCCTCCAACCATTCAATTTAGACAGAACTTTATCTAGGAGAGGCTGAAAAGCCTCCTTACGAGAAGCTCCAAAAAACAATGGTAGACCCAAATGGAAAGGGCTAGAAGATGACAATTTAAAAGGAATAATTCCCAATATACTTGAAATACTGGCAGAAGATGTATTCTTGCTAAAGAGAATTGATGATTTTCCTGAATTGACTTTTTGTCCTGACCAACTGCAATATTTTTGGAGACAGGCAGAAATGGAGTTTGCATCAGAGGAAGTAGCCTTACCAAAGATGATCAAATCATCAGCAAAAAGCAGATGATTTATCAGGGGGCAATCTTTGGCAATACGAATTCCTTTGAGTAGCCCAATGGATTCTTGTTGATGAAATAGTCGAGACAGAACTTCAGTTCCCAAAATAAAGAGGAAAGGTGAAAGGGGGTCACCCTGACGCAAACCCCTAGAACCACCGGTTTAACGAGTGTCCAATACATTTGATAAAAAACTCCTGTAAACCCATCCGGCCCAGGAGATTTAGTAGCCCCAATACTAAACACAGAATCATGGACTTCTACTTCAGATGGAATGGAACAGATGAACAAGTTATCTTCAGCAGAAATAACAGTATCAAAAAGATTAAGTAACTCATCTGGGAAATCTGGATTGGAGGTTGTAAAAAGCTCAGCAAAGTGAGCACAGAAAGTGGTCCCAATAGCCTGACGATCAGAAATCCAGGCTCCACTAGATAATTTCAGAAAATCTATAGCAATTCTACGACGCTTAATAAGCGTAGAGAGATGGAAAAATTTCGTATTTAAGTCTTTACATGTGAGCCACTGCTCGCGGGATTTAGACCTCCACAGAGTTTCCTCATGTTTCCTCAAATCATCTATAGCCTTCCGTAGGCCCCATTCCTGAGACGAAAAAGAAGAAAAGGCAATTGATTTCTGTAACTCATCCAACTGAGAAGTCAAGGAATGAATCTGATGCTGAATATTGCCAAAAGATAATCGATTCCAAAGCTTTAGAGCTAATTTAGTAGAGCGTAATTTCTGATTTAAGATGAATCCAGGGGAGCCAAAAAAATATGAAGACCAGGCCCGAGAAATAGTTGAGTAGCAGTCTGGATGATGGACCCAAAATTCCTCAAATTTAAAAGGTCTTGACAAGGTTTTGTCTGAATGGACTGTTTCCAATAGGAGAGGATTATGATCAGATCCCGAAGCCGGAAGATGTAAAATGGAGAAAGAGGGAAATAGATGGATCCACTGGGAGGAAGCCATACCGCGATCCAGACGTTGACGAATAAGTTGATGGCCATCCCGATGGTTGGACCAAGTAAAAGGATTTCCAATGAATCCTAAATCAATCATCCCAAATAAATTAACAAATTCAGTAAAAGAATCTGTTGAAGAAGATGCATACGGTAAACCACCCATCTTATCTTGCTGGGATAATATCATGTTAAAATCACCAATACAAAGCCATGGTACTGTTAAATTAGTACCTAATTGCATCATATTATCCCAGAATTCAGGTTTGCCCGAAGCATAAGGAGAACCATATATACACGAGAGCATCCATCGATTATTTGGAGGATCAGAATAACACCAAGCACTTATTATATTTACATTGATTTGAAAACACTCAAGATCAACCCCTAATTTCCATGCTAACACAAGTCCTCCTTTAGTACCACAAGGAGGTGCATGGACCATTGAAAAAAACCCCAGACCATTCAATATAAAACAAGCAGCAGATGGCGGAATTTTAGTTTCAGATAAATACAAAATATCAGGGGAGTGTTTTCGAACCTTCGCCCGTAAACTGCGAATCGCAGAGGCCCGGGCCAAGCCTCTGCAATTCCATGCTATTAGTTTCATTGATGGGGAGGTAGACCATCCTGGTCCACCCCCTTGGTATCAGTTCCCTGTGCTGGAGCTGAGTATGAAGAAGAGTCAGCAACCGAGTGGGCAGCTTGGAGCTGGGAAAAAACATCTATCCCTCTAGCAGCACGTGTGAACCTGCGCAGGGGCCTTTGTGAGGCCAAAGCAGGATCCGGCTTTGCCCTAACTGGAGCAGTATTGACTGGATGCACTGGCTGGGGTACAGGGTCCAGACTACTTGGAGAAGGAAGAGAATCCTTAATTGCATCAGACTGAGAGTCAATAGACAAAAAAGATCCCACCGAAGCATCTCCATCCTGCAGAGACGTTAGTGAAATGGCTGCTTGCTCCAGATTAGATAAAAGACCAGGAAACAAGTGGTGTGACTTTGTTTTCTTAAGAACTGCCAGAGGTATATTATCCTCTGTCCATTTTCGTTTTGGCTGCTGCAGAGCTGGTGAAGGGGAACGGATCCGAATAGCATCCGGAGATAATGGAAAGGAAGGTGGCCTGATTTCAGCAGCCGGTCTAGTATAAGGGTGAAACCGTGAGAGTGTAGGGGAGTGGTGAAAAGCTGGGCTTGGTGAAATAGGAAAGGGAATGGATGAAGCCACCTGAGGAGGAGGAGGGGAAGACAGGGTGACGGGTGAAAGTGTAACAGGTGTATAAGGGGGATAAAGTTGAAAAGGGAAATGGCTAGGGCTGAAAACTGGAGCAGCAATATTCCCATGGACAGCAGAGACAGTAGAAATTGGAATAGCTGTTATAGGGGAGGAAGAAAACAATGGCCTAGACGGCAAGGAAGAGGTATTGGCAGAAGAAGGAGGAGGTATGATAGATAGAAAGGAAGGTGTCGATGAAACTTGAGATGGGTTGAAGGTGGGCCTCGGTGGGAATGGATATGGCCAACAGGCCAAAAAGTCAGCAAAATGGGCTGGACAAGTGTGAGAAGGACTAACCGTTATTGGACACGGATGAGATATATTCAAAGGGGGGAAAGGAAGAGATGGGATCAAGGTAAACAGGGGCAGTCGTTGGTTGAAGGATCAATTGGGATTTACCTTTATCAGCAGCCGACAACCGGGATGATCCCAATGAAGACGTGGCAGCTATAGAACTGATAGAAGCATCTGAACTGCCCGAGGAGCTAAAGGGATTCACACCCACTTGAGTACCCACATCCTGAGATAAGATATGCATGTGCTGGGGAGAAGACACGTAGCTTGCGTGAAGAAAAGAACCAGCTACAGAGGGAAACAGTGCAAGAGGAGGGAGTGTCGTTTGGGACGTGAACTGCATGGCAGGGGATCCAAAAGTCGTGTCTACACGGGAAGAAGGAAGAGGAGCATGCGGGAGAGGCACCAGCTGGAGGCCCAACTCAGCTCCCTGAGCAGGACTAGACCGGCCATCCGAGTAAGATGGTGAAGTGCCCACTGAAGATAAACCAGAATCTGAATCATCACGTGAAGTAGAGGGAACAGGCCGCAATCCCACCAAAGAAAAGGTCTGTAAGGGAATCCTATATTTTTCCGGGGTATGCCGAGCAGCCGGTTGATTGCATTGATTCCTCTTGTGGCCAATAAGCCCACACAACGTGCAGTAATCTCCAAGCCGCTCATAACGAAAACTGATCCACAGAGGGTCATGTCCACTACGAGGAAGATGAAACCCCGGAAGAAGAGGTTGTGTTGCATCTAACTCCACCCGAAACCTCAAGAAAGGCTGACAAATAAGACCTTTCGTATCATGGTGATCTACTGCCAGAATTTTACCTAACCTCTGAGCAATAATCACAGCATTTACAGCAGCCATATTTTGACCTGGGAGTCCATGAACCTGAACCCAAAAGGAGCAAAGGTTGAGATTGACCTCGTCGAGAGCAAGATCAGGAGACCAAGGTTTTAATAGAAGAAGTGAACCACGAACATTCCAAGGCCCCTGATCAAGAATAGCTTGAACATGTGCTTGATTCGAAATACCAAACAAATACTTATGATGACCCACAACCGCAAATGAAATAGGAAGAGCAAATTTCCATGCATGTTGAAGTGTATCCTTAACTGATTGAGAGTTGATAGGTTTAGGAGAAAGAAGCTGACCCAACAAAGAGAAAGCACCATGATGGTGATGCGGAGAATCAGTAATAGTAGCTAGCAGAGGACTATCAAGATCCAGAGCTTCAGCGCTCTGGATCAGTGCTTGAAGGGAAGCAGGAAGATGATCCATGAAGAGAAGCCAAAAGAAGAAGGAAGGAACCACTCCACTGAAGGAACGAAAGAGAAGCTCTTGAGGGAGTTGCAGAGCGAGAATCAAAGCGTTATATATATATAATAAATTTAAATGAATATATTTTTTCTTAATAGAGGGGCATAAAGGGAAAATTTGTTTAAAAAATCACGTGGAAGTCACGTGACTTCACTTCCGTCATTGATTTAGAACGGAGGCTGACGGAATACCCTACATTGAACGGTTTTAATAAATTCATACACTCGATTGAACGTTTTGCTACATTAGTACTCTTAAGTGAAAAAACGCTATAGTTGCGTACCCTTTTGTGAAGTTTCTCCTTTTTATTATTTTTTAATTGAAAAATGACACGTGATAGGAGTATTATAGGCATTTTTTGTCAAATTGGGCATTTTTGAAACTTTTTGGTAGTTTGGGGGGCCAGAGTCCAAGAGTTGGTAGGGGCTACCTGTAAAAAGACTGGTAGTTTGAAGAGCTAAATTGTAATTTTTCCTTTGTTATTTTTTTTTTAAATGATTAATTTGACATTTTAACTCTTAAAATCAAGGTAATTTTGGTATTTTAAATAAAAAAAATTTGCTCGTGTGGGCCACATGTAGTATTTTCAATTTATTTTATGGGAAAAATGTAAAATTGGTCAATGTGGTTGGCCCAATTTACAAATCAATTCTCGCAAGCCACTTCCAATGGGGTGGCTATCGGTTTTTTTCTTTTTTAAATAATTTTTTTAGTTTAATATATATATTATTTAAGAGTAACACATGTCGCGTTTTTATTGGGTCTGACATAGCAACAAAACATATTATGTTAAGTTGTGGGCGAAAATTGATTCTAATGAGTAAATTGTTATTTTTACCTCCTACAGGGACCTCTGAATTTTCTTTTAAACATTGAGAGCGATTTGTAAATTAAACTAATTATAGAAACCAATTTTACATTTATTTCCCCTATTTTAATGTCAAATACCAACAAATGGTGCCATTAAGGTACTTGGAAAGCTCACAAATGTTTTATTTTTATTTTTATTTTTATAAGTACTTTGAACCAAACCAAACACCAAAGAAATTGGTGTGAAATACAGGAAAACAAGAAAAACAGGAAATAAAGGTGGATCTTTGCCGCTGTCAATTTGGATTGAGGAACCGGGAGATAAACTAGGAGGGTAGTTAGGAATGCTGCCAGAAGAGACTCCAGCTGCGGCCCTTCATGCCAAATAATGGACACAGAAGTTTGCACTTCGATCAACTTTCCTAGCGGACCAGGAAAGATGGGGTGGAATAGTGTCAATGGAATTTTGGATTATAGGGGAAATTCGCCAATCCTGAGCCACCGAAGGATTTTGCAATGACAGAATAACTATTTGCGAGTCACCTTCAAAAATCACCCGAGTAAGCTTGAGAGAGATGGCCAAGGAGATAGCAAGTTGAGCAGCCAAAGCTTCACCTTCATTCGGAGTACATGGAAGACTGATGATAGATTCTGTTTGAAGAATTTTCCCTTGAGAGTTCCGACACACAATTGCCTGAGCTGAGAAGTTGGCCCGAATAGCAGTGTCAAAATTGATTTTGAAATAAGAAGGATCAGGGGGAATCCATTTTTCAATAGATGGTGCAGAGTTAAGAACTTTCCAAGCCCTGTAGTGATCAAGAGCAACCTTGTTAACGGTGCAGGACAGAGTTAAAGCGTCAAAGGAAGAACCTTCGTGAAATGCTTTATTTCGATGGGTCCAAAGAAGATCACAAGCCACATACGCAAAAATTTGGAAATAGTGAAGATCTGTCTAAGGGATCTGCAGATATTTGTCTGGAAAAAGAATGACCTTAATCCAATCCAACATAGTATGAAAATGAAACACTGCCGAATCCAACGGCCATGGGGAAAGCCGCCAGAGAATTCTCGCAAAACAGCATCTAAAAAACAGATGAGATAGGGAGTCCTCTCCGTTACTACACAAGGGGCAGTTGGAGAGAGAATCCACTGTAGAAAAAACCGAATTTACCCGTTCCCTAGTGGGGAGGATGTTCCATGCAATTTTCCAAAGAAATAATCTCAAGTGGGCATTTAGATTCAGATTCCAAATTTTCTTCCAGAAATCTGGGGATATACCCGGCAAGACAGGTAGATCATCTTGAGAGGATTTGATTTGGAGATAGGCCGATTTGGAGGAAAACTTCCCCGAGTTAGAGAAGGTCCAAAGAAATCGAGGCTGTGAAATCAAGGAGATACGAATTTTTGAAATCTCAGAAACCGAAACCTCATCAAACACAGATCGTAGGGCTTCCAAATTCCATTGAGTTGTACCAGCATGAATAAAATCCGACATAAAACCAACTGGGAATTCTCTATTATTCAGGAATTTTGGTTGGGGAAGAAATGAAGGCATAGTAGGAATCCATGTCGTTGTCCAAATCGGAAAGTCAGAACAGGTCGAAACCTGAAGACAAGCACCAGAGGCCAGCAGTGGTTTACACTTTTGAAGTCCTTGCCAAAACCAAGAAGCTGAGGAACTACTGGGGGCCGACAAAAAATTCCCATAAGAGATATATTTTGATGAAGTTGTTGAACCCAAACCTTAGGAGCCTCGTTGAGGAAAGTCTAACCAAGTTTAGTTAGAAGGGCTAAATTTGTAGATTTCATGTCCTGAATCCCCAAACCTCCTTGAGCTCGAGGCATATAGATGGAGCGCCAAGATTTGAGAGTCAGATTTCTGGATTTTCCCTTAGGAAAACCCCACCATAAATTTTTAAAGTGGCGATCCCAAGAATTACAAATGGAATTAGGGAAGAGGAAAATACTCATGACATAAGAAGGAATGGCTGCAACAGTAGCCTTGATGAGCATTGTTCGACCAGCTTGAGAAAGAGTCTTGGCGTGCCAACCTTCAATTTTATTCAGCACTTTATCCAAAATGGATTGGAAGGCCTGATTTTTGGATTTCCCAATAAATAAAGGAAGACCTAGATAAGAAGCAGACATTGAGGTATTTTTGAAAGGGATGATACCTTTGATGCTATTGATCGTAGAGGCCAAAGTATTCTTGCTAAAATGGATGGAAGATTTTGCCATATTTACTTTTTGACCGGACCAAGCACAATAGGAATCTAGACAAGATTTGATTGTACCAGCCTCTGTAGAGGTAGCTTTTCCAAAAATGAGAATGTCATCAGCAAACAGGAAATGGGAAATGGGAGCACAGAATTTCCCGATTTTGATGCCGTGGAGAAGGCCTATCGTTTCTTGTAGTTGAATTAATCGAGATAGGACTTCTGTTCCCAGGATAAATAAGAAAGGGGAAAGGGGGTCCTCTTGCCGAAGTCCCCGAGAGGGGGAGAACATTCCAAAGGGGGAACAATTGAGTAGGATAGGGTGAAATCCCAGTCTGACCATAATGGATAATAAAAAACTCCATTCCATCCTGTCAAAAGCCTGTTCCATATCAATTTTAATAGCCATAAGCCCACCTCGGCCCCATTTGGATTTAAGAGCATGCATTAGTTCATGTGCCATAATAGAATTGTCATGTATAGATCGTGAAGGAACAAAGGCCGATTGATGGGGAGAAATAAACAAATGAAGAAGCCCCTTAAGACGATTTGCCAAAATTTTGGAGATAATTTTGTAGATGATGTTACACAAATTGATCGGCCTAAAATGAGAAACCAAAAACGGCCCCAGTCGTTTAGGGATAAGAGCAATAAAAGTATGATTCTGCTCTTTTAGCAGATGATGATGGCTAAAAAAATCCCAGACACAGTTTAAGACTACCTCCTTAACAATGCTCCAATAAGTCTGATAAAATAGGCTGGTAAAACCATCAGGGACAGGAGCTTTAGTAGCACCTATGCTAAGAAGAGCTTCAAAAATTTCTTGTTCTAACGGAATACAACAGATATCTTGATTTATCGCATCCGTAATCATAGGATCGAATAAAGGAAGATGTTCCGAGGAATCAGAAGGCCCAGAAGAGGAGAATAAATTGGCAAAATGATTGTAGAAACTGTTGCCAATAACTCTGCGATCAGAAATCCACGTCCCTGTATTTAGTTTAAGAAAGTCAGTGGCATTCCGTGTACGTTTGATCAAAGTAAAAAGATGAAAATATTTGGTATTGAGATCTTTGCACGTGAGGCAAGTGTCTCCCAAAGATCACAAATGTTAATTTGAAGGGATAAGTGCAAATAAAGTGTCACCTTGAAGAAACTAACGTGGCGTTTTGCATAGAGAATCTAACTAAACTCAAAGACCATTTCTAAAATATCCTAACGTTTCTCTTTTAAAGTACATAAATAAGCCTGTTTGATACAAAAACATTTTTAAAAAATTTAACAAAAAAATGATAGGAAAGAAAAACTATAGCATAAATCATGATTTTTCTTTCATTTCTCAAAATAATATAAACTTTATATACTATTTAATTTATTTCCTCTATTTTTAATTTATAACCAAATAAAATCTATTCATATATATACATTATTTTTGACTTGCAAAACTTTTGAAAGGCTTGAGTTGAGATGAAGAAGAGCTATTGGCCGGCATTTTCAAATATTATTGGTGGTAGTGGACCCGCAAAGCCTCCATCTATATATATATAATATATATATGCCAACAACTTCATCTCCCTTTTTTCCTTCTAGCTGTTTTTTTTTTTTTTAATTTATTTATTCGTTGCATCAGTACCTACCCAAACTCTGAAACTTCTCAACACTAGAGTATTTCCACAACTTCGATCATTTGTCTTCTTTCATTTCTTTCTCTTTTTTTTTTTTTTTTACGTTTTCGTTGCATGGCTGACGATACCTACCCAAAATTTAAAGCTCTCAACACGTTTTCTCTCTTTTTATTTATTTTTTATTTTTCAACTTCATTTGTCTTTGTTATTGTTGTTGTTGTTTCTTTTTTTCGTTGCATGTCTGACGAAAGGCTGCTGTCGCCTGTCACTCACCTAGATGGTTTTTTTTTTTTTTTTTTCAATTAACTTCATGTCCTTTTATTTTTCTTTTTTCTGTTTTTTGCATGGCTGACGATGGTCTGCTGTCACTCACTTACCCAAAATTCGAAAGTTCTCAACAGTTTTTTTTTTTTTTTTGTCAACTGCCAGCAGTTAAACTGCATGGTTAATTTGCTTATTTTCAAAGTTTGGTTCCTTTGATTATCATTGTCACTATCATTAATTATTACAATTATCACTCTCCTGACTCTCCCATATTACATTATTAATTAGAAGAATCTCAAACTTAATTACTCTTTTTTCTTCTTATTTCTTTCTTTTCTCCACACGAAAGTGGTATCTTAAGTCATTGCACTCGATCCATAATGGACAACATACTAACCCATTAGAAAGATCGACCTCCTTTGTAACACTGTCCTTTTCAATTAGCAAAAAAATAATATATACATAGAAAGGAACTTACAACTAACTCATACATATTCGCAAATTAAACAGGTTGCCACCAAATAATTTAAGATGTTAAATCGACGTACCATTTTTTGCTCCATTATTGACTGGATAATAGAGATTGATTTAGAATGTTATGATTCTAAGTGTCACACATGGATTAAGTACAATCTTAATTATGTGTATATAAGCTCTTGAGAACTCCCTCTTTGCAAGACGATTTTTAATAGCAAGTTTTACTTGAGACTTGTATTATTTGGTATTAGAGCCGCCACCATGTTGAGTATAAGATTGGACGCAACTCATCGAGTATGAGCTTGAACATATTGTAACTTCGTAGTTGAACCACGGAGGGAACGACCTATAGGCTGGATTAAAATGTCTTGATACTATGTGTGAAACATAGTGCATGTTTATAGTGTTACGTCATTAAAATTGATAGGTAAGTAGAGTTACCAAAAGATAAGTAGAGTTACTAAAAGATAGAGTGGGCTGCCATGGACGTTGGATGTGGAGTATGGTGGTATGTTAACCTCGTATATATAAACTCTTGGGCAACCACTTTGTAAAGAGATTTACGACCGAAACTTGTTCTCAATTAATTTTTGGGGAACCTACGTTTGTTTCCCTCAATCTACCGCCCTTGTTGCAATGTTCCCTTAATCTTTTAATGTAGTTAATGTACCCTATTGATACACACATAAACATGTATCTATATTAAAACTCACAATTATAAAGATTCAAGCTATATCTATTATAATAGGAATATAATTCCCTTTTATTGTTTCAAAATGCTCAAGATATTATCATTATGAAGTTAAGAACAATACTATAAATAAAAAATAAATGTGAAATTATACAAGTTTTTACGAACTATAATAGTCAATTAAGTTAGGTTTATACAAGTTCGGCATGTTTAATTAATAAATGAGCTTTAATTTCTATTCAAACTGGATTTATTTAATAAACAAATCTATAATAGGAAAACCAAGAAAATCTTAGGTCAATGGAGGAGGCCCTTGACCAACACCAAAGAGTAACTACAAATACAATTTTGCAATCTGCCAAAGCTTAATGGGTCCTATTTTCTCCGAAAGTAAAGGCAACGATGAGGCTGAAGCAAGAATATGGCTCATTGAGGTGAGGAGAGGGCTAAGATGTCATGAGAGAGAGAAAGTTTGTCTTTTTTTGATAAAAAAATATTGTCTATTTAATTGCAAAGAAAAAAGAGTATGTTTTTTTTTTTTTTTTTTAATATTATATTTTACTATATTCAAAATTATAAATATAGAAAAAGAAAAAAATTGAGTTTTAAAATTATGTTCGGACAGTTTTAGTGAATCTCTGAAACAAAATTTGAAAAATATGTTTTGGAGTGTGAATTAAATTGAATATAATTGAGAAAAAAAATATATAAAAATGATTTTTTTTTTATTATTATAAACATATAAAAATTAATTTTTTTTTTTTTAAAAAAAATGAGGTGGTTTTCAAACCACCCCTAAGGGTGGCCAACCACCCCCAACAATTGTTTGGGGGTGGTGCGGCCACCCCCGAATTAGATGGGGGTTACCGACCACCCCCGAAACCGCTTGGGGGTGGCAATCACTCTTTTAAGGTGGCTCAGCCACCTCCAAATCAGACAAGTCCACCCCCGAAAGTCAATCGGGGGTGGATCAGACACCTAGGGGTAGTCCAGCCACCACCTCCAAATGCTGAAGGATGGCTCAACCACCCTTGGGTTTTTATTTATTTTTGAGTTGAGTTAAATTTTGTTGAGTTAGGTTAAAAACGGGTCAAAAAGTATGTCGGGTAAAACCCGAATACAATTTTAATTTTAAAAACCCACCCAAACAACATTTTCAAACATAATACAATATAATTAAACACCCAAACACACCCTAAGTTTTCTATCCTTCCTAATTTTTATTCAAAGTTTATGTTATAGTTTTTAGTTTTCAATGAAACTATATAAGCGTGATTATCAAATTTCCGTTGGATTATGTCAAACACACGTTTTGCATAAGAATATTGTTTACACAACTTCTAATACGCATGAAACGTGTATATATATATATATATATATATATATATATATATATATATATATATGGGCACATAAACATAATTAATATGCATGTTGTCACGTGTTAATTATGCTTAAACTATAAATTAGTTTTATAAAATCATGCTTAATTAATTTGCATGTGTTTGTTTTTAATTAGGATTCATGAGCATGAGTAAGAATCACATGTGTGTTTCGCCCATAGTGATGGTCGAATTAAACCATTTATATAATGCATGCAATTAATTTTTTTTAAGCCCGGCCAAAACTGAATATATGTGTTAATGTAACAAATATTTTTATAAGAAGAATTTTCAAAAATTGATTTTAATTGGAATTGAAATTCCAAAGGCCGAAATTTTAATCCAAAAGCCCTCAAAGTATTTTTAAAAACCCAAATAAACATTTAATACATGTTTTTCCTAGAAATGAGAAGAAGAGATTAGAGGTTTCCCAACTGGAGGGGAGCCCTGCCCATAAGAAGGTGATGGAGTTTTGTTGAGTCAATACTAACTCCCATATCTAAAAATAAGAAGATAAATCCATGTCATTTATAGTTTAAAAATCTTCATAAATGTAATTGTCTTTTGTGTAGGAATTAGTCCAATCCAACAGACGAAGGTACAACAAGACCGTCAACTATTTGTCACATTTTCTAACCAAGCTTTTTGTTTATATCATTTTTTTTTATTTCTTTTTAAAATATTTTAAAAAAACTACAAACAAAAGTCAAAGCTAAATTTTAAGCTTAAAGAATATAAAATTACAATAAATTAGACCCAAACAATAAACACTAAAAATAAAAAAAATAAAAAAAAGCCAAGAAGAGACAATCAATAAACACTAAATTTTCAGGCCGTGCTTGACGGCGCCTGGGGTCTACGGCGACGGATCTATTGCTGGGTGCTTCTGGTTGTGGCGCATGTCTTACACGCGCCGTTACTCTAATATTTTTATTTTTTTCTCTCTCTTTGTCATATTGGTATTCTTATCGTTTTGAGTTCGGAATAAAAACATTATAACTCTAATAATAATTAGAAAGCCTTGCAAAAATTAAAATATTAAAAATAAAATAGTCATTAGAAGATAATAAATATAATTTCCAAGTAATCCATCGACATTAAAAACTCGTTTGTCTCTTGGTTTTAATTTTGAGAAATTGAATGTACTCTCATTGGAAGTAGAGGTGTACATATAGATATCCGCACAGTTATTTGTGGTATTCTCATCTGCAAAATGCAGATGTCACTTCTAGATATCCGTATCCGCATCTATGCTGTTATTGCATTTATTATATGTTATCCGCAAATAGGTAATGTGCATATTTTAAACGATTTTTAAAATAATTTTAACTAATTTTTAGTCTTTTGGGATTGTTTTGAAAATATAATATAATACCAAAAATATGTAGAACCGAGAAAAAAGATGATGAATACGACCTCATAATATTTATAGTAATTAATGCTCACAAGAAATACTCTTAAGTCTTTTTTTATTCATAATTCAATAAACATAACAATCAAGCCAACAAATATAAAAAATATAAATAATCTAAATATTAGAAATTTCAAACATTAAAAACATAAATAGTTTAAATATTACAAATTTATAAGTGATATATATAAAAGATATGCAAATACGATTATTATACCTCAAAACAACTACCGACGTCAGCATCCACGCATGCTAATCTCGCCCGGATGTCACTCCTAATTGGAAGGTGGCATCTTCGGAATAAAAAAGTCCTTGGAATAATTAGAAAGCATACGTGTCTCTCATTTAGATAAAAGGTTAGCTAGAGACTTGGATACGTAATGCAGTCGTAGGGAGTTCAGCAGGTGACAGTACTTCACGACGTGACATGTGGATTGTGGTGGTGGTTGATGATGTTTCAGTCTCAGTAGGTACGTAGTTTAGCGGGGCCGGGGGGGTTGTTCACTAAAACCGTGCTTAGGACATGGCTTACCGCCTATGTACGAGGGATTTGCCTTGAAAAAAATATATATTCTGAATTTTATGATAAAATTCTTTTATTATTTATCAACCATACAGTTCCCCCAAAAAAATTCCGCCACTAGCTAGCTTTTAGGAACCTTTAAGGTATATATATTGTTCTTAATAAATTTACTAGTTACCTGAAAATAGTTATTTATTAGTCTCAAGATTAATACTAAAATATTTATTATTATCTCTGTTTTTTTAATATCATGATTATTTTTTTCCTATACAAATATAAAAGCTAAATAATATTTGCTTGCCATGAACTGGAACTAAAATAATATATTTTCTTATTTTGGTGTAAAACATTTTTAAGAAAATGTTTTTTTTTTTTTTGCAAGCGAAAATACTAATTAATAAAAAATTATTTTCTAGTTAATGGTAACTTTTTCACCATATGGAAGAAAACTGGCTTACGCCTTTAAAGAATCTATGTCATTTCTGAAGCTTGTCTCCTCTCTTTCCATATCCCACTCTCTTCAGCTACAACATCCCCTACGTACCTTGAAAAGGACCCTAGATGTCCCTTCCCATGAAACCATCCCCCTCTGCCTTTCGCTTGCTATCCCCCAATTTCATCTCAACTCTCTCTCACCTTGTGATGACCCCAACTATAGTAACTCAGTTCAAAAAAAAAAAAAAAAAAAAAAAAAAATGTTCAGTGGCATTTATGCTATTATTTCAAAATGATTAGTCAAATTATATATAATTGAAGCTTTTATAAAGCATAGTCTCGCTTAGTAAATAATCATTACAAGGCTTAGTACTTATAAGTACTTTTATAATCCATTAAGGCAATTCACGTCCCAAACTAACTAATTTTCGGAGGTGTGGGTTGTCAATATTGAATGGGTGGATTACAAAGGTGTTTTATGATTGCGAAGTCCCACTTTAGTTCATTACTATGTCAAATTAAGCTTTATAAGTGATTTTAAAAAGTTTCAATTATATTATAATTTAACTAGTCATTTTTGAATAACAATACAGGTGTGGCTAAAACTTTTTTTTTGATTGTAACAAGTGGTATTAACACCATGCGGTGCTTACACAATTCATGCCATGAGCCCCGACAAGAACATGCATCGAGAATTTGAGTAGGGGAGATTGAGATTCTTGATAAAGTTAATCAATTCCACATTAAGTGAGTAGATTGCCCACATTGAGTGAATAGATTATAAAGACGTTCTGTTAAGTCATACATTGGTTCTTTATAAGATGAAACTAAACTTTTTTATTTTAGGATGTTTTAATTATAATTTCACTAATTATTTTGAAGTAATAATATAAATTCAATTATATAACTTTCCTTTATATTTACACCCACCCTATAGAGGGCTTGGTTCTGACAATGGTGCGTCTTCCTTAAAAGCCCACTTGTCAACAAAGGAAGATAAATTTTGTTCCATCCTTTGTGTGTTGAAAGTTCAGTCCAGTGTGGTTCCCATAAGTACAAATACGACATGATGTAGGGCCATGTAGGCTATGTTTCTCGATTTATCTCAGCCTTTAACCCGGAGTAGGTGAGTCTGGTAATTCTTTCCCCATAAAAGCCAGACGCTAATCCACATTCACCGTACCCCGTGCCTCTCGTTTCTTCCATTACAAACACACTTCTCTTTTCCTCTCGGTGATCTCCTTTTCCAACCAACCCAATTAAATAGTTTGGTAGACATATCTCCCGGAGAGAAAGAGCCAAGATGCCAGTTGATTGCTCATCAGCTTCCGGCCTAACTGTGTGCGTCACCGGCGCCGGCGGCTTCATTGCCTCATGGATCGTAAAACTTCTCCTAGAAAAAGGCTACACTGTGAAAGGGACTCTAAGGAACCCAGGTAATTAAGTTGGACAAATAATCAGCACTACTTATATTATTAATTAAATCAGTGTCTCTTTGGTTTAAAATTTTTGTATTTATGGTCACAGATGATCCGAAGAATGCCCATTTGAAAGAGCTGGAAGGAGCTCAGGAGAGATTAACCTTATGGAAAACTGATCTTCTAGATTATGAGAGCCTTAAGGTTGCCATTGATGGCTGTGACGGTGTCATTCACACCGCGTCACCGGTGACTGATGATCCCGTGAGTTCTTCAATCTTCACCCTCTCGATCTCATTTTCTTTTTGATTGCTTCAAACAAAAGCAAATTAAGGAAAGATGCATGGCTTAGAACCAAAAAACAAAAGAAAAACAAAAAAAAAAGAAAAGAAAAAGAAAAGAAAAGAAAAGAAAAAAAAACCTAGTAATTGACATCATAAATGTGTCACTACCTTGAAAAATGTTTGTGGTGGCGGTTCCTGCAGAAACACTTGCCTTAGTATGATTATGGTCGTTGGTGGGCCCCTCTTGTGAAGACTTTAAATTGCAGGAATATCCACGTCATCATTACTAATGACCAAACTTTATGATTTTTTGGACAGCCGTTTAATTTTGTATTTTTGTGTCGTCCTTATTTATCTCTTTTTTTTTTTTTTTTTTTTTTGTAATGTTATTGGTCAGTCAACATATTATAATTTTTTTGGATTTTTATATTTTTGTGAAAGAGAATTGATGGCTCATGGTGTGGCTGTGATTTGAAGGAACTAATGGTGGAGCCGGCTGTGGATGGGACAAAGAATGTGATCATAGCAGCGGCCGAGGCCAAACTGCGGCGCGTGGTGTTTACGTCGTCGATCGGTGCGGTGTACATGGATCCTAACAGGGGTCCGGATGTGGTGGTGGACGAGTCATGTTGGAGTGACCTCGAGTTCTGCAAGAACACCAAGGTTTTCACCTTGTTTTTCTCCTTTTCCATGTCCTTAATAGCGATTTTAAAGCATACAAAAAGGAGAGGCTTTTTAAAAAATGCATGTTTTAAAGGGAAAATCATAGTTTTAACTGGCTGACGAATTATGATTTTATCGAATGCAATTGGATCCGTATAAAATTAAATTCTTAGTTCCATCCCGCCTTGAACATAAGATTAAGGGGGCCGGGTTTAATTTGGTAAAAAAAAAAATAGACGTTAAATATATATATTTGATTGGGAATTGAAAGTAAAAATATTGCAGAATTGGTATTGCTATGGGAAGGCAGTGGCTGAGCAGGCAGCATGGGAGGTTGCGAAAGAGAAAGGGGTGGATCTAGTGGTGGTGAACCCAGTTTTGGTGCTTGGACCGTTGTTGCAGCCAAATGTCAATGCTAGCGTCGTCCACGTCCTCAAATACCTAACCGGCTCTGCTAAGACATATGCCAACTCCGTCCAGGCCTATGTGCATGTTAGGGATGTGGCACTTGCCCACATCCTCGTTCTTGAGACTCCCTCTGCCTCTGGCCGTTACCTTTGTGCCGAGAGTGTGCTTCACCGTGGAGACGTCGTCCAGATTCTTGCCAAGCTCTTCCCAGAGTATCCTATCCCCACCAAGTAAGTTTTTTTTCTTTCTAACTATTATTGTTATTTTTGTTGATACAGTCGACCGCACACCATTGCAGATACAACAAGAAAGGACATGGGCAGGTGGCTTGCCGAATGGCTGGTAGTGGCCGTGAACACTTCGATGCCTAAGTCGACCAGTGTAATATTTTGGTGAAGCGTACTAGGCATTGGAGTGTCCACCGCCGACTTCCTCCGGCGAGTCTGGAAACCTGACTTTTCTTTCTTCTTTTTCTTTATTAGGTACGTGTTCAACATTTTTGAATTGGGTTAAAGGGAATTAGTCAACAAATAGTAGATAATTAAAATAATGAAAGCTTGAAGGGACAAAAAAAAGAGCATGCTATATTTTCTCACCTAAACACTCTACAAACTGTATAGTCTTTTAAAAAAATATAACAAAAAGGAAAATCAGCAAGCTAGATTTGACATATGATCGAGGAATTATGAGGTTAAGGACTATAAACAAATTAAACGGACAGAAATTTCCTCCAACCCATTTCCTTCTACCTGGGTTGGAGGAATTTCTTCTAATCAAGTTTTAATAAATTGCCGTGTGTCCCTATACCAAGTGCTTCTCACATCGCTTAACTTGCTATAAAGGGTTGCATTCATGTCATGTAATTATTTAAGGCTTCTTAATTACTTTCTTGGTATCGTGTTTAGCTCGAAGATTTGATGTCTTCTCACTGAATAGAATGATTAACTGCGTTATCCAGTTTTAAGGAAAGACTTGTAAATTTGTGGACGTGGAGTAGCAAAGCAGATAAGAAATACGAACCTCTTGTTTAGGTGGGGGGAAGTAGGTGTACCAACTTTTGACTTTATTTATGTGATGTACCTAAAACCTAGCTTGAATATTGGATTAAATATATGTAGAGCCCCCAAATATTTCGATCAGATTTAGAGCTTGTTTAGGTCGTTATTGGATTTTGATTGAACCCCACTACTCGAAAGTATTTTCCAATAAATAAATGCTTGTGGAGGTAGCTAGCTAGCGATGTCTCTGTCAAGCTTGGACCCTTGAGTGTGAGTCCCTCCCTCCACCGACCCTTGTTTCATGTCATTGCCCACTTCTGCCACAAAGTGAGTTGCAAGATATCATTTTGTTTTGTGGGTTTATGCTTTTATTGTATTTGGAGAGTTTGTTTTAATGAGTGCCCCGGACCCACTACAGATAGAGTAATCAGTAATGGATCCTGTGTTAGAACAATTTTTTAGTACCAAATAATTGACCAAATTGCACTGGGAATGCAAGTAATGGAGCATGTCCAAAGTGCCGGCGGAAATAACTTCGACGCTGTAACGGTGTTTGAAAGAAGAAATATAGATTTCTTAAGAAAGTTTTGAGTTAGGGGCCAAAAGTTCCGTTTACTTTTTTTGAACTTACCTATTGTAGTGGTAGTAAGCACGGTTATTATTCTTGGGGCGCCCTTTGCTTATCCAAATTTGTTAACAAACATAGCTGATCGTGTCGTCGATACTCAATAGGGCCGGTAATTTGGTATCTTTCTTGATGTTTTTGTTTTTGGAAAATAAATTGAGTAATAAAGTTTGTTTAACATTTTGGAAATGCTTATAATTATGTTATTGTCAAAAGTAAAATAAGTAAGGTTGGAATTAATGTGGTGTACGTAGGTGTTCGGATGAAAAGAACCCGAGAGCAAAACCCTACACGTTCTCGAACCAAAAGCTGAAGGAGTTGGGCTTAGAGTTCACGCCGGTGAAGCAATGCCTGTACGAGACCGTCAAGAGCTTGCAGGAAAAGGGTGTCCTTCCGGTCCCGACACAGCAACAAGAATCAATTCGAATTCAGTCCTAGATCTGCTCCATCGATCTCAAATCTCAATCCAAATCTGCTCCGACATAATTAATATTGTGAGCATTAAGATAATTATGAAGGTTGTAAAGAGTAAGAAATTACTGTGAGAGACTGTCAGGTGTTGCTGTTAGCATATATATTCTGATATATATCATGCTTGTTGTCTTGTTGATCGACTATTTGGGTTGAACGTACTAATTACCTATGAAAATGCAAAATTATATTCCGAAAAGTTGAAAAAAAATAAATAAATCAAATTTATTGTTATCTTTATTGTAACAGGAGAAGCTCTCTACAACCTGTTATGCAAGTATCAATGTCCTATTGTAATGCCCCGGATTTAACTTTAGAAAATAGAAGTCTTGACCCTTAATTTGGAAAATAAGACTAAATATAATGCTTTGGTTATTTAGTAAGAAGTTGGAAAAATTACAATTTAACCTCCCAAACTACCAGTCATTCTACGGATGGTCCTTCCGAACTACCAAGGCTTGAACTTTGACCCCCTCAAACTACCAACTCTTTCGAAAATGGTCATTCTGTTATTTTGGATGGAAAACACACTACATGCCTTGCACGTGACTTAACAAGGCACAAACTCCCGAAAATGCCCTTAGGAAAAATTACAATTTAGCCCCCAAATTGCCAGTCATTTTATGAATAGCCACTCGAACTACCAGCGCTTGGATTCTGGTCTCCCAAATTACCAAAAAGTTTCAAAAATGCCAAATTTATCGAAATATGCCTATAATACCCCTGCCACTAGTCATTTTCAATTAAATAATAATAATAATTAAATAAAAATAACTAAAAATAACGAAAATTTTATTTTTTAAATTAAGAATAATCTCACTTGATTAAAATTTTATTTTACTTTTTTTTTTTAATCTTTTCTCAAAATAAAAATATGAACTCATTTTTTTTTTTAAAAAAAAAAAAAAAAAAAAATTAGATGTAATCATTTTAAAAAAAAAAAATCACTCCTTTTGTATTTTGTTTTTTTTTAAAAAAAAAAAAAAAAAATTTAACAGAGTTTTTGTCATATTAGCGAGTTAACAAATCACTCTCTAAAACAAATTTTATTTAATAAAATCTTTATCCAAAATTTGTGATCCAAATTACGTTTTGATTTGATTTAATCAAGGTTTTTATAAAATAGACTAAAAGAGTTATGCCTTTAAATATTTAAAATGGTAGAAAAAAAACTACATATTATATTTGATATATACACTAGATTATGACAAAATTATATCATAAACATGGGCATTACTTTTTTTGGATTTACTAACCGATAAATTACTACTGGTTTATAACCTTATCAATCTAACGACTTACAATAAAGAACTGTGAAGGTAGACAGCCAAGATCTGTCCACAATAGCGGCTCTAAAAAATTAAAAAATTAAAAAATAAAAATTGGTGTTTAGGGGTAGCTTGCGCGAGCCACCCCCAGAGGTGGTGCGGCCACCCCCTAGGGCTGGGAAAT
This sequence comes from Alnus glutinosa, assembly GCF_958979055.1. Taxonomy (NCBI): domain Eukaryota; kingdom Viridiplantae; phylum Streptophyta; class Magnoliopsida; order Fagales; family Betulaceae; genus Alnus; species Alnus glutinosa. The sequence continues at coordinate 28,807,969 of NC_084888.1, forward strand.
AGTATTAGCTTAGCAACAACCACTCAAGTAAACAAGCATGGGGGCGAGGCAGTTCCCTGCCGACATGCTGTTCGACATCTTTTCCCGATTACCCATCAAGTCGCTCATGTGCTTTCGGTGCGTCTCTCCTGCGTGGCGTAGCATAATCGACGACCCATGCCTTGCGTACATGCACCAACTCCGATGCCCCGATGAATCCAAAGTTTTACTTCTCGATCCTCCCAAGCACGAACCGGCCGACGTGATGTTGCAAGAAGACAGGGTGTTCTTCAAGTATGCTCCACCAACAGACAATACCACGATTCCAAACCAAGTCACAACAGGTACATTTCTTCACTATCATCTCCATATTCAATATTCAAAAGCAAAGAAAAAAAGCTGAGCAAATAATAGTAAGTTTTTGGTGTCACTTTGTCTAATAATCGTCTAAACCAATGGAGCATTGGCATGACAAAGAACTTCATTTGTCCAAGGGTGCAATGAATCCCATCGTGTTGACCGCAAGCAAAGTAGTAAGGCTTCCACTCTTTTAGCATGAATGTGAAGCCATGCCAGCCTCCTTGTGTCACGTCGGCCAACATCTACGCTCCTGTTAAGTTTCACGTTAAGAAGCTTCGAAAGTTTGGTAGCAAGTATACGCTGTGAGGAATTGTGGTATTGTCGATCTGTTGGTGGCCGGAGCATACTTGAAAAAGAACCCGTCTTCTCTCAACATCGCGTCGGCAGGTTTGTGTGTGGGAGGATCGAGAAATAAAACTTTGGGTTCTTCGGCGCATCGGAGTCGGTGCATGTACGCAAGGCATGGGTCGTCGATTATGTTGTGCCATGTTGGAGAGACGCACTAGAAGCACATGAGCGACTTGATGGGTAGTCGGAAAAAGATGTCGAACAGCATGTCGGCCTGAAATTGCCCCGCCCTCATGCTTGTTTACTTGAGAGGTTGTTGCCAGGCTAATACTATTTCCCGGCCATAGGGGGTGTCCACGAGCCACCCTAGATTAAATCTAATATTTTTATTTCGAGAAAAGATTAAAAAAGAAGAAGAAGAAGAAGAAGAAGAAAAAGTAAAATAAAATTTTAATCAACTGCGACTATTCTCAATTTAAAAAATAAAATTTTAGTTTTTATTTTTTTTATTTTTAATTGAAAAATGACACGTGGCATGAGTATTATAGGAATATTTCGACAAATTGAGCTTTTCTGAAACTTTTTGTTAGTTTAGGGGGCCAAAATCTAAGCTTCGTTAATTCAGGAGGCTATTCATAAAATGGCTGGCAGTAATAATATTGAATCTCATAAAGGAATATGGAAGTGTGATAAGAATCATAATAAAGAATATTATTATTTTTATTGTCCATGAAGGGTAGTAAGAGTGTGATTCATTCAGAAATTGAAAGTCATTTCGTGTGAGTTTTTTGACGAAAAAATTATCACATAATCTTTCATGTGTCAGGAACACGTGGTAAAAATTTGGAGTTGATCGGAGATCGTTTCAGGTAACAATTAAAAAAAAATTACTTGGGGCAAAATTTTAGGACACTAAAAGAGGGGGTCAAACAAACTCAATGCTTCCGGTCACTCGTCAAAATGATCGTCTCGGAGTCCTCTACCTGTACATGCTCGTAAAATTTCGTGACAATCAAAGGTTAAGAAGGAATTGAGAGAATTAGAGTATTATAACAATAAAATATGAAGAAGTAATAAATTATTATTTTTAAATAAAAAATAAATAAGGACATGTTGTGGTGCAACATTTGCACCACAGCAACCAATAGGAGCCCACTTGCTAGGCACCAAATGATAGGGGTGTACATGCGAATGTGGTTATTTGGAATATCCGTATTTACATCATGTTTTTACTAATTGCATCTGTGCAATTATTATATGCGATTATTATCCAATATTTGCATATTAAGTAATGGGTCTCTTAGGCCTATTTTAATCTTTTGAAACTTCTTTGGGTCACTAATAAGGCATATTTTAAATAATTTTAAAAATAATAGTAACAAATTATATGAAACAGATCGAACATTGAACATCAACATATATTTGCACAACACTAACACTAAGAGATATAAACATATAATTGGACTATAAACACATATCAAACACCAAATAATAGTGTTGGACTCAACGATACACATTACACAATTTGAGAGTATGAGATATGAGAAAAGTAGAGATGAGAGGCGAGAGAAAGAAGATGGTGACTTTAGGCTCTAGCGGCGTCATGGTGAACTGGTGCGGTGAATGAGTGAACTATGAAGAAAAAAAGCTTAAAACAATGTAAACATAATCTATACCAAAACGACGTCGTTAAGGAGAATTTATTAAATATAATATGTATTAAAAATATAAGTGATATATAAAGTGTATGCGGATGCGGTTAATAACCGCATCCGCGTACCCTAAAATTACTATTTGCACCTGTATTTACATGTGCGAATAACCGATAGCAGATAGTTGCGGATAATAAATACATTCGGTTAATACCCGTTTGCATTTACATTTCTAATAAAAGGAGAGGCTGGCCCTTCTTTTCTCACACAATTGTGAGTAGAAGAGGAGAGACCCGTGAGGGCATGCTGAGAGAGAAAAAGAAGAGAAGGAGAAAAGAAAAGAAAAGAAGAGACGAGAAGAGTGAAGGAAAAGAAAAGGAGATAGAAAGAAGAGAGGAAAATGAGAGAAAAAAGAAGGAGCCATGGGAGAGAGAGAGAGAGAGAGAGGAGAAAATGAGGGAGTTGCTTATGTGGCGCTGGTGAATAGTGCTCTGGGGTTCGGAAAGACAATTTTTACAAATTAGTTCAACGAGTTTCTCTCATGGTTCTCTTCGATTTTGTGTATATCCGTTTTTTCAAATTAAATCATTATGATGCCTAAATTAATCTGCGAGAATTAACTTAATATTTTAGAATATGTATTTATATAATGTTAATTGAACAATTATATAAAAAATTATAATAGCGTCAGTGTAATGCCCAAATAAAACTGGTAATTTTACAATAGCATCGTTATAATGTCCGAATAACATTAGAATATTTTAATGACATATATATATATATATATATATATATATATATATATATATATATATATATATATATATATATATATAGCTGTAGTAATGCTTGTATAAAAAAATAAATATAAATACTACAATAATCACCATAATGCCCGAATAGCATTATCGCGGTGCCATGCTTGCGAGATATTTACAATTGTAAATATGTTGTTATGTTACGCATTTTAGGACAGAGTATAGGGTTAAAATTAAGAGGCCGTTATTTTAGCATTTTAAAACTAATTTAAAACAGATATACTGTCGCACGTAAGTGTACTGAAATGCAGTGAATACTAGAATCAATGAATAAGAGCGGGAGTCTCATTTAGTGGTCTACGGACAAAAGCTAAGTATAATTACGTCCTGAGACTTGATAATTATTTTTATATTTGATATTTGTTTTAGAAATCGAGCATGATTATTTTATGAATTAATATGGTTATTTACTTTTGATGAGTTTTATATGTTTTAAGATGTTTATTAAATGATTTTGTATGAGGTGAAATGTTGTTAATTACTTCATGATTTATGAAAAGAAGAAATAGATTTAGCCTCATCATTTTATGAGATATACACCATTTACTTTTTATAAGTTTTATGATTTATGAAATGAAAGATAACATGCATCATGATCATATGATACTTAATGCATACATGTTGCATTAAATGAGAAAAGACTTATGCACACTGTTGTGCAGGTTTGTAGACACATGGGGACCCACCACATGGGTTCCACCCCATGTGTCTACAAAAGTGCACAACAGCTGCACAACTATTGTGCACCAATCAGTCTTCGCATTCAATGGATAATAAGACAAGTAATGAAGTGGGAGTCATGCCACAACACGAGAGCCAGTCCTAATGCTGAGAACATAAACAATAATAAGAAGCGCATTAAAAGAATAATAAGACACGTAATAAAGTGGACGTTAGGCCTAAGCATGGGAGCCAGTCCTAGTACTGAGAATAGAAATAAGAATAGAATTAGGCGCCAGGCCCAGGCTTGAGAGCCGGTCCTTAATAAGCCACTAATAAGAGGAGCCAATCCTCAAAGAAAGCCGTCGAGAGCTAGTCCCAAGAGTAATGCTGTAAATGAACAAAATTACTCGTGAGCTCGCTCGGGATTGGCTCAGTTAAGCTCGACTCAAACTCGATTTGGTTATTAAACGAGCTGTTCCTGAACACGAAATTATGCTCGATTATTAAATGATTAATACTCGTATAAAACTCGGTTCGCTCGAGAGTGAAACCTAGCTATCTTTGGTCGTGTGATATTGTCTTTTGTGGGGGGGAGGGGGGGCGTGCTAGCCAAAACGTTGTCTTGGGTGGTGAGGTTGTCAAGGTAGAAGAAGAGATTGTAGACAATTTCAGAAGTACCTTAACGAGCCGAGTACTCGATAAGGCACTTGACTCGACTATTGGGCGAGATCGGGTTCGAGCTCGTAGAAGAATTTTCCCTTGTTGAGCCGAGCTTAGCTTTTGATACTCGTCACAAGCTCGACTCGAGCTCGAGTTTGTAACGAATGTAAACAAGCCGAGCTTGAACAAGCACTACTCACCTGAGCTCGGCTCGTTTACAGCCTTGGCCTGGGCCAAGAGAGTAAGTGAGAAAACAAGAATAAAAAGTGCATCTAATAAGATTTATTGATGTTTTATGATCTCTTGCTTTAGATGTACTTAGGGCTGTAAATGAGTAGAGTTATTCGTGAACATGTTCGGACTCAAGTCGAATTAACTTGACTTGGGATTGGTTTGTTTATTAAACGAATAGAGCTTAAACAAAAAGTTTAGGCTCGACTCGTTTAAGCTCGTATAACTTCATTTTTATTCTTTTTATAATATTGTTTTTAACTTTATTATGAGAACATATTAAGTATTTAAGGTTATATGTAGTAAAAGAAAATGTCAAGAAAAAAGCTAATGGGGTTTTTATTATGTATCATTAAACAAATTTACGGTACTTATTTTATTAGCTATGCTTTTATATGAAAAAAAACACCTACAAAAGCATGCTCATACATATATATGAGCATGCTTTTATAGGTGTTTTTTTTCATATATATATATATATATATTAAAAAAAAAAAAAAAAAAAAAAACAAGTATAGATGTTATTATAATCACGAGTAGAGATACACTCTAAAAGCATGCTCATAATAAGGACAATGATTCTTATACTTATACTTAGATTCTGTTACAGGTTCAGGGATAGATATAGACCCGCTAGCGAGCTGAGATGTCTCCTATTGAGGATCTCAAGAGGAGTCTCTAGCCTATGGACTGCTTACTAGTTACAAGTCTGTCTTGTTAGTTTGTTTTAATATGCCACTTATGGCATATTTTATCAACTATGGTCTAACAGATAAGTTTTATTTTTTAATAGAAGCTCTGGTATAATTCATTGAAGATTTTTTAATGCAATTATAAAAAGAAAAATTTATTCCGCTGCACCATTTGAGGTGCGTCACGACTCATGTGAAAATTTAATTAAATTCTATTTCGCCCTTGTTACGAAGGGCGGGGCATTACATTTATTATGTAACATAGTTTTCATTTGTAGATATTAGCAACATTGAGGTGCATCCCTTGAAGTAAAAACTACAAGTCCAGAAGTTTCAGTCTTCTTAATCTAGCTTACCCAACTAACCATCAGTCTTCTTAATCTAGTTTTCATCTGTACTTCTCTGAGGCAACTGCATGCTTGCTATATCTTCTCTTTGTGGAGAATACACTGATGCATTAGCTGGCTCATCGGCCATTTGTCTACTTTCAGGAGTTGTTAATGCCAGAAGGTGCGTAGATTTCTTGTTACTGCGGAAAACCAAATATGCAATTCCAGCCAAATAAATTCCCAAACCTGCAAATCCAAATATTCCAAGAAACACAGTAACCACAAGTTTCAAGTGGCTGTGAAGAAGCAAGTTGATGAACCCGGTTGTGAGATAGTATATATTTATGGCCATGATCAGGAAACCAATGAACCAAGTGACAGCTGAAATCTGCAATAGAAGATGACACAAATTAATGAACAAATACTTATAAAATGAGGAAATGGCAGCCCTTCTGGTCTGATCACTTTTTAGGAGAGTTGGATCACATGTCACAATGTCTAATTGGTCAGAAATCTATCCCTCTGTCACTCTCTGCCTCTCTCAATCCTTACATAAATAGGCCAGATGTCTAATTTTGGTCAGCAATAGAACTACTTGAAAGATCCTCAAAAGATTTCTATTGCAATGTTCACATGTGAGTGATGCAATTGGTTAAGTGGTCGAATCATACATCTATTGATTCTTTTCCGATCGAGATGTACAGATCCATGGGTCTATATAGATCCTATCCTGTTCATGGATTAACTAAAATGTGCAAAAGTAGATAATAGTGTAGATATTATTGGGTTCAAACCTAATAACTTAGTCTTTTGGCTAAGTGGTGTACTAAGCTCTCAATAAAAGACTCTTCATGATGTTCACACTCAACTCTCACAAATCGAAATGAGTTACTAATTTCCAGTTTTTGATAACCATTGCATTTTATTAGTTGCAGACTGAAAATTTGACCAAAGAAAGTATAAAGAAATTTTCAATATCAAAATAAGAAAATATGTGCACATTTATGTACAATATGCCAATTTAGTCACTTGTGTCAATAATCTTCCCAATCAGAACAACTAGTAGTGTGTATTTAGTTCGTGGTCATGCAATTTTTCAAACGACTCAAATATATCAGACATAATGGATGGATCAAGTATGTAAGGGAATAGCAACATAAGTTGCCACTCAAATAAAATCTTACCATTTTAGAGTTTCCATACATCCCCATCTTGGTCTTACTGCTGGTGAACTTGAGAAGTGGAATGAGAGCAAAAGGGAGCTCAAATGATAAAATCATCTAACAAACACACAAAAAAAGGTCAAGCTGCAGCATGAACTAGATATACGAACAAGAACATAATTCAATTTTGTGAATAATTGCATGTTCAAAAGTGAAATTATGATGTCACTTTTAACCAGAAATTTAAGCCTGCCAGTGATGTATGTGAAGGATAACTTCTAGTCATTTAGTTTTAAAGCGAGGAAAGTCTATAACGGCGTGGGGCTTAAGTTCTATTTGGTATAGCAAGGGACCATAATGGAGAACTAAACAAGTTTAACATCAATTTATTTGCCTGAGAAAATTTTTAGCAGAAAGGTTTCTAGCTTTGACTTACAAAATACACTTTTCTAATTCTAAAAGGTCACTGAAACATTTGAATAAATGGGGGACAAGCCTAGGCTACATTCGAATATTGGATGGTCCAGTGTCTTATAAATTGCATCCGAAGGTAAAAAAGGGCCGTTATGAATCAGCTATTGAAGTAATGAGAGACATTAAGAATCGGTATATGTTCATGTTAAAAGTCCCCTGAAATAATGCTGCTTCATTACTTTACTTATCATTTGCAAGTAAAAGAGAAATAACAGTCGAGAATATCTTACCGATGCAATGATTATTAGCTTTCCAGCCCCACTAGAGCCACCAATTAGAGCAACAATTAAACTAGGGACTATAGCCAAGCAACGAGTTAAAAGGTTTCGAAGCCATGGTTCCAGTCGTAAATCGAGAAATCCCTACAAAAATAAGATGAGCCATGCCAAAAAAACTAGAGTCATGATCAGGAAACTCAACCAATTATATATCCATGCAATGGGACTGCCATAAATAAATAGCAGTTATAAAGTGATACTTATTGAAGCATTAATTCTTGCCAAGACTTATAAGCTGAACTTGACACAAAGAAATTTTACTAATAAGAATCCAAATTCTAAATAACAGACCAGGAATGTCATACATGAAGAAAATATCCATAATTTAAGTTACCAAAACATAAGAAAGGATGATTAAAAATATAGTTTTCTTCTTCACCGGTAGTTCATTCTATGAGAGGAAACTGACAGAACTTATCTGTATCATCTGATATTAAGAGATAAGGCTAGATGAAATTAAACCAACTTCATATTTTAACTTCAAATTCCAACACGGAGAACTGTTTGAGGTTGAAATTTAATATTGTCCATTGGAAAAATAGAAGAACGGAAGTATTCTCAGACTACAAACTATATATAATCAATTAGCAGAATACCTGCATAACATATTGCCCTGCATATGTTCCTGTTATAGTAGAACTCTGACCTGATGCCAGCAAAGCAATTGCAAAAAGTTTTGAGCTCCAACTACCTAAGACATTCTGTAAAAGATAAATAAAGACCAAGATTACAAATCATCTGCATTAATAGTGATTCAGTGAAAAAAATGCAAAACTACAATATGAAAACTGAGATTACATAAGCATCAACATTTTCTGTGAAAAACCAAATGCCAGGACTGAGAACAACAATTGGCTAGCAAATTTGGCTAAGTCACATACCTCTAGTAAAAATGAAGCTTTGTTCAAGTCCAAGTCCTCGCAGCTCTTCTGATCTTCCGCATTCAAATTTGAGGAATTACAAACTGCGCCACTGACGGAAATGATGGATACATTAATGAGGAAAGCCACCATTAGCGCAAAGGCACTCTCTATCAGATAGAATCTGCAAGCCTCCTGTGAAATATTATGTCATCAGATGCTGCTCTACCATATTTCCAGAATTCTATTTGCAGGAACCAAAATGATAAGAACTCCCTTAAGCGAAATAATTGTCTTTAAATAAGCCTTAAAGAGCTGGTTTGATTCAAGTATGCTTCACTAATTAAAGTTGTATGGCTTCTAACCAAAAAGGGAAAGAGAGAAGGGGAAGGAAAAGTTATAAAGTTTTATGGCATTGAAACACATTTCTATCCAGATAAAGTAACAATGACGGAAGCATTAAAAGAATGAAGAGCAGTTTCAGCGTACAAATGACTCATTAGACTATCATTTGTAGAAACATGAGTATATTACCCAGGTGACCACCGTATCATGCCAGCCCCTCGAACAAGAACACACACAACAGAACTAAAAGATTAATCTGATAAAATTTTCCAACCAACAAATCTCTTTATACAGAGGCTATATAGTAAAAAAAATAAATGCCTCTAATATCATATGGCTAATTTCTAAACAAAGAGACTTAGGAGTGTCCAAAGAGCCATATCATTTGATTATGAAAATTTTGAATTAGTTTGCATTTGTAAGGAGACTAGCCTCAATATTAAATGCTTGATTAAGTTTTAAACATTAATGTACAGTATGGTGATATCCTGAGCACGCCTTTATATAAAAATAAAAACAGAGAGAGAGAGAGAGAGAGAGAGAGAGAGGAAAGTTAAAAACTTGTCCACTAAGGTAAACATTTACTTTGATGCCTCGAACAGATCGTGGTATCTTCCTAGAGAGCACCAATGCTGAATGAAGAAAGAGATTGTGCCTGCAGCAAGTATATAAAATTCAATGAAAATGAGAATTACTTAGGGGAAGGATATAGAATTTCTGGAAGATATGAGAAACCTACGGCATAACCATCGCACCGAGGAGTGAAATTGCAAGGCCAGTAGCACCATTTCCTTTGAGTTGGGGAACAAAAAGACCTTTTAAGACTTCGGTAGCAGCAGGCTTTGCATAGCCAAGCTCTGCTAAAAAACATCCAGCAATTGTAATTACAAGAAATGTAATCAAGAATTCAAGTTTCCTGACCTGTAAACAAAGGAAAAATAAAATAAAGGAGAAATCTTAAAGCATGATTTGCTTTTACCTAAAATTTTATCTGCATCAATTACTGTTATTACCAATATCTCTTTGGGTCAAATACGTAAGGTATATAGTATTCCATAGTTTTAAACCATTATATATAGCAGGAAATATAGATTATTGAAAGGATATCAAGATACCCCATATTGCTGTAACGCTAGAAGAACCAATGTACTAAGCCCTGTCAGAAGAACACCACACCATACGGGAATGCTGAAGAGCATGTTCAATGCGAAGGCTGTACCAATAACTGAAAATAGGAAGAAGCAGAGTCAGAATGATTTGGACAGCTATAACATGAACAAAATTAATAAAGCAAAGCTGCATAGATTTAACACAACTCGTATTTCTGCCCATCTTAAACACTTCAAAACGTGAGTCAGATGACTAAAGAATATACGTACAGAAACACATTCACACATACATCAAGATTCAGAATAATCAACAAAAAATATACATTGGAAGTCTGCTTCCACAAAGTCTGTCTAACTCTAAGAAAATATTAGCCAAGTCCGTTTGCACGCAACACAAATTCCAGGAAAGGTAGATGCAACAATGTTGTTGTTGTGCTATGATTAATCATGATAATGAAATGTCACACCAATGAAAAAATGTATAGCATGAGATTAACATGGCTACTATGTCTAGCATGGAAACCAGCAAAAAGAAAGCATTTCCTTTTTATGTTAATATTTCTCAATCCTACAGTTCTATAACACCAAAGGAAACATCAGAAAGAAATGTACCACGACAGAACTCTTACCACCAGATTTTTCATTTATTAATTACTATCATTATCTTCTTTTGGAAGGTTCACAAAAACAAAAGCTGTCTGATACAATATGAAAATAACCTATATTTAGCAAACAAATAAATTAAGAGATTATATATGGATGGCGAAGGTGTAAAAATAATCAATCAAAGTTGGAATTCCTCAAAACTCTGTTTGAGTAGTCAATAAGGCTAAACGAAAGTCCTCATATCCATATACAAAAGGAATAGATTCGAGGAAAAATAAGATAAAATAAAATAAAAAAGATGCAATAACCTCAAAGCCTTACCAACCCCCTTGAGGGCCAAACATCATAAATCTTATTTATTTCTCTCACTTTTGGGTTCTCTTGTATACTTCTTGTGTAGTAGGGTTATGCCTCTTTGCACTTTTTAAAAAAATTTATCTCACTTTTGGGTCTTCTATGTAAACTGTATGCAATAACATCGTCTCAATCTCACTAGTTCAACCAAGTTCCTTTAATCCTTTTATTTGTCCCTTGCCGTTTAAGACTCATCAACTTTGACAACTGCCCAATTTGAATAAATATGCACCCAACTTGTCCAGCAAATGGTCTTTCTTGCAACAACATAACCCATCTTAGTCCACTAAACGTCTCAACATATATATTTTCCAGATGCATTGAGTCCAAAATGGACCTCCTATATCCCAGTCAACTCATCCATAGTTACTTTAAAGCCAAACGGTTGTATGTATTGACCTAAAAAAATAGCTTAAATGGCATCTCCTCCCCCTATTAAACAAGGTAAAGGGGGAACCCATAGATTCAAGACCCACCAGCTGCTTGTATAACTTACCAATAAAAAATAATTACTGGCATAAAAAAATTAACCAAAAAGAGTTCACATGTTAATCTGTGAAAAGTTAAGATAGAGATGACAGATGTGACGTCTTTAAAAATTTAGTATGCAGGCCCAAAAGCTCTTCCAATTAAGTAAAACACCAGTTTTTGGTGGCACTAGAATATCAGAGCCATGCATTATGAACCATTTATTAGGCTCATGATGTAGATAATATGCAAAAAAAAAAACCAACAAACTTGTAAGAGCTCCAGTATGAGGTCACCAACAGTATTCATGATACTAAAGAAACATAGGTTATCCCTTAGTTGTTTGGGACAGCGTAGCTAGTGGCTTCTATTAATTTCTTTAAATTAGTGGAAGCTCTAATTTACATAGTTAAGCACCAAATCAGTGTAACTACATTTATTAGCTGCTTTTAATTTTTATGAGTTTAGTGGCACATTAATTTCGATATCCTGTATTCGATTTCAAAGTAAGAAGCACCCTTACCTTCAGGAATGTCACATGCAACAATAGCAATTTCAGCAAGAACCCAGAGGATGAAGTTTGGCACCTTATCATATTCAGCTCTACAGTGCTCCGCTAAATGCTTTCCTAAAATCACAAACCAACACATAAAAAGAGAAGAAAAAAGACAGATAAGCAGATAATTGGGGGATACGTATAGTAAAAAGTAGACTAACATATCACTTGCCTGTGACAACCCCAAGATTGGCTGCTAGGGATTGAATAATAAGAGCAGCACAAGAAGCCAGTAATATGATCCAAAGTAGCTGAGAAAAAGTAGTAATAAAAATAATAAATGATTAATAACAGAACATTGAAAAATAAAACAATTAGATAGACACACACATACACAAACAGAGAGAGACAGAGACAGAGAGGGAAAGAGAATTCCCCAAAATTTTACAAAATTCAACTAAAATACAAAGGGAAATCAACTGCATCAGAATATGACATTCGCACCTCATACTTGAATTGAGCTCCTGCCTGAAGATCCGTTTCAACTGCGAGTAAAGCAAATTACAAGTATGTTTGTTAGCACATAATTTATGGTGGGATGTAAGGAGATGAGAAATTACAATCTTACAATTCCCAGGATCAATATATGCAATAGAAACAAGAAACCCAGGACCCATGTATGCAAACAAGTTTTTCCAACTTCTCCTCTGCCAAAAAAGAGATACAAAGAGCCACAAAATAATCAATTTCCATTAAAATTTATAAATATCCACAGGAGTTCAAATTTACACATAAAGAACCTTCAGGAAAAAAAAAAAAAAAAACGTCAAAGGGAACAATTTCTGCAAAGCTGAGCACCAACAGCATTTGAGGCACATTTTGCTCAAAGCTGCGAGACAATGGCACATTAAGATTGTCTCACAAGCAATGTTCACAACGAACAGCTATATTTTGGGAGAGGCACATTTGCTTTAGAGGTCTACAAAGTTCATTAACTCATTCACATCATAAAGTGTAAACAGTCAATCTGTGTTTAAACAAGGTCAGCTCCAAGTTAAGATGCACCGTAGACCAAAGGAACTCTAATCATACAGTCATCATCCGTATGTTCACTTCAATACAGTATTTGATCAGCTCCTACACTTTGCAATTTTTTTTGCTGGCATTGAGAAAACTATAGGGCGCCCTCATTACAAGCCTTGAACAATCCACCTAAGTGATGCAACATATTTAACATTAACAAGTTAGATCTGTACCATGCCTGATATAGATCATGTGCATATTGCAGGAGTCTATTCTTTTTCCAGAGAGCAAGAGTCCTTTCCAGGATTTCTTAAGTGTTCCATCAGTTTATCTTCTTTGTTTGCCACTATATAGATATTAAATTTTATGGATCGTTTGTCCAGAAAGGTTTTGTGTTTCCAGGTACCTATCTTATCAGTATCAGGAATTTGAATATGTTTCCCACTGATGTAACCAATCTAATGAGTGCATAGAAAAAGAAAACTTCATGCTTTTACCAAATAAGTTTTTTTATCGTTTTTCCATCACCATGATCTCAAATTCTCTACGCAATGAGATTAATATCAGATTGAACTCTGTAGTTCATCTCTCCCATTTGAACCACACACACACACACACACACAAAAAAAAAAAAAAAAAAGGAATAACTGAGTGAAAGTTGGAATCAATTGCTGGCTATGTTGGAATTTACATCAATATTTGGCATAATTTTAAGTTTTATCCTAACTCTTCTCCAAAACCACTCTCATGTTAGAAGTTACTACTTGTCATTTACAGTTAACACACAGATCTTGGCCCCCAAACTTATTAGATACCATTGACTCTGCTATCTAATAAGTTTTGCTACTCACCTTCTTTTTCTTTTATTGATTTTGTATCTTCTCCATCCTTTTTTTTACTTTATTTTTTATTTCATTTCTTTATTTTTTTTCGTTGCATTAGAATTCGATTGCACTTGATTGCATTTGATTCTATTCAATTGGCAGAATCAACAAAGCAAACTAGTTAGGAAATCATATCATATTAACAGCCTACCCTTTCTCGCTCCATCTTTTTTTTTTTCCTGCCTCCACTTGTATGACTATCACTAGTACCGAAAATTCCCCTTTCATACAAAATGGAAAAGAAACCGAGAATAGGCTGTAATCTCAATTCAGAACAGCCAAATACAGTCAACTATTATCAACTTTCTCAAATATCAATCAATGTTCTTTGTGTTAGACTATAAATGTGTGACTGTGAGCTTGTAACAATTACGAAAGTGAGTGACATATAACATAACTGGGCCCCAACCCATAAAGTTAAGCTTTTGAGTTATGGTAGTACCCCAACATGTTATATTGATACCTCACTTTACAGACTTCCCCAGGTGTTTGTGTTTATCTCCCCTTAATCTTTCAGGCCCAATCTATCAATAAGCGATACTTTTTCCATTAATTTGTGCAAAAACAATAATATAATGTCAGAGTCCTGATAATTATTTGACAAGTAACTAATAAAACTCACATCAGGAACAACAATCTGATTGGAATCCGAGTTCTCAATCAGCGGCGCATTTGAAAAACTCCGGTTTCCAGTGCTGGCAATGAACTGTGGCTGCCCAGAAGTCGCCATCTCTCTTCCTCCGCACAACACGTCTAGAAGAAGAAGAAAGGGCAAGCTTCAGTTTAGTGACTGTTTGTTCGCCAAAAAGTGACAACACTATAAACCAAAATCCTAACAACATACAGAAAAAAAAAAAAACAAGAGGAAAAAGATAATAGAAATGTTGGGTTGGAGAAGATGAGATGCAATATGCAATTTGGGTTGCTTTTCTATGTTGTCTTGGTAACCAAACAGCGGGCTCCGAGAATGATTCGACACAAGATTCACAAACCTTGAATTTCCAGAAGATGTGCTTAAACAACAATGTTGAATATCTCTCTCTCTCTTTCTCTCTCTCTCTCTATCTCTCTCTGGCTGTCCTTTTAAGACTGAAACCCACTGATACTCCAGTTCCAGGTCAGTTCATATCTGTCTTTCTTCCTCCCTTTCTTATTCGTTTCTTGACCAAAGGAACAAGATTGCCTCTTTTGTTTTCTTCTCCGAAACGTAAGTACAGAGTATCTTTCCTCTCAAGTCAGCTAAAGATAACAATGTTGACCTTTTCTTTCTTTTTTTTTTTTTTATTAAAAAAGGAAAAATACAATATTTGACTTTGTAAGTACACATAATTTGAAGGAGTAAGGCTAATACGACGTGTTTTAAATGATTTATACTTTTATATTTTAAACGGTTAATATTATAAGTCATTTAAAAACTTGTTATATTAATCGGCAGAGAAATGATTATAGTATATTATTTTTCTAAATTAATCATAGAATTTTTAAGTATATAAGTCGTACAAATTTAATGATTGGTTTAAAAAAATATACAAGTGATGTTAACATATCTCTAATCGATGTGACATGTACGTGATTATTATTATTATTATGATAAAATGCATTTAATAAAATGACAGTAGATATAAGAATAAAGCAATTCGATTAATATGCAATTGCAAAAAAAAAGAAAAGAAAAATTACAGGCCAATTTTTATTATCACATTAATAATAACAAAAAAACATGAAAAGATTGTTGTAGGGACAGTAATGTGTCCGAGGTTTCACGGTAGAAGATACGTTACGTATGAACCCCATGACTGGGTCCCTTTACAAAAAGAGAGGAGTGGGGTCCAGGCATTTGTACTTCTGTAAACTGTAGGGACGGTTGAGATTCGGTGATGTGGCTGCTCAGGGAGCTAGATGCACGGCTGAGAATTCGTGGCACTTAAAAAGGAGGAAGAGTAATCCGATTGGTTGCAACATGTCACCAAATCCAAGGTGGAAACGTACAGTAGTTCAGGTTGTTTTGTACAGCCTTCTGTCAATCACACTCAGCATATTCTTTTGTCTTCATATGTAGGGCCCAAGACAAATAGACAATTGGAGCAGGTTAAATCAGCGTTGAATTCGGCCCATGTGTATTGTAGATTGATCCGGCTTTGTGCTGTACTTTTAAAAGCTAATGTAATTTGATATTTGGATGGATGGCTTGGATTATTTGAGGGTCTTATTAACCTACACCTCACCGTTTTAAGTTTAAAACATTCACAACAGTTTCTTTATAATTCATTTTATTTCCTACATATAGAAAAAATGTCAAAAAAATCACAAAAAATCACCCACAGCAGATATTCTTTCGGTTTCCTAAGCATTAAAAATGCTACAGTTCTACCCAATACGTAAGGAACCAAAAGAGCTTCTCTATTCATTATTTTTAATACAAAATATATTTTTTCCTCTCTCATATTTTTACCTTTTTGGAGATTGTGAAAAATGTGAGAATAGATACAAAATATTAAAGGTTAGAGAGAAGTGCAAGCAGAAGATATTTGAGGCGTTAAGTTATTATGAACATTATTGTAAATACAAGCAGATATGGGATCGAGTTTGCATGAATGAGAATCAGAACCTCTGTTTCCCATTGTAGACGCCGTCCAAGACTCCCTTGACAGGTTAGTTCTGGTCTTGGTTTTTTTTTTTTTTTTTTTAAATTACCATTTTAGAAGTTTTTCTTGTTTCTGAAATAAAAAAAGATTACTTTTTGAAATAGTGTATTATGTGGAAGAATTAGTTTGTAGAAGGGATGTATTTGTTTTTGAAAGGGTAAAAATATTTGGCGAACCTATGAGCATGTGTGGTTGTGGCGAGAGAGAATCCATGTATTCATTTGGGGAGGGGGGAAGAATGAATCCAAGGGAATGTAACAATGTGTGACCATTGCAAAGAATTAATTAGGTGAAAAAATAATAATAAAACAATGAACAAAAAAACAAAATAATAAAATAAAAGTCTTTCTTGTTGATATAGATATGTATTGACTTCATCAATCATCATGAACATCTTTTCTGTACTTGACAATAGTACTTGATATAGATATGTATTGACTTCATCAATTATGGGATCTTTGTATATTCTCACTTCAAGATTCTTACACATTTTAATTTATCTTTTGAATAATTACATGGAAGAGGCGAACAAGAACAATGGTCAAAATTTGGTTACTGATTATTCGCTAAAGCTTGGCATGAAGTTTGGTTCTGAACAAGAGGCATACAAATTCTATAATGAGTACGGACGGAATTATGGATTTAGTATTCGTAAAGATTAGGGTAATAAAATAAAGGTAGACGGTGTGGGGACTTAACGAAAATTTACATGTTGTAAAGAGGGATTTCGAGCCGAGCGGAAAAACGATGGTCAAAAAACGTACGAGCGAGCTGAAACAAGGATAGGTTGCTAGGCATAGATGGAAATTTGACTTGATAAAAATTTTTTATATATATATATATATATATATATATATATATATATATATATATATTACATATCTTAAGCTCAATCATAACCACGTTCTTCATTTTCTACAATGTGCTCACATGATGTCTTCACAACGAAAGATCTCAAAAGCATAAGCATTAGAAATCGATTTGGCTAAGGATAGTGGTATAAAATTGAAGGATTCATATGAGTTCATGGGTAGACAAGCCGGTGGGAAAGATGTTCTTGGTTACACCAAGCAAGATTAGAAGAATTACTTTGACAACAAACGATAGTGAGAGTTGAAATATGGTGAGGCAAGGAGTATACTTAGATACTTTCAAAAGCAAAAGTGGGAGAATTCCTCCTTTTATTATGCAATACAGTTGGATATAGCATAACATATAACAAATAATTTTTGGGCAGATGCACAAATCATTATTGATTATAAGTTATTTGGTGATGTAGTTTCTTTTGATACAACATACAGGACAAACAAGGAGTATCGACCGCTTGCAATGTTTGTTGGGTATAATCATTATAGAGAGGTTGTGATATTTGGGCTGCACTTCTATATGATGAAACTATAGAGTCATTTCAATGGTTGTTTAACTTGTTTGAAACTTTCTTTGAGGCAATTGTCGGGGAAGAAGCCAACTACAATTTTTATTGATCAAGATCCAGCAATGACTAAAGCTATCTCATTGGTGATGCCTAATACTTACCATCGATTGTATACGTGGCATTTAATGCAAAATGGTTTAAAACATGTAGGTCATTTATTAAGATGAGAGAATGGGTTTATAAGTGATCTCAATGCATGTTTTAAAGTTTTGGAAGAGAAAGGGGAGTTCCTTGTTGCTTGGGATGAGATACTTCATAAGCACAATGTATGTGATAATTCATGGCTACAACGTTTATTTGAAGTGAAAGAAAAATGGGCTAAAGCATATGTCAAGATGTCTTTTTCTACAGGAATGACTTCGACACAATTGAGTGAAAGTTTGAATGCTGGCATGAAGGATTATTTACAGTCAGATTATGATATTGTAAAGTTCTTCACACATTTTGAAAGATTACTTAATGATAAACGTTATAAGGAATTGTGAGCAGAGTATAATTTAAGGCAAAAATACCAAAAATTAAGATGTCATCACCTTTGTTGATACAAGCATCAAATATTTATATTTTTCAGCCATTTTTGAAGTTTCAAAAGCAATATGAAGAATTCCAATGAGCTTATATCAATGAGCATATCGAAAGAATCCCGTCTCATGAATGTGTAGTGTCAATGTATGATAAGTCTAAAGATTGTAGAGTCATTTGGAATTCTTTAGAAAACAATGTTTCATGTAGTTGCAAAAAGTTTGAGAGATGTGGAATTTTGTGTGGTCATGCTTTAAAAATTCTTGATGTTATGAATATCAAGGTACTTCCAAAGAAGTACATCCTTAAGAGATGGACAAAAGATGCAAGAAATGAGGTTGTACAAGACTTCAATAAACATGAAATAATAATAGACACAAATTTAGAAGTCACAAATCGATATAAGTCTTTGTACCCCTTGTATGTCAAGCTTATCAGTCGGGCGGTTGAATGTAAAGAAGCATACAAGATAGCATTGGAAAACTATAACGAGTTGATCAAAAAGATTAAAGATGTCGTGAAAAGGAAATTCGATATTTACCAAGTTGATAATTTCCAAGAAAATTCATTGGATGAGATGACAACCATATGTGCTAAAGGCCTAAAAAAGAAACAAGGTTGTAAAGGAAGGCGTCGGATCAAAAGTTGTACTGAAGTGGCTAAAAAGAAGAAGAAAATTATCAACAATCATCATTCGCAAGAAAATCAATATTTACAACTAATAGTCCTACATCTTTATGCTTTTTTAAAATTTATACATCTTATTTATTTAATATGAGCTTCATTTACTGAGATATGGTCAATGTGCAACTTCATCTATGTATGGAGCTGATAGTACTAATACTATGTCATTATATCATTCAGATCAGGTACCAATCTTTAACCTTTTTTCTTCTTCTTTTTTTCCTCGTTTCAATTGATTTTGTTTGAAGAAATTGTATACAATTATTGATTGGTAATATATGACATAGGATTTATACATACCTCATTCTGTAAATATTAATGACCCTTGTAGTGTTTACCGTTCATCCCTACATCATGTACCATTTTACTAAAATATTATTTAAAGCATATATAATGCAAGTGTTAATGACTATTGTAATTCGTCTTTTATTTGGAAAATTGCAGGATACCGAGAGTAAATATAGTCTTCTTACAAGATTGAACATCCATGACACGACAATTTGAAATTTCTTCCATAATCATTAGTTGGTGTTGTTCAATTTCTTTTTATTAGGAAAAATTGTTGGATTGGCTAAAATGGATTGCTTGTAACGCCAAGACCCAAAAGAGCCTAACTCGTTAGCCTTAAAGCTTCAGAGGCGCAAGGTTTCATATTAGGACACCAGAGCACTTGTAAATACTACCATGCATACCATGAGAAAATAATATTTTTGCAGAAGCACAAGTTCTTAAAAAAAAACATAATAACACGACTTAGCAAGTTAAGTGATCCATTTTTTTTTGTCTATGCGTGATGCACTTACTAACATAACACATAGTTTAACAAAACAGAAATGCAATAAAGTAACATAGTGGGTGATATGATGACCCCCCAAAAGCCTTAGCATTCCAACCACCTACCCATCTGCCTCAAAACCTAAAAATGGGAGAAAGTAAGGGGTGAGCGAAAGGCTCAGTACATAATATTCCCAACCAAGTTTAAAAGGTTGAGGTTGAGACTTTTTGAAATAAAGTAACATTAAAATTTGAAGGTGAGACTTAAGCATATAACATAAAATAATTACTTGAGTTAAACTCTATTTATCTATGCTCAAAACATTTTTCTTTTCTCTTGTCATTTATGGCCTTGCATACTATTACGCCCCGTATGCGTGGGGTTGTGCGATCCAACCTTCGAGGATCGGGCATCACCTGTGGCTTTGGGGTGCTTTGGTCAGCTGATTAACTTCTGGGTGCACTCAGCATGACATTAGTGATGGCCACACTTTCCCAAAACCGTACTTCAGTGTGGTGCACTACATCTAGCCCGGTACCGTGCTTCATTTCTTAAAGCCAAGTATCTTAAAACTTTCATTTACGTAATTTGGTTTCACTTTACACATGCTCATTCTTTACTTCCTTAAACTTTCAATAATCATTTAACTTAGCACGTGAAAAGGGGTACCACTTCGTCTTGTAAAACTTTCTTTATTGGGAAAGTTTCCTAAAAAGAAAATTTTTCTTAATTAGAATCTTTTTATAAATGGAAACTTTTCTTCATTTGGAAAAATCACTAAAATAAAGGCTCCTCTCTTTTGAAATCATCATTTTTGATACGGAGCATATATATCCATTTTTGAGTGATAACTTAGTTATAAATCATTCTAATACAATGAGCTTTTTAAATCATATGATGAGGGAAAAAAAAATAACATATATAAAACACTAACAAATTAAGATAAATTCCATAACAAATACATGTCATTAAAATATTTAAGCTAATAAAGCATTACTTTGCAGGGTAGTTAAACTTTCAAAATAATCCATCATAACATGTATAGTAAAAAGAATTGAAATACATTTTGGAAGGGGTAAGGAGTACCACTTACCTCGCTACTGCGGCAAGGTATGCAAGGATCTGCTAAGACCCGAACAATAAAGTTCTTCTGGATTAGCCTAGAGCTAACTATTCAAATATCTTAATTAGGAGTATGTCGTCTCTTACACAACCTTCCTAACCCTTTCCCCCTATTAAATTTTTTTTTTTTTTTTTTATAATAAATAAATAAATAATTAAAATTAATTAATTAATTAAGTTTTTTTTTTTTCTTATATATATATATATATATATGGGGGCTTGGGTCAAGAATGACCCATTTGGACATCCTCCTAACTAGGTTAAGCACTAAGGCCCAAAACTCACTAAATGGGTCTAAACTAGTACTTCCTCACTTAACCTACATGGGCCATTGGCCCAAAACACTTAAGGCTATTCACTTAATAAATTTTGGATCAACACCCACACAAACATGCCATGGAAATAAATTTTCCAGATTTAATTCAAACCTTCTTCTTCTTCTTCTTCTTCTTTTTTTTTTTTTGTCATATATGAGAAATATCATATTTTCCTAAAGTAGTTTTAACATCACTTTAAGAGTTAATGTTTAGAAATAATTTATCACTCAAAAGAACCATACTATAAGACTTTCTTCTCTTTTTTTTTTTTTTCTTTTTTTTTTGGTTATAAAAGATTATGACCCGATCTAAAATCCAAATTCATTACTCATTTTTAAAACCATTTTTCACATCATTTTACAACTATGGACATTTGGTATGAATCCTATGTCATTTCCATAAAGAATATTACCAAAGGGTCATTATGAAGTCTCCTTTATAGCAATGTGGTGTTCATGAGCTCATACATTTAGTCATTTACAAAACTCTTGGTCATCTAAGATAAGGTAGATGTAATTTAAGAAAAATAAAACATAAGGTACATAGGTTTGGATACAACACATGCTTTTATGAGGTCTTTTTAAAATGTATTTTTATGATATAAAAGAAATTTGACAATATAAGAGTTAAGTTACCTAATAAAATAATTTAGTCAGATTTTCATGGTTTAAACAAATATTTATACAACATAGACAAAATATCTCATCTAGGTTGAAGCATGCTAACACATGGTTTTAAATACCCAAATAAAATATAACATACAAGTTAAAGCATAACATAAATGGTAGTTTGAAAGAAGAGATAATGAGTTATTTACAAGGTTAAGGCAAAAATCACACTAGAGCTTAAAGGCTTCTCTAACGGAGGAGTGGGATGAGCTCTTGGAGAAGTTGAGAGGTGAGGAAAAATGAAAGAGTGGATGGAGTGGATGGGAGGGCTTGGACATGTAGGTGAGAATTGGGGGGTAAGAAATAATTTCCCTTATTTTGGGGAAGTCAAAAAGGAGCCTTGTTCTTCCAAATGAAGAAAGATTGCTCCTATTAACTAGTTCTTTCCATGTAAATGCCCCTTTTCTTTTTACCTAGGTGGTCTTATGCATGGAGTGGTTTGTGATTTCAAGACCACTTAATTAATAAGGATCATCTATAATTAAACATAATTTGAAAATAGTTAATGCACATAATTAAAATAAGTCATGTTACATTAAAATCACAAAGTTTTATTTCATATTGTTTTATACGACATATGTTATAAATTAATCTTTAATTTATGAAATCAATTATTTTTCCATTATCTCTTTTAGAGGGTTTGATCCAATTTTTATTAAGCTTATTAGACCTAATGACATGATTCATAAGTTTAGGCTCAAGACCTTGGTCAAATTCCTAAGTATAAACATGAGGGTGTTACAGAGGCTTTGTTAGAAAGACTTTCACATTATAAGAATATGACATTGAGAAAATTGATTACATGATTTCTAATTTCTAACCACATAATTATCAAACAATATTTTTCAGCAAATAACAGCTTTTTTATGCCTTCTGTTTCCAACAGAGGACCAATAAAATATTATCAGAATGTGTACAACTAGGAAGTTGCTTATTCAAGCACAAGAGGCTAAGAAGCTACATTTTTGCAATCCATAAAATATGATCAGCCTTTAGAGTTTAGACTTTACAAACTCAAACAATTTCAAAAGCATCATAACTTCAAAAGCCAATATAATACGAAGTTTGACACATCACAAAACATTACTAAAGGAGGCATCAACAATTATTGCAGTCACAAGAAGCAGTACTTGAAACAACTGCAAAAAAAAAAAAAAAAACCAATATCAAAGCAAGAGAAAGTATGAAAAACTTACATAATCAATCATGCCCACAAAACATAGTAAATTAAGCAACCCATCAGATACCTTATATAGTTGCAAATTTGCAATGCATCGACACATAATCAATATTCCACACAAATCGAAAAACAAATAAGCATCATTGAAGATGTGGGTGCTAGAGCTAGCTCAACTAAAGATTTGACAAATATTAGAAATTGTAAAAATAAGGGGAAAAAAAACCCAGTTCCAAAAGCACTGCATCTTGTAAATAAAACACCTAAGCAATTCATATAGAATATAGTGTTTTGCCTTGTCCCTTTTTTTTTCCTTCTTGAATTGGGCACAGGGAGAGCAACCGTGCGAGAAAAAGGGCTGCTTTATAACTCCCAATGATCACACCTCACCAAATTAGGAATTTGGCACCTCATTAGTACCTGCATCTTGTAAATAAAGCACATAATCAATTCAAAATACTTGACGGATTCTATTAGTGTTAACGTCAACACCAATAAAATGATGACATATGTCACTCTTACAAAAAAAAAAATTAATATATTAAAAATATACATTTATACAACCTAATAACTCCCTGTAGTCAAATTTTGTCAGAATAGTTAATGGATTCCGTTAGTGTACTATGTTAGCATGAATAAAATGACGACACATATCACATTTCGCTTAACAAATTTTCTTTCTATTTTAGCTAAATAATCTTTTATATATATATATTATCTATCAACTTTTTCAAGGCAACTACAACACACTCTTTAACATCTCAATTAGTCAAAATAACATTTAACTAGCAGAATGAGAATACTCTAAATACAAATTGAATTTGAATACATTGAAGATATAATACGCTACACAAGTTGCACATAAACCTGCACATGGCTAGGGATAAGGTCGCCACAAAGTATAAACTCTTTAAATTGATCACGTCATTGAGATTCACAATCGTAACTGTTGTTTTGTTCGAGCACTATTAAATAACACGTGTAAAATGAATTTGATGTGTTAATCATGCGTAGAATGAGTTGTTTTTCTGTTATGCCAGTTATTTGTATTTAGTTAACATAGCTAGTTAGATGTTAACTTACTTAGTTAGCTAAATTATAGTTACTTTTTTGCTATCTTTCTTTTACTGCAAAACGTGTATGTATATATACATCTTTGTAAAGTTTTATACTTTTAATACAATTCAACAAAGATTGAAACCAATTCTCTCTATTTTGCAAACACTTTATATGCAATCAGAATTTTGATATAGTATCAAAGCACAACTAGAACCCTAGAAATTATTCTTCCACTCTTCAAGCCTGACTTTCCTTTTCAATTTCAACCTCTGATTTCAATCTCTCTTCATGAATTCCAATTCTGCTATCTCAGATCTCCCTCCAATGGATTCAAATCCATTGTATCTTCACCACAGTGATAGCTCTGGTTCCGTATTGGTTTCTCAATTGCTCACTGGTGACAATTATTACACATGGAGCAGGTCCATGTTCATGGCTTTGACTGCTAAGAACAAGCTTCAGTTCATCAATGGTACCTTACGAAAGCTGAATCCTTCAGATGCAGACCATTAATCATGGATGCGTTGCAACAACATGGTTTTATCTTGGATCATCAATTCCGTCTCTAAAGAAATTGATGCCAGTGTCATCTCTGTTGATTCAGCCGAAGTCATGTAGAATGATTTACGTGATCATTTCTCACAACAGAATGGACTTAGAATTTACCAAATTCAGAAGGCTATTTCAGCTATGTCACAAGAAGATCAATCGGTAAGCAACTACTTCACTTCTCTCAAGGGATTATGGGATGAATTGTTAATCTATCGTCCCTTACCTGTATGTCTTTGCGGCAAATGCTCTTGTGGTGCTCTGAAGACTCTCACTGAGTATAATCAACAAAAGTATCTTCTTCAGTTCTTGATGGGACTGAATGAATCTTTTTTATATGTGAAATGTCAAATTTTGTTAATGGATCCTCTTCCCCCCATTAATAAAGTTTTTTCCTTGGTTGTTCAACATGAATGCCGGAAATTTCTGGCTCTCTTAGTTCCATGAGCCATAATACAGTTACTTTGATAGCTAAGGCTTCTTCTCCATCTCAACCTGAATCCTCTTGACATGCTGCTGGGAATTTTACCCGCTACGGCAAATCCTCTTCATCCTTTTGAAAGGATCGTCTCACATATAGTCACTGTGGAGTTTATGGCCACAATATGGATAAGTGTTACCGATTACACGTGTGACGTCCCACATCGCCTGGGAATGAGGATGTGCTTATATGTATAAATGCACCCTATATGACACAACGCGTTTTAAAGCCGTGATGGCAATGAACCTATCAGAACTCCATAGTTAAGCGAGCCGCTGCGAGAGCAATCCCAGGATGGGTGACCTTCTGGGAAGTGAGAAGTCTGATATGGGGAGCCAAAAGCGGACAGTATTGTGTCATTGGGGGTGGATCGTTACAACACGGATTTCTTCCCGATTTCAAATTCACCAAAGGAAAGAATGAAGTAGATACTCATTCTGCAAATCAAGTTTCAGAGAGTGAGTCTCCCTTTGTTACTTTGCCTATCATTCAGGAGCAGATTCAGCAACTCTTTGCTATGCTTAAACCTCATTCTGAAGGGGTTTCATCAGTGAACCAAGTTGGACCATCTCAAAACCATATTGTTCCTCATATGTCAGGTAAAATCTTCACCTCTGTTAATCATTCTCAATTTTCCCAACATTCTGTTTTTTCTTCTATTTCTTCTTTTCAAGTTGCTTCTCAACTTGTTAATCATCCGTGGATTGTAGACACGGGTGCCACAGACCATATATATGGTCTGTTCCATCTCTTTTCTTACCACAATTACATCTGTCATTTCCAAATTTGTCAAACTTCCTAATGGCCAATTTGTTTCAGTTACTCACATTGGGACTATTAAAATTTCTGCTTCTTTGACTTTAACCAATGTTCTTTGTGTTCCTTCATTTTCTTTTAATCTTATATCAGCAAGCAAACTAACAAATTTTTTTTCTTGTTGCCTTATTTTTCTTGCTGATTTCTGTCTCATTCAGCACCTGTTGACATGGAAGATGATTGGAGTGGGTAGAGAATGTGGCAGTTTGTTCCATCTGATCACTAAACCTGTATTACCATCTTCACTCACTTCAGCTCCTGCTCAAAGCTTATCTGTTAAATCTATTTCTTCTGATGTATGGCATTATAGATTAGGCCATTTATCTGATTCTTGCATTCAAATTCTCAGTCAATATAACCCCAACATATCTGTAAATTCAAATAAATACTGTACTATCTGTCATTTGGCTAAGCAACATCGCTTGCCTTTTCCTGTAAGCACTTCAAGTTCCAATAAAATCTTTGATTTGATCCATTGTGATATTTGGAGCCCTTTTTCTGTTAATTCTCTTAATGGTGTTAAATATTTTCTCACCATTGTTGATGATTTTTCTCGTTTCACTTGGATTCATTTGATGGTCACTAAGTCTCAAACCTGAAACTTGCTTATAGCCTTTATTCAATTAATTGAAACTCAATTTAGTTCTAAAGTCAAATGCTTGCACACTGATAATGAAATTGAATTTCACATGCCTGCATTCTATCAATCTAAAGGCATCATTCATCAATTGAGTTGTGTTGAGACACCTCAACATAATTCAATTGTTGAAAGAAAACATCAACATTTATTAAATGTTGCTCGTGCTTTGAGATTTTAAGCTAATGTTCCTTTGCATTTTGGGGGTGAGTGTATTCTTTCAGCAACTCATATTATTAACCGAATCCCTATCCCCACTTTGTCCAACAAAACTCCTTATGAGTGTCTTTTTTCTACTCCTACTTTTTCTCATCTTCGTGTCATAGGTTGTCTTTGTTTTGTTTCAACTCTTGCTAGAAATTGTTCTAAGTTTGATCTGCGTGCCAAACCTTGTGTTTTTGTTGGTTATCCTTATAACATGAAAGGATACAAATTGTTTGATCTTTCTACTTATACTTGTTTCTCGTGATGTTGTTTTTCATGAAGATGTGTTTCCTTGTCATGCTACTTTTCAATCCTCTCATCCTCAATATTGTGATCTTGTTTTATCTCTTTCTATTTCTAATTATGATGATATTGATCTACTGCAGTCCACATCTTCTAATCCTGATTCTATTCATCATACTCCTGCATTTGCATCTCTTAATTCTGATTCTGTTCAACCCTTTCCTGTTTCTACTTCTAATAATAATAATAATCTTGTTCCCATTGTTCCCCTTAGAAAATCTTCACGAGGCTCACATAAACCTAGTTACTTACAGAAGTTTCATTGTCAAATGGCTACTACTTCTCTATCATCTCCAAGTCTTTCTTTTAATGTTTCATGTATTCCTTATACTCTTTCCAATGTTTTTTCTTATGATAAACTATCACTCTCTTATAAACATTTTGTTTCTCTTATTTCCACTTCAATTGAGCCTCAATACTATCACCCAGCTATTCAACACTCTTGCTGGTGTGAGGCTATGCAAGCTAAAATAAAGGTACTTGAGGACAATAATACATGGACTCTCGTGTCTTTGCCTTCTCATAAGACTCCTATAGGCTGCAAATGGGTCTATAAGATCAAGCATAACTTGGATGGTTCTATTGAACGCTACAAAGCTCGCCTTGTTGCCAAAGGCTTCACTCATTGTGAAGGCCTTGATTATTTTGAGACTTTCTCCCTTGTAGCTAAGCTTACTATAGTTCGGTGTCTCCTTGCCTTGGCTGCCATTAAGAATTGACATCTTCATCAACTTGATGTCAACAATGCGTTTCTCTATGATGATCTTGATGAAGAGGTATATATGAAGCCTCCTCTCCGTTTTATCACCAAAGGGGACAATCAGGTTTGTTGGTTGAACAAATCCTTGTATGGATTGAAGCAAACTTCAAGACTATGGTTTTCTAAGTTCTCTTCAACCTTGCTTCTTCATGGTTTTACTCAATCCAAATCGGATTATTCTTTGTTTACCAAGTCCAGAGGATCTTCTTTTATGGCACTTTTAGTCTATGTGGATGACATAGTACTAGCAAATAATTATTCTCATGCTATTATTGATTTGATTGCTTTTCTCAATTCTCAATTCAAGCTTAAGGATTTAGGTCATTTGAAGTTCTTTCTTGGATTAGAAATTGCTAAAACTATTGATGGGATTTCTTTATGTCAGCGAAAATTTGCCTTGAACATTTTTAGTGATGCTGGTCAGTTGGCTGCCAAGCCTTCTAAGTTTCCTATGGATTCCAATGCCAAATTTTCTACACTAGAAGGAGATTTGCTTGATGATACCAAATCATACCAGAGACTCATTGGTCGGTTGTTGTACCTTACTATCACCTGGCTTGATTCAACATACTCAGTTCATACTCTCAGTCAGTTCATGCAAGCTCCTCGAAACACTACAAAATAAAAGGAAATTCTGGACGGTTTTAAACCGTCCAGAAATGCAAAAAAACCGCCTGGAATCAATTCCAGACGGTTTTTTTTGGACGGTTTAAAACCATCTAGAATATAACGTCGTTAAATAAATTTTTGGACGGTTTGGGCCAAACCGTCCGTAATTCTAGACGGTTTTGCCGAAACCATCCAGAACCAGTTCTAGACGGTTTGGGCAAAACCGTCCAGAAAAATTATGGACGGTTTTGCCCAAAACCGTCCACAATTTATTATTATTTTTTTTTAAAAAAAAATTATTTGTTATTTGTTATATTTTTAGTTTGTCCAGTGGTCAAAGCTTAAGCTTCTACGGGCGTTCTACCGGGAAATCCATCGGAAAATTCATCAGAGAATCAAGCTTCTTCGGTTCAGCTGCACCATATCTCCTAGCTCCCTCATTGCACAACCCAACAACTACAGCCACGGCTAAACACCCCCCCTTTCACAAATCAACCAAAAAATATACCAACCCAAAACAACCCAGAGCAGGTTTCGGTCGGATCTGGCCAGAAACCCCAACGGCCTCGCCAGATCGGCCAGAAACCTATGCACCGATCTCTCTTTCAGAAATGAGGATGATTATTCTTGTGATATGGGCAACCCATTCGACTCTGTAATAGACGCAGTAATTAGGGGAGAAAATATACCGATCCCTAATCGCTTTGATGGCAGAGGCGTGACTCCGGGTATTTATGGTGTGCTAGGCGGACGCAACGATCTTTCCTTCATAAACGAGGATGTTTCTTCGCGTGATTTGGGCAACAATTTCAACTTTGTAAATGGCCGCAGTACGTAGGGGAGATGATATGCAGATTTATGGCAAAGGCGTGATTGAGGGGATTTCTGAGGGAGGTAGCGTGAAGACAGGGATAGACGCAGATGGAGGGTTTAATGGGCCGGAGGAAGAAGAAGAATGAGAGAGAGAGAGAGAGAGAGAGAGAGAGAGAGAGAGAGAGAGAGAGAGAGAGAGAGAGAGAAGAGATCGATGGTTTTAAGAATACAGTGTGCGTGAAGGATTTCAATACAGCTAGTGTGCGTGAAGGTTTTAATCGGACGGTTGTATTTTGGTTAAGAAAGAAATCGGATGGATTTGGTGAAATGAGGGGTATCACGCGGATCGATGACATGGCATGTGAAAAAAAAATTCCAGACGGTTTGGTAAAAACCGTCTATAAAATTTCAGACGGTTTTAACTAAACCGTCTGGAAATAATATTTACAGACGGTTTAGAAAAAAACCGTTTAAAAATTTATAGACGGTTTTTATAAATCCGTCTGGAAATGAAAATTTCCAGACGGTTTAGTTAAAACCGTCTGTAATTTTATGGACGATTTAATCAAACCGTCCATAATAAATTTTTTACAGACGGTTTTGAAAAAACCGTCTGCAAATTTTGTTTTCTAGACGGTTTTAGAAACCGTCTAAAAAAAACCGTCCATAAATGCCCTTTTTTTGTAGTGAAAGTCACATATGGATGCTGCTATTCGTATTCTTCGTTACCTTAAAGTAGCTCCTGGTCAAGGTCTATTCTTTCCAGCTTCTTCTACTTGCCATTTGAAGGCTTTTTGTGATTCAGATTGGGCTGGTTGCCCTTACACCCGCCATTCTATTTTTGGTTTTTGCATCTTTATGGGTGATTCATTGATTTCTTGGAAGTCCAAGAAACAACCTATGGTTTCCCGATCTTCTGCTGAGGCCGAATATCGTTCCAAGTCTCATTGTGAGTTGACATGGTTGTTCCATCTTCTTCATGATTTTCAGATCCCTCATCCTCAAGCTGCTCTATTGTTTTGTGACGGTAAAGCAGCCTTGCACATAGCTGCTAATCCAGTTTATCACGAGAGAACTAAGCACATTGAGATTGACTGCCATGTTGTGCGAGAAAAAATCCAACTTGACTTAGTCCGATTCATGTTTTTTCTTCTAATCAGCTAGCAGATTTATTTACTAACGCTCTTGATTCTGATGCTTTTCACTTGCTCTTATCCAAGATGAACATCCTTAACATACATTGTTCATCTTGAGGGGGGTATTAAATAACACGTGTAAAATGAATTTGATGTGTCAATCATGTGTAGAACGAGCTGTTTTTCTGTTATGCCAGTTATTTGTATCTAGTTAGATGTTAACTTACTTAGTTAACTGAACTATAGTTACTTTCTGCTATATTTCTTTTACTGCAGAACGTGTATGTATATAGACATCTTTGTAAAGCTTTATACTTTTAATACAATTCAACAAAGATTGAAACCAATTCGATCTCTCCGTTATGCAAATACTCTGTATGCAATCATAATTCTGATAACCACAATCTTGTTTTTAATCACATGGCACATAGCTTAATTCAATTGGATCCTGGATTGGGTGCAATTTTTTTTTATTAAATTATAATCAATCCTGGTAGTTAATGAGAAAGGAGCGATAGGATCTACGCGCTTGAGCAAGCGAGCCCAATAGTTGAAATGTTCATGAACCCATCAGAACCAAGCCCTATTGGAGGCAGAATTTACAAATAATTAGGCAGCAAACAGGTTTAACTGTTCTTTTCTTTCTCTAAAGTTCCTCAAGATATAAAATTCAAATTGAAATTGCATGTACCGAATGCCAAACATATAGGAAACAGTTTTATACAAGAACAGGACCTCTACCATCAGGCACTAGATTTTCAGGCTATCAAGGAATGAAACTTCAAGCTTCCAATTGTATATACTCTTCACATTTAACGGTCTTGAACAAAACTTAATTTAACTTTGAGGATCGTGATCGTCGTATTTTAGAGTTAATGGATTTAAGGCTTCTTAATTAACAACAGTCAAAGCATTGTGCAGTTGACCCCGTGCATCATGTCTTACCTCTTTCTATTGAAATCGCGCCTCTTTATTGACAGAATCATCGTCCTCATCCATAGAACGCGGATTTGGTTGACGGCGATGACTAGCAAAACCCATGGTGGCAAATTTGCTTGGATAGTGCTCTGAGTTGTGCACCAACTTGTTCTTCAAATTGCTCAAATCGATCCTCAATCGGTTCAAACTACTCATCCATGCGTTGCAACCATATCGTCAGTTGTTTCTCACGTGTTGCTTCATCACATGCACTTGTGCACAACCCCAAGGCTTACACATATGTTTCCTCCTTTCCATCCTTTTCACGCCATGGCAGGAAGGTAATTGGTTCTGATACCAACTGATGCAGCATGCATGGTATAATGGATCGTAAAGACAAAAATAATCACAAGAACCACAACTCTTCCATAATCTTTAAAAAAAAAAACTCTCTGTGGAGTATTTTTATTGATAGAAAACTGTAAGTGATAACACTACATAGTTGGCAGTTAAGGAAGGCCATCATTATTAGGTTTATATAGAGCCTTAAGTCAAAACAACTTTGACGCCATTTGATGTTGGAAGATATGATTTTTTTTTTTTCCTCCGACTAGTCTGCTTGTAAACCAATCTGCGTCACACTAGATTTTCAAGCTATCAATGAATGAAACTTCAAGCTTCCGATTGTAAAAGTGCTGAAGATACTCTTCAATTTTAAGGGTTCTGAACAGAGGTGGGCTTCCTGACTTGATGAGCTTCTCAGCTGGTCCAATATCGACGGACGAGTTGGGATTGCAGAAGGTAGCTATTGACAGCCTTTGCTTTGATTTGTTCGCCACTGCTCTGTGATCTGGAGCTTTGTAAATCCCATTGCTCATTATCTGCATTATCATGTATTCCCTTGCATATGTCAATGCATTTGTGCCTTATCTAATGCAACCTTTAGTGCGTTTGGCCGTGTGAATCTGTGATTCCGCAAGCTAAACACATGTCTCTAAATAAAATCACGGAAAATATTTTGTTTGGAAGTGCGTTTGTAAGGAATGACGGTTTGAAAAACATGCAAAAAATTTCGATTCGTGCCACGACTGCATTTTTAAAAATCTACAACTTTAAAAAGATCGAACTGCGACTTTAAATATCAACCACTAAAATAGAAAACAATGATTTTTTTTTTTTTTTTTAAACTAAAATAGAGCATAAATTTACTAAGCCAAATGTACGTAAACGCTCTTTCTTCTTTAAATATGGAGATGTGGAGAAATACGTACAGTACCTCCATGACATGGCCAAGATTTACAACTAAAGCACCATTGATGGGTTCAACAAAAACCCAATGGCCATCTTTGAGAACCTGCAGTCCTGCCATGTCTCCACACTCAAGTAAGAGAGTTATCCCATTGATGTCAGTGTGTGGATTAAGCCCAGAAACCCTCTCAGGCTCGGGACAAGGAGGATAGCAATTTATCCTCATATTGTACACTCCTTCTCTGTAAGTTTCAGAGTACTGTTGAGCTTCTACACCAAGTCCCATTGCTATGAACCTCGTAATAGAAACCGCAAGCCTACTCATATCTTCAGAATAAGTCTCCAATGATTTCCTAACACACACACAATTAATTGAAAAATTATATATCAGACAGCAAAGATAAATATTGTTTTGAGTACTTTCTCCAAATGAAAAACATAAGAAAAAATATTAGCATTCTAAAATGATGATTCTATTTATGAACTTTTCTGACAAAAAAGAGAAGAATAAATTGAAGTCAATGCGTAACATTTATGTGTCGAAATCCTACTTCCAATCACACTACCATTAAGCTCTAAAACGAATATATATATATATATATATATATATATATATATATATATATATATATATATATATATATATATATAGATATGATCATCAACTGGTCAAACTTCTTGCTTAGTGGTCAGAATTTACCTGAATTCCGGGGGGTTTTCTGGCCAGAAATTCAAATTTCTGTCTTGGAGGGAACGAATATTTTTGAGGAAGATCATGTCATTCCACTCTAGCTTTTGTTCCTCTGAAGTTACAAATGCCTGGCCATAACCTTCAAGACTTCCTGGTTTTTGTGCCCAGCGTTTCTTCTCTTGCAAAGGAAGGTCAAAAAAACCTTGAACTTGCTCTTTCATGTTGCTTAGCGATTCATCAGAAACTCCATGGTTTATTATCTGCAAGATTAAGGGATAAACAAACTATATATAGGAACATGTTTGATGTAGCAATGATTAGTATGTGTGATTTTTTTAAGCGCATTACATATGATCGATCTATTAATACACGTATAGTACATAAACATTTGATGTTTTTGGATTGAATAATTAGGATATTCATTTCCAACTAAAATGTGTAATATATATGTGTCGAAATCCTGTGTTGTTTATTGCACAAAGAATGCATGTCCCAGTGATCCGGGACGGAACCACGATTTCTCTTCGAAAGATCGATATATGAGGGGCCAAGCCTAATTTTTGGTTGAGCTCAAGGTAAATCAGGCTGAATCTAATAAACAAAGTGAGCTTATCTTAACTATTTTCTATACTAATGAGGCAGGTCCATAATATTGTTTTTGAATCCGTTGATGTTTGAGTTGAATACTTGAATTAAAGTAGCTTTTTGAAAACCGTTTTTAAACATGAACTCCAAAATGATGGAAACACATGTTTTTCCATGTCGTTTGCAATTATTACACGGAAACAAGATCTTGACTTTTCTTCAAAATTAGTCAAGTACTAATCCAATCGCAAGTCTTTCTCCCTGTTCACGTTCATTAATAATTAAGCCTTAAAAGATAGAAAAGCAATGGCCATAGATCAATTCTAAATGAAAATAAACAAATAAATGTCGGTACTTATCTTTATGTGGTGTCGTGTTGTATTAAGATCGGGATCCTTCAAATTTGGTGGCTTGAATTCTTCGTAATTTGGGTAGTTTTCACATGTAGAGAGAGGACAAGGATATAAGTAAAACTATATAGGTCAATCCTAACTCGATCCATTTAATTAAACGTGTATAACTCTTAAATCATAATTTGCTAATTTTGTGTTGAATTCGAGTCATGTTCAGGTATAAGTATAAGACTATATAGGTCAATCATAATCTGACCTATTTAATTATACGTGTTAGACCTTCAATTCTAATATGATAATTTTGTGTAGAATTTATGTTGAATTTATAAATCATGTAAAAAATTATTAGTTCTAAAGTTTACTAGCCCCAAGCAAGTACGCCTCCCACCGTGGTATCCCGGATTGCCTTAAGCAGGTGGGCGCCGCACTTGTTGACAAGGAAATTTCAAAGCTAGCAATAACCAATAACATATTAATTAAAATAGCAGAACACAAACTTGACTTCTCTGTGCATCATGTTTTCGCCAAGATTTTCTTCCATCTATCCATACACATTGACATCATGCATTACGGTGGTTGAATTAATGTTGTCAATTCAGACATTATAACACTTTGTTCATGGTTTTTTTTTTTTTAATAGAATACATAAAAACAGAATTACAACCGGAATGAAAAAAAAAAAAAAAAAGTTGGATAACTCAAAATTTAAACTATGAACGAAAGTATACGAGGGCAATGCTTCCGAAAATGTGGGTTCTGTGATTCATGACACGGATGCCAAAAATCAAGACCACCAGTTAAGGTGGTACATGACGTATAAAGAGTCTTAAGAACTCAAACACCGATACGAAGATAAACAGAAAGAAATTACAACAAAAAAACCCAAAACAAAACATAACAACAACATAAAAACAAGAACATAACCAACAACAGAGACTCGGATGAGGGGAGGGGAGTAGGAGCCACCTCTGGTGGCGCATGAGAGCCACACGCGGCCAGAGGAAGGCCTCTCACCAGTGGGAGACGTTGAGCTGCTGAATTACGCCGCAATCTTATATTTTGTAATTTGTCAACTCAATTGCAATAAGAATTATTATTATTTTTAGATTAATATATGTGCACGTGTGAAAAGCTGTTCACATGATCGAAGATGCCTTTAATTTCATTCAAACAAGTGTATGAACTGCATCAAGGTTAAATTTTAGATGTTTACAAGAGTAATATTGCTACATATACTTCTGGCCCACTAGGTTTAGGTGGCAATACGTGTTCATCAACCCTTAGATCAACCTTTGTTAAAATTAATAATAATCTAAGAGCTGATAAATACTCTTACATTAGCCTAATGGAATGAAGGTATAGTATGTAACATTACTCTGTTTAAAATCATGATAAAAAATAGTTGTTTTGCAACATTTTTTATGACAAGCTTTTGTGTTTTAGCTAAAAAGCAAAAATAACTTCAAAACACATAAAATTACTTTCATCCTTATGTCATGCGTATTATAATTAATTAAAAAGCATAAAACACCATTTAAAAAGTTTTACCAAACGAGTCCTTAATACTTATAATAAGAAGGAACGTGCTTATATATGGAGAACTTCAAATGAAGAGATCTTTTAATTTGAGATCGATCTAGTGCTTGATATTCTCTAAAATTGGTTATAAATTTAAGAGCTAATTAAAGATACAAGTGACTTTGACCATAAAAAGTTTAAGAAAAATGGAATTTTGATCGATAGAAAAAGCTTGAATTCATTAGCTTATGAAGTACAAAAAACCTCAAATGAACAAACGTACATGCTTCTAATGCTCTTAATTAATTAACTGTATTACCTGAAACAGACCCCATTCTTTGCATGCAGAGTGAAGCCTTTGAATCTCTTGTTCTTGAGAGTCTGGGTTGACCAGCTTGGTCATATCAATCAAGGGTACACGAAGTGAAGGTTCGGAGGGAACGGTGATGATGATGTCCATGTCATCTCTAACGTATCTAGGTGGCACAGTGTGTAGCCCTCGGATCGCTAGCTCTTGAACACTGGGAACAGGTAGAGACCATTCAAGGCTCTTTGGTGCCACTGCCATTAATTATATTTCCCAAATAAACTCCAATAACCCAATACTGATCATACTCCTCCGATCCCCAAACCCCTTTATTTATGTATAATACATCATTAAGATGGATGTCTAAGTCTACGCCACGTGCCCTTGAAATTAGTAGGTCAATAATTGAGTTTGAATATATTGAAGAAGACAAGTTGCACATAAATTAACCTGCACGGCAGCACGCTGCACGTGGCTGGATGCATGTAATGTACTTTTCTAATGTGCGTATATCGAACCGATGTAGATGGTTGAACGGAAATGAAAATTATATTTAATTTGATGAATTCTTATTAACTAGCTTGTTCTTGGGAATCTGTATACCCAAATTACAAAAGAAAACTAATCCTAACATCGGTCACCGGATTAATGAACGTACTAACCCACTCATTACAAATGGGCTAACATGCATCCCAACCACCCGGCCCCATCTATTACCAACCCATATCATTTTAGACCTAATTACATCGATCGGAGATAAAGATTGAATTCAGGATCGGGATTAATTAATTGACTACTCGCCGATTGCATTAATATTGCAGTCAATTTAAATAGCCTTAACGAGAGAGGGCCGGGGTATGAGCCTTTCATCCCCGATACGCAAGCTTCATACCTCAAACTGCTCGATACTGGCAAGTCTCAAACCCCCTTTATGCGAGACTACCTAAATTTTTTAGGACAAGTGAGCCCTAGACCCCCTTTTTGTGAGATTGCTCAAATTACATAGCAATTGGATCTATCTTTCAAATCCAACAACGACAAATTAAATGAACACAGCAAACAAAAAAAAAAGACATCATTGACATGGACCAATGTAAACTTGGGTTTTGTTCAATCACAGTCGTGTTTGTAATCACATGGCGCGTGGCTTTATCCAACCATCCATCTTGTTTGCGTAGTTCATTTTCTAAAGCATTCAAAAAGCCGCCTTTCTTTTTCTTTATGTACGTACCCTTATAGCCCACGCGCAAGACCAAGTCTGTAATGCCAATTACGTGGGTGTTGACATGTTGGAAGGGATAGGTGTCGTGTTCTTAGTGATGCTAAGTGACAGTGACGTGGCGGGCCGTTAGTTTTTGGACGGAAAACTTGACTGAAGTACTAATTTGGCCTTTTCCCAAAATGAAAGTATCATCTGTGATGCGAATTGAAATTCAAGTACCAAAAAATAAAGTTTTCAAAACTCAGGTTCTAAAAATGCATTTAACCCTAGTTTTAATTTAAAACCTCAATAATTGCGGAAACGATTATCTTAAATAACATTTATGTTTGACAACATAAATAAAAACCTAATGAAAACATAAGTTTTGTGCTAGTGCACTCATTATGGTGATTTCATGGAATAATCCTATTGACATCCTATATTCCTATTCCGACCGCCTAAGTCACTTTGCTCATATCCTGAAAACAAAAACAAAATAAGGGTGAGCGATAAATGCTCAATAAGAAAACCCTCAACCATAATATGGTTGAACTAAATTCATTTTCTTTAAAATTGTACTTGTAATACTCTCACTCTTTAAATCTCGGGAAGATATAAAATATAAATCCATTATTTTACTTAAATCATATAAATATTTGCTCATAAATAAAATTCCTCATTTTATGGCCTATGTACACGATTACGCCTTGTATACTAGGGTTGCACGGTCCTTGTGACCATGAAAGCGATCCGCAAACCTGCCCGTCACCTAATTAATCGAAGAGCACATAGCATGACATAGAGATGAATTACCGCATTATCAACGTCCTTCAGCGGTTGCGCTTCCATCTTGAGAACTGGTACCGAGCTCATACATCTATGAATATCTGGAGCCAAAATAACATCCTCCACAAACGTCCTTGACATAATAAATCATTTCTCTTTCCGTTACTTCTCATGAAACTTGTTAGGAATACGTATGTGAAGGTTTTCATAACATAATAACTTTCTTTATTCAAAAATTTCCATAATTGGAAACTTACCTTCAATAAAATAATTGAGAACTTTCCAAAAATAGATTTTCCTAAAATATATGGCCTTTCATTTAAAACTTCCATAAAAGTCAAGGGTTGTACCCATCCCAAGTTGAGTGATATGAAATAATTCTAGGGATTTAAATTTTCTTATAAAAATTATTTCATGTAAACACAATTATTAATGTAAACATAAAGATAAGGGGTAATTACTTTTTTCTCCCATTAACTACCAGCCATTGTCAACATGGCTCCATGAACTGACACCTCGACCAAAAAAGAGCATCCAACTACCAACTTTACATACTTTGCCCCCTTCCGTCAGTTTAATTCGTAAAAAGACTTAAATACCCTAACTCAAATTCAAAAATGAC
The DNA here is from genome assembly GCF_958979055.1 of Alnus glutinosa. Taxonomy (NCBI): domain Eukaryota; kingdom Viridiplantae; phylum Streptophyta; class Magnoliopsida; order Fagales; family Betulaceae; genus Alnus; species Alnus glutinosa. The sequence goes on from NC_084888.1 coordinate 28,846,642, forward strand.
ATAAATGCCCTCAACTTTTTTAAACATATTCATTTTAATATTTTTTTTATTAATTATTGTTGGAGGGCATTTTAGTCTTTAAACCAAAATTAACACCCAAAAATAGAATATTCTGTCTAAGTTAACGGGATTCCCTGACGATGGGGGCAAAGTATGTAAAGTTAGTAGTTGAATGCTCTCTTTTGGTCGAGGTGTCAGTTCACGGGGGCATGTTGACAATGGCTGGTAGTTGATAGGGGGAAAATGTAATTACCCCTAAAGATAACATAGCATAATAAATTTTCATAAAGAAATTAAGAGATTTTATTATTATATCATGCAATGAAATTATATTTAGAAAGAGTTAAGAATGCCCTTACCTCGATATTTCTGCTAAAAGACTGATCTAAAATATCACAAACCTAAAGATAAAACTTAACTACGTTAGCCTTAAGCTAGAATGCAAACTTAAATAGAATCAGACCCTAACATATCTCGGCTTTCTGATCTCTACTACCTATATCATGATTATTGGTGTTTTATTGTTATTAGGAAATTATTAAACAATATTTGAGTGTGTATATTTTGGGTTTCATAAAAACTCTTGTATCATATTCATAAAATATGGTATTAATTCACTCAGTAAAAAAAAAAAAAAATGTTCTTAAAAGAATATTAGTTGTTCAAGTAAAAATCAAGAAAAGAGATATCTATTTATATATAAATATTGGGAAAAATATATATAAAAAAAATTAAAAAAAAAAGAGCCACCTGAACTAATAGCCAATTTTAAAATAGCCCTTTGAATTTTCAAATGCACTAATGTGACCCATCAAACTGCCAAAGTGTACCAAAAATGTCACTTTTGTAGAAATATTCCTATAATACATTTATTTTCTTAAAACCTAAAAAAATAAAAGTAAAATAATAATAATAATAATAATAATAAACCTTTTTTTTTAAAAAAAAAAAAAGGAATATTAATATAAAATTAAAAAGTTAGAAATTAAAAAATAAATTTTTTTTAATTAAAAAAATATAGAAAAAAAAAATAGAAAACAAGAAGAAAATGGGTGGCTCGGCAGCCATGATAAGTCTTGAATTATTCGATTCAATACCCCTTAATTTGTATTTGTTGTACCTAGCTTATGTTGTATATATAAAGTTTTGTTGTAGTTTTGCGTTATGTCTTATTTTCAGGTCTTAGTTGAAATCTAGTTCAAAACACTTGAATTAGACCTGAAAATACATCAAGGGCAATTTGGTCGTTTACAGAGTTCAAGGTTGATCCTGAAAAGATAAAAATCGTTTAAGGCAATTCGATCAATCGATTATTTGTACAGCCAATAATTCAATCGATCGACTTTCAGTCGAACCAACTTCGATCAATCGAGATGCGATCGATCGATTCTCAGAACACCATAAAATCGATCGATCGACATTATATTCGATCGATCGACTTTGCATATTCCAGAAGGTCCAGATATTTCCAAATTTTTGTGCGATCCAAATCAAAAGTTGATTTCTATGGACAGAAATTGATGCCGACCTCCTCTGTTTGTGCGGCTAGAATTGATCATTGGTGAGTTAAATCAAATCTATATATATATATATATATATGAGATTAGTGTTTAGATTTAATCATGCATTACTTGGGGTTTCCAATTTTCCAAGGGCATCCTTAGTTAATTTTAGTGTTTTGTAATTCCTTTGATGCACGTTCTTTGGACCAAAATCCAGAGAGCAACTTCTTCATCTTTTTCTTCTTTGTTCTTCATGTTTTAACTTAGGTTTTATTTTCATTTTGTAATCCGAGCTTTATAATTTTAGTATAGTTGTTTTTGATTCATTTTCTTCTTGTTTCTTTACTGTTTTCCATAGAACTAATGTCTATATTAGTTTATTTCATGTCTAGCTAAACCCTTCCTTAGGATTTTGATCAAATCTTTTCCAAAAATCATGAAATGTTCTTGATTTTCTTGATATGTTTGATGATTGTGTAAGCCTAGAGGATTGTAAAACCCATGCTAAAAGGTTTTGTCTTTAAGATTCCAATCCATTTATTCATGAAAAAGAGTTATGCTTGTCTATAAGTTTTCTTAAATTCATGAATAAAATCAACGCTTTTGAAGGAGAACGATGTCTTGGGCAATGGTTCCATTTGACATGATGCATGTTCACTTATTAAAGTTACCTTATAGGGTATGTTAGGGAGCACCGATCGTTGAGCACCTTTGATAGTCTGAAACGTATTTCAATTGTAGTGTAACTTTTATGTAATGTGATCGGTGTGAAACAAGATACCTTATCATTGTGGCATAATTAGGGTTTTCATGTATTGTGTATGCTTATTAGGATATTTTATAGACTAGTAAGCTAGGGAGCATTAATCACCCCACACCTTTTGTAGTGTAAACGTTTTTTAATTATAGATTAATCTTTACGTGGAGTTTTTTAATGTGAAACTATGTGTTTTATTATTACGTCTTAACGAAAGTGTTTTCATGTCGAGGTCGTCTTAATGGTTGACGCACATCACGCGCTCATATCATACATGTTAAGAAGATCCATATAGACTTTAAGCATTTCATTGGTTGATGATTTGATGCGATCATTACCCTAAGTTTCTTTTAAGTTTGTTTCATTTTCTAGTTTTAAATCACTTAATTCGTTGTAACTTCAATTCTACAATCTTTACTTTTGTTTTTATTTTCAAAGTTAAGTTAAATACGTTCCTTTAAAAATCTCGTTACGAAAAACAACCCCTAAATCCTTATGGTTCGATAGCCCTTACTATAGTACAATTGATTCGTAATATTGCGAGTGATAAAACTTATAAATTTAAAATCCACGTAGTCGAGTTGGCTACCAAGCCACCCCAATTAAAAAAGAAATTTAATTTTTTAATTTTAATTTATTTTAATTTTTAGTTTTATATATATATATTTAACATTGACACTTGTCGTCATTTTATTGATACTGACATGGCACCACTAACAGAATCTGTTAAGTGTTTTGACGAAATTTGACTGCAGGGAGTAATTTGTTTTTAAAAATGTATATTTTTAATATATTAATTTTTTTTTAAAAAAAGTGACACATGTCACCATTTTATTGGTGTTGACGTTGACACTAACAGAATACGTCAAATATTTTAACAGAATTTGACTACATTGACTAAATTTTTATTTTTTGCCTACCTTTGAATTATTTTTTATTCTACAGTGAGCTATTTGTAATTTAGGTTAGCCACATGAATTGATTTTGAATTTATCAATTTTTTTTTTTTAAAAAAAAATATTTTAGTTTAGTTTAGTTTTTTTTTTTTTTTTTTTGAAGTTTTTTAAAGTACACTTGAAAATTCAGGAGGCTTAAAATCGGCTGATCGTTCATGTGGCTTTTTATATTTTTCTCTATTTTGAATAGTTTAGGACATTAGGGCATTTTTAAACTCAAGAATAGAAACTAATGTCAAGTCTTTTCAGAGATTTGGAGATCAGTGAGTGTTTGAAGAGATGATACGTTTACAACTTTTATACAACTGTTGTACAAATTCAATGATTTTTTTTTAAAAAAAATTAAATTAAATTAAATTAACCATTAAAAATGTATAACCCACATGTAGGAAAATAGATCCAATAGTTAGTTTGAAAAGCAATTGTTAGAGTTGTACAAAGTTTATAAACGTATCATATCTCTTGTCCAAAAGATTACCCGGTGGAGACTTACGACTCAAATGAGTAAAAACTCAAATGGATATTTGCTTTTATTTTTTTAACATAATGTGATTATTTTATGTATCATACATGTGTGTTTACAACTCACATGAAATACATTTTAGATTAATGTGAATTATACTTTATGAAAATGATTGATGAATAATATGAGTTTGTAAATGCATACTTGTAAAATATGGTGAATATTTGATTGCATCATATGACATGATAACCAGTATGTGCGGGATAACGGCCATTGGCATACTATTATATGGGTTAGCCCTATGGTCAAAGAGATTTATTTTTATGTTTAACATTGGATCTAATGGTTTTTTGCGACGGGCGCACAATGTACACATGGGGTCACCGTTACGGCTTTGCTATATAGTAGCGTGGGCCACCCAAGGTCGAATTCAGTCGGGTTGCTAGTATAAGACGGTATAAGGCAATATCCGGAGCACCTTTATTGCACCACAAGTTTTTCGGGACAGCGCCAACCTTACCAAGAAGTGGTTAAGGGCTTGAATAGAGCAGATGGAATTGAACTATAACATGATTATCTTATTACAACATATATTATATCTATATTGTATCCATAATCATCTTGTCAAATAAAGAAATTTAACTTTACATTGTTGTATGTAATTTATATCTTAAACATTTGAGTTTACTATATGATAACATATACATCATGCGTATTTATACTCATTAAGTCGTGAGCTTACACTTGTATATTTAATTTTCACCTATGAAAAATGTGTTGTTTTATAAATAGCTTTGAAGATGACAGATCTCATGAACTGTTATGTCCACTTGTAAGACATAATTCAGATAATTTTTTAGGAGTTACATTTTGTGTGGCTAAAGACCATGTGGAATGGTATTGAGCACATCCGTCGTGATATGATCGAGATCATACATCTGCTTTATCTTCTTAAAACTAGGCCTTGAGCTTTATGTTTATAACTCTTAGATTTGGTTTGTAATATTTATGTTTTATTGATGACTGGTTACCGTAACATTCAGAAAAGTTATTTTATGTTATGATGCTTTAGTTTTACTCTGGTTGTTTATGAATTTGTGGGTTTAATTAGTAGCTCTCTCTGTATGAAAGTGAAAAGTCTTCCGTCGCAAGCTCTCTTCGGAGAGTGTAAGATCCCTGAATCTTTTTATTTATGGAATATGGTTGGGAGGTGAACCATAAAATTAATTACCAGTTAATTAAATTCAATGGGGCGTTAATTTGGAACAATCAAAATCACAAGTATCACGAATTTCTTGAGTCAAGATCGAATTTGTGTTATGGGTCATATGTGGAAAAGTTATTCTTTGGTGTTATTAGGGGGTGGGTATGTAAAAAGATTAGATGGATTTGTGAAATTTTGTTAAGAATTTGAGTGTTAAAAATGTTACAGGCAAATGTTTGATGAAATGTTACATATGTATATATACTAATAAAAATGTTCCTTGTAATTTTGTTCATTTACGGTCCTAATTTGCATAAACAACATTTACTTTAAATCATGCAATGAAAAATAATTGAGAAGGGGTAGAGAATGTAACTTACCTCTTGCTGCAGCTAAATAGCTAGGGAGACCTCCTCTGCTAGCTAACTAAACCAAAAAAACATTCACATACATTAATTAATCTAGTTAGAATTGACCAATTGATCTTTTTCTAGACTGTTCCCCATCTAAAAAAATTTGTTTTATTTTTTCTAAAAAGAATGAATTAGTTTATGGTTCTGGTTCTGTTTTTTTAGGGTTCGAAATCATAATTTGGACCCCAGAAAATAATTTGTCCAAAAATTTCATTTATTTTTTCACAAAAAAAACCCATTCTATTTCTTTCTTTATGAAAAATCGCTGTAAAAAATTATTTTTAACTTTTTAAGATTTTTTTTTTTTTTTTTTTGGGGTGGGGGGGACATTTTCAAAAAATCCTAATTGGACCTATTCTAACTAAAACTCTCATGACATGGGCCAAAAGTATAATAAATGGACTAAAACCCACTAATACTTCTTATCTAAAAAAAATTGGGCATATATACTTAATCTAATAACTTTATAGGCCTGAAACTTAATTAAAATGGATCAATTACACCTTTTAGGCTTTTAAGCATCTTTTACACAATTTTTCAGAATTTAAGCAAATCATCAAATCCCTCGAATTTCTTGTTAAAACAATGCAACTATTAACCAGTTTTAATGTTATTCATCTAGGGGAAACATAAAATAAAACTTTTGTAATTAATTAAAATGAATTATCTGGCCACGCAAGTTACTGCCTTGGTGTAATTTCTATGTTCTTGGTCCATTTTTAAAACTATTTTTACAAGATTTTATGTTTACCAGCACATGTTCTTGGTTAAGTTTTAATAAAATTTTAATGAGGAATTTCAATCTATCGACTCACTTTGAAAATCAGTCTGGGCAGTACCTCCTCTGGCAGGATCTCCAATTTATAAAAGGGGAAAGTACACTTATTTTACTCAAACTATCATTTTATTGTCAGTGTTCCCCCCTCCCAAAACTACTAATTGTGTCAATGTCTTTCCTCAAACTATCAAAAAATGGCAATGACCATCTATGACTAGCAAAAATGCAAAAATAACCCTAAAAATTTTTCAATAAGATAAAAATGTGATTACAAATTCGAAAAAAAAAAAAAACTAAAAAATAAATAATAAAAACTAGAAAAAAAAAAAAAAGAAAAAAAAATTAAAAAAAATTAAAAAATTAAAAAATTAAAAAATTTAAAAAAAAAAAAAAAAAAAAAAAAGAATGAAAAATTGTGGAAAAAAAAAACTGAAAATAATAAAAACAATTTTTTTAAAGAAAAGAAAAGAAAAAACCAGTTTTTTTTGGTATAAATTTTTGTTATTTTAGATTTTCTTAATAATTTTTTGGTTTCTTTAAATTTTAATAATTTTATGAAGGATATTTTTGTCATTAGGGGGATATTGTCATTTTTTAGTAGTTTAAGGGAGGGGGACATTGACACAATGATTGGTAGTTTAGAAGGAAACATTGACAATAAAATAATAATTTGAAAGGGTTATACGTACTTTTCTCTTTATAAAATCACAATTCTTTCTTCTTCTTCTTCTTCCTTTTTTTTATTTTTTTTATTTTTTTAGTGTTTTATTTGTTGTCGTGTCGCTACTGCCCTCTCAGTTTTGGACCAGCCAAGAATCTCTCTTCCCCTAAAGGCAATACTTTCCCTGCACCTCTTAGTTTTCTACGAGAAAAACCCAAGAGAGAGAAGATGCACCCGCTAGATAACTTTAGTATTGTCAAATTCAATGTAAAAACGGTGCAAAAGTTGATTTACCTTTGGATTAGTAAAGCTTTTAACGATGGATTAGAGCCAAACTCATACCGCCGTTTGAGGAACAAAAAGGTATGTTGCACCTGAATGGTTTCAACGTTAAAACGGTGCAAAAGTTTATCTGACTCTCGATTAGCAAAGCTTTTGATGATAGATCAGAGCCAAACTAATACCGCCATTAGAGGAACAAAAGGGTATGTTGTACCTGAATGGTTTCAATGTTAAAACGATGGAAAAGTTGATCTGACTTTCGATTAGCAAAGCTTTTGATGATGGATCAGAGCCAAACTCATACTGCGGGCCATTAGAGGAATATATATAAAAGGGTATGTTGCACCTGAATGGTTTAGGAACATGCCAATCACGGCTAAATTAAAGTTGATGTATACAGCTTTTGTGTCATGCTGCTAAAGATCATTTGTTGTCGGAGAAGCCTAGTTATAGAATCTGGCAAGAGGACAAACCAATTTTAACATTGATGTGTACATCAAAGTCCAATCATTCATTCATTCACTTAATTAACATACAAACTCTTATACTTTGCTAAAGGCCACCATTCTAAATAGTTAATTGAATTCTTTGCCAAAAAAAAAAAGAAAAATGAAGTCATTGAAGGTCTCTTATATATATATACCTTAAAAGTTATTCATTGAAGTAGCATGCATATGACATAAAATTTGAGGAGAAAAGATAGAATTATATATGGATGAAAATTATAGGAAGAAGGTTGTAGTGGTAATGATGATATTGATAATCCCTACACTAGCACTTAAAGTGCAAGCTGATGATGACCGTTTCCCTCCTCTCCATCCTTCTTCATCTCCTTTCTCTTCCCGCTCTTCATCTACTCCATCTCCTTCTGCTCCTCTCTCTCCCTCGAGGCTCGTTGGTGATGGTATTTCTAAAACAAAATCAGAAGAAATATGCCGACGAAAGTGTGTTGCCATATGTTTAATGAAAGTAGTTAAAGACAAATCTTTTGAATTCTTCAATTATTATTATGATGGATGTATGTATGAATGCAAGACAGGTCAAAAAGATCGCAGATCTAAACCACCAGGTTCCTCTCTCTCTCTCTCTCTCTCTCTCTCTCTCTCTCTCTCTCTCTCTTCTTATTATGATGGATGAATGTTTGAATGCAAGACAGGTAAAAAAGATCGCAGATCTAGAAGTCGAGGACCAGGTATCTCTCTCTCTCTCTCTCTCTCTCTCTCTCTCTCTCTCTCTCTCTCTCTCTCTCTCCTTATTATGATGAATGTATGTTTGAATGCAAGACAGGTCCAAAACATCGCAGATCTAGAAGACCAGGTATCTCTCTCTCTCTCTCTCTCTCTCTCTCCACTTCAAACTCCTTGTATGTGCAAACACACGATTGGAATATGCACTTTTAGTGACGTATGTTTATTCATCATAAGAATTTGAGAGCTAAGTTTTTCATGTTTATTACTTAACGAGTTTATCAATTAATTAAGAGAGGAATATTAATTAGATTTATAAAATTTTGAACTATTATTATAACAATCAATATAATATTAATGTTAGCTTTATAATTTTATAAAACTGTCTCTTTCCAGATCGATTTGAGTCAAATTTTACGTGTTTGCTCTTTTTGTATTGCCAATTTTTCATGAAAAATATGTGTGTATATATATATAAAGAATCGAGAAATTCGATATTAATTAAACACTCAAATGCTCCCTATGTTAATATTAGGAAAGATGGCCTAGCTAGATGATCGATGCTCCCAAAAGTTTATGAAAATTAAAATAATCAAACTTTGGTTAAGACATTTTAGTTCAAAAGAAAAGAAAGTAGTAATATATTTCTTTTAGTACGTACATGCATCCAGATTATATTTAGTAATATATTTATATATTTATTTATATATATTTATATATTTAGTATGATTGGAGGATATTCGTTGTAGCATCTATGGTATTATATAGCATAAAAGAAAATTTTTCTTCAACAACACAACTTGTTAGTTTTTTTTTTTTCGCTTTTATCAGTGTTTTCACTTTAGTTTTATTGTGGTTTTGATGAAATTTACAATTTAAAGTCCAAGAAACAAAGCATGTCTTGTTTTCCATGCACTTTTCTGGCCCTTAATAAATAGGTGCCCATATATATATATATATATATTAAGTGTCGTATTCATTATTTTCAAATTTGAGTTAAGGAAGCAATTTCAAATACCTTCAAAAGTTTTATGTGGTTGTCTTTTATTTAGGGTAAATGCATGATAAATCATTAAATAAAAGCTTAATTTGAATGCATTTCATCACTTTTTAATTTTAAAAATTAGATGCTTGAGTTTTCAATTATTCGCAATAGATCATATCCCTCCATGATTTTGCCGTTCAAATTTACTGTAGATTGCTTAATGCCACATCAACATTTTTGCTTAAAATAACAAATTTACTTTTTTAATTTTTAATTTTTCCCTTTAAAATAACAAAAAACATTTTTTTTAAGCAAAAATGTTGACGTGACACTAACGCTCTATAATAAATTTAGACGGCAAACTCACAGAGAGATCTATTGTAAATAATTAAAAACTCAGATATCTTATTTTCAAAATTAAAAAGTAAGTAAATTCAAATAATACGTATACATATAAATTTATCATACATTTACCATTTCATCTATAGTACAATAATTCTTTGTGATTAGTACTATAATAACTTTCAAAAATCTTCCCAACATGGCAGGTAAGAATCAAGTGGAGGGCCATATGGAAGCTGGCCATAACAAAACTGGTTAAACATCTTCAAGAAGACACTAGCTTTGCATTATACTTTAGAGTAACATTTTTTGCACAATAATTGCATGCACTTTGTATAATAAAGAAAATGTGAAACTTTTTTGTGAAAGTAAAAAAAAAAAAAAAAAAGAAAGAAAAAGAAAGAAGGCGTGTACAATTATTGTGAAAATCATTTCCACATCAGCTGTATTATACAAAGTATATACAATTATTGTGCAAGACAATTACTCTATACTTTATTATAGAATTAAAAAGAAAAAGAAAAAGAAAAAAGAAAAAAGAAGTGTTATTCATATATGTCATGATGTATCAGACACTTTATTTGAATGAATATCTTTCAATATAATGTCCATGGCACTCAAGGAAATATAGGATAGTAGGAAAATTTAAATAAGGTAAAATTATATATATATATATATATATAAAACCCTCAACTAACAGCCGATCTTAAAATAGCGTCATAAATTTTCAAGTATGCTAAAGTGGCCTATCAAACTATCTAGGTGTTTCAAAAAAGCAACTTTTTTTTCCGATAATTCCCCTTATTCTTTTAAAAACAAAATAAAATATTAATAAAAAAATATTTTTCTTAAAACAATATATATATATATATATATATATATATATATATATATATATATATATATATATATATATATATATATATATATATATATATATATATATCTAAAAAGTTAAATAAATTAAAAACTTTAAAATTTAAATATTTTAACTTAAAAAAAAAAAAAAAAAAAAAACCAAGGGATGGCTTGGCAATCACTCTATGTGGTGTCATTATTTTATTGGTGCTGACATGAGCGTCATTATTTTTATACCGTATGAAGCGATTTGTAATTTAGGCCAATAACATAGACTAATTTTGCATTTATACTATTTTTTTTTTTTGTTTGGTATTAATTCACACCTTGGTTTTTTTTTTTTTGTTTAAAAATTAATTTTTTATTAATTTTTTTTTTTTTTTAGTTTTTAAGAGAATAAGATTATTATAGGAAAAAATAGCATTTTTGGCACAAATTGGTAATTTAATGGGTCACTTTAGCACACTTAAAAATTTATGAAACTATTTTAAAATCGGTTATTAATTAAGGGAGCTTTTTTATACTTTTCCTTTTAAATAAGTTTAATTCTTTATCGGATCATAAAAACTCACTTTCCGAGGATCTCTTCCTTCTCTCCTAGATCGAACATCAATTGCAACTATTCAATAAACTACCCTTTTTATTCTAATTATCCACCGGGATTTGGACCTTTGAAAGAGCCTTTTCTCCATATGGGGCCTTCCATCACTAGTCCGATTATTCAAGGGCCTACGAATCAACTCAGTACACGGGCCACTTGCAGCTTGCCCAGTAGTTAACAGGAGTTGTGGGGCATTCTTCATCGAGCCTTACTTTATTTGGCCCTTCATTTCTACCAAGGCCATGCCTCCTCAAGCATCTCACCTCTGGAACCAGAGCCTTTGCTGCCATGCCCTTCTCCCTTGGCTTGTGACCTGCAAGTAAGCCAACCCATATCCTCTATTCTTTTCCTGATAAACTAGGATCACATGAAACCCCCAAGCATGCACAACACCCGAAAACCCATCACACTGCCATGCATGCACCACCTTAGATTTATACAAACCCCATCATTTCCCTCCCACCCCTCCATTTCAAATTTACGCTAACCAACCCTCTATTCCTAGCTACTCGAAGGTTCCCACCACACACAAATTATCCTCACTTCCCTCTAGGTCTTCCACCCGCCATCACCCCTACCAAAGGAAGATGGTGGGAAGTCTCAAATTGCTGATGTGTACCCCTCTCCTTTCTCTGAGTTGAGCAAAGTTTCTGGTCAAAAGAGGGTGGTAGTCTCTGATGTCTCAGCGCTTTTCTCAAAACCATCCAAAAAGCTAACCACTCCTAGTAGCCTCCAGGACCGGATGTTGCTTGCTGCTCAATCACTCTCGGCCTTGAAGAACTCCACCAGCTCCAAATACACCGTTTTTGCTAAGGGTTTCTGGCCCTTCGAATTTGGCTCCTTTCACTATGACTCACTCATCTTATGCGAAATCCTCTCCTACAACCCGGGTTGATACTGTGGGTCTACCGACTGCTCCAGCATCTCCAACTTTGCTTAGAAAGGTGTACAAGGCAACAAAAAAATCCAGGAGTGTTACTCAATTGATCTTGATGGATGCAGGTTCCCATACAGTGGCTAATCCCTCTGATCCCTTTGAGGTGGCAGGCTCAACCATGCCCCCTCCTGAGTTATGATCACTTTATCCGAGAATTGTAGAGGTTTGACCCAAGCCTCTACAATTCGCAGTCTTAGGGTTCTTATCAGGAAACATAACCCTGATATTATTTTTTTGTCTGATACTAAGACTGCTCCTTTTGTTTCTACCCCTATTTTGCATCAACTGGGGTTCACTTTAATGGTTCATGCCCCTCCCTCTAGCTCTAAGGGAGGCCTTTTGCTTGCTTGGAAAACAGATATTAATATTGTTAGCTTTTATGTAACTTGTAATATTATTTGTGTTTGGTACTATCCGGATGATCCTCTCATTAAATGCTTGCTTTCCTTTGTGTATGGACCCCCTTATAAGAACCTTTGCAAAAAAATTTGGAATGTTATGGATAGTTTTGGGATTTCTTATAATGACTCGTGGGTTTGCATTGAGGATTTTAATACTATTACTTCGCCTAATGATAAATTAGGGGGTAGACCTTTCGATTCTTTTCAAATCTTTTCTCTGACTTCATGGATGAATTTGTAATGATTGATTTGGGTTTCAGTGGTAATCCTTTCACAAGCAATGCTCTAGTTTAATTAAGGAGCGACTTGATAGGAGTATTGCTAATAGCAACTGGATTCACTATTTTCCATCTTATTCTGTTATTCATCTCCCAGCTCATAGTTCGGATCACTGCCCGTTTCTTTTGAACACAAGCCTCCCGGTTCCCTCTCTTCCACGACCTTTTAGGTTTGAGGAATTTTAAACTAAGGATCCAACCTGTGGTATTGTTATAGAAGAAGCTTGGTCACCATTTATCATAGGTTCTCCTTCTTATTGCTTGACAAAAAAAAGCTCAAACTAACAAAGGAGGCTATAAAATTCTAGAACAAGCACTATTTTAGGAATATTAAATCTAAACTTGATAGTACTCTCTCTTTGCTTGATAAGGTACAATAGGCTCCTCCTTCGAATTCTAATTTAGCAATGGAGCTTCACCTTCAAACTTTATTGGATGATTATCTTCTTCAAGAAGAGTCTCTTTGGAAGACTAAATCTAGGGAGTTATGGCTTACAGCCATTGATATTAACACAAGGTTTTTTCACACTAGTACTCTTATTCGTCGTCGACGAAACTCTATTTCTCTTCTTCAAACCCCGAATGGGGGGTGTGAAAAATTGAAATGACTTCTAAAAGTAAAGTGTGTGCAACAAGTGTCAACAAAAATTAAAGCACAGCGAAAAGTAAATGACACAGATATTTTTGTTGACGAAGTGGAAACTCAGTTAAGAAAAAAACCACTCCGGGGCAACCAAACCCAGGAATTTCACTATTCAGAAGACATAGCTAGATACAAGGTAGTAACACTCACATGTACCGATGCAGTGGTCGTACCTTGATCTCTGACGTGTAACCCAACACGAACGCTTCCCAACCAGGTTCACCTACCTGAAGGGGTCTTCAATGGAACTCCTTACCTTAGAGCCGACCTCTAAGATAGACTTCGGTTTACAGCACAGCACACTTGTAAAACGGCTTCAGAGGGATTGATGACTTCTCTGAGCTCTAATGGAATTCACACCCTTGGCAAGGCTTTTAGAGGAAATATCACGTCTCTAAGCTGTAAAGAATTCACCACCGAATTCTGTTGAATGGCTTCAGAGGAATTTCTAACTTCTCTGAGCTCTAGAAGAATTCACTTCGAATTCTTGCAGCTCTAAGTGCCCAAGGACCCCTATTTATAGTCTGGGGGTCAGAATGAGCGTCAGGCAAAATAAGCCTATGAGCGGTCCGAACGGTGGACCATGACCGTCCGGACGGACAACTGTGCGACAGGATTTTCTGAAATTTTCGCGGAGAAATCTTTCCTGTATAAGAACATCGTCCGGACGGGATGGCTCGATCGTCCGGAAGGACGCACGTCTTCTGCAAGTAATTTCCATAACAAGCTTCGCGCGTCCGAACCAAGGGGCAGGAACGTCCGGACGGCTAAACTTCAACACGCAATTTCCATATCTGATACACGTGCGTCCGGACCATAAGGGGAAGACGTCCGGACGGCTAGACTTCAGCACGCAATTTCCATATCTGATGCGTGTGCGTCCAGACCATAACGGGGAGACATCCGGACGATTGAAGTCGAATCATCAGTTACCATATACGATGCACCAGCGTCCAGACCACAGCTGTCAGATGTCCGGACGGTTCATTTTGAACTGCGATTCTTACCTTATGGAGATACGCGTCCGGACGGTAAACCACATCGTCCGGACGGTTGATTGATCTTCCCTTTCTTGAACTTGGAAAGAATCAGTGAACCGTTCAAGAACTGATAGGCGTCCGGACGTGCTGCTGAAACGTCCGGACGGAGTAAGCTGGCACAGAAGCTTCTCGATACAGTGTAGGTGTCCGGACGGAAGAAGCACATCGTCCGGACAGATGATGCTGGACTGAATGTGTCTGGACGGGATGGCACATCGTCTGGACGAAAGAAGCAGGAACAGTAGGTGTCCGGACGGGATGGCACGATCGTCCGGACGGTTGACAGGGAACTTGAATTCCTTCTGACTTCATTCTGAGTAGTGGAATCCCTGTTTACAGCATCTCGGCTGCACGTAATTACCATAATAAGGCTTGGAGCGTCTGGACCCTAAAGACTAATGTCCGAACGGTTGAACTGGTACACATCTTGCCTTATAGAAAACATCGTCTGGACGGGATCACACATCGTCCAGACGGGAGCAGCCGTCTTCCCATAACCGTGTCTTGAGGCAGAAACCCTAATGCTTGTCAAACCCTGAATGGCGTCCGAATAGTATAACCACGTCATCCGGACAGATGCACTGGAACACTGGGATCTTCTTGAACTCTGATGAGCTTCTAGACACTGATGGATGTCCGGACGGAAAAGATCTTGTCGTCCGGATGGATGTTGCTGATTGATGAGTGTCCGAACGGAATACCACGTCGTTCGGATGACTAGCAGGGAACCGAAATAAATTTGCTTCTAAACTTCACAGAATCTTCTTGAAGGACATGGCTGAAGAGTAGACTCTGGATAAGGCAGCTTCCCTGATGAAAACAGCAACATTACATAGAAGTGATTTGTCAACAGAATGCAGCCAATCAAAAATATCTCCAAAAATACCATTAGATCCTGTTAGTTCTAAACATAATGTGGTATTTAACACGGCTATCAAATGGATGCCAAAGAGAAATATAAGCAATGCAGCTACTCATAAGACATAAATATATCATAATCAGCCCAACACACAGACAGAAAAGGATTTTCATGCACAATATCTCAAGAAAATATCCCAACAAATATTTCAATATTCTAAAAGCACAAAGACTTAAAAGAATAACGGAAGACACAAAGAAGATCATGGGATGAGAAGAGATGTGCAACAAATGCCAAAATCTCGAGAGAAATCCACGAGAAAAACACACAAGATGCCATGATATATCAATAAAAATGCAAAGGTGTGTGTATGGCAGAGAAAGAGAAGCAAGTCTTAAACCTATAGAGATCCTGACCGGATGAGCAATTGCTAGGTCAACATATGGTAAGACTGCTCTCGTTTTGGACGTAAGAATAAGTCCGTCCAAACACAACACACTGAAAATTTTGAAACTTGAGGAAAATTAGCAGACAAATAATTTTTCCAAAGGCAGTTTCAGAAACACACATGTATAGTCAACTGATAACACAATCAGAGAGCATCTCAAAACTAAGCAGAGATATAAAAGAGAGTTGAGATTTCAATAAGCACAAATAACTTTTCCTGATCACAGAAAATTCAAATAGGCAACTCAACTCAAGCAATGCGTGTGTGTGTGGAGACTCTTTTCCCACAAGGTATGACTTTCCAAGACATGACAAAGAACAACTAGATTTTTTAGACACGAGAGAAAATCAGAGACAGATAAGCCAAAAGTCAAACCTTATAACTTGCTAGGGCCTAGCCACCCTCATCTGATACACTCCCCCAAAGAAACAGCACATATTCTGTTTTACTTGTACCATGTAGGACAAGGTAAATTTTTACTTGCTCATAGAGGGCAAGGTAAATTTAAGCACAAGCAGTGATTAAACAAATTTAAAGCACAAAACTTTTTATGAATTATTGCTCGAATCTTATGGTACTGCAAACTGAAGGGAGTGCCAGAATTTATAGATGCTAGGTTCAACTAGCCTGTGGTCAATTTGGTCATCTAATCAAGGACTTCAACTCATATCCAAAATCTCCAAAAGCAACGAGTCAGAGAAGGAAAGAAGTACCTTAGGGAAGCCCGGGATAGTGCACTTTTTTCATCGTATGAGGAAAGAAGCTATCCTACTTTTGCATAAACAGGAAAAACACTTGGCTAATATAGTCAAAACTCTCGAATATATCTAAGCATAGTAAATTAATGCTCACAGAAGAGAGATATTAGGTAAGGATACATACAGTACCTAATAAGCCAAGAGAAAGAAAATCTTGCAAATTCTCCCCATTTTTTTTTTTTTTTTTGTTGAAAACCGATAAACAACAAACACATGCTCTGAAAAGGAAATGACATCTAATCCCAGCATGTAAGGTAAAACCAAACCTATCCACATGGAGAGAGGTTTAGAAATACTAAGACAGAGAAACAACCGCCCGACGTGCTTTAACTGTCATCCCCAAAAATATCTGCAGAAGCTTCTCAAGATAACAAGAGAAAATATGGGGATAAAATAAACGGTTCCTCAAACAGAATGCAAGGCATGAGTACGATATGACAAGATAAATAATGCAATGCAAACATACCTGACATGCACTAGGATTTAAGAACCAAAATCCTAGGCATGGGAGACCTCACCTACTAGGTGAGTCCACTCCCCCTTAAGGGGTGAATTGTCTCATCCTTCCTTACCCATACCTTCTTTACCTGTGAGGCAGGGGTGTGAGCCATGTACCAATTGATCATTCTGACTAGGACATTCTTTATCATGTTGACAAGCCCTTCATTGGTCTGATTCTTCTTGGGCTTGTGAGGCTTCACTTTGAAGCATTCGGCTTTGATGTGGCCATACTTACCACAATGATAGCATGAGGGAGAATCCCTTTGAGGATAATGCTGTTGTTGCCGAAAAACATGATGAGGCTTAGAATGTTTAGAGCTAGACTTACCTGTCTTTTGCTCTGTTTTCCTGATCCGAGGTTGCTGATGTCGGATCTGAGGACAGTGTGACCTGATGTGTCCAGAGACACCACAATGATAGCAGGTAGGCTGACTTCGTTTGCTGAAATGCTTCTTGAAGGGCTCTGCAAATTTAAGATTAGCATTTTCACAAACAATAAAGTCCTTACCTCTTTTAGATATATGTCTCCTATGGGGCGGGACATATTTATCTGAAGAGGTTTTCTCAATAACGCCCTATTTGGAATCCTCTTGTTTCTTCCAAGGTTTGTGGGATTTTAACAGATAACACTTTGGTCTGATATGACCAACCTTCCCACAATGATGACACATAGGAACAAACTTACCTTGTGTTCCCGAATCCTTGGAGTTAGGCTTCACACAATTATTCAAGCAAGAATTTTCTGAACAAGCTGCATCTACTATCACAGGCTTAATATCAACATGATCTAATTCAAGGTCAGAAATATGTGAAGTAGAAGCACTTAAATCATCAACAATTAAACCAGGCTTGTTCGAAATATCTGAATGAATACACAACATGCTTTTCAAATTATCACTTGAGAATTTTTCCAAGAGATTTTCAGATTCCTTTAATTTATTCTCAAGTGTATCAATAATGTTAAATAGCATGGTATTTTCAGATCTCAAAGAGTCAATCAAAGCAAGTGATTCAGACAATTGCATAATTAATGACTCTTTTTCTTGCTTCACCTTTTTAAGCTCTTTATGTGAAATTTTAGAATGTTGAGCATTCTTCAATTTATTAAAAATATTAAAGAGCTTAATATCATAATCCTCATTAGATAACTGAGAAGAATTCATGATAAAAGGTGTAATCAAAAAATAGAAGTCACAACGAGATGAGGATCACACTCAGGAAATAAATCCTAAATAGAGTGTACCCGCTCTGATACCAATTGAAAAATTGAAATGACTTCTAAAAGTAAAGTGTGTGCAACAAGTGTCAACAAAAATTAAAGCACAGTGGAAAGTAAATGACACAGAGATTTTTGTTGACGAAGTGGAAACTCAGTTAAGAGAAAAACCACTCCGGGGCAGCCAAGCTAAGAAATTCCACTATTCAGAAGACATAGCTAGATACAAGGCAGTAACACTCACATGTACCGATGCAGTGGTCGTACCTTGATCTCTGACGTGTAACCCAACACGAACGCTTCCCAACCAGGTTCACCTACCTGAAGGGGTCTTCAATGGAACTCCTTACCTTAAAGCCGACCTCTAAGATAGACTTCGGTTTACAGCACAGCACACTTGTAAAACGGCTTCAGAGGGATTAATGACTTCTCTGAGCTCTAATGGAATTCACACCCTTGGCAAGGCTTTTAGAGGAAATATCACGTCTCTAAGTTGTAGAGAATTCACCACCGAATTCTGTTAAATGGCTTCAGAGGAATTTCTAACTTCTCTGAGCTCTAGAGGAATTCACTTCGAATTCTTGCAGCTCTAAGTGCCCAAGGACCCCTATTTATAGTCTGGGGGTCAGAATGAGCGTCAGGCAAAATAAGCCTGTGAGTCGTCCGGACGGTCGACCATGACCGTCCGGACTGACAACTGTGCAACAGGATTTTCTGAAATTTTCGCGGAGAAATCTTTCCTGTATAAGAACATCGTCCGGACGGGATGGCTCGATCGTCCGGACGGATGCACATCCGCTGCAAGTAATTTCCATAACAGGCTTCGCGCGTCCGGACCAAGGGGCAGGAGCGTCCGGACGGCTAAACTTCAACACTCAATTTCCATATCTGATACGCGTGCATCCGGACCATAAGGGGGAGACGTCCGGACGGCTAGACTTCAGCACGCAATTTCCATATCTGATGCGTGTGCGTTCGGACCATTACGGGGAAACGTCCGGACGGTTCATTTTCAACTGTCAGTTACCATATACGATGCACCAGCATCCGAACCACAGCTGTCAGATGTTCGGACGGTTCATTTTCAACTGCGATTCTTGCCTTACGGAGATACGCGTCCGGACGGTATACCACATCGTCTGGACGGTTGATTGATCTTCCCTTTCTTGAACTTGGAAAGAATCAGTGAACTGTTTGAGAACTGATAGGCGTCCGGACGTGCTGCTGAAACGTCCAGACAGAGTAAGCTGGCACAGAAGCTTCTCGACACAATATAGGTGTCCAGACGGAAGAAGCACATCGTCTGGACAGATGATGCTGAACTGACTGTGTCCGGACAGGATGGCACATCGTCCGGACGGAAGAAGCAGGAACAGTAGGCGTCCGGACGGGATGGCACGATCGTCCGGACGGCTAACAGGGAACTTGAATTCCTTCTGACTTCATTCTGAATAGTGGAATCCCTGTTTACAGCATCTCAGCTGCACGTAATTATCATAATAAGGCTTGGAGCGTCTAGACCCTAAAGACTAATGTCCGGACGGTTGAACTGGTGCACATCTTGCCTTATAGAAAACATCGTCCAAACGGTAGCAGCCGTCTTCCCATAACCCTGTCTTGAGGCAGAAACCCTAATGCTTGTCAAACCCTGAATGGCGTCTGAATGGTATAACCACGTCATCCGGACAGATGCACTGGAACACTGGGATCTTCTCGAACTCTGATGAGCTTCTAGACACTGATGGATGTCCGAACGGAAAAGATCTTGTCGTTCGGATGGATGTTGCTGATTGATGAGTGTCCGAACGGAATACCACGTCGTTCGGATGGCTAGTAGGGAACAGAAATAAACTTGCTTCCAAACTTCACAGAATCTTCTTGAAGGACATGGCTGAAGAGTAGACTCTGGATAAGGCAGCTTCCCTGATGAAAACAGCAACATTACATAGAAGTGATTTTGTCAACAGAATGCAGCCAACACAAAAACTAATAGGGTGGATCATTGATCGTGCTGATATTGGTAATTATTTTGTCACAAATTTTAAGAATATGTTCACTTCTACTAATCCGGCTTTTTCTCAAGAACTACTAGATCTCTTTAATCCATTCATTTCGGAGCTTGACAATAATCTTCTTTGTGCTATTCCTACTGAAGTTGAGATTTATGACTCGCTGATCAATTTGGGTAGGGAAAAAGCTCTGGGTCCTTATGACTTTACTGCTTTATTTTATGTCAAATATTGGGACTGTATCAAAAATACGGTTCTGTTGGCTGTTGGTAATTTTTTTTATTCTAATAAACTGCTTCAAGAACAGAACCATACTTTTATTGCTTTGATTCCCAAGCGTTTGGGGGCTTCTGTTGTTCAACACTTCAGGCCTATTAGTCTTTGTAACATTATATACAATATTATCTCAAAGCTGTTGGCTAATAGACTGAAGCCTCTTTTATCAAAAATTATTTCTCCTTTTCAAACAGTTTTTGTGCGAGGTTATCATATCCAAGATAATTCTATTCTATCCCATGAGTTGCTTCACTCTCTCAAGAATAAACAGGAAAGGGGTGGTCTTATGGCAGTTAATATAGATATGGAGAAAGCATTTGATAAAATGGAGTGGGACTTCCTTCTGATTATTATGGAGAAATTGGGTTTTCATCCCAAATGGATCAACTGGATTCGGATTTGCATCTTTACTTCTTCTTTCTCTGTCCTGTTGAATGGCTCTCCTTTTTGTAATACCCCGTATTTTTTTTAAATATGAATATAAATATTTATTTACTAAAGAACTACTAATATGTATATGTTCTTATAATGAAATATAGCCATGCGCTATTCCTGGGAAATTGTGTACATGTTTTAAATTATAGAGATGTTTTATAGCTCAAGTTCGCGTTCCCCTTATATCCCAAAACGGGGGCGTGACAAGATGGTATCAGAGCAAAGTCAATCGTAAGTTGACTTGCTGTAAACCTAGGGAACGACATGGAAACCTAGACTTAGGATAAGTTGCACGCTACGCTTATGATTCAAACTTATTTTTTTAAAAAAGATAGGAAACTCTAAATTTTGATGCGTTGCAGAGTTATGGAAGACGGAGGTGAAGGATCATCGCAAGGCACGAAAACCGAAACTACCCCCGACGTGACCCAAATGTTCCAAGAGATGGCTAGGCAATTCGTCGCAGCCATAACTGATTTCAGAGGTGAGGCACCTCGTGACGTGGAGCAAGGTTGCCCATTTAAAAGATTTGAAAGGCTTAACATCCCTATGTTTGATGGGAAACAAGGTCCTATAGAGTCTGAAAATTGGCTAGTAGACGTTGAAGAAATATTACAGCTGGCAGGATGTACAGAGGAACAAAAGGTACAATATACAGCTTACAGACTATCTGGTGAAGCCAAACGATGGTGGAATGCCAAGAAAGTACTACTAGTCCAAGAATTAGGAAGTGAAAGGGCGATCTCTTGGGAACGTTTTCAAAAGGAGTTCCTTCAGCATTACTTCCCTAAAATCCTCAGAGACGCTAGAGCACGAGAATTTATGGACCTCACCCAAGGGAATATGACAGTTGCTCAGTACGCTGCTCGTTTTAATGAGTTAGCTCGCTTTGCTCCATATTTAGTAGCAGATGAGGAGAATCGAGTGAGAAAGTTTGAACAAGGTCTCAACCCCCAAATACTCGATCGAGTGGTATGTCTAGAAATTCACGACTTTGTGGAATTGGTGAACAAGGCTTCCTTGGCTGAGGAAAGTTTGAAGAGGAACGCTATAGCAATGGCAGATTCACGGAAAAGAACAGCACCTGCAATGAACGGTAACCAACCCTCTTGGAAACGGAGGCAGAATGGAGGCAACCAAGGAGTTAATTTTATGGGGAACAGACCAGCCTCATCCAATGACATGCTCTGCCCTAAATGTAACCGTCCTCATCAAGGGCAATGTCGTATAGGAACCAACATATGTTTTTGGTGTGGTCAAGCCGGACATTTCATACGAGATTGCCCCAGCGCAAGGGTAAGAGCCAAATCTGAGCAAAAGGGAAACGGACAGAAGCAATTTGCTCAAGCTAGAGTATACGCTCTCACACCAGGCAATGCAGAGACAAAAGAATGAAGTGGTGACAGGTACTCTACCCCTATTCTCTAGCAAAGTGTTAGTTACATATATTTGGAAAACGTAAGATTAGACACCACTTTCGAAATCACATCAATCATAGGTTAAATGAAAGCATTGAATTAGAAACAACGGACTACCTAGGATAACTTGGCACATAGTTCCACTTTTATGGTGTAGTTATGATAGATACTACTCGGATTTGTAAGTATTGAAATCTAAAGTTGTTTTATGAGGTGGAATGACTGTCTAAGTAAGGAGAATGTTAAAGTATGAATTTTTTCAATAATTTTATAAGTTTGATATAAGCACATGTATTAGAGAAGAATTCCTTGAGCATGAGATATGATAGAAAATAGTAGTTGTGATATCTATGGGGAGTAATAGAGTTATAGTATGTTTCTGATTTCATATAATGTGTAGAAATGTTTAGGTTTTGAGTATATTACATCTTGCTTTTGCTATAAAGAATTGCGGATGGGTGATTAGTCCTTGATTTGGATGGATATGTAGTATGAAAAATTTATTTATGATTCTAGAGGTTAACCAATTGGGAGTATAATTATTGATGTTTTGAATTGCTGACTAAGAGCTTGTAGGTATGTTAATTTTTAGTATTTGGCTTGGTCTTGATGCTTGTAACTATTAAATTTGGGAGTTATATCTGGGTTGTTATTATTGATTTTGAGGATTTGGAGTTATTAAAGAATTGATTAATGATTTTTAGGACCACTCAAGCATATTGGTAAATCACTCCAGAATTGATTGGTTTTGTGTAACTATTGAATTGTATATTTGATGATGAGGCTATAGTTGGTGAACATATTTTCTTAAGGTCTGATTCATGATATGATATTATATGCCGAGTAGGATTTTGGGTGGCGTGGGTGTATCTCATCAATGAGTTTTATTAAGTATTAGCTTAGATTTTCATGCCTTTTAATGTAAGAGTATGATATATGATGGAATTATCTGAAGAAATTGAATTAGCTTTTTGATGAATTCTGCAAATACTACATGAGTATTCCTTTATCCTTAATGAGTTTAATGATAGTACGAATGACTTGAGTTGATTAAGGAGTATGATTGATTGATTTACGTGCCTATGATATAATACAAATTTGTGATTGAGGTAAAGTTTTGGGATACATGCCAATTTGAGAAAACAAAATTACTTAGTGTTATCGTTGGAGAATCCTATGGATTAAAATTATATTTTGAGGTCTACATCTTAGCCTTCCGCAAAGTCATTTGAGGTTAATTAAGGTAGACACTATTTTGATTTTAAATTCTTGCTTGCGGTGATTTATTATGATATAGTTTATGTTTGAGGTCTGAAGAATTAAGGACTGTCTTACTTGAGGATAGGAACTGTTGGACTCAGAAATAATGTTTAAGGATTTTCTATTGGAAAGAAACTCCAACCCCTAAGGATTAATTAAGCACGGTCTTTTTATCGAGACGTTGGACTTTGAATAAGTTTCTTCCTAGAATTGAGAGGTGGAATTTGAATAATACAAGATGGAAGACTTTTCTTGGGAAGCATCGAATAACAAAGTCAGAGCTATGTGTTCTAATGCAGAAACCGAATCTAAGTTAGGTGAGACTTTATCAGTTGTGTGTATTTAACAAGTATATAGTGGGTATATTCTCTTGTTTTCAACAAGATTTATGAGGTAGTATATGCAGACCTGCCAGTTAATATTGGATAAAGGTTAGTACCCCGCCTTAGTCGGTAGATCGACTTATAGAATAGATCATGGTACTATATAAAACATTATTTTCTTACACCCTTTTTGAAAAGATAAGAGCAACCGCTTATCATAGTCGAAGTTTTCGAGTATAGTACGTTTCTTTAGATTTAGAAATCTAAATCTCCATTGAAAACTTCATAGTTTTTGAATTTCGAGGACGAAATTCTGTAAGGGGGGAAGATTGTAATACCCCGTATTTTTTTAAAATATGAATATAAATATTTATTTACTAAAGAACTACTAATATGTATATGTTCTTATAATGAAATATAGCCATGCGCTATTCCTGGGAAATTGTGTACATGTTTTAAATTATAGAGATGTTTTATAGCTCAAGTTCGCGTTCCCCTTATATCCCAAAACGGGGGCGTGACACTTTTGGTATTTTCCGGCCTTCTCAAGGTTTACTCAAAGGTGACCCCCTATCACCCTTTCTTTTCATTTTGGGTACTGAAGTTATATCAAGGTTCCTGCACCAGAGTTTATAGGGTTATAAGATTTCTCGGAGATGTTTTCCTCTTCATCATCTTCTTTTTGCGGATGATATGGTCATTTTCACTTATGCCACCTCTCTGGAAGTAGGTATTATCAAGTATTGTTTAACTAAATATAACCATTGGTCGGGTCAATCGGTGAATGTGGATAAATCTAATATTCTGTTTAGCTCTAACACTACTGCATCTACCAAAGCCAGCATTCTGGATATTACCCTATGTAGAGACTCTTATTTCTGCGAAGCATCTGGGCCTCCCCATGTTCTTTGATTGGTCTAAACAGTCTTCTTTTTTGGATATTCTTCAAAAGGTGCAAAGGAAAAATAGAAGGATGGAGATCTAAAACCCTGTCCCAAGCTAGGAAATTAGTTTTGCTCAAAGTGGTAGCTTCCTCTATCCCTTCTTATGCTATGAGTTCTTTTATGTTCCCAGACATTCTCTGTCATCGTCTTGACAATACTTTCAGGAATTTTTGGTGGAGTTTCCCTAAAAATAAATCATAATCTTACGCTTAAATCTTAGAGTTCGATATGTTTGCCTAAAGATCAGGGTCGTTTGGGTTTTCGTTTAATGAAAGACATCAATGTTTCGCTTATTGCCAAACTTGGCTGGAAAATTCTTTCAAATCATGATGCACTTTGGATATCTCTCTTCAAGAAA
Organism: Alnus glutinosa; assembly: GCF_958979055.1. Classification (NCBI taxonomy): domain Eukaryota; kingdom Viridiplantae; phylum Streptophyta; class Magnoliopsida; order Fagales; family Betulaceae; genus Alnus; species Alnus glutinosa. The sequence continues at coordinate 28,871,735 of NC_084888.1, forward strand.
AAATATATAAAGTATGGAACTCTCCTCTCCTGCCCTTTAAGCTCGAGGTCTTTTATCTATAATGGAATCAAATCTGTTGTTCCTTTGCTTAAATCGGGTTCTTGTTATATTCCTCATGGTTCAAGTTCTCTGGATATTTGGTTTTCGCCGTGGGTTCCTACTTTGCCCAATTTTCAACCTATCCCACGAGTTTCAAGACTGATAAAGGAGCATCCTTTGGCGATTTCGGACCTTATAAATCCTGTTACTTTGACTTGGAATGTATCATTTCTCAATTTTCTTTTTGATTCCTCTACTGTGACAGAAGTCTTAAAGATTAAAATTAGAGCTCTTTCTGATGCTCTTCTATGGATAGTTTCTGCTTCTAGGGTTTTCACTACCAAGATGGCTCATCATTTATATACTTCTAATAGGCCTCCTCCAGTTTCACCTGTGACATGTGTCAGTTGGAAAGGCTTATGGAAACTGAAGCTAAACCATAGACTCAAGCTTTTCCTCTGGAAAATGGTTTGGAACATTGTTCCAACAAAGGATTGTATTTCAAAATCCATCACCACCTCTCAGTTGGATTCATCTTGCTCTCTTTGTTCCAATACAACGGATTCACTGCTTCATCTATTTTTCTCCTGCCTTATTGCACGGATCATTTGGAGAAATTTTTTCTAGCCTATGGACATTACTGCTCTACGTATCTCTGCAATTTCTGATTGGTTAAATATTATTCTACATCCAGGGACCATAGGTATTTCTTTAGAAGATTCACATCTCTTCCAAATTTTTGCTATGGTGGCTTTTGATCACATCTGGCGCTCTCGCAACAAAGCTCATCATGATGGTTGGATTCCTAATGCTTTATCTATATCTGCTGCTGTTAATCATACATCTCGGATCCACTTTTCAGCTTGGACAAACAAAACTGCTCATGTTCGGCAGGTTTGAAAAAAATTGGAACCTCATTGTTTTAAGATCAATTATGATATAGCAATCAGAATCAATTTTTTAGCGCAAGCAGCTGTTTGTCGGGATTCTACTAGAGCTATTATTCAATCTTTTTCCAGGATTAGTCCACCTTGCACCTCATTATATGGAGAAGCGACAACAGCTTTACTAACTGTTCAACTCTATTTGTCATTGTGACTGTCTCATATTACTTTTGAAGGTGACTCTCTCACAGTCAATCTTGCCATCAATAATCCGACGATCACACAGGATTGGCGTATCTTGTCAATTATCTTAGATTTTTCTGCTATCATCCCTTTCACTACTAGCTGGTCAGTTAGTAATATTGTCTGAAGTGCAAACTTCTGTGCTCACAATGTGACAAATTAGGCCGCGATTAGATTCAACTCCAACTACATTCCCACCTCTTCATTTTCTTTTAGTTCTTCAACTATTCTTCTCTGCTTTGGAATGGATTCTTCTTTCTCTTTTCGGGTTCCTTGATTTGTTGTTTTTTTTGTGTTTTGACTATGTTGTACTTAAAAAACAAAAATGTATAAGAAGTTTTCTCCTCTCATCTCCTCTTAAGGCTCAAGAAAATTAGAAATTCTGCCTATATATAGAATTTATAATTAATGTCAAATAGATCCTTCAAATCAATTAAACTATAATTTAAGGATTTAAGTACTTTTTTGTATTCCTTATTCTTGCCCAAAAAAGAAAAAAAGAATCCTCATAACTCAATTTGGATAACTCTCAAATAATCCAAAAGAAAACGTTCAGGCATTTCTTTTATTGAGAGGCGTCTAAACACACATCTTTTGTCGATAAATGATGCACTTAACATCCTTTATACATTTCTATATAATTAACTTTTAAATCCAACATTGAATTTATGAAACCTAATGTGGGTCATGATGAATTTAAAAATGAAATACATATGATATATATTTATATTATTTCTCTTTTTTATATGTCTACTTTAGAATTTATTTTGATTCTTCATTATGATCTATATTTTGCTAGTTCGTAAACTTTTGCCTGGATTAACCTTGCCATTTTTCATTTTCCAGATAAACAAAAAAGTTCAAGATATGAACAAAAGTTTCTTTTCTCTCTGTTTAGTTACCATGCTTGGAAGGTGTTCACCTTAAAGAAGAGCAGTCCTTCATAGCTTACATACACTTTGCTATCATAAAGATTGAAATATATCTGTATTGAATATAGTAAAAAAAAAAAAAAAAAAAGGCTAAATCTAACATTACAAAATATATTATAAGTTGGACTCTGGTTAAATCTAACATTAGCAGAAACAACAGAATTTATTTTCTGAAGATGCTGAATGAAACAAAAATCAGCCAAAAAAAAATTAGACAACAATGTAAGGTTATGATCAATTTGCTTGCTGAAATCAAACTGAAAGAGAATGGTGGAACACAAAGTACAATTGTTAGAGTAAAAATGGCAGAAATTCTAACAGTAGCAATGTGTGTTTCAGAAGCAAAATTACCATTTGGTAATATGGCATATTTGTATACAACTGAAGTAACAGAGGTAAGATATGAGATAGAATAAACCATATGATCGGTGGCACCAGTATCAATAATTCATGATTGTTTATTTGAATCATTGATAGCAGTTTGAAACAAAAAAAAGTAGATGAGAAAACAGAATGCTTGGTGTGTAAAAATGAAGATTGAAAAGAAGAAGATAGAAATGTATCACCTGTCATATAAGCAAAAGAGATGATCTTGATTGGTAGATGGAGTTTCATCAGGATATCAGGATTCGAAGGCTCTAGTTTCGGTAGAGTTCTGCCAATGACCTCACTTTATTTTTGCCAGTGAGTGCATTGAACATTGATCTGTTACACATATTGTAGTTGTTTCCTACAAGGGGTTGAGAAACCAGTAGACATCCTGGACTATCTCCGTGATGGAGAAATCTGCACCAGATGTTGCAGAAGGAGATGAAAGAGACTCCATGGAAGAAGAAGAAGAAGAAGAAGAAGCCATGGAAGAGGAGAAAAGATAGAAGAAGAAGATATTCAGAGATGCTCTAATACCATGATAGAAAACAGAGTACGCGGAAATAACAGAGGAAAGAGAGAAATTCAAGAAACAGAGAGGACGAGAATTCAGTAGCTTCACATAATGAAGAACGATACAAAGTGTTCATATTTATATATCAAAGCTAATCTAACTGAAACTCGAACTAGAAATAACTAATTCAACTACATGTTGCTAGCTCAGCAACTTCAAACCCGTCACTTCAGCCGATATAAAATGAATGTGATAAATAAGTGTGAAAAATAACACCACTCCCAAACAACGCTCAGACAGTTGAGCCTCTTGGCCGAATCTAAATTAACAGCAGGTACCAACAACAGAACTTTTCTAGTCATTCAAATCTCAAAAGTATTGTACAAGAAAATCAATCTGAAATTCTCATTCCTCTTACCTAATATCCTTCACTAATCACCCATCACACATGCATTCACTATATATATATATATATACACATACAGTAATTAGACTGCATCAAAATATTTGCAACACAGATTTCAAAACACTGCATTACATTCTCAAAACAAAAGAATTGGATCAAACTCTAATTAGACTAATTAAGGATTTCTAAAACTAAGAACATGCCCCGTTACAGTTGGTGGTGACAGACTGACAGTTACTCTCACCCTGCCAACTCCAAACAATGTCTTTGAGCGCAGGCCTCACGTCCTCCTCACAGAACTTCTTGTACTCAAGGGTGTCCCCGGCGGACTTGGAGAACGCGACAACAGCCACCTCAGGCGCCACCTCGAACACCTCCGCCGTCACCGCCAACTTTCCTTTCCTACCATCCATTTTCCCCTGCATTTTCAGCTTGAATTTCTTTACACTCGTCACGCAGAAATTCAGCCTACTCGCCACAGCCTCAAGCTTCGTCATAATCACCGAAGCCGAGCACTTGGACGTGAAAATGGACCCCGATTTCCTCTTACATTCAAACAAGCTCGACAAGTCGAACCCGGACGACATCGACGAAATGAGTTCAAAAGCGTTATAAAAAGGCGGTGACAAAGACTTCTCATCCTTCTCATCGCTCTCTCCTACCGGTTCTTGGATTGAGAACGCAATTGGCTTTGCAAACCCCTTTTGAAACCAAGGATTTTGCATTATCTCCGGGATTGAAATTCTCTTTGCCGGGTCGGAAACGAGGAGCTCAGATACCAACCGCTTTGCATCGGTGGAAAACCATGGAGGAAACTCGAATTCAGCCTTGAAAACCTTCCTGTACATTTTCATGAGGTTCTCGGCTTGAAATGGAAGATACCCAGCAAGCAAAACGAAGAGAATTACTCCACAAGACCAGATATCAGCCTTGGCTCCATCATACCCCTTCTTCCTCAAGACCTCCGGCGCCACATACGCCGGTGTGCCACACTGCGTGTGGAGCAACCCGTCATTCCAGAGCTGCTCCGGCAGCGCCGACAAGCCGAAATCGGACACTTTCAAGTCCTCGTTATGATCGAGAAGGAGATTTTCGGGCTTCAAGTCTCGGTGTGAAACACCGCGGCTGTGACAGAAATCGATCGCGCTCACCAACTGCTGGAAATACTTTCTTGCCAAGTCCTCCTTGAGCTTTCCCTTTGCTACTTTTGCGAACAATTCGCCCCCTCTGACATGTTCCATCACGAAGAATATCTTTGCTTTGGTGGCCATGACTTCCTTCAACTCCACTACATTTGGGTGGCGAACCAAGCGCATGACGGAGATCTCGCGCTTGATTTGCTCGATTAGGCCTTCTTTCTTGACGTTGGCTTTGTTTATGACCTTGATGGCAACGCTTTCGTTGGTGATGAGGTTCTTGCCATAGTAGACCTTGGCAAAGGTGCCTTGGCCTAACAACCTCCCCATCTCGTACTTTTCGAAGAGAATATTTCTCGAGGAATTGAGATCGCAGTGTTGTTGAACAACACTCGGCCCTTCCATCTCAAAAAAAAGGGGGATATGATGTTGAGTTTCTGTGAAATTGCCTCAAATTAGGCCAAGAAACATTGATATGGTAAAAATGGCCATGACCCAGATGAGTAAATATGGAATTTACCCGGAAAAAAGTATCAGATGGCCAGAAAATTCAGTAAGAAATGAGTAAAGTAAGGCCGATGAACATTTTGGGAAGCTAAAGATAGTGTTAGCATATAGGAAAAAAAGGGAATTTCTTTTTTCTCAGAAAACTAGGGGACTGGGGTCAATGATTACGAGGTCGGTGGTTCTGAATTGGATCAGATTTGGTGTAAAAAGGTGGCAAGGAAAATAAAGGAAGATAGAGGACGTCGGAAGAGCGGGTTGTCAAAAACCCATTGGAGGACATTCTTTGGGCTTTGTTGGGAGTGGCAACTGGCAACTGGCAACTGGCAAGCACAAAGAAACGAACAATGATAGGATAGCAGAAATATCTGGGAATTTTTTGTAATGGGAAAAAGGTTGGCCCAATCGGGTTGGAACACGTTGAAATGAATGGGGGTCCATACCATTTAAAGACTTTTTGGACGTTGGCGAATGGCGAGTCAGTTGAGGTTCGAAATAGCAGCTCTCTGCTCTCTTCTTCTTTCCATAAGTACTAAGCTTTGTTTGTCTTTATCAGTTTTGGCTGTGGATTTTCTGATTCAGAGATTCATCTGCATAGACAGAGCAAAGGACAAATCTGCTCTGTGAAGCTTCCGGTTGCTGCTTTTCCAAACAAGTACGACTGGCTCCAGATAGCTCATAAAAATAAATAATAAAGAAAAGGTTGTGGCTGCAGATTCAGAAGCATGCAAACAATGGGCCATCACAGACCCAAATCCAGCTTAAATCAGTCTCAGCACATTGTTTGACTCACCAGGACCCGACCCACTTGTATCAGAGTGAACATTTTAAAAAATTTTGAGACAACTTTTCTTATCATCATTATTGATTTTTCATCTATTTTATAATCATATTTTTAAGCTTTTATAATCACTTTTTCAACGCCTAAATCTTCGATTTTTTTATTTTCTTATTTTTTAAAAAAATTAGGGGTATTTTAAGAATTTTAATACCCTTCCATTAAAATTTAACGAAAATGAGAAATTAAAAAAAAATTGAAAAATCAATACACTAAATTGATACTTTTTAAAGTTTATAGATATGATTATAAAAGTGATGAAGATTAAAAGTAGTAAGTGAAGTTTAGCATAATTTTTTTTCTTAAAATATAAAGTTTTTTTAAATTTGTCATACTTAAAAAAATTTTCTTTTAGATTTGGCTTTTAAGAGCATTTTCAGCAAATGATCTAAATTTTTATTTAAAATAGTTAACGAAAATTCATTTTTGCTAACTTAGCTAACCACTTTTCAACACTTTCATCTATCAGCTTATCTAAACTTCTTCTATATTTTATTAAAATAATCAATTTTAATTTTTATTCATTTTAATTAAAAACACATCTTCACTAAAAACACCAAATAAAACAAACTGGAACACCAAATTGAACAAACTGGAACACCAAATCACCGAAAATTTGCTCAACAATTAACAAAAACTCAAGAAATTAACCAAAATCGAAAAGCTCCAACTCAGAAACCTCAACCAAACCACCTTCTTATTGTACAATCCCATCAACTATCTCTGAAACCTCAACCAGATCTTGAAAGTTTATTGGTGGTAAACTCAACAGTTCAAGAACCCCTACGACGTCGTTGCAGGTGGAGGTAGGGAGGGAGGAGATTAAGGTTTGGCAGATTTGGGAGAGGAGGGAGGGGTAGGAGACGAAGAGGCAGAGGTCGATGTAGATGGGAGAGGAGATGCCACTACCAAAAAAAAAAAGAAAAAGAGAGAGGTATTTTGAGCCCTTTTTTTATAGTCGTTTTAAGGCCTTAAAACGGCTCTAAATGTTTTGAGACTTTTTTTTGAACCGTTTTAAAAACGGGTTAACACATAAAGTATTAAAGACCCGAATTGAGCTGCTTTTACCTAAAACGAGTTTAATTTGAGCCGTTTTAATTAAAACAGTTCAAAACGGTTGGAGTCGTTTTGGAAAAAACGGCTCAAACCGGTTTGGAACAAAATGACCTTAAATACTAAAACGGCTCTAATTTTTTATTTTTTATTTTTTTTAAAAAACCCACTACTTTTTTAGTGTCGTTTTAAGGTCTCTAAAACGACTCTAAATATAAAAATTTTACCAAAAAAAAAAAATTAGAGTCGTTTTAAAGACCTTAAAACGACTCTAAATAAAAAGAAATTAACAATACATCCGATCAAAAATAATCCAAAATCAAAATACCCATTAACAATGGTCACAAACCAAACCAACAAATACTCATCTAAATGTATCACAGCATCAAGACCAATAGGCTACTAACATTAATTACCACACCCCACAATACACAACTGGCCGAAATACCACAATTTTTTTTCAATTGCTGCAACTGGGACACCCCTTGGCATTTGCATAATTATAAAAGAGTAAAAAAGTTTTAGGACTTTCTGCCTAACAATTGAAAAAAATAATAAAAAAAAAAATCAATGAAAAAAAAAAGGGAAATGATATTTACACTTCTTGTGCACAACAACTACACTCACACAAGACACATTGGGGTGGGGCCCAGTGTGGGTCTCACCCCAATGTGTCTTGTGTTAGTGTAGTTGTTGTGAGGGTGATGTGTAAGTATCATTTTCAAAAAAAAAAAAAAAGGGAAATAAAGATCAAATATGAATCGAAAGATCACAAATAAAGCAACATATTTCTCTGAGGCTCTATGATCTGTTATTTAACGACTATGGAAGTCATTGTGCAGAAACTAATTGGAAATCATGTCTCAAGCCGCTGAAAGCCTCCCCTGGTTCTGTCGTCGTCGACTCATTGCCCAGTCGCCAAAAATCACTCATGTTTGCCGAAATCCGGCTTCTTGCTCCACCGATTGGGTCTCTTGAGGGGACCTCCCCTGGTTCTGTCATCGTCGACCCATTGCCCAGTCGCCAGAAATCACTGATGTTTGCTAAAAATCGGCTTCTTGCTCCACAGATTGGGTCTCTTGAGGGGACAGTGTCTGTGGGAGAGAGAGAGAGACAGAGAGAGACAGAGTGATGGAGAGATGAGAGTGATCGACGAGAATCAGAGAGAAAAGAGGGTAAAGAAACAGAAAGAGATAGGATTGATTTTATGGGTCTGAAAAAACAAAAAAAAACAAAAAAACAAAAAAAACAAAAACAAAAAAAAAAAACAAAAACAAAAACAAAAAAAACAAAAACAAAAACAAAAACAAAATCAAATTCAAAATCAAAATTTAAAAGCACATGAATTTTTTTTTTTAGAAATTAGATGCCTGAGTTTTCAATTATTCGCAATAGATCATATCCCTCCATGATTTTGCCGTTCAAATTTACTGTAGATTGTTTAATGCCACATCAACATTTTTGCTTAAAATAACAAATTTACTTTTTTATTTTTTAATTTTTCCCTTTAAAATAACAAAATAGAGGGAAAATAACAAAAAACATTTTTTTTAAGCAAAAATGTTGACGTGACACTAACGCTCTATAATAAATTTAGACGACAAACTCACCGAGAGATATATTGTAAATAATTAAAAACTCAGACATCTTATTTTCAAAATTAAAAAATAAGTAAATTCAAATAATACTTATACATATAAATTTATCATACATTTACCATTTCATCTATAGTACAATAATTCTTTGTGATTAGTACTATAATAACTTTCAAAAAATTTCCCAACATGGCAGGTATGAATCAAGTGGAGGGCTATACGGAAGCTGGCCATAACAAAGCTGGTTAAACATCTTTAAGAAGACACTAGCTTTGCATTATACTTTAGAGTAACATTTTATGCACAACAATTGTATACACTTTGTATAATAAAGAAAATGTGAAACTTTTTGTGAAAGTTATAAAAAAAAAAAAAAAAAAAAAAAAAAAAAAAAAAAGAAGGCGTGTACAATTATTGTGAAAATCATTTCCACATTAGTTGTATTATACAAAGTATATACAATTATTGTGCAAGACAATTACTCTATACTTTATTATAGAATTAAAAAAAAAAAAAAAAAAAAGTCTTATTCATATATGTGATGATGTATCAGACTTTATTTGAATGAATATCTTTCAATATAATGTCCATGGCACTCAAGGAAATATAGGATAGTAGGAAAATTTAAATAAGTTAAAATTATATATATATATATATATATATATATATATATATATATATATATATATATATATATATATATATATATATATAAAACCCTCAACTAACAGCCGATCTTAAAATAGCCTCATGAATTTTCAAGTGTGCTAAAGTGACCTATCAAACTATCTAGGTGTTTCAAAAAAGCAACTTTTTTTCTTTTTTTCCGATAATTCCCCTTATTCTTTTAAAAATAAAATAAAATATTAATAAAAAAATAATTTTCTTAAACAATATATATATATATATATATAAAAAAAGTTAAATAAATTAAAAACTTTAAAATTTAAATTTTTTAACTTTAAAAAAAAAAAAAAGAAGAAGAAGAAGAAGAAAAAAACCAAGGGATGGCTTGGCAATCACTCTCTGTGGTGTCATTATTTTATTGGTGCTGACATGAACATCATTATTTTTATACCGCATGAAGCGATTTGTAATTTAGGCCAATAACATAGACTAACTTTGCATTTATACTATTTTTTTTTTTTTGGTATTAATCCACCCCTTGTTTTTTTTTTTTTTTTAAAAAAAAAATTAGTTTATTATTATTATTATTATTATTATTTTAGTTTTTAAGAGAATAAGATTATTATAGGAAAAAATAGCATTTTTGGCACACATTGGTAATTTAATGGGTCACTTTAGCACATTTAAAAATTTATGAAACTATTTTAAAATCGGTTATTAATTAAGGGAGCTTTTTTATACTTTTCATTTTAAATAAGTTTAATTCTTTATCGGATCATAAAAACTCACTTTCCGAGGATCTCTTCCTTCTCTTCTAGATCGAACATCAATTGCAACTATTCAATAAACTACCCTTTTTATTCTAATTATCCACCGGAATTTGGACCTTTGAAGGAGCCTTTTCTCCATATGGGGCCTTCCATCACGAGTCCGATTATTCAAGGGCCTACGAATCAACACAGTACACGGGCCACTTACAGCTTGCCCAGCAGTTAACAGGAGTTGTGGGGCATTCTTCATCGAGCCTTACTTTATTCGGCCCTTCATTTCTACCAAAGCCATGCCTCCTCAAGCGTCTCACCTATGGAACCAGAGCCTTTGCTGCCATGCCCTTCTCCCTTGGCTTGTGACCCGCAAGTAAGCCAACCCATATCCTCTATTTCTTTTCCTAATAAACTAGGATCACATGAAACCCCCAAGCATGCACAACACCCGAAAACCCATCACACTTCCCTGCATGCACCACCTTAGATTTATACAAGCCCCATCATTTCCCTCCAACTCCCTCCATTTCAAATTTACACTAACCAACCCTCTATTCCTAGCTACCTGAAGGTTCCCACCACACACAAATTATCCTCACTTCCCTCTAGGTCTTCCACCCGCCATCACCCCTACCAAAGGAAGATGGTGGGAAGTCTCAAATTGCTGATGTGTACCCCTCTCCTTTCTCTAAGTTGAGCAAAGTTTCTGGTCAAAAGAGGGTGGTTGTCTCTGATGTCTCAGCGCTTTTCTCAAACCCATCCATAAAGCTAACCACTCCTAGTAGCCTCCAGGACCGAATGTTGCTTGTTGCTCACTCACTCTCGGCCTTTAAGAACTCTCCACTAGCTCCAAATACACTGATTTGCTAAGGGTTTCTGGCCCTTCGAATTGGGCTCCTTTCACTATGACTCACTCATCTTATGCGAAATCCTCTCCTACAACCCGGGTTGATACTGTGGGTCTACCGACTGCTCCAGCATCTCCAACTTTGCCTAGGAAGGTGTACAGGGCAACAAAAAAATACAGGAGTGTTACTCAATTGATCTTGATGGATGCAGATTCCCATACAATGGCTAATCCCTCTGCTCCCTTTGAGGTGGCTGGCTCAACCATGCCTCCTCCTGAGTTATGATCACTTTATCCTAGAATTGTAGAGGTTTGACCCAAGTCTCTACAATTTGCAGTCTTAGGGTTCTTATCAAGAAACATAACCCTGATATTATTTTTTTGTCTGAAACTAAGACTACTCATTTTTGTTTCTGCCCCTATTTTGCATCAACTGGGGTTCACTTTAATGGTTCATGCCCCTCCCTCTAGTTCTAAGGGAGGCCTTTTGCTTGCTTGGAAAACATATATTAATATTGTCAGTTTTTATGTAACTTGTAATATTATTTGTGTTTGGTACTATCCGGATGATCCTCTCATTAAATGCTTGCTTACCTTTGTGTATGGACCCCTTATAAGAACCTTTGCAAAAAAATTTGGAATGTTATGGATAGTTTTGAGATTTCTTATAATGACCCGTGCGTTTGCATTGAGGATTTTAATACTATTACTTCGCCTAATGATAAATTAGGGGGTAGACCTTTCAATTCTCTTCAAATTTGTTCTCTGACTTCATGGATGAATTTGTAATGATTGATTTAGGTTTCAGTGGTAATCCTTTCACATGATCTAATCACAAGCAAGGTTCTAGTTTAATTAAGGAGCGACTTGATAGGAGTATTGCTAATAGCAACTAAATTCACTATTTTCCATCTTATCCTGTTGTTCATCCCCCAGCTCATAGTTCACTAATTCAGTAAGAAATGAGTTGAAGTAAGGCCGAAGAACATTTTGGGAAGGTAAAGATAGTGTTAGCATATAGGAAAAAAAGGGAATTTCTTTTTTCTCAGAAAACTAGGGGACTGGGGTCAATGATTACGAGGTCGGTGGTTCTGAATTGGATCAGATTTGGTGTAAAAAGGTGGCAAGGAAAATAAAGGAAGATAGAGGACGTCGGAAGAGCGGGTTGTCAAAAACCCATTGGAGGACATACTTTGGGCTTTGTTGGGAGTGGCAACTGGCAACTGGCAACTGGCAACTGGCAACTGGCAAGCACAAAGAAACGAACAATGATAGGATAGTAGAAATATCTGGGAATTTTTTGTAATGGGAAAAAGGTTGGCCCAATCGGGTTGGAACACGTTGAAATGAATGGGGGTCCATACCATTTAAAGACTTTTTGGACGTTGGCGAATGGCGAGTCAGTTGAGGTTCGAAATAGCAGCTCTCTGCTCTCTTCTTCTTTCCATAAGTACTAAGCTTTGTTTGTCTTTATCAGTTTTGGCTGTGGATTTTCTGATTCAGAGATTCATCTGCATAGACAGAGCAAAGGACAAATCTGCTCTGTGAAGCTTCCGGTTGCTGCTTTCCCAAACAAGTACGACTGGCTCCAGATAGCTCATAAAAATAAATAAAAAAGAAAAGGTTGTGGCTGCAGATTCAGAAGCATGCAAACAATGGGCCATCACAGACCCAAATCCAGCTTAAATCAGTCTCAGCACATTGTTTGACTCACCAGGACCCGACCCACTTGTATTTAAAAAATTTTGAGAAAACTTTGCTTATCATTATTATTGATTTTTCATCTATTTTATAATCACTTTTTCAACCCCTAAATATTTGATTTTTTTTTAAAAAAAAAAAATAAAATTAGGGGTATTTTAAGAATTTAGACACCCTTCAATTAAAATTTAACGAAAATGAGAAATTTAAAAAAAAAAAAATTTGAAAAATCAATACACTAAATTGATACTTTTTAAAGTTTATAGATATGATTGTAAAAGTGATGAAGATTAAGAGTTGTAAGTGAAGTTTTGCATAAATTTTTTTCTTAAAATATAAAGTTTTTTTAAATTTGTCATCCTTAAAAATTTTCTTTTAGATTTGTACCCTCTTCCCTCTAGACTTGAGACTCCAGTTGGCTTCTAAGAGCATTTCCAACGAATGATCTAAATTTTAATCTAAAATAGTTAACGAAAATCCACTTTTGCTAACTTAGCTAACCACTTTTCAACACTTTCATCTATCAGCTTATCTAAACTTCTTCTATATTTTATTAAAATAATCAATTTTTATTTTTATTCATTTTAATTAAAAACGCATCTTTACTAAAAACAACAAATAAAACAAACTGAAACACCAAATCACCAAAAATTTGCTCAACAATTAACAAAAACTCAAGAAATTAACCAAAATCGAAAAGCTCCAACTCAGAAACCTCAACCAAACCACCTTCTCATTGTACATTCCCATCAACTATCTCTGAAACCTCAACCAGATCTTGAAAGTTTATTGGTGGTAAACTCAACAATTCAAGAACCTTTAAGACGTTGTTGCGGGTGGAGGCAGGGAGGGAGGAGATTAAGGTTTGGGAGAGGAGGGAGGGGTAGGAGACGATGAGGCAGAGGTCGATGTAGATGGGAAAGGAGATGCCACTACCAAAAAAAAAAAAAGAGGTATTTTGAGCCTTTTTTTTAGAGTCGTTTTAAGGCCTTAAAACGGCTCTAAATGTTTTGAGCCTTTTTTTTTAACCATTTTGAAAACGAATTAACACATCAAGTATTAAAGACCCGAATTGACGGCTCAAAACGACCTTAAATAATTGGAGTCGTTTTAAAGACCCTAAAACGGCTCTAAATTTTTTTCAAAAAAAAAAAAAAAAAAAACCCATTAATATTTTAGAGCCGTTTTAAGGCCTTAAAATGACTCTAAATATAAATATAAAAATAAAATAAAAAATTAGAGTCGTTTTAGGCTCCCTAAAACAACTCTAAATAAAAAATTTTACAAAAAGAAAATATTTTTTTTTAGAGTCGTTTTAAAGACCTTAAAACGACTCTAAATAAAAAGAAACTATATATATATATATCAAAACACCTTTGGACCTTTTCGGTACACCATATACATCCCATAAAAAATAATTCAAAATCAAAATACCCTTTAACAAAGGTCACAAACCAAACCAACAAATACTCATATAAATTTATCACAGCATCAAGACCAATACGCTACTAACATTACCACAACCCATAATATACAATTGGCCGGAACACCACAATTTTTTTTTCAATTGCTGCAATTGGGACACCCCTTAGCATCTGAATAATCACAAAAGAGGAAAAAAGTTTTAGGACTTTTTGACTAACAATTGAAAAAAAAAAAAAAAAAAAAAAAAAAAAAGGGAAATAGAGATCAAATATGAACTGAGAGATCATAAATAAAGCAACGTATTTCTCTGAGGCTCTATGATCTGTTATTTAACGACTATGGAAGTCATTGTGCAGAAACTAACCGGAAATCATGTCTCAAGCTGCCGGAAGCCTCCCCTGGTTCTGTCGTCGTCGACCCCTTGCCCAGTCGCCAGAAATCGCTCCTGTTTGCTGGAAATCAACTTCTTGCTCCACCGGTTGGGTCTCGTGGGAGGGAGAGAGAGAGAGAGAGAGTGATGGAGTGATGAGAGTGATCGACGGAGATCAGAGAGAGAAGAGAGTAAAGAAACAGAAAGAGATAGGATTGATTTTATAGGTCTGAAAAAAAAAATCAAAAAATCAAAATTCAAAATTTAAGAACACATGAATTTTTTTTTTTTTTTGAGGGGGGCGAGTTGGACAATTTAAAAACAAATGAATTTTTTTTTTGTGGGGTGCGCGGGACATGATTTCTTGTCTTGCACGCCCCCTCCCTCCAAACGATGTTAGAGCCATTTTATGGCACAAATGACTCTAATTAGAGCCATTTTTTTTTTCAAAAACGGCTCCAATTACTAATTTTAATTTTTTGATATATATATATATATATATTAAATAAGCATATAGTATACGGCTCCAATAGTTTTTAATTTTTAATAAATTTATTAATACATTTTTTTCCCAATTTCTTAATATATGTTACATATGTTACTTAATATTTGTAAGTGTGCATATTAGTTAACATATATATTAACTACATAGTTCTAAATAAAAAAATAAATAAATAAATAAATAAAAAAACCAGTTTTTATTTATTTATTTATTTTTTATATTTTTTTGTTATTTTTTATATTTTTTAATTTTAATAATTTTATGAAGGATATTTTTGTTATTATAGAAAATATTGGCATTTTTTGGTAGTTTGAGATGTGACATTAATACAATTGGTAGTTTGTGAGGATATTGACAATTGAATGGTAGTTTGAGGAGGATATATAGATCGTACCACGATCTATCACATGATCATGTGTGATTGATCGTTGTACAATCTTTGTGATGGATCGTGGTACGATCATGTGTGATCGATCGTGGTACGATTTGTGTGATTGATTGTAGTATGATCAATGTGATCGATCGTAGTACGATCCATGTGATCGATCGTAGTATGATCTATGTGATCGATCGTGGTACAATCAATGTGATAGGTCGTGAGGTCGTGGTACGATCTATGTGATCGATTGTGGTACGATCATGAGTGATCGATTGTGGTACGATTATGAGTGATTGATCATGGTACGATCTATGTGATCGATCGTGGTACGATCTATGTGGTAGGTTGTGGGGTCGTGATACG
Source organism: Alnus glutinosa (assembly GCF_958979055.1). Lineage (NCBI taxonomy): Eukaryota > Viridiplantae > Streptophyta > Magnoliopsida > Fagales > Betulaceae > Alnus > Alnus glutinosa. The sequence goes on from NC_084888.1 coordinate 28,887,226, forward strand.
ATCATGTGTGATCGATCGTGGTACGATCTATATGATCAATCGTGGTATGATCTATGTGATCAATCATGGTAGGATCTAAGGGTAATCGATCGTGGTACGATCAATGTGATCAATCATGGCACGATCATATGATCGATTGTGGTACGATCTATGTGAGACCTTTTTTTTTGTTTAAACGGCTCTGATTTGAGACTTTTTTTTTTTTTTTTAAACGGCTGCATTTTAGAGTTGTTTTAATCAAAACGGCTCAATTTCGAATCGATTTTGTTAAAACGGCTCAAATTAGAGTTGCTTTAAAAACGGCTCTAATTAGAGCCTTTTTTTTTTTTTTTTTTTTTTTTTCTTTTTGAAAACGGCTCTAATTTAAGCTATTTTTACTACAATGGATCAAGATTATTTAGAGCCGTTTTAAAAAAAACAGCTCTAATTCAAGTCGTTTTTATTAAAAACGGCTCAAAATTATTTAGAGCCCTTTTAAAAAAGCGACTCAAATTAGAGTTGTTTTTATTAAAATGGCTCTAATTAGAGCCGCTTTTTTAAAACGGCTCTAATTAAAGCTGCTTTTTTAAAACGGCTCTAATTGAAGTTATTTTAGCTAAAAACAGCTCTAATTTGAGTCGTTTTGTTAAAATGGCTCTAACAAAAATGGCTCAAAAAGCCTTTTTTTTTTTTTTTTTGGTGTGCCAGACTTGAGCTTGAAGCTACAGAACCTCACGGCAAAGATCTCGTGGAACTGGAGGATCAGGGACTCCATCGACAATGAGGTTGTCCATCGATGACACAAAGAGAGACGTGGAGACACAAAGAAGAAGAAAGCTGAAAGAAAAAGATGAGAAAAAAGAAAAGAAAAGAAAGAAAAAGAGAAAGCTGCCAGGAGACAATAAAATAATTGGTAGATTGATGAACAGTGTAACACCTGGCGTTACACTATTCACCAATCTATCAAAACTCTAGTTTCGAGTTCGAATACATAAGTCGATGAAATCTCTTTTTAACACTTTTGTTATCTATTCTAACTAAAAGTGAGTTTTACGTAACCCACTATAGAGCATCTCCATTGGATGATGTAAAATTCAATCTATTATAAATAACCAAAATCCACTTTTGCTAGTTTAGATAATGAGTTTTAAAAAAAAATCATACGTCCGATTATCTATTATTAACTCTACATTAATTAAATATTCATTTTTACTCTTATTTTATTTTATTTTTCTCTTTTATGCTTTTTATCATTTTATTTTACCAACCAACTCCCAATTCTCCGCACACCGTTTTGATCTTCACCAAGTGTGCTTTCTAGCTGGAACCAACATTGCCCTTATTTTTTCTCAAAAAAAAACAAAAAAAACTGCCCTTATTTATCCTTAAGCTGCCACGTGTTCTACCAAGAGCCACTCCACCCTCATCTTCTTTTGACTTCTAGAACTCCTCTCTTGACTTTCCAGAAACCAGTCTTCACTTTCTTTCTTTTTTTCTTTTTTTTTGGATGAATATTCTCCCTCTCTTCCTTCATCTTCAAGCTTCTAACTTTACAGAAATGGCCATGACACAACACCTCCTCCACCCTCCTCTCTCTCCTCCCGCCTCTAGCTCCCTCGCGCCCAGTTCCTCTCATCTCCCTTTTTTAGCTTTGATATGCTTCGTTCATTGAATGTCTACCCTACCCAAAGGTGGTAGTTGAACCTTCCGAGCAGAGATAGACTGCCACAACCAAGGAGTAAAGGAGAGCAGCATAATCATGAGCTGCTGGAAATAGCATATATTGCAGCAAAAGTGGGTTGGCCACAGAGTACTCGATCTAGCCGTTTAGTAATCCCCCTCTCCTCCCCTCCTCTTATGGGAGAATTATATTTTTGAGTGTGAGTAAAAAGTGATTGATGTGATATAAAATAAAAAGAATTTATATGAAAAAGTAGAAAAATTTTGGATTGTAGAGGATTTTTTTATTTAAATAATAATAAAAAATTGTTGATGTGATATAAAAAGTTAAAAGAAATTAAGAATGTTTTGAGTTGATGTTTTTTGGAAAAGATAAAAATAAGGAAAAGGGGGAGAGGAGGGGGTTATTAACCGGGCCTTTAAGGTTTTTAAAAACTAAACAAAGAAGAAAGAAATGTTCTTTCTAGGGGTGATAAATTGTTGGGCTGGGATTATGGAGGGGATGTTTCTTGTTCCTTTTGTCGTGGTTGTATTGAGTCTATTGTATTGGATCAGATAACTCGGGCACAACAGATAGAAATCAGTTCAAGCATAAACTCTCCAAGTCAGAGAACAATCAAGACCAATACTCATATATATATATATATATAGTGAATCATATCTTACGATCATTATGTATCAATAAGTTTCATCTTAAGTTCATTGTGTATATATCAAAAGGTTTCTATTAGAGAGTTATCATACAAGTCTTGTAATGCATAACAATCTCTTTGATTATAAATAGAACATACTGCTCTACGTTTGAAGTAGGTAGATTCTACAGATCGAAATCAATCAAATTCTATATATATTGACCACTTATTTTTTGGTTGTGGCTTTAGTGCTCCGTTATGGAAATGTCTCTTGTGGAAAAATTATTTGGTGGATCCTCCTGTTGATTGGGATGAGGTTGTTTCTCTTGGCGTTAGGAATTGGAGGATTGGTAGCTTGAGTGCCATTCTATGCAAGTTGAGCTTGGCTGCTGTGGTTTATCATATTTAATTTGGCTACAGAAGAATATTGCTATTCGTCATGGAAGCACCCCTATAGCTCTGAAGAGCAGATTTTAAATGTTATTTTAGGATATATATTAAGCATAGAGTCAATTGTAAAAGGAAGTTTAATTAAACTGTCTAATCAGCTTTGGAAACACTAGAAGTAGCTGGTAATTCTAAATTAAGTAACTTCTTTTTTGGTGAGAAGCTGAACAGCAACACAATTTCTAAAGGCAGGCTCCAATTTTGAAGGCCTAATTGCACTTAATTTGTTGATTTCGTTGTGTCAGATGATTGGTGAAGTACTTGTCAAAGGGCCATCTACAGTAGGAACCATCAAAAGAATGCTCTGGAATCGATCATCAAGCAGGCCAATTAACCTCCTTAATTACAAGGAGGTTTGGGCCTCTCAGCATTTCTGGGAGGTGGGCTGGGCCCTAGCTAGCCTTCTCTCTGATTTTTAGAAAACATAAAATAAAACTAATTAATCGTATTTAAGACGTGTTTGACATTGTGATTTTAAATTAAATCGCAGAAAATTGATCTTTTGGGGCTGAATTTTAAAAAATTTGCTCTTTGAAAACGCATAAATTTTAAAAGCTAAACTGTGATTTTTGAAGGCCAAACTGCTATGTTGCCAAAAGCTTAATTAACTGTTTTTTTTTAAAAAAATCTGATATTTTTAAATAACACTTTTTGAAATCGCAAACTTAAATACACCCTAGCAAAAGATGGAGGACCAAACTTCCAACTTATAGTCTTGAAATTTTATATTGACAAACAAATTAAAGATACGTGTATCTGATTATCAAACAAATTATTATGATCACGAATGTCAATCCAAAAAGCAAAGAAAGAAGAAGAAGAAGAAGAAAAAATGTGTGCATGAACGTAGAAATTAAGCAGAGAATAATACGTCGAAATTGTGGTGCATTGGATGTTGATGTTTCCACACAGCTGCCCCTCGATCTCCTTCAATTCACAATCATTCCGTCAAAGTTCGTGTTGCTTAGAAGTTTGACTCTTCTCGATCGATAGTGTACGTGGGTAGTTACAATAGAGAAGATAAACCCTAATTAGATTCCATCTCTATATTCCCTAATAAACGACAAGTCATAAAGAGTATAACAAAGGCATTATTTTCCAGCTAGGTTGGTGGATTAACATGAAGTTAAACCCTGCGTGAACTGAAAGGGATGCGCAGTAAAGACTTTTCTCATCACGGTTTGAATGCATGCATGGAGTAACCCGGCCATTACTCGTAGACAGAGTAGGGGGACTTACATAGGCCATGGATTCGGCTTCGGCTTCGGCTTCAATTTTGATCCCTCTACTTTTGAAACATTCTATATAAATATACTTTAGTCATACATCTTTGGGCTAATTATATTTAGATTGGCCCCTAGCCCCTTAAGAACTAGCTAGTCCAAAAAATTAAGTACACAAACGAATGTGGTCTCAAACCGCCTATTTAATTAATTGGTCTAAATATACACCAAAACCGATTATATTTGTCGGTTGCATGGTAAACATGTTTTATTCGTAAAACTTTACTGATTGATCATGAAAAATAACAATTGAAAATAGAACTCTAGCATTATGATCAAGCATAATGTAATTCAATATCCAGACTTTCAGGGATCGATTATATTGTCAAATGTTTTTAAATTGTGCCAATGATTGGTAAACACTAGAAGATCAACTCTCTGCCACCTTGTTTATCGAGTTGTTGTATTTGTACTTACTCTTCCCGTTTCTACCACAATTACTGAACGACCATTTTTCAGCCATAAATATTGTTAAAACTAGCTAAGCTTAAAAAAAAAAAAAAAAAAAAAAAAAAAAAAAAAAAAAAACCCAAACAAACAAACAAACCTAACAAGTATAATTCATAAAAAGAATGATAAAATTGAGGAATTCAGTTATATCTTTCTTTTGGACTCCTATTTTGTCCCTTAATTGGGAAAGAATGCAAAATTGAGTTTTTTTTTTTTTTTTTTTTTTCAGTTATTAAAGCTATTGCTTTTAAGGGTTGGTTTATTATAGGTTCACAGCTAGCAAAGATATGCGAAAATTCATATATAATAAATATTAATTAAATGATTAAATTTAACTATTTTCTCAAACTTAAACTTTTGGGATAACGTACGGGTGATTTAACATAGTATTAGGGGCAAAGATCATGAATTCGAACATTACTCCACAATTCACCCTCAATTTTAATTAAATATTCTACGTGTTGAGGCTCACCTATTAAGTGATGATTTAACATCGATAACCTTATGAAGATGATTAATATGCCTAAAAAGATAACTACTATATTTCATGATTGTCGAAATATTTTAATTATAAAGAAACGAATTAACCAAATAGCTAATTTTATGGTTTCTTATAGTTTAGTCTTTGATTAACTATTTTTCCTACCATCTATATATATGTGTCTGTATATATATAAAAAATAAATAAATAAATAAACTATTTTTCCTACCAAAGTGTGATCGACAGTACTGAATAGTTTTTTTTTTTTTTAATCTTAATCCTTGTATTTCATGTTCATTGGAACAAGGACGTACATAATTAGATGTTGAAAAGAATGTCCAGATCGAAGTCAAACCTCGTGTTTGCCCATTTGGCTACTTGTTTTGTATCGTAGTTGTATAAGTCTATTTCCGGACCAATCAACTCTTAATTAACTTGTATTAAACGGCCGAATTAAAGGGCCCGCTACGTTCAGCCAAGTTTGAAAGTTTTGGGGTCTAGCTGTTTATCAACTTCCAATCCCCAAGTTGAGGCAGCTGTGACAACAACTATCATTCTCAATTCCGTCTCAATTTTTAATAAATTATTATTATTCAAATAGTTGACAATTCAGACAACAAATTGTAAGAAAACTTTTACGAGACTTATTTTGTACGTCTTTTGAATAAGTCTTGTGCTGCGTGCTCACCGGTTTCTCTAAACGAGTCAGTTTTTAAGGGTGAGTTTTACCTGATACTTTATATCTGTTGATATCAAAACTAACCATCACGTCGAGCTTAGAATCGAAAGGATTGCTGTTTCATGGTCAAGTCACGGAGAGAGTAGCCTATATATAGTTACGCTAGTTTAAAATGTTTTGATATTATGTATGATCTCAGTATTAAGTCATTGAATATTAATAGAATAGTAAAACCCACAAAAGAAAAAAGACTACTATCAAGTTAGTGTTGATAAAGCGAACCGTCGATTGCAGAGAGTATAGTGGTATATTATGATCTTAAGTGTATGTTGAACATGACTTAAATACAATTTTAACCATATATATACAATCTCTTGGGTATTCTCTTTTTACCAACTCAAACCCGATTTTTAAGAGTAAATTCTACGTACCTAAAAGTCATATCATACAAAAAATGTGCAAATCTATAATTAAATCTATTAGACCGGCCACAATTGATTTTCACCGAAGAATTTGTAATATATATATATATATATATATATAAAAGAGAAATCATGAAAATCATGAAAATCGAAATTCTTGTCAAAGATGCATGGGGTGAGAAGTAAGACCAGGAGTGATTTCCATGGAAGACTAGGAATTCGTAATAAATTGGACGTGGACATGAAAATGGGTTCATGAATGTGAACGTGGAGAGACTTTTTTGTGTTTCAGGTTCATTGGAATGACTATTACCAAGTGGGCCAAATTGGTGTGGATTAAGTCGGTCGTGACTCGTGGTCAATTGTAGAGTCTTCTTCTTCTTCCTGTACTTTTATTTAGGAAGACTTTTTTTTTTGTTTTTTTATTTTTTTATTTTTTATTTTTTTATAATGGTTTTGTGTGACGTAGTCCGTGACGTAATTCCTCTGAGGTACCCCACCGCACCTTCCAATTTTGAACCAAACATGCGTTTAGTCGTACAAAAAGAAATTGACTTTTTGATATAGAGAAGGAGGAGAAAACGTGTTTAATTTTCTGGGAAAACGGAAATGCTGATGTGACTGATCGACAGCTTGTCTGCTGGGCTTGTTTTTTGTGTGCTGACTGACCTTAGCTTAATTAACAAGACAAAGAACCGTGACCCGTGAGGCAGGTGTCTCTTAATTTAGGCAAGAAAACTTCAAAACCAAATTCTATCCATACCAGAAAAAATTAAAAAAATTAAATTAAATAATAATAAAAAAAATTTGAAAATGTAATGAACTTTGGAGAGATGAGCGAAAACAAATAGTATTGCTAATAGTATTGAAATATGTTTTTATATATATATATATATATAAGTGTTTTGACTTGTTTGAAAATATGAGAATTGAAACTAAAAACTAAGGTATTAAAAAATAAAGTTATTAAGTTTTATTGGTTGATACGTGGTAGTCCATTAAAATTGGGACAAAAAAATATACGGAGGTACCAAGTCAATTTTTTCTCAGAATTCTGATACTATCTATCAGCCAACCCATTTTTTTTTTTTTTTTATTTTTAAGTTATTAATATTTTATTTTTTAAAAAGTTTTTATTTTTATTTTGATTCTTTAATTAAATTTTAAAGATATTATTTTCTATTTTTTAATTTTTTTTATATTATGACACGTGGCATACCATTAAATATTAGACGTAGGTATTAAGTCTATATTTTCCCAAAACTCAAGCATTATCTGTAATGCGAATTGAAATTGAGGTACCAAAAAAAAAATTTAAACCACACGTACCAAATATATATTTAACCCTTTTTTTTATAGGTCCATTTCGAAATATATTTTTTATGTTTGAATTGTTTTTTTATAATATTTTTTTTATAAAAAAAAAATAAGTTTGAAAATAAAAAAGTGTTTTCAAAATCATGAAAACAACATGCATCCAAATATAATAAACTTAATTATATATATATATATATATATATATATAAAATCTAGCAAAAATAACCAATAAGATAGTTTCCATTGGATTGAGATACAATATAAAAATGACCATTTTTTTTGTCACAGAAATGGTTTGGCCACTCTAAAAAATTGTTTTATGGGTGGTTAAATCCCTTCTTTAGTCTAAGTTGGAGGCTCGGTCACCTCTGATGATCATTTAAAGGTGAAAAACCAACTCATTGACCACGGGATGGTTCAATCACCTATAATTGCTAATATAGGGCACGTGACTTAGGCCTCGTTTGAAATCCCCCTTCCCCTCCCCTTCCTTTCCCTTAACTTCTTCCAAAAAATATCAATTTCAAACCATTCTTACTTTTTTTACTTTTTATATCACATCAACACTTTTTTTATTACTTTTTAAATAAAAAACTCACTACAATACAAATTTTTCTCACTTTTTCATATAAATTATTTCAACTTTATATCACATCAATCCTATTTTTCAATCACAAAAAAAAAATTCCAAGGGAAAGGGAAAGGGGAAGGAGATTTCAAACGGGGGCTTAATCACCCTCTTGACTATGAAATAATTTGGTCATTCTTGGTGACCAATTTAAGAGCAATTGAACCACTCTTTATGGCGTATTTAAAGATAGTTGAACCACGCAACCTCAACAGCCAATTCAATTTTTTTTTTTTTAATTTCATGTTATAATTTAAGTCATTTATTTAAATTGAACTGTTCAAATAAAAATTATTATCTTAGGTGCAATGCTCACTGGATTTCAAGGCATTTACATTAATAGATGACTTTGAAAATATGGGAGAACGGTTATTTTTTTTATTTTTTTTAATATAACACGTGCGCCGGTGCGCGACGTGCGACTCACGTTTGTCAATGCACGCGTGAGTTTACTACAACTAGTTTCGTCAACTCCCACTACTAGTACTACACTTCGAAATACTCACACGAAATAAATCTTTTTTTAAAAAAAATTAATTAATTAATTATTATTATGATTAAAATCAAACGAATATTTAGCCATTACTGTTCCTATTTCGGCTGGATTGTAGCAGGTGCTCCTCCACAATTTCAGGCAATTCAAACGTTTTGGAATTTGTTACTATTTTGAAAAGAAAATAGTACTCTTACCCCCATAAATAAATTAATGAAAAATAGAACAAGACAAAGTGTCACTTGCAAGTAAAAAAACCAACACGAGTTGTTAAATTGGAATAAGAATAGAAGAGAATAGAAGAAATATATTGGTTCTCTTAAACAAATTGACAAGTTGATGAATTAATTATACCAAAAAATAAATGCTTATCTCATGCATGCCATCATTTGCAATCTGTACTTGAGCTTAAAGATTAGAATTTATAATAATTAACTGTACAAATTGTTAGGATAAGAGTCATGCCGGTCGAATTCAGTTGTTCGAATAGATTATCGGATTATCTAAAATTTTGTTTAGACAGTTGAGTCTCATATTAATTTTTTTTTCATAATTGTTGTTTAGACAGTTTATTGATATGCATCGGGCTTCTACCGATGCGACCTCCCTTGCTTTATCTCTTACTGGTTGGTGCAAACCTCCAACCGGGTGGCTCAAGTGTAATTGGGATGGAACCTCGGCAAAAGAAGCAAAATAAATGATGGGAGGGTAATGGCTGCTTTAGCGTTGGTTATCCCTTACATCATTGACCCTACAACAGTGGAGGCGATGGCAACTTGGAGGGCAGTCAATTTATGTAGGGAGTTGAGTTTCTCGCAGGTGATTTTTGAAGGTGACTCACTAACGGTTGTTTTGGAACTATGTAAGAGTCCTCTTACCTAAACAGGTTCGAGAATGTGTTTGAAGACACTCGGATCGGGTTGCAGGAGTTCCAATCTAGCGAGGTGAATCATCACGTTTGTAGAAGTGCTAACAAAGCTACGCATTACTTAGCTAAATCTGCCTTAAGGTCAATGTCAGATCATGTTTAGGTCTGGGAAAACACCTTGTATCCTCTTTACTGTCCTTGTTGATCAAGGTATTATGAATTGATTTATGAAATTGATTTTTTTCTTTAAAAAAAAAAAAAAAAGTTTATTGTTGTGGATCCGGTCTGACGTCTGAGCCTAGAAAGCTAAGAAAGGAAGAGGTGAAGTGTCAAAATTTGTTTCCAAGGTGAAGAGTAGGTGGCGGTGGGTTTCTACTTTGTGCCGTGAATCTGACAAAAGCCGTCCTGAATTGGTCAGAGGTGGCTTTCTACTTCTATCTATGATTGGTTAATTTGCATGCTTGAATTCAACCAACCTTTGACTCTTTAAATATTATAAAGCCGGTGGTCACGGTCGAGCTAAAATTTATGAGATGATGAATATAATCAACTATATATATATATATAAGCTTATTATAAAGCATAGAAAAAGAAAATATAAGTTTATTCCAAAATTAATCAAATAACAAAAACTATGACAATCCACCCACACATTTAGCCCGCCAAGAGTAAATTTGCATCATCAGGGCCGGCTCCATGGCTAAGCCAATTAGCTCATTGATTAAGGTCCCTAATTTATAAAAATAAAAAGAGAAGAAGGAGGACGAGGTAAAAGGGCTCAAGAAATTTAAAATGATAAGAGACCATTTGACATGTCATGAGGGTTTAAAAAAAAAAAAAAGACAAAAAGTTATGTAGCATGTTTAAAATCTTAAAATATTGAAACTAAAGCACCACACACTTTCTTTTTATATTTATTTTTTCTCTCTTTTTTTTTTTCATCACTTTTAATATTCTGCTTATTGGTTCTATCATTTTTTAATTATTATTATACCCGCCCTCGCCTACCTTGATTCCGCCATCCGCCCACTCGTGTTACAACTGGGCTATTCACCCGTAACCCATACGGGTAGGTGGATGGCGAAGGTGGACCGGTTAGAATCAACCTACTGTACAGCTCTAGAGGGCAGTCGCATTGAGTGCGCTAGCAATCCTCTCTGTTTGGGGCAACCATGCACACAATCAGGGGCGGAGCCACACTATGGCTTGAGGGGGCTTGGGCCCCCCCAAGCCAAAGGGCTCCCCCCCAAAAAAAAAAAAAATCTAAAAAAAAAAAAGAAAAAATATAATTTTTACCCCTATTCTTTAAAAAATTTGTAGTTTTGGCCCCCCCAAATTATTTTTTTTCAATTTGGCCCCCCAAAGCCTAAAAGCTGGCTCTGCCCCTGCACACAATATACCACTCAGTTGAGGGTAACCACGTGAGCCACCTTTCAATTTAGGGTAGTCGTGCGAGCTATCCCCTCAGTTTGGAGTAGCCACACGAACCACCTCTCAACACTTCTTCTTTGTAAGGTAAAGTGGTCGCACGATCGAGTCACCCCCTTGTCGAGTGGTAACCACGCAAGCTGTCCCTCCTCTAGGGGTGACTGCATATACAGACTTCAATCAATTCTCCCTCGATTATACATATACATGGTATATAGTAGGGATCTTTTTCGGTCATCATCAATTCTTGATTATTTCTTTTCCCTCTTAGGTGATGATCAAGAAGGACGCAGGGATATAATAAGAACAAGTTCAACCTACTTGTAAGGACTATCTCTAATATCATGCAAGAATATTTCATAGATAAAAAGGTTTTATTGAAATGCATTGAATGGTTAGGTTTTTATTTTTATTTTTTTTTTATTTTTGAATGAATTAAAAAAACCTTCTTCATTACTGAAAAAGCATATCCCAATGGATTACAAAGATCAGAAGGCCAAATACAAGATCCAAAGCATCGAAGGCAATTACAATGCTCGTAGGTGAAACAACAATGCCCGAAGGCGAAAGTAGTGATTAGAGATAAAGAATCTCTACCCACAAAGTTAGAAAAACCCTAACTTAAAGCAGCTACCAAATGATAGGCTGTGAAACAAGATAAGAATATACATCAAATAACTAAAAAACCCAGGAGTACAAGCTCCGGGAAAAAACAAAAACAACCCGCGTGTAGAACACACGCTTTCTCTGGGAACCCCTCCCCCCCCCCCCCCCCCCCCCAACGTTAGATGACCTTCAGGAGTCCAGATCGACACCTTCCAAAGCCGAAAAAGTAAACTGTAACCCACGCCTGCGAGGGTAGGAAGGAAGACCCCTAGTGTGTGTTGGTCATGCACCAAACAGGAGCGAGCTACACAGTCTTGTCAAGTGATCATCATGACCGGAGAGGGCCGACGACCACAACAGGAAGGTTCTTGTCGAAGAAAAACCAGCCGTGGATAATAAATCTAGCTTTGAACAACATCTTCAACTGAAATCCTCAAACACCCGCCTTTCTCCACGAGCTAAAACCTGAAATCCTCTGCTTACACAGGAAAAACAAAAACAAAGAAAAAGAACCAACAGTCTCCACCAGTACTAACACTAGGAAGAAACAAAATTCCAATAGCCCTAGAGGCTCGGAGAAAACAGCAACCGCTAGAAACTAGATAGGTTAGGTTAATCCTATCTATAATTAAGGTGCATGATGGCTAAAACACATTAGGGGTGGGCAAATTATCCGCCTACTGCTTACCGACCACTTATTGAATTGAATCGAACCGCCTTTTAAGCGGTAATCGAACCGAACCGCCTTTTATTCCGACCGATTAACCGAACCAACATAAAACAAAACGACGTCGTTTTAGTAAGAATGAAATGTTTGATCTTCTTCTTCTTCTTTTTTTCTTTTTTTTTTTTTCCTTTAAAAAAATCAAAACGACATCATTTCATTACCCATTTTAACCGAATGTTAACCAATTTAACCGACTTAACCGGCCGCCTATTAACCGCTTAACCGACTTAATCGACCACCTATTAACCGACTTAGCTGAAATAAATTTACCGACTGCATTCCAACAAAAGTCGGTTAACCGACCGAATTAACAGACTTAACCGCCTACCGAACCGATGCCCACCCCTAAACCACATGGAGAAAACTAAATGAAAAGTGTTGAAAAATGAAGAAAATCTGTTTCTAAACGACAACATCTAAGGTTCATTTTTTTTGCCGGCCGACACAAGAAGATGAGTGGAACCTCCATAGTCAATAATATGGGGAAATCTCAGTGAACTGCACTGTTCATAGCTTCACACAATCACACTCCTCACTTGTCCAATGTTTTAGAAGTTTGAACGCGCTTGCTTTGAGATGAAATAATTAGCTGTCTCTGACAATTTGAAAAACACTAGTAATGAAAAAGAGGGACAGCTGGAAATACTGAAAGGAACTCTTATTTTACTGCAATTCCAAAAATAAAACTTCTCAATTCTAGGTCAATTTTATCAGCCGACATAAGACCACGACAAATTAAGAACCTCCACAGTCCACACTTGCCGCTTTACCTTTTCTTTTTTCTTTTTTCTTTTTTCTTTTTTCTTTTCTTCTTTTTTTTTTTTTTTTTTTTTTTAAAAAGGGGTTTCCCCGATAGCGGCGTGATAATTTTAGGTCCGTTTGAGTTTGTAATTTTAAAAAATGCGATTTAAAATCACGATTTTAAAATGTGCGATTTGATAAAAGTGATTTTTAAAAATGCAGTTAAGCGTTTGACAAAATCGCAGTTTAGAGTTTAAAATTGCAAATTAGTCTTTAAAATTCTGAATTTTCAAAAAAGCATCATCTTACCTGTGATTTGAAAAAACAAATTTTCTGCGTTTTCAAATCGCAATTTTTAAAAACGCAGTTCTCAAACGATTTAGTTTAAAATCGCACTTATTATCTACGAAATCGCAATCCCAAACGCACCCTTAATTTTTATAATACAATTAAAATTTCATTTAAGTAGTGGTTTTGCGTTTAATTTGTGGGTTGTGTTATTCGCCATACCCTTATTCCACTAAGCTGGCATGGTAATATTCATTTTTTTGGCAGCTTTGCCCTTGTTTAGGAAAAAAAAAAAATGCAATTGCTGCATCAATTTATGCTTTGTTTATTTAGGTGTAAAATATTTTCTGTATTTTTTGGAGTTTGGGGCAAAAAAAAATGATGATCAACAAAAATTATTTTCAATTTGACCGTAAAAGTCTCTCTAATTTTCAGAAAACGATTTACAATTTTAAAAACTATAAATCGTTTTCTGGGTTTAAACTCTTCATTTTTGCAGACACATTTGTGGGAATCCGCCACCGTTGGGCATTGGAGTTTATTGGAAGTCTGAATCTACCGCCAAAAGTCTATGAATTTTGGTATCCAATTGTCGGATTCCGATGTCGGTGCCGATATCTGGCACTAGTCCATCGGAATCTAGTTGTATTATGTCAAATTCTGGCCACCTTCGTCAGAATTTGGCCAATTTACCGGAATTTGGCTGTACTATACCGAATTCCCGTAAGGTTCGTCGAAATCCACCATCTATGATCAATAAGTGAGAAAATTAACGTTACTTGTTGCAATGGTTCTATTAGCATTTTGGATGGAAATGTCATGGAGGGTAAGGAGTAGCCAAGACGTTTAATTAGGGCAAGGCATGGATAGTGGATAAGATAATTCAACAACTGTGGTTTGTCCATATGGTTCAACCTAAGTTTTCAAAATAAGGAACAGAGATAACGATTCATGAACCATTCAAAAGGCAATGTTCAAACTCATTTAATCAATTTATGATAATATTCCGAAAAAAAAAAAAAAAAACTATTTATATATTTCGCAAAAGGGCATAATTTTTGTAATTTAAAACTTTTGGAGCTATTCACATGAGCAAGTTATTTCAATTTGTGTCAAATGTCATTCTATTTAAAGAGGTAATGTAATATCAATCAAGAGTATATATATATATATATACACACACGAAAAAAAAGATTAACATATTCGCATAAAACATTATACTCTCATTCACAAAAAATTGGAATCCCCTGTTGTTTGGTCTTGAAGAAAATGAAAGAATTAAAAAAAAAAAAAAATCAAGTTTTTAATTATTTTTTTTCTTTGTAGGTAGGGCTATAATCGAACCAAGTCGAGCCGAATATCGAATGTTCAAGCTCAGTTCGTTTAATTTTTTTTATAATACGAGCCGAGCTCGAGCTTATCTTTGAACCAGATAACCTATTCAAGCTCTATTCATTTTTTTTTTTAACAAACTCGAACTTGTTCACGAGTTAATCAATTTATTTAGTCATTCTATATATAAAGTAAATATTGTAATTGTTTAATTTTTTTTTTAAAAAAAAATACTAATTAATACTTACTTAATTATGGTTAAGATTTATTGTTTGATTAATTAGATAAATTAACTCAAATCTTAAATAATATAATCTCAATTTTACAAGCTCAAATTTTTTGTTCAAGATCTATTCTTTTAATAAACGAACTGATCTCAAGCCGAGTTAATTCGAGCTGAGGCCGAGCATGTTCACGAGTAGCTCTGCTCGCTTAAAGCCACACTTGTAGGACTCTCTCTCTCTCTCTCTCTCTCTCCCTCTCTTCTCAATAACCAATCATAAGAATGATAAAAATATTAAGAAATTTGAGTATAAGGTCTATCAGAAAACGAGATTAAACAAAAAGTAATACGGTTTTCCGGTCCTCCCTTAATAGTTAGCACCATCCACCAAGTATAAACGATAAAAAAAAATATTGTAACAAGAAAATAAAATAATATTTTCCTTATAAGGAATATTATAGATCAAAAAACTCTAAAAATTTTCGGCCAAATAAATTTAAGTATAATAAGAAATAACCTGTATGCTATAAATGTGGTCAAACTGGTCATCACAAAAATAATTGCAAAGTAAAAGACAAAATTAAAGAACTTAATATTAATGATAAATTAAAATCTCAACTCTTAAATATATTATCTGAATCTGATGATATAGAATCTGAAAAATTATTACAAATTAATGATAATAATACTACATCACAAGTAGAATATTCTGGTTAGGGTTTATATGCATACTTCCACTCTCATTAATTTCCGCCCCTTGTTTAGTCCCCAGATTTACTTTTGCTTGATTAGCGCCCACACTGCTGTTGTAAAGGCAGTTAAAGTCCATGTAATTCAGCTGTGGAGCTGCCCAAACCACCTTTCTGGTTGAATTCGACCCAGTTTTGTCAAACATGTGCGGAGAAGCAAGACCGCGACAGTCGTTTTTCATGGTTGTTGTACAAATCTTTGATTAACTTTCCCCCCCTAATTAAATTGACGTCGACCCGAATAAAATCCGTTCATGAACGAAAACATGCGTAAACAAATTTTTGTGGTTTCAATTCAATGGACCCAAATACTTCAATCTGGTCCCGGTCCATGCTTCGGTCTTCCTCTATGTTTTAAAAAACCAGCTTTTGTATTTTTAATCCGGATTAGGTATTTGACATTTTTGACCCGGTAATAATGTTAGGAACCGGATGACCTCAACGCTGTGACGTACGGCACCGCCCAAGTAGAGATAACACGTCATCAAATGTTTGAAGTTTTAACAATTTTCAAAAGGCCCAAAAAAAAAAACCACTTTTAAAACGTGTCAATTTATTTGTTAATTAGCTCGTGCTAAACTAATTATGGGCTCTACCACAACCAAATGTCTGATGAAGAAGAGTTCATGGGGGGAGACCCCATCGATCCCAATTATTTATTTATTTTTAAATAAAGAATGGGGAGTTTATAAATTATTAATTATAATTGTTTGCTTTATAAATGGCTTAACTTTAAGTCTCCGTACTAGCTTCCAATTATAATTCGATGAAGTCAATGTCCAAATCAATAGCATCTTTTGTCTACCTAAAAAAAAACACAAAAGATGTTCTAAGAAGCCACAATTAACCTCGAGGGAAGCAAAAAAGAAAGAAATATTGTGTACCGTAAGTCACATACTCACACGTGAAGGGGAGAAAAAAGTGAACTATCTTTGCCAAACTTTTGAGTTTGCTAAAAACATTTATAAATTGATTCACTTTTTAAATGCAAAACACGAAATGCTTTTAAAAAAATAAAAAATAAAAAAACATAACATAACATAACATATGTTTTAAATGTAGACTACTAAAAATATTTCTTAATTTTCTATCCTATCAAAACCTTTTTCAAATCAAATAATGCCCAAGAAATGAGAATGCATATTAAGAAAATAGAGAAATGCATGAAATACCACTAATATTGTCAAAATAAGAGAGAGTGCAAAAGAAAATTGGTTTTTAAAAGAGAAAAAGGTAAATTTTGAACTCGAGAGTAAAATCACCGAGCATATAGCTATCTGATCACGATGAGCGCATGAAAAATATATTTTTCAGATAAGGTCTTATGCACGATTCCGACACTCAAGGCATAAGTTACGTCCAAATCACTACCATGTGCGCGAATATGGTCCAATCTATGAAGTACGGGAATACCCTAAAAAGATAGGACTAAGCAGATCACGAACCAAATAAAAAATATGAGGGTTTTTATCAGAAGGAGCTCGGTTGACCGAGACGGGATAATGACGTGGCATAATATATTTTGAAAAACTTGGTCAGGAAGTCAAAGTGTCATGTAGGTTGATCGAGATAACTGGCAAGTGGATAAATCTGAGGTAGATGAATAGTGACACATGGCAAGGTCTCATTGAGCAAAATCATTAATGGTTCAGTCGACCGAGCACTGCAGCTGGTTTAAATTTGTCTTAGGAGATGCCTAAATCAATCTTCAGTCGATTGAGCTTGAAGCATAAGGTCTAGTAGGGTTCTAGTGACCTTCAATAAATCCTCGGTTGACCCCGGGTCGAACGAGACCAGTCAATAAAGAATGTCTAGAGTTTTCTTTATGAATTTAAGACGTTTAAGGACCCTAAGATTTGATAAAGGTCATTGGGATTAAATAAGGATATGAACCTAACCATTAGATATGGTATAAATATAGAGAAAATACAGAATTTGAATAATCATTTCAAGGATTTAAGCTTAAATTGTAATTATAAACTTAGTAACCCTTGTAATAAAATATCTTATAAATGCATATGTTTTATTTGTGATATTATTATTTGAATATAAATAGGGAAACTATATTGAAATTATATCATTTACATACTTTTACTGAAAAATAAATTTAAAAGTAAAAGGATTTACGAAAATGATTGAGATTTGGAAGGAAAAAGTGATTTGTGAAAAATATCATTATATGTTAAAATGTTGTGAAAATATGATTATGTGTAATAAGTTATGAAAGATATGAGAAGATTTACATTAAGTAGGGTTCTACGTTTGGTGTCTTAGTTCGAGTGGTGTTGTATAATTGAAACCTTAAAGTATTTCCAGCAGAATAAGCCAATATTGGTTTATAATAGTCAAATTTGATTATTATGAACTATTTTTCGTCTTTAGGAGAATAGGCAAAATATATATATATATTGTTTTTTCTTTGTTCTTCTAGTGTGAATAGTGAATAGGCACAATAGCCTATTTATTTACTAAGAGTTTTTTTTATTATTTTCTCTCTCCCTTTTCTTCTTTCTTTCTCTCTCTCTCTCTCCCCATTTCTTTCACCTTTTTTTCTACATAAAATAATATTTAAATGCAAGTAAAGAGTAAAATAAACACTATAAAATAAATAATAACTAAAATAGAGAGTTATATATATATATATATATATTTTTAATAACTATTTTAAACTATTATTGTCGGAGATTCCCTCCAACTGAGTGGGGGCCGTTCAATGGAAAATTAAATCGTAACCGTTACTAAAACTATTTAAAGAAAAAAATATCGTAAATTTTTTTCCCCCAAAGGAAAGCAAAGGTACAAGTGGGTGAACTGTGAGGCCCTGAGAAAGAAAAGCTCTGAGCTGGCAATTTAGGTAAAAGAAAAAAGAATTGCCGTTTTACAAATAATATATATTTATTTTCCAAATATACAAAAAAGAAGAGAGAAATAAATAAATAAATAAAAAAGCATGGAACGTGGAAAATGCCAGAGCAGGGGACAAAAGTAAATTAAGGCATACATGGGGTGATACCGAGCCCCATTATGAAAAGCAGATAACGAAAGAGAAAGCAGCTGGCGGGTCAAGATGGAACTTCTTCTTCTCTCTCTCTCTCTCTCTCTCTCTATATATATATATATATATATTTTGTTTTTATTTTTTTAATTTATTCATTTGATGGCGTGCTTGACTTTGAAATTTATGCTCCAAGAATTTCAATGCAACCGACACGTTCCTACCCATCACATTCTTTATTATTTTTCCCAATTAACGCACACCAAACAAAACCTTCAGGGGACTCTCTCAAAACGACACTCCTTTGAGTCCTCCCCCTATATATATATCTTTGTATGTACCCATTACAAATCTCATGCCAGCTAGATCTTCACCCACGGCCACTCTCTCCCCCTTCCACCCAGTTTCCTCGCAGCCCCTCTCTATATATAGACCCTCCTTCCTTTGGTTCACACGCTCAATTGTTATTACAGCCTTCGATCTTTTCTTTCTCTTGGTCAAAACTGAGACAGCTTCGATCTTAATTGGCGGCTATGGATTGCTCTTCATGGAGAAGCACTCACTTCGATCTTAACGCTAATCCTGTCAGAGTTCTTGAGGATGCTTCGGTACGTCGAAATTTGCTCTTATTAGTTACCTACCCACTGATCATCGATCATGTTCACTTGAATATATTATTGATCGGAGTTTCTGTTTTCGATTTCAGAACAAAGAGGTGGAAAGCCATTTTGTAGACTTTGCAAGGAAGGTTTCAGTAAAAGAAGAGGTGGGTTAATTAATTAACTTTCTTTTTTCTTTTTTTATTTTTCCTTTTTTTTTTTAGATGTGGGTGCTCAAATTTTGTTGTGGTGTGCATGTTCAGAGTGGTGCTTTAGTGGAGGAGATGAACCGTGTGAGCGCAGAAAATAAGAAGCTGACGGAAATGTTAACGGTGATGTGCGAGAATTACAACGCTTTGAGGAACCAGTTGTCGGACTATATGAGCAAGAACTCCGACAAGGAGCTTAGCGGTTCAAGGAAAAGAAAGTCCGAAAGCAGTAACAACAACATTAATGGAGTTAACGGAAATTCCGAGAGCAGCTCAACTGATGAGGAATTGCCATGCAAGAAAGCTAGAGAAGAAACCATCAAGGCAAAGATTTCCAAGGCTTATGTCAGGACTGAAGCATCCGATTCCAGCCTCGTAAGTCTTTAGCAAAATCTCTCTCTCTCTCTCGATCTCTCTCTCCGGCCATATATGTTGGGCATAAAATAACATGGTAGCTTTTCCTTCGCATGAATTTGTAGGTTGTTAAGGATGGATATCAATGGAGGAAATATGGTCAGAAGGTCACCAGAGACAATCCCTGTCCTAGAGCTTACTTCAAATGTTCTTTTGCTCCAAGCTGCCCCGTTAAAAAGAAGGTCAGTGAACTTCATGAAATGTTCTGTTGTCTTTGATCAGTTCATTGCAGTACTTACATACATAGAATGAAGAAAATGAACCGATTACAATTTACTGCTATATATAACTTGAAAGTACTTGTTAAAAGGAAAATGAGTTGATTTTCATTGTCTACCTTATTGCAGTTATATGATAATCGTACATGAGTCTATCAAATAGAATTATTCCAACTACAAACTCAATCTATTTTAGTAAGAATATATATGCTAAGGTGTTTGTGCTCGAATTTGGCTCTTCAGGTGCAAAGAAGTGTGGAAGACCAATCTGTGTTGGTTGCGACCTACGAAGGTGAGCACAACCATCCAAACACTTCTCAGCTGGAGGCAACAAATGGCTCGAATCGCTGTGTGACCATCGGTTCACTACCTTGCTCGGCTGGATCAACCCTCACAGCTCTTGACTTGACAAAAGCGAAACCCAGTAGTACTGATCAAATTATTGCCAAGCAATCAAAACCCGTGGCCAAAATGGATTCGCCGGAAGTCAGACAGTTCTTGGTGGAACAGATGGCTTCTTCCTTGACGAAAGATCCCAACTTCACAGCAGCACTTGCGGCAGCCATTTCTGGAAGAATTTTACACCAAAATCCAACAGAAAAATGGTCAAGAAATTGAGTACGATGTTTTCCATAGCTTTGTTGGACTATTTAGAGGATTAATTAGGATGTTTATGTAAATACAACATTGGGAAGGGGGAAAGAAGAGTTTGGAACATATATATTGTTGAACTTCCTCAACTGTGAGGGACTGCAATTTGGGCAGGTTGTACACTAGGCAATCCAAGCTCAGTTTGAGCCACTGGTAATCATATTCGTGGTTTTAAGGATTGAGCATTAGAGCCAGCTGATCAATTGAAGCAGTAAAACACTTGAAGAATCTGGTTCTAGCGCTCAATCATAGCCTCTTTATACATCGCTTGACATCATAGTATGGATTGCTTACATAAACCATGCATTCTTAAACCTCGATATATAACAATGGGAGGCTGCTGGTCTCACTCCTGCAACCTTTCTGGTCCTTTCATTTCTGTAAGGTTCTAATTCTACGAAAGTAGGAAGCCTATATATACACCTCAGGCCACCAAGAAACAAGTTATCTATAAAATAAACCAGTTTTAGAAAATCTAACAGCTATATATGTTCATTTCAATCTGAAATCGGCAATGAGGAATATTGCTATGTTGTGTAAAGCATCAGGATTCACAACAATTTCAAAGAAATTGTAGATTCTCAAATTATGTTAAATCAGGCCGTTCCTTGTATCGAACGGCTTGAAAAAGTTACCTATTATACGATATAAAACGCAAGAATATGATGAAAATATACTCAATTCTCATTAGTAACATGTCACATTTTTAATAAGTAGCACTTTTTATGTCGTTCGATGCAAAACAAAGGCTTGAATTCACATAATTTAAGAATCTGTAATTTGTTTAAATTCATAGGGGATCCTTACCCGTTGTGTAACTGAATATTGCCATTGGAAAAATAAAAAACTTATATTTGAGAATATCGATCAATTCGGAAAATATCAAAATTGATAAACTTTTCCAGTTATTGGGAACCGAACCTAGCGAGGGTACCAGAACTGGCTAACTATAGGCTTATGGTTCGCAAAGTTCCATATATACCTACGTACATGTTGAACGACCCAAACTCATCAATATAACACACAAGAATGTTGTTAAAGTACCGTACAAATCAAATTTAAATTCTAACCATGAAATAAATATTATCCATTTTATTTGAAATAGAGAATATCATATTCATTTGTATTGGTAATTTGTATGGGTAATGTGGCTTGAGATTAATGGGAGAAGAATGATTTTTCGA
Source organism: Alnus glutinosa (assembly GCF_958979055.1). Lineage (NCBI taxonomy): Eukaryota > Viridiplantae > Streptophyta > Magnoliopsida > Fagales > Betulaceae > Alnus > Alnus glutinosa. Next base: position 28,908,949 of record NC_084888.1, read on the forward strand.
TCAACAGCACTACATAGTTATAATCAAGAGCTTTCTCACCAAACAAATCATCAACAATTCTCAAAACCAAAAGACGCTCATTTTCATTCTGCAATATCATTGATGTATAACAAGATAACATGAATACTTGTTAAAAAAAAAAAAAAAAAAAAACACACAAGATGACATGAACAAGAAATTATGGTCTCAACCTTTGCACATTTGTCATGCATTTTAATTGACTCTTTCTCTTTCTCATAAAATATCTAGGATTAAATCTATACCGTCAAAAGCCCCCCCCCCCCCTTTTTTCTTTTTGAGAAAAAGGGATTCCTATCTTTTTTGTTTTCTCATTTAATCTTAGAGACAGCAGTTGGGTCAAAGTACATAAAGACCACTTTTGCGGACAGATACAAGTCATCCAAGCCAGCCCACGTTAAAACCCACAAAATTCTAAAGGCCATTTGACCCGTACGTAACATTCCTTCTTAAAGACAAACAGCAGCACACAAAACACACGGCCGAAGACCTCACACACCAATTCTACACACTTTTCACTTACCACAGCTCTAGGAGAGAGGCAAGGTCCTCTCTTTTATAACAGAGATTTCTAAGGAAGAATGCCGGTGGAGAGAGAGGGGGAGAGGCGGTGCTGCTGCTGTTCAACATGGCTTACCCAGCTACCGTGATGACTGGTTAGTCCAACAAACGCGGTTGGGTGGGACTAGGCTATCACTCACCTCACCCACCCATTGTAGCTCAGTAGAAAAACAAAACAAACTGCATAATAAAAAATAAAAATAAAACACTTTTCGGTAAAGAGTTAACAAGAAAAAGAAAAATAATAAAAAAAAAAAAAAATACTGAATTGAACACTTTACCAAACAAAAAAGTTTTCGGTATTGGGTGTTTAAAAACTAAAATGTGTTCTAAAAAGGGTACCAAATTGTGGGATAAATGTAAAATGAATCTTATGTAGTTAGCTTAAATTATAAAATTGTTAAGTTAAAAACAAAATAATAATAATAAAATTATTAAATTGTTTATTATTGTATAAAAACTAATTCAAAAGTCTTTGAGAGAGGGGATGGCCTACGATCCATTCCAAAGATAAGAGTGGCCCAAAGGTTACTACTGGCCGCCTCTCGGGTGGTTGGGAATAGCAACAAACCAACCCCATCCTCCTTTGGGGTTTGCCCCTCTCCAAGTGATGGCTGCCAGTATTTTTTTCTTTTTTTTAATTTAATTTTTTAGTTTTATATTTTCAATTTTTCAGTTTATATATATATAAAATATTTTAATTAAGAGTGACATATGTCATCATTTTATTACCGTTAACGTAACATACTAATGGAATTCATTAAAATTTTACTATATGGACTAAATTGTTATTTTGACTCACCTCAAAAATTTCTGAATTATTTTAGACCACAATGACTGGATTTATCCCCAAATTGTTTTGATTTTCAAACGTTAAAAAACAATTTTCAGACCATAGTTAATCAAATAATAAGCTTTTACACTTAGAAAAACAAACCACAATTTTCTTTATTTATTTTGTTTTTACACTTTTCAGAAAACATTTCATAAATTCATAGAAAATATTTTCAAAATACATACTCATTTCTTTTTAAATGTGAAATATGGAATTATTATAAAAATAAAAAAAAAAAAAAATTTTTAAAAAAAAGTGGATGCTCGGCTCCACCGGGCGGAGGTTGCCCCTTCGCCAGAGGTAGGTCTTCCCTCCCCACCTTCGGTGTCCACCTTTGCAGAAGGGGGAGTGGGGGATGGAAACCTACCCGGAGGAGAGGCACCGGGTGGGTATTCCACCCCCTCATAGGTCTAGCCGTCTGGGGTCTTCTAAGTTCTAACCACCCCCCTCTGCGCCTCCTGTGAAGGTGTAGAAGTAGTTCTTTCACCCCTTTTAAGAGGTGCAGAGGGCATATCGTCGATCTGCTTAATATACATACAAGAGATGAAGAGAAGAAGCAAATGTAAAGAAAAATATTTCACCTTCATCACTCTTTAGAATAGAAAGAACAACCATTGAGCCTTTTGCAGTTACCAAAATCAGAAGAGCAAAGCTTTCACATTTAAAAGAAATCCGAAGACTCCCCAACTTTATAGTAACATGAAATTAAAAAGAAGAGACACATAAGCATACCGGTATTGGGTGTAATCCAAGCAACACTACCACCGACGTACTCTCTCGACCTTCTCAACCTCTTCCATCTTCCACCCAGATTGCCTCCGCCTCACCCCAACCTTCCCGCTCAACAACGACGACGCAGCTCATTGAATCCTGCCAACCCAGTCACAGACGGCGCCGTTTCGCTTTTACGGGAATCGGTTGCGATCGATGACGGTGCTAGCAGCTAGCTGTTGATTTCTTGTGCTTGGTATCGGATTTCTTCGTGGGTTTTTGGAGTTGGGTGGGCCGAGGACAGGCCGGGACTCGGACTCGGCGATGTTCATCGACTGGATTCGCGATGAGCCCGTATTGCCACGATTCCTACTTCTTACTATTCCGAAATTGGCCTCTGGAAGTGTAAAGGAAAATCGGAATATTTTGGTCGGAAAATAAATGAATATCGGAGAGAGAGAGAGAGAGAGAGGGAGAAAAAGCTTCTCAGGTAGTCAGGTTACCAATCCAAATTTGCCACGTCATGTAATGAACTTGTTATGGCCTATGGTTAGTTTATTTTTCAAAAACTTTTGGAGTTTTTGACTACCCGACCAACAGTACGGATAGGCAGGAAAAGTTTGAACTTTTTTTCTGTTTTATGTTTGTTTGTTTTTTTTTCAGTATTCTAACGTAGCCAGCACTGTTTTTTTAGATTAAACCCGGAGAATGTCTGGCCTCTCCTCTCCTATATGTTTATAAGTTTTCTTGAAACGTAGAGACAGTTTTTGTTATTCAGATTATACTTTAGTAGCTGAGTCTGACTTTACACGGGTAAAGACAACTTCACCCCTGCCTCTAACTTAATTTATTAGGAGGTTGTTGTAATCCTAAACATTTGACTTTTTGTTCTTTTTTATAATTATTGAAAGGGTCCTTTTATTAAAAAAAAAAATTAGTGGATATACAGGTGCCACGTATTTCTGTTTCTTTTCTTTTTTGACTTTATTGGATAAAATGAATCAACTGTAACTCTTATTATTTAGAGAACAATTTTAAAATCAGTTTTAGTGCCGTCTAAATTTCAAATCGCTTTCAACCGTATTAAAGTGAATTTATAAGTATCTCGAGTATGTCAAAAAAATAATTTAGTCCCTAAAGTTAAATTCCGTTAAAACATTTAATAGATTCCGCTAGATGTCACGTCAGCACCAATACAAAAATGACATGTGTCACTTTTAATAATATATATATATATATATATATCACTAAACAAATTTGTTAGCACAGATTTCGGTTTGGTGGCTCGTCGATTTGCAAGAACCTTTAACCTGTAAAAAAGGAAATTGCGTCGGGAGAATCCGACAATTCCACTCCGATGATTAAGTCAGTATTTTTCTCAAGTGTATATATTTTTGGAATAATAGAAAGCAATCTCTCTCATACCCGCGTATTAGTGAGGTATTTATAGTTAGAGTGGTGAGAGTAATCCATTTTTCTTCATTGGGTCACGAGTCGGGCTTGAAGCATTTGTCAACAATCCGGATCGTGGGATCATGGTACATGGGCCACGATGATTGTGGGGTTGGTCTTTAACCAATTTTGGATTATGGAGTACCTTCCGTGATGATCGAAGGGTCAGTTAAACAACCGACTAGGGATTGTGGTGTGTGTGCCATAATAATCAGGGAGTCGGTGTTTTACCGACTCTAGATGAGGTGGACTGGGTAGAAAATCATTATGAACCCATTGGGCCTTGCCATAGACAAACCCAATGGTTCTGATTCCTGTGATTTGCTGCTGGGCTCGTTTGATATGAAGCTCAGCCCATTTGGCAAGTCGGGATAATTTCCCAATAGTTACCCCCCCTCCTCCCCCCAATTCCTTTTGTCCGAGATGGCTTTGGTGAAAAGAATTTTTTGTGTGATTCTGCCGAGGTCAATATCTTCCAAGTCAGATTCTGGTTGCGCCGGTTCACTGGAGATACTTCGTAAATTTGAAACATGTCTATCCGCTCTTTTGAAGAATACCGAAAAATTTGAAATTCAAATGTCCTTGGAAACGGAAACGTCCGAAATGACGTTATTTTGGTCATGATGAGATTTGGGGTGATGCTGTAAGGTCGGTTCGACTTCTGATATGGCGCGTGCAGTTACGCCTAGTTATTTCAGTCTTGATATCCGAGTCATGCATGAAGATACGCGTGTGACTTGTCTTTTTAGGCAAGCTGTCAATTCGACAGTTACTGTCCCTTCGACTCAACGCATTTAATGCGCGTCTTTTCGGTATCTGAAGGAAGTCCTATATAAACCCCTATTCGCATTTCACTTTTTACTCTCTCAAATTCCTTCAAACTTTCTAAGTTTTCGGCGAACTTTTCCTGTTTTTTGGCAAACTTTTTCTGTTTTTCCCGACTGTCTTCAACATTTCTTCCTTTTTTTTCCTAGCGTCTTCAATACTTCATGGCATCTGGTTCCGAATCTGACGGAGGTCATGTTGGTGGTGGTGTTTCGAAATCTCATTCCCCACGAGGACAAATTTAAGACATTGGTTCTAGCATCTGACGAAACTTGTCTTCACCAAAGCTACAACATTCCAAACTCGGTAAAGCTTCACTTTCAAGAGCTCGGTGAGCTTTCCATCACAAGAGGCGATGTGGTTATGATTGTACGGATGCTAATGGCTGGCTTTCGATTCCCTTTCCTGGCAATAGCTCGAGAGCTTGTGGTGCAATTAGGGGTGACTCCCTCTCAAATCAAACTGAATGGATGGAGGTACTTGTTTGCCTCCTTCATTATCTGGAGAACCAAGCTCCAAAAGAGGATGTCCATCGCCGAATTCCTCACGATTTACCATGTTGCTTTCCAACGGGACGGCACTATGGAGTTCACCGTCCGAAAGAAGCTGACGTTTATTCATCTTGCTTAGAGGTTCTCAAATAACAAAGAATGGAAAGCAGCAAGTCTTTAGAATCTCCGCCCAGTGGGAAAGGGCCGAGTTGTCATTTTTTCTCGAGGACCAGAGAGTGCCTCAGGAGTGGGCCAGTATGAGGGCTGAGTCAACCGAACTTCCTCAGCTTACCAACGAGCATACCGATAATGTTGATGCTATGATTGCCTTCTCTATGGTTAAGTCCAACGAAGAAAGACTAGATTTTGACCAGTTTGTAACGAACGAGAACATGCGGAATGTTCTTGGATACAACATCCCAATATCGGATGTTCCTTTCTTAAAAGTGAGGAAGAACAAGTCTCAAAAGCCGAAGGAGAGCTATGAGGTTGCTGCCTAAAAGGGTAAAGAAAAGGTCCAGGAGGGATCAAAAAAGTCTAAGGAGCTGAATGAGGCTCCTAAAACCGTAAAGAAGCTCCTGGCCGACGCCCAGTGAATTGAGTCAAGCAGGAGTTGAAGATGAAGAAGACTGCCGACAAAAAGGCTGTTGAGAAAAAGGCCACTAAGGAGAAGGCCGCTGAGAAGGAGGCTGCCAAGGTGAAGGCCGTCGAGGAGGAGGTTGCCCAGGCGAAGGCTACCAAGAAGAGACCTCGGTCGCCTAAAAAATTAGAAGAAGTGCCAACCAAGAAGAAATTGAGGATGGAGGACGCTCGATCGTATCTTAAATCCATCGTCCTGGGTTCGGCGGTCTGAGATGCCCCAATTCGTGCTGAGCCGCTGTCGATCGTTATTCCCTAAGGTCCAACAAATTTAGAATGCTGCTGAGGAGGCCGTGCCTCGAGCCACGAAATCGATGGAGTTTTGAAGCTCCGTGATGAAGATGAGGTCGAGATAAATGCTTTGGACAAGGGTGGAGCAACCCCGTCAACAGCCAAGACTGAGGCTACAGTTACTTCAATCCTAGTGATTGAATTAGATCAGCCAGAGTCGTCGATTGTTCGTGCTGAAGTTGAGGTTGAGACTTGGGAGAAACCTACGTCGGATGCGACTGCTAGTGTTGGTGGGGCCACGAGGTCCATAGATGCCCGAGCTAGGTCAAGTGGTGAAGCTACCGGGCCGAGCAGCAGGCCCTTTGTCGGCCTCAGAGCTGACATGGCTAGGCCGAGCAACATGCCCTAGCCTTGGAGCTGACACAACCGGTCCAAGCAACAGGTCTCTTCCTGATTCCATCGAGTTCTTCAGGCCTGCTCGAGAGTATGAGGAGGCCTTGGAGGAAAGCGTTTGGCCGAGCCTATTATGAACGCGGTTCGGGCCCTCATTCTTGCCAATTATCTTGGAGGGAGTATAGCCGGGTGTATTCCGCCTGGTGGACACCCTTACTTTCTTTGACCAGTATAGGGAATTTTCCCGGGATCAAGTTCTGGTTGTTGCTGGGCTTAGGCAATGTGTTTCCGAGCTTGAGTTTAAGCTTCTTTGACGACAGTCCCTGGAGTCTGAAGTGGCTAAGTTGAGCAAGCTCCTTGCCAAGCGGGAGCTGGAGTTGGTTAAATACGATGAGTCGATCGTGGACGCTGGGCTGAGGCGAGATGCGGCCAAGTAAACTAGCCGTGAACTTTCTGTCGAGCTGGATGTGAGGGTTCGAGAATTGTCGGAGTTTAAGACTCTTTTCAACAATGTCGAGGCGAAGTACTCAGCCACCTCATCCAGCAATACTCTGTTGCGGGCTAAATTAGGCGTAGCAATGGGGCAAAAGAGGGCCGCCAAAGAAGCTTGGAAGGATGTAGAGGAGATTCAACGAGCAGCGGAAGAGAAGCTGAAAGAGGCCGAGTCCGGCAGGCAGGCCGCTCAGGCAAATCTGCTGAAGTCTAAGTCCAAGTGCCGGGAGCATCAGAAGAAATCCAAGCACTATAAGTCGAAGCCTGCACATTACAAGTCGAAGGCCGATCGATATCACAACCAGATTCTGGCCTTCACCAAAGTTCAAGACCAAACTTGGGTTAATGGTTTTAGCTGGGGTTTTGGTTCTCTTAAGAACTTTGTTCTTAACCCTTCGACGCCTTCTCCGAATTACACTGACCTGCAGTTCACAGATTTTATGGACGTTCCTGAAGAAGTTATCGAAGTGCTTAGAGGGATAGGCCGAGACTTGATTCCAGATGTCCCCGATTAGGTTAGAGAGGATGCTAAGCCGGCGTACTCATATGTTCCGACCAAGACTGTTGACGTTGAGGCTTCTGCGGCTAACCGAGACTTAGATGACTCGAGTGCCAAGGAGCCTTAGCTTCTTTTTTTAGTCTTTTTTGTAGCTTCAGCAATTTTTTGTTTTGATACTTCATGTAAATTTTCCATCTTTAATGAAACTTGATACTTCGTGTAAACTTTCCATCTTTAATAAAACTTGATACTTCGGAGTTTTTATCTTCCTTGCCTTGTGGTTTTGTTTTCGGCATTTTTTTTTTTTACCAAGTACCCCCCAATGGATCTGATTCCTGTGATTTGTTGCTGGGCTCGGTTGATATGAAGCTTGATCCATTTGGCAGGTCGGGATAATTTTCCAACAAAATTAATTAATTTATTTTGACCCAAGAGACTAAATTTTGGCACATAATGAAATCTATCAAATGTTTTAACGGAATTTGACTTTAAGGACTAAATTATTTTTTTGACATACTTTAGATACCTCTGAATTTATGTTGATACAATAAGGAGCGATTTGTAATTTAGGCCAACAACATAAATTGTTTTTACATTTTTCTTTATTATTTATTTATGCTCCGTTTGTTTCAGCGTAAAATAGTTTCTAGAAAATAATTTCGGTATTTTTCGGTGTTTGGTGAGGGCGAAAATAAAAGTCAACCGGAAAATGATTTCTGTTTGACCAAAATTGCTTAGTAAATTTCGGAATATGATTTACGCTTTAAAAGCGTATATCATTTTTCGAAGACGGCAGATGCATTCGACCTTCACGTTCAAGCAATTGCCCAACGCCGAAATTTGGCCGGTGTTGGAATCTGACAACGTCCAGTCACTATCGCTGGAATCCGGCTACTGGAATCCGATCAGCCTAGAGTCCAGCGACCAAACTAGTAGTATTCTAGTGGGCTGGCAGGATCTGGCCCGATTGGCCACGGATCTGGCCAGAACATCCCAGCAACCTTCCTGTTGGAAATATCATATCATTTGGCAACCATCTCCTGTTTATCATATCATTTGGCATATGTTTATCAATTTATGCTCTAGCTGTTGTTGATTATGGTTTTCTTTTTTCCCACTTAATATAGATTCAAGTCATGGATAGTAATTCAAGTAGTAGTAATAAGAGTCATACGACTATTGGTTCTAGTTTTGCTTTATCTAGGCCTAGTCTTTTGGATAGTACCATGCCTCCCATTGATAATGATAATGTTGAATGTGTTAGGGTTGGATCTACAGCAACTATTGGCCTTCAAAATCTTAGTTCAGCTCTCCCATTAAAATTTTAAAAAACTGAGACTACATCATCGATTTGGGAACATTTTACTAAGTTAGAGGAGGGTGATCCAAAGGATCCTAAATCAAAATGTAATTATTGTGGAGGTTTGTTTAGTTGTCACCCTAGAAGCCATGATACTTCATCCATGCTACAACATATTAGGAGAAGCTGCAAAAAATTTCCTGGTAGGTTTGATAAGTTCCAATCAAAGTTAAGTTTTAAGGCTAAGAGAGAAGGACAAGTGGGAGTGGGAGTGGGAAGGGGGAAAGGATCATGTGGTAATCTTGTGATAGTTAAATACAATACTTCAAAAATAAGGTTAGCAATTTCTAAGATGATAATTGTTGATGAGTTGCCATTTAAATTTGTGGAAGGTGATGGATTTCAGGAGTTCATGAAGACAGTTGAACCTAGGTTTTTAATCCTTTTCCGTTATACTATAATGAGGGATTGTGTTAAGCTTTTTATGTCTGAAAAGGAAAAGTTGAGGGCAATGTTTTTGACAACTGGTGCCCATGTTTGTCTTACCGCTGATTGTTGGACTTCGGTACAGAACCTTAATTACATGTATGTCACTGCTCATTGAGTTGATAGTGAATGGAACTTGCACAAAAATATTTTAAATTTTTGTTTAATTTCTAATCATAAAGGTGAGACAATTGGGCAAAAGATTGAGACATGTATGATTCAGTGGGGTATTAGTAACATTTTCACTGTCACAGTTGATAATGCGTCTTCGAATGATACTTCTTTGGATTGCTTGAGGAAGAGAACTGCTCATAAGGCTGGCACCATATTAGAGAATCAGTTTATGCATGTGAGATGTTGTGCACACATTTTAAATCTAATTGTGTCTGAGGGTTTAAAAGATGTTGATGACTCAATTGTGAAGGTTAGAAGTGCTGTGAAATATGTGAAGCATTCTCCTTCAAGATTTGAGAACTTTAAGACTTGTATAGAAAGAGAAAAAATTACTTTCAAGGGTTTGTTAAGTCTTGATGTTCCAACTCGATGAAACTCTACATTTAAGATGTTGGAAGGTGCTGAAAAATATCAAAGTGCTTTTGAATTAATGGAAAAGCATGATGGAAATTATGTTTCTTCGTTGTTTGATGAAAAGAATGGTAGAAAAGGTTTGGGACCTCCTAATTATGATGATTGGGCTCGTATTAGGATTTTTCTCAAGTTTCTCAAACTTTTTTATGAAGTTACAATGCAACTTTAGGGGTCTTTGTATGTGACATGTAATATATATTTTCAAGAAATTTGTGGCATTCAAATACATTTACAAGCTTATAGTGAGAGTGGGGATTATATATTGAGTTCTATGGCGGAGAAAATGTTGACGAAGTACAATAAGTATTGGGGGGATCTTGATAGGGTTAATGTGTTGATGTTTATTGTTGTTATACTTGATCCACAAACCAAGTTGGGGTCATTAGAATATTGGTTCAAAGATGTTCTTAGTGAAGAGAAATGTACTAAAATGGTGAAAAAATCGAAGCACAACCTTCAACAATTATATGATCACTTTAATGTTGGAGAGAGTTCATCTTAAGTTGAACATGGTAGTGCTAGTGCATTTCTTCAAGGTTCCTCAATCAATGTAGAAGAAACTGAAAACATTTCGCTTCACTTTATGAATAGGTTTTATAAGTACCTAACTTCTAAAAGTGATGTTCATTGCAAATCGGAGATAGATCGATATTTGATGGAGGAGGTTGAAAAACCAAATGCAAATTTCGATATTTTAAATTGGTGGAAGGTGAACTCAACTAAATTTCCAGTACTTGCCCAGAAAGTACGTATTGTGTTGTCCATTCCCATTACAACAGTTGCTTTAGAGTCAGCGTTTAGCACTGGAGGGCGTGTGTTGGATCCTTTTCGAAGTTCATTGGCCCCAAATACGGTTGAAGCATTGATATGTGCACAAAATTGGTTAAGCTCTAAACCCCTAAGCAGTGACACAGAGATAGTTGAAAATGTTGAAAGTTATAAGCTTGATTCAGGTAAGCTTCCTATTATTCATTTCTTAATTTATTTTGCTATTTATAAATACTAATTATTGATTTCAATCGAGAATGTAATTCTTTTTTTTTTTTTTTTTTTATTATTATTTTTATTTCTTTCTTTTTTTTTTTTTTATTTTTATTTATTTTTATTTTTTGTTTGATTTTTTGTAGAAATGATTTTAAAGAACATCAATATTTTGCTTGAGGAGGATTAGTGACGTGAAGACTGAAGAGTAGAAATTGGAGAGTGAAGAAGACTGAAGTTGCATTCTGACATTCTGCTATTATCTTTTAGTTTTTTTATTTAACTTAAATTTTATGTGTGCTACTAGCTTGGTTTGGACATTTTGGTTGTGTTGAAACTTTAGGATTTGTTTGTTTGTGTTGCAGGTTATGAAGCTTCCTAGAAGGCTAGAAGAAGAAATCTCTCTCTCTCTCTCTCTCTCTCTCTCTCTCTTTGTCTTCATCTTCTTCCTCTTTTCCTTTTGTTTTAATTTGTTTTGGTTCACTGTTATATTTTTGCATGTTTACTAACCAGTGGACTATTATATTTTTGCATGTTTACTAACCAATGGACTGTTATATTTTTGTATGTTTAGTTGTTTACTAACTAGTGGACTCATTTCATTGTGTAGAAAATACAATTTTTATGGTTCAATTTCATGGGAAATAATCTTTTCATTACTTCTGGAAAAGGCAAGAAAATTGATGACATGGAATAGTGAAATATTATAGCTTTTTATTCTTGTCATTGATTCATTATGCTTTGTTGATGGGAGAAAATAGAAATCATATTTCTTAGAATTTTATCTTATAACTAATAGGGCTTTTAGTTTAGTTTACAAGGCTAATTCCATGGAAAATGTTCTTGTATGAAACTAGGAACGATTAAAAGATATGTGTCAACATGTTGAAGGACCAAATTTAAGGAGCTTTGAAATTATAATTTTTTTCTTTACTGAAACAGAGTGCAATCCCTTAAAATCTGACTTTGCATTCATAAGATTCTGTGAAAAAATAATATGAATTTAATTTTTTTTATTAAAAAAATAAGTATTTTTTTGAATTTTTATTTTTTACAAATAAAATCAAAATTACGTAAATGCCACTCAAAATACTTGCCCTGCCCCGCAGTGATCCGCGCCGCATGGGCTATCTTTATTAAGTGCGGTTTGCGGGTTGGAAATTTCCAACCCACATAGGTGCGGGGCGAGGCCAAAAAGGGCGGAAAACTGCCCCGCCCCACCCCTAGTCACTATCGTCGGAATCCAACTACCGGAATCTAATCAGCCTAGATTTCGGCAACCAAAAGTAGTATTTTGGCGGGCTAGCAGGATCTGGCCAAATTGGCTGGATCCCGGCCGTTGGCCGAACGGATCTAGCTAGAACATCCCGGCCAGAATGGCCGGATTCCAGCCGTTTTGGCGGGATTTCGGCTATTCTGTGCCGGATTTTGGCCATTTTCGGAATCTAGCCACCTTCGCCGGAATTCGGCCAACCTAGCTTCCGACGAATATGTCTGAATTTTGGCTTTTATCTCGGATTCTGGTTATAGTAGCCAGAATCCTGTCGATCAGTGACGAAATCTCGTCACTAGTAATTTTTATATTAATATTTATATGTTCTGAATAAAAATTGATTTTTATAGGTTAATATGATTGAATGAAAATATAAAAAATATTTGTGATTTTTCGTACGCGCTAAACATAAAAAAATGCTTTTGACGAAAAATATTTTCCTGAAAAATGACTTCTCTAAAACCATTTTATAATAGAAACTATCTTAGAATTAATTAAAAATATTTTTAATTTTAAAAATTATTAAATTGACGTGACCCACTTATCCAGCCACCGTCCACACACTCAAATCTTTAACAATAAAACCAGAAACTCAAAAAAAAAGTAAGCAGAAGAAGCGCTCACGGCTCACTATTCACTCAACCTCAGTTTTCATGGCTACAACTTCTCTAATTCCCAAAGTACCCCTTTCACCCTTTCTCACAAACCCAGCTTCGTCTCCCTCACTCCACTTCACCAAACTCTCCTTCTTGCACCCTCATTGCGCCAAGAGACCAAGCAGTCTCAACGCCCGACCCAAGAAGAAGAACCGCTGGCTCGATCCTTTCGACGACGGTGAGGACCCCGACATAGAGTACGGCTCAGTGTTTTCCGACGGTAAGCAAGGAGAGGACGACCGGCCGCCGGATAACCCCAACAGCCCCAATGGGTTCCTGAAGTTCCCGGCGGGTTACAGCGTGGAAATCGCGTCCTTGGGATTGAAAATTAGAGGCGACGTGAGGAGGTGCTGCTGCATGGTCTCTGGCGGTGTGTATGAGAATTTGCTCTTCTTTCCGACCATTCAGCTGATCAAGGATAGGTACCCGGGTGTTCAGGTGGATGTGTTGGCGTCGGCGAGAGGGAAGCAGACGTACGAGTTGAACAAGAATGTGAGGTGGGCTAATGTTTATGATCCTGACGATGATTTCCCCGAGCCCGCCGAGTATACTGACATGGTTGGACTTCTTAAGGTTGGTTCCTCCGATTTCTTTTAGCTTTGTCCTTCCAAATTGGCAAGGTAGAATAAATTTAATTATTTAATTAATATTCTAACATTATTTGAGAGTAACTCAATATGTAGAATGAGTAATGCTATACCATTGGATCAAAATCTAATAATAATTTATTATAAATTTAATGATGATTTTAAGAGCCACATCAATTTTAGGAGGATAAAAGGAAGATAAATAGATGATATGTAGCATTACTCAATATTAAATTGACAGAAATTTCTTACAAATTGGTTTGTAGGGAATTTCGTACAATCCACGTATGAGAGTGACATGTGTCCTTTAAATATGTGAGAATCACTTTTTTTTTTTATTAATGCTATTAAAAAAGCATATGAGAAGCAAATGCTATTAAAAAAACATGTGATTCTCACATGTTAAGGGACACATGTCAATCTTATATGTGGGTTGTATAAAATTTCATACAAACTGGTTTGTAGGAAATTTTTGTCTATATTAAATTATCACTTATTCAAAAAAATCCTAAGTTAATAGGAATCGATGAATTAATTTATATCGTTAACACAAATTAACACTTAAAAAGGGTGTTTTAAATCAATTTTGAAAAGAATTCAACTCTTTTTTTGAGTATGTAATATTTCTAAGGGTGCGTTTGAGATTGCGAAAATGAATCGTTTGATAATTACGTTTTAAAAAATTGCGATTTAAAGACGTTAAAAATATGTTTTTCCAAATCGCAGGTTAGTGAGTGTTTTTTTTGAAAACGCAAAATTTTAAAGCCTAACTTGCGATTAGATGCCAAACTACGATTTTGTCAAATACTTAACTGCATTTTTAAAAATAATTTTTTTAAATCGTACATTTTAAAATCGTTATTTTTAAATCGTACTTTTTGAAATCTCAAATTCAAATGGACCTAATACTATACTGATTTTAGTAAGCTTATGCTCTCTTCAGGTGATTTCACGATAATCAAGTAAGAAAAATAATTAGTGAATTTATTTATTTATATATTTTTTAAATATTTTTGTGAATGATGCATTCATGCATCTTTACCAATTGAAGAAATGCATCTTGTTTTTGGCAAAAGTAGATATAATTTAGTCATCACATACTTACAATGGATTAGTGCGGTTACAAACTATTAAATCATCACTTGTATTAAAAGTTTAAGTTTATAGGAAATGATTAATTTAATCGTTTAATTTATATTCCAACACTCATTCTCACATGTGAGCTGAAACTCTCCCTTAATAGGTGATATCCAACACGTGGAATATTTAATAGAAATAAAAGATGAATGAGAAAGATAGGGTTTGAACTCAGAATTTCTGCTCTAATATCATATTAAATTACCGCTTATCTCAAAAGCTAAGTTTCTCTTTGCAACTTTAATTTATATATAACAAGTTATTATTCAATTGTTTTTTTTTTTTTTTATAAGTAATTGCAATTTTATATTCAATTGTTGCTGCAGAATAGGTACTATGACATGGTGTTATCAACCAGACTAGCAGGGCTAGGGCATGCGGCATTCTTGTTCATGACAACAGCTCGAGATAGAGTTAGCTACGTTTACCCAAATGTAAATTCTGCAGGGGCAGGATTACTTCTATCCCAAACATTTACACCAGATAGTAATAATCTCTCTGACGAAGGATATCACATGTGAGTGTACAACACAAGACAAGATATATAATATTAAATTAGCAGAAAAATGTATATGGATTAACCAGAAAAGAAAAACACAAGAACAGAGAGGCTTACTATGTTGTGTTGACATGGTTTGTTTGTTTGGTTAGGTATCATCAGATGCTTGATTGGTTGGGGAGACCATTTCGAAGCGTGCCAAGGCAACCTGTGCCCCCTCTCAAAGTAGCTATTTCAAAGAAGCTGAAGGCAGTTGTTGAGGCCAAATATAGGAAAGTAGGTGCAGAGAAAGGAAGATATGTTGTCATTCATGGGATAAAATCAGATTCAAAGGCCTCAATGCAGTCTAGGGGGGACACTGATAGCTTGCTACCAATCGAAGTTTGGGCTGAAATAGCAGATTCTATAAGGTACTAAATTTATTAGGGAAACTTCATACAACTTTTTTGAACTTCATCGCTTTTGCAATCTCATTCCACCGTTAAAATTTTCTGTTAAATGCAATGACTAGTCATTAAATCTGCTATTTAGCCAAAAAAACAAGTTAAAAGACACTCTCATGTGGGAAGCATTGACATGAGATTGTATTTGTTAACAGGGGACCTAGGCCAATTTTTGTTATTCCACATGAGAAAGAAAGGGAGAATGTTGAAGAAGTTGTTGGAGATGATGCAAGTATTGTGTTCATTACAACTCCTGGCCAGGTAACAAATTCTTCTTTCACATATTTTTCTGTAGAAAAATTGTGTACGAAAAGGGAAAAAGAAGAAGCAAATGTTAGCCAAAACAGATTAATCAGTCTAAAATTTCATGGTGATTTTTACTGCCACAAGTAAGTACTTGGATATACTTGTAGCATTTCTCTGGTCGTGATATTGCATCTTATGTTCCAAACATACAACAATGGTAGGAATATTCTAAAAAAAAGATAAAGAATGATAATGCTAGATGATTAAAAACATGGAGTATTTTCAAGTTCCAATACTGTCACTTCATTTTGGGGTTTCTCTGCTTCAGCTGGCAGCCCTTATCAATGACTCAGCAGGGGTGATTGCCACAAACACAGCAGCCATCCAACTTGCAAATACACGGGAAAAACCCAGGTAATTAATTTCATCTGACAAATAAACTCACTATTTTTTTTTTTGAGATGCTAATGGGAACCTTCGGTAAAACTCGGTAAGTTTATGTAGAACTTAAAAAGGCATAAGTTTGATATGTGTGTTAAAGTATTGATTAAATAATTTAATTTAATATTTTTTTATTAATTTAAGTTTTAAAATAAGTAGTAATTTAACATGGTATCAAAGTTAGAAATTTTGAGTTCAAACCCTGATTCCACATTTTACTTTTCATTCAAATTAAATATTTCATGTATTGAACCACACTTATTAAGCTTTTGAAATAAGTAATAATTTAACATATATTACTTCTTACACATATTTGTTGCAGCATTGCATTGTTTTGCTCTGAAGAAAAGGGGAAGCTATTTGTTCCTAATGCAGAAGAGAAGAAATGTGTCATAGTTTCGTCCAAGACCGGAAAATTAATAGATATTGACATTCAAGCTGTTAAGAAAGTACTTCAAATTTTTGATGTGTCCCTAGCTCTAGCCTAGAAGGGGAAGAGGGCCACTTCCTTTTTTATTTATTTTTTTTCATTTTTCATTTTATTTTTTATTCTTACTGTTATTTTGGATGTGTTTCCCTTTCAATTGTATAGAAGAATATCAAATTTTCTGCAAATAGTTCACAAATTTCAATCCATTTTCTGGGGACCTCTGCCAACGTTTGGTTCAAATATGGCAATGGAACCCATTGCAATTATTGATGTTGGGTTTAGCATCACTCTGATGCCCCCTAATCCAATAGACACCAACATTGGCAGATTCTTCTATAATTCTATTCGTGCACATTAGGAATTTGAGGTTTCATGACATTGCCGTAGTCATTCTCCACCCTAAGTATACAAGAGAAATCCCCTGATAAGGAAGAAAAGAAGAAGACAAGTCCAAAAAATCGGGTGTAAGCTCGATCGAGCAAAACGGTTCTCTTTTTATTAAGAGGAAAAAGAAAGACAAGCAAAGAAAAGAAACACCTCTAGACAATCTACTTTGGACAATCTGAGGCACAGTTGGTTCTTCCATGATCAATGGTTGGTCCATTGCAACTGCTGCAATCATGAGACTAGCTTTGCCCGAGTGGATGGATCTTCCTTTGATTCTAGATATACCATGAAGGCATAGCCGAGTGACCAGAGGAGAATGTATTGTAAGGGCACCCAAGAAAGGCATGCAAGAAGACTCATAATGCTTCCTACGTACTGAGGATCTTTAATAACCCCAAACGGGAATTCTGTCACCCAGGGAACGTTCTGTCCAAAGCGAACTCCATAGTAAGTACCAGATTCACCAAGCAACTGATACACCCTGTAATTTGACAGTTTTAGCACAACAAATAAGAGAAGAAAAAAAAAGAAAATAACACGGCACCACAAACTCAACCGAAGCAAAGGCAATAATCCAAACCACAAATTTATTCATGGAAAGCAAATAAATTACCGGCTAAATTTCTAAGTAGTTTAGAAAATATTTAAGATAACCACCACTGGAGCATAAGCAATTGACATTCTATCTGAAAGTAAACAATGGTCCTCCAAAATGAAGACACAGCATTCGCCTTTTTTTCATTTTGCTGTGCATGCTCTGGTCATTCCATGGTATGCAACACTTTAGTGATAACTAGAAGAACAAAGTATTACATCCTTCATAAAGTTACAAGCATGATCTAACAGCTCTCATGGTTTTCTTCTCTAGTTTTATTTCTGGTTGAGACAAATTATGCCTTTCTTCTATGTTAAGATTAGTGCAATTTTTTTTTTTTTGACAAATAAGATTAATGCAGTGCTTTGAATATGCTTTCCTAGTTCCTATTAACAAACTCATTCCGCCAGTTCTTAAAACCATAACATATAAGAAATGCCAGGATATCATCATGGGAAACAAATGACCTGCTGCTACATAAGATGCTACATACTTCTGAGGCAAAGAAGAAAGGAAAAGACATCGTCAAAAGTTTCTCTGACTGTCGCAATTTTCCTTTTGCAATCTAGGAAGGGAATCCTCAACCCTAAGGCATAGATATGGTTATGGTTAGAAGGTGATTCACCCTTACAATCCTTGGCCATTCTTATTACATAGTTCAATAGCAACAATCCCCTACCAAAGGCTGGCTTTGCATTTTGAAATTTTATATCCACCGGATCCCTCAGTCCCCCCAGAGGGGATTTCCTGCACCCTACAAAGAAAACAAGTATTTGCTCCAGAAACTATCTAGCAATTCAGTAAATTTACAAACAATAAAAACTACATCTGCTCTTCAAATTGAAGCACTGCCAAACCTGACTATTACAGGTTCTTCCCCTTCTCCTTAACATTTATTTATTTTTTATTTTTTTGTAATTTGTATTTTTATTTTTATTCCGGTGTGCGTTTCTCCTTCCTTCAGTACCTGGGATCACACGACTGTAACTATTGCATTCTCAGCTGGGATTCAAAATTTCAAATGAAGCCCCACACACATAGTTCTCGGACAAGGAGATGAAGAACCACTCTATGATGGATATGCACATGATAATCAAGTTTATTGATTGAAGAAAGTGCTCTACTTCGGGTGGGAGACAAAACCACAAACAATGTTTTTGATAAAATGACTCACTGAACTCTAATAGATAAAGTTCACTTCTTTATATAAAAGGTTCACCCGATCCATATTCAACTACTTCAAGATAACCCAAATCAAAGAGAACAAATCCTAACATCCTCATCCCACTCTTTGTTTTGATTATAACAAAACAGAGCACTTATTAACTTAACCTATCGACTATAATAGGACACCAAGTAAACTAACACCCCTTATAACGAACAACAATAAGAAACCCAATTGAACTAACGCTCTAGCCTCCCTATCTTCATCTTATCTGGTACTTACGATTAGGTTCCAATCACTCTACCTGCAGACTTGTCTTCGACTTCTGCTCCCCACCCCAACCAAATCTGTTCGTTAAAAGTTCTTTTTTTTCTTTCTTTCTTTTTTTCTTTTTTTTTTTCCTTATTATTCTCCATATACCGCTCTCCATTCCATTTTCCTACGAGTCTAAATGACAAGGATGCTAACACACATGCCGGTGAAAATTAATGTGTGCACTTGGGGCATCAACATGAACCTAACATCAGTACCATTTCTCAAATTAGAAGGGAAATTCAATTAGAGCCTCGGAATTGTTATAGTATGACATACATTCTAGAGGACCATGGCTGCATTTGCTCTGACCCTTTAGTTCTACGGTGAAAACCGTTTATGGATCAGTACTAAGTCACAATCAAGGAAGTAAATCATTTTATCAAAAACCATATGTACGGGAAAAGGAGATCATCCCAATGGCTAGTTGACACCGATTATCCAAGCAAGAATTTGGTAAGCCCTATTAGAGATATGTCATTCTTTTCAAAAAGCTTGAAGTACAAAAATCGTTTTTGGATGTTATAAACACATAAGAGCCTTGTGGCATGCCTCTCCTAATCTTTTAAAACTTTAAATCTCTCAGTGATGCTATTGACATCTCAATCAATAAACTAGTGGAACTAATGAATGAATGCAAAACAATTCACAAGGTACAAGCGTACGATATAATCATTACACATAGTGTTGGTTCTTCAGTGTCCTGGCAGAACGGGTTGAAGAGTCCGCTGATCTCTCCTCATGTGAACCGGCCAAGGCAGCTTGCAGTCTGTTCCGGATGCTCTGAATTGGCTGAGGTTCAGGAGGATACTCGGGGTCTTGAAGGAGCTGGAAGTAGGAAGGAATTGAGTATTGCTGGAGAGGGGGCAGGAGCGTTGACTGTAGCGGAGGAGGTGGGAGGTGCTGCTGATTTGGGTACACTGCCTCCCCTTCATTCATATTCTCCAACATCAGGGGGCTTTTCGGGGTATTCTGATTGGGTTATTCAGTGTGCAAATGAAATTTATCCCATTGTGGGAATTTCGTTTGAAGGTCACAAGCTACAACTGTTGGCACTCTTAACATTTCTGGAGGGGGAACGACGTTCAGAAGCGATGGGTGAGCGGTCTAGTATTGGGGAGAAAGGTAAGAGGGAGGTCAAGAATCTGAAAAGTGCAGTCAATTACGATGCTAGAGGCGCTTCTTCCAGACGCAGGAACAGGAAGGTAAGGGGGGACCAAGTTGTGTTATGAAGCCAAGAATCCTTTCTTGGAATGTGAGGGGGCTGAACAAGAGGAGAAAACGACTTAGGATTAGTAACTTGCTCAGAGATTGGAAGGCGGATGTTATTTGTTTTCAAGAAACTAAGCTTAAAAGTCTCTCTCGCAGTGTTTTGCGCAGCTTATGGAGATGCAACCATTTTGACTGGTGTTCTTTAGACTCCAGTGGGGCCTCTGGGGGCATTCTTATTATGTGGGACACAAGGGTGGTGGAGATGGTCGAGAAGTGTGTGGGGGAATTCACTCTCGCAGTCTCATTCAAGAACGTTGCGGATAATTTTGTATGGGCCTTTGCAGGGGTTTATGGCCCGAATTCTGGGTTCGATAGAAGACGTCTTTGGGATGAGTTGGCTGGTTTGTGTAGTTGGTGGAGTCTGCCGTGGTGTATAGGGGGAGACTTCAATGTTACACGCTTTCCGAGTGAAAGATCTGGTGATGTTCGTCTTTGCTCGGCTATGACTGAGTTTTCGGATTTTATTGCAGACCATAGACTTATAGATCTTCCCCTAGCTGGAGGCACCTCTACTTGGTCGATTGCTCATGATCCTCCCATGTGGTCAAGGATTGACCGCTTCCTAGTGTCACATGATTGGGAAGCCCGGTTTCCTTTGGTTTCGCAAAAGAGGCTTTCTCGCCTTTTTTCGGATCATTTTCCGATACTTCTGGATTGCGGCGATGTTTCTAGAGGGAGAAGGCCTTTTAAGTTTGAAAACATGTGGCTAAAGGAAGAAGGGTTCGTGGGTTTGGTGAAACAATGGTGGGATTCTTACTCGTTCCAAGGTTCGTCTAGCTTTGTTCTAGCGTGTAAGCTGAAGGCTTTGAAGCAGGATTTGAAGAAATGGAACGATGAGGTGTTTGGCAACATAGAGCATAACAAGAGGAAGCTGACTGAAGGTATTCAGGCTTTCGATGCTATTGAAGAAAGAAGGGCATTAGGGGAAGAAGAGATCTTGAGAAAGGCTGAGACTGTTAGGGAGCTAGAGAAGTGTGCTCTTTTGGAGGAGGTGAGTTGGAGGCAGAAATCTAGGATGTTGTGGTTAAAGGAAGGGGATAAGTGCACTAAATTCTTTCATTCTATAGCCAATTCCAATAGAAGGTACAATTCTCTGAACTCCTTAGTGATAGGGGACTCTATATCCTCTGATCAGTCAGAAATCGGTGTGCACATCGTCAAGTTCTATAAGAAGCTGTTTACGGAGCAGTGCAGGTGGAGGCCTTCGGTTGAGGGTATATCCTTTGATTCTATTCTAGAGTCTGAGGCCAGTTGGATGGAGAGAGCTTTTGAGGAGGAGGAGGTCAGGAATGTAGTTTCAGCAATGGAAGGAGATAAGGCGCCAGGTCCTGATGGCTTTTCTATGGCCTTCTTCAAAGAGTGTTGGGATGTTTTGAGGGGGGACATTATGGATGTGTTTCAGGAGTTTTTTATCGGGGGTTCTTTCGAAAAGAGCCTCAATACTTCGTTCATTTCTCTTATTCCGAAGATTCCAGGTGCTAACGATTTAAAAGACTTTCGACCTATTAGTCTTGTGGGTGGTGTTTACAAAATCATTGCCAAAGTTCTTGCAAATAGGCTTAAGACGGTTCTGGAAAAGGTTATTTCTAAATCTCAAAGCGCCTTTGTCAAGGGGAGACAAATTTTGGACCCAATACTTATTGCTAATGAATGTCTGGATAGTAGATTAAGATCTGGAGAGCCTGGAGTCATGTGCAAAATGGATTTGGAAAAAGCTTATGATCATGTCAATTGGGATTTTCTCTTGTTTGTATTGAGGAGATGTGGATTTGGAGAAAAATGGTGCTCTTGGATAAAACATTGTATATCCTCTGTGAGATTTTCAGTGATGGTTAATGGCTCTCCCAATGGATTTTTCAGCAGTTCACGTGGATTGAGACAAGGGGATCCTCTCTCACCCTTGTTATTTGTTTTTGTGATGGAGGCATTGAGTCGAATGATTTCAGCTGCGGTAGGGGGGGGCTTACTCGAAGGATTTAGTGTGGGTAATGTTTCATTCTCACACTTGTTATTTGCAGATGATACTTTGATTTTTTGCAATGCTCGCCATGCTCAGTTGCGTTATCTTAGAAGCCTCTTTCTTCTATTTGAAGCTGCTTCGGGCTTGAAGGTTAATTTGGCCAAGTCAGCTTTAATCCCTGTGGGAGACGTAGTTCAAGTGGAAGGTCTTGCCGATATTCTAGGGTGTGGGGTTGCTAATCTACCGGTGAAGTATCTAGGCCTTCCGTTGGGGGCTTCCTACAAATCTATTCATATCTGGGATGGTGTTATTGAGAAGGTTGAACGTCGGTTGGCCAGCTGGAAAAGGTTATACCTTTCCAAGGGAGGTAGAGTTACCCTAATCAAGAGTACTCTTTCCAACTTGCCCACGTATTTTTTGTCTCTTTTTCCTATCCCGGCAAGTGTAGGTGCTCGTATTGAGAAGCTACAACGAGACTTCCTTTGGGGAGGAATTGGTGATGAGTTCAAGTATCATTTGGTGAAATGGTCTAAAGTGTGCACTCCAGTTTCAGAAGGCGGGTTGGGTATTAGAAATCTGGTGGTGTTTAACAAGGCTCTATTAGGCAAATGGCTGTGGCGTTATGGGATTGAGAGGGATGCTTGGTGGAGAATAGCGGTGGATTCCAAGTTTGGAAGTCTATGGGGAGGTTGGTGCTCCCTAGAGCCTACATGTACTTTTGGGGTGGGGTTATGGAAGAACATCAGGAAAGGGTGGGAGAATTTTGTAGGATTCTCTAGATTTGAGGTGGGAGGTGGGGCTAGAACAAAATTTTGGCATGATTTGTGGTGTGGGAACTCAACTCTTAAGGAAGCTTTTCCTGTGTTATTTGGAATTGCTCGTGCGAAGGATGCTTCAGTTGCGGATAATGTGGAGCCTGTGGGGGGCTTCAATCAGTGGAGAGTGTGCTTTTTTAGAGAAGCGCATGATTGGGAAGTGGATACCTTTGCTGCGTTTTTCCAGGTATTGCACTCGGTCAGTCTTAATAGAGGCAGTGAAGACAAATTGTGGTGGACCCCTTCCAAAAAAGGTTTGTTCAAGGTAGGGTCTTTCTTTAGCTCTCTGACTTGCGATGTGAGAAGTCACTTTCCGTGGAAGAGTGTATGGCAGACTCAGGCTCCTCCGCGGGCGGCTTTTTTCGCTTGGTCTGCGGCTCTAGGCAAGATCCTAACGGGGGATAACCTCAGGAAGAGGCATATCATTGTGGTGGATAGATGTTGCATGTGTAAGAGAAGCGGGGAATCAGTGGATCACCTTCTCCTTCACTGCGATGTTGCATACGCTATGTGGAGTGCTATTTTTTCTCGTTTTGGGCTGTCTTGGGTTATGCCTTTAAGAGTCCTTGACTTGTTTGAGTGTTGGTGGACGGCTGGGAGGCAAAGGAGTGCTGTTATCTGGAAGATGGTGCCAACATGCATTCTCTGGTGTGTTTGGAAGGAAAGAAATGATAGGTGTTTTGAGGACTTGGAGAGATCATTGGAGGAAATTTTAGCTTCTTTTTTTCATACTTTGTATCTTTGGACGGTGGCTTTTGTGTCACCGTTGTCGTTTACCTTTGATGAATTTCTTGTTCGTTTTTCTCTTTCTAGCTAGGTGCGTTCTCTTGTATACTGCCGGTGTATTGAGGGGCGCCTTACGCTTTTAATAAGACCTACTTATTACCTATCAAAAAACATAGTGATACTTCTATTCTTCAAAAATACAAGGCACCATAAGGAGAAGAATTACACAGTACATCATTTGCAAACACCACACTTAAAATGATTTTCTAAAGAGACGTTAAAGGTGGGACATAAATATTTTCCAAAACAAACACATTCATAATTCTAAGTTAACCCCAGAACCAAAATCTGAATTCAAAACACCTAACAGCATCCCAAGATCCCATCTCACACACGCACGCACATGTATGTTGCATAAAGAGAGGAAGCGACGGACCTGAAGTTGAGGAACTGGCCAAAGGCGAGGAGGGGCCAGAAGTAGAGAGGGGGAGGCCAAGAGAGGGAGGACACAGAGAAGAGTGAGACCAACTGAACCACCTTCAGCAAATGAGATACGTGGGCCATCACCTTTGATGGGTCCCGCCCCTTCCCACACAGGTCCACCCATGACTGTGGTCTGGTCCAAAGCCAGTAGTAAAATGGGAACGGCACCAAAACCCCAACTGCTGCTGCTATCCCCATTTGTTTCAGTGCTTCCCCTTTCTTTCTTTTTTCCCCCCTCTTATATTCATTTATTTATTTCTTATTTTGTTTGGGCCAACACGGTCCAGCCCTTCAACTCATCCTCAAGCAATTTCATTTTTTTTTTTCAAGCCCATCTGTAGAAGTCCACAGACCAGAAGAAACTACAGGTAGTTTAGGCATTAGGTGACACTTCATAACTAAGCTACATGTCGTTTAGTTCCTCCCTATCTCCGAGAAACAAATAATAATAATAAAAAAAACTATTTTCAAAATCTTTTGGTGTGCGATTTTTTTGTATTCTTTTAAATTGTTTTTAAAATTGTGAATACCGAGAAAAAAAAAGTTTTGAAATTATGTTTGCATGGTTTAGAAAATAAAAAATAAAATTGAAAAAACATGTTTAAGAAAGTGAATTAAATTGAATATAATACAAAAATCATGTTTGGTTCGATGATAGTGGTTTTTTGTGGTTTTTCTTTGTGAAAATCAAGGGATGTGCTAAAAAAACAAATCAATTACCAGTAAAGAAGGAGGAGGCCCTATGTTCACTGTAGGATGTGCTTTTTCTTTACAAGGATGATTTAACCTAATTAATGTAATGGAATTATAGAAAGCAATTTCCAAAAAGATTGCCTAAAATGTATTAACTTTACTTCTTTTCCAGGACTCTTTCCCTCTCATCTCTATTTGCAAAAGAAGTTTTGCAAACAATATCTAATACTCCAATTGAAATTGTAAACTATGCACACAAAGAAAAAAAAAAAAAAAAAATCTAAGCACATGCATTATTTATAAAATATTATTGGGTAAAGTCCATATACCCCTCTCAAACTAACACTCAATTGACAATGTCCCCCAAAATTACTAAAAATTGTCAATGTTACCCCAATGACGAAAATGCCCTTAATAAAATAAAATAAAAATACTAAAAAAAAATTTAAAAAAATAAATACATAAAAAAAGGGAGGCCAAATTTAAAAATTAAAATTAAAATAAAAATTAAAAACTTTTTCGTTTCTTTTTTAAATTAAAATTTTATTTTCTTAAAAGAAATTATAAATCTTCCTTTTTCAAAAAATAAAAATAATTTTTTTTAAAAAAAGAAAAGAAAAGAATTTTTTTTTTTTTTTTTTTTTTGAATTTATAGGAGTATTTTTTGTTTTATTGAAAAAATTATAAAGTCAATTTTGTCTTTTTGCTGGCCGTGTGGGGACATTGACAATGTTTTCATAGTTTAGTAGAGTTTGAACTCAAGACCTCTACTATAATAGAATATTAAATTATCATTTATTCAAAAAAATCTTAAATTAATAGGAATTGATGAATTTAATCATTAATTTATATTATAACACATTAACACTTACGAGGGTGTTTTAAATCAATTTTGAAAAGAAATCAACTCTTTTTTGAGTATGCAATATTTCTAAGGGTACGTTTAGGATTGAGAAAATGAATCGTTTGATAATTGCGTTTTTAAAAAATTGCGATTTGAAAACGCTGAAAATTTGCTTTTCCAAATCGAATGTAAGTGGGTGCTTTTTTGAAAATACAAAATTTTAAAGCCTAACTTGCGATTTTAAAGACAAAACTATTTTGTCCAACACTTAACTGTTTTTTTAAAAATTATTTTTTCAAATCGTACATTTTAAAATCGTTATTCTTAAATTGCACCTTTTGAAATCTCAAATTCAAACGGACCTAATACTATACTTATTTTAGTAAGCTTCGACTCTCTTCAGTGATTTCACGATAATCAAGTAAGAAAAATAATCGGCAAAGATTTTTTTTTTCTCCTTCCTGTGAATGATGCATACATGCATCTTTTCCAAATGAAGAAATGCATCTTGTTCTTTGAAAAAGTAGACATAATTCAGTCATCACATATTTACGAAGAATTAGTGCGGTTACAAATTATTAAATCATCGATCGTATAAAAAGTTTAAGTTTATAAGAAATAATGAATTTAATTGTTTAATTTATATTCCAACACTCATTTTCACGTGTGGACCGATCCCTTAATATGTGATATCCAACACGTGAAATATTTAATTGAAATGAAAGATGAATGACATAGATATGATTTGAACTCAAAATCTCCGCTCTTATACCATATTAAATTACTGCTTATCTCAAAAGCTAGTTTGATGTCACTTCCTACCGCGCATTAGCAGGGGGGAACTTTCGTACTCTTAGCTTGAAGCTTTGGGGAGACTCAAGATGAAGTGACTAGACCACACTGGGTCCCATTTGCAGAAGGGTTATTTGAGATCGAACAATAGTTATTGTGATTACTTGTTGCTGATGGTCAGATTAAGAGTCTTTCTCTTTTAACATCGCAGTGCTTAGGGAGCTTTGTAGTTGGTCGAATCCGGGTGGTGGCGATCGAAAGATCGGTACCGACCACCCAATCGCTAGAAAGGACCTTAGCTTGAACTTAGGTGTCGTGGGATACCAATATTATCCCTTCATTGTTATTTGCTCGAAGGGACAATACTCGTGCCTTGAGACAGTCGAATTGGGAATAGGGTCTAATAACTCTGACAAGACCTTGTTTAATGCGTCGTGGTTTCGTCCCCATATTGTGATTAAGGTCAGGGGTTGGACTTATCCCTAGATTAGCAATCGACTCTGAAAGACTCAACATGGGATTGGGTCTCGACACCTCGTTGCGCCTGAGGGGTACAAGCGTTGTGGTGATCTTTTAGGCTAAATTTGTGTTCCATTCCCCAATAACTAATCTATAAACAAATTAAGCTAAGGCCGCACTTGTATAAGTACGATTAATTCTACTACCACAAATTTTAAGTTTTAACTGATAACGGTTGATAATGTGCATGGGATGAGACAGAGTTAATTTGGTCCTTAGTTTTATTTGGATTTTATTAATTAATGAGGTTATTAGTATTTAATTCTATGTTTTATTTAAATTTTAAGAATTTTGTTATTTTGTAATTTAATACATACATGGGTTTGGCCCAAAGTTAGTCAAATCAGGATTAGGGTTTAGTCATTAAATCTATTTAAGAGAATTATTGTACTCCAATTGAGACATAATTGATGAACAAAAATAACTTGTTCTTTTAAGGTGTGACTCATCTTCCTTTCATCTCTTTTTTCCACTGGTGAAAGACTTCACCAAATTTCCCTTCTCTTTATATTGTTTGACTCAATTTTTTTTTTTTCTTTTTCCACTTTCGAAGTAACCTGAAGTGCATGTATGAATTTTGAGAGTTGCAAGTGCAATTTTTGCCAAGGAAAATAATATTGAAAGAATAATTAAACAATCTAAGATTGAGAAGTACACATCTTTTGCCGGATGTCTGGACAAAAAGGATAATGATCAATTTGAAGGAAACCTATACTTGCTGCATACGCTAATGCTAAATGTCCTTCTAATTATTTATTTCACAGCTTAATTAACAATTATTGGATTAAGCACTTAGACCATCTAATTATATAATTTAATTAAAGTAGGTTTATAAAGGGAACTCGCATAAGTTCATATTCTTATACTCCCACCACATTAAACTTCATTCGCTGTTCGAAGGATCTTTTCATATGAGAATGATCAGTTTCCATGTATCATCC
This sequence comes from Alnus glutinosa, assembly GCF_958979055.1. Taxonomy (NCBI): domain Eukaryota; kingdom Viridiplantae; phylum Streptophyta; class Magnoliopsida; order Fagales; family Betulaceae; genus Alnus; species Alnus glutinosa. Next base: position 28,936,667 of record NC_084888.1, read on the forward strand.
TATTTATCTCTTGGTTTGCTTGTAATCAATCAAGAATATAGTCAACATAATCATTTCTAATGAACCTCAGAACCGAATATTTAGTGTTATTAAGCAGCAATTAATACATGCAAGAGCCAATATTAATTACAAGGACAAAAAGATGAGTAAAACCAGTGGCCCTAGCTACAAATTATAAGAAGCTGCTGTCACCTATCAATCTTACTGGACAATAGGAATGAGAAAAGATAAGACTAGGCAGATTCTATGTTGAACTTTATACCATTCTAAATGAGGGGAAAAAAAAAATGCAAGAAATCTCAAAAGGGAGATGAAAAGAAGAGTATGATCGAATCATATTTTCCAAAGATCTAAACGATCATTCTTACCTGCCAATACAATATTGTTGGAGCAGAATATGCTCGACCATATATAATTATCTAATACATTCTAAGTTATCTTGTATGCACAAGACCTATCTGCCCATGCATGCACCATTAATTGCATGTCAAAAGCTAAAAGTTGTGAGTGAGCCGTTTGTGAAAACATATATGCTTAACTGTTGAAGTATTGATTAAATGATTAAATTCATTATTTTTTAAAAGTTTAAGCTTTTGAGATAAATGATGATTTACCACGGTATCATACCTATAAGGTCCCGAGTTCGAACTATTACTTCATAGTTTACCCGGCCATTAATGGTTCCTTTTGGTGGCTAAATTAGTGGTGTATAACATTAATTAATCTGAAGTAGTATATATATATAGCAGTTACCGGACATAAATTAGTCACAAACGAGTTTAATAAAATGACATGTGTCCCTTACCATGCATGTTCAACAAAAACGTGTTGCACCACATACCATGCATCCACCTCATCAATAATTGGTCATCGAAGAGATATTCCTTTATGGAATTAGGCTATATATATGGGCATCATCATTGCAGGTGTCGGACCAATTAATTACTATATCCACTATATATATACTACTATATAGTTCAGAAATTATAGGATTGAATAACCAATTAATTAAACCAATTTTAATTTATTCTATAATTACCCTCTTATTTATGTCAAAGGGTGCCATGCATATAAATTATAAAGCTACTGCATGCCGTCATCGTTCTCATCATTGTATACACAGGATATATAATAAAGACTTTGACAGTACTACACATGATCATAAATATGTAAGTACTTTGTTTTCTTTTGTTTGATTTATAGACATCATATCATAGATCAACATATGTATTAATTACTATAATGAAATTAATGAAGCGATATATAAAATTGAAAGAATATCTGGTTCTCACCAATGATATAGTATATTCATCATCTTCCGTCTTTCTTAGACTATTCAAATGGATGGAGAGAATGTGACATAATATGATTAGTGTAACAATGCCTGAATTTAATTAAAAGGTCCACTGAAACTGGTGGAGTTGCCACGTCGATCAGGCGCCCAGCCCCTTATGTTATATATATATATATATATAGATAAGGAGATAGAGAGCACAAACAGAGCTGAGATCGATCATTGAGATAATTTCTCAATTAAGCTAGCATTCGTATTTCTTGTGATATATATATATATATATATATGTCGGTGAAGATCGCGGCCGAGTACTTGCCAAAACAGCTGCCACCTGGAGCAGTGGTGGCGGTGAGAGAGTATGATGAAGGGAGAGATAAGGTGGAGGTGGAAGAGCTGGAGAGGGAGTGTGAAGTACTGGGGCAGCAGGGCAAGGCTTCGCTTGTCACTGACCTTATGGGCGATCCCATTTGCCGCGTCCGTCACTTCCCACATCACATCATGCTGGTAATTTATTTCTAATTTTACATCAATATATTCAACGCCACATTGGTTGTGAAGTACTTAACTATATATTTTGAAAGAAAAACTGTGTAATTAATGTGGACGTCACCGATTGATATATATGTACGTTGTACAGTTTGCACTTGTCGATCGGTTTTAAAAGTTTTGTTTTTGCTTTTACTGATCGATCATGTGATTAATTGCAGGTTGCCGAGTATGGAGAGGGAGAGATTGTGGGGATGATAAGAGGGTGTGTAAAAACTGTGACACGAGGGAATTCTGTTTATGTAAAGTTGGCTTATATTCTCGGCCTACGGGTCTCCCCCACGCACAGGTTCCTCTCTCTCTCTCTCTCTCTCTCTCTCTGTGTTTGTGTGCTTTCTAGATTCTAATCCCATTGCCACCCCACAATAAAAAGAAAGGAAAAGGATTAGATTCGACAATAAAAAAGAGGGTAATATAATGTTAATTCCTCGTATCATGGAAACAAGCTAGAGAGAGAGAGAGAGAGAGAGAGAGAGAGAGAGAGACTGGTCCACTAGTACTATTATTTTGTTCTTTCATGATCAATTCTTGGTTCGTTCTTCTTTGGTATTAATTAATTAATATTATATATGTCGTATTAATATATTTATATTGTTATATATGTTCTTTTGAGAAGAACAAGGAATTGAAAAAGAGAAGCTAGCTTTATCTAGTACGGATCGCTACAAATGATTTAAAACCCACGTCTATGGTGTGTGTCCTAAATAATTGGCCTTTCTTAATTAACTAAAATTTTCCATCTCTTTCAATTATAGAGTGCTAGATATATAATATTGGATATATATGTCATCAGGCGAATTGAAGCCTCCCTTTGTCTGTGACTGAGACCAGGATTTGTTTATTTCATCATGTTATTGTATCTTCTAAAATGTTCCTTGCTTTTTCCCAATAAAGCCGCTTTATAAAGTACTACTTCACATTTATTCCATTCCACCTGCATGTTTTTAATATATTTCAACATGCTTTAGGGTACCATTTGCTTCTTTTTTCAATTCGCTGGTCAGGAGTTCTCAGTTCCTAGCTTGATCGTTCCAGAATGAATTAATTCTAAATTATATTAAACTTGTTGGCTTGCAGAAGGCTCGGAATTGGCACAAAACTAGTACAAAAATTAGAAGAATGGTGCAAGGAAAAGGGCGCGGAATATGCATACATGGCCACAGACTGCACCAATGAGGCCTCCATCAATTTATTTACCATAAAATGTGCATACAAGAAATTTCGCACGCCTACCATGTTGGTTCAGCCCGTTCACGCTCACTACAAGCCAATTGGCTCGGGCCATGAGATCGTCAAACTCACCCCACAACTCGCTGAGTCAATATATCGTCGAATCTTTGCAAATTCAGAGTTCTTCCCAAGAGACATGGACAACATTTTACGAAACAAGCTCAATTATGGCACTTTCATGGCCGTCCAAAAGAAGTACGACTGGGATCCAAAGGCTGGAGTTCTTCCGGCAAGTTTCGCAATCCTAAGCGTGTGGAACACAAAGGACGTGTTCAAGTTGCAGGTGAAGGGCGTGTCGGCATTAACGTACGTGGGGTGCATGGGGACGAGGTTGTTGGATGCATGTATGCCGTGGCTGAGGTTGCCCTCATTTCCAGACGTTTTCAGACAGTTTGGGGTGTACGTTTTGTACGGGCTACACATGGAAGGTCAGGATGCATCGCGCCTCATGAACTCGCTATGCGCATTTGCGCATAACCTGGCTAGGGACGACGTCGGATGTGGGGCGGTGGTGGCCGAGGTGGGACAGCGGGACCCGGTTCGAGAGGCCATCCCACATTGGAAGAGATTTTCATGGGCTGAAGATATGTGGTGCATTAAGAAGCTTGGAGATGCAGGTGAAAAATGTGAGCAATCTGATGATTGGATGAATTATTACCAATCGTCTTCATCGGTGATTTTTGTTGATCCACGTGATTTCTGACACCTTTTTCTTTTTTTCTTTTTAACCTTGATTGACTGATCGATCACGTGGAACTCATGTTTTCTCAAAGAGAACAGAAATTAAAGATGATCGATCACAAGCTAAGTTGTAACGCGCATATTGTAAGAGCACTCCCAATGGATTATCTATTTGTAACTTTAAGTTAGAATAGATAATAAAAGTGTTAAAAAGAGACTCCATCAGCTTATGTATTCCAACTCTATAATAGATTTTCCTTAATTCCATAAATAGTGGAACTCCACATGTAGAGTTATACTATTCACTTATCTATTTTTTTTATTCTTTATCTCCACTTTTTTAGCTTTGCTTTTTTCCTTTTTCCCTCCACCAAATACTATAATGAAATAAATAAATTAAAAATAATAAAAAAATAATATAGAGTTAAGAATAGATAATCGGATGTATAGTGCATTTAAAATTCATTAGCTAAACTATATAAAATAGATTTTGATTAGCTATTCTAAATTGAAAAATACATAAACCATTGAGAATGCTCTAACATATTGTCCAATTCAAGGTGGAAGCATCTAATCAAAGATAAACATAATTAATCACGTTCCTATATATTTGCTAATTATCATGATTCTCCTTGTTTGATTTTGTGATTTGAAAAAATAAAAAAGGATCTGAACGGTTTATATATAAGTGGATCAATATATACATATATATATTCCCTCTTGCGCAAATCTATTTTACCAAAATATTACCGTGTAAGATCCAAATCAGATGTACCGTATCGGATGAAATTACAAAAACGAAATCCTTCTCCATTCTGTTTAGTGCATTTAGGAAGGGTAAAATAGTCATTTTAATTAATTTTTGAACGATTTTACCCCTCTTAAATACACTAATTGGTTTCTCATTTTTATTTGAAATAGAGAGAATCCTTCTCCATGAAATTATGGTTTCCAATGTTTTCAAATTTTTTTTCTTCTATGTTTTTTTTTTTTTTTAGGTTTGCATGGGCCAGGTTCAAATCTTTACTTAATATCAATGGATAGAAAGAGAGATAAGATATATAGAGGGAGCTTGTGGCCTCATACTTGCAACCATGAATAGGATATAATCGAACCGATTATTGAGTGTTTAAATTCAACTCGGCTACGGCACACATTTGTTCGAATTTGGCTTGAACTCAAGTCAAGATTTGGATTCATGTTCAAACTTGGCTCATCGGGACTGTTCGAGCTTAGCTCAAACTCGGCAAGGGTTTCTAGCCGAGCCTCAATCGAGTACTTGGCTCGCTCGAGCTCGATTGTGGTTATTTTTTATTTTTATAAAAATTAAAAATTGTATGCTTCATTGTTGTTCCCTTCGACCTTGGTTTTTGTAGATTAGTGGGAAGGATTGAGAAAGATTTTCAAGAAATAGGGAGATCGAACAAACTAAACATGGTTGTGAAAATCTCGAGAAACCTCAATATACTTTTCTCTTTTGTTAAAAAAATAAATAAAGATAAAGAGAGAGAGAGAGAGAGAGAAAAGACCCGGCAGGCCAGAGAACATGCATGATATATATATATATATGCACGTGTTGGCCATTAAGTAGCATATGAAGCACAATAATGTAACGATGCAGCCGGCCACTAGCTAATCAAGACTTGTTCATTAATTAGAAACTAATTAATTACTATACAGCCTTAATATATCATAAACGTACAGACGTGTCATGATAGAATGCTTCAGTCTTAGGTCCCCGGCCGGCCACTTACTTATAACATGCAGATCGACCCTTTCGGCTAAAGAATCGATAGAATTGAAGCAATTAATTAAGTGTGATTAATTAAAATCATATAAAATGTATAAAAATAAATAAGCAAATTAATTAATCTAAACTAACGTTAAATAATTAATACCCGGCCAGATCGAATGTGGGGGATGTACGTACGTGTCAACTTTAATTAGCTCCACTACAAATGCCCTATCTAACAAGTGTCAAAATTAATTAATATATATATATGTATATGTCCATGGGATAATGAAAAGAAAGGCATGAAGGCCAGGTGCCGCCCATTTCCTCATTTCTGGTTATTTTACGTGACCATCGACCTCGATCGATTTGTTTTTCCATGCAAAATGCACCATAAGCATTAATTGGCAATTACGCATGCATGCACCAAGGACTAAAATAATATATATTTGAAGTTGCCCTAGCTAGATTATATTCCACAAAGGGATCGGAAGGAAGGATTGGTACTTCTTTCTAAAACAAATTAATTATTAAACTCATCATACTAATTAATTGAAGTTTAGGTTTGTATAAGATTACTTAATTAAAGTTCCTTGTAATAAGCCTTTTTCCCTTTTTGTATTAAATTGATCCGTCATCCCTCCAATTCCGTCTATTTTAATTTCTTACCTCTTTTGTTTTAAATTTAAAATAAGTACTAAAATTTAAAACAAATTAAAGAGGTCACGTACCCCTCACCAAATGAGATGAGGGGTGGCCGCATCTTCCCCGTAATGCATCTTGATAATTATAATTACCCTAAGGTACTACTACTGCTATTCTTTATCACAAACATATATGTAGTGAAATTCTCTCTCTCTCTCTCTCTCTCTCTATATATATATATATATATATATATATTTGTGAAACCCATGTCTAATATTTCAAGGTTATGTTCTGTCAATTAAGGCTCGGTGTATAAATGATTTTGTAATAATTTGCTTACCTAACTAGTCGTGAACTTACAGAGTTACTTCTCTTCCACTGTAAAGGCAGGTTACTAGGCAATATAGTGAGAAATTCGTTGAGATGAAGATGCCAAGCGAATGACTCATACTATCAAGTTGGGTACGTAATTAGTGGTTTATTGCTATAGTAATGTTTGTTTGGAAGCTATGAGTTTACGATTAATGATGTATGATCATGTCTAAAGGGTTGTTGTTAGAAGTCTTAGATCATGATTACCGCTTCCTACATGTTTTCTAGTTTGATAAGTTTATGGGTAATTCCACTAATTAGTTACTAGTTAATTGAGCTGGAAGAATCGCCAGTAACACTCCAAGTTAAGTAAATACAATTAACTAATTTTGGAGCGTTACATAAAATTACCCTTGTAGCACTTCTCCTCCGGTCTCCTCTTTTCCACCCTCTCTCTCTCTCTCTCTCTCTCTCTCTCTCTCTCTCTCTCTCTCTCTCTCCCCCCCTCAATGTGGGTGAAGGAAAACGAAAAATTTCTTTGACCCATTTGTTTAAAAGCTTTTCATGCATGCTGCTAATTAAACAATTTCAATTGAGCAAAATCTAATTTCAATAGATTGAAACACGTTAATATGCATTAAATACTCGTCAAATCTCACACACCCACATGTGTGATCGATCTTGGCCATCCATCTTTACCTACCGCTCTTGCAGAGCACTGTTACATGAAGATGCTATTTCGATTGAACAAACCCCAATCTCAATCGATCAACTTTTTCAACTTTAAATTTTGACAGCTTGATTTTTCCTGCGTGCACATAGGATCGTTCTCCACATGGAGATTTCCTTTTCGATTGATCGAACCTACACATGCATGTTTGAATTATTTGAAGGGTTTTTGTCCAAATTTGACACTCTATTGATCAAAGACCTATGATCTCTTCGTAATCCATCTATATATATATAACACCATAATCTTTCTCCATTTTCATTATATTATTTATTTTTATCCTAATTTCATTTTATTTTCATATTTTTCTTAAGTAGGTTGCTACAACCCCTACGAGGGGCCATCCCTAGAATATGTATGACAAAGGCGCACTTTTCGAGAGATTTCAATGAATGAAATGTAATTGGGAAAGAATTAGAAGAAAATTAGTTTAATTAATTCTTACATACAATAAAAGAATGAAATGTACTTTAATTTTCACAGATTAAGATATTTAAATCAATGGTTTTAAATTTTGGTTGAAAGTTATGAATAACTTGTCTATTAAAGATAGAGCTAGAAATTGAAAGGATAGATTACAAATTTTTAGGCAACAGCTAGCAACTCAAACATTTTAATATGGATAATCAAATATGAATAAGGTAGAAAGAAAGGAAAAGATGGAAGGTTAACGGACTACTGAATAATATTATACACTTGGGTGATGAGAGAAATGATCATTTATATGATCAATATAAAAAAATGGTATATAGAATTACTTTTTTTCACTTTGTAAAATGAAAAATTACTAATTAAATTTACATACCAAACTTTATATTATTTGCAACAGATAAAAAGGTCGATCAATTCATGTAAGTTTTCTTCTTCTTCTTCTTCTTCTTCTTCTTCTTATTCCTTTTTTTTTTTTTTAATGATAAAGGTGATGATTTAAATAAGATTGTATCAATTTTAGTTTTAAAAAACTTCTTTTTGTAAAACAAACTATTACAAGTAGATTGGTAGTCGCAAACTGACTATGTGGATTTTAAATTTATAAGTTTGAACCACTTCGCAATAGTACGAATCAATTGTACTATAGTAAGGGTTATTGAACCACAGAGATTTAAGGTTGTTTTGCCTAACAGAATACTTAACGAGTGTGTGAAACTTGACTTTGGAAAAGAAAACAAAAGTAAATGTTATAGAATTGAAGCTACAACAAGTAAAATGAAGAAATGAAAGCGGAAAATGAAAACAAACTTAAATGAAACTTAGGGTATTGATTTTATCTAATCCTCAACCAATGAAATGCTAAAAGTCTATATGGATCTTCTTAACATGCATGATATGAGCGCGTAATGGGTGTCAACCATTACGACGACCTCAACATGAAAATACTTTTGTTAGGACGTAATCATAAAGCACTTAGTTTCATATCAAACACTTACCACGTAAAGATTTAAACTATAATTGAAAAACGATTATACTACCAAAGGTGTGAGGGATTAATGCTCCCTTACTTACTACTCTATAACACATCCTAATAAGTATACACAATGCGTGAACACCCTAATTAGGCCACAATAATAAGGTATCTAGTTTCACACCGATCTATTCCACGTAAAGATTAAACTACAATGGAAAGACATTTTACACTACCAAAGGTATGAAATGACCGATGTTCCCTAGCATACCCTATAAGGTGACTCTAATAGGTAAACACACATCATGTCAAATGGAATCATTGCAAAAGACATCGTTCTCTTTCAAGAACGTTAATTTTATTCAAGAAATCTAAGAAAACTCATAGACAAGTTCAACTCTTTTTCATGAATAAGTAGATTGGAATCTTGAAAAGAAAATCTTTCAGCATGGGTTTTGAGATCTTCTAGCCCTTTACAATCATTAAACACATCTAGAAAAACTCAAGAACATCAAGAACACTTCATGGTTTTCGAAAAAGATTTTGATCAAATTATAAGAACTAATTTAGCTATGCATAATTGAATCTAATCTAAGCATGAAATCTATGGAAAACAGTAAAGAAACAAGAAAAAAATGAACTAAAAAGTAGATTAAAACTTCTAAAATTCGGATTACAAGAAAAGAAAGGAAAATAAAAACAAACTAAGCTAAGAACATGAAATTTAAGGAAGAAATACAAATGAATTAAGCTCTCTGGATTTCGGTCCAGAGAGTAGCATCAAATGAAACTAAAAATACAAGAAATTAAGTTGATACACCTTAGCAAATCCGAAATCCCTAAAAGATGCATGTTTAAACCCTAAATCCTAATCTCATATATATAGAGATTTAATTTACAAAGGTGACATCAAAGATCGATTTTTGGACGTACAAAATAGTGTTGACATCCTCTGTGAACCGCCCAAATTGGATTAATTTCATCCACACAAAACATGTCGACATCCGGAGATTTTCTCGAAAAATATCTAGGTTCGATCGATCGATTTCGTGGTTGCATAAATAATCGATCGATCGACTTTGGATCAATAGATTTTCTTCGACCAATAATGCGATCGATCGATTTCTTTACTGAAGAAATAATCGATTGATTGATTTTCCCTTCGTCAATTTTTCATCTTTTCAAGATCAGCCTTGAACTCTAGAAATGACCAAATTGCCCTTGATGTATTTTCAAGTCTAATTTAAGTGTTTTAAACTAGATTTCAACTAAGACCTGAAAATAAGACATAAAATAAAACTACAACAAAACGTTATATATACAACACAAACTAGATCTAACAAATGCAAATTAAGGGGTCTTGAATCGAATAATTCAAGACTTATCATATATATCATAAATAATATTAGGAAAAGTCCACATATCCCCCCAAACTACTTCTTAATTGACAACGTTTTCTCAAACTTTCAATCGGCACAATGTTCCTCCCCAAACTACCAAAACATTGTGAATGTCCCGTAGAGGCCAGCAAAAAGATAAAAATAATTTATAATTTTTTCAATAAAACAAAAATCCCACTATAAATTCAAAAAAAAAAAAGAAAAAAAAAAAGAAGGAAAGAACAAAAGCTAATTTAGGAAAATTCCACCTAACCCCCTCAAACTACCACCTAATTGACAATGTCCCTCCCCCTCCCCCAAACTACTACAACATTGTCAATGTGGCGTAAGGATAGCAAAAAGACAAAAATGACATTAAAATTTTTTCAATAAAACGAAAATACCCCTAAAAAAAAAAATGAAATTTGAAATTTTTGATTTTTTTTTTAAAAGAAATTTTATAATTTCTTTAAAAAAAAAAAAAAAAAAAACCAAATATTTTTTTTTTTTTTAAAAAAAAGGAAAAAACTTTTTAATTTTTAAATTTGGCCACCCATGGTTTTTACGTATTTTTTTTAGTTTTATTTTTTTTTAATTATTATTATTTTTTATTTTACTAAGGGCATTTTCTTCACTAGGGGGAACATTGACAATTTTTGGTAATTTTGGAGTTGTCAATTTTTGGTAAACCTAAACGAAATTTTTTATTTTTTATTTTTACAAAACGAAGATTTATAATTTCTTTAAAAAAACAAAAATTTTAATTTATAAAAAAAAGGAAAAAACTTTTTGAGGTAATTACCTTTTTCCCCCCATGAACTACCAAAAAATGCGCGATGCCCCGATGAACTACTAACTCGACCAAATAGAGCATTTAACTACCAAAGACAACCGTTTTCCCCCCTTCCGTCAGTTAGAGGGGTTAAAAGAAACAGTCAACAGGTCATGTGCCGTTTTACATGGGGGCATGTTGGAAGATGGTGGTAGTTCATGGGGGAAAAGATGAAGAAAATGAGGGTAAAACGGCGTGTGACGATTACGTGACCCGTTGACCGTTTGTTTTAACCCTTTTAACTGACAGAATGGGAGAAAATAGTTGTCTTTGGTAGTTGAATGCTCTATTTTGGTCGAGTTGGTAGTTTGTGCGGGCTTTGCGCAAAAGTTGGTAGTTCATGGGAGAAATGGTAATTACCCCAAACTTTTTTTATTTTTCAAAAATATGTATTTATTTTTTTCATTTTTTTTTTAATTTTTAGTATTTATTTTATTTTATTAAAAGTATTTTCGTCATTGAGGGGAATATTAACAATTTTTAGTAGTTTGGGGTATTGTCCTAATTGCAATTTTTTTTTTTTTTTTTGTGAGAATATTGTCGATTGGATAGTAATTTGAGAGGAATATGTGTGATTTACCCAATAATATTCTATAAACAATGCACGTGCTTAGAAAAAAATTCTTTTATTTTTAATTTTTCATAGTTTACTTGGAGTAATAGATTTTGTTTGTAAAACTTCTTTTTCAAATAGTGATGAGAGGAAAGAGTCTTGGAAAAGGAATAAAGTTAACACATTTTAGGCAATCTTTTTGGAAATTGCTTTCTATAATTCTAGTACATTAATTAGGTTAAATCATCCTTGTAAAGAAAAGCACATCGTACAGTGAACATAGGCCCTCCTCCTTTACAGGCAATTGAATTTTTTTTTTTTTTTTTTAGCCATATTGTAAATATCATCACCCCCAAAAAGGAAATGTTTAATGGCTTGTTTGGCTGACCAAATGTTTAAAACTCTTTTTTTTTTTTCTTTTTTAATTTATGTTTGGCTTGCAACCCACCTCAATTCATTGGTTACCCTATTAAAAAAAAAATTCAATCCAATTTTATTTTATTTTTTTAAATCCTTTGATTTTCGCAAAGAAAAACTACCAAAAACCAGAATCACATAAACATGAATTTTGTATTATATTCAAATTAATTCACCTACACAAACCCAATTTTACTTTTTGTTTTATAAACCACGCAAACATAATTTCAATTTTTTTTTGTTGGGTATTCACAATTTTAAAAACAATACGAAAAAAGTGCACACCCAAATATTTTGAAAAAAGTTTTTTTGTGTTTTGTTTTGCAAAAAGTTTTTGTTGTGAGAGAAATGTGAAAAGTATTTTTTATAAGGTCCACATTTGTAAAATATTTTTTGTAGGGTCCATAAAAAAATAGTTCGGTAATCTTTTTGAAAAAGTGCTATGTGTTTAAGAGATAAAAAAAAAACATTGAACATTTTTATTTTGAGAAATGACATTTATTTTTCTCTTTAATTTTTTATCTCCTTTTTTTAAAAAAAGGTGGATGCGCAGCCACCTTAAAGAAGAAGTGGTGGCTGTGTGGCCAACCTCATTAGAGGAGAAAGGGCGGCTGTAGGCTACCCTTGTCTGGTTAGGGTGGCCGCACAACAAATTTTGAACTATTGGGGTAGCCATGCAGCCAGTTCTATATTGTTCTTATTATTATTTTAAGTAATAAGTTAGCTTTTTATCCATACAAAAATAACCAAATGTTTTATCAAAATATTCATTTAAGAATGTATGAAAAGTTTTCTAAAAAGTGTGTTGCTTATTTTTTTATAAGAAGTATTTTGTTTTTTGTTTTAAATTTTTTTAAAACTATTTTGAAAGTAAACCGTCTTTAAATGTTTTGAATATATAGTGTATTGATAAGTGTAAAATATTGTATATTTGGACCCCCTAATTTGCATATGCTAAATCTTTAGCCTTGTTATTTTCTAATGTATTTAATTAGTTTTGGTATTCTAATGTTTTGCAGGATATTGAGAGAAAACAACAGCTTTAAGGTGAAAAATGCAAAGCTTTTAAAAAAGCACACTTTGAGAAGACCTAGATGGTGTAGTTATGTTCAACCATACAATGAAATGATTAAATTGGAATTTCTTTAATTGGAGTAAAAACCGGATTGGATTAAATTTCAGATTCTGCACATGCCATAGTATTTTGGTCATAACTTTCCGCTCAAATATTGGATTAAGATGAAACTAACGGTGTTGGAAAGCTAACTCAAAATACTACAAATCATTGTGAAATAGGATTTTCCTAATTCGCACGTCTGCTATGCTAAAAGTGTCCCGAAATATAAGAATGCAAATCTGGACGAATTCTATTCCGATTTGTACTATGATTGCTTCTAAATTTGACTATGAAATTGAAGTATGAATTTTCTAAAATTTCTAGGGCTTTTATGATTTTTTTCCTTTGTATAAATATACTTCTAAGCCTCAGGAAGAGGAGGGGAAGCTAGAGACCAAATATATATTTTTCTTTTTAGTTTAGTTTTTCTTTAAGTTAGGTTTTATTTTCAATAATCATGTGTAGCTAATTTCTCAACTAAGGTTGAGGATAAAGCCTCATCAATGAAAAACAACAGCACTTTCATGTAAGTTTTTATTGCCGATTTTATTAGGTTTAATATTTCAATTGTTTTATTTCTTTTCAATGTGTGGAATGATTCTTGAATATCTTTTGTGATTCAATGATACATTTGATAATTTGAGATAATTTTGTATAATTGATTGCTTGGTTTTTATTTACAAAACAATTAGATATCCCTTGTGATTTATTCTATGGATACATTTGATGATTTGGTTTAAACTGTATATCTTCTGTAATTTGTATAAAGAATGGATACATAGGATGTTTTGATTAACTGTTTGAAGTATAGTAAAACATACTTAAGATTTTAATTGTGAGAGCTTTAGATTAATATTGATGAACATAGAGTATATTGTTATGATTCGGTGAGTTGGATTCCAAAACCTTAGTATTTTTCTTTTGTTTTATTTTATTTATGTTTTTCTTTTATTTATCAAAAACAATCTCTTAATTTTTGGAACTAGGTTAGGATTAGATTAATTTAGTCATAAATTTGTTTTCAAAAAACACAATTCCCTGTAGGATCGACCTCGCACTTGCAATCTAATAATTGCAAACGATTCGTGCACTTACGAGTATAATTAAAATTCACATCAAGTATATTTTTATTTTTCCAAAAAAAAAAAAAAAACCCATCTCTTATACTCTACTCCAATCCTGTTGAAGGTGGGAGTAACTAGGATATATACCAAAGCACTACCATATGGGAAAGAGATTTTGCAATCTGGAATGAATGAAACATTTGAGTGCTGGTTTTTTCCTGACCTATATGAATTTAGAATGTGCTCTCCAACTTTATTTAATCAATATATGTTCTACTTTCCACCTAGTCCAAATGGTACATCCAATTAACTCCGAATTCAATCAGTGAAGGGTGCTTCTTGTTTTGGATTTAGACAAAAAGGCCATCTCCATGTCAGTTAACAATGGTGTATATAACCATACCACTGTTAGCTTTGCAGGAACTGCAAAGTAACCTTAGTCTTCTTGTAACAAGGCCTCCGCGATATTCAAGGAAGATATGTCATTGTTTCTGTGTGTTCTGTAACATCCCGGTCTTATATTGAAAAGATGAGTAGCTCACATAGAATAGTTGATAAAGACACTAATATGTAATAATAAGTTTCACATTGCTTAAATATTAGGTAAAACTAGGCTTTATAAGTAATTCTAAGAAAACTTTCCCTAATATTATGTGCCATTAAAGTGATAGCACATATGTAAATGACATTTTCCCTTATCGTAACATAATTTCTTGACATGAGTTTTTTCTTGTGAAAATGTGCATGAGAAATGAGACAGAGAACGGACAATTTCCTGCTTTTGAATTAAGCACCTACCAGTGGTAGGTAAAATAATTGTGATTCTGATTCCTTAATGACTTGTATTTTATTAATTGGAATATAACAAGTTGATTGGCACAATAGACTTGCACTTTGGTTGGTTTTTCGTCAAATACGCTTTGATGTTGAACTGAAATCTGAATCCATCCTCCAAAAAATTCATTCACTACTCCCACCAAAGCAGAGGTGGTGGTTTTCTCCTTGATGCCAGGGAAGTATTCATTAATTAATCTACTTAAAGAACTTCAGGACCACTCTATAATTCGAAAATGTCCTAAAACTCCTGTTCCAGCACCTAAAATAATGGCAAAAAATCCTTGCTTTCATCAAAACATTGTATTCTTACGCTGAAAAAAGCAATCTTTATCCCTAAGTGAAGTTCGATTCGTATTTGGAAGGTGCTCGGTGAGATGGGTTTATTCTTCAAGAACATTTTGTTGATGAAGTCAAAATACCCAGAAAAACACTTTGGAGAAAGACATAGCTGAGCTACGGATTTTTTTTATTTTTTATTTTTTATTTTTATGGTTCTAGCCTTCTAGGTTGATTATGTAGTCACTAGAGAAATCATGCCTCCGGTTAGCCAGCCCAGGTGATAGCAGGGACATATAGAGTTTCTAATGATGGAGAAAATATAAGTGGCAAGAAAAACAGGCGTGTTTATTGGCACTTCTTTCAGTTGATAGGCTGATAGCAGAATCTTCAACATTCTCACAACTGTTTAACCTATATCATATGCCAATGTTTTACAGGACGTTTGGGATCAAATGCTATCAG
Organism: Alnus glutinosa; assembly: GCF_958979055.1. Taxonomy (NCBI): domain Eukaryota; kingdom Viridiplantae; phylum Streptophyta; class Magnoliopsida; order Fagales; family Betulaceae; genus Alnus; species Alnus glutinosa. Next base: position 28,952,179 of record NC_084888.1, read on the forward strand.
GTGGCCGAGTTTGGACAGGATGGGTAGGCTTTCGAAAGAATAAGGTTTTCTATTGCTTGGTAGAAAAGAAGGGTGAATTTTTTTTTTGACTTTTTGCCACTTCCATATCTCGAAAACAGAAAACCAGAGTAATCTACAAGTAATTGCACAGTTTTGGAAAGATCAGAACCTTTTTACCATGAGTTCATGATCAGGCTGAGAACCCTAGGTTGAAATGATATAGTTTCTAATGGTCACATATGAAATGACTTAGCATGTTGTAGAAATTCAAAATAATTGTTAAATCTGGTTTCAGGTCTTTATTTCATACACAAATCCACTATAGTTCTGAGATGTGGTGAATGGTGAGTTTTAAACCAATGTAGTTGCCTCTTCCAATTGAGCTGAGTTATACTAAATAATCAGATCTGCAATGTAAAGCAAACACTCACAGCGCATGTTGTCAGCTTTGAGTGCGGTTGTACTTGTTGAGTATTCACATTGAGGAAGCTTTAGCAAAACCTGAAAATCTAGAGAAGTCATCTCTTAGGAGAGCCTGCGGGTTACCCTGTTCAACCTACGCAAGGGCAGAGAACAAGGAAAAAGATTTTAAGAGGTTAATCCAAAATAAATTGCAAGGAAACATATATCCAGTGACTACCAATTAGAATAAAACATTAGATAACATTTTATAGAAATACTCTTTTTCTTTCTTTACCAATGTAAAGTGCATACAGACACTAGATATATCAGCTCTCAAATGTGTTAAAGAACAAAGAGACAGGTCCATAAACTTGACCACCAATTTGTTTAAGAAAGCTGTTGACATTCATGTCAGACTCCAGTTTATTCTTATCAAATAAAGCTGGATGGTAGTGGTAATGCAGCATTGTGCGCTCAAGAAAGTACCCAGGTTGGAGAAGCAATGAGATTGTTCACAGGCATTACCAACTAAGATATTAGGGCATAATACAAACAAATTTTGCATACTAATTGTTATGTACAAGTTTTGGTTTACCAACTTCTTGATAGTAATTTTCATTGAAAAATGCTTATGCTGCTCTGGAATCCAAAATTCTACATAAAACCAGTGTACATATTGTTCATGGGCAAGGGATTTATGTCCGCAGATGGTCCATCCACTTAATAATGATTATATATGAATCTAAACAAAATTAGCCAAGAAAATTAATTAATAAACCAAATACGATAACGACAAAGTGTTAAATCACCACTTGTTCCAAAAACTTAGATTTATAGAAAATTATAAATTTAATCATTTCATTAATATTCTAATACTTCCCCTCAGTGTGGGCTTAAACTCATTAACAAGTAAAATCCAATACATAGAATATTTAACTGAAATTGTGGATAAATTGTGAAATTGAGATTGAAACTCAAGACCTCTACTTTGACACCATGTCAAATTACTATTTGTCCCAAAAGTTTAAGTCGATAGAAAAAAGTACATTTAAAGTTGAGAAATAAGCAAAGAAGAAAAAAAGGCCGAAAAGATTTTTTTTTTTTTTTTTTTGTCATACGTTTACAAAGGTTTATATAGAAGAGACACTACTAAGTTAAGGAAGTAATGGCCGATTTCCATCAACTAAATTAAGGAAAGAAATCATAATCTTCAACATTAAGAAAAGAAATCAAGGAGAATCAAATCATAATCTTCAACACTTCCCCTCAAACTGAGCAAAGATGTCTTGCATGCCTAGATTACATAAGACTGAATGAATAACACTACTAGACACTCCATTTGTTAATATATTCGCAAGTCGTTCATTTGCCTTCACATATTGTGTGCAGATTATACGTGCAAGGAGTTTTTCTTTAATAAAGTGTTGGTCAACTTCAACATGCTTGTTTTGATCATTTTGGATTGGATTGTGAGCAATATTAATTGCAGCTTTATTGCCCTAATACAGTCTCATGGAATCAAACCCAAGCTTTCAAGAGGATCTTCAACCATAACATTTCAAGCACACCATGAGCTATAACTCTAAATTCTGTTTCTACACTAGATCTGGCAACCACTGATTTTTTTTGCTATGCCATGTTGCCAAATTACCTCCCATAAATGTACAATAACCTAGCATGGACCATTGATCTATAATAGATCCAACCCAATTTGCATCTATATAAGCTTCTATTTTCCAATGATCATATCAAGAAAACAACAGTCCCTTACTTTGTGAGGTTTTAAAGTAGCAAAGGATCTTATAAGGTGCTTTTATATGAGGCTCTCACGGTGAATGCATAAATTGACTCACCACCACTTATAGAATATGCAATGTCAGAATGGGTGTGAGACAAATAAATCAATTGGCCAACTAATCACTGCAATCTACCATAATTCATCAAAGGAACTCACTACTTTCTCCCAACTTAACACTCACCTCCACTGGATTGTAAATGGATTTACATCTGAGCATGCTTGTTTCCATAAGAAGATCAAGAATATATTTTCGTTGGAAAATGAATATACCATGTTTTGACCTTGGTACCTCAATGCCCAAAAAATACTTCAAACTACCCAAGTTTTTTATTTCCAATTCGTTGGCCAGAGATTTTTTCAAGTTTTGTATCTTCTTAGCATCATTTCCTGTTACTACAATATCATCAACATACACAATCAAAGTCGTTACCTTTCCTTGAGTGGAATGTTTGATAAAAAGTGATATTAGCTTGAGTTAGTTTGTAACCAAATCTCTCCATAACTTAGGAAAACCGGTAAAGCCATGCTCTCCAAGATTGTTTTAGGCCATGCAAAACCTTCTTCAGTTTGCACACTTTACCCATAGAGGATGAATCTTCAAGTCCAGAGGAACTTCCATGTATACTTCTTCGATATCTCCATGAAAGAATGCATTTTTCAAATCAAATTGATGCAAAGCCCAATCCAGTTTTGCTACTACAGATAGTAATCTAATTGAGTTCATCTTTGCTACTGGAGCAAATGTTTTATCATAATAAATTCCATAGGTTTGTGTGAGGCCTTTTGCAACTAATTTGGATTTGGATTGTTCCACTGAATCATAGGCCTTATGCCTTGACGGAGAACACCAACTTGCATCCAATTGCCATCGTCCCATTAGGCAATATAACAAGATCCCAATTCCTAGGTATTATTTTTGTAAAGGGCTTTCATCATCTCTTCTTGCATCACATCCCTCCACTTTGGATCACCAAGTGCCTCTTGTAAATTTTTAGGGATACATATAGATGACAATTTGGACATAAATGAACGATATGATGGAGAAAGATTTTGATAGGAAACAAAATTAGATATGGGATGGTGACTGTATGACCTAACTCCTTTGCATTGTGGAATAGGAAGATTCATATCATCAACAATAATTGAAGAGTTGAGATCATGGATAGCAGTATTACCTGAGTCAGGATTAGATGTTTGTCAAGTAACATTAGGGATAGTCCGACTTTTCTGGCGTCTGAAGTAAACTCTCAACTCTTCCACATGCAGCGCATATGACTTCTCAGTAGGATAAGTAGGAAACTCATTAGTAAGCGGCGGCTGGTTCTTCTGCTCTAGCACAGGAGCAGAGACAAATAACAGAGTAGAAAAATCCTCTTCACATGGACTCTCTCCTTGAAGATGAGGTTGGGCTGAGGAGAAATGTGGATGTGTTTGACAACAATGTAACATCCATCAAGACAAAATGTCTCCGCGATGGGTGATGACAACATTTCTGTGTTGAATTCTGACCGTGAGGGTGATCGCGCTGCTTTTATTGCTGCCCGTGGTGGTTCTGGTAGTTCCCGTGGAGGACGTGTCAGTAGAGGTGGTCGTGGTTTTCGTGGTGGACGTGATTCTCGAGGTAGTGGTCGTACGGGCGGTCGTGGGTCTCGCAAATGCACTCATTGTGGCCGAAACAATCATTCTGTGGATTATTGTTGGGATCTACATGGCACACCATCTGGGTTTGCCAATCAGGTGTCTTCTCAAGCAGATTCTCTAGCCACCTCTGGACCCCCTGCTCCGTCCAGCCTCAATTTGGAGTGTGATGTCATCTCCATTCCGAAAGATGAGTATGCTCAGTTCTTGGCCCATAAGCAAGCTTCTTCCTCTTCCACTGCTACTCTTGCTCAGTCAGGTACTGCATCTCACTGTCTTTTATCCTCCACTAGCAACCCATGGGTTATCGATTCTGGCGCAAATGAACACATGACTGGTTCGTCCACTTCCCTTTCTGATTATCATTCTGTTGTTACACCTAAAAGTGTCACTCTTGCTAATGGTTCCCTCTCCCAAGTGGCCGGCTCAGGCACTACCCATTTGAGTCCTGACATTGAGTTGTTGTCTGTTCTACATGTTCCCGGTTTTCCCTTTAATTTGTTATCTATTAGTAAAATTACCAAAGCCCTTCATTGTTCAGTTAGTTTTTACCCCTCTTTGTGCATTTTTCAGGATCTCAAGACGAAGAGGATGATTGGTATGGGGCATGAAGTTGGTGGCTTATATTATCTGGACCTCGCACCTACACCCGCCTCTCACGCTTTGCAATCCTCGGCCTCCGCACTTCAATGGCATTGTCGTCTTGGTCATCCGTCTCTTCCTACCTTGAAGCATCAAGTCCCAAGTCTTCGTTCTGAGTTGTCTGTGTCTTGTGAAGCTTGTCAGCTTAGTAAGCATCGTCGTGTTTCTTTTCCGTCTAGAGTTGTCCGTAGGGTTTCGAGTCCTTTTGAGTTGGTTCATTCTGATGTATGGGGTCCCATTAATATCGCGTCCAATAAATTCCATTATTTTGTGACTTTTGTGGATGATTTTTCCCGTATGACATGGTTATTTTTAATGAAAAATCGTACTGAGCTATTCTCTATTTTTCAAATTTTCCGCAATATTGTTAAAACTCAATTTGCTCAGAAAATCCGTCTCTTGCGTTCGGATAATGCCAAAGAATACACATCCGGTCATTTTACCTCTTATTTGTCTGATAAAGGCATTATCCATCAAACCTCTTGTGCTCACACTCCACAACAAAATGGTGTGGCCGAACGCAAGAATCGTCATTTATTGGATGTTACACGTTGTCTCTTGTCTCATATGCATGTCCCCAAACAATTTTGGAGTGATGCTGTTCTCACTGCTTGTTATCTCATTAATAGGATGCCCTCCTCAGTCTTAGATGGTGTTTCTCCTCGTTCCCTTTTATATCCTTCTTCCTCCCCGTTCTCCTTGCCCCTTAAGGTATTTGGGTGTGTTTGCTATGTCCATAATTTAGGTCCCGGTTTTGATAAACTTGACCCTCGTGCTACTAAATGTGTCTTTCTTGGATATTCCTCCACTCAGAAAGGATATCGTTGCTATAGTCCTGTTCTTCGACGCTACTTCACTAGCGCCGATGTCAGATTTGTTGAGTCTCTCCCCTATTTCCCTGCTACATCTTCTTTGGTTGACTCTTTTCTTGCACCTGATGTTCCGTCTATTCCGCTGCCTGTTCCATTTCTCTCTGAGCCTACCTCTGCTCCTCTAGTCTTGTCGCCACCACACTCGCCTGCCCCACTCCAGGTTTATACGCGTCAACCACGCCCATTAGCTCCTGCTCCACCATCATCCTCACCGTCTTCAGATCCAGTGCTTCCACCTGCATCAAACTCCTTGCCCATTGCCCTACGGAAAGGTACACGTTCTTGCACTACTCACCATCCTATCAGTCAGTTTGTATCCACTAGTTCTTTATCTCCTTCACTATCTTGTTTTATTTCCCACCTCTCTAGTATTTCCATTCCAAAGACAGTGCATGATGCTTTATCTCACTCCGGTTGGAGGCAAGCTATGGAATTGGAAATGAGAGCCTTGCATCAAAATGGGACGTGGGAGCTTGTTCCTTTACCACCTCATAAGAAGACTGTTGGTTGCAAATGGGTCTTCACAGTTAAGTTTAATCCTGATGGTTCTGTTGACCGATTGAAAGCTCGGCTGGTTGCTAAAGGCTATACACAAACGTATGGTATTGATTATGATGAAACTTTCTCCCCCGTTGCCAAAATTTCTTCTGTTCGTGTTCTTATTTCTTTGGCTGCTACTCTGGATTGGCCCTTGTTTCAATTGGATGTCAAAAATGCCTTTTTGCATGGGGATTTGCATGAGGAGGTTTATATGGAGCAACCACCTGGGTTTGTTGCTCAGGGGGAGTCTCCAGGCCGTGTCTGTAAGTTGAAAAAGGCATTGTATGGCCTCAAGCAATCACCGAGGGCATGGTTTGGAAAATTCTCTGAAGCAGTATTGAAGTTTGGTCTTCAGAGATGTCAGACGGATCATTCAGTATTTCACTTACACACTAGTGCAGGCTATATATTTCTTGTGGTATATGTAGATGATATTGTTATTACTGGAGATGATTCAGAAGGCATTGCTGGTTTAAAACAGTTTCTACAACAGCAGTTTCATACAAAGGATTTGGGCAAACTTCGATATTTCCTAGGTATTGAAGTTGCTAGATCTCGAACAGGTATCAACTTATCTCAGAGAAAGTATGCACTTGATTTATTAGAAGAGACAGGTCTCTTGGGTTCTCGACCAGTTGATGTTCCGATGGATCCAAATAAGAAATTATTGAAGGGTGAAGGTGAATTATTTGAAGATCCGGGCAGGTACCGCCGTCTAGTTGGGAAGTTGAACTATCTTACTATCACCAGGCCAGATATCTCATATGCAGTTAGTGTTGTTAGTAAGTTCTTGGAGGCTCCTCGGGTTTCACATTGGGAAGCTGTTACTCGCATTCTTCGGTATTTGAAGAGAGCACCTGGTCTAGGAATACTATATAGACCAAATGGACATCTTAGAGTCGAAGGTTTTACTGATGCAGATTGGGCAGGTTCTCCTTCAGATAGACGGTCTACTACAGGTTATTGCACATTCTTTGGTGGTAATCTTGTCACTTGGAAGAGTAAGAAACAAACAGTAGTGGCACGATCTAGTGCTGAAGCAGAGTACAGGGCAATGGCTCATACTGCTACTAAATTGACCTGGTTACAACATTTCCTTCAAGAGATTGGGTTCTCAGCTCCTACTCCTATTCCGTTATTTTGTGATAATCAGGCTGCTTTACATATTGCATCTAACCCAGTTTTTCATGAAAGGACTAAGCATATTGAGGTTGATTGTCATTTCATCAGAGACAAGATACTCGATGGAGATATATCTACAGCATACGTGAAGTCTGGAGACCAGTTAGCTGATGTGTTTACAAAAGCTTTGTGTCGGAACCAGTTAGAGTGTATTTGTAACAAGCTGGGCTTATATGATATATACGCTCCAGCTTGAGGGGGAGTGTTAGAATAATATATTAGGGTTTGAGGGTATTGTGGTCATTGTAATATTTTCCAAAGCCTATATAATAATGTGTGAGGTAGGCTACGTAAGACAATATAACGTGCCTCCTCTTTCTTTTCATGAAACCCTAATAACAGTATCTACCATAGAAGTATGATTGGCACGAGGCCTTGTTCCTCCACCTAAACGACCCCCACGACCTCGAGTAGGATGACCATGAAGTCTCCAACATGTTCCCCGAATATGCCAAGACCTATTGCAGTGTGTCATTGTCGTATCATGTTGCATTGGTTACTTTACTACCATCCCAACTCTTAAAATCACCTTTCGAATTGCGTTGAGATGCACCTACTAGAGCTGCCTTAGCTTGTGAAATGGAATGGAGCATTGTGCTACGACGACTCTCCTCATTCTGAACATATGAAAATGCCTCCCTCACTGACGAAAAAGGATCCCCACCCAAAATCTGAATGCGAACTGGATCATACTCCGAGTTCAAACCAGCTAAAAGCTCATAAATACATTCCTCTTCTATCATCTTCTTAATCTTTACTGCATCTTCAGCACACTTAGTCAAAAAATTCTGATAATGATCCAACTTTTGCCACAAAGCATGAAGTTTATGAAAATAAGTAGCTACAAACCAGTCACCTTGGATTGTTCCATGTATCCGTCACTTCAATTCATAAATTTGTGTTGCTTTCCCCATTTTTGAGTATGTTGGAGCTGCTGCATCCAAAACCTCTTTTGCCATGCGGAGAAATAAATATCCCTGACTAAACTTCAGAAACATAGAGTGTGTCAAAGCACACGGACTCTTATCAAAGAGTCCGAGTACTAACGGTCTCTTATCCTCGACTGAAGATAAGAGATAAACTTCTAGTTTGAATTGTAAACAAACCGGTTAGACTTAGAGTAGAACTCTAACTTGTTGTATCTCTTTAAGATTAGAATAGATTTGAATTATCCTTATCCTATAGTGTATTTCAAATTCTGTAAACACTCCTAGATACTCTTGTAACCTATTCTCTATATATACGAGCACAAGCAACTAGTGAATAACACGGTTGAACAACAATTCAGATATAAATCTTTTATGGTATCAGAGCCACTACAAGACTAAAAGTCTTTTTTTTTTTTTTTTCCTTTCCTTCTCTGATTCAATGGCCGAATCTAGTGTTACAGCTGATTCCACTTCTGCTCAACCACCTCCTATTTTTAATATGCCGCACATGAACCACTCTCCCTCTATCAAACTAGCCAAAGACAACTATATGGCCAGGCAGTTTCATCTTCTGGCGTATCTCCGTGGTCAAGATGTTTACGGTTTCATTGACGGCACGATTCCTGCCCCTGCTCAATTGATTGCAAATCCCGCTACTACTCCTGACTCTCCTGCCATGATTGCCAACCCAGATTACCTTTCCTGGTATCAAAAAGACCAACTTATCATCAGCGTCCTGGTTTTGACTTTATCCGATTCTTATGTATCCCATGCTGTTGGTTGCACCACCTCTCGTGCACTTTGGGAATCCTTGGAGAAGATGTTTGCTTCCCAAGTGCATGCTCGCATCATGCAGGTACATTTTCAGCTAGCCACCCTGTTCCTCTGTCACTGATTACTTTCATAAACTAAAGAATCTTAGTGACACCCTTGCTGCTTGTGGTCAACCCCTCTATGATTTTGAGGCTGTGTCTTTCCTGTTGGCTGGTCTTGGCTCTGAGTTTGATCCCCTGGTTACCTCTGTCACCACTCGAGTCGACCCCATCTCCCGTGATGATATTTACGGCCTGCTCTTAGCTCATGAGATGTGACTCGAGCAGCAAATGGCCACCACGGATCTCTCCAATGCTGCTGCCCATGTTACTGCTCGAAATCATAACCACTCTGGCCAGCGTGACCGCAGCTTCAATGCTGCCCGTGGTCGTGGTTTACCCAATGGCCGAGGTTACCGTAGTGCCTTCCTTGGTGGTCGTGGCTCCTCCTCTGGCCAACGTGGTCGTGGTCAACATTTTCATGGTGCTAGTTCATCCAGACCCCTCTGCCAAATTTGCAACAAACTTGGTCATTATGCCAGCACTTGTTACCAACGCTTTGATCAAGCTTCTCAGAATGAATCTCAATCCCCACTCGCCACCTCACTCATGACTTGAATAACCTCACCATCTCCTCAGATGCATACACGGGTCCTGACCAGATTTGTGTGGGAAACGGTACAGGTTTGTCTATAAACCATATAGGTTCTGCCCATCTATCGTGTCCAAATCGTTCCTTCATTCTTAAAAGCTTACTTCATGTTCCGTCCATTTGCAAAAATCTGCTTTCTGTCAGTAAATTCGCTCATGATAATTCTGTGTTTTTTGAGTTTCACTCTTCCTTTTTTGTTATCAAGGACTGCCGAACCAGGTCCATCCTCCATCAGGGTCCTCTTAAACACGGCCTATATCAGCTGCTGCCCTCTCTCACCTCCACTCCCTCTCCCTAATCTCTTGTTGGTGAAAGGACCTCCGCTGAACAATGGCACAAACGCTTGGGACACCATGCCCTCCGTACTGTGAAGCAAGTTATCTCCAAGTTTTCCCTTTCAGTTTTTCCAAATAAACTGGATGCTTCCTGTGCTTCCTGCCAGCAAGCCAAAGCTCATCAGCTTCCCTTTCCGGCATCTACATCAGTTTTTAATCGTCCTTTACAATTACTATTTTCAGATGTATGGGGTCCTTCCCCTGTAATTTCATCTAATGGAAATAAGTATTATGTTACTTTCGTTGACGCCTTTAGTCGATTTACTTGGTTGTTTCCCATTCAATGTAAATCAGATGTTTTCTCAGTTTTCAATAAATTTCTTCTTATGGTTGAACGTTTATTCAATACTAAAATTCTTCAAGTTCAAACTGATTGGGGTGGGGAATTTCGTTCTCTCAACACATTCTTTCATAAACTTGGCATCATCCATCGTGTGTCATGTCCTCACACCCATCAACAGCAAGGTTGTGTCGAACGAAAATATCGCCATATTATCGACACAACTCTTGCATTGCTTGCTGAAAGTCATGTTCCCAAAAGATTCTGGGATGAGGCTTGCCAAACATCGTGTTATCTAATCAATCGTCTTTCCACACCCACTTTGCAACACAAATCTCTTTTCCAAAAACTTTTTAATCGCAGCCCTGATTACAAGTTTTTACGAATTTTTTGTTGTGCCTGTTTTCCCAATCTTCGACCTTATAACCAACATAAGTTCGAATTTAGATCCCAAGAATGTGTCTTCTTAGGTTACAGCCGAAATCACAAGGGCTACAAATGTTTCCATATTCCTACTGGCCGTATGTACATATCTCGAGATGTTGTATTTCACGAATCAACATTCCCATTTTCTTCATACTCTTCAGCTCCTCAAACAGCATTGCAGCCTCCTTCCACTGTTTTACCATCATTCTTACCAATTCCTTCTCACTCGGTCCGTTCTCAGCCTATGGCATCCGAGACTGTTTCTCCCAGTCCTTCCCCACTTTCTGCCTCTAGTTCTACTTCCAGTTTCACAGAGTCTCCAAACACATCTCCTTCCCCAATCTCCTTGTCTCCCAGTCCCTGTCCTGCTCCCACTCGGCTCCATCTCATGGTCACCCGTGCACAGAATCACATTGTGCAGCCGAGAGTTTTCACTGATGGCAGAATCAAATATCCCATTTCCCGTGCTCTTCTGGCTATCTCCAATACCGATATTGCAGAACCTACATGCTATACAAATGCTGTCAAAATACCCGAATGGAGACAGGCTATGCAGACCGAGTTTAATGCCCTTCTTCAGAACCAGACTTGGACTTTAGTCCCTCCTCAGCAAGCTCACAATCTAGTCGGCTGCAAATGGGTTTTCAAAGTGAAACAAAAGGCGGATGGATCCATTGAAAGGTATAAAGCCCGGCTTGTAGCCAAAGGGTTTCATCAGCAGGCTGGTCTAGACTATGGAGAGACTTTCAGCCCTGTTGTTAAACCAACAGCTATTCGGACTGTCCTATGATCCGTGGCTTACTCTCGAGGCTAGGATATGCATCAAATTGATATTCAAAATGCATTCTTACATGGGTTTCTGGATGAAGAGGTATTTATGTCCCAACCACCCGGTTTCTCTCATCCTACTCTACCCCATCATGTTTGTAAGCTACACAAGTCACTTTATGGTCTGAAACAAGCACCACGGGCTTGGTTTTCCCATCTTAGCACCAAATTATGTGAACTTGGTTTCTAAGCTCAAAGGCAAATTCTTCTTTATTTATCCTTCAGAATACATCACTAACTATGTTTGTTTTAGTGTATGTTGATGATATTATCATCACTGCCTCTGTTCCAGAAGCAATTCCTGATCTTTTACAGCAACTTCGGACTTCATTTGCAGTTAAAGATCTTGGCAAGTTGAATTTTTTTCTTGGTGTGGAAGTTACAACATTAAAATCAGGTCTTCTTCTCTCTCAACGGCGGTACATTCTGGACCTACTCAAGCGTACCAACATGATAGAAGCTAAGCCTCTATCTTCTCCAATGGCTTCCTCAAGTTCTTTATCTGCCTTTGCTGGAGATCCAATGGAAGACCCTTTGTTATATCGCAGCACCGTGGGGTCCTTACAATATTTATCTCTCACACGACCAGACCTGGCATTTGCAGTAAACTATGTGTGCCAATTCATGCACAAACCCTCTAAACTTCATTGGCAAGCGATTAAAAGAATTCTTCGTTATCTCAAGCACACGTTGTCTCATGGACTACTCTTAACTCGATCTAATGTATCTAATCTTGAAGTTTTTTCCAATGCTGATTGGGCTGGATGCCCCGATGACCGCAAGTCAACTGGCGGATATTGTGTTTTCTTGGGTTCAAACTTAATCTCTTGGAGTTCTAAGAAGCACCCGACTGTATCCAGGTCGAGTACAGAGGCTGAGTACAAATCGGTTGCTAATGCCACGGTTGAATTATTATGGATTCAATCTCTACTTCGTGAGCTTGGCGTTCAGCTTTCTTCTCCCCCAAAGTTATGGTCTGACAACATTGGAGCAACCTATTTGGCAGCAAACCCGGTTTTTCATGCTAGAACAAAACATGTGGAAATCGACTTCCACTTTGTCCGAGATCTTGTTGCTGCCAAGACACTACAAATTCTATTCATTCCCAGCAAAGAACAAGTTGCTGATGTTCTAACCAAACCGGTTGCTTCAAATCGTTTTCCATGGTTTTGCTCCAAGCTCAATGTGCACCCTTCCTCGTTGACCTTGAGGGTATATGTTAAAGCACACGGACTCTTATCAAAGAGTCCGAGTACTAACAGTCTCTTATCCTCGACTGAAGATAAGAGATAAACTTCTAGTTTGAATTGTAAACAAACCAGTTAGACTTAGAGTAGAACTCTAACCGGTTGTATCTCTTTTAGATTAGAATAGATTTGAATTATCCTTATCCTATAGTGTATTTCAAATTCTATAAACACTCCTAGATAGAAACTCTTTCTATCTCAAACTCTTGTAACCTATTCTCTATATATACGAGCACAAGCAACCAGTGAATAACACGGTTGAACAACAATTCAGATAGAAATCTTTTAGAGTGTAATAACCAGGACATAAAAGTAATCCCTCTAGCATTCCTACTTATTATTTATCGTTGTTCCCCATTCCTGTGAGTGTAGCTAAGAGACTGGAGCGACTTCAACAGGAGTTTTTGTGGAGTGGCATGGGGGATTAGGCTAAATTTCACTTAGTAAACTGGTGTAGAATTTGCACTCCAATTAAGGAAGGTGGTTTTGGAGTTTGAAATGTAATTCAATTTAATCAAGCTTTATTGGGGAAGTGGGTGCAGAGGTTTGTTTAGGAGTGCGAAGCTTTATGGAGATCGGTGATTGATGTTAAGTATGGGAGTGTGAGGGGTGGCTAGTGTACTTTATCGGTGGTGGGGTCTTATGGTGTGAGTGTATGGAAGTATATTCGAAGGGGGTGGTATACTTTTGCTAAGTTTGTGAGATTGGAGGTGGGAAATGGGTATCATGTTCGTTTTTGGCATGATCTGTGGTATGGAGATAGGCCGCTCAAGCTCTGTTATCCAGTTTTGTTCAACCTTGCTCGTTTTCAAGACGCTTGGACGGTTGATAATTTGTCTGTGGTAGATGGAGTTGCTCATTGGAGTGTTCTCTTTACGCGTTATGCTCAAGATTGAGAGGTGGAAATGGTTCTTTCCTTTTATGAGCATTTGTATTCTAATGGATTCGACATGAAAAGGTTGACAGGTTGGTGTGGAATCTCTCTAAGAGGAGGAGCTTTGAAGAGAAGACTTTCTATAGAGCCTTAGCTAGTCAAGAGGTCGTCTCTTTTCCTTGGAAGAGTATTTGGCGTGTTAAGGCTCCGAAGCGGGTGTCTTTTTTGTGTGGACAACGGTATTAGGAAAGATTTTGACACATGACAACTTGCGTAGGCGTCATATAGTGGTGGTTGAGTGGTGTTGTATGTGTAAGAAGAATAGAGAATCCATTGATCACCGTTTACTTCACTGTTATGTGACACGGGCTGTTTGAAGTTTTTTCAATAGTTTGTTCGGGGTGGAGTGGGCCATGCCAAGAAGAGTGCTGGATTTGTTGAGTGGTTGGGGCACTTCACTGGGTCGTGGTCAAGTTACACAAATTTGGAAGCAGGTTCCCTTGTGTTGTGGGGTCTTTGGCGTGAGAGGAATGCAAGGCTTTTTGAAGATGTGGAATTACCGGTTTTGAAATTGTGTCGAAATGTGCTTAATATGTTATATGTATGTGTCTCTGCTCATAGCCCGAGTCTTATTATGTTTGCTGAGTTTTTACATTCATGTTCTTTTGTTTCCTCTGATTAAGGGCAATTTTGTATACTTCATGTGTGCTAGAGTTGCGCCCCTCTACACTTTCTAATAAGATTTTATTACTTATCAAAAAAATATATATAGCATGGCCAGTTGCGACCAAGAACGGTAATTCAGCCCATCCAACTTCACAGTTGTGATTTGGATAGTCAGATTTTCACTCTGGGAGGTCACCTAACTCTCTACCCTTTTCTTGTGAATTTCTGAGGTCTGATTCATCTCCGACATTTTCAAATCAGACAACCAATAAAATTGCTCCACTACACAATTGCCGTCAGCAAAATATTTAAACTAAACTAAATAACACATCATGTAATTAAAAAAGAAAAAAAAAAAGAAAAAGAAAAAAGAGCAGCATCTTTCTGTCTTTTTAAGTGCCTTCTCTAAACAACATGTTGTGCGCTTCCATATGCACAACTTGTCATTTGATTATGAATTGAATGACATGTTTTCTCCATGCATTTATGACTCATTCTAAAACTTCTTACAAAATGACGAGTCATTTTGTATTTCCTCCACGACCATTAAACAGGGCAGTTAGAAAAACTCACTACCGCATTAGAAATTCACATTTTCTTCAAAGATTGACTCAGATTAGGCCATTGAGTATCCTCACCAACATACAATACCCCTTCGACCACCCACGATAATCAAGAATGGGAAGCTTTGATCGGTGCAAGTTTTGCCTATGACGCTAGTGGCATAGACTCACCCGAGACACTTCAGGCTTTTCCGAAGAATCTCGAAAGTGGATCTTCTGTAGCCACCAGCACAGACCCAAGACCTAACATTGATAACATTCTGGGCGACACAAGCACAAAGCAAAACAACCACAACGACGCTCTGATACCAAGTTGTGAAATAAGCAAAGAAGAAGAAAAGGCCAAAAAAAAAAAAAAAAATTATTGTGTCATACGTTTCATACATTTACAGAGGTTTATATTGAAGAGAGATACATACTATCAAGGAAAGAAAGCAATGGCCGATTACAATCAAATAATTTTTTTTTTTGATAAGTAATTGCAATTTATTAAAAAGCGCAAAGGGGCGCAACCCTTATACACGGGAAGTATACAAAAGAATCCCTAAAAGGGACGAATAGAGAATAAATTTAAAAAGTCTACATAAGTAAAAACACTCAAACTATGATGGGGCGCTATCCAAAAATATAATGTATTGAGCAACCGCTTCCGTAGCTCCACCATAGATGTCTCTACATCATCAAACAGTCGAGCATTCCGCTCCCTCCAAATACACCACATCAAGCATAGATGAGCTAACCGCCAAGCCTCTTTAGCATGACCACACCCAATCGCCGCCCCCCAACTATTCAACAACTCCAACACCGTTCGTGGCATAACCCACTCAACCCCAAATAAAATAAGAACGTAGCTCCAAAGATCCTGGGCGACCTCGTAGTGAAGCAACAAGTGATCAATAGACTCCCCACTCTTCTTACATAAACAACACCACTCAATTACTATAACATTCCTCTTACGCAAGTTATCATGCGTCAATATTTTGCCCAAAGCAGCTGACCATACGAAGAAACACAATCAAATAAATTAAGGTGAATCAAATAATGATCTTCAACATTTAATCATTTAATTAATATTCTATTTCCTCACATGTGGACTCAAATTCCCCCTCAATAAATGAGATCCGACAAATAGAAAACTTAATTGAAATGGAAGGTGAATTACGTGTTAAATTACCACTTATCCCAAAACTAAATTGGGATAAGTAGTAATTTAACATGGTATCAGAGCCAAAGATCCTGAATTCGAACATTGACTCTGTCATTTACCTCCCATTTCTGTTAAATATTCTACGTGTTGAGCCTCAGCTATTAAAATTGAGTTTGAGCCAACACGTGAGGGGGGCTGTTAAAGTAGTGATTAAGTGATTAATTTTACCTCTTCCTATTAGCTTGAGCTTTTGGGATAAGTGGTAATTTAACATGGTATTATAGCCAAAAGTCTTGAGTTCGAACCTTATCTCAATGATTCACTCCCCATTTCAATTAAATATTCTATGTGTTGGGCCCTGCCTATTAAAAATGAGTTTAAGCCCACACGTGAGGGGGAGTGTTAAAGTATTGATTAAATGATTAAATTTACCTATTTCTATCAGCTTAAGCTTTTGGCATAACTGGTAACATGATATCAGAGCCAAAGGTCCTGAGTTCAAAGCTTGACTCTATCATTTACCTCCCATTTCAGTTAAATATTCTATGTGTTGGGCATCACCTATTAAAAAATAAATTTAAGCCCACACGTGAGAGAGAATGTTAAAGTATTGATTAAATGATTGAATTTATTCCTTCTTATGAGCATAAACTTTTGGGACATATGGTAGTTGAATATGGTATCAGAGTCAGAGGTCCGGAGTTCGAAACCTAACTCCCTCATTTACCTCCCATTCAGTTAAATATTTCATGTGTTGGGTCTCACCTATTAAAAGAAAGTTTGAGCCCACACATGAGGGAGAGTGTTAAAGTATTGATTAAATAATTAAATTTATTTCTTCCTATCAGCTTAAGCTTTTAGGACAAGTGGTAAATGGTAATTTAACATTACGGAGACAAGATTCGAACTCAGGACATCTACTCCGATACTATGTTCAATCACTACTGGTCTCAAAAGGTTAAGTAGATAGGAAATTGAAAATGTAGAGCCCGTTTGGCAAGCATTTCTCATATTTGTATTTGCCTTTTTTCCCATCAAGCTACAGTAGATTCAAGGACACCAAAGTCAAAAAGGTTCTGCATCTCTCTTAGTTTTATATTTTTAAAATTGCATCTCTCTTAGTTTAATATTTTTTTTAAACCCATCCATCTCAAATGCCGTCGTTGTTGTCGTCGGCCTCGCCGCGTTTCGCTGAACCAAAACCCTCCCCTCGTCTCTGACCCAAAAATCGGCCATTCGAGCGCCAGTCATCGAGAAATTGATCTTCGCCTTGGGCCCCCGCGGCGTCATAGGCCCAGGCCGCGTCCTCCACTGAGTCGAACGTCCCGAGCCAAACACTGGTTTTCTTCCACAGATCTCGGATCTTGGCAGCATATCGGCCCCACGGCCTTGCCGCATGTCACTGAACCAAAACCCTCTTGTCTCGGACCCGAAGATCGGCCATTTGAGTGCCTGTCATCAGAAAATTGATCTTCGCCCTGGGCCCCCACGGCGTCGTAGGCCTTGGCCGGGTCCTCCACTGAGTCGACCGTCCCAAGCCAGACCCTGGTTTATTTCCACGAATCTCAGATCTCAGTCGCGCGTCGGCCCCACGGCCTCTTCCGCACGCCTCTGGTATTTTTTACTGTAAATGCTAGGTTCGAAATGGATGAGTTTAAAAAAATATTAAACTAAGAGAGATGCAGAGCCTTTTTGACTTTGATGTCCTTGAGTCTACTGTAGCTTGATGGCAAAAAAGGCAAATACAAATATGAAAAATGCTTGCCAAACGAGCTCGTAATCATTTAATTAATATCTCAACATCAACATATCTAACAAAGTTAACTCCTTTCAAAAAAAAAAAAAAAACAAAAAACAAAAAAAAAAAAAGTTAACTAATGCAATAAACTTGTGACCTAATCTTCATTAAGCAAGTTTTTTACTTGATCAAGGGAGATATGAATCCATAGCAGTTGGTCAGGTAGCAAAGTTTAGTTTTGCCCAATGTTCCCCTTTGGAGAAATGACAAAGATGCCATGGTTTTGTAGAATTGTAGAGAAGAGAAATTTTCTTATTTCCTTTTTAATCTCATGCGATTACATTGTTTAAATAAGAGAAACCCTACGAACTAATATGGAAAGAAAATAGACAATACAATCAGAGAATGAAATATGGAAAGATCCATTATTTTCAACATATGGAAAGATCCGTTATTTTCAACACTCCCCCTCAAGCTGAGGCATAGATGTCTCGCATGCCCAGCTTGGATAAGGCTGAATGAAGAGTACCACTAGAAACACATTTTGTCAGCATATCTGCCAATTGTTCTCCAGTCTTCACATATGGTGTGCATATGATACCTTCTCTGAGTTTTTCTTTAATGAAGTGTCGATCAATCTTAACATGTTTGGTTCGATCATGTTAGACTGGATTATGAGCAATACTGATGGCTGCCTTGTTGTCACAATACAGTCGCATTGAGTCCTTGGAATCAAACCCAAGCTCTGCCAAGAGTATTTTCAACCATAATGTTTCACACACTCCTTGAGTCATTGCTCTAAATCCCGCCTCTGCACTAGATCTGGCAACCACAGACTATTTCTTGCTCCACCATGTAACCAAATTACCTCCCACAAATGTGCAATAACTTGATGTTGACCTTCGATCTGTAATCGAGCCAGCCCAATCTACATCCGGCAACCCGGTGAAGATTTCAAGTAGCGAAGAATATGATAACAGCTTCCATGTGAGGCTGTCGCGGAGAATGCATGAATTGACTCACCACACTAACTAAAAGATTTTGAACTTCAATGAATTTCATTGATGTATAGAAGGGTATAAATAGAGGACTAGATTACATGTAATCCTATCTAAAGTTTGAATTACAAACCTATCTAAAGTTTGAATTACAAAAACAGAATTCTAATCTATCTAAATTCAAATTCAAAAATACAGAATCCTATCTCTAGATGTTATCCATTAGTTAGAGATTATTTGAATGAGTCTTCAAGTGAAGCTGGACGTGATAATGAATCTGGACATGATGACTCTGCACGTGTATTAGATGAGCTGGCAGAGATATCGTTTACAGCCCCCCGCAAGCTGATGGGAACGGAACAAACTATAAGCTTGTCACGGAGAAACTGAAATCTGGCTGAACTCAGACCCTTAGTGAAGATGTCTGCAATTTGATCGTGTGTGCTATATTTGATGGAGATATCGCCATTGAGCACCTTCTCACGAATGAAGTGGTAGTCGACTTCGATGTGCTTCGTCCTAGCATGATAAACGGGGTTAGAAGCAAGTGCAAGAGCCCCAATATTATCACACCAAAGGCGTGGAGTAGCAAATAATGGAATACCAAGATCCTTAAATAACATTCGCAACCAAAAGAGATCAGTGGTGGCAATGGCCATGGCACGATATTCAGCCTCTGTGCTAGAACGTGCAACCACAGATTGTTTCTTGGCAGTCCAAGAAATGAGAGATGATCCCAAAGCTATGCCAATTCCCGTTGTGGAGCGACGATCATCCGAATTACCCGCCCAGTCAGAGTCACAGAAAGAATGAAGTGTCAAGGGTCCTTTGGTGTACCATAAGCCGTGGTCAATAGTGCCTTTGAGATAACGTAGAACACGTTTTGCAGCTGTCCAATGGAGAGTAGATGGGTGATGCATGTGTTGACATAGCTGGTTGACAGAAAATGCAATATCTGGACGTGTTAAAGTACAATATTGTAAAGCCCCCACTGTTTGGCGATAGGTAGTAATGTTTGTTGGAGATAAAGGATCACCATCAGCAGTGGACATTTTGGAACCAGCAAGGCATGGAGAGGAATATGGCTTTGCACCCAACATATTGGACTTGGATAGAAGATCGGAAATATATTTTGATTGCCTTAGATGTAAGCCTTGAGAAGAACGGACAGCTTGTATTCCCAAAAAGTAATGCAAGTTGCCGAGATCCTTAAGTTTAAAAACCTGTTGAAGCTGAGTAATAATAGAGGCAATATGGGATGTAGATGTGCCAGTGAATAATATATCATCTACATAAATCAATAAGTAGAGATGCACATTTCCGCGATGAAGTATAAATAAGTAGCTATCAACCGAAGAAGATACAAATCCAAGCTCCAATAATGTCTGAGAAAGGCGTGTAAACCAAGCTCGCGGTGCTTGTTTAAGGCCATACAAAGATTTGTGCAACCTGCAAACATGAGAGGGAAATTGAGGATCAATGAATCCTCTAGGTTGTTCCATAAACACTTCTTCAAGCAAGTGACCATGGAGAAAAGCATTCGAGACGTCTAGTTGACGAATATTCCAATTAAATTGCATAGCAAGGGCCAAGAGAACCCGGACTGTGGAAGGCTTCACCACGGGACTGAAAGTTTCTGTGAAGTCCACCTCACTTTCTTGATCAAAGCCCTTAGCAACCAACCTTGCTTTATAATGATCAATAGAGCCATCCTGCTTCTCTTTGATCTTGTAAACCCATTTATTCCGGATGATATTGTGGTTTGAAGGTCGAGGACATAAGGACCAAGTCTGATTTGCAATAAGAGCATCGAATTCATCACCCATTACAGCTCTCCATTCATGGGATTTGGCTGCCTCAGAGTAGCAAGTAGGTTCTGGTGGAAGAGAAACACTGGAAAGGGCACACAAAGGATGCTTGGTGGAGTAGAATGAAGTGTAATTAGGAAAGGAACGAGGTTGCAAATGACCTGTCTTAGATCGGGTGAGCATGGAATGAGTGGAAATAGGAGCTAAAGAAGTGTCGGGAGGTGGGGAAATAATTGGATCAGAGAATTCAACATGTTGGGAAGAATCTTGAGGAGAAGTATCCTGTGTAGAAGATGAAGAAATGATAGGAGAAGAAACCTGGAGAGCAGGAGACATGTCATGTAAGGAAGTATCACTCGGTAGAGGTGAAGATGAGGCGTGTAGTGCTGGAGGTGTATCGGTGTTAACAGGCTGAATTTGGACTGAGGATGAAGATGGAATGTTAGAAAAAATAGGAAAAGAAACAGAAGATACCGAACCTGGATACCGAACCTGGAGTGGCAGGAGAGAGGACACCCTTTTCAGCAGGAAATCTGGATTCGTCAAATACTACATGCCTTGACACATAAACCTTGCGAGAGACCGGATCTAGACAGCGATACCCACGGTGATTATTGCTATAACCCAAGAAAATACATTGCTTACTCCTAAACATTAACTTATGAGTGGAATATGGACGTAAAAGAGGAAAACAGGAACACCCAAAGGAACGAAACAGGGAGTAATCTAGACTTTTGTTAAAGAGTTTAAGGTAGGGAGAGACATTGTCAATTATTGGAGAAGGAAGACGATTTATGATAAAAACTGATGTAGCAAAAGCATCAACCCAAAATATGAAGGAGAGATGAGATTGTGCAAGTAATGATAATCCCATTTCCATAATATGACGATGTTTACACTCAGCCACACCATTTTGTTGTGGTGTGTGAGGACAAGAAATGCAGTGAATTATGCCATGAGTGACCAAAAAATTTTTAAATTGAGTTGACATATATTCCCCACCACCATCACATTGAAATTTTTTAATAGAACATGAGAATTGATTTTCCACAAGGATTTTGAATTGCAGAAAAACAGAGAAAACATCGGATTTATGATGAATGGGATACAACCAGGTGAACCTTGAAAAGTCATCAATAAATAAAACATAATAGGAACAACCTCCTAAAGAATTTGTAGAACATGACCAAACATCCGAATGGATGAGATCTAAAGGACACATAGAGACTCGAGGAGAAGATTGAAATGGAAGTCGCTTGCTTTTGCCGAGTTGACAAGGTTCGCAAACACCATTCAATTGTTTGACGCCACTAACCGGAAGAGAAAACTGCTGGAGAACTTGAGACACAATTGGCTGAGAAGCATGACCAAGGCGGGAATGCCACACAGCGGCAGACGTCTTGACACCTAAGAGAGCAGTCAAGGCATGCTGCTTATTGACGGAAAACGATTTCAACTGAATTGGGTAGAGACCTCCTTCACTCCGGCCTTCTAGGAGGGTGAGACCCGTGTGGTTGTCCTTAACAAAATAATGAGAACCATTGAGAATAAAGAAGCAAGCATTATCTTGACAAAATTGATTAATTGAGAGTAGGTTAGCATAAGCTTGAGGACAATGTAAGACTTTAGAGAGATGAAAAGAAGATTGAGGAGTGTGAAAAACCATAGAACCAGTGTTTTGAATTCTCAAACCTGTACCATTTCCCACTGCTACATCTTCAGAACCCAAATACGGCTGTTGTGAGGAGAGCTGCTCCAGGTTTGCAGTAATGTGCTGATTTGCAGCACTGTCAGCATACCACGGGTCATTTGTAGTATCTGAATTGGAGGTGGCAACCATGGCAGACAGCTGGGCAGGAGGATGACGACCTTGAAAGGCATGATCCATCCTATGAAAACAATCCAATGCTTGATGATACAATTTCCCACAGATTTGGCATGGTGGTTTGTCCGATGCTGGAGGAGATGAAGCTGTTGGGCGAAACTTGGGTGAAGAAGTGGCAGATTTGGGACCATTCCACCGTTTTCCAGGAGGTTTGGACCTACGGTGTTGAGGAGGAACAGTCGACTTGGAGGAGAACATGGCAAAATGGTGAGAATCAGCAGTGTTAGCAGCATTTTGGCTTTCCAACAGGAGCTCGTAAGAGAGCAATTCATCGTGAAATTCGATGAAGATAAGTGACTTGTAACGAGAAGCCACCGAAAGAGAAGTAACAACTGGGTTGAAGGAGGGATGAAGTCCACCAACCACATAACCGATAAGTGCATCATCAGTAACTGGTTGTCCAACAGCTTCAAGTTGAGCAGAAAATTGCTTGGCTGTTGCAAGATAATCAGTGCAAGACTTGGAACCTTGATGAAGACTCTGAAGTTGGCGCTGAAGATGAGAAATCCGAGTCTTAGAATGAGAGGCAAACCGGCTGGAGAGGGAATCCCAGACTTCCTTAGCACTAGTGACACCAAAGGTGGTCGACAACACTTTTTCAGAGAGAGTTGCATTAATCCAAGAACGAACAAATTGATCTTTCTTAGTCCAAAGACGAAAATTTGGACTGAGGGTAGCAGTAGCTGTCCCTTGATCATCCAGAACGTACTTGGGAGGGCATGGCTCAGAACCATCCACGAAACCCATCAAGTCGTTTGTCTTCAAAATAGGAATCATTTGGTTGGACCATGTGATGTAGTTGGGTCCTTCCAATTTGAAGGTCATAAGTTGGCCAATATTAGGCAGAATGAATGAAGAAGGAGAGTCGGCAGAGCTGGATGCCATGGATAAATGAGATAGTAAATGAGCGGAAGAAAACAGTGTGAAAAAGATCGAAAAGAAAAAAAGAGTGAGCAATTATGGCTCTGATACCATAAAAGATTTTGAACTTCAATGAATTTCATTGATGTATAGAAGGGTATAAATAGAGGACTAGATTACATGTAATCCTATCTAAAGTTTGAATTACAAACCTATCTAAAGTTTGAATTACAAAAACAGAATTCTAATCTATCTAAATTCAAATTCAAAAATACAGAATCCTATCTCTAGATGTTATCCATTAGTTAGAGATTATTTGAATGAGTCTTCAACTGAAGCTGGACGTGATAATGAATCTGGACATGATGACTCTACACGTGTATTAGATGAGCTGGCAGAGATATCGTTTACACAAACAGCATATGCAATGTCTGGACGAGTATGAGATAGATAAATCAATCGCCCAACCAGTCGCTGATATCTGTCCTTATCCACCAAGGGGCTTTCGCCACATTTGCCAAGTTTAACATTTACCTCTACTGGATTGTCAGTAGCTTTACACCCGAGCATTCCTGTTTCCTTAAAAAGATCGAGTATGTATTTTCGTTGGGAGATAAATATACCATGCTGACCTTGCTACCTCAATGCCCAAAAAGTACTTCAAAGTCCCCAAGTTTTTTATTTCAAACTCATTTGCAAGGCGAAGTTTTAAATTCTGCATCTCCCCATCATCATTGCCTGTCAAGACAATATCATCAACATACACAATTAAAGCTGTTACCTTTCCTTGAGAGGAATGCTTGATGAAATGTGTATGATCAGCCTGACTTTGTTTGTAACCAAATCTCTGCATAGCCCGGGAAAACCACTCAAACCATGCTCTTGGAGATTGTTTCAAGCCATACAAAGCCTTCTTTAGTTTGCACACTTTTCCTTCTGAGGACGAATCTTCCAATCTCGGGAGAATTTCCATGTAAACTTCTTCTTCTAGGTCTCCATGAAGAAATGCATTTTTCACATCAAATTGATGTAAAGGCCAATCTAAGTTTGCATCTATAGATAAAAGAACCCTAATTGAGTTCATCTTTGCTACAGGTGCAAATGTTTCCTCATAATCAATCCCATAGGTCTGGGTAAAGCCTTTTGCAACAAGTCTGGCTTTGTATGGTTCCACAGAATCATCGGCCTTATGCTTGATAGTGAACACCCACTTGCAACCAACAACCTTCTTTCCATTAGGTAATTTGACCAAATCCCAAGTCTTATTCTTGTGAAGAGCTTCCATCTCTTCATGCATCGCAATCTTCTATTTTGGATCACTAAGTGCCTCCTGTAGATTTCTAGGAACAGACACAAAAGACAATTTGGAGACAAAGAAACGATATGGTGAAGATAGATGTTGATAAGAAAGAGCAAAGTGTGAAGTTGTTGAAGTATTGAAATTTATCATGACTCATTAGAAAGCTCAAGCATTGTACTTTGAGGGATTGCGGGCTTATTTGGCAAGGGAGAGAAAATTCTCCCTCCCCCTCTTCACTTTTTCCAAAAACAATCAACTTTAAAACATTCTAACTTTAGCTGGAGGTCATGGGTTACGTCGGTTACTTTTATGTTGAAGCCAAATCATTCGAGTTTCGTTCGGATGTCTGTGTGGGGGATGGAGTGAGGCTAGCTGAGTGGAATAAGGGCCTCTTCAGGGCAGTGTTCCTGAATACGTTAAGTGTAGGATGGTTTAGGAGAGTGATGGAGGAACTGAAGCAGGTTGGGGAGATTCGGGATTTCTGCAGGACTTATCGGGTGGGTTCGACGGTGTTGATCCTGCAGCGGAGGGGGAACGAGCACGGTAGTTTCTTGGAACTGTCAGAGTATGCGTTTGGAGGTAGAAGATCGTCTGTGATGATACCAGAGGGAAGAGTTGGTTGTGGGTGGGCAAATTGTCTAGCGCAACTGAGAAGATTAGAGAAATCCCTCGAGAGAAAAGCCGCTGGGGGGAAAACAGGCGGAAATATACCAAGTGCTGCAAGAAAGGAGTTGAAACCGGCGCTTCGTGATGGCCGATCGTTTGCGGAGGCGGTGATAGGGAGCAGCAGTAAGCTGGAAAATGGAGAATCAAGTAAGGATAATCTGGGTGGTTCAGGAGAGCAATCCTTGTCGTTTCTGGCAAGATCGGAGAAGCAGCCGGCGACGAAGGAGGGAGGAGACTGTACAGCTATTGGTGGAGCGCATTCTGCGCTGAACGACCTGGTTGCTTCTGCGGAAGGGCAAATACAGCTGGCAGATTTCAAAAAATTGCTCGTCTCCATCCGTGATGAAGTTACAAGATGGCTGGATCGGCTGGAGTTGGGCCGGGTCATCGTAAGCCCAAACAAAGGTCAAACAGACATCGAAGTGGGTCAGGTTGCTTTGGGCTCTCCTGCGCAGGACCAACTAGGAAATAAGGAGAAAGGAAAAGAAGCAGCTGCCCAAGAGTTATGTGGAAGCCCACAGCTTACCTACAAGCGTCGGGTTCTACTTAGGCAGAAGATCCAAGCTGGGTCGACAACGGAGTCGGTGGAGGAAAAGGCCGAGCAAAGGCAGATATCACCGATGAGGTCGCTGGAGGTAAGTTCCGAGCTCGCCCTTCCCGGTTCTGGGTCTGGAAGGTTGGGGAGTCGGGATGCTGAGCATGCGGGGAGCTATATGGAGGATATTGGAGCTGGTTCAGAGGGGGACGAAGGGGTCATCGGAGGGTTGAAATCGGCCACAGAGGAGGCTACTTCGATTGAGAACCAGGTTTCGATAGTCTATAGTCCGGGACCGGCAGAAAATCAGGAGGAGGAGGAGTGCTTTAACAAGGGCAGTGAAAGTGGGAGGTTGGGTAAGCTCGGACTGGTTTCTGGTTTGAGTGGAGAGGCAGGAGACGGCAGGGAGGTGGGGGAGCAAGGGTTAGAAAGTCCGAAACAGGCAGAATTTGAGTTTGGATTGGGAGAGATGGCAGTACAGTGCAGGGGCCTAGAAATGATTGAAGTGAGTGGTAAGGTGGATGAGGTTATGAGTGATCTTGATTGTCGGGAGAAGGGTGATGGGGTTAACAGTTTAGCCTTGATGACTAGCACAGAGGAGAATCTGGGGGATATTGAGTTGCTGGAGGTTATGCCTTTGGTAGTCTTGGAGAAGGATTTAGGAGTGGAGTCATCGGATTGGGTGCTTGAGAGAATTAGTGGTTTTTGCAAAGTTGTTGGAATTTCTTGTCCAGGCCTTGAGGAGAAGATGATGGAATTGTTTAATGGTATTGAGGCACAACGGTTTTCTGATAGAGTGAGGCAAAACAATAATAGTAGTACTATGGGGAACCGAGGACACCGTGAAGTGAAGAGGTTAGAGTGTTCGGTGAATTATGATGGGAAAGGAGGTCAATCGTCCAGGTTGACTAGGAAGGGGAGGGTAGGCAATTGCTTATGCTGAAGCCAAAAATAATTTCTTGGAATGTGCGGGGCATGAATGAGTTTGAGAAAAGAACGAAGATTAGGGGGTTGTTGAGGGAATGGAAAGCAGACATTGTATGTTTACAAGAAACAAAATTGGAGTTTATTACCAGGGAGTTGGTTTATAGTGTTTGGGGCTGTGCTTATGTGGATTGGGTGTATTTGGGCTCTAGAGGGGCTTCGGGAGGTATTTTGTTGATGTGGGATAGAAGAGTTGTTGAGAAGTTTGAAGAGTATGTTGGGAGATACGTGGTAGCCTGTGCCTTTCGGAATGTGTCAGACTTTTTTGAGTGGGGTTTTGCGGGTGTTTATGGGCCTAATGATGATTGTGATAGAAGAGGCCTTTGGGATGAATTGGCGGGTGTGAGGAATATTTGGGAGATGCCGTGGTGTATGGGGGGGGATTTTAACGCTGTCCGGTATCCGAGCGAAAGAGGGGGGGAAGGGAGATCTACCCATGCTATGGTTGAGTTTTCTGAGTTCATTTTTGATCAGGCTCTCATTGATCTTCCCTTGGTTGGGGGGAGATCCACCTGGTCTAATTGCCGTTCGTGGTCCAGAATAGATCGTTTTTTGTTGTCTCCAGATTGGGAGGAGTATTTTCCTGAGGTTTCTCAAAGGCGTTTGCCTCGGGTTCTATCGGATCATTATCCTTTGCTCTTGGATTGCGGCATCGGTAGACGAGGCAGGGGGTCTTTTAAGTTTGAGAATATGTGGTTGCAAGTTGATGGTTTTGAGGAGTTGGTAAAGGGTTGGTGGAGATCTTATGGGTTCGAAGGGTCGCCTAGCTATGTGTTTGCTCGGAAATTAAAAGCTTTGAAATTTGACCTTAGAAAATGGAACGAGGAGGTATTTGGAAATGTAGGGGCTAATAAGAAGAAACTTGAGACTGAACTGTGTGAGTTGGATTTGATTGCAGAGGAGAGGCCGTTATCTGATGAAGAAAAAGAAAAGAGGGTAGAATTTTCCAGAAAGTTAGAGCAGCATGTCTTTCTTGAAGAGGTCAGTTGGAGACAGAAGTCCAGGGCTCTGTGGTTAAAAGAGGGGGACAGCAACACAAAATTTTTTCACCGTGTGGCTAACTCTCATAGAAGGCATAACATGATTGAGGCACTGGCGGTGGATGGTCAATTGACTGAGGATCGTGCAGTTATCAAAGATCACATTGTAGACTTCTACGCGAAGCTTTATAGTGAGCAGTATCAGTGGAGACCAAAGGTAGATGACTTATCGTTCTCTTCCATTGATGATATAGATAGAATTTGGTTGGAACGTGAGTTTGAGGAAGATGAGATTTGGGCGGTTATTCAGAACTTCAAAGGGGATAAGGCTCCTGGGCCTGATGGTTTCTCTATGGCTTTCTTTCAGAAGTGTTGGGAGATATTGAAGAATGATATTTTTGCGGTGCTGAAGGAGTTTTACTCGACCGGTAAATTTGAAAAGAGCCTTAATGCTACTTTTGTGTCGTTGATTCCAAAGAAGGCCGGAGCGGTGGATATCAAGGATTTTCGTCCTATCAGCTTAATAGGTGGTATGTATAAAATCATCTCTAAGATTCTGGCTAATAGGTTGAAGGTGGTTTTGGGGAAGGTTGTTTCTCAGTCTCAGAATGCTTTTGTAGAGGGGAGGCAAATTCTGGATTCAGTGTTGGTGGCTAACGAATGTGTGGATAGTAGGATTCGTTCTGGAACTCCGGGCATAATTTGCAAATTGGATCTGGAGAAGGCCTATGATCATGTCAATTGGGATTTTCTGCTTTACGTTCTAAAAAGATGTGGTTTTGGGGAGAAATGGGTTGGTTGGATTGCTCATGCTATTTCTACTGTTTCTTTTTCCATCAATATTAATGGGTCGCCTTCAGGGTTTTTTCGTAGTTCTCGGGGTCTTCGACAAGGGGATCCTTTGTCTCCGCTCTTGTTCGTGATGGTGATGGAGGTTTTCAGTCAGATGACATATGCAGCAGTGGATAGTGGGCGGCTATCGGGTTTCTCAGTGGGATCGAGTTCCCAGGTTGCCATGAAGGTTTCCCATTTATTATTTGCGGATGATACGTTGATTTTCTGTGATCCGGTTGTTGATCAGGTCCGAGATCTGAGGTGTTTGTTGCTTTGTTTTGAAGCAGTTTCTGGCTTGAGAATCAATTTATCCAAATCTGAGTTGGTCCCGGTGGGAGAGGTAGAGGATGTCGAAGAGTTGGCTAGTATCCTTGGGTGTGGTGTGGCTTCGCTTCCGATTAAGTATTTGGGCCTTCCGTTGGGTGCTAAATATAAAGATTCTAATATATGGAACAATGTTATTGAGAAGATGGAAGCTAGACTAGCAGGGTGGAAGAAGGTGTGTTTATCTAGAGGGGGGAGGCTTACTTTGATTAATAGCACTCTCTCTAGCCTTCCTACGTATTTTCTTTCTCTTTTCCCTATTCCTGTGGGTATGGCTAATCGGATGGAGAAACTTCAGAGAGATTTCCTATGGGGTGGTGTTGGTGATGAATTCAAAATTCATTTGGTTAATTGGCGTACGATTTGCTCTTCAAAAGCTTCGGGAGGGTTGGGAGTGAGAAGTTTGGTTAGATTCAACAAAGCATTGATGGGTAAATGGTTATGGAGATTCGCTATGGAGAGAGATGCTTTTTGGAGAAAGGTGGTGGAGGTTAAATATGGTAGTTCGAGGGGTGGTTGGTGTTCTAAGGAGGTTGGGGGTTCTTATGGGTTTGGTGTGTGGAAAAGCATTAGGAGGGGATGGGATGACTTCGTTGTGCATGTGAAATATGAGATCGGGGATGGCTCGAAAGTCTTGTTTTGGCATGATGTTTGGTGTGGGGATATTCCTTTGAAGATCCTCTTTCCTGAGTTGTTTCTTATTGCTACAAGAAAGGATGCTTGGGTGGAGGATATTATGCAGAGACAAAATGGCACCATCTCATGGAATATTTTGTTTGCTCGTCCGGTTCATGATTGGGAGGTCGTTGCGGTTAGTAGGTTCTTTGGGATTTTGTACAACTTCAAAGTTAGTAGCGAGGGAGAGGATAAGTTGTATTGGGTGCCAGCCCGTAAGAAATCCTTTGAGGTAAAGTCCTATTATCATTTGTTGTCGAGTCATTCTCAGTTCTCCTTCCCATGGAAAAGTATTTGGAAAGTTAATGTTCCCCCGAGAGTGGCTTTCTTTGTTTGGACGGCAACTCTAGGGAAATCTTTAACTCTGGATAATCTTCGTAAGAGAAACTTTATCGTAATGGATTGGTGCTATATGTGTAAATCCGCTGGAGAATCCATCGATCATTTATTTCTGCATTGTATGATGGCTTCTGAATTATGGAGGGTTCTCTTGCAACTGTTTGGGGTGGAATGGGTAATGCCGAAGTCGGTGAAAGATATGTTGGGGAGTTGGAGGGGCCAGAAGGGTAATCGGACCTCGTTACAGATTTGGCGCATGGCTCCGCTGTGTTTGATGTGGTGCATCTGGAGGGAACGGAATGATCGCTGCTTTGAAGATTGTGAGACGGGTTTGTCTAATCTGAAGAGAAAGATGTTGCAAGTGTTGTATATGTGGAGGGATAGAATTAAGACTATACATGATTGTTCCTATTTTGATTTCTTAGACAGTTGTTCTCTTTCCCCTGTTCCTTAGGGGTTCCTTGTATACATCCTGTGTACTTTGGGTTGCGCCCCTTTGCGCCTTTTCAATAAATTTTACTTATCAAAAAAAAAAAGAAACAAAGTTAGAAACTAGATGGTGTGTACATGACCTAACTCCTTTGCGTTGTACAATGGACAGATTTGTATCATTGACAACAGATATTACAGAATTCATATCAAAAGTAGATGGAGTAGTACTTGAGCCCAAATCAGATGTTTGGCATGAAGCATCAGGAATGGTCTTAGCTTTCTGGCGTCTGGAGTAAACTCCCAACTCTTCCACAGGTGGTGCAGATGGCTGATCAGTAGGTTCAGTTGGAGACTCATTAGTAACCTGTTATTGCTCTAGCTTTGGCATAGGAGTAGGGACAGGTAACGGAGTCAAAAAATCCTTCAAAAACTCATTTTCAATCTGACTCTTCCCCTGAAGAGGAGTAGGGGTGGACAAGAAGAAAGATTGTTGCTCAAAGAAAGTGACATCCCTAGAGACAAAGTATTTTCTGGATGGAGGGTGATAGCATTTGTACCCCTTTTGAGTGGGAGAGTAGCCAACAAAGACACATTTGAGGGATTGAGGGTCTAACTTACTCCTAGTAGGACCATTAATATGGACGAAGCAAACGCGACCAAAAACTTTTGGAGAAACACCTTTGGCAGTATAGAGAGGTGGGGACAACACCTCGAGGGGTGTTTTGAAATCTAGTACCCGAGAAGGCATCCGATTGATGAGATATGTAGCAGTGAGTAAGGCATCCCCCCAATAAGATTTGAGAACATGCGTGTCAAGCATAAGGGAACGAGTTACCTCTAACAGGTGCCGATTTTTCCGTTCAGCCACACCATTTTGCGGCGGAGTATCAACACACGTGGTTTGGTGGATAATGCCTTGTTCGCGAAAAAAGGCCTCGAGATTACTAGACATATATTCGCCCCCATTGTCTGAGCGAACAATTTTAATCGTGGCATTGAATTGAGTCTGAACCATCTTATAAAACATTTGAAACACAGAAAACACATCACTTTTGTCCTTTAGCAAGTAGACCCATGTGGTCCAGAAAAAATCATCAATAAAAGACACAGACCACCGATAACCAGATAAAGAAACCACTCGTGAAGGACCCCACACATCAGTCTGAACAAGAACAAAAAGTGCATCACTTTTATTGATACTAGGAGAAAAAGACACACAATGGTGTTTTGAAAGTTCACAAGTTTCACATTGAAACTTCGAAACATTATTATGCAAAAATAACATAGGAAACATGTGTTACAAAATTAAAAACGAAGGATGCCCTAAACATTGATGCCAGAGCCAAATTCTAGCTGTCGAGTCATTTGCCTGAACTGTATGATAAGCCTGTATGAGCCGACCATGTGTGTCGGGCTGAGAGTCCAGATAGTATAGGCCATCCTTCAAGCTACCACTGCCAATCATCTTCCCCGTGGCTAGGTCCTAAAAGAAGCAATAGTAAGAATAAAAGATTACACGACAATTCAGCTCAATGGTAATACGTACAATGGATAAAAGATTAGCAGCAAGATTAGGGACATGAAGGACAGAGGCCAAGGTCATAGAAGGGGTCACAGAAACAGATCCTTTACCCGATACTGGCGACAGAGAACCGTTAGCTATTCTAACTTTGTCTCTGCCTGAACAAGGATTATATGACGAAAATAAAGGAGACATACCAGTCATATGTTCAGAGGCACCGAAGTCGATGACCCACGGATCATTTGGTGGAGTAGCATATGCATTCAGAGCAGTGGCCAAATTACCTATAAGAGTGGAGGATGATGCTGTAGTAGTTGGTGTGTCCAATCGAGACATAAGTCGACAGACTGCTTCTACCTCGTCTTTGCTCAGTCCCCCTATATCTATAGTAGAAGAAGAAGTATCAAGTGTGGGAGTGGTTGTCTCAACTGTAGAAGTATGATGGGCTCAAGGTCTAAATCCTCTACCTGTGCGACCTTCACGACCTCGGGTAGGATGGCCCTGAAGCTTCCAACAAGTCTCCCGAGTATGTCGTGACCTATTACAGTGGTCACAAAATAATTTGTCTTTATCATCTGAGGTCGCATCTGCTGTTCTGTCCCTATCTCGAAATCTGGAACTGTTGCTCGGAGTGCGTAGAGTTGCACCCACAAGAGCGGACTGAGACTGTGAACTGGAATGAAGCATAGTGCTACGACGACTCTCCTCATTTTGAATGTAAGAAAACACCTCTTGTAGTGATGGAAGAGGCTCCTTTCCAAAAATCTAAACCCGCACAAAATCATACTTTCTGAATTTAAACCACCCAAGAACTCATAAATGCGTTCTTCTTCAATCTCCTTAATTTGAGTGGCATCAACAGCGCACATAGGCTGCAAATTCTGATAATGATCTAACTCCTGCCATAAACTACGGAGCTTATGAAAATAAGGGGCTACTAGTGAATCACCTTGCGTGAGGCTATGGATCCGACGCTTCAAGGCATACTTCAGTGCAGCATTCCCTACGCCACAAACTACGGAGCTTATGAAAATAAGGGGCTACCAGTGAATCACCTTGTGTGAGGCCATGGATCTGACGCTTCAAGTCATACTTCAGTGCAGCATTCCCTACTTTGGAATATGTCTGAGCAGCAACATCCCAAACTTCTTTGGCCGTATCGAGGAATAAGTACCCTGACTGATTCTGGTTGCATTGAATGCAATAACCATGACATAACTGTGGAATTTTTTGCTTCCCACTTATCATAAGCGGGATCATTGGGTTGCGGTTCTTGAATTCTGCCATTCAAGTATCCCATCTTCCCTCTGCTCTTAATATATAAAAGAGCTGATTGTGACCAAGCAAGATAATTGAGCCCATCCAATTTGACAGTTGTGATTTGGAGAGTTGGATTTTCACGAAGGAAGGTCACCACTTGACTCTCTACTCCTTTCGTTTGATTTGTCTCCGACACTTTTGAATCAGACATCCTACCAACTCTAGTGCTCCAACACAACTTGTGGACTAAAAAAAAAAAAATTCCAAGAAAAAAAGGGAACTAGAAATTTTTCATTTTGTAATCAGAATTTTTTTTTTTTTTTTTTGCTAAACGGCAGGTCGTTTAGGCATACCTGTAGGTTGTTGTGGTGCCGAGCTGCAGGTTGTACAGAACGGTGAAGGCCTGCTGAACGACATGTCGTTCTCAACAGTCACAGAACGACTTGTCATTCAGTCAGGTATTACAGATGCGTTTGCCGTCGCCAGAGATCCAGGCGCCGCCGATCACGTACTCCGGTAGGCCTCAAAAAGACTCCAGATCAACCCAGAAACCGCCGAATCAGCCAGGAGGAACTACCTTGTTCACAATCGATCCATCAAACACTGTGATGGATCGAGTGAACTCACACCGCCACTGTTCCACGGAGTACCAGCGCGGAGAACGTCGGTGGGAACGCTAGTACTGGCTCGGAGAACGCCGGTGGGAACACTGGTACCTTCTTTGAATCAGTCGACCTAGATTCTGGGGCCCCGCATCAATTTGCACACACAAGGAGAGGTTCGCACGGATGCGGGCAGTAAAAAAAGGAGGAACAAACGAAGAACTAGAGAAAGAAAACAAAAGAAACAAAGAACCCTAACGTGGCTCTGATACCATGTAGAATTGCAAAGAAGAGAAATTTTCTTATTTCCTTTTTAATCTCATGCGATTACATTGTTTAAATAAAACCCTACGAACTAATATGAAAAGAAAATAGACAATAAAATCAGAGAATGAAATATGGAAAGATCTGTTATTTTCAACAGGTTGTGGTAGCAAAATTTGGTGAAGGTCATGTGAGAGACTTGGGTTTTAGTCTTCCTCAAAGTTCGAATATCGCTCTCCTCCTACGAAGAGCAAAAACCATTTGCTACTGCCTAGCAACTAGGATAAGAGAGATAGAGAGTATCCTGCTGAGGCACCAACTCTGCCTCACCAACCAGTTAACGTGAAACAACCATGATCTTCTGGTCTACTTAGCATGTTGGACCTAAAGATGGATCCATGCGGAGGTGTTGGGCTCAGTTATACCAAATGTCATCACTAAGAAAGTTCATATTAATGCGATCATTTAATAGTAAACGAATCAACCATTGTCTTTGAACAAACATGTCATATATATATATATATATATATATATATATATATATATATATGTTCCCACCATTACTTAACAGCAAACTGCCCGGGGGAGGGGGGGGGGGGGGGGGGGGACAACTATTTACACGTAGAAGCATTCCTGTGAATTTATCATTCTTATGTCTATGACAAAGCTTCCACCTTTCTTAAAGATAGTTCTGGAGGAAGATATCATAGGGTGCCACATGGTAGTCTGTAATGAAAACATGGCCTGAGACAGCAACCTATGCATGGCTTTGTTCGTACTCAGAGAATTGACTTAGTGCAACAAATACGAAAACCAAAGTTTCCTTGTAATCAATGGATCAAACAATCAGATTCATTAAATTCAAGAATTCAGTCCTAGTCATCCTAATTTATTAGGCTCATTCTCATCATCTGTTAGCTGCCACCAGAGTCCACACCACAAGATATTTAATATTATCTAAATTTGTAACAGATTTCTTTTCCTTTTTAGAAT
This sequence comes from Alnus glutinosa, assembly GCF_958979055.1. Lineage (NCBI taxonomy): Eukaryota > Viridiplantae > Streptophyta > Magnoliopsida > Fagales > Betulaceae > Alnus > Alnus glutinosa. The sequence goes on from NC_084888.1 coordinate 28,987,012, forward strand.
ATAATAGCTGGGGAGGAAACAAATGAATCAATAACAAAAGACATACATGCATAGCACACACAGACGCATACAGAAGCACACCAAGATAAGCGTACCAGGATCCCATGGTCAAGAATGAGGATATTGTCCATGTTCAAGACCATGGAAATGCGGTGAGCAATTGTGATCACTGTCATGCCTCTGCATTCAGTAGACATGGTATTTTGTATTACTGAAGCGGTTTGAGTGTCAACACTAGCCGTGCACTCATCCAAACACAGTACCTGAAATCATATTACTGTCAGTACTCTATTTCTCTTATATTATACCCCCTCCCCATCCCAAAAAAATTAAAAAGCAATACACACACACACACGAACACAAACACAATAATTTCTAATAAACTACTTTCTATACAACATACATCACAACCCTCCTGTTATCTTTTCCACATGTTTATCACCTTTCTTTCTTTCTTCATTGTTTTGCTAGAAATCAAATCTGTTTCAATTTCTCATGGATGACAGAGAGAATAGGAACATATACAATTAGAAATTAATGCAGTCTGTGGACAACAAATGCACCCCCATAGGAGAGTGATTAGGATGTCCTAATGAAGACAACTGACATAAATTTACCATGGCACTCAAGCATGCATAAATTATTTTAAGTAGAATGTTGTCAAAAAAGGAAAGGACCAACATCTCTGGAATGTAATGATTCAACTGAAGCTACAATTATTACCAGGCTAGAAAGGTATGCCGGATTTCTGTTGCAAAATCGAGGAGTAGGGATAGACATCTAGGATCCACGGAAAAGTTAATTTGGTTCTTTATATTTACTTTGAATGATGCAAGTTTGAAGAGAATATTTCCCTAAATCGTCTATTACTACACTATAAATAAATTCAATATTAAGTGCTTTTCATGCTTAGATGAAGTCATCCTAGAACTTTCTACTTGAAACTAAAGTATTTAGATAGTGCTGGCACCCAATCAGAAAGATATGACCTTCGTAGACTTGAGGAGTGCACGTGCAAGGCAAAGCAGCTGCCGTTGCCCAACAGAAAATGACATCCCAGCTTCCTTTATGTGAACATCTAGCCCTCCAGCTGCTTCTACTTCATCCTTGACATGGCATTTCTCTAGAACCTTCCAAATCTTAAAGTCATCACTAACCCGGAATGGATCTAGATTATCCCTAGAGGTTTGAAACAAAACAGTCAGTGTAATCATATGATAATGATATATCTGAAAAAGGCACAACATAAATAACATAAATAACAATGATATATCTGAAAAAGGCACAACAGCCAAGAAATTATATCTGATGAAAATATATAATCAACAATATTGCACAAAAAGTATAACAATGATTATTGTTATAACATAAATAACAATGATATATCTGAGAAAGGCACGACAGCCAAGAAATTATATCTGATGAACATATATAATCAACAAAATTGCATGAAAAGTATAAAAAACATTTCCATGGATTACCTTAATGAACCGTCAAATAAGAATGGACTCTGAGGAACAACGGAGAAATGTGAACGGAGATCTCTAACAGGAACATCAGCTATGTTTATCCCATCCACCAAAATACATCCACCACATATTGGTGTAAGGCGGAAAAGGGCATTCAAAACACTAGATTTTCCTGCACCTGTTCTTCCAATGATTCCAACCTGAAAAAAGATGAAGGGGAAAATGCAAACGATGTGGTAAGAATAATCCAAGCAAAGGATTTGAAGCCTTAACTGAATTTAATCAAAAAATGCGAATCCTGCACAAAACTGAATAATCATGATCTAGCTAAATTATATGCACCTACCTGCATCCCTTCCACAATCGTAAAAGAAATATCATGAAGTGCATCTGGCAAAGATGGCATGTATCTCAAAGTAACATTTTGAAATTCAATCAGTCCTCGACTTGGCCAATCTGGATTCAAGGATTGGCATCCATGCAGTTCTTCTTGAGGAATGTCCATATACTAGAGAGAACATAACCAAATGTAAGTAATCAGAAAAGGAAGTATCTATGGAAGTCTATCATAGTACCTGAAGAGCTCTTTCAACAGAAACCATTTCCTTCTCTGTTTCAGTAAAACTTGATAAAAAGCTACCCAACAAAGTCACAATTGGGGCTGCATAGGAAAGAGCCAATCCTACCTGTAAAAGAACACAGCAGTTTCCATTTTCTTCCATGTTTAAAGTATGCAAATTACTCAAGTACAACAAAAATTTAGACTTCTATCTAGTAATCAGAATATTATAGGTAGAAGGAATTGAAATGCATAACAAGGAGCAGAATAACGTACCAACCCTGGGGTGCCGAAACTAACTGGTAAACCACCACGAGATCCAATAACAGCCATCATGGCAACAAATGAGATGATAAATGCTGCTAACAACTGGAAGAAGATGACTGGTCACCATTGTAGTCACAGCAGGCAATAAGTATTATCCTAAACTACTAAGCATATGGCATAAAAGTTGACTTTTAAGCGTCCGATCACAATCCTCCATTTTGAAAAGTCAATACCAAGTTATAACTATCAACCTACATTATAAGCACATATTTTTCTCAGAATGACTCCTGACCATAATGTTTAACCATTCTTAAGTTCAGTACTGGAAGTGTAATATTTAAAAGGTGTAGTAGAAGTAGCCAGTTTCAAGACATTTATTACAGCATCCAAAGATTATTGAATTCTTCAAAGAGGATAATCTCTATGGGACATGGAGTATTTTCTAAAACGAAGCTTCAGATCATGGAACCAGCCTAATGAATCAAATTTCAGAGTAAAAGAGTTGTTGACTGTATTATATCAGATGTCATTAAACAAACTGTCATGAAGTCATTTCAATTCTTGTGATATACCTGAAGACGCAGGGAAAGCCACAAACTTGCTGTCAATTCTGTGTAAGAAGTTTTCTGGTACAATGTAACATGCTGAGTGAATGTGGTGAAGAAAAACTCCTGCCCAAAAGAAGCATTGATTAATTCCAAGATTTTATAGATGTGATTATCAGCATTAATTGATGATCATAATCAATACAAATAAATGTGAAAACAAGATTGGCAGAGTAGCTCAATAAAATAGGGGAAACATTTTGTTTTAATAAAAAGGAACACAAAGAACATTAAGTACTCTTTGCATTGGTAGACTAGAGCAACACAATAAATTTACCATACCTATGATAACTATGATTTTTATAATTGTAAGATTAATTATATATAAGTAAAGGAAATCTAATAATTTTACTGTTAATATGATAAAAATAGAGAAGCCAGCCACTCTAGGGTTGACCTCTCATAATCTTTTTCACATTCTCTCTTTTTCTCTAGTTGTTAATACCACATGCCATCAAAACACCAATCCAAAACCCTAACCCTAAAGTCATTATTTTTTCTCATCTTCTTTCTTTTTCTCTTGTTTTTCTTTCCTAACTTTCTCTTCCAAACCCTAAAACTTTCACTACCCCAGATGAACCCGATGTCCCAGTCAGAAGAATTTCCAGGTAGAGTTGAGCTCTCTATACCTTTCCATATTTTCTCTCTCTAGCCGTCAACACCCAATAATAAAGGTATGGCTCCCACATGTCAGAAAAAAATATTATTTCATTTATGTAAGGTATTATACATAGTGGTTTTGCGTAAGGCAAGGCCTGAAGACAATGCCTTCAATCTCTTGAACCAAATACTGCAAGCAGGAAGGCTGTATGAGCTGTCTGCGTTTCTCTATGTTTTCTTTGAGAATATCCTCCAAACCCTCAGATTTTAGCATGTTGAATGTAAATTACTGTACATTTTTAAGCCTACGGTACCACTATTACAGTAGCAAATATAAAACTAGCAGAACATTGTACAAATGAAGTACGAAAAAAATTGAAGGGACATTTACCATAATATATAAATTGCTCTAGTTTTTGAATCTGTAGTTTGAACACTAATAACTAGTCCAAGATCTTCTATTGAACTCCAAAAGAATCCAGGGTTTGAAGAATTATACACACATTTTTTGAGCATATAAAACGTATTTGTGCCTCCAAGCGTGTTTTACTTTTTTTTTTTTTGGTCCCTTCCAAGTGACTGTTTTTTCACCACATAACGCCATTAGACTTGAATGGACAAAATACAAATATCTACCTCAGACTTGAATGCCCTTATAGTTGATGACCCATCCAGTGTTTCTGTGAAGGATGCATATATGGGAGAACGAGAAACACTGTCCAGCCTTCGCAGTTCCCGTGATGTTGACCTGTAGAAGAACTGAAGAACTTCTACTAAGTAGACAGCTCGCTAGTCCAAGTTTAATTCTTTCCTTGTATGGACAACCAATATTAATATCATAAAGTTCACAAAAGCATTGAAATCAATTCCTACGGATTCATAATATGCTACAAATAATTGTCATCCTCAATAAGTTCTCATTTTTGAATCAGCAACCAGTATGATTCCATAAGAAACTTTAGAATGCATCACATATTGTCATAATCTCAAATACTGAAAAGTTACTGTTAAAACAGAATGTCCTCACCTATATGGGGATGTATTTGAGCAAGCATGGGCGCACCTATATGACATGATTTCAAGCTATTTACTAATATAGAGACCTACCTGAAGCTTGCTGTAGATATACCAAAACGGCAACAGCAAGAGCAAGAAGTAGACCTACAGTTATACATAAAACCGTTGAATAACATTATAATCTTAAATAGTTAAAAATGGATTTTCAGAAGAGTACACAAGCAAAGTGGACAAATTTTATGTGTACCTGTACATATGACAAAACTACAGCAATCCCCAGCAAGCCAACAAAATTGGCCAAGAGAATGTTGAGAATAAATGGAAGAGAGTCATCAATTGTATAGAGATCAGAAGACAACCTACATATAACAAAAAAATATTAAAAACACCAATAAATAAATAAAAAAAGAAGAAGAAAAAACCGTATGGTGTATACATAAATTTCTAGAATCATCTCCTGAAGACATGTTATCTAACCTGTTGAGTATCCTTCCACCTGGTGTCTGATCAAAGAATTGGACAGGTGCATTGATAAGCTTATAAAGCAGTGTGTTATGCACCTTAACTGCAGCTCGTAATCCGCCAAATGCAAATGAGAATGCCCTCACCAATGTAAGAAAGGAATTTATGATACAAAAGATGGAGAGTATAACCTGCAAAAACAATTACGAAGTCAAAATCAAAACAGCAAAACAAACATTTCAATTACAAATTCCCAGAATTCTATTGTGCATGCTCTCTTCAACAACGAAATATTATTGTGAAGGGAAAAGCAGATATGTAGCAATGTCTAGACTTTGTATCCGCAACACACTGTCCCTTCCACTCCCAAGTCCCGAGCTAGTGAAAACTAACACGCCCAAAATTAAGATCAATGATCTCCATTTGCGGAATCTCAAGGTACTGCAGCTTAAGGATCTGTTGACTGAGATTAGCATCTTCCGCTAGATAATCCATTTATATTTTGACTGCATTTCTATAAAAACCATCAGATTTATCATTTCTTAGTCATCTTCTTAAACTCTGTTCAAGCTTTAGTTCTGACATTTACTTGTACAATCAGTTGAAAAGGAAGGAAAAAAGTAGTTTTATTTTCCTTGATGATTAATCGATTCTGTTACATCATTTATATAGAGAAGTGATACAATCTAATATAGAAATATAATCAATGAAAAATAAATGGAAATAAACTCAGATCAGCCGTTTAAGAAGTTTCCTTCTTCAACACTCCCCCTCAAGTTGAGGCGAAGATGTCTCACATGCACAGCTTGCACAAGAAGGAATGAAAAACGCTATTGGATACTCCCTTCATCAAAATATCAGCCAGTTCCTCCCCTCTGTTCACATAAGGTGTACAAATCAACCCCGCACGCAATTTTCCTTGAGAAAATGTCTATTTAGTATGAACATGCTGGATGGGACTATGAGTAATAGTAATCACAGCCTTAAAATCATATCCAAGTTCTTTCAATAGAATCTTCAAGCATAATAGCTCATATCCCATGGGTCATGGCTCAGAATTCAGCTTTTGCATGAGATCTAACAAGTACTAACTGTTTCTTACCACACTAGGTAACAAGATTTCCTCCCACAAGAGTGCAATAACTCGAAGTAGATCTTTGATCCGTGACTAACCCAGCCCAATCTACGTCCGTAGAAGCTTCTACTTTCGGATGATCATGTCAAGCAAACAACAACCCTTTCCCCGGTGAAGATTTTAGATGTCAAAGTATTCTGTAAACTACTTTCATATGAGACTCTCGGGGTGAACGCATAAACTGACTCACTGTGTTGACTGCATAGCCAATGTCTAGACGTGTGTGACAAATATATTCACATGCCAACCAACCGTTAATAGCTCCCTTTATCCACCAAAGGGCTCTCATCACTTTCTTCTAACTTTCTATTTTGCTCTACTGGATTGTCAATAGCCTTACAACCGAGCATCCATGTTTCCTTGAGCAGATCAAGAACATATTTTGGCTGGGAGAGGAAGATACTATCTCACTCTTGCAACATCAATGCCTATAAATTATTTTAAATGGCCTAAGTCTATTATCTTAAATTCACTGGCCAGATACTTCTTCAACCTCTATATTTCCTCATTATCATTTCTAGTCAACACGATATCGTCTACATAAAAAATTAAAGCAATTACATTTCCCTCTAAAGAAAGTTTGAAGAACAGTCTATGATCCGCCTGACTTTGTTTATAGCCAAATCTCTGTCTAGCTCAAGAGAATCTCTCAAACCACGACCTTGGAGATTTATTCAGTTCAAATAGGGATTTCTTCAATTTACATACTTTACTCTTAGGGATTTCTTCAATTTACATACTTTACCCTTAGCTGAGGAGAATTGATGTAATGCCCAAGAAGATAATTAAAAGGTTTATTGTAGTTAAAATGAATTAAACAAGAATTTTTCTTTTTGATAAGTAAGAAAAGATTTATTAAAAAAAGCGTAAAGGCTCCCCTAGGCACACAAGAAGTATACGCCAGAAACACCCAAAGCTAACCTACAACAACCAACAAAACCAATAGAAAAAACACCCCAGAACCCAAGAAAGAACAACCAAACAACCCACAAGGAGCCCAACCAGAGTTACAAGAGAAAACTAAACGCCCAAGAGACAACCCACAACCCACCAAAGCAACTACGAACCCTACACAACGTGGGCCTATCCTTTCCTACGCCTGGAGGAAGCTAAACCGTCGCCATAATTAATGGAGCTTTGCAAATTCAAAAGATCCGTTTTGCCTTTTGACTTTTGGAGTGCTAACATTTTCTCTCTCAAAAACTATTCCTCCATGACGTCCCGAATAGCCAAGGCCTCCTCAAAAGCACCATCCAAAGCCCAATCCAAGGGCAAGCCATCCCAAAACTCATTGTCCTCCTCCCAAACCACAATCTCCCCATTATGATCAAAACCAACAAGCCAATTGCGAGATAGGGAGAAACCATTTCCTTCAGAGGAATAAGGAGTGAGACAACCTCTCGAGGGGGATGAAGGTCCAACCATCCCGACCTTGGTGACCTTCTGCGGCGATGTGGGATTAACTGGCACCTTCGGGCGAGGGTTGAGAAATCCCTTCCTAAGACCTTGCTTCACTAGTGGCTCTACAGCCTTCATCATTGGCGACTCAACAGCCGTAATCATCTTAACAGAGCAGCTAACAGTCATCTTCACGGCTTCCAGAGAATCATAAATTAGCTCCTCATTCCACTTCACAGATTGCCCTTCCCTTAGCACCTTCGCCCTCCTGTAGTAACACTAAAAAGGCTTAGAAACCACCATGGAGAGGGGAGAACGCAGCTTCTCACCCAACACAGCCGCTCTAGCGAGAGACGGAGGGGCAAACCTGGGTTGAGGAATCTAAAGCGGCCTCAGAGGAGAGAACTTAAACACAAGAGCCGAAGGGCGAGCTGGAGAAGAAACTAGAGCCGCCGGAAAAGTAAGCTCCAGTGCCGGCAAAAGGGGAAACCCAAATTTTTTAGAGGCTGATGACGCCAGACCTGCACCTTCTGTGGCTACTAGCGCATCACCCACCAAACCTTCAAGAGGAGACCAAACCAAAAACATCCCAGAAGACTACTCCGGCGTCGTCTCCGGCAGGGATCTGGACGGACGGGTAGCTTTAGGTTTCGGCCAAAAACAAGGCACGCGGAAACCTAAATGTTTAGGTTTCCGCGTTAGAAGTAATAACATAGGAGTTTTGCTTAAAAGCTTGTAGAAAACCCAATTTTTTAGTGTTTCTTTGAACTGGGAGGATTCTTGCTCGAACAGGACTCTAAATTAGCAATAAAATACATTTCAACTAGTCTCGTTCCATTCCCGTTCCCTTTCCATTCGAATGGGCATCAAACAGAATGTCTCGTTTCAAGTTCATTCCATTTCCGTTCGAACGGGCATCAGACAAAATGTCTCATTCCAAGTTCGTTCCATTTCTGTTTGAACGGGCATCAGACAGAATGTCTCATTCCAAGTTCGTTCCATTCTTGTCCGAACGGGCGACAAATGGGTGTCTCATTTTCAGCTTGTTTTTAGGCCGTTCGAATGGAAAATTAATCTATTAGAATAGGGAAGGCCTGAGAACACTATATAAGGTCCAAAACATGAATTTTCAACTCCCTCCCTCCCTCTCTCTCTCTCTCTCTCTCTCTCAAGCTCTCTCCTAGGGTTTGCTCAAACCCTAGGTACTGATTATTGGAAGCCTCCAAAGTGATATCTAACACCGGGAACACGATCCTTAGCATTAGGGCCTTGATTTCATCTAAGAATTCGAGGTAAAATCAAAAACCCTATTTTCTTCTAAAGTTGAGCTACATTTGTGAATGTAGTGCATAATGTTGGTAATCTCTTTAAGGTTTCTACTTGTTGGAGAATCCTAAGCTACGGGTGGGAGTTTCGTGAACCAGACTTCAATTCTACAGGGTAGTTTGAGGGAAGGCCCAAACCCTAGTTTCTCTAATGCTCCGTCGGAAAATGTTTTCAGGAAAATCATTTTTTGGGAAAATGTTTTCCGCTGAAAATATTTTCTGACATTTGGCGCGTACAGAAAATTACAAATATTTTTTATATTTTCATTCAATCGTATTAACCCATAAAAATCAATTTTTATTCACAACATAAAAATACTAATAGAAAATAATTTTATTTTTTTTTTTAGAAAAAAAAAAAAAAAAAAAAAAAAAAAAAAAAAAAAACCCCTAGTAAATTGATTTACGAAAATTGTCTGATGGAGGACTGTCGATGGTTCGGTGATGGTCTGGCGATGACTGACGGTGGCTTGGTGGGGGTTTGACGGTAGCTCCGGGGGTGGCTTAGTGGTGGTCCGGCAATGTCTCAGGTGAGGCTTGGTAGTGGTGGTACAACTGTGGCTTGGTGGTGGTTTGACGGTGGTTTGGTGGTGGTTCGTGGTGATTTGGTGTGGCTCAATGGTGGTCCAACGATGATCTGGGGATGGCTTAATGGTAGTTCAAGATGGCTTGGTAGTGGTAGTCCAATGGTGGCTCGGTTGTGGTTCAGGGTGGCTCAGTGGTGGTTTGGGGTGGCTCGGTGGTAGTCCCAGGGTGGCTCGGTGGTGGTTCGAGATGGATCGGTAGTGGTCCGAAGATGGCCCAATGTTGGCTTGGTGGTGGTCCAGCAGTGGTCCAGTGGTTTGAGAATGAGAGACTCAAACTCGAAAAATAATTTATGAAATTTAAAAATGTAAATCATTTTCTGAATGATTTCTGAAACTAAAGAAGCTTTTTTACTGAAACCGAAAATATTTTCGATTTAACTATTATTTTTGGTCGCACCAAACACTTGAAAATACGAAAAACATTTTCCAGAAAATATTTTACACCAAAACAAACAGAACCTAAATGTATAGATTGGGGTTTTTGTTGGAGTTTAACCCTTAAATATATCTATGGGTAAATGTTATTGGCTAGTAAAGTGTCGAGTGGAACCCTAGATTTCTATGGATTGCCCTGGGAGGTTGATACTTGTAGTGTTCAAGTATCCTTGGGGTATTTAGAGTTAGAAATGTTATGAGTTGAGTCTAAATGTGTATTTGCAATATGAAATGTAGTGGTGCATTGCAAACTTGAGTTGGGGATCCTCCTCAAGGATGTCAATCGGTAAGAGGTAAGTATTTGTACTTGCAGAGGATGATACTACCATTTGAATGTTTTAAATGTTTTTTTAAAGCTTGGTGAGTTTTCTCTTCCTAAGTAAAAGGAAAGGAGTCTTAAATAAATTTCTTTAGTATGATTTGAATGTTTAAATTCGAGCCAATGATATGTTTATATATTACATGATTTGTGGTACTTTGATGATTTGATTAATATTTATGATATATGTTTTGATGAACGTTTATGAGATTTATCATGTTTATGGGTGTTAAAGATATGATGAACACTTTGAGTTAAAATATGATATTAATTTATATGTTATGTTTTGAAATATGATACAAGTAATAAGAAATGTATTGTGCATTATATTTGAGATATGAAGTTAAATGTCATATGTGCATGAAAGTAAAAGTATGAAAGTTTAAGTGTGACGAGCCGAGAGGAACTTCACAGTGAGATGCGTGGCCTCATAGTAGGGAGGGATCTCTAGCTGTCCAGCCAAAAGGGGCCAGGGCGGTAGGGTGGGACTTTCCGTTAGGGAGCGTAGTCTCATTTGCAAGGAGGATTCCCCGGTGGGGGAGCCTAAGCCCCCACCCGTCATCAAAGAATAATGTTAAGAAAATGAATATAATGAAATGGATGATGAGTCGGGAGAAACTTCACGGTGAGATGCGTGTCCTCATAATAGGGAGGGATCTCTAGCCGTCCCACCAAAAGAGGTTAGGGCGGTAGGGTGGAACTCTCCGTTGTGGAGCGTAGTCTCATTTGCGAGGAGGGTTCCCTGGTGGGTGCCCAAACCACACCCATCATCAAGTATATGGCTTAAAGATAAGACAATAGAAAGAAATGAACGAATGGGGTCATGTATAATATTACGATATATGTATGATGTTTTATGATATGATTTACGAAGGATCTCACTCTAGAGGTATTAGTATGCACATGCTACCGGCAAAGGCAATGGGGAGTGTGTATATCACTCCATCCGCTACTAAAATGTCTCTAAAGGTGCTATAAAGCCAAGAGTAGTTATTATTGTAAACTCGTGGAATGAAACATAAGTCGGCTCATTTCGAAAAGTCAATGGGTTTTACTCGCTAAGAATTGTTGACTCACTCATTTCCGCCTATGTTATTGTAAAATTTCACGATTGCATAGATTATATTGATGTTGCAGGTGCTAAGGATGTTGAAGAGGACCCGGTAGCTAAGTACTTGGGTTTCTATGATTGAGGCCATGGGTCACCTTGGAGTCTATTTTTGTGGACTAGACTCGTCAATCCTTCTTTTGTGTACATCATTATTGGGCATGTATATAAACAGTTGTGATGCATATGGCATGTGTCGTATGCGACACTTTTGTATAGCCACAGTGGTATTATGTAATGACAGTTAAACTTTATAATCTAGATGTTTAATGGCAGCTATGTGGTGTTACTTCATGTATTATGTTAGATGTTTTCATTGCCAGAATGTAATTTCTAATATGAAATGTTATGAGATAATAGGTGCAGGTATGTGTAAGCATAGCACGCGCGGCTTGTATAAAAAAACACACACACTTCATATTTATGAGATAATAGGTGCATGTATGTGTCAGCATAGCATGCGCGGCTTGTATAAAAACACACACACACACACACACTTCATATTTATGAGATAATAGGTGCAGGTATGTGTCAGCATAGCACGCGTAGCTTGTATAAAAATACACACACACACACAATTGAGGACCAAGAGGAAAATCCATGTATACTTCTTCCTCTAGATCTCCATGAAGGACTGCATTCTTCACATCAAGCTGCTGAAGTAGCCAATCAAAGTTTGCTAGGAAAGAAAGTAGAACTAGATAGAATTCATATTTGCTATTGGGCGAACGTCTCCTTATAGTCCATCCCATAAGTTTGAGAAAAGCCCTTTGCCACCAATCGGGCCTTATTCTTTCCATTGACTCATCAGCCTTATGTTTCACTGTAAACACTCATCTGCATACAACCGCCTTTTTTCCACTAGGCAACTCAACCAATTCCCAAGTGTTATTCTTATGTATAGCTATCATCTCTTTCTGTATCGCTTTCCTACATTTTGGATCACTAATTGCCTCTTGTAAATTTTGAGGAATAGACACGGAAGATAATTTGGATACAAAGGAACGATATAAGAGTGAAAGATGCTGATAGGATACAAACTTAAATATAGGATGTTGAGTACAAGATATAGCCCCTTTACGTTGAGCAATAGGCAAATTCATAACATCAACAACAGGTATTGAAGAATTTAAATAAAGGGTAGAAGTACTATTGGCTAAGCCAAGGTCAGATGTTCGGCAAGTAGCATCAAAAATAGCCTTACTTTTTTGGTGTCTGGAGTAAACTCTCAGCTCCTCCACTAGCGGTGGCTCATATGACTCTTCAGTAGGAGACTCATCAACAAGCGGTTGTTGTTTGCCATGCTCTAGCACAGGAGCGGAAACAAGTAAAGGAGTACGCATGGAAGACTTCTCTTCACTTGGACTCTCCCCTTGAAGAGGTGTGTGTGGATGACAAATATGGGTGCAACTCAAAAAAGGTAACATCCGTCAAGATAGAACGCTTTCGCAAAGGGAGATGATAATGTTTATACCCCTTCTGAGTAGGGGAATAACCCACAAAGATACATTTGAGAGCACAAGGATCTAATTTTCCTCGAGTCGGACCATGAATGTGAACAAAATAGACACAGCTAAATACCTTTGGAGAGACACCTTTGGAAGTAGATAAAGGTTGGGACAACACCTCAAAAGGTGTTTTCAACTCTAAGACACGTGAGGGCATCCTATTGATTAGATATGTTGCAATAAGTAAGGCATCACACCAATAGGATTTAGGGACATGCATATCAATCATTAAGGACCGAGTTACCTCAAGAAGATGTTGATTTTTCCGCTCAGCAACTCCATTATGTTGGAGAGTATCAACTCAAGTGGTTTAATAATGCCATGTTAACGAAAAAGGGTACCGAGAGGCATTAAATTTTGATAGAGGCATTAAATTGGGTCTGAATCATGCAGTAAGATATCTAAAAGCAGAGGACACCACTTTTATCTTTTAACAAATAGACCTAGGTGGTCCGAAAAAAATCATCAATGAAAGATACAAACCACCAATGACCAGATAAAGAAACCACCCGTAAAGGACCCCAAACATCAGTATGAGCAAGAACAAAAGGCGCATCGCTTTTAGTTATACTAGGAGAAAATGACACCCAATAATGTTTAGCAAGTTCACAAGATTCACACTGAAACTTAAAAACATGACTACAAAAATAAGGAATGAAACATACGCTGCAATAACAGAAAAGAATGATGCCCTAACCGCTGATGTCAAAGCCAAATTCTTGTTGCAGAGTCATCTGACCAAATGGTGTGATAAGCTTGTGTGAGCCGACCTTATGTCATTGGCTGAGAATCCAGATAGTACAGACTATCTCTTAGGCTACCGCTGCCAATTATCTTCCTCATCACTAGGTCCTAGAAGAAACAATAATATGAATAGAAGGTGACTATAGTTTAACTCACGCGTAATACGAGCAATGGACAATAATTTGGCTACAAAATTTGGTATATGAAGGACAGACAACAATGACATGAAAGGTGTGACAAGAATGGAGCCTTCACCAGACACTAATGATAGAGAGAACATCAACTATGCCAACCTTGTTCCCTATCGAAACAAAAATTATAAGAAGAAAATAAGGAAGATATATAAGTCATATGATCGGAGGCCCCTAAGTCAATGATCCAAGAATCATTAGATGGAGTAGCATATGCATTTAGAGGCGTGACCAAGTTACATGTATGGGCAAAGGAAGATGTAGTAGCAAATTTTTGCTGTCAAGACATAGGCCGACGAAGTGTATACCTCTTCCTTGTTAAAAATACCAACAAATGTCTCCAATCGAGACATAAGCTGACGAAGTGTGTCTAGCTCTTCCTTGCTAAGAACACCAGTATCGGCAAAAGTATAACTACAATCTGGTGTGGGAAAAATCATCTCTACCATAAAAGTATGATTGGCTCGAGGCCTAGTTCCACCTCCTGAGCAAACCCTTCGACCTCTTGTAGGACAAACACGGAATCTCCAACAAGTCTACCAACATCTTGAGCCTCATGTATGGAGAGTTGGATTCTCACTATGGGAGGTCACTTGACTCTCTATCCCCGTTTTGTGAGTTTCTGAGGTCTGGCTCATTTCCAACATCTTGAGTTTAGACATCCAACCAAATTGCTCCAGTACACAATCAGATTCAACACTGTAACAAGTATGAATGACTAAAACAAGAAAATCATATAATAGAAGTATATACCGATCCCTCTTTCTTTCTTTTTACCTCACTGAACGACATGTCGTTTTGAGGCTGTGTTGTTGTCCTCAACTACTCCTCTAAATGACATGTTGTTTTGCCTTCCACTATACGACGTGTAGTTTGCCTTGCACCAAACAGCCGGAAGCTTAGCCTCTCCAACAACGTGCAGTTTACACCCCAGGAAAAAAAAAATAACGATTTTTTCGTTTTTTCCCTGTAGAACACTGTTGTGGTCATTCTTAGAAAAACGCACTGCTGTCACCGAAAAATGCCAGACGTGCGTATAGAACACCCAGAACACGCCGCCTGACACTCTAGCATCCAAAAAACAAAGAACACAAAGACAGCCAGGGCACACCACTTTTGGTTGTGGCAAGAGGAGAGGAAAAAAACCACTGTGCTTCGTCCACCACTGGAGTACACAGAGAGACACTCATGAGACACTGAGCACAACTCCTGTAGCGTCTACAACCCTGCCATCAGCATTTGGATGACACAAGGGTCTTTAATCGAGTCTATGGTCTCCTACCACCACTGACGGACTCCAATCTCCTAAGATTCTAATGCTCTGATACCAAGTTGAAAGAGAAAGAACAAATGAATGAAGAAGGGGGGAAAAATAGTCTTATTTTCCTTGGTGATTAATCGATTGTGCTACATCATTTATACAGAGAAGTGATAAAACCTAATATGGAAATATAATCAATAAGAAATAAATGCAAATAAAATCATATCACCCGTTTGAGAAGTTTCTTTGTTCAACACAATCAAACATAGCTTCATTACTCATTTCAAAATTTTCCCGCACGAGCACAAAGTTAAAAATCCTACACACAATATACAACAATTCAGAATGAAAAGAAAGGCCTCCAGGACAATCCTAGGGTGATAGTCTGTAGCTTACCCCTATGAAGTGGAGGCCCCTTATATAATACACAAATAAGACTCGGTTCCCATTTCCAGTCCATAATACACCTTGTCATTCTTCTGTTTATTCGTGTTTTAATAATTATTTGCTTTGGATCTCATATTGTGATAAGGACAAGGTAAAAACTGACTCAACATCTGCCAAAAACATCCACATAAAAAGCAGACAGCTTGATCTAGGGACCCTTGTCAAATTGCAATTATATGGAAAAGTGGGGGAAGTTGAATACCAGATAAAAGGAGGTGGAGTATTCTGACTGACCACTTCCTGTTGTTGTATCAACCCAAAACGATAGCCACAGATCATTCCCATTACGAGAAGCTTGCATTAAAATTGCTGACAAGCATATTACAACAGTAATAAGCCAACCAGAAAATGCAGCATAATTCCTGCAAGAGATAATAATGAACAAATTTTATGGAACCGATAAAATGTTCAGTGAGAAATTTATCAGGAGAAAAGCCATAACAAAGTGCAGTTTCAAGATACTGTTATCTCCTATAAGCAGGAGAAACTATTTTTACTCACTCATATACAGTAAGTTCAACTCTGCCCTCTTTTCGTTGCTCAACTTCAATTATCTCTTGTGCTTCCTCCGACACACCAACAGTATTTTTTTCTAGGATATTTAGTTTGACTTCAGAATTAGTATCCACGCTGGACTCTTGTCTTTGAATGTGCAAATATGTATCAAATTCATTTAGTGGAGAGAATGCTGAATATGATGAAGCTGACAAGTCAGCTGAACTCCCCACCCACTTCACATTTCCTTTTTCCAATACAACCACCAAATCAGCACAAGATATTGCCTGGGGAGTGAAGAAACACAAAACAAATTTCATTTACATATTGACTGCCATAAACCATACAAACTTAGCCAGGTTAACTTCTGAAAACTAAAATCAGAGAAACTGACCAATGATCACTAAATCAGATGACATGAAAAATAATTTTCCAAAACACCTCTACTCAAGTATGTGCACTGACCAAATTGACAGAGGCAAGAAATTTTCTGGACAGACATTCATGATTTAAGGAAAAAAAAAAAGGCTAGGAAACATATTCAAATTGAAAAAGAACAGCACAAAAAGTGACACAATCTAACCACATGGGACGTATACCGGTGAAAAACAGCAAAAATAAAAAACACTGAAAAATGGAGAAGAAAACAAACGGGCTAATCCCTAAAATTCAAATATCCAAAAACTCCACATGGAAGAGGAAAGAAAATAGCTTGTTGCCACCAGTTACTCGTGGATTTACAGATCATGCTTCATTTTAGCTCGTGTTGCCCAACAACACAAGTGCATCAATGTCATTCCATCATACTTCATCATCTAGCTTTTGCAAATTCTGTAAGGAAAACTCATGCTAGACTGGAAGCCAAAATTTTCATTCAACGAGACAAACTCTACTATTTGTATCTTGCCTGTTTGAACAATAAACTGAATCAGTGAAATCTAGCTTGTTTCTAGATTAATGGACACATTGTAGGTACTAATAACCTTTTTTTTTTTTTTTTAATAAGTAATGTCAATTCATTAATAAAGCGCAGAGGAGCGCAACCCTAATACACATGAAGTATAAAAGAGAACCCCTAATAGGAACGAACAGAAAATAAATTTAAAAAATCTGCGTAAGTAAAAACACTCAAGCTAAGATGAGCAGCTACCCAAATATATAACATGTTAAGCAAACGCTTCCATAACTCCAACATCGATGTCTCTATATCTTCAAAGTATCGTGCATTCCGCTCCCACCAAAGACACCACATTAAACACAACGAAACTAACTGCCAAACTTCCTTAATTGGACCATACCCAAACGAAGCGCCCCAGCTAGTCAACAATTCCAGCACCCTTCGTGGCATAACCCACTCTACACCAAATCAAGTAAGAATGTAACTCTATAGATCGCGAGCAACTTCGCAAGAAGATGTTCAATGAACTCCCCACTCTTTTTACACATACATCACCACTATTTTTTGATAAGTAATAATTTCATAAAAAAGCGCAAAGGAGCACAACCCTAGCACACAGGAAGTACACAAAAGAGCCTCTAATCAGAGGAGATAAACGAACATGAAAGTAAAAAATCAGCAAACGACATACGACCCGGACTATGCGCCGACACCCACAGATATAACATATTAAGCACATTTCTACAAATAGCCTCAACTGTAATCTCCACATCCTCGAAAAGCCTAGAATTTCTCTCACGCCACAAACCCCACAAGACACATAAAGGAACCTGCTTCCAAATACGGATGGTACGACCACGACCTAGCAAAGTGCCACAGCCACTCAATAAATCCAAAACATTACTAGGCATAACCCACTCCACCCTGAATAAGCTATAGAAATAACTCCAAACAACCCGTGCCACGTCACAATGTAGAAGAAGGTGATCAACGAATTCCCCATGCTTCTTGCACATAACACACCACTCTACCACCACAATACCATACCTACGTAAATTGTCATGAGTTAAAATCTTTCCTAAAGCAGCTGTCCAAACAAAGAATGCCACCCGCTTCGGAGCTTTAACACGCCATATACCCTTCCAAGGAAAATAGGCCGCCTCGTGACAAACTAATGCTTTGTAGAAAGTCTTCACTTCAAAAATCCTCTTCTTAGAAAGATTCTACACTACCCTATCGACCTCTCCGAGCCGAATCCAACTAGAGTATAACTGTTCATAGAAGGATATCACCATCTCCACCTCCCAATCCTGAACATATCACGTAAAGAGTACATTCCAATGAGCCACACCTCCTACCACAGACAAATTATCCACCACCCAAGCATCCGGAAAACGAGTAATAGAGTACAAAGCCAAATAGCACAACTTGAGAGGCCTGTTCCCACACCATAAATCATGCCAAAAGCAAATATGAGACCCCTCACCCACCTCAAAACGCAAGTATTTAACTAAAGTATCCCACCGCCTTCGGATAAACTTCCAAACACTCACACCATAAGACCCCGTCACCGGTAAAGAACTTCAACCTCCCCTCACACTCTCATACTTCACCTCAATCACCGATCTCTACAACGCATCACATTCCTGCGAAAACCTCCATATCCACTTCCCCAATAAGACTTGGTTAAATTTAATAATATTACGGACTCCCAAACCACCAACCTTGATTGGAGAACAAACCTGATGCCAATTGACTAAATGAAATTTAGTCTCATCCCCCATAAAACACATTTAGGGGTGCTTCGGCCACCCTAAAAATCCCTACAGGGGTGGTCCAGCCACCCCCTTAACCCCCCTCCTTTTTCTTTCTTTCTTTCCTTTTTTTCTTTTTACATACTTCACCCATGGAAAGACAATTTGGACATTTCAAGTCCAAAATATGCACATACGTGTCATGTGCTCTTTTTTCCATCCATTTTAACAAAAACAGTTAACTGAGTGGTCTGTGTGTGTGTGTGTATATATTTCACAACTAACCATATGTACAATAAATTTCTCTCACAAAACATTCTTCTTATCTACCAATTGCATATCAATCTAAATAAAATGTTTACTTAACTCATGTAGATATATTGAGAAAACCATAACGTTTAAAGGGAATCACCTGAACATTATGCGTACAAAGTACACGCGTGTGTTGCTTCATAAGAGGACCCAGAATTGCATTATATAAAATCCGATGAGCAACCTGAGCATCAACTGCACTGAGGACATCATCAAGCATAAAAATATCGGAGCCATGATAAATAGCCCTGTTCATAGCACAAAGTTACAAGTTGTAGTTTGAAAAGAATCCCATATGAAATTTCAAAGAAAAAAGAATCAGGTAGTTAGGAAGCTAGCTAGAGTGGGCATGGAAGATGTTATAACCTCGCCAAAGCAAGACGAGCTCTCTGTCCACCTGATATGTTCACTCCTTTTTCTCCAATATAAGACATGTCTCCCCCAACCATTAACGAAATATCAACATCCAGTGCACATGCCTGTAAAGTATCTGAGTATCTGCTCAAGGAGTAGAAAAATATTCATGTATCTATAGTTGTCAATGTGGATAACTACAATTTTCATGATTTCTGATTTTTTAGGACTTAGAACAATCGAAGATGAGAAAATAAGATGTGCAAATAACAACATCGAGATTAAATGGTGAGGGAAAAGAAAATATGTATTGTTGATAGAATCAGAATAATTTTAATAAAGTCAATGAAGTCAATATATCAGGAAAAATCGACCATCCAGACATTCATTAGCTACCAGAATTCGACTATATAGACTTTCCTTAGTTCCCGTTGAAGATGCGGGTGATGTAGAAAGTTTGGCTCCTATTATTGGTTGTAGAGTGGCATCTTTGCCAATGAAGTATTTGGGTCTTCCCTTGGGAGCTTCGTATAAGGCTACATCTATTTGGAATCGTATTGTTCCATGTCGTTGGGCTAGTTGGAAGAGGCTTTATCTATCTAAGGGAGGTAGGTTGACTATGATAAAAAGCACTCTTTCCAACTTTTGTCTACTTATTATTTGTTCCTTTTCTCCATTCCTATAGGAGTGGCTAATCAGATTGAAAAACTTCAAAGTGACTTTTTATGGGGTGGAAATGAGTTAAGTTCCATTTAGTTAATTTGGTTGAAGATTTGTTCTCCGAGGCTATCCAATGGTTTGAGGGTAAGAATTCTAATTCAATTTAACTGAAACTCTCCGGAGAAAATGGTTATGGCGTTACGCTACGGAGAGCAAAGCTTTGTAGAGATCGGTGGTGAAAACTAAATATGATAGCATAAGGGGAGATAGGTGTTCCAAAGAGATAGTGGGTCCCTTCGGAGTGGGAGGGTGGAAAATATAAGGAGGGGGTGGGGAGTTTTTTTTTTTGTTAGAAACAAGGTGGGAGATGGGTCCAAGATCAAGTTTTCGCATGATTTGTGGTGTGCGGACCAACTCTTGAAGGAAACTTTTCCGGACTTGTTTAGTATTGCGTGTTGTAAAGACACGTGGGTGGCGGATGATATGCAGCTCCTTAATAGAAATCTTCAGTGGAATATATCTTTTACCAAACCAGTGCATGATTGGGAGGTGGATTTGGTCAGTTCTTTCTTTGAGCTTTTGAATTATATCAAATTGAGGCAAGGCAGTGAAGATAAAATATGTTGGATCCCCTCCAAAAGGCAAAAGTTTGAAGTGATGTCCTTTTATAATGTGTTGTTGATTCCTACTAGTTCCCTATTTCCTTAGAAGAGTATTTGAATAGCTAAGGCTCCTTCGAGAGTGATCTTCTTTGTGCGGATGACGGCAATAGAGAAAATCTTGACTTTGGATAACCTGAGAAAGAGGAACGTCATAGTGATGGATTGATGTTATATGTGCAAGAGGAGTGGGGGGTCCATTCATCATCTTAATCTTTACTGTGAAGTAGCAAGAGAATTATGGGGTTCACTTTTTCGTCTTTTTGGTGTTGAATGGATCATACCTAAAGGGTAATAGAGTTGTTGGCTAGTTAGAGAGGTCAATTAGGAAGCCGTAACATTTTGGAAGTTTGGAAGATGGCACCTTTGTACGTAATGTGGTATATTTGGAGAGAGCAAAATACAAGGAGCTTTGAAGATTGCAAGATTTCGGTGGTAGAGCTAAAGAATGTTATGTTCAAATCCCTTTATACATGGATAGCGGCATACAATAGTCTGCTTTTTTCTAGTTTTTCTGATTTTTGGACTTTTGTTCTTTTTCTCCTTAATAGGAAGCCTCTCTTGTATACTTCTCATGTACTAGGGTTGTGCCCCTTTGAGCTTTCCAATGAGATAAAATTATTTATCAAAAAAAAATTAGGAAAATCAAGATCAAAAAATTTATTATTGTTGGCAAAATAACACCTTCTGGGATCATAATTCTTTCCAAACAATATATTATCTCGTATTGTTCCAGATAGAATCCATGGTACCTACAGTTGCAAACAGAAAAGGCAAACATAAGAAACTTTCATTTGACTGTAAATATGGTAAACCAATGTGCAGAGAAGCTTTGAACCTGTGGTACATATGCTATAGATCCACTTGAATGTATTAATCCATGAAGAAGGTGCATTTCTCCCAAAATTGAATTTAATAAGGATGATTTACCTGAACCAACCTGAATACATGTGGTTAGCTGGGTGAAGGATAATGTAGTAAATCTTGATATGGAATTCACAGCAAATGAGATTCATAATTCAAAAATTACTACTTATTGATAGAATATAAATTAAATTATTAAATTCATCACTTCCTATTAGCTTAAGCTTCTAGGACAATTGGTAGTTTAACATAGTATCAGAGCCAGAGATCATGAGTTAAACCTTGACTCCACAATTCACCTCCCATTTCAATTAAATATCCCACATGTTGGGCTTCACCTAATAAGGGGGAGTGTTAGAATATAAATTAAATAAGTAAATTTATCAATTCCTATCAACTTAAGCTTTCGAGACAATTGGTGATTTAATGCTTATCAGAGTGATAATCTCCATTTCATGTATCTACATATACAACTAATAGAAAAGCTTTAGTTAATATTTTTTTTTTTTCATGCTCCAGATGTTGCACTGGAAGATCTTGGCCAAGAAATCAGAAGTGGCCAAGCAGCTTCTTGACTTTTCCAAAACCATCAACTTCCATTGTCATTAGCAATACAAAGTCACAAAATGAGAGGCACCAACTGCCTGAAAGTAGAGGTCTTAATTGCATATATATTGCACTTAAGAGTTTAACAATCTGTCACAAGCTGGGGAAAAAGAATATGGGTTGCAAACAATTGACAGACAATGCAAAGCATACACGGACCTTCACTAACAAATTCTACAATGGGATTGAAGTTTATGATGACACATCTATAAAAACTATCATTTAGAATCATACGCAGTAGCAGTACCATGATAGATTTGAAATGAAAACTATTACCTAGACATGAACATAATGAACTTAAAGCAAACAAAAAATCTATCATAGATAGGTGGAAAATTAAACAAGGCACTATGAAATTTTATTAGAGCATTCTAGTTTATGATTAAATTCATCATTTCCTTGGACTTTTGAGAGAAGTTGCAATCTAAAATGTTATGAGAGTAGGTATCCCATTTGAAAATTTGAAAATTTCACATGTTGAGCCTAAATCACTGGAAGAAGTCAAGACCCACACGTGAGAGTGTTAGAATATTGATGAAATGATAAATCACCATTTTTTATTAGCTTAGATTCGGGGATTGGTAAAACATAAAAATTATTGTCCAACTTTTAAGCACATAACAAAAATAGTTCAGGACTATGTTACCAAAATACTGAGACTAGATATGTAGTAATGGATGACCAGAGTTTTGAAAAAATTCAGGTACAGGTCTGACCTCTCCAATTACTACAACAAAGGAACCCTTTGGGAGGTCTAGAGTCACATGATTCAACACCATATTCAATTCTTTTTCATCACTGCTTGACCAAGCACAACATGCATCATGGATAACAATAGCCATATTTCTAAAGGTAGCTTCAGACTGTTCATCCAAAGAAATTGGTGAAGGAGAATCAGCTGTTTGTTCCACCTCAGGTTTGCGCTCAGAGCAAGCGAGGAACCTGCTCAATCGTCTAGTAGATATAATGGCCTGGCATGAAGAAATCAATCAATAACCACCAAGCACAATAGAGTTCAGCTTCAAAACTAATGGGACGTGGAGAACTCACATCAATGAGTCCATTAATGACCCATGGAAATGAATTTAGAGGAGATATCAAGGTATTAAACAGAGCAAGACAAGTGAAGACCTGCAATTAAGGATTTTCAGAGAGATCAACTTTATTGATAATAACTCCATTGATAAAAGGAGATGCACACAGAAGAAAGAAAAAAGAAGAAAAAACAAATAGGAAGCAATACTGGGTCACTAAGATATCACAAGTGCTTGGGAAACAGTTAGCATACCGTTGCAGCATCAAGCTGATGTCCCATGAGTGTAAAGAGTCCGAATGTGAACAGGGAGAAAAGAGTGGGTGTTGTGGCCCAAAAGAATACACACCAGGCATCCAGGTATTTCCGCGTCTAAAAAAAATACAATCAAATTATTACAGTTCAGAACTTGTTTAGGTATGGGAAGATGGAAGTTGTCTAATCCATTGCATAAATTTCGGGTACTCAAAGAGCACAAGTACAAATCATACAGTTAGATGTGTCACTTCTGAAGATCTCGTCTCCATCAACCAGCTAGAAAAAAGAAGCTCCCAGCCATAAATCTTCAAAGTGCGAATATGCGTCAGAAGTTCACCAGTCCTTCTTATCCTATTAAGTATCAAACTATTTGAATGTAAATATTCTAAACAATAAAATATTTCTAAAAGACATGATATTGGATTCTATATTTGCAACAGCTATCCTTGCAATTGTTGATGTTACAGCTGTTAATGCGAACTCATCCCAGATACATGAGGCTACTAACAGCCCAAATCAAGCTATAAAATTCCATGTCCAGCATAAAGCATTAGATTATTAATCTCTTCCCAGATATGCAAGCACCAGCTTTCCTTTGATTATGACCATAAAAGGAGATAAAATTTTGAACAATCATTAAACCACTAGAGAAAGATAACCATAATGTTGCAAGACAAGAACAAGAAAAACTATGTTTTGCTAGAAACGTGTCACATACTGGCTATTCCTTGTGGCTAATACAATAGTGTGAACTAGAAGAAGAAGAAAAAAAGTGAAAAAACAAACAAAATAAAGAAGCCAGATGTATGAGTTAACCTGCTTTGATATTGTCATAAATTAAGGGTTAGGACTACAGAACGGAAAGGAATGGGGTTATCTGATTACTAAAAAGTAAGATTACATTTGGTATAGCCAAACACCGTTAAAAGCTACACATACTAATAGACAAAGTACCTCTTTGAGCTGAACAGAAAATATAAGCATATGAATTGACTTCAACAGAAGAAGGTTTCAAAGAGAATAAATACACACAATCATGCAAGAATACACATATACAGAAAACTTTCATGATAATGATAAATATTAGAACTACAACCAAAAGATTGAAAGGACCAAAAGCAAGCTTTCTTCTTGTTCTTTCCGAAGGTTCTCCAACAAATACAAACTACTGAGCTGTTCCTTTGGGTTTTTGGGGCCTCTCTTTGTTTTGGGGTTTTCCTTTGTTTTTGTGGGCTAGCTGAGCTGTTCCTCTGTATACTTCATGTGTACTTAGGGCGCTTTACGCTTTTTTAATAAAATCTTCTTACTTATCAAAAAAAAAAAAAACAAATACAAACTACTGTTTTTTTTTTTTTTAATAAGTATATTCAAAAAGCGCAGAAGGGCTCAACCCATAGTACACAGGACGTATACATGAAGCCCCTAATTCAAAGAAAAAAAGAGCACCTATCTATAAATTCAAAATAAGAACACTCATGCATAAACTGAATTTTCTCTCTCCACGTAAACAACGTTTGTAGCATCATTACAAACTACTGTTAAAATATAAATGATTAAATTCATCTCTTCTTATCAGATTAAGCTTGTGAAATCAGTGGTGGTTTAATATAGTATCAAAGCCAGAAGTCATGAGTTTGAACCTTGACTCCTTCAATTCAACCCTATTGGAACAAACAACTCTTCAACTGAGGACTCTTCTAAAGATGTAGAGTTAGTTTGTGATTCTAAAGATATAGAGTTAGATAAGAGTTAGATCTCTTCTATCTAGAGTTAGTTTGTGATAGAGTTAGATAAGAGTTAGATCTCTTTTATCTTATCAGAAGAGTGAAGTGTTTAATTTATACTACTTTAGTCTCTAGAGTACACGACTGTGTGGTACAGTCCTAGTTGATGTATACTTGTATTTCTCATATTGTTCTATATATATTCAAGCTACTGCACTACAGAGAGGTAGGCAGCATTATACAAAATATCTTTAAATCCTATAAACCCCCCCCCCCCCCCCCCCCCCCCCCCCCCACAACCCTCATTTAATTAAAAAATTCCAAGTGTTGGGTCTCACCTCTTAAAAAGTGAGTTTGAGCTAAGCTTAAGCTTTTGGAAAAAGTAGTGATTTAACATAGAATCACCTCTCATTTAAATTAAAGTATCCCACATGTTGTGTCCCACCTATTAAGGGGAAATATGAGCCCACACGTAAGGGGGAGTGATAGAATATAAATGGTTAAATTCATCTCTTCCTATCAGTTTAAGCTTGTAAAATTAGTGGTGGTTTAACAACCACTTGAACTCAAATTCCACCAAGCATCTTTAAACTTGTGCTTCACAAGATCTTCATGAATACATACGATTTTATGGTTGCCTACCTCTGAGTAGGTAAGACAGGTCATTTGAATTCAATCTATGTTATTGTGAAAAAGACAATAATTCAAGAACAGCACCTTCTGTGTTCTTACGGCATGTTTGAGCACAAATGTCCTCCAACACATACGTATCAACCCCCCCCCACCCCCCCCCCCCCCCCCCCCAAAAAGGGGGGGGGGGGGGGGGGGGTGGAGGATCAAATTTTATAGGAAAAAAAAAAGAGGTACACCTCAAGTCCAACTGATAAAGCAAAATTTAACCCAAAGCAGAAAGAAGTGTTAATATGATTCATAGGGACTCGAATTCTCAAATTGCATAGTATTATGCAATACTTCAACCGTACAACATATCTATTGCATGTATCATAGACACATACAATTATTTCTTTTCTTACAAACTTTAGTAGTCCTATGGAGAATGAGATAAAAGATATTTCTACCTCTCATCCTTTTGCTTCATCATTTTTTCAGTAGCCCTCGCAATCAATTTAGAAATCCATTTATTGACTGCACATAAGAAAATTCAATCACAAAATAAAATATTGTTCCTAAAAAGTAAGTTGCAACAATTTAGAAATGTGCAACACCAGACAATGATCTGTCCACAAATGCAGAGAATTAAACTGGCAGATAATCACCAGCGAACCCACCAAAAAGAAAATGAAAGCATTGATATATATTGACAATGGGCAGATCTCACCAACATTCATACACATTATGAAATTAGAAAACATCAAACGTATTAACAGCATGTCAACAATGTAAACAAAGAATATTGATTTTAATGTATCAAAATATGTTGGTAGGAGTTCTACACAAATATTCAAGGATAATTTTGAGATGTCAATAGTATTCATAGATGCATCAATAGATTTGTGAGTCAAGGGTATTTCTATTCATCTAATCATTGTTGGACATGAGAGCATAATTGTGGGCCATTGATCTCAATCTTTTAGTATGTGAGCCTTATTTAGATATTGGGCCTATAAATGGCCTTTGATTTATTTTAATAGTCAAATTAGGAGTTCATTTTAGATTTCTGGTCTTATTAAGAAACGTAAAGAGTCTAATATCTGTCATTGTACTAAAACAGTTTCAGATTTGTCAATGAGAAGTTGGGTTCCGGGTCATGAAAGGCATGTTTACCCTAGTATTGAACCCAATAATAGAAAAAACATGGCTGATTATTACCTATGTCATTTGAGAATTAGGACACTGCATATACATACCTGGTATCAATAAGATGGTTATTGCAATTCCAGAGACAAAAGCAAATCTGACTTGCATATACAAAAGACACAAAGCCACTCCTATTTGCAATGGCAAGCTGAAACAGTCATCAAACTGAAGTGGTTCAAAAACTATTACAAAAGATCAAGTCACAAATAAGCTCAGAGTCTAGATTCTAAGAAACAGACAGAATAATAGCCGTGAAGAGACTATTTACATTTTTTTTTTTTTTTTTTTTTTTATAAGTAAGAAAATTTCATTAAAAAAGCGTAAGGCGCCCCTAAGTACACAGGAAGTATACACAAAAGCAACTTAGCTAGCCCACATGAAAAACTCAAGAAAACCCATAAGAAACTACATACTCACAACACCCAAAAACCACATGAAACCCAAGAAACAATAGAAACCCCCCAACAAACACTCAATATACAAAGTACCCCCATAATAAAATAAAACCCAATAGAGTCCCCCATCCAACACCCAAGATACAAAGAAATCCTCCAAAATACAATAAAACCTAAGATTCAAAAGAAACCCCCCATCAAACACCCAAGATACAAAAGAACCCCCCAAGATACAATAAGACCCATGATACAAAGTAACCCCCCCTCGTACAAAAAAAAAAACCCCAAAGAAGAAAACCTCCCAAACCCAAGAAAACCCCCAAAACCCACACAAAAATACCCCAGATACAAAAAAGCAAACCCAAAATACAAAGAAAAGCCAGAGCTACAGGAGGGAAAAAAAAAAAAAAACAGTGGCGCGTGTAGACACACGCAACCGGATCGACGCGTAACCAGCCGGAAGTGACAAAATATTATGTGAATGGCTGAATTTAGCCTTGAGTTTTGTCTATTATAAAGACTGTACATGAATGCTATACATGGAAAAAATAAAGTCCCGCATGATTCTAGCCCTATACGTACAAACCATAATCGGTCAAATATATATATGCCAACTATACAAAATAAGAGATGGAGAAATAAGGAAAGAAATAATGAACAATAATGGACAGCTGTGCTGTCCATTGACAGCCCCCCTCAAATTGATGCAGGGTGATCAACAAGCATCAATTTGCCACTTAGGAAGCAATGTCGATGACGGGTGAGCGCCTTGGTGAAAATATCCGCAATTTGGAGATCAGTGGAAATATGTGGAAGAGTGATAATCCTAGCTTCAAAAGCTTCCCGGATAGAGTGACAGTCCACTTCAATATGCTTGGTGCGCTCATGATAGACAGGATTGGCCGTGATCTGAATCGCACTGGTATTATCAGCATGTAGAGGTGTAGGCTCGGTCTCAATAAAATCTAATTCAGCAAGCAAACCACGAAGCCAAATAATTTCTGAGCAAGCAAGAGACATAGCGCGGTACTCAGATTCCGTAGATGACTTAGAGACTCTGTCTTGCTTCTTACTTTTCCAGGAGATCAAGGCATCACCTAAGAACACACACCAACCAGTGACAGAGCGACGAGTATCCGCACAACCAGCCCAATCAGCATCACTATAAGCGGCAAGACGAGTAGAATTGCGGGCAGGAAAGAATAAGCCACGGGCAGAAGTACCGCGAACATAGCGTATAATTCTTCGGACAGCAGTCAAATGTAGATGACGAGGAGCCTGAAGAAACTGGCTGACTTGCTGAACAGCAAAGAAAATGTCCGGTCTAGTAATGGTGAGATAAACGAGGCTTCCCACCAACTGTCGGTATAGGCTGGGATCAGCAAGTAAGTCACCCTCCTCTTGGCGAAGCTTGACATTTAATTCCATGGGAGTATCAACAAAAGAAGCCTCTTGAAGACCAGCTGTAGCCACCAAGTCACTAGCATACTTATGTTGATTGAGGGAAATGCCGGAGGGACCACGATGCACCTCAAGACCAAGAAAATATGTGAGAGAACCAAGATCTTTCATATGAAAGGACCCCGAGAGATGAGTTTTGAGCTGGTCAAGTAAAATAGAATCGGAACCAGTGATCACAATATCATCAACATAGACCAAGAGAAGAACAATACCCATGTCCGATTTCCGAAGAAACAAAGAGGTGTCATACTTGCTCTGCTTGAATGAAAATTGCAATAAAGTGGTGCGAAATTTATCAAACCAGGCCCTCGGAGCCTGTTTGAGACCATAAAGGGAGCGACGAAGCTTACACACATGTGAAGTCGGAGATGAAAACAAGCCTGGAGGTGGCTTCATGTAAATACATTCTTTCAGATCCCCATGGAGAAAAGCATTCTTAACATCCATTTGATGTAGGGGCCAATCATTGGAAGCAGCAAGGGCAAGAATCGTACGAACAGTTGTCATTTTAGCCACTGGAGCAAAAGTCTCTTCATAATTGACACCATACTCCTGATTATTTCCAAGAGCAACAAGCCGAGCCTTGTAACGGTCCAAACTTCCATCAGATCGAACTTTGACCGAGTAAACCCATTTGCATCCCAGGGGCACAACAGTAGGAGGACAGGGCTCAATGTCCCAGGTGTGATTGGCCTCTAGAGCAGCAATCTCTTCCTGCATAGCCTGTCGCCAACAATCATGATGGGCAGCATGTAAGTAACAGTTGGGAATATCAAAAGTGGCCAATGTAGCAGTAAGGGCTGAAATAGAACTGTCAGCACTGGAAGAAGAAAAACCATACCTATCCGGAGGTACAGACACTCGAGAAGAGCGACGAACCAAAGGCTCAGGAGATGTTGCCACGGACTGAATCTGGAGCGCGGTAGGATCAGATACCGGGTGAGCGACCGGAAGAGGCTATGGGCGGGAGCGTCTTGTATACACAATACCTGGTTTAAATCGGGAACTGATAGGAGGAAGATCTGAGAGCCACTCCTCAAAGGAGGGAAGAACCACAATAGAGGACGATGACAGAGAGGACACAGGAAAGAAATGTTGGTTTTCAAAGAAAATAACATTCCTAGAAATACGAGTACGATGTAAGATAGGATCATAGCAAACAAATCCCTTTTGACACACATTATATCCCAAGAAAGCACAACGGACAGATTGAGCAGACAATTTATGTCGCTCATGAGGAGGTAAATGAACAAAGCAGACACAACCAAAAGTACGAAGGTTATCATAACTAGGCTGCTTGCAAATAAGCGGAAATAGGGAGACTCCATATGTAGAACTTGAGAAGGTAAACGGTTAATCAAGTGAGTAGCAGTTTTCATAGCCTCGACCCAAAACATGGACGGAACAGAAGCTTCTAACAAGAGAGTACGTACCACATCAAGAAGATGACAATTTTTACGTTCGGCTACTCCATTTTGTTGAGGAGTAGAGGGACATGAACGTTGATGAAGAATACCCTTAGACGCCAAGAAAGCCTGAAACTCAGTAGACAAATATTCACCACCAGAATCGGTGCGTAATGTTTTAATAGAAGAAGAAAATTGATTGGCAACATATGCAAAGAATTCAGTAAAAATACGAAAGACCTCAGATTTAGAGCGAAGAAAATAGACCCAAGTAAATCTGCTATGATCATCAATGAACGTCACATAGTATTTAAATTTTTCATGTGAACTCACAGGAGAAGGACCCCAAACATCACTATGGATAAGTTCAAAGCAGTGAGATGCCCGACTAGCATGCAAAGGAAAGGGAAGAATTTTGCTTTTACCAAGTTTGCAAGAAGCACACTCAAGAGAGAAAGAAGAACTGTTTTTATTACCAAGCAAACCAGAATTCAATACATGAGATAAAATCTGAGTATTGGGATGGCCCAAACGACAATGCCACACCATACTAAGATAGGAAACATTATTACAAGCAAAAGACTTAATAGAAGAAACTGGAGACGAAACTGGAACAGGTAAAAATAGTGGAAACAAACGCCCCACTTTAGGTCCGTTCGCGATCTGCTCCCCCGTTACCTGGTCCTGCACAACACAACCATCACCAGAAAATTTAACATCACAATTGTTTTCAACTAATTGGCCAACCGAAATAAGATTTGTGGAAAGCTGAGGAGCAAGAAACACATCAGTGAGCGTAGAAGAGGCATCTCCGACAGCAGCTATTGGCAGAGAACTGCCATTGGCAGTCTGAATAACAGAGTTACCAGCATAGGGCCGAACATGGGGCAAAGCGGTGTGAGTAGGAGTCATGTGATTAGAAGCGGCCGAGTCCACATACCAGAGTTTAGGGGAATGTTTACCTTGAAACCCCATAGCAGATAAGGCAGAGACCAGAATCTGTTGTACCATTTCTGGAGTGCAAAAATCTGGTGCAGTTGGGGCGGCAGGGGCAGCAGTAGGCATGGCAAGAACTGAAGTCTGAAATGCCTGGGCTGGACGATTCGAGGGACGAATACGACATTCCTTGATAATGTGACCCTTCTTCTTGCAATAAGAGCAGAATTTCTTAGGACAATTAACAGCAATGTGTCCAGACTCCTTGCAGCAAAAACACTGCAACGGACGAGAATGCATAGGCAGTCCACGGCCTTGGGCAGAGAAGGCCACAGTGGCAGCCCCAGAACTGCCATGAGATTGCTCCAAAATAACTTGAGTACTAAGACGTTGTTCTTCACGAAGTAACTCACCAAAACAAACATCAAGAGAGGGAACCGGAGAGCGATTCAGTAAAGAGGAGCGAACCGGTTCATATTCTGGGCGAAGTTTCATAAGAAACTGATCACGCTGTGTAGTGGCGTGAAGAGTTTGAATAGCAGAAAGAGCGGCAGCAGGAACGTCCGCAGTAACCAAGGCCGTATATTCGTGCCAAAGAGTCAAAAACCCCGAGTAATAATCTTGGATGGAGAGACTATTATGCTGAAACATGGCAATTTCATGTTCCAACTGAAAACGACGAGCATCATTAACTTGATGATAAACCTGCTTCAAATAAGACCACATGGCTTGAGCAGAGCGATGAGGCGGCAAGTGAGTGACAATATGAGGCTCCACTGAACCAAGAAGCCAGGACATGATACGGGCATCAAGCACAGCCCAGGACGGAGAAGACCCGTCAGCCTTAGATTTTTCAGAAGTTGACGATGAGTCAACATCCGTGCCATCAATATGACCCCAAAGTGCCTTGCCCTTGAGAAAGAACTCAAACTGAAATGCCCAAGTAGCATAATTAGTGCCAGTAAACTTAACACACACAGGAGCTGAATCCATAGGGAAGAAAAAGAGACTCTGCCGAGACGAGAGATTCTGCCGAGAACTCCACTGAGAGGGACAACCCACACTGTTGCCCAGAGAAGTGCCGAGAAAACCACCGAGAATCACACAGAGACTGCCGAAACCACCAACCCAAGCTTCAGAAAACGATTTCGAGAGACTGAGGCCGAGAACCACCGAGAAACCGAGAAGCCACCGAGAAACCAAGAAACTACCGAGAAACCGAGAAACCACCGAGAAGCCGAGAACCAAAAAAAAAATCAGGAAGCGAAAAAAATTTTAGTAATTGGGCTCTGATACCATGACAAAATATTATGTGAATGGCTGAATTTAGCCTTGAGTTCTGTCTATTATAAAGACTGTACATGAATGCTATACATGGAAAAAATAAAGTCCCGCATGATTCTAGCCCTATACGTACAAACCATAATCGGTCAAATATATATATGCCAACTATACAAAATAAGAGATGGAGAAATAAGGAAAGAATAAGGAAAGAAATAATGAACAATAATGGACAGCTGTGCTGTCCATTGATAGGAAGGACCACCGGAAGAAGCGGAAAATGCCGGAGAAGCCATCGTAGAGGCGCGTGTGTGCAGGAGAAATCCCATACCCCACAGATCTAGCACCCAAAAAACAGAAACACCCATGGCCGCGCGCGCCGGAACGGCATGTGGCGGCGGAGAAGAGCCGGACCACGACGGAGAGCCCTCTGGAGAGGCACGTGGACGGCGAGGAGGCCCAAAAACCCATAGATCTACAACCCAAGAAGCGCATGAACAAAAACAGCCACCCACAACGGCGCGGCAGCAACCATAGAGACGGCGACATCAGCAAGGACCGGAACAAGCCGGCGAGGTCACAAGTGGGGCTCGAGCGCGCCGGAAAACCCAACCACTGAGAACTACCCCCAACAAAAGAAAATCCCAAAACTAAAAGACCCAAGCGAAGAAGAAAAGCTAAGAGAACCTAGACCGGAGAGGAACTAGAAGAGGAGGAGGGAGGGAGGGAGGATCCCATCCTCCCTCCCACACAAGCGAAGCAAAGTAGGCTAAAGGTTTTTTGAAAAGAGCGGGACTGGATCCGACTATTTACATATTAACACTACTACTTCAACCTTTTACTTTATGGCCAATATTATCATAAACGGAAGGAAAATGGGATCACGAGCTGCATGTTGACACATAAAAAATTTGTATAACACCGAAAGAAATAAAAAGAAAACCGGAATACAAAAGCTTCCTATTGATTATGCCTCATTCACATTATTTTAATAGCCAATACCACTGTCTCCACGTAGTTCTACTAAAAGATTTCGCTTCTTTAAAAAAATAAAAAATAAATAAAGGAAGAAGAAGACCAAGGGGCTTTGCGAAATGTAAATCTGTTAGAAAAACTAGAAATATGCTACACCATTCTTCCTGAAGGTAGCCTACAACACTTATATTGCTCATTACCATTTCACAGATATAATTGGCTGTGCCGCAACTGTAAAACACACTCTTAACATTTTCACTTCTTGCTTGTAACATGGTAGCAGAGGCCCACAGAAATACTAATGCACTTTTGAACACGTCTGCAATTGATCAAGAAGGCCATCTAACCAATGGAACATAATACATCCACAGGTCTATTGTGCTGGACAGACTTAAGCCTTTCATCTCAATTTTGCTCTCAATAAATACTGACATCAACTATGCCAAGTCACTAGAGGTGGCCTGAATCATTGGTCAGATTTTTTTTCCCCTTTCTAATATAGCAAAATTATTGTTTAATCATTAATTAATTGTTTGAATTCAGGTTCTTTCTTTCTTCAGCTGTGAATATGGACAGATGCTTTTAGTCACTGGTTAATTGCCATCACCTGAAACTTCAAATATGTTGTTTGACATAATATACAGCATTTTGGCAACTCTTTGTTCAACTGAGGAAGCCTCTGGGTTAGCTGCTTCTCAACACCTTTCAGGAATACTCATCTATAACATAAACCTGGAATTATCCATAGTTGTGACAAAATTGTTCAAGGGAAGCTTGGCTGGCAACTGAGTCATTCTACTGGAGTTGTTTCAATAATTTACAGTGATTACTTCCACTTACGAGAGATCAGTATGCGGCCTGAGTGCATACGTTCAAAACTATGTATTAACGAACTCATCCCCAGGGAAAAGTTGAAAACTTTTGAGGTGAGTTTTGCACGTATTCGACAGGGAGCCTAGTAAATACTCAATAAAATATCTATCTGCTATATATTTAATTTCCGTTACCAGATTTGCAAAATTGAGAAGGCTAAGAAG
Source organism: Alnus glutinosa (assembly GCF_958979055.1). Taxonomy (NCBI): domain Eukaryota; kingdom Viridiplantae; phylum Streptophyta; class Magnoliopsida; order Fagales; family Betulaceae; genus Alnus; species Alnus glutinosa. The sequence continues at coordinate 29,021,375 of NC_084888.1, forward strand.
TGTATGCAAACTTCCAAAAAAAATAGTAGCATCCTCTAACATGGTCACCTCGAACTTCATCACTTGAGAAGAAGACCTAAAGACTGAAAAACAATATTGGGTTCATTTCATAAAACTTTTTAGGGGGTGCTTTTTGCTTTTTGGTTGAAAAATGGTTCTAATATGACATAAAGATGAAAGTAATTTTGAGTGTTTTGTGAGTATTTTGTAATTTGGGGTTGTTTGTTAATGCGTTTGCTTTTTTGTTAAAAAGCAAAAAGCTCATTCAAAAAGCATTATCAAACAAGGCAAATAATTTTCAAATGTAGCAATGATCTCTACTCCTATATTTAGAACGCAGGGGAAAGGGGGAAAAAATATGCAATTCATTCGCATAAGAATAATTAAACAAAACTAATGATAGTCAATTTACTAAATTACAAAAGGAAAGGAGTAATAAAGCAAGAGCCATTACCTCCACATATCGTGGAAACTGTTACACAAGTTGACAGTTCTATCAGCATCTATGGACATGAATGTCTGAATTTCCCCCTCAGAAAATTTCGACCGCTCTGCTAGGCTGATGCATAGACACTGTAAAAAAGAATAAAAAGTCAAATAAAGCAATCATGTGAGTTCTTGCCAGGTACACACAAGGGGAAGGGGAGAAGGAATGGGAATCTATTGAAAAAAAAAAAAAAGAATGTGCAACAGTAACATGCATAGACCTAGATGACAGTATAGGCGAAAGGAGGGGGAGGGAGGCAGGGGAGAAAAGACACCAGCAACAACACCAAAACACACCTAAACACACATCAGATGTAAACCTACAAGCTGACTGTATGGTTCTAGCAATAATTTCCTTGAATAAAGATATCAATACAGATAACGAGTAATTAAGAAGGTATCTAAAAGGAACTCTACAATATGGTTGAAATTCAAAATGTAAAGCACTATCATATACAGGATTTAACAGCAAGCAATCCATTGCCACCTAAAAGGGCGCATCAGCTGGATGAATCGTTATTTTTTGCCAAATTCAAAAGAATCAAAATGTAAATCAACTGATTATTTAACAGTGCAAATCAAGTACCAGGAAACCAGTACAAACAATTTGATGTCGAGTATAAAATGAATATAATGGGTAGACCAAGTGGAATTATAGGTCTTCGTTAGCCAGACCACTTTTAATAAGTTCTCCTCATATTACTTTTAATAAGTACACCTACATGGAGTTCAAGAATATGAAACAGGACTACAGTACTATGTCCTTTAATCTATGAGATGGAGAGGCACAACTAGCACATAGACCCATATTCATAGCCCCCCCCCTCCCGATTTTGTGATTTTAACAATCAGTAGAACTCAATATTCATCATCTGATCCCCGACAGTATGTATGACAACCTTTTCCAGCTCAATTATTTCCTTGCCAAGCTTCACCTTCATTTGAACTTTGTCGAGCTGGTATTTTGCCATTGCTGGTGGAGAAACAAAACTTATCTTTTTCCTTTAAGTGGTCCATTTTAGCAAGACGATGGCCATGTTGTCAAAGTGAAAAACTTTCCATCAGAATGCCCAAAATTTTGTATTTCTTAGAACCCTAAGATTCAGTGATAACTTCAAAAATATGGTACAAAACCTACTAATAATTACATGGCCAATAGATACCACCAGTCCTTGTTTTACAACCAAAGTATTTCAATTAAAATATGTGATGTGTTACATTAAAGACAGTCTTTAAAGAGTAGATAAAAGACAACCGATTTTTCTCCCTTTACCAGTCATTTGTTACAAAAGGTCTAAGGATTGTTCGCAATTATGTCATCTCCAGTTAGTTGTATGAATTGATATTCATACACTTTAAACAGAATACGGAAAAGACATACCTTCTGGTAGATTACAGTCATGATACCAGATCGTAACTTTAGCTTCAGCTTGGAAAGATGGAAACTGTATTGTGTATCCAAAAAGGATCTGCACAATTGGGACAATCATTCAATAAATATTACTGTTAGTATAGTAAACAGCATTAAGAGCACAGTATTTGACAGCACAATTTAAGTATGTCTCTCAGGGGAAGAGAGAGAGAGAGATAGAGAGAGGGGTTGTGTAAATTAAAAATATCATAGGATGTGAAGGTAAAAGAAACTATATGCCAGTCCCATACATACAGATAGCCATCCTCCAATCATGTTTGCAACAAACATAAACTAGGTACACAAAAAAGATTTCAAAGGAAAATGAAATAATATTTTTCACATTGTTTATATTGTGTTAAGAAGAATAAATAATGCATTCAATGATTGTCTAAATCTGACACGGCCAAGTAGAGTAGTGAACCCCAATAACACTGCTATGAACACCAAAAAACATGTTAATAAAAGGCTTACATCATACAATGATATCAAGTATTCCAGAATTGACCAAAAAAAAAAAACAAAAGCAAGGAATCTTGTGAATGCAATAATTATCAGGTTTCTTGTTGATGTGGTTATAACCATTTTAATTCAATTTGACTTCAGAATTATTATTTGACTAAAATTATCATGAGCATTTTGTTCCTTTCGGCAGAATTACTCCTGTTTCTCTTCTACGTTGTTTGCGCAATTAACATTAAAAATTAAGACAGAAAAGCAAAACTTGGAAATGCGAAACACAAGAAAAGGGAAAATAAAAAGATATAAAACAATCATTAAAAGTTCAAGAGAGTTACTTAAAGACAGAAGTGAGCCCCAAGGATATTGCAAGAACATAGCCATCCAAATGCCCAGAACCTAATAAAAGAAAGCAGAAATTCCATAATAAGAGGTATAAAACCAATTAAAACTTCATAAAGAAGTCATTACTAAGAAAAATCAGTGAAACATTAATGCAGAGTCTGCCTCTTAATGCTGTAAAACTGAAAACTGAATTAAATGCAAGATTTCTTTGAGAACTTCTCCCCAGCAGAACCAGTTGCTAACCAAACTGCTTATGTTTTCCTCACCCCTGTTAGTGATAGATCATAATTTGGTAACCTCATTTTTAGTATAGAGAGTCAATATCCCTCCAACAGAAAAAAGTGGACATTTGGAATAGAATTTATTAAGATTGAAGTACTTTGCAAGCAAAATCTTTTTTTTTTTTTTTTTGATAAGTAATTTAAAATTCAATAAAAAGCGCAGAGGGGCGCAACCCTAATACACGGGAAGTATACAAGAGAGCCCCTAAACAGGAGGAACAACTAATAAATTAAGAAAGTCTACAAAAGTAGAAACACCTAGGTGGCAAAGATGGGGAGCTATCCATAGATATAGCGTGTTAAGAAGACGCTTCCTTAAAACTACCATTACAGTCTCGACATCTTTAAAAAGCCTCGCATTCCACTCCCTCCAAATGCTCCACAAAACACAGTGAGGAACTAAACGCCAAACATTTTTTGCTAGGCCATGCCCTCGAAAAGCACCCCAAGTAGTCAACAAACCCATCACCGATTGTGGCATGACCCATTCAACTCCAAATAAAGAAAACATAAAACTCCAAAGCTCACGGGCGGTGTCGCACTGAAGTAACAGATGATCAATAGACTCCCCCTTCTTTTTACACATACAACACCACTCAATAACCACAATATTCCTCTTTCGTAGATTGTCATGAGTCAAAATTTTTCCTAAAGCTGCAGTCCATACAAAGAACGCCACCCTTGTCGGAGCCTTAGCACACCATATCTTCTTCCACGGGAATGATGGACCTTCTTTCCGACTAAGTGCTTCATAATATGACCTTACTTCAAAATAGCTCCTTGTAGAGAGGTTCCAAACTAACTTGTCACCCTCTCCTTGTCGAATCGGAGTGGAGTACAACCGCTCAAAGAAAGAGAGCACCATCTCCAACTCCCAGTCCTGTAATTGCCGCGTAAAGAAAACATTCCAATGAATATTGCCATTATGAACAGCCATATTATCTACCACCATAGCCGCTTTGTTCCTCACAAGACTATACAGAACTGGAAAACAAAGCTTCAAAGAATTCTCCCCACACCACCGATCATGCCAGAAACTGATATATGATCCATCCCCTACCACAAACCGAACATAATTGCAAAACTTCTCCCACCCTTTCCTAATATATTTCCAAACCCCTACACCATAGGAACCCGACACCTCAATAGAGCACCACCCACCCTTTATGCTCCCAAATTTGGCGTCAATCACCAAACGCCATAGAGCCTCTCTCTCCCTACCATATCTCCACAACCATTTACCTAAAAGAGCTTGGTTAAACAGGGAAAGGTTGTGAACTCCCAACCCACCTGAATGCAACGGAGTACAAATCCTGTTCCATTTCACTAAATGAAATTTGGCCTCATCCCCTATGCCACCCCATAGGAAATCCCTCTGGATTTTTTCAAGACGATTAGCCACCCTCAAAGGAATAGGGAACAGCGACAAGAGATACGTGGGGATATTGGACAGCGTGCTCTTAATAAGAGTCAACCGACCGCCCTTTGACAAATACATACGCTTCCAACCAGCCAGTTTCCTTTCCATTTTCTCAATCACCCCTTTCCAAGTAAGAACAGACTTGTAAGAGGCACCCAAAGGCATACCCAAATATGTCATAGGCAGCGATCCAACCCTACAACCCATAAGTTGGGCCAACCCTTCAACATCCTCCACCTCACCAATAGGAACAATTTCTGACTTTCCTAAATTAATCCTTAATCCCGAAACTGCCTCAAAACAAAGAAAAATGCACCTCAGATGTCGAATTTGTTCTTCTTGCGCTCCACAAAAAATCAACGTATCATCAGCAAACAATAAATGATTCACTACTATTGCCTCTGACTCACTATGTCCCACAGTAAAGCCTGTCATCGAACCCTGCTCCATCGCAGCAGCCAGCATCCGACTCAAAGCCTCCATAACCACCACAAATAATAAAGGCGACAGAGGATCACCTTGTCGCAACCCGCGAGAGCTAGTAAAGAAACCCGTCGGAGTTCCATTGACAAGGATGGAGAATCTCACCGTAGAGATACAAAAACGAATCCAAGCTCTCCATTTCTCCCCAAAGCCACAACGTTGTAATAAGTAAAGTAAGAAGTCCCAATTCACATGATCATAGGCCTTTTCCAGATCCAGCTTACACAACAACCTAGAATCCCCTGAACGGATTTGACTATCCACACATTCATTAGCAATAAGCACTGAATCCAAGATTTGTCGACCACCAATGAACGCATTTTGGGTGTTTGAAATAATCTTACCCAACACTGATTTAAACCTGTTCGCAAGGACTTTGGAAATAATCTTGTAAATTCCCCCAATAAGACTGATAGGCCGAAAATCACTCACATCCACAGCATCATTCTTCTTTGGAATCAGAGAGACAAAAGTAGCATTGAAACTCTTTTCAAACTTGCCTCGAGAGTGAAAATCTTCAAAGCTGATCAAAAGATTTTCAGGAATCAGTTTATAATGTGCGTAGTTAAAATGCGAAGGTTAAGTTGGATGAGTGTAAAATACTTGGAAAGAAAAAATAAGGAATGAAATTATATGCATAAGGGCGAGGTGAGAGGACGGTCCTTAATAAGAGAAAGCGAGTTAGTAGAAAAATAGAGAAGTAGAAATATTCTAATTGTTTGATTACTTGATTATAGTGCCATAAGGCTACATTGGTTAAATAGGAAAAACCTAGAACCTAATATGGAAAGGAATAATAAAATATTACAATAAAATCATAATCAAATTAGGGAGAGAAATCAAGGAGAGAATCTTTCCATCTTCAACACTCCCCCTCAAGCTGAGTCATAGATGTCTCGTATGCTCAGCTTGCATAAAAACCTAAATGAAAAACACTACTAGACACTCCTTTTGTCAAAGATATTTGCAAGTTTTCTCCATTCACAAGTTGTTCTCTTGTCTTCACATATGGTGTCTAGATAATATCTTCTGACGGGCCCCTTAGACTTATTGTAGGAAGGCCACAAAATCTCCAACAAGTCTCCCGGCATCTTGAGCCTCGTGCATGGAGAGTTGTATTCTCACTATGGGAGGTCACCTGACTCTCTATTCCCATTTTCGGTGATCGGAGATGCGCCCTAAATTTCAATAGGCCAACTATAGGCCAAAATCAAAACAAACTATGGGCTAAAATGGACATAAGTTTTAAACAATACTACAAATGCCAAAAAAGATGGGCCAACTATGGGCCAAAATAAAAGTTAATTATGGGCAGAAATGGGCATGGGTTTTAAACAATACCACAAAGGCTGAAGACATTGAGCCAACAAATTGCCAAAAATTGGTCTGGGTCAACAAAGGAACAACAAGAAACCAAATAACTCGGCCAACAAAGGGCCAAAAATATGGGCAGCTTGCCTGCTTTTGAATTTTTATTTTTTTTTCTCGACTTTTTTTTTTTTGATAAGTAATTGCAATTTATAAAAATAAACGCAGAAGGGCGCAACTCTTATACACGGGAAGTATACAAGATAACCCCTAAAAGGGACGAACAGAGAATAATTTTAAAAAGTCTACATAAGTAAAAACATTCAAGCTATGATGGGACGCAATCCAAATATACAATGTATTAAGCAACCGCTTTCGTAGCTCCACCATAGATGTCTCTACATCTTCAAAGAGCCGTGCATTCCGCTCCTTCCAAATACACCACAATAAGCACAGAGGAGCTAACCGCCGAGCTTCTTTAGCACGACCATACCCAATCGCCGCCCCCAACTATTCAACAACTCCAACACCGTTCGTCGCATAACCCACTCTACCCCAAATAAAATAAGAATGTAGCTCCAAAGATCCCCGGTGATTTCGCAGTGAAGCAACAAATGATCAATAGACTCCCCACTCTTCTTACACAAACAACGCCACTCCATCACTATAACATTCCTCTTACGCAAGTTATCATGCGTCAATATTTTGCCCAAAACTGCTGACCATACAAAGAAAGCCACCATTGTTGGAGCCTTAACACGCCATATATTCTTCCAGGGAAAAGATGGAAAAGATGGGCCATCTTTCCTAATAAACTCTTCATAGAAAGATCTCGACTTCTTTTCTTTTTGTTTTTCTTCTTTTTTACTTTTCTTTTCTTTTGTTTTCTTTTTTCTCTTTTCTCACGCTTTAGGTAAGCTACACAACCTGTATAATAAAAACATAGCAACCGCACAGACCAAAGTCTACTTCGGAGAGATCTTTGTTGGACTACCTACAAATTTGCAATGCAAAGTGTAATTCTTGAGCCTTTAAGATCTGAACACTTACGGAAACGACGGAGGCTTGGTGGTTGGACAGTTGGCCAAGGTGTGGTTGGGTGCGGCAAAACGTTGCTGTCTGGGGTGAGATCCGCCGGAAAAAAAGCTCGTGAAGCAGGAGGTTGAGAGAGACAACTCAGACGAGGCCGGTGGAGAAGTCTCTAGAGGAAATTTCATCAATAGGATGCCGAAGAGTACGCTGGAGATCGTGCTAAGGGAAGCCCATCCGGATTTTTTCCCTTTTTTTTTTTTTTCTTTTTTTCAAGAATCCCCAACGATCTACATTGCAAAAGGAATTCTACAGCAAAGTCTACAATATGTCAAAAGAGGATGCTTTTCCCATAACCAAAGAATCCTACAATATGTTCAAAACAGAGACACGGTAGGCAAGATAATGTACTCTCACATATCGTTTTGCCCTCTGATATTGTGTGAAAATCAGAGACTAAACAATAAGAGAAGAAAAATGAAGAAAATCAAAATCAACAGGATCGAATGTTGGCGTTAGCCTATAGCTCTAATACCATGTAGAAAAATAGAGAAGTAGAAATATTCTAATTTTTTGATTACTTGATTATAGTGCTATACGGCTACATTGGTTAAATAGGAAAAACCTAGAACCTTATATGAAAAGGAATAATCAAATTAGGGAGAGAAATCAGGGAGAGAATCTTTCCATCTTCAACAAAGTTGTCCAAGATGTTGAAAATGGAAACTACCGATATGCTATGATTGGATCCTCCTTGATTTATTCCAATTATTATTATGATCGTAATATGTCATTATTTCTTTCCATAATAGTCCGTATGTCTCTTTTATTTAAACCTATGCAATTGTATGGAACTATATAGAAGAATAAGACAGTTCTCTTCTTCTTTCGATTACTTCTCGCTTTTCGTCCTTTCTTCAATTATTCTAACTTGGTTTCAAAGTAATCTGTTCCTCTTCTTTTTATTTCGTTTTCCTGTTTCGCATTTGTGTCGCTTGCCGTAGCTATAGAATTTTTTGGGTCTTCGGCCACCATCATCGCTTCAAAACGTCTAAAGTCTTGTTTCATGTGGGTCTGTGCCAACGAGCTTTCCGCATTGCTCTGTGCCAGTAGCGCCTTGGGCCATCGGCACCTCTTTTTAGGATTGACTATCATCATCCTGATCGGTTTGGGTGGACGATAGCCTATTATATAAGGGTGAGAAGGCTCGATGGCGAGTTCTAAGGTGTTTTCTAGAGAAATCGTTGTGTTCTATCTGTGGCAGTCAATTTTTCCAACGGCTCTGTGTAATGTCAGTGGAGGAGAGACCAAACGACATGTCGTTGGGTATGAAGACTCACACAAGAGGTCGTATAACCATGAACAAAACAACACATCGTACAAAATGGACCCAAACGACAGGTTGTTGAACCAAAGGCGAATTGGTTAGGCCAACTGAGGTGGGTTGGGCCCTGAAACCAACTTGAACCAGTTAAATATGGGCTAAAACCCCATGAACCGGGTTGAACCAGACTGAAAAGGGCTTGAAGCGGTTTGAAACAGCTGAGACTTCTTTGTAACCAGACTGAACCAGGTTGAACCGGTTCAGAAAGGCCTGATCTGGGTTGAACCGGCCTGAAAAAGCCATGAACTGGTTTGAACCGGATTGGTAACAGGGCCAGATTGACACACGTGTGGCGCGTGAGATGTACTGTGGCACGTGAGATGACATGCTGATTAAGCATCCAGGCCTGTTGGCGCATGGTGGGGTGTTGTCTCCGCGTGAATCGATCTCCTAGAGCGTGGAGTGCGTGGAAGCACGTAGAAACTCCAATAGCGTGTGGAAGTGCGTGCAATGTCGAAAAGGGCTCTAACTGCACAAATCCACCGATCTTGGTCTGACAAACCACTTTCAATGGTTGTTTGGACAAAGAGTCACGGTGGCAACGAGTGAGGCATGTGAAGATTATGTCGGTGGCGCATGCGGTGGCCAATGGTGACAAGTCTTCCACATATCGATAGATTTGTACCTTAAAGACCTGATTCTAGTTTTAGATTCCTAGAATTTTGTCAAAGGAAGGCTGAGAAGAGATAGGCAGCGCAAGCGGGGGCATGTGGCGGCGTGTGGACGATCTGAACAACGAGATTGTTAAAAGAGAACGCCAGGAAACATCAAAGACGTTTGTTGAAGGCCACAAAAAAGTGGCTCTGATACCATGTTTAATACATTGAAAAATAAAATATAAAAGAGAAAGAGGAGCAGAAGAGCCGAAGCGGAGAGACACGTATGGACTACATCTTGTATATTGAAGTATATTAAATCATGTTACATAGCTCTCTATTTATAGAGAGAGAATGAGAAGTGGGCAAGAAACCATAGACTAAACCCTCAAATACATAAGGAAATAAATCAACCTAGAAAATAATATCAAATATTCTAACACGCCCTTGGTGTGCGATATTCACCACTTCCCATCCCAGTGTCCAACATGGTCCGCCAGGAAGATCCACCTTTCAAAGAACACTCCTGCTCATTCTTTGGCACAATGGGACTAGGTATCCAACATTTTTGGCAATATCACTCATGATATGCTTGTATACCCTACCTCCCCCTGTACCCCATGAGTGACTTTTGTATACTAATACCCCTTGGGTGTCTGATGACTTATGAAACCTGTTTTAATTTTCCTGTTTTCTTCAATGAAGTTATTACTGCAGAAATGCATAGACCTAAAGGAAATTAAAGGGAATAAAGAAAATAAACACAAAAGATTTACGTGGTTCAGTCTATGATCTACATCTACAAAACCAACAAAGGCCAAAAGATTGGGCCAACAATTAATGGCTTAGAAGAAAAAATTATATTAAATAAAATTGAGGTTCCACCCAAAATTAGAAAGAATGTTCTAAAAAAACAATGGAAATGAATCATGCAGTGATGTAATGGATCATATGATAATTGCTTTTCAACATTGGAAGAATCACAACTAAGAAGTGATCATTTGCAGCAAAACCTTGTTGAAGAAATCGAATCAGCTTATTGAGAAGCAATGGTCCCGCAAAACCAATACAATCATTAAGCACCTAGCAATATGCCAATACAATTTCAATTAATTGAAATCTGCCAAAAAATATTATGTAAAGTTATTTAAACAACCCAAAAAGAACAAAACTATGTGCTACATGTCTTACTTCCCTATCTTAAAGAGACAGAGCAGGAATTAGAGGCAGCATTATCAAAATAAAAACTAAACCATCTACAAAATTAGAAATACCTTTAACAAACCTAGGCGAACATATGGCCACCCATATGCACAACAGATTGCTCTAAACAATGAGGGATTAGAGCGATTACTAATCCACTGATCTCGCCAACAGCTTAACAATGTATTATGACAGGAAGATGGATCCATATCAGCAGGTAGCCTAAGCAAATCTTCAAAGTCCAGCTGCTTTATCACACCACGATTCAACACAGAAGTGATAGATTTAAATGTCATAAGATCCCAGTAGCTCTGTGTGTTTCCCTTTGACAATCAAATTACAATTGGTATGAATTTGTCAGCTTCTGGGAAAAGGACGGAGAAGACTTAAAATAGACAGCATTCAAGAGTAGTAGTCTTGTTAGGATTATAAGCCTCAATTCCTATGATTTATATGCAATGATTACATAAATGAAATTGTGCTCTTCATGGTAAAGGATTCCTCTAGAAAGTAAAGAGTGACATTATACTCTTTATTAGAAAAGAAAAGAAAAGGAAAAAAAAAAAAAAAAAAAGATGAAGAAGAAAAAGAAAAGGCAGTTAACTGTTGTTGTTGATGACATCACTGTTTACCAGTTAGTAAATTATAAGGTAGTTGAGAACTAACCAAACAGCAAGCATTTCACTAATTTTTCTCGTAAGGAAAGTTTATTACAGCTGCCAGGCGTCGGTCAAACTGGATATAAGCTTGATTAGGCATGCCATGTAAGGCCATGTCCTAACTGACCTGCTAATCATTATGAAGTCACGCTACTCTGATAGGGGCTAAATCCCCAGATTCACATAGCGGCATTTTCTTCTAATGAAATTATAGAAAGCTTCTAAATTATAAATACAAGAATAGAGTGGGACGTTATCTTTGTTAAAATATTAATTAAACGATTAAATTCATCATTTCCTATAAGCTTAAGCTTTTCGGATAAATGGTGATTTAGCATGGTATCAAAGCAGAACTCCTGAATTCAAACACTAACTCCATAGTTTATCCACATTTCAATTAAATATTTCACATATTGGGCCTCACTTGTTAAGAAAGAGTTTGAGTTTACACGTGAGAGAGAGTGTTAAAGTATTAATTAAAATAATTAAATTCACCATTTAATATCTTTTTTTTTTATAAGTAATTTCAAATTCAATAAAAAAGCGCAGAGGGGCGCAACCCTAATAAACGGGAAGTATACAAAAGTGCCCCTAAACGGGAGGAACAACTAATAAATTTAGAAAGTCTACAAAAGTAGAAACACCTAGGTGGCAAAGACGGGACGCTATCCAAAGATATAGCGTGTTAAGCACACGCTTCCTTAACACTACCATTACAGTCTCGACATCTTCAAAAAGCCTCACATTCCGCTCTCGCCAAATGCTCCACAAAACACAATAAGGAACTAACCGCCAAACTTTTTTAGCTAGGCCATGCCCAAAAAATGCACCCCATGTAGTCAACAATTCCAACACCGTTTGTGGCATGACCCACTCAACTCCAAATAAAGAAAACATAAAGCTCCAAAGCTCACGGGCGGTGTCGCAATGAAGTAACAGATGGTCAATAGACTCCCCCTTCTTTTTACACATACAACACCACTCAATAACCACAATATTCCTCTTTCGCAGATTGTCATGGGTCAATATTTTTCCTAAAGCTGCAGACCATACAAAGAACGCCACCCTTGTCGGAGCCTTAGCACACCATATATTCTTCCACTGGAATGATGGGCCTTCTTTCCTACTGAGCACTTTATAATATGACCTTACTTCAAAATAGCCCCTTGTAGAGAGGTTCCAAACTAACTTGTCACCCTCTCCTTGTCGAATCGAAGTGGAGTACAACCGCTCGAAGAAGGAAAGCACCATCTCCATCTCCCAGTCCTGGAGTTGCCGCGTAAAGAGAACATTACAATGGATATTTCCATTATGAACAGCCAAATTATCCACCACCATTGCAGCTTTGTTCCTCACAATACTATACAGAACTGGATAACAGTGCTTCAAAGATCTCTCCCCACACCACCAATCATGCCAGAAATTGATATGTGACCCATCCCCTACCACAAACCGAACATAATTGCAAAACTTCTCCCTGATATATTTCCAAACCCCCACTCCATAGGAACCCAACACCTCAATAGAACACCACCCACCCTTTAGGCTCCCAAATTTGGCGTCAATCACCAAACGCCATAAAGCCTCTCTCTCCCTACCATATCTCCACAACCATTTACCCAGAAGAGCTTGATTAAACTGGGTGAGGTTGTGAACTCCCAACCCACCTGAATGCAACGGAGTACAAATCCTGTTCCATTTCACTAAATGAAATTTGGCCTCATCCCCTATGCCACCCCATAAGAAATCCCTCTGGATTTTTTCAAAACGATTAGCCACCCTCAAAGGAATAGGGAACAACGACAGGAGATACGTGGGGAAATTGGACAGCGTGCTCTTAATAAGATTCAACCGCCCGCCCTTTGACAAATACATACGCTTCCATCCAGCCAACTTCCTTTCCATTTTCTCAACTACCCCTTTCCAAGTAGATACGGACTTGTAAAAGGCACCCAAAGGCATACCCAAGTAAGTCATAGGCAAAGAACCAACCCGACAACCCCAAAAGCTGAGCCAACCCTTCAACATCCTCCACCTCACCAATAGGAACAATTTCTGATTTTCCTAGATTGATCCTTAAGCCCGATGCTACCTCAAAGCAAAGAAAGATGCACCTCAGATGCGAATTTGTTCTTCTTACGCCCCACAAAAAATTAACGTATCATCAGCAAACAATAAATGATTCACTACTATTGCCTCTAACTCTCTATGTCCCACTGCAAAACCAGTCATCGAACCCTACTCCAACGCAACAACCAGCATCTGGCTCAAAGCCTTCATAACCACCACAAATAATAAAGGTGGCAGAGGATCACCTTGTCGCAACCCGCGAGAGCTGGTAAAGAAACCCGACGGAGTTCCATTGACAAGGATGAAGAATCTCACCATAGAGATGCAAAAACGAATCCAAGCCCTCCATTTCTCCCCAAAGCCACAACGTTGTAGTAAGTAAAGCAAGAAGTCCCAATTCACATGATCATAGGCCTTTTCCAAATCCAACTTACACAGCAACCCAGAATCCCCCGAACGAATTTGACTATCCACACATTCATTAGCAATAAGCACTGAATCCAAGATTTGTCGACCACCTATGAACGCATTTTGGGTGTTTGAAATAATCTTACCCAAAACTGATTTAAACCTGTTCGCAAGGACTTTGGAAATAATCTTGTAAATTCCCCCAATAAGACTGATAGGCCGAAAGTCTCTCACATCCAAGACATCATTTTTCTTTGGAATCAGAGAGACAAAAGTAGCATTGAAGCTCTTTTCAAACTTGCCTCGAGAGTGAAAATTTGCAAATCTTGTACTTTTCTCTCTCTTGGAGTTTGTTCTTTCAAACTACTCCGTACACAACCTTCAACCACAAAGAAGTCTACTAGTAGGTCGGTAAGGAGATGCACTAGTAGAAGATTAGACGGGAGTTTGAGCAAAGACACGCGGGGAGTGGGTCATCCTACAGATGGTCTGATTATTTTACAAGGGATTGTAAGTTTACTTTGTTAGTAGTCTAGTCTTCTAAATTATGGTGATTCCCTGGGTTTGGCTGCCACGGAGTAGTTTTTATTTTTGATGTGTTCAAAGGGTTTCCACTTCGTCAACAAAATCTTTGTGTTGATCTGTGATTGATTTATCTCTAATGGTGGTTTGAGTTATTATCACTGCAATAATTTTATTTTGATATACATTTATATATATTGCTACATATGTGATTGTGTGGTTGATTTGGGTTGGATCGAAAAAAAACTAGTTAAGGAAGCATTTGGAACTAGGAAGAAATTTCAAGGAAAAACAAAAGGAACTTATAAAAGATGTTTGAGAATCACCTTATGGAAGACTAAGGAAACACAAAGAAGCAAGATCTTGGAATAGTGAAAACAAGTTTCCCATGAATTTCCGGAAGGATTCCAATCAAATTAATAAAGTTCCCCATATGCCTTTAAGTGCTTCCTGAAGTGTTGGCTAGAAATTTCCCCATAGACATACATATCCATTTTGGAAACATGCTTGATGGGAAATACATTTTCCTAGTAGGACAATGTTCTTTAGCAACCAATGCCCAGCTACGAAGCTTAAAAGGTTAGAACTGAAATAAAATCTTCAGGAATGGGTGTACATAGGAATTGCTTTGGAAAATAGCTTTCCCAATGGATAATTACATATAACTTCTTACCTTGGTTGAATTTTATCACCAAATATATTGAAAAATAGAGAATATAAGCAACTAAATAATTTGACAAAATGAAAAGAAAATCCATGGAGATAAATTTAGATGATCGCATAATACTTACAGAATCCCTATGACCATCTTCCTCAAGGTCAATGTCAGTGGGCATAAGTGACTCTTCCAATGAACTACAATTTGGCAAGACAGTATCGTCAATGGATCTCATTAATACGATATTGATTAGGACAAAGTGTTACATCCTCTCCACATAAAGTACACTTAGAAGTCCAATGAGTAAATAATATAGCATAAAATGCTTGCTATAATAACTTTACCACCATATTGTTGATAATTAAAGTAAAATGGAATCACAGCCCACCACAAAATTATATGCTAAGAATTGTAACCTACCGCAATTACTAGATCAATTTGGATATTCAAGTTTTTAGTGGGGGAATTGCCCTCATATATGCAAATCTCCTATATCGCTTTATTATCAAGTGTAGAACCCAAAACCTTCTACTTTTCTTAAATGATAGTGCAACACCATGTTAAGCAATGTCTTGAAAGGCCACTACATTATCAACTACAAGAGGGGGAGTTATTGGTTTACGCAAGCGTAGAAGAAATATTCTGGTGGCATCAATTGAGCCATTATATGGTAAATAACTGCAGAACAAAAGAAAGCATGTACTTTTTTTCTTTTTTTTTAAGAGGGGGGCAGGCTGCTGGCCTCATGTTATTCGGCCAAGTGATATTAATTATGAAGCAAGAATGAAATCTTGTCCCAGAAAAAATAATAAAATAGTTACTGTTTTTCTATCCCCTTTTTTTGGGGGGGAGAGAGAAAATGGTAACCATACTCTTAAAATTGGAAAGAAACCTCATAATCCGTTGTTCTCCTTTAAATACTCTTCTTGGTCATAAGCTTTCTTGTATTCATAACAGGGTATTTTACAAAAATTATCCAGAGACATAAATTTTTTTCCAAAGCCAATACCAATCATAATGCCACCTGAATTCTCCTTAATAATTTTCTAGATGTGACTATGATCCAGAAAGAACAGGATTAGAAAAGAATAATTAACCCAGATAATACCTGCTCTTGGAAGATGTCTGCTTTATTCTGATAATGTTAATGGATATGCCAAACACGATATCCATCAAAACAGCACAGCTTTCTTTAAGACATCTCAAAATCTGTCAAATTAAACTTGTAATGAATTGTGATTCCATCTAGCAAAAACTTTCAGATACCACATGATTTTACAGTACCTAAGCAATTCAGAATTTAGTACAATGTGCCAAAGAGTTGGAAAGACTTTAAAAGGTCCCCAAGATGAGGAATTTTAATCACAACCTAAAAGGCTTTCGGGCTAAAAGATATCATCTTCCAAGTACTCTTAAGATTGTATAAAAACCTCATTAATAAGAACTTAAGTAATCTCATCACCTATTTGGCATCATTATAGTGTTTCAGTTTTTAGAGCGGTCATATTAAGCCTGTATAGACTCTCTGGTTTGGAGGAGTTGTCAGACAACGGAGTGTATTTAGTTACCTGTACACACAGTCAAGCTACTTTTTTAAGATCATTATTCAGCTACATCTCTATCTCATTTAGCCCCTTCTTATCTATTTCGTTATCTCTATCTCGTTTTATTCAGCTACATCTCTATCTCATATATATATATATATATAAATATAGATAGATATAGGACATTGAAAAAATATGAAGAGGTAAGTTCTAGTTGCAACCGTCCCACATCTGGTCATCCAGACACCTTTTTCTTTTCATGAAAAGTAAAAACCAATGAAGCATTTTACAACAATAAAACCATCCCAGGTGTTAAAGTTTTAAAGAACTGATTTAAGCCTTCTTCACCACAGAAGATAACTTAGCGTGTATGTTTGTGACCATGCTATGCAACTATTGAGATCTGGATTATGTGGAGTGAAGCAAATAAAACAGGCAAATAGGAATAGGCAATGTAATGTCCATCCAGAAATGGAAAATTTACCAACAGAAAAAACCACGGCAGACAACAGAACATGGCAAGAAGAAATTTCTAAGAGAGAAATAGTACCTCCAACGAAGAAAATGTTGCTAGCAAGTAAAGGATGCCCAATAGTGGTTTTACAATCCACCAGAAACAAAGCACCAAGTTGCAAAACATGAACTGATAGTTGGCCGACCTTGAAAAGAGTATGATAGTTGCCTACATATTTGTAAAAGCAAAAACTAAGAACACGTACATAAAGTTAATATAAAAAATTAAATTAAAAACAATGTACCCAAAGACTAGAAGTTGAAAAGCTTACCCAGACTGCAAACTGAGAACATCTGAAAACCCATTCATGATGAACAATAAAATCTCCATGAAGTGCTTTCTTTAAAAGCAAAACAACGTCCAAAAAAGACAAACACGCTCCAAAAGCAGGAAAATAATGCAGGAAGAACTTTTCTAGTACATTTATCTGCATAATCTTCTGAAAGTTTAGTGTACCTAACAACTTCTTCACATGAAATTTGAAAAAAAAAATACACCGACACAAACAACAGAACACCCAACTTCCTATGTAAATTAGAATCAAATAAGAAACCAGAAACCATGCTCTACACAGTTCAGAAGTAAATAAAGAAGCTTGATAGATATCATATTGTTTATGCGTATACCACTGATTTCAAAGAATCCCTTTTAGGATACACGAGCCAAAAGCCAAAAATACTACAAACACTAAAGATAACAGGACACTAGTTATGACATATGCAGATGATTAGAAATTTAGAATGCATAACAGTGTAAAGAATAAAATGAATAAATTCTTGTGTACACAGTGAATGAGTTCTATTTTATGCATTATAATATTAGTTTATTGAACTTATTGATTATATTCTTTTTACGAGTCAAACAAGTGGAAAAGAAAAACATCAATTCGAAGATCAAGCCAGACTTTCAGCAAACTGACAGTACAATAGGTGGAAAGTGCAATATAGGACTGTCTGCAAAAGTTAAGGTGGGAAAAGAAAAAGAAATACGTAATAATGTTTTCTAATTAATAAATGGAAGCCCATAGACCTCTAGTGGATTTTAGAGGGAAAAAGATCTAAAGGCAAATCAACTGATGATATCACAGATTGGTTGAAGACATGAAAACGTTTTGCAGATTTCATCATTGTCAAGTTTGAGCTCATATCTTTATGTGCTAAATGTGATAGACCAAATTTCAAATTCAATATGAGATTTCTTGTTCGTCAAGGAACAAGAAATTATTTATCAATAAAATAGAAAAAGTTAGAACCATAAGTTGAACTTCCTATTCATTGAGAAAGACAAATTTAAAAAATCATCCAGTGGCTAAAGGTAAATATGATGTAAATTGATCAATTTATCAATAGTTACAAGCGTTAAAAAGAAAGGTCTTTTCAGTAAGAAAGCAATTCCTAGGGGAAGAAACATTAACATGGACAAATAGAAAATGTGTTCTATTCTCTTTCCATGTGTGTGCATGTGAGTGTGTTTTATGCATAGAAGTTCACAAGAAGAGTTCACAAAGAAATCATTGAGATCTGAGGCAAAGGAGTAAAAAAAGAGAGAGTGTAACCAGTTGACAGTCATCTGGCTTTCCTTGTTCCTTTTCATTTTCTTTAAGCATCTAATCAGAGTCTAGTTCAGACAAAGGAACAAACAAACAAAAATAAATATTGGAAACTTCAACTCAATATAGATTTAGGTTTCCGTGGCCCTCTAAACAACCAAACTGAGAAAATATAACTTAGGACCCACCCTCCAATTTTGTCTGGCACTCCTCTGAGTAATTACGATGACAGAAATCATAACAACAGTCACCAAATTCACTCCAAAACCTAAAACCGTACACGTCATTAAGGAAATGCAATTTGTCAAAACATCAACTATTTTTTGCATCAAAGTAAATTATCACTAATGACTAAGCCCTCGAACTATAAGGATATATGTTGGCGAAACACTCGGATATTCGATTTCCATCCCATACCTGGAAACCAGAAAGGAAAATGTCAATTCATGATCAGAATCTATTCCCTTTTACTTCCAATTTTTTTGTCATATTACGCAATCAATTTCATTTTAAATTATGAAAAATGAAAAACCCAACTAAGCCAGTAATTGCATTAGCCTCAGTATTGCTTAAGTCTAGGTTTCTTTTCAGATTTTTCAGCAACCAAACAGATTAGCAAAGTCTATGACAAAAAAGAGTCCAGATTATTTTGTCTTCATGAATATTAAAGGAAGAAAAGGGTCCAGATATGTTACCACAAATAATTCAGTGAAACACTGATAGAGTGAGAAAATAAAATAATAAATTGATTGCAAAAGTAGAGACCATCAATTCGGTTATTAAGAGAACTGTGGAAAAGAAAGAAAAACAAAACGAAATTATTGAAAATGGAAAATTATCACCCCAACAAGGCATGTCATGGCTTAGGCTGACCTCGGTGAAGCAACTTCTTTTTCTCATGATCCAACACAGTTCAAAAAGAAAAATAGCTTAGGCTCCATTCGCCTTGACGTAAAATGTTTTCAATAGACTTTCGGGGAATGATCTGTTTTCTGTTATTTAGTTTGAGACCCTAAAAATAATTTCATAGTTTTATGTTGCATCGAAAATCTCTATTTCAAGACCAACAAAAACCCACAAAACGTAGGTGGACAATGGTAGTTGTGGTGGCATTGATGGCGGGAGAAGGGCGGGGGCAGTGATGGTGGTGGCAGTGAGGGGAAAAGGGAGGGAAATGATGGTGGCAGCATGAGAAATGGGTGGAGGAAAGTGGTGGTGGCGGCACAAAGGAGTGGCGGGAGAGGGGTAGAGGCCTGGTTCAAAAAAAAAAAAAAATTTGCTAGAATTTTCTGTTTTTCACTACATAATTTTCCATTGATCATTAAAAAAAAAAATTAAATAAAAAATTCCTTCAATGAACAATGTTCAATTGCATCAAAACATGAAAATATCGAAAACATTTCTAGCACACCACGAACGAGCCTTGAAATCTAATTTAAAATGCTTTTTCTCTCGTGCATTTTCTCAGAAACCAAATGCGGGTTTAGCTTTTTTTTCTTTTCTTTATAAGCAGTTTAACAATATCTAAATTGAAAACAGAGTCCAAATATTATGCACAAAAATGATACATCTGCTCCAAATGATAAATCCAGGAACAGTTTCAATGAAAGTAAGGAAGACAAAAATTGTGACAACGCTCTATTTGGCTGCTGAGAAAAGAAAGGACAATAGAACATATTCAAAATTTAAACCCGTTAAAAGCATAAAACTACACTCAACTAAGCATAACATCAAAATTTGGCATTGTGTGATAACAGGCTTGACAGCTGGTCATTTTCTTGGAAAACCAAAAGAACATGTAAATAAACCAACAAAGTTTCAGTTACTTTTCTATTTCTTTTCCTCCAAATTTTCAACTTTTTCCGTTTGGCTGCCCAAGAAAATGAGGGAAAATAAAAGACATTAAGAGGTTCAAACCTTTTTTCAACATTTAGTTCATTTTATTTTCTTTTCTTCAAAATTTTCTCAGCTACGAAACGGAGGTAAAGCTGAGGTTCAATTAGACTCAATATTTCAGAGGTGAAGTTAGTGTGGTCAATTCTCTTTTCTCTTCTTCAAAATTGTCTCGGCTACCAAACAGCTTCACAGAAGAAATAAAGTACAATAATTCTCCGTTATATTTCCAAAAAAAACCTTTCTTCAACACTCAGCTAAATTTTCTCTTCTTTTCCTCAAAAGTTTTCTCGGCTACCAAACGGAGGCAATGAATGAATTAGAGAAAGAAAGGAAGAAAGAGCGACTGTCAGGAACCGAGAAAGGGAATGCGAGAACGTACGGATGGGGAATTAGGGCAAATTAGAGCCGTGAAGTCGTCCATGGATCGTTTGAAGTGTACACTGCAAGGAGCCAAGGTTACAGAGCTTCGGACTCGGCTTCCCTCATGCCCCCCCGTCAATGCTGATTTATACTTCGAGCGAGTTCGTTTTTCAAAAGTCAAGAGGACAAACTTGTATGTTTAACACGTGGCATGGTTATCAAAAACATGGTTATAAAAAAGGGATAATTGCACCGGAGGTCCCTGTGGTATACCATAATTATTTTTCACTCCCTATGGTTTAAAAAGTTCACTGGAGGTCCTCGTGATATGCAATAATTACAAATCGATCCCTGGCGTCAAATTCTGTTAAAATTTTTAACAGATTCCGTCAAATGCCACGTCAGCGCCACGTGTCGCCAATAAGATGGCGACACGTGTCTATCGTAATAAAAAATATAAATTTATTAAAAAATAAATAAAAATACTTATTTTTTTATAAAAAAAATTCAAAAAAAAAAACAAAAAAAAAAAAAGAAGCTGAAGGGGTGGCCCAGCCACCCCTTTGGGGGTGGCCTGGCCGCCCCCAGCCACTGGGGGTGGCCGCGCGCCACCCCCAGTGGCTGCAGGGGGTGGCGCGCGGCCACCCCCAAGGCCCAGGGGGTGGCCTTCGGGCCACCCCTAGATCTACTAAGGGTGGCCCGATGGCCACTGGGGGTGGCCGCGCGCCACCCCAGGTGGCCTCTGGGGGTGGTGCGCGGCCACCCCCAGTGGCCGGGGGTGGCCATCGGGCCACCCTTAGAAGATCTAGGGGTGGCCCGAAGGCCACCCCCAATGGCCTGGGGGTGGCCGAGCGCCACCCCCGGCCACTGGGGGTGGCCGCGCGCCACCGCCGGCGGCCTCTGGGGGTGGCGCGCGGCCACCCCCATGGGCTGTTGGTGGCCTGGCCACCCCTTTTGGGGGTGGCCAGGCCACCCCTTTCCCATTTTTGTTTTTTTCTTTTTTTTTTTGTTTTTGTTTTTTTTTTAAAAAAAATAAGTATTTTTTATTTATTTTTTAATAAATTTATATTATTTTATTAAAATTAGACATGTCAGCGCCACGTGTCACCAATAAGATGACGACACGTGGCGCTGACGTGGCATTTGACGGAATCTGTTAAAAATTTTAACAGAATTTGACGCCAGGGATCGATTTGTAATTATTGCATATCACGAGGACCTCCAGTGAACTTTTTAAACCATAGGGAGTGAAAAATAATTATGGTATACCACAGGGACCTCCGGTGCAATTATCCCTATAAAAAAAGGCAGCCTTACTAAGAAGATGTGAAATTTATTCATTGGTGCTCATAACATTTTTTTTTATTAATTGTTTTAATCATATCCAATGAATAAGCTCCACATCACCTAGTGAGGCTCCCTTTGTAAAAATTTAAGTACATATAGCATTTCTCAATATGGAAAAGAGAGAAACTTCTCTATTACCCAAAAACTCATACATAAAATTAAAATATTAGACTTAATAAGTTTGAACCGTTTAATTAAATATGTTTTTTTAGGATAGACCTATTTAGTTTTATATATATGTTTCGATACAATTCGAACCCGACACACGACATAATGGCAAGTAATTTTTAACATAACATGCAAACTCGACACGAACATAATTAAAAATTGAAGGATTATGGTTGAATTGTTTACTCATTTAATTAAATGGATCGAGTTAAAGTTAACATATATAGTCTTATATCAATATCTCGACACGACTTGAACCCGATACACGAATACAAATTGACAACCCTAGAGGTATTGTCCTGTTTACTACAAGAGAAATGCTAGACATCCCAATTTTTTTTCTCAAATATTGTGTCACAATCCCATGAGATTGTGTCGCATTTCCCCTTACTACAATAAAAGCTGGCAATTTTTGACACAACCCGCAAATCCGACACGAAATTAAAGGGTTATAATTAAGCTTAAAAGGGTTTGGGTCATAAAAATGTTAACTCGTTAGACCTGTTTAATAAAATTGTTATTATAGGGTCAAACAAACTGGTTTGACCAGTGGGTCGACCCGTTGGATCTATATACTTAAACATTTTTTTTCAACATTTTTTTTCAACATTAAAAATTAAATCAAAACAATCACGTTACCTCTCTCTTTCTCTCATTGTCTAAAGTGTAAAGACTAAACTAAAAAAATCTCACAAAAAACAAAATAAGTCTTTTTATTTTATAGAGTTAGAACTTGAACAAAAAATACAAAGACTAAACAAAATTAGCGAATTTTTTTTTCTTTCAAGTTTTCGAACTTAAAAGTTGAACCAGAACAAGTAAACAATAAAACAACTCAATGTTTCATATTTCAACTGTGAAATAATATGATTATTCAACCAATATGATTTTTTTTAATTTAAATTTGTGTTTTTATTTTTATTTTTATAGACTTTATTACATAATATGCCAAACAGATTGGGTCGAGTTAACCCGTTATTTAAATGGATCGTGTTAGGATCGAAATGTCTGACATTTTTATCTAAACGGGTCATGTTAGAGTTGGCTCTTAATGAGTTAGTAGATCAAATGAGTCGAGTCAAGCGGGTCGGGTCAAATAGTTTTGATAGCCCTGTCTACAATAATCTATAAATGTACCAACATGGATATATTGCCATACCACCAATTTAAAATTTTAATTTTCACATCAATTTTTTATTAAGGAATTCATATGTTTCAAAAATTTAAGGAAAAAAAAAAAACACAAAACAAAACAAAACCTCCTAATATCAAACGCTCCATTGTAATTCATTTATAAGTCATTTGTAACTCATCTTCATTCCCGCTCATTTTTTTAGTAATTATAAATTTAATTGATTTACTCTCTAAAATTTCAATTATTATCAAATAGATATTTCCTCCTATCTTTCGCTAAATTTTTAATAGTATTGCCATGCCATAGGTAATTAGATTTTGATCATATCATAATTTTAAAAGTTACATTAATTTTAAAATGACACAAAGGAGACATGAATATTTCTTTTAGCATTACTCTCTCTATAATGAGTTATGGCAAGCAAGCTCATTTTAGCTGGACGATGTCCTGTAGTGCCCCCAAATTAATTAACTGATAATTAACTTAAAATGTTGTCATCACTATTATATTTTTAGAGTAATGCTATATACTTAACTTTCATCCCACTAAACTTATGTTGCAATTCCCATCTGTCCTTAGATCAATATTTATTAAAAATAAAATAATAATAATAATTAATTAATTAATAGCCGAAAAGCAAGACCAAATGATCAATTTAATAAAATATGAATGGGATGGGAGTTGATGCTACTGAAGTTGATGACCATGATGAATGCTAAAAGATCTAGTCAGCTATTAAAAACCACACTAAAATGACCTTTTCTTGTGGTAGACATTGGCTTGGTGAGACTAAAAAGAGTTCAACTTGAGACAGTCTCACAAATACTATCATAGAAAATGGAGATAGGCATATAAAACAGTGAGATATAAGGTGTGTTTGGTAAAGATTTTTTAGGTAATTTTTTTTTTTTATAGTAGTAATAAATGTGATATAAAGTAAAAGGAAATTATTAATTTTTTATAAAGAAGAATAAAAAAAATTTGTTTTGTAGTGGATTTTTTAATTAAAAAAGTAATCAAAAGTGATTGATATAATATAAAAAGTGAAAAAAGTTGGACAAATTTTTTAAAAAAACTGGTTTCTAAAAAACTTATACAAATCGGCCTCTAAAATCAACATATGTTCTTTAAACTATTAAAAAAGCATGCGAGAAGCACATGCAACTAAAAAAATATGTGTTTTTCACATGCAAATGACACATGTCACAATTAGAAGTTAGTTTTTAAGAAATTTTTTACAAATCAATTTGTGAGAAATTTTTGTCCCAAATTTAATATTTGAGTTTACAAATATTTTAAATCTAGGACCTCTAACCTAAACAATTTTTTCGAGAAATTTCTGTCTTTAAAGTTGACTTTTTTTAAAAAAAAAAAAAAAAGAAAAAGAAAATAAAATAAAGATGAGAGTGAAGAAATGGGTTGTCAAACATAGCCATAAATATAACTTTTCAGAACTCCAGATTTAATTTAATCCTTAAAGCCCCAACCTCCAAATGCTTTGCGCTCTGTAATTGTTCTATCCAGAATGGAAAAAGAAAGAAGTAAAGAACTCTTTTTAATATCAAATTTTGTGAGTGGAGCAGCTTTTTTCTCTTTTTCTTTTCCTCTGAGCAGTGGGGCAGCTTTTCTTTTCTTTTATTTTTTTCCTGTGAGCAGTGTGGGGCAGCTTTTCTCATAGGATCAAACAAAGTTCCTTCAAAAATAAAAAATAAAAAATAAAAATAAACCAAGATTCCCTTGTTCATCGATCTACGCATTACTCCTGCCGAAAATGGTAGACTGGTTGAAAAGCAAAAGGTTTCATGGTGCGCTCCACATCACATATCCACTCCAACTCAATCGAAGCATGCAACGACGTCATGGTACAAATTATAAATAAAGAAATACATATATATATATATATATTTATATTGGTCTTAATTGTATTTTCCTCTTTCTTTTAGATTCCAAACCTTTTCTTTTCGGTAATGTTTACTCTTTCATTTTTATTTATCTCACTCATTTTATATTAATAGACATAATATATTTTAAGTGTTTTTTTTTTTCAAATGTCTAACATAAATAATCACTTAAAACATGTTAATTTAGTCGGTATAAAATTAGCGTAATAAATTGAATTAGTCTTTCCTTTTTCTCAATAATTTTATTGGTTTGTAAAACAGTATATTGGGAGTATTTAGGCGACAGGACTTGGGCTCACATTTGAAGCCCAATGGATCAAATCGAGCTTAAAAGTTGGATTCAATTAAAATTTTGGGTTAAATACATATTCGGTACCTGTGGTTTAAAAATTTTATATTTTTGGTACCTCAGTTTCAATTCACATCACAAATTATACCTGTGTTTTGCAAAAAGACAAACTTTGTACCTCCATGTATTTTTCCTTCCAATATTTAACGGTTTGCCATGTCAAACCCTAGCCTGGGAGTGGCCGAACCATTCCATGGGGGTGGTTCAGCCACCCTTATGGCCAAAGAGGAAAAAAAAAGTGTGAGGATTTTAGCCCTTGGGGTTGGCCGAACCGCTCCCAAGCCGGCCGGTCTGGGGGTGGCTGAACCACTCTCAGGCCGGCTAGTCTAGGGATGGCAGAACCACTCCTGTGGCCCTTGGGAGTGGTTCGACCACCCCCAAGAGCCCAAACCCTCATAATTTATTTTTTATTTTTTATTTTTTATTTTTTATTTTTATTTTTTCTCTTTGGCGACCCCAGGTCAGCTAAGGGCATGGCTGAGCCACCTCCTTTTTATAAAAATTTTAATTTTTTTTAATATTTTTAAGTTTAAGGGGTAATTACCTTTTCCCCCCATGAACTACCGGCCAATGTCATTTTGCCCCCACGAACTACCACTTCGACCAAAAGAGAGCATCAAACTACCATTTTTATACACATTGCCCCCTTCCGTCAGGAATTCCGTTAATTTTGGATGGAATATGCCATTTTTTACCGTTAATTTTGACTTAAAGACCAAAATACCCTCTACAGTAATTAATAAAAAATATTAAAATTAATATATTTAAAAAAAAAAAAAAAAAAAAAAAACCAAAAATCTGAAGGAAAAGGGGTGGCGGCAGGTGGTCGGTTGGCCTGCGAGCCACCCCCAGAGGTGGCTCCGGCCACCTCTGGGTGGCTCGCGGCCCACCCCGGCCTAAGGGGTGGCCGCACGGCCTCCCCAGAACCTGGGGGGGCCGCGCGGCCACCCTAGGTCATTTCTAGGGTGGCCGCGCGGCCACCCAGCTTTCGGGGTTGGCCGCGAGCCACCCCAGAGGTGGCCGGAGCCACCTTTGGGGTGGCTCGCGGCCCACCCCGACCTAAGGGGTGGCCGCACGACCTCCCCAGAACCTGGGGGGGCCGCGCGGCCCCCCGAGGTCATTTCTAGGGTGGCCGCGCGGCCACCCAGCTTCCGGGGTGGCCGCAAGCCACCCCAGAGGTGGCCGGAGCCACCTCTGGGGGTGGCTCACAGGCCACCCGGCCACCTCAGGGGTGGCGGCAGCCACCCCTTTCATTCAGTCTTTCTTTTTTTTTTTTTAAATGAGGGTATTTCAGTCATTTTCAAAATTGAGTTAGGGCATTTACGTCTTTGCATGAATTAGACTGACAGAAGGGGGCAAAGTGTGTAAAAATGGTAGTTTGATGCTCTCTTTTGGTCGAAGTGGTAGTTCGTGGGGGCAAAATGACATTGACCGGTAGTTCATGGGGGGAAAAGGTAATTACCCCTAAGTTTAATTATACTTTTTAATTAATTTTTAAATATTTTTATGTTCTATTCTTTTAATTTTTTTTAATTTTTAATTTTTATATATTGTGCCACGTGTCAACTCTCAAGGGTTGACACGTGACAGACCGTTAAATATTGAACGGAAAAATAGACGAAGGTATCAAGTCCGTCTTTTCCCAAAATTCAGGTACCATCTGTGATGCGAATTAAAACAGATATACCAAAAAATAAAGCTTTTAAACCACAGGTACCAAATATGTATTTAACCCTAAATTTTTAAACGTGGGTTTTTGTTTTTGGTTCAAGCAACATTGGTGTTAGTTAATTAGGAAGCCCATAAACCCAATCAGTGCCGACTCTTCCATTAGATGAGTTAGGCGGAGCAAGATCCTCTCCAGTTGAAAGCAACTGGAGAGGAGTCGGTTCTTTATACATAAGGGTAAAAGTGTAATTTCATAAAAAATAAAATTACACTTTTACCCTCATGTATAAAGAATCGGCTCCTCTCCAGTTACTTTCAACTGAAGAGGATCCTAGTCCGTCATCTAAGGCTTACATTTGATTCAATTGAAAAGGCTCTCAAATAATAGTAGACTTAGTAGTATTGGTTAAAAAATGTGGTTAATCCAAAAAAACAGAGACAGGTTTATGAGAAAACGATTTAGGCCAAGCCCATTAAAAGAAACGATTATGGCCAATTATAGTATATGATAAGCGTTGAATGTTGCACATTCAAGCCCCTTAACTTGCATATGTTAATTCCTTGGCATTGTTATTTGTTTGATTTTGTGTTGTTTTATTGTTTTCAGGTTTTAAATAAAGATGCAATTAATTCCATTGATTTTAGGCTTAAAGCACACTTTGAGAAGACTTAGAAGATATGTTTAAGCTTACCAATCATAATAGAAGACCTATATGATGTGGTTAAGTTTAATCAAATTAAGTGAATGATTAAATCGGAATTTCTCCATTAAGAGTCAAAATCGGATTGGGTTCAAATTTGGATTATGCATATGTCACAGTGTTTGAATCATAACTTTTGTGTCAGATATCAGATTGCTATGAAATTAGTGGCGTTGGAAAGATAATAAAAAATTCAACAAATACGTCAGAAATAGCTTTTTCGAAATTCGGACATTTACTATGCCAAAATCGTCCCGAAATAAAAAATTGCAATTCTGGATGAATTTGGAATCCTTTTTTTACTTGGATTGAAGTTTCAATCCCCTACTTGGACAAGGAGACTCAAGAGACAATTTTTATGGAATTCCAAGAGCTTTTAAGCCTCTCCTAATCTCTATAAATAGGTCTCTAAACATTGAAGAAAGACACATTGCTACTTAGAGCAAATTTAGAGAAAAACTTATTGAAGACTTGAAGAGTTGAAGAGAAGTAATCATGGCAAGAGGCCATTGCAGTAACGTCATGAACGGCTAAAAACCTTTGTAGGGTATTGATGTAGCCCTATCCAAGCACAATGGTTTGATTGTATTTTAATTTAGAGAATTTTAGTTTATGCATGTTGGTTGTATAATTATGAGAATTGCTACAATTTGATATTATTCTTCATCTTTTAATGCAATTGTTCTTCAATTCATAATCAATATTGGTAGAATTCTTCTCGTCTTATAAAGCTTTTTACCTTTATTGAACTCAAACCATTCTTATTTTCTGTGATTATGAGAATGATGATTATACAATGGGTTTAATTGACATATGATCAAGACGATTAGATAGGCCATGCCTAGGGAAGATGAATCGTACTACACCCTAGTTTAGTGTAATTTAGGTAGACGATTCGTACCAACCGAAGATGGGTTATACTTCTCCATTGATTGTATTTATCCTATTAAAGACGTAGCTAATCCATGCCTAGGGAAGACGGGTCATACCGCATCTTAGTGGTTAGGTGAACGGTCCGTGCCAACCGAAGATGGATTATACTTATTCTTTAATATGGTAACTTCTTGTTTATTTATAACATGCATAGAATGAATTTCTCTAATTAAATATGATTAACCATTGATGTGCGGATAGCGGTGAAGTCAATACTCTACTCTCTCTCTCTTATATTTCAATTCTCTTTTACGTTTATTTTATGCACTTTAGTTAATTACAAATTCAACAATCTTTTCTTTAGTTATTTTTAATCTTTACAAACTTGATAACAATACCCCTGCAGTCTTTGAGGTTCAACACCCTCTCTATAGCTTTATCCTACAAGGATTCGTCCTATTGCGAGTGGTTATTTATTATTGATATATTTTGGTAAAAAAAAATACCACATTAGTACACAACCATTTTGAAAAGAAAAAAGAAAAGCATGCACACACATAGGTATAAGTGAGCAGAGCTATTCGTGAACATGCTCGGGCTCGGCTCAAGATCTATTTTGTTTATTAAACGAATAGAGCTTGAACATTTTTGTAAGCTTGTTTAATAAACGAGCTGAACATGCCAATACTCGGCTCGAGGTAGGCTCGTGAAAGCTCAACTCGGCTTGATGGGCTTGTTCATGTGTGTGTGTGTGTGTGTGTATATATATACACGTTAATTTATATAGTAAATTAGTAATGTATAAATAATAAGTATATATTTAAAAGTTAGAATCTCATACAACTACAAGACTATTAGTCTTAGACTCTTAAACTTGTTGTCGTTAGCCTCTTTGGTTCTATAATTCTATTAGTATTAGACTCTAATTAGTTGTCACTACTCATTAGCCTCTTTGGTTTCTCCAAGGACTAAGACTCCAACTTCCAATAGACCTCGATAGACTCAGTATCGAAATTCGAAAAGCATCATATGGCTTAGATGACATTGATGAAAATCCAACGGCCAAATAAACGATGCTTTTGAGATTTTTTTTTTTTTTTTTTTTTCACGCTTAGTCAGCTTAGAGTCTTAGACTCTTCGAGGCTTCAAGTAAACTCTTTCTCTTTACTCTCACCACTCACGCAACTCGTCTTCTCAGTTTCTCACCTTGACAGACTCAAATAGTTAATGCTCTCAACTACCCACACTCTACATTTAATGAGATTTAATATGCCTCTCTCTCACAAACGTCTCTAACCCTTATCGGCAGCAACTTTTTCTCAAGAATCTCAACCCCTCTCTCAACCTCTCTCATCTTCTCTTTGTACAATTTGATCTCGAAGCTTCACCTCTACAATTTGGTAATCAAATCTTGAGCATGACGACAACAACCTGTCTTAGGCTCACCCGCACAAATCGCACACTTCATCATCTTATGGGCATATATGTTTTGTATAAAATATTTTATTTTGTTTTTGTTACTTGTTCTTTGTTACTTGGTTACTCTTTTGTAGAAAGAACTTTAAGTTTTGAGTCATTTCTCCAAAAATCTCATAGGCGTTACGATTTGTTTGGTGAATCTCTCTTTTTCCTTCATCCTCTTAGCCTATATTCTTATCTTTTCATCTTCTAACACTCTTTCTCGCCATTGCTATTGCCCTAAGTTTTGGGTCCTAAGAAAACCAAGAAAGAAATAAAAAAAAAAAAAAAAAAAAAAAAATTCTCATTTATCCACGATTTTTTTTCTTCAAAAAACAGAGACAGAGAGTACATATTTTTTTCTAAAAAAGAAAAAAAAATCAATTTGAGTCAAAAACTAAAAAATGTTTGATTTAATTTCTCTAAGACTGCAAAAGTCTTGCTCTTTGTTTAAGTTATGAGGAATGCATATTTTAAGAAAGCTTTTTCCTTGTTTGATTTAAGATGAGAAAAGTGTTTGGGTTCTTTGGTAAATGGTTTATATATAACGATTTTTTTTTCAACTCTCTATCTCTCAATTTGGGTCTTGAGAAAATCGAGAAAAATAATACAATCTAATGTTGTTTATCATTTACCATTTAATTTGTAGTACGATGCTATTTAAATATTTAATTTTGATTTATTATTCATTCTTTTTTATTTAATGCTCTGTATATGTTTGTGTTTATTATTCTAATGTAGATAGTCAGTTACTAAAAAATTGTCCATGGAAGAGCTGATAGCCAATGGAGATGATTCAAACGAAGGTTCATCTGATATGAACCTAAATCTAATGAATATCATACCGGATGATGAAGGTGGTGGTTCTGGTGGATATGTTGTCCCCAGTAGGAAATGTGCTCTTGTGGATGAAGAGGTCCAAGAGGATGATCCTCAAAAGCATGCTTATGAGAGGAAGTTGAGGAATAAGACTTTTCCAATTTGGGAGGACTTTAAGGAAGTAGTGCAATCCGGTATTAAGAAAGCTCAATGCATTCACTGTAAATCCATCATTTGCATTCCTACTTCGGGCGCAAGAAACAATGATGTGGCTATTCGAATTTTAAAAGATGATTTTGTTGTGAAAAAAACATTATCTTTTAGGGGACAAATATGTCATTTACGTTGTTGTGCCCATATAACAAATTTGTTGGTGTAAAATGGGATTAGTCAAATTAGGGATATTGTGGATTGTGTTAGGGATGGTATAAAGTATTTAGTTGCATCAGAGG
Organism: Alnus glutinosa; assembly: GCF_958979055.1. NCBI lineage: Eukaryota > Viridiplantae > Streptophyta > Magnoliopsida > Fagales > Betulaceae > Alnus > Alnus glutinosa. The sequence continues at coordinate 29,052,831 of NC_084888.1, forward strand.
GGAGGTTGAAGCAGTTTGGTGAAATTACAAAGCAGTTATAGTTGTCATCAAATAAACTGATTTTAGATGTTCCCACTAGGTGGAATAGCACTTATATGATGTTGTTTGCTGCATTAAAGTTTAGGGAAGTGTTCCATAGGTATGAAGATAGGGATCAAAGTTTTCGTTGGGTGCCAACTATTGAAGATTTGGTGAAAGTTGAGAATATTTGTCATGTTTTAGAGGTTTTTAATGAGGTGACAAAGATAATATCAAAGAGTAATTATCCAATTGCAAATTTATTTCTTCCTGGGGTTTGGAGAATAAAAGATGTGTTGGGTAAAAAATGTAGGGATGAAAATGGTAATATAAGAACAATGACACAAAAAATGAATTTGAAGTTTGGGAAGTATTGGGGGGAATGCAATATGCTCATGGCTATTGGTACTGTTTTGGATCCAAGGTTTAAGATGAAACTTGTACAATTTTATTTTTCTGAAATTTATCAAGAGCCTGAAGCCACTTGAAATATTGAAAGGGTTTGTAGGGCTTTAAATGAGTTGTATGGTGAGTATGTTGATGAACATAATTTATCTGCTAGCCCACAATGTGAGCATAATTTTTTTTTGCGAATCTTCTTCAAGTTCAAGTGATAGTTCAACTAGTGTTGTTTGGAGAAGCACTACAAGTGGAATGACTATGTTTCAATCTTTTGTAAGAAGTGTTGATACCTTTCAACCTATAAAATCTGATTTGGAATGATATTTGGAAGATGTTTATATTTTTTATGAGGGTGTTGATTTGAAATTTGATGCTTTGGAATGGTGGAAATCCAATCAACTAAGTATCGCATTTTATCTAAGATGGCACAGGACATACTTGCAATTTCTATCACTACGGTGGCTTCAAAATCAACATTTAATGCTAGTGGTGGGGTCATTGATCCGTATTGTGTATTTTTAGCTACTGAAACTGTGGAAATGCTGTTGTGTAGCTCTGATTGGGTTTGAGCACTACATGGACTTAAAAAATTATTTAATGTGAGTATTATAATTTGTAGAGGTATATGTTGTTTTTGCTTCTCCATTAAATAAAAAGTAACTAATATTCTCTGTTTTTTGTAGAATGATAAACCAACTTTAGTGGAGATTGAGTTGCTTTAGTTACTTAGCAAGTTGGGAGCAGTGCTGGATTATGGAGTATTTTTTTTGTTATAGTTAATGAGATCAAATTCTAATTTATGATTGATTTCTTTTTTAATTATGCCTTAAGTGAAACTAACTTATATGCTGCTTTGTTTGGTTATTTTATGCAGATACTTGGTATGTTTGAAGACTTGAAGTGCTGTATTTGGTGTTCAGTTTTTGTTGGTATTTGGCAGGGACGGAGCTAGAAGTTCTTATGGGTAGGGGCCGGTGGTAAAAAAAAATTATTGGTAGGAGCCAATAGGCTAAATTTTTAGTTTTTTAGCTTATATATATATATATATATATTTTTTTTTTGAGATTTTTTTTTTTTAACCTAAGAAATTTTTTTTCAAGGAAATTGGGGGGGGGGGGCATGGCCCCTGCCAGCCCCCCCTCCCTCCGTCTCTGGTATTTGGTATGCTCCTGGTAAGTTGATTGTGAAGTATTTCATGGTCATGTATACATTGATTATGTAAGTTTGCATGGTTAAGTTTTTTTTATTATAATTCTTACTAATTTTTGCATTTTCTCTTGTAATAAATAGGTGAAGAAGTTAATCAACTTGTTTTATGTTTCCTTTTTTGTTGGCATTCTTGAGATGTGGTCTATCCATCCTTGCCTCCTTGGTGATTTGCTATATAGGCTACCATGTATTTAAACTTATTATTGTTAATTTTGTAAGCTTGGTAGTTTGACTTATTTTCTTGAATGCTTGTGTCGTATAGTTAATGGTGCGTTTGGGTATCGAATATTTCGAATATGAATAATATTCTGAATCTGATCACGGATTTCAAGGCAATGAAAATATGTTTGGATGTTGAATATAATTCAGATTCTTTTCGAATATGTGTTTGGGTGTTGAATTTGGAAGATTGAAAAAAAATGTTTTATAATGGTAGAAAGTGGTTGGAAATGATTGGATTGTATGAAAAGTTGTATATAATGATTGGTGTTATGAAAATAAGTGTTAATTTTTAAAAATTGAAAAAGAAAATGTTTTTTAATAGTAGGAAATGATTGAAGATGATTGGTTTGTATGAAAAGTTGTGCATAATGATTGGTATGGTAAAAAACAATAAAACTAATGATAAAAAAAATTACAAAAAAATTAAAAATTAAAACTAAAAACTAAAAACTAAAAAATTATATTTTTAGTTTCATTTTTATTCTTTTTTTTAATAATAAAAAAAAATAAAAAAAAAAAGAAGAAAATATAGGTATTGCCATCCCTTTGGGAGGGGGGTGGCCTACGAGCCACCCCCATTTTCCTATATATATATATATATATATATATTTGCTTTTGGATTTTAGTTATTTTTTTCAATTTTTTTTTTAAAAAATTCTATAATGACATGTGGCATGAGTAATATGGACATATCTCGCCCAATGTGGCATTTTTTCAAAGGTTTTGGTAGTTTGAGCCTTTGAGAGACTGAAGTCGGAGTGTTAGCAATTTTTGGGCCTAGACACAATACGGGTGGTAATTTGGGGGACTAAACTGTAATTTTTCTTTAATCTTGATAATGATTGAAATATTCATTGTATACTAATTAAAAATTGAGTATTAAATTTTATGGACTAATGATTTTAATTTATTTTGCTTTATTAAATCTAAGATAAACACGTTTTTTTGTTTTAATTTTATGATTAATTTTAGTTAATTTTATTTAGTAACGAATATTTTTTCGAGTTTAATATAAATTATTTCCTTCTCATTTCTCGTGAAAAATGCCTATTTCATTCTCGTTAAAATTAAATTACTTATCTGCTTTAATTCAAAATTATAAACCGTAATTATCGACATATTCATTTACCACAAATTAGTTTGAGCAAGATATATCTAACATAAAATAAAGAAACTAAAAGCAAACAAAAAATCTATGGAAAGGAAAAAGAAACAGATAGGTACATTATGAAGAAAGGTTGGCATTCAGTCAAATGCATAGCTCTATTACCGTTCATGAGCGGTACTGAAAATAAAAAAGGTTCAAGTAGCGATCTCTAGGAATATCCGACATATATTATACAATAAACTGATACCAGTAAAAGCAAAATATATGATATGATAAACTACCCGCATTACAAACCAAACCCCTTCAGGCGAAGATGAGAACCAACAAAAACAATAACCCTAACAAACAAAGGACGCAAATCCATGTAATACCACAACATCGCATAATGCCCCCGACAAGCCACGGCATGCCCGATGCGTTGCCCTGCGCATGTATGTGCACAGCGGGGTCCTCATGTACCGGTTCAGCAAAATTTTGCATCAACTCATCTTCCCAGTAGAAACCCCCGGGATGATTCTACAATAATACATTAAAACGGGATGAGACTGCCACTGCGACATACACTTAAACATAAAAATCATTAACATGTAAATGTTGGTTCAATTTGAGGCCAGCGTTTTTTGACGAGTTCATACCTTTCCTAGGGGACACTTGTAGAAACGCCGCATGTAGTTCCTTTCTGTTCTTGAAACGAGGAGTCTCATGGGTCCAGCACCACATGTACAGTTCACCTTGACGTCCATGTCTACTTGGTAATGCGTTAAGAAAAATAAGAAGAAAAAAACTTGTAAAACAAAATTAATACGGGTACAAAATCGTACATAAGAGTGTATTTTACTCGAAATTAACCAAACACATGCGTAAAACCACAACCATATGTAATGCATATCCAAAACAAAAATTCACTACTTGTACAATATAATTGCAATTTTTTAAATTTCCCGCATTCTAGTGTCCATGACGGGTATCCCACATTGCTTGTGCAATGCCTTCTCTAAATTGGGCCATTTCAACGGAAGCTGCTTGGGAGAAGTCATAATGTCCTGAATTTGATGGGCCTGCCTCATCGTTGTTGCCATAATCATCTGGGTGCTCACTCATGTCTACCTGATCGACGTCCATTTCCGGTTCTGCTGCATCATTACCGCTGAAGATTTCATCATTCGGATTGTGTACCCCGACGAAGTTGTGTAGCGTGCAACATGCCAATATAATGCTAGGTTGACGCACCAATAAGTACCCAGGGATGCCATTTAATATACGCCATCTCCTCTTCAATCTGGCAAAGCAATTCTCGATGATCATTCGCAACGATGAGTGCCTAAAGTTAAATAGTTCCTTGTACCCACGTGGCAACGGCCTATTGCGATAAGTGTTGAGATGGTACCTCTCCCCTTTATATGGAGGCAAAAAACCCCGCGTACATGGATACGCTGAATCAGCCACGTAATAGTGCCTTTCATAAATAATGCAATAAAAATGTCAATATAGAAACAGACAGAAGGAAAATGTCTGATGTATACTTAAAGGCATTTTGACTACAAGGTACACACCATCTGTGGGTCACTCAAAACCGTTGTCACCTATAACAGCATCCTTAAATACACGACCATCGTTAGCTGTTCCCTCCCAGCCAATGTACACGAACGTGAATAATATATCGAAATCGCATATTGCCATCACGTTGTGTGTGCACTCATTTTTCCGGCCACGAAAGAGGCGTTGGTGCTCGACTGGGACTTCCGCCTTTATGTGTGTGCCATCGATCGCACCAATACAATCCTATCAAATGCATTATTTAAATAACAAAAATAATAAATCATAAAACCGGGGCATTGTGTATAGTATTTGAAAGGTGGCATGAATATAACATTGTTGTGTTACAGAAGGACATGAACTCACCTTGAACCAAGGATAATATTTGGGATCACCGCTTACATGTGAGTGCACCCCAGTCCTGTGACGAACTCTAATGTAAATCCTCGCTAGATGACCCACTGCACCAAGCACCGTCTTGATATGGCGGTTTATTGTCTCAGTGGAATGTTGAAAGTGATCTGACGCGACCCGCTGCCCTTGGCTGTGGCCGATAACCACAAGAAATATAGCCACACTTTCCTCAACCTCAACGTTCCTTGTACTCCTCATGAGTTGGCGCTCCCTTAACTCAGTACACAACGTTATAAACTGGGGTTGCTCCATACGGAACATTTCCTTAAACGGCGTTGGGTTACCGTTCAGCATGCACGTTATATACATGGCCCCTCGTAATGGCAAATTGCGTGCCGGCATTTTGCAGTTTTCATCGTCATCGTCATCTGATATGTCTAGCACAGCCAATATCAAATTTATTTCGTCATCAAATTCCTGTTCACTACCCTCATCCATGGCGTCGAAAGGGATGTTAGATCCATCCATCCTACCAACGGACACATTTGAGTTTAATACAGCTTCAAATAATTTGTACAGCATACCAGCAAACATAGATTCAATTAAATTATTGTCACATATGCACACAGTAAAACACATATCACCAATCATACCACATTGCAATAACTAATACCGAAGTTACATTAAACTAACATAATTGGTCCTCAAAGTTAAGTGAAAATAGAAGAACACATTGCATCCGAATATAATTGTCTCATACTTAATACCTAAAATACCAAACAAACATAAATTACCCTCAAAGTTAAGTACAAATACAAGTAGCTATTTGCAATCTTATCCTGCCTGTCAATCATCAAGGGGCTTCTGCTTTTTTAGCCAGATCAATCTGCGTGCTCTTGTCATGCGGATCCACGCGGCTTGAAGTTGTTCATCCATCAGGGCAACAGTTGCAGCTACGTAAACCTCGTCACTAACCTCATGCTGCAACTCGTCCAGGAAGTCGAGAGCCCGATCCATCGGGAGTGCGGATCTGGCAGTGCTGCGCTGTTGTGTGGAACTCATATCCGACTGACTCCGCCGAAGCAAGATGTCTTTCCTTGCCTTCGCCATCTCCCTTAACTCGTCGTACAAAGCTTGCTTCGAAGCCACCATCGCGCTTTTCGTTTGCTTGGAGGCGTTTTTGCCTGAGGATCCTTTTCGTGTAGATCCCATATTGACGCCCAGTCCAATATCCCGCGCTAGGTCAGATGGTGTATCCTCCACCATCGGCTCTTTCCCCCTGCGCCTACCTCCACCAGATGAAGGTCCACCGGCCTCATCATCATGAGGACTGTCGAGGTCAACAAATGCCTGTGACGGATAACCTTTTGCTCGACCCGTGCGACCAGCCCCACCACTATGCACGTGCATACCCTCCGTCTGCATACGGTACATGAGACGTTCTTCCTCATCGGCGTTAGGCGGGGAATGTGCGGAGGATCGGCGAAGAATGCCCGTTGCAGTGGACCGATCGAAAAGGATCCCCAGCTGCTCATAGTTACGGCACCCCTTTGACTTGAAGCGTGTGATTCTATCATCGACCTACCAAAACCCGAAAAAGGCACTCAGTTTACATTTAGATGTTTTCCACGATTTCTATAAAAGATTGATCACACTGAGGTAATTTGGGATAGAGCATACCATCTTGGCACGCTCCCATTGCGTCGGGGTCCCACTGACAGTGTTTAATATAGGGTCCCAGCCGAAACCGGTTTCATGATTTAACAGGCCTGAGAAGTCTGTGTGGTCTTTACGAAACTTGTTGTACTTCGTCGATAGTTGGGTAGGAGTAAAAACCCTAGTGGCCCTCGCATTCATTTTATTGGTCAGTTCCAACCATGTATTTTTGGTCACGGTCCCTCTGACAATGGTACCGTTATGCACACATTCTAGAAGAAGTTCGAGCAACATGTCAGCTTCCTCAAGAGTCCACTCAATTCCCTTTCCTTTTGGCATGGCACCTCGTTCTCTCTAGTATGGAGTGAAAAAGTAGGGCCATTAATTTGCTATAGTTATGACGTAAGGAAAAATACCCAACCAAAAGCACATGAAGTTGACATATTTGTACATAGAATTTAAATTAATTACAGTCTAAGATTCCAATATATGCCTATAGTAAAGAAGTTATAAAATGCATTATTTGTACAGCATACATTAAGAAACAGGTTGTGAGGTACCTTTTGAATATGAGATGTTTTTAACGCGTGAAGAAAACACTGCTTCTTGCTTCTCGTCGAATATGGCTGTACAAAATGTAGCATGAATTTAAGACAACATTCAATTTGTGCTATGAGCATGTTAAATCTACCACAAAGTTATAATTTGTGGTTAGTTTTTTTAATTTGTGCCGGTTTTGTTTTAAAGTTAAGAGTGGTTCGAACACAATTTTTTTTTAAAGATATGAGTGTGTTTTAAATTAATTTGCTTTTCATAAATTTCTGATTACTTTGTGGTTTGTCTTTTTTAATTTGTGCCAATTTTGTTATGAAGTTAAGAGTGTTTTAAAGATAAATTTATTTTTTTTCAACATATTTGTTACAAATATGAGTGTCTCTGTGTCTTGTTTATAAATTTGTTTTTGATAATGTTTTGATTAGGGGGTATTATTGTGCCCATTTTCATTTTTTTTTCAATTTTTTAAAGATATGAGTGTGTTTTAAATTAATTTGCTTTTCATAAATTTTTGATTACTTTGTGGTTTGTTTTTTTTTAAATTTGTGCCAATTTTGTTATGAAGTTAAGAGTGTTTTAAAGATAAATTTATTTTTTTTTCAACATATTTGTTACAAATATGAGTGTCTTGTTTATAAATTTGTTTTTGATAATGTTTTGATTAGGGGGTATTATTGTGCCCATGTTCAATTTTTTTTTCAATTTTTTTTTTCAATTTTTTAAAGATATGAATGTGTTTTAAATTAATTTGCTTTTCATAAATTTTTGATTACTTTGTGGTTTATTTTTTTTAAATTTGTGCCAATTTTGTTATGAAGTTAAGAGTGTTTTAAAGATAAATTTATTTTTTTTCAACATATTTGTTACAAATATGAGTGTCTTGTTTATAAATTTGTTTTTGATAATGTTTTGATTAGGGGGTATTATTGTGCCCATGTTCAATTTTTTTTTCAATTTTTTAAAGATATGAGTGTGTTTTAAATTAATTTGTTTTTCATAAATTTTTGATTACTTTGTGGTTTGTTTTTTTTAAATTTGTGCCAATTTTGTTATGAAGTTAAGAGTGTTTTAAAGATAAATTTATTTTTTTTCAACATATTTGTTACAAATATGAGTGTCTTGTTTATAAATTTGTTTTTGATAATGTTTTGATTAGGGGGTATTATTGTGCCCATTTTCATTTTTTTTTCAATTTTTTTTTTCAATTTTTTAAAGATATGAGTGTGTTTTAAATTAATTTGCTTTTCATAAATTTTTGATTACTTTGTGGTTTGTTTTTTTTAATTTGTGCCAATTTTGTTATGAAGTTAAGAGTGTTTTAAAGATAATTTTTTTCTTCAACATATTTATTACAAATATGAGTGTTTTGTTTATAAATTTGTTTTTGATAATGTTTTCATTATGGGGTATTATTGTGCCCATTTTCAATTTTTTTTTTTCAATTTTTTTAAAGATATGAGTGTGTTTTAAATTAATTTGCTTTTCATAAATTTTTGATTACTTTGTTGTTTGTTTTTTTAATTTGTGTCAATTTTGTTATGAAGTTAAGAGTGTTTTAAACGTAAATTTATTTTTTTTCACAAATATGAGTGTCTTCTTTTTTTTTCAGTGTTTAGATTAGTTTTTGGTAATGGTTTGATAAGTTAAAAAAAAAAACAAAATACATCAGAGTGTGTTGTGATTTTATTTTCAAAGGTTTGAGTATTGTGTACTAAAAATGTGTTTTTGACTAAATTCTGATTAATTTGCTTTAATTTTTTTGGGTTAATCTGTTTTCTACTTGTCTACACATACTTTTAATAAACCTTTGTTAAGTAAAAAAAGGGGACAGATTGTCAAATTGGCACCAAGTCTATTGTAATTTGGCATATTGTTGTTATCCTAAGTCCTAATCAAAAAACAATTTGCACTTTTTCTACAAATTCATTCAAAAAATCTACTTGATGTTATGAAGTTGAGAAAATAGAAAAAGGGACATTGACAATTATTTTGTAAACACACGAGATGGATGTGACCAAGAGAAGAACACACTAAAAAAAAAAATCACCTCCACAGAAATTATTTGGTCTAGAATTCTACTAGTATGAGATATTTTTTTGTTAAAAAATAAAGGATGTCCATTAAAAAAATTACAACAGATCAGTTGTCATGCCAGTCCATTAGATATGATTCAAAAAAATAATTATACTTGCAACATAAAAAAAAAAAAACAATAATAATAATTATACTTAGAAGAAAAAAAAAAAACATAACAAAAAAAAACCACAGATCAACGAAAATTATGATTTTGAAAATCCAAACAAACAAACAGGAACAACATTTGAACATTAAAAATGGAATACCTATTTTAAAAAATAATAACAATATAATAAATCTCCATAACAGTCTCTTAAACACAAAAAAGTTCTTGTACAAATTACATAGAAAAAATGAAACCATAATCAACAACAACAAAGACGAAATTGAAACTAACCCTCCAAGACCGTGTTCTTGGACCGTCCACGTGCACTGTCTTAAATGGAGGAGCTGAGTATTGTTCGATGTTGGAACCAGTTGAGGAAGAATGCTCATCCGAGGAAGAAGGCTTCTCTACAGACATTTGAGGTTTTACCTTTTGATGCATGATCTTATAGCCAATTTCTGTTCACTGTGCAAGGCCTTCACTCACAACACAAAGCCCAAAAATGGTTAGTTCAGGTATAATAAATAGAATAAAAGCAAATAATCAAAAAATAACCTACCTATCTGATGGGTGAAAGACCCCAATCTTCTTTGCCAACGAATATTGTTGCAACGGGCAGAAGGAGGTGATGGAAGCCTGAAAAGCACCCTGACACGCTGCTTTTCAAGCAATAGTAAGAAGGTCTAGAATTCTACCTCAGGTTTCTTGTTCGCCAGGAAGAAGAAAATGAGGGAAGCTGCGGTTTACACCCACGAGAGTTCACACCTAACGTGGGTAGTCTGAGCATGGGATAAGACAAAAGCTTCAATTACTATTCCAAGAAAAAGCAAATTTTTTGAGATTATTTGATCTCGATGACCCAATAGAAATAATTAAAAAAAAAAAAATAACAAGGCCTTGGATGTGTTCACGTACAGCAGCAAATTTCTGAGTTTGCACACAATAAATTCCCTTCCGCTCCTACTGCCCCCCCCCCCCCCCCCCGGTACACGTACAGCAGCAGCTCTTGTGCACCTAGTCTTACCCGATGAATGCTGCAGTGACTGCAACTCCCCCCTCTTTGGTCGTCGACGACAACAATGAAAGGAACTCCTTGTCTTCCATCTCTGCAACTTTCTTGTCTTTCATCTCTGGGACAAAGAATGGAGTTTATTTTGAATGGATTTTATTTTTTTCAGAATAAACCAAAAAGAATAAACCAAAAAAAAAGGTATGGGTGAATTTTAAAAAATATTACAATAAGACAAATAGGAGAAGTCTCAGTTGCTTTTTTTGACTTTCTCATCCTTCTATGCTGCAACTTGATGGAAAAAGAAGGCATTTGGTGCATCACTAAGGAGAGGGCTGAAACGTGTTGATGTCGAAGAAGGCTACTGCAACTCTGCCAGACTAGTTTCTAGGTAATTGATTAGTCTACAGCTACTTTGCTGTTTGAGTTGTATTCCCCAAGAATTCTGATTTCTGCCAGCTCTGAATTAACGCATCAAGTCACCTTGAAATTCAAACTTCATTCAATCTTCATTCAAACTTCATTCAAGTGCCAACCGGGTATTATTCAACTTGGATCTGGATTTCGGGTTTTTGAATAAAACCCGGTTTGAATGTTGAATAAACATCCGAACCAAACACATCATAAGTTATTTTGTATGTGTTATATACTTATATTGTTAACTTGAAGCTTGGCAAGCTGACAGGTTATCTTTTGGAATTCTTGAGATGGGGATTATCAATCTATGGGGATTTGCTGTATAGCCTGCCATGTATTTAAACTTATTTTTGTTAATTTTGTAAGCTAGGCAGCTGGACTTATTTTTTTGAATGCTTATGTATTGTAGTTCATGTTATTTTGTATATGTTATATTGTTAGCTTGAAGCTTGACAACTTCTCTTTTGTTTATTTTTTGTTGGAATTATTGAGAATGAGCTGTTACTTGGAATTTGTTGTTGCCTTTATGAAGAATGAGTTGTAAGTTGTAAGTTGTAACAATATGAATGCTGAGAATCTTGAGATTAGTCTGTAAAAAAATGTTTAAGGATCATTGAAATTTGCTATCAGGTTTGAATGATCAAACTCAAATCAAAAGAGTTATGGAATTTGATATTAGAATGAATTTAGTTTGTGTTTACGTTTATCTAGCCTTGAATTGCTTGTTAAAAAAATAAGACGGTGCCAAAAAAAAAAATAGGAGCTCGTTTATTTGATGAATGCTTATCGAGTTCGAGTCGAGTTCGAACCATTTGAAAAGAAAATGAGCCGAGCTCGAACATAAGTTTTGAAAATTTCACCGAGCTCGAACAAACTAAAAATTTGCTGAGCCGAGTTCGAGCATGCAAAGCTTCGCTCGGCTTGGTTCATATACATCCCTACACACAAACATAAAAAGAAACACAATTATGATGCATTATCTCTCTTGCAAAACTAGCCAATGCCCAATAGAACTCTCTTGTCTCTAAATGACTGTTAGTTTTCTGTGTATGCGGTAGTTTTAAAGCATCCCACACACACAAACACAAATCTAAAAAAATTAAAATTTAACAAAAACATACAATCCCTCTCGCTCTCTCCCTACACACACATACAAAGAAACATAATTATGGTGCATTATCTCCCTTGTAAAACTAGCCAATGCCCAATAGACCTCTCTTGTCTCTAAATGACTGTTAGTTTTCTGTGTATGGGGCAGTTTTAAAGTATCCCACACACACAAACACAAATCTAAAAAAATTAAAATTTAACAAAAACATACAATCCCACTCCCTCTCTCTCAAATTACCAAAATCAAATAAAAAAAATTAAAACAATAGTATCACTGCCAAAACTTCGATGCTAGTCGCGCTGCCATTTTGCTCCAGCAACCAGGAGGTAGGAGGCACAGGACTGCTGCTACGAGTTTGTCGACTTGACCATTGGCTAGCTCTTGCCACTCCCCTATTCTATTGCAGTTTTGACTCATTGACCAAAGGTAAAGTGCAATGACCGAGAAAAAAGTGCTAACAACATCTGCGCTATCACCTAAAAATGACTAGTTAATTTGGAGCTTCTTAAAATCCTTCATAAAGTCTAGTTTCACCTAGTAACTAGGCAATGTAGACTTAGCACTTATGACTAGCTTTATAAACCACTAATTCTATGTAGGCTACTCCTTATCTACCCAATATGGGACATGGGTGTTACAAACCCATTCTATCATTATCCCTACAACTTGATGAGAAGACAAATTACCACATTTTACGAGATTAAGACGTCATCAATACACCACCCTAAACCCTAAAACCTAGGTTTTCTCCCTTCTACATTTGGATAGCCAAAAGCTCCCACCCCCGTCTTTCATCGCCTTACCTCGCCCCGTCCTCATCTCATCCCATCTCCTTAATCGATGATAAGGATAAGAGCATTCATAGCAGTCACCCTGTAAGATGTTTTGTTCCCTAAATTTAGGGAAAAAAAAAATTATAAAAACATACCTACAGCAGCTTCCCTATATATTCCCTATACATTAGAGCACTCACAATGGGTTACGTAAAACCCATTTTTGGCTAGAATAAATAACAAAAGTGGTAAAAAGACACTCCATCAGCTTATGTATTCAAACTCTAAACTAGAGTTTTGATAGATTGGTGAACAATGCAACTTCAAATGTGGAGTTGCACTGTTCACCAATCTATCCTTATTTTATTGTTTCTCATGGACGACAAAAGGCGAAAAAGACGTCTCTCTCTGTCTCCTGTACGCCCCCCACCCCTTTTTCTTCTTCTTTCCCTTTTATTTTTCTTCTTTTCTCCACTGTTCGGTAGTTCTGGTTCGGTGGTCCTAGGTTGTCAGAGGAATACTCTGGGTTCCGGTTCGGTGGTCCTTTTACTCTTGCAGTCATCGCTGTCAGCCAGAGTGGGATCATCCTCATCCACGTCGCGCTTCTTGTAGCTCCTCTCCGTGCCCTCATTGCTCTTACTTTTCCTCTTCGAGTCTCGGTTGTCGTTCTCCTCCATTGTCTTCTCCAAGTACTCGTAAGCGTCGAATTCCATGGGTTCCTCCTAATCAAAACCCTAGATTTGTAGAGCGTGGGAATGGGTAAAACGATGCGAATTTGTGTACTGATTGGCATACTTTAGTCCAGTTTGGTGTTTTCGGTGAAGATGTGATTAAAATAAAATGAATAAAAATAAAAATTTATTATTTTAATAAAATAGAGAAGAAGTTTAGATAAGTTGATGGAGGAAGGTGTTGAAAAGTGGTTAGCTAAACTAGCAAAAGTAGGTTTTCGTTAGCTATTTTAGATAAAAATTTACATAATCCATTGTGAATGCTCTTAGGAATGCTATAGTGATACCCAATATATTGAGTAGCACTGTAGCATTTCCATAGAATATTATAATCCTAAAAAAAACCTACACTCTCTCTCCTCTATCCTCTCACATCTCCCAAGTCTTAATCCCTTTCTTCTTCCTCTCTTCAAACTCCCATCTCCCTTTTTTCTTCTACCAACCGACCATCAATCCAAAAGAGATAGCTAGATCTGTCCCACCTTTCTCCCTTCAAAGGCCAAAAAAGTGATTTTTCGTCTTTCATCTCTCATCTAAGTTTTGGGTTTCCTCTAGTTTCGAAACCTTTGCTTCCAGTGCTTTAGTCATTTATGAAACATAACTGGAGTGGTTGTTGGGTCTACTGGAGCTGGGGCAACCCATCGGTAAGGAAGACCATCAGCTTGCTCAGCCACCATGCTTGGATTATTTTGAGGGTGCCATGATGGAGATATTTGACTATACATTTTCAGTTTTAGTGTTGGTGCTCAACGCGACTGGGGCTTCAAACTCTGTGTTGATCATGCTCTTGACCACACCGAATCAAAATTCCAAACCCTAAGTTCACAAAAAGTCTCCTGGAATCAAATTCACAAAGTCTTCTTCAAAGAATTCGAGTCTGTTATTGCATTTGAAATTCGGTCTTCGAGAGTCAAAGAGGAGCAGAGCAGATAAGAGATTGATGAATCGTGTACTTTCAATTTATATATGTGAGAAACTCTAAAAATTACTTAGAGAAGATAATGAGCATTGAGAGGTGGGGCTGACTCTAGCGTTGAACCAGAACTGGGCCCTGTGTTCCTTCTCGACTGACTGTGGCAAGAGCATTGAGAGGTCTGCGTCATGATGGAAGGGATGAAACGGAAGGAAGGAACAAAAGGGATGTGGGCTTTCAGCATTTGCGTGAGACGGAGACAATGAGAGAAGAGAAAAGAAAAGAAAAGAATAAAAAAAAAAGGAGAAAAAAATTAAAAATAATATTTTAATGTTATAGGAAAATATAAATGGAATTTATTGCGGAGTGTATTTATTTAGGGTAACAAAAAGTAGTTTTGTTCCCTACATTTATGGAAAATGGTTGGGTAACTATTGTGAATGCTCTAAGAAAAATTAAAGTTTCCCTTTTAGCAATTAAGCATGTTTCTCTGTTAAGCCTAGGCAACCTTATCTTAGTGAGGGATTGCCTAGAGCATTCTCCTTTGGCTTAGCAAATGTTTAGCTAAGTTATACTATTTTTTATTTTAGCTATACATTTTTCCAAAGCACATATATTCAGCTCAACATTTTAGCTACCCAGTTTCACTATTCCATTTAAAATATTATTTCTTGATCTATTTTACTATTCCCAAAATGAGAGAGTATCATATTGATTTCTATATTAACTTTTTTATGCATTGTTAAGCTACAGTGCTTATCAAATTAGCAGCTAGCCAATTCTTAAGGCAAAGTGGCTAGCAGGATGGGAAGGTTCTTTTCCTACAGGGTTAGCCTATTAGCTAGCCCAGTGTGAATACTCTAAATCTAAGCTATCCAAAGTGAGAAACCACATTTGAAATTGACCAATAATCCTATTATTAGAGATAACTACTTTCTCCTCAAATCTTCTAAGTTGTGAACTACTCATAAAGTTTATAGGAAGTGATAACTTTATAATACATAGTCTCGTACAAAGAGTTGTACTAAACTTGCTTATGAAAGCAATCTCATGCTTTGTCCTAATTCTTCTCTTAGATCATGCCTTTAATTTAATCCTCTTGGAATTGTTTTATTTTTTATTTTCATTTGCCTAGAAAAACGAAAACACCCTATATTGGAAAACTTTTCCACCGTTCTCATGATACAACCATAAGAACTAAAAACACTTGATGAAAAAAAATAAAAAAACACAAAACAAGAGGACATTGGAATTGGAACAAGTCTAGGTGTTAAAAACCTTTTTGGTCCATATGCCTTGTGTTTTTATCAAATTACTTTTTAGGCTTTTGAAAGTGACAAAAACAGCCTTTGTGTTTAACCATTTATTGTTTTAATACTTCTGTCCGTATTCAGTTAAAAAATTTAACAAATTTTGTGTTACGTGTTCAAGCCGCCATGTAAGGCCAATAAAACACTATACCATGTTCATTCTTGCTGCATCAACGTATCGTTTAAAAGAAAAAAAAAAAAAAAAAGGCTATACATCCCACCCCGCGATCCCTCCTCTCCTGCACCTCGCCGGTTGGACGTGGGGTATATCCCACCCCGTGGGTGGGTTGTGACTCGAGGGGTAGGCTCTGGGTATAGATGTTTGGCAAACTATTCTTATTTCTCAAAAAAAAAAAAAAAAAAATAAAATTATTTTTTATATTATATCAATTACTTTTTATTATTATTTAACTAAAAAAATATATTAAAAAACATAATTTTTTTTCATTTTTTCTTAAAAAAAAATTATAAACTTTTTTTACTTTATATCACACATCAATAATTTCTTATTACCATTTAAGCAAAAATTTCACTACAAAATCGTTTATCAATCATACCCTCGGAACCCTCATCTTCTTTGGACCGGAAAACTCAACTGGAGAGGAATCAATTAGTTATGTAAGACGGTATTTTGATAATTTCACAATGTATAAAATTACTAAAATATTATTACTTATAATTAACTGGCTTCTCTCCAGTTGAGTTTGTATTGCCATCTTCTTGGGGGGAGGGAGACCTTGTTATGCGATGCAACAATGGCCATTTTTAAAAATAAAAAATAAAAAATAAAAAATAATAATATATTGATGTGACAAGAATCAACACTTGGCACAAAATTGGTTGATAGTTTTAACTGTGAAAGGTGCTGTCGGTTTGGGGAACGAAAAGGTATTTAATCCAAGTTTAGCGGGGTGAAACTCACATTCTCCCAAAAGCAAAGCACCCAACGGAAAGAACGGCGGTAGAGCCTTCAAGTTCGTTATCATCTAATCCCATTTTGGATCACTTTTCCCTCCCTCAACCCCCACTCTCTCTCTCTGTCACTCTCCCACCCACCCATTAATCCAACCTTGGAGACGGCCATGCCCACATTCATGGCCTTTTCATCTCCAACATACACTCCCTCCCTCCTCCGCCCACCCTGCCACCCATCTCTCTCACCAGCCCTCTTCACTTCCCATACCTCTCAACTTCCTCTTCAACTCCCACTCTTTTCTGTCTCTCATGCTTTCCCTAAGCTCCCACTCACTACCAAAATCCAATGCATTAAGAAAGAAGAAGCCCCGCCGACCCGGAACTCCAATCCCAAGGTCGGGGTCTCAGTCTACAAGCCAAAGTCCTACGAAGTTTTGGTCACTGATGCAGCGAATTCTCTTGCTTATGCTCTTGATGACGGCAAGACCCGCTTGGAGATCGATTTCCCGTGATTCTCTTTCTTTCTCTTATGTTTGAAATTACTCTGTCTCACTTCATGAAATTCCTTTGTTGTTGTCGAAATTGAGGAAAATATGTGAGAAAGAAATTAAAAGCGGTACATTTTTTGCTATTGGGTCTTTGGGCTCTGTTTTTATATTTATTTTTTATTATTATTCATGATAATTAATTTTTGACTGTAGTTCTGTCTTTTTTTGGATGAAAACAACTGTTTTAATTGTAAATTTTGATACCCTTTCTATTATTTTAGCTTGAAATTGGGTTATTGGCAATACCCCTATCCTATATTGTAATCTTGAGCACGTTGTTTGTGTTCTTTTTAGAACAGACCTATTTTAGGTATTTGATTTCTTGGTTTTCTTTTATTTTCTTATTTGTTTTTATGAGGATTGTGTTCTCTTGATGTGTTCATGTCGTTTGGTTGATGTTGAAAAAATTTAGATGCCTGTGGCAATAGTAAATTTGGCAAGGCCTTCGGGAAATTCTCATTAGGGAAGTTAGAAAACTGAATTTTGTAACGTCTGGAAAATTTCATGTTTCACGCAAGTTATTTTGTGTACGTGGAAGCTCTGCAAGTGCTCTGATTAGAGTGCATGACATTCTTGAAAATTTATCAAACACTCATTGTATGTAATTAAATGAGCTTACATGATCTTACTGACAAATACAACCAAGGACGTTCTTCACCCACCTGAAAGAAGGGTTCAAGGATTTTGTTTTCCCTGAATTCATTCTCCTCTCATTGGTATTTCAAACTTTTCTTACCGTCTTTTTTGTTAAAACACTAGTGATATTCCAAAAGCTGAAGCTGATAAGAATGAATAAATTTAATCATTTAAATAATATTTAAACACTTCCCTTATGCCTGGATTCAAACTCCCTTTTAATGAGTAATACCATGTTAAATCAGTATTTATTCAAAAAGTTTAAGTTGATAGGGAATAATATTATAACGGTTTTTCTATGAGAAAAAAATGTTCAGTTATCTCATTATGCTATGCACCTTATTATATAGGCTTCCCGACCATTTTCTATGCTAATATTTGGTTTGTTTCCTGCGTTTTTCTTTTGTTGGTTGTGCGGTCAGGCCCTTGCCTAGCAACATTTCTTCCTATAAGGTACATCCTGCTGCTCTCATGTTTAGGTGATTAGGTCACTGGCTTGTCATGCACTGTACTTCTCATGTAATGTTGTTTTCTTTAACAATCTGTGAAATGCTAACTGGTTTTTTTGCAGTTGTAATGATTATTTATTTATTTATTTTCCTTCCGGTATCTCAATCTTGGAGAACCAATTGTATAATAATACTGTATGATATTGCACTATCAATTTTATTCTTTGATGCAATCTTATTATTGGACTTGATGTGGCTTGTTAATGAAACAAATTAATCTGAATACATAACGCATGATTTTCTCAAATTCCTAAATATGTAAAGGGATCTTCAGATGAGTTCATTGATGCAAACATTCAATTAGCCTTGGCAGTTGTGAGGAAGCTCCAAGAAAGAAAGCAAGCCAGGGCATGCATTGTAAGAAGGAACTTCTTTCCATATAGCTTGTATATCTTTGACTTGGAAATTTCTTAAAATTTTCTTTCTAATTTTAGGTGTTTCCTGATAAGCCAGAAAAACGCAGGTCGTCTCAGCTTTTTAAGGCAGCTCTTGACTCGGTAATAAGACACCTCATCATTGTTTTGTTCTGCCCTGGTATTGTGGTGGGGTAAATTGGTCTTGAGGGCTGATTTTTAGTATAAACTTGGTGTTGACTCGGCAAGGGAAGTGCTCATTAGTCGTGCCTCCCCAGCCTGTGGGCTGGGTATGGGTTTGGTGGTGAAGACAATGTACTGAGAAAAGACTAAGAATACAAGAAGAAAATTCTGATTGACAAATGGTGATACACATATTTAAGTTAACATCATAATTAAAATTTAGGGTTAAATGCCTTTTTGGTATTGTGGTCTTAGGTCATTATCAAACAGCCGCCTCGGTTTTAAAAAGTATCACATGTGATACCTGTTGTTAATCAAAATATCTACTTGGTACTTCTGCCTAGATTCGGTCTATTTTTTACGGAGATCCACATCATCTCACTTAAAATTGTGACACTTGTCCCTTGTGCTACATATTTTAGCCAAGTCAAAATATCCTGTGACGTGGCCGTGTATCACAGGGGGTACCTATGTTTTTTATGCCACGTAGGATGCAGAAAATAAAAAAAAAATACTGAACTTAAAAACTAAAAAAGATAGACAAAAAAAAATTTGAAAAAAATGGATGCAGAAATTAGGGGTGGCCCAGCTACCCCATTTTGGCCATGGGGGGTGGCCGCCCCCCACCTCCCATTTTGACCAAGGGGTGGCTCGAGCCACCCCCTATGGCCAGCCAGGGGGTGGGCCTTGGGGGTGGTTTGGCCACCCCTAACTTGCAAAATGAGGGTGGCCGCAACCACCCCCAAGAGGCCAACCCTCCATTTTTTTTTTTTTAATCTTTTGGCCTTTTGGGGGTGACCGAAACCACCACAAGGCCAAACAGGGGTGGTTCTGGCCACCCTAAATTTTTGCATCCAATTTTTTTTCCTTTTTTTTTTTGGAAGTTTTTAAGTGTAGGTAATTTTATTATTTTTAGCATTTGACGTGGCATAAATACCATAGGTACCGTCTGTGATATAGTGACACGTCATAGGATATGCTTTGTTGTCTCTCATATGTGGCACACGGGACAGGTGTCATGATTTTAAGGGAGGTGACGTGGATCTCTGTAAAAAAATTGGACGGAACCTAGGCAGAAGTACCAAATGGTTATTTTGATTAACGATAGGTACCACTTGTGATACTTTTTGAAACTGAGGCGGCCGTTTGATAATGACCCTTACCACAGGTACCAAAAAAGCATTTAACCTTGAAATTTAAATACCAAAAAAAGTGATGAAATTTAATATATATTATATATTACTAATTTAATTATAAGTATATATTTGTTTATGAATACTTAATTTTCTTAATTTTGTTAGTTAGACTGCATACAATTTATGACCTATTGATGTCCTGTTGCTATGGGAAATCTTTTGTAACTGAAGAAAATTTGATATTAAAGTCTTTATTTGATTTTAACTATGGACTATTTCCTTTCAGGTCGATGGAATAAGCATAGGTTCCCTGGATGACATACCAAGTGGTCCTGTCTCCACATTCTTCAGATCTATAAGGAATACTCTTGATTTTGATTTTGAAGATGACAATGATGGTATTGTTCTAGACAATTAAACGATATAGAGTATTAATTTTTTAAAAGAAGTTGCACACGTTGGTCCAAATTTTTGGAAGGGCTTTTGCTAGTGGATTGCTTCTGAATTCTTCACTGACATTGATGCAATAGTATAAAAGAAAACATGGAACTATGTGTGCATGAGTTTTTTTTGTTTTTTGGAAAATATTTTAATCAGTATCTGCAAAGCAATGAGGTATTATGGACAAAAAAAAAAAAAAAACTGTATGTAAGATTTTAAAAAATACTGCAAGCCATTATCTCTGAACCCTTTCCTTCTATACCTTCAGCATCAATCTTGTTAAAAAAGATGCACTTTGCCAAAAGAAATAGAAAAAGAAAAAGAAAAAAAGAGGATTTAAAAAAATGATAGAAGTCATGTTATTTTAAAGCTATAAGGTGTTGTTTTGTTGTTTGAAGGTTCTTTGTGTCTTAGGTAATATTTTATGATGCTACATTAATTGCATTATTTTTGCATCATGTGCATGAACAATCTTAGGTTAACGTTTGACTGTCATTTCCAACAAATGCAGGTCGTTGGCAGTCTAATGAGCCTCCATCGCTCTACATGTTTATTAATTGTAGCACTCGAGAACTTGCATCCATAGAGAAGTATGTGGTATGACATCTTTTCTGTTTGAATATTCTCTCACCTACTTTTAAATTCTTGACATGAAAATTTAATCTCAGTATCACTTTATGAGTACACATACCTGCATCCTAGCATAAAGGAAAAAAAAAAAAAAGAATTATAAGGAACCTCCATCCACTTGTCGATAACATATCTATTCATTTTCTTCTTCTAGTTAGGTATTTTTCTCGTATACTTCCTATATACTTGGGTTGTGTCTTTTGTGCTTTTTAATAAATTGCATTTACTTATAAGAAAAACATATCTATTCATATTGGTCTTTTCCTTGATGATCACATTAACTATGGCATCTCAACTTGATTCATCTCTATGGATTTTGATTTAAAGAGTAAGATTAGTAACTCTTGAATATATGAGTTGATGAGCTAAATGCCATTCATTATTGGACACTGGCAATCACATTTTCATATAATTTTGAAGAATTTGGAAGAAAACATAATTAAACTCTATGCACGTCCATTTGAATTTAAAAATGTAAGTGTTTAGACAAATTTATTTATTCAATTGGATGCTGTCAACTTATTTCAAGATTAGTTTCCAAATTTACAAGGGTCGGAAATGTTAATGTATTTCAAGCTCACTTTTGCATTCCTTAGCTGGTGGGAATAACACAATGATTGGGTGCTATGTTCACAGAGTTACTAGTTGCAATTCGAATTGAGAATAATTTCTATAAGGACCTGGCTTAAATTAGGTGCTTTGTGCCCTCCAATAGAAGATAGACACCTAAGCATGGAATACTATAAGTGATTAAAACAAAAACACTAGATGAATACACTATTCTCTTCAACCTATCAACAAAATCTTCCATTTTTTTTTTTTGATAAATAATGTCAATTCATTAATAAAGTGCAGAGGGGTGCAACTCTAATACAAAGGAAGTCTATAAGAGTGCCCCTAAAAGGAACGAACAGAAAATAAGTTTAAAAAGTCTACATAAATAAAAACATTCAAACTATGATGAGATGCTATCCAAATATATAACGTATTGAGCAAACGCTTCCGTAGCTCCACCATTGATGTCTCTACATCTTCAAAGTGTTGCGCATTCCGCTCCTCCCAAATACACTATATTAAAT
Source organism: Alnus glutinosa (assembly GCF_958979055.1). Taxonomy (NCBI): domain Eukaryota; kingdom Viridiplantae; phylum Streptophyta; class Magnoliopsida; order Fagales; family Betulaceae; genus Alnus; species Alnus glutinosa. Next base: position 29,074,767 of record NC_084888.1, read on the forward strand.
ACAATGGAACTAACCGCCAAACTTCTTAGCTGGACCATACCCAAACAACGCGCCCCTAAATCCCCCATTTTAATCAAATGCGATTTCAATGCCAAAATCTTTTAGTTTTCCTTTATTGATTTTTCTTCCCCTCTGAATGGTTTCATGTTGGGTTTTACTGCCGCCTTACAAGTTTTTCGTAATTTTCTATTCAATGGATGTTGGAGATTTTCGTATGCATATGATGGGGTTTTCTCCTTTTATCATGTTGATAGAGCCACCGGCAATGGAGCAGTGATGAAACATTTTTTTATTTTATTTTTTAAAAAAATTGTTGGGTACAATTGAGCCGGTGTCGTTGGGTACACAGAAAAGTACCTGCTCAAAGATTTTTCTCACTGACTTCCTCTACGCGCTTTGAATCAGAAACTGAATGTGTTGTGCTAAATGGTTTTGTGGATGTTGCATCTCTTGAATGGGCTTTGGCGGTGGCATTGCATTTAGTGGAGGAACGGAGGCAGTGACATCGATTCTCTTCAAAGGGGAATGGGGCTTTGGTTCATCGTTATACAGATGTGTTTCTCTTAAGAGAATAGAAGAGATCATCTAGTGTTTTTGTCCTAATGGGTTTTGGTGTTACAAGCTGACTTGGCTAGCTGCTATGGGAGGGCACAAAGGACCTGATTTATGCCAGACCCTTATAGAAGTTATTCTCACTTGAATTTGGTTTGGAGGTATCCTGCTGTCAGCATAGTTTGGAGTTGTTGGCAGCGTTAAGTTCTAATGCACATGTTGATCACGGTAGTGATCTAGATATTTATGTGGCTATCATAATTATGTCCATTTTTGCATATGGCAAAGACATTGTAGGAGGTGGCGTTTCTGTTTATTTAGTTACTCTGTTTTGGATCTGCAGGAAGCATTTGCTCAGTCAACTCCTACACTTCTCTTTAATCTGGAACTTGACACATTGCGGTTCGCTTTCTGCCTTATGCAGCTTTAATTGGAACTTAATTCTTGTTATTACTAGCTACTCTTTTCATTATGAAATCAAAGTTGTTAACTTGGCAGTGCTGACTTGGGCATTCTGGGATTTCCAACGAAAGATTTGCACTACCGATTTCTTTCTCAATTCATTCCGGTGTTCTATATTCGAATCAGAGAGTACTCAAAGGTATCTCTACTTTTTTTCAACCTACTTATTTCTAATGGTCTCCATCCAAGTTTTGTGTAATCCTTTGATTTTTAATTTGAAGACAGTAGCAGTAGAACCATACATTGTGAATTACAGTGGAGCGCTGTTTCGTCAATACCCTGGTATTACAAATATTTCCCTGAGAACTAAAACTGGTTGATAGTCCTATTTTTTAATTTATGTACTGTTTTAAGTACTTTATATCTTTCTTCCAGGTTCTATATACTTTTTTGTGTGTCAATTAGAACATATACCTAACACTATGTAATTTTGTACAGCCGGTTCTTGATGAGAACAGAATAAAAACAATGATGATGCTTTAAGCAAATTGGGGAACTCAGAGTTATGATATAAATCCAAGTTCATGGATAGTTTGGGAGGAAAGTGTTGTTCTTGTGATGCTGATCCAGTCTTGCATCTCTTGAGAACTACATTTTCACTTTGGTCAGCAGAGTGTAGGTGCTAAGTTTACAAAGGCCATCAATCCTTTATCTGATTGATAAGGCTTAAACCTAATAGGAAGGACTCACCACCATCCTGGTGTGACATAAGTATGTGACCTGAATGGAAGTAAGAGAAACAAGAACAATAGCTCCATAAAGCCCTAGAATCCACTGGGAAGTACTTGAATATACAAGGAAGATGAAGTAAAAACCATCGGAAATATTATGATGAAAACAATGTCTTCAAATGGCTAGCACAGCTCTGTTTATAATTTAGTGGAAACTCCGCCTATATCATACATTATTGTCATATCCTTCTGCACAGCTGGTTTCAAGCCCAGATAGGGAAGGAGGGATATGGTCAGTTGACAGCTAGTGTAAAATTTTTGTTGCATCTTATGTATATGGATCTATTAATGTACACATTGCAGCATTCCTTTCTAGAGGCTTAAAAGGATCCATGTTGTTGATTCCAGTTAGTAGGGATTAAGGCTTAATTAAATTGAGTTACATTTATAAATTAGTGGATAACTCTAGAAACTCTAAAGCTGTAAAGAAAGTGAAAACTATCGAGATTTGCTTAAATCTCTTAAAATATTCTCAAAACTAATCAACTAGCCTAAAAATATCAAAAAGTAAAAGCCAAAAAAGAAAATAGAGTTTCTATATCCGAAAAAATTAAAAATTACAAAGATCCATCAAGATAATTCCCATGGTCCTAATTTGCCATAGCCAGACTGGGTAAGTTGCCCTGCATGAGTCCCCTCACCATTGGAGCAGTCAACCGAACGGAGCAACAACAAAAAAAAAAAGCCACTTTCGCGAAAGTAAAAGCAAATAGTTTGTCTTTTGTCAATTTAATCAATACAGAAACTTCAATCAATAATGGGTGCAGTCTTATTTCGAAACAGCTGATCAAGGATGAAGCAGAGCCTATAGATTTAGTTTCCATATACATCCGATTATGCATTCATGTTATCTGCACCATCAGCTTATTGGTGATTGTTTAACTCCTATTTCTTGCAATTGTGCATTTTTTTTCTTTATTTTCTTCAATATCAATGCATGACTAATCCATCACGTGGTGTTTGGTCCCTTATCCTTCTTAGAACTGGTGCAGGGCCTTGGCAGGTGATGCTTAAACAAGCGGATGGTTCTTATGCTTGCATTGCTGAGAGTACAACACGCTTCACGCTGGGTGAAGTATATATCTTTTTTAAACTCCAAGCCCCATTTCTTTTTGTGGTTGTTAGAAACAATGAATATGTTTTTATACTTATTATTTGGATTTCTCTAGACCAAAGAAGAACTGTTGAGGGTGCTGGGACTGCAAGAGGAAGAAGGCAGCTCACTAGAATTTCTCCGCAGAGGCTACAAGGTTCCTCTGATTATCTAAGTAGTTTCTTTCATTTGTACATAGTACCCTCTTAGAAATATTATTAGTTTCTTACTATCGGCAGATTCTCTCAATGTAAACTAATTCTCCCTTCTATTTTCCTATTTTCCCCTTCCCATCACCATCATCAATTTATCTTCCCATCATCAGTTTTTATTGTTCAACAAAGTAATGGATTTAAATTATGGGATAATTGCACCACTGGTCCTTAGGGTTGGCCTAAATTATGAATCATTCCCTGTGGTACTATAATTACAAATTACTCCTTGAACCCGTTTTCCTGTCCATCAAGTAAACAAAGTCTGTTAGTAGATTACAATACAAATGATATTTAAAGGTTGTCTCACTATTTGTATGACGTGGCAAATTAACGGATTCTGTTAACTTGATGGACGAAAAACGGGTTTAGGGAGTGATTCGTAATTATAGTTTACCATAAGGACTTTTCATGAACTTTTCGTATAACAGGGAGTGATTTGTAATTTAGGCCAACTTCAAAGATCAGTGGTGCAATTATCCCTTAAATTATTATGATATAGGTTTCCCATTTCCACAGAATGACTTCAGATTTGATGCCCCTTGTGCTGTCAGACTCGGTGCATTTCTATAGTACAACTGAGTATAGGATAGAACACACCTTAGTAAAGTGTAGGAACCTTCTTCTTCTTCCCAAGCTGCTGGAGCCTAATCACTGTGTACTTTTTCGAACCTCATATATATGTGTATTTTCATCCGTATTTTTCCATAAAATCATATACATAATCAGTTTAGAATTGAAATATCTTACTTGATATCTTCTGTGCCAAAAAGCTTTAGCTTCTGAGTTATCAAATGTGATTGGATGTAAATGACAAACACAACTGAATTACAGTCAAGTCAATCGTATGGGTTACCTAAGTTTTCTATCTTTTCTCTGTGTTATCTTGTTGTTATGTGCGTTAAAAAATTGCCATTTTCCCTGTTATTATTATTAAATTTTTTTTTTTTCTCTTGGTTTTGTAAAATGTTGACTTGAATATCTCTCAGTTACATATATGATGTAATTAATATCGCAGGCTTCCACTTGGTGGGAAGAAGATGTTGAAATGGAAGCATCTTCTGCATGGCGCAGTTAAGCAGCAAGAGCAACATAAACACCAGCTGAAACTTATTGAAAGAGGTAGATGTTGAAGTTCCAATTACTAGGGGCACTCAACCCCACAATATTCAACAAGATCAAGGCTTAAGGCTTCAGTTTTTTTTTCTTCTTATCTTTTCTTTCTTTCTTTTTCTTTCAAATTTTGTATTTTGTTCTCACTGTAATGTAATTATTTTTTTTCTTCTCATTTAATGTGATTATTGTTTTCTTTGTTGGGTGGAAAGTGATGTAACTCTTTCAGGAGAAGAGTACATTTGGTACGTGGAATGATAATTTTACTAGAAAAAATATTATTTGTTTTATTTTTTATTTTTATTGAAAATAGAAGAATGTATAATGAAATAGCCTTGGAATCTGCATTCTTCTAATGAGGGGATGACTATTCCTTAAATTGAGGAAGCTATTCTCTCATGGACAATGTGAATGGCTATTTCGAGTGTTAGATGCCTATCATATACTCTAACACCAAGGTTATTCTATTCCACATTCTATTCTCTCATATACTCTGACACCAAGGTTCTTCTATTTCACATTCTTCTATTCATAATAATTTTTTATTTTTTTTTGTCATTATTTATTTTTTTTTTTTTCTTCTTCTTCTTAATGGAGTAGCCATTTCGCGTATCAAACGTAACTTGAGTATCATATACTTTAACACCAATATTATTTTATGAGAGCCCTAACTATACGGATGGGCTGTAAAATGATATTTTACAGCCTTCACTAGAAATTTGACACGTTAGAAAAACACTATACAAAATAATAGGATGAAAACACCCTATCTTTTAGCCAAACGGAAACCTTCGTCTCCAAAAACTCAACAACTCGCTTGGATCTTGTTGGCGATGTCCAGATCTCGCCGGAAAAAGACCGCCGGAAAAAGACCACTACACGTCGGAGACGTTCAGTCAGGGCCATGAAAGGCCGCCAGGAACTCAAATCTAGTCGGCGATACCAACTACTACTACAACGTCAACTTTTCAATGAGTACTAGCAACCAAACGGTAGTCTTCTTCTCCTTAAATTGAGGAAGTCATTCTCTCAAGGGCAACGTGAATGTTTATTCCAAGTGTTAGATGCTTATCATATACTCTAACACTAAGGTTATTTTATTCCACATTCTTCTATTCATAATTTTTATTTTTATTTTTTTTCTTAATGGAATAGCTATTCCACGTACCAAACGTGACTTAGAGTGTATGATAAGGATTATGTCCTTATCATATATTTTAACACCGATATTATTTTATTCTATCTTTTGATATTCTTAATAAAATATATTAATTTTTCTTAATGGAATATGTAACACGCTTGTTACTCTCCTAAGAATTTAATGCAGAAAATAGAAAGAAATTGAGAATGGAGGTAGAAGAAACGAAGAGAAATGAGAGAACTTTATTAAACGGGCCAATTCGAGATAGCTAATCTCTAAGTTCTTGGCAATTCAAGGAGCCAAGGGCCTCCAAAGTTCACAATGAACAATTTTACAAAATAGAATACTTTGACTCAGCCTTTCCCTCTCTTTTATACAATTCAAGACTCAACTAACCTATTGCTTCAACAACAAAAACGACTAACTAAATCCCAGCTGCCTTTGTAACTATTAATAGACCACCAAAATGACCATAAGCCTTCTATTAGCTTCTAACTTCTTCTTCCAACTTGGATGAGCTCGTGACAGAATAGCCATTTCGCATACTCTTAGGTTGGAAACAACCTTATTTATTTATTTTGTTCCAAAGTAATAGAAAACATAGTGCTAAAATAAAATAAAGCGGAATAATAGAAGAGAAACGAGAATTTTACGTGGTTCGGTCTATGACCTACGTTCACAGGGTAAAGCCCAAATGACTACATTGTTGCTCTTATTACTTGATATTTTCACAATACAATAGACTCATATTTATAGGAGGATTTAGGTAGATAAGTATGGTAATCAATCAATATGATTTGATTACCATCAAATCTGCTACAAACAAATCAATTAGATTTGATTGATTATAATTACAATAAATTGCTCAAATCAAATCCCCTAACACAAAGTTATCCTTTTGGTTGATGATGTTGCCCAAAGATTTCAAGAACGAGCAGCTTCTGACCAAGCATACGAATAATTCCTGTAGACTTACGGTCAGGCTGTATGTCTCCATGCCAGTGGAGGCCATGGGTCTCTGGCCATGGAGACCCACAACCATAGCCTTGGAGGTTGGTCCTCCATGGCAAGCCATGGTGGGTTTTGTTTTGTTTTTGTTTTTGTCAAAGGGGTATAATTATATTTTTACACATATGGTGTAGGGTATAATGGTCAAGAAATAACAAAATTAGTCACATACAGTAATTTTCGTTCAACTTAAAAGAAAATGCTAATGGAGTGAATAACCTGATGCTTAGTTTGAGAAAATTAATTGTTACTTTTTAAAGTATATATAGAAGGTATTTGCAAATAAGATGAGAGTTCTGGAGGGTTAAGTACAGTTTCCCTAAATTTTTCTCACCCTTGTTAATAGTCTATAATGGCCTATCTTTCTAATTACTATCCATGATCCATTGATATCCTTTAAAGTACCATATTCCTTCTCTTTCCATTTTCCCGCAAGTCGGGACAAAAGCCAAGTGGGTTCAAGCTAAGGGTGCGTTTGGCATTTCGATTTCGTAGACAACAAGTACGATTTTAAACCAAATCGCATAAATTAAATAGTTTGGGATTGAGTTTTTAAAAAATCGCGATTTGAAAATGTAAAAAATTTGTGTTTTAAAATCATAGGCAATGTGATACTTTTTTCAAAACGCACAATTTTAAAGGATAAACTGTGATTTTAAAGGCCAAACTACAATTTTGCCAAACGCTTAACTGCGTTTTAAAAATTTTCGTTTTAAAATCTTTTTTTTTTTTTTTAAATCGCAAACCCAAACAGATCTTAAAGCTCACAATGAGTGGGTTGATATAAACCTTGGGTATAAACTCACTCTTAAAAGCTTGCTTGCAAATAAATTGTGTCCAATACAATATACACATAGTTAAGATTGTACTTGAGCCATGTACGACACTTAGAATCGTAACAGGGGTTTCATGGGATAGGAGAGAGCTTTCTCCTGTTGTCTGCCAAACATGTGATATACAACACCGATTCATTATTGAAAAAAAGAGGAAAAAAAAAAACAAAACAATACACTCTTTGGTATCTAGCAGAAAAATTAAACATTACTGCTAATAACACATTTTGCAACAAGATATGAGTAAGGTACATAGTCTACAACATAAGCTAGCAAATAAGCTGTTTGGTTTTCAACATCTGATATAAAACACACTAACTCTCTGCATCATAAGCAGTGAAGTCAGGCTCGGGAGGCTTTGGCAGCCTCACCAAGCCCCTGCCACTCGGGTTGCGAAGTCTATGACCACGAAGAGCATTAGCTGCAAAGCGGGAAGCTAAGATAGTTGCACCAAGCCTTGATGTACTATTACTTCGCGAAACCGATGCCCTTACATCATCATTTTCTTCATTGTAGTATACTTCTTCTTCTTCTTCTCCTGCCTTTTCTTGGCGGCGGCGTTCCGCCAATTTCCTCTTGGCATACCGGCGCCAAGTAGCCTGGATGAAGCAGGCTGCCCATGTCCTCCATTGCTGTGAGTAGAAACGGAAGGTGTGCTGAACCTGCCTACTATGAAGGCGCCTAAACTGACTGGCCACAAATCTCATCTCCTCTGCTTCCAAGGCAAAGGCTTCCACCTCTGTTAAAGCCTTCACTGTCCGAGTAGAGGATGGTAAGTTGGAACCAGCTTTAGGGTCCAATGCCCATGTTAAAAGCTCCTCTCCACAGAAGTCCCCTTCTTTAAGCAGACCTCGGTTGAAAAATCCACTCCTCCCACCATCTGTGGTGACACTCTCCAGGCGGCCTCGTATGATAAAGAGCATCTCATCCACGGGGTCTCCTTCCCGGACTATGTAGGTTCTCTCTGTGTATAAACTTGGCTTCAGTCGCTCACAAATGGCATCAAGCAACCGCTCATCCATATTGGCAAACAAAGGAACCTGCATACACCATCACATAAAATTGTCACTTTTAAATGTCTTTGTTACGATCTTAAGTGTCCCACATGGCTAAAGTACATTTTTAAGCTCTTAAGCTCCTTCCCCTTACAAGGCAGTCTTCAAGGGTGGGTTATAGCCAATGTTTGTATCATTTGGTATCAGAGCCAAACATTATGTCTGAGGTTTAAGTCACGGAAGAAATGACTTATGGAATAGAGTGGGCTATTGTGTATGCCAGATTTAAAAGCGTAGTAGTATGTTACAATCCTAAGTGTCCCACATGGCTTAAGTACATTCTTAACGGTGTCAATATAAGCTCTCGAGCACCCTCCTATTGCAAGTCGATTTTCAATAGTGAGTTATACTCAAAATTTGTATAATTCTTCGTGATATAAAGAACTGTTGGATGAGATTATAGCAAAAATGAACAGAATGCTTTACAGGTTTAAGACAGTACACCAAGGAAGCATATGCCAGATATCATCATATTCTGACTTGACAATGGAAATGAGCTCTCCATTGTTTGTTCCCACCTATTCGAGTAGTTAGGTCACACGAGCTCTCTTAAAAAAGCTTCCCAAAGTAATTTGGACACTTAATTGTGCAGATCCCAATCCCAATAAAACACACAAACTTTCTGCTAAAACACTGACAAAATATACACGCATATAACTTTCCCCCTAATGCCCCATTATCCATTGAAGGGGTTGTTCCCGTTTCTACCTTTAGCTTAAGATGTGGAAAGTTTACAAGACCAATGGCCGCACATAATTATATTGAAATAAATGTAAAGTTATCATAAGTAATTATATATACTTACCCTTCTCACCAAATTCAAACAAAGATGTCGTTTGATATCTCTCCTGAGATCTTTTGGTAAACTCTGGACTAAGCTCTCTTCATCTACTCCTCGTGTTTCCAACCACTTGTATTGGTCATAGCGCCTAACTCGCTCCCTAAGATCCTGAGGAAGCAAGCGGTGATGCATCCACTGTTCAGAGTCACGCCTTTTGATCCTCATCTCCTCAACATGAACTGTAAGAGATTGGAGGTAGGTCTGTTGCAATCACAATACATCTCATCAACCGTTAAAACATGAGATATGCATACAGAAATATTCTCACTCCACAAACCAAACATACTCATTGGGGGAAACAAATAAACTTTTATGAAGCACTAATAAAATGAAGTATTAATCACCTGCATATTGCCAATCAGAAGTGCAAATAGTAGAAGCCCGGAAATTGCTATTAATATGGAAAATAGAATTTCTCCAGGATAGGTACTGGTTAGAAGCCCCTGACCAAGGGTGCTGCAAAAATTGAAACAACAAGTTGCTTTAGTTAAGGAGATGTTGTGAGCTAATAAACTTAGCAAATTGCCATTTCCAAAACTAAACTTCAACCATGAGTAATGATTAAGAAAGGAACACTATATTCATTTGTTGGGTATATTTGCAAGAATAGTCAAATCATTATATGTCATCTTAGCAGTGGTCACATATGACGTACAACATATTAAAAATGATGCATTTTGCATTAACAAGTGATCGATCATGCATGAAATGCATGTTAGAAACTCAAAAGCTTAAGCCGATAAAAAATAAGAATTTAATTATTTAGCTAAAATTTTAATACTTCTCCTTACATGTGGGCTCAATTATTTTTTTCAACAAGTGAGGTTCAACACGTGGCCGAATATTTAATTGAAATGCGAGGTAAATTACCGAATTAAAATTTGAACTCAAGTTATTCTAAAGTTTAAGCTAATAGGAAATTATTAATTTTATCATTTAATTAATATTCTAACAGCATCAAAAGGTAGCTTATTATGATCATACACCATTATTTACAAAAAGCAAACCCTATTAGTGCAAATTTAAGGCATATGATGTACATTCCCATTTGATTCTGCAAAGTATATGATCCACATTCCAAATAAAGTATGTTTGCTGTGATATTTAATTCTCCCCTAAGATAAAATAGAGGCCAATAATTTTGGCTTGCTGCATCCACCAATCTTTAGTTAAACTCCATGATCTCTTAATCACAAACTTATTAAAATATTGGGAACTAGTATAGGCTATAGCCTGTAGTAACTTTAGAGAAAGTAGAAAATCCTTACAAAGAATCGAGTATACATCATTTAAAGATATCTGCTTACGGCACCATAAACAAACTTATTGGCAGGTAATATTGGAAATTTTTACTGCATAATAACTGGTACACAAACCAAAGTTAATTTCTTTCATCAAGAAATAAAACAAGTAGTGTAAACATGTCAGCAAGTCAAAAGCAAGATACCTCAAATTTTGCAGTCCCCACCACAAACAGTAGCAAAATTTAGAGAAAAAATTCCTTGATGAAACTATGCCAGATGATATAGCCTGTGTGTAAATTCCATAATTGAACGGTGAATTATCATCAACAATAGAGCAATGACTACCAAGAACACCTTCACTGATCTTTTTCCAATTACTATAGCCTTTCATATGCTTATTCCCGCAATACAAGTAATTTATGTCACACTTCCCGCTATCTGTACAGGCTTTCCGCCAGCAAGTGTCATTACGCTCAACAGCAAATAAGTACCAAAAAGCCCCGGCTATCTGTAAAAGTCCCATCTAATAGTTAGTCAAATTGAAAATTGGGTTCAAGACCAAAATGTTGAAACTTTGACACAATAAAATATGAAAAACTCTTTTGAAGCAGATCATATTGGACATTGACATGATGCTGAGGTGCCAAAAGTTGTCTCTCCATTGTTCTAAAAAAAGTCATGCGTAATTTTCTTTTCTTTAATCAAATGCTTTGGATTAGATATATATCTACTTTTTTGGAGAGAAAAAAATGGTAAATAGCAATTTTCTTGTTTATAGTCCATCTCTCTATATATACTTGTTTGTGTGCAGTAACCAAAGATAGAGACAATATCTAGGGATCATTACAATTAAAAGGTGACAGTATAATCTGTTAAATCACCACTTGTTTCAAAAGCTTAAGCTGATAGAAAGATGTAAATTTAATCATTTAATCAATAATTTAATACTCTCCTTCATATGTGAACTCAAACTTTCTTTTTAATAGGTTAGGCCCAACACGTGGAACATTTAATTGAAATGAGAGGTAAATGAATGAGTCAGGACCTTTGGCTTTATACCATATTAAGTTACCACTTATCCCAAAAGTTTAAGCTGATAGGAGAGGTAAATTTAATCATTTAATCAAATACTTTTAGCATAATCAACCATTCAAAACTTTACACGTTCCATTCTTCATATCATGTTCCTTAAATTCTTTGTCAATCTTATCACACCTCTTCTGAACTCTTTTTTACCAAGTTTCAGAGTAATGTCAACTTCACGTGATACTAAATACAATGCTCACATACCAGGAGAGCTTCACCTAACATGTAAAACAGAAATCTTATCCAACATGACAGAAATGCTTACATGGCTGGAAAGCATATACCAAAGCAAATAGTATGCAGCACCAACCAAAGCACTTTCAGCAAAAACACCAGCAGTCTTTTTAAGTTCTGCATTCAAAGGAAAAAAGCGAGCAAATCTTGGAATATATTGAAATAGGACAACATGTAGCAAGTCCTGTTTTGTAGCCAATACTTCTGAACCCTTTGATCTTTGAAGGAATTTCCACACCACAATCTGCAGACAATGTGAATAAAATATAATCATTGAATGCTTTCCTTCCTATTGCAAAATATATACCAATCCAGAAAGATGATAAATATACAGAGCTAAAATAGTGGATTCTGTGAGTATCGGTTAAAATGCTTCTATGTTGATGAATATTGAAGTCAGTACTAAGGTTGCAAAATCAAACCATAAATATCATAGGACTAGTCTAAAAATAGTCATTTATTACTGCACAAGCTTGTAGAGCAAAGAGTTCAACATTGTTAATAGGCAGAAAGCTCTAGATTTGACTAGGAATCCAGGTTAGTAGAGCAAAGAGGTTAGCATGGTTTCTCAAACCTGTGGTAGGGGTAGCACAGAAAGTAAATCAACAATGAAATAACGCTGTAGATATCGCTTAGCTATCTGTGCAGGATCTATCACAAGTTCACCTCGTCCAAAAACCCGAGAGGATGGTGCAATATAAGCTGTGCGAAACTGAAGAGCCATACGAATAAGATAGAAAGCATCAAGAATTGTCCGCAAAGTCGTAGTTGTGACAGCTAACTTTGTATCCATACCAAGGCAATTTGAGGCATGATTGAAGACAGGAAGATAGAAAAACAAAGGATCAATAGATACTGCAAGAATACAAGATATGACAAAAAGCCTATTCCATAACAGGAGGGATTTATCTTGGGGGTCAAATATCTTTTTCTCAGATACTTTAAGATCTTCTGGGAACACTGCCCGGCTGACGCCCGATCGGAGTGACCGTCCAAATGTTTTTAGTCCATCTGATCCAATTTTCACACTGTACCTAAAAGATTGTGATGTTTTTTTCTTTGCACGACCAGGAAGGTTTAACTTCTCCAAATTAAATCCACATCGCTTCATTCCACCAGTACTAGAAGACATCGATAATGTAGAATCCAATTCATCCAACCTATAGGTGCCAATAACATTGAAATCAATCACTTCTAGTGCTTCTGTATATTCATAGAGAGAAAAATGACACATAAAAATAATGTAAACAAAAAGTAAACTATTCAAAGCCTCTTTCTAACATAGCGTTACAAATATGTCGTATCTAGCATTTTAAAAAGGCAAATATGTTGGGATCATATGTTACTCGGCAAGTTCATTGTGAAGCTTATTATTATCTAAAAAAGACTATATTTCAAAGACCACTCAATAATCAGTTTGTATAAATTACTATTCTTAAATGAGTATATAGTTGATTGTCAATCATATGTGAGGCACAAAAGCTTCATTCTTTGCTGAATCAAAATGAATATGCAAATTATATAAAAGTGCAGGATAAAAATGTCATATAAAATGAAAATTATCTCTTTGATGAAATTAGAATTATCAATAGTTATTATGCCATGATAGTCAACAATTTCAATGGTTAAGTCATGAGGTTTCAGAGATTTCAGCCACATATTCAGCAAAAAGGTTGCCTTCTTAAGTCTGCTAATACCTTGAATCCAAAGACAACCAGCCACATAGATGACTCACTGTTGCATTCTGAAAATTATCACCACTATAGTCTATAGAGATCCCAATGAAGCAGAAAATAGCAAAATAGAAAATAACACAATTACACAAGACACTAAGATTTAAGTGGTTCGACTTAATAAACCTACATCCATTAGCAGAGCTAACTCAGACGAAATTCACTATAAAATGATGGAGTACAAAGAGTAGTAAAGAGAAAACCACTCAAACCCAAAATAAATAAATCATAGTTCCAAACTTTCTTTTCTAGCTGACATAAAAAAATATCCATTTGCATGCAATTAGCAATTCAACTTTTGTAATAAAACACAATTCGTCACAAAATAAGGAAAACTTCAAGAGTAAGTTAATAATATCGTTTATTATCATGTATTTCTATGACTATCCTCTAAGGGTGAAGGATGCAATGTTGAGTATAAATGTGTGAGTGTAAAAGGATTGAGTCCAACATTGGAAAGATGTAAGAAGTGCGAGTGGTTAAAATAGCATTGTTGAGCCCAAACCCATATGCTTAAGCTTTTAGGTTGTGTAGTGTCTCAACATGCTATATTATAGGCTCACTAAAAAGACTCTCCAAAGTGTCAATTTTCCTGATAAGTGGTATCAGAGCCCATGGTAGTGTGCGGTATGGTGGAGTGGCACAAGCACGAACAAAGAGTCCTTGTCGTAGGGACAAAAAGGTGCAAGTTGCGAGCATGGATGAACGTCCTTGGAGTGAAGGGAAAAGGGTCATGGCATGGGCTTGACAAGGGTTTCTAGAATAGGAACAAAGGTGCAAGCTGTGAGCATGAATGAGGGTCCTGGGAGAATGAGCAAAAAGTTTCATGACACAGGCACAAAACCAGAGTCCACGGAGTAAGAACAAAGGTGAGTGGCATAGCCCACAAATAATCTCGGAGAGGGCCCATAAGATTGATAATGCTTCCGTTTGAGGGGGAGTGTAGCAATGTGGTGATGAACATGATGGGAAGATTGTTAATTATACATGTGTGAGTGTAAAATGATTGAGTCCCACATTAAAAAGATGTAAGAAGTGAGTGATTAATATAGCATAGTTGGGCTAAAACCCATAGGCTTAAGCTTTGGGGTTGTGTGGTGTCTCAACATGCTATATTATGGGCTTACTAAAAAGATTCTCTAATGTGTCAATCTTCCTAACACGTAAAACCGATAGACACTACTTTGAGATAGTTCAACGACCATCTCCGTAAGGATTCTTCTTAAGGGAAACACAATACTATTAATCAATGAACTAATCATGAGGCCATTGAACAAATAAACAGTAGAATACCAACAACAAACATCAAAAGAATTTGACTTTCCTAATGTCAAAAGCAACAAAATCCAGAGGCCTTGTTTTACATAAGTTTGTGTTCATTGAAGAAAAGTTTATATAACTTTTCCTTGTTAATACAAATTACAAGTCTCAAATAAGAGCAATGTATCTATAAAGAACAATACTAATCTATAAAATTCATAGGGAAGAGAAATGAAAATCATTTATATCAACGAACATGTATATATATGTTGTATATTTTGTACCTCACAAATTTCTCCTTCTGGCCACCAATGTACTGCGACTTGTAACCATATTCAAACATTTTGTAGAATGAAGCACATAGATATTAGACTGGACAGCTAGAATTCCCAGGCAAGCTCAAGTCAATCACTAAACGGGGTATATGGAAACATCAAATTTGATCAATCAAAATTACTGCTCTGCAAGAAAATGAGATTAGGTGTTGTAATTAAAATTATAGACTAAGCATTTTATTGATTATGCTAACCATATATATATCTTGAAGATTTTGTACAAGAATAGACCAAGAATGTATAATGTAAAATAAAAGAAAAAAGTAACACAACGCTAAAACACATGTTTACACTGTTTATTAGCAATTGGCCTACATCCATGGTTCATACAACAAGAGAAATTCATTAAATGTTTTTATTAGTTTGTCTGAAAATGACAATTGCTTGATCCTTGTTAATCAGAATCCTTAACCTAGACTAGTTATCTTCATTCTCCAATAGTCTTTACCATTGCTCTTTTCTCTTAGGATTCCTTCTTGGTGTTAAAATGTGTTACAAACTTGCTGCAAATTAACTTTTATTTACCATCTTACGCAAGTTGTTTCTGGCAGCCTAAGATTCAACAATGCAACAACGTACCATGTCACAACATTCATATGGCTTCGAATGCGGCACAAATTAACAAAATTTCGCTTCACCATTTCGACAAATCGGGTTTTTAAAAGATCTATTTCTCGAAGTATAGCGCCACCAATTTAATCCGTAATCTTGAGAGGGTGAAGAAGGAAAGCTTGGAGGGCCCATTTCAATCACCTGAGTCTGGAAGACAACATGCAGGTTTAATCTTAAATTTTCAAACAAACCTGATTAAGATATTCTTTTTGATTTTTTGATTTTTCTGATTGGCATTGTTCATTTATGATCATATATATTAACAGGAATATCGAGCTCATGCGCAATCCTCGTCCATTCCCTCACAAACAAGGAAAACATAGAATTTTATAGAAAAAAGAAAAAAGAAAAAAGAAAAGAAAAGAAAAGGAAAACAAAGAATATGAGGGGATTTTTTGCATGGAAACAATGACAATTAAATTGTAAATATGATTGCTGATCAAAGATATATCTGAAACACAGAAAGAACAAAAGAATTAAAAAAAACAAAAAAAAGGGAAGGAAAAACTTACAGTGGTTATCATAAGTTCTTGATTCTGCATAATTTGTCATTACGGTTTGAGAGAGAGAGAGAGAGAGAGAGAGAGAGAGAGAGAGAGGGCTTGTTTGAGAAAATTGGGGAGAGTTAGACCGTTATTACGGTTATGCGAAAGTACTTTTGATTTTTTTTTTTTGAAAGTTATTTTAGGAATATGGGCTGTGGGTATGGGGCCATTATTTTTTTCTCAAAATAAAAATCTATAGTCATCTTCTGAACCCCATTTAGCTGAGACTTGTTAATGGGCCTACTAATAATATCAGAAGATGACTACTAGGCCTAAGTTTGTAAGGTTTAGAATGGGCCTAATAAAAATTCTTTTCTTTTCTTTTCTTTTTTCTTTTCAAAGCCAGATCTAACTAAATAATTTTGTATTAAACAGCCTTAGAGCGGCTAGTCAAATGCCTTAAAATAATTAAATTTGACTATTATCAAGTTTTTTTTTCCAATCCAACAGGCGAAACAAAGTAGCTATTTTCTTTATAGAATGAATAGTGAATAGACTATAACTAATAAAATATTGAGAAAAGCTAAAACTAAAATAATATTTTATTAGTTATTTGAAAATGTACACCAAATCACATTCTTTCTCCCACCCACTTTTCATTATAAAAGCGTGCATAATAATTAAAATACATAAAATGATTATTGAAGACAAATGAAATACTGACGATGGTAGTGACATTGAATATGAACAAAATCGATAAAACTCCATATGTACAAATTTCTTACGAGCATACCCCTGATTTTTTGGAGTTCATTGAAAAGCACGTGAACATTAGAGACGGTCAAACTCATTCTCAGCTTCAATCCAACCTTATCAAACACATATGTCAATTGCGTGGTCAATCTTAAAAATTATTAATCTTATTGCATGTTTTTAGTTGCTTTATTTTTCTTTTTGCGTTGTTTGATTTTATTTTATTTTTTGTATTTTTTTATTTTTAAATAATCAATTGCTTTACTTTCATAAATTGTATAATTTTACTATAATATTGAATTGGTATATCACTCGTACCGCGTAGAATTCTGCTTTTTGATTTGGTGTACATTTTCAAATACCTCCACTCATATTCCACATCCCTCCTTTCATTCTAGAATTCTGCTTTCGGCGACCCAACGTTCTTTTATGGATTCAATAAAAGAATCTTCCTACAGAAAGAATGTCTAATATCCTTTAGCACTGGGAAATGTTAAGTTTATTTTGCTTTCTTCATATGTTAATTCTCTTTAAAGTAATTATATATAGCATATTATAAAGAAAGGAAGAGAATAAAACATAAAGAGCATCTCTAGCAGAATTGGCAAATAATTTATAATAATTAAATTTAACTATTATGAACTAATTTTTGTGTTCAGTGAAGTAGCTACTTTAACATTTTTTTCTTATTGGATGAATAATGAATATACTCTTTTCATTCTATAAGGAATAAACAATCACTATTTATTTGTTTATTGATTTCTCTTTCTTCTCAACCGTATCCCTCTTCGTTCATGGATCAATGATGCTTGAAAATAATTCAATCATTTCAATGCCAAGTGTATAATTTCAATGAATTTCCACTGTATGGTGTAGCGAAAAGAATGAGAAATCCAATGTAGGTGACTCCGCCAATCTGGAAATTCAATATTTTCCTTTTGATTGAGTGTGAGCAAGAATATAGTAAAAAAAAATGAGAAATAATATTTAAGCAAATAGCCATGATAATAGAGAATCTGTTGAAAATGGTATAGAAAAAGTAATACATAAAGTATACAGTTGTACTTTTTTAGTAGCTATTTTGCCTATTATTGTATGCAAATACGTAAAGTATACATAAGGAGAGTTGAAAAGTGGTGAACTAAAAAGGCAAATACGTTTTTTCACAATGCAATTTGACAGCATTTTCATATAAAGAGTAAGAGTACGAATAATGTTTGAAATTACTTTTTTTATTTTACAATTATTTCACAATAATGACGTAGCAATCCCATATAAACTTTATTTAAAAAAAAAAAATCAAATTAGAATTGCTACGCCGGCATTATATGATAATTATGAGATAAAAATGTATTAAAATTTCTATTCATATAAAATGTACATGTGGTGAGATAACGGAAGATACACATGTACGTAGGGTAGAGATGTCTCCGTGTCAACTTCTAAAAGAATATATATATATATATATATATATATATATATATATTTTTTTTTTATCAATTTAAGTTTTTAGTCTTAGTAGTAATTTAACATAATATGAAAAGTATTGTTCTGAACCAATGCTATTTTCTCATTTTAGTTGAATATTCTACGTGTTAGGTTTCATTTATTGAGGAGAGTTTAAGTCTACATATGAACGAGAGTATTAGAATATTAATTAAATGATTAAATTCTCTACTATTTTTTTTCTTTTTAAAAAAAAAAATCAATTTAAGTTTTTAAGACTACAAATAATTTAACAATTTTTAATATGAGCTATTTGCCTCTAAAGATTCTGCTTGCAGTTCTGTGAACAACCAACAATTTATAGCAAATTAGCTGATCAGCCACTTCCACTAAACCTTTATCAAATATGATATCACCATTAATTTTCCTCTTTAGCTTAATTGCATATACCTTTATGAGTTAAGTGTAAGCTTTTTGGTACCAATTAGCCTTCTCATTATGTCATCAAGTCATTACCAAAATTCTGATACCTATCTATCTATCCATCTATATATATATATATAGAGAGAGAGAGAGAGAGAGAGAGAGAGAGAGAAGAAAAGACAAAGTAATTGGCTTTTGAGCATGAGCATGCGAAAGTGGCAAAAAAGCAAGAAAAAGTTCACTAATCCTCAGTTCACGACAAATTTGGACTCTTTTGCTAAAAAAAAAAAAAAAAAAAAAAGTAATCTTAAAAAAATTAGCAAACGAACCTTTAATCTCGCAAGAATCGACCTTAGGTTTATATAAGATTCCATTTATATAGGAACATAATCATGTTTAATTTAACACATGTATCAAATTTTCATATATATAAAGGCCACATCATGATAAGGACATTGCTGTTATGATTTTAGTCAAAAGTAGTCCAACGTCTAACCCACATTTTCACTGCAGTTGACATGCAATTTGGCTTTATTAAAGTGAAATCTCTTATGTTATCGACCTAAAGATATTCAACTTGAAAATTTATCCTCCACCGATGGCCTACTTTTCATGAATTGATTATGTAACCTTTTCTAAAGCCTAAAATATCTCTGTGGGAAGAAATTAATATATAATAGGTTATATGAAAGAAGAAACAAAAAACAAATGAAAACCGTTAGGGCTACATCTTGAATATATTCATGTATGCTAAACTGTATTAATTACAATGGTCTTTATTTATAGAGAAGTTAAAAGTGTGTTGAACAAAACTAGACCTTTTTTTTAAAAATTTTTTTTTTTAATATGACGATCATATAACATTTTACTAAATAATAGTACTTTTCGTTAAAATAATAAATGTTTACTGTTTTTATTAGATGTTGGAATTCGATATAGATCCAATCTGTGTGTGTGTGTGTCAGCCTTAAGGGTAGCAATTCGTGTTTGCGTGTCAGGTTTGAATCATATCGAGGTATGGGTATAAGACTATATATGTTAATTTTAACCGAGCTTACTTATTATATTTAACGGAAAGTGTATCATAGCTCATTGAGTCGGAACGCGATTTAAAACTGGTTCTTCACTTTTAAAAATCAATGTTGACTCCTTAACTTTTTGCGAATTTGAAACAAGTCCCTCGATCACTTTTCCGTTCATTTTCGCAACTTTTGTTAGTGCCACATTAGCTTTTTTGTCACATCACCTTATAAAATTATTTTTTTAATAATTTTATTTAAAAAAAAAAAAAGAAAAAAAAAAAGAAAAAAGGAAAGGGTTGGGGGTGGTTGCCGGTGGCAACCCCCTACCCAAGGGGCAGCCACCCGCAACACTTTTTTTTTTTTTTTAAAAAAAATAAAATTATTAAAAAAAAATATTTTATGGTGATATGGCAAAAAGACTGACGTGACATTAATGAAAGTTGCGAAAATAGATGAAAAAGTCACAGAATGACTCATTTCAAATTCGTAAAAAGTTAAGAGTTAACATTGATTTTTAAAAAGTGAGAGAACAGTTTCAAATCGCGCTTCAACTCAGGAAGTTATGATACACTTATTAAACGGATTAGATTCTTCAACTCTAACTCTTTAATTTCATGCTGAGTTTACGGGTCGTGTAAAAAAGTACCAGTCCTCACCAACCCGCTATCTTTTTATTATTATTATTATTATTCTTGTGTTTTTTCTTGTTCTTCTTCCTAAGCCTAATTTGTCAGCCCTATCTTCGTCGGGTTGTTAGTAGAGTATAAAATAGTTCCTCGAACATGTACGAGCAATAATATAAACAAAGACACAAGGCCAGAAGTAAAAACAGAGCAAAAAACATGTATACATATGAATGGCCAAGAAGAAAAACAGAAATCTCAGTCTCACTTCACATCTCCCTGTTGGTGGACAGGCCCCACAACCCACCAGAATCCATGTTCTGCTGCGCACATGAGACCAAACTGTGTGCAGACTGCACTGCAGTAGAGTCGACACTATAATTATCGGAAGACCAACATCGCAACCATAACCTCATTTCTTTCTTCTTTCCAACCATAACAAGGATGTCAAAACAATATGTCACTCCCTGCACGTGTAATGTTAATAAAAAGGTTCTTGAGGATGTGCCTTTGGGGCTCCACAGACTCAAGAGTGGGTATCGGACAAGGACTTGGGGTCAAGAGTCGTCATGGCCAAGCAAGATGCAAAACCATATGAATTTGGAACATATATATATATATATGCTAACACATGTATATGTATTGTTTGATTTTATAAGGATTTGACACCGAACTCAATACGTATTCAATATGAAATTAGCGAGTTAAGATTGAAGGGGTTGATCCGTTTTACTAAATGGGTTGGACTAGGGTTGGCCTATATATATTTAGCATTATATATACTTATGTCTCGACACGACTTGAACTCAACAAGCGATATACGACTTGCGAATCCGACACAAATTAACCTAATACAAAATTAGCATGTTATGATTTAGGGGTTTGGCTTGTTTAATTAAATGAATCTGATTAGAGTTGAAATGTATAGTCTAGCTTATGCAAATACAAAATGACACCCATAGATTTAACCCAATTCCATCCAACTTCAAGTTCAAGTAATTAATCCGCCTCTAGGATTGGTCCAAAACATATATTTTTATGTGGACTCTTGGATTATTTTTTGTTTCATTTCTTACAAATTGCTACTTAACAAAGTTGTAAACCAGAAAATCAAGCTAGGTAGGAGCCTTGGTGCCATTGTATTTGATGGATGTATATGCTCAAGTCAAAATCTATGTCAATATCCCAAACTATCTTGCATATGCTATCTATACCAAAACCTATTTTGGCTTGGCAGTAGGAAATTGGAACAGTTTCATAATAAATTTAGGAAGAACTCTATTAATTTTATCAGTATGATGTGAGTTGGTCCGTTTCAATTGTGGATAAAAAAAAAAATAACAATAGAATTTTCTGACAGATTTCTGTTTCTCAAAATAGACTTCTTCAAAAAGTTTACTTACAAATTAATGATGTTCAACGGAGATTATTGATAATATTGATCAACAGAGATTGTTTATAAATTAAGGTAACTTCTTGTAATTATACAAATAAGTTTATTTTTATTTTTTATTTTTTTAAAAAAAACTTGAAGTAGAAGGGCCCAGATCCCAAACGAATGAAAACGTGGTTAAATTGGACCCAGTAATTTATAAAATGACCATATAAATGAGGTGAAAATCTCATGTACGGATTTATAAAGTAGTACTGGCATTAATTTTCAGCCACCCTCCAATGCTTAATATATATTTCAAAGTATGATTTAACCAGTAATTTTTTCAAGAGACTTTGTCACTAACTAACCAATTACTTAATAGTGAAGTTTTTGAAAAAAAAAAAAAAAAAGTGCAAATATATATATATTCGAATAAAACATATATTCTCAAAATGTCATTATCGAAATAATTAGTATCATATTGTAAGCTATTGACTCTATAGGCCGTGAGTGATTTCCATCAATTCTCTCACGTCTTTTGTCGGCCTTTTTGTTGGACTTGTTTTTACCGAACCTATTAATTAGGACCGAGGAGGAAGTATATTAATTAATTAATTAATCCTAATTAGTTCTCTTAAGATTCCTGATTGGAAAGTGAATAAAAAGGATAAAAATAAAAATAAAAATTGGAGCCTAAAAGGTTAACATATGTATAATGTATATGGTGCTTTTTCAACTACAGTTAATTAGGTGACTCCCAGCCTAAAAAAGATGATCACCTTTTTATTATTATTTAGCGAGCATCCAATAATTAATAGATTGGATTATTATCTTCTACCTTTTTTAGGATAATTTACCACTTAATTTGCTTTTAAATTAAATGGATGGATTTTCTTACCTCACCATTTACCACAGTTTCCAACTTAATGGTTAATACATTTGTCAATTCAATATCTCTCATGAGTTATTAAATATTTTCTAAAATTTATAAATATTGAGAAGCTAAAACTTCATGGAATTATTTTAAGAGCAACAATTAATTGAGATTTTAAGAACTTTATATGGTAAAGTACGCTAAAAACTCTAGTGGATTCTAATCCAAAATGATTTATTATATTCCTCAAATGCATAGAGCACGTTTGGTACACAAAATGATTCCTCAAATGCATAGAGCACGTTTGGTACACAAAATGATTATCGTAGTTCAAAAGAGATGTGAGCCACCGGAGTAGCATTTTTATTAATTAATTACCAAACTTGATTTTTACACATTCATGCATTTTAATTAGAAGAAGAAGAAGAGATGTGAGCCACCGGATCGGAGTAGCATTTCGATTAATTACCAAACTTGATGTTTCCACACTCATACAGTTTAATTGGAAGAATTAATTACCAAACTTGATGTTTACACATTCATGCATTTTAATTAGAAGAAGATCGAAGAAGAGATGTGAGTCACTGGAGCAACATTTTGATTAATTACCAAACTTGATGTTTACACACTCATGTAGATTAATTAGAAGAAGAGGAATACCCCGTATATAATATCTTAGTTCAAAAGAGATGTAAGCCACTGGAGCAGCATTTCAATTAATTAATCAAAGAACCACCAAGGTGGTAGTCGAGTTAGTAAAAAAAACGAAAAAAAGGAAAAAAAAAAAAAAAAAAAAAAAAAAAGGGCAAACAATTCAGAAAAATAAAAGGACACCTATTCTTTTTTTTTTTTTTTAAAAAAAAAAATTCTGAATTTTGTCATTTTTTCAATATTTTATGCAGGATATTTTTGTCACTTTGGGTGGAATGGGGACATTACAACTTCAATAGTAAATTAATAGAGTATATTACTCGGATCGAAAGATTTAAAAGACATTACAATAACGTCGTAGATTGAAGAAATAGGTGTAGTTTTTTTTTGTTATCACTCTCATCCATTGACTTTGCCCATATGAATTTTCGTACATGTTAATTAGGTAATGATTAATAAAATTAAGTTTATATAGTTTTCATACTTGAGAAGTCTTCCCAACACAGCCAACCAAAGAATAGCTCAAGTTATAATTTATTTCCTCATGATTGCTTATTCTATATCTCATCTTACATTTGTTCTATATTTATCATACATCGATCCTCATCATTGATGCAAAAGCTATTTCTACAAGAAAAGATTTGACGTAGATTAAACAAAACAAATGATACATTGATGAATGGACAAATCACAAGTTATGACTCTTTTGTTTTCTATTGTAAATAACAAACACAATACAAAAGTCATCAATCACATAGATTATACCTAGTTACGTTTGTTTCGGTGTAAAATATTTTTAAAAAAATATCTTTCGTATTTTTTAGTATTTGGTGCGATCGAAAAGTGATAGTTAAATTGAAAATATTTTTAGTTTTACCAAAAAAGTTTTTTAGTTTAAAAAAATTGTTTCTGTTATTTAATTTCATAAACCATATTTTCGAGTTTGAGCTACTGAATTCTCAAACCAACGGACCACTGCCGAATGTTGCCAGAAGTCCCTGGCCGTATTCCACTGTCGCTCATTTCAAGGAAATCTTTCTTTTTTTTAAAAAAAAAGTAATTTCGTTGAAAATATTTAACTTTGAAACAAATGGAGCATTAATCTATTTAGTATAACTTCCTTTTTTTTTTTTTTTGTTTGAAATACGATTCTCTCAATTTCAAGTGGAATGAAACGGATCTATTTTACCGCAAAGATTTTATTTTGTCATATGTAACAACGTATATGGTATCACATTATTTAAAGACAACATATATATCAATATATATGTAAAATTTAATCTAAAATGTGATCGAAATAAATCCTTTTCATTTTACTTGAAATGAATAAAATATGCCGATCTGTTTGGTATGAACCTCCTATAAATATATATGAAAGGATGTTCTGAAGATTTAAAAACCATAAACATATTAATAGAAAAAAATTGATATAAACTTATTAATTATTATGACTGTGACGTAAAACGTGTTGAATTTTAGTTCATTGTGGAGGTGCACTAAGAGCTGGATTCTATTAGATGACTACTAAAAGAATGTTGGGAGGAATGGATTCACTCGACATGTGAACCTCTTTTATGGTTTAGTCAAACAAAAATAAAAACAAAAACAAAACTAAATATTAAATATAAATATAAATATAAATAATAAAACACCATTGTCCAAAGTCTAAACCGGCGCACGTGCCAACCCGCTAATCATGGCGCGTAAGACAAAAAGCCCTAAAAACCTTACCAACATAACAACTGTAACCCAACCCAACGTTCCCTCCATTTTATCTACGCTTTTTTCTCCCTTTGTAAGACTCTGTCTGCAGACAACTTTATATCTCCTTGGGACCCTCCCTCCCTCCCTCCGTCCACATTTTCCTAATTTCCCAATCACTAAACTCATTATAAAATCCTTTTTTCAACTCATTATCTAATTAAACCAAAACCCAAAATCAAACTATAATAGCAGAACTCACTATTCTTCGTGAGCGAAAAAATCAACGTATATATTTACGTGATTTGATAATATATTTACGTTTACAGGAATGCAATTACCTATTTATCTTAATTGTATGACAATTTACTCAATAATATAAATTAAAAAAATGAAATAAAAAAAAGAGAAGGAGAGAAAATCAAAACTAAAGAGTCATGGCTAAATAGTAGTGTTACTAGTAAACTAGAATTAACAATACGAAATGATTATCCAACTGTAAAGCAAGCGCACATTGGATACTGAAATACACAAACCGAAGATCCATGCGCATTTTGCTTTTCTTCTTCAATTCCTTGTGACCAAACTCTCAAACCAGCAAGACCCAGAAACGCCAACAAACGCACCATGCCTTCAAGACCCTTAGCTCCTCCAGGGCAAAGTTTATTCACAAGAACAAGGGTGTTGTTCTTGGCCCTCACCATCTCGGCTTCCGTAATAATAATCCTCTCAATCCTCTACTTTCTTTATCATATCTGGCAATCCCTTGTGCACAGAGCTAAAACCATTCCCTTTGACTCCAGTGCTCCCCTGAAGCTCCAAAGATACTCGTACAGAGAGCTAAAGCAAGCCACCAATGGCTTTGACACTGCCAACATCATTGGCAAAGGCGGGTCAGGTACGGTGTTTAGAGGAATACTGAAAGATGGAAAACTCATTGCAATCAAGCGGTTGGACGCTCTTTCTTTGCAGACGGAGAGAGAGTTTCAGAATGAGCTGCAGATTCTTGGGGGCCTAAGGTCACCGTTTTTGGTTGCTCTGTTGGGATACTGCGTGGAAAAGAACAAAAGGGTCTTGATTTATGAGTATATTCCCAATAACAGCCTGCAAGAATCGCTTTTTGGAGATGGGTGTTTGAGTTTGAGCTGGGAAAGGAGGTTTGACATAATCTTGGACGTTGCTAGAGCTCTAGAATTCTTGCATGTTGGATGTGATCCGCCAGTGATTCATGGGGACATTAAGCCCAGCAATGTTTTGCTCGATTCGGATTACCGGGCAAGGATTTCCGATTTCGGGTTGTCGAGGATTAAGGTGGAAGGTGAGTTTGGTGTGGATTTGTTTAGCCAGGACTTGGGGAAGAGTCAGGATCTGTGGAAGAGCCAAGAGCTTTCAGGGAATTTGGCTGCGGAGACTCCGGCAATCGGTACCCCGGTGGAGAGTGCTCATGAGGTAGATTTTGCTCTTGCTTTACAGGCTTCTACTTCTTCCAAAAATAGTAGGATATCTTATAATGTTAAAGCTTTGAATATGAATTCTTTGAATTATAATGCTAACATGGCAAGTGAGAGTGATGTTAAGAGTAGTAGTGCGAAGGGGAAGGAAGTTTCGGTTGTAGACATCGGTGGGGATGATTGGAGTAATAGGTTTGTGCCTTATGATGAGGAGTTTTCCAGCATTGATAATAGTAAGGAGTTGAATTTTAATGCTTCTTCGACTGTTGATGAGGAGGTGGATACAAAACAATGGGGAAAGAATTGGTGGTGGAAGCAGGATGGGAGTGGTGAATTGTGTAGTAAGGATTATGTTATGGAATGGATAGGGAGTCAGATTTGCCCATCAACAAATCCTGACTGGGATGAAGAAAAGAAGAGTACTGCTCTTGAGCAAAATAACCTGGATAATTCAACTCCCTTAGATAAATTGGAAGGTGTGACTGAACCCCAATTCCAAGAAAATGAATTTGAAAATCTTGATAAAGGGTATGAGAAGAAAGAGCCGAGGGCCAAAAGAAATCGCAAGAAGAAACAGAGGAAGATGCAAGAGTGGTGGAAGGAAGAGCACCTTGCTGAGATTAGCAGGAAGGGTAGTAAGCTTAAAAATCTTGAAACCAATTGGAGAAGAGGTTTCAAAATGCCACATTTTGGTCTTGGAAGACAGTTTTACTTTAGACGAAAGAACTTAGCGGAGCAAAATCAGAAAGAGTGTGATTTAAATGGGGAGTTCAGTTTTAGAAGGGGATGGAAGAAAAAGAGCACTCGGTCTATTGGCAGTGACATGGGGAGCGGAGATCTTTTTAGTCGAGAGCTCAGCAGTACCACAAGCATGAGAGGGACTTTGTGCTATGTCGCACCAGAATATGGTGGATGTGGGTTCTTAATGGAGAAGGCTGATATTTACAGTCTAGGGGTTTTGATTCTTGTGATTGTTTCTGGTAGAAGGCCATTACATGTTCTTGCTTCCCCTATGAAGCTTGAGAAAGCAAACTTAATAAGCTGGTGTCGGCACTTGGCTCAAGCTGGAAACATCTTAGAACTTGTGGATGAGAGGCTAAAAGATGATTACATTAAGGACCAGGCAAGCTTGTGTATTAACCTGGCACTCGCTTGCTTACAGAAATTGCCGGAGTTGCGGCCGGATATCGGGGAAATCGTTAAGATATTGAAAGGGGAGATGGATCTCCCACCACTCCAACTTGAGTTCTCTCCCTCTCCTTCTTCCAAAATATACAGCAGGGCAAGGAGAAAACACAAGGCAAATGGAGAGTAGCCTTTGGAATGTCATATCGGGGTTCATACTGAGTGTAATATATGGGAGTGGTGATTGGTAGCTGCTATCAGAGAACAGATTCAGGGGGCTGAAGGTGTGTATTATTGTGAGAAATATGTTGTTCTATGTACATTATATTAATGATTTTTCTTTCTTTGCCACTTGGTGAAGCAAATATTGGTGGCTCAAGTACATGTTCTGCCTGTGTTGTGTAACTTCTCCAAGTGCTAATTCCAAATGCTAATTAGGCCTTTATTTAAATTGTGGCTCACTTTCATCTTGCTAACTCATTAAGAGTCTGTTTGGGATTGCGATAAGGAGTTTAAAAAATGCTTTTACTACCTAAAAAGTTGTGTCTTACAAAAAGCTGATAAAGTTCAGTAAAAAATTTCAGAAGTTTTTTTTTTTTTTTTAGAAAAACCTAAAAATGAAGCTTTCTTTAAAAAATCTATTTTTAGTTTTAAAAGCTCTATATCCCGATGTGATTCCAAACATGCTTTAAGCAAGCTTATTATACACGATAGCTGCTACAAGTTGCTTCAAAGTTTTCTTCTCTTCGTCAAAATGCAATCGTAAAATAAAATAAACAGATTTTTTTTTATTTTTTTTTTTTGAACTTTACCCTGGTTCTGGGGAGAAATGGTTCTTCATGTTAACCTTGGAAAAGGTTTTCTTCAAATTTGGAAATTGTCTGGTGCTTTTGTTTGGCGTGAACTGAAGTGCGTGCGTCATTATAGTTGTCATCATTCAGAAGTTACTTCTGTTCGTCTTTCTTTAAGTAAGCTGCCTTCGGCGGTGGTTTTAAGGTCTTCAAGAAACATTCTGGTATATCGCCTTCTGCAATTGTTCATTTTTACTACTCTTTGAGTCTTGGAACATCAAAAGTAGATATTTAACTGAGGGGAACTGTGATATTTTTTCTTTATACTCTTTCCTTTGTGTTAAAGTATTGATTAATGATCAAATTTATTCTTTTCTATTAGCGTAAACTTTTAGAATAAGTGATAATTGGTATCAGAGATCATGAGTTCAAACTTTGACTCTTTCAATTTTCATGTGTTGAGCCTCACCTATTAAAAGCTTTTGAAATAAGTAATAATTTTACATTTTGAAAGAGCAATCTTCTTGTAAAGGAGAGTTCACCAGCAGATTTTTAGCTGGCCCAAATATGAAACTATTGAAAATGCTTCAAAATTTGGCAGTAAATTCATGAACAAAAAAGTCTTCACGAGTATGCAGCAACGAAGATGATATGAGGTGTGTTAGGACAGTTTTCGATATAGTGACGTATGCCCTTGTTGGTGCTTGCTCCAATTGCTACAAAACAATAAATGTAAGCAAATGAGCTTGTCGGCGGTGCCGACTGGATCTTACTCTGATGCTTAAGTCAGCATGTATTTTGAGAATTGAAATATAGCAATGGGCTAGAGTTCTTGAGAGGAATTTCGTCCACCTGTACCTAATGCATTGTATCATTTTTATAGGGTTTCTGGTAGTTAAGTCACTGTCGTTGTTCCACGTTCATATAGTGGTTGAGAGATAATCTCAACTGAACTGCAGTATCTCCAATATTCAAATCCTCATACCTTGGAATTTGAATATTTTTTTTTATGAGCTATTACGATGGATAGTTGTTGTCATCCATCTAATCAATTTATTTGAATGAGATTTGATTGAGTGGGATCCATAATGGGATTTTATCCCCAACAAGGTGCATGCTTCCTAGATCTATTAATTTGTGACGCATTTACTTATAATTTTATTTAACAGCTTGATGTCAAATGGTAAAACTAATATCAGATAAAAGGCTAGTTGTAAGCGACAAACTTTTATGTTCAAGATGCATTTCCTATTCAGGGAAGAACAACCAACGGCTATATATTTGTTGGACAGTTTGATAAATGTTTTGTTATTTAAAAGGTTACTTTTGACGTCATAAGTTGAAAGCTGTAGAAAAAGGTTAGGTCCACCATAAAAATTAAAAACCACAATAATTATTTGAATACAGAGGGTGATTACCTCCCCTTTATTTTCTCCTTTTGGTGTTTCTTTTGACTGGTAGGAACAACACAAGTCATAATTTCGGGCTAAAGCTGCTCACTACTGTAGAATGCATGATCAGGCCACGACTGGCTTGCTTGATGTATGATATAAATTAATGTATATTTTGATAGACAATTCAGCCAGTTTCATTACTGTTGTCTCTTTCTTTTTCTTGAAAGAAATTAATGCAAGGAAAGCAAAATCTTCATCAATAGGCAACATTCGGTCAGCACTTGAAGCCAATCAGCATTCTTTATAGGGAACAACTTCAATTAGGCAGTTTGCCCTCCAACGAGAGATTGACATGTCATTATTAAATAAGAAAAGTAAATATTAATAAAACTTAGCAAAATACTGAATCAAAAATCTCCCTTTTACTATTTTAGTCTTATAATAAAAAACCATCCCAGCCACTAGTTGACGCCGCTGCCACAGCCCACGCCGGAATTGGGGGTGGCTGCCACAGGGCTACACGGCTACTTTCGGTCCATGGGGCAGCCACGTGGCCACCCCCATCCACTGGGGAGTGGCCGCGCGGCTACCCCCAATCCATGGGGCGGCCACGTGGCCACCCCGAGGGGCTGGGGGTGGTTGCGCGGCTGTTTCCGACCTGGAGTAGTGGCGGTGGCAGTGTCTGGGTGGGCGGTGGTTGAAAGTTTTTTTTTTTGTTTTTCAAACTAAAAAAGTAAAAAAAAAAAGGATTAGATTTAAGTGTTTTGCAAACAATTGTTTTTCTTGTTATAAGATGATGTGTCGATCTCTTATTGGTGGCAGAAAACTAGTGCTTTCTGCCATGACTGGACAGTTTGGGCACTTTTCATTATATAGCATCCCCTAAACAACCCAGATTGATGTTGTCAACAATTTATTTTATTTTATTTCAATATCCTATTTACTTGACAGTGCTGCGAAATTATTATGGTTAGTTGGTAATTTAGGGTTCGTTTGGTAAAACTTTTTAGAATGTGCTTGTTAAAATTCCGAGGATCCCTTTGGACCTAGTGTAAGGTTCCAACTATCTTCAACAAGTGACTACGCGCCTCTTTGGTAAAATCGGAAATTTATATCATGAAGAAATATTATTTTGCATTCTTACAGCATACTCACTTAATGGGCGTTTGCAACTTCATAGCAATATATCAACCTACTCTCCTCCTATGGTAGTAGCTAGATAACCTTAGCCACTACCATGGGTCACCACACAGCACCGTGGGACTCCGCTTTAAGTGTAAATACAGAGGAATGTATTCAACAAGAGTATCTCGGCTTAACGCATTATATATATAATGTTGACTATGATTTTTTACACGCACAGTACCTACATTTAATGTGCCTCTGAGCTATGTAGAGACAAGCAAATGTTGATTAATACCCACAAGATTCTTATTGCTAATGTATTGTGTTGATAAAGTGATTGCGCGTTAAGCACAAGAAGGAAGCTGAAAGGAGAACAAATAGTT
The DNA here is from genome assembly GCF_958979055.1 of Alnus glutinosa. Lineage (NCBI taxonomy): Eukaryota > Viridiplantae > Streptophyta > Magnoliopsida > Fagales > Betulaceae > Alnus > Alnus glutinosa. The sequence goes on from NC_084888.1 coordinate 29,105,934, forward strand.
AAAGAAGTTCACAGGAGGTCCGGCATTACCGTCTCCGATGCTTAAGTTTGAATAGGTAGGAAAGAACAAAGCAAATTGACAGAGGAAGGATGGGTATGAATGCATATTTGGTGAAGGGCCATCTCATCCTTGTATAGGTTTGTCCTTAATTCCTGCCTTTCCCTTACTAAGGTTTGAGAGTCTCTCGCTCAAATATTGTCAAGGGAATTAAATGCTTTTGGGGGCATAAACGATTTCCCTTCCAGGAATATTGGGGGAGGTTTATAACGTGGGAAAATCTGACCTGGTGAGAGGGAGAGTCAGTTGTGGTGCATCTCATCAAGGTATAAGTGCATCCTACTTCTAGCATATGACTAGTCTTGGGTTTGAGCAAAGACTTTGTCTATTCTGATAGGCCGTCAAGTCCTTTAGCAGACAGACCCTTCGGCAGGGAAAGAGAATTTGGCTGCGTTGTGGCCTAAGGAGCTATAGGGTAGATGGGCCTTATAGCTAGGTCCAGTGGGAATGGGTACACCAATAGCCCCAGAATTTTGGAGCCAACTAAGCAATAAGTTTACCCTTGAAAATTCTAGCTAGTGAATGATTTCTCAATAGTTGGGTCTCGTACACCAATACTAATAGCCCCAAACTTCCTTGAGTGACTTGGGCCTGATTCTAATCAAGGTTTCTGCCAGGTTGCAAGTTCCTTTCTCTTCGTCTTCCTTTGATTTGAATCATTTATTGCACTAACGATTCCCTTGATTTTGATGGCGAACTAATGACAAGCTTAATTAAAAATAGAGGTGGGCGTTTGATTGGCAATTCCATATATCCTATAAACAGTTTATCAATATAGAAGAATAAGTTGGTTGGTCTCGCACCGAATTTTAAATAGAGAGAACCTGCCTTTAAAGAAGAAGTTTAAAGAGCCAGATGTGGATGCTATTAGCAGACAAACTTAAAAAGATGATTTTTCAAGAACAAACATATACCTTGACAAAAATGTATAGACCTAAATTGCTCAATGCAACCAAAAATTTAAGCTAGAATGTGAAATCCATGTATTTAAAAAATGGTTAAATACTTTATTATTACATGTGGTTTAATGTGAAATCAAATAAACTTCTTGGTTTTAAAACATGTATCGCATTTGATACCTGTGAACATCTTATAAATGCAGTTGGTCTTTTTGTCCATATTTCGTCCAATAATTTAGTGGTGCGCCACGTCAAATTGATAAGCAATCGTCACGTGTCCCATATGTTACATTATTATTACTTGGGATAACTTCACAAAAAAGTACTGAACTATCACACGTTTTCTACGGAAGGATACCAAACTATCATTTCTCTCGAACCGGGGTATTAAACTATTAAAAACTCTCAAATAAGGGTATTCCGTCAGCTTTAGATGTTAAATCTTGATGGAATACCCAAAATACCCATATTCTTTTTCTAAGAAAAAGAGAAAAAAAAATGCTAGGATTTAGGTGTTGGTCAGAATTTAACGAGATTTGCAAAAATACCTATGTTTGAATCTTTGAGTTTTTTTTTAAAAAAAAAAAATAAATACATGGGTATTTTGAGAATTTTGACATGATTTAACGCCTAAAGCTCATGGAATACCTTATTTGAGGGTTTTTGATAGTTTCATACCCTAGTTCGAGAGAAATAATAGTTTGATATCCTTCCGTCAAAACATGTGATAGTTCAGTACCCTTTTGTGAAGTTATTCCTTACTATTTAAAAACTAAACTAATAATAATAATAATAATAATAATAATAATAATAATAATAATAATAATAATAATAATAATAATAACAGTAACAAAAATGAAAGAAGAAAAAGAAAAAGAAGACAAAATTTTAAGAGGTAGCTCAACCACCCTTTAAGAGGTAGTCGAACCACTCCCACGACCACTCCTCTAGCTGGCTTTGAGTGGCCGAACCACCTTTGGCCATTAAAATTTAGGGGTTCTACAAGCATCTCTAAATGGCTAAATAAGGGTGTAGAAGGCGCCACGACTGTTCAAATATATAATAATAATATGGCATATGAAACACGTGACAGTTATTTATTAATTTAACCTGATACAACGTTAAATTATTGGACGAAATGACCAAATGCATTTTTATAAAATTGCAACCGAGAGTCTGAGAGCATCTGCAATTCATTTTGAAACCGATCGGTCTATTTGAATTCGCGTGAATCGCGTCAAATCACAAAGGTACTGCTAAGGTCCTTTTACCCCTTTGAAAATAAAACAAACGAATAATACACTTCCCTCTCAACTAGACGAGGGACAAAGCCAAGAGCCAAAACCTCCGGCACTACATCCACCCGGATCCAAAACAAATCACAACAAAAGATACAACCAGAACCCCGAACCCCCTCTCCAGAACCACTGAGGCAGCAGAACTCGTTGGGGGATGCTCAACGCCCACAGAAGCCGATGGGGGCGGCGGGAGAGGATGGACAAGTACAGAGACCTTCATTCCATTGTAGCACTGTCCATTCCCGCAAATGAAGTAATACCTCTTCGCCTCATTCAGGGGCACGAAATCTTTGCCGCTGCTCCAGTTCCCCACCGCAAATTCAGTCGTGCAGTTGTCATAGCCGGTTTGGTTTACCTCAAACACATTGTACTGGTTCTTTTGGTACCTAAACGCTGTAGCAAAAAATAAAATTGGGAAAAAAAAAAAAAAAGTGATTAATCTTGCGTGTGTTTGAAATTCATTCCACCAAAGAAAAAGAGAAACAAAAAGTGGGTTTTGAATCTTGAGCCTAGAAACAGATCCGGAATATAAACATGTAGACAGAGGAACAGATAGATAGAGATTAGAGAGAGAGAGAGAAAGATGAGTTACAGATGAGGTCGCCAACGTAGAAGGTGTGGTTATTGGCCCAAAGGGTGTAGTTGATGCCGGGGTTCCAGCCGCGGTTGGCACCGACGATGTGGTCGGTGGCAAGGAGGGGAGAAAGGGTTGAAGCGGCGAAGAAGAGCAAGAGGGAAAAGAAGAGGTGGGTTGAGCTGGACATGGTTGGTGGCTTTTCTTTATTGATTGAGATGAGAGTGAGAACTTCTTGCTTCCTTTTGACTGTGTACTTGATTGAGTCTTGACTATATACATAGAAAGAGGTCCAAGACTGTTCAAAAAAAAAAAAAAGAGGTCCAAGAAAATTTGAAATGGTGGTCCATCTGCAGAGGCAGTGCCACATGCTTATCTGTCAATTAAAGCTTGTTGCAATTTTATAATTGCTAGATTTGAATTAAAGCAGACATCAGAAAATAAAAAATAAAAAAAATCAAATAAGTGCAAGTTTAATAGTAAAGAAAGATTTGATTTTATTCTCTTACACATTTTTTGTCCATCTTTATGTAAGAAATGTGTAAATATACCATCAAATTTATAAAACCATATGTGAATTTCACTTATTTAATAATAGATTTGTAAAAAAATAAAATGTGTAAGAAAATAACACCTTACACTTTTCTTAATAATATATGCCATGTAGAACTCGAAAATGGAACACTCCTTAGTCTATGTTGGAACAATTTGAACTTCAATTTGTTGTATAATCATGGCATTGCTTTTCTGCAAGCATGTTAATGTCTAACTACAGTCTAAGGATAAGAATTCATGTTTGAATTTGTTGGGGGGAAATTATCAATCCTAAACTCGACTGGGCCCACAATTGAATCGGGGGCCTAGCTAGTCGGACCGACCCGACCACGATTAGCTCGGTCAATATCGCCTCGGGTATTTGTCACAATATCAGGTGGCAAAAGCACCTCGAACTCCAAGGACCTCGGAGTAAAATCGTCTTGAAGTACAAGCGTCTTGGGCTTAAAACTCCTCAGGGTATAAAACATCTCGGGATTTTTCTGTACCTTGGTGGAAAACTGTTTCGGGATCCCCGTCCCTCAGATATATTGTCAGAGCATGTCAGACCGACTCGAATATATCTCCTCGGATTCTATAGGAAAATGTTGCAATGCATTCAGGGGACTATATTCAGATTTCACAGATTAATTTCTCTATCCATGATTCTCCATATCATCAAAAGAATCCTATCCCATACCCTTATCCCATAAATTAGGGGATAAGACACCTATTAACATGGAACGGCTAAAGAGTTGGAGTCCTACCCGACTTGAACTCTATTAAGATAAGTCTGAAGCTTGTGCAATCTAGGACTTAGACTCTTAATCCTATTGCACTTAATCACTTCAGTAATTTCAGAACTGTGTGCCTGCTACCTTATGTATAAATTTACACTCTAAATTTTTGAGTTTACGATGCTCTCAGTATTCCCAAAATTGTCCAGTAAAACTGATTTAGGCATCGGAGTAGGTGAGATCAATGAATTACTAGGTGACACATCACCATAACGAAAACTATACCAACAGAATTGCTACGGACAGATATATGAAAAGTTTTGAGTTGTTTAGTCACGTAAATCCCATATGAAGTTGTTTACGGTGTTTATCTAAATTTTTAACAATTCAAACAAATAATTACCGTGAATCTCAATCCAATGACAATGGTAAGGATGGATAGATATAGATGATTAGTGGAACATGGACAGAACTCTTATCCAAATTGTTAGCAATGCTTGTAGTATTCCCATGTGCGAATACTACAAGCATCCGATGGGAATGTCAGGCTGTCAGCCCATTGGGAATGTCGGTCGGCATTCCATGGGTTTCATAATTATCCTCCAATTACATGCATGATGTATAAAGATGTTGGAATGTGCCTCCTCCATACGAGATTTAAGGAGATCCGCAAGCCATATATATATATATTATACATTAAAATAATTTTAATTAAAATTCAATTTTGGTTAATTAAGATAAGATATAGATAACTATTCATCAAACGTTGTGGCATTTAATGGACCAATTCATTAAAAGTTGTCGCTCTTCATGGAACAAAGTGTATAGCTTATACGTCTAATCGTGCACTTTCATGAACTGTTCTTGGTTTCAAAATACAAACCAACGTACCTTCAAAGTTCCCAGCTTTCTTACTAAATGCTTTATAGGTTTTCTCAAAAACTTTAACTTTATCTATTTCCCATTTATCTAAGCCAACACACATACTTACAAAATAAACAAATCTAGCACATAGACTAACCATGAGAAATGAAGTTTAGGATTAGCTTCCTTAACTCAAGGTTGAAGCTTTTAATTAGCTCCTTCAAATCCAACTCCAAGCAAAGCCCCCTCCTTTTTCAAGCCAAAGCGTCTCTTCTCTCCCTCTCTCCCTCTCTAGGGTTGATGGAGGTCGCCCAAATGATGAAGATTAGGGTTTCCTTAGGCTTTTATAGGACTTCTCTTGCATTTTCGAAACGACGTTTTATTTTCGTATGCAAGATTGTTACCGTTCGGACTTCTCTATAGATATTCATAAGTTGGAGTTGTAAATTTGTGTAATAAGAGGGCTACACCATTTTATTTTATTTTTCCGTGGCATAGGAGATCGATCTACATTCTCATTTTACATATTCAGTGAGCACTATGATTTTGCACCATTTAAAAATGTTATTTGGACTACTCTGTAGATATTTATGAAAAATGATTTGAAGTACCGATCAATAGTAATTTTGATGCAGTATTCATATATAATTGATGATGATTTACTCTTGTTGTCACTTATGCTGTCACTAGTTTGAATAGGTTGATCGGTTTTATGGAATTTTCACCTGGATAGATCATCCGAAGTGTGAGCATGGTAGAAGACTGTTGAAGCGGCTGCAAGAGAAACTGGATATTGATGCTGTGAGGTGTGAAACATTGATGGATAAATAAGTTACAAAGTTAAAAGCTAAGATGGAGATTGAAGCACACATCGTCTACTATTGACTTATTCATGGCTATTTTTTACATCTTTTTTAGTTGTGCTTGCTGCTAGTTGTAATGGTGTAGGTAATGCCAATTTAGCATATAAAATGCTACCATGAAAATGTTGTAAGGACTAAAATACAAAAACCTTATGTTTTATAAAAACTTCAATTATTGAAATGATTTTCCTGAAAATATTTTCCAGTATTTGGCTCATACGAAAAAATACCAATGACTAGATTCCATCACTGGCCGGTAGAATTTCAGCCACTTTCACCGAATTCCGGCTACTATTGTTGGATTTTGACGATGAAAGCCAAAATCCAGCGGAAATGGCCAGATTCTAGACAGCTTCGCCGGAGTCTGGCATGGCCGGATTCCGGCCAAACTTACCAGAATCTAGCACATAACAGCTGGATTTTGGTAAGTTAGCCGGAATCTGGCAAATAACAGCCGGATTCCGACCGTACTGACTAAATTTCAACCAGTTTCGCCAGAACCAGGTCATCGGATTCCGACACCAGCCTATTTGTCGGAATCCGGTGGCAGTTGCCAGCGCTAGAATCTAGCAATCAGATACCAAAATTTGAGGACCTTCAGCGGTAAATTCAGGCTACCAACAAACTCCAATGCCTGACGGTTGCAGATTTTCACAAACGTGCCTGCAAGAATGAAGAGTTTAGATCTAGAAAACAATTTACGGTTTTTAAAAGGCTTTCTAGAAATTAAAGAGGCTTTTAAAGTCAAACTGAAAATGATTTCCGTTTACCATCATTTTCAGTTGTACCAAACACCGAAAAATACATAAAATATATTTCATAAAATATTTTACGCCCAAATAAATAGAGCATTATTGTAATATCACTGAAAACCCTAATTTATCAACTTCCACAATAACTCATCAAAATACCAATATTACCACAAATTGCCAATATAACCTATATTATAACTACATATACATATACGAACATTACAACAACACTATATATAATCATTATTTATAGAAAAGGCGGGAGTTTGAATGTTTATACCTCTCGAAGTTTTGCTTTGCGAGCACCTCCTTTCTACTTACTCTAGCACGTTACATCCACACTCAAACTCATAGATTTTTACGTATTCAATCTTTCTCACATTCTTTAACATTTAGAATGAAGAAATACAAAAATGAAAAATTTTACTTCAGTTTGCATCTTTAATAGGCTGATTAGATCGATGTCACTATAGCTTGGTTGAATCGAGCGACTTGGTTGATCGAGCCTGCTTATCGGTTGACCGAGATATCATGAATCATATTAAATATGAGTCAATTCAAGTTTCAAATGAGTCATTGATCTAATCAACCGTTCAGTCGATCGAACATCTTCTCGGTTGATTGAGCTTGATTTTTGGGGCAAAACTCTGAGCTTGCCAAGTGTCCTTTTCCTCGGTCGACCGAGCTTCATGCAGTAAACCCAAATTTTGAATTTTTTTACTTTGTTTCGTACCATCTCTCATGTGTTCTTCCGTACTCTATCTTAAAGTGACCTTGGTGTATTTTATGCATTTCTTTATTTTCTTAGCATTTAAATTCTTGGGCATTACATTATATACATATGGTTGAGATTGCACATAACCAATGTGGAACACATAGGATCGTAACATACCACCACGCTTCGCAATGGACGTTTACAGCGGTCCATTCTATTGATACTAACTTGAAGGTAACTCTTTCTCTTTTGATAACTTCACCAACTTACTAGTATTTAATAACTTAACACTTAACACTACAGGGGAAAAAAAATCTACTTCAATCAATTTCTTGATAGAGAGAACAGAGTTTTTCCACTCTCTCTATAGAGTTTGTTGACTTTCTTTTCATATGGAGCCTCTTAATTGAGAGATAGAAAACCTGATTCATCAAACTAGCTCTTTGAGTTGGTCTGATAAATCTCCTGCTTTGGAATCTTCATCTCTTGATTCTCCTTCTTCTCATTCCCTCAAACTTGTTGGTAAGTTGGTTTCTCTTAAACCGTTTTCTAAGATAGTTATTAAGAAGAATATTTTGTTAGCTTGGTCTTTCTTCAAGTTTTTATCTTCTGAAGATAAAGAGGATAATCAGTTGGTTTTTACTTTTGAAGATATGAAAGATCTCTCAAGGGTGCTAGATTATTCTCCTTGGAATATTAACGGTACCCCCTTGTTCTTGAAGTATTGGGATAATGCCTCCACCTACTCTGATATTGATTTCTCTATTGGTGCTTTTTGAGTGCAAGTTCATGGACTTCCACTTGATATGATGTCTGAGAATAATGCTCGTAGTATTTGTAGTTGTTTGGGTGATTTGTTGGAGATTGATAATGCAAATTCTGGTCAATTCTGTCGGAAGAGTTTTCTAAGATTGAGAGTTCAGATAAAACTCATGGATCCTCTTGTTCCTGGTTTTACACATCGTTGTCCTCCTAAGGAACCTACTTGGATTCAATACAAATACGAGAGGCTTTTTGATTTTTGTTATGCTTGTGGCAGATTAGGGCATCTCTCCTTTTCTTGTCTTGTTGAACCTAGACCTCCTAATTCCGGTTTCTATGGTCCTTTCTTAAAAGCTACTCCTCCAAAAGTTAACCGTGTCAATGTTTTGATTTCGTCCAGACCTCTTCTGGCCAGGCTAGCTTCTTCGGCTTCTGATCTTTCACCTGGCTCTACCTCTTCTTTTACCACTTCCGGTTTGAAGAGTAGTATTCAGGATACTGGTCTTATTTTGCGGTCTAAAGCCTTACCTTCCTTATCGTCACCTATTGTCCCTGGCCCTTCCTCGACTGCTATATCTCCCCATCAAACCGTGAGAGGAAATTCTTCTTATCACGCTGCATTTAATGATAAGTCTCATTTTGTCTCTAAAATCGCTGGCCCACTTGCTGTTTTCACCTCCAAACCTCCTCTAGTCACTAATTTGATTGACTTTTCTGCTGGCTCTCACTCTCCTATCCCCTCATCCACTTTTCCCAAAACACGTGGCCTCATGTTTCCTCTCTTTTTCCGCCAACCCTGTCTATAGTCTCAATGTAACCAAACCGGCTTCTTCCCTAGTTTTTTCTCTAGTTTCCACTGCCAAATATTCCCCATGTTCCTCATTCAAAAAAAACGGTTCCATCCTTATCACAAACCAAAAGATCCTTCCGGCCATTTCTATTCTCCTGACATACCTCTCTTTAAAAAATCCAAATATGAGTCGACTGTGCTTGAACAAGGTGATTGTTTGGCGATTTCAGTGAAGAGTGAAGTTCAAAATGGCATTTCGTTCAAGATTGCTTCTGATGTTGCGCTTCCTATTTCAAGGGTGGTGGGTGATATCCTACCCCCTGGGTCGCCATGAAAATCTTAACTTGAAATTGTGGTGGGTTAGCTTTGGCCCCAACAATTTGTGTTCTTCGTGCTATTATTCGTTCTCATCGCCCGGATTTGATTTTTCTGTTTGAGACTAAGGTGCCTTCTTCACGGTTTCGGTTTTCGTTGCATGGTTTGGGTTTTGTTGATATGTTGGAAGTTCCTCTAGTTGGTTCTAGAGGAGGTATTTTTCTGACTTGGAAAGATGGAGTGAATTTGGAACCGGTAAAGCTAGACAGTCATTCCATTTCCTGCCTAGTTTTCTCAGAACGTTTGTCTACTCCTTGGTTGTTTTCTTTTGTTTATGCTCTTCATTTGATTTCAAAAAGATCTGGTTTTTGGACTCAGATGTCTGATTTGGGTAACTCTTTTGGTGGTACGTGGCTCCTCATGGGAGATTTTAATTATGTTCTCTCTTCTTCTGAGAAGAGTGGTGGTCATTCTTTTGGTTCTCCTTCTCATTTGGAGTTCTTAGATTTTGTTCACACCAATGCGTTAGTTGATCTTGGTTTTGTTGGAAATCGTTACACTTGGAGTAACCATAGATCCGGCAGGGATAATATTCGAGAACGTTTGGATCGTGGGTTGGCTAATCAGGATTGGATTCAGATTTTTCCAAATTCTCTGATTAACCATTTTCCTGCTTCTCATTCTGATCATTGCCCTATTTTGCTGTTGTCTGCTGGAACTTATAGGGATTTGCCTAAGCCCTTTCGTTTTGAAGCCTTCTGGACTAGGGATTTGTCCAGTTTTTCGGTTGTGGCTGATGCTTGGCATGATTCTGTTGTGGGTTTTCCAGCTTTTTCTTTGAGCAGGAAATGGAAGAACACTAAATCTGCTTTGAAGTTCTAGAATAAGCATCGCTTTGGGTATATTCAAACCTGTATTAAATCCCTAATGGCTGATATTGGGGTTATTCAATCTGCTCCTTATTTTGATGTGAATGCTGCTTGGGAAACTCTTCTTTAAGGGGCCTTACAGTAGCAACTTTTGAGAGAGGAAGTGTTATGGAAGCAAAAATCTAGAGAAATTTGGAGCCTGTTTGGCAACCTGTTTTAGTGTTTCCAAAACAACAAAACATGTTTCACTACTATAGATAGGCGTTTGGCTACTTGTTTTAGAAACAAAAAGAAGGAAAACAAAAACAAGGAGAAACACGAAAACAAGAAACAGTTTCAACCTGTTTTCGGAAATAGATTTCTTGTTTTTAATCAAAAGTGATCAAAACACGCGGAAGCAAAGTGGAAAACCGTTTTCTTTTTTAAGTGCACAGTGGTCCTGTAGCCTTCAAGATTGGGCGTTTGATTCTTATCAGCTCCACTTCCCTTTTCTTTCTACCCATCACTATTCTCCATCTTTGTCGCACAGCAAGGCCCAGAGAGAGAGAGAGAGAGAACTAGACCTCGAGAGTGTGTGACGCACGGTGGAGCAGAGCTAGTGCGTTGCAACTATGAGGCTCTAAGGTGGGCTCATGGTTGGGAGAGACCAAAGCTAGGTGAGATTTCGTTTTCTTTTTTGTCTATGATTTTGGTATACCCAATTGATTTGTAGTTAGTAAAGTTGTTTTGGGATTTTATTGTGATTTGGCCAATTGGATTGAGGTGGATTTCGGTTCCTCCTCAAGGTATGGGTGTTGGTTTCCTTTTGAGATATAGGTTTGATTGGTTGGTTGAAGAAGCTCTAACTGAATGGTGTTTAAAGGAAAATATTGTGGGTTATCTATTAATTTGATTTATCCCCTGTTTCTGTTGGAGAGGACCGAATTTAAGGTTTTGATTTGGGGATTTTTGGGTGTTGATTTCGGTGGTAAGGGTCGGTTAAGGCTTGATCAATTGGTGTTTTGTTGTTTGAGATTTTGGTTTCTTGGTTGGTTTTGTAACTGAAGTAGAGAGGATTGATGAGCTTCATGTTGGCTTGATTTCAGCTATTGAAGAAGGGATTTTGTTTTGATTGTCTATTGTCTATTGAGCTTCATGTGCTTGCATTGTTTTTAATAAAAAAAAAGCTTGCAATTTTTTTAATGTGATGGCCATGTTAATTTGCGTTTAGTAGTTTTTTGAACCATGTATACGTTTTTCATGTCATGAATACATAGATGCTGGAACTATCAAACAAAATTATGTTAAAATCTTGTTGATGCTCTTGAAACTTGTGATTACCCCCTTCTCTTGACAACCTAAATATCACATTTTCAGTCTCATGTATATAGCTGCGGGTTTGCTTTAGGAGCTCTCTGTATTTGCAAATGAGTATAACTAGATGAGTGTAATTTGTTTGCCATAGTTTGGTACTCTTAGCAGAGATTCTTGGAAATATTCTACCTCAATTGTTGCATCTTTTGTTGGGTTTGAAATTGGGTGGACTGAATGGTAACACTATCATTAGACATATTTATTCTTGACTTTGTTTGCTGAATGAGAACCATCGCTTGGTGCATTTTCCTTATTCTTTTCAAATTCAAATTTTCATTTTATCCTCCAGGCATCTATGAAATATTTGTGGATTTTGCTTGATTCAACTTTCCTTCTTAAAGTGTTGTAGTATCTCATGTCACCGCCATGTCTTTCCATTGCAGCCTGTGCATTTGCTGGCGTCACAGTCCTTATTGACAATGACCTTGGTGTTTGTTTGCAAAACCACTATATGGAATTTCAAACTACTACGGGCATGGATTAGTTGGTTCACTGCCTTACCATCTTTTCTACTGAGCTAAAAGAAAGAGAAAGAATATAGAGGCATTTGGACTGTGAATCAAGACCTTGTTGGATTGATCTTTCTTGCCTGTTGTGTCTTTCATAGCCAAAAATCTCAAATTTGGTTGTGTTTCATCATATGTATAGACGATGTATATTAGGCTGCAATGTTCTTCATAAATTGAAGGTGGTGAATGTAGGGATTGATTTGTTCAAATTGGAATCTTCACTTTGATTACCACATTTTTTTTTTTATTTTTTTAAAAACAAAAGTAACAAAAAATGAAGAAGCCTAAAAGAAAAAATAAAAAATTGGGAAAAAAAATGTTGAAACACCAAACAATTTTTTGTTTTCTTCGTAAGTGAAAACTATTTCTAAAACAATTGTCCAAATGCCTTAGGTACTGTTTTCTGTTTTTAAAAACTGTTTTCGAAAGCAATTTGGCAAACGCTTTTTTAACGAAAAAACAATAGAAAACAATTTTTTGTTTCTGTTATGGAAAACAATTTTCAAACACAAAAACAGAAACCGGTTTGCCAAACGAGCTCTTGGCTCTCTTGCTCTGACCTCAACACCAAATTCTTCCATGCTTCTGTTGCATGTCGTATGAGGTATTATTCTATTTCTTGTCTTAGAGTTGCTGATGGTTCTAATCTTTTAGGCAGAGAAAATATTGGTTCTTTTTTAGTGGATCATTTTAGTACCTTGTTTTCTTCTTCGAATCCTATTTTAGATGATTCCCTTTCTGATTTGGTGAGTCATGTTATTACTGTTGACAATAATGTTGTCCTGTGTTCTATTCCTTAAGAAGTTGAGATTTTCCTTGCTATCTTTGATCTTGGCCTTAATAAAAGTCCTGGTCCTAATGGTATGACTGGCTTGTTTTACAAAACTTATTGGCAGATTGTTAAATGTAGTGTTGTGGCTTTGGTTCAGTCATTTTTTGGGGGTGGGTTTATGCTTAAGGAGTTCAATCACACCAATATTGCTCTTATTCCGAAGTTAGAGAATCCATCTAGGGTGAACCATTTTCGACCTATTAGTCTCACCAATTTCAATTTACAAAGATTATCTCTAAAATCTTATCCAATAGTTTAAGCCTCTGTTGCATAAAATTGTTTTCCCATGCAGTCTGCCTTTCTCAAAGGTAGATCCATTCAAGACAATTCTATCATGACTCATGAGCTTTTTCATACTATGAAGTATAAGAGAGGTAGGGGAGGTTTAATGGCTTTGAAGTTGGATATGAAGAAGGCTTTTGACTCTATGGAGTAGTCATTTCTTCTTAAAACCATTGATTTATTGGGTTTTCATCCTTCTTGGATTAATTGGATTGGTCAGTGTATTACTACTTCCTCCTTCTCTATTCTTTTGGATGGATCTCCGTTTGGTAACTTTAAGCCTACTCGAGGTATTAGACAAGGAAATCCCCTATCTCATTTTCTGTTCATTTTAGGCTCGGAAATTCTTTCTAGGTTGATTTTGAGGGATGAGGCTTTGGGTTCTCTTCAAGGTATTAAGGTGGCTCCCCTAAGTCCTCCTATTTCTCATCTTCTTTTTGCAGATGATGTTATGATTTTTACTCGGTCTAAGGTTCAAGATGCTAATGCTGTTCTCAACTATCTCTCTACTTACTCTAAGTGGTTTGGTCATCGCATTAATTTGTCTAAGTTGGCTGTTTTCTTCACTAAAAATTGCAGTGCTAATGCCATCTCAGAGGTAAATGGGATTCTCAATCTCCCTCTTATTCCTGTTAGGGCTAAATACCTTGGTATTCCTCTTTTCTTGTCTCATAATAATAGAGATGCTTTTATGGACATAAAAGATAGGATATACTCCAAGATTATTAGTTGGAAAGCCAAGCTTTTATCGCAAGCTGCGCGTACTACCTTGCTGAAATCTGTGGCTAATGCGATCCCTACTTACTTGATGTCTCTTTTCTTAATTCCTAAGTCTGTTTGCTCAGAAATTACTGCTATTATGAGGAAATTCTGGTGGGGTTTTCCTCGAGATAAGAAACATTCTCTAGCTTTTCTCTCTTGGGATACTATTTGCCAACCTAAAGCTTTGGGTGGTCTCGGGATTCGTCCTTTGAAGTTTCTCAATCACTCTTTATTAGCAAGGTTGGGATGAAAACTTATTATTAATGATCTTGCTCCTTGGGTTGTTGTTCTCAAAAGTAAGCACCTTAAGGATAATGTTTCTTTTTTGGAAACTTCTTCTTCCTCCACTTCCTCTTGGTTTTGGAAGGGTTTGCTTAATAATAGAGAGGTTGTCAAGAAAGGAGCTTGTATTTCTATTTCTAATTGTGCTCATGTGGATGTGTGGAGTTCTCCTTGGATTCCTTTGTTGCCTGATTTTAGGCCTAGACCTAATGTGAACTTGCCTGATATTCCTGAATTTTGTGTTGCAGATCTTATTATTTCTGTGGTAGAGTTTGGAATAAGTTGCTGTTGCAGGATCTCTTTGACCCTTTCATGGTTGAGTGCATTCTCATCATTCATTTACCTTTCTCAAGGAATTTTGATAAGTGGTTTTAGGCTCCTGCTTCTTCAGGTATCTTTACGGTTAAATCAACATTTACTGTTGCTTGTTCTACTTTGGGTCGGTCTCTTATTTTCCTACTGAAGTTTGGCACAAGCTTTGGGACTTAAAGATTCAAGTAAGGTTAAAGCATCTATTATAGAAGATAGCTTGGAATATGCTTCCTTCCCGGGCTAATATTGGGTGTTTTGTAGTTTCTATTGTAGATAGAGCTTGGCAATGTCCTTTTTGTAAAGGCCCCTTAGAAACATTAAGTCATATTTTTATTGAATGTGATTTCGTTGTTTTCCTTTGGAATTCCTCTCCTTGGTCAAACTGTTATGCAGGTTTTTCTAACAGGCCCATTTCTGATTGGGTGTTGGCTATTCTTTTTCCTTGTGAAAAACTGGTCATTCCTTTACATGGTGCTAGAAGATTCCAGTTATTTGCTTCCATTACCATGGATCTTATTTGGTTTTCCAGAAATAGGTTGATTCATGACGCTGTTATTCCTTCTCCTTCTAAGGTTCTACATCAGATTTTGTTCACCTTGGATAAGCACATTCTGGCTTGGAATGATAGGTCTTCTCATTCCCTTTGGTTTCCTCCTTTACTTGGCTCTTTTAAAGGGAATTTTGATGTTGCTATTAGGGGATCCTTTTCTGTTGTAGCTGCCACCATTTTTGATTCTTCTGGCTCTATTATTTTGGCTGCAACCCAGCACCTTTATTCCTATGATGTTCTTCTAGGTGAAGTAATTGTAGCTCTTCTTGCTACCCAATTAGCAGCTTCTTTGGGCCATGTTGATTTTACTCTAGAGGGAGACTCCCTGTAGGTAACCTTAGCTATTAATAGTCTTTCTTCTTTCTTCTTGGTGTTTTTGTAATATTGTATCAGACATTAGTGTTTTTCTTTTTTCCTTTCAAAGCTGGAAGGCTCTGAAGGTGTCTTGTATTGCCAACTTTAGGGCACATGCTTTAGGTAAATGGGCCGCTACCAATCATATTTTTGGTAGCATTCCCAAGGGTTCTCCCATTCTCTCTTCCATTCGGATCCAGAGTGGTAAGGACCTGCCTTGTAACCTCTTTCCTCATTTATCTAGAAAAAAAAAAATAATAATAATAACTCAACACTTCGCTCATACATGGTACCAATACATTTTAATCCAACCTATAGGTCGCCTTTTTTGACTCAACCACAAAGTCGCAACCCATTTAATTTCATACTTATCAAGTTGCGTCCAATCACATACTTGACGTGGGGGAAGACTCTATACCACTGTGCTACTCCATGCCACTACAATATGTCAATGCTCTAGACACAAGTACTGATGGATAAGTATTGATTTACTAATGCGCCAAAGAACCAATTTTATTTCTTTTGACCAGAGGAATTCGCAAAGCTTGGATAAGATGTTCTTAATAGAAGAGATCAGAATTTGGAAGACTTCCGTTCATATACTGTTTAATCAAAACGAATCCATGTTGACTATAAAGCAACTGCTAGAGCCTGTCCAATGTTTCTTAGATAAGAGATACATATTAGGTTATAAGATGTGTTGGTATCATTCTCTCGCACATTTCTTACGCATATTTTTTGCAAATTGAATTTGTAAAACCTACATATAGTCTCATAAATTCAATAGTAAATTTACACATTTCTTCTACATAGATTCAAAGATAAATTTCTCTTAAGCTTATTCAAGGAGGATCGTAGAGAAGCTTAGAGAAAAAAAAAAAAAAAAAAAAAAAAAGTGGGAGGGGAAGAGGGTTTCGACTATTACTTCCCTCTAAAAGAAAAGAGGCACAAAGTAAACTCACCCTTCTAATTGCACTTGGGGGAGAGGGTGATTCCAATGTTCCTCCAAGGGCCATCCGATCAGGGTAAATGGAAAAATTGGAAAAATCCGTGAATAAATTGAGAAACCTCGTGAAAAGAGAAGCAACCCAGAAGACCCTGAATTCTATGATGCATTTCTTGTAAGGAATTAGAGGAATATGACAAAGTTCCAGAAATTTATGGACTTACAGAATCTGTGACATGCATATTTTTTCAACTATAAGAGAACCAGGGCAACTTCAGGACTGGCTCACCATAAATGGGTTGAGCATCTTGATCAATTGTAACTCACATTTTTAGGAACTTTCAAAGAGTTCTCTTTTTGTGATATAAACTCAGTTCTTAAACAGAGAAGCAAGTTATTCCAAATATGCGGACAGATCATAAACCCAAGACAAAAAGGATTATGTTATTGAACCAATTGCCAACGGATCACATGAACCACAATGATCAAATAAAAGCATACCATGGCAACAAATTGAAAGCACCGACTCCCAGATATTTGAACACTATGAAAGATTTTTTCCTGACTGGAAATGGCAAAGTTGCTTCTCTCAGGACACGCCAAATTGATTTTTAGGCTATCGAGAAGTGAGAAACCAGATGGCATGAACCATAAGGTTTCCCAAAGCAAAACTCTTGAACCAGGAGCTTCTTCTGTCACTCTTTCAATATGTACAAGCAGCTATAGCTCTTCATAGTCTTGCTAACTTGCACAGATAACCTGCCATGCTCTTTTTGCATCCAATTAAAGTTCCAAATTTGACTTTCGGATTGATTTCTTCCTCTTTCTTGATTGGTGGTGATGATTCACCCTCCCATCTCTCTTGCCCCGTTGGACCTGCTGTTTCCCTTTATTTGTACTGCCTCGGACTGGTTCCTGTAAGAGCTTCTTAAGCTTTGGATCTTCCAAAAATCCGTTTGCTCTCATCTCAGCATAGAATTCCCTGGCCTTGATCAACCAGCCACATGTTGCAAGCCCTTGTACCAACACCGAGTAATGCGTGGAACTCGGCACTACTTCATACTGCTTCATTTCCATGAAAATCTTCAATGCATTCTCAGGTTGCTCTAGTTTGAAGAACTTTCCAAGAAGTATAAGAAAGGTATCCTCAGTAGGACCTAAACCAACTTTCCTCATTCGGTTGAGAACTTCAAATGTTCCCTCAAAACCTGCACCCTCAAGAAATGCATGGTAGGTCTCCATGGTAGGGCTGAGATTCTCGTCCATCATGGTGGTCAATATATTTACTGCCTCCTCTAACCTTTTCGCTTCACACAGAGGGCGTATCATTGAGTTGTAAGTTGCAGAATCCGGTTGCAAACCCAATCCTTTCATTTTGTCCAGGATATTGAGAGCTTCCTTAAAGCAATTCTCACAAGTTAGTACATATATTAAAGAATTGTAAACTTCAAGGCCTGGGACCCAACTCCTTTTTTTCATTTCATCATATAGTCGAAGTGAGTCAAAGAGATTCCCAACCTTTGAGAAACAGGAAATCATGTGGGTATAAGAAGTTGCGTCTGGTGTAATACAGCATCTCGACATTTCTCTCCAAACTCTCTTTGCTTCAAATACATCGAGAGATATATTACACCACCCATTGAGAATAATGTTAAAACCCTCAGTCTCCAGTGGGAATAACTTCTTCTTTGCAAACATAAATTCTTCAGCCTCTTCAATGTTTCCATTTCTACAGAGAGCATTCAGAACAGTGTGGAATGCTTCCTGATCAGGGGTCAGTCTGAATGTCTCCATGATGTGGAACATCCGAATAACCTTGCATGGATCATTTGCACATGCATATCTGATCATCACCCAATGGGAACACAGAAAGAACAATAACTTGGATTAATATTTGTGAGTATGAGGTAGGGAAAGCATAATATTTAAACAGTTCTCTCATCCATAATATCTAATTATTGTTCATCCTCAAACCTTAAAATAAGAACTTCAAAAAGAGAAGCTTCAACAAATTCAAGGATAATTAATTCATGAAATTTTACGTGTTTTCAAAACGAAAGAGAAACATAGAATCAAGTCATAAACCTTTGTGAGATAAAGATTTAGATAAAAGCACTTTTTAATCATTCTATTCTTTTTATTATAATGGATTTAGACAAAATTGAAATAGAAATGTAGAACAAAACTTTTCCAAGGGAGACACAAGATTTGCATAGTTCGGCCGTAAGCCTACATCCACAAGTTTTTGCGACAAGGAAAAGGTTTAACGATCAACGATTTCAAGCCACTTTGTGTATATTTAAAGGCTACAGCAACTAAAAATAACAATTTCATATCCATGTTGTTTCAACTTTTTACAACCTAAAGGAAACTCAACTTACAAATATAAATTCAGCTACCATCTAATTAAGTAGAAACAGGAATAATTCAAAATAGGGCATGATTCAGGTTAAATTTCATGAAAAGAATTGATGCACACCACTTGTACAATAATTCCTTGAGACCACTCCTAAAGATCTCACGTGGCTTTGATAATTGCCCAATGCATACGGGACAGAGAGAACTGCTCGTGCCGGGATATTAGTTGGGACGAAGCTTTGGACAACCTCTTCATAAAACAAAGTAATTGTTAGGGAGAGAATCACCTAGAGAGTCACCAAGAGTACATTAATATAAATATTTGGACATTATTCTAACCCAAAAACCTGAGCTAATGGGTTTGGGTCTACTTAGGTATATTAATTACTCTTTTTCCTTATAATTCCTCAATGTGGGACACAACAACACTTGCAACAAACCTCCCCTTCACTTGTGAATTTCTTCCACATTGACCCAACTCTCCCTCACGTGTGAGTCCTTTACACAAGAGTGTCACACGTACTCCAAAGAGCCACCACACTATTTTATCGGAGCCAAACCAAATGCGTCAAACCAAGACACTCGTATCAGCAACAGAAGCTAACCATAGCTCTAATACCAGTTGTTAGGAAGAGAATCACCTAGGGAGTTCATTAATATACATATTTCTAGCCCAAAAGCCTAAGCTAATGGGCTTGGGTCCACTTAGGTATATTAACTATTCTTTTTCTATATATTTTTTCAAAGTGGGACACAATAACACTGGCAAGGGCACTCGCAATAGTAATAATAATAAAACTAATAAGCCAAGAAGGAGTTTGAGCAATTGCAATTTACTAGGACCAGGGCCAAAGGCGGGAGAGATACAGGAAATGAATAAGAGGAAATTAGTTTCCTAATTTTTAAAATTTCAAAGCAACTTGTGTCGATCCACCGAAGCCAGAGTTTAGACAACCATCTAGAATACCATTTTTAAGCTTTAAATGGTAGAAAATTGAAGTAAATATCTCAAACCTTAGTTCTATATATAACTACATACACAGATGATACACTGTTAACTATAGAAATCAATATAGCTATTTCATAAACATGCTTATTTCGATCTAAGACAATACACAGCCAAACTTCAAACAAAGATTGTGAAAGAAGAGCACAACCTCACCTGTCAATCATAATAAGCATTGCCTGCCGAGTATCCATTTTAGACCGGTGCATATGCATGTCCCGAATCAAACACCATGCAGTATTAAACTTTCTATGATTGCCTAAAACACAAATCATCAAATTGCACGCTTTTTCATCACTGCAGCTCCATCTCTCTCCCCATTTAAAAGCCAAAAAAGCCAGTCTCCACTCTTCCCTGGTTTCCCAAATCGCCGAGTAGACCATTTCTGTATCCGCTTCGATGCCTGAGTCGTCAAGAAAGGCCATGGCCTCTGCCTCTGAGGGACACTGGGAGGCTCCTCTGAGCAATTCGAGGAATCGGAGAAGACCCAGGTTGTGCGGGTCATGGGTGGTTTGGAATTTGTAATTGTGGAAGTCAAATGGGTATCCGGGGTTTCGAGGTAAGAAGGGTTGGAGGGTTGAGAACCGGTGCGTGAGCGTCTGTGGAGAGGGTACGAAACATGTTCGATGAAATGTGTAAGAGAGGCAATTGAGGAATGGGTGTTGTGAAGAAGAAGAAGAGGGTGAGAGAGTTATAGGGCGGAGTATGAAGAGAGCTTGGAGGAGGTGCGGATGTGTTCGTTGAAGCCTCCTTGCAAGTGAGGGAAGAAGTGCCATGAGTCACCAAACGTAGTGTGCCATTTTGATATGCAATAAATAAATCAATGATTTGTAAACAAAATTAATTAATAATAATCAGGGTTGTAACTAAGACAAGACAAAATTAATTAATAATAATTTGCCTCAATTTTGTGTAAAAATGCACTATTTGCATGATTAAAAAAAAAAGCCAACGCATTTGTTATGGTAGGGGAGGCTGTGCATCCCGAATTATGGGGCCGCCCTCATCGACAAAGAGGGTGGCGCCACCTCCTTGTTCCACTGATTTTTTTTTTTTTTTTTGGTTCTAAAGTACCTCCATGGGCCCATGGCGTAGCGCAATGTCAATTTTGTAATTTGATATCTCCAAAGTGGGGAATAACCGCCTCGGTTTCAAAAAAGTATCGCGAATGGTACCTGTCTTTAATGAAAAAGTTCAGTTGATACTTCTGTCTAGATTTCGTTCATTTTTAATGGCAGTCCATGTTATCTTTTTTTATCTTTTTAATTAATTAATTTTTTAAAAAAAATAATAATTGTTTTTACTGCTTTCTTAGGAATATTTTAAGGAGATTTGTTCTTAAAAACGCACATTAGGTTGATTTTCGTCAAAGAATACGAACTCAAAAGTAACGGATGATCAACATTGAAAATTTTAAAAACCTTAACGAGGTACATTTTTCACTCAGTAGTAGTTTCTTTGGAATGCGAATTCAAACTAGGCATTCTGGGACTGCCTTGTTGGAACGAGCTTCTATCGTAGTTGCGATGAGGCATTCTGGGATAATTGCTTGGCAGTTGGCAAGCAGGTTTGGTTTCTGGAGTAAAAGTGAGAATATCTGCTCAAAGGAATAAGTAAATTTTCCCCTTAAAATCTCTCTTAAGGTAAAAGAAATTGACACATGTAATGGACACAGACTGCTATGCAATTTGCAACGATCAATGGAGTACTCATAATACAATAAATCCAATAGTCCTGTCAACATATGCCTCTGAATTACTTCAAATGGTTTACTGTCCAAGTATAGGATAATAGTATCACCAACCGTACCAATATACATTTGATCAAAAGGAGGTTCCGTTTTAGCCACAAATTTTCAAAATAATTTATACTTAATATATATTTGACTAATTCCTAACAATTGAGTCTAAATTAAAACAAAAGAATCGCAATAAAATAGAGCCAGTCTTTGTATCTATTTGGATTTCATCTAGAGTACACAAAGGTGAAACAACAATAAAGATTTTTTCCTCTGTACTTGCTGGTTGTAGATCCCTCATGAATTTATAGTGGCATTAGCCTTCTGTACTTGAAGAACCACACAAATGCACTAAATATGATGAACCCGATAATTCCTGTGACTATAAGGACCCACTTGAAGGCATCAGGGTAATCGAATAATGGTATTGAAAAATTCATGCCAAAGATCCCTGCTACCACCCCAAAGATCGCTACAACAAATGTTGCCGTTGTGAGTAGTAGCTCAAATTGGATCAGCTGGTTCCGAACATTATCCTGCAACCACATATTTTTCCTATCAAATTCCAACATTCAATGCTTTGGTTTTTTTTTTTTTTTTTTAGTTTTAATAAAATTCAAAGACGCCACTAGAGATTACACTTGGAACATTTACTGTTTTATCTGGCCTATCGAAAGAATCACGCTTTTTTTCTTACTCTTTTTGGATTGGGGGTTGTGGGAGAGGGGGTGAAAAAGAGAGAGACAATAGTAAGGAATCACGTTAATATTGACTTGAAAACATAAAATCTTCCAAAGAAGCCATTTGCACATCCCACCCTAGTTGTTAGTATTAAAGGATGTCATTGGGCTTCAAGACTTGGGCAATGGCTTCATCATAAATTAGCAAGGTCTAGCGCAAACTTGTGTTTTCTTCTGTGCATCATTATTGAAAAGTGCAACCCTAGTTGACGTGAAGCTGAATGTCGTTAGGATATTTCATGATGCTCTGTCTATTTACATTGACTCGTTAAATTTTAGAACATACTTCTTCATCAAGAAAGGGAACAAAATAATTAATTAAAAAAAGCTTATCAAAAAAAAAATTAATTAAAAAATAAAAATAAAAAAACATACCAGCTGAATGTTGATGAAATCTTCTGTGTCATCAATGTACTCCTTCAACTGAAACAAGGTACGAAAATGATTTTAAGTCTCTTCATCCTACTCAAGGAAAGATGAAAAATGATTAAAACTTAATCCGTGCTATAAATACCGATGTCAACTTGTTTAGGGTGCTATCAATGACAACAAAATATGCTTCCAACAACATCTCAAGCTCTTCTATACTTTCTGTGGCACTTTCAGAACTCCTCATACTCTCATGTCGGCTCCTTGCAATGCTCAAGCTTTTCTCAAGTCTCCGGGCTTCTGGGGGTGAAGAAACAGGAGAAACAGGAGCAGAAACAGATGCACCTTCAGTTGATCTGTATGCTACCAAAGACTGATCACCAAAAACGGATGTTTCCATCCTCCTTTTCTTCTCAGTAAGATACATTTCAGCCATATCTCCATCATCATCCATGAGCTGCTCTATTTCATCCCTAACCTAATAGATGCAACTCAAAAAGGAGAGCAAAGGAGAGGGGGGGGGAGGGGGGAATGAAAAAGATGGCTACCATTTGCTTGCATAATATAGGAAGCAGTTAACACAGGAAAGATTAGGGCTGTCAGTAGGTAGGGTCAGGATTGATTTGATGCTAACCAATCTTGATCAGGTTGTACTCAAATCAATCTGATCAGGATCGATTTGATGCTAATCAATCTTGATCAAGATTGATCAGATTGATTGTCTGATACTGTTTTGAACTCAAGTATGACTTTTAACAATATTTAAATGTAATTTTACTGTTTTCTTTTTTTCTTTCGTTAAATACAACCGATTTTTGGTACTTCTTAACATTTGATTGTAATCGGATTGAATTTGAACTAGGATAGATTTGATCCAATTACGATCTGAATCTGAATAAAACACCAAGTATTAATTATTAAATATATATATATATATACACACACACACACACGAATATAACAAACCATATTTTAATATGTAATTTTGCTTAAAAATCGGTTGTATTCAACAAGAAGAAAAAAAAACAGTAAAATTACATTTATAAAAGTCATACTTGAGTACAAAACAGTATCAGACAAATTTACATAGATATTGTTAAAGTCATACTCAAATTATACATGCATATTTATACTTTTATTCTGATTTTTGAGTTTGATTGCATCTTTTTATAAATATGTGATTTGGGTTCAAACTCTAGTATATAATCAGACCTTTACTGGGAAGCCAGATCTGTACCTAACCCATTGACAGCCCTAGTGAAGATATAGTACCTTCTGAACTCTCCGAGTCAATGCGACAAGCCTGCTTTTCAATCGACGCACGCGTTCCAAATTAAGTGTACTGATCTTTGATGTCAGTTCATCTAGTAACGGATACGCTTCAATTTCCAATTCTGCTGCCTTTGGAAAATTCCAAATATTAAATGTTACTAACTTGCTCAAATAATCAATGTTAAGCCAGTGAGTACATGATGAAACAAGCTATGAGACCTTCCTGTTAACAAATAGCACACGCAGCCCCAGAAGATAAATGGATAGGATTCTTCATATATGAGCTTTATATCTTTTTACCCTTAATTAAGCTTTGTTTGTGTGTGTGTGTGTGTGTGCATGAGAGAGAGAGAGAGAGAGAGAGGTAAAACTTTAATCACCTAATGAGCCATCAGGATTTCAACCCATGTTTCTTTTCTTTTTTTCCCTGACAGACCAAAACACCTGTGGACTTATGGTTGCCTCTGATGGAAGGAACTACTTGTGCTTCTAACAGACAGAATAAGATATCAAAAATTCCTTCCGAAGAAGTAGGAGAAAGCCATGTTTCAAAGTCTAATCTTTTCAGACCTAACTCTTATTTGCATAAGGATATGGTAGCTCTCAACTCCCTCAGGCTTCACAAAATAAATCCTATAAGAACTCCATATCTCCTACTAACAGTCCAGCCGTCTCATAATGAGATCACCAATGCTTTGTTTCCATTCACACTAAAAGGCCCAGGTCCATCCTTAGTATGTGGGCAGAATTTTGTTTCCCAACATCACCCAAATATGGGCAAAGTTTAAGAAAGGAATAAGCACCAATCTCAGCACATTTATCAGAAAACCCTTTGTAATTCTCATGCCTATATGGCAATGCTTTAAAACAAAATCAAGGGAAAAAGAGAAAAGATACTGGTTTATATCTTAAATTTTATCTGCTGATTTATGAATAATTCCTCAAGTATTAAACCCTAGCGACAATACGCCATATTTCAGCTCAGGTTTTTAGTACTATGACTGTAAAAGGATCAGAGGCCTATCTATTATAAGTAATTCCTGCAGAACTCATCATCCATAACTTTTTAGATCTTCACATAAAGGTTCATTGAAAACTTCTGGTCCAGTATGACAATATGCAAATCAGAACATAAACGAAATTTGACATCAAGTAATTGCATAATCACGCAAATGGCACATCAAATATTCACCTCCTCAATGTTCAAGCCAATCTATAAAAATGTCACGTGTAAGAAAATAACTTTTGGACAAAGTTTTCTTCCAAACTAGGTTGAAGGAACTTCCTTCAACCCAATCTATAAAAATGTCATGAGTCCATTTTGCATGTGAAAAGCACATGCTTTTTAAATAGGAAGGACATAGTTGGAAGAAATTTTATTAAAAAAGCATGAGTCGCTTCCAACTTTGTCCTTGCCATTTAAAAAACATGTGTTTCTCACATGCAAAATGGACACATGTCATTTTTATAGATTAGGTTAGAACTTCCTCCAACCCAATTTAGAGGAAATCTTTGTCCATAAATTTTTGCACCCTAGACAAGTATCATCTGTCAGACTATCACCAAGACGAGTACACTCAAGATTGCAGAAGTTCTAATGGATGAATCGGTTTGAAGAATACTCCATGTATCAGTAAAAATCCTTCATGTACAACTGGTATTGCCGAAAACCACGGTTCATCTTTCTTTAACAAATGTAATTGTCTCAACAAAATATTGATAGATACTATAGTTGTAGTCAAGCATGAAAGGCTTGGGGCATAAAGAAGAAACATAGACACATATGGATAAAAGCCCCAGGCTGTTGAGTGTGCATAAAGTGCTTTTTAAGCATGAAAAGCTCTTTCCACCCATTTCTGACAGTTTGGCTGCAATTGATTGAGAGCTCTTAGAATCCCTGAAAAGCTTTAAAAGTCTATTCCACAAAAGCATTAGACCTGTTCATGGACCGGCAATCCACCCGGCCAACCCAACCCTGGACTCATTTAAGAAGGCTTGGCTCATTTTTACACCCAATTGCCGGCCCAGGTATGATAGATGTAAGATTCTTTTTCCTACGAAGGAAAAGTCCATTTTTAAGCACGCACTAAATGAAAGTTAAGGCCCAATTAATTTTTCTGGCCATGCTTGGGCAGGATACCTAAAACCACAGTTTGGCCAGGCCTGACAACAAACCTTGATCCTTTGAGATATGAACAAATTTATTGACAAAATGAAATCTATGATTACATCTATTGTATTTGACTTGCTCAAGTGTTTATATAAACATAAGGAAAAGAAAAATATAAAACTTACTAATGAAGGACTTGGATTCCTCAAGAGTCTTTCATCTCTAAGGAGTGTAGTAGTGGAGCATTCCGCCATTATGTATCCCACATCAACCATAGGTATCAAGAGAGGAACCATTCCCCTATTTAAAAGCCAATTTGCCTCACTAATCTTAAGCTAAACAAGTGAGCCTAGATGAAGTCTGGCAATTTTTAGTCTAAAAAAAATAACTAGAAAATTAACATTTTGGGTTTAGTTAAAGTTGGGGATGGAAATTTTGTTGGGCTTATGGACGAGCTTGGGCTTTCTTTTTCTATGAGCTGGGCTTGAGCTTGGAAAGTAGGATCAACCTTCGGTCCATGCAAGGGTGGGCTCAGGCTTCTACAGTTTTGTTTAAATAGTTGATTGAAGCCTGGCCCAGCCCATGAACAGGTCTATCAAGGATACAGAATTGGCTAAACATTTTCATGAAAAGAAGTCTTTTAGTCACATTAGTAAGCACTCATCTTGGCCAAAAGTGTAAACACATCATTCAAACAAATGCAATAACGAAAGAGGGAGAGAGTAATGACAGACAAGTACATTGTACAATCTAGTCTTGCTCTTGTACGCACCTGAGAGTCGAGAAATGTACAAGCAGCTTCCAGAGCAACTTCCAGTGCCCTAAACTCGAAAGGCAAATAGTCCGGTGATGGGCTCCCAAACCCATTGTCAAAATTTCTACTTCCCCTCCTTCGGTACAAGTCAGCAGCATCTGACTGCCAGACCTCACTCACACCATTTGCCGTCAACCGCCGTTGTAGCTCCACCACATATTGCAATACATAACTATCTAGGGAATTTAAGAGCAGAACCTCATCTGCTGTGATAATGCATCGAATCTGCTCCAAATTTACAACAATAGCCTTCTCCCTACCAAGGATTGTTGAGGGGTAAACAAATAGGGGATCAAGCAGGCGTAGATCACGGGCCGGAAGATCACAACGCCTCATCATAGTGAATTTGTCAACCTCAATGACTTGGGAATTCCCAGATGCATCAACACGAATCCAAGATCGAAGGCCTTGGCCCCGTTTCTTGAGCCCCAAAAAATCCATACCCTGGAAAGGTTGCCGCCCAGAGGTTGAAGATCGATAAGATGTATCTCTAAGGTTTACAGCTGACTGAGGTTTTGGAGGAAGCAGGCGTTCTTTAAGATCCGCCATTAACAATGAGCTTCAAGTGCAGCAGCTCGCAAAACAGCTGACAAAATAAATGCACCAATTATTTACTAGTATGGTTGCCGCTACAATTTGAGAATATAAGATTAAAAATCTACTCAATTATCTCAACTAAGCGTTACCCACATTAGATATTGATGGCACTCATTCACTAAAAGCTTCTTTTTGAGGTTTTCATATACTTAACATATTTTGATCATGCAATGGATTATCTAACTTAATAAGTTGTAAGGTTTTATCCGGGTAGTCAAAACTCAAAACTTCAAAAAGACTATTCCCACAACTTGGACTAGCAGATATGGCACCACTGGCACTGAGCATTGTCAAACATATCTAAACTCAGCATTCCTACATCCATAAAAGAGAAGAGAAATTTATCAAACTGGGTGAAGACCATCTCATTGAACTTTGAATAGCAAATATAAATACAAAAGTCCCAAAAAACGAAAAAAAAAATAATTAATTAATTAATAAGATAAAAATGACAAGAGCAAAACACAGTCAAACAAATCTTTCCCTTCGAATGCACAAGACAAATATTTCGTTAATTCCCCGTTTGATAGCTTGTTTAATCCCAAAATGTTCAAAAATTGAGACCAATAGAGCCAAAAACAACACGAAAAATCATATTCAAGCATAATACTAAAAAAAAAAAAAAAACAAGAATCATACTGGGTCTCTGATTTTTCAAAATCTACACCTACCTGTACGCGTGCCAAAAAATAAAAGCCTGCAGCGAAGAATTAAGGGGTTCTTCCTTCCCGGATGGAGGGTCTGGTGTCTCAGCTGAATCGCCGCCTTCGTTCGTAGCGATTGGCTTTGCAAAAATCCGAAGCCCTAGACCATGCTAAGAATTTTGTGGAGGTAGTAAGGAAGAGGAAGCAAGAGAATCTGGGACTAAAATAATATATGCGTCATCATTTGTGACTAAATCTTTCTTATTTACAACTACAAGAAGAAGCAACAGGTTTCTTCTGCCACTTCAATTACGGACGGGTGCTTGCGCTTCATTCCTTCGGCTTTGGTTTCGGACTTTGTAGTGACCCGAGTACCCTTACGGATCCTCAACTACAGTATAAAGATTTAGGGTTAAATACCCTATTGGTACCTGAATTTTACGTGATTTTAAATTTAGTACCTCAGTTTTGTTTTGTATCATAGGTGGTACCTGAATTAAGGGTAAAAACCAATTTGATACCTCTGTTAGATTTTCCGTCTGAATTTTAACGTCTCGCCACGTGTCAACTGCTGAGGTTGACACGTGGCACTACATAAAAAAAAATTAAAAATCAAAAATTGAAATCTTTAAAAAATGATAAAAAAATAATAAAATTTTAAAAAATAAAATTAAAAAAAGAAAAAAGAAGAGGGGTGGCTGAGCCACCCCCCTTGGCCACCATGGGGGTGGCCGGCCACCCCCATTTTGGCCAAAGAGGTGGCCTAGCCACCCCCTTGGCTGGTCTGGCCAGTCTGGGGTGGACGAACCACCCCCGTGGGCCATGAGGGTGGTTCGGCCACCCCAAAGGGCAAACCCTCAATTTCTTTTTGGATGGGTTTTGGCCCTTGGGGGTGGCCGAACCACCCCCTAGGGCCATGGGAGTGGTTCGGCCACCCCAGGCCGGCCGGTATGGGGGTGGCCGAACCACCCCCTAGGGCCATGGTTTTTACCAAATTGGTTTTTACCCTTAATTCAGGTACCACCTATGATACAAAACAAAACTGAGGTACTAAATTTAAAATCACGTAACACTCAGGTACCAATAGGGTATTTAACCCAAAGATTTAAGGAGAGATACGTAATTTTAATCTTTTTTTTTCTTTAAAATAATAAAATAGTAAATGCTAATATGATTTAAAAAAAAAATAATAATAATTATTTATTCATTTAATTTTTAAAAACGATAGTTGACATTTAATCTTCCGTACTCCCGCATTCATTGAGCTTATGAAATTTTAAAAATAAAAATATGATTCGGGAAATATATATATATATATATATATATATAATGATTTATTAAAGAATAGAGGGCACCGTCACATTAGTCAAAAAATGAGCAATGCTTCTCCATGGTATTATTGTAATTAAAATGTTATAGTAATGTCATTTTTAATTACATTAGCCGTCCAAAAATATAAGCAGTAACACATCAGGGGACATATTAAGCATGGACGCATGGGTTTTGGAGTAATAATTGGGGATCATGGAGGACAAGTGGTGGCAGCTTGTAGTAAAACACAAGAGGGCTTGGCTGATGCTATAATAGCCAAAGCATGGGCAACAATGACAGCTGCTACTCTATGCATGGACATGGGATTTTTTTAATGTAATTCTGGAAGGAGATTCTAAGCAAATAGTGAAAGAACTTAATGGGGATTCTCCAAACTTTAGCAGGTATGGTCACTTTGTGGACGGCATTCGAAGTGTACATACTACAATCTTTTCGATCATTTCGAGTGATTTTTGTGAAGCGGGACGCCAACTCCGCTGCACATCGGCTGACTAAAAAAGCAGTCTATCATGTCATAGATTATGTTTGGGTAAAAGAAAATTTTCCTTTTATTTATGATATTGTAATGAAGGAACTCTCTGATCTCTAATTTTTCTATCTTCAGAATTTGTTATTTTTTGATTGTAAACTTTTAAACTATCAATAAGAAATATATGTTCAAAAAAAAAAAAAAAAAAAACCATCAATTGAGAGGAAAGCTGGGTCGTAACGGGTTATCGATACAGAAAGAAAGAGAAATATTTATTGAGAAGTAAGAAGATGGTGGGGAAACATAAAATGCATTAATTTAAGAAATAAGACCAAAAAATGATTATTTTGCAAAATGTTTTTCATAAGGAACATTATTCTTTTAGGAAAAAAAAAACTCCATATTTTCTCTATAATTCGTTTTCTTTTGCATTTTGGAATCTAATTTTACCTTTTTAAATATGATTTTTCACTGTTCCTTTAATATTTTTTCATAATCTATTCCATAATTTTCTTTTCTTAATTAATATAGTTCATCAGCTCTTGTAGACACATCAAGCTGCAGGGTCTCTGCTTAAATATGAGAAAAAAACAAATATATATGTATATATATCGTCATTTCTCTTGTGGACTAGTGCATCTCAACGTGAAATTCTCTCCAGCTTCTTCCTATAGCTATGTGTTTCTTGTGGTAAATATTTCTTATCCTTTATATAAATGAACTGCCTTCTCTTATTTCTTGACATTAATGGATCGAATATCGAACCATTTGTTCATCATTATTCAGATTCAAAGGAGAACAAAAGTTTATGACTTTGCTTGGAGTTAAGAATAAGCATCTGTACATAAAAAAGACAGCAATACAGGATATATATATATATATATATATATATAAGTATTACCTTTTGATTGATTGTTAATTCAAGGACGTTCTATTGGGTAGCCAAAGCTCGTACGTTTATGGCATCCGGTCCTAATTAATTAGCAACACAATGTCTCAACTCTAAACAGCATTGTATGATTTGTATTGATACTATAAGGAATTTGGGATATTAGCATTCACATTTTGCTTAACAAATATTTAATTAAAGAACACTTTTATCTTATTTTAATTATCCACTTTTTCAAAGTACCTACATTCAAGAATAATTTATTTGATGGACGAGTTTTCCTCTTGCCAAAAAGTTCTAGAGAGAAAGAGAGAGTTAAAGGGGCTGGTTTTTTGCCGGGGGAAGGCTCCACGCCTCCCTCCTCTCGATAGTGAGTTTCCTCCAAGTCCTCTAGGGCTTTGGAGGTTTTTTGTTCCTCCCTGGAATGACCCAATGGAGGTTAGGTGTCCCCCAGCCATTAGGGTTGTGGAGTTTTTGTTCCCTCCGGGTTAGATCCAGTGGTGGTTGTTGTTCCTTGACAGAAGACTTCACGGGACAAATGTGTTAGGAAGCAGCTTTCTAGTGTGTCTCCAACGAAGTGTTTGACCGTGCTCTTTTGGTTTTGTTTCGTTGGAGTCAGATCTACAAACTTTGGCTAGGTCCTTCAAGACATGCGCCTCTCTACAGTGGTAGCCGACTTCTTCCGGTCCAGTAGCCCCCAGCCACGGCCATGTCGGCCTTTCCTACTTGGCTCGTGGCGAGCACGCGCTAAGGAGGTCACTCCTTGGACCGGCGCGTGAGGGTCATGGCTTGCCTTCTAGGGCGTGGATGGTGGTTATTTGGTGGCTCAGGTGGTTTTGGCGGTCGGCTGCTGCAGACGATGGTCCTCGGTGGTGGCGCGTGTTCTACACGTACCGTCGCCTGTGATGGCATTTCCCAACGCCGGTTCTGTTTTGGCTTATTGTTTTGGGCTGTTTTGTTTTTATTTTTTTTTCTGTTCATAGTCTACCTTTGTAATGCACAAATGTTACATGACTGTTTGTTGGTATAAGTGCTAGATCTGCCATCTTTTATTTGTTGATTGTGCTTAAATGTAAAGATTGGCTCAATGTTGTTCATGTAATGTTTTGTGTTTTGTTTAAGTTGCTGTTTTAAGTCAGATTTATCTGGCTTAGGGTGTAGGGAATCTTGTACCTCTATTCTCTGTAATTTGCCCTTGGACTTTCTTCAGTAAGATATGATAGCACATGCTATTTGTTCAAAAAAAATACATACATCCAGCTCCATATTTTATCTAGCTATCAGCTTTCATTATTTCATTTTAATTTATTTTTTTTTAATCTATTTTCACTATTCTCAAAGAAAAGAGAGAATGAGATTTTTTTTTTAATTATTATTGATATAAGTTATGCATTGTTGAGCTAGTCAAATAGGAGCTTTTTTTTGGTATTTTTTGCAACAGGATTAGCCAAATGTGAAAGTCACTTTCATTTTTAGATATATATATATATATATATGTAAGTACGTATTCTCATTCAACCGGAAAGGATACAAACATTAAAGCAGAGGGGTGGGTGCCCCAACAATAACCCAAATCTGAAAAAAGTAGTACCAACGTGAAGAGTAACATCGTAACCAAGAGGGAATTGTGAGTTTTCAGTTCCCAGAGGAATTGAAAATGTTCTGGCCCTATTTACCTTGAACAAAGCCAAAGCTTGGTCCGCACAAGGCGGATTAAAGACCAGATCAGTGGTGAACAGGGGCATGACCCATGCAGAGGACTTCAACCCGGTCCAAAACAACCCCTTTGAGAGGGTTGGGTGGCCACTAAACTGGATATGGAAGAGGATTGGCACCACAAATAACATAACAAAATTTCCAATGAACGGATCTCCAAAAGAGACCATAACCCAGCAAAAAAATGTACAGATAAAGAAAAAGATAAAGCAGGAACTTATCACAAAGCGTCAGAGGTGAAGAAACCTTGCCGGAAGTCGGTCTTGGCAGCAAATAGCGGTGTGAATCAGCGCGCTCAGTGTCCAGATCTGGCGCGTGGGCTGCACACTCCAACGCTGGAAGGCCGGGCGATGAAACGACTGACAGTGGATTGAAGGGGGAAGAGCCGTGGTTCCGATGGAGTGGGTCGCTTGGCGGAGAGGCCATCTGAAGTTAGTAGATCTAGGATGAAAAACCTTAGATCTAAGAACTTCAAAATATCAGGGGATCCACGGCCATAAACGGGAGGAGGCACACCAGTCCGATCCGGTGGAGGAAAACCCACCAACGATGCTATAGCAACAAGCCTGAGGAGTGGCTAGTGAGAAATCTAGCAAGAAAAGTATCATAAAGGAAGATAAGGACCTCAAAGGAGGCGTGCGCAGGCCAAACAAGACAAAAAGAAGAAGAGAGGGGAAGAAAAGTGGGGGGGGAGAGCAGCTCCAAAAGCTTGGAGCTGCTCTCCCATGGCAGTTTTGACGGAGGGAGTTGCAGAGAGAGAGAGAGAGTTGCACCAGTCTAGATCTTTCAATGCACTCTTCTATATTTTTAGATATTTGATTATCCCTTCTCTTTTTTCTTTTTCTTTTTTCTTTTTTCTTTTTCTTTTCTTTTTTTTTTTTTTTTTTTTTTTTTTTTTTTTTTTTTTTTTTTCCTACCTATTGAAACATTAAGATGTAAGATGTATGTACTATGTAGTGCACAATTGCACATTACATGTGCATGCAACTATGCAAGTAACGGTTACGGTTAGCGATGATTTGGCTAAAACCGTTAACCGCAACTGGTTAAAGCGGTTATTAAATTTTAACAATTGCAATCGCTTCTACTTAGGCAATTAGCGGTTATTATGTTTATAACTAGCGTTTTGAAAACCATTTTTTTAATTTGGGCTGTTTTTGGGGAGGTTTTAATTTTTTCAAAAATAATAATAATAATAATAATAATAATTTTTGGACCTTTTGGTACAAAATTAACAAATCTAAATACAAATCCAAATATCTATTAAAAAAATTAAAAATCCAAATAACCAAATACAAACAAATTTTTAATATATATATATATTTTTTCACTATATATATAAGGGTAAGCAGTTAGTAGTTACTAACTGCCTCTGCCTACTCTAAAACCGTTAACAGCCTCCGACTAGGCAGTTAGTGGTTATTTATAATCGCTTTTAAAAGCGGTTATGCGATTAGCGGTTGTGATGCGGTTATAATCGCCCCGTTTGTACAAGCCTAGCAAGTATACTATGATTACACCCAATTCTATTGAAAGGGAGAGAAGAAATGTCTCTCTCTCTCTCTCCCTTGACAAATATATCTCCTCTCTTTTTTCTTTTCTGTTGAATTTGTTCCTATTTTATACATTTATTTATTGTTCCAGTAATACAATGGGCGGAGAATCTGGAAGGGAGATCTTGGAGAAATTTCCACCTTAGGATCAGTGAGCTATGGACATTGAATAAACAATCGTGGCCTTTCCCCACCATCTTCAATCCAATAAGTTTTTCCTGAGCCTTCAATCCAGTTGGTTGAAATATCTGCTTTTGTTGTCAAAAATTAGCATCCAAACAACCAGATGCGAAGCCGGCATTTGAAATTTGGGGGTAAAAGTAAAAATAAAAAATAAAAAATAAAAACTTGGGGTAAAAATAAAAAATAAAGGGATAATTTTAAATCTTTGACGACCAATTCAATCGGCAGGGCAATTCATTTGGCCCATTCCCAATAGCTTTTTGGGGTTTTTTTGTCCTGTTGTGGTTGGTGTTTGGGGCTATTGTTGGATGCTGATCCCTTTGTTTTTCTTTTGTTGTAATCTTACCCTTTCCCTTTTCTCATATTGATTAAAATAATTTTTTTAAAATAAAATAAAATAGAAAACTACACTTATCCCATTAATCTACCACTAAATTTACTATATCTTCCGAATTTTTTAATTTGGTCCCCTTCCTGAAAATAAAAATAACAACACCTCCCTCTATAATATAAAAAATTCGAGAAAAAAAAAAAAAAACTAAACCCACCACTATGCTGTGAAATTATCAAAATCAATTGGGATGCCACCAACAGACGGATGGGTATTGGCATCATAGCGAGAGATTCCACAGGACGCGTGTATGCTGCTACAAGCCAATTTTTCTCTACAGTGCAAAAACCAGTGGGGGCAGAAGAAATTGGGGCATTGCGAGCGGAGTTCAGTCAAGAATGGGGCTTACTTTTTGCAGTCAATAATTGTAGTAGTTGGAAAGTCTATCATACAAAAAGGAGACTTTTTGCAGGTGGTAAATGTGTTAAATAGGTTTGAGCCCACGTCAATTACTTTTTTTTTACTATTCAAAAGTGACTTTGCTGCTATTAAAAACACAATTAATTAAATTAAAAACAGAATTAATTACAAGCAGTTACCTTTCATTATTAAGAAGAAGAAAAAAACGGAATAATTAAGTAAATGTGATTGAATATTGCTACTATTTGTAACAATTAACTGAAAATACGGGAAAACATTTTAAAGAGCATTTAATTTGTACTTTTCATTGGTAGATGCCGAGGCATTATCCAAGCTATGTACAGAGAGGATGAAGATTTGGCTATACACAATCAAATTCCACTCTCAAATATAGGGATTAATATGAGACGTGTAGTCGCGAATTCCTGCCCCTTCCCATCCCATCCACTCTTCCCACATGTCCCAATCAGGATCGTTCATTCCTCTCATCGCGTCATCATCAATATCTTCATCGTACGACTCATACATGTTCGATGCTATCCCCTGAGACTCCCCTCTCAAATTACTCATCGCAATCTGCTCCACCATCATACCAAAAATTAATTAGTTTACCATCCAAAATCAATCGCATAAATACTATTATATAAAATCTATTTTTTAAAATACGAGGACAAAAAAAAAAAAAAAAATCTTGTTAAAATAAATTTTGGGTCTTTTTTTCACATAAATACGTAAAAAAAATTATTTATGACGTATTGGGATACATTATCCGAATAAATAATGTAAGAAATTTGACAATAAATTTTGAAGTGTCTAGTCATCTGTTTGGCGTCCAATTGGTGAGCCTAATCCCTTTTACACAATCATTATATGTGCTTTTTTATATAAAGATGTAAATTGTTTTTAAAAGATAAATCTCAGGCTTCCAAAGCATAAAGAAATTGAAAGAGAGTGGGATTAAGTACATCGTAAGCCTCATTGATTTGGTGAAACTGCACCCCACAATTGCTTCCTCTGCATACGTCCGGATGATACTGAAAAAAAGAGATTTTAAATCAATCAGAAAAAGACCCAAAATAATAACTTCAAAAAGAGATATGAAAATTGTTTTTGAAATCACGGGAAAAAAAATTATATATTCTTTTATTAGGAAAGAAGCAAGCTTTTCAGATCACCAGATCTAAAATATAACTTCAAATTCAAACCAAACCAATGAACTCCTGAATAGGAAGAATCAAATCAAATAAAAGAAAATTCAGATATTAATAAAAAAAAAAAAAATTAAAATCGAACCTGCAAAGCAAGCTTTCTGAAAGCCTTCTTGACATCAGATTCAGAGGCATTGGGTTGGATCCTCAAAGTCTGGTACGGATCCATCACCGAAGAAGAAGCAGAACAAAGCATAACCCTATTCACCATCTTCTTCTTCCTTTGCCTATCCTTGAGCTTAAACCAAGAAGAAGAAGAAGACCCATTACCACCAATAAGCCCAGCAGCAGTAGCAGCAGCCATTGTAAACTCTCAAAAAGAAAATCCGATCGAGCACAACCAGATACCAACCAACCCCTCAAGCTTTGCGTTTAAATAAATGAAGGAAAATCTTGCTTTGAAAATATCCAACGGGCACGGCAAATTTGATTAAGATGTTTCAAACTTCGAAACTGTGGGAACTGAATTATTGTTGACAAACAGGGAATTAATAGAATAATAATAATAATAATGATGGATAGAAGGACTTTTCAAAGAAGGGAGGCCTTAGATTTATTTATAGAGGGAAAATGTGTGAGGTGAGGATGTAATGTCCTCATCCAACGGATCAGCTTTGTGGTGACGTGTTGTGTCGTATTTTATGGAGTGGAGTGGAGGAGAGGAGAGAGAGGGTTCTGTGCTTATCTGTTCTTTTCCTTTTTCCAATTGGTCCTAGTCAGATACGGTAGACTTTTGTTTTGGGTTTATCCCTCGGCAGATTCCATCCTTATTTTTTTTATTTATTTTTAAGTCCATAACAAATAAGTTAATTCATTTTTGTCCCACATTTTGTATTTATTATATTCATTTCACTTGATTTACATAAATGACATGGTCAAGAAGCCAAGCATCAAGTTCATCTCCCCTAACCAAGTTTTTGGATGTACTTAATTTTCTTTTATTAACCTAATTTTGCTTTCAAAATATCACATTCAATCACATTTCCGTGTAAGTACCTGAATTGTTTTCTTTTTTCTTTATTTATTTATTTATTTTTTATTTTTTATTTTTATTGAGTGTGGTTAAGGATAAAGTAATACTAAAATGAAGATTCGTGTTCTCTTTAAGTTCTCTTAAAATTGATGTAATTTTTAAAATAATTATTAGATCAAAATCTAATTGTGATCTATCACATATTTAATAGGTCCTTCTTATAGCATTACTCATTAGAGATATTATAACTTTTACTACAAATTTAAACAATTAAATTTCTTTACATGATCATGATAAGGATGTAAATAAATTATATATAGTAAAAATTGTAGTCCTTGAAATATTTTTCTTTTATTATATGTTTTCTTTATAAAGCTAAGAGTATGTGCTTTTGAAAAAAAATGTTACAAGTTTTGGACACCCTTCGTTGAAAGTCGATTGTTAAGAGTAAATTCTAACCAGGGTTTGTTTACATTTGGTGTTAAAACCAACTACCGCGTTGAATTTGGGATCAAAATGGGTTGTGACTTTGTAGTCAAGCTATGCAAAGCGACTTATAAGCCAGATCAAAATATCTTGGTACTATGTATAAGCTTATCATTAAGTCGATCATTGAATATTGATATATGAGTGAAGCTGCCAAAAAGAGAGATATTATCGGGTAAGTTTCGACAGAGTGAGCCGCTGTAAATGTCGATTATGAAGCGTAATGGCATGTTACGATTCTTGTATCCCACATGGGTTACGTTTAATATTAATCATGTGTATCAAACTGATTTTTTTTTTTTAAAACATGTAGCATGTGTTACCATATATTGCTGAAAAGCTCGAAGACATACATCATGAGAAAAGAGGTACAAGACTCCTACACTCTAATCCAGAAAAATCTGGCTTAAAAAAACAGCTGCCTAAACAGAACACAAACCGATTTTAAAAAATGAATTCTAACCAAAATTTATATCACTTAACTCATCATGTGTTAATAGCAAAAAATAAAATAAAATAAAAAAATAACATCAAAATCCCTTCTCTCAGTTTAAAGAGTTAGATTATAACAATTTAAAATACTGTTGATATTGACATTTGACCGATTACTTTAATTTACGCTACCCTTTTAAAGATGTTGAATGATTGTTGACATATTTATGTTAAATGATTTAGCCTGCATTGATATGTCTTAATCTAAACAAAAAGTAATGCAACTGTATTATTCTTAATCTATAAAATATATAATAAATATTAATTTAAAAAGCATCGAGACGAGAGAGACGAAAAAAGAAATCTTACTATGATTATTTTTGCAACATATTATTTTAAATTCAATAATATATATTATTTTGTGAACTGTGATGGGAAAATTTTGGCCGTGAAAGGTAAAAGCTGAAAGTGTGTGGGAAGCAAAGTAATTAACCAAAAAATGGAGGGCATGTGTTTATCGCATACATGGGATCCTGACACGTGGTAACTTTCGACAGGAATTGCATTTATCTCGTGGGTTCGTTAATTAAGGAAAATACTTTTTTTAAAATTTTTTTTTACTATTTTTATGAGAGACCAGATTGGATAATGTGCGGTTTTCCGGCGCGTTTAAAACGGTCCTGTTAAATGAGTGGATAAGGAGATATAATTATCTAAAGGACTCCACACGTGGCTCCACGCTTACGAGCCAGCGCCCCAGCACTTTTAGCCACTTAACGCTTGGTTGTCATTTTCCACACGTGTGGTCCAACCAATCTACTGATTTATTTGGATATGTTTGGGAAAGGCAAGAATTGAAAACTAATTTGATGGGGTCCAATTTGGAGAAATTATTGTATGTTAGGTCTAAAACAAAGTTGTTTGGTAAAATTTTGACAATATTTTGGGTTTTAATAAAACAATTGAAAATTATTATTATTTTTTTAAAAAAAATATTGTTTTTTTTATTTTTTGAGAAAAGTTTTGAAGTTTATTTTGAAAAGTGTGTTGGTAGTGGGATCTCATTTAAAAATTCTTTTGGTTCATTGATTTTTGAAAAGAGTTTACGGTGTTTGAGAAGTGAAAAAATCAAACATGGCAAATGTAGATGAAGAACACATTGCAATGATGATTAAAATGCGAATTGGGGTGTTCGTATAATTGCATATGGCAGTGGCTATAAATCTTTTTCATTGGTGGTTCGATTCCGGTGCTACTGTGCATGTGTGCAATGAGAAAGCACTATTCAACAACTACGTCACATCAACGGATGGCTAGGAAGTTCTAACGGAAAACCTTATTTTGCTAAGGTTCATGGAAATGGACTGTAGAAATGCAGTTTACTTCTGGGAAGAAGCTAATTTCAACTAACGTTCTTCGTGTTTCTGAAATTAAGAATAACATTATATCTGCCAATTTGTTTTGTAAAATGGGCATAAAAGCAATCATTGAGTCTAATAAGTTAATATTGTCTAAGAATGAGATGTCTATGAGAAATGGTTATTCTTGTGATGAAATGTTCAAACTTAGTATTATTAATAAAGCTACCTCACATTCTTTTTTATATTGTTGAGTCATCTTCTTTATAGTATGGTCGTTTAGCACATTTAAGTTTCAATATTTGAAATATATGTTTTAGCATGGC
Source organism: Alnus glutinosa (assembly GCF_958979055.1). Classification (NCBI taxonomy): domain Eukaryota; kingdom Viridiplantae; phylum Streptophyta; class Magnoliopsida; order Fagales; family Betulaceae; genus Alnus; species Alnus glutinosa. Next base: position 29,145,469 of record NC_084888.1, read on the forward strand.
TTGATTTCTTCCCAACATGATAATAATACAAAATGTGAAATATCTATTCAAAATAAAATGACTAAGAAACCATTCCCACAATCGATAGAAATTCACAAATTTTAGAACTCATACATTTTGACATGTGAATTAAATTATATGTTAACTAAAGGAGTAGAATGTTTCATTACATTCATGATTTTTATAGGTACACATAAATGTATTTAATGAAAAATGATGCCTTTGACATGTTCAAACATTACAAATCTAAAGTAGAAAATCAAAAAGAGCATAAAGCAAAAATACTTTCCACATGAATTTTCTAATTTTTGTGAAGAACATAGAATTGTGCACCAAATGTTTGTAACTTACAAACCACAATAGAATGGTTTGGCTGAAAGAAAAAACAGGACACTCGAAAACATGGTTAATGCCATAATCTTAAATGCAAAGTTGCCTTTCAATTTATGTGAAGAGGCACTGCTTAGAGCATGACATGTGCATAATAGAGTGTCATCATTGAAAATGCAAGTGTCACCATATGAGTTAAGGAACAACAAACCTTGATTATCTACTTCCTTCTTTTTCTTTTTCTTTTTATTTTTTTGTAATATAAAACCTTGATTATCTTAGAGTGTGGGGTGTCTACCATTTACAAAGTTCCTGATCCAAAAAGAACTAGATTAGAACTAAGAGCAATTAAAAGCGTGTTTGTAGGTGGGCTGAAAATTTCAAAGCATATAGACTATTAGACCTAAGCTCTAATGTCATAGTGAAATCAATGGATGTTGAATTTATTAAGGATAAGTTTAATTATCATTTTGAATATGATTCAGAACCTAATCAAACACAAGTATCTGACTCTAATCCTAGTACCTCGCTTAACAATGTTAAGAGAGCAGCTACATATTTGCCAATACAACAAAGGAAGAGTCAGAGAGTAGAAAAGAAAAGAATTCGGGTTCTGAATTTATTTCATCCCAAGCTTTAGTCTTCCTTGTGGAAGGAGACAAGGATACAACCCTTAAAAAAATAACTATTGTACTTAACACAGAGTATGATACAAAAAGCTTTAATGAAGAAGACACAAGCTTGTGGAAAGAAGTTGTAAATAATAAAATAGACTCAATATTATCAAACAATAATTAGGTACTAGTGGATTTACCTCCGAGTTTTAAACATATTGGTTGTAAATGGGTATTTAGAAGGAAATATAATTTTGATGGGCCAATTCAAACCTAAAAAAAAATAGTTAATCGCAAAAGGCTTTAGACAAAAGGATGGGCATATACTATTTTGATACCTATGCACCTATAACAAAGATCACATCTATTCATGTTTATATGATTCTTGCATTTATATATGATTTGTATGTGCATCAAATTGATGCTAATATCAATACTAAAACCAATTATGGGACTGTTATAATTTTTGTTAGATTATAATATTAAAAATATGATTCAATAGTTCATACGGTAATAAAGCCATCTCTTATTTAACTTGGCGCAAGTGGTTGGAAACCCCTTACTTGCAAAGTTGTTTATTTTGAGGGAAAATTTACATTTAGTAAAAACTTAAACAGTAAAATTGCGGTTGCAGGGGCTCAAACTTGTGCTTGTGCCTCACAAGATGAATTTCTACTAATGCATTTGATTTTAATGGGCCGTTTGGGTTTACGATTTCAAAAACTACAATTTTAAAATGTGCAATTTGAAAAAGTGATTTTTAAAAACGCAGTTAAGCGTTTGGCAAAATCGCAGTTTGACCTTTAAATGCAGGTTAACCTTTAAAATTCTGCATTTTCAAAAAAAATCTATTTGGCTACGATTTGAAAAGGCATTTTTTTTTACATTTTTAAATCGCAATTTTTTAAAAACGCAATTTTCAAACAATTCATTTTCTGCAATTTGATTTAAAATTATATTTTTTGTCTACAAAATCGCAATCACAAACGTACCTTAAGTTAACTATCAGTTGCACAAATGAAAAGTTATGACTTTTCACCCGTGCCCTTTCAACATCTATAAATAAGACATTCCTCCACCAATTTTCATATTCACTTTTAGAAGTTCACAGGTGAAATGGTGAGAATTCTCCATAATTACTATCTATGAAATTTATAAGCTTTGTTTTTTCATGGAGACAATTTGGTAGCAACCTGGTAGCAAACTCCTTTTGAGTGGGGCAAATATCGTCTAAAAGATAGCAATTTTATGCACCTCAAAGCCAACTTTTTGTTTCTAATTCTAGTTCTTATTCTTTCTCACATAATATTTTCCTAACAATTTCAATGTTTGTTTTTTATTCATCTTCTTTATCAAGTTATTTCCCTAACAAAATGTTTCTTGGATTAAACGCCAAGAAGAGGGTGGCCAAGAATGGCTGTTTTGAAGCGGTCCATAAGGGACCTAACGTGGGATGACGCCGATTGCAGTTACAAGAAGACTTGGAGGCCTTTGTAGGGGAGGCAACATTGAGTTCAATTGCTCTGGAACCATTGAGCAGAAGCTTCATTCCGGTGTCAAACTGAAGGGGTGTCCGACAGATGATACACACAAGACACCGGTACTTGCTTACTCCATAGCAAAAAGAGGCACCTGCAACCGAAGGGTTAAGAAGCGACAGAAAAAAAAAAAAAAAAAAACAAAAAGGTCATGGATCAACAGCTTTGATGGGTGAATGTATAGCGGGATGGTGCGTGAGACCCACGCGGTGGGGAGGGTGGCGCATGAGGTGCACGTTCAAAGATGGTGGGTCAGAAAAAGGCGGAGAAGAGGATGGTGAAAACGATGGTGAGGCATCTTGGCCAAGATGCTGAAGGAGTTGTAGATCTGGCTTGTAGAAACAAAGAGGGGAGAGGAGAAAAAATGTTCATAGGGGGGAGGGGAGAGACAAAGCTCTTTCCTCTCTACAAACACTAGGGGAGAGGTGGAGGTGGCTCTCACATGGGAGAGGGAATCCCTTGTGAAGAAGAGAGGAGCTTGTCTCACTAGAAAACTAAGAGATAGAAAAGATGGAAGAGTTTGGGAGCAACTTTATTAATTTTCATGTTCCTTGCCCTTAATCTTATGTTTTCGAGAACATTGGTGACCACATTGTGCCAATGGCATTCTTTCTCTTGCTGATCAGTCTTGCACATTCAGGAGAGTAGTGCAACTCATTTTAACAATGTTACTCAAAGTCTCTAAATTTATCTGCAGAAGTTATACATAGCATCAATGGGTTTCACTCTCCAACTTAACATGTAATCAATGGCTTAGCCAATTAATATATCAACCTTGTTTCTTATTATTTAGGGTTCGGTTTCTAGCATTCAATGAATCTCCTATCTCCCATTCTCACAATGGCGGAGTTATTCTCAATTACTGATTTTTTTTTTTTTTTTTTTTTTTTTGACTTTTAGTCAAAATTTACGAAATAATTTGTCAACAAGAAAAATAATGAATAAACCTCATTTATTTATTTAAGAAAAGTTCACATACCCCATTAAAATACCATTCAATTGACGATATTTCTCCCAAATTTTCAATTGAGACAATATCTCCCTAAACTGCCAAAACATTGTCAAAGTCTCTCCAAAAGCTAACAAAAAGACAAAAATATTTTTTACAATTTTTTTAATAAAACAAAAATACTCCTATAAATTCAACAAAATAAATAAATTATTATTATTAATTAAAAATATTAAAAAACGATTTTTTTTTTTAATTTCTATATAGAAAAAACCAAGATTTTAATTTTTTTTAAAAAAAATAAAAAATACAGAACTCTTTTAATTTTTAAATTTGGCCACCTTGGTTTTGATGTATTTTTTTTTTTTTTTTTTTTTAACTTTTTTTAGTTTCAAATTACTATTTTTTAATTTTATTAAGGGTCTTTTCGTCATTTAGAAAACATTGACAATGTTTTGATAGTTTTGGAGTACATTGTCCAAATTGAAAGTTTGAGAGAATATTGTCAATTGAGTGATAGTTTGAAGGAGGTGTGTGTGTATATATATATATTGAGAAAAAAAAGAAAAAAAAAAAAAAAAAAGAAGAAAAGAAGTTTTTAAAATTATCTAACATCCTAAATTAGTTGTCTAGGTCCAAAATAAATTTTTGTCTACTCTAGTGGAGAGGTGTGAACGAGAACAAGCACACTAGATTACAGAGCTTTCTTACTGGCCGGTCTCTATATTCATTGCCTGATTCCACGTACAGTGGCAAGACTGAAAAACTGTAAATTTGATGCTGTTCTTAGTCGTATAATAACAGCCAATTGTTGTGCTTGATCCTGGACAAAGTTAGAAGGGAGTCTCTTAAAATGTAGCGACATCAGCAACATATACAGAACTCAAATGGCTGAACCAGTAAACATTTACGGCCATGCCATGATAATTCACTTTCTTTCTAAATGAGTTGGAATCCATAATTCTTGTGCTCTGCAGAGCTTCGACTTGCAAGAAAACGTGTAGCCATGTTGGGAAGTGTAAAGAGCTAGAGCTACCTTAATTCGATTATGTCTTCACTGAACTTGTACCAGTCCGAGACTCAGATGGTTGATCAGGAGGAGAAGGAGACAAAGGCTGCTCCCCAGCGGAAGAAGCATCAACAGGCCTCTTTAACTGAACCAAAATCATGGTCATGTTGTCACATCCCTCGCCGCCAGCAGATGGTGCCAAACACCTCTCGAACACTCTCTCGCAAATGACTGAAAGTTTACTTTCCTGCATAATTTGACCCAAATCTGTGTAACTTCCTTCTTCTATGCAGAGAATTTCAGTAAAATCTCAGAAGAGTAAAAAAAAAACTTACAGTCTTCAACTGTCCCCGTACAAAATCCACTAGTTCTTGGCTTGACATGCAATCCCTGGGGCAAGAGAGAGAATCAGGCATTTCGTCAAACTAGCACAACAGAGAACTAACTGAAATTCCAAATCCAAATGCTTGATAAGAATAATTTTTTTTTTTTTTCTTCCCTAAAGTCATCTTCGGATTTATTTCTTTTCTCTAAATTACAAATATTTTTAAAATAAAAAATCGAGAACATTTCAGTTTTTAAATTCTTTCTGTCAAAGACAAACATCATCAAGAACTAGTGTTAACTGGTATTTCATTTAGATGATAGTATCATAATATTGATTGAAATAATAACTTCACCTGATTTTCAATTTCATGCTCTTTTTCCTCTATACTATTTATCCTCCATTACTTAAAATGAAAATTTTATGTGGGTGTTGCATGATATCTCATATTTTCTCCATTTCAGAGATTCTAATAGAATAATTAAAGAAGATATTAGTTTTAGAAAAGTTACATACAACTAATAACAATACACTTTACCTCTAATTATAATAGTTTTACTAGAAAAGGGTCTTAAAAGGAATTATGTAAACTTTTTTTTTTTTTTTGGTAAGTAATCAAAATATCATTAAAAGCGTAAGACGCCCCCTGGTACCCCAGGCTGTTGAGAATTAATGTAAACTTCTTTAAAAAAAGAAATAAAAAGAAAATAATAAAATCAAACGTATTGAGTGTATGGACAGATATTTAGGCATTGTTATTATTATGTATGTATCATAAGATCCAAGTTAAATATCATAAAATACACTGACATTCAAGATACACCAATAAAATACGTATCTAAATGGTTTAAAAAAGAAAAGAACCACATCCTAAAATGTATTATGTATCATAAGATAATAACATGGTTAAAATGCACCTACACCCCTTACAATGTGGGTTGATTGAGTTGATGCTCCTGGGTTTTTAGTTTTTCCAATCAGATCCTCCATGGTTCCAATAAACCACTTCCATCAACTTTCAATTATATTATTAGCATAAAACTTTCTCTATTCAAAATATTCCTACAACCAAACCAAAATCATAATTTACCAAACATCCAATTATATTGCATTTATATCACATGGTAAAATGACCAACACGAAAGAACTAAAACAAGGCAAACCTATAATACTAATATATTCTGGCATCTTATCAATTTCAATTTTTTAAATAAAAATTGAACTTCTCTACAACTTGTACAGAATTTTTAATTCCTACAACCAAACCAACATTTTAATTTACCAAACATCCAATTATATTGCATTTAAATCACATGGTAAAATGACCAACATGAAAGAACTAAAACACGACAAACCTATAATAATAACATATTCTGACATCTTATCAATTACAAGTTTTCAAGTAAAAAATTGAACTTTCTACAACTTAATACAGATTTTTTCCCCTTTCAACAGATTTTAACAAAGTTGGACCTGCATCATTAGCATCAAGTACAACAAACTATCTTAATCCAAGTAGGATTCGCAAATACAGTCAAACCTTCTCTTTCTTTTATTTTTTATTTTTATTTTATTTTTTTAAAAAAACCTATATATATATATATATATAAGTAAGAAATGTTTTATTAAAAAAGCTTAAGGCGCTCATAAGTATACAGAAAGTATACATAGGAACAATCAAACTAGCCCACAAAAAGAAACCCAACAAACCCGCATGGACCTAAAGCCCTCAAAACCGAAACCCACAAGGAATACTCAACGCTACAGCACGTGAGCCTCGCCTTTTCTTCGCCGAAAGGACGCGCTTGCATCGCCGTAGTTAATGAAGCTTTTCCTAAGTACACATGAAGTATATATAAAAACAATCAAATTAGCCCCAAAAAAGAAAACCAACAAACCTAAAGCCCTCAATACCAAAACCCATAGGAGCACTCAACACTACAACACGTGAGCCTTGCCTTTCCTTCGTCGAGAGGACACGCTAGCATTGCCATAGTTAATGGAGCTTTTCAGATTCAACATCTCCCTCCTACCTTTGGTCTTTAGACATGCAACCTTTGCTACCCGATGAAAATCCTCTTCAAAGGCATTCGAAATCGCGAAGGAAGGATCCTCATCCCCATCGCCATCCAACACCCAATCCCCTTACTGGGAGGACAAACACCCAAAGGATGAGGGGAGTCTCCATCCTCCCCAACCCAAACCTCGTTGCTCACTCTGATCCCACACAACAATCTCCCCAGCCAAAACCTACCAGCCACTAATATTATTCTTCTAAAAAATAAAAAAGAAAAGCATTCTATCAAATCCAGGATTGTAATCCTCATGGGATACTACATGATACTGCTTTCTCTTTCTTCACATGTTTCCCAAAAAGTCAACATCACATTTTCAGGAACATGTTCATACATCAAATAAGTTTCAAAACGGAAGACAAAAAGAAAAAGAATATATATATATATATATATATATATATATATATATATATATATATATATATATATATATATATATATATCAAGCAGAAGCAAATGTAAATTTCATTAATGATCTCAATATTAAAAAGGAAAAAATTGGAAAAAAAAAAGTATAAAAAAACCTGTCTTTTATTTTAGCTTTCAACTTTAAAACTGACTAGTAGTTGTCTGAATATAAACTAATTTAGAGGAAAATCACAAACTTCTATCTATATCATAAAAATGCATCAAAGATTCGATAACAACCCTCAACTAAAAATTGAAAATTAAAGCACATAAAGGACAGAGATGAATAACAAAAAGCAACATGCTAGGAACAATAAAAAATGAGCATGCAGTGACTGACAATAACCAGGTAAGGAAAGAAGAAAGGATAATAGGTTTGCTAAGGGCTGAAGGCAATATTGCATGGAAGTTCTATAATTCTTGTGAACACCATCATCGGTGCAGAGATAACTTGCATTTGGTGATCTACACCAAACTGAAACCAGTTGATGACATGGTTGTTATGTGTATGTGTGTTTTAAACGGTTGTTTTGGATGATCTAAAAGTTATATACTTCTTTCCTTAACTCACCTCCCCTCACTCCCTCACTCCCTCTTCCCTTTACCAAACCTCACCACCCAGAACCTAAGGTTGTACCTAGCCCCTTTAGTTGCTTTTCCCTCTCCCTACTCCTCCCCATACAATAATTTATTCGATAAGTATAGTTTGATGAAAGTTTAGTATATTTGAAAGTAACTGAGAAGTGGCAGAAAATCTTGTGAAAAGAGCACGCTATTCCATTTAGGGTTAAACTAATAGAACTATATAAATTCAAATTTGACTCAAGTATCAAGCTGAATCTCTGAAAGGCTGAGAGAAATAGAAGAAAGTTCCTAAATTTATCAGTTTGGGAGTTGGAAGGACTCTCATCAAATTTCCTTTCCCCCCCCCCCCCCCCCTACGTTCATAACTGGGGATACAAATATGGAATGCCTGCAGCACTCATACTTGCTAAACCATGTGAACATTGTACATTCCCGTAGATTCCTTTCATATATAGGCTTCTAAAGAGGAGATGAATTCTAGTGAATCCCTAAGTACATGCAGAAATGTTTTCCAATTACCCTTATGTTGTTTGTTGACAACAATGGAGCCCTTCACCACTACAAAGTTCCCAGGTGAACATACTGATTCACATTATATGCCAAATTGCCAATACCAATCTTTCAACAAAAATTGGAAAACAAGAATAATAAAGGCCCAATTGAATTTTTAGCAGCTAAAATAAGGAACCAAATTATAATTAATCACAACATAAAAAGTTAAAAGACAATGAATGAGAAATTATCAAAACTGATTCCTGCATATGCCATCGAAGAAGCAGATATCACAACATAATCTGTTGCCTTTTTGCAATGGATGTGCCTTTAGGATTTTGAAAGCATTACCAACAAAAGCAGTAAAGGCAGTGCCAGACACCTAAAGCCTAGTGATCATCATAAACAAAAGATCATTTACATTTTCCCCGGATTCACACAATTTTAGATTCGGAGTCCCCCCTTAGAGTTCAAAACAACACATGATTTTTTAGTATTACCCCCCTATAGCATTTAGAGTAAATTCAGAAGTGACAGAATACTTGGAAAGAAGAACCACATCAATAATTGAACCAATTTCTTAAAAGGAAAGTCAATTATAATTTAATATGGAAACTAACTTACCAAATCCCATCACAAGCTAGGACAAGAAACTCATCATCATCGCAAACCTCAACCTAATTCAAAGAGAAACAAGAAATCCAAGTAGAGCTTGAAAAGAAGAATCTCATAAGTGAGAGAACATAATCACTAATCATGATGTCACCAAAACTAGGTAGTAAGCAATAAGCAGTAGGATATTTTCAGAAAAACAAAATTTTTCAACACTTTCTTCCAAAGTAATGGAAGATATAAACTAACAATAGCATATGCATCTAAATAATATGACTACAATCATAAAAAAACTTTCCTTTCTTTTTTTGCTTTTCTTTAAAGTAACAAAAATCATTCAAGACATAATGGAAAGAATGTACCCTACTGCTTGGGAGAATACAAGAGACAAACAAAAGGGAAAAGAAAAAATACACAAGAAAGTACAACTAAGCATTTTATCCTTCAAAATATAATTCCACAGATCATAACCCCAATCCATGCAGAAACTACACAAGTCCATATGCTACATACAGTTGTTATGTCTGGATAGGCAGTAATAATCTGCTTTTCAGCTGGCAAAACTTTGTTCTGCTTGAATTCCACATCTCCTGCAACCATCACAATTTTTACACAAGAAATAGGCATAAAAGGTAAAAATAATCACTTTTTTCATTTAGAATTGGGATTAAAATAAAGAAAATATGTGTACCGATAGCTCTTGCCAAGTTCAGACTTCCATTGACTCGACCATATTGGATAAAACCACCAGCTTTCAGAATCCTTTCTTTCTCAATCTCAAGGTTAGGTTTGTGATCTATAGACAAATTATATGCCTGCATATGAAAACTTTCATAAAGCAACGCACAAGCAAATCTTGCTAAAGATTACACAATCCCCAGTAGAAAGGGTTCCATGCACGCGCGCACAAAAAAAAAAAAATATATATCCTTTGAATGATAATTTTACCATACATTACATGGACTCTCATGCAAAAGTAACGCATAGTTAGGGGCAGGGGGCAGTGAGTATGTAGATGTCAGAATCCCCTAAACTCCGGGATATGTCGAAATCATTTGTGTCCAATTTGCCTTCGATACCCTGGGCAAAATGATATGCAAGAATGCATTGAGGCATATAAAATATATGCACAGCATATTGCCGTCTATGTCTGTGTCCCACCAATTGGAGAGATTTCAAGGACCACCACCTCAGAACCTCAATGCACCTAATTGTGTCTTGCATGGATATGCATGAAAGAATGCTCCCAGGCCTAAGCATAGTGGTTATGTTTGTTTGTTCGCAACAAGGGATTCCCCACATGTGTGCATGTAACAGAACTTGTAAAAAAAGACACAATGTCCCTCCATTAGTTCGACATTCTGACGCGGTCAGTATCCTAGGGATTACGTGGCAGTACCGTATCCCCCAAGCTGGCAATGAATAAGTAGTATCTCCATATTTTCTTTCCCCAAATGTTCTAGCTAATAAGGAATAGATTTCCATTAGTTTGTTCTTTCCTAGTTAGTTTTCCTACATGATGTAACGATGGCTAGACCTAATGATTATGTCTTACAACCTAGTCGTCTTCTATTTAAGTGTAAACCCTAATAAATAAAGATCAAGCTGCATTATTATCAAATCTATAACTTTTTGGCGTCTTAGAGGTCACGGCTCCCTCGAAATAGCCCATATCCTTTTTCCTTTGTTCTTTTACTATTTGATTGCATCAAGTGGTATCAAAGCCAGGGTTCCTCTCTTTAACAAGAAATTGTTAAACCTAGAGGCCCGGTTTCCCTCAAAAGAAACCAAAAAAAAAAAATTGAGAAAATTTAAGACAGTCACCATAGGACGTTCCCGCAACAAGAGTAAGGCCTACCAGGATTTTTTAGTCGAAGCAAGGCTGGCTACACGTTCAGTCACGCAGAGAAGCCAGAAGCAAATCATGGAAGGACGTATGGGCAGCTTAAAGCAGTCGGTGCACTCCTTAACCGAGGTACACCAGTAGCTCATGGCCCGGATTACCTAAGTCTTCAAGATGCTGTCCACCCAAGGCAGGAACCGACATGAAGATGGGGAGAATTTGCAGGGGAGACAACATGCTGGAGAGGGAGAAGATTCCTAGGTGGGAGAAAGGTCTCACACCTTCGGCCACTGCCATGTCAAGCTTGACTTCCCCCGATTCAATGGGGAAGAAGATGTGACCAGCTGGGTTTGTAGGGCCGAGCAATTTTTCAGGTTCCAAGGAACCAAAAAAGAGGACAAGGCTACTTTGGCTTCTTTCCATCTAGAAGGAGAAGCCCAACTTTGGTTCCAAATACTGCTACGAGAAGGAAGGGAGATAGGCAGGCCAGAGTTCAAAGGAGTATTTGCTCGTTTTGGGCCTACCCAATTCTATGACCCCTTTGGAGAGTTAACCAAACTGCAACAAGAAGGAAGTATAAGGGATTACCAAGTCAAGTTCGAGTCCCTACTTTCAAAGATAGGAACTTTATCCCAGAATTAGCAAGTTAGCTGTTTTGTAAGCGGCCTAAAGGAGGAAATCAAGGCGGACGTCACTGCTGGACGACCCCTTACTCTCACTTCAACCATCGGCCTAGCAAGAGTCTATAAGGCCCGTAACATGGCTCTTGGAAAAAACGTTCCTTTAGAGACACAGAGACCACCCTTAACCCCCCGGAGCACCACAGGTCAGCCACCTCTTCCCATCAAGAGGTTAACACTGGAGGAACTTAAGGAGAGGCAAGAGAAGGGTCTATGTTTCAAGTGCAATGAGAAGTATGGTCCTAGGCATCGTTGCAAGAAGCTGTTCATGATTGAAGCATACTTGAGAGAAGATGAAGATGGGGACGGGATAACACAAGATGAAGAGGAGGACACCCCGGAGATTTCCTGGCATGCAATTACCAGTAAGGACCCAACAGAAACCATGAAGACTTATGGGAGGATTGGGCAATCAATTTTTCTAGTACTCATTGATTCGGGCAGCACTCATAATTTCATAAGTTTATCCCTTGCCCGCGTGTTAAAGTTACAACCTGCCGAGGAGGGAGGGATGGACGTGGTCATTAGCTCAGGGGAAAAGATACGCAGTCCAGGTAAATGTGTTCCAGTAGAATTGCAAAGCAGGATTTTTACAGTAGACTTCTATATTCTGCAATTGGAAGGTTGTGAAGTTGTGCTTGGCACTCAATGGTTACGGATTTTGGGGCCCATATGCTGGGATTTTGAGATGCTGGAGATGCAGTTTGTGGAATATGGAGACCGTAGTAATACATGGAATAAAGAATGGGACCGGCAGCTCAAGAGAGTTCCTGTCTCTCTATCCAGAAGGAGCCGAAAACATCAATGGGGCGCTGAAACAAAATGGGAAGGAGAGGGAAGAAGGGATGGAGCAAATGTTGGAAGGGCATGTCATGATTTTTGCAAAAACCAGGGAGCTGCCCCCACCACGCAGCCACGATCACCGCATCCATCCAGTCTTTCACATTAGCTTGCTGAAAAGGTACCTAGGCAGCAAGCATGTTGCCTGCCCGCATCTTCTGGAAGTGCTAGAAGACGGCAGAATAACTCCCACACCACAAGCAGTATTGGAGACTCAGATCAAGAACAAGAAACCAGAATTGTTGATCCATTGGCAAGGCCTTTCATCGGCAGAAGCTACGTGGGAAGAAGAAGACATGATCAAGGCTCAATTTCCTGAGTTCTTCCTTAAGGAAGTTGTTAGGGGAGAGGGATGATATGGTCAGAATTCTAAGGCTTACATGGCAGTACCGTAGCCCCCAAGCCGGCAATGAATAAGGAGTAGTATCTCCATATTTTCTTTTCCTAAATGTTCTAGCCAATAAAGAATAGATTTCCATTAGTTTGTTCTTTCCTAGTTAGTTTTCCTGTATGATGTAACAATGGCTAGACCTAATGGTTGTCTTATGACCTAACCGTCTTCTATTTAAGTGTAAACCCTAATGAATAAAGATCATGCTGAATTATTATCAAATCTAAGAACATTTTTAGTGTCTTGGAGGTCACGGCCCCCTCGAAGTAGCCCATATCCCTTTTTCTTTGTTCTTTTACTATTTGATTGCATCACATTCTTTGATGGGTACTTGTTGAACAACAGGTGTGTTGAATGCATATCTTACCACCTCCTCCATGCCATATGTCCCATGCTTCATGCACTTTGAAGGTTCCAATGAATTAGACCTTACCATCCCTTCAATAATAAATCAAGTACATATCTTGAAAGAACGAAAATAGTTCAATAGTCATATTAAAATATGGAGGACAGGCACCTAAATGTCTTAGCATTTCCATATGGGTTCAGAAAACCAATAAAAGTATGTAAAAACTGACTACCCTGGTCTCTGACTATCCTGGTAATTTCAGTTCATAAATTGAAGAGCATGACGCAGCCTTGAAAAAGAACCTCCTACACAGAATCAAGCTGTAAAATATTTTGCAACTACTCCAAAGGAGGGGACAATACCTGACCCTTCTTGGATATTACACAGCGAGAATCACCAGCATTTGCAACAACAAGTTTATTGTTTCGGATAATTGCCACACAAGCTGTGCTTCCAGAATTTGGTCCATGAAAATCAGAGTGGGGCCCCTAGTTTGCAACATAAACAGCCATAGCAGATAATGAGCCTTTACAACATTTTTATAAATATTGCAATTGGGGGGGGGGGGGGCTCATCAATGCACCCATTCCCATTGGATCTTCATGTTTGATAATAAATCTCTATCATTGTTCTTCTTCTTCTTCTTCTTCCTTTTATTTCTTTTTTTCTTTTTTCTTTATTTATTTTTTTATTTTTTTTTCCCTCTTCTCATTTGTGAATTATCAGGCAAATATATGAAAACAATAGTTGATAGAGGGATCCACAAGAAACAGAAAATGATTAAAAAACGCATGCAATAATCTCTTCAACTTACGCACCAGAAGCTCTTCAGTGACACACGAGCTGCCATTCCTTTCAAACCAAAGGCTCTAACTAACTGTTGCAAATATTAGCCAACGAGCATGAAACTGAAACTAGACAGCACTGAACCTAAGCTTATTACTATTTTTTTTCAGCTAAACTAATTGCTACTGGACTATCCAAACATGACCAAAAACCTTATTCATTAAAAGTCAAGTATCTTAACCAATATGTCAAAACCATCAACAATTTTTATTTGACAAATACAAGATGCTTACTGTTGTACTTGAGTGTAGATTGAAATATTAACAACAAAGGGAAGAAAAGGATATTCATTTAAACAATCAACCAGAGTTATTTTGCATGTTGGCAAAAGAGAAAAACATTTACAACTTCAGCCAGTAACTTCAACACTCATAAATGTTTTAGAAGCAGTAATCTGTATATTTCTTGTTGAATTATGCTTTCCAACTAGTATACTGTTATCTTCAAGCATATTTTAACTTCCTCAAAAACTTTTGACGTTCAGAAGCTTGAATATATGACTAAAATATTCATACCAACACCAAAAATAAAAATAAACAATAAATAAAAATAAAAAAATAAAAAACAGACATATCACATATGGCTCAACCAAGAAGATAATACATTTTTCATATTACCAATACATAAAGTCAAGCACCAGAAAAACTTACGTCAAAACTTCCATTTCTAAAAACCTACCTTACATCAAAGTTAGAAATAGATTTGCATTACGGTTCACAAATACGACCAAATAAGGTTTTTTATCCAATGAACCATGCGATAAACTTTAAATAGGCACATGTGACTTATTATGCAAGTATGTACGCCCAATATTTCAAATAAGAATAAAAAAGAATTTGGGAAAATATCCTAGCTTCAATTCATAAACACATAAAAGAGCCTGTGACAAATGTAACAGTCATGGGCATTAAAGCTCATAGCCATAGCCACACAGGGTTTCAAAGGAACATGACTTTAATAAAAGGCGAAATGCTATTCAGATATCTGAACATTTCTGAAATGCATATGCGATGGTAGTGATCGGTAAAGCAAAAGGCAGAATTACTGTGCCAGCGCTTCAATTTTTTAATTTTTTTTGGTAAGTAGTATGAGCATTACATGCAAAAAAAATAAAAAAGAAGAAAAAACCGATTTGTTATTATTACCTCTTCATAAGGCCAATCATCAACATGGTCATTGACTTCACTACCCTTAGGAGACCATATCAACCCTTCTATCATACCAGAGAACTTGTCCATTTTATCCCCCAATCTCGCTAATTCTCTCCATCCTCTTTGTCCACACATCATCTCATCCATTCTGCATTAATCGGAAGCATGGAAATAAAAGAGTGAGCAAATATTCACCAGAGAAACCCATAAGCATAAAAATTATCATTGCATGGAACATGACCATGGCGCTAAGATCTATAATACTTTTCCTTTCCTCATATTTGATTAGTCTTTTTCATATTAAGGATGCTGCTTAAATATTTTATTAGCTCAAAAATATATGTCCAATGGAAAATAATAGAATAATGCTATATACTCCACTACTATTCCACTACACTGACGAGGCATTGTCAATCTACCCTTAGATCAGCCATTGTTAAAAGCAAAAAAAAAAAAATTACATAGTGAGATAGTAGTGTGGTATATAGCATTACTCGATATATATATATATATATATATATATATTGAACAATCAAAGAACAATGGCTGATGATGATATATTTATGAGCATTGAAGCTATTTAAACGATGTAGTAATAGAAAGAGCCGGGCTCCAGATTCCTGAGCTGTTCATAACACCTTATAGGTAAAAAAGAAACTTTCCCTGCTACCCTGTGCTTGGTCTATGATTACGTTAGAGGCATCTGCCAATAAAAATAAATTGAACTGGTGTAAGATGCCATGGTGCTTTGGGGGAGATTTAAATGTGGTTAGGTTTCCTAGTGAGAGATCGGATGATTCTTGATTTTCTGCAGCTATGGAGGAGTTTTCGGAGTTCATTTTTGTGCAGAGATTGGTGGATCTACCTCTCCAAGGAGGTCAGTTTACTTGGTCCAATAGTCAGGAAGATCAAGTACGGTATAAAATTGATAGATTCCTATTATCTCCAGAGTGGGAAGAACATTTCCCTGAGGTGACACAGAGGCAACTGCCTAGAATTTTATCAAATCATTTTCTTATACTATTGGATTGTGGGACGCATAGAGAAGGGAGCAGATATTTTAAATTTGAAAACATGTGACTGAAATTTGAAGGTTTTGTGGAACAAGTAAACCTTTGGTGGGCGTCTTATGAGTTTCATGGCCTGCCTAGTTATGTTTTGGCAAACAAGTTGAAAGCCTTAAAGGTGAATTTGAAGAATGGAATGAGAAGGTGTTCGGTGATGTGGGGAAGAAAATTAAGTTATTGGAGGGTATTCGTGATTTGGATTGTATTGATGAGGGTCGGGGATTAGTGGAGGAGGAACGGATGAGGAAGACAGATATGACTAAGGAGTTGGAAAATACACTTTTTTTTAGGAGGTAAATTGGAAACAGAAATCTCGTGCTTTGTGGCTAAAGGAAGGGGACAATAATACGAAATTCTTTCATAGGATGGCCAATTCGCATCGTAGATACAATCACATGGAATCTTTGAGGATAAATAGGGCTATGTCTAATAATTCCTTAGAGATAAAGGAGCATATAATACACTATTATAACAAACTGTACACCGAGCAAAGTACTTGGAGGCCCAAGGTGGATGGGCTTTCTTTTTCATCATTGATGCGGAGGAAGGTATTTGGTTAGAACGAGAGTTTGAGGAATAGGAGGTGTGGGAGGTGGTGCTAAACTTGAATGCTGATAAAGTGTCGGGACTGGATGGGTTCACAATAGCTTTTTGCCAAAAGTGTTGGGATGTTTTGAAACAAGATATTATGGCTGTGTTTTCAAAATTCCATAATCGACGCCAGTTTGAGAAGAGTTTTAACGCAACATATGTTTCTCTAATTCCAAAGAAGACAAAAGTTGTAGATGTAAAGGATTTCAGGCCGATTAGTCCAGTGGGAAGGGTCTATAAACTCATTTCCAAGGTACTTGCTAACAGGTTTAAAATCAATATTGGGCAAGATTATTTCCAATTCTCAGAATGCTTTCATTGGAGGTCGGCAAATTTTGGATTCAGTTATCATAGCTAATGAATGTTTGGATTGTCGAATTAGGTCGAGGGAGGCTGGATTGTTGTGCAAATTGGACTTGGTGAAAGCTTATGATCATGTTAATTGGGATTTCTTGCTTTACATGCTTCAACGATATGGTTTTGGGGAGAAGTGGAGGGATTGAATAGAATTTTGTATATCTACGATAAGATTTTCTATCTTGGTGAATGGCACTCCATCTGGTTTTTTTACGAATTCTCATGGACTAAGGCAGGGGGGTCCGCTTTCTCCTTTATTGTTTGTGGTGGTTATGGAGGAGTTAAGCTGAATGTTGAATGCGACGATGAACCAGGGATTATTGACAGGTTTTCCGTGGGATCCAGGGATAATGAAGAATTAGTGGTGAATCATCTATTGTTTGCGGATGACACTTTAATTTTTGGTGGTGCGCAGGCAAAACATGTTCGAAATTTGCGGTGTATTTTCTTGTGTTTTGAGGCCGCATCAGGGTTGGGGATCAATTTAGGAAAATCAGAACTTGTTCCCATAGGCGAGGTGGAAAATGTGGAAAATGTTGATAATTTGGCTCATATCCTTGGGTGTCGAGTTGCGTCTCTATCGATGACTTATTTGAGTTTGCCATTGGGAGCGTCCTTTAAAGCTACTTCTATTTGGAATGGAGTCATTGAGAAAGTGGAACGTCGATTAGCTAGTTGGAAGAAATTATATTTGTTTAAGGGCGGTCGGTTGACTCTAATTAAAAGTACTCTCTCCAACATTTCAACGTATTATTTGTCTTTGTTCCCCATTCCTGTGAGCGTGGGTTAGAGACTACAACGGGATTTCTTATAGAATGGCATTGGGGATGAGGTAAAATTTCATTTAGTAAACTGGCACACAATTTGTACTCCAATTAAGGAAGGTGGTTTGGGAGTTCGAAATTTGATTTAATTTAATCGAGCTTTATTAGGGAAGTGGTTGTGGAGATTTACTAAGGAGCAGGAGGCTTTATGGTGATTGGTGATTGAAGTTAAGTATGGGAGTTTGAGGGGTGGATGGTGTTCATCAGAGGTTGTGGGGTCTTATGGTGCGAGTGTCTGGAAATATATTCGAAGGGGGTGCGATAATTTTTATAAGTTTGTGCCCTTGGAGGTGGGGATGGGTATAATGTACGGTTTTGGTATGATCTTTGGTGTGGAGATAGGCCGCTGAATATTTGTTATCCAGTTTTGTTCAATATTGCTCAATTTAAAGACTCCTGGGTGGTAGATAATTTGTATGTGCTAGATGGAGTTGCACATTGGAATGTTGTCTTTGCGCGACTCGCACAAGATTGGAAGGTGGAGATGGTCCTTTCCTTATGTGAGCGATTGTATTCTCATCGGATTCTGCATGGAGCGATTGACAGGTTAGTTTGGAGTCTCTCTAAGAGGGGGCATTTTGAAGTGAAGTCATTCTATAAAGCCTTAGGTAGTCAAGAGGTTTTTTCTTTTTCTTGGAAGAGTATTTGGCATGTTAAGGCTCCATTGCGGGTGTCATTTTTTGTGTGGACAGCAGTCTTAGGAAAGATCTTGATGCATGACAATCTGCGTAGGCGTCATATAGTGGTGGTTGAGTGGTGTTGTATGTGCAAGAAGAGTGAGGAATCCATTGACCACCTCTTACTTCACTGTGATGTTCCACGGGATATATAAAGCTTTTTTTATAGTTTGATTGGGGTGGAGTGGGTCATGCCGCGACGGGTGCTGGATTTGTTGAGTAGTTGGGGCAATTCGTTGGGTCGTGGTCAAGTTATGCAAATTTGGAAGCAAGTTCCCTTATGTGTCATGTGGGGTCTTTGACATGAGAAGAATGCTCGGCATGTTGAAGATGTAAAAATGATGGTGTTGGAGTTGCGTCAAAACGTGCTTAATAGTTTATTTGTATGGGTCTCAGCTCATCATAGCTTGAGTCGTGTTATGTTTGCAGAGTTTTTAATTTCTTGCTCTTCTGTTTCCTCTTTTTAGAGGCACTTTTGTATACTTCCTGTGTACTAGGGTTGCGCTCATCTGTGCTTTTTAATGATATGACATTATTTGTCAAAAAAAAAATGAGCACTAGAAATGAAGTTACCTTAGAAAAGCTTTCTGTACAGAAGAGCCTAAATCACCAGCAACATGCGCTTCATGCTTGAGCATCTGTTGATGAAGATACTTGGCACAGAACTTAGAAACTACTTTACCTGAAATAAATGGATGTCACTATGAACAACTGATGCATCCATGGAAGAAAAGACAGGTTGCTGCAATTTTCTTTTTTATAAGTAGGTTGCTGCAATTTTCAATTTGGACATTTTAAAGCTTTTCTTGTGTGGAGCTTATGTACAACATCGGTTTGAGATTGGCCTAATATGATTTTTACGATCAAGTTTAAATTGCTTTTAATTTGAATAACTAAGTTATGAGTTATGGACATTTTGTTTTTTGTACAAAAGACCTGCAATCTTCTGTAAGTCCTGAGAGTTAGGAGTCCTAATATGCTTCATTGTACTCTTAGAAAGTAAAGGAACATTGAGTTTGGAGTGTTGAGGCAAGATTGCCAGCATGTAATCTTCTTTTTCTTCTTCTTCTTCACTTTGCACTGGTACTACTCAACCCCTGAACAACCATGAACTTTTTCTCTTTTCCTTCTCCTTTTACAACCCCAAATCAAATCCTTTATCCTATACGCTTTGGAACCTTATAAACCTAAAAGTTTACAATCTTCTAATCGCAAATAGTCCCTTTAAACAACCTTAAAAGCATAACCTTTTACTGCTGCTAGAAAATTCTCCCAAGTTGCTTTCCTAGTTTCTACCTTCTTTCATCCATCAAAATTCACTCTTTCAAACCATAGTTCACTCTACAAACACTAATCATTTCTACCAAAATCCTAGACTATAGATCATTCTCCAAACCCTAACCCCAAACACACACAGAAAGGTTCCCTTAGTACATCAAAGGCCAGAAATTATCAACCTAATGAGAAAAGAAATAAAGGAAGAGTGAAGAACTAATTTGTAACCTTCCTTCCTTCCTCCCGAAGAGAGAGAGAGAGAGAGAGAGAGAGAGAGAGGGAGGTGATAGACAGACACGCAAACAGAGAGACATAAAAAGAGGAACATAGGAAAGTTTAGTAACTAAGAGAAGGTTGATAACTACACAACTCGAATAGATATGCAAATATTTTCCAGAAATTTGGACATTTAGCCAGATCAACCTTGGGCAACATATAGAAATACATGCTGGCCACATCTTTCTATATATGCCCATTTGACTAAAAGTGACATATGGCATACTAAGATTTGATATTGAAGCCCAGAAAGCACTACGAAGACATCCAAAACATGGCATTGTACCAAATCTCAGGCTCTTGCATTCAAATATCTAAAAAGGGTTATAGACAAGTGAGTAATTACTGAAGATGTTTCTTAGCTTCTTGTGCATGTTTGCAAATATTTTATGCAAACATGCACAAGAAGCACGCAACTGTCAAACCCAAAACAAGATGATTTAAGAGTTCCATTTTGATGCCTACAGCCCTATGACTAAAGAGTACAATTACAACATTTATAGTAATCTACTTCTCATCAGGGTTCCATGATGAACTTTATAGGCTTATGTAGAAAAAAAGGTAACTGGAAAGAGGTAATTGCCTTCAAGATACAGTGACTAGAAACAGGTAGGAGCAAGGTTTAGATCCAGATGACTAACAAGAAAAGAATCTAAGCTAACTACCAGTTTGAATCCTTTTCCCAATTTATCTTCAATTCTGGGAGAGAAACAAAAAATTGCCCTTATCTTTTATCAATAATAAACTTATTATATAACAACAGAAAATACACAGAGATAACACAAAGGTCACCAGATATTACAATCTAAACGTCAAAATTGACCAACCACTCTTAAAGGTGGGGATGTGCATCTTGTGTAAAAATAAATAAATAAAAAAAGTGAAATTTGCATTGTTAACCCAGCCTTAGCATTGGTGTGCTTAAAAAATGTTATATGTTGATTTAGATTCAGCCTCTCTTAAAGATGGGTTGCGCATGTTGTGTGAAAAGACAGTTTGAAAGGATCAAATAACTAAAAAACTCTTGTAAACCAAGTTGCAACGAGATCTAATTTCAGAAAGATGCAAACAGCAGCCAACAAGGAACAGCAATTTCAATTCAAAAAACAAGTTCAGTTGGAAGATGTGTCAGATAGAATAGGAAGAAAATATGAAAAACAAAGAAAAAAAAATTATAAAAGTCAAACTCTTACCCCCATGGCCGTCATAAACACCAAAGAAAGAGGTGGAACTGTCCAAATCTGGATAAGCTGCATGCTGTAACAAAAAGACAGTAAATTTAGCATACAATCAGCAAGATAGCATAATCTACAGATGATCATGAAGATTACATGTCCAGCAAATAGACCAATTCAAACGACAACCATATCTCTCTTATCCATGTAGCATGATACCTTTTGAAGATAAGCCATCTCGGGGCAAAATACATGAGTCATCTGAACATTTGGATGTTCATCATACAAAAGAAACCATTTTTTGTTATTTTCCATGCATTAGAAATTCCAAAATTAACATTTTTGTCCTGTTTTGGCAAATTATACAGTCGATTTCGGCAAGTTTACTGAGTCCCTGGAATCCGAACAAAATTAATGACATTTAAGAAAGTATTCAATGTGTTTCCATGAGGCCCATTCAGAAAGATATAATATGTTTCGTTATTTCCTTCTTGGCTTGATTAGATTTCAACTTAAGACCTACACAATACCAACCCACCTTCTTACAGCCAAGGGCAAAGGATATATTTACAATCATGGCACATCAAATTACATATAAGTAGGAATACAAACCTAATTCCTATTCTTTTTACTCGTTTCTTCCATTATTTTCAAAAAATTTGAACTGTTAGTGTTCAATGCAATGTTTTAATATGATTTTTCAGTTATTTTTAATGGGTAAGATTAAGCTTTATTAACTAAACAGAAGTAAGATACACATAGAGAGAGTGAAGCAGGGGCGAAATTATGAATTTAACTTGACAGGCCCAACTGCATTGAACTTTTTTAGGGGTCAAAGTAAAAAAAAGAAAAAAAAAGAAAAAGAAAAAGAAAAAAAAGGACCTAAAATAGAATACCTCCATGTGAATCTTAATTGGCAAGTTCTCCATGGATAATGCTGCTTATTGTACAGAGTTATAGTTCTTTATAGGAGTTTCACTCTTTGATAGTTTAGTTAGGTTTCTCAACATAAACACAATGGCAATATGTTAAAATAATTCTATTGTGTAAGAGCATTATTACTTTGTTCAGTCTTTTAGACATGCTCTTAGTCAATTTTTTTTTTTTTTTTTTTGATAAGTAGACATGCTCTTAGTCATGATACACTGTCATTCAATACGTCAACTGATTTTGGTTCATGATCACATTATCTTTTCACTTCCACATATTGTAAGAGCATTATTGCTTTGTTCGGTCATTTAGACATGCTCTTAGTCATAATACACTGTCATTCAATACATACACTGATTTTGGTTCATGATCAGATTATCTTTTCACTTCCACGTATTGTCATCAAATCCAATCAGGTATATGCTACAAATAGTTATTTATAACATTTCTCAATCCAGGCGAATGAAAAGTCATACCAAGAAGATATTGAACACTAGTTAGTAAATTAAGAATCTAAAACCGATTTCACTCAAGTGATAAAAGGGTTAGGGGTGTCCAGGTCCAAGTTCAATTAACCCAAGAAAGAAAATGCCAACCAATGCTATAATAAGAAGCAGTGGGCATAATGATTACATATTGACAGAAAATTCTGAGGATACAAAATGCAAACGTGTGAAACCAAAACAATTTGAAACAATAAGAATACACAGACTACTCACAGCATCTTCCATGGTTGCACGCCACCCTTGCATTGATGACAACCCATATCTAAGTCTGTCATTCTCACCATCTTCTGATACTTTTTCAGTTTTGGGGGCACTGAGATATATCCCCATTTCTATCTGGAACAGTACTAATACCATCAAAAACAGAAACTATTGCACAACATAGCTGAGATATATTCCCATTTCTAAGCGAAAGCATAAGAGTACCATCAACAACAAGGATCACCATCAACACAAGCACATTATACACGTATAAATAAATAAATATATAAGCACAGATGTACCATGCATATATACATATGTATACACAAGCGCTATACGACAGAGGAGATTTTCAGGTGATTTTTTATGCAACCAAAGAAATAGATGAACAAATGACACATTTCCTTATAAGAGGTTTCCCTCACTACACCAAATCAATCACACCATCTGATCAATATAATTCCAAATAAATTCTTTCAATCACCAAAAAATAAAAAAGAGCAATTACAAATCAGAGAAATGGAAATTTCCATAAACAATCACTACACCCTTGCTAATCCAAGAGTTTAGATATTGAAAATTCTTGATTTCTGTTTGATTTTCCTACGTTTTCTCAGCAACCAAACAGACCATCTAACCAAAAATAAACAATTAAAATTTAAAAAGAAGAAATTTCTGCCGATCAAACAGCAAAGTAATTCAGATCAATTTCTAAGCGAAAGCATAAGAGTACCATCAACGACAAGAATCACCAACACAATCGCATTATACACGTACCGTGCTTACATTCATATGCATACACAAGTGCTATACCACAGAGGAGATTTTCAGGTGATTTTTTATGTAACAAAAGAAACAAATGAAGAAATGTCAACATTTCCTTACAAGAGGTTTCCCCTCACTACACCAAATCAATCACACCATCTAACCAATATACTTCCGCATAAATTCTTTCAATCACAAAACAAAAAAGAAATAGAGCAATTACAAATCAGAAAATGGTAAGTGCCATAACCAATCACTACAGCCTTACTAATCCAAGAGTATAGAAATTGATAATTCTAAATTTCTGTTCGATCTTCCTACGTTTTCTCGGCCACCAAACAGACCGTCTAACCAAAAATAAACAATTAAAATTTGAAAGAAAAAAGTTCCGTCGATCAATGAGCAAAGTAATTCAGCTCAATTTCCATAAGAGTAGAGTTAAATTGAATCACGAAATTAAAACAAAAATAAATGAATTAAAGGCCTCTAGGGTTTGCGACACACACTCTCTCTGCAGGCTCAGCGTCCGTACACTGATTTCAGAGAAGCGAGTGAAAAATAGAGAACCGCTGGCCTTTTGATCATTTGCTTCCTTTTTGTTGGAAATGGTAGTTTTCCGCTTTGGACTTTCAACTTTCGAGTAAAAATCCAGGGGCGGGGGCCTGGGCACGCGCCATGCACGTGCGCAACTTCTTTTTGTTGACTTTCCCTTCGAGTCCGAGCGACTGAATTAGCACGCCCCCTGTATTTTGTGAAGGGGAAATGATAGGCAGGGGACACTCATCCGTCCCCTGTCCTACATATAATAATAAAATAATATATTATATAAACAAAAAGTGAAAAGCCTAGATTGCTGAGGATTTTTTTTTTTTTTTTTTTTTTTTTTTTATCTTTTTTGTATTTTTTTTTTAAATTACGATTAGATGAAAATCTAATTGCTATTCTTTTTAAATTCAATAATAATTTTAAGAATTATATTAATTTCGAAAAAAAAAAATTACAAATTAAAAAATAGTCACATTATTCATTTTATAAACGAATTACGTACAATTCATACAAAGAGAGAGTATAAATACAATGGCCATGATAATCTAGATTTGTCATGGTTTCTAATATTAGATTTGATGCTTTATCTCAACGCCCCAAATATAATGGCCATGAATTCAGGAAGCTCCGACACGTATATTTTTCAACG
The DNA here is from genome assembly GCF_958979055.1 of Alnus glutinosa. NCBI lineage: Eukaryota > Viridiplantae > Streptophyta > Magnoliopsida > Fagales > Betulaceae > Alnus > Alnus glutinosa. Next base: position 29,170,345 of record NC_084888.1, read on the forward strand.
AGTACAATAGAAACATAACCGGATGATGTCGTAATAAAAATTAAATTTTACAACAAAACTTGTAAAACATAAATATATTAAGTGCTAATTATTACTATTACGAGATCTAATTATATAATAATAATATAAAAATTTACCGAATAGAATTACTCTTTTCTCAACCCAATACATCATCCAAAACTTATCTCTTCTACTACAGGACAACAACGATTAGAGTTTGGACGATTTGGTCCTTCACATAAACTTGACTCAAAACTAAAGTTTTTCAAAGAGGATAAAGCTAATATCACTGTAAAATGAATCTAAGCTACGCCTTCACAATTGCAACTCAGTTGTTGATTTTGCTGCCAGTACACTGTTAGGCACATTTTGAGTGAAAAAAAAAAGGGGGGGAGGGGGGGGGGGCTTTTTAAGCTGTTTTTTAAAAGTACATTTTGGCCTTTCTGGAGTAAAAAAGTTGAAAAAAAAAATAAAAAAAATTAACATTTTAACTGAATAGACAAACTTTTTGTTTAACACAATTTTATAAGTACTGGAATTACTTTTTAATCTTTTAAGAGCACTTTCAATGGCTTATGTATTTTTTAATCTAGAATAGCTAATCAATCTAAAACAGCTAATCAAAATCCATCCATTTTATTTAGTTTAACTAATGAGTTTTAAAATGCACTATACATCCGATTATCTATTCTTAACTCTATATTATTTTTCATTAATTATTTTCATTATAATATTTTTTTTCCACGTGGGTCCCGCTTGATAACTCCACTACTTTACACACATTCCCTTAGAACACTTACAATGACTTATGTATTTTTCAATCTAGAATAGTTAATCAAAATCCATTTTATCTAGTTTAGCTAATGAGTTTTAAAATGCACTATACATCCGATTATCTTTTCTTAACTCTATATATATATTTTTTTTCATTATAGTATTTTTTTTCCACGTGGGTCCCACTTAATAACTCCACTACTTTACAAATTTTCCCTTAGATCTCCACTATAAAGGAAGAAAAAAAGAAAAAGAAAAAAGGGAAGAACGTGGAGTGGTAGAGGGAAAAAAGAAAAAAAAAAAAAACAAAGCAGAAAAGGTGGAGATAAAGAATAAAATAAAAAAATAGATAAGTGAATAGTATAACTCTACTGGTAGAGTTGCACTATTTATGGAATTAAGAAAAATCTATTATGAAGTTAGAATACATAAGCCGATGGGGTCTCTTTTAGCACTTTTGTTATCTATTCTAGCTTAAAGTTGCAAATAAATAATCCATTGGGAGTACTATAACACAATCTTAAACATGCTCTTTATGGGCCATACAAAGAGATTCAACTCTTTGACATTGCTTTCAATTGCATAGCCAATCCAACGATTCAAAAGAGCACAATACCATTCATCAGCGGTCATTGTAAACTCAACTTTTTGTATACTTAGCTATTGCCTTGAGCAGCTTAGGGTGCGTTTGGAATTGCGATTTCGTAAACAAAAAAAATACGATTTTAAATCAAATTGGATAAAATTAATTGTTTAAGAATTGTGTTTTTAAAAAATTGCAATTTGAAAACGCTACAAACTGTTTTTTCAAATCACTGGCAAGGGAGTATTTTTTAAAAACGCAGAATTTTATAGGCTAACCTGCGATTTTAAAAAGCCAAACTGCGATTTTATCAAACGCTTAACTACATTTTAAAAAATTACTTTTTGAAATCACATATTTTAAAATCGCACATTTTAAAATCGCTATTTGTAAATAGGACTTTTTGAAATCACAAACCCAAACGGGCCTTTAGTAAAGTTATCTCCCTTAAATAATTGAACTTCTCTATCTTTCTTTATGTTTCTCGCTCTTGCTCTTTATCTCCCCTAAATATTGTACAAATCTAGCCAAACCAACTTTTGGATATTATCCTATAAATATCATACAATGCTAAAAATTACATTTTTATCATACAACTATCTCACAATGCTAATTGGCAATTTCAAATAACTGTTGAATTAGTCATTGTTAAAAAAAAAACAAAAAAATATCTTGTTCTCTCCACAATGCTTAAAACTATATTTTTATCCTACAATTATTCTACAATATTAACGTGACAGTCCCAAATAACTGTTAGGATCAGTCACTGTTAAAAAAAAAATATAAAAATTGATTAAAATTGTCACATCAATATTATGAGATAAAAATGAAATATATAACATTACACTTTGTTTTTTACTTGAATAATGTTATATACCACAATTTTGTCTCACGTCTATGTCACAATGCTAATATAGTAATCCCAATCATTTCTTAATTTTTCTTTCTAATAATAACTATCAAAAAGTTGTTAGAACTTTGCATGTGTCTTTGACTCCAACACCCACTATTCTGTTTATCACGGGCTTTCTAATTAAAGCCCACCCCCCAATTAAGAGGGATGGGCTGGACTAGCACAGTTTTAGTCCACCACATTCGTGATCAAATATTCTAATTTTAACACCTCCTGTTAAAGGCGTGAAAGAAAGAAAAAATTAAAAAAAGTAAAAAAAGCTGCATTGTTGGTTGCATGTGAATTTAAAAAGCTTATTTAGAAAAATGGTAAATATCTAATAAATTCTTGAGTTGGAGCTCCATTTGAATTCGATCCCTCACTTTTTGAAAATCAGTATTCGGTGCTTAACTTTTTCGAGAATTTGAAATAGGTCATTCCGTGATTTTTCCGTCCATTTTCGCAACTACCGTTAGTGCCATGTCAGCATTTTCGCCACATCATATTAAAATATTATTTTTTTTTATTATATTATCAAATTAAAAAATTTATTTTGTATTATTATTATTTTAAAAAAAAGAAATTAAAAATGAAGGGGTTTGGCGGTGGCCGCCTGGCCACCCCCAGTCGTGAAACCACCCACATCATGGCCTCCGATCTCCCACCACCAAACTCCAAATCGAATCCCAAATAATCAATATCAGCCTCCGACATTTGCTGTCCTCCAATACCACCTCCGGCCAAAGTTGAGGACGACGAAAATAACATGTCCAGCGAATCACTACCAGAGCTTTGAACCAGTCTCATTCTTAGAACCAAAATACACACCGGGCATCCCAAAATCCCTCATTTTGGAATTGAATCCCGAATTCACTCCCATAAAATCGTCATTACTTGAGCTAAAACCATTCGAGGGGAATGCGATTGAGATGGATTTTGATGCATTCTGGAAAAAACCACCACCCGATTGTTTCAATCCAAAATCAACCAAAGAACCAAATGGGTCTTTGTTAGAGTTTATCCCAACCCCACCTCCACTACCCACACCTCAAATAGATGGACCTCCAAGATTTGGACCCTTGTCGACGATTCTGATACCGGTGGTTGAACCGGATGAATTCCGTCCCTTCATACGAAAAAAAGGGCTTGCTTGCTTCAATTACCGTTCAGAGCCATCCAAGAGCGTACCAGAATCAAACATTTTGTGTGCCTCGAGACCCAAATCGAAGTCAAAGTTGGATTTGGACTTACCGTAATTCGAATTCATGGTTTTTGATTTTATCACTATTTAGATCTGAGTGTAATGAAATTATATTTTAGTTTGTGCTCAAATCTGGCTATCGAGAAGCGTATAGATCTAAGTGTAATGCAATTATATTTTAGTTTGTGCTCAGATCTGGCGCTATCAAGAAGCGTACCTGAGAGATCGCAAAAAGCAGAGCTTGTAGATCACAGAGAGAGCAAGAGAGAGAGAAACATAGGGTAATGGTTGGTAGTTCCTGAAACGAAGAAGCCTTGCTTGGATTGACCAGGCCTGGGGGTGGCCTGGGAGCCACCCCCTCCCACGGTGGTAGCCACCTCCAAACCCCATCATTTTTTTTAAAAAAATAATAATAATACAAAATAATTTTTTAAATTGATAATATAAAAAAAAAATTAATATTTTAATATGATGTGACGAAAATGTTGACGTGACACTAACGGTGGTTGCGAAAATGAACCGAAAAATTACGGAAGGACATATTTCAAATTCGCGAAAAAGTTAAGCACCGAATACTAATTTTCAAAAAGTGAGGGATCGAATTCAAATGACGCTCTGACTCAGGGATTTATTAGACATTTACCCTTAGAAAAATGATAAAAATAAATAAAATAAATAAAAAGCTTGTTTGGAATTACATTGAAAAATGGAACTTTTATTTTTAGAAATAGCTTGAAAACAAAAGCCTCATTTTTAAGGTTTTTTCAAAACGTAATTTTTGAGCTTTTTTAGAGCAAAATAATCAATAAAAGTCTTTTTTAATATTTTACCAAACCGACTCATTTTTGTTTAAGACTACTTTTTATGTACTAATTTACCCCAAAAAAAAAAAAAAAACTTTTATGTACTAAAAGTATTTTTTAAGCTTTTAATTCAATCACAAACAAGCCCTAAAAATTCGCTTCTCTCTAAACACGCTTTTAGACCCGAATGTCGGACGCAGTTCTGGTTTAATGAAATTTAGCGACAGCTGAAATACCCGGTCTTGAATAAATGTATATAGTATTAATGGAAGCTCATTTTGTGCTTGCAGTGGAGTTTGACATTAATAGTGGTTGGTTACCTTGCAATGAATTGGTAACCGGCTTGAATATAAGATGGGTGTTCAAAAACCTCTTCAACTATAGGATTTGGTTAAAGATTTCAATAACTTATTGAATATTATGCTCCGTTTGTTTCGGCGTAAAATTATTTTCAGAAAATGCTTTCGGTATTTTACAGTGTTTGGTAGGGGCGAAAATAACGGTCAACAAAAATCATTTTCGGTTTGACCGTAAAACCCTCTTTAATTTTTGGAAAACGATTTACGGTTTTTAAAACCGTAAATCGTTTTCCAAAATTATATTATTCGTCCTTACACGCACGTTTGATATCTGACTGTCCGAATCCGACAATAGTCGGTCGTTCGAAAATAGGCAGCACCGGAATTCGGCATCATCAAGTCACTGGAATAATGCCGGCGTCGGAATCCGACCACCGGAATACTGCCGGCTGCCGGAATCCGGCGACATCCGGTAATTGCGCCGAATGCCGGCGGAATCCGGCCATGGACAGAAACCGGCTGGAATCTGGCCTGATCTGACCGGATCTGGCCACTGATCCGACCGGATCTGACCGGATCCGGACACTGACCCGGCCGGATCTGGCCAAAATGGCCGGGATCCGGCCAGATCTGACCGGATCCGGACACTGACCCGGCCGGATCTGGCCAAATGGCCGGGATCCGGCCGGATATGACCGGATCCGGACACTGACCCTGCCGGATCTGGCCAAAATGGCCGGAATCCGGCCGGATATGACCGGATCTGGACACTGATCCGGCCGGATCTGGCCTGATCTGACCGGGCCCGGAGGTTTCCCGCCAGAATCTGGCAATTTTGGCCGGATCTGGCCACTGATCCTGCCGAGATCCGGCCAAAATGACCGGATTCGGCCGGATCTGACCGGGCCCGGAGGTTTCCCGCCGGAATCCGGCAATTTTGGCCGGATCCGGCCAAACATGTTCGCCGGATTCCGGCGACAGTTGCATTTTCACTTTTTGTAATTTTTTCGTGCGAACCAAACGCCGAAAAATATTTCCGAGAAAATAATTTCTTTTGAAATTGATTTCGTCGAAAATATTTTACGACGGAAACTATTTTACGCCGAAACAAATGGAGCATTATATTGAATATTATGCTCCGTTTGTTTCGGCGTAAAATAATTTCTGAAAAATAATTTTGGCATTTTACGGTGTTTGGTAGGGGCGAAAATAATGGTCAACAAAAATCATTTTTGGTTTAACCGTAAAACCTTCTTTAATTTTTGGAAAACGATTTACGGTTTACCTTCTTTAATTTTTGGAAAACGATTTACAGTTTTAAAAACCGTAAATCGTTTTCCGAAATTAAACTCTTCGTCTTTACATGCATGTTTGATATTTGACTGCAAGAATCCGACAATAGTCGGTCGTCGGAATCCAAGCGGCACCGGAATCTGGCAACATCCGACCACCGGAAAAATGCCGGCGCCGGAATCCGGCGACATCCGGCCACGGTCGCCGAATGCCGGTGGACCAGATTCCGGCCGAAATCCGGCCATGGTCAGAAGCCGGCTGGATTTGGATGGATCCGGCGACAGTTGCATTTTCTCTTTTTGTAATTTTTTCGTGTGAACCAAACGCCAAAAAATATTTTCGAGAAAATTAATTTTTTTGAAAATGATTTCGTCGAAAATATTTTACGACGAAACTATTTTACATCGAAACAAACGGAGCATTAAATGATGTCCAAATCCAAAATTCAATAACCGATTAATTCTCTCTCTCTTTCTACATATATATATATATATATATATATTATAAAGCTTCAGCTATTTTGATGTACGCGTCTACAAACAGTGGTTGTTTAAAAGAATTGCAAGCAAATCATGGCATGGCAGGAGCTTGTTCAAAATTCTATATATAGCATATATATATTAGTAATTATTTTAACATCTTTTGTTTGTTTAATTAATGGATATATATATATATATACGTTGATGTTGAATTATATATAGGTATCCTAATCCGTCACAAATCACATATGAAAGACGTCTCTTTCTTCCTTTCGATTATATATGCTCCTCACTCTTCAGCCACCATCGTGGCATAAAGAGGACCATATATATGGCTGCTAGCAAGCCTGATGTGCCTCATATATGGGGTGTTACGTGGGCCGTGGCTACAAGTGCAAGAAGGCCAGAAGTCAATTAAAGCAATGCAGAGTTGTCAATTGTTAGAGTACGTGGTTGTTGGCTATATATTATATTATTATTCAGTAGTGGTTATCAATGGTTAGTGGGAGTGAGTGTTTGTTTTGTATTTAACATCATCTGTTGGTAGTAGAGTTGGAGTTCACCTTGAGAGTTGTTCTCGTGGGGCTCCTATAGTGCAGTACAATTTCTATATAAGGTATTACTATTGAATAAAGAAGGTAACAAATAAATCATTCAAACTTTATGTTTGTGAGTTCTGATCACCTATAATTGCTCAACTAAGAAGATTTAGGATTCTTTGCAAATTCTACCATATTTATCATTCTTATTGAGCTCTCATCCTACATTACGTTCTTACGTAACATGGGATGTCTGAGCGGAATCGTGAAAAAATAAAATGCAACAAAACAAAATACCAAAAACAAGCGATGCCATATGATGGCCCTTGATCTTTTATCATTCCCGGAGACCACGGTTGGATTAAAATCGTAATTTGTTATGTCTATGTTTTTGTGTCTTTTTTATTTTTCATTTTTTGAATCTTTGGATAGTGATTTATTTTTTTTTTACTCCTTTTCCAAAACACTTTCTTTTCAATTTTGCTTACCAATTTTAAATTTTGAAGGGAATAATAAAAATATAAAAATTGGGTTATGTTTAATTTACTTAAAATTTGGCTTCTTCTTTTTCTTTTTTCTTTTTTCTTTTTCTTTTTTAATATGAAGTAATATATACTATATAGATGACCATTTAGACATGAGGACATGGACCTATATTTTTGAATTTTTATATATATACATATAGACACACACACAATAGATATATATATACTTCAACCTCTACTTAAAAAAATTTATTTGGCTCTCTCCCATTCAAATGTTTGGCAACATCTATGAGAGGAAGGGAATGTCGCAGTGGGTAGAGACGACCATGAGACCTGTCCAGCAAAGGAAGCACATGCTATAAAGACCTGGCCCAAAAAAGGCAGGCCTATCGCTCTGGTTGGTGGAGTTGAGCCCGGCAATCCAAGCCTTACAATGGAACACAAAAGAGGAGCAAGTCGAATTTTGCTTATTTTCATAACTTCATTTCAAACTTTTCAAGACCTGTTTCTATTTCAAATGAGCACTTAACATTCTGTAACGCCCCAACTTTTCTTTTTCTTTTTTTTTTTTTTTTTTTTTGACATGTCCACACAAGAGGGGGAGGGAGGATTTGAACTAGTGGAGCCCTTCTACACATCCTCCCATCATCCCTCCCTTATTACCATTTTATAATAAAAAAATTGATTTTTATTAAAAAGTTGTCTCTGATGTGACATCAGAGACAACTTTTTAATAAAAATCAATTTTTTTAAGGAAAAGAGGGTGATGAAGGGGGGATGAGTGGAGGATGTTTAGCATTTCCCGAACTAGTGACCTACACTTCATGAGGCGTGGTCTCCAGCCGATTGAGCTATCTCTTTGAGACCCAAAAAAAAAAAAAAAAAAAACATATATAAGTAGTGATATTTGATCAACCACGTGACATTATTATATCGGAGACAGTAAAAGATCAAAGTGGAATATTTTTTTTTTCTTTTTTAAAATAATTTGTAATCCTCACATAAACCTCAATTAAATAAATATAATAACAGCTTCTTACATAATCAATATATACTAGAGCATTAATTACACATAAGTGCCACAAGAGACATAATAACAAATACAAACAAAACATTCACACATAACATAGAAAACAAGTACATAGTAAGAAAAAGTAAACACATAGCAAAAGACGGACTAAATATAATAGTCCCTCATAAAGAGGCAACATATAGCCTTATCCATAGATTATGATCGACATATGAATCCTAGCCGACCTGATCTTCCTCCTCCATGCCTGCACATCCATTTATGTGATTGTGAACATTACTACAATAACATATGCAATTAAGTGGGTCAACTGTTTTAATAATATGAGGGCCATTGATTTCTTTAGGACCACTTAATAAGAAAATATTATCCTTGTATGGTTACAATATCAGCTAAATAGTACACACACACACATTTATTAAGCAATGATGTGATGTAATGCCAGTTTTCTATGCAGAATCTTATTTCTTTTCTTTCACTCCACTCGTTTAGAGCCGACACTCGGTTAAGGGATATTTTTGGGGCCGACAATCATACCATATATAGTTTTTTTTTTTTTTTTTTGGCTGGAAGCCTATGGTTTCAGTCGACTAAAAGTATATGGTTGTAGTCTTGTTGTTATTAAATCTTTCGCGGGAGCCTAAGGTCCCACTGACAACCATCTCACCTCCTGCTACTCACCAACTTTGTTATTAACAATATTCATTAGTCACAACAGTAAATACAATATACATTATCCCATTCACACACATACATTTAAACAAATCTGAAATTATTATATTATGGAAATCAGTATTGTATCTCAGTAATACTTACAACTTCAAAGTTTTCGTAGAGCATCCACACAAGTGATTACTACAACACAATTTTATTCATGTGATAGTGAATTGCTATAAAATTGTTAAAAGCTTATTTTAACATTTTCATTACATTTGACTTTTAAAAAACTTAACATAGTCTCCTAATACCACTTTGGGCCTATGAAAACATATAAAAATAGATGGGTAGTAGTACCACATATCTTCATACAGGTATTTTTTCAACATTTACATAGTTAATGCTTAAAAATATTTTTAAAGTAAAACGGTCATTACTTTGGCATTAGTATGCTAAAAGCTTAAACTCTTTTTTGTATAAAAAAAGACAAAACATACGGACGGCATAACAACATAAATATGAATATTTTCTATCATATTCTTTATAAAGTTTTGCAGAATAACAATGTTTAATAAATAATGCCTAAAAGCATTTTAAAATTTTGGATAACGTAATGGCACATTTATGGAATACCTAATTAAATTTAGGCATCATAATGGTTTTTTGGTAAATAAATGCACAACTTTTGAAGATAATTTTTAAAACACTAATTTAGGCACATAATTAAGCTCAAAATAAGTTAAATAACATAATAACTTCTAAATCACAAAACTGATGAAACTAGGGGTTGGAAACTCACCAAGATACTTCCAAGTAAGGTTGGAACTAGGGTTGGCAAAATGGGTTAGCGTTTCGGGTTCAAGTTAACCCCGTTGATCTGTCAACTCGAACCCGACACAATTAGTTAAACGAGTTGACACCCTAAACCTGAACACGACACGTCTATGAGGCGGGTAACCCGGCATGACAGGATTGACACGGCTATATATATATATATATATATATATATATATATATATATATATATATATATATATATATATATATATATATATATATATATATTCTCCACTAGTACAAAAGACCAATTTGCTACAAAATGAATAAAGAACCTAGATGGAGCAAGACTGTTCATGGCTTTTAAAAGATATTCATTAGAAGAATCAAATTATGGCCAACCAGTCCATGGCATTTAATTTGCTCATTCAAAAACTAGTCCATTGCTTTTAAATTGCTTCATGGCTTTTAAAAGATATTAATGTCTTTCTCACTTTCTCCTTTTTTTTTTTTTTTCTTTTTTTTTTTGGTGTGTCAACCCGCGGGTCAAGTGATTTGACCTATTTAACACGTTTATAAACGGGTTAACCCGTTTATGATCCGAACTCATTTACATAGGACCTTTGGTATAACACTATGGCAAACGGGCGATGCACATAGCACGATATCCACTAGCTAATCTACAGGGTTCGACCTCAGGTGACATCACTCAACTTAGTGATACCCGTAACTAATGACCTTGCTATGTAAGTAGTTGCCTCGGTCACAAATAGCACTTGGATCCAATGTACAAATTGTTATCTCATCAACTGGGCCATAGGATCAAGTTTGTATAATATAATATGCAAATGCTACAAAATAACTTTTCAACCATATTCTCACAACATTTCAGATAATCGGTGGTCATGTCATACAATTCTATTTCTTTATTTCATTACCATACATGTAAATTCACTATGTAAAACTTATGCAGTTAAATGTCAAAAAAGCCGATACATTTGTAGTGTTTGCTCTGATACCATGTTAAATCACCGCTTATCACCGTTACCACTCATCCCAAAAGCTTAATTATTTGACAGGAATAAGTAAGTTTAATCATTTAATATTGAATACTTTAACAACAGTGTCACTATTCATCAGCCTTTAATGTATTTTAATAAGAGCTGGTATAAAGGGTGATGAATACTACCATATCAATTGAGTGAAATAGAGTGAAATGGAGGTAGAATTGGTATCAAACATGCTGATAGGTATCCGCTATCTGCAAACAGTTAATGAGACTATTTTAAATGCTTTAAAAATAATTTGATCAATTTTATTTTTTGAGTTTGTTTTGAAAATATAATGCAATACTGAAAAAATGTAGAACCGAGAAAAAAAAAATGATGGTGGATATAACCTCAAAATATTCATAATAATCAATATTTACAAAAGGAAAAATTACATTTTAGCCCCCCAAATTACCACATGTTTTGCAACTAGTCCCACAAACTATCAATACTTCGAATCCGGCCTCCCAAACTACCAAAATCTTTGAAAAAAGCTCAATTTGACGAAATATTCCCATATCACACCTGCTACTTGTCATTTTTCAATTAAAAAATAAAAAAAAACTTAGAAAAAAAATAGAAAGGAGCTAAGGGGCAGACAACCCATTTTCCTTTTTTCTTTTTTTAAAAAAATAAAAATAAAATTTAAGTTTTTTTTAGTTTACTTTTATAATTTTTTTTTTTTTTAGTTTTTTAGTATTTCTTTTATAAAAAAAATTATTTTTTAATTGAAAAATGACATGTGGCAAGGGTAGTATGGGGATATTTCGTCAAATGGGACCTTTTTCAAAAGTTTTATTAATTTGGAGGGTCGAAATCGGAATGTTGGTAGTTTATGGGGCTAGTTGCAAAACATGTAATAATTTGAGGGGCTAAAATATAATTTTTCCTATATATATATATATATTCAATAAGTATAACAATCAAGCTAGCAAACTTAAACATTAACAAATAAATACGAATTACAAATTCAACACAAAAACACCTAAATTGTCAAAATATAACATTCACCAAATGAATGTTGATAACTCTGTAGATAAGTGTTGGTGGAGTATACGGTGGATACTGATACGGAGCTCAATCTAATTTTTGAAAATTGTGTTGGGTACGATTTTCTATGCTATTTATGATTGTTTTGGTAGGAATAATTAGTGTGACCTGCGTTGGGTACGACATTTAATGCTAAAATAGCCGCATATATATATAGTAAAGTGCGGTCCGGCCGGCCATTACTATTTCTAATTTTGGCAGTTGTCTAGTGGGGGTACATATAGAGTTAAGGTTTTACATGAAAAATAACTACAAATAACATAGAAGAAAATTATAAAAAATTAAAGTTGGGTAATCCAACAAAAAATACCTAAGAAAGCAAGTACGTAGAGATAATACATGATGACGTGGGTTTATTGATTCGTGGCATGGATACCAAAAACTTGAGCTACCAGTAAAGGTGGTTGAAAGTGTGTAAAGAGTTCAGAGGACCCAAACACTAATGCAAAAAAAAAAAATAATAAATAAAAAGATACAGAAAATAAAAAGCCCAAAAAAATAGACCCAAACACTAATGAGATCAATTCCTAGGATCCTTAGAACTAAACCTCTATGATACCAAACTGTAACAATCTGACCTTTTTTTTTTTTTCAAAGCCGAGACATTACAACTACTACCTTATATAACGCATCGGAATATCTTGAACAAATTCTCTAATAAAAATATACCACAGCTTCTATTACATAATAAAAGTTATGACAAAAAATTAACCTTATTGTTGAGCATAATAACATGCCACATGCGGCATAAATTAAAAAAAAAAAAAAAAAAAAAAAAAAAAAAAAAAAAAAGAAGAAGAAGAAGAAGAAGCAAGAAGAAGCAAATCTGATTTGAGAAATACTAGGGTACTTAAAGTTTTATAAAGGGGCTTTTACAAACTGACGTGTCATCTTCTATAAAGACAAAAATGCCCTTCACCCGCCCCAATAGAAGTCTACATCCCGGCCAGCCTCCAATCATGGCCGACCAAGAAGACCTGGTCGATACCCAGATGGTCGAGAAGGAGAGGGAGATCCAGCCGTTGCATGGGTTTCGGTGTCCGGCCGAACCAACCCAGTGGAAGCCCGACCAGTAGATCTGGTTGAACCCAGATTCACTAGCGAGAATGGAGAATGGCTGGCGAGGACAAAGCAAGGGAACGGCGACAGGGGTAGGTTTTCGGCCGGATCTGGGTTCGGGAATGGATGCTCGATGCTCGGTTCGGAACTGGGTACGGGAATGGACAATCGATTCTCGGCAGGATCTGGGTTCGAGAAGGCCAAATCTGGTCAGATTTCTGGCTGTCGGAGACTTGAGCTACCAGTAAAGGTGGTTGAAAGTGTGTAAAGAGTTCAGAGGACCCAAACACTAATGCAAAAAAAAAAATAAATAAATAAATAAAAAGATACAGAAAATAAAAAGCCCAAAAAAATAGACCCAAACACTAATGAGATCAATTCCTAGGATCCTTAGAACTAAACCTCTATGATACCAAACTGTAACAATCTGACCTTTTTTTTTTTTTTCAAAGCCGAGACATTACAACTACTACCTTATATAACGCATCGGAATATCTTGAACAAATTCTCTAATAAAAATATACTACAGCTTCTATTACATAATAAAAGTTATGACAAAAAATTAACCTTATTGTTGAGCATAATAACATGCCACATGCGGCATAAATTAAAAAAAAAAAGAAGAAGAAGAAGAAGAAGAAGAAGCAAATCTGATTTGAGAAATACTAGGGTACTTAAAGTTTTACAAAGGGGCTTTTACAAACTGACGTGTCATCTTCTATAAAGACAAAAATGCCCTTCACCCGCCCCAATAGAAGTCTACATCCCGGCCAGCCTCCAATCATGGCCGACCAAGAAGACCTGGTCGATACCCAGATGGTCGAGAAGGAGAGGGAGATCCAGCCGTTGCATGGGTTTCGGTGTCCGGCCGAACCAGCCCAGTGGAAGCCCGACCAGTAGATCTGGTTGAACCCAGATTCACTAGCCAGAATGGAGAACGGCTGGCGAGGACAAAGCAAGGGAACGACGACAGGGGTGGGTTTTCGGCCGGATCTGGGTTCGGGAATGGATGCTCGATGCTCGGTTCGGAACTGGGTATGGGAATGGACAATCGATTCTCGGCAGGATCTGGGTTCGAGAAGGCCAGATCTGGTCAGATTTCTGGCTGTCGGAGACTTGGACCCCGGGAGAGACGAATGGCCGATGAGAGGGGAGAACGGCCGGCTACGGGTTCAACCGGAGATGGAAGGGTATTTTTGTCTCCATGTACTAAAATTTGTTTTAACTTATTTTAATGTTAAGCTGATGTGGAGCCTCATGTGAGGATTCATGTCAGTTTGTAAGCTTCCTTTTATAAAACTTTAAATATCCCTAGCATTTTTCAACTGACTTATCGCTAGTCAGCAATCCAAGCTAAAGGTTCTTGAGATTCTCAATGGAAGACATCATAGCTTGCATAAGGGTCTACATCAATTTCTTCACCTGCAATAACAATCTATGTGATTGTAGGTTTAGGCAGATTATTTAGTGGGCACCCTATTCTTACCGTAAGTGCAATTGAAAGTTTGAAATGTGATGAGGAAAATGGAATAGGCTAGGCCAACAACAACATATGATAAAAACAAAATTTGACACCACAGTTTGACTGTCGCCTGTTGGGGGGCCTGCCCAATTGAAAGTTTGAAATGTACGTAGTTGTGAAAATTGAAACGACCCAGGTCCGGAGATTTGCTTTGGGCTGTATGTTTTCATAAGCTTGTGCTGTGTTGAATAATACAAAAGGAACTGGCTTTGTTGTTCCCTTGGATTGGAAATGGGTGACAATCATGTTGTTCTTAATATTATTAAGCCTGCGGGCAAAGGCGATTCTTCAAAAGTAGGAATCTTTGTCTTTCCTGGATGTATAGGTAGCGCTAATCTATTAATGGTGTGTTTGGGATTGCGATTCCGTAGACAATAAGTGCGATTTTAAACTAAATCGTAAAACATAAATCGTTTGGGAACTGCGTTTTTAAAAATTGCGATTTGAAAACACAAAAAATCTGTTTTTTCAAATAGCAGGTAAGATGGTGTTTTTTTGAAAACGCAAAATTTTAAAGGCTAATTTATGATTTTAAAGGCTAAACTGCGATTTTGCCAAACGCTTAACTGCGTTTTTAAAAATCACTTTTTTCAAATCGCACATTTTAAAATCATTATTTTAAATCGCACTTTTTGAAATCCCAAACCCAAAAGGACCCTAATTAGTTTAGTTTTCAGTAGAACCTAACATTTGCAATATATATGTTATTTGAATCCAGTTTTGTGTTTACCTTGTTTTGAGACAGTTAGGTTCGATTTGATATCATCTTTGTGTATATTATTGAATTTGGTCACAAAAGATAGATTATAACATGGTGCTTTGAGGTTGAAATCTTGCAATTTACTGTGATCTGAATCTATATTTGATTTTATAGCATAGTGGAATCAGGATTTTTTGTATTGGATTGACTTTATTGCTGTTATTGGATTGACTATGTGATTGATTTATCATACTCTTTTGTAAGTTGTGTTTCCATGTTGATCGAGGGTAAAGTGTGCTTCAGAACTAGTTGTTGGGGACTTCTAGATTTATTTTAGAGGCTTTTAGAGCTTTTATAGTAGAGTGTATCTGTGAATGGGGTCTTTGTTAGCTTGAGCTTCTTCTTCTTTCTTTCCTTTTTTTTTTCTTATGGAATATATTACCAAGTCCAACTAATGACGGCAACTTATCAATTGCCATCGCTCTGCAATCTGCACATATGAAAGTGTTTGAGAACTTCTTGTATGAATTCTGATTAGGAGATTACACGCTAGCTTGTTGTTGTATAAATTGTCAACTCTTCGTAAGGTGGCTGTGTTTCTTAATCTCCTAGTTCACTTGTCAATAGGACTTATTTTAGTTAAATATATATCTAGATTTTAGATTGAAGCTAGTGAGCTTTGAAACAAGTGTATCTTTGATTTAATAATCTATTAATCTGCCATATTCAGTTAGGGGTCTACAGCCGTAGGCCAGAAGGAGTCTGCAAGACTCTTAATTGAGAATAAGAGATGTATTATCTCATTAGAACTTTAGTAAATTAGCAGTTATATTTCATTAGTTATCTTATATTCATGTATTTCTATTGAGGTCTATTTCTTTCATGTAATCTCTATATAAAGCCATTGAGCTATAAATGAAGCGTATGATAAAATTATTAAGTATTCAACTCTTGTAGTTATAACACATGCATGAGAATACAAACATTAGTGTTGTTTTTATTTTATTTATGCATGTGTTTTAGTTTTCCTTTTCAATAAGGATTTGGTTTTTCCTTTTCCATTATGAATAGATTTTCTTTTTTATATTTATGCATGTGTGTTTTAGTTTTCATTTTTCAATTAGGATTTGTTTAGTTTAGTTAAGTGTTTTTTTCCTTGTTAAATTTGGGGTGTATCTTAGTCTATATTTAGTGATACACACTCAATGAAACAATTAAGTTTTTGAGTATCAATAATATTTTAGTCTTAAGAGTTATTCTTTGTTTGCTTATTTGGGGCGACTAGGCTCTTTCCCTTCCCTAATCATTATTTTTCTTCTTCGAGTTTCATTCCCAGTTTATTAAATTTGCTGCTATTATACATTGTCAGAATAATCTTATTTCTTCTCGCGTTAGTTGGTAACAGAGCTTAGTGTCTTCTTGAGGTAATCTTTTCATCACTTTTCATGACTGATGGTCGTGGTTGGCATTTTATAGGTTTCGAATGAAGAAGTCCCCTACCATGAATCCAATATACAAGATATGATGATTGAAGACTTGCAAAGACAAGTTATGCAATTAATCCCGCATCTAGCAGTGCGAAACATGGAGATGCATTGCGATATTGACAATAAAATCAAATTTCGAGAACCTGTATCACAATCATGCAAGTTCTGATTCTTGAACAATATGTTCAAGATAAGCAGTATGGAGACTTCAGTTTTAGAGTTGAAGTTCCAGAATTTTATGCCTCTCATCGCCTTGATCGTTGGTAATTAGTCTCAAACACTACCAAATACATCTCATGTGAAGGAGGGAGATGGATGTGTGGATCCCACCCTAATGTGCATTCGAGTTGTGTACTTGCAGTGCATGTATCATTGCCCAATATGTTATCACATCATTTAAACATTTTATATGATATGACGTTATATTATTAAATACAACAAAAGAAAATGTTGATAATAAAATGACTTATCTTCGTTTTACTTGAAATGGTGAGATTCTTTGCCAGTTTATTTTAAGAATCCCAAAGGCAACCTAATCCCGATGCGTAATTCTAGAAGTTCATTTTCTGTCTCTATTGTGTTCTTAAAAAAAAAGATGTGGCTATTAAAATTATCGTTAGATAAAAAAAAATTAATAGTGATCGATCACAAATTAAATGATAATTTTAAAAACAACATTATTTTTAAAGGAAGATGTGGCTATTAAAATCATCGTTGGATAAAAAAGATTTAATAGTGATCGATCACAAATTAAATGATAATTTTAAAAACATCATTTTTAGAGGAAGACAAGGTACAATTCTAGCGTTAATCAATCCTGATCGATATACTAACTACTCCTTCATTTGCTTGCCGACAAAGATAATTTATTACTTAAATACCTTTTTGCCTCATGTGGATTAACAACTTTATTTTTTGTCCCATATGGTTCGTAAATGGTACCTTGTTTATGGCTAAAGGCGGAGATGATACTTTCGTCCAAAAATTGATGGAACTCCACATCACATGGCTTAAAAAATTGACACGTGTCCCTATGTATAATTAGAAACTAAAAAACTACAAATAAGAAAAACTTAAAAAAAAAAAATTGAAAAAAAAAAGAGGCCACCCCTGTTTGGCCTGGGAGTAGGTTTGGCCACCCCAGACTAGCTAGTACCAGACCATCCCCATGGCCTTTGGGCTGGTTCGGCTACCCCTACTAGCCCAAAAAGGAAAATGAAGAAAAAGGAAAAAAAAAAAAAAAAAAGAGAAAAAAAAAAAAGAAAAAGAAGAAGAACTCAAGTTAGGATTTGGCCTTTGGGGTGGCTGAACCACTCCCATACGGCCAGTCTATGGTGGTCAAACCCACCCCAGGCCAAACGGGGGTTGGGTGGCCACCACCTCCAATACTCTTGGGGATGGTTTCGGCTACCTCACATTGGTAATTGGGTGGCTTGAGTTGGCCACTTAACTTTTTTTTTTAAAAAAAAATTTAAGTTTTTATGATTTGTTAATTTTCTAATTATACGTATAGACATATGTTAATTTTTTAAGGTATATAACGTGGACTTTCGTCAATTTTTGGCAAAAGTTAGACAGAGATTTTATCTCCCTTTTTAACTATAAATAAAGTATTATTTACGATGCAAAATAAACTACAACAAAAAAAAGAAAAAAAGAAAAAGAAAAAGAAAAGAAAAGAAGCTGTTAAACCAGCTAGTGAGATGTATTTAACCTTTATTTATTATTATTATTTTTTAAGATACAGCTATAGCAGTTAGTCAAATTTATTTCCTATACCGAGTGGCCTCTAACCGGAAACGTGGCTACATGTGCCGCCTCAGTCCCCCGCCTCAGTCAGGTCAACGTCAGCCTTATATTTTTTCTAATTATAAGCTCAGTCGCAGAAGTTCAGAACTCGCTCTTCACAAACTCTGAACCGGAAAAACACAAAATACCTTCATTCCGGTGGCCAGTGCTAGCATACGCCTGTAGCGCCACCGAGTCCTCTCAGCATTCTACGTACTGTTAAGTTTCCTTTTTCTCCTTCTGCTCCTTTTCTTTTCGTTCTTTCATGCATGGCCCGTTTCCTGTTTCACTGATTCCTTTCTTCTTCTTCTTCTTCTTATATAAGTAATGATGGATAAAGGAAAATGAAAAAAATATGGGAGAATGTTGGTGGAATTAAAAACGATATTTCGAGACCAGAATTGGTTTGTTCCACGTGCGTTAACCTACCTAACTGTGATGGCCGATGGGTAGTGTTAAAGAAAGCAATGTGAAAAAAAAAAAGAAGCCACATTTTGGTTCTGCTATACGTGTACGTACTACCAATCTGTCAATATTTTCGAGCATGTAATTAAGCTGATAAGTACGTATAGAATCTGCATGAAAATCCCTCACAAATCAAGTGTATCATGACTCATGAGTCTCACGATCCAGAGGAGAATTTAAACTTTCTCCTCTGGGACCTCAGATTCGTGGCCTCGCGCCCGTACGTACGTTAGCAATAGTGGATCAACAAAAATTACTGAATTAAAAGATTTTTTTTTCTTAATTAATGAAAAATTAAATTAGCATATTTTTTTAAATGATGTGAGGTGGCAATAAAAATCATTAATAAAAGTTGGAGCCAACCATGTGACATAGCATTTCTCATTCTTTAAAGGTTTTGCTTGAAATCTTTCAAAAAAGGGAAAGTTTCTAATTTCCACCGAGTCTAATTAAGCTAATAACAATATGCTTCTTCGTGTTACGGTTTCATTCAAGTTAAATCTGGCCTTTAATTTTTTAACAGCAGATTGTGCTGTAGTTGAAGCCAGATCCATGCTATAAACTGTTGTGGTGGTAGCTAGTGCCGTAGTAGTACCATATATCCCTCTTCCTGTGACCCACCAGTTCCATCGGCGGCGCAGGTTGGCAAGAGCGAAAAAAGGAGAGCAAAAATGATCATAAATGTGAAGGAGTCCACTATGGTGCGGCCGGGAGGGGAGACCCCGAAGCACAGGCTGTGGAACTCGAGCCTGGACCTGGTGGTGACCCGCTTCCACACCCCGAGCGTGTATTTCTACCGGCCAACGGGCGCACCCAACTTCTTTGATGCGAGTGTGCTCAAGGAGGCCCTCAGCAAGGTCCTCGTGCCCTTCTACCCCATGGCCGGTCGACTCAAGCTGGACGAAGAGGGCAGGATCGAGATTGATTGTAATGCCGAGGGGGTGCTCTTCGTTGAGGCTGAGACCGGCTCCGTCCTTGATGATTTCGGCAATTTTACGCCCACGATGGAGCTCCGGCAGCTCATTCCCGCTGTTGACGATTCTAAAGGGGTCAATTCTTTTCCCCTCGTGGTCATGCAGGTACGTACGTGGAGTTTTTTTTCTTCTTTTTTTTAATGTTGTGTTGGATACAAATTTTTTATGATATTTATTTAGAGAAATGGTGGATATTACATTTGAGATAGCGATACGTTTACAGTTTTCATACACTTTTCTTATATCTCCAATAATTTGTTTTTAAGATCAATCATTGAATATGTAGATCCATACGTAGAAAAATAAATTTAGTGATTAATTTGAAAAAAAATGTTGGTCGGAGTTGTATAAAAGTTGTAATATTCACCATTTCTCTAAAAGTTGTACAACGTTCCCAAATGATAGCTCAATCGGCTAAAGACCATGCGTCATAAAATGAAGGTCACTAGTTTGAATTCCCCTTCCACTCTTGTGTGGATATGTCAAAAATTAAAAAATAAAAGTTGTCTCATTACATTTTGATCTCATTCTCATTTTTCTGACTAAATTGGGTGGTGGTTTCTATCAATTCTTAATTTTTTTTTTCTTTAATAAAAGCTAATTTAAAGGCTAGGTTATGAACAATACCATGTGAACAGGGGGAAATAGCTGGTGAAATGGAGTTATATCAAGCAGAAATGAAAAATAAATAAGTCAATATAACATAAAATTGAAACAAATTTTAAATTTTTTTATAAATAGAAAAGTAATAAAAAGAAGTTCGACTTTTTATATATATATTTTTTTTTAAAAAAAACAGTAAATTGTCATACAACCGAATATTAGTATCTAGCTTTACTCATTTATTATTTATTAGTGTTTTGGTAAATCGATCTTTTTAAATTTAACAGAATGGAAGAGTATTC
This sequence comes from Alnus glutinosa, assembly GCF_958979055.1. Lineage (NCBI taxonomy): Eukaryota > Viridiplantae > Streptophyta > Magnoliopsida > Fagales > Betulaceae > Alnus > Alnus glutinosa. Next base: position 29,191,156 of record NC_084888.1, read on the forward strand.
AGTTAATTATAATTTTTTTTTTTTTTTTTTTTTTTTTTTTTTTTTTTTAAATTTTTTTGGTGTCAAATCTGGCTCTACAGTAATATAACTAATTGGATAAGAGCAATCCCAGCAGATGCGCTATTTTCTTCATTTGGCTATAATAGCGTGAGAAATGAGAAAAACTCACCTCCATCAGCTTATCTTCACCGACGCCAGTTTAGATTTTCGGAGGATTTGTGAACAGTGTCACACCACATGAGGCGTGACACTGTTCACAGATGTATTGATATTTTATTATTTTTTCTTTCTTTCTCTCACTCTCTCGAAACGTCTTTCTTGTTCTTCTACATTTTCTCATCCACCGTCTTCCCCCTTTGGGCGATTGCTTGGCTATGGAGCACCTCAATATCTCTGCCAACAAGTTCTCCGGCGACGTCTCCGGCGCCGTCTCCGGCGCCTTCTCCTCGTGCAACCACCTTTCGCCTTCTTCAGAATTTCTCCACGTTTGCTTGGCGTCTTCTCCGGCGCCGGATCGCCGGGGAATTATCTACCGGTGCTTGAGATTGAGCGAAATGGGGTACCGGCTCGAAACTTGAAATGCGAACACGAGTTTCCCATTATCTGCCGCTCGTTTCCATTAGGAAGAAGAAAGGCCAAGCACTGCCAATAAGATGAATGAGCAGGAACGAAACTTCCATTCCACTGCAGTACTGAACCTTCAACCAAGCTGGAGGGATCAATCACCTGATTCACCTAGCTGGGCGTTGATTCTTGCTTAGTCCTATTCTGATTTTGGGCTGGCTGCGTGGAGATGCAGATGCATGGCAGCGTGGAAATGCTTATTTTAATAAAATAGAGAAGAGTTTAGATAAATTGATGGAAAAAGATGTTAAAAATTGGTTAGCTAAATAAAAAAAATTGAATTTTTATTAGTTATTATAGATAAAATTTTAGATAAGTTGTTATGAGTGGTCTAAGAATCATTTTCGTGGACGTGGAGTATACGGCCGGTCGATAAGCAGCCATTATTAATTGGGTAATACTTGGGAGAAGCACTATTTCCGGAATTCATCCGGAAATAGTGCTTGTCCATGGCACACTTGTAATTATAATTACAAGTGTGCCATGGACAAGCACTATTTCCGGATGAATTCCGGAAATAGTGCTTCTCCCTAGCACTGCTCTTATTAATTTTTGGAATTGCGTGTGGGTACGATTTTGGGTAATGTTTGGCAGTAGCAAAATTTCCGGAATTTTTCCGGAAATTTTGCCTGTGGATGGCATTTCTTGTAATTATGAATAATTACAAAAATGCCATCCACAGGCAAAATTTCCGGAAGAATTCCGGAAATTTTGCTACTGCGTAGCACTGCCCTACGATTTTTTATGCTATTTATCGTCTTGGCAGGGAGTCAATTTGTGTCCGGCCGGCTAGTTTGACAAACTTAAAGTCCAAAAGAATCTCTCTTTCATTAGTGGGGGCCACGCACGTTGCCCCGATACTAAACAAATTTACTATATTGCCCTCGTAGAATCAATTATTTCCCACTCTCACACTCTCACTCTCTCCAAAAGAGGACGGTCATGGCTTTCAGTCAGGGAGAGCGTCAGAGCACTCTTGAAAGAAGAAAAATCTCACTTTTTCTCTCTAACTGCGAGATTGCGAAACCCTAGAAATTAATTCTCTTTTTCGCGTATTCCAGTTAATCGTAGTTGGCCATTTGTTTCCTCAGTCACAAAACACTCTCTATGAGACAATGATGTAAATGCGTGTGCACATATTCTCTCTTCTTTTGCTGTTTGGTCTCCGAGAAAAGGTACATTTTCTCCATTTTCTCACATTCATCAGAGAAGTAGTCTGTGACTTGTTTGGTCCCCGAGAAAAAAACTTTTATTTTTATTGTGAAGATCTAAAGTTGTTTTTTCTTTTTTCTTTTTAAAAGTAGAAAATTAGTTTGTCTAATATTGTATATGATTTTTTATTATTTAAATTATTTTTAAAAAAGGTATCAATATTAATTTTATATACACAATTAAATATATTAACTTTAAATCCTGATTATAAAATAAATATTATCAATAAAAAAAAAAAGAAAAAAAGGGAGAATCTTATTCCCTATAGTTTTACTGCCTTGCCATTACTAATTTTGGCAATTGTGGTTGAGTGCAAATTTTATGCTATTTATTATTGTTTTGGTGGGTCCAACCCTAAAACTATGATCATTTTCATTTTAAATGAAATAAATATAAGTTATTTCATATTTAATTTTGTTCCATTTAAAGGTATATGTATATTATTAAATGAAACAAAATCTTAACCATCAAATCATTTTTCTCTGAAATGATTATTATCTCTAGCAGGAGGTAATTTTTTTTCATGTGTATTGGAACGTGTTTTTTGTTTTTAGATTGAAAAAGTACGTTTTCTGATGTGATATATATGTAAAATAAAAGAGTTTTCTTTTAAATTGGATTGGAAAAAGTTTCTTCAACTAGGGGTGAAATGGCAATTGCAATTAACAGTTATTGGTTAAAATTACTAACTGTAATTGTCTAGGCCGGTTTAACAACTAACATTTTTTTTTTTGTGGGGGGGGGGGTTTGGGTTTAAAATCTAAAATAAAATTTAGATTTTAAACCCAAACCGTAGATAACAAGCTCTAAAAACTTCAATGAGAAGTACCCTCACTTTTGCAGTAACTACCGCCCCAGCATCGATCGTTGAGGAGCCAACTGGGCAGTGATGGACCCAGACTTGTAAAAATAGAGGGGCCAAATTGAAAAAAAAAAAATTGAGGGGGCAAAGCTAAAAAAATTACAAAATTAGGGGGTAAAATTTTAAATTTTTTTTAGGAAAATTTTTTGGGGCAATGTAGGATCGCCCCTGCAACTGGGCCTCAAGAAGTTCTCCTGACTACTGTCTTCTCTCTCACCGTTTCAACGACACCACCAAAAACAGCTTACTCTGAACCTTTGAAACTTTTTCCTCTTTTCTTATTTGATTTGACTATTACACTTCCTCGGCCGCACAGCTCCCTTAGAACATTAAACAGGTTATAAATGATTTTTGGTTAGCGGGCGGTTTAATAACCGTCCGATTGCCTTTTTGGCCGTACTTTTAACTTAGCTTATAAAAATAATATGTCACTTGAACATGTAAAAATCACATTTCTCACATGCTATTAAAAAAATAAACACATGTTAAAATTTTGAATTAAGTAAAAGGAACTTCCTTCAAACTGGTCGGAGGAAATCTTTGTCTAATGTAAAAACTGTTTTTGTGTATTGAAAAATATTGTTTTGTGTTTTTTGAGAAGCTTTCATGTTTTGAGTTATTTGATAAGCTTTTTGTTTTGTCTATTTTAATTTTTAAGACAAAACAAAAACCTTAACAGAAAAAGTCCATGTTTTCTAGCTAGTAATAAATAATAATATTGGGTATTGACTACTGAATATGATGTGAATTAAGGGAAGGGTATCAATTGTTAAGTATCTTTATCTCAAAAAAAAAAAAAAAATTAAATTGATAAAAAAAAAATCTATTTACTTAACGTTATTTAAAAAAATTATTTTCCCCTTCCATGTAATAGTATTATAGTTGCTCATCTTTTTTCTGAATTATTTTAGAGAAAAACAAATCGAGCTATTTTTTATGAATATAAAACAAAAAAAATAAAAGAAAAACAACAAGAAGTAATTATATTTCGTGTCACTTGTTGGGTTAGCGGCGGTAGGAAATTTACGTAATTATTTTTATTTATTTTTATGAGTAATGCTACACATCATCCTCTTGTCCACCTTTTATCCTCTCAAAATTGATGTGGCTTTTAAAATCATCATTGGATCAAAATTCAATAATGATTTATCATAAATTCAATGGTGATTTTAAGAGCCACATCAAATTTGAAAGGACAAAAGGAGGACAAGGGGATGATGTGTAGCATTACTCTATTTTTATAGATCGGGAAATTTACGTACGTGCTTATTGGTTTGGGAGTTTAGTGTTACATTTCCACGAATGTGACGTAGGCGCGTGATTAAACACGCGATTGAGAATGATTAAAAGTTGAGAAAACTTTAATTAATTCTTTTTTTGAATTTTTTTTTTATTGCTTTTGTAATTTTTTTTTTCTAAAGTTTAAAAACTCTTAATTTATTATATCTAACTTTTAAGTTTTTACAATTTTACTCTTCTATTAAGATTTTCTGTTAAATTCTAATGGAGGACGTGAAAATGACCAAAATGCTATATATTGTATTTTACTTTTCATTTAAAAAACTTAATCGTAATTTAAGGGTAACTTCGAAATTTTTAAGAAAATTTACTGGGATATATATATGGGTGATTTCACCATTTGACCGTCTAATTTAATCACAAATTCTAACAAGAGGAGTGAGATTGTAAAAAATTGAAAGCTTTTAAATTTTGAGAGATGGGGGAGATTAAAAAAGCGATGAAAGTTCAAGAGTGTTAAGTGAATTGAAGTTTCTTTGTAAAAATTTGATAAGAATTCAAAAAATTTAGGCTTCTCATGTTTAGTTTATTGGCTTATATATACACTACAAAAATCGCTGCATTTTGACACGTGTCTACAGTACCCGTTACTGTAGACACGCGTCAAATTTGACACGTGTCTCAAAAGACACGTGTCAAATTGTACATGCGTCCAAAATAGACACGTGTATTAAAGACACGTGTCCATTTTGACACGTGTATTAAAGACACGTGTCCATTTTGACACGTGTATTTTATACGCGTGTCCATTTGGACACGAGTATAAAATACACGTGTCCATTTGGACACGTGTAATAAGACATGTGTCCATTTGGACACGAGTATAAAATACTCGTGTCTAACTGGACACGTGTAATAATACACGTGTCCAATTGGACACGAGTATTTTATACTCGTGTCCAAATGGACACGTGTCTTTAATACGCGTGTCCACTTTGGACACGTGTATTATTACACGTGTCAGATTGTTTTTTTTTTTGCAAAATAAACATTAAAAAAAAAAATCAGTGTTGTATTAATTTTTTAAAATAAAAAAAAAAAAATTAAACTCATTATCTTATTAATCATACAAATCTTTGAAAATACGGTGTACATAACTTATACACATAAAATTAAGTTTGAAAACTATATGCTATATGTAAATTTTATGGTTGAAATTTATACTTTTTAGGTTCTTTATTTATATATATATAGTATACTATATTGTACTATATGCATAATTAACCAAATTTGGTGCTATATATCTAATTAAACCAAATAGTTCAAATTAGGGTTCAGTTTTGTACACCATCTACGTTTAGAAACAAAAATTAAAACATAACAAAGTTAAAAAACCTATAATTAATACTATATATATAGATATGCATGCATGTAAATATATAGTAAATGCAATATATAGTAAATATATACAGTAACCTTTTTAGAGTTCTGCGCTACATAATGAATTAAATACTTATAGTTTAGTCCCTCATATAGTACATACATTTAGGGTTTATGGCTATATATAGTACATACCCTTAGGGTTAGGGTTTATAGCTATATATAGTATATATAGTATATACACTTAGGGCTAGGGTTTATACCTATATATAGTATATATACTTAGGATTATGGTTTATCGATATATATAATATATACACTTAGGGTTTGGGTTTTAGGGTTTATAGGTATATATAATATATACACTTAGGGCTATGGGTTATAATTTAATTGATTTTACGTTTAATGAATAATAATGTCAATATATTTTTCACGTGTCATTATTGTACACTTTTAAATATATATATATATATATATATATATGAAATCATGAGCAGTTCAAAATTAATTTATTATTGTACACTTTTAAATATATATATATATATTAAATCATAAGCAGTTCAAAATTAAATAAAACCGATATATATAGTATATACACTTAAACTTAGGATTTATAGCTATATATAGTATACATACTTAGGGTTAGGGTTTATCGCTATATATAGTATATACACTTAGGGTTAGGGTTTATAGCTATATATAGTATATATACTTAGGGTTAAGGTTTATCGCTATATATAGTATATACACTTAGGGTTAGGGTTTTATGTTGTATAGGTATATATAATATATACACTTAAAGTTATGGGTTATAATTTAATTGATTTTACATTTTATGAATAATAATGTCAATATATTTTTCATGTGTTATTATTGTATACTTTTAAATATATATATTAAATCACGAGGATTAGGGTTAGGGTTTATGACTATATACAATACGTACCATTAATTAGGATTATAGTTTATAGCTATATATAGTCTATACACTTAGGGTTAGAGTTTAATTTTATGGTTAGGTTTTAGTTTTTATTTTTTATTTAGGGTTTAATATAGTATATATACTTAGTGTTAGAGTTTAATTTTAGGGTTAGGGTTTAGTTTTAAATTATAGTTTACGGTTTAGGTACATTTAGCGCGTAAAGTTTAGCTATATGTACGGTATATACATTTCAAGCTGCATGGGTTTGTATTTTTTTTTTTATGTGGTTAAATTATATAAATACATATATATATATATATATATATATATATATATATTTATTTATTTATTTATTTTCTTTTTATGCATGCAAATACATTTCGGCACGTGTATTTAAATACACGTCCCGGATTGGACACGTGTACTCAGTACACGTGCCCAAACCCTATAACAAAACAAAAACTCTAACCCTAACCCTAAACCATTTTTTTTAAAAAAATACCCTAACACCCTAACACCCTAACCCTAAACACGGAACAATAAACCCTTTTTATAAAAAGAAGAAACACCCTAAACCCGTATTTGTTTTTGTTTTTTAAATAAAGAACATTCAACTCTTAAAACAAAACAAAAACTGTATCCCAAAACTTTATATCCTAAAATCATAACCATAAAACCAACACAATAATAAACCCTTAAATAAACTCTGAATCCTACACGTTCTAAAACAAAAACCCTTACCCTAAACCCCAAACCTTAAATCCTAAACCCTTAAAAAAAAAAATTCCTACACTTTCAAACCATAAAAACCCTAACAAACCCTAAACCCTAACCCTAAAAACAAAAGTCCTAGCCTTAAACCCTAAACCCTGAACCAAAAAAATATCCTACACTTTCTAAAAAAAGAAACCCTAACACTACAAACAAAATTCCTAACCTTAAACCTTAAACCCTATACCCTAAAAAAAAAAAATATTCTACACTTTCTAATAAAAAAATTCCTAACACTAAAAACAAAAATCCTAACCTTAAACCCTAAGAAACTAAAACCCTAAACCCTAACAATTTTTTACGTGCATGCAGTGCATACCCAGTACATGCAGTGCATACACGTTCTGGGTTGCATGGGTTTATATAAAATATATATAATATATTAAATATATATATAATATATATAATATATAAAAATATAATTTGAAAAAAAATTACATTTGGAGACGTGTATTTACATACACGTCCCCAATTGTTTGGCCAGGTACTGCGCGGGAGTTCTCCCGCGCGCCACCTGGCCAAACAATTGATATTTTAAATTATATATTTTAATTAAATTATATATTATTTAATATATATATTTTATTTATATAAAAGAAATGGGTAGCTTCCAGAGGAAGCTACCCATTTCTTACGTACGTTCTCTCTCATCACTCTATCTCTCTCTCTCTCTCTCTCTCTCTCTCTCTCTCCGTCGAGCTCAGCTGGCCGGCGACAGCCCATTCCGGTGCCTCTCTCCCGGCGACCCTCCCTCTCTCTCGCTCTCCCTAGCTCTCTCACCTCCCGTTCCGGCCACTGTCCGGCTCTCTCTCTCTCTATCTCTCTCTCCCTCTCTCTCTAGCTCTCTCTCTCTCTCAGCTCCGGCCACTGTCCCCCGCCCACCACAAACCGGTATTGCAGTACAATTCCTCTCACTCTCACTCATCTTCTCAATCTCTCTCTCTCTCTCTCTCTCTCGGTTTACAGTGCATGTTCTAACATTTTCAGCTTCTTTTTTTTTTTTTTTTTTTTTTTTTCCTGCCAAAAATTTGCAGGCACACGTACAAGCTTGCAACCGTTCTTACACTACAAAAATCACTGTGAGTTATTTTTATTTTTGTTTTGAATTTTTTGCTATAACTTTGTATATTTTATTAATTTTTTTTGTGATATTTGTCTAATTTTTTTCATTGTCTAGTTCGTGGAAATATGGAATATATATATATGAATTGTATTACTGATTTTTTATTACTGTGAGTTATTTTTATTTTTATTTTTGTTTTGAATTTTTTGTTATAACTTTGTATATTTTATTAATTTTTTTTGTGATATTTGTCTAATTTTTTTCATTGTCTAGTTCGTGGAAATATGGAATATATATATATGAATTGTATTACTGATTTTTTATTACTAATTTTTTATTACTGATTTTAAGTGAATTGTATATATATGATTTATTTTATTTTATTTTACTTTTTTTTGCTGCGGTTGGTCATTATGCATGTAGATGTTGGAATTTATTGGTGATTATATTTAATTTTTTTCAAATTTAAAAACTCTTGATGTGAGGATATTTGAGATATATTTTGGTGTGCTACTATGAATTTAATGTGCTATTGTGAATTTTGGTATTTTTAGGAAGTGGCAAAAAGAAAAAATATCCGCTATCATTTTAATTTTATAAAAATATGATCGTGAGCAATAATGGCAAAGTAAAATTAAAATACAAAGTTATAATCAACATATTGTGCTATGAATATATATAATTTGTGGGGAAAAAAAATTGTGCTACTAATATATATAAATTGTGGTATTTTCGGAAAAAAATTAAAAAAAAAACAAATATTCCATTGTCCACCATTTACAATCATATTCGTAATAAAAAAACTTAAAACAAATGTCATAAATCATCAATTGCGACGAATATGTTTTTTATCTTCCATTTTTAACTTTAACTATTCATGTGAAGAGATTTAAACTAAAATTTGGTATCTTCGGATAAAAAAAAAAAAAAAAAAACCTAAAATTTCTCTCATATTCATATATAAACTTTTTATCCTAAAATCATAACCATAAAACCAACACAATAATAAACCTTTAAATAAACTTTGAATCCTACACGTTCAAAAAAAAAACCCTTACCCTAAACCCTAAAAAAAAATCCTACACTTTCTAAAAACAAACCTAAACTCCTAAACCCTAAACCCTAACAAACCCTAAACTCTTATAAAAAGAATAAAATAAAACCCTAAACCCTTTAAAAAAAAAAAAAAACTTCCTACACTTTCGAAAAAAAAACGAAAACCCTAAACCCTAATCCTAAATCCTTACAAAAAATAATTCCTACACTTTCTTAAAAAAAACTCTTAACCCTAAACCGTAACAAACCCTAAACCCTAAACCCTAAACTCTAAAACCTAAAACCCTAAACCCTAACCCTAGACCCTAACAAACCATAACCCTAAACCCTAAACCCTAAAACCCAAAACCCTAAAACCCTAATCGCTTAAAAAAAAAACCCCTAAATCCTAAACCCTAAACCCTTAAAAAAAAAAAAAAAACCTAAAACCCTAAACCCTAATCGCTTAAAAAAAAATAAACCTACAACCCTAAACCCTAACCCTAAACCCTCAAACCCTAAACCCTAAACCCTAATCGCTTAAAAAAAAAAACCCTAAATCCTAAACCCTAAACCCTTAAAAAAAAAAAGAAAAAAAAACCTAAAACCCTAAACCCTAATCGCTTAAAAAAAAAAAAAACCTAAAACCCTAAACCCTAATCGCTTAAAAAAAAAAACCTAAAACCCTAAACCCTAACCCTAGACCCTAGACCCTAACAAACCCTAAATCCTAAACCCTAAACCCTAAAAAAAAAAAATTCCCTAAACTTTCTAAAATAAAACCTAAATCCTAAACCCTAAACCCTTAAAAAAAAAAAAAAAAACCTAAAACCCTAAACCCTAATCGCTTAAAAAAAAAAAACCTAAAACCTAAAACCCTAATCCTAGACCCTAGACCCTAACAAACCCTAACCCTAAACTCTAAACCCTAAATCCTAAACCCTAAACCCTAACAAACCCTGAATCCTAAACCCTAAACCCTAAAAAAAAAAAAAACCTACACTTTCTAAAAAAAAATACCCTAACCCTAAACCCAAAAAAAAAAAAATCCTACACTTTCTAGGAAAAAAACCCTAACCCTAAACCTTAAACCCTAACTCGTAAACCCTAAACCTAAAAAATAAAAAATTACCTACGTACACTTTCTAAAAAAATACCCTAACCCTAAACCCAAACAAAAAAAAAAATCCTACACTTTCTAGGGAAAAAACCCTAACCCTAAACCTTAAACCCTAACTCGTAAACCCTAAACCTAAAAAATAAAAAATAACCTACGTACACTTTCTAAAAAAATACCCTAACCCTAAACCCAAACAAAAAAAAAAATCCTACACTTTCTAGGAAAAAAACCCTAACCCTAAACCTTAAACCCTAAACCTAAAAAATAAAAAATAACCTACGTACACTTTCTACAAAAATACCCTAACCCTAAACCCAAACAAAAAAAAAAAATCCTACACTTTCTAGGAAAAAAACCCTAACCCTAAACCTAACCCTAAACCCTAACAAACCCTAACCCTTTAAAAGAATAAAAAAAATAAAAACACTTACACTTTCTAAAAAAAAACAAAAACCCTACATAAAATAATCCTACACTTTCAAATCAAAAAATACCCTAAACCCTAACAAACCATAACCATAACCCTAACCCTAAACCCTTAAAAATAAAAAATGAAATAATCCTACACTTTCTAAAAAATAAAACCCTAATTAGGGTTATAACCCTAAACCCTAACCCTAAACCCTTTAAAAAAAATAATAAAACAATTTCTTACACTTTATAAAAAAAAAAAACAAAACCCCTAAACTCTAACCATAAACCCTTTAAAAGGGAAATAAATTCGTACACCCCATGTTGCGTGACATGCACTATATTTGTACACGTTTATACTGTAAGACGTATGATTTGTCTTGTCCTCTTAACCCTATACAGAGAAACATGGACAAGTCTTGGATGTCAACACCTAGGGGTACGACACGGTATAACGATGGGTGTAGGGCGTTTGTGGCATTTGCCGTTAGTAACTGTACGGCCGGCGATGGAAAAATTTACTGCCCATGCAAGTATTGTCGAAATAACCAGCGTCACACTCCTGATTACGTTCTTGCCCACCTGACTGGAGGTCGGGGGATGAATCCGGGATACAATTTGTGGTATATGCACGGTGAGACTACGACTGGGTCCGCTATTCCTGGTCAGTGTTCGAGTCATCACAGTGGCACAGAGGCCGCTGACCGTAGCACTGAACATGGTGAAGTCACAGAACAGGAGGGTGTCGCCGTGGAACAGGATGATAACATGCACGCCATGTTGCGTGACGCCTTCGGTGTGCACGATGTTCCTGAAGCCGTCAGTACTCTTCCGCAACAAGTTGATGAAGATACCTCGTGCGGGGACGCATTGAAGTACCAAGAGCTGTTAAAGACTGCCGAGAAGCCCCTTCACCCTGGTACAAAGCACAGTAAATTGAGTGCTACTGTACACATGTACAACTTGAAGTGCGTTGGAGGTATTAGTAACAAGATTTTTTCAGACATTCTCGAATTCATCAATCAGTTGTTGCCTCCTTGCGATGAGGCATTGCCAGATAACACGTATGAGGCGAAGAAGTTCCTAAGTGGCATGGGTCTGGGGTATGAGAAGATTCCGGCGTGCCGTAATGACTGTATGTTATTCTGGAAAGACAATAAAGAATTAGATTCATGTACCGTATGTGGAGAGTCTAAGTGGAGGGCTGATACACATGTAGATGATGATGGTGAGATCATATCAGCGAGAAAAAAACGCCCGGTGAAGATCTTGAGGTGGTTTCCACTCATCCCACGGTTGCAGAGGTTATTCATGTCTGAGCATACTGCGCCCCATATGAGATGGCATGCAGAAGGCCGCACTAGGGATGGCGTATTGAGGCACCCGGCCGACGGTGAGGCTTGGAGATCGTTTGACATTTTACATCCAGATTTTATGGCAGAGATTAGGAACGTTCGCCTTGGTTTGACAGCAGATGGATTTAATCCATTTGGGAACATGAGCACATCCCACAGCACATGGCCCGTAATGCTTGTGCCGTACAATTTGCCACCTTGGATGTGCATGAAACAGTCGTCCTTCATCCTTTCCATGGTTATCCCTGGACCGAGCTCACCAGGTATGGATATTGATGTTTACCTTCAGCCATTTATTGATGAGTTGCTTACCCTGTGGAATGTAGGGGTACGAACATTCGATGCTTCAAAGAAGGAAAATTTTATTATGCGATCTCAGTTGATGTGGACGATAAACGACTTGCCAGCGTATGCAGATTTATCTGGTTGGCCTAACAGGGGTGCGAAGGCATGTCCTTGCTGTATGCAATCGACGCGTTCTATACGCTTAAAGAACGGATGCAAATTTTGCTATATGGGGCACAGGAGATACCTGTCGCCTGAACATCTGTGGCGGCTTAACAGGAGGACATTTGACGGTACTGAAGAATTTGACAGCGCACCAATTGTGCCATGCGGATACGAGGTTCTCCAACAGTTGGACGGAGTTGCGTTTGGGGATGAGACCGCGGGTAAGAAGAAGAAACGGAAGAAGCGGAAGAAGGGTGCAGTGAGTTCCGATATTATATGGAAGAAGAAAAGTATATTTTTCAGATTGCCGTATTGGGAAGACAATTTGCTTCGGCACAATCTTGATGTTATGCACATAGAGAAAAATGTCATGGACATATACTTGGCACTATTTTGGATATAAAAGGGAAAACGAAGGACAACTTGGCAGCTCGGCTGGACTTGCAGGAAATGGGGTTGAGACCTAAGTTGCATCCGTTCACGGCCGCCAATGGTAAAACGTATATTCCCGCTACCTGTCACACCATGACTAGAGAGGACAAAGAAAATTTTCTGAAGGTTCTTCGAAATGTGAGGGTCCCGGACGGATACGCCTCGAACATTTCACGATGTGTTCGGCTGAAGGACCGTACAATTTCCGGGTTGAAGAGCCACGATAGCCACATACTGATGCAACAGCTTCTCCCAATTGCACTGCGTAAGTCATTGCCTGATAAAGTTGTTAGACCTCTTGTGGAGATTTCGGCATTTTTTAGAGGCATATGCTCAACAAAGCTATCACAAGAAGATATGGACCGACTGCAGGGTGACGTCTGTATCACTTTGTGCAAACTAGAACAGATATTCCCTCCAGGGTTTTTTACGAGCATGGTCCACTTGGTCGTGCATCTTGTGCGCGAGTGTAGACTCGGCGGACCCGTGGAGTATAGATGGATGTACCCGGCAGAGAGGTAAAATTCGGCGTAATATGTAAATATATAATTTGATTTAAATGTAACCATAATTGACGACAATTAAATTGTCGTGTATGTGTGTACACCAGGAGTCTGGGGCATTTCAAGTCTACTGTGCGCAATAAAGCGGCTCCTGAGGGGTGCATTGCGGAGGGGTACATAGCGACCGAGCTGGTAACGTTCTGTTCAAGGTATCTGAATCACGCACCAACATTCCACAATAGACCTCAGAGGAATCCTGATGGATCCAAGGGGGCGGGCACGCGTGTTACCCTGAACGGTTGATAATGCACCAGATTCATCGTTATATTGTGTTCAACTCTGAAGAGTTTCACAATTTGCGGACGTAAGTAGTGTTTTGTATATTTAACAGAATTCGAATAACGCAATTAATTGATTTTACTACATAATTGTATACGCTGAATGTAGGATGCACAAAGACGCGCTTAGGCGATCATGCACTAGAGGTCGCATTACGGAGGCTCTTATTGAAGCACAACATCATGAGCAGTTCTGCGAATGGTACCCTGCATATGTAAGGAAATAGTTGTAATTTTTAAGTTTGATAAATTTATGCGGGTTCAATATAATTACCCAATACACGTGTTTAATATTTGTAATTATAACATAGGTCGATGGCCTTGACGAGACAGCGGTCAAGTACAACAGGTACGTGGTAAATGAGAAATTGTTTCGCACACTTGCCCATGATGTGGGAAGGAGGACTCAGAACAGCGGCGTATGTGTTCCTACTGTTGAAGGCGAAACGTACTACGAGCAGTTAACCGATATAGTTGAGGTCGAGTACTATGACAGGACTACGTACGTCCTATTTAAGTGCAATTGGGCAGACCCCATGATGGGAAGAGGATTCACAATAGACGAGTATGGCTTAGTGTTTGTCAACTTCAATCACCTTGTCCACAGGGGAGAACTGATTCAGGACGAGCCGTACGTGCTTACATCTCAGGTGGATCAAGTATTCTACGTCGAAGATGGAAGGAACCCAAATTGGGTTTGTGCGGTTAGGACCAAACCGCGCAACGTGTACGACGTTGGCCAGGGGGATGGGAGTAATGAGGATGGTACAACCTACCATGAGTGCGTACCGCTCGTACTAGCCACTGATGACCTACCCGATACGAATGATGAATTCGAGTACGACAGGCCCGACATTGATCCGATTGAAGCTCCCGTGATACAATGATTGATGTATTTCTTGTGAGTATAATTAGCTTGAACTCAACACATGTGAATACGAATTTGTCTGTACACTTGACTGATATATATATTGTTTGTACAATTCGCTTGAACTGAATACGAATTTCTATTATTTGCATAAATTTCGTTGTATAATTTGCATATTCATTAAAAATATATTACAAAAAATATTCTAATTAATTTGTGTACATTTGTTCGCAGGTATTGATGGACCAGGGACGCCATCCTTATGCATATCGGGCACCTCGCCCACCCGTGCCCCCCATGACCACGCCCACTGATTCGACGCCAGTATATACTGCGGCGTGGCCACACCACCCAGACGGGGCTTATAGACCATTGTTGCCGGGTATGGTGGCCGTGCCCACGTCAGATCACGGGCAGACCAGCACAGCTGGACCTTGCAGCTCTCCATTGTCAGAGCTGCCGACATTATCTCAGATAGGGTTCACCCAACCGGGTAACGCCTATCGATGGTGGGTGCGAGAGGGGATGGGGTCACAGGGTTATGCGCCGTACTTTCCGTATACGTATAGTGGACCTATGACGTGTAACCCTGATAGTGAGACGCAGGATGGTAGATTTCCACTGTCACAGACCGGGGAGATGCAGATGTCGGCTGTGGGGTTGGGACAGATACCGGCAGAGGCGGCGATGCAGGGCCAGATTTTGGGGCCGAGACAGATGCCAGCATCGGGGGCGAGTCAGGGCCCGGGGCATGTAGAGAGCCAGATGCCGTTACCTGGTGAGAGCCAGATGCCTCTTTCCGGTGAGAGTCAGATGCCGCTTTTCGGTGAGAGTCAGATGCCAGATGTGGGGGGGAGCCAGACTACTCATGAGGAGGACGTTGCGATGTTGGGTACCGATCAGTTGGCCCCCGGTAGTCCCCAGGGTATGGATTCAGATGATGATCAGCATCCTCCACCAGCCGGAGAGGTTGCCGAGGAGGTTGCAGGCGACCCAGCGACGCAGCACATAGGGACTGGGCAGATTCGGTTGATGGGTAAGTACATATGTAGACATCCGTAAAACTCATATTATGTTACCAAAATTTTTTTTTTGGTTTGGAAAAAAATAACTATTTGATTACATTTTGTTTATATATGTGTGTGTGTGTTATTTAGTGTTAACCAATTAAATTAATGTTGAATATATTTTTTCATTAGGGTACAACCCAGACGGGACCATTTATTATGAGGTGATTGACGACCCAGCGAGAAACTGGGTGCTCCCAAGGGGGAAGAAGGTTGTATTGCAGTACAATGCTGCTATACAACCTGTAGGACCAGCCTGCAATCGTTTTCGGCGGGAAGTGGGCAAGATGATCAGGAGTGGGTCCTACATACACATGCGGGACGAATGGGCGAGGGTAAATAGGCAGATTAAGCAGGCAATGTGGAACGCGCTGATGGTATGTTTATGAATATAATTTAATTATTTATTTGAATTAAACTTGAGCTTAATGTTTTTGTTGAAGTTTTTAAACCTATAATGCTTTGATTGAAATGTGCAGGAGGAGTTCTATCTACCTGTATCAGTAGACATGCGCAGGGCACAACAGGAGGCGTGGAATGATATTGGACGTAAGCACCGCTCGTGGAAGTTGAGGTTCAAAACCCAACTACGAATTGGAGACGGTGACACGCCCGAGAGTATCCGTGCGAGAATGCCGGAGAAATTTTTTGAGGAGTATGATGCAGAAGATGTAGAATTCCTGCTGAGAGATTGGTGCAGAGAGCATAAAATCGTATGTAGGCCAAAAAATTGTCAACTATTTTTTAATAACAGTTCATTTAATTTTAGTTTTAATTTAAGTGTGTCAATTGTTACATGTTTATTTTCATGTTCAATGCGTAGGCAACCTCTGAACGGATGAAGAGGTTGCGGGAGCGGAATGACCTACCCCATTGTGCGGGATCTAAAAGTTATGCCAGATTTAATCACGAGGAGGTAATTAAATATATATGTTTATGTTTTTAATATTTGTTGGTAATTGTTTTTCTTTTTCATTTTCTTTAAACTATTTTTATCGCTATCTGTTTGTTATATATGTCAACTGCATGACGACAGACATGTACATCTGGCACGCCCCCCACTCGCGCCGCGTCGTTCGTGAAGACCCACACAAGGAAGGACGGCACTTACGTGAACGACCGTACACGGGTCTTATGCGTATGCTACTGATTTAGTTTACTAATATTTTTAAATTATGTGTGATATGTCATTATTCAATATATGACTTTTTCATGTTGACGACGTACAGGAGAGGATGACGCAGAGTTTAGCCAGTGATCCAGCCGCCACGCAAAGCGTCTCCGCAGACACGGTGCGTTGGGCACCGAACGACGCTTACGAACAGGCGATTGGGAGGCCTGAGTATGCAGGGAGGGTTCGGCAGGTTGGGCCGAACGTCACACCTGTTCGAGGGACATGTTTCTCATATAGGCCTCGGTCACAGGGGGGACCATCTCAGGGGACGTCTCGGGATTGGGCCGAACAGTCTCGGAAGATGGAAGAGATGCAAGCGGAGCTACTTGCTGAGCGAGCGAGGAATGACCGGTTGGAGCAGCGCGTGTAACAGTTCGACGGCATAGAGCAGCGCTTGCGACAGATGGAGGTCTTCATGTCCTCCATGGGAGTACCAGCACCATGTGTTGGTAATCAGTCTTCTCCTGCACACGTAGGTAGTACGTCGTCCGTTGGTAGTGCATCTGCAGGTATGATTTATATTGTGTATAGGACAAAATTAATTTCAATTTGTTTTCATTACCCCTTTAATTTTGCAAGTAATATTATATACTTTAATTGTCTATATTATTTGCAGGTAATTCGACAACGGTTGGTACGTTGTCGCCTGTTGGACGACAGCTGAGCCAGCACTCCACTGTCGCTACACCTTCGCCCGCTACACCATTCATTGCGCAGCAATCGCCGGTGGGCGAGAACACGCCTGGGACGGTACCTCGTGATTCGCAGAGACGCCCTTCAGATTTGTAGATATTGTGTGTAATTATTTTTTGTTCGTAAATATTAATTGTTCGTAAATATTTGCTTGTTAACAAATATGTTATTAAATATTTGTTTGTGTAGTATGATTTCGTGTTTGTTTTAGGTAAAATAAATGTTGCGTTATTTGTGGTCGAAAATTACAAAACTTGAAAAATTCTAAAAAAATTTTAATTAACCCAAATAAATTTTAAAAAACAATAAAAAAAGTATTTTTTAAAAAAAAAATCCAAATTCAGTTTTTTATTTAATTGCAATTTTTATTTAATTTTTTAATTGTATTTTTAATTAAATTAAAAATACAATTAAATAATTAAATTTAAATTCGATTTAAATAAAAAACTGAATTTGGATTTTTTTTTTATTAAAAAACAGTTTGACACGCGTATGGAATACACGTGTCAAATTTGACACGTGTATTCCATACGCGTGTCAAATTGTGCAGTTCGTAACATGCACATTTGACACGCGTAATACGCGTGTCGAACCGCACGTGTCTAAATGTTTGACACGTGTACGACACTGTACACGTATCAAACTGCACGTGGCTATTTGCTGCAATTTTTGTAGTGATATACATCCTCTAGAAATTATTTATACTCCTCAAAAGATCTTTACGTTTCACTCTTTAAGTGCATATATAAGAATGTTTGATTGAAAAACATTTAAAAATTATTAAACTGAAAAATGACAAGGAAATATAAACTTTATGTCGCTATTTGATTTATTTTCATGCATAACGGTATGTGTGTATATATATGGTTTGAAAAAGTGTTTAAATATGCTAGCTTTAAAGGTTAGACGTGTATTCTGGTGGGATTCACAATTCAGAAAATGTTTTTTTATGATGTTGGGCTGATTCCTTACTAATAAAATAATTAAAGGAAAAAAAAAAAAAAAAAAAAAAGTGATCATGTACATATATATATATATAAGTTATGTGCCATAAGTTATGCCAGGAAAGTGAAACTTTTTTGGCACATACGTAATGTGCTACGAAATGTAGTTTTTAGTTTTAAATTTCACATGCTTTAGAAACGAACCCTTTAATTAGTTAGGTCTCCCATTGTGTCATCCATTGAGATCAAGAGTACTAAGGAAAGACCTCCCTAGCTTATAACCATTTTCTCTTATCACTTAGAAAAAAGAAAAAAGAAAAAAGAAATCCTCTAGTAAAAACTATATAGAAAGCTGTAAATTAAACAACAATTTGTTCTGTTTAGGTATAGGTCACGTTGACGTCGTCACGACTTTTCAGATATATTAATGTATATTTTTTCATCGGTAGACCAAGGAAATATTTGAACTTTGAAGTAATTATTAGAACGTACAGTCATATTTGTGTGTTTAAGTAACTATTCACATTTTCTCCATGCATGCAGGTAACATATTTTAAATGCGGCGGGGTCTCAGTTGGTATCGGGACGCAACACCTTCTCGCCGATGGGTTTTCCGGGCTCCACTTTGTGAACACATGGTCAGATATGGCTCGAGGACTTGATCTAACCATTCCACCATTCATAAACCGGACCCTTCTCCGTGCCCGGATTCCACCTCAACCCGCATTCCAGCACGTTGAATACCAGCCCTCCCCTCCTATGAAAACCCCTCGTCAATCCTTTGCGAGTACAACGGTCTCAATGTTCAAAATAACCAGGGACCAGCTGAACACGCTCAAAGCCAAGTCTAAAGATGGTATCAACACAGTGAACTATACCTCTTATGAGATGCTGTCAGGTCACCTGTGGAAATGCGTAAGCAAGGCACGTGCACTTCCTGATGATCAAGAGACCAAATTGTACGTCGCAGTCGATGGACGGTCCAGATTGCATCCTCCACTCCCGCCTGGTTACTTTGGCAATGTCATCTTCATCACCACTCCAATAGCTTTAGCAGGCGATCTCCAGTCTAAACCGACATCGTATGCTGCGAGCATGATTCATAATGGATTGGCGCGGATGGACGACGAGTATTTGAGATCGGCGCTTGACTATCTAGAGGTTCAGCCTGACATATCGGCTCTTGTTCGAGGGGCCCATACTTATCGATGTCCAAATCTTGGTATAACTAGCTGGAGCAGGCTGCCAATCCATGATGCCGATTTCGGGTGGGGTAGGCCGATATTCATGGGACCTGGTGGGATTCCGTACGAGGGGCTGTCGTATATATTACCAAGTCCAATAACTAATGACGGCAGCTTATCAGTTGCCATCGCTCTGCAATCGGAACATATGAAAGTGTTTGAGAACTTGTTGTATGACTTCTGAGGAGATGAAACCCTTGAAGATCAACTCTTCCAAAGGTGCATGGCTGTGTTTCTTTCCAGTGGGACTTATTTTAGTTGAATATCTGGATGTTAAAAATAAGGGGAAAATACCATGAACACCTCCAAGTTTGATCAGTACTTCTTTAGTTTTGACTTTGATTTTTAAAAATTTGTAATGTGGTTCAACGAAGTTTTAAATTTATCAATTTGGTCAATTCGTTAGTAATTTACACACATGTTTTGCACGTAATTTTTTCAATAAAATTTTCAAATTTGTCAACGTGGCCATCGGCTAATAATTTTCGCATGTAATTAGCACTTGCGCGCATTGCGCCAATTGGTAGCGGCTCGATGTTCTTCGATCGAAAACACCGCTGCCTAACCATGCCTGCGTCTATCCCTACTTTCACAAGGCAATTAGCACCTACATTGCCGAAATTCCACGGTGCAGGTGACTGTGCCGGTGATATCGTCTTCTGCTTTGTCTCCTTCTTCTTCTTCTTTCTCCTAGTTTCTCTTGAGCACCATTCTGATCAGCAGCAACTGTAAATTCCCTTTCTTCAGCTTCATCTTCCGCAATGCGCAATGCATCGTCCTGCGCTTCCGTTGAAACCCTCGCCGATTTCTTCCGCTTCATTGGTTTCGACAACAGATTCTTAATTCTTCGCTACTTTCTGTGCCGTAATTTCGAGCTCTGGCCCTTTGTTCAGCGATTTCTTGCTCGGCTTCCCTCTGGAGTTTCAGCGATTCTTGAGTTTTTCCTTGAAACGGTATACCGTCTTCGTTTGGGTCTTCGACGCCGACAACCTCGGAGGCCTCGTTTTGGTCTTCGGATTCTGGCAGGGGAAAGCACAAAGGCAAGCATCGTTGTATCACACTGATGATTTGGCGTTTGGCCCATGGGTGGTAGAGTGGTAGATAGAGAGGGATGGCTGGGGTAGTTTGGGAAAGATATCGTGGAAACTGGAGAAGTGAGAAATGTGGGAATGGATGTCAACAAAATGGGTTTAACGCTCAGTTTCTGGGTTTACTGGCCGAAACTTTGATTCGGATTTTTCTCTTTTTTGTAAGTGGATTAGGATTTCTGGGTAACGAGAAAGAGAGATTTTGGGTTGAGAGAGAGATGAAGTATAGCTGAAGACGAAGATGAAGAAAACTCCGAGAAATTTTTTAGTTAAAAAATTTAGGTTCGTATTGTCAAATTTTGACAAAGTGAGAAAGTAATAGTTTGAAGATAAAGGCTTAACGAGTTAATCTTTGAACAGTTAACTTATAAAAAAAAAAATAATAATAAATCTTTGAACAGTTGAACTTGATCCGACCGGCCCTTCAAGTAAGAGCACTAGTAGTAGATTCCCTGTAATGGTTCCCTTCCCTATATTTAAGGAAAATTTGATAAAAAACACCAAAAATTGACCCACAAAAGCTACTCTAAATTTACACATTTTGGTTGGGTAGCTACAGTGCTACCCAATACCTTATTTTAATAAAAAAATTCTATCTCTCTCTCCTCTCTCCTCTCTGACTCTCTCCTTCACGCGTCCCTCACTTCACCCGTCCTCCTTCCTTTCCCAACAAGAACGCCATGGCTGAACCAGCCGAACCAACCGAACCATCCCTACTTCTAGCCCTCTATCAACAACCTCCACGGGCAACTGATTTTGTTGGGGCAACCGCTCGCCAACCTTTTTCTCTTTTGGTGACGGCCTGACCGACTGGGCTTCCTCGCCAAAGAGGGGTCTTAGAGGTACCCGTACCACAATCGGCGCCGGTCTTCAATTGTGGCTTTCTTCGGATGAAACCCCATTTGGGTTCTTGGTATTCACGTCCTCGAACTCCAATCCCTATAGCAGAACATGAAATCAACCGGATCAGCTGGTTTTTGTGGCTTTCTTCGGATAAAACCCCAATTGTGAGGACTGGGCTGGTTTTTGTTTTGCTTCTGCTCTGTTTGTGGGTTTTGGGAATTTGTTGGCATTTTTCTGCAAGTGGAACCAGATTTGTTGGTTTTCATTTGGTTGTCATCTAAGATTAGCCGGAGAAGACGAGAGCAAGAGAGTCTAGAGATAGAAGACGAGTGGGAGAAGAAAAGAAATTGATAAAAAAAATAAAAGTAGGAAAGAGAAAAAAATAATAAAATAAGAGTAAAAAATAATATTTAATTGGTATAGGGAAAATTAAGGGAATCTATTGTGGGGTGTTTTTTTTAGGGAAACAAAAAGTAGTTTTGTTCCCTAAATATAAGGAAAATGGTTGGGAAGCTGCTGCTAGTGCTCTAAGACATGCATCCTAGTTCCGCGTTCTTGGGCGAGAGAAATCTCGTCTCCTCATGATCACTGATCAGGATCTTTATATTATTATTATGAAGAGAAACCAACAAATTATTATTATTTTTTTCTTATTTTTTCTTTATGAACGCCAATTCGGTAATTGACCGATTCTAATTGAAGTTAAAATGGAGAAGCTCGTATGAAAAAAAAACACGTGCGGATGCCCTTTCCATCATAGCAAATTAACATAAATTACTAACGGATTGGCCCATTTGACAAATTTGAAAACTTTGTTAGGGTACATTGCAAATTTTTAAATAGCGGGAAAAAAAATTAAAAAAAATAGTCAAACTTTAGAGGGGTTAATTGTATTTTTCTAAAAAACTAAAGTGGACTTCTTTGAGTTGAAACCTCTACTATTAACATATAAACTCAGCAAGTTCTTTTCTGTTTATATATATATATGTACTATTAACATATTTATCTTTATTTTTCATTCAATTCATAGTTTTTGTTTTTATTAGGAGTTGGACTGCATGCCCACATTCATATACGTACATTTGCAAATGAATATATGGTAGTTTACAGTTTACACTGAGAAGCAATTCTTCCCTAATCTCTACGAGATCACATGATGGATCATGTACCGTGCATTAAACGACTAGTGAATGTCGAATGCTTTTGGGTCTTCTTACGTAAAACTATTGGAAAACTTTTTTTTTTCCCCTTTTTTTTTCATTATTTTTGTACTTATACTCATAAATTTAAAAAAATGTCAATTTAATATAATTATCTTTTAATTTATTTTTTTCCCTCAATTTCACCCATACGATAGAATTTTTAGTTAAATACTAACGGAGAGATGTCAAAATTTTCAAAAATATTCTTCATTTTTTAAGGGAAAAAAAAAAAAAACAATTGCAAGGAATATTTAGGCGTTGGTAAGGATTTAAAGAAATTTGCAAAAAATATACATATATGAATCTTTGAAAAAAAAATCATACTTTGATAATTTTGATAAGATTTAACGGAAAATCATAATGAATGGGTGAAATTGTAAAAAATTGAAAGATAGATACATTAAATTAAAATTTTTTAAAATTTAGAGGTATGATAGCAAAAATGATGAAAGATCAAGGGTGATAAGTAAAGTTTTTCTCTAAAATTGGTCTTAGATTCGTTTGGCGTGCTCAAAATATCATTTATTATAAAAGTTTAAGCTTATATGAAGAGATAAATTTAAGAGAAAACTTCACTTTATACCTCCTGATATTTTATTACTTTTACAATTTAAGTATTCAAACTTTAAAAAGTGTCAATTTAAAATATTTATTTTTAATTTCAATTCTCCATTAAAATTTTATATTAAATCTAATCAAAATTTTCAAAATACCCTCTACGCATGCGATGAATTATAAACAAATTTTATACTTTTTTTTTTTTTTGTTCTATTTTCTCTTCTTGTTCTATTAGAACAACAAAAAAAAAAGAAAAAAAAAAGAGAGAGAAAATATAAAAAAGTAAATTTAGATGCGAGCCCCATACACAAATTACATCATTAGAGAGTTAAGCCTAAAGACTTAAAAGTACAAGTGAAGGCAAAGCAACCATGAGTAGCAAAAACGGCCCAAAGGCGAAGAAGGGCGGGCCATGACATGCAAAGAGGGCCCAAAGCACCCATTAAGGGGAGACAATAATAGAGAAGTTTGTGGCATCCTAGGCAAAACTGGAGGAGTTTATAATTAAATGAAAAATAAAAGAGGAAAGGTAAGAAGGAGAGAATATGGAGACAAGAATTTTAGAGGTTATTTGGTAATAGACACATACGTTGACGATTAGGGTGGAGTCCTATAGGGCAACATCGTGCTTTTATTGATTAATATGATTGTATAAAATGCTTTATTTATAGAGCTTACAAATGAATTGAATTTATTTAAATCTAATCAAATTCTTTTATTTAGGATAATTGAATCTTCATTTAATTCTAATCAGTTTCCTTTACTTAGTGTAATCCAATCCTCAGTTATTATATGGATATAAATCCTTATCATATAGTCTAACATCCTCATGAACTAGGGGTGTAAACCCGGAGGCAATTCTCGGTTATTGGCAAAAATCGGGAACCGGCTTTGGGGTCCTCGGTTATTAAGACTTAGAAACTGGCTCTGCAACTGGATAGCCGGTTAACCACCTGGTTGGTACCTGGTTATTCGGACCGGAGCACAAAATAGAAATTTTCACATTTTTCTTCACTTTCCCAGCAAACAAACAAGAAAAAAGTAAGAATAAACATGGGACCGGAGCGCAAAATAGGAATTTTTACATTTTTCTTCACTTTCCCAGCAAACAAACAAGCAAAAAAGTAAGAATAAGCATGGGAATTCATTGCCAAAAAGACAAAGAAAGCAATATTGTAAGAGGGGAGAGAGAAGATATTACCAAGCGATTGAAGACTAGATGGTGATGAATTATCAGTTGATGATTCGATTATTGAAGATGTGTCGATTAGATGGTGATGCTCCATGGGCGAATCCCTCTCTGACGTTCTATGGTGATGCTCCATGGCCGAATCCCTCTATGACGTTCTCATTTCTGTGTAGGGTTGTTGCTTGTACTGGTAGACATGTTATGAGCTTGATCGGGTAGAGAGGAGTGGTGGAGAACAGTTAACATTTGGGATTTTAGGGTTTGTTCATCATGGAGGCGTAGAGAAGATCAAAAGAATCTAGAAAATGTTATATGGAGAATTGAGGAATTGCAATGGGCTAGGTGGTTTTGACAAAACCAATTATTAAAAGACTTGTGGGCTGGGATATTGTTTGTGTGTGTGTGTATGTATATATATATATATATACTTGGAACTGGTTGGTGCCCTGTTACGAGTTCTCGGCTGGTTATAACCGGCTGGATTTACACCCCTATCATGAACCTCATCAAACTCAATGTGATAGTTTGTGGAAGCTTGAATTTGAAAATAAAAGAATTTCTTTAATATATATATATAAAATAAAAGGGAAAAGTACACATAACCCCCTCAAACTATCACCTCATTGTCAATGTCCCCTCCAAACTACTAATTGTGTCAATGTCCCCCCTAAACTATCAAAAACTGTCAATGTCCCTCTAATGACAAAAATATCCTTCATAAAATTATTAAAATAAAATAAAAACTAAAAAAATATTTAAAAAAATATAAAATAACAAAAATTTATACAAAAAAAAAAATTAAAAATTAAAAACTGTTTTTTTTTTTCCTTTTTTTTTGTTAAAACAAATTATTTTTGTAAGTTTCAGTTATTTTTTCGTTTAGTTTTTTTTTTAAACAAAAAATCCTTCTTTTTTTTTATTTTTTTAATTTAATAAAAAACTGGGTTTTCCTTTTTCTTTTTCGTTTGTTTTTTTTTAAAAAAATAGATTTGTTTTTATATTTTTCAGTTATTTTTTCGTTTGTTTTTTTTTTTTTTTAAAAAAAAAACTTTCTTTTTCGTATTTTTTATTTAATTTGTTTTTTAAAAAATAATATTTTAGTTTTAGTTTTTTTTTTCGAATTTATAAGGACATTTTTGTCTTATTCAAAAAAATTTAGGGTTATTTTTGTCTTTTTGTTGGTATTAGGAGGGACATTGACATTTTTTAGTAGTTTGAGGAGGGCAATTGACACAATTGGTAGTTTGTGGGGTACATTGACAATTAAGTGGTAGTTTGAGGGGGATATGTGTACTTTTCCCAAAATATAATCTAGTGTGACAATCATAAAAATCTGTTGGTGAGCTCGACCACTAGAACTGTTGGATAAAACTGATGAGCGATATAATCCTACGCACCACAAAGAGAAACAAAGGGTGTGCGCTCAGCCAAAAAATTGTTGGAAATGGTGGCGTAGAGAAGATTAGAAGAACCTAGAAAATGTTATAATGTTATATGGAGAATTGAGGAATTGCAATGGGCTGGGTGGTCTTGACAAAACCAATTATTAAAAGACTTGTGGGTTGGGCTATTGTGTGTGTATATATATATACTCGGAGCTGGTTACCCGAAGTTGGTTAGTGACCTGTTACGAGTTTCTGGCCGGATATTAACCCCAATCATGAACCTCATCAAACTCAATGCGATAGTTTGTGGAAGCTTGAATTTGAAAATAAAATAATTTTTTTAATTTTTTTTTATATATATATATATATATATAAAATAAAATCTAGTGTGACAGACATAAAAAACTGTTGGTGAGCTCGACCACTAGAACTGTTGGATAAAAGTGATGAACGATATAATCTTACGCACCACAAAGAGAAACTAAGGGTGTGCGCTTGGTGGGAGATGGTGGCGGCCGAAAAATTGCTAGAAATGGTGGCGGCTCGAGATAATGTTGGAAAATCACTGAAGATGATGGTGGAAAATCCCATTAGTTGGTGGCAGCTGGCAACCATGGCTGGAGATGGCCTTTAATAACAATAGGCTAAAACAAAGCCGATTATAGTACAAATTGGGCTGATAAATGGGCAAAAAAATGGAGTCAACTACGGCCTTAAACGAGCATGGTTATCAAATAGGACTAACAAAGACCATATAATGGGGCCAATAAAGAGCCGAAAAGGCATGCCTCATGAGCTAAATATAGGCCATTAGGCCCTATATTTTTTTTTTCTCAGCCGACTTTTGTTTTTAGAGGGATGAAATCAGGTTGATGCAACCTGACGCAAGACGAGGCTAAAGCAAAGGATACAAGCGTAAGAGATAAGGCAGTGGTTGCTTTGTGAGGGAAAAACAAAAAAAATTGGTGTAGAGTGAAGCAACAGGTGTGGGGCCTAAAGACAAAGAAATGAAAGAAACACCATGATTAGGTTTACCTAAGAAGATTCGTGGACAATTCGGCTCCATTGGTAGAAGACGTGGAAGTGTGAAAGAGAAGAAAATGTGAGTTTTGGCAAGTTCTATCACACTTGGTCACTCGACTCACTCTCTAGTGAGTCGTGACTAGGGAGTGTTCCCAGATGCTGAAGAAGGAAGTACGTCCACAAGAATTGGAATCCATATAACCATTTGGCAGGGGTGTAGATCGATGCGGATGCGGATATTTGTATATTTGTACTCGCATCTGTAAAATGAAGATATTATTTTTAGATATTTGCATCAGTATCCGTATCATTTTTTTTTTTTTTTCGCATCCGTGTAGTTATTGTATTTATCAAGTGCAATTATTATCTGCCATGCGCAAATAAGTAATGAGCCTATTTTAAATGCTTTTAAAAATAACTTTGACCGGTATTTTTTAATCTT
Organism: Alnus glutinosa; assembly: GCF_958979055.1. Lineage (NCBI taxonomy): Eukaryota > Viridiplantae > Streptophyta > Magnoliopsida > Fagales > Betulaceae > Alnus > Alnus glutinosa. The sequence continues at coordinate 29,218,593 of NC_084888.1, forward strand.
TTGAACTTGTTTTGAAAATATATTGTAACATCAAAAACATGTAGAATGGATAATATATATAATCTCAAAATATTTATAGTAATGAATGTTCACAAGAAACACCCTTATATTTTTTTTATCCATAATTCAATGAGCATAACAACAAATTTGAAGCCAGCAAATAATAATAAAAATAAATACAAATTCAACAGAAAAAAAAATAATATTACAAATTCATAACATAAACAACATAAATTGTCTAAATATAGAACATTCATTAGTGAATGTTGATGGCGTTGTGTTATGTTGAGTATATTAACTATAATATATATAAATATACAAAAAAAAAAAAATTATATATAAAGGGGCATGTGGGATGCGGTTAGTAGTTTTTATTAACCGCATCTGCATCAGTATGTGTGGATAGCGAATAGCGGATGTGGGCGATTAATATCTGCCCACATGTACACCTCTACAATTTGGTGATGCGAACCCAGTAGTAATAAAATATAGAAAAAGATAAATGGGCTACTTCAAGAGAGCCGTGATCTCCAATGGCTACTTCGATGGAGCCTTAACCTCTAAAACACAGTAAACTTTATTATAAAATAATAATCAACTTACACTTTCTTATTGATAGCTCCCCTATAAATAGAGAAACAATGTATTACAACTTACATGATAGATTAATTATGTCTTGACTTTTAGGACTATGACAGTTTTAATAAGGAATGAATCTAACTCTTTATTGGAATATAAAATTTACGAAAATATACTCCTTATTGGACTCTAGCACGACACGAAAAATATCAAATAATTATGATCATATCATTTGGTATCGAAGATTAGTGTTATCTGATGGGTCTGATCCCATGAAAGAGTTTATAATTAAATGAAAATTGAAATAAGAAAGGACAGGAAAGAAAGAGATAACATGAAGACAAGAATTTTACGTGTGGTTTGGTATTAAACACCTACGTTCACTACTAAGATAGAGCCTTATAGGGCTATTTTGTGTTCTTATTGATTAATATGATTGTGTACATTAATACTCTTTATAAAGTTTACAAATGATTTGTGCTTCTTGTTTTAGGGTGATCTATTTCGTCATTTTAGTGTTTTCTCACGATTTGCCTTTGTGATGCTTATTTGTTACTGGACTATTTGTTGGCTTAGGTGCTAGATCTGCCATCTTCTATTTGTGAGTTGCACTGTAAATGTAAAGAGTGGCTCATTGTTGTCCCTATAACGATTTGTATTGTTCAGGTTGCTGTTTCAAGTCAGATTTATCTAGCTTAGGGTACTGGGGTCTTGTATCTCTTGTTTTTGTCCTTGCCCTGGGACTTTATTTATTAATATATGATAGCATATGCTATTCTGTTAAAAAAAAAAAAAAATTCTCATGTACTCTAACAAAGACAACATTGTTAAGGACGTGGATGTGGTTGGTGGATGGAACAAAGTATATAATGAGATTGGGTAATCCCCAACCTACATAGGTTCCATCTTTTTTAATTAAGCCTACGGAAATGGAATATGAATAGTATTGATTTGGAAGGGATAGTTGGAAGTAGAGGAGAAGCATCATCATCAGCTTTGAGCTTAAACCTACACTGGCCACCCACCCGGGGCTTTGGTTTCGGTGGTCCCAAATCATCTAGACGGGACAAAGATTCACAATAATTATTTATTTTAATATATTATTAATAAGGGTAAATGTCTAATAAATCCCTGAGTCGGAGCGCCATTTGAATTTGATCCTCCACTTTTTGAAAGTAAGTATTACGTGCTTAATTTTTTCACGAATTTGAAACAGGTCCTTCCGTCATTTTTCCATCCATTTTTCTAACCACAGTTAGTGCCACGTCAGCACACTAACCACATCATCATAAAATAATATTATTTTATTTAATTATTAATTTAAAAACATAATATATATTTAAAAAAAAAAAAAAAAAACAAAAACAAAAAAGGTAAGGGATTTGGAGGGCTGCCACCCGATGGTGGTGCTGCTCCCTTTGGAGTGGCCTGCCCCATTTCCAGCATGAAAGCCAGAACATTACACGGACGTCCCATAGCTCAAGCAACAATAGCTCAAGCAGTACCATCAAACTAACGAATTACAAGCCAAAATTTCAAAACAATTTCCTTACGTGCCCGAACCCCATATCAAGGTTTCCAAGAAACAACATTCCTACAACTCATCAAGTCATTGAGATATTTCTACAAACAACTTGTATGGGGTGTCTCCTACCAGATTTGGAGAAATTATTTTCAATTCAAACAATTTCCTTTTTACAACAACATCAATCAAAATTGTATTTCAACAACAAAAACCCATAGAAAACAATTTGATAAGCTTGAAAATTAATCCTGGTGTGGTTGACTGAGTAGCCCATATTCATAATGGCATGTAAAAGCAAGAGAATTGTTGTCGGCAAACAGATTTTGATTCCCCTAAGCTTCCCTTCTGTAGGAACTCAGAAATTAGAAAGATTGAGTCATCAGAATGACAAAAATCAAGAATTTTAACAATGTTCCTATGTCTGATCTTTGCTAATGTCTTGATCTCTGCCTTCAAACTTTTGGATGAGTGGCTCCCATAATTATCTAGGTGTTGGTATTTTGTGGATTGAATGTTTGTTTCTTGATTTGGAAGCAAATGGGACGGAGGCTGTGATGGTTCCTTTGATGGAGGAAGGGAAGATGGAGATGATGATGATGGTGATGAATGAAAGCAGGAGGAGGCTGGGGAGCTTCCAGATATGTGCACTGTGCACTTCCTGTGGTGGGGCCAAAGGCCTCTGCTTGCCATCTCCTTGTTGCTATGCCATCAATTGCAACATTCTCAGTAGACCTTTCGGCTTCTGTTGTTTCACTCCCAAGACCTGTAATTGCTTTGGATGCCATCTCTGACTAAAATGCCAAAATAAGATAAAATCCCAGGGATGACAAGCAACAAGAACGAATTTTGATTGATACCCACTTCAAGATATACAGGGCATAGTCAAGAACAAAAAAAAAAAAAAAAAAAAAAAGAAAAGAATTTGCTCAGAGGCTGGGGGTATCCGTGCAGCCACCCCAGAGGTGGGGCCGGCCCCCTCTGGGGGTGGTTGCTACCGGCAGCCACCCCCAAACCCCCTTTTTTTCTTTTTCTTTTTTTGTCTTTTTTAAAAAAAAAAAAAATAATAACATTTTAAGTTTTTAAATTAATAATTAAATAAAATAAAATTATTTTAAGATAATATGGTGAAAGTGCTGACGTGGCACTAACGATGGTTAGAAAAATGGATGGAAAAATGACGAAAGGACCTGTTTCAAATTCGCAAAAAAGTTAAGCACTGAATACTTACTTTCAAAAAGTGAGGGATCGAATTCAAATGACGCTCCGACTCAGGGATTTATTAGACATTTACCCTATTAATAATTTAAATAAATAATGTGAGATAGATTTGATTTAGGTATTGTAAAAAAACTACCGCATATGTCATGTAATTTTGTTTTTATTATCGAAATTTAATTATAAGTTTTTCATTAGAAAGGGAGAAATTGAAATTAAATCTAGACCATTGAAAAAATTACTGTACATAATGCTATTTTTTATTTTTTATTTTTTAAAAAATAAATTTTACAGCACTTAAGCTAAATTCATTTGAGACAACATTTATGAGATCACTTGTCCAAATAAATTTTGAGTTATCTGACCAACTACCGGGATAAATATATTTTATATGAAGTTTCTTACATTATTTACTTAAATTACTAGCAATTCAGACAAATAATCTCTGATAATCTCAACCCGGCCACCTTGTGGGCATGGAAGGACGAGCAAAGCTGTTTGAGTTCTTTGAGGCTCTGCGTCTGTCAATCTCTCAAAATTAAACCTGGTTTCTCTATAAAGTTTAGAAAATTCCATCTTGCTATGCAATAATGTGTTTGAAATGTAGTCTTTTAAGCATTTTATCATTAATTAATTATGTACATTTCAATATATACAATTAACTGGTTTTTTTTCCTTCACTTGGTTAAGTTGGTTCCATCCTTTTGGCTGAATAATTCATTTCAATATTTTAATGCTACAATTATTATTGTTTAGTCTCATGCATGTTTTTAGGCCATCTACCAAATAAATAAATAATAAGAAAAAAAGAAAAGAAAACAGTGAATATTGAATATATTGAATTTAGGCACAACCCCATTATTAAGGGTTACACTACGTACACTCCATGTTACTTAGGATAGCAGCTCGTATACGCGTGTTGAATTTTGATCGTAACAATACAAGAATATAAGACTATATAAATAAATCATAATTCGACCCATTTAATTAATCTGATGATATCTAGCCTGTAATTCTAATCCGCTATAATTATAAAAGCTTAATTAAGCTCAATAAAAAAAATATCCAATGCGAAAAGGAGCTGTATTCATCACCACCAAGCAAGGGGGGTTGTTGCAGTGGCGTGCAAGCGAGCTTCGCGTGGGCTGTGTGGGTGGGCAGCAAGGTTGCTGCCACCCAACCAACCATGGGGTGCAACTTGAAAGGTTGGTTTCCCAAATGTGCGCACTAGTAAAGAATGAAATAATTAAATGTGTACATTCAACATAATTATGGTTTTCTTCTTCACTGGCCTGTTTCCATCCCAGCCTTTTGGCCGAATAATTAATTCATTTCAATATTTTAATGCTACTATTTCTGCCCATTTCATTTTCAAATCCATTAAAGAATTTGAAATTTGATTATATATTTGGGAATTAATATCTAGCATATCTTTGTTTGTTTAGCCTCATGCATGTTGTTAGAATATATATTTCAGTATTAGGTCGATACTAAAATAATGCCCGTTTAAGTTATCATATCTGTGTTATCCTAGGTACCACAGGTTTCTTATAAATTGGAACTTGTATATTATAAACATGAATTAAGTTGACGAGAGCTTAATATAGTCCTAAGAATAATTGACCGTGGTAGATATAGGTGTTTGACATTGAACCACCTCAAAATGAGAATTTTTTATTTTTTTCATCTGTTATATATCTACGTTCTACGGTATATATCCATATATACAGTTTCTTTGCAAATCAACCATTGGATTTAATTGTAAAAGAAATGTACAGCAAATACATCCCAAACGAGCGTGTATCTAGTCTACCCCAAAATTTATTGTATCTTTTCTCTCTCTTGCTTCCGTTTTTACTCTCATATTTTATTTTTTTTCCATAAATTTCTACACAAGTTTTTAGGCCTTCTACCATAAAGAAAAGGCCAAAAAAAAAAAAAAAAACAGTGAAATATATTGCATTTTGGCACAACCCCATCGTTAAGATATGGGATTTGATTCATACACAACACCATCACAACAATCACACAACAACCCCTCACATGAGGGTGGGTCCTAATGTGTGAGGTCCACCCTCATGTGAAGGGTTGTTGTATGGTTATTGTATTGGTGTTGTAAATTTAACATTTTCCTTAAGATATACACTGCAGTCCGGGCTACTTCACTTTGTCATCCCATAGGGCGTTTCCCTCTAGAACTCGTACTTGGACAATAAGGTAGCGTGCACCAATAAAGAAAGGAAAAAAAGGAGAAAATAAAAAATAATAAAATTGAAGATTAGCCATTAGTACAGTGCCTATAAGCGAAAACGAAAACAATAATAATAATAATAAAAAAAAAAAGACAGAAAAAAGAAGCAACATATGCAGAAGGTTGTAGTAGTTGGTCCTCTTCCTCTATCCTTAGCGCAGGACCCAGGGGGTGCTTTGGGGTCCACAAAGTTGCAAAAAAGTCAAATAAAAACACTAGAAATATATTTTTCTACAACAAATGTCCGCCTCATATATATTTTACTCATCTCCTCAACGACAAATTGCCCCCTCAAATGGGTTTTCGAAGTAGGGTTGATTTGATTAGCATTTTGTTAGCTTTTTCTTTTTAATGTTTGATTTGTGAGGCTAAAACTCTTACCCAAAGTCAAGACTTTTGAAAGGATTAATGATATGGGCAACACCTACACTTTTTACTGTCAAGATTGTCGCAGTATATTAGTGAAGAGTTCAAAGTGGTAGCTAGCTTTCCTTTTTGTAATAATGAACGGTGAAAGAAAACATAAACAAGTTGGGACCATAAAAGCTGATTGATGTTGAATCATGAATGCATGCCTCACTAAAATACATATTTTGCAAGTGAAGAGTTTGAAATTTATATTGGACGATAAGAATAGCTTCCCATGCATTGACTAATTACTTTTCTTTAGAGCCATTCACAAATTATTAGGAGGGTTTGAGAAAGTTAGCTACAAACTTGGTTGGCATGTAGCAAATATCTCTTAGATTGATTTAAAAACACGTCACTTTATTAAATTAATTTATAGCTAATTTTTATCCGTTCAAGCCCATCAATTCATATGCTCCGGTAAGAGAGTATGTTGGCATATTGATATAGCAATTATATTGCCACAAAAAAAATGACAAAAAGAGTTTAAATAAATAAAATAGAATTAAGTTTATAGGACCCTATATATAAAAACTTTTGTATTCCAAAGGGTTATTTTTAACGATGATTTTATAGACATAACTTTTGTATACAGGTATAACTTGTGACATCAAAATTAAATTAAGTTTAAGACTTTTTTATTTTTATTTTACATAAATTCGCTTGCACAAACACACAAAGAAACTATATATATTTATAGATTGAATAATATTAAAAATTATATTTTTATTTCGTAATGATCTCGTAATTTTGACATCATCGTCTCAGCCAATAATTAAATCCAACGATCACAAAAATTCCTGGTACAAGTGAATGTTCCAGAAAGAGAGAGAGAAGTCCTAGGTCTCTACAGTTGCCTTTCGATCAGTCTCTGAGACTCTTCTAGCATCGATCGTGCGAAGAAAGTAGGCCGGCCATTGAATAGAAAAGATCAAGCAAAAGACAAAACAAAAGCAAGGGAGGCAAATAGAAAATGTTGCCATCCATCAGAAGAACATGGGCGACGAAGACCATGAGTTGACGTTGCAGAAAATAAAGATGAATTTTATGTTAAACAAAATTTCATTGGCTAACAATAAAGTCTGATAATAATCCAAAATGTAACGTGATTATCTGGCTTCTTCATAGTAATATTCCAACTCGATCTTGTTGACCGGGACAAATCAACTTGCATGTTGGAATTTTGAGCTCAAATTTCTACATCATGAGTACTAAAATGTGAAAAGACGACAAAAAAAGATAAAAAATAAAAAGAAAAGAATAAGGTAAACGGCTCTCCGGTTGAAATGAACTCAAGAGAATTCAAATACAAACACAATGGTCGGTTTGGTAAAAAAATTTTGTTTTGAGTATTTTATTTGAATGGTAATAAGAAGTAATTAATATAATATAAATGTGAAATAAGATTTGAATTTTTTTTTTTGTGAGAGAGTAGTGAAAAAAAATTGTTTGGTAATAGAAAAAAAAAAAAAACGAGGTTGACTTTTGTTAGGTTTTTAATATTGAAAAATTTAGTGTCAAAACATGTTTAGGTGTAAGTTTTAAGTCTAGGGTAAAGTTGATGAAAAAGTTGATTCATGACATAATTATTCAAGTTTGTGTATGTTATCAACATTAACCTAGTCGACCTAAAATGGTCATAAATTTTAAGTCCGAGCTCCGATTGAAGCAACCTTGATAGCATTGGAAATTTAACTCAACATTCTATAACTTTATATTTCATGAACATTTTTCAATTTCAATGTTTACCCGGTCCAGGCCCCCTTGAAAAATATAACTAACTAATACTAAATCAAAGGGTCGAGAAACTCAAAGCCACTATCCTTGAATAACTTGGAGTCTCGCCTTCCTTCTTTACACGCTATTACTGGCTTTAATCTGTTGAATGAGATAAGGATATAATAATTAGAAACAATATAGAATTAATTTTTTAATTTCTTTAGCACTTACTTTTTCTTGTATTCGATTGGATTTATAATCAACAAATATATATTAATAATAAAAAAAAGTACAAATATGATATTTTAATGATATTATTTAATAAATTAAAGAAACTAATTTTAAAAGTACCATCTTCCTCAATAATCGTTGATGGCTGACTAACAATTCCCTTCCCCTACCTTCCTCCTTTTTATTTATTTTTATTTTTTTCCATTCACTTAAGTTGCAATAGAAAGCTTTAAAGATATGATACATTTACAATGTTTGTACAACTCTTGTACAACCTTCTTTTTTTTTTTTTTTACTAACCGTTAAATTTATTTTCCTACTTACAAATTCTTCTCAAAGCCTTAAAGCGATTGCCAAAAAATGGTACACTTAGCTATGGTTGTATAGGTGATGGCGGTTAGCAGTTATTACTTTTAATTGTTGCCTTAGGCAGTTAATAGTTTTGAGTAATAGTACCGTCTTTTCAGGGCGAGTAGTTATCATCTATCCTCACTGTCGATTAATAGTTATTTATGCTCAAACCGCTCTAGACCAAAATGACATTATTTGGCTATATATATAAGGGTTGGCAGTGGCAATTATTACCGCCTCCGCTTACCCTAGCTACCACCTTTGACCGCACCGTTTTAAGGGGTTAGTTGAAAAAAGTCAACTGTCCACCCATACAAGTACACGGTTGGTTAACGAAGGTTATTAACGGTGAATATCTACCCGTTTAATTTGCACAGTCCTACACTTGCAATTGGGCTAGAACACGCTTTATAGTTTATTTTCTTCCTCAATTATGTTTTGCCACTTAATTTGTTTGTTTCTAAATTAGATCTAACCGTAATTTCTTTCCTGTTATTTATTTATTTATTTATAAGTAAATGGTTAAGGATTTTATATATTAGAAAAGTGTAATAACTTAGCTGACCATGAGTTTAGAACCAATTGTTAATTAAAAGCACGATTGGATCTGTAGTCAACAAAGATGAAAAAGTACATATAGGATCTTTTTAATGATTTTATTTTTATAAATTAAAGAAAATAATTTTTAAAAAAATCATCATCCTCAAAATGATTTCTCGTCGATGCTGGCTGTCAACCTCCTTTTCTTTTTTTCTTTTTATTTTTTTTTCGCCATTCACCTAAGTTGCGTCGTAAACACTACAAAAATAGATGAAATTCGCCACGTGCAGTTCGACACGTGTACGGTCACTGTACACGTGTCGAACAGGTTGCTATGTGCGTTTCGCCACGCATGCGACTCGTGTCTGATGTGGAAGTCACTAACTGCACATTTTGACACGTCCAGTTTGACACGTGTATTTTAATACTCGTGTCAAACTGGACACATGTATTGAAATACACGTGTCAACAGGGGCGGAGCCAGCTTTTAGACTTTGGGGGGGCCAAATTGAAAAAAAATAATTTGGGGGGACCAAAACTACAAATTTTTTAAAGAATAAGGGTAAAAATTATATTTTTTCTTTTTTTTTTTTTTTTTTTTTTTTTTGGGGGAGCCCTTTGGCTTGGGGGGGCCCAAGCCCCCCAAGCCATAGTGTGGCTCCGCCCCTGCGTGTCAAACTGTTTGACACGTGTATTGACATACACGTGTCCAGTTGTTCGACACGTGTATTTCAATATACGTGTCTATTTTATTTTATTTTTTTTAAAAAAATTTCAAATTTACATTAAAAATACAATTAAAGAATTAAATTAAAAATTTAGTTAAATAAGAAAATACAATTTCAAAATTTTTTTCAATTTAGTTTTGGTTATTGTCTTTTTAAATTTGTTTGGATTAATTTTTTTTTTTTTTTTTTTTTTAAAAAAAATTCTTATTTCCGACCACAAATAACGCAATATTTATTTTACCCAAAAATATCACAAAACCAAATTACACAAACCAATAATTAATAACGTATTTGATAACTATGCAAATCTTTACAAACAAAAAATAATTACACAAAATATCTGCAAATCTGAAGGGCGTTCCTGCGAAGCACGAGGTACCGTCATAGACGTGTTATCGCCAACCGGCGATTGCTGCGCAAGGGATGATGTAGCGGGCCAAGGTGTAGCGATAGGGGAGTGCTGGTTCAGCCGTCGTCCAACAGGCGACAACGTACCAACTGTTGTCGAATCACCTGCAAATAATATAGACAATTAAAGTATATAATATTACTTGCAAAATAAAAGGAGTAATGAAAACAAATTGAAATTAATTTTGTCCTATACACAATATAAATCATACCTGCAGATGCACTACTAACAAACGACGTACTACCTACGTGTGCAGGTGAAGACTGAGCACCAAGACATGGTTGTGATACTCCCATGGAGGACATGAAAACCTCAAACTGTCGCATGCGCTGCTCCATAGCGTCGAACTGTTGCATGCGCTGCTCCAACGCGTCATTCCTCTCTCGCTCAGCCCGTAACTCCGCTTGGATTTCTTCCATCTTCCGGGCGTGTTCGGCCCAATCCCGAGAGGTGCCCTCAGATGGTCCCCCCTGTGAGCAAGGCCTGTATGATAAACATGTCCCTCGAACAGGTGTAACGTTTGGCCCAACCTGCCGAACCCTCCCCGCGTACTCAAGCCTCCCAACCGCATGTTCGTACGCGTTGTTCGGTGCCCAACGTACCGTATCTGCTGAGACACTCTGTGTGGCGACTGGATCACTGGATAAACCCTGCGTCATCTTCTCCTGTACGCCATCAACATGAAAAACTCATAAACTGAATAATGACATATCACACATAATTTAGAAATATTAGTAAATTAGATCAGTAACATACGCATAAGACCCGTGCACGTTCATTCAAGTAAGTGCCATCCTTCCTTGTGTGGGTCTTCACGAACGACGCGGCGCGAGTGGGGAGCATGCCAGATGTACATGTCTGTCTTCATCCAGTTGAAATATATAACAAACAGAGAGCAAGAGAATAGTGTAAAGAAAAAGAAATACAATTACCAACAAATATTGAAAACATAAACATATATTTTTACACACCTCCTCGTGATTAAATCTGGCATAACTTTTGGATCCCGTACAATGGGGAAGGTCATTCTGCTCCCCCAGCCTCTTCATCCGTTCAGAGGTCACCTACGCATTGAACATGACAATAAAAATGTTTGCATTGACACACTTAAAGTAGTAATAAAATTAAATGAACTGTTATTAAAAAACCACAACATTTTTCTGTCATACAATTAAAAGCCTACATACCCTTTTATACTCAGTACACCAATCGCTCAGCAGGAACTCTACATCTGCTGCGTCATACTTCGCAAAAAAAAATTGTCCAGCACTCTCACACGGATAATCTCGGGCGTGTCACCGTCTTGAATATGTAGCTTGGTTTTGAACCTCGACTTCCACGAGCGGTGCTTCCGACCTATATCATTCCACGCTTCCTGTTGTGCCTTGCGCTTGTCTATTGATACAGGTAGATAAAACTCCTCCTGCACATTCAATTTAAGCATTATAGGTTTAAATACTTCAAGAAAAACTTAATTTTAAGTTTAATTCAAATAAATAAATAAATTAGATTTTTAAAACATACCATCAGCGCGTCCCACATTGCCTGCTTAATCTGCTTATCTACCCTCGCCCATTCGTCCCGCATATGTATGTAGGACCCGCTCCTGATAAGCCTTCTCTCAGCCCGCCTAAAACGATTGCAGGCTCGTCCTACAGGTTGTAGAGCAGCATTGTACTGCAACACAACCTTCTTCCCCCTCGGGAGCACCCAGTTTCTCTCTGGGTCCCTAATCACCTCATAATATATGGTTCCGTTTGGATTGTACCCTAATGAAAAAAAATATACAACATTTAATTGGTTAACACTAAAAAACATAATTATATCAACAAATTGTGCATAAAATTTATTTTTCATTCAAACTTAACATTTATTTTTGGTAACATAATATGAGTTTTAAGTATGTCTAAATATGTACTTACCCATCAACCGAATCTGCTCAATCTCTATGTGCTGGGTCGCCTACGACCTCCTCGCCAACCCCTCCTGCTGGTGGAGGCTGCTGATCATCATCTGAAAGCATATCCTGGGGGCTATCGGGGGCCAACTGATCGGTACCCAACATCGCAACGTCCTCCTCATGGGTACTCTGGCTCCCCCCTAGATCTGGCATCTGACTCTCACCGGAAAGTGGCACCTGGCTCTCACCAGATAAAGGCATCTAGCTCTCTCCAGGCCCCGGGCCCTGAATCACTGTCGATGCTGGCATCTGTCTCAACCCCATAATCTGGCCCTGCATCGCTGCCTGTGCTGGCACATGTCCCACCCCCACAGTCGGCATCTGCATCCCCCTAGTCTGTGACAGAGGAAATCTATCATCCTGCGTCTCACTATTAAGGTTACATGTCATATGTCCAGTATATGTATACGGAAAGTACGGCGCATAACCCTGTGGCCCCATCCCCTCTCGCACCCACCATCGAGCCACGTTACCCGGTGGGGTGAACCCTATCTGAGATAATGTCGGGAGCTCCGACAATGGAGAACTGCAACATCCAGTTGTGCTGGTCTGCCCGTGATCTGACGTGGGCACGGCCACCGTACCTGGCAACAATAGTCTATAAGCGGCATCTGGGTAGTGTGGCCATGCCGCAGTATATAATGCCTTCGAATCTGTGGGCGTGGTCATGGGGGGCACGGGTGGGCGGGGTGCCCGATATGCATAGGGAGGGGGTCTCTGGTCCATCGATACCTGCGAACAAATGTAGACAAATTAATTAAAATTTGTATTTTTTAACTTATATGTTTTGAAGGATTTAGGGGGTTTTTTTTTTTAAGGGTTTAGGGTTAGGGTTTACGTGTTTCTTTCTTTAAGGGTTTAGGGTTATGATTTTTGTTTGTGTTTTAAGGGTTTTTTATTTTTATTTTATTTTTATTTTTTTATTTTTTATTAAGGGTTTAGGGTTAGGGTTTACGTATTTCTTTTTTTAAGGGTTTAGGGTTAGGATTTTTGTTTGTGTTTTAACGGTTTAGGTGTTATTTTTTAACTTATATTTTTTGAATTATTTAGGGTTTTTTTTTTTTTTTTTTTTTTTTTTTTTTTTTTTTTTTATTAAGGGTTTAGGGTTAGGGTTTACGTTATTCTTTTTTTAAGGGTTTAGGGTTAGGGTTGGGGTTTTGGATTGTTGTTTTTTTAGGGTTTAGGGTTACGGTTTAGGTTTTTTTCTTAAGGATTTACGTGTTTAATTGTTGTTTTTTAAGGGTTTAGGGTTTAGGGTTTTTGTATTTTTTTTTTAGGGTTTATAGTTTTTGGGTTTTTTTTGTAGGGTTTAGGGTTTAGGGCTTAGGATTTTTTAGTTTTTTTTTAGTGTTTAGGGTTAGGGTGTTTTTTTTTTTTTCCTTATAGGTTTAGGGTTTTTTTTTTTTTTTTTAGGGTTTAGGTTTTTTTCTTAAGGATTTAGGGTTAAGGTTTTTGTTTTTTCTTAAGTTATAGGTTTAGGGTGTTTGTATTTTTTTAGGGTTTAGGGTTAGGATTTTTGTTTTTTCTTACGAGTTTAGGGTTTTTGATTTTATTTTTATTTTTTGCAGGGTTTAGGGTTAATTTTTTTATTTTTATTTTTTGAAGGGTTTAGGGTTTTTGTATTTTTAAATATGGGTTTAGGATTACGGTTTTTGTTTTTTCTTAAGGGTTTAAGATTTTTATAATTCTTTTTGTAGGGTTTAGGGTTTAGGATTTTTTGATTTTTTTGTAGTGTTTAGGGTTTAGGGTTAGGGTTTTTTTTTTTTTTTTTTTTTTTTTTTTTTTTTTTTTTTTCTTATAGATTTAGGGTTTTTGTATTTTTTTAGGGTTTAGGGTTAGGGTTTCTGTTTTTTCTTACGGGTTTAGGGTTTTTTAATTTTTTTTTTCCTTAGGGTTTAGGGTTTAGGGTTTAGACCTTTGTTATGAATTGCTCAATAACATATATTATTGTAAATGGTAGACGGTGGCAAATTTGATTCAAATTTGTTTTTGTTTTATTCATTATAATTATTGAGGTTAATTTTCATTGAAATCGTTGGGTACGATCATTTTATTATTAAATGAGGGAAAGTTTGTTTGAAAATCATTTTTGTAAAAATTTGTCAAAAAGGATAATAGCAACACAATGTACAATTAAACTATGTTATTATTTTTGTAGAAAAAAAATGCTAAAATAGAGTGTACAGCATGGTTGTTGAAATTTGATTTTAAACAATTCCACAATTTATTTTAAGGTGATTTGGTATATGTGAACCATTTTTAGAATTCATTTTTTTATATTTGGATTTTTTATGAATTTGTATATGTCGACCATATGTAAAATGCATATATTTATTTTATGTTGCTTTTTTAAATTTTGTTGTTAAGGCGAATTGTACTGGATGCTTAGGAAAAATATGTCTTCTCCTCACACCAACATTTAAAGTGACAAAATGATGTTGTAAATTTTATAATACGAATAATGAAGTAAAAAGTGGACGGTCAATTTGTAATCGTTGGTTTCCCATGCAAAACATATTCGTAGTACAGTAAAATATATATATAAAAAAAAAAAAAAAAAAAAAGACAAAAAAAATGTACACATATTTCACATGCAAAACTACAAAAAAACTAAAAGAAAACAACATAACAATATATATACAAACCCAACCAAATCAGTAGCATTGCATGGGGAAAAAAAACTGTCTAGTATTAATTGCTAAATCCACGTTTATTGTCCGAAAATATTAAAACAAATAGGAACATATTTTAAACAAATACATTTAAATGTACCACGTTTATTATAGCGAAAAAATAAATGACAAAAATAAGGGAAAATTACACAATTTATGTGGTATATATTTGTTGTGGATTTTGTACCTGCATTGTGGAAAAAAAAAATTAATTAAACAAAAAAAAAAAAACAAAAGAAAAACACAAGTCAGAGAGAGAGAGAGAGGTCCAGACCTGAAGCTCACCGGAGTGTTTGGAGCCGGCTGGAGTTCAGAGAGAGAGAGAGAGAGAGAGCGACAGATATAGAGAGAGATAGAGACAGAGAGAGAGAGAGAGAGAGAGAGAGAGGGAGACTTTGTCTGGAGATAGGTCACGGCCGGAGTGATGAAATCACCGGTCGGAGTTAAGGGCCGGTAGTGTTTGGGTTAGAGAGAGAGAGAGAGAGAGAGAGAGAGAGAGAGAGAGAGAGAGAGAGAGAGAGAGAGAGAGAGAGAGTGAGTGAGTGAGTGAGCTGGCCGGAGGTGATTTGACGGAGAGGGAGCTGGCCGGAGGAACGGCCTGACGCGCGGAGGTCGGTGAGGTGGCCGGTGACGTCGACGAAGAGGGAGAGAGAAAGAGCGAGGGTGAGAGAGAGACAGTAAGAGTGAGGGTGAGAGAGATGTAGTCGATGGGTAGCTTCCAGAGAGGAAGCTACCCATTTAAAAAAATTTTATTTTATTTTTTTTAAAAAAAATATTTTAAAGAAATGGCCAGGTGGCGCGCGGGAATTGTCCCGCGCTGTGCACCTGGCCAAATGTTGGCCACGTGGCCAATTAGGAACGTGTACTAATATACACGTTCCTAATGGGAGACGTGTAATTTTATTACACGTCTCCAATTGTAAAAATGATTTATAATTTTTTAATAAAAAGTAAAAATTATACATATAAATATATAAACCCTAACCCGACCCTAAGTGTGCATATATACTATACTATATATGTTCATAAACCCTAACCCTAGGTATATTTAATATATATGTACGTAAATCCTAAACCTAAGTGTATGTACTATATATAGCTATAAACTTTAAACCTAAGTGTATGTACTATATATAGTTATAAACCCTAACCGTAAGTGTATATACTATATATGTACATAAACCCTAACCCTATGTGTATGTATTATATATGTATATAAACCCTAAGTGTATGTACTATATATAACTATAAACTCTAACCGTAAGTGTATGTACTATATATGTACATAAACCCTAACCCTAGGTATATTTAATATATATGTACATAAACCCTAAGCCTAAGTGTATGTACTATATATAGCTATAAACCCTAACCGTAAGTGTATGTACTATATATGTACATAAACCCTAACCCTAGGTGTATGTATTATATATGTACATAAACCCTAAGTGTATGTACTATATATAACTATAAACCCTAACCCTAAGTGTATATACTATATATAGCTATAAACCCTAACCGTAAGTGTATTTACTATATATGTACATAAACCCTAACCCTAGGTATGTGTATTATATATGTACATAAACAGGGGAGGAGCCAGCTTTTAGGCTTTGGGGGGGCCAAATTGAAAAAAAAATAATTTGGGAGGGCCAAAACTACAAATTTTTTAAAGAATAGGAGTAAAAATTATATTTTTTCTTTTTTAGATTTTTTTTTTTTTTTTGGGGGGGAGCTCTTTGGCTTGGGGGGCCCAAGCCCCCCCAAGCCATAGTGTGGCTCCGCCCCTGTACATAAACCCTAAGTGTATGTACTATATATAATTATAAATCCTAACCCTAAGTGTATGTACTATATATAGCTATAAACCCTAACCGTAACTGTATGTACTATATATGTACATGATCGCCTAACCCTAGGTATACGTACTATATATGTACATAAACCCTAACCCTAGGTGTATGTATTATATATGTACATAAACCCTAAGTGTATGTACTATATATAACTATAAACCCTAACCCTAAGTGTATGTACTATATATAGTTATAAACCCTAACCGTAACTGTATGTACTATATATGTACATGATCGCCTAACCCTAGGTATACGTACTATATATGTACATAAACTCTAACCCTAAGTGTATGTACAATATATAGCTATAAACCCTAACTCAAAGTGTACGTACTATATATATCTATAAACCCTAACCATAAGTGTATGTATTATATATAGTCATAAACCCTAACCCTAAGTATATATATTATATAGCTATATAGCTATAAATCATAACCTTAAGTGTATATACTATATATAGCCATAAACCCTAACCTTAAGTGTATGTACTATATATAGTCATTGACCTAATTAAATGTATATACTATATATAGCTATAAACCCTAACCCTAAGTGTACATACTATATATATCGATAAACCCTAACCCTAAGTATATATACTATATATAGCTATAAACCTTAATCCTAAGTGTATATACTATATATATCGATAAACCCTAACCCTAAGTATATATACTATATATAGCTATAAACCTTAGCCCTAAGTGTATATACTATATATAGCTATAAACCCTAACCCTAACCCTAAGTGTATGTACTATATAAGAGACTAAACCATAAGTATTTAATTTATTATGTAGCGCGGAACCCTCAAAATAATTGCATTTACTATATATAGCCATAAATAGCAAGGTTACTGTATATAGTTTCTAAACCGTTTACATTCATGCATATCTATATATATAGTATTAATTATAGGTTTTTTAACTTTGTTATGTTTTAATTTTTTTTTTTTTTGTTTCTAAACGTAGATGGTGTACAAAACTAAACCCAAATTTGAACTATTTGGTTTAATTATGCATATAGTACAATATGTAAATTAGGTTAGGGTTTACGTACTTATTAGTATACCATATATATATAAATAAGGAACCTAAAAAACATAAACTCGAAGTATAGAATTTACATATAGCATATAGCTTTAAAAGCTAACTTTATGTGTATATACTATGTACACCGTAATATCACAGATTTATATGGTTAATAAGATAATGAGTTTTTGTTTTTTTTTTTTTTTTTTTTTTTTTTTTTTTTTTTTTTTTTTAAAAAATGAACACAACACAATTTTTTCTTTTTAATATATATTTGGGAAAAAATAACAGTTGCCACGTGTATAAATACACGCGTCCAAGTAGACACGTGTATTTAATACACGTGTCCAATTGGACGCGCATATTTATTTTTTATTTTTCTTTTCATTCAGACGGCCGGACCGGTTGATGGAACTCTTGTAAAACATGAAAAAGCTACCCTAATAACGCTGGCCAGCTCCGCTGATATGATCTGTTAAATCAAAATTTGTCCCAAAAGCTTAAGCTTAATCAATACTTTAACATTCTCTCTCATGTATGAGCTCAAACTACCTTTTTAATAGATGAGGTTCGACATGTGGAATATTTAATTAAAATAGGGTAAATAACGGAGTCAATGTTCGAATTTAAGACATTTAGCTGATTTGATTCCATGTTAAAACACCAGTACTTAAGCATAATTGATCAATACTTTAACATAAGTATGATCCATCGATACTTGTCACATAGCGGGTTCCAATTACCTAATTAGTTTATGTGCAATGAACTGGGTGCCTAAATGGACCTATTGATAATTGATTGTATAACCACCATCAACAGCGTATATATTATGATGGTATTCAGTTATGTGTGAAGTTATTCTGTTTTTATGGTCCATTCCTAACTCTTTTCATTTAGAGGGGAATTAATCGATCACACCCTTCACATCGTGCTTTAATCAGATATATGCATCTAATATAATCTACTGTTTTATGTGGCATCCATTCAAATACAATACACATGCATCACATGTACATGTGCAACCATGCCTGCAATGTCTTCATCAGTGGGTTGGACACATTGAAATATTGTTTCCATTGACTTGTATGTTCTTACAACTTGTGCGGCCCGTTTGCTAAGGATTTGAAAGGTTCGTTGCACAGAGCTTTGTAGTGTTCTTCAAGACCACCTACATGCACAGGAGTTTGATAAAAGATCGATCGATCTCACCCATTTTTCATATTTGATGTCAAGATATTTTACAGATCTATATCGTTCAAATAAATCGAGATAAGAATTTCTAAATTTAATTATTCAATTAATATTCAAACAATGTTCATTACCTAAAGTCTAGTTGTTTAAAAAAAAAAGAACAAAAATTTCCTACAAATTGATTTGTAAGAAATTTCATACAACCCAAATATAAGATTGGTATTGTGAATATTTCAATTCACAATACACATGCATCACATGTACATGTGCAACCATGCCTGCAATGTCTTCATCAGTGGGTTGGACACATTGAAATATTGTTTCCATTGACTTGTATGTTCTTACAACTTGTGCGGCCCGTTTGCTAAGGATTTGAAAGGTTCGTACGAAATTCAATTCTCAATTTTATTATTATTATTATTATTATTATTAACGATAATTGCACTATTAATATTTGAAGTTTACCTAAATTATAAATTATTTCATGTGGTGCAAAAAGTTTATAAAGGGTCCTTGTAGTAAACTAAAAATATGAATCACTTTCTGAACTTGTTTTCCGTCAATTAAGTTAATAGATTCCGTTAGTTTGTCATATCATACCCAATAAAAAATCGACACGTGTTCATTACAATAAATTATAGATAAAAAACAAAATTTTGCCACAGTATGGGCATGCTCTTAACAGTGCAAGATGCATGGATTCTGTATGAAATTCTATGAATGAAACAAACAAGCAAAATCGTTGAATCAGCAACACCAAAAAATATAATTATGAGTATGTTTGATAAATGCTGGTACAGAACAGAGTAATGGATTGTTAATTTTTAAATTATAAAAAATGATATAAAGTAAAAATTGTTTGTATAGAAAAATGAAAAAAGTTTTGTATTGTAATGAATTTTTTATTTGAAATATAATAAAAAAAGTTAATAATGTAATATAAAAGTGAAATAAGTTGAAATGTTTTAAAGTTAATTGTTATTAAAAAACATAAAAATAAAATAAAATAAATACCAAAACTCTCTTTCATACTACTTCGGCTTGCTAACGGCTTTGCCAAATAACGCCTATATCTTAACGGAAAATCATGAAAGTCATAATTACTTTGCTTTGATAACACGTCTAATAAAATCCATTTAACATTCAATAAATTTCAAAATCCATAAATCAACGGAACTATTCATAAACCACTCAAATTTGATTGGTATAAACTCCAACTCGAGTGGAGTTTGACTCGATCATTTATTAGATAATAAATAAGTTTGAATATAAATTTAAATATATATATTAAACGTGCCAAACTAGTATACATTTGCCTCAATCCGATCTTTTAAAATTGTATAATATTTTTATTATTCTTTAATTTATAGTATTATTTTAGAAAAAACTTATTGTGATGGCCGTCGTACGTAGATAACTGACGTTCCCATGCCCAGAGAAACCCACAAGACCAGATACCTAGTACACCTCGTACCCTGATTATTAAAATGATTATTATTTTTTTTTATTTTTAGTAAAATGATTCGATCCATTAATTTTTAGTACAAAGATTCGATCCATTATTTTTTTGATTTTTAGTACAATGATTTTTTTGATTTTTAGTACATATATCTTTTGCTGCACTTCGCACGCCTATTCTCCACGATGACATTGACATGACAGCCGGATTTATCCTTGTGATTGACTTTGTATCGTAAATGATATCTTTATTTAATTTCTGATTACAAATTAATAGGAATTTATGTTAACACTTTTAATAAGTTGACACTTGTTTATTTTCAGACAGGTCACTCCTCATTTTTATCTAAAATGTTCATTTTAATTTTAAAAATTTTGGGCTCGTTTGATAAGTTAGTTTTTATTTTATTGCTAATAATTGTTTTCAAAAATAAAAATAGAAAACAATTATTTTTTTTGCTAATAAAGCGTTTGATAAACTGTTTTTGAAAACAGTTTAGGAAAAAAAAAATGGTCTTATTTCTTTTGGACAATTGTTTTGAAAACAATTTCTCTTTTCTCACATAAACATTGATTTATTAAAAATTTTGCAACAAAACCATTTCACCAATACCAAAATATATATATAAAATTTGCAACAAACCCATTTCACCAATAACAATATATATATATATATAGAGAGAGAGAGAGAGACACACACACTATGGAATGAAACCCAACAAAACATATAACAAAACATACTATGGAAGTGAAGCAAGTAGGATTGTAAATAAACATAATTATTCGTGAAAATATTTGGGCTCGACTAAATTATTAAATAGGATGCTTGTGAACACAAAACTAAGTTTAACTATTAAACAATACATACTCGTATGAATTTGGCTCAACTCAGTTAACATTCGTGAATAAGTTTGTAAATGGCTTGGCTCGTTTATTAGACTCAACAAGTGTGTATGTGTGTATATATATATATATATATATATATATATATATGTTAATGTAATAGAAGTATGAGTTTTTTTACCACGCAGGCCAGTTTTTTTGTTTGGCACAGTTTTTTAAATACTAAAATGTTATGAAATTACAAAAAAAAAAAAAAAAAAAAGTATGATAAATTAAATTAATAATTTTTAAACTTTAAAAAAATTTGTAAAAATGATAAAAGTGGAGTACAATTAACTAAAAGTTATATAATTTTTTATTTTCCTTCCACGCCACAGACGCCCCCACAGCCCGAAAGCCATTATATTTTCTGATCCCCACTATCTTTGTCCCCACATAATTAAGAGAATTGATAAAGAGGGGACGTTTAACCGTCCCCTCTCCCCATTTTAATATAAAAAAAAATCAATTTCAATCAAAAAAGTAAAAGAAAAAAAAGAACAGTGTATTTTTGCTTTTAAAATTGACTTTTTTTATAATTTTTTTTATATTAAAAGGAAGAGAGGGGACGGTTATCAATTTTACATAATTAGTCCTATTCAAACACGTACTATAACGTAGACAATTCTTTCTTGTCTTCTATTAATATTGGTGACTACATGCAACTTCATCTCTTTCATGGCTTTCACATTTAATGATTCATTAAGGCCTTGTTGGTAAGGGAAACTTCATCTCTTTCATCTCTTTCATGGCTTTCACATTTAATGATTCATTAAGGCCTTGTTGGTAAGGGAAACTTCATCTCTTTCATCTCTTTCATGACTTTCACATTTAAGTATTCTTTTTTTTTTTTTTTTTTTTTTAAGGGAACATTTAAGTATTCTTAAGGCCTTATTTGGGAAGGGAAACTTCGGGCTTGTTTGGTAAGTGATTGGGTTGTGGATTATTTGTATGTTGTGTAGTAAAAAGTGATTGATGTGATATAAAATTGGGAATGTTTTATAGAAAAGTGAAAAAGTTTTGTTTTGTAGTGATTTTTTTTTATTTGAATAATAATAAAAAATTATTGATGTGATATAAAAAGTGTAAAAAAGCTAGAATGTTTTTGATTTGATATTTTTGAAAGAAGTGAAAAAAAATAAGGAGGGAATGACAATGGGTTGCCAAACTAGCCCGAACATCTCTTTCATGACTTTCACATTTAATGATTCATTAAGGCCTTGTTTGGTAAGGGAAACTTCATCTCTTTCATGACTTTCACACTTAATGATTCATTAAGGCCTTGTTTGGGAAGGGAAGAGGAATTGGTAGTGAGAGTTGGAAGTGATAGATGTGATATAAAGTAAAATGAATTTGTATAAAAAAGTAAAAAAGTTTTATTTTGTAGTGATTTTTTTTTTATTTAAATAATAATAAAAAAATTATTGATTTAATATAAAGTTAGAATGTTTTGAAGCTGATTGTTTTTGGAATAAGTGAAGAGGAAAAGAGAAAATTTTATTACCGTTGCCAAACAAGCCCTTCATTCTTGCATGCTCACGGCCGGTGCTGCAAACCAATTACATCAAACCACGACAGTTGAAATCAAACAATTGCTTTCATTCCAATCTCTCATTTAAGCTAAAACCAGAAATCTATCCACAAACCCAACTTGAAATATTGCATAAGCTTAAGAGTTAAGTAGATTAACTGTGTTGTGCCCAGCTTTGAAACAATTCTCAACAATCACAAGGAAATACAAGAAATTTAAGTTTTTGTTGAATAGTAAAATTGTTTAGCAAAAAAAAAAATAATAATAATAATGTTTTGTGTTTTTGCCCATAAAATTTTTTAAATGGTGCCGAAATCTGGCTTGTCAAAATCTTACAATAGTCGACTGTTTGAACGTAAAGATCAACTGCGTCGTTTAAAAGATGATAGACTGTATCTACCATCTACGGAAAATGATTTACGCTTTCAAAAAGCGTAAATTATTTTTCAAAATTTATTAAGTATTTTTGGTCAAACAAAAATTATTTTTTGGTTAACCATTATCTTCGTTTCTACTAATCGCAAAATTCATTTTTTAAAAATTATTTAACGCAAGGATAAATGAAAACACAAAATTGGTTTTAAAACAGTTTGCAACAGAGCAAAACGCACAGGGCCCAAACAGTTTCGCAGGTCAAGAGTCGACCACCCGCCAGACGTGGGAGAAACGATGCGTGAGTGTGACGATGAGTTATGGATCCCTAAATGATGGTCCTGGCGGGCCCGAGTGACAGGTTCTAGACGTGTCAGCAAATAAGTGGGTCAACAAGAATAGAAAAAAAAAATTTAAAAAAAAAAGAAAAAAAAAAAAGGGAATGTTGGCCCCAAAAGATGAGTTTGCAGGATAAGAATTGGTGGGAGGCCAGCGCAGAGGAGTATGGTTGTGGGTCAGGTCACCATCTTACCAACTTCCTCTCTCTCGCTTCTTATCGCCTTCTGGACTAACTACAATTACATTTCTTTATGATCGCGAGTGCCCTCTAACCGGTTACGTGGCGGGTGCTAGTTGGTTCATGTCAATGTAGTTGGCGTAGTAGGTGAGTGACAGTTCCGGCACTTTAACCTTGTGTACGTTGTTTTTGTTTCCTTTTTAAACTCACTCTTTACCAAATCTCAACCAAAAAGACACAAAACACAGAACCGGCACTTTTACCGCATTTTGGTAAGGCTCCCTCCTCTCCTTCTCACTCTTCTTCTTCAGTTCTTCGCATTTCCCGTTTTCTGTTTCACTGATTCTCTTCTTCTTCTCCTCCTTTCGTTCATTCTTTTGTAAGTAATGATTGATCAAGGAAAATGCAAGAACTTTTGGAGAATGTGGGCGGAAAAACGATATTTCAACACCCAAAAAATTGTTTAGTAATCCGTTTTCTATATTTCTTTAATTAAAAAAAAAAAAAGAGTAATATCGGAATTTGGATCTCCTCTGGCACCTCTGATTGGCGGCCCTGGTAGTTTTGCAAGAGAATATCAGCTAAATTACTGAATTAAAAGTTTATTTTTTCAAAGTGTTGATTTGAAATCTTTCACACGCAAATCTAAGTTGTACAGTGATTGGGTAAATTTCTATATATATTCCGCCAAATCTACCTAACGTACAGTATGCTATAATCTGTTGTGGTGGTGGGGCCTCTCTCACTAGGAACCAACAGAATCTTCGCAGGTTAGGAAACGGCAAAGAGAAGGAAAGCAAGAATGATCATCAACGTGAAGGAGTCTACAATGGTGCGGCCGGCCGGGGAGACCCCGCAGCGCGCGCTGTGGAACTCGAACGTAGACCTGGTGGTGCCGCGCTTCCACACACCGAGCGTCTACTTCTACCGGCCAACGGGCGCACCCAACTTCTTCGACGCGAATGTGCTCAAGGAGGCCCTCAGCAGGGCCCTCGTGCACTTCTACCCCATGGCCGCCCGCCTCAAGCGGGACGAAGACGGTAGGATCGAGATTGATTGTAATGCCGAGGGGGTGCTCTTCGTCGAGGCTGAGACGACCTCCGTCATCGATGATTTCGGCGATTTTGCGCCCACGTTGGAGCTCCGGCAGCTCATTCCTGCTGTGGACTATTCCAAAGGGATCGAATCTTATCCCCTATTGGTCTTGCAGGTATGAGAGTTTTATTTATTTACTAGTAATAATTCATTATCGCCTAAATATACAATTTTTCATTACCTTATCTATGTAGTTTGTCTATGTGGCAAGGTTGTCCCTCACTTTAATTTATTTTTAAAAAAAAAAAAAATTCAAAAAATAGTGAAAGACCACCTTTGAGAAGGTGGTAAAAAATTATATATTTGAGTGACATTAAATCATAATTCTTTATTTATTTATTTGGTGGGAATAAGAGCATCAACATATTTCGATTTCTCTTCCCATTATCCAATCCACTAAACTATATTTATACTCGTTTTTTATTTTTTCATTTCTAAAATATTCATTCTCATTAAAATATCCTGAAAAATGTTACAATGGATTTTGCATATATATATGAGGAACTGCTGTATTATTTTTCTCAAAATAAATAACGAAAATATTTAGAGGCGTTTTATGGTGTGCTTTTGAGAAAAATATTTATTTATTTGGTGGGAATAAGCCCACCCCTTTTTTGTTAAAAAATAATTATTTTATTTTATTTTAATTTTTTATTAGGAGCATTTTTGTTATAGGAGGACAGTGACAATTTTTTATTTTAATTGAAGTTTTGGAAGGCATTGTCGCAGTTTAAAGTTGGGGGAGATATTATTATCGATTGGTAGCATTTTGTGTACTTTTACCTTGAGTTTAAAAATGGCGACCAGCATGAGAACATACTGTTTCGTTCGGTTAGCTGATAGAAGAATGATGTTCTTTACAATTTACAAACCACCAAATGATCGATCTGATTTAAAAGTGTTGCTTATAAATTTGGCTTGATTGTTGAATGCTTTGTGTCAAAAAGTTTCTAAAAAGTCCCTAGAAAATGATTAAACAAGTTGACGAAGGAACATTACTAGTGGAGATTGACTTCGGCCATCTGACTTCTTCTTTGTTGATTAAATAAATAATATTTATTTTATAGTCAAAATTTAAAGTTGGTATATTTAATATTGTTTATAATGTCAATATTAGCACGCTTTTAAAAAAAAAAGAAATGATACGGTATCAGTACACTATTAATGCACCAACTTTAATTTCTGACTATA
Source organism: Alnus glutinosa (assembly GCF_958979055.1). NCBI lineage: Eukaryota > Viridiplantae > Streptophyta > Magnoliopsida > Fagales > Betulaceae > Alnus > Alnus glutinosa. The sequence goes on from NC_084888.1 coordinate 29,244,308, forward strand.
AAATAGATACAGTTAATTTCAAATAAATTATTATTTTATTATTTACAGGAGATTTGAATCGTGTGACCCAGTTTAACAATTCATTAAGAAACGTGATCTTGTTGGTTTGTTTAGTGTCAAATCGCAAATTTTAATGATTCATCAAATGTTTTACCCATTTGACCAAAAAGGATTTGTAATGGATTATATATATATAGAATAATGCCAAATAATTATTGGAGAACAAAAATTGATCTATTTTCTATGTGCAGGTAACATATTTTAAATGTGGCGGAGTCTCACTTGGTGTTGGTATGCAGCACCATGTAGCGGATGGGTTTTCTGGGCTCCACTTTGTGAACGCATGGTCAGATATGGCTCGGGGTCTTGATCTAACTATTCCGCCATTCATAGACGACCGGATCCTACTCCGCGCCCGCGACCCACCTAAACCAGCATTCCAGCACATCGAATACCAGCCGGCTCCGGCGATGAAAACCCCCATCCAATCCGCAAAATCAGGTCCCGACAGTACAGTAGTCTCAATGTTCAGAATAACCAGAGAGCAGCTGAATGCCCTCAAAGCCAAGTCTAAAGATGATGGCAACACAATCAATTATAGCTCGTATGAGATGTTGTCAGGTCATGTGTGGAGATGCACATGCGTGGCACGTGCACTTCCTGGTGATCAAGAGACCAAATTGTATATCGCGACCGATGGACGGTCCAGATTGCGTCCTCCACTCCCGCACGGTTACTTTGGGAATGTGATTTTCACCGCCACTCCAATAGCTCTAGCAGGTGATCTCCAATCTAAACCAACATGGTATGCTGCGAGCAGGATTCATAATGCATTGAAACGGATGGACAATGAGTATTTGAGATCGGCCCTTGATTATCTAGAGCTTCAGCCTGACCTCTCGGCGCTTGTTCGTGGGGCACATACTTTCCGATGTCCAAATCTTGGTATAACAAGCTGGATCAGGCTGCCAATCCACGATGCTGATTTTGGGTGGGGTAGGCCCATTTTCATGGGACCTGGTGGGATTCCGTACGAGGGGTTGTCATTTATGATACCAAGTCCAACGAATGACGGCAGCTTATCGGTTGCAATCGCTCTACAATCTGAACATATGAAAGTGTTTGAGAGTTTGTTATATGAAATTTGAAATTTGAGGAGATGAAGGCCTGAAGAACTCTTCCAGCTTGAATCATTGCCTGTCATGGTGATTGGTTATGCCAAAAAGTTTTCCTAGGGTGCTTCTGTTTCCTTCCTAGTGCTCTCTTCATGCATAATTTGTGCCATTGAGATCCTTATTTCTGTTGAAATCTGACATGTTCAAACTGAAGTGGATTTTGAAACAAGTGTATTAATACTGGATTCACAATAAACCTAATATGATTTATACAACATATTTGAATCAAGATTGTTGATACATTGACCGCTTTACCTTTTATAGAGCTTTTATGTCTTCACTTGGCAAGTTGTCTGCTAGCATTCTTGTGATTTCTTTATCGTTTTATTTTTATTTTTGTCTACAATGGTTCTTCTCCGATACCTAAGAAATAAGATATTCTAAATTGCATTTGAAATGGAAAGGAGTTGGTTAGGCAAGGAAGTATTAAAATTGGGCCAAAATTGTCCCCATCTTTTTAAGGTTTAGACAATTTTGTCCCACTTTTTTGCTTAATCGGCTCCTCAACATTTCATTTAAAATGGAGAGGATCTTATTCTCTTACCGAGTGGGTTCAAGATGACATGGCATTGAATACTCATAACTTATTTTTCTTTGACATTGAATACTCATAACTTATTTTTCTTTGAGGGAGCACTACTAACGACTCATTTCCTTGCAATGTAAGACAGTTAGGAGATTCGGTGGTAGGCAAGACAATTGAGATTCTTTTTGTAAATTTTACTAAAACACCATGTCAGTTCTTCTCCTTCTCCTTGAAACTACGTCTAGTGTTGTTTTGTTTAAAATGTTTACCACAACCAATTAATTATTGTTACTTAATATATATATATATATATATATATATATATATATATATATATATATATATATATATATATATATATATATATGTGAATTGAGCCCTAACAAGTGAATAGATATTTATAAGAGCAGGTTTATGAACATTAATTAAGTTGAGTTGAGTTTATACGAGTACGTATTGTTTAATAATCGAACTTAATTTCTGTGTTTACGAACAACCCATTTAATAATTGAATCGAGCACAAGTCAAGTTTAGTTGAACCAATCTCGAATAAGCTTACGAATAGTTCAGCTCGTTCACACTTCTAATTGTAGCATCAATTTCAGGGCTAGAGTCATCAATAAAAGTGAGCATTCATGCGTGAGAGCAATCAATCGTGTATAATTTGGTGGTGGGTTCCACCAAATATAAAAAGCAAACATGTGAATTAAGGTGGTTTGATAATTTTTAATACGATTCGCAAATTCAACACAATAACTTATTTTCCCAACCTAAATTGTGGACCCAGAAAGTAATAAGTTGAGAGAGCACATGATAGGAGTTAGTAGGGGCGAGAGTAGAGGAGTTGAATGCTTGTAGGTCACCGTCTCACCAACTCTCTCACCGTGTCTCTAGAATCTATTCGGAGTGACTTCAATCTGACCTCTAGTGACGTGGAGGAAATGGCTTTTTCTTTGTCCTCGTCAACGTAGTTGTCGTAGTTGGTGAGGTGAGTGACAGGGTCGGAACTTTAGCTTTTCAACCTCTGAACCCCAAACTGAAAGTGCTCCTTCGATTTCCGTGGCCACCGACTTTGAGTTGGTAATTACACCGACTTTAATGCTGTTGATTGCTTGAAGATCTTCACGCTTTGGAACCGGATGAGTAGACGAGGTGTACAGCATCACCGTGCTACTGGCTGTAACTAGGGCCAATAGAGCACTGGAATCTTTAATAGTGCCAAAAAAAGAAGAAGAAGAAGAAGAAAAGAAATTCTTGTTAGTCCTCGCCACGTAGATTTGTAGACGTCTATCTCCACACGTGCAGAATGGGATTGTTTCATCAACTACCATGTATTTCAATGTTAGAATACCAATAACAATTTTGAAACATTAATCTACATTTAATCAACCATCAATCCCTTGGTCACTTACAACTAGTAAGTTAACAAAGTTACAAACCTTAAATAGTTAAACAAGTAAACAACACACTAATGACTACACACAAGTAGTCTCTAAACAATAATTAGCTAATAAAGGGCAAAACAATTACACAAATAACTAAATCAAAAGTTTTTTTGTTTTTTTGTTTTTATAGATACTAAATCAAAAGTTTGAAACTGAAAGAAAAGATAATATAAAGATAATTAAAGCGGAATAATAAAATAGAGACAAAAAATTTTACATGGTTCAGTCTATAACTTACATCCACATGATAAAGCCCAAATGACTACATTATACTATTGTTTCTCTTTATATTTTCACAATACATTAGACTCCTATTTATAAGGGAATTTGGTTAGAAATAAGTATGGTAATCAAATCTGATTTATAGGAGATAACAATAATTACAATAAATCTCTGAAATAAAATCTCCTAATATACTCTAACAGAAATAAACAAACAACCACATATATATATATATATATATATTACAAGTGGTACTTTAAGTTAATTACCATTTAATTAATTAAGGGCGTTACGAGTGACACTTCAAGTTAATTATCCTTGTTAATTAATTTTGGGAGCGTTACACTTTGTGTTGTGTGCTTGAGTCCATCTCACTCATTTGCTGCTTTTAACAATGAGAAATTAATTCGTCTTGCTCAATTTTATCAAAATGATTTTTTAGTAGTCAACTTACCACTTTGGATAACTAGCTTGAAACATACATCATTAACATGCGTTCTAGTGAAGATTGTAGAGATGAAAAAGGATATTGTGTATCTATTGATTTATTTATTGGTGACATTGTCATTGATAGGGGGTACAAACGGAGCGGTTATAACCGCATAACCATATAATCGCATAACCGCTTATATATATATATATATATATATATATATATATATATATATTAAAATATAATTTTGGATTTTTTTGTAATGTTTGGGTTTTGGATTTGTTTGTATTTGGTTATTTGGATTTGTATTTATATTTGTATTTGTATTTGTATTTGGATTTGGATTTATTACTATTTTGGGTTTTGGATTTAAAACTTGGATTAAAACCGGCCCAAAAGTGGCCAAAACCAACTCAAAATCCAAATTAAAAAGCGGTTATACAATCGCCAGTTATCTACTCAATAACAGCTAACTGGCAGTTATAAAAATAACCGCTTCCATGTCACTTAGGTGGTTAGCGGTTGTGATTGGTGAAATGCAAGGCGGTTAACGGTTTTAACTAATAGCCGTTGGTTATAACCGTTTGTACACCCTTAGTCTTTGATTTTGCCAATGTCGTCAACTATGTTGAAAGAGCCTTTTTCAACAACGAATATTAAATTGTTAAAAATCGTTTACAGAACCGAATGAGAGATCAATATATAGATGAATAATTGTTTGGTTATGTACATTGAAAATTATACATTTAAGACTATCAGCAATAAAGAAATTGTGCAACAATTTTAAAATATAAAAAACTCATCGAAGATAACTGAATAAATTAACGCTAGCAGTAACAAAATAAATCGTAAGTTCCATTTATATGTAGTAAACTGTTGGTACAGTTTCCGGTACGGTGACGTGTTGCCTTGTGATTCGTTGCCTTCCTCGATGTTCGTTTTCCTCGTAATCTGCAAAATAACAAACGGCTCGTCGGGGGTGCCGACCGGACCCCCACTCCGATGCCTAAGTCAGTTCAAACTTATTTTCTGGAGAATATCAGTAATCTCAAGAGTTCAGAGAATCTGTTTTTTAATACCTGGCGTAGTAGTCTTATTTATAGGCTCACAGTTATAAAACTGCTAAAATACTTGGAGCATAATCTGATTAGGAGTCTGAGTCCTAGATCACATAGTCTTTAATTTTGTCTTCATAGAATTTGAATTGGGTAGTAGAGTCCAAACTGGATAGGACATTACCCCTTTAGCTAATGTTATACTATTAGGTACCTTTATCCCATATTTGATGGGATAGAAGCCTATTTTGATATATTCTGAATATCCGTCTTTTTGGAGATAACGAATGGTCTTGTACTTGGGTCTGATCTGGCCGGGCCAACCTGATGGGCTCGGCCCCCGATACTACCATAGGCCCACGTGTCTTTGGAGCGGCCCACGTGTCTTTGGAGCTGATTATTTCTCCAACAGTTACCCCCCTAATTCTCTTATTTGAATTTAGAATGTAAGAGAATTAAATACCTCAATTTCTGAATCTGGATCTTCTATAATCTGTATCTGACAATTGCCTACTCTTTCAAAGTAATTATGACGAATAATGCCTCGAATCTCTGGAAGGATTAGAATTCCTGCTCCTTGTCAATCTAGAACTGATGTCAAAGTTCTAATTGGACTCTGATCCTTTATTAGACTTCTAATCTGATATCTTCTTAGACTTCTGATCTGATCACTCTTCTTATCTGATTGGACCATAAGTCCTATCCCAATTCTACCAGGGATAACTGATACCTGATTTCCCTGAAGTAGTTGGTAAATGTTTATCTCCTCCTTGGATCGGGTTGAGTGGATCCAACTTGTGATCTGTCATAGTACTAATAGCAACTTCTCATAGATATCTTCTTCATAAATGCCTCTACATAGTATTGCCGGTCGGGCCAAAGTTGTAAAAATGATCTCCTACTCTCGGTAGGAGATGGATCGGACTGATGTAGTTGATTTCACCAAGATTGTGGTGAAATGCCACTCTGAGAGAACACTTTGCGTACAACTTTCCTGAGATCAAGGTTCTGTCTGACAAAAAATGGTAAACCGTTGAAGAAAAGGCTTAACATACCCGAAGCTTCTTCATTGGTAGCGCTTCGTAGACCGCTTCCACAAAAATCTCTCTTGGGGGCTTCGGAGGCCCAGACTAGCGCTGAGGCTTTGGTTGTCCAAGACTTATAACGACTAGGGGCTTCTGGTGGCCCGAGGTTTTGTGCTTGGCGTACTGAATCTTCTAATCTGAATATCATCTAGCTTGGTCTCACCTGTGAATATTTGGTTATTTTTTGTAGAGGTGATATCCCCGTATGGTTTGTTATAGGGGTTGTCTCCTCGTATCTTTGTTTGAGTTGCTCCTGAGAGATCTTAATTTGAGAGTTTGGTGTAGCTTCGATGATTTCCCTTTGTAGAAGCTTTAACTTTGTTGAGCTACCCCCCATAGCTTTAGTCCGCGACCGCGGGCTAAGTCGTTCGAGGCGGATAGTCAAGTCCTCTTGGTATCCTGGATGATGGTGTAAAAGAGATCTCAGAGTTCGGAGTGAGTCTCAGGGCTTCAACCTGTAAATATTGATGATTTTTTAAAGAGGTTTTATCCTCATACCTTCCTGAAGCTTTTCTTTCCTAAAACTTTATCATTCTGCAGCTTTGTCATCCTAAAGCTTTGTCGTTCTGAAACTTTATCTCCTTGAACCTTTTCCTTCCTGAAGATCTGTCTTTCTAAACCTTTACCTTCCTATTTGTTTTCCTAAATCTTTATCTTCTTGGGTCTTTCCTGAAACTTTATCTTTTTTATGCTTTATCTTTCTGAATCTTTATCTTTCTGAATCTTTCATAAAGTTCTATCATCCTGAAGCTTTTTCATCCTGTTTACCTTTCTGAAGCTTTATCTTCCTGAATCTTTATCTCCCTGGATCCTTCCTAAAGCTCTGTCATACTGGAGCATTTTTTTCCCTGGATCCTTCCTAAAGCTCTATCATACTGAATCTTTCCTGAAGCTCTGTCATACTGGAGCCTTTTCTCCCTGAATCTTTATCATTCTGAAGTTTTACCTTCCTGTTTACCTTAATGAGCTACCCCCCATAACTTTAGTCTGCGACCGCAGGTTAAGTCATTCGAGGTGGGTAGTCAGGTCGCTGAGCTTTACCTTCCTTTCTGAAATCTTTGTAACCTGTAAAAGACTTTATATATTACTGAAATGAAATCATAAATTGAAATCTTTACCTTTTAATTTCTTTATCTCTGAATGCTCCAATCTTTTAGCGTCTGGAGACCTCCAACCGAGAGGTTTTATTTCTTGTCTTGGTGTCCTTTCCATAACCATTTCGGGTCGTCCGAGGAAAGGACTCGGGCCGATTCTATCTTGGATGTTCTTGTCTTTCCGAAAACCTGCAATCCAGCCGTCGTATCCTTTCCATAACCCTTTCGGGTCGTTCGAGGAAAGGATTCGGGATATCTTTAACCTTATCCTTCGAAAACCTCCAACCGGGAGGTTTCAACCCTTTGTATCCTTTCCCTGGCCCTTTCGGGCTGTTCGAGGAAAGGATTCGGGCGGATTCTTCTTTGGAGAAGTTTGATGAAGAAGTGCTTCCATTCTGTCTCGGACTGCTGCTTTATTCTTGGCAGAGATCAATCAGTACCTGGGGGTTGTCTGTTCTTCCTTGCTCTCGGTGTTGGATAGACCGAGAGACTTTTTCTTTTTCTGCTCTTGGTGTTGGACTAACCGAGAGGCTTTTCCTGCTCTCGGTGTTGGATAGACCGAGAGACTTTTTCTTTTTCTGCTCTCGGTGTTGGACTAACCGAGAGGCTTTTCCTGCTCTCGGTGTTGGATAGACCGAGAGACTTTTTTTTTTTTTTTTTTTTTTTTTTTTTTTTTTTTTTTTTTTTTTGCTCTCGGTGTTGGATTAACCGAGAGGCTTTTCCTGCTCTCGGTGTTGGATAGACCGAGAGACTTTTTCTTTTTCTGCTCTCGGTGTTGGATTAACCGAGAGGCTTTTCCTGCTCTCGGTGTGGGACTAACCGAGAGGCTTTTCCTGCTCTCGGTGTTGGACTAACTGAGAGGCTTTTCCTGCTCTCGGTGTTGGACTAACCGAGAGGCTTTTCCTGCTCTCGGTGTTGGATAGACCGAGAGACTTTTTCTTTTTCTGCTCTCGATGTTGGACTAACCGAGAGGCTTTTCCTGCTCTCGGTGTTGGACTGACCGAGAGGCTTTTCCTGCTCTCGATGTTGGACTAACCGAGAGGCTTTTCCTGCTCTCGGTGTTGGATAGACTGAGAGACTTTTTCTTTTTCTGCTCTCGGTGTTGGACTAACTGAGAGACTTTTTCTTGTTTTCTCTGCAAGGTTGTCTCCTTGGCTCTCGGTGTTGGACTGACCGAGAGACTTTCCTTGTTTAATTTGTTGTAGGGGTTGTCTCCCCGTATCTTTTCTGCAAAAAGGGTTAACAAAGCACTGCATATACTAAAACAAAATAGCAGAATGCACAGTAGCACTATATATCATTTTCATCCGTCGGGATGATTTTGTGATCCTTTCACTCACGGCAGGAGTGAGGCCTCAACACACGAGTCTATTTTATCAAAAAATATATATATATTTTTTCCCGGTTGATAAAAACCAACATTTATCCTTACTTTAACATAAATCATAGTTGTAAAAGAAGAGTATGAACTTATCTGGTGAATTCAATGAAGATGGACCGTCTTACTTGGAGCTCCTTATCCTGCACGCCACTCGATATGGTGCTCTTTGGGAGAGTTCCTCAAACTGGACCCTCGGCTCGGATTTGTCCCTCGGCACGTGACTGTGCACTTAGGAGGATGGCAAATTTAGAGGGGTCCTCAAAGTGTGCCATTTGGAACTAGGAGCTCGGGCATAGTCTCCTCGGGATAGTACCCTCGGAATAATACTCTCGGTATGTGTCATCTCGGTACATACTTTTCACCTCGGTAGAATACCCTCGGATCAAACTTCTCGGATTATACTTTCTTCTCGGTATATCACCTCGGATCTAATTTTTCGCCTCGGTAAAACACATCGGATCTAACTTTTCGCCTCGGTAAAACACCTCGGAACTAACTTTCCGCCTCGGTAAAACACCTCAGAACTAACTTTCCGCCTAAATAAATCACCTCGGATCAAACTTTTGACCTCGGTAAAACACCTCGGAAATAACTTTTTACCTCGGTAAAACACCTCGGATCTAACTTTTGACCTCGGTAAAACACCTCGGATCTAACTTTTCACTTGTGTAAAAAACCTCGGATCTAACTTCTTCTTTTTTTTTCTTTTTTCTTTCCTTTTTTTTTTTTTTTTTTTTTGACACAAACAACATTGGCTTGTCTCGGTTGTCCAAAACTTTGAGATTGAAGTTCTCGGTCATCCAGCAAAGAGTGAAATCCTCGGACTTGTGTTGTGGAAGGGGACAAAACAAAGCTGGAGTGCATTAACTAACTTGTCCAAAACGCACCGTTTATCACCTCTGCATCTTCAAAAAGTTGGCCCGATTATGAATACAAAGAAAGAAGTCGGTACCTTCTGTGGCTGTCGGTGAGGCACCCTTCTTGGTTTCTAACTGCAACTTTCGAGTTCCCCTATTCCTCCGAAGCCATCTCATTCTCCCTACTAAAAATCGACACTGACTCTCCTGGGTTCTCACCACCATAAGCTACCAGCATTTCTTTACTATCGCCATCTACAACCTCTGACTGATTTTTCAAGAATCTCCCATTGACATAAGTTTACAAGCAATCTCAATTCCTGGCCTTCCTATTCTCCTCTGACGTCTGACTCGGGCCTAAGACCCGGGTCCGAGCCCAACACTCCTGGAAGTTCTAGCCATGGCCGATCTGAAGTCCTTCCTGACTTGGTGAGTTCTGAGTGGAGTGGAGTGGAGCATTGCTGTCGCCGCCGCCTCGGAAGTCCAGAATCTTCTGGGTGAATCTCTCCTTTACCGTCGTGTCGAAAGTCCGGGAGCCTCGGAAGTTCACATCAGTCTCACTGTTGTCTCGGAGGTCCAAAAACACGGCTTGGTAGCTAAGAAAGGCCTGGCTGCGATCTGTTCATCCTTGATAGCCACGGCTCAGTAAAACCGTGCGGTGAGGTGCTCTAATCCCTACTTCGGCGCTGGTGGTTCTGGACCTGGCTTCAGATTCCGGCAGGTCGCGATCAAAGCCCGGTTGTCTACTTGAATCATCTGGAGACGAGCTTGATCTCCTACCATCAATCACCATCGGCCAAGAAAACTGAAGATTGGGGCTGTACATCATTTAGCCCGTGAAGGCCAGCGTCAATCCTGCGTGGTGGGCAGATCCTCCGCCAACTGACTCGGCACCATCGGCAGCAAGGCCAGATTGTGATGTTCTCCGTGGTTTTTTCTTTTTTGGACTGACCCGTTTGGGCCTTCTGAACCAAGCCTGCTAGACCCCAAAATCTCCTTTCTTTTTGATTTGTTTTTTAGAAACAAATTGACCCATCATCACCGAACAAATTGTTGAGTTTGTGCACCCATGTAGAGTCGTTACTTCTGGTATAGATCTAGAACATCTGTATACTGTCAGCATTGATTTGGTGTAATCAAATTCCGATCTATCATCACAATAATCTTTTTCTTCTTTTATAAACCCAATTATTTGTCTTGTAGTGCCAATAAAAAATATCAAAAATCAACAAGTATTAGAAGAGAAACACCATTCCAACCAAAACTCACAGTATAGTTGAAAGGCTTCATGCTTTTTAACGAAGCGCTTGTAAACGTACAAGGCCACAATAATTATTGATCTTTGTCTAAAGAGAATTTCAGATCTGACACTCCAAATTTTCTTTCCACAATTTAACAAATCGAAATGAAAAGAAAAGTATGGACTTATCTTGTTTTTCTGACGAAGGCAAGCACTGATTCGATGCCAATTGAATACTGATACGTCATAGTTGAACGTGATCTACTATGTATGACTGTAGATCTATATAGATTTGTCTTGGTCTAGTGATGATCTTTGAAGGAAGAAACCACAGGCCAGTTTCAGCCATGATTTATCGCGTAGTCACCGTTGCGGATATTTTTTATTTTTTTGCAAGAAACGATTCGTCGCTTCCCACAGACGGCACCAAACTGTTGGTACAGTTTCCGGTACGGTGACATGTTGCCTTGTGATTCGTTGCCTTCCTCGATGTTCATTTTCCTCGTAATCTGCAAAATAACAAACGGCTCGTCGGGGGTGCCGACCGGACCCCCACTCCGATGCCTAAGTCAGTTCAAACTTATTTTCTGGAGAATATCAGTAATCTCAAGAGTTCAGAGAATTTGTTTTTTAATACCTGGCGTAGTAGTCTTATTTATAGGCTCACAGTTATAAAACTGCTAAAATACTTGGAGAATAATCTGATTAGGAGTCTGAGTCCTAGATCACATAGTCTTTAATTTTGTCTTCATAGAATTTGAATTGGGTAGTAGAGTCCAAACTGGATAGGACATTACCCCTTTAGCTAATGTTATTCTATTAGGTACCTTTATCCCATATTTGATGGGATAGAAGCCTATTTTGATATATTCTGAATATCCGTCTTTTTGGAGATAACGAATGGTCTTGTACTTGGGTCTGATCTGGCTGGGCCAACCCGATGGGCTCGGCCCCCGATACTACCATAGGCCCACGTGGATGGGCTCGGCCCCCGATACTACCATAGGCCCACGTGTCTTTGGAGCGGCCCACGTGTCTTTGGAGCTGATTATTTCTCCAACATAAACAATTAATTGAATTTACGGAATTGTTTATTTATTTCGTAATTTATATTATTAACATTTCTAATCAATTTTATCTAACTCTATATTTTAATTTCATAACCTGTGAATCAAAATCCTGACTCCATAACAGCACGTACGCTTCAAGCTAGTCTGCGACAGTCTTTGCAAATCACATGATTAATTAGTACGGCCAGTAGAATAGAATCTTTCCCCACGGTGCTTAACATTACCGCACTAATTTAATTACCAAAGTACAAATAATACAACAAAATTTTCAAAAATTACATGTCTAATATAATTGATCAACAATAAAATTACACACGAAAGTTGAAGGATATATGCTAATAGCTAGCTAGGGAAGCCCAGAAATGTTCGTGCCACATGCATGCATGCACCAAATAAAATGTGAAATATTGGAGGATCGGAATCGCTAGCAGCATATCAAACTTCACATCCACATGATATAGGAAGGAGAAACAAGGATTAAACCCAAGCTTGCATAAAATAGTAAGGTTGAGGTGAAAAATCGGGGCTTTGCTACCAGTGATGATGCTGCACTTCTTTCACCTCGGCGAGGTCGATGAACAATATTTGCACCACCATAGGCTCCCTTCCCTCTCTGTGACTTCCCCGAATCGTATATTTCTTGCTTCTCGTTGTAACCTTTTTCATGATCAATACTACCTGTACCGTCTCCATACAGCCCAACTGTCCCATTAACATCATCATGTCCTGCTGTAGAATCGTAGAAGATTAGGAGGCCGGCCAGATCGACTGCTAATGTTAATTACGTACAGTACTCCTAAGTGTCATACGTAGTTTAAGTACGATTTTAATTAACCATGCGTTTGTAAGCCTCTTGGCTTTCAAGCTGGTTTTTAAGGGTGGGTTTTACTATTGAGTTTTACTCATACCCGGCCATTTGATCCTATATTCGACGAGCTGCGTTAGATCCGTACTCGATGATGATATAAACTTTGAGTAGAACTCAACATTAAAAAGTGGCTTATAGGGTATATATCCAAGATCTTATATATATGTACATGATTAAGAATGTATTTAAGATATATGAGACACTTAGGATTGTAGAAGATAATGACTACCCACATGCATACCTATACAAACTGTTAAATTATCATTTATCTTAAAAGTTTAAGTAGATAGGAATTACTATTTATCCCCAAAATTTAATTAAGCTGAAATGAAGAGGTAATTAATGTAACAATTTAATCAATACTTTAACACTCCATTTCATGAGTAGGTTCAAACTCACTTTTAATAGGTGATGTCTAACACGTGAAATATTTAACTAAAATGAAAAGCGAATTGTAAAGTCATGACATCTGACTTTGATATATACCATGTTGAGAATAATTATGCAAGGGGAAGAAGGTAGATGAACGAATCTCAATTAGGTTAAATAATATTGTACAAAAGGAGCCTATATATATATATATATATATATATATATATATATATATATATATTATACAGGCTAATAATAAATATATATAGACACATATGTAACCAATGTGGGACACAATACAATACAATACAATAATACATATAATCCAACACCGATTTATTTGTACTTCCAACAAGATCGAAAAAGGAATTCTTACCATGAACTTCTTGTTCTTGCCTAAGGCGCTTTGAGAGCTTGGAACCTTCAGGTCGTAACGTGGAAAAGCTTTCGAGAGCCGAGATTGACAGGATCACTTCACTGCATGAGATGAATATGAAGCATGCAAGAATTGTTAACTTGGTGATCATCTTGCTTGGGGACATTGTGCACTTTATTGTTTTTTTTATTGGGTTTTAATTTGTAGAATATATGTAGGGGCACGCCTGTTGTGATGGGTATGAGGAAAAGGGGGCAATATATATATATGGACTTCGAATTAATTACTTAATTACATGGTGAGTGGAAGAAGGATATGAGAAAACGGTGTTTTCTGGTGAAAGAATAAGCAAGACTGGCCCATGCAATTCATGGCAATATGCTGTGTATCTGGAAAGGTGAAGCAAAGTCTTTTAAAAAAAAAAGTATCATTCCAAAAGCATATCAAATTAATAAATAGCTTTTGATATTGTTTAATTAGTAGAAACTCTTTCCCCTAGTGCTCCTTTCTTTTCCTCGATCTTTCGATTTTTTATTTTTTTTTTCTTACAATATTGTATAAAATTATCCTTCAATTTATTTTGATTAGCGACGAAATAAAAAACTAGCAAAAATAATTGGCAAGCAGCTGGAATCTTATTCAAGTTTAATGTCAAATATTGTGAACACCAAAAGGAAAGGCTCCTCGATCACCAACTTAGAAACCACCTGGCTAGCTAATCCATGCACTGTTTGAGATCGCGCGAGAGGTTCTTTGCCATAATTTTTGGGCAAAAAAGTATACTTTTTCAGTCTCAAATTAAAGCTAGGGGAAAACGTGGAAATGACAAAAGAGAGAACAAGGCTATCTGGCGAGTAGTGCTAGGAATAAAGGATAAAGCTTTATTATTATTTTTATAGCCAAAATGCTCGTTGCCTGTTATTTTCCGTCAACTTTTACAAAAGAATAGGATGCCTGTTATTTTCTGTGGACAACTTTTAATGTCATTATAAGATTCAAACATGGTTTACATGTTATAATGGCTCATTTATTCGAGTTAGATTTGTTCCCATCTCCACTCTAGCTAAGAAGAAGTAGAAGAGGAAAACGACACCAATAGAACTTTAGCCTTTAGGATTTCCATCCATGCAGTACCCATACCCTTGTGGCCTAACGTAGGGCTTCATTCCAAGAGATATTCCATTTATTTATTTTGGAGAAATCAACCATCATGGAGCATCTTTTCATCCAAGAAAAATCGATAACAACATAACAAATGAAAAAACAAAAGCATCGACCGGAGATGCTGACTATAGTCCCTAATTGGCAATATGGCGTATCACAAATTCATAGAATGTTCAGTCGCATGACATGACAATTCAACACTAATTATGTCCTTTTGTATTTCTTTTTGGGTAGAGCTTGATGTTGGATTGAAACTTTGACCATCTCATCTGAAAATCAATTGGTGTTCAGTGAGGGAAATCAAAGCCTTTTATGACATTCAAAATCGTATCTGGCTCGCAATGCATGTTTTAAGAGCCGTTAATGTGAGCAGAGCGATAATGTTGCACTCTAACAATCTCTCCTCCAACGTGACGCTCCAATGACTTGAACACATGACCCTGACTTTCTTACCATTTGTTGGATAGAGTATTTGACCATCTCATCTGAAAACTAATCAGTGTTTAGTGAAGGAAGCCAAAGCTTTTTAAGGCATTCGAAATTGTACCCTGAAAGGCATGTTCTAAGAGCCGTCTACGTGAACAGAGCGACATTGTTGCACCTCAACATTTGTGTTAGAACAGTTTTTTAGTGCCAAACACTGAATCAATTTACATTTACAAAAAGGAAAGAATGTAAAACACAAGAGCTTGTCGGTAGGTGCTCACTTACGGAGGATAGCTTCGATGCTTAAGTTAGTATAGTATTTAGGAAAGAAAAAACAAATGCATTAAGTATGAGTTTTGAGCTTAGGGTAAAAAATCTCTCTTACCTTACTAGAGCTTAACTTTTATAATATTCTGGACATAATTGTGACTTTCTGAGGCCTCATGCCATGTTGTAGCTTGATTGTGGGATTTTGCCCCACGATCGATGGACTAAGCTTAAGCATCCCATATCCCATAAATTAGAAGTGTATCTATAGTGAGCTTGAGTGTGGTAATGTGGTTTGGTATGCACTTCATGGTTATTGGGGGAGATCCCTTTTTGCCTTTGGACTCGCCTTTTGCCTATATATTGATTTGTTTTGGGATGTGTTCTCCAGTAAAGGCTATCAAAATCCCAGGAATCCCTCCAATTATAGTCCAAGTTAAAGTTTCAGAGAACTTACATTGCCAAGGTTATCACAATCCAAACCACAAAAAAGGACCCAAAATGCATGATACACTACAAAGACTAGCATATATATATCCTGGGATCTAATTTTTGAACCTGTGAATACATCTAAAACCTAATTGTTGGAACAAGTGGCTCATATTCTCTTGGGCATAAAGAGTAATTTTTCAATTTGTGTCTTGATTTTCTCTTGCAAGAGTTCATCATTGTGATATAGTCAGCTTAGGGTATTTTGGTCTCAATGTGATGTTTGTTAATTTGGGATGGATAGGATCAGAAACCATGTGAAAATTGTTCATGAACATGCTGAATCCGTGTAAAATGCTTATATGATTGTATTTCTAGACTTCTAGTGCAGTAGTAATACAATCATATAAGTAAAAGGGCTAAAGAGATGAGAGAAAAATTAGCTTTACTAAAATATCATCAGACAAAAAGAAAAAAAAAGGGATGAAAGAAGAGTAAACTAGTTATGATTCACATAGATTAAATGCAAGCAGCAGACAAGGAGACAGACAACTTAACAAACATGCTTAATGTAGAAAAATTCAGAATAAACGATGACAGAAAAACTCAAGATTGAACTTTTGAAATTGATCCTAACAATAAAATATTTTCAAAGTATGTTTTCTACATGCACCCCAAACATTTCCATGTGCACAATCTTTGTTTGACAGCCTAATTTTACTGTCAAACAAAGAACACCAAAAATAAAGCTATGATTATCCATGGGTGTATTTGTTGGTACAAGCTTCAAAATCAGTTTATCCTTATACAACTCATTATCAATCAGATTGTGAAGACACACCAAATGAATTCCCTAAAGCCTTTTCATCATTGCAGTTACAGAATGTGAATTTTTCATTATTAAAACAATGCTTTAACAGAGATGGCAGAGTTTCATATATTATACTCATAATGTTATTGTGTTGTTTACAGCAATTAGCTAAGTCAGTTATTCCTTGGCTCTTTCACTAATGCTCCGTTTGTTTTGATGTAAAATTAACAGCGCAATGCATTGATATTTCAGCTATTAGGAAAGCTTTTAAATAAGCCATTTTTGCTCTTTGCATTGGTAAAGATGCTTCAGTACTGTAACATTCTCTGTCTCTGCCCTGCGTGTGTTTGTTTATAAAATTATCAGAGAAAGTATTTTGTGGCGTTCTTCTACCGGAAGTGGAGAATTGTTACACTCAAATTCATTTTCAGTTTACAATTTCATCGTGCAATCCTATTTCCAGTCACAACCTAACCACAATAACCTATGAGTGTGCACATGCATGTGTGGATTGGTTCATATCCTAATGTTTCGGTTTCCTTTAAGACTAAAAAAAAAATAAAAATGTATCAAACCCTTGCTCTGTTACTGTAGTAGTTGAATTGGTTCTAGCTGCATAATGTGGCTGATGCAGAGTTGAAGAAGCATGTACATAGGGTTGTAATGGAGTAACAAGTGTTTCCCTACCTCTGCTTAGTTAGGACAAAAGGATGCTAATGAATTATGCTCTTTATAATTGGACAAGTGAATTGCTTGAAGTGTCAAAGATCAAGAGTGCTATTACCTTGATGATTCTGTTTTCAATTTCCCGTCTTCTTCCACCTACATTAATTCTAGCTGTTCAATTGCCAGTCACAGAATCCTGCAAGTTCCCTTTTATCTTTTCAAAGATTTGGTTTCTTGTATTCATTATTCACTGAATATATGTTTTTATTTCAGGTAACCATTCAATTAATTTGATTTTAAATCTGATTTTTGGGCTTGGAGGGTTGGGGCATATTAAGTAGTTATTGTCAGAGCTAATGGGGCTCAACTGCTATCTATGTGATCTATGTTAAAGGCAGCATACCCTTTTTCTCCTCTCATCACTTTATCCACAAAAATGCCTAATTCCCCAATCCCCTCACATTAGCTGATTAGTGTCAGTTTTGTGGCTCACTTTCAAGGTTCTTTCTCCTCTTATTTTCGTTTCTGCAATCTACAGGAATGCAGAATACTGAGTTCATTGGTGGGTTTTTATTTTTTATTTTATTTTATTTTATGTAAACTATTATAGAATTTATTGGAACAAGTGACTCATATTCTCTTAGGCATAGAAAGTAATACTAAAATACGAGTATAGTGGTCACGCCTCCAACAATGTTGGGGTGCCAGGGCAACGGGCCCGTTGTACAGTACATGGTATTTTGGGGTTTTTCAAAATTAGTTTGAAAAATTAAGGTTTTCTTATACGTATATTATGATGTAACCCTAAATCATATACTAAAACATAGCCGTACTCCTGTGGACATAGGCACATTGTCGAACCACGTAAATCTGTATCTTGATTTTCTCTTGCTCTCTCTCTCTTTTTGATTCTATATCATTCATCATTATTGTGCACGTCAACAACAGAATCCCACCAAAGAACCAGCTGTAAGGATAGTATATAACATTTACATTTGCATTATAACAGTCTGCTCCAAGTGATATTATAGTGTCTCATAGTGTTTGCATTTTGCAGTATATTAAAGTTTAATTGCCTTTATCTGCCTAATCATTAATTAAAAGATTCCTATTACTCATTTGTTAATGTTATTTTAATAAGCTGCGTTAGCTGCCTAACCTTTGAAGCGCTGCCCCTATTAAAAGTGTGCTACTTGCAAACAATAAGAATTCGTTAAATTGCGGTTGTCATCAAACTAAAACCTTATAATATTATCACTTGAACCTTATCAAAATTGCAACTATTGTAAGTGTTACTTTTTCTATTACTTTAATGTATAATTATTAGTAGCAAGCTGTGTTTCCCGCTAGTCTTACCTAAAATAATTGGTGGTGCGTTTCATGGATCACACGTACGATGGCCAACTCCTTTATATATAGCATGAGCAGAAACATGCTCTTGTGCTTCTGTCATTATCCATGGCATAGACGTATCTTCCACACATTCGATCCAAGTTGGAAGTTTCTGTGCTGCGGTTATATATATGAAAAAAGAAAAAGAAAAGATGTTTGGAAAAAAGTAAAAAGATTAGGGAAAGGAGCTAGAGTGAGGAGAAGAGGGGGCAGCCTCAGCCCGATCATTCAATTTGCTCATGATGGAATAAGTGGCTCATACACAGTTGGCGAAGCATCCCGACAGAATATTTTAGAATTTTTCATATTTTCCTTGTACAACAACAGCCCTGACAGACAGGCAAGGTGAATGTGTCTTTTGTAAAAAATATTAATTTGATCATTCAAATCTATATAAGGGTCCAAATTAAGTGATCGTTGGGATCAAACGGATAAAATTTAAGTACTGTTCATTTTGAAACGAGATATTTATTCCCGAAAAGACACATTTTCACGTAAAGACACCTCTTCATGATATATATGGCACATGTTCATCACGAGAAGATACATGTTCATGAAAATGTACCTGTTCAGAACAGTCGTCATGGTCGGTAAAAAGGTTACATTAATAAACTGTTTATTTCTGCGTGAAATAATTTTTTAAAAATGATTTCAATATTTTTTGTTATTTTGTGGGACAAAAATAATTGTCAACTGGATAGTTATTTTTGTTCGACAAAAAATTCTTAGTAAATTTGGGAATCCCGCCAACGTTACCGGATTCCAGCGATACGATGCCAGATTCTGGCCACTTTAAAAATATATATTTTTTTAAATAATCCAAATTGATAAAATACATGATTATTGTTAGTCTATGTTTATATCTTAGTTAAACATAATTTTTTAGATGTTCTTGTTTTTTTTTAATATTATTTTACAATAATATTTTTATATTGCGAATAAAGGTTAATTTTTATAAGTTAATATGATCGAATGAAAATATAAAAAGTGTTTGTAATTGTATCAAACACCATAAAATATTTTCGGCAAAAAATATTTTTTAAAAAATGTTTTACGACAAAAACCACTTTACACCTAATCAAACCGAGTAAGTCAAAATGGCAGAAATAAATCACAAAATAAATGGCATTAGAATGTATCAGTACAAGAAGCAGAGAAAGTGTTAGTCATCGTCGAAAGTGGAAGATGAAATTCCAAGAGAAGAGGCGAACGTTGCTGTAGTGTCCCCAGTAAGGTATCTCTTGAGCCGATCCAGATCATCGGCAGCATCAAGCATTGTTGGCCTTGTAGATGATGACTCCTGTGTGCAAAGAATACCCAACTCGATTAACTCTCCAATTGCAACTTCCTTCATTTTCTTTACTAATGGGGATAGATCCCTTAAAGCTGCCACCAACGAAGGATCTACCACTCTTTCCACCCTTCCATGGAAGTGGCTCTTCACCCATTTGTGAAGGCTTAGCCCACCTCCAAACATGTCGTCTGTTGGTCTTTTTCTTGTCACCATCTCAAGCACTAGAATGCCGAAGCTGTAAACATCTCCTTTTGTAGATGGATTTGATCCAAAACCATACTCTGAAATGTTACAAAGGTTTGTGTTTTCAATCAATTTCAAACAAGTGGTATAAAAGATAGATATTGCAGAAAAACTTTCAGTACAGACAAACATCACAACAAGGATCCAGCTGGTCAAGATAAATCAAGTGTAATCTACCATAATTCTAGAAAATGTCTATGGCTCCAGTAGAAATAACCAATATAAATTCTTGATCTTCAAAATGTTTTCTCTATTTTTTGGTGTTTGGTATGACAGAAAATCTTAGTCAAACCGAAAACATATTCGGTTTACTAAGAAAATCTCCTTTAAAGTTTAAGCCACGTAAAATAGTTTTATTTTTTATTTTTTATTTCTGTACACCAATTTTTTGAGTTTGAGCTTCTCCTTTTCGACCCACAGCACCCGACTTCCTTCTCGCACTCGCTCTCTCTCGCAGGTTATTCTCCGCCAGCCGTCACTGCCGTTGCTGTTGTCATTGCTGATTTTTCGTACGAGGAAAATGCTGGAAAATGTCTACTTCGGAACAATGGAAGCATAAATGTTTTTTTAAGATGCAAAGACAAGGGAGAAATGTGTACCTGGTGCGATGTATCCAATAGATCCACATAACATGTTTGCTGTAGAGTTTCCCACTTCAACAGCTCCACCATTTCCCCCTCCAGCAGTCATGACCAACTTTGCTATCCCAAAGTCAGAAACTAGAGCCGTCATGTCATCATTGAGAAGAACATTGCATGGCTTTAGATCACAGTGTATGACTCTGACAGGGGAGTGATGATGCAGATACGCCATCCCTTGAGCTATGTCACTGCAAATATTCACCCTCTGGATGAGACTCAAATCTGAAGAACCCGTATAGAGAAAGCTATCCAAGCTCCCATTTGCCATATAAGGAAGAACAAGAGCCTTAAAATCGGGTAGACTGCATGCTGTTATAATCCTAATCAGGTTCCTGTGACGGATCCTCTTCAAGACTTGGCATTCTCTGTTAAAACTCTTCGTTGAGTTTCCAGATTGCACATGTAAAACTTTCACTGCAATGGCTGTTCCGTCTGGAAGAACTCCCCTGTAGACTCGTCCATAACTTCCTGACCCAATCAGACTCTGCTCATCGAATCCTCCTGTCGCATCTGATAGTTCTTTGTGGGTGATTCTTGGGAAACTGTGGATTAGTTCAGGGATAGTCGGTTTTCTGACTGGTTCAGTCTTCCGAGAGTGAATGATTACTCTGAATCGCCGGAATCCGATCACGCAACATATTGTTGATAAGAATACTGATATGAATATCCCCAGGACGAATATAACCAAGTACACACGTTTATGAAGCCAACGTATCTTTGGACGGCAAATCGGAATGCCAGAAACTCTGCCGGAAACTGCTCTGCAGAGTCGGCGATTCTCCAAGAACGACATCCTTGTTAGTGAATCAAAGATGCCACCATTGGGAATCATCCCTTCAAAGTCGTTAAAGGAAAGATTTAGATAGGCGAGTGTCTGGATTTTGTTGAGGCTTACTGGAATCATCCCAGATAAGTTGTTTCCTGAAACGTCAAGGGCTTCGAGGTTTCGTAGTTTCCCTATGGATTCTGGAAGATTCCCATCAAGAGAGTTGTCTGAGATGTTGATCCTCATCAGCGCAATGCAGCTGGATATCTGAGGAAAAATAGTTCCAGTAAGTTTGTTGGAAGAGACATCGATCTCTTGAACTTTGTCCAGCTTGCTAAGCTCGATTGGTAGAGGCCCTTCCAGATGATTGTGCGAAAGATTTATAAAAATTCTGATCTCATGCAGACCTGAAAACTGTGGAGGGATGCTCCCTGTCAATCTATTGTATGATAAATCAAGCCTGTACAGATTTGTGCACTGTCCTAAAGTTGGAGGTATTGTTCCTGACAGAAGGTTGTTGTTCAGAAACAGAGAATTTAGTCGAGCCAAATTTCCTAAACTTTCTGGGATTTCACCAGAGAATTTGTTGTTTGATAGGTCTAGCCGATCCAGTTTAGGAAGCTTGCTTAATGCTGGAGGAATTGAACCATGGAAAAGGTTGTCTGATAACAAAAGCTGTTGCAATCCTGACAAGCGGCTTATCTCTTGAGGAATGTTTCCATCTAGAAGATTGGATGTGAAGTTCACACTTAAAAGGTTGGAAAAATTACCTAAATTTGGAGGAATTGATCCGAAGATTTGGTTTTCCTGTAGTTCAAGATCTGATAGCCAGACAGAAAGTCGGCCGACCGAGATCGGCAATCGCCCCCCGAGGCCCATGCCGGCAAGTTCGAGCTCCTCTAGAGAAGTGCAGTTTTCAAGGGCAATGAAGAATGGGTCAAGATTGGTGTTGCCATCATGGCTTTTCATATGATTATATGATAAATGGAGATAGTCAAGTGTAGGCAGGTTCCTTACAATCTCTGAAGGCAGTTCACCTGAAAAAAGATTGTACCCCACATCAAGGCCGTACAGTGAAGCATTAGTTAAAGCGAAAGGAAGTTGTCCAGTAAATTGGTTATTGTACAGATGGACAATCGACAGAGCTGGACAGTTTCCAATCTCGTCTGGGATTTTGCCTGTCAGCATGTTTTCGGAGAAGTCGATGTTGTCTAACAAAGTGCAGTTGGAGAATAAGGAAGGTGGAAGTGTACCGCTTATGTTGTTTCGCTGAATATATAATTGAGTAAGTTTGGAAAGAAGGGAAAAGGAGTCTGGTATTGAGCCATGTAGTTTGTTTTCCTCGAGCCGAAGATAGCGGAGACGTCGAAGCGATGAAAACTCAGGCGGAATGTTTCCAAACAAGTGATTGCCGACAAGCACCAGCTTACGAAGGCCGGTGAGGTTAGAAATGCAGGGTGAAAGAAGCCCTACAAGTTCTTTGTGTTCGAGCCAGAGTTGTTGTACACGGTGATGGTGTTTGTTGCATTTCACACCAGTGAAATTGCAGACGTCAACAGCCTCTTCCCAGTTAGCAAGGGTGGAGTTTGGATCGAGTGTTATGGTCTTTTTGAATGCCAACAGAGCAGCCTTATCGGAGATCAAAGAGTGGTGAGGGGGGTTGTGATGGCCTGAATTTGTTTCACCAGATGTTAAAGCCAAATATTGTAGTAGGAGAAGAAGAAACAAGGATTTTATGAAGATCATGGTGCGTTTACTGGAACCCTCCTCTCTCCTTCCTACTTTGACACTGCTTCATAGTCATAACAAACTCATGAAAGTAGTAGTGGTAGTAGAGTAGGGATCGATGTCATGTGGTTCAGGGAGTGCGAGGGAGATTTGAGTGAAGGTGGAAAGAGATATTTGGCAAGAAATATTCAATAGAGGCAATGATTTGTTATGGGATAAAGAGTCGTTCTTTGTTCAACATGGTTGCAACCATGATGAGTAGATCTTCAACTTAACCAAAATGAATACCCACTGAGATGACAATAAAAGAAATGGTGCAAAAGATTAGTGGATCACATTCTTCTTTTAGTAGCTAGGTAGGGTGTGCATGTCTTTAAACGTCTGACGTAATTTCGGTGTCAGACGCACATACAAAAACAGATGCAGTAGACATTAACGCGCGCGCGCACAGAGAAAATGGGAGCTGGAGTTGACATTTGAACTCAGAGAATGAGAGAGATGCAGTTGACATTTTGATGTTCTGTCTAATGTGCAACTTGTGTGATGTGTCGGGAGTACTTCAAGGACAGAATGAGAGATGCAGTTGACATTGAAGGCATAATTTCGATGGCCACTTTTGAGATATGGTTGATTATAGCAGAGAATGAGAGATGCGGTTGACATTCAAGGCATAGTTTTGATGGCTGCGTATGAGTTCAATTCTTTTACATAATAGAAAAAACTTCTCCGAATACCAAAGAAGAAAAGCCATATAAAATGATGGCTTTGCTTCATTTAGATACATCTTCATATGCTGATCTTTTGCAGAATTCTGCTATTATTTTGATGAATCAAATAATGTACCTCCAGTTTGATTAATAAGCATTTTAAGAGTATTATTTAACTTCAATATTTAGTTAAGGGATCACACATTCTTGAAAATATAGCGTTCAACGGCCCCGTTGTACGGTACATGATATTTTGGAGTTTTTCAATATTTGTTTGTACAATTAAGGTTTTCTTATAAGTATACTATGACGTAACCCTAAATCATATACTGAAATATAATTATACTCTTGTGGACATAGGCATATTGTCGAACCACGTAAATCTGTGTCTTGATTTTCTCTTGCTCTCTCTCTTTTTTATTCGATATCATTCATCATTATTGTGCACGTTAACAACAGAATCCCACCAAGGAACCAGCTGCAAGGATAGTATATAACATTTGCATTTGCATTATAACAACCTGCTCCAAGTGATATGAAAGTGCCTGCTTTGAACCAAACCCACACAATTTTGTTCTTGAATTTTACTCCAAATTAAAAGACCTCTTACCATTTAGAGAGAGCATGCTCTGTATAAGTACACCCCCTTTCTTACAAATAGGCGATGTGCGATGTCACAATTACCCTCTCTTGGGACAAGCGTTCCCTCTAATGACCCTCATGGCCTTTCCCACACCCAGGCGATGTGGGACGTCACATGCATACTCAAGTTTGTGTGTTGAACTGTAAGAGGGGATTATCTGTGAAACATGTGTAGGGCTAGATAATGCAATTCACGGTAAATTTGGTGATGATGTTGAGCACTTGAGAGTTTTGAGTTTTGTGATGAACTTGCAATGGCATGAAAATAGCCTCAACGGAAAATTAACAGTGGCTGCGAGTGCATTCAACCTGTACCGCTATGTTCTGGAAGTGCCACCGCATCAATCATATTGTGGCTAGAGAATAGGGCAATTTCACATTGTTACAGCTTATGAATGGAAAAATTGCTTCATTCTGCTTGATTCTTCTGCATTATGTTTTCCCTTTGTATCTACCAACCGACAGTTCATGGTTGGTCTGGAAATTGCCAACTGTGATTCTAGTGACTCTATCATTTGTCTGATTATTGTGGTTATGCAAGGATATGTAGAAGCTCCAGAAAATGTTCAAAAGATATATACAAAGGTAGTGGATTTTGTCAATGTCAAGCCTTCAAAACCCAACATTGAAAGTAATCACTCCAATGTAAATTTGAATATTCACTCTCCAGTGTCATTTTCATTTTTCACACATGAGACTGACATCAACCAAGCGCAGAGAGCCACATAAGCCATGAGATGAAGATTTTGACAATGAATTTTGATGGAAGTACACTTGGAAAACCTTTTCGTTGACATTTAGTATCAACCAGCCAATCAATCTTTAAAGAGCATTCATTTGATCTAGTATTTCGACAAGTGTGACTGTATTTCATCTTGTTATCTGGTAATTGCAGCCAATTATGTTATGGAAAATGGGTATTCACTATCACCTTATCATTGTGCGCGTGTTCAGCTATTTATCTTAGGATTGAGATCCACGGCAATTAGCTGTCCAAATTGATAACAACTTGAACAGTTAATATGAGAGAGTATATACGAGACCCACCTAACAACTATTGGACAGTTAATTATTGTGGATCCAATCCATCTATCCTAACCCTTACCATTTCCATAATCTCAACAATCTTCTTTATCATCTGTTGGTAAGGAGACATGCTTGTGACCATGTAAGTTGGAAGTTGCATCATACACCACTACAAACATACCTTTGTCATCATGTATTCAACAGTCTACTTGTATCATTTATTTATACCTTTTTTTATTAGTGTTTCAATATTTGGAAAAAAAAAAAAAAAAAAGTTAAAAAAAACGTATGTCAAAAGTCAAGGCCGACTTGATAAATTTTGAAGCTTAAGGTAACAAATTTAAATGAAATATTATATATATATATATATATTTAAATATTAAATAACAATATTTATTTTAATTTTGTAATATACGTTTTCTTTTATTTGAATTACACTATGAATTATTGTTCGTCTTTTTTTATTTGTATGTCTTGAAAATAAAAGTAGCAAAAGGCATTTACAGTATGTTAAAGTTTGCCTTTATAAGGTAATTAATGTTATTTTAATCATTAATTAAAAGATTGCTATTACTCATGTCTTAATGTTATTTTAATAAGCCGCGTTAGCTGCCTAACCTTTGAGCCGCCCCTATTTAAAGTGTGCTACTTGCAAACAATAGGAATTCGTTAAATTGCGGTTGTCATCAAACTAAAACCTTATAATATTGTCATGGACACACTTATAATATTATCACTTGAACCTCATCAAAATTGCAACTATTGTTAGTGTTACTTTTTCTAGTACTTTAATGTATAATTATATATTTATTTTTTTAATATGTCCATACAAGAGAGGGAAGAGAGATTCGAACTAGTCGATTGAGCTACCTTTGGGGACCGATTTTCTAGTACTTTATAATTAATAAAGTATACTTTAATTATACTTTAATGTATAATTATTAGTAGCAAGTTGTGTTTCACGCTTGTCTTACCTAAAATAATTGGTGGTGCGTTTCATGGATCACACGTACGATGGCCAACTCCTTTATATATGGTATGAGCAGAAACATGCTCTTGTGCTTCTGTCATTATCCATGGCATAGACGTACGTATCTTCCACACATTCAATCCAAGTTGGAAGTTTCTGTGCTACCATTATATGAAAAAAGAAAAAAAAAAAAAAAGATATTTGGAAAAAAGTTAAAAGATTAGGGAAAGTAGCTAGAGTGAGGAGAAGAGGGGCAGCCTTCAGCCTGATGATCCAATTCGCCCTTGTTAGAATAAGTACGTGATTCATATTCTCTTGAGCATAAACAGCCGGCGGAGCATCCAAATAGGATATTTTGGCATTTTCCATATCTATTAGTACAGTAAGGTTTTGCTATAAAGAAATTATGCTGTAAACCTAAATCATTATTGAAAATAACCGCACTCCTGTGGACTTAAGTACATTGTCAAACCACGTAAATCTGTGTCTTAATTTTCTCTTAATTTATTTCTTCGATTCCATATTATTCATCGATCATTGTTATACACAGTAACAACAGCCCCAACAGACATGCAAGGTCAATATGCCTTTTGTAAAAAATATTAATTTGATGCAAGGGTCCAAATTAAGTGATCGTTGGGATCAAACAGACAAAAGTAAATACTGTTCATTTTGAAACAAGATAATTATTCAAGAAAGGACGCATTTTCACGTAAAGACACCTCTTCATGATGTTCATCACGAGAAGATACATGTTCATGAAAATGTACCTGTTCAGAACATCCGTCATGGTTGGTAAAAAGGTTACATTAAAAATTAAATATATGAATAGCCCACTTCAGTTGCAAAATTTGATCGTTCAAAAACAATAGAATCTCCTATTCCCTCTCATTAGAATATGCTTACTGCATAAACATATTTCTAATCTCTTGATAAGAACGGTATCGTTTAGGATATTCGGGTGTAACTTCACGTAGTTAAACAATAGATCGAATTGGCCGGGCTTCATTATTGTATCCTGGAGGTGAATTTGTTGTAATCCAGTGCATACCAAATACAGTGATTTGGTGGGGGCAAATGTCGTACGTTTTTAAGGATAGCCACTTTGAAACCCAAGCAATATAATTGTTATAGTATTGATTAAATAATTAAGATTATCCTTTTCTATATGTCTAAACACTGATATTCTTTTCTTTTACAGTATCAAAAAACTGGACTGATTATTCACTTGATTCAACTTTAACCATTTGTACGACTAGTTCTAATTGTCTAGAACGAATGTGATTGCCTAATGTGATAGTAAGTCGAAATTGGAGGAATAAATCACAAAATAAATGGCATTAGAATGTATGTACAAGAATCAGAGAAAGTGTTAGTCATCATCGAAAGTGGAAGATGAAATTCCAAGAGAAGAGGCGAACGTTGCTGTAGTGTCCCCAGTAAGGTATCTCTTGAGGCGATCCAGATCATCGGCAGCATCAAGCATTGTTGGCCTTGTAGATGATGACTCCTGTGTGCAAAGAATACCCAACTCCATTAACTCTCCAATTGCAACTTCCTTCATTTTCTTTACTTCTGGGGATAGATCCCTTAAAGCTGCCACCAACGAAGGATCTACCACTCTTTCCACCCTTCCATGGAAGTGGCTCTTCACCCATTTGTGCAGGCTTAGCCCACCTCCAAACATGTCGTCTGTTGGTCTTTTTCTTGTCACCATCTCAAGCACTAGAATGCCGAAGCTGTAAACATCTCCTTTTGTAGATGGGTTTGATCCAAAACCATACTCTGAAATGTTACAAAGGTTTGTGTTTTCAATCAATTTCAAACAAGTGGTATAAAAGATAGATATTGCAGAAGGAACAATGAAAGCATAATTTTTCTTTTTTAAGATGCAAAGACAAGGGAGAAATGTGTACCTGGTGCGATGTATCCAATAGATCCACATAACATGTTTGCTGTAGAGTTTCCCACTTCAACAGCTCCACCATTTCCCCCTCCGGCAGTCATGACCAACTTTGCTATCCCAAAGTCAGAAACTAAAGCCGTCATGTCATCATTGAGAAGAACATTGCATGGCTTTAGATCACAGTGTATGACTCTGACAGGGGAGTGATGATGCAGATACGCCATCCCTTCAGCTATGTCACTGCAAATATTCACCCTCTGGATGAGACTCAAATCTGAAGAACCGGTATAGAGACAGCTATCCAAGCTCCCATTCGCCATATAAGGA
Organism: Alnus glutinosa; assembly: GCF_958979055.1. NCBI lineage: Eukaryota > Viridiplantae > Streptophyta > Magnoliopsida > Fagales > Betulaceae > Alnus > Alnus glutinosa. Next base: position 29,272,912 of record NC_084888.1, read on the forward strand.
AGAACAAGAGCCTTAAAATCGGGTAGACTGCATGCTGTTATAATCCTTATCAGGTTCCTGTGACGGATCCTCTTCAAGACTTGGCATTCTCTGTTAAAACTCTTCGTTGAGTTTCCAGATTGCACATGTAAAACCTTCACTGCAATGGCTGTTCCGCCTGGAAGAACTCCCCTGTAGACACGTCCATAGCTTCCTGACCCAATCAGACTCTGCTCATCGAATCCTCCTGTCGCATCTGATAGTTCTTTGTGGGTGATTCTTGGGAAATTGTGGATTAGTTCTGGGGTAGTCGGTTTTCTGACTGGTTCAGTCTTCCGAGAGTGAATGATTACTCTGAATGGCCGGAATCCGATCACGCAACATATTGTTGATAAGAATACTGATATGAATATACCCAGGAAGAATATAACCAACAACACACGTTTATGAAGCCAACGTCTCTTTCGACGGCAAATCGGAATGCCAGAAACTCTGCCGGAAACTGCTCTGCAGAGTCGGCGATTCTCCAAGAACGACATCTTTGTCAGTGAATCGAAGATGCCACCATTGGGAATCATCCCTTCAAAGTCGTTAAAGGAAAGATTTAGATAGACGAGTGTCTGGGTTTTATTGAGGCTTACTGGAATCATCCCAGATAAGTTGTTTCCTGAAACGTCAAGGGCTTCAAGGTTTCGTAGTTCTCCTATGGATTCTGGAAGATTCCCATCAAGAGAGTTGTCTGAGATGTTGATCCTCATCAGCGCAATGCAGCTCGATATCTGAGGAAAAATAGTTCCAGTAAGTTTGTTGGAAGAGACATCGATCTCTTGAACTTTGTCCAGCTTGCTAAGCTCGATTGGCAGAGGCCCTTCCAGATGATTGTGTGAAAGATTTATAAAAATTCTGATCTCACGCAGACCTGAAAATTGTGGAGGGATGCTCCCTGTCAATCTATTGTATGATAAATCAAGCCTGTACAGATTTGTGCACTGTCCTAAAGTTGGAGGTATTGTTCCTGACAGAAGGTTGTTGTTCAGAAACAGAGAATTTAGTCGAGCCAAATTTCCTAAACTTTCTGGGATTTCACCTGAGAATTTGTTGTTTGATAGGTCTAGCAGACCCAGTTGAGGAAGCTTGCCTAATGCTGGAGGAATTGAACCATGGAAAAGGTTGTCTGATAAGAAAAGCTGTTGCAATCCTGACAAGCGACTTATCTCTTCAGGAATGGTTCCATTTAGAAGATTGGATGTCAAGTTCAGACTTAAAAGGTTGGAAAAATTACCCAAATTTGGAGGAATTGATCCGAAGATTTGGTTTTCCTGTAGTTCAAGATCTGATAGCCAGACAGAAAGTCGGCCGACCGAGATCGGCAATCGCCCCCCGAGGCCCATGCCGGCGAGTTCGAGCTCCTCTAGAGAAGTGCAGTTTTCAAGGGCAATGAAGAATGGATCAAGATTGGTGTTGCCATCATGGCCTTTCATATGATTATATGATAGATGGAGATATTGAAGTGTAGGCTGCTTCCATACAATCTCTGAAGGAAGTTCACCAGAAAAAAGATTGTTCTCCACATCAAGGTTGGATAGTGAAGCATTAGTTAAAGCGAAAGGAAGTTGTCCAGTAAATTGGTTATTGTACAGATTGACACTCCATAGAGCTGGACAGTTTCCAATCTCGTCTGGGATTTTGCCTGTCAGCATGTTTTCGGAGAAGTCGATGTTTTTTAACAAAGTGCAGTTGGAGAATAAGGAAGGTGGAAGTGTACCTCTTATGTTGTTTCGCTTAATATGCAATAGAGTAAGTTTTGAAAGAAGGGAAAAGGAGTCTGGTATTGAGCCATGTAGATTGTTTCCCTCAAGCCGGAGATTGCGGAGACGTCGAAGCAACGAAAACTCATGCGGAATGTTTCCGAACAAGTGATTGCCAACAATCACCAGCTTATGAAGGCCGGTGAGATTAGAAATGTAGGGTGAAAGAAGCCCTACAAGTTCGTTGTTTTCGAGCCAGAGTTGTTGTACACGGTGATATTGATTGTTGCATTTCACACCAGTGAAGTTGCAGACGTCAACAGCCTCTTCCCAGTTAGCAAGGGTGGAGTTTGGGTCGAGTGTTATGGTCTTTTTGAATGCCAACAGAGCAGCCTTATCGGAGATCAAAGAATGGTGAGGGGGGTTGTGATTGCCTGAATTTGTTTCACCAGATGTTAAAGCCAAATATTGTAGTAGGAGAAGAAGAAACGAGGATTTTATGAAGTTCATGGTGCATTTACAGGAACCCTCCTCTCTCTTTCCTACTTTGACACTGCTTCATAATCATAACATGCTCATGAAAGTAGTAGTAGAAGAGTAGGGATCGATGTAATGTGGTTCCGGGAGTGCGAGGGAGATTTGAGTGAAGGTGGAAAGAGATATTTTGGCAAGAAATATTCAATAGAGGCAATGATTTGTTAAGGGATAAAGAATCGTTCTTTTTTCATTATGGTTGCAACTTGCAACCATGATGAGTAGATCTTCAACTTAACCAAAATGGATACCCACTGAGATGACAATAAAAGAAATGGTGCAAAAGATTAGTGGATCACATTCTTGTTCTAGTAGCTAGCTAGGGTGTGCCTGTCTTTAAACGTCTGATGAAATTTCGGTGCCAGACGTGTAAGATATTATTCCCTTATGTGGCCTTTATATCATATTTACGGTGTTTGTTATGTTTATTATTTTTTTAATAAACATATACGGTATTATGATTATTTCTATTAATTTAGATTACCGTAAATATGGAATCGGTATTATGGTTATTTCTATTAATTTAGATTACCGTAAATATGGAATCAGTTAATTGATTTTAAAAATCAATTAACAATATTGTTTTCTTGATGGAAGGAAACAATACGGTGTTTACCATTTGAGGGTCCCTAACCTAACCTATAAATAGAGTGCCTGTGTACACCATTAGTACAACCATCAAGCAATAGGCATAGGTTAGAAGATCCCTCAAATAATCTTTCTTGTTCTTCAGATGGATCGTGGAGACGCTTGAGCAAATATGGCTAGAGGTATGCCTAAAACTGTTCTATTTAATTTTCCGCTGCGCATGTTAGGTTAAAGAAATAATTGTTATTTAATTATTTCTAACATGTGGTATCAGAGCCATCCTCTGTGCTATTTTGCTTAGCGTATAATTTTACTATGCGTTATCAATATTGAATCAAGTATTTTTTATTGGTTATCAATATTGAATCAAGTATATTCTATTTGGTATTGTTCACTTCTGTTTGTCAATATTGTTTGAGCAATATTTCGTCTTTTGTGACATGATAGAGACGCATTAGCGATTATTTTGTGAATATTTGTTGTTCACGTACTGTTTGTGAAAACCCATAAATTTGATATAACTATTTTTTGTTTTATCACTATTCTGTGTATTGTGATATACTGCCTAATTTTGAGTTGTTGTAATCTTGATATGGGTATTTTCATAAAGGGGTGGCGGCTAGGGTTCCATTTTTAGGGTTTTCAACCCATCTGGAACATTACGGGTCGGGTTGGTTGGTGACTGGGTAGGGTTTCGACCCATTAAAGTTTTTGGGTTTGATATATTTTTCGGGTATGGTTTTTTTTAAAACCCATGCAGTTTTGGGCCATTTAAGTGGGCTGACCTAGTTTGGGCCAGCACTATACATAGATCCAGAGGCCTGACCCGATTAAGTGGGTTAACCCAATTGCCCAAATATAATAGCCCATTTGAAGTCTTGTGACCCAGAAGCCCAACCCAATATAGTAGCCCATTACAGTAGCATTTAAATAAAATAAAAGATTTGGCTCATATGGGGTTCGAACTTGAGACCTTCATGTCCATAAAGTGACAAGCTTCAAACCATTGAGGTAAGCCTGGTTTTATGCTTTCACATTAAGGTTTTATTCCTTTTATTATTTACAGTACTGTGTATTAAAATTATTGTTTATTTAATACATGAATTGAGGAATATATTTTTAATTGTTGAATTTATATTGTTTAAATATAAATTGCTTGATGCCTAGACCTAAAAATAATTAACAATACCATATATACTGGTGTGTTTACAGTAATATCTAAGAATGCAATATCGGGGAAAGTTCTGGCAAGGAAAGTCTTGGGATTTAAGTGTGTCCGGTGTGACCCCCCTCACTTTCTTGGGAACTCACCTGGTTGCACCTTGGAAAATGCTGTTTACCCCATTTAGGTATTGGTTTGTTATATTCCCAGGGCTGTTAAGGGGGCATCTATAAAGTTGTTAGATGTTAATGAAGTCACAATTACTATGATAATTTTGGGAGAGCCAAAGCATCCTAATTTTGTAATAATTGCATAAGGATCGTACACATGAACTTCATATAGAAAAATTAACATTGTATTGTAATTAACTCATAAATTTAATTACCTATCCCCAAAGGGAAGTTTTTATTTTTATGACTTAATTAGAATGAGATAATAAATTTAGTATTAAAAGTAAAATTTCTTTCGGTTGCCCAAAGGTACGAAGAATTTTATTCATTAATATTTAAATTTATTAGTCTTATCAATAAAGAGTAAATTTCATGCGTGATGCAATCTTTGCCCAAAGGTAGGTTGAAATTTACTATTTAAATTGGCATTGGCTAATTTAAAATAAAGTTAATTCATAGCATTAAAGTATTTATTTTCTTGGTCATTGCAGCTATTCATATTACTCTACTTTTGGTAGTTTTATATTCCAATACTTTAAGGTAATATTTTTTCTGACTGAAAAATATTAATATGCTTTTTCATTTGGGGTGTTAAAAATTTGGTGCTCCGTGTGGACAAACCAACTACTCCCGCGGAATTAAGTACGCCACGTGAGATTATTAAGCATGAACGGTGGGAGTGATTTAATCACTTAAGTTAGATGTTCATGAAATCTCATGTCACTAAAGTCATCAGGGATTTATTCCTGAATGTTTTAGAGCCAAAGTTTTATAAAGGTTGTTTATGAACATTTAGTAAGTTCAAACAAAACTTGGTCAGCACCCTAATAGAAAAAGCTTTAAAGACAAACCTTTTACAGTTTTTAAAGTGTTTATAATCCCATTATGGGAATGAAGGATATTATAGTTTAGCTTAAGTCCCTAGACTCGTAGCCAATGGTTTTACTCATAAGGAAGGCATTGATTATCGTGAAACATTCTCTCCAGTGTCTAAGGATGGTTCATCAAGATGATCATAGCATTAGTAGCTTATTTTTTATCTAGAGCTACATCAAGTGGATGCGAAAACAACTTTTCTGAATAGGGATCTTAAAGACGAGGTTTACATGAAACAATCAAAAGGTTTTATAAATAACAGTCAGAAAGCTTGCAAATTAAAGAATTCTATTTATGGGCTGTGATAGATCTCTCATCGGTAATATACTTTTTACAAGGTTAATGTTTTATTGTTTATTGAAAACCTTGTTAATTAGTATATATACTTTAAGGTCAGTGGGAGTTCAGTAATCTTTCACAAAGTTCATTTCACAAAACTTTGAAATGAAGGATTTGGGTGAAACCTCTTATGTCTTTTGACATAGAGATTCATAGAGACATAAAGAATATTAACATTGTCTCGGAAGGCCTACATTGAAAAAGTTTTGGGAAGATTTAGAATGAAGGATTATGCACCTTCAGTAGCAATTAAGAGGGACCAATTAAATACAGATTAATGTCCCAAAAGGTATTGGAATAAGGGCAGATGAAAAGTTTTTTTAAAGCGTCTACATTATGCATAACCATATGACTGACAATAAGAATATTGGGTCAATAAAGTGCTGCAAATAAAGTCTTGCAGTATATGCAAGGAACCAAGAAGTACAACTTAACCTAAGGATACCTTTCCATTTGAAGGTGGTTAGTTGTTCAGATTTGAGTTTTGCTGATTGTGTAGATAGTAGAAAGTCTATTTAGGGTATATATATTTTTTATTGAGAGATATATCTTAAAGATGCAGTATGCAGACTATGGTTGCTACGTCTACCAAGAAAGCTAAAATTCTAGCGTGCTATGAATTTAGTACACAGGCATGATGGTTGAGACATTTTGTTGAAAGTCTCAATATTGTCGATTTTATAGTTAGACCATAAAGATACTCTGCGGTAATTCTACTATAATCTTATTTTATAAGAATAAAGAGTAGAAGCAGAAGTAAATCGACATCAAGTATCTCAGTACGAAAGATAACATTAAGAGACATAAAGGGTCTATTGAGCATATAAGTACTGAATTAATGATTGCGGATCCCATGACTTAAAGTTTAACGGTAAAGAAAAAATAAAGTCATGCGGAATATATGAGACTCATTAATTCATTTTCGCTTGGTTTGTCTCTTTTTGGTTTATAGACATAAAGTTATGATAATAAAGATTTTGTGCACATTTGTTATTTTATCCATGAGGATAAATAAAGTTGGACTCGAATGATAGGAAGTTCATTCATAAAGCTTGATTATCCATAAGGTACTCATGTAAGGAGTGTTTTACATTGTGATACATGGAAGAGACGACCTAATTTTATAATGGTTTTACCGCCATGATTCTTGTGAAACATTTCTTATCTGAGTGGGAGGATTCCATAAGTGATTGGCCAAACTAAAGAACCTAATACCATAAGGTCATGTGTCATAAAGGCCAAGTGGGAGAATGTAAGATATTATTCCCTTATGTGGCCTTTATATCACATTTACGGTGTTTGCTATGTTTATTATTTTTTTAATAAACATATACGGTATTATGATTATTTCTATTAATTTAGATTACCATAAATATGGAATCGGTATTATGGTTATTTCTATTAATTTAGATTACCGTAAATATGGAATCAGTTAATTGATTTTAAAAATCAATTAACAATATTGTTTCCTTGATGGAAGGAAACAATACGGTGTTTACCATTTGAGGGTTCCTAACCTAGCCTATAAATAGAGTGCATGTGTACACCATCAGTACAGCCATCAAGCAATAGGCATAGGTTAGAAGATCCCTCAAATAATCTTTCTTGTTCTTCAGATGGATCGTGGAGACGCTTGAGCAAATATGGCTAGAGGTATGCCTAAAACTATTCTATTTAATTTTCCGCTGCACATGTTAGGTTAAAGAAATAATTGTTATTTAATTATTTCTAACAAGACGCACATACAAAACCGGATGCAGTTGACATAAACGCGTGCGCGCACAGAAAATGGGAGCTGGAGTTGACATTTGAGTGAACACACACTCAGAGAATGAGAGAGATGCAGTTGACATTTTGATGTTCTGTCTAATGTGCAACTTGTGTGATGTGTCGGGAGTACTTCAAGAACAGAATGAGAGATGCAGTTGACATTGAAGGCATAATTTTGATAGCCCCTTCTGAGATATTCATTGGATTGAGAATAGCAGAGAATGAGAGATGCGGTTGACATTCAAGGCATAGTTTTGATGGCTGCTTATGAGTTCAATTCTTTTACATGGTAGAAAAAACTTCTCCGAATACCAAAGAAGAAAAGGCATACAAAATGATGGCTTTCCTTAATTTAGACACATCTTCATATGCTGATCTTTTGCAGAATTCTGCTATTATTTCGAGGAATCAAATAATGTATCTCGAGTTTAATTTATAAGCATTTTAAAAGTATTATTTAGTGTAATTCTATCCGGCAAACAAACGTCCATCCAGAGTCCATCTTCAGCTAACGTGGCGTCACGCCACATCAACCCTCATGGACAAAGGTCACTAGTTCGAATCTCTCATTCCCACTCCCTCCCCATGAGGGTCAAAAAACAAACTTATCCAAAAAAAAAATTGAAAAGAATTGAACTTGAAAGTTGAAACCCCACAAGCTTCTACAAGATTTTGTCACAATTCTATAATGGCTTTTTGCTCTAGTCCCATTAAGGCATTATCTTTTGCATAATCTTCTTAACCATCCCACAGCATGTTGACGAGCAGACTTGAGACAAAAAGCCTGCAATCTCTCAAATACTAGTTATTAGGATTAACGGAGATTGATACTAAGAACAATTTTCTATGACATATTACTCAATCAATTCAGTTTCTTCAATATCCACTTCTAGTTGCAATTCAAAGGTTAAATATGAATTGAAATTTTTTAAAATTTCAGGTTCATGGGGGGCTCCAGTGGTATTGGAACATTTGCAATTCAGATAGCTAAATAACAATTAAGGAGCAAGAGTGTTTGTCACAGCAGGTCCAGCAGCACTTTTCATCTTATGACATAAACTCAGTATCCATGTACTCATATGTATATTTCAGATCTTGATCACCGGGGAGTGAGGAAAAGCTAGCTGTTTGCTAGGATCTTGGAGCTGATGTGTGCATCAATTACAGGACAGAGGACTTTGTTGCCCGTTTGAAGGAAGAAACAGAAGGGAAAGGTATACCGCAGATTTGATATAATCACGCCCTTGTAATAACAACCCACCATGCCTCAATGTTTAAGAGGAGAGCTTAATTACCACCTTGGATCAAAATATTGTTTATTTCAGCCGTAGATTAGAATGGAAATACTGTCAATGTGATTGAATACCTATAATCTACAGATTATGTATGCAAGCACTACATCTTTGTGCCTGCTATAGCCAACAAAGCCTATTATATTTGAAAGTTGAAAGGTTCACTGACTTATTTCACCTTATGTCCAGAGATATTGTACGGTTTGCATATGGCCCCAATCAAATGGCCTAGAACATGTGTCAAAATCCATGCCAGAAATGCACTATGTGAATGTAGAACTTATACAGCATAATGAGGGTGCTGGGTTATTTAGACATATATACATACTATAAATAATTTTGAGTTATTTATATGCAAACGGTTAATCATGTCTCAATTATTTGTTAATTTGAAATCATTTCTTTGTTGATTTAGATGTCGTCGAATTGGTCATCCTCGAGAAATGGCAGTGAAGAGTCGCGGGAATGCTATTGCGGTATGAGAACTTATCTAAGGACTTCATGGACGGAGAAAAATTCGGGAAGACAATTCTTTGAATGCGCACAATACGGCAAATGCCCACATTGCAAGTGTTTTGAATGGTTTGAACCACGCATTTGTGAACTTAGCAGCAAGCTTGTATACAAAATGAGGGTGAGGATCAAGACTATGGTAGAACTTCATAAACAAGCAAAAAAAGAGAAGCGATCAAATGTCCTTTTGTTTGTGTCACAGGAATTATCTATTGCACTTTTGTTTGCTTTTATGTGTTCGTTTTAGATCACGTTTGTTTATGTAGCAGCAACAAATAAAATTAGCCATGATTGTATATGAGCGTGAATGCTTTTTGCTCTATGTAATCAGTTGTAATTTTATTCCTTGGACCTTAAGGATGTAGAATGTGGTATCTTCAGAATTGTTTCTTGTTTTGTTGTCCACATAAAGAACTATTCGTAATGGTAATCTCATTATTTGGATGCTTAATTGAACGAATTGATATTTGAGTTTGTAATTTGTGATTTGATTGCAACGATAATCACTTGATGCATCTATTTTTTGTTTAGCAAGTTGGGGCCCAACTTTTAAGTAATGTTTTGAAGTTAAAAGATGAGAGCAACTTTTAGGTACTAACGACACTCGGGAAACCTTTTGTCCAACCAAACATGTGCTCCCCTGCAATCTTACTTCTTTTACTTCCTAGTTATACAAAAACCTAAACAACATATGTCTAGCCATCATCTTCTAATGAAAGAAGGAGCCCATATAATCTCTACTGTCCTAGTTTTCACACAAACCATATGACAACAAAGAAGGGATTTAAGGTGATGAATCGATAGCAGGAGCAACTACTCCCCCATCAGATTCGCAATGTTATTTACAAATTCAAAGTGCTCTCATTTTTTTGAGAAAGATCAAACTAGAATTACTATGCCTAAAATATACCCACAAAATATACCACATAAACCACATTCTTGTAGTTCAACTCCACATTATCTCTCACAATACATCATTCAAATAACCACTGGGTCTCCCGACAAACGTCTTCCGCTTCCTCCGGGGTGAAGTCATTTTTTATGTTAAACATCTTGCGGATCTCCTCCGGCGTTTTCCCCTTGACCATCTATGCTAGAGTCTGGCATATCGGATCCTGAAGGCTCTTGATGTTCAAATAGTTTGCAGCCTGAAAAATGCAACAATATTAGAACCACGATTGAACAACTACTCATTTTCAAATCACTGGCAACTTCAAAGATCAATATAAACAATCAAGTCAATATCCAGGATGCACAACTAACTATACTACCCACCACATTTTGCAAAGCAACTTGGCAAAGGACATAGATAAAATTCAAGAATCTTAACCATTGTTTATAGACCATAAGCCTCTTGCATTCTTAAATAATATGTCTTCAATATTGGGTGTAAAATCAAGTTATTCTCAACCTTCAAAGGACTCTAAACAAATCTGCCAAAAGAAATGCTGACAGATAGAAAAAAAAAATTATAAAAACAAAATACTCTTCTCAATAGGGAAAGTAAAACTCACACAAACCCAGTACTTTGTCCTCAAATAAACAAACTAAAAAACATTAGCAAGTACAAATTAAAGGACATCAACAAAGCAATTGGCATATTACACTTAGGCATCAAAAACCACGGCAACAAATTCAGGAAAACAAGACTAACCCGCCAACCCGTCCAAAGACCACAAGAACCAGATTCAGCATCAAATCCAATTCATACTCACCTAAATTCAATCTTCCCATGGAACAACAACACCCAATGTTAAAAATAACTTGCCGAAAAATCACCATCAAGAATGTTAATACGAACAAACACAGTTAACAATATATCAGTAGATGGTTGGCCAACAAACATCTGAAGCTTCCAATTCATTCCAACATATAGTAGCTAAGCACTCAAGCGATATACCAGGAACATAAAGTTAGACTAGACTGAACCGTAGAACTATCAAGCCAAACTTTCTGGTACAATCACTTCCCATAATTGTTGGTCATCTACAGCTAGGTATAGCTATACCGAGGGACAAGTGAGACAATGATGCACAGCTAATATATATTAAATGCATGAGAAACAAGCATGTCCACCAGTTATTGAAGGTTGGTACCGCAGAGTATATTACATCAAATAATTATGACAAGTTTTAAGCTGCTGGATACTAGGCCAACCACAAATTAATGATCTTACGGAGTACAAAAAGCTCAACCTAGAAACCAGAAAAATGAGCATTTTCAGAAGAATCACTTTACCAAATAACGGATTGAGATCCTATCACTAAATTTTCATATTCATTTTAGTTTAGAACAATCACAATTTTTCTATTATCTATCAACTTCCACCATGAGGTGGTGTCAACACCCCAACCTCTCAAATGTCAATCCATTTGTCCAATGCCCATTAATATTTGCAAATGAGTAATGATATTTTTACATTTCTTATATATCTCTTGTACATCTCATTTTTAAATCTATCTTTGGATTTATGAGACTCATATTGGGCCCCACAAATTTAATAGCAGATTTGAAACATGATTGTATGTAAATGTATAGGAGATGTAAGTATATATATCATTTCTCAAATATCATTTCTCTTAGCAAATAGTCAAAAAGGGACAACCAAAAGCTAACGCATAAAGCACGATAAAGATTAAAGAATTGAGCCAAACATCAACTACCGCCACCACTTAACATACATAAATTTATAAGTTGTTTATAACAATCCTGTAATAATGAGCATTTCAAGAGATAGAAAATTCAAGTAGACCCACAAAACCAATAATAAAAGGCTGAAAATACAAAAAAGGAAAGAAAGATATGTAAATGTTTAGAAAGGGTCCATCAACTAGTCGCCATCCCCCAATTCCAATCTAATGAGAAATGGTCGGCTGCTAAAAAAGATACCCAATCTCCAATCTTTTCTCCACCACTACAATCTATATTGAAAAAAAAAAATAAAAAAAAATAAAAAAATGGACCAAAGTCGGAACAAAGAACTTTGGCCATGTTTCTGGGTTTTCATCACAAAGGTAGCCCACCACCCCCACACTCAAGTTTCTTGAGGCTAGGATGAAAAAAAAACAGAGAAATGAGAACAATAAGCAAAACTCTATACCAGATCAAACCCATGCTAAAAATAAGACCCAAAAAACGACGAGAATGATAAAATGAGAAAATGGGGTTACTGACTCTGATGACCGAGATTAATTGAACCATAACCTCTCATTACAATGCAATGAAAATTTCTAAAATAACTATATAAACCCAGAATCCAAGTGGGATTTCTATTTTCTATAGCTAAACACACTAGAAAAAAGTCTTTAACTTTAAGAAAGCAAACCAAGACAGAGTACCGAACAACAAAACCAAAAGAACCCAAAGCAAACTGGTCGCCGATTTTTCAGCGGGAAACGCTTTTTCCGACGGTTAGGATGGTCCCGGAGCACTCGATGCCCAGGTAGGGGCTTGCACCCTCAGGAGGAGGTGGGTGCGAGCCTTTCGGCCAAAAGGTATCAGCTCGGTTCAGCGCGGCGGCCTCGACCCTGATCAAAACGTCGTCTTCTCGTTGAAGTTCAGGATCCTCCACCTTTTGGCCGGAGATCCGGAGATGGAGCTGGACGTACCGGTGGCGGTGGTAGCGGGTTCTGGATGGACGTTTGTTCGCCGGATAGAATTACTCAATTATTTAACTTCCATATTTAGTTAAGGAATGACGCATTCTTGAAAATATAGCGTTCAATCTCTCTTCTGTACAGTCCGATCATTGCGGCAGGATGCAGGATATAGGATGAAAGTTCACTATTCTGCTCACTTCATTTTTGGAAAATGCTAAAGGTGCTTGAAAACGTTTACAAAAAGAAGTTTAGAAACGGCATGTGATGTGGCATTTTATTAATTAAAAAAATTCATTTAAACTATTTTTTTTTTTTTTAAAAAAAAAAAAAAAAAAAAAACATTCTCCTTCCTCTCACCGGTCGGCCGAACTGGATTTCTAACTGAATCCAACCGAAAACCCACACTCGGCCAGATCTGCGACGGGGTGGTCGACAAGATTTCGGCAACCCTCTCTCAAATCCCAATCTGTGGCTTTTGGACCTCTCTGGCAACAACTTTCTCGACGAGATTCCAGCTTTTTGGCTCACTAGGCGTAACCCTCGTGCCCTTGTGGGTGAGATTCCAATGAGTAAGAGAGCAGAAGGGAAGGAAGAGAGAAGAAAACGTGGGGGGGTTATTGCTTAAAGAAAGAAAGAAAAAAAATCCACGTAGGATTCCACGTCAATTTGTAAATTGTTTGGTAAGCTTTTCTTTATTTCTTTACACCTATAGCAGTTTCCTTCATTTTTTATTTGAAAAAAATATATAGAAAAATAAAAAAAAAAAAAAAAAAAAAAACTTCTTTTTCTAATAACTGATTTTAAAATAACTTCATGAATCTTTAAGTGTGCTAATTACCCAAAGTATGTTAAAAAAAATTATTTTTTTTTTATTATATTTCTATAATACTCATATTCTCTTAAAAAAAAAAAACTAAAATATTTGTTCTTTTTTTATAAATAAATAAAGAAATGCAAAATCAATCTCTGTGGTTGACCTAAATTATAAATCGCTCACAGCGAAATAAAAAATAATTCAAAGGTCTTCAAAGTAGGCAAAAATTATCTATTTAGTCTTTATAGTCAAATTCTGTCAAAATACTTGACGAATTCTGTTAGTATAACGTCAACACCAATAAAATGACTACATGTGTCCTCATGAATAATTTTTTATATTATATATATAATATAAAAAATTATTCACGAGGACACATGTCGTTATATATATAAATTTAAAGAAATTAAAAACTTAAAAAAATTAAAATTCTTCAATTAAAAAAAAAAAGAAGAAGAAGAAAAAGAACAAATGAAAGGGTGGCTGCCATATTTATTTATAAAACTAAATCATGCTCTGTAGTCAAATTCTGTCAAAACAATTGATTAATTTCATTAGTGTGCCACGTTCGCACCAATAAAATGAAGACATGCGTCACTGTGAATAAATTTTTTATATATATATATATTAATTAAAGATTTTTAATTTTTTAATTTCTTTAAATTTTTAGTTTTATATTAATAATTTTTTTATTAATTTTTTAGTTTAGTTTTTAAGAGAATAAGGGTATTATAGGAATATAAAAAAAAAAAAAAAGGCATGAAGATCTAGTTGTTCCAAAAATTATGGATTCCTTGCACAATGTCCGAACAGCTAGAAGTAGTGTTCGGACACAAGTTACAGAAAGTCTGTGTCACCTACATATCCGGACAACCCAGCAAACACAACTCACAGTAAGGACCTATCTCCTACATGCCCGAATAGCCCAGCAGACGCAAGTTCCAAAAAGTCCCTATCTGTAAGATATCCGGACACACAAGTGAAGACTGCGGACAAAGAAAAGTTTGATTGGACATGTTCGGACACTAGGGCAACGTGTCCGGACACACTTCAGAGAAATATTCACTTACTGATATTTGTCCGGATATCATTGCCTAGAAATTCGTTCCTGACTTGTTTTAGGATTTCTAGAGCCTATTTAAAGGGGCTTCTAGGCAGTGTTTCTTTAAGAATTCTTGTAGAAAATTCATGTGTACTAAGAGAAGGTTTATTAGGCATAAACGGTTTATATGTATTTCTCTTAGAGTGTTTCATGTATTTGTTGTTCAATCGTTCAACCATTGAAGTCTAACTGGAGAGAAGCTCCAGTTAAGGGATTAATAGAAGAACTCTCTAGACGAGTCTGGGAGAGAGGCAGACAAGTAGGTGCTTGTTAGAATTCAAGGGAGTGACTACTGCAAAGGGTTGTGAGTATGAACTTCTTGTAATTAGCTATTTCTTCTGATAATTGATTTCCTGAGTTTGGCTGCCCCGTAGTGGTTTTTCTCTTTGGTGCAAAGAGTTTTCACTTCGTAACCAAATGTCTGTGTTATTTACTTTAACTACTTTACATATTTGGTTAACTGTTTGGTTGAGGTTGCTTAGGAATCTATATTTATTTTCAATTGGTATAAAAGCGGGTTCATTCCTTTTGGATTAATTTCCTGAGTGTGATCCCAGACTCCTCTTATTATGTCTCTTCCTCTAAATTCTGTTCCTTCTTTGATGGATCCAATTATGGCTATTAGAAAGCACGCATGAGATTTTTTCTAAAATCAATAGGCACTTGGCAAATTGTTGAAACTGGAGGGACTCCACGAGAGACAGCAATTGCTGAGTGGACTATTCCTCACAGACATAATCGTGTTGTGAATGACAAAGCTTTTTCACCATTAGAATTATCAAGAATTTCTCATTATGAAACTGTGAAGGAAGCATAGGAGATCTTAGAAACCACATATAAAGGTACTCAACTTGTAAAATCTGCAAAATTTCAAATGTTGGTTTCTCAATTTAAAGGAATTAAGATGTTGGAAGAAGAGTCGTTTAATGAGTTTTATACCAAGATAAGTGATTTGCGAAATTCTATGATTAATCTTGGAAATAAAATTTCTGGTGCTAAACTCATTAAAAAGGCTTTTAAAATCTCTGCGTGAAAATTTTAGGATAAAGGTTACTACTATTGAGGAAAACAAAGATCTTGGTAATATGAAAATTGAAGAACTAGTCGGCTCTATTCAAACTTATGAATTTTTTTGCCTCGCCTTAGGAAAACTAAATCCATTGCTTTCAAGACTGCTAAAGAAAAATCTGAAAAATCATTTGATGAGGATTCTGATGATGAGAATAGATTAGCCATGTGTGCTAGAAGTTTTAGGAAATTGATGAATTCTAGTAACAAAAAATTTAGGAACAAGAGTGCTAAATTTTTTGAAAATTCTAAAGGAGATTCCAAAGGAATTGATCAAGAAAAAATTGAAACTAACAAAAAGGATCCACGTGGTCCTAGGTGTTTTGAATGTTCAGGTTATGGTCATATTCGTGTTGGTTGTGGAAATTTGAAACAATCTAAAGGTAAAACTTTTAATATTACTTTATGTGATGATTTTGACTGTGATCAGACTCTAGGTAAAGACTCAAATTATTTAGCTTTTGCTCCTTCATATAATAGTCCACATGAATCTAATAACTACGTTTTTGAAAAAAGTGGTTCAGAAGATGAACAAAATGAGCTTTAGAGGGTTTATAATAAATTGTTTGTTAATTTTTTTGAGTTAAGAGAGGTAAACAAACAGTATGTTAAAAGGCTTAATGAATTTGAAATTAAAAGAAGCAAACTGATTGAAAAAAATTAAGTGTCTAGAAGATGAATTGATTGAATCACAAAGGCATTTGGAAAAAATTTCTGGTGATAAATTTGTTCAAATGTTAAAAGGTCAAAAGTGCTCATCTGATAAATCTGGCTTAGGATTTGATAAATTTGCTGTATCTTCTTCACATGTTGCTTCTACCTCCAAAACTGTTTTTGTTAAGCCTAAAATTTCTGAGACTCATATTGCTTGTTTGGAAAAAGGGAAGAATGTTATTGCTCATGAGCATGTTAAAGCTAAATCTGAAATATCTGTTAAGAAGCAATCTAAATCTAAATTCATTCCTCCTTGCTTTCATTATGGTATTATCAGTCATACTCAACCATACTGTCATCAGATTCACTCTTAGAAGCCTTGGACTAAGAAGAATGATCCCAAGAAAGCTAAGATTGGTAAAAAATCTTCCATGCCTAAATATGTTCCCTGAAAAAAATCTCATGAGTATAAGCATGATAGTTCCCATTCTAGGAAAAGATGTGAAGGGTTGTTTTACATGATGAGGGATATTTTGACTAGGTTGGATAAATTGGACAACAGTCATAACACTACACCTAGTGTTAAAAAAGGCTTGGGTTAGGAAGGTTGATATCATTCACTCCTTGAGGGGGAGTGGTAGTGGATTCACCTAGAGTTAGGTGGTCACATGGCATGCCTAAGATCATTGGTCTTGTTTTTATCCTAGAGCATGTCAAGTTCTTTGCATTGCATCTTACTGAGATTGCTTTATTTTTTTATATGCTTTGCATTTAGTCTTGAGTATTTCTTGTGTTGATCTAAGGTTCTCTATCTCCTTGCTTCTAATGGTTTGATCTTGTTTAAGAGAACAGCTAGCAGGTTTAATTTTACTTTCAAAGTTATTCTAATGATGACCGAGCTGGTAATAAGGTTGATAGAAAAAGCACGTCGGGCCGTTGCTTTTCTGTTTTGGTTGATTTTCAAGTGATATCAAACCTTTTAATGGAAGTAAGTTTGAATTTTTTTAGACTCATCAAAGATGCCCGTGACATTTCCTAAACATGTCTTCTCACATGCTAGGAATAGACTTTAATGTTTTCTTTAGTCTTAAAGCATGTATTTCTATTTGCTTTGTTTGCTTTATTTTTTTGTGTGAAGTTTTCTTTTCTCTTTTTTTTGACAGCTTTTCAAAAATCTAATGTCTTTTTAACTGATATCTTAGTCTTTGTGCTTTGATGAAATATCCTTACATATACATATTGAAAATTAAATAATGACTTCTAACTTAATCAAGTGTGTGTGTTTGTGTGCAACAAAATATCTTAAATGCGGAATTTAAATAAGACAAGATATTTGTTATGAAGTGGAAACTTTTCTGTTTTGGTTGATTTTCAAGTGATATCAAACCTTTTAATGGAAGTAAGTTTGAATTTTTTTAGACTCATCAAAGATGCCCGTGACATTTCCTAAACATGTCTTCTCACATGCTAGGAATAGACTTTAATGTTTTCTTTAGTCTTAAAGCATGTATTTCTATTTGCTTTGTTTGCTTTATTTTTTTGTGTGAAGTTTTCTTTTCTCTTTTTTTTTGACAGCTTTTCAAAAATCTAATGTCTTTTTAACTGATATCTTAGTCTTTGTGCTTTGATGAAATATCCTTACATATACATATTGAAAATTAAATAATGACTTCTAACTTAATCAAGTGTGTGTGTTTGTGTGCAACAAAATATCTTAAATGCGGAATTTAAATAAGACAAGATATTTGTTATGAAGTGGAAACTTTGTGAAGAGAAAAAACACTCCGGGCCAGCCAAACCTAGGATATCCACTATACTGAAAACAAAGCTAGTTACAAGACACTCGTACTCACATACCCTTATGCAGTAGTCATACCTTTAACTCTGACACGAAGCTCATAGTGAACGCTTCTCAACCAAGTCTCCTACTTGAAGGGGTCTTCAATGGTTTCATTTACCTTAGGGCTGATCCCTAAGATAGGCTTCACACGAATTGTTAAGCACACACCGGCAACGGCTTGAGAGCTAGCGGATCTTCGATTCTCCCTAAACACCCTCTCAAAGCACTATGGAATTCGATATAGAATTCATACAATTTACAAGCCTAGAATGTACCCTCTATTTATAGGCTTAAAGAAACCCTAAATTTGCTGAAAATCGGACTCTGGCTGTCGAGCGTTCGGACGGAAGATAGCTACATCCAAACGGTCTTCTGCGATTTCCTTTCAGAAACAGTACAATTCTATCCTTATCAGGTCCACATCCGGACGGCTTGGCCAAGCGTCCGGATGGTCTTCGCTATAATTCCTTTCTGCATTCGAACGGAATACTAGAATATTCTGAAATGCTGGACAGTGTCCGGACGTGTTGCTAAGTCGTCCGGACAACTTGCAGAGACTTCCCTAACAGTGTTGACTTCTGAAATCCAACTCAGTGTAGAATAATGATTGACCTAGCGTCCGGACGGTGTTGCTTTGTCGTCCGAACGTCTTCAACATAATCTTTAAGACACCGCGGGGCGTCTGGGAGGTCTTCAAAGGTTCGCTCGGACAGTTGCACAAGAACGGTTGATGGAATCTTCATGGATATCTTCTAGAAGCTTTTGATCAGTCATATGCTTTGATTTGAACATTGTCTGAATACATGAAGACTCTGAATAAAAATCAATCATCCTGTTAAAATGTAACCATTACATAAAGTGTTTTTGTCATCCAGAATGTAGCCAACATAAAATACTAACAAACTCCCCCTTTAGCCATCTGGGACAAAAAACACTTGACCGGTTTGGAAATACAGTCTTGGTCCAAAAACCAAAAAATACTCCCCCTTTTTGTCACATAAGGACAAAGGGTAAACTGAGTATTAAGTAAAAGCCATAAGTATGTAAAAATGTCATAACAAAAAAATGTTCTTAAAACACAATAAATAATAATAATAAAAAATCAGTCCTCATCATCAGGCTTGGGGTGATGATACTGCATGCACTCCCTAATGTCAATCTGGCACTATTTAACACGCTCTCCAATACGATTAACTTCATGCTGGAGAGCTCCCATAAATGACATAAGCTGAGTAAATGCAGCCTCTATATCAAAGGATGGAGGCACAGCCTGTGATGATGATGCAGCTGCTGTGGGTAGATCTGGTGGAGGCTGAGAAACAGCGCCTTGAGCCTCATGCCACAACTACGCATTAAACTTCATGAGAGTCTGTATGCCAAGGGGATTTGGGATCCGTGATCGGGGCTCAGAGTCTAAAATATCTGTCACGACTTGGAAACAGATTTGAGTGATTAAACACCCAAAAGATAGATTCGTGTTCTTCTCATCGCGAACCTCGAGCATAGTGTACAAGATGTGCTTGCACAGGCAAAAAGGAGTCCGCATCACAATGGTATAAAGAAGGGTGGCCTTCTTGAGAGTAACCTCACTCCGTCGAGCTTGAGGCCAAAGGTTTGTCACAACAACCTTTGCTAAGAATCGGTGCATAGGAGCAAAGGCACCGATGTTGATCTAGGAGTGTGACTTGTCCTCTCTCTGTGGTCTTGTCCCAAAGAAATCATGCAGAAAGTCAATCTTATGAGCCTCATTACCAAGAGGGAAAGGAACGCCTAAGACTGGTAAAATAGGTACTCCAATCACAGCATTGATAAGCTGTGGATCAATCTGAATCGGCTGTCCTCTGATCATGGTCTGCATAATCAGTCCTCTATCATCATCCTGGATGACAGTTTGGGAAAGGGAAGGCACAGTTGTACAGGTACTCCTAGTGGTTCTCCAGTAGCATCTGAGCAATAGGGAGCAAAACTGGATCTCTCAGATCCGCGCGGAAAAGATTCCGCTTCGATAGGACCTGCCGCGATTGCATGCGGTGCATCCTGTCAGCAACTGACTCTTCAGTTCTTTGCTTGATTCGGGGAGGAGAGTTATCGGAAGACATATTTCCTAGGCTAAAATAAAATCACAGAGAAATCGATGAAAACATTAATTCCTGTTAGTCCAAAAAAAAATTGGGCATTATAACGGCTATAAAATGGACCATCCCAAAAATTAAAACTACAGAAAACTCAACCCAAACAATATCAAGATACCATAATTTAGAAAATATACAAAATCTCAACCCAATCAATAATGAAAAAGAGCAATGAATCATATTAAACTCAAAATATTATAATCCCAAAGCAAATTATATTAAGCATAAAAAATTAAATAAATCGGTAAAAGGATAGATAAACATACCTGGAGAGGAGATAAATCGCAAAAAGGACAAGTGCACGTGAAAAGCACACATAAAAAGCAAGGAAAAAACGCATAAGGCGACAAAAAGAAGCCAAAAAAGTGAAATGAGAAGGCTGCGACACGAGGGGAACGCGATATAACCCTACAGGGTTCACCGTTCGGACGGAACTTAAGTGACGTCCAGACATAGTACCACATAAGAAATCGCACAAACACGCCCGTCCGGACAAGGAGAAGGGATGTCCGGGCGAATCAACCTTACCGCCCGGACAGCCAGAACCACCGTCCAAACACTTCACTAAAATTCTGAAAAAAGAGAGGAAAAAGAGCAACAAAATATTTCCCAAATAATTTCCAGAACACGCATGTAGGAAAAGTTGATATCCCCGTTCAATTAGCATTTCAAAAATATACCAAGATATAATTGAGAGTTAAGAGTCAACAAGCACAAAAGTTTCCCTGCAGATAGACATTTTTCAATAGTAAACTTAGCTCAAGCAATGCGTATGTGTATGAAGGCTTTCTCAAAAAAGTATGAATTTCACTGATATGACTTAAATCACCTGGATTTTCTAAAGAAGAGAGAAAATCAAACTTAGATCAGTCAAAAGTAAAACCTTAATTTACTAGGGCCTAGCCACCCTCATCTTATTCACTCCCCCTAAGCTACAACACTTTTCTTTTACTTCGTCCGTTAGTGATCGTCTATTTCCGCAATGATTTGGTCACTGATTATTTCTTTAGAGACAAGTTAAGAACAGATTCAGCATAAAAGCAGTGGATCTTTTTTTTTTTTTTTTTTTTTTATTTTTTTTTATCCATATGTATTTAGAATTGAATATTTTTTATCACTTGGTGCTGCAATCTAGAAAGAATGCTAGAATTTATGGTTACTAGGTTCAACTAGCAAGTTGGTCAATTTGACTATCTTAGGAAAAAAAAATCTCTCTCATTTAGATTTTCCAGAATCTAAAAGTCAAAGAGTAAAAAGAAATACCTTAGGGGAGCCTTGGAAAGTGCATAATTTCATCGCATGTGAAAAGTAATTTTCTAGAATTAATGCATCAAAAACTGAGACATCAGTTAAACATACATAAGATATCTAGAAGCTATATGAGGGAATAAAAAAACTCTGCATCCTTTATCCCTCTTTTTTTATTTATTATTATTATTAACAAAAACATGCGTCACAATAAAGAGGATTGTATAGTACAAGCATGTAAGGTAAAAGCAAACCTGACCTCAGGGAGAGAGGTTTGTCAGTACCAAAATAGAAAAGCAACCGCTCGACGTGCTTTTTCTATCATCCCTATTTAATACTTGTAGAATTTTCTCAAGGCAAACAAGAGGAACTATAACGATAGAAAAGATGGTTCCATAACAACATGCAAAGTTTTCATAAGATGATAAAAAAAAACTATGCAAGTGTACCTGACATTCTCTAGGATTTAGGAACCAAAATCCTAGGCATGTGTGACCTTACCTACTAGGTAGGTCTACTTTCCCTCGAGGAATGGGTGTCCTCTTCCTTATCCGGTCCTTTCTTCTTTAGCTGTAGTGCCAGAAATCTGACCAGATCTTGCATGAAAGAATTGACGGAAGATGTTCCATCATAGGAGATTTCCTTTTCTGCAGTCTTATATTACTCCATATACAGCATCTTGGGGACCCAAATCTTTTTTGCTTGAGTAGGCTTCTGCAGCTGCTGATGCCTTGGAACATGATTTCTGGGCAAAGATCTATGATGCCTGGGTGGCTTAGGTGGAGGACACCTAGGTCTGATATGACTACTAACTCCACATTGGTGACACATGGGAGTTTTAGGAGCCTGCCACTTTTTCTTCCTCTAAACTTGCCGATGTGGGCATTTAGGTCTGATGTGCCCTGGCTCGCCATAGTGATGGCATGTGAGAGGCTGTGTTCTAATTGGAAGCTTGGCCAGAGGCTGAGGGATGACTGGTACTTTAACGGATTTTTTGGTTTTTGGACCGGGACTGTATTTCCAAACCGGTCAATCGTTTTTGTCCCAGAATGGCCAAATGGGGAGTTTGTTAGTATTTTATGCTGGCTACATTCTGGATGACAAAAACACTTTATGTAATGGTTACATTTTAACAGGATGATCGCTTTTTATTTAGAGTGTCTATGTATTCTGACAATGTTCAAATCAAAGAATGTAACTAATCAAAAGCTTCTAGAAGATGTCCATGAGGATTCCATCAACCGTTCCTGTACAACCGTCTGGACGAGCCTTTGAAGACCGTCTGGACGCCCCGCAGTGTCTTACAGATTATGTTGAAGACGTCCGAACGACAGAGAAACACCATCCGGACGCTAGGCCAATCATTATTCTACACTGAGTTGGATTTCAGAAGTCGACACTATTAGGGAAGTTTCTGCAAGTTGTCCGAACAACGTGGCAACACGTCCGAACGCTGTCCAGCATTTCAAAATATTCTAGTGTTCTGTTCAAATGTAGAAAGGAATTATAGCAAAGACCGTCCGAGTGCTCGGCCAAGCCGTCCGGACGTGTACCTGATAAGGATAAAATTGCGCTGTTTCTGAAAGGAAATTGCAGAAGGCCGTCCGGATGTAGCTATCTTCCGTTCGGACGCTCGACCACCAGAGTCCAATTTTCAGTAGATTTAGGGTTTCTTTAAGCCTATAAATAGAGGGCTCTAGGCTTGTAAATTGTATGAATTTTGTATCAAATTCCATAGTGCTTTGAGAGGGTGTTTAGGGAGAATCGAAGATCCGCTAGCTCTCAAGCTGTTGCCGGTGTATGCTCAATAGTTCGTGTGAAGTCTATCTTAGGGATCAACCTTAAGGCAAAGGAATCCATTGAAGACTCTTTCAAGTAGGAGACTTGGTTGGGAAGCATTCACGATGGGCTTCGTGTCAGAGTTAAAGGTATGACTACTGCATAGGGGTATGTGAGTACGAGTGTCTTGTAACTAACTTTGTTTTCAGTATAGTGGATATCTTGGGTTTGGCTGCCCAAGAGTGGTTTTTCTCTTCACAGAGTTTCCACTTTGTAACAAATATCTTGTCTTATTTAAATTCTGCATTTAAGATATTTTGTTGCACACAAACACACACACTTGATTAAGTTCAAAGTCATTATTTTTCATGAACTGCTCAAAGTTCTTGGCTAACATTGCCACTGTGTCTTCATCAACGTCAGAGTCTTCGTCAGATGAGACTCTAGATTTCTTCTTAGGTGCCTTAGATGCTTTGCGGGCAATAGTCTTTGCCTTTCTAACTGGAGGTAATGAGTATTCATATGTCTGAAGAGATCCTACCAGCTCTTCAATCTTCATCTTCTCCAGATCTTTGCTTTCTTCTATAGTTGTCACCTTAATCCTGAAACGTTCAGGAAAAAAATCTTATTATCTTTCGGATGAGTTTTACATCCGAGATTTGCTTCCCAAGACTCACCATCGAGTTTCTTAGGTCGCTAATCTTAGTGTAGAACTCTCCGAAGGTCTCTTCTCCTAGCATCTTAATCTCTTCAAATTTGGAAATCAACATTTGAAGCTTGGCAGATTTCACCAGTTTTGTGCCTTCATATGTTGTTTCTAGAATTTGCCATGCGTCTTTAGCAACTTCACAATTTGAAATTCTTGCGAATTCATATGGTGAAAGTGCTTGACATAGTGCATGAAGGGCTTTATCATTAGAGAACCGTGCGCTTGTTTGAGTAATAGTAATTTTGTCTGTTTCTTCTGGTTTAATCCAACCAGTTTCAACAATTTTCCAAACGTCAATTGATTTTAAAAAGAAACGCATGTGGGCTTTCCAATAGCCATAGTTCGTCCCATCAAAGGGCGGAACTGAATTAAGATTTTGAAACATTTAGAATAATAAACAAAATAAAAGTCAAGAGATTACACTCAAGAAATAAATCTAAAACAAAGTGTACCAAGCTCTGATACCAATTAAAAATTAAATAATTACTTCTAACTTAATCAAGTGTGTGTGTTTGTGTACAACAAAATATCTTAAATGTGGAATTTAAATAAGACAAGATATTTGTTACGAAGTGTAAACTCTGTGAAGAGAAAAACCATTTCGGAGCAGCCAAACCAAGGATATTCACTATACTAAAAAGAAAGCTCACAGACCTAGAAGTACTGTACAGAACTATTGATTGCACTGATGAGCAAAGAGTTCGTTATGTTAGACTGAATCTAACTAGTGAAGCGGGAAATGGTGGAATGCAAGGAAAGTATTGTTAGGCGAAAATTCGGTGATCACCTGGGAATCTTTCAAGGTAGAATACAACCGACGCTTTTTCCCTTGAACCTAGAGGCAACTCCGGCTAATTGAATTCCAGAACCTCGTCCAAGGCATTATGACTGTAGATCAATATTGTGCTAGATTTATGGAATTAGCTAGGTTCGGAACCAACTTAATGCCTGATGAAGAGTCGAAGGCAAAACGCTTCGAGAATGGCCTTAACCCTCGTGTCAAAGAAAGGGTTATGTGTCTTGAAATTAAAGAATACGCCCGATTGGTGGAGGTTGTGTCCATTACTGAGAGGGGAATCTAGGAGTCCGCCGTAGCTTATGACTTGAAGAAACGTTCAAAGCAGCAAATGTCCTGTTCGGCCAAGAGATTAGCCATAGGAAGCGGTTCCAGACCATCTGGAGTAAAGAATCTTCCACTAGTAACTAGGAGTCAAGGACCTCCTTGTAACAAATGTGGGAAAATACACACAAGAGACTGCCTGAAATGCTTTAGTTGTAGACAACATGGCCATTTCTCGAGAAATTGCACCAAAAGAGCACCACAACAATACTCCGCACAAGCACGAGTGTATTCGCTCACACCTGGAGGTGAAGAAGAAGAAAATGAAGAAGAAGAAGAAGAATACTCGAATGTGGTGACAGGTATCATTCCTCTATTCGATAACTTAGCTAGCACACTTTTTGATTTCGGTGCTACGCATTCCTTCATGTCATCTACATATGTTAAATTGTGTTGCATGATTACTCAACCATTGAATCAAAGCATAACTGTATCAACACCCGCTGGAGATGTAGTAACATGTAGAAAGATTGCTAAAGATTGCTGAAGACTGTCCTA
Source organism: Alnus glutinosa (assembly GCF_958979055.1). NCBI lineage: Eukaryota > Viridiplantae > Streptophyta > Magnoliopsida > Fagales > Betulaceae > Alnus > Alnus glutinosa. Next base: position 29,298,446 of record NC_084888.1, read on the forward strand.
TTGTAATTGAAGGTAGAGTCTTACCAACGAATTTAACAGTGTTTTACATGCTAGGTTTTGACATTATTCTAGGGATGGACTGGTTGTCAAAATACTATGCTCAAATTAATTGTAGACAGAAAGAGGTTGTGTTTCATTTACCTAGTGATGTAGAGTTTAAATTCTGTGGGACTCGTGTACAAGCCACACCCCCTATTTCAAGCAAGACAGAGATGGTGCACTGGTGTTTCTAGCCTATATCAAAGCCAAATTTGAAGGAGAACGCAAGCTGGAAGACATACCCATAGCCTGTGACTATCCTGATGTTTTAACTAAAGTTACCTCAAGGTTACCGCCTGACCGAGAGATCGAGTTCACTATCGATTTAACGCCAGGCACCTAACCCATTCACAAGGCACCCTATCGTATGGCACCGTCAGAATTGAAAGAGTTGAAGAAGCAACTGGAAGACTTGGTAGACCGGGGTTTTATTTGCCCTAGTGTCTTACCATGGGGAGCGCCTGTGTCGTTCGTTAGAAAGAAGGATCGATCTTTGCGTTTATGCATAGACTACCGTGAACTGAATCGGGTGACGATCAAGAACAAGTACCCATTACCAAGGATTGACAATCTCTTTGATCTACTTAAAGAAGCTACAATCTTTTCTAAGATCGACTTACGATCAGGATATCATCAACTCAAGGTGAAGGAAACAGACATCCCAAAGATGGCGATACATACGTGATATGGTCATTATGAATTCCTGGTTATGCCATTCGGAGTAACCAATGCGCCATCTGTATTCATGGATCTAATGAACCGGGTATTTCACATGTACCTTGATTGGTTCATGGTTGTGTTTATAGACGACATTCTGGTTTATTTCATTAACCATGAAGATCACGGAGAACATTTGAAGACGGTGTTGGGAATTCTAAGAGAAAAGAAGCTTTTCACCAAACTTAAGAAATGCGAGTTTTGGCTGGAGGAAGTAACATTCTTAGGTCATGTGATTTCTAAAGATGGAGTAGCGGTTGACCCAAGCAAGATTGAAGCAGTGATGGATTGGGAACGATCAACTAATGTGCGGGAGATTCGGAGTTTCCTCGAACTCGCTGGATATTACCAAAGATTTGTTGATGGCTTTGCCAAGCTTGCAGGACCTTTAACTACTTTAACCAAGAAGAACGATCATTTCACCTGCAACGATGAATGTGAAGAGAACTTCCAAGAACTGAAACCAAAGTTAGTGACTGCACCAGTCCTCACAATCCCCATAGAGTCAGAGAAATTCGTTATTTATAGCAATGCATCTCTCCAAGGGCTGGGTTGCATTGTGATGACCTTTTATCTATATATATATATATATATATATATATATATATATATATATATATATATATATATATATATATATAACATTTGCATAAATATTAATCTCTTAAAATATAAACAGATCTTCACAGTGGCACGACGATATGTTGCAAAGCCAACATATGATACATACCCCATAATATGTACTTGGTAAATCAGAGTTTAACATCTATCTAATATGCAATTCAAAATATACACCTAATAGCGAAAATCACATCTTAAACATCTATCATAAATTAATTACAACAAAAACCATTTAACATCTATTTGTTTAAGTCTTTCCTCAATATAATTACATAACAGAAATGGCTTATACAATAGCAAGTGACACAGGCGTCACAAGCCATAAACAAAACCTATAAAGTAGATGCCCATGGTCCCACAATTTCGACTGTCGCAACGAGCTTCCGTCATAATATCTCAAGTGCATATCTACAACATCAATAACTACGAACGGAGTACCTGTAGGCAAAGAAATATTGTGATGACCCGATTTTTTTTTTTTTTTTTATACAAGTCATTTGCATAAACATTAATCTCTTAAAACATAAACGGATCTTCACAGTGGCACGACGATATGTCGCAAAGCCAACATATGGTACATACCCCATATTATGTACCTGGTAAATCAGAGTATAACATCTATCTACTATGCAGCGGGAAACATAAACCTAATAGCAGAAATTACATCTTAAAACTCTATCATAAATTAATCATATTCAAGAGCTAATATTACATCTATTTGTTTAAGTCTTTCCTCAAATTAAATACATAACATAAATGACTTATACAACAACCAGTGACACAAACGTCACAAGCCATAAACAAACCCATGAAGCAGAGGACGCCCATGGTCCCGCAATTACTACCGTCGCGGCGAGCTTCGGTCATAATATCTCAAGTGCACATCTACAACACCATCAACTATGACCGGAGTACCTACAGCCAAAGGAACATCATCTATACGGTTGTGGGGGTTTGCCACATCCGTATAGGTGAAATTATGAGCCCACCATCTTAGCATAAATAATTACACTAAGACCTCAGAGGTATACTATTCACTGAGTTTTCGCAAAGAACCAATTTTTCCTTTTTAGTCATGAGTACACTATAACAGCTACCAATTTTACAAACTTTTGTTTGAAAACCCCCACAGCTGATATAGCGGACACCGACTACTAGAAAACATTTAAACATACTAGGTAGCTAAGATTATACGTAGAAGTTCCGTTATAGAAAACAATGGCATTTAAATCATGCAACCATCCGATAGAAATATACATAAGTTCTTTTCCATTGAGACTCTTACGCATACTAATACGTCTAGTAAAACTACTCATAGTATAAAAACATCACTCATAAAAAAAATGTTATACATGCTCATGCTAATTGTTTTATGCCTTGGGGATTTAACCCAAGTATAGTGCTTCAAGGGAATCTAACACAAGTAAGCACTAGTACCTTAAGGGAATCTAACCCAAGTAGGCACCTCATGGGAATCTAACCCATGGTCGAGGACCTCAAGGGAATTTAACCCAAGTAAGTATCTCGTGAGTACTTCAAGGGAATCTAACCCATGGTCAATGACTTTAAGGGAATCTAACCCAAGTAAGTACCTCAAAGGAATTTAACCCAAGTAGGCACCTCATGGGAATCTAACCCATATATAATTTCCCGTGGGCTATGAACCTCACTTCGATGCATGTTTAGCATTCATATGCTTATGCCTCATGCCTTAAATCAATACAATTCATTTTATGAATCATGCTTATAACACATGATTTCTTTCTAAAATATAAACAGTTCAACATGCATGTCACTTCTTAAACAATTTGCATAACTTAACTCTCTAAAATCATATTCATGTTCTATTGCAATCATAGTTTTCAAAACCCCCAACCATAACATATAGTGACTCCATTCATTTAAACTCCACATATCATATTCATACTTCAAAACATCATCATAATTTCAATATACTCAAAAGTACTCAAATCATCCAAAATAGATCATAATCAACATACAGTTGGTTCAGGTTTGTAAAACAATATATATTTTGCAATTCATCATATATGAAAATAATACTTCTCAGTGAGTAGAATACTCACCTTGGCTACATTGGACTCTTGACTCGAGTATTCTCTTGGATTCTAATTACACAAACTCTACATTGGAGAACCAATTAAGGCCTCCAATCCGAACAGGATCCTGCAAACATTGGTAACGTTAGACTACTCTATTGAACTTATACCTTTACGACACATAAACTACCCACGTGCTCACACGTCGCTTCACTCGCTTCTAAAGCTAGCTAGGTATCCTAACCTATTATTAAGTTAATCATTGGTTATATGTTCTTATTATATCATGTTATTTAATTAGAATATGCATTTACTATTTTATTAGCTTATTTATTATTGTTGTGTCACATTATTTTTGTTAATCCTTTTTATAGCTTGTTGCTTATTTACTAAGTTAACAATATATATTTAACTCGTATACATATTCACGTGTATATATATACATTTACACATATACACATACAACCTTAAACCTAATCAATTGATACACATAAATATCATGTATACACGGATTGGTGAAGTGGGTACTTAGTCACCTTATTATCATTATTATCTATTAAGTTTTATAATTTGTTTATCCACTTAGGCTAACTAAGTGAATTCGGTCTATTTACATATATATGTATATATATGTATAGAAGGCTTGTTAAGTTAAACATAGTCTCATTACACACTTGGATATTTTATTATACATAGACAAACATATTAATCATATAATTACATTACTAATTGATTTTAGAACCTATTCATGTATTTCTATAATATTACTATTTTGTGTTTGTTGTCTTAGGGTTATTTGGACAATTGACCATTTTACGACATTATCGTTTTAACTATTATACTTAGTACTTAATCTTTATTAACTATTAACCATCAAAGTAATTTAAGTTATAAAACCTTAATCTTATAAAACATATTAATCTAATAACTTTTATTAAACTAACTTATTATTAAATATTGTAATATACATTATTTTATTATACTTTGTCTATTTATTTATTAGAGCTTAAGGTATATACATAAACCTCAAAGCTTAGTATTATTCTTAGGATCAATTCATTATTAGTTCATAACTTCTTATGAGCTCTATTATGTCCATTTCGATATCCAAAATGTTATCAATGTTTGTTTGACTCACTCGGTATCAATTCTTATATTTCTTTTATATCTATCTACTCTCATATTACACTTTACCCTTTATTTTTTTCTTTAACTATTTCTTTTAGACATCGCAATAACATATTCTCTATTTCAACCGTATTGGCCATTTACATAATAAGGATCTAAACACTTTTAACTTCAAACATTTCAATCCTTTTCTAACTTCCTTTACTTCACCTCAAAGCATTAGCCATAAGCTACCATAACTAACCTCCAATTTAAATAATCCCATCAACCATAACTTTTACTAACATCTCCTAACAATTACCACCCTTCACTTCCAAGATCATATATGTCCATAATCCAATTTTTACCAAGGCCTACCACATAGAAGGGATCCTCAAAATTAACTATAATCAAGAGTCTAGGCACCCACAAGCATCAAAGGCCTAAAACTAACTCCTATATCAATAAAACCACACTATAGAAGCCTAATCAAAGATCCAACATCATCCAATTATCAATCCAAAGTCAAGGTTTGAATCCCATCAAGAACACCTATTTCAACACAACCGGTCACACTGAAAGGAACCCCCAAAATCAGCCTCAATTGGAAGCCCAGACAATCACAAACATCAAAAGCCCAAAAATCACTTAAATAGAAAATCCATACCAAATTTCAGCCATTGAAAATCAATCCAATTGACTATTCTTATTCCATAGAAATCCATATACTAAATGTTATCAACAAGACCACACGCAAGCTCTAATCTGTAAATCCAAGGAGAGAAATCATCCCCAACCAAACTCTAATCGGTTAACATCATCCGGACTCCAAGTGCAAAACCCACACGGCTAACACAAACACACCCAGAATTTCAATCAAAGCATGGCCACTGCCGACACACACACACACAACAGGCTAAACACAAATGGCCATCAACAATCAAACCCTCCAAAATCTCAATAATATACTCAATTAACATTACTATAGAGATTCCCTAAATTTAATCACAACCTAATAAAATCACTAGAGATTACCTACTAAGACCGAGCTCAAGGATCATAGGAAGTGTCACTAGATTTCGCACCTCCAAACCGCCGGAATCAGCCCCTGATTTCGCTGGAAAAGCCTTCTGGGATGACCCACTGAAAATCGTTGGAGGATCGGGTCCTCTTTATTTTTCTCAGTCGACCCGCCTCTCACACGGGTCTCTACCGGCTTCACAAACGACGACCACCGGAAATCAGACCTCCGGTGGTCCGATTTTCTTCATGGACTCATCAGAACCCCTCGGGTTCTCTCCAGTCTCCACGGGTCAACGGACTCTTCCTCAAGTCCAGCTATGTGTGCATGAGTGCAAGTGAGACGAGAGGAAGAAGAAAGGGAAGGGGAAAGAGAAGATGTGAGCTGCTGTGTGGGAACGAAGGGGAAGAGAGGGAGAAGATGAAGTCAGGTGGAAGAGAGAAGAAGAAAAAGAAGGAAAGAAGAGTGTGCGGGAGAGAGAGGAGAGAGCGTGTGTGTGTGTGGGGGGGGGGTGGAGAAGAGAAAAGAAAATGATAAGGGGACACGTAGCACCTTGTAAGTGGTTGGGAGGGGATAATGAAATCCTCTCCAGCCAATTGAGTAACGCCACGTGGCAGGGATAAAATTCTCTCTTATTAAGGCCACCAACTAATTTAAATTACAGTAGGACCCCATTTTATAATATTCTTATCATTTGAGAATTAATATTTGACCCCACATTTATATTAACTACATTTTACCAAGACAATTAATTATTTATTCAATTATGACCCACTATAATAATTATCACTCCATTTCTATTACTTCATCTTAAACTTATTTTATTTTGATAACATAATTATTATTACATAAAATATAATTAGTAATATCATCCATTAATAAATAAGATTTATTAATTGCTAAATTGCTTATTTAATTTCTTGGTCTTCACAAATATCATCTATACGGTTGTAGGGGTTTGCCACATCCGTATAGGTGAAAGAGTGAGTTCACCGTTTTAATACATAATACCGAGACCTCAGTGATATTAAACTAGCTGAGTTTTCACAATGAACCAACTTTTCTTTTATAGTCTTGCGAGTACTATAACAGCTATAAATTTTATAAGCTTTTATTTGAAAACCTCCATAACTGTTATAGCAAACACCGACTATTAGAAAATATTTAAGACATACTATGTAGTTGGACTCATACATAGAAGTTCCAATGGCTTGGAAGTAACTACGTACACACCTATCTACAATAATACTTTTATATTGGTAGCTCAAATGCACAAAGATCTAACGTTACCAACTGTGATATCACCATGCCTCAGGGTATTATAACTTCATGTCTATGGAACATAGTTGTCCATGCGATTACTAGAGTAAAACTCTGATATCCAAGCACTTCTTACTAATGTACCAATGACAATCCATGTACCTACTCCCAAAACACACTGATATCCCAACCAATAGCGTCGCATCTAAGTACACCAAGCTTAAAACATGTTATTTCGCTTTTTAGTACGAGCATACTATCGTCCCCCGAATATGGGTAACACCGAATCCTAGGGCATTACAACTTCATGTCTATGACAATCCATCTACCTACTCGCATGACACTGTATTACTTATACCGAACAATAAAATACCATTGTACATCCAAGTTCAATGTTCTTAGATCATCCAACTAGATGATAGCAGTATACATAAGTTCTTTGCCATTAAAACTCTTAGGCATACTAATACGTCTAGCATAAAAACTACAATATTCTATATTATGAAAACATCACACAATTTAAACAATGATATGCATGTTCATGATTGTCTTTCCATTCATTGTGAGGCTTACCCTCTCTTTCATCATTATAAGGCTTACCCTCTCTCTCATTATTATGTTCATGCTTTATACTTTACAATTCAAACTTTATACTCCTATTCTTTGCAAATCATGCTTTATTCAAATACAATAAACCAATCAACATGTAATTTTATCATTCTACTTTGCATAATTTAAATCCCAACCACAACACATTCAAACACTTTAAATCAATTCAACACCTTTCATTCATGCACTTGGGTCTACGTTTCTACCGATCGTTTTGAAGTAAATAGTTAAATTTATATTTTGGGATTTTTAGTTAAATCTAGCAAAATATGAGTTTGATCTAGTGTTTCTTTAGGTATTGCGCTACTTGGAGCTTGCTTGTGGTTTCCCAAACTTCATATATTATTTGGGTGAATTTTGGTAAGTTCCCTAAACCCTAACTTTTGGGTTATATGTTTTAATTGAGATTTCTTGAGCCTAACCCTAAGTAAACCTTATGGGTTAGTGTTATTAGTGTTTAAATATCAATATTATGTTATGGGTTAGTAAAATAAATTATGGGTTTAACTTTGAAAACTCTAATTTGATGGGTTAAATTAAATTGAGAGTTTTTAAGTGTTTAAAACCTAGATTGTTAATTTGTGAATTAATTGTGGTTATAGTGATAATTAATCCCAAATTAGCTATGAGTTTTGTAAAAAAATAAATATTTATGGGTTATGTTCTAATGTTAGTAAAAAATAAATCATTAAGGCTATTTACTTTAAATAGTATTTGTGAAGTTAACCCTAAGATTTTCTTATGGATTAATGTTATTTTAAATGTGTTAATGATTTAAGTTAATAAGTTAGTAATTATTGTAAAAGATTAGTGAATATAATTTTAGGGTTAATGTTAATATAAAAGTGTTAGTGAAAATTAATTGTAGGTTAATAATTAATATTATGAGTAAATAGTTAAATACTGATTTTAATATCTAACCCTTAATAAATACTTTGGGTTAGTATTGTTTGAGTTTTAGTTAGTATTTAGGATTTATGGGTAGACGTTTAGAACCCTTAAAAATATTATGGGTTTTCCAACGGTTTAGCCTTGAGCGATTCATGTGCTAATTAGGGTGTTAAATTATTTAGAGTACTAAATGGTGCAATGTGTTATTCCACAGTGATACATTGCAAGGTGGTATCTAGAAGACCTAGTGCTTAAATCCGCGCAGCCAAGGTTAATATTTGAAAAACTGAAATGACTTCTAAAAATAAAGTGTGTACATAAGTGTCAACAAAAATTAAAGCACAGCTGAAAGTAAATGACACACAGATTTTTGTTGACGAAGTAGAAACTCAATTAAGAGAAAAACCACTCCGGGGCAGCCAAACCCAGGAATTCCACTATTCAGAAAACAAAGCTAGATACAAGACAGTAACACTCACATGTACCGATGCAGTGGTTGTACCTTGATCTCTGACGTGTAACCCAACACAAATGCTTCCCAACCAGGTTCTCCTACCTGAAGGGGTCTTCAATGGAACTCCTTACCTTAGAGCCGACCTCTAAGATAGACTTTGGTTTATAGCACAACACACTTGTAAAACGGCTTCAGAGGGATTGATGACTTCTCTGAGCTCTAATGGAATTCACACCGAATTCTTGCAGTTCTCAGTGCCTAGGAGCCTCTATTTATAGGCTGGGGGCTCAAATAAGTGTCAGGCAAAATATACCTAGGCACCGTCCGGACGGTGGACATGGGCCGTTCGGACGGACAACTGTGCGACAAGATTTTTTGAAAATTTCGCAGAGAAATCTTTCCTTTTTAAGGACATCTTCTAGACGGGATGGCACATCGTCCAGACGGGATGGCACATCGTCCAGACGGTCGCAAGTCCGCTGCAAGTAATTTTCTTAGAAGGCTCTCGAGCGTCCGGACCATGGGGGATGAGCGTTCGGACGACTATTCTTCAACACGCAATTTCCATATCGGTAATGCGCGCGTCCGAACCATGATAGGCAGTCGTCCGGACGGTTGAAGTCGAATCGGCAATTTCCTTTTTTTGGTGCACGCGCGTTCGGACCACAGCTGTCAGACGTCTGGACGGTCATATTTGAATTGCGATTCTTGCCTTACGGAGACGCGCGTCAGGACTAGATACCACATCGTCCGGACGGTTGATTGATCTTCCCTTTCTTGGAACTTGGAAAGAAATCAGAAACTGATCGAGTACTGGGAGGCGTCCGGACATGCTGCTGAAACGTTCGGACGGATGCAAGCTGGCACAGAAACTTCTCGATACAGTATGGGGTCCGGACGGAATGAACACTTCGTCTGGACGAATGATGCTGGTCTGTCTATTGTCCGGACGGGATGACACGTCGTCCGAACGGATGGAACAGTGGACAGATGGGCGTTCGGAAGGGATGGCTCGATCGTCCGGATGGCTGACAAGGAACTTGAAATTCTTCTGACTTGCAGGCAGAAACGACTGACATCACTCTGAAAGTGGAATCCCTGTTTACAGCATCTTTACACTTAAGTGATTTTGTCCAAACACAGAATGAGGCCAAAATACTAACAGTATTCTACTCACTTAGAAAATGTACTTTTATGTATTTAATAAATTTGTAAATGATATATTATTTTATTACCGAACCGACAATATGTTGACAATATGTTTTGGATGTGTTAAGTAGTTTCAATTATGTTGAAATATCAATGATGTTTATGAGAAATGATGTGTGACTGGAAAGTGTGATTTGAATTGATTTGAAGAGTCTGATTGCTTGCTGTTGTTGGGATTTAAATTATGCAAATGTTGATTGATGAATTGATGAGTTAAACTGTTTATGGATTTACATTGAAAGCATGAGTTAAAAGGCATGTTCATGAAATTAGAAAGTATATGTATATTGTTTTAGGGCATGAGGCATAAGCATATGAACACTAAACGTGCATCGAAGTGAGGTTTATAACCCACGAGAAACTATACTTGGAGTTAGTCCCATGAGTTCTTGGATTAATTTCCATGAGGTACTTGGGTTAAATCCCATGAAGCTTGGATTAATTTTCATGAGGTACTTGGGATTTAGGGTTAAATCCCATGAGGCTTGGATTAATTTCCATGAGGTAATTGGGTTAAATCCCATGATTTCTTGGGGTAACTCCCATGAGGAAACTTGCATAAGCATGTATAACATTGTTGTCATGAGTGTGATGTTTTTATGCTATGAGTAGTTTTGCTAGACGTATTAGTATGCATATGAGTTTTAATGGAAAAGAGCATATGTATATTTCTATTGTCTGGTTGCATGTGTTCAAAAAGCATTGAACTTGAATGTACAAGGATGTTCATGTTACCCAAATATGAGTAATGGCATGTCTATGAGTAAGTAGGTTGACTGTCATTGTTCTTTAGTAAATACGTGCTTGCATATTAGAGTTCTACTCTAGTGCTCACATGATCAACTGACGTTCAAGGCACAAAGCCGAAATACGATTAGAGATGATGATGTTGCTCTTATTTTGGAGAGATAATATCTTAGTATGGAAGAGTAAGATGCCATGTTTTCTTGCTTAAGAATTATGTATAGTTGTGAATCCTATAATGGGGTGATCGCGTGCACATACGTCTAAGCCACCGGTCAAAAGTACTATATAGTAGATGAGTTTATATGTAGAACCTTCCAAGGTGGGATGATTGAAACTTCTATATATGTTTACAACTACATAATATGCTTTAAATGTTTCCTATTAGTTGGTGTGTGCTGTATCAGCTATGAGAGTTTTTCAAACAAAAGTTTATAAAATTGGTAGCTATTATAGTGTACGCAAGACTAGAAAGGAAAGTCGGTTCTTTGCGAAAACACAATGAATAGTATACCTCTGAGGTCTTAGTGTGTTTATTTATGCTAAGATGGTGGGCTCATAATTTCACCTGTGCGGATGCGGCAACCCCCGCAACTATGCAAACATTGATGCTTTGGTTGCAGGTTCTGCGGATATAGATATTAACTCGTGCACCTAGTGCAAGAGATGTTATGATTGGAGCACATCACGTCAGTCATAAGTTACGGACTCATGGGTAGTCCGCATTTTGGGTGTTTTATTTATGGCTTGTGTCCTACATGGCATATGTATTTATTGAGCCAGTATTTTAGTATGTAATTAGTGTAATATGTTTTATAAGCCTTAAATAGATAGACTTGTAAATGTCTCTTATTGTAATTATCTGTTAGGTATTAGATGTATTTCCGCTTATGATATGTGTTTCGCTCCACATTGATTATTATATTCTGCTGTTAGATGTAGCTCTAATTATCATGTGCATGTTATGGGGTATGTGCCATATGTTGGCTAAGCGACTTGTAGTCATGCCATTGTGAAGATCCATTTATATGTTTCTTGTCACAGGCAAGGAGTACAACTTTGCTGAATCCCATTATCCTGCTGGCACAACCACATACAGGGAAAAGAAAACATGAACTTTTAGAGCCGAACCCCACTGCCCGGGGCGTCAAGGTAAAGAAAATGAATCTTGAGGGCAAAGGTTCTAGCTGTCATGGCAGCCAACTAAGAAGGTGGATGTCTCCCTTGATAAGTGAAGTTCATTTTGTGAAAGCAGTCCAGTGCTTGATGTTTAGATTTGCCACAAATTTGACAAGGAGCACTGCCATTATGATTCGAGTTATTAGAGTCACCACTGAAGGAGTTTTTGCAAAAATGATTACCAATTATGCGCTTTTAATTAGTTTGGTAGTTGTTCCTTTGGTATCCTCCTGATTTACCTTTTTGATAGTTGAAGTTGGAGGATTTTGGCTTCTAGGTGTGCCCGATTCAATTGAAGAGTGCTACTGCTGTTGATGATTCCTAAAGAGGATCTCGTGATTGCGTAATTCTGCTTGAAAGTCTTTAAAGGATATGGTGGAATCATGAGTAGCAAAATTGAATGTGGCGATAAAAGCTATGTAGGAAGAATTAAGTCCTCCAAGTATGTAGGAGATGAGATCATCATCTTCTACAGGTTTTCTTGTTGCAGTGAGTAAATCAGACCAGGATTTGGCTTGGGCTAGAAATTCAAATCATGATTTGGATCCCTCATTAAAGGACTGCAACTGTTGCTTTAGATATGCTATTCTGGATTTCGACTTTGAGGCAAAACGAGTAGCTAAAGTGGTCCAGACCTATCTGGCAGTGGTCAGTCCATAGATTGATGACAACACTGTCGGATAAAGTGGAGTTAAATCAGCTCAGAAGGCATTGGTCCTTCTTTTGCCAAAGAGAGTAATCTGGATTTACCATTGTAGTGGGTTTACCAGTGTCATCAACCACATATTGGGAAGGGCATGGCTCACTACCATCAACAAGGCCCATAAGCTCGTGAGCTTTTAAGAATGGCATGAAATGAGACACTTAATTTAGATAATTGGGGCCTTCAAGTTTAGTAGAGATATTTTGAGTAATGCTGGGCAAGGTAAAGTTGTTGGTGACTGGTGTGGAGGAGGTAGAGGATGAAATTGCCATCAGGGGCGAAGCCAGGGGGGTCGAGGGGGGGCACATGCCCCCCTCGACCCTCAAATTTTTCCCTTACCCTGTGCAGATTTTTTTTTTTCCAAACTTTTGTTGCCCACCCTCAATCACTCACCAAGGGCATCTACATTAGATGAGCAAAGTATTTCTAAAACTAGGAGGATTAAGATTCATCTTTCAAGCTTTTACCATTTCATAATTTTAAGTTTGAAACTTTTAGGTTAACTAGCTTGACTCTTCCAAGAAGGAAGATGGACAAGACGCTCCGTTTCATTTTTTAACAAAACGTGTTGGCATAAATAGGCATGTTGCAATTGTCTTGGTGTATTGGGAACGGTTGCTTTTTAACCTTTAAAAGTGACGTCGTATTGTGATTAAAAGCTAGGTTTAGTTTAGTTTAGTTTTCTCTCTCTCTCTCTCTCTAGTGAACATGCATTTAGCCATCATGACGACTCACACATCAACAAATGACAAAAAGTAATTTTTTTTAGGTGTACGGTAAAAAGAAAAGTAAAAAGTTTACTTTTTTTGTTTTTGTTTTTTTTCCGATTTCTCTTCATTGAATAGTTTTAGGTATGTAGTCAAATTTATGTATTGATTTGTCTTTAATTTTATTATTAAATAAAAAAAATCATGTAAGTATAATTACAGTTACTTGAGGTTATGTAGAACAACAATGATTTTATTGAGCTCCCATTAATTTTTAAGGAGATCATGTTAAGGTTAAATTTAACAAATATGAAAACTCGTGGAGGATAAGCGTAACAAAATAAAATTTAAATTACACTTTAAACAACAAATAAGTTCTTTTGAATTGTTTATTTGTTTCGTTAGTTATGTTTTTTAATATTTGTAATCAATTTGTGTTCAACTTAAGTTTTTAATCTTGCCCCTTGTGACCTAAAATCCTGGCTCCGCCACTGCTTGCCATGGATACTGCTTTAGAATCGGAGTTATCCTAAGAAGCTTTGATACCATAAAAGAAATTGAATACAATAAGGATATTGATCAAAGGAATACCTTTTGCATTCGATGATGATTCTATTGTGATACATGAGGCTATATATATACAATCTGTACACGAGGTCTGATGCTTTGTATGTTACAGAATTTATGGGACAAAATTATTGCGATTGGCGGTTACACATAATTCTTATAACTCCTTATACGTTGAGATCATTACACACGGCTGATATTATTGCTTGCTTGATGACTCCTTAATGAATCCTTGACTGTTACGTCTGTAACATCTTTGATTACTGCATCTGTGAAGGATAACGACACAGCTATATCATGAGTTCTGACAATGTCGAGTCCAAGCAAATTAAATTAAGCCCTTTCAAACACACCAAACGGCCATGGGCTTTATGGGTGATCTAGAGCTTTAAGAGTACCTGGCCAAATATTCTTTATAAAACTGTCATAAATTGTTGGAAACTCAACAAATCCAAAACGTAAGAAGGATATTTAATAAAGAAGCTAGTTAAGAGATTTTTTAATAAAGGCATTTAGTTTATTGATGTCTTAAGTTCTCTTCAACTGAAGTCTTAAATTAGAAGAGTTATTGGTGTTAAGTTATTGTAATAAAGAAGAAGTAAAAAAAAGCTTTAGTCGTTTGTGTTTTGTATGCCTATATATATGGGCTTTGTAAGGTGTTTTGAAATATAAGAAAAAGTGAAGAATATTTCCTCTACTCTTATCTCTTTTCTCTACTCTTCTCTAAGTCTTATTTTGTCTTCTAGTAATAAAAGAGAGGAAGAGTGAAAGAGAGATAGAAAGGTAACTAGTTAGTCAACTAGTTTGTCTTTCAAATTGGTATCAGAGCCCTGTACGTTCCGCCAATTCCCATTTTCATCCATTCTAGAAATGGGTTCCAACGTGGTCCAGCAACAAATCCCTAGATTATCAAAAGATAACTATGGGTCGTGGTCTATCCAAATGAGAGCCTTGTTTGGGTTTCAAGATTTGTGGGAAGTCATAACTGATGGATTTACGGAACCCACCGAGGAGGAAGAAGCTGAATACACAGCTAATGAGAAGAAGGCTCTTAAGGAGCAGAGGAAAAAGGATAAAAATGTCTTGTTTTTACTCTATCAAGGGTTGGACGAGCCTACCTTCGAGAAAGTTGCTGAAGCAACGACAAGTAAACAAGCATGGGAGATTCTAGCTTCCATCTTCAAAGGAGATGAACGGGTGAGACAGGTCCATCTCCAAACATTATAAGGCGAATTCGAGGCTCTTCATATGAAGGATGGAGAATCGGTGTCCGATTATTTTTCACGATTGTTGGTAATTGTGAATGGTTTAAAAAGAAACAATGAAAAGCTCGATGGCATCCGAGCCGTAGAAAAGGTACTTCGATCCATTTCCTCTAAATTTGAGCATGTAGTTGTAGCTATCGAAGAGTCTAAGGACTTGGAGAATCTTACAATTGAGGAGTTGTTGGGTTCATTACAAGTACATGAGCAAAGGATGCAGAAGAATGCTAATTCTGGTGTATTAGAACAAGCACTAGAGTCAAAATTGACTCTAAATGATCAAGGCAAATTTAGCTCCAACCGTGGTCGTGGTAGAGGCTGGGGGCGTGGTATTTCTCAACAGCCACGTCAAAGTCAGCAGGAGACTCAAAGCTTCAAAGGTCGGGGACGAGGAGGCTACTGAGGAAGAGGAAGATCCACATATGGACGTGGAAACTCCAAGAATATCCAATGCTACAACTGCAAGAAGTTTGGACACTATGCCTCGGATTGTTGGCACAAAGATAATGAACAAGCCAATGTTGCAGAAGCAATAAATGAGGTTCGTAGTGATTCTATTTTACTTCTCGCTCATGATGATTCAAATTTAATAGATGAGGTTTGGTACCTCGATTCTGGCGCAAGTAATCACATGTGTGGGAAGAAAGATCTTTTCATAGAACTCACAGAAGGAGTTCACGGAAATGTGAACTTGAGGGACTCCTCCAAACTATCAGTTGAAGGCAAAGGGAAGATAAAAATTTGTCAAAATGATGGTAAGAAAGGGTACATTTCTGATGTATATTATGTGCCTAATATGAAAAGCAATATTCTTAGCATTGGGCAGCTGCTCGAGAAGGGGTACACCATACATATGGAGAACTACACTCTCATTTTGAGAGATACACATGGAGGTAGTGTGGCTCATGTTCCAATGGCTAATAACCGCATGTTCCCGTTACATCTTAACAAAAATCTGAGAAGTGCTTCTATGGACTCAAGGAAAGTGAGTCATGGAAGTGGCATCTTCGGTTTGGTCATCTACATTTCAGCGGCCTAAAGCTACTATCTGCATTTGGCATGGTGCATGGATTACTAATGATAAAGCCATCGAGTAATGTTTGTGAAGAATGCATACTTGGCAACAGGCACGACTTCCTTTTCCTAGTGGCAAATCTTGGAGAGCATCGTCACCATTGCAGTTGGTTCATACTGACATATGTGGACCAATAGAGCCCATGTCATTAGGAGGTAATAGATACTTTATTACCTTTATTGATGACTTTAGCAAAAAACTTTGGGTTTATTTTCTTAATGAAAAGTCAGCTGCCTTTACTGTATTCAACAACTTTAAAGCCCTTGTTGAAAATCAAAGTGGTCACAAGCTTGTAACTCTCCGCTCAGACCGAGGTGGTGAATACACCTCAAAAGAATTTGACAAGTATTGCAAGGAACAAGGAATAAAGCATCAGTTTAATACTGCTTACACACCACAGCAAAACGGGATTGCAGAAAGGAAGAATCGTACCATTCTCAATATGACTAGAACCATGCTCAAGGAGAAAGGACTGCCAAAACAATTCTGGGCAGAAGCTGTGGCATGCTCAACTTATCTACTCAATCGATGTCCTACCAAAAGTGTCAAGAATATGACACCTCAAGAGGCGTGGAGCAGTTACAAGCCAAGTGTTGCACACCTTAGAATCTTTGGGTGTCTTGCATATTCTTAAGTTCCTGAATCCAAGAGGAAGAAGCTTGATGATCGTGGTGAGAAATGTATATTCCTCGGATATAGCAAAGAGTCGAAGGCGTACAAGCTCTACAACCCACTAACAGAAAAAATAGTGGTTAGTAGAGACGTTATCTTTGATGAAGAAAGTGTGTGGAATTGGAGCGATGAAGACAAGGCCAAAGAACAAGTGTTGGAGGAGCCTGAAGAGCTCTCAACAGAAGCTCTACCAAGTACCCCACCATCTTCTCAGCCTACCACACCATCCATAGCACATAGAGACTCTACACCTTTTATGGGAGGTAGCAGCAGCA
Organism: Alnus glutinosa; assembly: GCF_958979055.1. Lineage (NCBI taxonomy): Eukaryota > Viridiplantae > Streptophyta > Magnoliopsida > Fagales > Betulaceae > Alnus > Alnus glutinosa. The sequence continues at coordinate 29,315,615 of NC_084888.1, forward strand.
GATCCTCCACAAATCAAAGTAAGATGAGAAGTCTTAGGGAAATCTATGAGCAAACTGAAGAAGGAGAGACTAATCTTTTCTGCCTATATACTGATCATGAGCCTCTTACCTTTCAAGAAGCTGTTGAAGAAGATTGTTGGAGATCTGCAATGGAGGAGGAGATACATGCTATTCAAAAGAATGACACTTGGGAGTTGACAACACTCCCATTAAACCAAAAGGCTATTGGTGTCAAGTGGGTATACAAGATCAAACGCACTGCAGAAGGTGAAGTTTCTCGATACAAGGCAAGACTAGTAGCTAAAGGCTACAAACAAAAGTATGGCATCAACTATGAAGAGGTCTTTGCACCAGTTGCGAGACTTAACATAGTGAGACTGTTGATCGCACTTGCCGCTCATCATAATTGGAAGATATACCAACTCGATGTCAAGTCAGCTTTTCTTAATGGCATCCTTGAAGAAGAAGTATACGTACAACAACCGGAAGGCTTCATAATGGAAGGAGAAGAAAGCAAGGTGTATCACCTTAAAAAGGCGTTATATGGCTTAAAGCAGGCACCAAGAGCTTGGAATGCACGCATCAATGGTTACCTTCATCAGAATGGCTTCACCAAATGTCCATTTGAGCATGCTGTTTATATGAAGAAAAACCATCGAGGTGAATTTCTAATTATTTGCTTATATGTTGACGATTTGTTATACACTGGAAATAGTAGTGAAATGTTCAAGGAATTGAAGCAATCAATGTTTAGGGAGTTTGAGATGACGGACAACGGGTTGATGTCCTACTTCCTTGGCATTGAAGTGAAGCAACAATATGATGGAATTTTCATATCTCAAAAGAAGTACATGAAGGAGATATTAGAAAAATTCAAGATGGAAAGCTGTAACTTTGTGAGTACTCCAGTTGAAACAAGCATAAAGTTGTCAAAAGAAGGAGATGATCGAGTTATTGAACCAACTCTTTACAAGAGTTTGGTTGGAAGTCTGAGATGCTTGACGATCACAAGACCAGATATTGTCTATGGAGTTGGACTTGTGAGTCGATACATGGAGAAACCAATGCAGACTCATTGGTTAGCTGCAAAAAGGATTCTAAGGTACATCAAAGGTACTATGAATCTTGGTTTATTCTATGCGTATGGTGATGAAGCAAAATTAGTTGGTTGCTCAAACAGTGATTGGGGATGTGACCAAGATGAGAGGAAAAGTACTACTGGATATGTGTTCTATTTTAGTTCTACAGCATTTTCTTGGACATCCAAGAAACAAGCAATTGTAGCCTTGTCTACCTGTGAAGCGGAGTATGTGGCGGCTTCATCTACTGTTTGTGAAGCTATATGGCTAAGGAATTTCTTGAAGGAACTAGAACATCCACAAGAAGAACCAACTGTGATTTATGTGGATAACCAATCAGTAATAAAGCTAGCTAAGAATCCAGTACAGCATGGGAGGAGCAAACATATTGACACTAGGTTCCACTTTCTTAGAGATCATGTGAAGCGGAAGATAATAGAGCTCCAATATTGCCACACCACTGAACAAGTAGCAGATATATTTACTAAGCCATTATCAAGTGCAATTTTCATGAGGCTAAGAGATATGCTTGGCATGAGGACAGTTTTGGTTTGAGGGGGAGTGTTGGAAACTCAACAAATCCAAAACGTAAGAAGGATATTTAATAAAGAAGCTAGTTAAGAGATTTTTTAATAAAGGCATTTAGTTTATTGATGTCTTAAGTTCTCTTCAATTAAAGTCTTAAATTAGAAGAGTTATTGGTGTTAAGTTATTGTAATAAAGAAAAAGTAAAAAAAAGCTTTAGTCGTTTGTGTTTTGTATGCCTATATATATGGGCTTTGTAAGGTGTTTTGAAATATAAGAAAAAGTGAAAAATATTTCCCCTACTCTTATCTCTTTTCTCTACTCTTCTATAAGTCTTATTTTGTCTTCTAGTAATAAACGAGAGAAAGAGTGAAAGAGAGATAGAAAGGTGACTAGTTAGTAAACTAGTTTGTCTTTCATAAATCTCACTTAGTCGAAATGATAATAAAGTAATTTCTAGTGGATATATCATATTTCCCAATCCATGTTCCCATCGGCCATCAAAGACACAACAGCTACTTGGAAGAATGTCAACTTCTTTACAAACTCAGACTATATTAATTATATGACAACATTGAATTTAAACTATGTTGTTTGTTGAGAATTTACACCTTAAAAATTAAATGGAATCTTCCAGCTGCTCCTATTTCAGCCTAAAATTATCATAAGATTCCAGCTTGCTCTCTCTCTCTCTCTCTCTCTCTCTCTCCAAATTAAGTAGGAAACTGAAGAAAGTTAAGTTCAACCATGTTTCCAATTTTCAACTTTAAGCCGCTACGTACGTACCCTCCAAGGTTTACCAAGTCTAAGTCAATGAAATGGCCAATTTTCAATTTTGTTTGTTTGTTTTGTTTTTGCTATGTTTTTCAGGATAGGTGTCTGCCATTCAAGTTTGGGGGAGCGTTCTTCTACGGTACACGCAACTTGCATTGCCCCATTCGTTATTGTATTTCTAGTCACATTGGGGACAATGTATCATTTTAATTTGGGGGTGGAGTAGACATTTCTGTCTATTTCTCTATCATTTTTGTTGTTTTTATTGCTTTTGAAAAAGTTTTTTTCGCTTTTGAAAAAAAAAAATATATATTTTAGTGTGGGCGTACTGCGCTATCCACACCAATTTATCCTACTCATTTAACAAGGAAATGGCGTGTGTTTTTCTTTCTTTTTTTAAAAACTAAAAAAAATAAAAAAATACACTCGCTTTGTTAGGGCTGTACGAGCGGTTGCGTTTAGCGATTATTGGCTATAACAGCTAACCGCAATCACCTAAGGTGATTATTGAATTTTAACAACTGCTCCGCTTAGGCGATTAGTGGTTATTTTATAACCGGCAGTTAGCGATTATTAAATCCTATAACCAATGGTTGATAACCGCTTTTTATATGTTGACTTTTGGACCGGTTTTTGGGCTTTATTAATTTTTTAAAAAAAAAATAAAAAATAAAGGCGTATCAAATAAGTAATCGAAAGAATTATTTTCGTATCCATTGATAAAGGTACTGTAATCCCCCATTCCCAGCAAAAATTAAACAATATATACCCAAAAAAGTGTAAAGAATTATATATCCATATACATAAATGAACTTGAAAAAAGAAAACGATATAGGTTGCATAACAAGCTTACCAATTCAAATACACATTTGGCTGATGGGATTTCCATCAAAGCCCCTGCCCCTTAATTTGTTACATTAAAGATGAACTGTAGGACTTTGGAAAAAATTGAATAAGGCATCGAAATCTTAGATTTAAAAGCTCAAAGGTAGTGATTTGAACTTTTTGCAGATTTTAAGATATTGATAATAAATTGTGATCCCAAGTATATATAATCTTTGCTTTTTATCAAAGAGAATAAAAATTTTAGAGTAGAAGGAAGATTTTTTTTTTTATTAATAAAATTAAATACATCACTTTGTATATCGAAGTTATTTTTTATATTAAATATATAATATAAATATTTTTATTATTTATATATAAGAGTAGGCGGTTAACGGGTATTAACCGTCTACCCCTACGCCGCTTCGCCTTAGATGGTTAGCGGTTATTTATAACCGCCTTTAAAAGCAATTATGCGGTTATGCAGTTAGTGGTCATAAGCGATTAGCAGTTACGGGACGGTGATAACTGCCCCGTTTGTACAATTTTACGCTACGTCAATTAGTATAAAATAAGTATAAAAAAAAAAAAAAAAAAAAAAAAAAAAAAAAAAAAAAAAAATTTATTAAAATAATAAATAAACCACTTAAAACACATCCGGTATAGATGAGATGAAAGTGGTTACCAAAGGGAGATGGATGGTTGTTTGAGGAGCATTGTCGTTAGTTTAGGACAAAAGTGTGTTAGAAGCTAAAAAAAAAAAAAGGTGGTGATCATTTTATTCTTAATCATTTTGTAAGCAATTGTTGTAAGCTTATATATTGTATGTAACATGTATATATAGTGAAAGAGGAGAGACTGATCTGACTTGCAATCAATATCCCCACCTCCTCCTCCCTCACGACTCACGAGCATGCATGCATACCTGCCAAGAGTTCAAGAGACAAACTTAATGAAGACTAGTCAATTTTATTTTATTTTTTTTCATTAAAATTTCTTTTTTTTTATGAAATTTCTCGACCCCCTCTTCTTTCTTATCTTTATCTTTATCTTTTTCAATTTTTTTTATTCACGCTCACTCCTCGACCACTCCTCAGGAAACACGGCTTCTCTTCTCTCTTCTTAGTTCTCAACAGACCAAAAAAAAAAAAAAATTGGTGCCTTCACTGCCTTTCTCTTCTCAACCCATCTCGGCCCATTTCCACTTTCTTTTCCTTTCTTTATAGTCACATATTCACATACGACTATTTGTTTTAAAAAAGCTCCAAATTTGAAATCATAGGTCATATTAAAGTTTATAGAAAAAGAAAAGTGAGAGCAAATAACTCACGGTACACTGATGACTGATGCTTGTTGGTGGTGGTGTGTGGACAGCCAAAGGTGAATCCGTGGATGCATAGATAGATCGTGGTGTTTCTTTAGAATTTCAGTTCTCTCGCGCTCTTGGTACGTTCACAATCAAAAATGTTTTTCTTTTTCTTTTTCTTTTTCTTGCGGTTAGGTGACAGGTGAAATTGAGAGAAATTTGAGAGCGGTTGAAAAGAAAATTGTCTCCTTACCCCTTGTGCATTGTACATTTTTTGATTAACATTGTCTTGCCATGTTGGAGGGTATTTGCTGTCTATCTTTCAGAAGGTGTTTTTTTTTTTTTTTTTTTTTAATGTAAATTTGCTGCGTGCTGCCTATACACTTTTAATATATATATATATATATATATTTGATTCAGGTATAGGCTACAATTACAATGTGTTGTGACTGAGCCACTGAAAGCTCTTTTTTTTTTTTCAAGAAAAAAAATTGATATGGTAGTAAATTTTTTTGGGGTAAATTTTCAATTTTGCGGCAATTATATGGTTATAGCTAGTTTAAAAAAAATATTTTTTTTAAGGGTTTTGAAATTTTTTAGAGCGGCGATGGACGCTCCACACTTGAACCCCTATTACGTGCATCCGCCACTGGCCAGAATATCATTTGGGAATCGTAGCCAACCCAACATGGCCTCATATGAAGATCAATGTCAACACTTTGTCGTCAACATCGGTGATGCTTTCCGCAGCAATGACACTGAGGTTCCTATTTGTGTCCTCAAAGTGCCCAACTCTCTAAGCGCTTCCATGCCAGAAGCTTACATCCCTCAGATTGTAAGCTTAGGAATCATTCATCATACCCAGTCCCAGACTGCCGCAATGCAAACATACAAGCTTAAAATGGCAAAGAATATTCATAGGGGATTCGGACGCATCGAGTTCGAACAACTCGTTGAGGGGCTCCGGATGCTAGTGCCAGCTATCCGTTCCTGTTACCAGATGTACTTGATTGATAATGATACTGCGATAGCATTAGTAATGGCGATTGATGGTTTGTTTTTGTTCAAGTTGCTTTGCTGCTATGGCATCGACAAAGAAGCTCAAGCATCTTCAAACATTCTGCGTGGCTTGGCTGATCACCCTGCAGATATCAGATTGCACCAGGACGGGATCCTTCGAGATACGATGATGCTTGAGAACCAGATTCCAATACTTGTGTTGAAAAATATCTTGCTCATGGAATACTCAAAGCCAAAGGAAAAGAAGCCACCTATCGTTAAAGAATGTCTTCCTCAACTGTTGCTGGGTTATTGTAAAGCACTCTCTCCATTCAAAGTGCGACAGAAATACCCGAATTCCGTAGCACTAAATCGTGCTCATTTGTTGGAGCTTCTGTACGACTTGATCGTGCTCCAAGAGCCACCGGAAGAGGAGCCTGAATATGAAGATCTGGATGTAGAACAACCACCAATACGCCTAATGTCGGAAAAGACACAATTGCTGGATGAGGCGTTGGGTGTTGTAGCAAGCCTAGCTATACCACAAAAGATTAGAAAACCCATTGAGCTGCTAAAAGGTTTGCTTGAGCTGCCATGGTCAAACCTCAACCTCAATCCATCCTCTGTTGAAAACATAGTTCCGGTTGTAGAGGAAAGCTTGGTTCCTACAGCGTCGAACCTGTGCGGCGCTGGAGTAAAATTCTGCAGCGCGGAGTGCATCTCAGCCGTTGGATTTGACCGCGCAACAGCCTCGTTTAAGCTCCCCATCGTTAAATTGAGAGTTAACTCGGAGGTGATTATTAGAAACTTGGTGGCATATGAAGTAATGTCCAAGTCGGAATCTGAGCCGTTGATTTTTACACGCTACATTGAACTGATGGATGGGATTATAAAGAGTTCCGAGGATGTGGCGGTGCTTAAGAAACATGGAATTCTGGAATGCGAGTCCGTTGAGGACGACAAGGTTGCGAAGATCTTTGGCGGATCCGGCAAGCTGGCCCTATGGTCAGCGAAGGCGGCTGATTTAGACAAGGCCATAACGGATGTTAACGCCTATTACAACGGTTTAAGGAAGGTTAAGGCATACAAATTCATCAAGAAGTGTTGGTTAACTTTACGGAATGTTGGCACGCTTGTCGCTGTAATCTTGGCCTTGTCGCTATTGGCTCTCCAGACCTTCTGCTCGGTCTATGGCTGTTCTCGTATATTCCCGGAGAACAAGTAACTAATTATAATATTAATGTGTGGCTAACTTCTTCATGCTTGTGTTTATTCCTATCTATCTGGAGCGCTATATATGTATAATAATTAAAGCTTCGATCTACCTTCTTGTAATGATTTGGTTTGCAAGAGGTACGTAGTGTTCTTGGAAGATCTAGGGATGGATCTTGATGACTTGATCAAGAATGTACATCATCTGGTGTACGTTTGTGGTAGTTATATATGACTATGCATGTGAAAACCAATAATATATATAGATTTGTATAATTGATGATAACCAATAAATTTATTTGCTTCTGAGTTCAATTCTATTCTTATACATAGTGCATGTTATTAGATCAATTTAGAAAGTTTGACTCCCACTACTAGTAGAGGTTTTTGGTAGGATGATCCTCTTCCGCCTTATTTGTTTGTGTTAGTCATGGATGTCTTGTATAGCTTGCTGGTTGAGAGTGCTCAAGGTAATGGGAAGTTTCCTTACCATCATCGTTGTTCTCAAGTGGACTTAACCCGGCCATTTATGTTTTGCCGATGGTCTTTTAATTTTTTTCAGAGGCCATCATGTGGTCGATTGTAACTGTTCATCAGGTTCTGTCAAAATTTGGAAGTCTTTTTAGTTTGAAAGCTAATCTTGATTAAAGCAGTTTTTTTTTTGTGCTAGAGTGCCTCCCATGGTGAAGTCATAGATTGTTGATTATCTAGGGATGAAGGAAAGTAAGCTTCCAACTCGATACTTAGGTGTGCCTTTAATTTCTTCTCGTCTTTGTGCTGCTGACTATGATGTCTTATTAGAAAAGATTGATTACTAGGAGGATTAATTCTTGGCTTTCTTGCCACCTTTCTTTTGCTGTGAAATTGCAACTTATTTCTTCTGTTCTCTATAGTATTCAAGTATATTGGAGTAGTATTTTCATCTTACAAAAGAAAATTATTTGAGCTATTGAACAAAAATTCAATAGATTTCTTTGGAATGGGAGAGAAGAAGCGATAGCTAGAGCCAAGGTTGAGTGGAACATGTTTTGTTTACCTAAGAAAAAAGGTGGGTTGGGTATAAAGAAGCTTGAGGAGTGGAATCGTGCGACTATAATGCGGCATATTTGGAGTCTTTCTGTTAAAGCTGGCTCTCTGTGGGTAACCTAGGTGGAGGCTATCTTATTGAAGGGGAGAAGCTTTTAGCAAGTGAGCATCCCCCAAGTTTGCACATGGAGTTGGTGTAAGCTTTTGAAATTAAGAGATAAAGCTCGGCATTTCGTTAAGTTTTCTGTTGGAGATGGCTCTAAGATTCATATGTGGTTTGATAATTGGCATCCTAATGGGGTTCTTCATTCTAATCATAGGCCTCGTGTGGTTTATGATTCCCAAAGCAAGATTGATGCTCCACTTTCTACTGTCATCAAGGATGGGCAATGGATGTGGAGGCATGTAAGGTCTTATATGCTTGTTGAGATTCAGAGTAAACTGTGTTTGGTTCCGATTGGTGGTCAGGATACTCCTTAATGGATTGTTTTGAAATCTAGCAAGTTCTCTTGCTCGAATACTTGGAATGCAATTCGTATCAAACACAACTCAGTGGAGTTGTGGGATTTAGTTTGGTTTTCTATTTCCATCACAAAACAAGCTTTTGTGACTTGGTTATAGTGATGAGGGATGCTTTGGCCACCAGAAGAAAGCTTTTAAATTGGGGATATAAGAGTGAGGTGAAATGTGTATTTTGTCGGTATGGCATCGAGGACAGGGATCATTTTTTTTTTTTTTTTTGTGAGTTCAGTAGTCTAGTTTGGAAGCATTTTATGGGGCTTTATAATGTCTTGAATACCCCCACAATTTGGGATGATATTGTTGATTTGGGGATGGATGCAGAGTTGGAATGGTGCTAAGCTAGAAGTTTATCTTTGCCGGTTGGTGTTTGGTTCTATTGTTTACAACATTTGAAGAAACCGTAAAACTATCTGTTATATTAATCATCCCAAAACTGAAGAACAATTGCTCAAACAGATTGCATGGGACGTTAAAATTAGAATTCTCTCTAAAGGTAAGTTTAAAGCTATTAAAGGAAATGTTATCATTTGCAGGATTTGGGGTTTAGATAAAATTTTAGTTTGATTTTGTTGAGTTTTCTCTTGTTGTACTCCTCTTGTTAAATTCTTTAGGTGGATTGTTGTCTTTTGTTTTAGCTTTGCTAAGATTTTTTTGTATTTAGATACTTTGTTGATAATGAAAGTTGCACATTAAAAAAAGAGAGAGAGAGAGAAAGAAAAAGAAGGGAAAATAAATCTAGACTCCTAAATAACCGCAACCAAACAAATAATCAAATACGTAAAGCAGTAAAGATAAATAACACAGATATTTGGTTAGGAAGTGAAAACTCTTTGCACCAAAGAAAAAAACCACTTTGAGGCAGCCAAACCCAAGAAATCAACTATGAGAAGAAATAGCTCGTTACAAAAAGTTAGTACTCACAACCCTTTGCAGTAGTCACTCTCTTAAACTCTAACAAGCGCCTACTTGTCTGCCTCTCTCTCAGACCCGTCTAGAGAGTTCTTTAATTGACTTCTTTTAACTAGAGCTCATCTCTAGTTAGATTTCAACAGTTGAACGATTACAACATAAATAAAACTCTAAGAGAAAAACAAATGACCGTTTATGCCTAAATAATCTTCTCATAGCCCACTGGAATTCTCTACAAGAATTCTTATAAGAACACTATCTAGAATCCCCTTTAAATAGGCTTTGGAAATCCTAATTCTAGTCAAGAACAGATTTCTAGGCAATGGCGTCTAGATAGGTCATCGCGCGTCCAAATAGGTAGCTGTAAGTGAATATTTTGCTAAAATGCATCCAGACAGGTTAACCTAGCGTCTGGACATTTGCATGGAGATCTTCTCTGTCACGCTCCCGTTTTGGGATATAAGGGGAAACGCGAACTTAAGTGCTAAAAACATTTAAATGGAAACGTGCATTTACAACATCTAGATTGTAACTTCTTCTTTTTTTTTTTTATTATTATTCATGTCTATTAATAAATATTTACAATGCCATGAACTCCAAAAAGGGACATACTGTACAAAGTAAAGATTTGGTCGGTCCACAATGATCTATTGCTCTTAGCGAGGTCTACGCCAATACCAAGAAATGACATCGTCTTACTGGGTCATCTAAAAAGATTTAGGGGAAAATGGATGAGTTCGACAACTCAGTAAGAAAATTACAACACCAAAGAAATAAAAACATGCTATAAAATCTTCATGCCATAATCTTTGGCCATGCATAATGACAGAGTATGCAAAATAACAAATTGATCAATTAACAGAATTTATGAGTAAGTGAATGAGGAATATGAGTAATGGCATAAGAAATTTATAATGATGTAGTAAATTCTTTTCATTTATTTTCTCTTTAAAAATGCAACTGTGATTTAACCCTTTATAGACTCTACACCGCTATTACTCGTGAGCGGAGCACGTTGGCTTTTGTCCCATGGACCTATAGACTCAGTCTGTCGTGGGGAGAGTCGCCGGGTTGGGGATCTTCTCTAGGTGAAGACCTACTCCAGCCGGTAGCACACACCGTCTTTCGGTATGCTTGCCTTGCTACCCTATATTGTACCGATCATAATTGTAATAGTGCCTCAGGGTTAAACAATTACTGCACATGAACGTTTTTTGTAATTCTGTAAGCTCTATTATAACTGTACACTTTAGTTTAAAACTGTAAGAGCCGCTTTCATAATTATAGTCATGTGCAGAATTTAAATTTTAGATCCTCTTTTCATTCAAACTGTATTCATGTAAAAATCATAAACTTTGGAATGCTCTATAATCAGAACCTTAAATGCACTTATTCATAACTTTAAGTATGCATAAACCATAAGTTTGCAGTGCTTTTGATCATAACTGTAAGTATGCATAACTCATAACTTTAAAATGCTCTTAATCATAATTGCAATAACTTTGAAATACTCTTATTCACAACTGTAATTATGCATATACCAATACTTAAAAATGCTCTTAATCATAACTGTAGTTTATGCACATAATTATTGAATAAAAACATATGAGTAATAAAGCTTGGCATTAAAAATCACATAAGTAAATGCTTTGTAAAATTCCCCAACACTTTTCTCAAAAGATTTGTAAAAAAATCTTGTTTGAGGTTTTTCGGTGTTGTATCCCCTTACCTGAACTTGTCATTTGCGTCGGGGTCGAGCTTTTACCTAAATAAAACACAAGGATAAACTTAGCGGAGCGTTCTGAAATTTCAGTTCTAAGACTTCAACTAAATTATCCCATATATATACAAAATCTCTATCCAAATTTACAGCATATAAGTATACAGTATTTCTATTCGACTAAAACTTTCCTAGATAGAAATTCAATTTGGCCAAAACATACCATTTAACCAAATAAAATCTACAATTTTCAGCATAATTTAATTATCCCAAAATCTTCAATATCTATTCTGTTTTCTACATAATATCCTTCACAACATTCCCAAATCAAATCTCAAGTCAGCCCTCCATCCACAACCAATTTCAATCAACATGACTCAAGAAAATCATCAAAGAATCACAAATTCTCAACACCTCAACAGATCGTTCAACAAGCACACAGCCAACGCCCATAGCCAAAGAATCAACTAAAACTATTTTACCAACAAACTCACCACATTCCTAAAACAACATCGAATCCATAATATACCCAATCCAAAACCCTCACTCCAAAATTATTCCAGAATTCTTTTAAACACTAAAATCATGATAATCCTTTACAATAAAATATATCAACAAAACCACTACTAAAGTCATTTGGTTATCAAAACAACATATCATAAACTATGTTTTATCAATTTTGAATACAAAGTCTACCAATTCAACTAGATCCCAAACCCAAGGCAAATCATCCCAAAAAATCACTCACAATCAAAACCGGAGAGTCTACCCAGGCCACCGATCACTCAACTCAGTACACATAGCCAGAAAATACTCTACAAACCCATAATCAGGGACATGGCCGAACACCCAAAAAGACAACACTCACAGCACATAGTCATCCAAACAACTCAGAAAACATCAACCACAAAAATTACGGCACAACCGATCCAAAACTCATAGCCACCAGACAATCCAACCCAAGATCATCAACAGCAAATACTAACTCAGAAAACCTATTATCTAAGCACCACATAATCAACAAAATAGCAATTAGAAATTCACAATAAATTAACCTAATTTTCCTGAATAACTCACATCAAGGATTGTACAGAAAATCCACCGGAAATCGGTGAGCTGGAATCGCCGGAAATCGCACTCCAAGTCACCGGAAATCACCTCCGACGACGACCCACAGAAAACCCAGGTCTGACTCGCCGGAAAATGCATCCTCCGGCCACCGGACTTCGCCACCGCCTCGACCCGTTGTTGAACGGCCGGAAATCGGCTCCTGGAGGACCGGCCACCGACGATCGGGTCTCACGGTTCTCGGGTCTTCGTGGATCGGGTTAGAAAACACTTTGGCCCGCCAGAAATCGCACTGCCTCGCCGGATTTTGATTCTGGCCACCAGAATCGCGCCACCTGGGTCGACGGATCACGGCCTCTCTTCCTGTTTCGTCTCTCTTCTGCTCGGTCTCTCTCTCTCTCGGGTTCCCTCCCTCTCGTCTGCATCTCTCCCTCAACAGATCTCTCTCTCTCTCTCTCTAATCACACTCTCTCCATCTCTCGATCTCTCTCTCTTCTCATCTCACTGTCTCTATTCTCTCTCTGTTGCTCGAGTGAACAAGAAGAAAAAGAAGAGGAGTATAAAAGAAGAAGGAATAAATGATTAAGAAGAGAGAGAGAGAGAGAGAGAGAGAGAGGAAGAAGCTCAGTACTAAACTGAGAGGTGCCAGTTTCTCCGTGAAGTTGCTAAACTTGCCCGGCAAGTTTATAAATTTAAGACTTAAGTTTATTATCTCGAGGTAAAATAAAATATTCACTTAACCCAAATTAAGTTTTATCACTAAAAAATAGGTGCCTGTAGTAAAAACTCGCTCTGCAACCCCCCGAGAGCTTCTCCTTCATTCCTTCATTGGTGTGACGTCTTTCTTCTTCCACTTCCATGGATCACCTTCCTTCTTCTCTTCAGGCGTTGATCCAGAGTACTGATGCTCTTGATCTCGACAGTCCTCTTCTTGCCTCTATTACAGAATCTCCGCAGGTTCAACATGGTGCGTTCTCTCTATTAGGTCAGCTGCTTTCTCCCAAGCCAATTAACTCCCAAACTGTACGTGATACGCTCCAGCATGCATGGAAGTTTGCTCTTCCTCTCTCTTTTGCAGTTGTGGGCCATCATAAGTACTTATTTGGTATCTCAAATCAAGAACATATTCAGACTATACTTGATCAAGGCCCATGGAATGTTCGTGGTTCTCTGCTCCTTTTAAAGCCTTGGTCTCCTGATCTTGTGCTTGATGAGGTGAATCTCAACCTCTGTCCTTTTTGGGTCCAGGTTCACGGGCTCCCTTGCCAGAATATGGCTGCTGTTAACGCAGTTATTATTGCTCAACGATTGGGAAAAATTTTGGCAGTGGATCATCATGATGCTAAGGGTCTAATTTGTCAACCGTTTTTACGGTTTCGAGTGGAACTGGATACATCTCAGCCTCTTCTGTCGGGGTTCCATCTTCCTCGTACTGGGCGTGATCCTCTGTGGATTAGCTTTCGTTATGAGAGGCTTGGTGACTACTGTACTCTATGTGGTCTCATTGGTCATAAACGAACACAATGTATTCAGCCTTCTCATCGTCATTGTCCGGATAAATATCGTATACCATTGCAGACGTTTTCGTTGGTTGGATTACGCTCAAGCTCTCATTCTACACCATCCAGAGAAGACTCGGATTCTGGTCTGTCTTCAGTTGGGACTTCCCATTCTCATTCTGATGCTCGATCAAGTCCTGCACATGGTGCTGAGTTGAGTCTCCAACTCGTCCCTAGTCCCAGTGTTCCACTGCCAGCAATCCACGTGGAGTCGTCGCTCGGCTACCATGACATGCATATACAATCCCAGACGTCTCTCCCTCCTCATGTTCTGTTCTCTCCTCCTGCTGGATCTTTTCTTCATCAAGGCTACGTGTCTTCTCCCCAGCAGTTTCATCTACTGCCGCTGGACTTTTGCACTCGAGTGGGTGAAAATCCTTTTGTTCCCTCGAGCAGTACAATACTGAACCCTTGTTCTTTGCCAGCCACGTCGCCCTTGGGATCTCGGCTGTCGGCAATGGATAAAGGTAAAGGTCCACTAAGTTTGATTCCATCTGCTTCTCAAGGTTTCTTTGACCCGGTGTCCACATTATCTCTTTCCAATATCTCACAACCATGCCCAATCACCATTAGCTCTCCTCACTCTCACCCGACCCAATTTTCTGACTTCTTGGGCCGCTGGCCTTATCCTTTTTCCCCACTATCCGTTCCTTCCCATGCAATTCCCTTGACTTTTCATTCACCTTTAGGTAGTCTTTCTTCTTCACCACCTGTATCTTCTTCCATTCCGGGGCCCTGTCCAATTACCAGTGTAGCAGCACCTGCTCCCCATTTAATCCCACCTCCTCTATCTCATGCAATTCCAGGCCGTGCACCATTCCAAATTTATCCCCCGTACACTTCAGTTACACTAGCTCCAGCAACTGCATCACATTCTCTAGCAATCCCTCCTAAAGTACCTACTGAGTCCACCTCCCCATCATCTCCACCCCGTTCCTTCCACCATTCCCCTACTCTTTCAAGATTTCACCCATATACTAAACAATCTGACCAGCCAGCTTCCCCGAAACTACCCTTGCTTCCTGATGCAATTAGACTTCGTTCTCCTTCCCCGGGTATCCAGCAAGCTAAACGGAAATTTACAACTGAGGATGTTCCCCTGGCAGTACTAAAAAAACATAAATCACATCCTTTGTATCCTGGTCTCTTCTCTAATCTAGAGCTTGCAGCTATTTCCCTAACATCATTGCAGGATGGAGATGCATCAGTGGGCTCTTTTTTGTCCATTGATCAAAAAGAATCAGATTCCTTGGCTGTACAGGAGACTGGATCCTCCCAACCAGTGTCATCAATTGCTGTTGTTCCATCTGGTTCTTTACCTGATCCGTTACCTGTTTCAACTTCATCCTCTGTGAGGCCACTTAGAAGGTTCACCCGTGCAGCAAGAGGACTTGATGTATTTTCACAACTCCAGGCTTCTCATGCTGAGAGTTCACCAGCAGGAACTGCTTCTGTGCAGGCACCAGAGCAAAAGGGGGTGGACCAGGAGGGTCTACCTCCCCATCAATGAAAATCTTATCATGGAATTGTAGAGGATTGGCCCGTGCCTCTACAATTCGCAGTTTGAGGGCCAAGGTTCGGAAATACTCTCCAGATATTTTGTTTTTGTCTGAAACTAAAATTCAACCATCTGCTGCTTGTATTATTTTGAATGGTTTGGGTTTTTTTTTATGGTCCATGCTCCTCCTTGTGGTACTAAAGGAGGTCTTGTGCTAGCATGGGCCATTGGGGTGGATCTAGAGTGTTTCCAAATCAATGTAAATATTATAAATGCTTGGTGTTTTTCTGATCCTCCAAATCAACCTTGGATGCTTTCCTGTATTTATGGTTCCCCTTATGCTGCTGGTAGACCACCATTTTGGGATAATTTGATGCATTTGGGTGCAAATTTCACGGGTCCTTGGCTTTGTATTGGTGATTTCAATATGATTTTATCTCAGCATGATAAAATGGGTGGGTTACCGTATGCTTCCTCATCAACAGATTCGTTTCATGACTTCGTAAATTCATTTGGTTTGATTGACTTAGGCTTTATTGGAAATCCTTTTACTTGGTCTAATCATCGGGATGGCCATCATCTTATTCGCCAGCGTTTGGATCGTGGAATTGCATCACCCCAGTGGGTCCATCTATTTCCATCGTTCTCTATTATGCATCTCCCAGCAACTGCCTCTGATCATAATCCTATTTTTTTAAATACGGTCTCTCAAGATTCTAAGTTGCCAAGGCCATTTAAATTTGAGGAATTTTGGTCTCACCATCCTGATTGCTATTCTACTATTTCTGTTGCTTGGTCTCCGCCTTGCTTTGGAAACCCGGGCTTTATCTTAAATCAGAAGTTGCATTCAACGAAATTAGCCCTTAAGTTATGGAATCGTCTTTCTTTTGGTAATATTCAGCAACAGATCCTATCATTGACCTCCCAGCTGGATACTTTGCAACAATCCACCCCCTCTTCTACGTCTTCCTTTCAGGAACGGGGACTGTGTATAGCAATTGACAATTTCAGGCGTCATGAAGAAACGCTTTGGCGTAATAAGTCCCGAGAACAGTGGCTTACATGCAGGGATTTAAACACTAAGTTTTTCCATCTTTCCACAGTAATCAGACGTCGAAGGACTGCTATTGACTTCCTAAAATTATCTAGTGGAGCTTGGATCTCGGATCGTCAGGCTATTGGGAATACACTGTGTGCTCATTTTGCAGATCTTTTTACAACTTCTGCTCCGATTATTCCCCATGAAATGCTTAATCTTTTTGATAATGTGATTTCCAATGAAGACAACTTGTCTCTCTGTTCAATTCCTTCCGAGCAAGAAATACATGATTCTGTATTTAGTATTGGGGCAACTAAATCGCCTGGACCGGATGGGTTTACGGGGATTTTTTATCAAAAATATTGGAATCTGATTCAGCCAGTGGTGCAAAGTTGTGTCTGGAATTTCTTTAATAAGAGCCATCTTCTGAAGGATCACAATCATACTTTTATAGCTCTTGTTCCAAAACAGCTTGGGCCTTCAATGGTACATCATTTCCGTCCTATTAGCCTGTGTAATTTTATCTATAAAATAATATCCAAAATTTTGGCTAATCGTCTTAAGGTTCTGCTTCATCGGTTTATCTCTCCATATCAATCGGCTTTTGTTCCCTCTAGGACAATCCAGGATAATTCGATTATGGCCCATGAGCTCCTTCATTCGGTGAAGTCTAAAAGGGGTCGAGGTGGCTTGATGGCGGTGAAAATAGATATGGAAAAAGCATTTGACAGAATGGAATGGGATTTCTTGTTATCTATTATGGCTAAATTGGGGTTTCATCCTACCTGGGTTAACTGGATCAGGATTTGTATCTCATCCACATCTTTTTCGATCCTGCTTAATGGATCCCCTTTTGGAAAATTTTCGCCATCTCGGGGATTACGCCAAGGTGATCCTCTGTCACCTTTTCTCTTTATTCTGGGATCTGAAGTGCTTTCTAGACTTTTCCTTCAGCAGGAATCTATGGGGCTGCTCAACGGCATCTGTATTGCTAAATCTTGTCCGCCTATAAATCATTTGCTTTTCGCAGATGATTTAATTATCTTCGCAAAGGCTACCTCAACTGAGGCTCTTGCCCTTTCGGGCTGTCTCCAAAAATACTGCAGTTGGTCGGGACAAAAAATAAATTCAGGAAAGTCTTCTATCCTCTTCAGTAAGAATACACCACCATCAAGTGTTTCAAGTATTCTGGGCATAATACCATTCCGATTATCACCATCACGACCCTTCCATTTGGGATTGCCATTGACACTTGGATCTTCTCGCAAGGAAGCATTCCAGCCAATTATTGATAAAGTTCTTTCCAAAATTAATGGTTGGAGGGCAAAGACTCTTTCTCAAGCTGGGAGAACAGTTCTCATTAAATCAACAGCTGCGGCAATTCCTGCTTATGCAATGAGTACCTTCTTATTGCCTGTTTCCCTTTGCAGTATGTTAGATTGTCGGTTTAAAGACTTTTGGTGGGGTTTTCCATTGGGGAAAACTCGTAATCTATGTCTTAAATCGTGGGACTCTATTTGTCTTCCTAGGAATCAAGGGGGTCTTGGATTACGGAAGATGACAATTTCAAATTTGGCACTCATTACTAAGCTTGGCTGGAATTTCTTGCACTCTAATTCTTTATGGGTGGAGCATTTACGGAAGAAATATATTCACTACGGTTCTTTTTTCTCTACTTCCTTGGCTGTCACAGCTTCATGGATTTGGAAAGGGCTTCAGAAATGTAAGGAATATCTTATTGCAGGATCCTGTCTGATTGTATCTACTAATAGCTCTGACTGTATTTGGACATCATCCTGGATTCCGACCCTACCGTCCTATCGACCCTCTCCTCGTAGTCCAAATTCCAGATATTTACCCCCCTTGTCTATCTCTGATCTAATTATGCCAGGAACGATTTGTTGGAATAAACGCCTTCTGTACACTATATTTGACCCGGTCTCTGCCATGGCAGTTGGTACGATACCAATTTCAGAGGATTCTCAAAAAGGATATCTATGGATTCCCTCTACATCTGGGAGGTTCACCACTTCTTCGGCCTACCTTTCTATCTTGAATAAAGACTTCACTGGATCCAATCAATCTCCTCTGTCATCTTTTTGGAGGGATATCTGGAAACTTCAACTTACAGATCGACTCCGAAATTTTATTTGGAAAATAGCTTGGAATATTTTTCCAACTACTCAGCGATTACAGTCAATTATTCCTTCATATCATCCAGATGCTTCCTGTCCTCTCTGCCATGGAGGACCTGACTCCCTTCGGCATCTTTTCTTCCACTGTCATTTTGCAAGAGTAGTTTGGCGTCTTTCACCCTGGCCTTTGGATTCTACCACATTGGACTCCCCAAACTTATGTGACTGGGTGCGAATAATTTTATATCCTGAATCCCTTCTTCATATTCCCTCTTTGGAATTACATCGTTTTCAGGTATTTGCAGCTGTCGCATGTGATCTTCTTTGGTTTCATCGCAATAAAGCTTACCATGAAGGCAAGTCCTTCGAAGCTCGTAAGCTTGCTTTGCAAATAGTCACCACTTATCATCAACATTGTGATGCATGGTCTGCTAAGCTACATCCTATGCCGGAAAAATGGATTCGTCCTCCATTAAATTGGTATAAAATCAATTTTGACACTGCCATTCGTGATTCCTTTTCCTGTCAAGCTGCTATCTGTCGCAATCATGACGGAAGATTGGTAAAAATGGCTACCCAGATCCAGTCCAATTGCTCTCCTAATAAAGGCGAGGCTTTAGCTGCAAAACTTGCTGTTTCTCTAGCTTTATCTCTTCACCTAGATCGGTTTATTATTGAAGGTGACTCTCTGGTAGTTATCCTTGCTTTACAACAGCCATCTATTGTTCAGGATTGGCGTATCACTGACATAATTCGCAAAACGCTAGACATGTTCCCCCCTGATTCTTCTTGGTCAGCTCGGAAAGTCAATAGAAGTGCAAACTTCGGTGCACATTATGTGGCACAATGGGCCGCAGCTCGATTTTCGTCAAGCAGCATTCCCACCATTCCCTCATCAACTTCTTCCACTACTACTCAGTTTGTTAGTATTGCGCATGGTCCAGATCTGAATAACTCTGTTGTTTAGGAATTATTTTCGTATGTTCTTTCCTTTGCTTGTACTTTTCAGTCGCATCTATATATATATATATAAAAAAAAAAAAAAAAAAAAAAAAAAAAAAAAAAAATTAAGTTTTATCCTGTTAGATTTACATGAGGTAACCCATAAATATTTTATCTCAAACTGTTACTATTTTAATTTAATTGATTAAAATATCAACCTATTTCCATTTTAAATCCAATTCCTTTCATTGTTAATAGTATTTTCTGGATAATATTATTACACTGATAATATTATTAAGCTGAATACTATCATCTCAAATAATATTTATATAGCACAATAAATACCAATTAATAATATAACATTAATACAATAACAATTGAGTTTATAAAGCTAATGGATATTTATTTTTTTATAATTATTCATATTTAAAAATACGGGGTATTACATTCTATGTCCACAGTATTCACTTATGCATCCGGACATCCTTGCAGGCAGGGACTTTCTATGACTTGCGTCAGTTGAGCTGTCCGAACATGTTGGGAACATGAACTTTCTGTGGCTTGCGTCCGCTAGGCCATTCGGACATGTTGGGAACATGAACTCTCTGTGGCTTGCGTCCGCTAAGCCGTTCGAACATGTTTGGAACATAAACTCTATGTGGCTTGCGTCTGGACACTAATCCTTGCCGTCCGGACACACTGCAGAAAAACCGACTTTTCTGAGACTTTAAAAACTTCATTTCTTGAGAAATATATTGCAAATCTTCTCTTGTTTAGTCATTTTCTTTCTTGATCAATATTCTTGCAATATTGTTCTGAATGTCTTATGGAAATACAGAATCCCTATTATAGTAACGTTTTTGTCGACAGAATATAGTCAATAATTAAAAAACAACAAAAAGAAAGACTTAGGTTTGTTAAGTTTTCTTATCTCAATAAGTGAATTAATTATTGTTCTTTACCATTTCATTTGTCTCATTGAGCAACGCATACATGAAAAATTATTTAAAAATGATGAATCTAATATAATATAATGAAAATTTATTTAAATCTATGAATGTTTTAAAACTAATTCAGATATTGGGATAAAAATCAAAGTTTATATCAAATGTTAAATTAAATTGAGCTGGTTTTTTTTAATAAAATTCATATATTCAACAAGACATAAAATTATAGATTAATCTATGTTATTGTTGATTTGATAATTTCTTAAGGGTCCTAATAAACTTAATAAAAAGTACGTAACAACCGTGATCATCTATATATTTAATAATAAGAAATGATAAATTTAATCACTTCATTAATATTTTAATTATCTCCCTCATGTATGGGCTCAAATTTTCTTTTAGCAGGTGAGATTTAAGACATAAAATATATATTTAACTAAAATAAAGGCCAAATTGAGAACTCATATTTAAACTCAAAACCTTTGTTAAATTATTAGTATACCATGTTAAATTATGATCAATTACCTATAAAGCTTAAACGGATGAGAAATGACAATTAAATTATTTATTCACTTAATTAATGTTCCATTAGTTTTAATATTGATTTATTTATTTATTTATTTTATTTTGTTGTTGTAATTAGATGATTGGGTTCTTTGCAAGGTACGTGTATGTAAAGATGGAACATTATTCTTGATGAAGGCCAGGATGCCAAATATTCAGTTCCCAATGATCTGCAGCCAAATCAATAATGTCAGCTCCTTGCTGCAAAATTGGCTTCCTTTCTCAAGTTCATGGATTTCACTTGGGAAGGAAACTCTATTGCATCATTCTTGCCCCCCACTTGGGAAGGAAACTCATGGATTTCACTTGGGAAGGAAAGACTGTGAGTCTGGTAGAAGCTTGACTTCGGCTGTGAATGAGATGTGAAAAGGAGCAACAATTCGATTGACGAATGCCTAAAAGAAATTGAATACAGTAAGGATATTTATCAAAGGAATACCTTTTGCATTCGATGATAATTCTATTATGATACATAAGGCTATATATATACAATCTGTACATGAGGTTTGATGCTTTGTACATTACAGAATTTATGGGACAGAATTAATGAGATTGGCAATTACACATAATTCCTATAACTCCTTATACGTTGAGATCATTACACACGACTGGTATTATTGCTTGCTTGATGAATCATTGACTATTATGTCTGTTACATCTTTGATTGTAGCACCTGTGAAGGATAACGGCACAGCTGTATCATGAGTTCTAACATCCCCCCGCAAGCTAATAGGTGGGGAACACACTCTTAGCTTGTCACGAAGAAACAGAAACAGAAACCTGCTAGTAGTATGGCCCTTAGTGAATATATTTGCGATTCAATCATGGGTAGAGATGTACCGAGTATGAATGTCCTTGTTCACAACCTTTTCTTGAATGAAGTGATAATCCACTTCAATGTGTGACGACCCTTTTTTTTTTTTTTTTTGAAAACATACAAACGGAACTTCACAGTGGCACGACTACATGTCGCTTAGCCAACATATGGCACATGCCCCATAACATATACCTGATAATCAGAGTTACATCTAACTACGGAATATAATAATCAATGTGCAGCGGAACACATATCATAAGCGAAAATACATCTAATACATAACAATTAATTACAAGAAGAGTCATTTACAAATATATCTATTTAAGGCTTATAATACACTGACTATATACTAAAATACAGGCTCAACAAATACATATGCCACCTATGACACGAACCATAAATAAAATACCCAAATGCGGACTACCCATGAGTCCTTGACTTATGACTGTCGCGATGTGCTCCAATCATAGCATCCCATACGCTAGGTGGACGAGTTGTAAAGACCAAGAAATTAAATAGAAGATTTATCAATTAATAAATGGGGTTCATTAAATAGATGGGATTAATAATTATATTTTAGGTAATAATTATTATTGTGGGTCCTAGTTTAATAAATAAATAATTACGTTAATAAAAATGTGGTTTGAATAAATGTGGGGCTAAATTTTTATTGTTAAAAGATAGAAATAAAATAAGATGGGGTCCTCCTATAATTTTTATTGTTGTGGGGTTTTTAATAAAAAGAAATCTTAGCTTGCCACATGTCACCATGGGATTGGCTAAGAGAAGATTTCATTATCCTCTTTCAACCAACCCCTTGATGACACATGGCACCCTATCTCTTTTTTTCCCATTTTTCTCTTCCTTTCCCCCATCCAGATCCTCTCTCTTCTTTCTTTCTTTTTCTTCCCCCACCCGCACGCTCATCTTCCTCTTCTTTCTTCTTTCTCTCCTTCGATCGCCCAGCCAGCAACCCCTCTCCCCTGTTTCACGCAGCCCTTCCTCTTCTTTTCCATTTCTTTCTCTTCTCCCCTCCTCCCGTCGGCCCTGCTCGGAATTGCAACACCCGAACCCCCTCGTCTCTTCTCTTTCCTTCCTCTCTTCTCCCCGTCTTCTTTCTTCTTCAGTTTACACCTGGAACCCGTGAGGCTGATGGAGCCGAGTGAGGTTTTCTGCAGCGATTAGAGTCCGAAAATGCAGAAATTTCAAGGTGAAATTTCCTCTTCCTTCTTGTTTTGATTTCGTTTTATTCCTTTGAATTTCTGGAAAACCGAATGGGTCATTTTGGGGCTTGATCTAGGTTAAACCTTGGGGTTTTCATTTATGGGTGATTTTTTTTTGTATTCATATTTTAGGATTTATGCTAGACAAAAATGGAGTTGATTTTGGGTAAGAATCATGGTTGATAAATGAGATTAGTGATGGGTTTTGGTCTTGACCGAATGGAGCTTGTGGGTAATGAATTTGATTTGTGTTTTACTTGGCTTTGGGTTGGTAGAAATTCTGGATTTTCATTGCTAACAGATTGTGTCTAATGTTCTGAAATGAGTTGTTGGATTTTTATTAAGTTCTCATAATGTAGTTTTGATGAGAAACTGAATTTGGTTGTGGATTTGTGAATCTGGTTGTGGATTTCTGTTTTGGCAAGGTTAGGTTATTATTCGGACTTGTGTTAGGGTTAATGTTAACCAAGAATGGATTTTTGGGAGTATTTTAGTGGAATCCGAATTTGAGTGCTTGATTGTTATTGAGATTTTTATTAAGCTTTGTGGGGCTTCGGTTTTGAAAAGTTTGTAAGGGACTTTTGAGTTCATGTGTGATTGGGTTGATTACAAATTGGTGTAAAGCCTAATAGATATGGCTAAATGATTTTTGTGGAGTTGGTGATGTGAAGGAGATGTCTTTAATGTTGGATTGTGGATTTTCTATTAGGTGAATAGCTAGATGTAGATTAGTTGTTGGTTGTTGTTCACAAATCAAGTGGTTAAATAACAGTTGACCCTTGAATTGTTTTATTGGATTCATTGATATCTAGAGATTGAGAGCTTTGTTTAGAGATTGGAATGTAATAGTTAATTGTTTGTTGATGATTATAGTTAGTCCTTGAGTTGATTGGTTATGGGTTAAGGATTTGATGGTGATCTTATGAGATTATTGGTTGAGGATATTGTTGACCATATTGATGGATATGTATTTTAATGTTAAGAATTTATGTTATTTGGGAAGTGTTATTGCTTATGGTTGATTAATTGGTATATTGGTGTTGATTTAGTGACTAGCGACCTCTATGGCCAAGTGACGAACGGGTTGAATTGTGTTGATTGCTTGAAGATTGATGTTCATGGAAAAATTGATGAATACGGATTAGGCTTGTTATATGGAAGGGAATGGTATGGAATTGAGTACCGAATGGTACTCTAATTAAGGAAATTGGTTAGGATGGTTGTTGGAATTGTTGGAGGATAATCTTGGTAGCATATGGCTAATGAGTTTAGATAAATTAAAAGAAGAATCAAAGAGAAGGAAGGGAAACAAATGGTGAAGTAAAATGGGTGATAGATGATGAGGTAACATTATTAGACTTGTGGTGGACTAAAAGCAAATTGAACCCATGTATAGTGTTTAGCTTTTAGGCCTATGTATATGCCTCAAGTTTTTGTATGTGTAAATATTAATAACCTAAACTAATAGGTGTTACTAAATTGGAATGCTATAAGATTAAAGTCCTAAATCTAAACTACCTAAATAGTTCGTAATTAATAATAATGTTAAAGAACTATAAATTACTCAAATAACCCGAAGCTTATAAATATAAGTTAAAAGACTTATAGAACATATAGGTGTAATATAAATTCATTATGGGACAACCTAATAACTAATTCACCTAACCATATCCACATTGTACTTATGTGTACTAATGGATTAGGATTAAGTGTAGTATGTATATACGTATACATATAAATGTATATGGCTTAAGTAAATATATATTGTTAACTTAGTAAACAAATGATGAGCTATAAAAACGGTTAACATAGGTCATGGGACGTGGGAGCACGCGGGTAGTCTATGTGTCAGGGTGTAGAGTTCCATAGCGTAGTCTAATGTTATAAGTATTTGCAGGATCGTGTCATCATTGGAGACTTCAATGGGTCCTTCAATGTAGAGTTGGAGTCGTGAGTCCAATGCAGCCAGGTGATATTTTACTCACTGAGAAACTGTTATTTTTATATATTATAGAATTGCAAAAGATATATGTTGTTTTATAAATTCGAACCAACTGTATGTTGATTATCTGTTTTGGTTGTTTCGAGTAGTTTCAACTATGTTCAAATAATATCAATGATGTCATGAAATGATGAATGGATGAAATGTGTAGAATTATTTTTAAAGTGTTTGAATGTGAGCTGCGGTTGGGATTTAAATTATGCATAGTAGAATGATAAAGTTTCATGTTAATTGGTTTATTGTATTTGAAGAAAGCATGATTTGTAAAGAATAGGGAATAGAGTTTGAATTGTAAAGCATAAAGCATGAGCATGAGCATGAGCATAAGAATGAAAGGAATGAAAGGACAAAGTACAAAGAATGAAAGGAATGAAAGGACAAAGTACAAGGAATGAAAGGATTGACATAAGGAATGGAAGGACAATCATGAGCATGCATATCATTGTTAAATTGTATAATGTTTTCATGATATAGAATATTGTAGTTTTTGTACTAGACGTATTAGTATGCCTAAGAGTTTTAATGGCAAAAGAGCTTATGTATACTGCTATCGTCTAGTTGCATAATTTTATAACATTAAGCTTGGACGAACAAGAATATTGTCATGGTTCGGTATGAGTAATACAGCGTCCTAGGAGTAGGTAGATGAATTGTCGTGGCACGTCAGTAAGAAGTGCTTGGATACTCGAGTTTTACTCTAGTAACCGCATGGACAACTACGTGCTCGACATGAAGTTGTAATGCCCTAGGATTCCGTGTTAACCATGTTCGGAAAATGATAGTAAGCTTGTACTAATGAGCGAGATGGCATGTTTTAAGCTTAGTGTGCTTGGTTTTGATGTTATTGGTTGAGATATCGGTGTGGCTTGGGAGTAGGTAGATGGATTGTCGTTGTACATCAGTAAGAAGTGCTTGGATATCAGAGTCTTACTCTAATAACCGCATGGACAACTATGTGCTTTGACATGAAGTTGTAATGCCCTGAGGCACAGTGTTATCACAGTTAATAACGTTAGACTTATGTGCATTTGAGCTACCAACATAAAAGTATTATTGTAGGTGGGTTTATACGTGGTTGTTTCCATGCCAATGGAACTCCTACGTATGGGTCCAACTACATAGTATGTTTTAAATATTTTCTGATAGTCGGTATTTGCTATATCAGCTATGGGGGTTTTTCAAACAAAATGTTATAAAGTGGTAGCTGTTATAGTGTACGCGAGACTAAAAAGAAAAGTTGGTTCTTTGCGAAAACTCAGTTAGTTTAATATCACTGAGGTGGTGAACTCATAATTTCACCTATACGGATGTGGCAAACCCCCACAACCGTATAGATGATGTCCTTTTGGCTGCAGGTACTCGGGTCGTAGTTGATGGGGGTCGTAGACGTGCATTTGGGATATTATGACCGAAGCTTGCCGCGATGGTCGTAATTGCGGGACCATGGGCGTCCTCAGTTTTATAGGTTTTGTTGTGGCTTGTGACGCATGTGTCACTCGTTATTGTATAAAGCCATTCTGTTATGTATTTATATTGTGGAAAGACTTAAACACATAGATATTAAATGGCTCTTGTTGTTATTAATTTATGATAGATGTTTAAGATTTGATTTCCGCTATTGAGTTTATGTTTTCCGCTGCATAGTAGTTAGATGTTGTACTCTGATTTACCAGGTATGTATTATGGGATATGTACCATATGTTGGCTTTCCGACACATCGTCGTGCCACTGTGAGGATCCATTAGTATTTTAAGACATTAATATTTATGGAATGTTTTGTATAAAAAAAAAAAAAAAAATGGGTCGTCACACGAGTCATTATCTATATCCGCAGAACCTGCAACCAAAGAAACAATGTCTGCACGGTTACGAGGGTTGCCGCATCCGCACAGGTGGAATTATGAGTCCACTGCCTTTGAATAAATAATTACACTAAGACCTCAGAAGTATACTATTCATTGAGTTTTCGCAAAGAACCAACTTTTCATTTCTAGTCATGCGTACACTATAACAGCCACCAATTTTATAAGCTTTTGTTTGAAAACCCCCATAGCTGATATAGCAAACACTGACTAATAGAAAACATTTAAAGCATACTACGCAGCTGAGCTTATACGTAGAAGTTCCATTGTTGGAAACAACTACATACATCATCACCTACTATAATACTTTTGATGCAGTGAGACTTAGAAAACAATAGCATTTAAATCATGCAATCATCCGATAGAAATATACATAAGCTCTTTTTCATTGAAACTCTTATGCATACCAATACGTCTAACAAAACTACTCATAACATAAAAACATCACTTATAAAAACAATGCTATACATGCTTATGCTCATTGTTTTATGCTGTGGGAATCGAACCCAAGTATAGTGCTTCAAGGGAATCTAACACAAGTAAGCACTAGTACCTCAAGGGAATCTAACCCAAATAGGCACCTCATGGGAATCTAACTCATGGTCGAGGACTTCAAGGGAATCTAACCCAAGTAAGTACCTCGTGAGTACTTCAAGGGAATCGAATCCAAGTAAGTACTAGTACCTCAAGGGAATCTAACCCAAGTAGGCACCTCATGAGAATCTAACCCATGGTTGAGGATCTCAAGGGAATCTAACCCAAGTAAATACCTCGTGAATACCTCAAGGGAATCTAACCTAAGTAGGCACCTCATGGGAATCTAACCCATGTATAATTTCTCGTGGGCTATGAACCTCACTTCGATGCACGTTTAGCGCTCATATGCTTATGCTTCATGCCTTAAATCAATACATTTCATTTCATGAATCATGCTTATAACACATGCTTTCTTTATAAAATATAAACATTTCAATATGTCATTTCTTAAACAATTTGCATAACTTCAATCTCTCTAAAATCATATTCATGTTCCATTGAAATCACAGTTTTCAAAACTCCCAACTATAACATACAGTGACTTCATTCATTTAAACTCCACATATCATATTCATATTTCAAAATATCATCATAATTTCAATATACTCAAAAGTACTCAAATCATCCAAAACAGTTCATAATCAACATACAGTTGGTTCAAGTTTGTAAAACAATATATATTTTGCAATTCATCATATATGAAAATAATACTTCTCAGTGAGTAAAATGCTCACCTTGGCTGCTCGGATATTAAGCACTAGGTCTCCTAGACACCACCTTGCAATGTATCACTGTGGAATAACACATTGCACTATTTAGCACTTTAAATAATTAACACCCTAATTAGCACTTGAATCGCTCAAGGCTGAACCGTTGGAAAACCTAAAATATTTTTAAGGGTTCCAAACGTCTACTCATAAATCCTATACACTAACTAAAACTCAAACAATACTAACCCGAAGTATTTACTAAGTTTTAGATAATAAAATCATTATTTAACTATTTACTCATATTATTACTTACTAACCCGCAATTAATTTCACTAATCCATAAATTATTTTCACTAACACTTTTATAATAATATTAACCCTAAAATTATTTTCACTAATCTCTTTACAATAATTACTAACTTATTAACTTAATTCATTAACACATTTAAAATAACATTAACCCATAAGAAAGTCTAAAGGTTAACCTTGCAAATAGTATTTAAACTAAATACTCATAATTATTTATTTTTACTAACCCATAACATAATATTGCTATTTAAACACTAATAACACTAACCCATAAGGTTTACTTAGGATTAGACACAAAAAATCACAATTAAAATACATAACCCAAAAGTTAGGGTTTAAGAAAACTCACCAAAATTCACCAAACCAAAACCCATGGTTTTGGTAGTCTCAAGCAAGTTCCAAGTAACCTATTACCTAAAGAAAACACTAGATTAAACTAACATTTCAATATTTTAACCCAAAATTACGAAATCTTGAATTTAGTGTTTTACCTCAAAACAATCGGTGAAAACGTAGATCGGGTCTCATAGATCACGTTTCCGAAATCAGATTTGAGTTTGGACAGTTGGATATTTGTAGATCAACACTTTTGTGTGAAAAACTAAAAGAGAAAATGAGAAACAATGAAGGAGATCCGGACCGCACGTGAAAAATGGAGTCCCTGCCCTTTTATTAAAAACTGACGCTATCCACGTTTAATTAAAAAGGACATTCGGCCTTCTTGTTTTTAATGGCCACTTGGCCATTTTCTGTCTTCACTTTCTTTCTTTTTTTTGAATGTGGGGCGCAGACCTGCGCCCCACGTTCCTTTTGTTATATATATATATATTTATTTATTTATTTACTTCCTTTTTATTTTCTTATATATATATAATTATTTTTTATTTCCTTTTTTATTTTCTATTTCTTTCTTTTTATTTTCTTATTTTCTATTTCTTTTGTTTTCTATTTTCTTTGGACTTGAAAGTATCACTTGTATTTTCTTTTCATGGCTACCATTTATAAGCCATAAAATAAAAATACTTTGTTTTATTTTACTACACTAAATAGAATTATTTTTATTTAAACCTGATATAGTCTTTTAAAAATATTCGCTTGCATTTTAAATACACTTAATTAAGTTTAATCAATTATTTACTGAAATTTATATTTTAATTATTAAATAATTTCCCAGACATTACACAATGTGTTTAGTTCGGGTATGATAAATTGGATTAGACGCCAAAGCCAATGCACCTAAATTATCACACTAGAGAGTGGGAGTGTAATGGAGAAAAAGATGAAGTTCATGAAATAGCATTTGAAGCCAAAACAATTCTACTATGGTGAAAGCTAAGGACTGATATTCAGCCTTTATGCTGAATTTGGATACCAGAGGTTGTTTCTTGGCACTCCAGCTAATAAAGCAGGGTCCAAGAAAGAGAGCATAATCTATTGTGGATCTTCTGTCATCGAGATTACCTACCTAATATGAGTCACTGTAGGCATTTAAGTGGAGAAAACCTTTACCAAAGTGCAAACCATGATTAATGTTACCTTTGAGATAACGAAGTACTTATTTGGTAGCTGTCCAATGTGTGGTGGTTGGTGAGTGCAAGAACTGACATAGCTGATTTACTGCAAAGGAGATGTCAGGTCTAGTCAAGGTGCAATGTTGTAGAGCTCACACAAGGCATCGATATTCTGATGCATTCTTAAGATGATCACCATCATATTGAAAGAGTTGAGAGCCAGCTAGAATGGGTGTTTTGGCAGGTTTAGCCCCTATCATTTTGGCTCGATCAAGTATGTCTGAGATATACTTGGTTTGAGATAAATGGAGTCCACTAGACATAGGCTGCACATGTATGCCTAAGAAGTAATGGAGAGAGCCAAGATTCTTTACTACAAAATATTGCTTTAAACAGTCAATGATATGAGCAATAGCAGATAAAGAATTGCTTGTGACTATAATATCATCTACATAAATCAAAAAAAAAAGAGATGAACATTTGATTTACAAAGAAGGAAAAAAGAGTAATCAACTTTGGACTCGGTGAATCCAAGACTTAGGAGAGTGGTAGCAAGTTTATTGAACCAAGCCCTAGGTGCCTGTTTGAGCCCATAGATAGATTTCTGAAGCTTGCACACATGATCAGGAAATCTACTGTCAACAAAACCTGGTGGTTGTTCCATAAAGACCTCTTCTTCCAATGTTCCATGAAAAAAAAGCATTAGAGACATCCAACTGTCGTGTAGACCATTGAAAATGAACAACAATAGCTAGTATGGCTCTTATGGTAGCGGACTTGACTACATTGCTGAAGGTGTTAGTGTAGTCAATCCAATCCTGTTGTTCGAATCCCTTAGCCACTAAACGTGCTTTGAATCTGTCAAGAGTACTATCAGCCTTCTGTTTCACTTTAAAACCCCGTTTATTAGTGATGACATTTTTGTGAATGAGCCGTGGGCAAAGTTTCAAGGTATGGTTGGCTTGGAGAGTAGTGAACTTTTCACTCATGGCTTGCTGCCAGTGAGGAGAGCGGACTGCCTGGGAAAAACCGTCACGCCTCCGTTTTGGGATATAAGGGGAAACACGAACTTGAGTGCTAAAAACAAACATTTTAAATAAAAGCGTGCATTTACAACATATAAATTTAAATCTCCTACTTTATTATACCTTTCTATTAATAATTCTTTACAAAACCTTGAATTCTCCAAGAGAAACATACTATACAAAATAAAGATTTGGTCGGTCCGCAATGATCTATTGCTCTTTGCGAGATCTACGCCAATACCAAGAAATGTCGTCATCTTATTGGGTCATCTGGAAAGGGTTGAGGGAAAAAGGGGTGAGTTCGACAACTCAGTAAGGAAAATACAACATCAGGGGAATAAAACATGTTATAAACCTTTATGCCATAATATTTAGTTATGCATAATGACAGATTTATTCTACTCACTGATAAGAATTAATTTGATATATAGTGAATTTCATAATGTATATTGTTTTACAACCTAAACCAAGTGTATGATTGATTTTAATTTATTTTGGATGATTTGAGTATTTTTGGACATATTGAAACTATGATGATGTCTAGAAGTATGAATAAGATATGTGATCTTTAAGTGATTATAAGTTGGAGATTATAGTTATGCAAATTGTTTAAGAAATGACATACTAGACTGTTTATGATTTATAAGAAAGCATGTGTTAAAGCATGACTCGTGATATGAAATGTATTGTTTTAAGGCAGGAGGCATAATCATATGAACAATTAACAGAATTTATGAACAAGTGAATAAGGAATATGAATAATGGCATATAAAATTATTAATGATCCAATAAATTCTTTTTATCTGTTTTCTTTTTAATTCTTTCTCTGTGGTTTATCCCTTTATAGACTCTACACCGCCAGTTCCCGTGAGCGGCGCACGTTGGCTTTGTCCAAAGGACCTATAGACTCAGCCTGTCGTCACAGAGAAGAGTCGCCGGGTTGGGGATCTTCCCTAGGTGAAGGCCAACCCCGGCAGGTAGCACACACCGTATTTTGGTATGCTTGCCATGCTACCCTATATGGTACCGATTTTAACTGTAGTAGTGTCTCAGGGTTAAACAATTACTGCACATGAACGTTTTCTGTAATACTGTAGGCTCTGCTATAACTGTATACTTTATTTTAAAACTGTATGAGCCACGTTCATAACTGTAGTCATGTGCAGAATTTAAACTTTAGATCCTCTTTTCTTTCAACACTGTATTCTTGAATAAAATCATATACTTCGGAATGCTCTATAATCTTAACTTTCAAATGCTCTTTTTCATGACTATAAATATGCATAATTCATAATTTTGTCTTAATTATAACTGTAATTATGCATAAATCATAACTTTAAAATATGCTCTTAATCATATCTGTGATTTATACACAAAATTCTTGAACAATAACATATGAGTAATAAAGCTTGGCATTAAAAATCACATAAGCAACAGCTTTGTAAAATTCCCCAACACTTTTTCAAAATATTTGTAATAAAATCTTGTTGGGGGTTTTTCGGTGTTGTATCCCCTTACCTGGATTATCCATTAGCATCGTGATTGAGCTTTTACCCCAAGGATTTTCATAGCAAATTCACCGGAAAACGCCACTGATTCCGCCGGAAAACGCACAGGAAGAACCGGGTCTTCCTCTCAGGTCTTCGGGTCACGGGGTCGGGTTCTGGGTCACTGGGCTTTGGGTCTTCGGGGTTAGGTCAGAAAACACCTTGACCAGCCGGAAATCGGCTTCTGGCTCGCCGGGAGTCCACCACCGAAGGATCAGGTTGTGGGTTGCACTCCTGGATTTGGCGGGTTGTGGGTCGCATGGACATCACGGCTTCACGATCGGAGCTCCTCCATCGTCAGATTTCAGTCCCAGCCGCGCCGCCGATCATGGAGGATCGGAGCTCCCTGGGTTCGGCTCCCTCTCTCCCGATCTCTCGGTCTCTCTGCTCTCTCTCTGTCTCCCGAGTCTCTCTCTCTCTATCCCTCAAGTCTCTCCCTCAATCTCTGGCTCTCACTCCCTCAATCTCACTGTGTTTGTGCGAGAGGAAAGAAAGAAGAAGAACGAAGGAGAAGAACAAAAAAATAAGAAGCTGGAAGAAGACCAAGAAAAGAGAGAGAGAAGAAGAAAATTATAAAAGAAGAAACCAGCTTGCCATGCAAGTTGCTTCTTTCTTCTTCTTCTTCTTTTTTTTTTTTTTTTTTTTTTTTCTACTTATTGAATAAGTTAACCAAACTTACTATATAAGTTATTATTATTATTAAGGCTAATAAAAAAATTTTGGGATATTACAAAAACGGGTAGGAGTAGAAGGCAAGTCGAATTAGGGAACATGAGAGTGAAGTTCCATCAAGGAGTGTTTGGTGAAAAAATAAAGTTTGTAGTTGGGAAAAGTCTTAGGCCTTCTAGTACCATCCTGTAATCTAGTGGTCATAGGATGATGAGAGATAACAGGTTCAGATTCAGAGAGTGGTGCAATAGGAGATAAATCTGGTTGAGATTTTGTACCATCTGCAAATGAACCAAATTCTGCAGTAGGAGGCTCTAAACTGGACATACTCGGTTCTACATTAGAAGGGGGTTGCTCAGAGGTTAAAGTGGATGCATGAGGATTGTTAGGTACTGAACTGTGAGGGCTGGAAACCTGATCAGATTATGGTTCAGTGAAAACAAGAGGTTCAATCAGGATAGGCTGGTCATGGTGAACAAAGGGAAAATGTATTGGTGCAGTGAATGGAGAATCAACCGAACTGACAGTAGCTAAATGAGAAGGATTTACCTGAGTGAAGGTAGAATCAATTGCAGTAACCCCGACCATGGAGGGTATCCAATCTTGAGCTGGAAATGTGTTTTCATCAAAAACAACATACTTGCTGATGATGGTTTTCTTGGAGATAGGATCATAGCACCTGTAACCTCTGTAATTTGTGCAATAACCTAAGAAAATGCACTTCTTGGATCGATACATCAATTTGTGATTGTTGTATGGTCGAAGAAGAGGGTAGCAAGCACAACCAAAAACCTTAAAGAGTGAGTAATCTGGATTTTTCTGGAGGAGTTTGATATAGGGAGACTGATTTTTCAATGTGGGAAGCCTATTGATTAGATAAAACGCAATGTTGAAAGCATTAACCCAATAAGGAAGAGGAAGTTTAGATTGAGCTAATAGAGTTAATCCAGTCTCCACTATTTGCCTATGTTTCCTTTCAGCAAGCCCAATTTGTTGAGCTGTATAGGGACAAGAAATTCTATGGATGATCCCATTTGAATTCAGAAATTGTTTGAATTGGTTAGAGGTGAATTCACCTCCTCCATCAAATTGAAAAGCCTTTATTTTCTTGGATAGGAGATTCTCCACTAAGCATTTAAATTTGACAAAGCATTCAAATGTGTTTGATTTCTTATGTAGTGCACAATCTACATCCTCTATCTCAAGACAAGGCTTGGGAATTGTTTTGCAAAAAGGCATTCCAGGCCGAGTTTCAGAGGTGTTGTCCGAGAGAGTTGGTGAGAATGTTGATGGACATTGTCAAAAAATATGAAGGCCTACCACTTGTAATTGTTGCCATTGGTGGTCTTCTGTCAACAAGGGAGAAGGTGCTGTTAGAATGGCAAAAGTTGCACGATAGCCTTAGTTCCGAGCTAGAATGTAATCCCCCCCCCCTTACAAGTATCACTAACATTCTCTCTCTCAGTTATCATGATCTTCCATGGTACCTAAAGTCATGCTATTTGTACTTCTGCATTTTTCCAGAGGACTACTCAATTAGTTGTTCAAGATTACTTTGGCTATGGGTAGCCGATAGCTTTATAAAAGAAAAGAAAGGAAAAACATTGGAAGACGTAGCGGAAGAGTACTTAATGGAGCTCATCCATAGAAACTTGGTTCAAGTTTCATTTGGGGAGCATGAATATGAGATATACATAATGTATAGAATCCATGATCTACTGCATGAAATCATCCTATCGAAGGCTGAAGAGTTGAATTTCTATCAAGTTTTGGAAGTAGGTGACATAACTTTTCATGGGAAAAGTCGATGCCTATCAATCCACGATGTTATAGAAAATGTTTTCGAGACAAGTGAGTACTCTCGGGTTCGTTATGTTTTTCTCTTCAACATTAAAGAAATGCCTAGGTATTTCATAGTTAAATTGTTCTAAAAGTTCAAGCTTTTGAAAGTGTTGGATTTCGAAGATGCTCCTATTGATTATCTTCCTCAAGAAGTGGGTAATTTATTCCACTTGAAGCACTTAAGTTTGAAGAGGACAAAAGTGAAGCTACTTCTAAAGTCGGTGGGTAGGCTACAAAACCTACAAACACTAAATGTCATGGAAACCGCAGTGCGTGAGTTACCAATTGAGATATTTAGGCTTTATAAGTTGAGACAGATTTTGGCTCATTCTCATGAAGGGGGTTGGATGTTTAAACAACTTGCAAGCGCTATCATTTATTGAGGCAAATCATCATGGCGTTGGTTTATTTGAAGAGCTTGGTAAGTTTAGTCAATTGAGGATGTTAGGCATTTCAAATATGATAGTAGAACTTGGGAGGGCTTTGTGTACCTCCATACAAAATATGGTCCACCTTAGAACTTTGATTGTACGCTCACTCAGTGAAGATGAGATTATAGACTTACAATCAATTCCATCACTACCTTAATTTCTAGAGGATATCTATCTAATGGGGCGATTGGAGAAGTTTCCCAACTAATTTCCAGAGCTTCAAAATTTGGTCTCACTAGTCTTATTTTTCTCATCATTTGAGGAAGATCCATTGCCGAGTGCCCAGGCTTTGCCTAATCTAATTACCCTTTCCCTCACTCATTCCTATAATGGGGAGCAACTGCATTTTGAGGAAGGCGGTTTTCAGAAACTCAAGAGGCTCACACTCAGAGAGATGAAAAAACTGAAGATGGTAGAAATAGAAAGAGGATCACTTCCTGGTCTTGAGCAACTAGAGATTGGGCCATGTCCAGAGATGATGGAGGTACCCTTTGGAATATAGCACTTGAAAAGCCTAAAGATTCTCGACTTCTATGAAATGCAAGGAGACTTTGTGCTACGTATGCAGCCAAATGGAAGCGAAGATTATTGGAAAGTCAAGAAAGTAACTACTATTTGTTTCGGTTATAATATTAAAGGAAAATGATATAAAAAATACAGGCTTGGTGACTCAGACTTGTTGGAGCTTCTGAAACGGTGAGTCTTGGAGTATCAAATTGCCATGGAGTTTCAGTGATGGACAAAGTATGTGCCTCTAAGCCACATAACTTCCATGAAAAATTTGTAGTTCGGTTATATGTAATGATAAAATTATTCACATTGTGGTTAACTAACCAAATTTTCATGGTTAACAAGACTAGAATTGGTCGGTGAGTCCCAACGTAGCAGTTGTAATTGGGCTTGTGCCAGCATGTCACGGGTGTGATTATAGAGTAATATTTTTGACATATTTCCCCATAAATTGGAAATATTCAAGACTTCCGAACTCACCCATCCATTATCCAATTAAATTTTTATATTAGAAACGGGACTAAAACATTAAAACTACACTGAAATGTTTTGAAGATCGAAAGGCTTAAATACTTTGGCTAATTAGCATTCTGAGTGTGTAATGTTTAACCAATTAAGTTGAGGAGCTTGAAATTAATTCTAATGTGCAAGATTTTTCCTTCTTTCTCCAGCCGGGATCATAATTTTTTTTTGCAATTTTGTGCCAAAATCCAGAAGCATCAGTGATATATTAAATGCTAATAAGAAGTAATGGGAGAACTCCATAAATCATAATGTATTATTTCTAGTGGTTCAGCAGTAACAATATTGGACTCTGAAAAAGGAAGACTTTTGGACTTGGCTATCTGACAAGATTCATGTAATGACTCATGTGAAGTAGGTCCAAGAACAGGAAGTTGTGCAAACTGCTTGAGTTTATTGACGATAGGAGGTGCAGGATGACCTAAACGATGATGCCAGATTTTAGAGATAGCAGTGACTCCAATGAAGGCAGCAAAATTTTTGGTTTTAATAAATTTCTTGGAGAGGAAGATTGGATATAATCCATCCCTACTTGGCCCTTGCAAAAGAATCTGCTCCATGAGGTTGTCCTTCATAAAAAAATGAGAGTTAGTCAGTATGAACCAACATTTGTTATCTACACAAAATTTATGTATAAATAGCAGATTAGCTGTTGCACTAGGGCAATGCAAGATATGATTCAGTTTGAAAGGATATTTGGAATTTTAGAGAACAGAGGAGCCTATGTTTGAGATGGGTAAAACTGTATCATTGCCTATGGCAACCTCCTCATCACCTTTAAAAGGTTCTTCTAGTTTCAGATTATCCAACGCAGCCGTGACATGATTACTTGCCCCACTATCAGCAAACCAAGGATTTTCATCATTTTGTTCAGCAATAGAAGGATGTGTTCTAACTGTCATGGCAGCCAACTGAGAAGGTGAATGTCTTCCTTGATAGGCGAAGTTCATTCTGTGAAACTAGTCTAACGCTTGATGTCCAGATTTGCCTCAAATTTGACAAGGAGCTCTACCATTATGATTCGAGTTATTAGATTCACCACAGAAGGAGTTTTTGGAAAAATGATTACCAGTTATGCACTTCTGATTAGTCTGGTAGTTGTTCCTTTGGTATTCTCCTGATTTGCCTTTTTGATAGTTGAAGTTGGAGGATTTTGGCTTCTGAGTGTAGAGAGCAAAGTTGCCCGATTCAATGGAAGAGTGCTGCTGCTGTTGATGATTCCTAAGGAGGATCTCATGATTGAGTAATTTTGCTTGAAAGTCTTCGAAGTGAAAGATTTAGGAGAAGAACTGGTTTGGTTAACTTACCAAAACCAGTGTAGTGTCTTGTATTTATAAAGTCATTTACAGGAGTAAGGAGTGATTGTACTAGGTTTACAGAAACAGAAAAATCAAAGAATGCAGAAAAGGGAAACGCTACGACTAGAGTGTGTGCTGTGTTAATGAGGAGAAAGTGATCCGGGAAACATGGAGCTTTAGCTTGTAGCAGGAATCCAGGTGACTAGGCTGCTGCATGCTCCTGTTGTCAGCTGCTGTGAGAGAGCAAGTCAGGAAAGAGGAAAGAGGCTTGTGCTGAGTTTGAGGAGCAGATCCGGAAGACATAGAGCAGGAATCCAGGGGAAGGGAGGCTGCAGGCTGCTGGTCTGACAAGTAGCTGTTGCTGTAAGAAGGCTCTGATTTTCAAGCTAGTGTTGAGGTGCTGATTTTATCCTCTAACACCCCCTCACAAATTGATGGAAGTCCATCAGTTTGATTTTGATTCTCATCATCATCATTTTTTTTTTTTTTTTTTTTTTTTTTTTTTTTTTTTTTGTGAAATGGCTTGGGTCTTTAAACTGTACCTCAAAAGCCAAACATAAGGACAACTATGGACTAAGAAAAGAGCCACTAAAGGGCTAGAAAGAAAAGCTTGAGCATTTTAATTGTACCACAAGACTAAGATTGGGCCAACTATGGGCCAAAAAAAAAAAAAAGAGCCAAATGGCTTAAAAAGGGACTTGGGTTTTTCAACATTACCTCAAGCAAGAAATTTGGGGGTCAACTATAGGCCAAAAAGTTGAATGAGCTTGGGCCTTTAAACATTTGCCACAAGCTAAAAATTAGGCCAACAATGGGCCAAAGAGAAGAGGGCCAACTGTGGCCAGAATGATACCTCATAATTTTGTTTTTTTTTTTTTTTTGATAAGCTTCTGGCATCTTCTGATGCTTCTGGACCAAAACAAAAACAAAGAAAAGTCTAGCATCTTCTATACACGGTAGACAGTACAAAGCAAAAGAAAAAGGTGTACACTGTGCAGGCAAGGCTGTGGTGCACCGACTGCTGACAGGAAACAGAGCAAAGGAAAGAAAACCGCAACTTTGACTAAGGCAGTGGGAGATGTGGGATAGTGAGGAGGCTCACGTGTAGAAAAATTGGAGAGTGAGAAATGTTTCTAGGAGACGTGTGTGCTAGGAGGTGCTGGGAACGACTGGGAGACGTGAGGTGGGAAACGTGGCAGAGATCATGGATTCGTGGGGTATTTTTTTTTTTTTTTTTTTTTGTAGGCATCTTCTTCTAAGAAGAAAACTAAGATGGGAAAGTATTTGAGAGGTCAAATAAGAAGAGACCAGGCGTGTCTCCAGGAGATCATTCTGGAGGGAAGGCAAGACAAGGTGTTGGAAACAAGATGAAACAGAACAAAACAGGGAATCCAGAGAGACGGGTCTAAGATTAAGACTTTGCACACCAAAAGAGATGGGTTTATTTTTGGCTCTGGGGAGGAAGAGTGGCTGTGGTGAGCTTCTGGATTCTTTTAGGGTATGATTTGGGTGGAGAAACAGAGGTGAATCTAAGCACGAGGCAAGTGGAGGTGCAGAACCAGGTTATGGGTGAGGCGTGTTTGATGAAAGGGCTGAAAGAGAGCAAAGAGTTAGAAAAGCTCTTGTAGAGCTTCCTCAAGGCGCTGCCCGTGTGAGCTGTGTGAGCTATGCTCACACGGGCTGTGCTGCAGCCAAAGGAAGAAGAGAAACAAGATCGTAAGGCGTTAGCCAACAAGCTTTGATACCATGAAAGATTTAGGAGAAGAACTGGTTTGGTTAACTTACCAAAACCAGTGCAGTGTCTTGAATTTATAAAGTCATTTACAGGAGTAAGGAGTGATTGTACTAGGTTTACAGAAACAGAAAAATCAAAGAATGCAGAAAAGGGAAACGCTACGACTAGAGTGTGTGCTGTGTTAATGAGCAGAAAGTGATCCGGGAAACATGGAGCTTCAGCTTGTAGCAGGAATCCAGGTGACTAGGCTGCTGCATGCTCCTGTTGTCAGCTGCTGTGAGAGAGCAAGTCAGGAAAGAGGAAAGAGGCTTGTGCTGAGTTTGAGGAGCAGATCCGGAAGACATGGAGCAGGAATCCAGGGGAAGGGAGGCTGCAGGCTGCTGGTCTGACAAGTAGCTGTTGCTGTAAGAAGGCTCTCCTTTGCTGATTTTCAAGCTAGTGTTGAGGTGCTGATTTTA
Source organism: Alnus glutinosa (assembly GCF_958979055.1). Lineage (NCBI taxonomy): Eukaryota > Viridiplantae > Streptophyta > Magnoliopsida > Fagales > Betulaceae > Alnus > Alnus glutinosa. Next base: position 29,355,269 of record NC_084888.1, read on the forward strand.
TCCTCTAACACGAAGGATATGGTGGAATCACGAGATGCAAAATTGAATGAAGTGATAAAAGCTGTGTAGGAAGAATTAAGTCCTCCAAGTATGTAGGAGATGAGATCATCATCTTCTACAGGTTTTCTTGCTGCAGTGAGTAAATCAGACCAGGATTTAGCTTGGGCCAGAAATTCAGAACATGATTTAGATCCCTGATTAAGGGACTGCAACTATCGCTTCAGATATGCTATTCTGGATTACGATTGTGAGGCAAAACGAGTAGCTAAAGTGGTCTAGACTTGTCTGCAGTGGTCAATCCATAGACTGATGGCAACACTGTCGGATAAAGTGGAGTTAAATCAACTCAGAAGGCATTGGTCCTTCTTTTGCCAAAGACAGTAATCTGGATTTACCATTGTAGTGGGTTTACCAGTGTCATCGACCACATATTGGGGAGGGCATGGCTCACTGCCGTCAACAAGGCCCATAAGCTCGTGAGCTTTTAAGAGTGGCATGAAATGAGACACCCAATTCAGATAATTGGGGCCTTCGAGTTTGGTAGAGATATTTTGAGTAATGCTGGGCAAGGTAAAGTTGTTGGTGGTTGGTGTGGAGGAGGTAGCTAGAGGATGAACTTGCCATGGATACTGCCTTAGGATCGAAGGAGTTATCTTAAGGAGCTCTGATACTATAAAAGAAATTGAATACAGTAAGGATATTGATCAAAGGAATACCTTTTGCATTCGATGATAATTCTATTGCCTCAGTACATAAGGTCTAATGGTACGTACCTTACAAAATTTATGGGACATAATTAATGAGATTGGCAGTTACACATAATTCCTGTAACTCCTTTTACGTAGAGATCATTACACATGGCTGATATTATTGCTTGCTTGATGACTCCTTGATGAATCCTTGACTGTTACGTCTGTTACATATATCTTCAATTGCTACATCTGTGAAGGATAACAACATAGCTGTATCATGAGTTCTAACAATGCCGAGTCCAAGCAAATTAATTAAGCCTTTCAAACACACCAAACGGCCATGGGCCAGTGGTAGTGATGAGAATAAAAAATGGAAGTCAAGCTCCAAAGCACCTCTGATGCTAATGGAGCTTGCTAAATGAATTGAAAAATAAGACAAATAATATTTACCTACTTTCGTCAAATTTTATTTTTTTTTTTTTTTAAAAAAAATATATATATATTTTAGATCTTAGTTTTAAATTTTTTGTCAATTCAATATTTGACTTTACAAATATTTTAAATCTAAGCCCTCTAACAATTTTCTCCAATTTTTTTCAAATAAATAAGAAAAATGATATTAAAAAAAAATACTATTATATCATTCCAATTAAAAGGAAAAAAAAAAAAGAAGACTGGGTGGCTCGTGAGCCATTCCAGTCTTTTCTTTTCTTTTGGCTTTTTAATTTTTTAATTTTTAATTTTTAATTTTTAATTTTTTTAATGAGAATGACCTGATAGCATTTTTCATATCATTCTTTTTATTTATTTACTTAAGGGGTAATTGGTTAGATATATTAGATTTGAAATATTTTAGGAATATTTTTCCTGAAATATCACTACAAAACAAAAAAAAAAAAAAAAAAAACCTTCTTTTAGTGTCGCTTGAATAGTGTGGTTGATGGCCCAAAAACTGGCACTATTCGTTTTACATCATTTGAATAGTGTCATTTGCTAAATGGTGCTAAACATAGGGACGAGATTCCAGATCAGCATCGTTTATTGTTCAAACAGAGCTAATTAAAATTGCTTGACCTCGATTGACATTAAACCGTTAGTGTCGTTTACTTTTCAAATGACACTACTTTGTTAGTATCGTTTGAACTACTAAACAACGTTAATGTGAACAAAAAAAAATAAAAAAATTAGGATCCTCCTCCTCCTACATAGGAGCTTCTCCTCTCTCTCTCTCTCTCCCTCTCCCTCTCCCTCTCCCTCTCCTTCAAATTCGTTAAACTAAAATATATAGCTAAATTTTTCACCACAAAAATTAGTGTTATTTGGCACTAAAGTTGAATTTAGTGTTGCTTGAACTGTACATGACGCTAAAAATTTTGCATTTAGTGTCATTTATTGTTCAAACGACACTAAATTCAAATCTTTTCATTACCATTAATTTATACAGCAAACGACACTAATTTAGCACCGTTTGAACAGTAAAATATACTAAAAATTTAGCGTCGTTTTGTACAAGCGACACTAAATTAAACGACACATAATCACTTTTTTTTTTTTTTTTTTTTTTTTTTTTTTTTTTTGTAATGATATGATGTACGTAAAGAGCTAGCTAATTATGATGAAAGACAAATCTGCACAGTGTAGTAGTGTTTTGGTGGTTGTACATGGATTTTCAATGTAGAGGTCTTTATTCAGGGAATCGGGTAATTTATATATATATATATATATATATATATAGAACATCATGGAGGATTTATATCCACTTCTCATCCAATTCTGTTTCTTAGGAAAAATAAGATTAAATTTTAAACTTCATAAGTGAAAGCGAGCTAGGTTTATATATTTTAGCTTATGCACGTACGTTCATTATCACACTCATATATCAACAAGCTATTTGGTCACTCATGTTCAACTCCTATTAGATTCAGTAAGTTTGGGAAATGAATTAAGATGGAAAATGTTGGGGAAAAATATTGACCTTCTCGGGCGTATGGCCCAACCCGAGAAGTAGGCCCACTCTGATTCACCCGACCAGGCCCAAATATTAAAGGGGCATGATCCACCCGGGCCCGTTAAGGCCTCTTGGGCCCAAGCTGTCACAATTGGCCCGTATAGGCGACTCAAAAGCTAGTTGATATCCACATCTGCGCATATCTCAGCAATACCCGGAATCTAAGGGACACGATGCACGTCATGAAACTTGATGGTGCCTCCGAAGCAAGCGGAACCCGAGATATCCGTTCATCCGAGGCCACGTCTCCTCCAACCGCCTCGTGCACGAACTGAAAGGCTAATTGAACTGCTCCACCACCTCTATAAATACATGAACCTCTTCAGATGCTAAGGTACATGCTAATCAGTCTTTAAGCATTATTCTGTGCATTTATTCTCAGAACCATACACTTACTTAAGCATCGGAGCGGGGTTGTCGGAACCCCCCGACGCAGCTTTATTTTGCAGGATCATTTACATAGCTCATCTCAACTTATCCCTAATCGACACGTCACCAACCGGAAACTGTCTCAACAGTTTGGCGCCGTCTGTGGGATCGACTTATATCGTTTTCCTAAAAAAAAAAATCCTGTTATGGTGAATACTCGATCAGAAACCAACAGAGTGCCTCGGGATGACCTAAATGCCCGAGACGAAGGGAACTCCAACGATCCAGAGATCCCATTTTATACGGGACTCGAAGATCCCGTGGAGCACCTAGATAATTTCAGAGCCCACATGGATCTTCATCGAACACCTGAAATGGTGGCCTGCCGAGCATTCCCTCTGACCCTCTCGGGCAATGCCCGCGATTGGTTCAGAACCCTCCCGCCAAATTCCATTCGTCATTTCGAGGACCTCGGTAGGATGTTCCTGACGCAGTTTATGGCCGGAATGGTCAGAAGGAAGCCGTCCGGATCCCTGATGTCATTGCACCAGGGACCCGAGGAATCCCTCAGAGATTTCTTTATGAGGTTCAACCAGGCTAGACTTGAAGCCGAAGCAGCCACAGATGATTTCATCTACGGAGCCCTCTTTCAGGGAATCCGAAAAGATGGAGCACTAATGGCTGATATAGCCAGGAAGCCCCCTCAGAATTTAGATGGCTTCATGAGTAAAGCCGAAAAGTACATCAACCAGGAGGAGACACTCCGAGCCCTATTGGGACCCGAGCAAACTCGCCCATCTACTTCCGGGAATCCAAAAAAGAAGAACCCTCGAAAAGAAGACTGGAAGCGGGTTCCAGAAGAAGAGGCTAGGCCAAAGCGGGATCAGGAGTCCCTAAGGGGTCACAACTGGACACCCCTCAACGCACCCATTATGGATGTTCTCCTGGAGATAAGGCGAGACCCGACGTACCGAAAACCCAGACCGGTGCTCGCAAATCCGCATTCACAATACGCCGACCAGTATTGTGCGTTTCATGATACTACCGGTCATCGCACAAAAGCCTGCATATCCTTGAGACTTCTGATTGAACGCTTCATAGAAAACGGAAAACTTGTCTGTTTCCTCGCAGATCGGAGAATTCAGTAGAACCCGGAGCACGGCCATCGCCCCCATCAAAATCGGTTCCATCAGGATCAGAATAATCCTCGGGATGATCGAGGAAGAAATCACGAAAGGGGAAGGGAACCAGAACGCAGGCCAGACCCTCGGGCCGCACGAGAAAGAAGTAGGAGCCGAGCCAGACCAGAACGGCAGGAAAACCTTCCGGAAATACAGACGATTTCGGGGGGTTTCGGAGGAGGCGGAGAATCTAGCTCGGCGCGGAAGGCTTATGCAAGGCAGCTACGGGATTTCGAGGTATACTCGGTGCAGAAACCTCCAAAATCCCAAAAACGAGACGCACAAGTGATCGGGTTCTCGGATGATGATTATGCAGGGGTATCTCTCCCGCATACCGACGCTCTGGTACTGAGTCTGGCCATAGCCAACCACAAAATACACCGCATCCTGGTTGACACAGGCAGCTCGGCTGACATCTTTTACAGGTCAGCCTTCGAGCAAATGAAGATCGATCGAAGTAAGGTGATCCCGGCGAGACATTCGCTTGTGGGGTTCACAGGAGAGCAAGTACTCCCACTCGGATCCATCGAGCTTCCGGTCACAGCAGGGATGTACCCGAGGCAGAGGACGATAATGGTTCGGTTCTTGATAATCGACCGACCATCGGCTTACAACGCCATCCTTGGGAGAACAGCTCTCAATGAATTTAGGGCTGTGATCTCAACCCCTCAGCTGAGCATGAAATTCCCCACCGAAGAGGGAGTTGGTGTCGAAAAAGGAGACCAGAGGATGGCCCGAGAGTGTTATAATACAAGTTTGAAGAAGCTCCCGGAAGCCGCGAGGCTCGGAGAGAAGAAGAAGGACGAAGAAAAATAGCAATCACCGATAGGGGAGCCGGTCGAGGAATTGGAAGATTTCGAGCTCGGTGACTCGAAGAAGAAGGTCCGTGTAGGGGCGCAGCTCACCTCCGAAATAAAGGAAGCCCTGGTAGCATTCCTCAGGAAGAACAAAGACGTGTTTGCATGGAGCCACCAGGACATGCCGGGAATACCCCCATCCGTAATAGCCCATAAGCTAATGGTTGATCCAAGCCATCGACCGGTTAAACAACGAAGAAGGACTTTCCCACTGGAACGGAACCAGGCCATTGCCGAGGAAGTACACAAACTCCTGCGGGCCGGGTTTATCAGAGAAGTAAACTACCCAGAGTGGTTGGCCAACGTGGTTTTAGTCAAGAAAGCCACCGGGAAGTGGAGAATGTGCGTTGATTTCACCGATCTCAACAAAGCATGTCCCAAGGATAGTTTCCCATTACCTCGGATCGATCTGCTTGTAGACTCTACATCCGGTCATGAACTTTTAACATTCATGGACGCCTTCTCAGGGTACAACCAAATTCACATGGATGAAGCCGACCGGGAAAAAACGTCGTTCATTACCGATAGAGGTCTCTACTGCTACAAAATGATGCCGTTCGGTCTAAAGAACGCCGGGGCTACGTACCAGAGGCTCGTCAACAAAATGTTCCGAAATCAAATCGGACGAAACGTGGAAGTCTATGTTGACGACATGCTTGTGAAGAGCACACGAGCCGCTGACCATATAGCTGACCTGGGGGAAACTTTCGAGACTCTAAGGAGTCACAAAATGAAGCTCAACCCGGCCAAATGTGCTTTCGGCGTTTCCTCAGGAAAATTCTTGGGATTCATGGTTTCACAAAGAGGAATCGAGGCGAATCCCGAGAAGGTGAGTGCTGTCCTCAGCATGCAACCTTCCCGGACCACCAAGCAACTGCAACAGCTGACCGGGAGAATAGCAGCCCTTAACCGGTTCATCTCCCGGTCCACCGACAAATGTCTCCCATTCTTCAAGATTTTGAGAAAAGCCTTCGTGTGGAGCAGTGAGTGCGAGGAAGCCTTCAAGAAGTTAAAAGAGTACCTGACTAACCCGCCGCTATTGAGCAGCCCCGAGGAAGGAGAAATCTTGTATCTTTACCTTGCAGTATCACCCTCGACAGTCAGTTCAGCTTTGGTCCGAGAGGACTCAGGCATTCAAAAACCGGTTTATTTCACCAGCAAAGCACTCCATGGAGCCGAGGAGAGGTATCCTCGGATCGAAAAACTGGCCTTCGCCTTAATAATCTCGGCCCGAAGACTAAGGCCATATTTCCAGGCACATGCAATACGAGTGTTAACCTAGCATCCGCTGAAGAAGATATTGCAAAAACCGGATCTTTCCGGGAGGTTGGTAAATTGGTCGGTAGAGCTGGGGTAGTTTGACATAGAATTCCACCCTCGTACTTCTATCAAGGGTCAGGCGCTAGCCGATTTCCTACTAGAGTTTACCAATACTCCCGAAAGCGAAGAACTGCCCAAGAAGGAAACATGGGTGGCATATGTAGATGGTTCTTAGGCCAACCAGAAAAGTGGAGTCGGTGTCACGTTGGCAAGCCCGGATGGAGAAACTTTTCAATATGCGATCAAACTGGATTTCGTGACCACCAATAATGAAGCCGAGTACGAAGCACTTTTGTCCAGGCTTTCAATAGCTCGGGAGATGGGAGCAAGGAATGTAGAGATCAGAAGCGATTCTCAGGTGGTAGTCAGCCATGTGCAGGGATCGGCAGAGGCACAGGGCAAAAAGATGATTCAATACCTCGATAAGGTACGCAAATGCCAATCTAACTTTGACAAAACTGCCATAACCAAAGTTCCTCGGGAAGAGAACGCCCGAGCTGATGCTCTTTCCAAAATGGGCTCCGGTATCGGGCCGGTCGTCAAAACATCTACACGGGGGGTGGTGATACAGACCAAGCCGTCAATCCTACCAAAACTCGACATGATGGAAATTGAAGAAGAATCAGACGAGCCCGAGTGGGCGACTGACATCATCCAGTACCTCCGCAACGGTTCCTTACCCGAAGAAAAGATGCGAGCTCGGAAGGTAAAAATGCATTCAGCCAGGTACGTGCTTATCGGAGGTTCTCTTTATCGAAGAGGGTATACCGAGCCACTTCTGAAATGTCTTAAAAGTTCCGAGGCGGAATACATACTAAAGGAAATACACGAAGGGGTCTGCGGGAACCATTCAGGCTCCCGGATATTGGCGCACAAGGCAATGAGAGCCGGATACTACTGGCCAACAATGAATAAGGATTCAGTCAAACTTGTACGAAAGTGTGACAAATGTCAAAGGTTTGCCCGGGTAATGAAGCAACCCCATGAAAAACTAAGCCCTATCACTTCGCCGTGGCCCTTCGCGAAATGGGGGGTCGATATAGTCGGGCCTATGCCACTGGGAAAAGGTGGGCGGAAATTCCTTCTTGTCGCGGTAGACTACTTTACCAAGTGGGCCGAAGCCGAGGCACTCGCCACTATCACTACCGCCAACGTAGTAAAATTCCTCTGGACTTCAATCATATGTCGATTTGGTATCCCACACGCTTTTGTTACCGACAACGGAAAACAGTTCGACTGTGAACCGTTTCGAAAATGGTGTGCCGAACTCCGTATCAGAAATTATTACTCAACCCCAATATATCCACCAGCGAATGGACAAGTGGAAGCTACAAACAAGACTCTTCTCAGAACACTAAAGAAGAAGCTCGGCAGAAAGAAAGGAGCCTAGGCCGAATATGTACCCGAGGTGCTTTGGGCCTACCGCACCACAACACGCACTCCCACCAGGGCTACTCCTTTCTCTTTAACTTACGGTTCAGAGGCAATTATCCCTGCCGAAGTCGGATCACCCAGCTTCCAGGTATCACACTACAATCCGGGACTCAACGACGAAGGAATCAAGCTTAATCTGGATTTGCTACAAGAAAGAAGAGATGAAGCGCAGGTAACATGGGCTGCGTACCAAAACCGAGCTGCCCGTTACTTCAACAAAAAAGTAAGCCCACGAAAGTTCCAACCCAGAGATTGGGTTCTGAGAAAAGTAAGCCCGATCACCAAAGATCCCATCGAGGGAAAGCTCGGAGCAAAATGGGAAGGCCCATACAGAGTTATACGATGCCACGACAAAGGGGCATACCATTTGATTGATGCTACCGGCAAAGAATTACCGAGAGCCTGGAACGCCGAGCATTTGAAGAAGTATTTTATGTGAATGGCTTGTACTATGTTTACTGTTGTTACCGAGTTGGCACCGTCAATGTATGTTTATTCTCAGTTCAATTCAAAGCATGGAATCTTAGTTCAAATCAAACCAGACCAGATCAAATCAAAGCGTCGCTCCCTCGGTTCGAAATACAACCGACCCGGAGCACGCACCGGTCATATCCTCAAAATTGACCTGGACAAATCACCAAATTTGTCCGTAGTCATTAAGGAATGACTCGGTTCAAATCAAACCAGATCAAACCAGACCAGATCAAATCAAAGCGTCGCTCCCTCAGTTCGAAATACAACCAACTCGGAGCACGCACCGGTCATATCCTCAAAATTGACCCGGACAAATCACCAAATTTGTCCGAGGTCATTAAGGAATGTCTCGGTTCAAATCAAACCAGCTCAAACCAAATCAACTGTGTTGTGTTCCTCGGTTTGAGACACAACCTACCCGGAACACAACCACCGATCATACCCATCGATTATGACTTGGACAAATTCAAAAAATTCTCCAAGTCATTGGGGGGTGACCCGGGATCAATCTAGATCAAATCAAATTAACTGTGCTGTGTTCCTCGGTTTGAAACACAAACGCCTCGGAGCACAACCACCGACGATAACCCTCGATTATGACGTGGATAAAATCAATATTTGTCTAAGTCATTAGGGGGTAACTCGGGTCCACTCGGTTCAAATCAAAATAACTTTTTTAAATACAAAATGATAACTATTTATATGCCAACCTCTTGTCCCCGGCGGCAAAAATTTAAAGTTCCAGTTCAAAATACAATCAAAAAACAAAATATCTTTTATACATTTGGACTGCCGGGCGAGTCGACTTCATCACAAGCTTCAACTTCCACGACATCTTCATTTCCGGGAGTGCAGTCCGAGACAGAAGGCCCGGATGTCAAATCATCACGGTATGGGTTTGGAGCATCCTCGGTCCAATCTGTCACGTCCGAAAAGAACTCCACGCCCAAGGTTTGAAGTTCATTAGTAGCATTCTCTGGCATCTCAATGAGGTCGGGAGTTACAGTCTCCGGATTGACTTCGAAAATTTCCGGATGAAGGAGCATAGTTCTCAAGCTCTCAAAACCCCAGTTTGACCCCCGACCCCAACTAAGGCCTCGGAGCCAAGGAACCAAATCGAGCTGCTTCTTCAAGCGCTTAGACTTGGACTTGTAATGGTGAATCTTCTTCCGGAGCTTCTTGCACTGAGCACGAGCTTCCTTTTGCTTCTCCGCAAAGGCTATCTTCTCGGATGCCAGCAAGTCCCTCTCTGTCTCCAGTTCGGCCACCTGGGCAGTCAGAGCGGCCTTGTGTTCGTTAGCCTCGGTAAGGTTAGTTAGCACCCGGTCGAGGGTCTTCTCATTTTCAGCGGCCTGGACACGAGCCTCCTCTGTGTGCTTCCGGGCTAGAACCAGATCTTTGTCCCGAGCCTCAATTGTTCTATCTCGAAGTTGAATGTCGTTTTTTAAGGTCTCGATTCGGGACTCCAAATCTTCTGTCTTAGACACGTCGAATTCCAGCTCTTGAATCCGGGACTGCATCTCGGTAACCTGGGTCGCCAAAGAGGGTTGATTCGCGGAAGCTTCCCGGTGGATCCGCCACAGGGCAATTGTCCTTATTATACTCTAAAAAAAAAAAAAAAAAGATGAGTAAGAAATAGAAGATAATGGGTTTGAGAAGTTAGGCGGGAAACTTACCTGAAGTTGCGTGTAAAGTACAGCCCCTGCGAGTTCTTCCTGGGACCCAATCCCTAGCACCGACAAAGACTCCTCCGGGAGTACCTCCTTCAAAGCCTCCAAGGGACAGGCCATTAAGTCTTCCCTTAAGGAGTCTATCAACGTTCCTGGTTGAGAAACGCTGGTTTCCCCAAGTCTGTTCGTCCCGGGCGAAACAACCGCTTCGGTCGGATTTGATCCTTCTTGAATCGGCTTTAATAAATTAGTTGTCTCGGTTTCTATATGATCCGGGGTCCTCAAGGCACATCCAGGACTTGGCGAAGCTTCTGGCTCCACTAGCAATCGGTCCTCTAATATCAAACCCGAACCAGTCTCCGAATGAGCCTCGGTCTCGACAGCAGGTGAACGGTCAACAGGCTCCTCAGTAAATGGCACGGCTGGAGTATCGGAGTCTGGAAGAGAAGGTTTTGCAGGGATCTCCATTGTCACCGGCGCTGTTGGCAAAACAAAGCGCGGGCGACCAAAAAGAAGCTCGGCTTCAGTGGCCCGAGTAAGCGCGTACTCCTGGGGATCCGAGGCAAAGCGGGTCCTCTTCGTTGACCCTTGCACTTTCTCCTTTCCTTTACGTTTGGCTGCATTTTGAACCGAAGGAACCTCCTTCCCCGGCTCTTCGAGTTCGTCGTCGATTTCAATCACAACGGAGACGGGAGCATTGTTGGTGCCGTCCAGGCGATCCACGGACGAAGCATTGGGGACCTCATCCCCGGACGCTCCCCCCAAATCCTTCCCAAGTGTAGCGAATTCGAGTGGGGCAGTCGGGACAGAAGTAGTGGGGAGTTTTTTCCCTGAACTTCCGGTTGACTTGCTAAGGGGAACGGTTTCACGGACAGAAACGGTGGGGGTGCGGTCATCCACTCCCGGAATAATGGCCGGCTTCGGGACCTTCGATTTGGGAGCGTCTGTTTTCGGCTTAGAACTCCTCTTTGGCTCGGGGCAAGCCATAGCTCGGGGGGTAGGAGTAGCCTCGCTTCTGGATTTCCGCACCATTTTTTTTCCCTTCAGGTCGTACCAAACTTTGCCGGTAGGAATTTCATATTTGAGAACTTTTCGCATGTTCTCATCGGTAACGATATTGTCATAATCGATCTTCAAGACGTTGGTTGGCGTTTGGGAGAAGGTCAACATTGTGCCGACTCTCCTCCTCCCGGTTGCATTCAGGGCCGGAGGTTCCCTAAGATCAATTTGGATTGGTCTCCACTCCTGGGACATCCTTTGGTTCTCCGCCAGGGGTGTAGCCGATTCCCATTCACCCGAGATCCTAAAGAATTCAGATCTCCACCCCCGGTTGTTTGAGTAACTCTGGGAAAGAAAAATGAAGATCGGGTTTTCCCGGACGGTGAACTCAACAACCCCTTCCCTTTTGTAATTGACTCTGTATATATTGAAGAATTCCGGAATCGTCATCCGGGCTTCTAGCACTGTACGCCATAAAATGAAAGACGCGAAAAGGTATCTCCACGCGTTCGGTGCGATCTGACTCGGGGAAACCCCGAGGTATAACACCATCTCCCGAGCTATGTCAGGAAACGGAAGTCGTAACCCGGCTGTAAGCATCTTCTCGTAAATAACTATGTCACCTCTTTGGATCTCCAGGGTGACTGGGTTCTGGAAGTGGAGAAGTACTGGCGGAAGAATGTCATAGTTGTTTCGGAGGCGGAACTCGTCCCCAATATGAATCCTCGAAGCCCCTCGACGGTCAAGGGGCACAAGAGGCCGGAGGACGTTCCCTCCCTGAGCCAGATTGTCACCCAGTTCGGGCATCACCTCATCGTCGGACAAGGCGTCTTCTTCTTCAGGCTCTGGAACGTCGACTGTTTCGAATTCCTCCGCGTTAGACATTTGGTAAGAGAGTGAGGAAATGATGTGCGATATGATTCTGGAGGAAGTTGAGAGAGAATGGGAAGTCTAAAGAAAATTCGATGTGGAAATGGGCGGAGTATGGAATGAGTATTTATACTAGTAGGTGACCCGGGTTGGCCGGTTTCCAATGACCTGCAGTCGAAAGGTCTCATTAAAATTTCTTACCTCGAAACCGGCAGCTGAAGAGTCCCCGGTTGTACGCCTGACAGCTGCAACGCGCCTCAAAAGATGAACCAACGTCCAATCACATTTAAGGCACGGCCGGCGTATATCAACAAATCCCGTAGCTTGCGGATTTCGATGAGAAGATAAATTCAAAATTTAAAATTAGAAAAGCGCGGGACTCCATAAAAAGTGCGGGATTTTCGAAAATGGCGCCTAGAGGTTCTCGGTTGAAGCCACAGATAAAATTAAAGTACCCAATTATACCACCGATTCAGGTATAGAGCCAGTCTATTGTTCTCGGTAGTGTTCCTCCGGCCCAGTCTCCAAAATAAAACGCGATTTAATTACAGTTGATTATACATAAATTCTCTCAAGCACAAAATTTGTGTAAGAGAATTGGGGGGTAGCTGTTGGGGAAAAATATTGACCTTCTCGAGCGTATGGCCTGACCCGAGAAGTAGGCCCACTCTAATTCACCCGAGCAGGCCCAAATATTAAAGGGGCCTGATCCACCCGGGCTCGTTAAGGCCTCTTGGGCCCAAGCTGTCACAACTGGCCCGTATAGGCGACTCAAAAGTTAGTTGATATTCACATCTGCGCATATCTCAGCAATACCCAGAATCTAAGGGACACGATGCACGTCATGAAACTTGATGGTGCCTCCGAAGCAAGCGGAACCTGAGATATCCGTTCATCCGAGGCCACGTCTCCTCCAACCGCCTCGTGCACGAACTGAAAGGCTAATTGAATTGCTCCACCACCTCTATAAATACATGAACCTCTTCAGATGCTAAGGTACATGCTAATCAGTCTTTAAGCATTATTCTGTGCATTTATTCTCAGAACCATACACTTACTTAAGCATCGGAGCGGGGTTGTCGGAACCCCCCAACGCAGCTTTATTTTGCAGGATCATTTACATAGCTCATCTCAACTTATCCCTGATCGACACGTCACCAACCGGAAACTGTCTCAACAGAAAAGATTTATGGGTGCGTGGTCTAGAGCTTTAAGACCTGACCAAATATTCTTAATTAGTCGATATGATAATAAAGTAATTTCTAGTGGATATATCATATTTCCAAATCCATGTTCCCATCGGCCATCAAAAACACAACAGCTACTTGGAAGAATGTCAACTTCTTTACAAACTCGGACTATATTAATTATATGACAACATTGAATTTAAACTATGTTGTTTGTTGAGAATCTACTCCTTAAAAATTAAATGGAATCTTCCAGCTCCTATTTCAGCCTAAAATTATCATAAGATTCCAGCTTTCTCTCTCTCTCTCTCTCTCTCTCTCTCTCTCTAGTACTCCAAAGTAGGAAACTGAAGGATTGAAAGTTAATTAATTAGTTCAACCATGTTTCCAATTTTCAACTTTAAGCCGCTACGTACGTACCCTCCAAGGTTTACCGAGTCTAAGTCAATGAAATGGCCAACTGATCAATGGGCTGCATCTAGCAAATTACCAGACGAGAGAGAGAGAGAGAGAGAGAGAGAGAGAGAGAGAGATCTAAATGATTTAATTTTACCTATCTCGGTCAACTGCTCCATTTTTTTTGCCTATAAATGGCTGCTAAAGCTTATGTTTTGTAACCCCATTGAATCATTAGCAAGATGAAGATAATTCTCATGATAAGCACCACCTTTCTCATCTCTCTCATCATTTTTCATGGAACCTCTCCTCGTTCTAGCATGGTCGAGGCAAGAACTTTGCAGGGTATATAATATATATATATATATATATATATATATATATATTCTTTATCCCTCTAGTATTAATGTATTATAATCTTTAAGTTGTTATTTTCCATTTAACTTTGCTTAGGTTGTTCTTAATTAAGCGTAGGCCTGAGTACTACTGGTGTACGTTACAGTCAACATCTATTGTCTAGCTAACAATAAAGCTTGTGCTACTAGTGCCATACATGAAAGTGATGTTCATCGAGTAGCCAACATGCTTAGCTAGGAACAATTAATTCTGAAATGAAATAGTTCATCACGTACTTTTATATATATATATATATTGATTGGTGCATTTCTATTTTTTGTTTTACAATTTGATGTAGAGAGTGGAAGCAGCTTGTTTGGGAAGTCGGATAATTACAAGAAAAGACCCTATCCCTCACCACCACCGCCTCCAACAGTAGCACCACCGATTATACCAAGTCCGGAAGATTTATTACCCATGGAATCTCCAAATCCTTACACAGCTTCTGCCTGAATTTATTTATGGATCTCAATATATTTTATTTAGATTATGATCGAAGACAGTACTACTACTAGTGTACTTTATTTTCATTGCTTTTGTAATTTTCTTTTTCTTTTTTTTGGGCTAGTCTGAATTATAGATTTCTGAATTCCTCTACTATATATTGAACATAATTGAAGATTATGTCTATGAATTGATCACTAGAGTACCTTGTAATCAATTCAACTTAATTAAGATTATTATGCCTAATTTATTCTTGTTAAAGATTCCTGTCTCTAACTTCCATTGATGAGAAGAGATTAGGGAAAGTTTGATTGCATGCAATTCCAATTAACGGGATGTATATATCCCCGCAACTCTTTTATTTATTATTATTATTATTATTACAAAAGTGATGAAGGACCAGAGATCGTAAGTTGAGAGTTTTTTTTTTTTTAATCATATAATGATTGTAGGAATCAACTATAGGTGCTGCCTCTTTTTCTTTTTTTTCTTTTTTTCTTTTTTTAACTCTTTTATTTGAGATTTGGAGGTCAAGAGAGATATATATGCTAAACTTCTAAAGTTTTTTTTCTTTTTCTTTTTTTCTTTTTCTTTTTAACAAAAGATCTGAATATTTTATTGAATATTTTATTGATTAAAGATCACGAGTATAAAATTCTTACATCACAAAGTATAAAGCTATGCAAAATCATAACTACATGCTATGAGATTATATAGTCATAGATACAAAATAAAATTCTTACAATAAAGTGTTATCTATGACTTTCATCTTCTGCTAACTCATGTACAAAAATAGTTAAAGAGCAGATTTGCTCCGAGCAAACTAGATCTAAGACAAGGGTAGCCAAATATCTTAAAATTTTATTTAAACCGGCCGTGAGAGATAACCTCTCACACCGAATTATTCAGGCCATAAGAGATAACCCCTCACACCTGACTAACCTTCATCCCATAGATCACCCATGAAGATATGCTTGGCAATTTTGACACGACCCATGAATCCAACACGAACACGACACGAATATATAG
This sequence comes from Alnus glutinosa, assembly GCF_958979055.1. Taxonomy (NCBI): domain Eukaryota; kingdom Viridiplantae; phylum Streptophyta; class Magnoliopsida; order Fagales; family Betulaceae; genus Alnus; species Alnus glutinosa. The sequence goes on from NC_084888.1 coordinate 29,370,595, forward strand.
GGTTTGGGTTTAGGCTATAACCCGTTTTATGACCCGTCAACCCGTTTTATGACACGTTAATGACCCGTTTATGACTCTTTTATGACCCACCAACCTGTTTATGACACGTTTATGACCCATCAACCCGTTTATGATATATTTATGACGCGTTAATGACGCATTTTTCACCAAATTAGCTAAACGGGTTGACACGACAACCCGAATTGCCAAGCCTACATGAAGGCAAATCTACAGAGAAGAAAACTCTTATTTAAAGCAAAAACACAACCAGCAAACAACAGCAACGACCATGGAAGAGATGAATGGCACCTTACGGAGGTAGATAGACGGATACATAACGGAAATGCCAAAATTGCTAATCTGGTCGGAGAACACCTACAAAACAAAAGAAAAAAACCAGAATAGGAGGGGGAAGGTAGGAGCGTGGAGTAGAAAGAAAAAAGAAAATCTGCTCCCTCCTCCTCTCAGATCTGTTTTCTTAGGGGTGAAAGATTAAAATTTGAGTGTTATGGATTTGTAGTAGAATACCAATAACTTTCATCAGAAGCCTCATTTAACTCTAAGAACTTTCATTATATTTGTAATTATTCCTTAAACTTTAAAAACTCTTAATTTAGCGTATCCATCTTTTAAATTTTTTTAATTCTACCATTCTGTTAAGATATTCCATTAAATCCGGTCAAAATTTCTAAAATACCACTATTATATATATATATATATATATATATATATATATATATATATATATATATATATATATATATATATATATATATATATATATATATATATATATCAAAGATTCATGCATGAGTATTTTTGCAAATTTCGTTAAATCTTGACCATCGCCTAAATCCTTACAATTTTTTTCTTCTTTTTTGCTAAAAATAAATTAGGGGTATTTTGAGAATTTTGACATCACTCCATTATGATTTAATGGAAAATTCTAACAGATTGGTGAAATTGAAAAAATAAAAAATAAAAAATTATAAAACATTAATACACAAAACAGAGAGTTTTTTGAGTTTATAAGGAAATAATTGCAAATATAATAGAAGTTCAAAGAGGTAAACTAAAGTTTCGGTAGTATTTTCATATTTTGGCAAAACTTGATTGTAATATATACAGATGAACTTTTTTTTTTTTTTTTTTTATGATATATACAGATGAACTTGAATGATAATACTTCCCGGCCAAAATAAAATTTTAATGGTACTTTGAATGCGTTGTTGGATGTATTTATAACTCTCTCAACTTGAAAGTAGGCTTTACGAGTTTATATATTTATAATTTTTTTTATTGCTCATTATTACTTCATATGTGTAAATTTTAGCTAAAAAAAAAAAGATAAAATTAAGTTGATCTTTTTAGTCGTTTTAAATTAAAATTTTGTGTTATGAGCAGCATTGATGGACATGTCCGGTAAACATTATATGCGGATAGCGATTTAAATAGATGATAGAAGAAGTTAAATAATATATGAGATTGAAATTTTATGATAAAATAATTAGCATGTATAATCTGAATAAGTGTTTAATTATAGACAATGCCTTTTTGTATTTACTATAGGCAGAAATTACAATTTTGAGGCTCAAAACGTTAATTACCTCGATATCAAATAATAATCGCAATAACTATTCGGATACGTTAGTGGCAGAAAAGAGGGGGTTTATGCCCACCAATAATCACTTGACACATCAGCCAAAAGCAAAAAAAATGCAAAAAAATTGAAATTTTGGTGAAGTAGACAATCTCTCTCACCATTCCAAAACAAAAGAAAAACCCCGCTGCACGTCCGCCCAACATCCTCTTCCCCGGCTGCCTCTTTCCTGTCGCCTGACGGCCGGTCCTCCAGCCAGAGCGATCCGGTCACAGAGATCCGGCAACCACCGGAGAGCCTCCAGATGCTCTTCCTCGCGACCTCCCGACACCGTGGACAGAGATCTGGCCACAGATCCGAACTGAGCCTCCTCCTCTCCTGGGATCTCTCCCTTTCGCCGGCCGTTCTCCCCTCTAATGGTTTTCGATGATCAGATCTGGTTGGTGATCACATCTGTTCCGGTGATTTGGTGCTCTCGGCATTCTGGTTCAACCGGATGGTGAACGGCGATGTGGTCGAGGTCGAACTCGGGTCAGCCACGTGGTGGCGCTGCTTCCATGGGCTACGCCGATTTGATTGTCTGGGTCTGGGTCGGGGTCGGAGTTGAGGGTCGGTGGTTGGGGCTGGGTTTCCATCTCTCATCTCTCTCCCTCGATCTCTTCATCTCGGGTTGGCCACGTGGTGGCGCTGCTTCCATGGGCTACGCCGAGTTGGTGGTTGGGGCTGGGTTGGGGTTGGGGTCTGGGTTAGGGGTCGGTGGTCGGTGGTTGGGGCTGGGTTTCCATCTCTCATTTCTCTCCCTCGATCTCTTCATTTCACTGCAAAGAGAGAATAAAAAATCGGGTGTTTTGCTTGTATTCACATTTTCTTGCTTCAGGCTTACGTGTCAATTTTTCATTGGTGGGCAAACAAAGCCTACTTTCTGCCATAGCCGAACTAAAATTATTCTCTTTGGATACATAAAATAATTATATGATACAGATAATAGATATAGTTTGCATTTTCACCTCTAAAATCTATGGATCAGGATTCATGATCATTTACAATTATTTGTCAAATTTAAAAAAATTTGAATATATAATTATAAAATATCACTTATTAAATTTATCTAATCGAATAAAGTGATCGTAAAACTCTAATATTTATTTCGTCCGATAAATTTTACAAATGATCTCTTCATCGCTCAGGTAACCGCTCCCGCGTAACGCCCCATGTGTTGAGCACCTAGGCTTTTCTCTTTTTATACTTTTTTCTAATCTTCTGCTACGGACGACGAAAAGAAAAACATGAAGACGAACGCGACGACGTCGTCCGTCAATGCCTCGGCAGAGCCAGAAGCAGAAGTCAGTGCCTCCTCTCCTTCCGTCTCAGCCACCGAGGCGCTTTCTGTACACCTGATCTCTGGGCTGGGCCTGGGCCTGGCCGTCTTGCTGGCCCACAATGTCTACTCCGTCAACCTCGTCTCTCATCCTTCTCTCACTCTCTGTCTAATCTGGGTAAACCACTCTTTTAGTTTTTTTAATTTTTTTTCTTTAATTTTTTCTAATTTTATCCTCTAATTTGTTTTTTTAATTAATATTAGGTTATTGAGAGCCCAATTGTGATTCTTCTCTACAGTCGTTACCGAAACAATCGCGAAGAATGCTCGGTAAAATCAGCATCCCTTCGTTCTTTTTTATTTTTTATTTTTTCTCTGTTTGGTTGCCGAGAAAATGTGGGGGAATGAAGGTTTTTTAGTGTTATGTCATATGTTAATTTTGGTTCCAGAAATGGATGCATTAGATCCAATTCATGACTTTAATCGAATTTTTCCTTTTATTTTCTCGGCAACCCAGCAGTTTTCTTCTTCTTTTTGATTTATTTATTTTATATTGTGGTTTGGTGTTGTTTTATTGATTATTCAATTGTGATATTTGTTTTTCAGTACTTGAAAGCTGTGGGACGAGGCTTACTAGGACTTCCTGTTGGTTAGTCTTTTTCTTAGGTTTGCGTGTTAAGTGTATGATTATATTACCAAGCTAATGTCCATCACTTCGTAGAAAGCTGATACGTTGATTTTAATGCAATTTGATGGCACAAAGGTGTCATTTGTATTTCCGTGCAAATTATACTTCATATATAAAAATCAAATGGGAAAGAAGAATTTGCTAAAGTGGTTCAGAAAAGTTAATTCAGGAGGTTCTTTTTTTCTTTTTTTTTTTGACGAGGCTATCCCACGGCCCCTGCCAATAGCCCATGTCATGTCCTTCATTTGGTTCAAGAGGCCGTGCATTGTCTTGAAACTTTTTCTACTTGATGCATGTTTGTTAGACGTTGTACATGATTCTTAATTATAAAATCAAAACCTACTTGACAAGTTTTGGAGAATCTGAATGTGGTTTTAACATTGTGCTGTATCACATGTTCATTTCACTGTCAGTTTAATTGTTTTAGGGGCCAATCTAGTTTAATTAACTGATTTTATTATTTTTGTGTGTGTGTGTGTGTATATATATGGGGTTGTAGTTTTTACCACAGTATTTGAAAGGAAAAACATACACCAGAAGAACATCTCTGGCAATATCTGCACCTAGATGAAGATTATGTACCTTTTTGCTGTTGCCTAGTTACCGAGGCTGGTGCATCATATTAAACTTGCCTGGTTTGGTTTATTGCCTAGCATAGGTAGAGCAACTGAGTCTTCTAGATAGGGCAACATCTGTGGCTACATTTCCTGAGATTATGTAATCCAAATGATAATAACTGTTTTATTGCATTTCATACTATTTTCAATTTGTGAACTGATAACCTCTTAGAGCACTCCTAATGGCTTATGCATTTTTATATGCAAAATGGCTAACTAAAACCTACTTTATCTATTTTAACTAAATGGTTTTAAAAGGTACCATACATTCAAGTATCTATTATTTCACTATATCATTTAAATATTCTTTTTTTATTCTTTCTTTACCTTTCTTTATTTTAATTCTTAGATATTTTTTCAACAACAAATCATTTTTTTTTTTTTGGATAATTATTTGCTATTAAGTCGGAAAATTTTTTTGTTCGCATGAGTGTGACCTTAAAATGGCAAACATAGACTTCGTCATATAGATATACTCTAAAATACAATTTTCCAAATTCGGAGATATATTAGAATATTGCTATGGCCCAGAGTTTTGGTGTGAGAGGGGGGGGAGAGAGAGACAAATAAAAAAAAATAAAAAGAGATGTGGAGTTGCACTATTCACACATGCATCACAAATGCATTTTGCATTTGATTTGCATAATCGGATGGAGGGACTTTTTGGTGAATTGATTAGCTATTTTAGCCTAATGAAAATGGATAAGCCATTGGGAATGCTCTTAGATCTATTTTTTGAATAGACAGTTCCTTATGTCTTTTTTTGTGTTAGAAAAAAAAAAGGAAATATCATATCTTTTGTTTCTATTCTGTAGGGGCTCTAGTAAATGCTTTGGGAGCTATCGCATTGGGCGCACCTGTTGGCACTCAGTATGTGATTAATGGTTCAATAGACTTTGTTTTTATTTGTGTAATTCTGAAAATAGAAGTTACAGTTGAGGTTGGATGGAAATAGTTTCACTCTTCTGTTCCTTTCTGAAACAAGACCTTTTCTCATCATCATCATCATCATCAGGTACATAATTCACCTTTCTTTTTTTCTTTTCCTTTTTTGGAATACCTTTCTCATCTTCTAAACTTTTATTGAGAAGGAAAGTAAAACCCATAATAGTGTATTCAGCTGGGTTATTTTAAATTTCAAAGATATTTTGTGACTATTCAACCTCAACTGTGAGTTATGTTTTCAGAATTATGAAGGCTGAAACATAACATATCTGAATGATCCCTGAATCAACGTATCACCAATTTGATAACCTATGGACTCACATACTTCAATTTTTTGTTATTGAAGATTTAGTTATATTTTAAGCATGTGTTGATTTTGTGCCACTCTTGTTGGACACAGGTACTTCTCAAAGACCATTAACTGGTCTCTTATGATGTCATTGTTCACTGTAAGTATGTAATGCATCATAATCTTCCCTGCTTTACAGTATCATACTTCAACATTTCCGAGTATTTGGATTGGAATTCTTTTCTTCAAAGTAAATCATAAATGACTTTATTAGTATTAGACTATTCACATGCTAGGATTTCCAGAAGTTTTTTTTTTTTTTTTCCTTTTCTTTTCTTTTTTTGACTAATTATTGCTTTCATGCTTTTTTGCCAACAAGTTACTATTCTGTTCCAGTTCTCCAAGGACCTGAAGTTTTCCATTTTGAACATGCTGTGCCTCTTACATATTTATTACTTTTTGGGTTTTGGCAGATTGTGCCTGCTGCTTCTGTATTTGGTGTGTCATGGAAGGATTGGCAACGAATATTTGCACATACAAAGTTAGTTTCCAATCTCTTGGCTTTTTGTTGACTACTTTAGCCAATGGGGCTTATGTTTTTGTTGTTATCTTTAACTAGGGTAGATATTTGACATTGAAGACTAGTTTTCAGTACACTATCCATTGGATAAATTTCGGATACTTGGTCGCCGATATGATGTCTTAAAATATCCACTTTTAGGTCAGTTGGATCTGTTGATCTTATAATTTGCCTACCGGCACATGGAGCTGTAATTGGGGCTTGGTTCGGGGCTTGGCCAATGCCGCTTGATTGGGAAAGGCCATGGCAGGTACTGCACTCATCCTTTTCATTCCTAATTTACTATTTTAAGCAATTCTTTATTTTCTTTTTTCTTAACAAGCAATTCTTTATTTTCTTTTTTCTTTATCCAGCTTGTTAAGAAAATAATCATTACTTTCTTCTACTGTTGTTTCATTTATAATGATATTTTGCAGATAAACACTTCCACTTTTTTTTTTTGGCAAATGATCTGAAATCTAACTCAGCTTTTTTCCACTTAATTGATTAGGCAAGCTTGTTCTACATTCATCTTAATATCTTATAATTGTTCTGTGTTATTATCGTTTGTACTTGATTAGTCAAAATATATTGTTTCATTAGTCTTTACTTCATGTTATTAGTTAATAAGTTGGAGATGGCATGCTGGTAATCCTTTTATTCAAATTGCCCAATTTGTTTGTGGGTTGTCAGCCCAACAGTACGGTTCAGAAAGGTGTCTCTGATGGGATTTGAACTGTAAAAGCTCTCACGTAGGAATTAAATATGTAAACTAGCCATGAAATGGAAGGTTTGTATCTTCACATGTTCTTGGAAGTAGGCTTTTTATCTTCATCATGTGATCATTCAAAAGCCAAATTCTGATCTAAATTCTTCCACATGTTCTTTAAAGTAGCATATTTTTCAGCAAGAGTTCTCCTCTGTTGTGTAATTGTCAAGATATTGTGCTACTCTTGGTATGCCTGAAAAATGTTTTAAAAATATTTGTGATCCAAATATGAACTCACTGTCTCAAGGAGCAAAAGTGCATAAATAATTCAAGGAAGAATACAGTGAAGTGCTTGTGACAATCGAAAAAATTTCAACTTCCTATCAAACTGGCAACCATTTGACACTTTGGTTTTTTAATCATTTCACATTTTCATCCATCCCCATCGGGTTATTAAATTTTCCCAGTCTTTAGATCGTTGTGTCCTATTTATTTTTTTTTTTTTGAAAAGCGTTGTGTCCTATTTAACTGCCACATTAGCGACCCCTGGTTTTAGTGGATATGAATTGTACCCAGTGCCTCCCTCATTCAGACAATAAATCTCTTTTTTGAACGCATGCACATCTTAATAACTGATTTTCGTCCTGTGAGCAGTTAAATTGACTTGATGTTCACAAATCCACGTTTTCCTTGTTGAGTGCAGAGCTAGTGGGGTTTATCTTTTGTTTGGGGGAATTTTATACTATTTGAAATTAAGCCATCAAATTTGTCTCTAATTGAAGTTATGGGTTCTGATTGAGAAAAGGAACCAATGAATATACTCTTTCTTCTTGGGTATATACTTTTTCAGATTTGGGCTGGTATCCTTGCATCACTTTCATGTTGAACTCTTTCTCTTTATGGTTAAATTGTGAATTTACATGAGGGAGTGATTCATAGAGTCCAAAGAAGGGTAATATAATTAAATAGTGAGTAGCAACAAACCGGGTACTTCTGTTTATCCTTGCAAGAGCTTGAAGACATCAATTCATGGTTCATTGAGTTTCCAGGTGAATCAGTTCTCATGGACGGATCATTAGGTTGAGATACTTTTGAACTTGCTTGTTTATAAATTGTGGTAACTTGGTCTGTAACATTGAGCATCAATAAAGTCATGATGATTTGTTTATGTTGTTTCTTCCTATGTTGTTAAAATTGTCTGTTCTCGGACCAAATTATTTAGTTGCATTTCCTCCAGTTATTTGTGTTGTTAAATGTTCTTATTTAGGCCTGAAGTATTTTATGTCATTATGTAGGAATGGCCTATTTGTGTGGGTTATGGAGCAATAGCTGGGTACCTGCTTGCAATGGTGGCCTCCTTCTGCTTTGTCCTCGCGCGTGCTACATTACATCATGTCAAACGAGACTAACAAGCAAGCCTTCCAATTGTTATTAGCTTAACAAGATGGATGCATTTCTGGAGAGATATTTTCCCCCCCTTTCATTTACAGGCTTTCCTTCTTCTTCTTTTTTTTTAATATTAATTGTAGTTTATTGTTATTTTTGTTCTCGTTTATAATTGGCAAAAATCGCGCTTACCATCTCGAGGTTTCAAGGAATTACATAACATTTCTTGTTTGTTTCGTATTACATGCTAATTAATCTCTGTTGAAGTGGAAAATATTATATATTCATTACCAATTTACATTAAAAATAAATAAAAAATCAAGGAAATGCTTTTCACGCATAAGCAGTTTTGGACAATTTTGAGTGAAATGGAAAATGCTTAAAGGTTAAAAGGTTATTTTATATTTTTCTAAAAATTTAAGCTCGTAATGGCAATATATATATATATATATTATTGATTTTACTTGATGGATATTAGTAGTGTGAAGGTGATTAGTGTATAATATTGTTTAATTTAGGGTTATTGTCTAATTTAAAAGACTAGTGCTATATGTCATACAAATATCTCATAAAGTCTACGTGGTAAGGTTTAGTAGCCCTTTGATTAGCCTTTGTTAAAAAAAAACATGTTAAATACTAAATTGTATTCAACGTTCATTTAACAAGGCTAACATCGCACTCCGAACTAACCCTTGAATTAATCACCGTTAAAAAAATAAAAAATAAATAAATCATTAGTTGAGTTGGAGGAGTGTCACGTTAATATTGTTGGATAATTGTAGAATAAAAATATAATATCTAACATTACTCAAAAAAAAAAATCCAATGACCATCGGATGTTGCCACATTAACTTTGTTAAATATTCGTTAATTCCTACACAATCTAAGATACATTTGTGAGATCTATGCATGTGGGTCTTATTATACATGAGTTTTACTAATGTGCCTTAAATTGTGTAAAAATTATTTTTCTTTGTTGGATGTTGTAGCATTACTTAATTCAAAATAATGGAAGAACGCAATATCAGTTTTAGACGAAGATTAATATAGTTTTTCTTTTTTGATTATTATTACTAGCCTTCTTTCTATCACCACCGGTCTTCTCATACATGCTTTGCACGTGTTGAGACATTTTTTTCCCCTAATAGTCGAATTTTGGTTATAGAATATATTAATAAAGGGTTATTGCATTAATTTCTCTGTTGCTTGTTTTTAGGGAGTCTTCTATTTATAAAAGATGGTTACTTAGTTAAAAGATAAATAAAATAAAATTGCTCTGTTGCTATTGATATTAAAACAGAAACTACACTTAACCCCTTCAATATACTAAGCAATTTGCAATATGAGTATTATAAACCACATTTTTATTTCACAATTACCTTACAATGTTGACATGATACTCTCAACTAACCCTTTGATGAACCCCTGTTTAAGAAATAAAAAATCAATAATTAGTTAAGACTATCACATCAGCATTGTAAAGATAATCATGGAATAAAAATATGATATATAGCATTACTCTTTGTAATATTCCTCTAATCTACCAATACCTTACCAATCTACTATTAGGATTGCAATGTCTTCCATCGGTTACCATGTTCGTTAAGTTAGACGACAAGCACATCACATGGCTCACACGTGATATAAAATAACCATTATACCCCCATGAAATTTTTAAAATTACAATTATACCTTAAAAAACAATTGTTGGATCTAGCTGTGGGTCAAGCATGGGTTTTGGTTTTCATTCATTTTTTTTTTTTTTTTTTTTTATAAGTTTTGTTTTTAAATTTGTTCTTAGCGGAATGAGGATATATTGGACGTTATACCTTCATTCTGGTAAGATTTTACAAAAAATCTTAACAGAGGAGGACATTTTAATCCAAATAGTAGATTTGGCAGGGCGTATTAACAAAATTGATAAATTGAAAGGAACATTACAAATTACTTAATAGATTGAGAAAGCTAATGTAGTTTTCATATTATTATGAACAATCATATACACACTATTTAAATCAAATGTTTATTCTCTAACTTGTAGAAAGCATCCTAAACCAATCTCATTGGGTGCAAACCCTAATCGAGTCTTTGTCCATAAATCAACAAATTTTCACTTTTTAGTGATTAAATAATTTTCTTCGACCCAACTTTTAAAGAAAAATAAAAATCAGTTTGTGCATATTTCCCTTATGGAAGACATAATACTTAATTTGCTTGGCTGTAAGAAGATAGATTGTTTTCTTTGATGGTATCATCAATTCCATGAAAACAAGACTATTATCACTCAAACTTGATGATCTTAATTTTCTTTTTTCTTTTTTCTTTTTTCTTTTTTTAATAGTTAGCTACAATTTTTGGATTCCCTTTTGGTCGGATCCCTTGGGAATTATTATGTAAATGTCCACCTATCATTTTAATCTTTTCCTCTTCGTACTTTTCCCTAATTTTTTAATTTATGCTCCGTTTGTTTCTTTGTAAAATGTTTTATGAAAAATGTTTTCAACATTTTCCGGTGTTTCATGTTTGGTAGAGATGAAAAAATAGTCAACCTGAAAATGATTTCCATTTGACAAAAAATGCATAGTAAATTTCGAAAAAAGCATAAATCATTTTTTTCAAACGACAGACGCAGTCAACCTTCACGCTCAAGCAATCGACCTTAGCCGGATTCCGACAAGCCAGATTGCCACACCGGTCAAAATTTGTTTTACCTCGAAACAAATGGAGCATTAGCTTAATTTCTTACTTTCATTGGCTTTCACTGATGTGGAGCTTTGAGCTAAGCCGAGTTGAAATAAGATAATGCTCCGTTTGTTTTAACGTAAAATGTTTTCTGTTCTAAAATATTTTCAACAAAATCATTTTCAGAAAAAATGATTTCCTTATAAACATTTTTCGGTGTTTGGCTCATACGAAAAAAAAACACAACGGTGAAAAATCACCAACGGCCATTTGTGTCGAATTTCGGCTAGATTCGCTAGAATCTGAGTTGGTCGGATTTTGGTGAATGTGGTCAGAATTTGGCCATTAATGCAGGATTCCAGCTAGATTAGTCGGATCCTAGCGAAAGTCAGGATCTGGCCATTTGTACTGGATTCTAGCTAGTTTTGCCGAAATCCGACAGTAGTGTCCGAATTTCGGCAACTCGTCGAATTCTGACCAGTTTTGGCCATAATCTGCTAGCTAGAATCTGGTGACGGTGGGCGGACGTCACTGGAGCCGTCAGAATCCGGCAAACGAGAACTTGCAACAATAAATTCAGACTACCAATAAACTTCAATGTTTGACAGTGGAAGATTCCCATAAACGTGCCTGCAAGAATGAAGAGTTTAAATTCGAAAAACGATTTACGGTTTTGTAAATCGTTTTTAAAAAATTAAAAAAGTTTTTACAGTCAAACTGAAAATAATTTCTGTTGACCATTATTTTTGTTCTCACCAAACACTAAAAAATATCAAAATTATTTTTTAAAAAATATTTTGTCAAAATAAATAGAGCATGATGTATAAAGTATATAATTTTAGGTGGGAACGGGCTACACTACCAGCTTGGTAATTCCACATTCCATAAAGAGAAATGATCCCTACATTCATTTCTCACAACAGCCCCACAACAAGCTGACGTGGCTGGTAATATTTTATTATTTTTTTACAAAAAGAAATGAAAACAAAACAAAAAAATAATAAAATATTGAGAAATGATCCCTACACTCATTTCTCACAACAGCCCCACAATAAGCTGATGTGGCTGGTAATATTTTATTATTTTTTTACAAAAAGAAAAGAAAAGAAAACAAAAAATAAAATAAAATATTACCAGCCACGTCAGCTTGTTGTGGGGCTGTTGTGAGAAATGAGTATAAGGATCATTTCTCTAAAATATTACCAGCCACGTCAGCTTGTTGTAGGGCTATTGTGAGAAAAATGAGTTTAAGGATCATTTCTCTTCCATAAATTGTTGAATAACGAAAAGACCATGGAGTCGACACGTGGCTTCCGTTGATTGGGAATACAAGAATAGTCCTTGCAGCAATTGCCAGATCAGCACGAAGTTCATGTCCAAAGAGTCTCTACGAGTGACCAAGTGGACCCCATACCGAAGCCTTTAAAGCCTCCCCACCAGCCCTAAAAACCACCGGCTCTCTCTCTCTCTCTCTCTCTCTCTCTCTCTTTCAGCGCCCATCATCGGTAAGCGCTAAAACCCCTTCACTTTCAAGATTTTTGAGATTATCCGTTTAAATAGACGAAGTTTTTCTCAATTGTTTTGAGTGTTTCTGTGAGTTTTTTCTTTTTTGATAACATTTTTTCTAAAAATGTCTTGTTCTTTGAGTTCTGGAATTTCTTTGTGGGGGCCTTTATATGATTCGTTTTGAGTTTATTTTTTTAAAAAACCATTTTTACATGTAAATATTTAGGAGGAGGTTTGCTTTGGATGGTATCCAATTTGTTGCTGATTTTTTTTTTTTCATATATATATATATATATATATATATATATATATATATATTTTTTTTTTCCGTTTGTGGATTTTGGAATTTAGGCTTTTGGAGTTTTATAGGGTTATTGAGTTTTTGGCGTTTGCCTTGGAATTTTTTGATTGGTAAATTTGTGTGGTTTGACCCTGTGAATCCTCTTTCTTGGAATTTCATTTTCCTTTGTCTTATTTCTTTGAAGTGCAACAATTGGAAGTCTACCGTGTGTGCACTTTGTGAAACATTTTATGATATTGTTTGTGTTGTTGATCTATGGTATGAGGTTTTTTTTTCAGGGATTTGTTTGTGTGTTGTGAAACATTTTATGATATTGTTTGTGTGTTGTTGATCTATGGTATGGATTGGGAAAAATTTATGATTTTTCATTCTTTATTGTGTACCACATGTAGAGAAAAATGTAACTTAGTCTATGAGAGTGTTATTTATGAGTTAATCTTTCTGCCTCATTTATATTTAGAATTGACCATATGATGGCGAACGACAATTTGAAACGTGAGGAGAAGCCATCTGAGGCTACTTTCCTGTCACACAAGAATGAAGAACTTGACTCCCACATTGTGAATGAAGTTACTGACTTTTCTAGGACCTTTCATGATCATAATGGCACTGGGGCTAATACCATGGCCTTCCCATATAAACTGCTGCCATTGTTGCCCCTTCCTTGTGAAGATAGTCCTGGAATACCTCAACTTTACTCTCAGGAAATATCACAGATTGGTACTAGTTTTCTGACTGATGTCTCCCAATTCAGCAACACCCAAAATCAAAATCCCAAGATTGACCATAATTTCACATATGGGAATGGTAATGACCCCATTCTATGCAGGCCAATGTCAAACTTGTCATCTTTTGGAGGGAACATGAACAAATTATGTCCGTTTTCATGCTATGATAATTCAGGGTCTCTAAATAATGTAAGGAATTTTTATGCCAATAGTTTACAGAAGCTTCAGATTGACAGAAAACTTAAAAATGCACGCAGTAGTTCAGAAGGAGTCATACAAATGATCACGCAGGATGGAGAAGCAACTGACAGTAGTATCTGTATGCCTCAGCTAAGAAGTGATTTCTTAAACCATGGAGTTAGCAAGCCTGTATTAAGCCATACCCCAGATGGTGAAGAACTAGGAATTAAAAACAGTGTCATGATCAGTGATGTTGAATCCAATTTTACAGAAAACCTTGATGGGAGTTTCCTGAACCTTGGTATTGGAGGTAATATAGGGGCTATATATCATTCTATTGTTTCTGGCAGAAACATCACTGGTAATACTGGACAGGTTGTTCCTCCTCAATTCAATACTTACCTCACTCAAAAGGAAAAGAAAATTTCATTGAATCATGGTCTGAACAAGGCTGGCCTTATTTCTAGTTTTCAGATCAATGTTGGAGGAATGTCTACTCTAGTGCACAATGTGGGCGGTTGGACCTCTTGTAATAATGATCTTGAAGTAATGTCTGGGACAAGCACTGGATGTAATTCAAGTCCTTCATGCGTCTTACAAACACCACGAATTGATAAGCTACATCACGTTTCAACCCCAAGAAACATGAACTTAGGCCTTGGAGTCAAAGGGAACTGGGATGCAAGATTTTCAAATATAGACCCTAATCATGAAGTTGAAGGTTTTCCGGCCATATCTACAAAACCACTTGTCAGCAGTCAACCTGGGATGCCTGATCCTGGACAGGGCCGGGCGACTAGGCTGCCCTTGTTACCTTCTTTGATCAGGAGTACCACTCAACCAGCTTCTGACCAACCATGGAAATGTTATCTGGAATCTTCCAGGAACTTCTTATCTGAATCTTCCCTTGCTTCTCCTTCTACTGGGCTCATAGGAAGCACCCCCATGCAAGACAAGTCAGGTGAGTTTTGAATTACCTTAGAATTGATTCAAGCCCAGCCAGTTCTAGAATTTTCCTAGAATTATTAAAAGCTAAGTTTGATAACCAACTTTCCTCTCATTGCCTGTTACCTCTTCAAGGTCTTCCTTATTCACTTCATTGCACATTATTGGTAATGGGCTAATTTCAACTGCTACTGTAACACACAAAATTAGTGGGTGCTAAAATGTTGATATGGTGATTTAAGAAGAAAGTCATGGCGGTTTTCACACTCATGGTTGTTTGTGACGCTTTCAATTCTGTGCTAACATGACCTTGACAAGTTAGGTGTTGGTTACTTGTTTGTCTTATTGTTGTGTTCTAAACATAATTTATTCCTACAGATACAAAAGAAAAGTTACAGACACTGACACTAGATGTTTAGCTTATGCCAGCATAAGTTGCACATCCATATCTTAGTTCTCCGTAGGCGTCATAATTCTTGTAGCTTAGTTGCTTTTATGGAATTAATTTTTTGAATATTGAAGTGCATGAATCTTCTAATTGGAAGGCAGAGGACCCTAGAAGGATTTTATCAGGTCTGTTTTTAACAAAAAAGAAAAAAAGAACTAAGGCTGCTGCATATTCCTGATGTATAAAAATATCTTCTGTCCAATAATTTTTACTGACTTCGAAACTGCTTTGAGCCTATTACATCTATATCATGCAGTAATTTGTGTTGTCCTAGTAATCAATTTGCTTTATTAATGAATTGTTGACCAATACTTAAATTTGTCACCTAAATCATTGACAAACTAAATTGGATTTTTTAACAAAAATTAAAGTTTGTCAAATATTGCTATACAAGTCGGATTGAGGTCATTATCCTATCCCTTGACATGCCTCGGTATCCGTCACCTAGTAATTTTTTTGATAAGTAATAAATTGGTTTTATTAAAAGTGTAAGACGCCCCAAAGTACACTGGGAGTATACAATTGGAAGCACCTAACTAGAAAGAGAAAAAAGCAACAGTCCACAAAAAGAAAGAAACCCAACAAACCCTCAACAACCAAAAGCTCTCAAACCCAAACTCTTCTCTCGAACACCACAAAGAGCACTCAAAGCTACAAAAAAAAAAATCCCAAACAAGCTAACAAAAACCAAAGCGCTTAAACCCAAATCCCACAAGGAACACTCAACACTTCAACACTTGAGCCTTTCCTTTCCTTTGCCTAGAGGGCACGCTTACATCGCCGTAGTCAATGGAGCTTTTCAGATTCAACACCTCTCTCTTCCCTTTGACCTTAAGAGAGCCTTTTTACCCCAATGGAAATCCTCTTCAATGGCATCCAAAATCGCGAAGGACGGATTTTAATCTCCAGCTCCATCCGACATCCAATCCAAGAACATGTCGGGATGACAGACACCCTAGTAATTGATGGGGACTATTGATAAATAGTAATTCTCAAGAATATGTTTTATTTTTTGTTTTTTTTTTCTTAATCTTTTTATCCCATTTAGCTTACATATAGTTGATTGAATAGGGGTTGTCACTCTTTTTCTTATGTTACTCATGTATACTTACCTTATACTAGGATGGTGCACCTCTTCTGCTCTCTTTTAGTAAAAATTATTAATTGAAAAAAAAAAATGGATTTTTGCACTCAACCCTTGAATGTCTTTGTCCTACTACTTAGGGGCTGCTGATTGATATGTGTTTTGGGACAATGGGTTGCGTAAGTCAGTTTGTGTTCATCAACCCTGCAACTTCCATAATTTGTGATGCTTGGATTGGGTACTATGAAGGGATTTTGCTAGGGGGAATAGCGGGGGGAGACTTTGTATTGTTTTTATTTGTTTTGTACTAATTTGAATATTGTCTGGCTAAAGAAAATCTTTGAGTTCTGATACAATCATTATAATAGGATAATCTAAGATGGGACAGTCTCCTATCGAGATTGATAGACACATTTTCATGTATGCTACCACGTGTTTGTGACAACTTAGATTATTGAATGGAGTAGTAACCTTTTTATATGAGAGACAATAAAGTGAAAAGTACAAAGTACTAGCCTCTTATTTTTAAAGAAAAAATGATTGTTTTTGGTTCATATATGCAACAATATACCCATTCAGATGGAAGTATATATAGATATACACTATTTATGCCACTAGTTCAAGCAAAATTGGAGGGTACCCACCTTTGTAGTTTGTGAATTTATTTAACAATTTTTCATTTTCTGCCAATGGTGTCACAAGGGATAATTACCATATTAGAATTTTGAATTTAGAATAAGTCTCTTTAAGACTTGCGACCCTTGGACAAATAAAAATCTACTAGATTATCTAGGGTGCTGAAAGAGCCCCAGACATCTTGTCATCGTTGAATTAAGAATACAATTGACATTGAGTTTTTATTGTTTTCTTTCAAGCTTTGGCTTGTTGCTCTTTCGAGTAGAAGACGTCTTCTATTCTTTATCTCTCATGCTATCCGTTACGTCATATTTCAATACATGGTATGTTTTGGCTTCTCTTCTTTGTTGCTTTTAATGCAATAGTACCTTTTATGGTGTAAACTGAATGGTGCCTAAATAGACTCTCATCTATGTCGTATAGCAAGTGGTATACTATTGGATATTATTTGTTTAATAGCATCTCTCTTGAATTAACTTTGAATTTTCTCTGCAGGGCAGCCTTTCCCCATTTATGAGGGAAGTGCTGCTCAAGTTGCTGGAGAAGGTATACTTGTCAATAGTGTCAGGGCCAGCTAGTAAGGCATTTTTACATTATACACCAGCATAACTCCTTAGTA
The DNA here is from genome assembly GCF_958979055.1 of Alnus glutinosa. Taxonomy (NCBI): domain Eukaryota; kingdom Viridiplantae; phylum Streptophyta; class Magnoliopsida; order Fagales; family Betulaceae; genus Alnus; species Alnus glutinosa. The sequence continues at coordinate 29,387,835 of NC_084888.1, forward strand.
ACCTACATATTTATCGGTGTATCCTCTCTTTGTTTCTGGGGTTATGGTTCTGATTCTTAATGTATTTAGTAATAATCAAATCTCATGAATTTCAGTACTCATATGACTTGATGAATGTGTCAAGAATGGGTGAAATGGAGGGTTGGCTTGCTCAAATCTAGTAGTCAAGATAGCAGCTATACTGGATAGCTTTTGGGATCATGTCTTCCATTGCAATGTTTCATTTCTAGCTGATTTATTCACAGAAAAGGATAGAAGACGAAAAGTTTGGGCTTAAATGATGATTGTCTAAGCTGAACTCAGTTTATTTCATTCATATAATAAATTCAATCTATATCTACAATTCTAAGTTAAATACAGAGCTAGACTAATCCAGGATACAGCTTTCACTTGCTCATGTCACTAACTGAGCTATCTTATTAACTGATATGGTGATTTCTGACAAGGTTTTGATGGCTGCTTGCAGGTCGTCTTGGTCAACCTGAAGCCATTGTTCCTGTTCAGTTTTCAAAAATTGGACCTGCTTCTACCACCGGTATTACACTGTCTACTACCTAAACCACAGTTGGATATTTGTCACAATTTTCATTGAAATTTCTTATAAGCTTCATAACTACTACAGGTCAAGGAATGCCAGGGGCAGAGAGAAATTTGACTGCTCAGACTTCTAGTGATCTTGTTGGACCATCTCTTAAGAGGCGTGCAACTGAACTCCTCACAGCTGCTATCCCGTCTCGCCGCAGAAAGACCAGAACACCAAGACCTTCCATTCCTCCATCCAAGCCAACTTTGGCCCGTAGTGCTCCATCACTCCCGAACCTGGCTCAGACTGCTTCTGCTCTACCACCTCCACCCCAGATAACTTCAGCCCCATCTCGTCTGCCCCATTCCCGGACTATTGTTTCTTCCCAATTAAACAAAGCTCCTCCTCTACCACCCCTACCTCATAAAACAGCTCTCCACATAAAATGGAAAGGTATTTCTTGATGCTTCTTTAGATCTACTTTCTCCTTTTACAAGATGTCGCTTTATTTTCCAAAAGCCTGCTTCCTTTTTCTATACTTAAAACAACTTTTTTTCTTTTCTTGTGATGTTACAATATGGTTATTGTGGGAAATTTTAATTTCATTTAAATTATCTTAGCCCTATTATTTTAGCACTTTTATCCATAGTGTGAGCTCATGCTGTTTTAAATGCTATGTTTATTCCATGCTGGACCATATTCAACATACATTCACTATAGTTTTGAAACGGACCAAGCTTGGATCCTGATTTTGATCTATCCTGAGTATGGCTGTTTGATTTTTCTTTCTATCTATCTATTAATATGTTTTGCATGAGGGATGTACTTTAAGTGTGCTTTCTTGATAACCTGGTCTGCTACATTTGAAAGATCTGCTGAGCCTTGTGCTTTTATACCCAAAACGTTAATGGGTTGATGATGTTAGTGATAATTACAGAATAATTTTTTACAGAATTAGTACTGAATCTACTGATGATTAGAAACTTTTCATTGCAGGCTTCAATCGAACTCCTCGACCAATTGGAGGGAAGTGTTTGTTATGCAAGAGGAACCTCTCATTCACACCGGATGGCCCTGTTTTCCAGCCAACTAATCCTCCAGCTGTTGCCGTTTTACCATGCACCCACACCTTTCATGAGTACTGCTTGCAGCTTATCACCCCTGAAGACCAAGCTAGTAATCCTCCATGCATTCCTTGTGCCATTGGTGAGAATTAATGCCAGTGTGCTTTAGCATTCGGTTAATTCCGAAATGTGATCTCTGGTCTCTAAATTTTGTTAGCATTCTTCATATAAATTTTCTAGAGAAAATTTACTGAATGAAGTAGGTGAAATCCGTAACTGTATAGATCTCACAAGAGGGCTCTTCCATAGGTTTTACAAAGTAGTTAGGCCATTATAGAGTGTATATATAGTAAAACACCATTTTACTATCATAAATGGCCCTTTTTGAATTGGAAGTTCAAAGCATACACTTAAAAGTTTCCATCAGATTCTCTTATCTTGCTTGTAAGTGGAAAGAATGTTTCAGGGTTTGTTTACAATTTCTATCACCTCATGGTTTTTGTTAGATTCCAGAAAAACAAGATATCATTGTTAGAAGTCTGTTTTTCTCTCTTCGCTAATATTGGAGCATGCCAGTTGAATTGCTAATAATTTAATGAACTAAATAGGTATTCTATAATTACAAATATATTAAAAAATTAAAGGGATAATTATTAAAAATATGATATCAAGCAAGTCAGTGTTAGTGTGTTATGCGTTCAAACTTAAGGTCCCAAGATCTATAATAGAAATTGAAAATTTGAAAGACATAAGTTGGAGTCTTCATAGGCTTGATGCTAATTGACAAGATTTATGCATATTAATCTTTGTTTACCAACTTCTTATCACTCTGTTCTTGTTAAAGCTTAGGTCAGGTTATGGTTCAATCTATTTTGAGGGAGCACTTGTAGATTCTATGCATTGTAGGTTTGTTTAGCCCCCTCCTGAACAAGTTATCCCAACGACAAATGTGCTATTATTGTTACGTCTAGACTCTAGATAGGGAGTTCTGGCCTTTAGTTACCCTTGTTACCCTTTTTTTCTCAAGGAATTTGCCTACTTATTTCATGTCCATCTTCCTTCTCCCTGTGGGTGTTGCAAACCATATAGAAAAGCTTCAACGAGATTTCTTATGGGTTGAGTTAGGAAAGAGTTTAAATTTCACCTTATAAATTGATCCAATATTTGATTAATTATGTACTGTTGAGAAGGAAGAGAGACATGAAAATGCATGTGAAGAGGGGAATAAGTTAATATCATATGTACATACACATAACCAACCTCTTCTTGGGCTGACATAACTTCAACAACCCAAGCTTACCTCATTTGAAGTCGCTCTCATCCTTTTTTAAATTTTGAGTCGAGTAATTACGGGTTTGAGGCCCACCAAAAGCCCATAAGGATAATGTCTGACTGAGCCCACAACCCAAAAGATCCCCAGCCCATTCCACGTCAATCAGACTAATTAATTAATTAATTAGTTGTACCCTTGCCGGAATTCATGATCCCGTCTGTCCCGATGTTTGTCCCATCAAAAGCTGTCATCGTTTCCTCGTTAATTTAGAAATCAAATTGACATTTATCTTATATAATTATTTCATAATACTCTTCTCTCTTGAAAAAAACTTGCTCAAATTCCAAAGCATATTCTTTTAACCACATTGTTATAGCTCAGGGAATTTTTATTTTTATTTTTTAGATTTTAGATTTTTTTTTTAAAGAAAAAAAATTTGAAGATCTCTTCCAATATAAATAAAAGAGACTAAACGGTTAAATGTTCAGAGTTACAACAATTCTTTAATAAACTAAGTCAGAGGCAGAGGTGAAGTTGCATCTATTTATGTAAAGTCAGATTCAAATCATTACAGATTACAGCTGTTAAAAGATAATTTAGACAACACAAGATATCTCTACGTTGTATGAATTTTTTTTTAATATTTTTTTTTTTAAAAAAAAAAAAAATTTAATGAATTTAAAGACTAATTTTATTATTACATTATCTGAAATTATATTGCAATCTATCTAAACAACGCCAAAAAAAAAAAACGCAAACAGGGGGAGATATGTATGGGACCCAAGTGGAAAGTGAAGAGACAACTGTTGACATATAAATCTTCCAACTGAATGCACCAAATCTGAACCGTCCAAAACCCGCGTGGTCCCCATACCCTGTGACAATTTTATCTTCTTCTCTTGTTGTTTGTGTTGGGAAGAGCAACCAAACCAAAATACAAGAAAAAACAGAGCTTGTTCTTGAGATTAACGTTGTAGAGTTGTTGGAGCTTTTTTCCTGTTCTTCCACTTCCTTTTCTCGCTCTTGTTGTGCTTCAATGGAAAACCAGAACCAGGAGAGGGAAATGAAGAAGGTGGATGGGGCTTTGGTAGGGTTCTCTCCTGTCTCTTCCCCTCGGATTTTTTGGAAATCCCGAAAGAGATCAGGTAGTATCAGTTTTCTTTCTCTCTGTTGTTGACTTGTTGTGATGTTTTTGCTTGATTTTAGAGACACACCCCCAAAGACCCAACCCTTATCCATATTGGAATTCAATAGTTTTACTAGTTGTTGGTTGGTTTTGGCTCCTTTAATTCTTACTGATTTCTGAAGCCGACTTCTAACTCCCCCATCTTTGTGGAGATTCTCCTATAGCGTTCTGTTCATCATTTTCTGATTCCTTTTCTTACCCAGAAAACAAAATGTCAAATTCATTTGAAATTTTCACCTTGTGAAGGAAAATCATGCTCCAGCTAATCCCTTGATTATATTGAATTAATATTATTAAAGAATTCGTCTGTGCCACAACCATGTGTGTGGTTGTTGAAGCTTTCTGAAGAGAGAGAGAGACGTAAGAGGAGTTGCTGACTTTGCTCGTACGTTACTCTCTCTCTCTCTTGGCCCCCTCATTCTCGTTAGACTTTTTGTTTCTTTTAATTTATCTTAAATTTCTTGTCTGGTGCAATAGTAATTACGGTTGGGCTGTTAACAAGCTCACATCCTTTCATCGGTCAGATCCACCTTTTCTATTTTATATTTACTTTCCTATATATACACTATTCTTCTTCTTCTTCTATTCTATCTATAATTTCTTTTAGTTTCTTTTGGCTTTTGGCCAAGTTGCCTCTTAATTATTTTATAAATTTTATTTTATTTTTTTTTGAATTTATTAAATTTGAGGAATTGAAAATATGGCCTCAAGTAGGGGCTAGGGCACATGGTCTATCTAGTTTTCATTTTTGTGGGGGTGAATCACATGGTGTGGTTTGGTAACCAATTAATGTCATTTTCATATTATTGCATAGTCATAATTAATGGCACATATGTTGTAGAAAATTACCTCTCCATTTAATATTGGATGTTGACGTATTTGCTCTCTTACTTTATTCATTTATTGATTCATCACGTTTTTTTATTGGGGGTTTTTATATGTAAGAAAGAGAGAATTTTCTCCACTTCCATAAGGGAAAGTACAGTTCATTGAGGATAATATGGACAAAATATTTCATCAAACCCCAAAATACGGGCTCACAAACCCTTCTGACGGGGCATTTTTTGTTTGACGGTGCTCCACAAAATTGTGTTTCTCTTTGAGAATTAGAAGTGCTATATGTGCTGTACTAACTAGGGTAACCAAGGAATGTACTATATATGCTTAACATAAGATTCAGCTTTGGACTAGAAAAAAAAAAAAAAAAAAAAAAAAAAAATTAGGGTATGCTTGAAAATGGTTTTGAAAATTGTTTTTTTTGAGTTTTGAAAAGTGTTTTGTGTTTTGAATTATATGTTAATGATTTTGAGAAAAAGTGTGTTTTTATTTTAAAAAGAAGTGTTTTTGAGAAGATTAACATAAATTTCCTTCCAAACTAAGTTGGATGAATTTTTGTCTATTCCTTTCCTTTATTTCTTTCAAGTTTCAGCTATCCTATAGGGGTTTTCTTCTTTTAATGTATGTATAGGGCTGATTCTTTTCTGTAATATTATGTTTCTTAATGGTAGTATAGTATTTGTTAATATTGCCATTCCCATGTGCTGAACCTGTTGGAATTCTGTCTATCAGAATCAGTGGTATATATGTGTGGTACCCTAGTGCTTATAGATGTCAACACCCAATTCCTTGGGGGCTAAAACCTAGGATTCCTAAGTGTGTGCTTTTATATTTCTTGGGAGGTGCTACTTTTTAAATCCTCCTTTCTGAGATCTTTTCTGGATTGGGTCATTGCTCACGGTCCCAACTTCTATTCAAGGAATTTGGTAGATCTGATTGGCTTTCTAGATTGTAAAAGCAGCTAGCTTTTGGTGCTCTTGTTTCTCTTGTATAGCAGCTAGTTCTGTGGTGCTATTGTTTTCTTGTATACTTTTCGTATATGAGGAATTTCCTCTTTCTTTTAATAAAATTTCTTATTATTATTCATCAAAAAAAATATTTCTTTGGATTTGTTTAAGAAATGAATCTGTACCTACCATGCCCAAACATATGGCACAGTTTCTTTTATTTGCACCTTTAGTGATTTAGGCTACTGCAAAATATATTTTACTACAAGTGGATCTCTTAAAATCATGTTAGGTTGTTTTTGGACTATTGATGAAAATGTAGTTGCATTGGCAATTTCCATTTTACTTTCCGTTTCTTATTTTTCATTCATTTGTAAAGTAATGCACTCAAAATGTGAAGCATAAAAAGTTTGAAGTGAACTGCGAATAAAATACGGCTCTTTTATCTATGTTGTGTTCCATACAAGCATCTAGATAGAAAGCCTTTGCGGTTGGATATGTCACAGAACTTTGCAACCATTCACCAGTAGTTAGGTGAGCAATGGAGGGAGGAGTCATACCATCAGTCCTCTTTGGTGCCCTTAGTTGGAGAACATTCTTTCTTCGAAAAGCGTTTTATCATTCAACTCTTTAAAAATGGCAAAAAATTATGTAAATGTTTTTTTTTTTTTTGATAAGTAAGAAAAGTTTTATTAGAAAAAGCGTAAGGCGCCCCTAAGTACACATGGAGTATACATAGGAACAACCAAAGCCAACCCACCAAAAGCACCCAACAAAACCCTAGAGCCCAAAAGGATCACCCGAGAAAAGCCCACAAAAGAACCCAACTTATGTGAATGTTAGAGGATGAAGTTTCACCTTAAAAGGCCCTGAGAATTAAGAGTGGATCTTTCAGTATGAATCACTACTTATATGCATAACTGCATGTTTAGGGCTATGGAGTGTGCCTTATATCTAGCATGGTGGCATCACCAAATCCAATTTTTTGTTAGATGCACACTCTCCACCTATGCAGAATTCCCTTTATATTCACAATGTGGAACACTAGAAACGGCATAGTCATATTGCCTCCCTATTATGTTTGATGCATCGATAGTATATAAATATGCAGTGTCTCTAAGTTTGTTGGAACTAGAATAGTAACTTGTTTCCAACAGCTAGCGGGAGGAACTTAGACAAGGTAACAGAAGACAATGCTAATGAAACACCCAACAAGCAGGAGGACCCTATGATTGAAGAGAATGCACAGGAGGACTCTACTGCAATTTCTGAGCTCTCTGAGCGTCGAAAGGCTCTGTTTGAACCATTGGAACCTGTAATGAATATAAATGGCCGACGACCATCAGCTGAATCCTTACTCCCTCCACCCGACTTTGACTCTACAAGCTATCCCCGAGGCTGGCTCATTGGTAAGAAGAGGAAGCTAGTCAATGTGGATGTTGTTGAGAGCATGCGGAAGATTGCCATCCAGGAAATGAACAGAAAGGTATTATTTCTTTCCACAACCACACACTGTTCTGCAAACACAGTTACCATTGTTGCATTAAAAAATGAGCCATATTGTGGGTTATACATACAGGACCGAGAGATCGATGGCCTAAATCAGCAACTAGAAGAAGATGGTCGGTGCCTAGAACACCTGCAGCTTCAGCTTCTGCAAGAACGAAGCAAACGTTCAGAGGTCGAGAGAGATAATGCAATGCTACAAGACCAGATATCCATGTTGATGAACATGTTACAAGACAACGAGTCGATGGGGGAAGAAGACCCAAATGAACCATAGTTGGTCGTTTGCTTTGTTGTTTGTTTGATTGTTTATTCTTTTGTAGATTTGTTGGAAAGAGTTGAATGGAATCATACAAAAATAGCTTATATATAATAGCATAGATTGTTGGTACTGCTAGTACATGGATATGATAAATTGCTTGTAACAGAGTTCCAATCTCATATATTTAATTATATATTGGGGTGATCTGTATGTTAATCAAAAAATTATGTAGCAAATGAAAATGGCCGTGTTGAGGGCCAGCTCAAGGAAGAATGCCTTCTTACAGTCGCTAGTTATGGTGGCTGGTTGGGGTTCATATGCTCAGGATTTCTTCCTTTCTTTTTTCCCCAATATTACCAATGTACACTGGTGCCCTAGGGTTAATTGGTTTTTCCTGTTAGAAGACTCTGTAGGTTGATTTGTGACCATACAGAGAATCTGTAATGCAAAAAATAAAACATCTGGTGCCCTAGGGTTAATTGGTTTTTCCTGTTACAAGACTCTGTAGGTTGATTTGTGACCATAGAGAGACTCTGTAATGCAAAAAATAAAACATCTGCATGGGATGTACTACAAAAACAGATACAAAAGGATTCACTAACATATATACACAGGGTATTACATATAATGTGCTTTAGTTTACTACCCAACACCAGCTTCACCATATGAACACAGCTTCACCGATATTCACAGGGGACAGAACCACCTAAAGTTGCATGCTTCTCATAAGAAGACTAGTTGCGGATCACTATCTAGCTTGATAATCAGAATCTTCTGGCAAGCTGAACAAAAACTGTGGGAGAGATGCTATCCTTGGAAGGTTGACAAGAAGCTCAGCAAACGAGTCCTTCCTTGTCATAGCCAGTGCCTGTTTGCAGCCAGAAATATCATTGGACTCACCATCAGTTGCAGGAAATTTCTCTGCAGGCTTACTTTCTTGTGCTGCTTCAGCAACAGCTTCATCTATCTTCTGATCACCATTTTCATCAACATCATCATCACGTTTGGCTGGCGAGTTTTGTGCAATTGAAGGATCTTTCTGTATAAGGCAGCAAAGCGAATCGACCCTTGACATGAGTGACTGCTCATCAAACACTGATGCTGATTGAGTCTCGCTAAACAAGTATTGAGTAATCTCCAGAATGTCTCTTCTATGTTGTTTGATGCCAGAAAAGATGGAATTGTCAGATGTCACCTGTTCTGCAATGCAATGTTCAATGTGGTTCACTATATCACTCATAGACATCGATGGGTGAAAACCAGGCACTTTAATTTGATCCAAATGGCCAAGCAACTTCGAACTCTTGCCTCCAATGCTCCTTATTTCTTCAATTGTATGAGTGTCCATCAATAAATATAAGACACTAGTTAGACCAAGAACAATTGCAAGGTAGCGGTGTGAAAAAAACTAAAGGCGGATACTCTTGAAATGGTTCAATGGTTATCAAATGACCAACCTCAGGAACTAATTCAATAATAACATAGTAACAAAGCTTTACACATACTATGGAATCAAGTACTGGTACACAATGACACTGCATGCTAAAATAACAGCAAACATTCAGACATCCATCTGCTACCACTCCTAGAAGATATCGTTATCAAATGAACAGTGAGCAAATAATTTTTGGTTGTTTTTCATATTTTTATCAAAAATAATTTCTGTAATGCAATGCAGTATCAGACAGCTTTTTTGAATACCCTCTTTCTAATAACTTTTCTTCACAGTTTGTTAAGCCCTTGAACAAACCAATGGCTAGACGCAATTCTTTCATGTCTGTCATAATGTTGCTATTGATCAATACATCCAATGTTTAAGAAATATGTTGATATTTTTTCCTAAGTAATATATCACCAAATCGTCTATTGAACATATTATTAACTTATTACTATGGCAAGGAATCAGTGAGATGCTATTAATTCTAGATTATCAACTATGTATTAGCAGCTGTAATTCAATTCAACTAAGCTTAAATCCCAACTAATTGGGGTCAGCTACATGGACTTTTACACCCTTTGGCCCTATCTATTAGTAACTGCAATTTGATAAACTAAAATGACAAGGAATTAGTGAAACGTATGAGATTATTTTTCTAAAGAAACCATATAAAAAAGGAATAACAATATTAAGTTCATCCAGAGATGGAGTTCCATACGGATTCAGTCTTGAACCTATGTACAGAAGAAGACAATCATCCTTGAACAATGAAGGTGAGAAAATGTAGAATTGTTTTTTTTTTTTTTTTTTTTGACCAGTACAAAATGTAGAATTGTTACAAATGGAGCAATAGAATGTTGACAAATCTATACGCTTATTAAATGAAGGGCATGCAACTATCATCATATCAAATTCTAATTCAACAGAGAGATGAATAAATGGTTTTTTTTTTAATAAGTAATGTAGATGAATAAATGCTATGTTAGCTTTAAGTATATCACGTGACATTCACTTCCAGGCTCACAATTTTTACCTGAGCTGGATGAAGAAGCTTCCTGGGAAAAATTTTCAGGGGCTCTACCAACAAAATCTTGTTCACTTTTTGAGGAAGATGAATGAGCTCCAGAAGGTGATGCCACATCTCCCAAATCAAGGAAAGTAGATCTCTCTTCACTTGTTAAATCAAACGGAAGGCCGGATTCATTTGGATCCTCAAACACAGCTACTTTCGGATCGAAGTATGGACACTCTAACACAATCTCTGGTCGTTGACTTAGAAAGTTGAGTCGAGGATCACATTGCATTAGCTTTTCGAAGTGCTTGCCCATCGTGCCTTGTGGGCACTGTAGAAAATGTCGCCTGTGACAATATCAAAAACCCGCATCAGCATCACATTTAGAATCCTAATGATTTTATATTTTTGATTAGTTGCATGATGCTTGTTAAATCACTGGTTGCCCTAAAAGCTTAAGCTAATAAAAAATAATGAATTTAATCATTTAATTAATTCTTTAATACTTCCTCTCACGTGTGGGCTAAAACTTCATCTTAAGTAAAGCTGTACGTGGAATATTTTAACTGAAATGAGGGGTAAGCTGTAAAGTCAAGGTTCAAACTCAAAGACATTTTCTCTGATACCATGTTAAATTATTGTTTGTTCCAAAACTTAAGCTAATAGGAAATGGTAAATTTAATCGTTGAATTAATACTTTATTATTGCTAAAGGAGCCACTCTTCATATTAAAACTTTATAAACATTTTTAAAAAAATAAAAAATAGAAAGCCAATAAACCAAAAGGAATGGGCAATTCTTTATTATTTTCGAAAAACAAATATTCAAAGCTCTCTATTCGACTTACATAAACAACAAAAACCTGCATCATCCATTCATGTTTACGACACCCATACCAACGTTTTTGTTACAAGAACAGTTTGTCTCAAACTGACATATGAAAAATGTATGATTTTAATATATTAAGATATGAAATAGCAGACACAAGATAGTGTATATATATGCTCCCTATTCTCAAATTGTTACACGTTCGTGAAGATGACTTTAAATCACATAACTTGTGACCATAGTTTTTTTAAGTCCATTTGCAAGGTATTGTACTCCGTTCGAGGTGAGAGTAACCATGAAGGTATCTAGCTAAGTATTTTAAATTTAGGTATTCAATACTTAAAAAGGTACATAAACAATAGTAGAAAACAATCATACAATAATTAACAGAGAACTCATAAATAATTTGAAAGCAATTCAGACCTACTTTAACGGAGTAATCAAAGAACAGGGCAAAGAATGTTTTCAAGGAAAACTTTCTTATCTTTTTTTTTTTTTCCTAAAATGATTTATCTAAATAACTTAGAACTAAATGAAAACAAAAGAATTAGTAAAACAATTAAAATACCAACCAGTATCAGCAAATTGTTTTGGAACATAATAAAACAGTAGCTCAGATCACACAAGCATGCGCGCACACACAAAGAGAGAGAGAGAGAGAGAGAGAGAGAGAGAGAGAGGTGTACAATAGCTTACATAAAGTATATGCCACAAGTCGTGTAAAAGGGGGGGAAAATAAAAAGAAAAAACATAATTCTCTGCACACAAAACACATCTAGAATGACTCATGTTTTAGTCTTTAAGTCATCAAGCATTTTAGAAATGCCAAGCCTTGAGGTGAGCCACAAGAAAACTTTTCAAAAGCCAAGTGAAGCGCCTGATATGGCACTAGTCTTTGAGGGCCCGAGCATGGCCCAGCATTGCTGTGAGTGAAAATGAGGCATTTTGAGAAAAATTAAACATTAAAAAAGATGAAGGAAAAAAAATTACAATCCGGTCCAATGTAATATGAAAGAATTAGATAAATACTCAATCAGAGGTTCAGGTCAAATTGTCAATAATGGACCCTCATATGGCTACTTGGAAGACTTAAACCAAATTCCCACAACTTGCTCATAAATAAGACAAACAAGTCATAGGAAGAAAAACCAGCATACCATTAGCATAATTTGTTTAGGAAATTGCGGCAAATGCCTTGAGAATCACTTACAGGCAGGGCTCAAAGAATATGAATCAAGACAAATTCTGAGGGCTAATGATAGCTGATAAACAAAGGCAAATAAATGAGGCAGACATGAAGGACACAGTTCTGAATTTGAAACTTCCCCTAATTTTTCAGATAGGCACATTCCACTTCCTAATTTAAGGGAGCCAGATCACACCACATGAAAGAGCCTTCCTCCTCCATATGATGGCAAACCAATTTAGCCAACATTTCCAACAGAGACTCCGGGTAAATCCTCTTCTTTATATATAAAACAAAACTGAGTAAAGGTAATTCTTGTGAGTTACTTATCTATTACCCAAAGTTATGGAAACTAGCACTAGTTTGCAACAAATTAAGAACTGTGCCTAGTCTTGGAGCACATGCACTATTCTATAGTTCCACAAGTGATAACTTCAAACCCTTGTAACTTTTGGCTACAATTGGGGAATTTTTCACATGCACCGTTCTATTAGTTAAAGACCAAAGTACTTGAATAATAAAACAGTTTATGACCATGGAAAAGATAAGAAATGCTCAAGAAAACAAAGAAGAATTATGCTTGTTGCCAACCCCCCCCCCCCCAAAAAAAAAAAAAAGAAGGAATATATGACACATTGGTCTTCTAAACACAGTCCTTGGGAAAAGGAATTTCAAATCCTGTGTGGTATTATACAGCTATGCGTTTAACCCATGGAGTTATGCATGCAGCCAGTAACTGCACGACCTGCACATGCCCTATCTGGGGACCCGTAAAAGGAGATTTGTGAGGTTTGTGGATAATTAAATTTTATTTTTTTTCATTATTGTTCTCTTGTGTTGTATCTATACCATAAATACAGTTAGGATCACATTGAATTAATGTAAAAGTGGTTTTATTGTATTCTAAATTTATGGTGCAACAATAATACATTTTCTTAGATCATTGGTCTACTGGTGGGGAAAGTACTTCACTATATCAAGTCAAAATATTAATGGATATGAATGTTATTTAGGAGATTAGCCACATGTATGCAGTAAACTAGTTAACTTGTTGACCCCAATATTCAAATTCGAAATTTCAATAATCTTTTATCATTTTACGATTCCTTAAACTTTTCCTAACAGGCTAACACCTATAGCGTATTTGTCCATACAGTCACTTACATAGACATGTGGGTGAAACAGACCAATATCATGACCAAGAATGATACTTGCAGGGTTAAATTTCTTCTCTGTAATGACTAGAAGATCAGATGTATTACCTATTTATGCTAGCTTGTCCACCTGTAAAATCTGATGTTGCCTGCCATAAGGTGTGCTTCCTAGGTTGTGGATTTGTTTCCCTAAAGAAAAGGGGCCGTCTAGCGAGCTGCATCATACAAGAACACCAGTCTATAATCACAATCTAAATTACACAACAATGATCATGATAATAAGAAAATAACTATCACACAAACACATGCGACTTACCACAACATCCAAAGTCCCTGGTTCATCATCTGGATAGTTTGCTTTGATAGCAACAATATCTGACCACTGAATTTCAATTTTATTCTTAAGACTGCCATCAAGAACTTCCCACACAAGCTTATGCTTCATAAAGTAACATTTTGCCACTAAGTCTCCTTCATACCTCGACTTATACTGCAAACCAATAGATTTAAAAATCAATACCAAGCCCCCCCCCCAAAAAAAATAAAAATAAAAATTAAACATGCTTTTTAATCTGAATTGAATCCGGAATCAATTGTAGATATTAGATATACCTCCCACGTCCCAATTTTAAGGATGGAGCCTGGAAAATTAGAAGCCTTGAGCTTATCACCGGCACCCTTGTGATCTTTTTTGCATAGGGTCGCCAAATTGGAAGCATTTTCTTGAGAGAGCCTCATTTGAATCAAATCCAAAAGGGACGGGCTCTTTCGGAGACGCAAACCAAGCGGGCTTGGCTCATCCAGGGGATTGCACATAGAGGGCGGGGTAGCTAAGTCGCCAGGTTCTGAATTCCATTGCTGCGAAAAACAATGCAAGGAAATGAACAACTCCGACTACTAAAGAAAAAAACATTTATGCCTGTGTTTGGTGGCTGAGAAAATGAAGGAAAATTAATACAAAGCAGGTTTAAGCTCATGGGTTACAGAAATGATGATCAATCTAGCATAATAACGAAATAAAATCACATTTAAGCCACGGGTGATAGCCCACGGTCGATGTGCTTTATAAAGGGGGTGAAAGAACACAATTTTAATCTCGCTCCGTTTGGTTGATAAGAAAGTGTGGGAAATAAAAGGAATTCAGCTCAAACCTGTAGAGACGGATCGAGTTTGGATCGCTTGTGAAGCGGGCCGAGTTGTTCCTCCAACGAGTCCTCAACCTCTTCCTTCACCCCAACCTTTTTCCGGCACTTGGGGTCCGAGTCCATCCCCGAGTTCATTATCTGAACCATCTAAGCTAACTCCGATTCGACTCAGTAACGGAGCGAGTAGCACAACGACAGGCCGAATAATCACGGACAGCAGGTAACCAAACTCGGTGAATCGGCGATTTTTCAGACAGAGAGAAAAGCCAGAGATCGACTACTCAGCAGAGGAGAAGCGAAGGCTTCGTTTTTGACAGAGGGGTTAACTGGGACGGGTGTCACGCGCGCGAACAGAATTGCCACGCGTGGTCAAAGTTAGACAGCGAGGCAGATACGGGGTAGGTTCGGGTTCGGACCAGACGTGAAAAATGGAAGTTACTAACATGCCCTTGTTTGCGAGACAGAGGGTTAAGATCGTGGGCGGTAATTTTGTCTTTTTGTGCGGTAGTTGAGGGATGGTGATGTGAGCTATGTTGGATTTTTGTGTTGTACACGTGGAATTCGGATAAAATGTGGGGCCCGGTTCGTGAACCTTCGGACTGTTTTTGTCTTGTCCTTCCCACGCTGGAACTTCAGGTGATTGGACGGCAATGGCATGTGGCGTATTATGGTGGCGTGTTGGACACGTAGGACGGATCTATATGCAAACTCTGTGGATAAGGTTTACAAGTCGCGCCTACCAAAACGAAACAACGTGCGCTTTAGAATTATGAGGAATGAGGATGAACTCGAGATACACCAAATTATTATTTAATTGAGCTCCACAAAAAGCATGCTAATAATTATTTTATTGATAAAATGAATAATAATTATTTAAAATAGTTATTTATATTCTTTAATTTGATTATAACACTAAAATAGAATAATAAATATGTATTAATTTGTTCGGCACAATGCAATACACTAGTCAATGCAAAAATATTATAATTGAATTTTTTAAAACACCTATTATTAGTGTAATGATAGGTCTATAAGGCTGGCCTACAACAGGGCTATACAGCCAAAGCCTTTCACTACCCAAGAAATCATGAAGCTCGCTTGCTCAATATTCGCGGAAGGGAATATTCATACTCTAATTGCGTGACCTCAACAGTCTCTGATTCCATTAACATAATTCTAACTAGAGGCCTAAAAACCTAAACAAAAGAGGGCAAGAATGATCGGCTATCTAAAGATGGTGAGATCCTTTATCAGGTATACAATAATTTCTTATACTCTCACTTTATCTTTTTTTTTTTTTAATATAGATACGATTGAAAATACAACAGAGCTAAACAAAGAACCTTACAACTAACTATTAACTTGAACAGAAAAACTATGCGCAGGATCTAGAACAACACTGACAATCTGAGTAGTAGCAGAAGAGATGGTTGATGATGAAGTGGGAATGCTGCTTGACTAGAATCGAGCTACGGCCCAATGTGCCACATAGTGGGCACCGAAGTTTGCACTTCTATTGACTTTTCGAACTGACCAAGAAGAATCAGGAAGGAACATGTCTAGAGTTTGTTGAATGATGTCAGTGATACGCCAATCCTGAACAATAGTTGGCTGAGCAAAGATTACAATCTGAGAATCACCTTCAATGACAAACCGGTCAAGGTGAAGGGATGATGCTAGAGAAATAGCGAGTTGTGCAGCTAAAGCTTCGCCTTTATTAGGTGAACATGCAGACTGGATTTGAGTAGCCATCTTGATTAACTTACCCTCATGGTCTTGACAAATAGCTGCTTGACAGGAAAAAGAATCGTGAATAGCAGTATCAAAGTTGATTTTATACCAATTTAACGGAGGCCGAATCCATTTTTCCTGTTTAGGGAATAACTTATCAGACCATGCATCGCAATGTTGATGGTAGGAAGTGCAGATTAGGTTGGCAATGGTACGAGATTCAAAGGCCAGGCCATCATGGAAGGCTTTATTACGATGGAACCAAAGGAGGTCACATGCAACAGCTGCAAAGACCTGAAAACGATGCTGCTCCAAAAAAGGAATATGGAGAAGAGCATCAGGGTGTAAAATAACTCGTACCCAGTCACCTAGATCAGGAGAATCCAAAGTGGTTGAATCAAGCGGCCAAGGTGAGAGACGCCAAACTACTCTAGCAAAGTGACAGTGGAAGAAAAGATGCCTAATGGAGTCCGGGCCTGACTTGCAGAGCGGACAGGAAGCATCAGGATGATACGCAGGAATAATTGACTGTAACCGCTAAGTAGTTGCCAAAATATTCCAAGCTATCTTCCAAATAAATATTCTGAGACGATCCGTGAGCTGGAGTTTCTAGATATCTCTCCAAAAAGTAGACAAAGGACATATATGGGATCCAGTAAAATCATTATTCAAGATTGAAAGATAGGCCGAGGAAGTGGTGAATCGCCCAGAACAAGAGGAAGTCCAGAGATAGCTCTTATTCGATGCCTCTGTGATTGGTAATTTCCCAACTGCCATAGCCGAGACAGGATCAAATAGAACTGAAAGAATACGCTTATTCCAGTGTCGAGTACCTGGCACAATCAGGTCAGAGATAGACAAAGGAGGAAGATATCTTGAATTAGGACTGCGGGGAGAAGGCCGATATGATGGAAGGGACGGGACCCAGGATGTTGTCCAAATACAATCTGAGCTATTTACTGAAACATTTAAACAAGACCCCAGAAATAAGAAAATCTTTACATTTCTGGAGACCTTTCCAAATCCAAGAAGCCGTAGTAGCAGTGGAAGTAGAGAAGAAAGAGCCATAGTGAATATATTTTTTCTGCAAGTGTTCGACCCATAAAGAATTAGAGTGTAGGAACTTCCAACCTAGCTTTGTTATAAGTGCCAAATTTGTAGTAGACATCTTCCGTAACCCAAGACCACCTTGTTTCCTTGGAAGACAAATAGAGTCCCAAGATTTAAGACAGAGATTACGTGCCTTTTCTGGTGGAAACCCCCACCAAAAATCTTTAAACCGATGATCCAATATTTTACAAAAGGAAGAAGGCAGGAGGAATGTACTCATAGCATAGGTAGGAATTGCCGCAGCCGTAGATTTAATGAGAACCATTCGCCCAGCTTGAGAAAGCGTCTTCGCCCTCCAACCATTTATTTTAGACAGAACTTTATCAAGTAGAGGTTGAAAAGCCTCTTTACGAGAAGCCCCAAATAACAATGGTAGACCCAAATGGAAAGGGCTAGAAGATGACAATTTAAAAGGAATGATTCCCAAAATACTTGAAATACTAGCATATGAGGTATTCTTACTAAAGAGAATTGACGATTTCCCCGAATTGACTTTTTGTCCTGACCAACTGCAATATTTATGGAGACAAGTAGAATTGACATTTGCATCAGAGGAGGTAGCCTTACCGAAGATGATCAAATCATTTGCAAAAAGCAAATGATTTATTGGTGGACAAGTTTTGGCAATACGAATTCCTTTGAGTAGCCCAATCGATTCCTGTTGATGAAATAGTCGAGACAGAACTTCAGTTCCCAAAATAAAGAGGAAAGGCGAAAGAGGGTCACCTTGACGTAAACCTCTAGATGGTGTAAATTTCCCGAAAGGGGAGCCATTAAGCAAGATTGAAAAGGAAGAGGATGACACACAAATCCTGATCCAGTTGACCCACGTAGGGTGAAATCCCAGCTTAATCATAATAGACAACAGAAAATTCCATTCCATTCTGTCAAATGCTTTTTCCATATCAATTTTTACTGCCATGAGGCCCCCACGGCCTCTTTTGGACTTAAGCGTATAAAGAAGCTCATGTGCCATAATAGAATTATCCTGGATTGTGCGAGATGGTACAAAAGCTTATTGATATGGTGATATGAAATGATGAAGCAATACCTTTAGACGATTCGCCAATATTTTAGAGATTACTTTGTAGATGAAGTTGCACAGACTTATTGGTCGAAAATGATGTACCATAGAAGGTCCAATCTGCTTTGGAACAAGAGCTATAAAGTTATGATTGTGCTCCTTTAGAAGATGATGCGTATTGAAGAAATTCCAGACATAACTTAGGACCACCGGTTTAATGAGCGTCCAATATTTCTGATAAAAAACTATCGTAAACCCATCCGGCCCAGGGGCCTTGGTGGCCCCAATACTAAACACAGAATCATGGATTTCCATTTCAGATGGAATAGAACAGATGGACAAGTTATCTTCATCAGAAATAACTGTATCAAATAGATTAATAACTCATCTGGGAAATCTGGATTAGAGGTCGTAAAAAGCTCAGCAAAATGAGCACAGAGATTGGTCCCAATAGCCTGGCGATCAGAAATTCAGGCTCCACTAGATAATTTCAGGAAGTCTATAGCAGTCCTTCGACGCTTGATAAGAGTGGAGAGATGGAAAAATTTTGTATTTAAATCCTTACACGTGAGCCACTGCTCTCGGGATTTGTTCCTCCAAAGAGTTTCTTCATGTCTCTTTAAATCGTCTATAGCCTTCCGTAGGCCCCGTTCCTGAAATGAAAAGGAAGACAAAGCAGTTGATTTCTGTAACGCATCCAGCTGAGAAGTCAAAGAATGAATTTGATGCTGAATATTGCCAAAAGATAAGCGATTCCAAAGCTTTATGGCTAATTTAGTGGAGCGTAATTTCTGATTCAAGATGAACCCTGGGGAGCCAAAAAAAGATGGAGACCAGGCCAGAGAAATAGTTGAGTAGCAGTCTGGATGATGGGACCAAAATTCCTCAAATTTAAAAGGTCTTGCCAATGTTTTGTCTGAATGGACCGTTTCCAATAGGAGAGGATTGTGATCAGAACCCAAAGCTGGGAGATGCAAAATGGAAAATGATGGAAAGAGATGGATCCACTGGGAGGAAGCCATACCACGATCCAGACGTTGGCGAATAAGTTGACGGCCATCCCGATGGTTAGACCAAGTAAAAGGATTCCCTATAAATCCTAAATCAACCATCCCAAATGAATTAACAAATTCAGTAAAAGAATCTGTTGAAGAAGAGGCGTACGATAAACCACTCATCTTATCTTGCTGGGATAAAATCATGTTAAAATCACCAATACAAAGCCATGGTCCTGTGAAATTGGTACCCAACTGCATCATATTATCCCAGAATTTAGGTTTACCTGAAACGTAAGGAGAACCATATATACACGAGAGCATCCATGGATTATTTGGAGGATCAGAATAACACCAAGCACTTATTATATTAACATTGATTTGAAAACACTCAAGATCAACCCCCAATTTCCATGCTAGCACAAGACCTCCTTTAGAACCACAAGGAGGAGCATGAACCATTGAAAAAAACCCCAGACCATTCAATATAATACAAGCAGCAGATGGCGAAATTTTAGTTTCAGATAAATACAAAATATCAGGGGAGTGTTTTCGAACCTTGGCCCGTAAACTGCGAATTGCAGAGGCCCGAGCTAAGCCTCTGCAATTCCATGCTATTAGTTTCATTGCTAGGGAGGTAGACCATCCCGGTCCACCCCCTTGTTATCAGTTGCCTTTGCTGGAGCTGAGCTTGATGAAGAGCCAGCAGCCGAGTGAGCAGCTTGGAGTTGAGAAAAAACATCAAGCCCTCTAGGAGCACGTGTGAACCTGCGCAGGGGCCTTTGAGAGGCCAAAGCAGGATCCGGTTCTGTACCAACTTGAGCAGCACGTACTGGAAGCACTGGCTGGGGCGCAGGGTCCAGGTTAATTAGGGAAGGAGTTGAATCCTTAAGTGCATCTGGCTGAGAATCAATGGACAAGAAGGATCCCACCGAAGCATCTCCATCCTGCAAAGAAGTTAGTGAAATAGCTGCAAGCTCAAGATTGGACAAGAGCCCAGGAAACAAAGGGTTTGATTTTGTTTTTTTAAGGACTGCCAGTGGGATATCATCCTCTGTCCATTTGCGTTTGGAGTGCTGAAGAGCTGGTGAAGGAGAACGGATCCGAATAGCGTCTGGGGATAATGGAAAGGATGGTGATCTGATTTCAGAAGTCGATTTAGTATAAGGGTGAAAACGTGAGAGTGTAGGGGAGTGGTGAAAGGCTGGTGTTGGTGAAACAGGGGAAGGAGTAGATGAAGGAGCTGGCTGAGGAGGAGATGGGGAAGAGAGGGTTACGGGTGCAAGTGTAACAGCTGTATAAGAAGGATAAAGTTGAAAAGGGTATTGGCTGGGGATAAAACCAGGAGTGGTGATATTACCATGGACGGCTAAAACAGAGGAAACAAGTATAGCCGATATAGGAGAGGAAGGAAGCAGTGGTTTAGGCACCAAATAAGAGGTATTGGCAGAGGAAGAAAAAGGGCTTACAAGTAGAATAGAAGGTGACGATGCAGCTGGAGAAGGGTTGAAAATGGGCCTTAGTGAGAACGGTTGTGGCCAACGGGCCAAAAAGTCAGTGAAGTGGGCTGGATGAGTATGAGAAGGGCTGATTGTTATGGGACATGGATGGGATATATTCGAAAGGGAAAAAGTTGAGATGGGATCAAGGAAAACAGGATTAGTCGTTGGATGCAGAATCATTTGTGATTTACCTTTATCTGCAGCCGACAACCGAGACGATCCCAATGGCGACGTGGCAGCTAAGGAACTAATAGAAGAGTATGTGCTGCTCGAGGAACTAAAGGGATTCACACCCACTTGAGTACAGACATCCTGTGGCAGGATATGCAGTTGCTGGGGAGAAGACACGTAGCTTGCGTGAAGAAAAGAACCAGCAGCAGAGGGGAACAGTGCAAGATGAGGGAGTGCCGTTTGGGACGTGAACTGCATGCCATGGGTTCCAAAAGTCGCCTCCACATGGGAAGAAGTAAGAGGAACATGCTGGTGAGGCACGAGCTGGAAGCCCAACTCAGCTCCCTGAACAGGACTAGACCGAGCATCCGAGTGAGACTGTGAAGTACCCACTAAAGATATTCCTGAATCTGAGTCATCACGCGAAGGAGAAGGAACAGGCCGTAATCCCACCAAAGAGAAAGTTTGTAAGGGGATCCTGTATTTTTCTGGAGTATGTCGGTCAGGTGGTTGATTGCACTGGTTCCCCTTGTGGCCAATGAGCCCACACAACGTGCAGTAGTCTCCAAGCCGTTCATAACGGAAGCTGATCCACAGAGGATCACGTCCACTTCGAGGAAGATGAAAACCCGGAAGAAGAGGTTGAGTAGCATCTAATTCAACCCGAAATCTCAAGAAAGGCTGGCAAATGAGACCTTTAGCATCATGATGATCCACCGCCAGTATTTTACCCAAACGCTGTGCTATAATCACAGCATTAACGGCAGCCATATTTTGACATGGGAGTCCATGGACCTGAACCCAAAATGAGCAGAGGTTAAGGTTCACCTCATCTAGGGCAAGATCAGGAGACCAAGGTTTGAAGAGAAGAAGGGAACCACGAACATTCCAAGGCCCTTGATCGAGAATAGTTTGAACATGTTCTTGATTTGAAATACCAAATAAGTACTTGTGATGACCCACAACCGCAAACGATAGAGGAAGTGCAAATTTCCATGCATGTTGGAGTGTATCTCTAACAGTTTAGGAGTTCATAGGTTTAGGAGAAAGAAGCTGACCCAACAGAGAGAAAGCTCCATGATGGTGATGCGGAGATTCGGTAACAGTTGCTAGAAGATGGCTGTCAAGATCAAGAGCTTCAGTGCTCTTAATCAGAGCTTGAAGAGAGGCAGGGAAATGCTCCATGAGGAGAAGCCGAAGAAGAAAGGAGGGAAGAAGAAAAACAAAGTCACTCCACTAAAGGAATGAAAGAGAAGCTCTCGAGGGAGTGTATCTCTATCTGTTTTGCTTTTCTTTCTACTTAGGCATTCTAATTTAAATGATTCTGTCTGACCTCTAGTGGACCTTTCTTATTGTTTCCTTTGTTTGCAACCCTCTTTTAGGCTTGGTTTATGATCACTTTATCACCCATACTTCAAACTTGAGCAACAATAACCTCCGTGTGAGGATGCACTAATGGGCAAAAATGAGCATATTTAATAAGTCAATCCTCAATCACTAGGATGGTAACCCATCTATGAAATTTATAGATATGTTTGTGCACACTTCCTCTAGTATAGCCAATGGTTGTAATGGTCAAGGCCTTGCCACTATTTCTCCTTTCTGGCAATGTCACGTCTCACATTTGGTTAGAAACTACTTAATATTCATCTTCATTACAATAGAAGACTCAAGTAAGGAAACTTGGCTTGAATGTCCACCACTGGGTGATTCATGACATTCCTAAAAAATTATTAATGATTATAAAACTTCTGTCACAACTTTAATATGTAAACAAGATAAGGATATGGGAGATGGGAAGAAACACGATGAGAAGAGAGGAGGAAACGCAATACACACCTCCGACCAAATCCAATTAAAGCAAGGATCTGTGTTGGATTTGATCACTTTGCATTGGATTTGATCCTCTCTCTCGCTGGCTGAGTGTCTGTGCGGCTGAGAGTGAGGGGCTGAGTGAGAAGAGTGACCGTGTGAGAATTGAGAGTGGCTAGGAGATGAGAACTAAGTGACTATGCGGTTGAGAAGAGTGAAAACACTGAGAGGTGTGACTACGAGAGAGTTGAGAGTGGCTGGGAGATGAGCGCTGAAAGGCAGAGATTGAGACACTGCAAACGCATAAGCTATTGAGAAGTGAGTGCAAAATGTTCAATTTCAATGTTGAGTGTGTGCGGCATGAGAGAATGAAAGGTCCAAAATGAAATGAGAAGAGAAAAGAAGATGAGGCATGTAAACCCTAAACCCAAAACGACATTGTTTTGGTGTGTGTGTGTGTGTGTGTTTATATTATATATATATAAGAATAGGCAGTTAGCAGTTATTAACCGTCTCCGTCTAACCCTAAAACTGCTAACCGCACCACCTACAAAAGTAGTTATAGGCAGTAGCAGGGGTGTACAAGCGGTTATAACCGGCGGTTATTAGCTAAAACCGCTAACCGCCTAACGGTTATTGTATTTCACCAACCGTCTTCGCTAACCGCCTAGGCGGAGGCGGTTATTTTAATAATCACCGGTTAGCGGTTATTGACTACATAACCGGCGGTTATATAACCGCTTTTGTAGATGGGATTTGGGTCGGTTTTGTGCCCATTTTGGGTCGGTTTTGTGCCTGTTTTGGGCCATTTTAGTGCAGATTTTGAGATTAAAAAAAAAAAAAAAAAAAAAAAAAAAAAAAAAAATCAAAATCCAAAAGTTTCTAATTAGTAACAAATCCAAATCTTAAAAAAAAAAAAAAAAAAAAATCCAAATCAAATTCTAAATCCAAATCCAAATACAAACCATAACAAATCCGAATATCCAAAGACAAACAAATCCAAAGCCCCCGAATACAAATCCAAAACATTACAAATTCAAATACAAATCCAAAACATAGGAAAATCCAAATATAAAATTCAAAACTTTACAAATCTAAATAACCTTACAAATCCAATATCAAAGGTCCAAAAACTACTAAGTACTAACATACTTAGATAAAGTCCACTTCGGTACTTGATTGATCGTCATCTACAAAATAAGAAGTGGTAGTTAATTGAAAAGTAAGTTTCATAAATAATAAAATGCACAAATAAAAAGTTTCAACTAATTTAGTAAATTTACAAACATTTACCTAGATTTTCACAAATTCCTCAAACTCTCGAATTCCAACAAAAAATGATTCTGACCTAATCAGTAAACAACAACCCAAAATGAAAAATATAAACCCTAAAATGAAGAAATAATATCTTCCAAAATCCAGTAAACAGAAAAGGAAATAAAATAAAATCACTTCATTCTATTTACTTAAAAACTATTCTCAGATCAAATTGCTGCAATAATTTTCTAAAAATATATATTCATTTCTCAGGTCTAATTCTAACAAACGCAAAGTTTTATCTATTCTTGTACTGGTAAACAAAAGAAGAACACATAATCTCAATTCTCATCTGTGACAACTAAATGAACCCTAACTGTACGTTTTGAAAATAACCCACTAAATAATCAATCACATACATAAGGCATGAATTCATCTACAGGGTTACCAAAATAGAAGGAAAAAAGAAAGAAAAATTTCTTCCCACAAAAAACTCTTGAACATAATATTCAAAGCAATCCCAATACTAAAACACTTACCACAAATACAAATATCTTCACCCAAAACTAGATACCCCTCCAAAAATTCCCTCCTTCTCCAAAAGCTCGAAAACTAGAACAAAACTGCTAAAATTGAAGTCAGATAAGGCACACGAATGAAACAAAAAATAAAGAGAAAAAAACAAAAGAAACTGAGAAAAAAATGAAAGAAACGAAAGAACCTTACAGTGTAGCAGTGGCGGCGGAGACGAGATAAGCGAAGAGGTCCGAACGGCGCTGGAGAGTGGAGGCTGGAGGAGAGACGAGAGAGGAGGCGAGACTCACGAGAGACTGGGCGACAGGGCGAGGGACGCAAGGTGAGGAGAGGAAAATGAAATGAAGAAACTGATCCAACCCTAAACCTAAAATATGAATTTATAAAATCTCTAAAACGGCGTCATTTTGGGCATTCAACAATGCCCAAAACGACGCCCCTCTCCCCATTTCCAAATTTTTTATTAATTTTTTAAAATATATATATATATAAGCGGTTAGTGGTTATTAACCGCTTTTCCCAAACCCTATAACCGCTAACTGCTTTTAAAAGCGGTTAGCGGCTATATGCGGTTAGTGGTTTTAAAGCGGTTATAACCGCTCCGTTTGTACACCCCTAGCTGACAGTTATTGACCGCCCGCTTTTACAGCCATACTATGTTTATTTAATAAAAAATAAAGATGAGGCTTTTAACATGTTCAAAATGTTATAAATCTAAAGTAGAAAATCAAAAGGAAAATTAAATAAGAATTTTTAGAACCGATAGAGATGAAGACTACTTTAATTTCCACATGAATTTTCTACTTTTTGTGAGGAACATGGAATTGTGTACCAAATGTTAGCACCTTACACACCACAACAAAATAATTTTGATGAAAGAAAAAATAGGACACTAACAGTGGTTAATTTCATGATCTTAAATGTAAAGTTGCTTTTTAATTTATTGGGAGAGACACTACTTACATCATGTCATGTACATAATAAAGTGTCATCTTTGAAAATGCAAGTGTCACCATATGAGTTATGAAACGACATAAAACCAAACCTAGATTATCTTAGAGTGTAGGGGTGTCTAGTCTTTTAGAATCAAGAGCAATCAAAAGTGTGTTTATAGGTTATATTGAAAATTCCAAAGCATATAGACTATTAGACTAATATGCTAATATTATAATGGAATCAATGGATGTTGAATTTATTGATAATAAGTTCAATTATGATTTTAATATGTTTCAGAACCTAATCAAACACAAGTATTAGACTCTAATCATAGTACCTCTCTTAACAATGATAAGGAAGCAGCTACTGATTTGCCAATAGATTAAAGGAATAGTCAAAGAGTTAGAACATAAAAGAATTTAGGTCTTGATTTTATTTTATCCCAAGCTTTAGTCAACCCTGTAGAATGAGACCAAGATACAAAATACTTATTGAACTTAACACAGAGGATGATCCAAAAAGTTTTAATAAAAGATCTTAATGAAGTAGATACTATTTTAAGAATTAAAGTGTAGAAACATAGTGGGGGTTATGCACTATGTCAATCTCATTATATTGAGAAAGTGATTTTTAAATTCAGACATCTTGGAAGTTTGAATAAAAGAAGCAAATACACATTTTGATTCTAGTGTAAAATTAAATGAAAATTCTGGAAGGGTGGTAACACAACTTGAGTATGCTAGTGCAATTGATAGTATGATGTATGCTATGTATTGTACCAAACCAGATTTGCTTTTACAATGTGTAGACTTTCTAGATACACTAGTTATCTTAGTATAGATCACTAAAAGCAATTGACAGAGTCTTTGGGTATTTGAAGAGAACCATCAATTTAGGACTCTTTTATTCAAAGTTTCCTACTATATTAAAGGGATACTCAAATGTTAGTTAGATTTCTAGTACAAGTGACAATAAGTCCTCATTTGATTGGAGGTCTACCCTTGGTGGAGGTGTCATTTCTTAGGCATCATAGAAACAAACATGTATTTCTCATTCCACAATGGAATCGAAGTTTATAGTACTGTCAACAGCAGGAAAAAAAAAAAAAAAAGGCAGAATGACTTAGGAATATATTATTATATATAAAGTTGTGACCACAACCTATACAATAGTAAATTATACAATGGAAAGTCTAGACATATTAGCCTACGACATGAGTATGTTAAACAATTCATTCTTGATAGAGTCATAACTATTGTCTATGTAAGGTTAAGTAGTAACTTGGCAAACCAAAGGTTTATCTCAAGAATTGGTAAAAATAACATCCATTGGAATAGGATTAAAACACTTTGAAAAGAATCACAAGTAATGGTAACCCAAGATGTAATATAACAAAGGGTTTAATAGGAAATAACAAGTTACTAATAAGTGATTAGTTAAACATTAGAATAATTAAGTTTCATACATGATGGATCAGCGCTGACTGTTACGATTGTAAAGGATGAGTTGTACTCTTGATGAAGTTCAAATTTAGAAGTAAATGCTTTAGTAATAGAGATATAAAAGGAACTTCACCTATATGAACATAAAAGTGGTTCCACTTCAAACAAGAGTTAGGGTTTACTCTTGTAAATGTTCATTAAAAAAACTATGATGTATAGCATAAGGCCATAATAGTGCTAACAATTATGAATTTCTTATGTGAACTATATATTTTCATGTGTGTTATTTCCGGTTTTGAGTTATAAAAGTTTTGGTTTAAACTTATGTCACCACCAACTTTTTTAAAACTTTGAAATGATTACATGACTACGGGAAAGTTTAAATTGAAAGATACATTATTGTATACATGATACTAAAGTTGAGAATTTAATATCACAATTTTAAGTGGGGGATTGATATAAATTTTGTTAAATAGAAGGTTCAATGACTCAATGACTAAACCGTGGGTTAATTACTGAACCAGGGGAATGGGGTTTGAAATAGGGCTTGAACCCGTGTCTCATGGGATGAAGAGATGTGCTTTTACCTCAAGTCAACTACATAGCTTATGTCTGAAAATATTATGAGTAACCGATAATAAAAAGTTATGACTTTTCACACATGCATGCCCTTTCAACATCTATAAATATATAAGACATTTCTCCACCGAATTTCATATTCAGTTTTCATTCTCAGTTTTAGAAGTTCACAAGTATTGAAATTGTCGAAATTATCCATAATTGCTATTTGTAAAATTTATAAGCTTAGTTGTATCCTTGAGACGATTTGCTAGCAACCTAGTAACAAACTCTTTTTAAGTGAGAGAAAATATCGTCGTAAAGATATCAATTCTATGCACCTAAGCTATCTTGTTGTTTCTCACATAATATTTTCATAATGATTGAAGTGTTTGTTTCTGGTCCTTCTTCTTTATCGCATTATTTTTCTAACGAGTAATGCTATATACACCCCCATTTTCCTACACTCATTTTCATACTCTCTTAAATAGCTTTTAAGAGAGTGCCATACCAAGTAGGTAGCTAGTTACTAGGGGTGAAAATACGGATGCAGATGCGGTTATTAACAATATCCACATCCGCATCCGCATCATGTGGTTGTCACTTTTTGGTATTCGTATCTACGTGGTTATTACGGTTATTAAATGCGGTTATTATCCACTATCCGCATATGCGGTAATAACCATTTTGAATAACTATCCAAATCTATATGCAAGCTTAAATAATGCGGTTATTATACATATGCAAACTTAAATAAATTAAGATTTTATTTGTTACACAATTCATGATTATCAGCCATGCATAGAAGATTATTGTTTCATAGAGTAATTGATATTTGGATTACTCAAAGAAAAGAAAAGAAGTAAATGTAGTGAAGTATAGCTATGAGATGATAGTAAAAAAAAAAATAAGTCGTTTTAGAGAATTTAATTAAATTTATATTAAATAATTATATATCATGTAAAGGGAACACGAATGCAGTTATTAACCGCATTTACATTCCCTAAAATTGCATCCGCATATGCGTATAGTGGTTGCAGGCAGTTATTATCCACCTACATTTCAACCCTACTAATTACTATGAAAGATAATGTCTAGTCCTTAATGGGAAAAAGAAAATGTCCATAAAAGAGAAACATAAGAGTACTGATGCTAGGTGCATTTATATATATAGATTCTATATATGATCATAAATTTTATCATAAATTGGCATAGTTGTACGGTGATGCTTATATATAGTAATAATTAATCATCGTGTTCGCATTTGACACGCTCAAATTCACGGACATAAGATCATGTGACACAACTCTCAATTGTTGTTTGATCAGTTTGATTATTTTGCAATAAAATTTGTGCTATATATATATTATAATTTAAGAATATGATGATGACGATGTGACAAGCCAATTAAAATAAGGAGAAATGGATAAAAGCTATCTTATGCTTTACCCACTTGCCATGCCCCATAGGGCACACGTAAAAGGTGAAAGTGCTCGATCTTAACATATAGCCGAGGTTTGGGAGATATTGGGGCAATAATTAGGGTTTTTTTAAGTCAAATATTATCTAAAATTAAGTACAATAACTATAGTTTTATGCAGCCAATGGTCATCGTAAAAGGTAAAGATTGAGGTCTGTAAATGGTTAATTTCTGAAAGAGAGAGTTTATGAAAATAGTTAGTCGATCTGCATGTGTATTAATATATCCTTCTCTTGGCGGCGGAGTCATGTACAATTATAATTAATGCATGATCTCTTGGAGCTTCAAAAAACACAACATGCCATGTTACGATGTTGCTCGATCTCATGATTGACAACCTAATAACGTGGGGGGTTAATATATATATAATAAAATTATAGAAAATCAGAAATTAATACTCATATTACATTATGTTTATTTTGGTGCATTAGATATCTTAATTAAACAAGATTATAACGGGATATCAATTCTTTTCTTTGCTTTCGAGTTTTTTTTTTTTTTTTTTTTTTGTTGTTTTTTTGGAATACATTTGCAACTGTACATTTGACATGCATGTCCATGCAACTCCCATCATATATAGGAGACAATATGAGACACAAAATACCCCATCTCTCTCTCTCTCTCTCTCTCTCTCTCTCTCTCGTGAGTACAGTTGATTCCGTGAAGGGTGCATGAGTCCTTATCTCTAAAAGCTCAACAAACCAATAAAATTGTTCGAATCAGCAGTTGCAACTTGCAATCCCACCAGCTCACTTAGAAACAAAGTACCCTTTTAGTGCTTGTTTCCAAGTACCTAATTTTTGATATAACAGCTAAAAATTACGTTTGATATAATCAGTATTACGATGTATGTGACAGTAAAAATCACATTTGATATATGTTATATATACAAATTAATCTGTTTGTGCAAAATTTTATGATAATTTTTACTGTTATGTTAGAGAGAATAAGCAAAAGAAAATACAAGTAACATTTCTCTTTTTCATTTCTCTCCCCCTCTTCCAATACGTGCACGTGAAACCCCAATAATTTCTAATGCACAAGTGGGTCCAAAAGCCAGGCCTTGCTCTTTTGTTGTCATGCCAAACTTCGACTCCCAAGAATCTCTCCACACCACTCTCCGGTCCCCTCCCTCCTCTCTCTCTCTCTCTGATCCACTGTTCTTCTGCTCCAATTCCATTCTCTTCAAACCCATTTGTTATCTTTCTTCACTTTTTCCTTAACCATGGTGGCTGCGCTGCCTCTTTTGCCAATGATGCTTTCTCTTCTTTTTCTTTACCTCACCATTGCAACTGAGGTTCACTGCTATGAAGAGAAGGCCCTCAGCCTGCAAACATTTCAATGGAAACAGCAAAGTGGCAAACCAAGTTGCCTCTCCCGGAAATCAAGTGAGTTTGGGCAAAGAGAAAAATAAAAAGGTCATGAAACTACTTATCTAGTGGTGGCCATAGCTTTTTTTGTAACTTTATTTTATTCTCCACTTTGGGATCAGTTATCTACAATTGCTTCCCTTTTTATGCTAGTATCAAATATTTGTATATATATATATATGCTTTAGGGCAGTGTTGAATTTTCATTTAGTGGGTGCAAAACTTAATTAAAGAGTACTAAATAAAATGTTCAAATAAATTGGTGGCCATTTTCTTTCACAAAAATAAAATAAAAATGTGTTTGACTGAAGTTTTTTCTCCTTTTTTTCTTCTCTTTGTTAGGTAAGTAAAGCAATCAGAATAGGATGCCATGTGTGGGAATCAAACTTATGGAGAGCTTGGCTAAAGTATCAATTCTTAAAGTAATGTGATATCTATTCACTATTCAAAAGTTAAGTCTTGAAAGCCTAAAAGAACCAACTTCAACTCCCTACAATAAATTATTAATTTTAATTAACAAGAAGTAAATAAGGAAAGCAATAGATAACATAAAAATTAATGCGACTTTTTTGTTAAACAATCAAATTATAAATGAAACCAGATTTAGAAATTTAGGGTTTCAATATATATATATTTTTTATTTAATTACTTCAATAGCTCTTATTTGTTTGGTGCTTTTAAGGGAAGGAGAATGGTGCAACTATATTGGAAATGAAGCACCCAGACTACTGCTCGGGAGAGATCATTGACTGGAATAAGAAGCTACAAAAACGTTTGATATTGGATGATCTTCATGTCCGGTCACTGCAATCCCGGTTTAAAAACACGGCATCGGCCGGTACCAGAGATGTTTCGGAAGCTCAAAATCAAATGCCATTAACTTCCGGCATAAAATTTCAGATTCTAAACTACATTGTAACAGTAGGATTGGGAGGCAGAAATATGACAGTGATTGTAGACACAGGAAGTGATTTGACATGGGTTCAATGCCAGCCATGCAAGTTATGCTATAGTCAACAAGAACCTCTCTTCAACCCTTCTATATCCCCATCATACCAATCAGTTTTCTGCAATTCATCAACCTGTCAGTCTCTGCAATTTGCTTCCGGGAATCCAGGATTCTGTAACCAAAAAACTTGTAACTATGTTGTTAACTATGGAGATGGATCATATACAAGAGGAGAGCTAGCTCGTGATCACCTTAATCTTGGAACAACTCCTGTGAACAATTTCATATTTGGCTGTGGAAGGAACAATAAAGGTCTTTTTGGAGGAGCTTCAGGTTTAATGGGTCTTGGAAGGAGTGCAATGTCGGTGATTTCTCAAAGTTCTGCATTATTTGGAGGAGTTTTCTCCTACTGCCTGCCTTCCACAGAAGCTGGAGCTTCTGGTTCATTGGCTATGGGTGGAGATTCTTCAGTATTCAAGAATTTTACTCCCGTTTCTTACACCAGAATGGTTCCTAATCCACAGCTATCCACCTTCTATTTTCTCAACCTTACTGGAATTAGCATTGGTGGGGAGGCTTTACAAGCTCCAAGTTTTGGTGCAGGTGGAATTTTGATTGACTCTGGAACTGTTATTACAAGGCTTGCTCCATCAGTTTATGAGGCTGTGAAAGCAGAGTTTCTGAAACAATTTTCTGGGTTTCCTCCGGCACCGGGATTTTCCATCTTGGACACTTGCTTTAACCTCAGTGGATATGAGGAAGTGAACATTCCTACAATAAAATTGCACTTTGAGGGTAATGCTGAGATGGATGTGGATATTAGTGGCATATTTTATTTTGTAAAGACTGATGCGTCTCAGGTTTGTTTGGCTCTTGCAAGCCTCTCCTATGAAGATCAGATTGGTATTATTGGGAATTATCAGCAGAAGAACCAAAGGGTTATATATGATAGTAAACAGTCCAAGCTGGGATTTGCAGGAGAAAATTGCAGTTTCATATGAACTGAAGAGATATATATATATATATATATATATAATATAGTTATATTTTCCATTCGGGGAAGATGTAAAACATAACGACGCCGTTTGTGATTTTTCAGATTGTCGATCTTCTAAGTGTAATAATGCGACTTCCTAATGTGGAGAGCAAGAAGATTACGTATTGTATATTCATTCCTGAAAATTTTATTCCAATATAAGCTCAGAAGTGTGTGAAAAACGGAAGATAGCAAAACGGGGTTCTAATTTATATGTTTTGCTATTCTTTGAATCATTCTAATTGTATTCCGGGAAATTGAACAACAAAGCTTTTGCAGAAAACTTTGATTCTTTTTTTTTTAAAAAAAAAAAAATTATAAAAAAAAAAAAAAAAAAAAAAAAAAAAAAAAGAAGAAGAAGAAGAAGCTGGATAGGCATTTTTGTAGGATCTATGACTGAGCAGAATAAGACCTGCTATAGAATTTCCTGTACGTACTCATAAGAACAAAATAAACATGAACCTCATCCATTGGAGTAATTTCTTGAATTTAATTGGAGCTGTTATTTGAATAATGAAGTATGAATTGAGAAAAAGAATCTGCTTCAATGTCAGGCCTCCTGCTTCATGCTGATTCTAAATCCTAGAGCAGAATTGAAACTGTATGGGTTGGCTATACAATCTGAGATCTGTAGCTCATTCCATCATAATTATCGGCTGATTGCATGTATAGAAGTCCCCAACAATGGTGCATTTGAAGGCTTTTTATGGTGAACTGCTTTGAAAGACAACCAAGCCATCCACTGAGGTACTCATTGATGGTCTGGAGCAGTAATATCAATGCAGCAAAATTGCTTACCCTCGTCCAGGTTGGAGATAAGAAGCAGTAATTTCAATGCAGCAACCATAAATTCCTATTTTTTTTTTATAAGTAGCAACCATAAATTCCTATTAGATGTGCGTTTCCTTTCAAGTTGCATCTTAGAACATCTCTAGTTCGATCAAGTGCTGTTGACAAGGGAGGTCATCTCAACAGTATCAGGTTCAAGAATACTATCACCTTTTTTTGTCATCAACATCTCGGTTGGAAGGACAGAGAAGTTGGGATCATTTCTGGGAATTAAGTAGAGGAATCCAATAGGAACTAGTCGCATCAAGCTCCTAATCAATGTAGCTATCCAAAGGTTATCAAACTGTGTCCTTGTGACCTTCAAAATGTGGAGTAAGAGGCCTCCTGCCCAAGAAGATGAGAGCATACCAACATGATCAATGGACATAAGCAAAGCAAAGAAAGTGCCTTCTATGCCAGGTGGGCAAAGCTTGGTACTAAGTACAAGAAGAGGCATCCATTTAAGACGCCCTATCATATGAGTAACTGCTGCATCAATTACAGCAAAGAAAAAATCTGGTACACCAATTTTCAAGTTTATGCGTAAAACCAATACCAAATCTAGCAATCCTGATGCACCATAGAGAAACTGAGTCCAGAAAAGTAAGTCACGAAAAGGGTGGTTTTTTAACAAGTTTTGGTAGATAAGGACCCCAAGAAGTGAGCCAACTGCACCAACAGCAAATGTGGATCCAATGACCTCCTGCATGAAGCATAAGGATAATGAATTTTTATTTATTAGGCTTATCCTAAAGAGATAAATAAACAATGTTTAATGCAATGAAAACAATTCTGCAAATGGGAACCGTTCTTTGCTGAAAATAATTTGGATTTAGAAAATATATACTGAAAAGCTAGTAATAAAACAGTAAATGCGTGCAGGACAAATATGAGAATAAGAGGAAGAAAGTAATAGAGAGCACGCGGCTACCAATCGAAAGTAAGCAAGAAATCCAAATGGAACGACATTCAATGAAATGATCATACATGTAATAAAATTTCAATGGTTATAAAGATGGATGATTTGAAAGTTCTTAGAACAATCAGTCTAAATGCTTTAAGAATAGGCAAAGTTTTTTTTTTTTTTTGATAGGTAAGCAGAGAAATTTTATAAAAAGCGAGAATAGGCAAAGAATATCATGGCACCTGTGAGAAAGATGGACCTCCCTTGGCATCTGTATACCAATAAAACATTCCTTCATTAATATTCATGCTTAAAGCAAGTGATAAGTACATGTATAAACATGGCCTCCACACATCTGGGCACTTCAATGTTGTCCACATAGTCTTACTGGCATCCAGTAACTTTTCACTTACCTAAATTAAGAGATTGTTATGAGCAAAAAAGAAAGCAGGAATGTGAAAGGTGCCTAATAAGGTAACCTTACCCGTCTGTATGTAAAGTTATGGACGTGGGATTCCCTCAGCGCCATTCCAACCAAAATAACCAATCCTGGTGGGATACTAAGCAACCCAAAGACACCCTGTCAAGAAAGTGTACCACTTTTCACAGGTTGATAGCAGGTATAATTGAAAAAAGCAATTTGACCTGAGAAGGTATAGTATACAAATTATACCGGGTATATAATACAATATATTTGTATCCAATCCATAAAACAACTACCCGCCAATTATTTAAATCAAAACTTGACAGTTTATCATTTTCTGAATCAAACTTCTACCATAGGATTATTAAATGGATCGATAAATTTCTCATCTTAAAAAGAACTCTTATATATACATGCTAGTCTATGATGCATATGTGCAAACAGAACATGTATAGTGTATTTTGTTATTCATTTGGACTTTAGCTTTTTAAGGCCGGGAATCATCTCCAAATTTTATTTGTCAGATATCAGATTAAAAAGAATTGAATAACTAATGGCCATCGAATCACAATCCATGCTGAAGGCAGCTGAACCAAAAACAAAAATTGGATAAGGATACAATACAGTTGCAGGCTAAAATATGCAGAAAAGTGAATGTGATCAAAAGGAAAAAGCAAAATAAGTTGAGCAGAAGCTTACCTTAGGCCCAATTAGGTGAACAAAAAAGCCACTAAGTGAAAATCCTATCAGTGCTCCAATAGAAGAGCTCAGTCCGCACAAGCTTTGCATATCACCAGCAAGGGATGGATGAGTTATACTGTTCTGTGTCACACAGGCATCAATGGTAACATCTGCTATAGCTATTCCAGCACTGCCTGCCATTAGAGATAACAAAGCGAATGCAAGATGCAATTTCTTGTGCAAGGATACCACAAGCATGGAGATGACACCAAGAAAACCTGAAATGCGGGATAAACTATCCAGTAAATAAATGCATCCAGCATGGCAGAAGCATGGAGAACAAACCAAGAAACCAAAACTTAACTGAGGGAAAAGCTCTAATTGGTAATCAAATGCATCCAACCTTCTCTCTCTCACACATATCAACTTTAGTCAGATATGAACGTGAGCCCTACCCCAACTCCCAAACAAACAAACAAAAAACCTTTCTCACAGCATGAACTATCCCAAGGGCAATACATCCAGCTTACATTTAGTCTTTTACATTTTAATTCAAGGTCCTATCACACATGAAAATTTTTTTTTGATAAGTAAAAAATTCATTAAAAAGCGCAAAGGGGCGCAACCCTATCACACATGAAAATTAACATGCAACAACAATAATAATGGTAAAAATTCAACTCCTCCTAGCAAAAATAAAAGGCACATCTTACACACTAAATCATGACATCAAAGCTAATGCAGCATCAGATAATTGACAAATAAACAACTCTGGATATATCCCAGGATCCCAGGTAGAGTGCATGTGAAAGAACACAATATGGGCAGACCCACGTTGTAGCTTGGGGGGGCCATGGCCCCTCCAATTTTTTTAAAAAATGTATGCAAAGTAGGATGGCACAGACCAAATACTGTAATATGCTCATGTGTATTGAGGTGTTTAGGTAATCAACACTTAATATGGTCATGTGTGCTTACTATAAATTGGAAAAATTGAAGAAGGCTGTTGAGGGAGATAGAGAGCATGGGCTTTAAACCGAATATTGCATCTTATAACAACTTATTGCAGGACATTGCAGTAAAGGTCTATTGAGCTTTGCAATAAAGCTTAAAAAGACAATGGAAAAGAATGAGGTGCACCAGGATGTGGTTACATTTAACACGCTTATCCATGGATTTTGCAAGGAAGCGAAATTACACAAAGTTAAGGTTTTCATGGAGATGAGGGCCATGAATGCTACTCCTAATACTGTTAAGTGGAAGCTATGAATGCTACTCGTAAGAGAAATTACATGAAGCAGAATTAGGTAGGTTCCCCCTCCCCCCCATCCCCCTGAAAAAATAATAATAATAATAATATTCTAGTTCCGCCCCAATGATCACTTGATGCAGAAACTAAGAGCAGAGCCCTATGAACATGATCAAGCATTGTGCTTTTCAAATCTCTCTATTTTCTTCAAATTTGATGCAGCAAATTTGTTTCCATGAGTCATATGGCTTCTGGAATTTCTTGAATAATTTCTTTTATTTTATATTTCTTTGCTGGGCTGGCTTCTTGAATACTTGCAATAGAAACCATTCCAGTAGAACACAGGATTGATTCTTCCTCCTAATTTAGTAGTTCAACCTATACACGTGTCCATTCTAACATCCCTAGCTGCAGGCAGAAGAAGTTTATTACTGTCAATGGGAAAAAAGGCTATCAATTTTCGGGTATATCAGAAGGAATTTCATTAGCCACATTTAGAAAACAATTTACAACATTTTACACATAGTAGATTCGACAGTCAGCGTTACAGTTCTCCCCTCTTCAATCAAGAAGGTCATCCATGTAAATCAGCTATGTCACACTATATGTCTATCTCTCATTTTGGATATCCACTTTTCTACTGTATTTGACAAAGTTCACATTAAATTCACAAAGAAGGGAAAGATTTAAGCATACTACGTTCATCTCTAACAAAATAAGATCCATAGCCTTGTGAATAAACTATCATTCAAACAAGAATGTTAGATTTTTACATAATATTGTTGTTGCTTTGTAGAGACCTTGATAATTTATCTAAGCAATTCGTCAGCTGCAGGAGGGTCATGTAACTGGTTACTTTGTTCTGTGAAGGAAAACGAAGAGATCTACAGCTGGAAAATAAAGATGAAGGGAGGACTTTGTCAATGAAAAAGTGTTCCAGGGAAACCAAGCCAACATCATACTTAAGGAACAAGGTATTAAAATGTGCTTCCTTCTTTCTTGTCATTTTATGCACAAGCAATGAGTGGCAAGGCACGTGCCACTCGTAGCGCTAAGCATAGAAAGCTTTGCCAGTAGTGCCATCCTCCCCAATGGCTGTATTGGCTGGTTGTAGGCTGGCTAATCGTGCACAGCAGGCTCGAAGACTCCTGGTTCTGGAAGGCACATGAGTTTGGACGCAGAAAAGTCGTAGTGTGCGTTAGAACAAGCAAGGGATTGAGCTGCTAACGCTAAAAGCTGTTGTGCGTTAGTAACATGCAGTTGGGTGCTACTCTTCTTTTTTGTCAATCAAGCCACTTTCCCTCGTCCCACTCATCCAGCCCTCTTCACAAACTTGTAAAATCGACGCCACAAAGATAGCCAACTCTATTATCAAAGAAATAAGGAAACGGCTGACAGTTTATTTTTTCTAAACAATTTCCTCCTTAAACTGATAAAAATTTGTTGATAACCTGATAACTTCAGTAGACATAAGCAAGAATGATTTTTTTTCTTTCTTTCTTTCTCCCCATTGCCTTCTCTGATATTAGTTTCAGCCTCTGTTTTACTAAATTTTTAATATAGAAAACAGAGTGTCCAACAGAACCCGAGAACTACTTCTGATCACCTAGACACTCAGATAGATTGGCCAACTTGTTCCTGTCAAGAAGGCCAACACCCCCTACTTTTTTTTTTATAAGTAAGAGCAAATTTATTAAAAAAACAGCCAACACCCCCTACTTAGATGTAGAAGGCTTTGACAATTTGACAATTGGTAGCTCTTTCTCTATAGTAAGTTTTCTTTATTTTGAAGTCGTTGATTTCCTTAGCCACAAAACTTGTGCAGTAGTAGTAGCACTATCAACAGTTAGAGTGATGCACTTCTCATGTCAACAAATTGATGAGCCGGTCAGTTACCTTCAGTAGCAGGGAGTGAAGAAGACTTTCTATGGATAGGCAGAAGTTGGAATAGCTTTGAGTTGAAGAACTTCTCATGTCAACAAATTGATGCGCCGGTCAGTTACCTTCAGTAGCAGGGAAGACTTTCAATGGATAGGCAGAAGTTGGAATAGCTTTGTGATCTATTCCAAAATTTGTCACTGCCCTTCAGACAAATATTTTACCATGTACTCCAGTTAGTCCACTCGCTCGTCATTGCTAGGCTCTCATACCAATTGATATGGACCCAAATTAAAACAAAAAGAGAATTTAGAGAGGAACTTTGAAGAGATGGTTTGGGTTTCTTCAAGGGAACCCAAGTCCTCCGTTTGCTCAGGGAGTCAAACTTTGCAAAGGACATATACATCTTTATTCAGACCGGAAGTCCTTTTATTCACTAGCGCTCTCAACTAATTCTAATTTGATAACAACCAACTAACAATAACCTAATCGAATAATATACATTAACAACCCCAACAAGATGAGAATTGTTATAGTTTATCTATCTAAACAACTTTTCCTAAACTGAATAAATAACTCCTTCCCTAAATTGATAAAAAAAAAAAAAAAAATTGTTGATACTACCAGATTATAAAAAGAATTGAATATGTTGCTTCAATCCTCCTATAAAAACCCAAGTTACAATGAGACACTCCTAAAAAGTTTTCCCTTAACATGGGTATGAAAAGCATGAGGGAGGTGGTATCTCGATTAAGCAGAACGAAAAGCTTGCAATTTTGATCTTCTAAATTTGTAGTTCTATCCCCATACTCCAATACTTAAAAACCAGGAAGTATATGAAACTGCTATTATCAGACCAGCTATATCCGCTAAACAGCAGAAACATGTGAACATACACAAGCAGAACTAAGATGCCCAAAAAATTGAGCCTCAAAACAATATAGCCACTATATTATGGGAATTAAGGAGTTCAATCAAAAAACACAGATTTATCATCTCCGCAACACTATACATAGAGAAAACAATCTATGGGTATGGAAAAATATACCTGCGGAAACAAAATATGGTCGTCTCCGGTACCCAAGAATTGGAACAGTATCAGTGAGGAGGCCCCAGAGAGGCTTAACAACCCAAGGAATTTGAATAAACGCAAAATACACCTGAGCCTCAGAGGGCTGCATTTTCTGCTCATCCTTCATGTAATACAGTGTACTAACTCTACTCAGACCAACACCCAAACCCTGGCTCACTCCATACACAACGACCACACCCAACACAAAGCTCCAATGCAACTCTTCACTGAGCATTTTGAACCATTGGATAGGGGTCCATAGCAATCCCCAGAACCCCATTTTTCTTGGGTTCTCCTGGTTCTGGTTCTGAGAACCAACTTGAAGATTTTCTTCTGCGTCTCTCATTGACCAACTTTTTCGTGCAAAAATTGGAAAAAGGAAGATGTGCACATTTGAAATCTAGACTTTTATGAAACTGGTATGTCTCAAATAACGAGGTCGGTTGCCGCCTTGACTTGCAACAGCTAAAGGGGCCGGTTTTTAGCTTAAATAATTGACTAAGAAATATTCCCATTCTTTACGTTTGACTGATACCAATTTAGATCTGATCGTATCGGTATCCAGGGAGGCGGGAACCAGGGGAATCTCATTGTGTCTCTGTCAGCGTCTCTGTCTAATGGGCTCTGGGGTCAGGGTGAAAGTGATCTCGTGGGATTGGGT
Organism: Alnus glutinosa; assembly: GCF_958979055.1. NCBI lineage: Eukaryota > Viridiplantae > Streptophyta > Magnoliopsida > Fagales > Betulaceae > Alnus > Alnus glutinosa. The sequence continues at coordinate 29,427,800 of NC_084888.1, forward strand.
CAACGGTAAGACCTCTTAACTCTCTGCTCTCTTTTTTTTTTTTCTTTTTTCTTTTTTTTATTAAAAAAAAAAACACTCTTTTTAATCACAGCTGAAGAGGAAAAAAAAAATCAAAATAAAAAATTAATCTTCTTAATTAAACTGATTTGCAATAAGTTTATTGTGGTATAAAAATGTTTATGCAAACTTATTGTGATATGCAAAAATAACAAATAAAAGTTTATACTACTAATTTTTATCCAAAATCTTGGCGAATTTTATTAGACATTAGTGTGTCACATTAAATCTAATCATATAACGACGCATGTACCCATAAGGCTCGGCCCTGAGCCACCCCCCTTAGCCATTGCATGTCACATTGAATCCAAGCTTTATCCGATAGATGTGAAAAGTGCATACTTAAATGGTTTCTTATAAGAAGAAATTTATTTGGAGGAACCAAAATTTTTTTTATTAATCCCCTTCATCCAAATCATGTCTACAAGCAAAAGAAAGTTCTTTATGGGTTGAAACAAGCGTCAAGAGCATGATATTAAGCTTAAAAGTATATCTCTTAAACCATAGCTTTTCAAGAGGTCATGTTGATCAAACCTTGCTCATTCGAAAAAGCAGCAAGCATTAATTGATCGCCCAAATTTATGTGGGCGATATTGTCTTTAGTGTTAGCGTGGATTCACATGCTCATGAATTTGTAGCCGAAATGAAAGAACAAACAAAAAAAATTGAAATGAGCATGATTGGGGAATTGATTTCAAGGGTAACTGGATTCAGTACCTACCTTTAGTCAAGTTTTCCTACAACAATAATTTTTAAGCAGCTATTGGTATGACACCGTATGAAGCTTTGTATGGATGCAAGTGTAAATCGCGCCCTTGTATTAGGATGAGGTGGGTGAGCGAAAAATATTGAGACCTAATTTGGTGCAAGATACACAAAGGAGAAATTTGCACTCATCTGATAGAGGATGTTGATTGCTAAGCTCAAAGCCAATAGAAGAGTTATGTAGATAAGTGACATCGAGAGTTGGAATTTCTTAGGCTGGCGACCAAATATTTATGAAGGTCTCGCCAATGAAGAGTGTTGTGTAATTTGGCAATAAAGTGAAAGGTAAATCCACAATATGTCGAACCATTTGAGGTAACTAGACTTGGCTATGCGTGAACAATGTGTTACATATATCTACCATACGGAAGTACGTGCATAACCCATTGCATGTGGACAACTACGAACATCTGCTGATCTAATAAAATCTAACCTACAAGGAAGTGTCGATTCGGGCTTTGGATTGTCAGGAGCAAGAGTTGTGGAAAAAGAAGATCTCAATCGTCACGATTTAATTGCGGAATCGTGTGATATAAGAGGTCTCGTGGGAGTTAGAGCAAGAAATGAGAAACAGATACCAACATTTGTTTGAGGTTTCCTCCAAGTATTTCAATAATATAATTGCCATAATTGTGGGACTGAGATAAGAGAAATATGGGATTTGGACTAAGTAAATGATGTTTCCTCTTCGGGAAACTTAGTAGATGAAGCCTATACCCCAAGACCCGGAGGGTGATTGGATAATGCCTTATGTTGAGAGGTTCGAGGAAGAATGGGGTGACTGGGACTGGTCATAAAAGATTTTGACACGGGTTACATCCACTACACAGCAGTTGATGATGTCCCGTTTGGACAGCCACACGATGGCCCAAACGAGATGCTAGTACTCTACCCAGATGAATTGGATCTGAACTAGGACGATAAGGACTTCCAATTCCTCTTGCTTGCACAGATGGTCGAGGATGAGGAATGGGATGCATTTCATGGGGATGATGAGGTAAATCATGTGCCTGTGAACGGATGGAACAAGATTCCCCAACAATCAACTAAGCACGAATTTGAAGATCATTTAAAGGATTGAGGTGATATTTCCTTCCCTAGGTCATTTTATGCTAAGTGATACTTAAATTTCGAGGACGAAATTCTTATAAGGGGATGGCATGTAGCACCCAATGGAATAAAACACGTGAAATAATGCTATGATGAGAATAAAATACTTCCTCAGAACACTTTAAAATGAAGCACAGGAGTGCCCAAAACAAAATGAAAAACAGAATTTAAAAAAAAAAAAAAAAGACTTAGAAAATTTTAGAACAGACTTCCATCAATAGCCGATCGAAACCTGTTTGACCAAATATAAAATGAATTCAAACAACCACGTCCAAATGGAGAATGTGTCATTCGAACGAGATTGTCACCATGTGGCATCATTAATTAGATCGCTTGATGGCAGGCAATCAATGGATCAAATTCAATCACGTGCTAAAACGACTGATTTTATGAGTGTATTTAATGTTGGAACGTCGGTGTTGTTCCAACACGTATCAACCGGAGGGAATCTTCATGTGTCCATCATTGTGCAGTGAGAAGTTGCAGAGGCAGGGCTTAGATATTTTTTATACTGATATATTACCATTCAAATGCCCTTCGATTAAAACTGTAGCACTTCAGTAAAATTCTATAAGTAGAGCATCAGATGCTTAGAAAAGCTTACACCAACTTTCCTCATCACTCTTTAGTGTGAGTAAGGCTTAGGGAAGGTTTATAGGAGTAGCGAAGCCCTATCGAATTGAAAACTAATAGTGAAAGTTATGAGGTGCTCATTTAAGTAAAATGCGAGAGGCATGAAGTTTATGCGCTCTTTGGCTATTCGATATAGTCGTCGTAATGTCGTTATAATGCATGTTTTAGCGTCGTAGATATGTATATAGTTATAATATAGGTAACTATATTGCCAATTTGTGATAACCACGTTACTAGTTGTATATTATAATGAGTTGTGGTAGAATATGTTTTTTATAATTATTTTCGTAAAAATCAATAAAAATGGCTTGCATGCATGCACCTTTGAAATGGTAAACATGCATATTTGTGCTACCCAAAATTTTATTACGTGGAGTATAACATATAAAAATGGAACCTTTACAAAACTAAGCTTTTGCTCATAGATTTGAAGATTAGGCTTCCAAGTTGTAAAAATATTGGATTTTTTGTTGCATATTGGGTTAGGATTGGCTTACGATATAAGTTAACGGATTAGAATGAGAAGAACCAAGTAAAAAAGGGATTTTTACGTTGGTGTGCTCGAGTCTACACGTTACCGTTTGAACACCTATCAACTGGGGCAACTCCAAAGAGCTTTGATCAATAGCTGGTAAAGAGTTAGATTTAAGAGCTTCGGTCAAAGACCATTCAGACCAATGGTACCATAGAGAGCTCAAGTCAATATTTAGTTGAAACTCGTTCGACTAGGACTATCCAGAACAAAAAGGCTAAGATTCTTATGAGGAAAGACAGATGACCATGCGGACTTAGGTAACCCTTCGGATCTTAGATAACTTAAGAAGTATGATATAGTTGTAATGGAATGCAAACGAACGTAGAGTTGTACCACAAGTGTGTCTTTAGGAGATTAGCGCAAGTTGTAAGTATAAACTTATTTATCTTGCACTTAATGTTTTAAATGTACGAACTGTATATGATTTTAATAATGATTATGGGTCTTATGCATTTTAACACAATTATGAATTATATTGACATGATGTATTACATGTGTTAAATTGAAAGAATGTTTGAAAGAAAATGGTTTACAAAAAAGGTTTGAGGTTTGGAAGGAAAACGTGGTTTGTGAAAAGTATGCTTTCGTGATAAAAGTATGTGAATTCGAAAATGTATGCATGTGAAATCAGAACTGAGCGGTTAAATGGAGTTATACACTTAGCACCTCAATGCTGGTAGATGGGTAAAACACTAGCAATCCGGCAGTTAAGTGGGATATTACACTTTGCAAACTTTGGCGATTAAATAAAAGTATACATTTAGCTTATGAGATATGCGATAAGTGATATGAGAACATAAGATAATGTGATAAGTGAACATGTTTATATATTATTATGTGGAATAAGCACGTGATATAAAATGTAGTGGTTTATGTTTGAAATGATGTTGTTATCTTATCATACTATAAACTGTTTTACGGCTCCATATTATGGGATGTGTGATTATTTACATATTAAATAAAATGCGAAAGAAAATAGTGGTTTTATTATTAATGTTATTATGTAAACGCAAACTTCTAGGCTTGGTTTGCAAATAGCTATGACTTTAGAAACGAACCCTTTTGTGAAAAACCATACTTTACAATAGATCTTTAGTAAACTCAAGTTAGAAAAATTTTAAAGGAAAAAAGTGGTTCACATTATACACGTAATGGTCAAAATGATTATACTTGCTGAACTGTGGACTCACACATCCACCTATTAATTTGTGAGAATTTTAAATATGTTGCCACGGAGGCAATTAACGTGGAACTGTACGCATGTTTGAACTTTTATCCATGAAGGTAGCAGGACGCCTTCCCTTTTGATGGGTTGACTTTCTACAAGTTAGTTGAAGTATTTTTATAAGTTAAGTTTATAAAGTTACATTTTTAATAGAAGCTCTGGTATATTGTGATTTGAGGTGAATTTTGAGTTTCACAAGGAAAAGAAAAAAATGTATAAACTTAGTAATTTTTTGTTGTGTAAATTTTATTATGTAATAGCGTCATGTGAGAATTCAGATAATTTCACTTACGATTTATTATAAAAAGCCAGGACATTATAAAATGGGTTGTAGTGGTAAATTGTTCTGGGTGGTGGAATTCAAACAAATTTTGGTATTTTAGTGATGATAAGAGAAAAGAAAGAGAATAAATTTTGGGGAGTAATGATTTTCAAAAAAGGGGAAGAAGACTTTATAGGTGGAATATCAGGGTGACAGCTTTAATGATGATGGTTAAGGCCTAAGAGATTGAGTTAAGTGAGCGAGTCAATTAGTTGGGAATATTAGCTTGTATGACACATGGTTTATCTGTACGATAAAATTTAATTGATGTGGCATAATGTGCATCATGAATGGGAGAAAACGAGAGTAATCTCAACGGGAGGTGAACAACTCCCTAAATGTAATATATCCATCGACATATATTTTAGTTTATTTTTTTCCTCTTCTAGATTTTCATTTATTTTTCAATATTTCCAATATTTATCATACTTTAACGAATAATTCATTTATCTTTTATGATATATATATATATATATATATATATATATATTGGTTCTTACCGTTTAAAAAGTTGACATAATTTGTTAATGAATATGTTACATCACACCAATCATAGTCTAACACATGTCACTTACAATAAACATACAAAAATATTAAAAACCAAACATAAAATATATATTAAAAAAAAAAAGACAAAGGGGCAGAAAGCGGTCAGGCCATCCCCTCTGAACATATCTGGAGGTGGCAGAATCACCATCATTGCCAATAGGAATGGTTTGGCAACCTCTCAAAAAACTTTTTTTGGGCCAATTGGGGGTGGCCCAACCACCCCCTGTCCCTGAGTTTTGTTTTTAATATTTTATTTAATATTTGATTTTTTAAAAAAATTAAATTAAATTTTAAATGACACGTGTCACATAATAATTGGTGTTGATGTGACCATTAATAGATTTTGTCAACTTTTTTAACGGTAAGAACCAAGGAATAAGATTCTTTCTATTTCAAATGAAATTGATACTATTCATTATATGGTCAGGATTTAAAATTGATGCATCTAGTGATGTACATTATTTCACATTATTTAAATTTTTAAAAGACGTGTCAACATTGACTTCATATATACCATTAAATGCATGAACTTCAAATCCTGACTTTTCATTTGAATGGAGAGAATCCTATTCTAAGGAAGCAATTGTTATTTTTGCTTATCCTACCAAGTGATTAATTACTTTTTAAAACTCATTGAGTTATTTATCATAACTTCAAATCATATAGACAAAAAAAAAAAAAAGAAAAAAAAAAAAGAAGAAGGCATATATTTATCCCCATAAATAATACAAAATAACATTTCTAATGTAAGATACGGTGAAATATCTCGTATAGATTTGAAGGCATGATTTTTAAGGAAAGATTTTCTCTACTTTGTTAAAAAAAAAGAAAAGGGAAATTGTCTCATAATCATTAAAAAAAAAAAAAAATTGTCTTCTACCTCCCTTTTTTTTAGCCTTGTGAGATAAAAACAGTTTCTAATTTTGACAATTAAACATAAAAGTTTTTTTTTTTTTTTTTTTTAAAAAGAAAAAAAAAAACAAAGAGGCATTCTGTCAAGTTTTTTTATGGTTAAAGTGTCGCCTTACATGTTCTTCAAATAGACCAATAACATCGCGTCCCGTGTATCAAAAACTATGTCATCATGCCACGTACGCTCATAAATAAAAATAAAATGAAAAAGCACAAAAAAAAAAAAAAAATCTGAAAAAAAGGTGGAGACTTAACTCAGCCTATGATCGAACTGCTTCTAATCATCTGATCTCGATCGGCTTGCTTGTTCTTGTTTTAGTTTATTTAAAAATCGTTTTAAAAGTAATATATTGATTTATATGCTCGTAATCCTCCCATGCACCCGCATTTGCTGCTCGCACCGGCGCGTCCCCGACCATCCTCAAGTCACGCGCCGCCGCGACCCCGACGGCCGAATGCTCCTCATAATTCTCGAGAGCAGCGAAGATTTGGGCGGCGCCGTCCTCTGCATTGCTCGGGCCCTCCCTCGCCACCAAGCACTCCGATGTTGCTCCCGGCCAGCACCATTGTCACGGAGCTCGAGCTTGACTAATTAGCTCGACTCGATGTCGAACCAAGCTTGGAGGGTCACTGCTCGATTGCAGCCCTGTATAAAAAAAACAAACGAAATGAAGTAAAATGGCCGCAAGAGAGATCGAATCGGGTCAAATTTCTCGATTGTTCTGCGAGGTTTCGCCGGAAACCGTGGACGGAGAGGCTGCAGAGGGCGGCTCGATCAGAATCAGCCGAAGTAAGCTTCTTTAGTTGTAAACTAACCGACAATGGGATTGTTCCGGCGAGATTTCCTGGCGGTCCCCGGCAATGACGATTCTTGAGCGGCTGGTAGGTTTCTAGGGCCGTGTAAGTTGAGTATGATTCAGGGTTTAGTTAGGGTTCTTGAGTATTAGGGTTTTATTAATCTTTCTATACATAGAACGTAATATTGGATTGGCTAGAGTATTATTTTGTTTCTTTTTGTGTGCGAAAAAATAATATATAAAAATAAATATATATGGGCAATATAACGAAGGAAAACAGAAATCCTAGATAACCAAGGAAACCAAAATCTATATATATATATACATATAATGTATTGTCTCAAAGAAACGTCCTTGCGTTGTAATAAGGAGAGTTTCTTGGGCCTCAAGGCTTCTAGGTTGTCCGCATTGTCTTGTTCACTCCTCTGTTCTATTTTAGGCGTGAACAATTAAGATAGACAATGGGGACAAAATTTGTTGTGGGGAACTGTTCACGTCGTGGCCACAACGGGGACAACTCTAGGACGACCTGCAACAACGTTGTCGGAGACGACAATAATGGTGGCTGCGTGAAGCTCTTTGGTGTGTATTTGGAAGGCAAAAGGGATGGTAATTCCATGAAGAAGAGCCTTAGCGCTGGAAATATTGGCTCAAAAGACGTCGACAACAATGGCAGGGGAGTTGATGGGTGTCTCTCCGATGGTCCTACTCGACGTAAGACTAAGACTGCTCTTCACAGAAAAGGTATGTATTTATATATATATATTATTAGTGTTTTTATTATCTTTATTTGTATTTTTATTTCCGTCTGTATATAACTAGGATGATTTTCATTAAAAACTTGTCTATATGGGATTTTACAATTTGTACTAGTTTCAGTTTTAATTTCCGAGTGAATTGTTATTGATGACTTTTATATCCATTGATTGTGTGTGCATCACAGTTTTTCTTTTTATTTGGATTTGTTAGGTTTATTGATCTAAAGGTAAAATATATCTATGATATTAATTGTTTGGTTTAATGCTCTTGCCTCAGTACCATGTTTGGTCCCAAAAACATATTTGAAGTCTGGGAAAATTTCTTTTCCGAAGGAAAATACTGTATCAATTTTGTCCTTGATAAATATCCTTTCATCTTTCTTCAGGGGGGCCATGGACAGAGGAAGAGCACAGAATGTTTCTAGCTGGTCTGGCGAAGCTTGGGAAGGGTGATTGGAAACGAATTTCAGAGAAGTTTGTGGCCACCAGGACGCCTACCCAGGTTGCTAGTCATGCACAAAAATATTTTCTGAGACAGGCTGCAGATGAGAAAAAGAAACGCAGACCAAGCCTGTTTGATCTGTCTCTTCAAGAAGCTGTAATTTCTCTCTCTGTTTGCCATACATATGCCCATGAAAAATGTTGTGTTTTATTTCATGTCTGTGACAATTAAGAATCGTGGACGCTTTCACAGGAACTAGATTCTAAAGATTCCCTGATCATTTCACCTACAAAAGTAACTTTTGCTGAAACATCATCAGAGGTAAGTCCATCCATCCCCCAGTTTATTCCATTAATATTGTGTAAAACATATGTTAGAATACACTTGTAAATAGCTTTTCACTCATACTGCTGGCTAGTATCTCTCAAGCTTTGGCTTTGGTGTACGTTACTGAAAACCCAGCAGAGGTACAGTGTATGGATAAGGGAGCATACTTTATCTAAATAGATGGAATTTCTTTGGTCCTAATGGCTTCCTTTAACGTTATAGGCTACTACCCCAGATCAGAATGTGAACCAATTCCCAGTTTATGGTGCTCCAGATTACTGTGGGATTCCATACATGGTAAGAATCAATTGATTTTTAATTTGCCACTTTCTTATTTGCTGAATTCATATTTGAGTCAGATTTAAAGAATGATTGAAACTGATTTTCCCAGCCTAGTGAGTTTTCTTGTCTGTACTTGGCTAATTGGATAATTATATTAACTATTAAAAGCTAAAGAATATTCTGGTAAACTCTGTAGATTCAATTTGTCAATGCATTGAAACTTGTCAGGAATACAATCGTTTGCACATAATTTGATGTCTTGAAGTGTAATCTGGTTAACTCTGTAGATTGTGGGTGAAAATCTTATTCATACTGTGGTAATCTTAGGGATCTTCTCTGCTGTATTGCATTAGGATTAATGTCATCCAGTTGTAAATTTTGGGACCTTTCTATATACTCCAGAGGCTGGTGGTATATACTATGTGCACTCTTGATACATTGATGTTGCATGAAAACTCTGTTCTCTTAATTTCCACAAGTAGTTATGATGATGTTTCCGATGTCTTCGCAGTTGCCGGGCAATTTACCGTTCATTCCGGAGATTAAATTTTCCAGCCAGAGTGATGTTTATCTGCCTGGAAGCCAGCGGAAGTTTGCAACTTGTGCTCCTATTATTATCCATCCATCCCGTATTCCTTTTCCACCGTCTTTAGCCCTCAGTCTGGCTCATTCAGGCTGTGGTAATGCATCAATTCACGAGATCCTATAGAGTTTTAAATTTGGACAGCATCAGAGATCTCCCGAGATCATGTCAGACACCTGGAGTCCTTAGAGATGAAGAAAAATTTCACCAGTTGCAGCTCATTTTTGGATTTTGATTATCGGCCAAAGGCTAGAATTAGGGCATATATTAAGAGTTCATTTTGTTTGTTTCCTTTTACACAATCAATATACCTATGCCAAAAAACGTCGTGTTTTTTTGCTTTTGACGATGACATGACATAAATGTGAAAATAATTTTGAGTATTTTACGAGTATATTGTATTTTGAGTTATTTTCTTAATGCTTTTGTTCTTTTGTTAAAATCCCTAAAAAATGTTACCAAACGAGCCATTTGATGTTTGGTTTGTACCGAAAATGTTAAATTATTTTTCTTTCAATAAACATTGCCTAGAAAGTTGAGGTATACCCCAATAGGATTCAGCATGCTTCCAAACCATAAAACTATCCAACAATGACAATCACTTTTGAGTATTTTTCATTTTGTAACATAAAATGCTTATTTGGGGATAATATAAGATACCATGCTAAGATACATACACAAAACGATACATTTGGGGATAGGTACAACATGCCAAGTGGACTTAACAAACATGTTTGAAATTTGGGGCTCAACTCATGTATCAACATCTACGGATGCATCACACATAAAAGTGAGTCCACAAAATTTACGTGTGGTTATACATGTAGAAATTCAATAATTTTGCTTTAATAGAGATGGTAAAACTTTAGTTAGCCCCTCCGAAGTGTCAAGGTCATTACAATGTTATTCATGAATGATCAAAAGTTGCGATGTCGGTAATTCATGTTTTACTAGTTCCTTTTAGTTTCACCTTTACAGTAAGGATTTAGTGATAAATCAAAAGGCAAACAGGTGAAATGTCTCTTAGACTCCTATCAAATTTATAAAAATACAAATTTACCTTTAATTTTTTTTTAAAAAAAAAAAAACAGAAAAAGTAAAACAGAGAAGGAAAAGAGAAAGTAAAAAAACTTGGGCAGACCCAAGGCTGGCTGCGGGTCATCAGTTGGATTTTTAATTTTTTTTTTTATTTTTTATAAAAGTTATAATAATAATAACAACAACAATGATATTTTGGGCATTTTGGCATCCTCTATTAGGATTCAACAAAAAAATCATATCAGATGGGTGAAATTAAAATGGGATACCGACATTACAACTTTTTTAATAATTCGAGGTTAACATTACAAAGACCATGTCACTTCTGAATAGGGCTGGCAAAACGGTTTGGCATGTCGGGTTCGGGTCAACTTGCTTGACCCGCCACCCATTAAGAGTCAACTTTAACACGACATGTTTAGCTAAACGTGTCAGATCCCATGACCCTTACATGACCCCTTTAGCTAAAAGGGTCAGACCCCTTGACCCTAACACAACCTATTTAAGTAACATGTTGACATGACACGACCCGTTTGATCCGTTATTTGATAAATTCAAAAACAAAATCACAATTTTTTTTTTTAAAAAGAGAGAGAGAGAGAGAGAAGAAGAAGAAGAAGAAGAAGAAGAAAGAAGATGGGAGAGCTTTGTAGCTTTAAAAGCTTCAAAAAAAAAAAAAAAAAAAAAAAAAAGTTCGTTTCTTTTGTGATCGTTTCAAAGAAAGCTAAAGTGAAGGTTACTTTTGTTATGGATCCACACTTGTTTCCTTTTACACAATCAATATACCTATGCCAAAAAATGGCATGTTTTTTGCTTTTTGACGGTAATATGACATAAATGTAAAAATAATTTCGAGTATTTTGCGAGTGTATTGTGTTTAGAGTTGTTTTCTTAATACTTTTGTTTTTTTGTTAAAATACAAAAAGCTACCCTAAAAAACGTTACCAAACGAGCCCTTTGATGTACGTTTGGTTCGTACCAAAAACGATACATACACAAAACGAAGCATTTGATGATAGGTACAACATGCCAAGCGGACATAACAAACATGCATCACACATAAATCCACAAAATGTGTGGTTCTACATGTAGAAATTCAATAATTTCGCTTTAATAGAGATGGTAAAACTTCAGTTAGCCCATATGAAGTGTCATGATCATTACAATGTTATTCGTGAATGATCACAAGTTGCGATGTCAGTAATTCATGTTTTAGTTCCTTTTAGTTTCATCTCTATTATAAGGATTTAGTGTTAAATCGAAAGGCAAACATGTGAAATGTGTCTTAAACTCCTGTCAAATTTATAAAAATACAAATTTACTCTAAATTTAAAAAAAAAAACCAAAAAAAAAAAAAAGAAAAGGTAAAATAGAAAATGAAAAAAGAACATAAAAAAAAACTTGGACAGACCCACGGTTGGCCGAAGATCAGTAGTTGGATTTTTACTTTATTTTTTATTTTTATTTTTATTTTTATAATAATAATAAGGATATTTTGGGCATCTTAACATCCTCTGTTAGGATTCAATAAAAAAATCCTATCAAAAGCAAAGTGGAAAAGGGAAATAGGAGGAAAGGGTTAAGGGGCGTTTTTAGGTTAAAGGGTAGGGGGTAATTTTTCAATTTTTTTTTAATATATTATACCCCCCGAGCTGGTTATCTAGTTATAACCGGGTGTCCAGAAAACTAATACCCAACTCCGGCTCTGGATAACCGGAAAAATGAGAAATCGGTTTGGTACCTGGTAATTTATAACTGGATACCCGGAGCCAGAGCTGGGTATCAGTTTTCCAGACACCTGGTTATAACCGGGTAACCGGCTCAGGTATAATATATTAAAAAAACAAAAAAAAATTACTCCCTACCCTTTAACCTAAAAACACCCCTTAACCTTTTCCTCCTATTTCCCTTTTTCGCTTTCCTTCTCTTCTGAGTCTTCTCGCCGCCTACAGTCAGTACAACCTACTTCTTCTTCTCCTTCTTCACATTTGGATGGTAATCAATAATATATGTTCCACAAATTTGCCGGCGTCTAAATTAGATTGCACTACTCAGTCTCAGTCCACACCTTTTTCTTTTTAAGTGTACATATTTTGTCATTTAAGGAGATATGGATACCTTGCGAAATAATTGCCTGCTGTGAATAACCTCTGCTAAAAACTTGTTATTCTGTAGCTGGTTCACCCTACTGTAATACCACATTTTTACAGGGTTGTACATGCAATAGTACAATATCCACTCACTTTTTAGAAGGTTGTTCATCAATAATCACTTCTTTACCTGACCACATATTCAAATGTTCCCACCATTTGAAAGAGGACCATATCAGGAATAATATAAGACCCTACGAAAATTTTATTGAATAGAAAGAGGATTAGGAAGAGAAAAGAAGTCCAGTGGATACAGGACACTAAGAAATGAGAAATCAGAAAATCTTTGTTATAGTAATTGAAATTTCTTGATTGAATTAGGCCCAATACCTTAAAAATTGGGCTAAAACATTTAAATAAAGCCTAAAAAAGCTTAAATGAAGTCCAAAAAAGTATGCCCAATACTTAAAATAGGCCTAAAAAGTAATTTTTTTTTAAAAAAAAAAAAAATACTACCCTGTCCGGATAATAGGTTTTCACTCGGGTAACCGGGGACCCCCGTTCCAGAGCCAGTTATTGAATTTCAATAACTGGCTCCTGATTTACTCCCCTACTTTGACATGACCCGTTTAGCTAAACGGGTCATACCCCTTAACCCTGACACAACCAATTTAAATAATATGTTGACATGACATAACACAATCCGTTTAATCCGTTGTTTGATAAATTCAAAAACAAAATCACAAATATTTAAAATAAAAAATAATAATAATAACAGAGAGAGAGAGAGAAGAAGAAGAAGATGGGAAAGCTTTGTAGCTTTAAAAGCTCCAAAAAAAAAAAAAAAAAAAAAAAAGTTCATTTCTTTTGTGATTGTTTCAAAGAAAGCTAAAGTGAAGGTTACTTTTGTGATGGATCCACACTTGTGTGTCCAATCCCTTTCTAAGAATCTCCTTATGGATTCACGCTTTCTAACGTGTGATGAAGATTTTACCAATGCCTTGGGATCCGCTGCATACTAATTAATTAAATTAACACATGAAGTTGTTTATTCCACCAATGTACGTGTCAAAAGGGATTGTGGAAGCATATATTATAAGAGGTCGCAACTCACGCATGCATTCGATCTCCCCAATATGCAAATGAGTAAAAGATATGACAAGTTATGTTGAAAATTTATAGGTTTACTTGTTTAGGAATTAGGACCTTATCCTTAGTAAAAACATTAAACGACTTCACCTAAGGGCTAAGGATAAGGTCTTAATTGTCCCTAAGAAGTAGCTCAATCAGTTAAGGATCACGTCTCATGAAGTTGAGGTCATCATGCCTTTTGTATAGACATGTAGAAAAAGAAAGAAAAAGAAAAAGGATAAGGCCTTAATTCCTAAACTCAACAAAACTTGTCATATCTTTTACTCATTTGCATATCGGGAAGAATGCATGCGTTAGTCGCGACAAACCACAATCCAAACCAACCCCAAAAGTTGAGTATCCAAAGATACACAAAATCCCAATAAAAAATATATTGTAAAAAGAACCCTAGCCTTTTCGCTTCACGTTGTTGGTGCAAAATCTTCATAACATGCATGGAAAATGATCATAAAATGCTGGGATGAAACCCTTCATTCGATAACTTGTTCCGCTCGTTTAAACTCGACTTGAACTTGGTTTGTGATTGTAAAGAGTCGCTTGTGATGAAACTCGCTCAATTATTAAATGACAGATATCCAACTCACTTGATTAAGGCTCGCAAGCCTAGCTTGTACAAATTAAGCTCGACTTGACTCGGTCCCCCGACTTGATTAAGGCTCGCGAGCCTAGCTAGCTCGTATAATAAATATATACTAACTTAGTATTAACTAGTATATTAAGTTATTAACTAGTTGGTTAATATATACTAACTTAATATTACTAAATAACAAACTATGTAAGCATAGTTAAGTAGCTAACTATAGTCTATAGGTTACTTTGATTAAAAATATAAAGAAGTTATATACTAAATAAGCTAATTATACTAATTAAATATAGTATTACATATTAATTATAATACTTTGATGATAATTACTATAAATATTGTATGTATCAATGTGTCTAAGTAAACGTAGTGTGTGTGTATATATATATATATATTATTAACATGCGTGCTAACCAATTAGTTCTTAAACTAACATATTAAGCTATTAATAGTTAGTATAAGTATATAACTATTTACATAAGCATAATATATGACACATCGCACATGGTTAACTATAGTTAATTAGTTATATATATAATATACTAGACTTAATACATGCTTACATTATACATATACTATAGTTTATATTCTCTAGTTATATATAATAATATATTGTTAATTTGTTACATATAGACTATAGTGCAAATGGAACCGCGTGCGATAGAATTCCGCGCACGCATGTTTTTGCGTATATTGCACAATATGTCTTATATAATTACATATTATACATTTATAGAATAGATAAATATATATAGTCACGTATAGTAATTACTCACAAAGTCACATACTAATTATATTCCATGTCATATATTATTTTACTATAATTTTAGTCTTATAATAACTTTTTCATTGTTTATTTGCAAAACATGAATTGGTTGGCACCCGCATATACGTATATTGTACCAAATAACTATGACTTTTAGGGTAATGACAAATTAAATGCTGCATGATACTATATATATATATATATATATATATATATATATATATATATATATATATATATATATATATATATATATATAGAGTGTTCTTTCGCACTGGTTTTGAGTAATGCTACTTATTATATTTTTATACCCCAAATGACGGTATGGGTAAAAAAAATGATAAAATATTTTTTACTCCAATAATGAAGAAAAATAAATAAAACCTAATTGTTACTAGCATAATTTACTCATACAAATTGCGATATGATTAATTGGATTAAAAAACAAAAAAAATTACGTATTCAAAAGATTCAAGATCGATTATTAGATTTATTAATCATTCATCTAAAAAATAACCAAAATGGTATATGTTGCTGCTATTTTTTGTCTTTGCTAAAAGTTGTTAAATATTTGGAAATTACAATGTTATGGCAGATATATACTAGATGTTAGGGAGTACGTGGGGACTATTAACTCATGTATAAAACAATTGAAATCGGCATTTACAGAGTAATTTTAAATACTCAACTCTTATTTTCCTGGCCGGACTAATATGACAGTGTCTTATAATTTTTTTTTTTTTCTTTTTTAATAAGGGTTGATGCAATGACTAATGATCATTACCACATCAACTCAATAAAACAAGAGTTGAATATGCAGTATTACTCATATTTACGGCCTAGCCACCTCCCGCGCGCCCTCTCTCCCATTTAAGAACTTTCTCAAGTCCTCATCTCTTTGAATCATGTTTGGCAAACGATCAAGAAAAAAAAACTAAATTATTTTCAAAACCCAAATCTGCAGTAGTACTTCACTTGCAGGCATGACATATTAAAATTTCGACAGAATTTTCTTTCAATTATGTTGGAAGAAGTTCATTCAATCCAATCTACAAAACTACCAACCATGAATTAGAGCTAGGCTTTGATCGATCGACTTTTCTTGCTAATTAATGAAAAAGAAGAAGAGTAATCACTACCAAATAGGGCAACAATATAATAATAATTACTAACAGATGATCACGCTATCTCAAATGACACTAAATCTGTCTTTTTTTCATTTTCTTTTTCTTTCTTTTTTTTCTTTTTAGTTTTTTTGTACTGTTAGGAGCGCTTGATAACATGATAAATTATTAATTCTAGAAGTTTTAATTATTATTTTTTTTCTTTTGACAAAAGTTTTAGTTATTGAATAGCGAGACACAACCCCCTTAAATGCATGCTCTTTTGTTGTGATGTGTCACAGTCGGTTCTTTAATTTGGTTGTTTTGAGAATGAAACTTTGCCTTTTTGCTTATCGTCTTTATTGGTGTCCCCAGTTATCCTTAGGGGCCGGATTATTTATTTGACCAATTTCAAGTAGTTTTTTAATTAGGTTAATTAATTGGTTGGTTGGTTGGTTTTTTTTTTTTTTTTTCATATTCAATGAAGTTTGTTTACATTGTCAAAACAAACACATTAACCAAACAATCTAAAATACAAAACTATTTTTATTTTTATGTTACATTAATTAGAACACTTCTTCAAATCAAAAATAAAAAATACCCCTAAAACACATTATCAAACATACCATATATAAGATTGTAGAGTAATTCTACATGTACATTAAGTGTCAATCAAAAAATGAGATGACTTTTAAAATCACAATTTGATTAAAATCATCATTTGATCAATCACACGTCCAATGGTGATTTTAAAAGTCACATCATTTTTTTATGGACACTTTATAAACACTTATTGTACATGTAGAATTACTTGCATGTAATTAATCAAATTGTAATTTTAAAAGTCATCTCATTTTTTTACGAACATCTGATGAACACTTAATGTACATGTACTCAACATTGCGAAACATGAAATCATAGGAAAGCGGCAAATATAAGTTGCATAATAAATATTGCAAATGTCTTATTAAAATAAATATTTGTTAAATGAATGTGTCTAACTCCTTATCTACACGTGAATGAACTAATAACAATATATTAACCAAACTCTACTCCCTCATATTTTGAAGAAAGTAGAGAAACATTTGAAGAAAAAAAAAAAAAGAATCTTATTTTTTATGAAGAAGAAAAATCTTGATTTTCTCTTTTACTCTTACCCTTCTTTTCTGTCCATATTCACATAACCCTCGTCTTCAAGGATCAAGTTCACAATGAAAAATTGGTGAGGCAATTGAGTTTAGGTCCCCAAAGATAATGTCATCACCCTCGCCGGCATAGCTCCCTGAGTCATCTTGGCAGTCAAAGTAGGTTTGGATATCATCGGGAAAGCTCCGACGCGGTGGGTCTGATTCCTGAGGCGTTGACGGAGTACTACTGTTGAGCACCGACGTTCTCTCCAGCATTTCCTTAAACTTGGAGGACTGCAACAAAAGCCCAAGCGCCGACGATGCCGAGCCACCGCCGCCGGGCCTCGCCGGAGTTACGGTTGTGTCGCTTGCAGCACTTGAGCTGGCTTGGAAGGACAGATTGGGATCTGGTGTGGTTGGATTCACCTCAACGTTTTGGTTTTGTTGAGAGTCGTTGTTAGGGTTATTTTGATTACTAGGACGTAGCCACTTGATGTAACGGCTGAGGTCAAAGTTTGTAACGGCGTTAAGTCCACGGTACTCTATGGCAGCCATGTCATATGCCGTGGCTGCTTCTTCCTGAGTAGCTGCACCAGTGCACCCCAAATAAATGGGAAGTGAAGTAGGGGTAATATGGTAATAACAACAGCATAGAATTAATTTAGGGAATTTAATTTGCATGAAAAATTCGGTGGAGGAATTGAAAATATAGTTTTAAATATAGTTAAAATGAATCTTAAATAGCTGAATAAAGCAGTTGAGGTTTGGTGATCGATATCCCAACCAACCTGATTTGATTACATTAGATTTACCTTCCCATTCTTGACCATGTTTTTTTATCTCTCTGTATTTGGTTAACACCTCACTCCCCTTTTGACTTATTTATGGTTTGTTTATTAAATTTTTTGTTTTCTGTCTTTTATTTTTTTCCTCTCAAAACAAAAACATTAATAAAATAAATAAATAAAGGCTTTATGGTAGGTAGTTGAATGTGAAGTGGAATTACCATAAGTTCCAAGATAGAGATATTTGTTGCCGAACACTCTGCCAATGCGAGCTTCCCACCTTCCGTTGTGATGGTGTCTGCACATTTGAAAAACACAGAAAGATAATGACAATACTTGCACCAATTGATCGTGACGGTTCCCTTATTATTTCCACATTTTGAGATTATATGCTCTAACTATTAACTAATTAAATTTCTTATTTCTTATTTCTTATCATGCTGCGCGCAATAATTTTTTGAACGGACAAGATTGTTTTTAATGAAAAAGTAGGTAGACTTTTTCTCCCATCTTATAATCTTGTCCATCCATTTTTTGACCGGAAGATATTTAAACGATGTAAGCCAAATCCAACACAAATTAAGAACACGGTAATGGATTAATCGCCCGGCCATGCCATTTGGGTTTATAATTTGAAAACACAATTAAATAATTTTCAAATAATAATACATCATTTATAATTTAAATTTAAAATCGTATTTTAGCATTTAAAAAAAAAAAAAAAAAAAAAGGTATTTAAATGCATGTACTAGCGTCTCATGGAAATTGAATGATGAGAAAGGGCAAGTTGAAAAGTTTCCATACCTTGCGACGCCTCTATACTTGGAGACCCCACGGGAAAACCCACTACTTTTTCTGTAAATTAATTGGACCCAATGAAATAAATCAATTAAAAAAAAATAAAGAAAAGAAAATAGAAATCACATCAACATCTATATATGACGAGAGAGTGTATATATATATATATATTAATTATTGGAGCTAAATTTGTAGGAATTAATTTGGGAATTACGTACCTCCTCAAAGCCCCAATGTATTCTTCTTTTGATTGACCCTCCATTTCTTGAAGTTCTTCTTGGTAGGTTGATAGCTACAATTATCAATAATGTTAAATCTTATTAAAATTCCTGAAAGGCCGGCGAGAATTAAAATTAAGAATTCAGATATTGAGAAAATGTACCGGAAAATTGAGAATGGTTTCATGTCCCCAGTACTTCAATGCTGCCAAGTCATATGCATGTGCTGCCGCTGCTTCCTCATCATATGCCCCTGTAAAATCCCATATCCCAACTTATTTATTTATTTATTTAAAAAATAAAAACATTTTCACGATCACAGTTAGATTGCAATCCTATAGGCTTACTGATCATGCTTTAAAGATGCCAGAAAAACTTACCCAAAAAGAAAAGAAAAAAAAATATACCAAACTTACCTAGATATACTGCATTTATGTTGGAAACCACCAACGGCACCGGCGAACCAAGATGGAGAATTATAAAGAAAAATAAATTGTTTTAATGATCAGTAATTCAATTACAAAAATAAAGGAATATATATATATATATATATATATATATATATATATATATATATATATATATATATATATATATAATTGAAAGAAAAAAAATTAATTTAAAAAAAAAAAAAAAAAAAGAAAAAAAAAAAGGAGAAGAAGAAGAATTAACCTTGTCTTCCCTTCTTGTTCTGAGACGCATTCCAGCAATTCTTATCCCACAAGTGAGCTTCATAACGTCCGGTCCACCGATGCCTACATTTTAAATCCGCCAACGTCGATGATAAGAAAAAGAAAAGGAAAGGAAAAAGAAACAGAGCATTCAATTTACGCAGTCGTTTTTGTATCCAACCTCGTGACGCCGCGGTAGATGGAACTGCGCTGTGAAGGAGAGTCGCGCGGGACACTTTTGCGCGTCCGCTTCACCTTGGTTGCCGGAGTAGTAGTGGCGGCGTTGTTATTAGTGTTGTTGCCGGAGCTTTTCCCCATTAACCTTGATTGATCACAAGAGAGAGAGAGAGAGAGAGAGAATATGCAAACGAACAGAGAGTAATGTAGAGGGAGAGAGAGTATGACTAGCTAGCTAGGTCATCCGATGAGAAGGGCTTTTAAGGGATCGAAGGTGAGAAAACAGAGAGGAGGGAGAGGGAGAGGGAGTAGCCGGCCGGCTGAGGAGGACGGTTTTTGTTGGCTGCCGTCCGTCTCTAAGCGGCCTCTGTTCTTACCCTTTGTCCTCACTTGTTCTTTTTGTGTGCGAAATTTTGATTTAGCTTTTAGGCTTTAGCCCGTTTGCAATTCATGCTAAACAAATTGGGGGCTAAAATTAATTAGCTTAAGCAGTCCTAATTTATGATGACCTAACCCCCATTTTCCATTTCCTTCTCTCTCTCTCTCTCTCTCTCTCTCTCTCTCTCTCTCTCCTGTTTGGTGTGTCATTGTCTTGATATTTTTATTTTTATAACATTTTTGGTTTGCCACGTGGAATTTTTGAAGATTTGCCTTCCTAGCTTCTCCAACCTTTTTTTTTAAAAAAAAAAAAAAAAAAAAAAAATTGTTTTCACTTTTCTTCTTTGCCCCTGCTATGGAGTTCTATATAATTTCCCCCAATCTCTCCTACTTTCATTCTGAGGGCTTTTACTTTTACTCTGTCTCTAATTTATTAGAACTTAATTAAACCACTTCTCTTTTCTTATACCAATATGAAATTCATTAGGAAAGGCCATGTTTGTTTTGACTTAAATTTTTTCTCGTCATTTGGCTAGTATGAAAAATGAGTGCCGACGGAAAACAGCCAGCAACTCTTGGCGAACTCCAGTGTCAATCGCGGCGGACTCTTGGAAACTTCAAACGTGTAGGGAATTAACTACGAGAAAGAGTGCGAGCAAGACTTAGAAGTTCAAACTCGAAAAATTGAAACAATTTTAAATGCTTTCTTGATTATGAAAATATTTTCGGTTTGATCACAATTTTCGATCGTACAAAACACCAAAAAATAGAAGAAGAAAAAAATTCCAAAAATCATTTTACGTCAAAATAAACGAAACATTAACCTGTTACTCTTTTCCACTATGAGCTAGTATAAGAGGATTTTTACTTACTTCAAATGTGAATTCTACTTAAAACATTTATCATATTTATATGGCATAAAAAAAAAAAAAAAAAAAAAAATCAACCCAACAACAAAAAAAACCAACACAAATACCTTGACGAACATAGCCTATAAGTTTCCAAAATTCCATGAATAGGTATAAATAATTTTTAATTATAAAAAGATGTTAAATTTCTATATTTCACCAGAGAAGCTCCAAACTAATTAAATGTTAATATCCTTTTATAAAATTTATCAATTTTACATATTCACCCTGCCAATTTATAAGCTATTCATGAGTATTCTGTACTTTTGTGGAATTTTAATTATGATGTTTAAGTAGATTATTTGAAAGAAAGAACAAAAGATTATTGTATAACAAAATAACATTTTTGAATAAAAATCCAACCCCATTAATTAATGATTCAAACAAAAGAAGGGAAGCCTCAATCAATTTTATTAACTTTTTTTTTTTGGATCAGATTGGGTGAGTGGTTGCTTAAAATTGCTTAACTTTTTTTAGAATATATAGGATATTTTTTCTATTAGCTTTATATATATATATTTTCTTATTTTCTTATAGGTATTTACCATATTTTTCCTATAAATAAACCAAGTAATACAATTGTATAATCAAGTCATTTCGTATCTGGCTCTTCCTAGCCGCGAACGTAGCCTTCTAAGGCTGAACCATTCCAAATTTTTTAAATTCTCTTTCACTATCTCTCTATGCTTCCCCTAGCTTTTTCTCGCATATCTTATTTTATTTGATTATTTTAACAATAATATACCATGTTAACACTTACAAGTCTTAAAGCATAGGCTTGAGTGGCTTCCATTGATTGATAACATCTGAAATCATTAAATTTTAGGCCACATTTGCTTCGATGCAAAAAATTCTCTTGAAAACGTTTTCCTTATTTTCTGATCTTTGGTATGGTCGAAATCGTTGTCAAACCGAAAACATTTTCTGTTGATTACGAAAACCTTTTTTAATTTCCATAAAATAGTTTCTTTTTTTTTAAAACCGTAAACCATTTTCTAAGTTTGAGTTTCTCCTTTTCAGATCGGCGAAGTTCGTCTGATCGCTGTCGGAGGTTGCCAAAAGTTGCCAGCTGTTTTCTTTCGTCCCTCATTTTTAATACGAGCCAAATGCCGAAAAGTATTTTTCAAAAAACATTCTAAAAAATAATTTCATATTTATGTGAATATAGGCAAGTTGTTCATTATAACTCCGTTCATTTGATGTGAAAATATGGCGGTGACATATTATATTAGAAAGATGGTAATTATTCTTCAAAAAAAAAATGGTAATTATATATTGGGTGTGTTGAAGGACTAGTTTTTATTGATGGATATGTATATAAACTCCTTAACCAAAGTGGAATCCACAATGTATTGAAAATGATTTTCTGTATTTCATTATCAAAATTTTAAGTTGATACATGTAAAAATGTGCTAATATTAACATCATATTATATATACTGTTAAATACACAAATTTTAAACCATGACTATAAAATATACCGTTATCTATTTCATTCGAAATAGACATGATCCTATTCCCAACTGATTTGGTAAATTTGAGGTTGCATTACCTAAAAAGAAAAAAAGAAAAGAAAAAAAAGATCTAATTAAATAATTTTTCTATTGTTTGATTAGAGAAGGAAATTAACAGGGAAAAAGAAATGAAAGGAAAAATCAAGTTAATTTCATAATCCTTTTATAGCATTAAATTTGTTTTCATTTTGGCTTGCACAACCATGTGCTCAATTAGTCTTACGGCCGCAGGTAGGTTCTACTGATTATAGTCATTGCCCTAATCTACTATCCTAGGGTTTATCCTAATCAAGTAATTACACTTATAAGCTTGACGGCTCAACATGCCGGATCTGTAACGAAGATCTTAAATTTCATTTTAAAAATAAAATAAATAAAATAAAATACAAAATTTATGGCTTGCCAATAAAAGTTGGATGCTAACATGCAGCCAATGATCAGGATCTTCTTAAAAAAAATTTAACAATTTGAGATCTCAAATTGTTAAATCTCAGCCCTTCTTTGAATCTAACAGCTCATATTGTGCCAGCTGTCAATATGAAATAAATGCTAAAGGGATTCAAAAAAACTTATGAAAATAGAGACTAAAAATGCCATCTCCAGGACCCCCTGCTGTGACGTCAACGGTGATTACTATGGCAAGCACGTCATCTTGGCGACCCCTTCCCCGGCTAGCCGGCCGAAATCCGGCCATTCTGACTAGGGAAGGGATAGGCCGGGATCCGGCCGTTCTAGCCGGAGAACGGCTAGATCCCGGCCAGCCAGTCAGAATCGGGTCATTCTGGCCAGGGAAAAGATCCCGGCCAACAAACCGGAATTCGACCGATTTGGCTGTTTTTGAAATTTTTATGGTGAAGGGCATTTTAGTGTCTATATTCATGAGTTTTTTTGAATCAATTTCGCATTTATTTCATGTTGACAACCGGCACAATATGGGCTATTAGATCCAAAGAAGGGCTGAGATTTAACAATTTGAGATCTCAAATTGTCAAAAATAATTTGAAGAGATCCTGATCCGCAGCCAATTGTGGTTGAGCTTGTTACCTTATACACCGTACTCGAGATCCAAGGTCAAAGGTACAAGCTGGTTTGGTAGCTAGTCTTGTGGTGAAAAAGGAAAGTTGTACGTAAAATCCAATGGTAGTAAAAAGGGAAAAATACACGTATCCTCCTCAAACTACCACTCAATTATCAATGTTCCCCCAAACTACTAATTATGTCAATATCCCCCCTCAAACTACTAAAACATGTCAATGTCTTCCCTAAGACCAACAAAAAGATAAAAATGACCCTAAATTTTTTTCAATAAAACAAAAATGTCCTTATAAATTTGAAAAAAAAAAAAAAAAAAACTAAACTAAAAAAAAACATATATATAACTTTTCAGAAAACTTTTTTTTTAAAAAAAAAAATTAAGGAAAAAACGATAGAAAAAAAAAACAAAAATTAATAAAACAAAAAGAACGAAAAATTGAATTAAAAAAAAAAAACGTTTTATTTATTTTTCAAAAAAAAATAATAATAATTTTATGAAATGTATTTTTGTTATTAGGAGGGACATTAACATGTTTTGATAGTTTGAAGGGAATATTAATACAATTGGTAATTTGGGGAGACATTGACAATGAAGTGATAATTTAAGGAAATTATGTGTACTTTTCCTTAGTAAAAATGTTGACTTTCTTGCATTTTATATACAATATTTAGGGTTGCCTAGAATATGGTCCAGTGTATTTATATTTTTGAATTTTTAATTTAAGTCATTCTTAATTATATATATATAAAGAAAAAAAGAAAAAAAAGAAAAAAAAGAGGAGTTATGAAGAATGCAGCTATAAAGTCATCACACATGGGCCTACCTCATGTTAGCTAAGTTGGATTGACTTTGAGAGTTATTTTAATGGTGAGACAGTTTAATTAGGTGGCACCTCCCAACCTCCAACGGCTAACGCCCATGGCAGCTGATATATATAATATCCATGCATGATTGCATGCTCTACTACATATTTCCATAATCCAAAGGTTTAACGTTAATGGAGAATGGTTTCAAGCCCAACAGGCAACAACTTCCTATTTTCTTTAATTGCCGACTATCAAAGAAGATCATCGACCCGACTGACTGAAAATTAATGGATCATCTCACCTACTTGTTGTAGTAATAAATGTAATCTTTTTGGCCTATTGTTATAAAGGCCCATCTTCAATCACTGTCGCTGATTGCCTCCAACCATCGCCATTAGCCACCACCAACTCTAAGTTTCTAGCCTCCACCGTCGCCTACCATCTCCAAGTAAAAGAAAGAAAGAAAAAAAAAAAAAAATTAAACTCAAAATTTCAGTTTCTTTCACCTTGAGTTTGAGAAGAGATGTTAGAAAATATATTCTTCACATAATTGTGATTTGATATGGTTGGAAAATATATGAGATTGTACAGTTGATTGTAATCGATTATAATCAAATCAAAATTGAATACATTTAATTATGATTTGATTTAATTTTCTCCCGTACATTTTTGTTTTTTCTCCTTACATTCTTATAATATATGAATCATTTGTATTCTTCTAAAAAAATCTCTGCACTCCATTCTCTCTTTCGGCCAAAATTATTGACTTAACTATCAGAGGCTCCCTGCTAAATCCCAGCTAAATCCCAGCTGAAGCCACTCTAATGGTTTAAAAGAGGCTCCGATGGTTTAAAAGAGGCTTTGACCATCCTAGATTGAGCTAACTTAGAGGCACATGATCACCGATTATAGAATTTCTTCGTTTTTAAAGTTTTGCTCTCATCGCCCGAAATTCTAAAGCATTCCTCTCTCAACAATGGTTCTGAGGAGCTACCATGCACAAGCCTGAATGTCAAAGCCCGTGGATGAACCTGTATCTCTGAAAATTACTCCTTCATCGAGTGACTAGTTATGGTAGCAATTGAAAATTATAAACCAAACTCCGAAAAACAGCTAGAAGGGAGGTTGAATAGATGTCTTCCAAAATAATGCGGAATTTAAAAATAATAAACCACAACATGCAACAACCACCAAAATACATGAAAAATAATAAAGTAATTGCATTGACACAGATATTTGGTGACAATGTGAAAACTCTTAAAACACCTCAAAGAGAAAATTCACTCCGTGAAAGTTGGTAGTTGACTCGACTACGTGGATTTTAAATTTATATGTTTTACCACTCGCAATAGTACGAATCAATTGTACAATAGTAAGGGTTATCGAACCACAGAGATTGGGAGTTGTTTTGCGTAACGGGATACTTAAATAGCGTATTTAACTTAACTTAAAAATAAAAACAAAGTAAGGGTTGTAGAATTGAAGCTACAACAAGTAAAGTGAAGAAATAAAAGCAGAAAATGAAAACAAACTTAAAGGAAACTTAGGGTATTGATCTTATCCAATCCTCAACCAATGAAATGCTTAAAGTCTATATGGATCTTCCTAAAATGCATGATATGAGCGCGTAATGGGTGTCAACCATTACGACGACCTCGACATGAAATTACTTTAGTTAAGACGTAATGTAAAGCACTTATTTTTACATTAAACAACCCCACGTAAAGATTAATCTATAATTGAAAACGTTTACACTACAAAAGGTGCGGGGTGATTAATGCTCCCTAGCTTACTACTCTATAAAACATCCTAATAAGCATACACAATACATGAACACCCTAGTTAGGCCATAATGATAATGTATCTTAATTTCACACCAATCAATTCCACGTAAAAGTTACACTACAATTTGAAAAATATTTTAGACTACTAAATGTGTGAAACAACAGGTGTTCCCTAGCATACCCTATAAGGTGACTCTAATAGGTAAACACATATCATGTCAAATAGAACCATTGCGAAAGACATCGTTCTCTTTCACGAACGTTAGTTTTATTCAAGAAATCAAAAAAACTCATAGACAAGTATAACTCCTTTTCATGAATAAATGGATTGGAATATTGAAGACAAAACTTTTTAGCATGAGTTTTGAAATCCTCTAGCCTTACACAATCATCAAACATATTAAGAAAAACTCAAGAACACTCCATGGCTTTTGGAAAAGATTTGATCAAAACCCTAAGAAAGGGTTTAGCTAGACATGAAGTAAACTAATCTAAGCATGAAATCAAATGAAAGCAGTAAAGAAAACAAGATTTAAATAAACTAAGAACACTATATTAATCAAAGAGAATTCGGATTACAAAAAGAAATGAAAAGCACTAAAGTTAACTGAGAAGATAAGTGATACACCTGAAAAAATCCGAAAACCCCAAAAGATGCATAAACTAAACCTAAATCCGAATTCCATATGTATAAGAAATTGGATTTACAAAAAGACTTCAAGAGTTAATTCTAGCCAAGTATTCAGAGCTGGTCGCCGTCTATTTCTGTCCATAGAACTCAATTTTTGATTTAGATCGCACAAAGATTTGGAAATATCTGGACTTTCTAGAAGATGCAAAGTCGATCGATCGAAAGTATGTTGCTCTGAAAATCGATCAATCGCATCTGAACCGAACGAAGTTTAGTCAACTGAAAGTCGATCGATCGAATTATTGGCTGTACAAATAATTGATCGATCGAAATGCCTTGGACGATTTTTCATCTTTTCAGGATCAGTCTCAAACTCTGGAAATAACCAAATTGCCCTTGATGTATTTTCAGGTCTAATTCAAGTGTTTTGAACTAGATTTCAACTAAGACCTGAAAATAAGACATAACACAAAACTATAACAAAACGTTATATATGCAACACAAACTAGGTCTAACAAATACAAATTAAGGGGTCTTGAATTGAATAATTCAAGATTTATCAAAAGTCAACCCATAAAATCAATCCACTTAATAAGAATTAAGCTCTACAAGAAATCACACTTACAAAACCTTTCTAACGAACTCCCTCTTGTACCAAGACAAGCGACCAACTTGCCTTCTATCGCAGTAGCTTCAGAACCTCTGAGCAATTCTTCTTCTTGATCTTCTATATTGGAACTTCAATAGGCTCTCACAGTACCAACGAACAATGTTTGTGATTTAACGAACAAAACTCTAAGAGAGGTTAATCATGCAAGCTTTGAAATCTAAGGCGCTCTCTTAGTATAAAGGAATTCTCTAATGTAAACTCGAGAATTCATTACTAAAACACTCATTATCGATAAAACCTATAAGACACACTTATATAGCCCACCACTGCAGGTCTACAAAACACGATTTTACTGTAGATTTTATGTAGCTGTACGTACGAGTTCTAGTCTCGTTCATACAAGTCGAGGGCAAATAGTTTAAAACCCATAACTCTGTAGTGGTGTGTTCGTACGAGCTTCTCCCTCATTTGTACAAGTTTAGGTTTAGCAAATAAAACATGGATTCATGTAACGGTGCGTACGTACGACATTGCAGCCAAGGTTTGTCGGCTCTTTCAGAAATTAGCTCGTACGTGCCCTCTCTGGATCATATTGCTTACAAGCGTCTCGGTGGCTCACCACTGAAAGCTTGTTCGTACGAGCTTCATACAAGATTGCATACGAGCTTCTCTATGGCTCTTCAAGAATGAAAAAATAATAATAAAAATAATAAAAATAAAAATTGAAGAAGATGGGATCATCGTATTAAGGTATTTTGACCCACGAAAACATCTTTAGCAATCTAGCTTTTGGGAAGAATAGCATATATAAATGATGGAACTATAAGCTAAGGATAGTAAATCTTATGATCAGTTAATGTTTAATCAAACTTATCATATTCATGATCAAGTTACTCATAATATAGTTTTTTTTTTTTTTTTTATCATGTGAACAATTTATGAAATCCACCATTGGATTACATATTTACATGTAAAATATGAAAACATGATTCGATCATGATCACAGACAAAGACAAAGACATAATTTCTTATAAACAAATGGGTGCCATTCTCACAATATTTTGAGAATATACATACAAGTGCTCTCACTCTCATTATTTTAAATATTTGAAACAAATGCCTCTTCAGGAATTGTAAGTTCAAACTAATTAGTCAATACTCAATAGACTTCCGATATTATCTGCATCCAATTCTGTATGTGTATTTTTAATTTCTGAAATTTATCATCTCCTTTTTATTAATTTATTCATTAAATTAAGGAAAAGCTTCTTTTTCAGTCCCTAAAAAAAATAAAAATACATGAAATCCCAAACTAGGTAGTAGAATTTAGAAAGTTGTAATCAACTCATTTATAATTTAATCATTTATAAAAATTATACTCTTCATTCCATTAGCTAGATGTGATTAAAAATGTTGACAAATCAATTTTGATAATTTGGTATATATATACCATATGAATTAATAGTTATCCACATGGCATAGTCACATCAAAATAATTAAAAATTTTAAGTTGTTAATTAAATGCAACCAAAGTCTAAAAAGTAAAAAGGTCTTTATCAACATGTCATATCCTCATTTGTTTAGGTGAATTAAATATAAAATTTCGGTTTTCTAAAAGATTTATATATATATATATATATATATATATATATATATATATATATATATATATATATATATATATATATATATATATATATATATATAGCTTATTAAATTTGCCCAAATTGGTAGCTTATTTGAAGGGACGGTGGAAAAGAGCATGGTGTGATCAGATGTATCCCTACAGTCTACAGATATCGCTGTCTGTGGTTGATGGTGTCAGTTTATTGGCTCTCCATTTGTCATGTGATTATGTGGATTTTGTAGTCCTATTCCAACTTTTAATGTGATCTGCTCCAAAGTCAAACATCCTGCCGCATAATTTAATATGTGGCTATTTTATCTGAAAGTGACTATTTTCGTAGTATAATGATTCTCTTACGACTCTTATATAATTCTCACACAACTCTTTTTTATATTGGGTGAGTCTCCCATGTGGGGCTTACACGCATGGACAAAGATTGTTGGGAATTACTCTACATCCGCACATAAGAAATTTAGACTGTGAGGTCCCAATGCATAGGACCCACACAATGTGAAAGAAGTTGTGTGAAAATCACTCTTCATCCGCACATAAGAAATTTAGACGGTGAAAATTGCGAGCGTTATAATCAAATGAAATCATGTTGGTTTGTACTAATCAAGCATGGAGATTTTCAATGCGGAATTCGAACCCATTACAAAAAGGACATAAATCTGCATAAGGTAGTTTCTTTTAATTGTTTTTTAACCTTCATCAATCAATTATTGAATGCATCTATCATTATTACAATATAGTTAATTTATAAGAAAAGTACACATATCTCTTCAAATTATCCATCAATTTGTAATGTTCTCCCAACCTGCCCAGGTAATTGTTGGAGACCCAACCCTTGGGGAGTATTCGAATTCCCTCAAATTCTTCTTAAATTTGAGATTCTCCAGTTTTAAAATCTTGGCCGTCTATTAGATTCAAAAGTAAAAAACAATTTTTGAGATATCCAAAACTAAAAAAGACGGTCCTCCTTCCTCTGGCTTGAGTCGCCTCTTCTTCCTCACGTGAAGGTGAGAAAAAAGACTACCTTTTGCCAAAAACATAAGGACATGCAGATCTTTTTCACCAAAGTCACCAAAAAACTAGAACTGGTTCAAAACGTAGGCTAGGTGAACAAGTATATAATGGATTTTCCTCTTGCCCAAAAGAGGACATGAAAAGGAAAGCATGCTGTCTGAGAGGCTAACATGATGCAAGTTTTGCGTCAGGGGCGGAGCTACATTGGGTTTTGCAGGGGGGAGGGGAGGGGCTCGGCCTCTCAAGCTACCATGTTTTTTTCTAAAAGAAATTAAAATTAAAATTTTACCTCCTAAATTTTTTATTTTTTTATTTTTGCCCCCCAAATTCTAAATGCTAACTCTGCCCATGTTTTGAGTTGTAACTAAATATACAGGGAATTGAACACAAATTTCCTCCAAATTGGAGGAAATCTTCCAACCGGTTCATAAAATTGTCATGTATTCATTAACATGTGAGAAGTACATGATTTTCTACTAAAAACTCATGTGCTTCTCACATGCTCAAAGATGCATGACAGTTTTATAAATTGAGTTGAAAGAAGTTTGGAAGAAATTTATGTCCAAATAATATTCATCTGGCTTTGTCATCTTTACACAAAATGGTGAGCTTTTTCTTTTCTTTGGTTGGAATGAGAAGCATAGCAAAGAAGAAAAAGCAAAGACAAAAATGAACTTTTGTTCAAATGTTGAACTGCAAAAAAGGCATCGGCAGAAAAATCATCACAAGAAGCAACAAAGCTTTGAATCAATTGAAGCCAAACATATGCAGAACGCTTGGAAACCCGTCAAAGGATATCTGCACAAGAAAGGCACACATGATTTAGTGTGCAATAAAATCTTTCATAACACTTACATTCCTTTAAATCAATACGATTTGCAGAATGGTTCTTGCATTATACCTGTAATCCATCACATATTTGGACTTCCCCACCCTTCCAAGCTGCAGGACTGTTTGCTTTCCATTCTCCTGGGTGAACAGTAAATAAAAGTATCATCCAATAGTATAACATGTTTGCCACTCATTTAGATTAAGCATCTCCTTCTCAGACAAGGATCCTCTCCATAGTATCAATTTCATCGTCATGATTTAAAGTTTGTGCATCTAACGGTGTACACGGTTAAGATCCTCTCTATTTTAATGTTAGCACGTCTTTTAAAAAATTTAAATGATGTGACACTATGTACACCGTTAGATGCACCAACTCAAATGCACCAAATCAAGTGTTTGTCACAGTGAAATCATAAATCAAGGTGATTAATAATACCTCCAAAGTCAGCTGGAAATTCTTCACTGAGCTTTGGATTCTAAGTCCAGCTCTTCCCCTGTCTCTGTAGTCTAACTCATATTGCTTTAAAATCTGAAGAAGCAACAGAAACCAATCATCAGAGAGAAGATTAATAGACTTTCTGAAATTTAATAAAGAAATACACTTTTCTATAGTCTTACTTTGTTGTAATGCGGAACTCTTGAGAATAGCTGATGAACTCTGTCCACTTTTTCCTCCCAATCCTTTGGCAGTCCATGAATGTGTTGTACCTGCCAGAAACAGAATTTTTTAATTAAGGTAGCCATTTCATTAACCTTAAACATGATACAAGGAACCAACATTAACTTTATCACATGAAATCCCTGGCACATATTATAACACCCTAGTCACATATTGGGAAGATGAGTAACTCACATAGAATGGATGGTTGGTTTATAAAGATAGTCATGAATACTAAGTCTCATATTGCCTAGTTACTAGGTAAAATTGGGCTTTATAAGGGATTCTACGAAAATCTCCAAATTGACTAGTTATTTTTTAGTAATAGCGCAGATGTGGCTAGCGCTTTTTCCTGGGTCGTTACAAATGGTATCAGAACCACCTAATAACGCTAGGTTATGTGGTACTAGAGAACCGCATGACGTGACCCTAATAAGAACATCAAGGATTTAAGGAGGGAAGTTTGTAACACCCCGATCTTATATTGAGAAGAGATAAATAACTCACATAGAGTGAGTTGTTTATAAGAGATAAATGAGTGCTAAGTCTCACATTGCCTTACTAGGTGAAACTGGGCTTTATAAGTAATTCTAGGAAAAGCTTCAAATCGACTAGTCCTTTTGTGGTGATAGCGCAGATATGACTAGCACTTTTCCCTGGATCGTTACACATATGATCATGCTATAATTAGGATAAGCACCTGAGTTGTGCTCTTAAGCAACATGGATTGGTGCTTGGGTATATATGCCATCATGCTTCTGTAACTTCCTGTACAGGTAGCTATCGTAGGTATGAATCTGCAAAAGCAACCAAACTATGTAACCAGAAGTATATATATATATATATATATATATATATATATATATATATAGAGAGAGAGAGAGAGAGAGAGAGAGAGAGAGAGAGAGAGAGAGAGAGAGTTGGTTTACCTGACAACAGCCAGAAGTGATTTAGACTGACTTGTTGGAGAATTAAGGTGTCTCCCCTGTAATGAAACAGATTACTGACCACATATATGGTAGAAATCTTTCTACATATCAATTAATAAACTCTGAATTGCCAATTGTTGGCAAGAGATTAACCTGATCCCAAATATGGTATTTAGAACCCATGAGGTTAGCTGTGACAGCCCCAATAAAACCATCATCTGAACTAGACAATATTCCTTTTGTATTCTGAGCTATAGTAAACTCAGACTTCCCATTATGCCGCTTGTGGTGGGCGACGGCTAGTTTCCGATCCTGTCGTCCTTTACCTTCCTGAAATTTATAATGCCAAATAAAAGATTCAAGAATAAAGATGTAGAATAAACAGCTTTTGGTGTTGGATAATCAAATTCTCAGTCAAAGACAGGTATGAGAATCCTCAAAAGAATTAAGATCCATTAATCCTTGATTCAACAAATGTAATTCAGTTGCTCCCACTAACACAATGAACACCAGCCATTAAATAAGATTATCACACATCAATGCCAAGCATCTGGAGGACCACCAAAACCAATATATTCAGGGTTCATAACCACAGTAACTATGAAATTCACCAATTTTAGATTAGAATCCTCAATTTATTATCTTCACTTGATTCACAGCATTGGAGTCAAAGCCCTACTTAAATAATGTCCAAAAAAAAAAACCCCCCATTTAAAGTACAGTAATGTTTTTTTAGTGTAATATTTTTCATAGAAGACTAAATGTTATTACATGATTTGTGAAAGAGAACAAAGTATTATTTGTCTTCGACAAAAGGCAACTTACGGAATGGTTTGCCTGTCTTTTTACCTTAGAAGTCTAATGAATGAATCAAACATGTTACTAAAATAATGGTTAAGTGATTAGATTCAACACTATTTATCAACTTAGGCTTTTGGAATAAGTGGTAATTTATAATAATATCATAAAAGTATTCATGACTTCAGCTTTTGACTCCACTCTACCTCTCAAAAAAAAAAAAAAAAAATCAACTTAATGGGCTTCGTTGTTTGAGAGGAAAAATGCAATATGCTCAAAGCTAACACCATATGGTTCATATCCATTTTCATGGCAAACATGTTAAATCATCGCTTATCCTAAAAGTTTAAACTGATAGGAAAATGTAAATTTAATTACTTAATATTCCTTTAACAAGACATACATAATAGAAAAGATATTCTAACTAAACTTGCAAAAGCAGGAAGAAGAAAATAGAAAGACTCCAGCTGCTAATTCGATTAAACTCAAAATTTACAAAATTAAATTTTTTGAAAAAAAATAAAAAGAAGAAGAAAGGGGAAATTTGTTTGTAAGTTCCAAGGATCTTACATTGGTATAAAGAGAATATAGAGTACCCCCATCTAGTCCCTCTGGCGATGCTTCTTTCACAATTACACAAGTACACCTTCCTACATCCAGAGGCAATGGCCTACACAACAAAGACCTGCCCAAGCAAACACAAAAATTAAATTAAATGAGAAAAAAAAATAAATTTATTTGCATCAAAAGCCCAAAAAAAAAGGGTATACAGAATACCAACCTATTAGGCAGTGTAGACCAAGAAGAAGCCGGAGCGGCCTCCGAATCCGAGTAGTCCCAAATTTTCAAAGAACTTGAAGTCTCCGACTCGGCCGGGTCCCAAATCCTAGACCCAAAAGACTTATCGGGCTCGTTCATTTGCATGCAAAACTGAAGCGAGGAGGGCTTCAAGACCCTCCCGTTTGTAGAGAAAGACTTGACATTCGCGAACCGCCTGGGCGCAGAAGCAGACCCATTTGCGGGAACCGCATTCTCTTTGTCACCGCCAACAAAGACAGCCTTTTCATTTTGTTTCCTGTTGGGCACGACGTTCTCTTTGTTGTCGGTGAATATGCCCCCACCACCGCCTTCGCTGCAGCTACGGCTGTGTTTGAGGTCGTTGAGAGGGTTGACATAGAGGGAGTTGTACGAGGATTGCCGAGGCATTGAGGATTTCTTGTAACCACTCATCAGGCCTGGAGAGAAAGAGATAGGTAAAAATTTCTCTTTTTACTGATTGGATTTGAATGCTGGAGTGTTGGGTCGGTTTCGGGAAATGTTTTAATGGGGTTTGGTAGATTTCTTGAAAGCAGTCACATTGGCGCAGAGACAGAGAGAGAAGACAAGAGATTTTTGAATGTGTTGCTTTGGAAAAGAGCTCGGTTTCACCTTGCGATGTCTCAGTCTCAGCATTGTTGGGTGGGCCTCAGCATCATCATCATGTGGAGCAGGTAAGAAGATAGCAATGGACCCCACTGGATGAGGTGGGTGTGATTTGAGGCAACTGATGTCTGATGGAGAATCGAAGGATGTTTTGAATTTGAATAGGCATTGGGAAAAGTGAAGGTTTTGTTTTGCGTTCGGATGGTGGGAGTGGGAATTGCTACGTTTTATGTGTTTGTTTTGTTTGTTGGGGCTAACGTTAACTATTCAAACTCTTTGACTTTTGTTTATCTCACTGTCTGTGTTGGAGACTGAATGAGAGGGGGAGGGGGGTTGACTGCAAAACGAGGAGCGGGAACAGGATTTGAACTTGGAGTAGTTGTTTCTGTTGTACCAGGAAGTGTCACTCCTTCTAGAGATTATTTACATGAGTGGATAAAGTGAATGGCCAAAATTATGTGATGGTAGACCATTTTTAGTAGGGACTATTTTAGCTATTTAAAATAATTATTTTTTTAAAAAAAAAAAATTCACATAATCTCATTAAATTACCACCTCATTGTTAATGGTCATGTTTGGTAAGCAACGTTACAGCCCTCAGTCGGACGTCAGTCGTGCGTCCGGGTCCCACGTCTACCAAAATTGCTTCAACATTTTCAGTCGATCACAATTGCTTCAGCCTTTTCATTTACTAAGCCACGTGATCCCTTCTTTTGAGATAGTTCACTACAATGGCCAGCAAAATTATCCCGATTTTGCCCCTCATTTCAAAAACTCACATCTTCTCTTTTTGACATTTTCCCTTCAGCCACGAACAACTTTCCTTTTCCATTTTTCAAGCTTTCCTCTTACAGACTCAAGCTCCTTCGTCTCTAGTCTACTGTAAGCTCCTTCATCCCTAGTCTACTGTAAGCTCTTTCGTCTCTAGTCTTCCACAACACGGGGTCCAGACCACATTTGAAAATTCTCAAACACTTCCATAGAAGAAACAAGGGAGGGCGTCCATAAAAAGGCATGTCATTTTTTCCGTTCAGTGTAAAATCGTGTGTATTTTACAATAATTTATAGGGCTACATTTTTGGTTTGTTCCAATATGATCTGTTTCATTCCCTTATCTCTGTTGTATGATTTTTTTTTAAAAAAAAAAAAAAAAAATTATTCTGTTTAGTTGTGTTTGATGCTTCTATCAGGGTTTAAAGGTGCAATTTCAAACTTCTGAATGAGCTTTCTTGTGGGATTTCTCATCAGGTAAATTTTATACTTTCAAGCATTTTGATGTGTGTTTTAATGAGTACTCGCAAGCGCACGAATCGTTTGCAATATAGTGTGTGCAAGTGCGAGGTCGAATTCATAGGGAAATGGTCAAATATTGGTGTCTTGTTTAATCAACTTCATTTTAACCTAGTTCCAAAGGTTTGAGGATTGATTCAAGAGTAAAAGACTAAACAAAAGAGATGAAATGTAATATGCAAATTAAAATGAACTAAGGCTAAGGAATCTACCAAACCAAATCCAACAACTCACACTCTTGGTTTCCACTTGAACACCCAAAGAACATTAAGCTTTGGATGTCATTCAAGTGTCTTAACCACAAACTCTAGAACCATTAAATGAATCCAACTCAAAGATAAATCACAAAGAGTACCTATTTGAAATCAAATTATCTAATGTATCCATTCAATGAACAAATCACAATGGATATCATCATTCAAATCGATAAAACAATGTATCCATCGGTTGAAACACATTAAATGTCCTATATCTACTAACAATCACATTCATTGCAAAAGATAAAGCATTTAAATGAATGGAACTTGAACAACAAATATGATATATCATCAAATGTGCAAGTAGTATAACAAGAGTGTGAGTGTCATCAATGGAAATGTTTCATCCTCAACCTTAGTTGAGGTTACTAGCCTTCCATGACTAAGAACACCATAAGAAGATGAAGAACAAACATGGAAATAAAAGAAAAGCTTTACAAAGAGAAAGTGTCTAAAAACAAAAGCTACTGGAATACACTACAAAATGCACGAAATTAAACCTAGCTACTGTTCTCTGAACTCTTCCAATAAGGAGGTATGGCTATGGCTTTTATAGAAGGAAATTAGGGCTAGAAACCCATGTAAAATGACTCCTCTAACCCCCTCTAGGGTTCTTCTCTTGCTAGAGACAACCAAGGTCATGCAACCAGCATGTTCTGCTGCAAAAATCAGAGGGATAAGTGCTTTTTGTCATGGAGAAGCTCCTGATTGGGTGTTCTGGCGCGCTTCTGCAAAAGTAAGTTCTAGAAAATTTCGATCGATCGAATAAAAGTCGATCGATCGACTTCGGGCAAAATTCGATCGATCGACTTTAAGTTCGATCGATCGATCGAGTTCTTCAGAACTTCCGAATTTTCCAAGCAATTCCTCATGAATTTTGTCATTCCTCACTTATTGACCTACAAAACATAAAAACACAAAAAACTAACCAAAGCATCAGAAAATAACAAGGTTAAAGGTCTAACTAATGTAAATCAAGGGGTCCAAATACACAATATTTGGTACTCATCAAATACCCTCAAACTTACATTTTGCTAGTCCCTTAGCAAAACAAAATCAAAGCATGAAACATAAATCCTCTTTCGTGGGAGAAACGATTGCATTTAGCATATGTAACAAGCCTTTTAAACCCCTAGGACTCCCTAGTGAACGAGTGAAGTCTCGTGAGGGTTTGCCAGAAATGATACCCACAAACATTGAAGTACTGAATTATCAGTTGAGCAAAAATCATCATTCAAATACATGGTTCACACATCATGAGTATATTTAACAAAATGAATATCATATTATCATGTTATCAAAAATCGATCAACTCATAGATGGAAAATTGAGACAACACATGTTCAAAAGTGTAAAGTGTGAATAACATAGAGTCATGGGATTTCGATTTTCCTCAAAGCACATATATCCAAAAATTCGCAGGACTTCCATCAAATAACCAAGGCTTATGTTACGTTTATTATTATTTATTTATTATTTTTGTGTCGACTGTGCAATGCTTGACTCCATTAAACTTTCTAATTGACCCATGTAACGAGTGTTAGGCTAATGACTCCCAAACCAGATGGTTTTAGGGCACTAGATGTAAAAACATCCCTAAGGGCTTAATTACTCAAGTCAAAAAGGCTACGAAGTCAAACTAGCCAAACAATCATCCAAGCTGAAATTCTCATCTTTTTACGCGAACACCCAATGCTTAATGAGGCAAGGGGCCCGGTTACTCAATGAGAAGTCAAATTGGTGATATTATTCTAAGCAGATTTTTTTTTTTTGAATATATATATATAACAATAAGCCAAGGTTTCATCAACAAGTCATCCTACAAATCTCAAGATACATTATTTTTAATTCAAATCTCATACCCCACAGAAACAATGCTAATGTGCTTGTGATAAACAATTTAAACATGTCAAGTCTCTCTAATCCAAAGATGAGTCAAAAGATCTCAGATTTTAATGATATGCAAAATTCAACATGTTAAACAAATCAATGAGATGCAAACCATAGTAAGATGTAACCATGCTCAACTAACAATAAGGTATATATATTAACAAGTATTAACAAAGCAAACATTAAATGCAAATAGACAGAAATGTCTACCCCACCCTCAAACTAGAATGACACATTGTCCCCAATGTGGCTAGAAATACAATACCGAAATGGTGATGCAAGCTGGGCACACTGCAAGAGAAGCGCTCCCCCAAACTTGAACGGCAGACATTGTCCTGAAAATCACAACTAAAACACAAGAAATAAAATCAAATGATAAGGAAAAATGATGAGGGTTGCCTCCCACAAGCGCTAAGTTTTTAGTCTTCAGCCAGACTTCCATCTTGACGACAATTACTCCGAGTAACTCGGATCCTCTAAAAGGGTAGTCTCAACCTCCAAGCTCTGTAACTCCAAAAATGGCTTCAATCGTTGCCCATTCACCTTGAACGTGCTGCCATTTTTTGGATCCTCAATCTCAATAGCCCCATAAGAAAACACTGATCGAACTATGAAAGGGCCTGTCCATCAAGATCGGAGCTTCCCTGGAAACAGATGCAGACGTGAATTGTAAAGAAGGACTTTCTGACCGGGCTCAAAGAATCGCCTCAATATGTTCTGGTCGTGAACCTTCTTCATCCGTGCTTTGTACATCCTAGCACAATCATAAGCATCGTTCCTCAGCTCTTCCAATTCATTGAGTTGGAGCTTCCTCTGTGAGCCAGCCTTTGTTAGATCGAAATTCAGCTGCTTAATGGCCTAGTAGGCTCTGTGCTCCAACTCCACAGGCAGGTGGCATGCTTTCCCGTACACGATACGGTAAGGTGACATGCCAATCGGTGTCTTGAAAGCTGTCCGGTATGCCCATAATGCATCGTTCAACCGGAGAGACCAATCTTTCCTTGACGGGTTCACCATCTTCTCTAAAATCCTCTTGATCTCTCTGTTTGAAACCTCCACTTGTCTACTCGTCTGAGGGTGATAGGGAGTGGCAACCTTGTGCATGATGCAATATTTCTTCATCAGCTGCTCGAAGACTCGGTTGCAGAAATGCTTTCCACCATCACTAATAATTGCTCGAGGAGTGTCAAAACGAGCAAATATAGTGTCTTTTAAAAACTGAACCACAACTCTGTGGTCATTGGTCTTGCAAGCAACCGCCTCTACCCATTTGGACACGTAGTCCACTGCAACCAGAATGTACAGATAGCCGAAGGAGAGTGGGAAAGGCCCCATGAAATCGATGCCCCACACATCAAAGATCTCGACAATAAGAATGGGGTTGAGGGGAATCATATTTCGGCGTGACATACTCCCTAGCTTCTGACAGCGCTCGCATGAAACACAATAAGTGTGAGCGTCTTGAAAGATGGTAGGCCAGTAAAAACCGCACTGCAAAATCTTTGCAGCGGTCTTCTTTGCACTGAAGTGGCCTCCACAGGCATGATCATGACAGAAGGAGATGACACTGGATTGGTCAGGCTCGGGAATGCATCTCCTAATGATTTGATCGGGACAATACTTGAACAAGTAAGGATCTTCCCAGAAAAAATTCTTCACCATGGACATGAATTTGGACTTATCTTGCCGCCCCCAATGCAATGGCATTTGACCGGTGACAAGATAGTTTACTATGTCAGCAAACCATGGTGAGTGAGCATGAGCAATATGCATCAACTGCTCATCGGTGAAGGTCTCAGAGATGGGGATGGCTTCTTCCGTGAAGTCCACTGTAATCCTCGAGAGATGATCAGCCACCACGTTTTCGGAGGCCTTCTTGTCCCGAATCTCAATGTCGAACTCTTGTAAGAGCAAAATCCACCGGATGAGGCAAGATTTAGCATCCTTTTTGGAGAAAAGATACTTCAATGCCGCGTGATCCGAGTAGATGATGACTTTCGATCTTAGTAGGTAGGATCGAAACTTGTCTAGAGCAAATACGACTGCCAGGAGCTCCTTCTCAGTGGTCGAATAATTCAGCTGGACGTCGTTCAGAGTTCGACTTGCATAATAAATGACGTGGGGAAGTTTGTCAATGCGTTGCCCCAACACAGCTCCAACGGCATAATCGGACGAGTCACACATGATCTCGAAAGGTGTACCCCAGTTCGGGGGCCGAATGATGGGTGTGGACGTCATAATTGCCTTCAAGGCCCCAAAATGCTTTCTTACAGTCCTTGTCAAAAATGAAAGGGGTCTCCTTCACCAACAGTTTGCACAAGGGCCGGGCGATTTTGCTGAAGTCCTGGATGAATCGCTGATAAAATCCTGCATGGCCCAGAAAAGAGCGAACCTCTTTCACCGTTCGTGGGGGCGGAAGGTTGGATATTAGATCTACCTTTGCCTTTTCTACCTCTATCCCCCGACGAGAGATGATGTGCCCGAGCACAATTCCTTGCTGTACCATAAAATGGCACTTCTCTCAATTGAGCACCAGGTTCTTCTCTTTACACCTCACCAAGACTAACGCGATGTGGTGCAAACACTCCTCAAAAGATGACCCGAAAATCAAGAAGTCGTCCATAAATACCTCCAGGAAACGCTCCACCATGTCAGAAAAGATGCTGATCATGCACAGCTGAAAAGTAACGGGTGCATTGCATAAGCCAAAGGGCATGCGTCGGTAGGCGAACGTCCCGAACGGACAAGTGAAGGTCATCTTCTCTTGGTCTTCAGGGTCCACAGGGACTTGGTTATATCCAGAATAACCATCCAAAAAACAGTAATACTCGTGCCCGGCCAACCGCTCCACCATTTGATCAATGAACGGAAGAGGAAAGTGATCTTTCCTGGTGGCGGTGTTCAGCTTGCGGTAGTCGATGCAGACTCTCCATCCAGACTGTACTCGATTTGGGACCAACTCGCCTTCCATATTCTGCACGACCGTTACTCCAGCTCGCTTGGGCACTACATGAATGGGGCTCACCCATTTGCTGTCAGAGATTGGGTAGATGATGCTAGCATCCAACAACTTGATTACTTCTCCTCTAACGACTTCCTGCATGGTCGGGTTGAGCCTTCTCTGTGGCTCCCTTGATGGTTTGGTGTCTTCCTCCAGATGTATCTTGTGCATAACCACCGAAGGGCTGATTCCCTTAATATCTTCATTGGTCCAGCCTATAGCTTCTTTGTGCTCTCTCAAAACGTCTAGCAACTTCTCCTCCTGAGCAACATGAAGGTCCGAAGCTATGATCACCGACAGAGTGTCTGCTGGACCGAGGAACTTATTCTTAAGATTGTCCGGCAGGGGCTTAAGTTCCTTCTTAGGAAGCTCAGGTACTGTTGCCTCCTCTTCTTCCTTGCTCTCCAGAGGAGCAAACTCTAAAATGGCATTTGCTTGCTCAAGTAACTCATCCAAATCCAAATCCTCTCCGAACTGAGCAAAGCATGCCTCCAGGGGGTCTTTGGTGCTTGATTCTTCCTCTATGATCTCCTCAATCAAGCAGGCACTTCCGATCTCATCACATTCCCTCGGCCTCTTGCTGATGTCAAAGATGTTCAGCTCCACTGTCATATTGCTGAAGGAGATCTTCATTACCCCCGTCCTACAATTGATCAAGGCGTTAGCCGTAGCTAAGAATGGTCGCCCAAGGATCACCGGTATTTGAACTCCAACATTCTGTACCGGCTCAGTATCTAGCACTATAAAATCCACGGGGAAATAAAACTTGTCCACCTTAATCAAAACATCTCCCACTATTCCCCGTGGTATCTTAACTGACCGGTCAGCCAGCTACAGTGTCATGGAGGTGGGCTTCAATTCTCCTAACCCCAATTGCAGGTAAACTGAATAGGGTAGGAGATTGACGCTGGCTCCAAGGTCAAGCAACGCCTTCTCAATGTGGCTGATGCCTATTGTGCAGGAAATAGTAGGACATTCGGGGTCCTTATACTTGATAGGCATCCTACACTGGAGGATTGAGCTGACTTACTCGGTCA
Source organism: Alnus glutinosa (assembly GCF_958979055.1). NCBI lineage: Eukaryota > Viridiplantae > Streptophyta > Magnoliopsida > Fagales > Betulaceae > Alnus > Alnus glutinosa. The sequence continues at coordinate 29,470,037 of NC_084888.1, forward strand.
AACAAACTTTTTTCGGGACATTGGCTTTCCGCTTTACAGTTATCAAATCCTTCAAGAATTTAGTGTAAGACGGCACTTGCTGGATGGCATCCAAGAACGGGATGTTTATCTGCACTTGTTTGAACACCTCCAGAATGTCCTCGAACTTTCCTCCCTTCTTTGGCGCGAGAAGTCTATCAGGGAATGGCGCCTTAGGTATGAATAACCTAGAAGGAGTTTCTATGGTTGGAGCTAATGTAGATGGCTCGGCATCTCTCTTCTCTACGCTCCTACTTCCTTGTCCTTCTTGTGCAGCAGGGTTCTCCTCAGGGTGAACCACTTGGTTGTCTACTTGTTTCCTTGACCTCAGTGTGACAACGGCTTGCACATGCTCCAGCCCATGCACTGCATTTGATGAACTTCCCTCATGGAACTGCAACTTTGGATTTGGCACAGGCTGACTAGGGAGCTTTCCCTTCTCTCTCTCCCCCAGGTGACTAGCAATTTGCCCGATCTGGGTCTCCATCTTGGCAATAGCTTGAATGTTCACCATGGTAGCATTCTTCACGTCATTGATGGATTGGCCTATAAGCTGGATGAAAGCCTTAAAAGTGTCTTCCAAAGAAGACTGTGAAGAAGAGGCAAGGGCTTGAGTAGGGGCTTGGTATGATGGTGCTGGCTGGGATGGACGGCTTTGATGGTGAACCGGCTGATGAAATCCAGGGGGGTATTGAGTATGGGATTGGTGAGGAACTCCCCCTTGAGTCATAGGCTTGTTCTGCTTCCAAGAAAAGTTAGGGTGGTTCCGCCACCCTGGATTGTATGATTCGGAGAAAGGTCCACTGGATTGTTTCCGATAATCGTTGAAAGCGTTCACTTGCTCCATTGGTGACTCGACAAAAGCCGGCAATGATGGGCAAGTCTGTGCTAAGTGCATGGGACTAGCACAGATGGAACAACAGTCAACATGGAATGAATTGGCAGCATTCATGGATTTGCTAACAACTAGGGCTTCGACCTTTTTGGTAAGGGCATCTATCTTCATTTTTAATTCTATATCCTCCTTAACCTCGTAGATGCCTCCCTTCTTTTGAATGCGAGCAGCTTTATCTCGACAGCTTGAAAAATCCCATTGTTGGGAATTGTCGGATAACTGATCTAAGGTCCTATACGCTTCCTCTCCCGTCAAACTCAGAAATGCACCTCCGTTCATCGACTCGATCATGCTACGGTTGGATTGAGTTAATCCTTGATAGAAAAATTGCACGAGTCTCCACTTCTCGTATCCATGTGGAGGGCACTTAATCAGCATATCTTGAAATCTCTCCCAACTCTCAGAAAATTTCTCATCTTCTTCTTGAGTAAATGAGCTTATCTCATTCCTACACTCATTGACTTTGGACATGGGGAAGAATTTGTTGTAGAACTTGTTTAGCAAGTTCTCCCAAGAAGTGATGGAACCAGGCATGTTTGAATCCAACCATGCCTTGGCTCTATCATGGAGTGAGAAAGGAAATAGCTTAAGATGCACAGACTCTTCAGAAAAATTTTGAAATTTGAAGGTGGCACAGATGTCTTTGAATTTCTTCACATGGCTATAAGGATTTTCGAGGTCCAAGCCATGGAATGCGGGTAGGAGTTGGATGACATGAGGCTTGAGGTCAAAGTGAGTGGCATTGGTTGGGGGTAACGCTATACATGAAGGAGAATTTGTTGCAACAGGTACAAACAAATCCCTAAGTGTCCTAGTATGATCAACGTTTTCTCCCCGATTCCTCTTATTCTCATTCGCATGCATGTTATCTCCCATCTCAACAGAATTTCTAAACCTTCTCTTAAGAGTTCCTTCAATTTCGGGATCTAAAGATGTCAAGTCTAGGTTCAATGATCTTCTACCAAGCATACACCAAGCATACACAAATGGTTAACCAAAAGACAAAAAAAAAAAAAAAAGAATTTGCAAATGGGGAACAAAGTTCTCCAAAGTACAATCTAGACTAGTTCCCAGGTAGGTGAAGGGGCTCACATTGGACACACTTAAATCCCAAGACCTTTCCTTGCCAGAATTCACCTTGTCATTGCCCTTAGATAGCTAAGTAGACCCACACTAGCAAAAAATGTTTTTTTTTTTTAAAAAAAAAAAAATTAAAGAAAAATAACACAACTAAGATAAAATGTAAAGACTAACAAAAATGCATACAATTTACACAAAGATAGCAGCAAAAGTAAAAATAAGAATACTTACAAATTGGGACCAAAAAGAATTTTTTTGGTAAAATTTCTGCTACTGATCTTATCCAGGAGCTGCCTTCTGAGTTGAGGTCGATCGATCGAATATAAAGTCGATCGATCTAAACTCGATCGATCGAAATTGTAGTAGATCGATCGAATTTTTGAAATGATGTAGGAACAGAAACAAGAACAAAAACTCTATCTTTTTATTTTTTATTTATATTTTTTTTTATCTTTTGTTAGAACAAAATAAAACAAATTGAGGGTAATATGAAACACAAACTACACAGAATTTGAACTAAAAGAAAATTAAACAAACAACAAAATACTATTAAACAGAAACAAATTATGAACAAAATGAACTAAAAAAAAGGTACTGGAACAGAGATACTCGCCTAGTTCCGAGCTGCGGCTGTGCAGAAAGTTCGATCGATCGAATATATTTTCGATCGATCGACTTTATATTAGGCAGATGCAAACTCGATCGATCGAATTTATTTTCGATCGATCAATTCTTCAGGGCACCCAGTAAGTTGCAGAAGCTGCAGAATAGATCCAGGAAAAACAAAGAAAGAACTTAGAATGCATAACAGAAGCTAAACAACAGAAAAATGAAACAAAAATCTATCTAACTAGTAGAAAAACAAAATCAATCAAACAAAAACCAATTTTTGAACCGATTTCCCCGGCAATGGCGCCAAAAACTTGATGTGTGTTTTAATGAGTACTCGCAAACGCACGAATCGTTTGCAATATAGTGTGTGCAAGTGCGAGGTCGAATCCACAGGAAAATGGTCAAATATTGGTGTCTTGTTTAATCAACTTCATTTTAACCTAGTTCCAAAGGTTTGAGGATTGATTCAAGAGTAAAAGACTAAACAAAAGAGATGAAATGTAATATGCAAATTAAAATGAACTAAGGCTAAGGAATCTACCAAACCAAATCCAACAACTCACACTCTTGGTTTCCACTTGAACACCCAAAGAACATTAAGCTTTGGATGTCATTCAAGTGTCTTAACCACAAACTCTAGAACCATTAAATGAATCCAACGCAAAGATAAATCACAAAGAGTACCTATTTGAAATCAAATCATCCAATGTATCCATTCAATGAACAAATCACAATGGATATCATCATTCAAATCGATAAAACAATGTATCCATCGGTTGAAACACATTAAATGTCCTATATCTACTAACAACCACATTCATTGCAAAAGATAAAGCATTTAAATGAATGGAACTTGAACAATAAATATGATATATCATCAAATGTGCAAGTAGTATAACAAGAGTGTGAGTGTCATCAATGGAAATGTTTCATCCTCAACCTTAGTTGATGTTACTAGCCTTCCATGACTAAGAACACCACAAGAAGATGAAGAACAAACATAGAAATAAAAGAAAAGCTTTACAAAGAGAAAGTGTCTAAGAACAAAAGCTACTGGAATACACTATAAAATGCACGAAATTAAACCTAGCTACTGTTCTCTGAACTCTCCCAACAATGAGGTATGGCTATGGCTTTTATAGAAGGAAATTAGGGCTAGAAACCCATGTAAAATGACTCATCTAACCCCCTCTAGGGTTCCTCTCTTGCTAGAGACAACCAAGGTCATGCAACCAGTGTGTTCTGCTGCGAAAATCAGAGGGAGAACTGCTTTTTGTCATGGAGAAGCTCATGATTGGGTGTTCTGGCGCGCTTCTGCAAAAGTAAGTTCTGGGAAATTTCGATCGATCAATCGACTTTTATTTGATTGATCGACTTCGGGCAAAATTCGATCGATCGACTTTAAGTTCGATCGATCGAGTTCTTCAGAACTTCCGAATTTTCCAAGCAATTCCTCATGAATTTTGCCATTCCTCACTTATTGACCTACAAAACATAAAAACACAAAAAACTAACCAAAGCATCAGAAAATAACAAGGCTAAAGGTCTAACTAATGTAAATCAAGGAGTCCAAATACACAATATTTGGCACTCATCACATTTTTTTTAGATTTTTTTTTTCCTGTCATGGAATGAATTCCCATTTTTTATTTTTTGCTCATTTGATATTGTTGTATTCGAGAATGGTAATAACTTGCATGCATTTGGTTTAGCTGAGGCCTTTGTGTATTCCTATTGGTGGTCCATTCTAAAGTTGAGTCTGGCATCAAATGCCTGTGTTGCTTGGTTATACATGAATGACATTAATGGGGAGCTCAAACATTGCCAAGTGCAAACCAAATAGTTTGTAGTATTCATTTTCACAGTTTAATGAAACAGGTCTAAAACTCGTTTTTGATGAGTACAAGAAGTTCTAAAACTTATTACACTTTGCAATCATAACTTGTACATTGTGAACTACCTTTTTAGATTGAATGCATGTATATATACACAGCCAAATAAAAAATAAGAATTCGTGTTTAATTTTCCTAATCCTTACATCTAACATACCCTAATTGGAAAGAGGAGGGAAATTCATTTATAAAATAACAGAAAATGGGATAAAATGATATTGGACTTTGCTATTTGCTAACCCAAATTGCACGATGCAATTTAAAGTTTGTTTGAGAGAGTCATTTTGTTGGGGGATAAAGCATGATTTTAAACTAAAAAAGAAAAAAAAAAAAAGTGTATTGTGCGCAGTAAATTACAACATTAGAGATTGATATTCCTTTTGTTAGTCTACCCAAATATATATATATATATGTTACATATTTACATTCCTAAATTGTTCATGTTATATACTATATCCATAGTAAATGTCTACGGCTAGTGACGTGTCAAGTGGGCCGCTGTTGTTTCACTGTGGAGTTCCAGCACAACTGAGGAACTCCAGGACGTCAAAAAACCCCGGTAGAAAGTGGTATGGATGTATACATTACAAGGTAATTTCTTATGACAATGTAGTATATAATTCGCCGTTAGTGTTGTAGAACCATTTTACCTATTATGCTTGCATGCAGAAATCTGGCGATTGTGATTATTTTGCGTAGGCTAATAATATGTCCGCTACTGAAAAGATCTTAATGGAACGTCTCGAGGAACTGGAGAAGAGAATGAATGCTTTTAATGACGAAGTTGAGGAACTAGTTGAAAGAAAATGCAAGGACCATTGTGACGTCATACGACGGGAGTTAGGGTTGGGCCAAAAAAACATTACTCATTTCCGGGCTATGGCACGACTACTCATTTTGTTGTTAGTCTTCTACTGTATTGGTTATAGTGGGTCTAGAGGTCCCACATCCTTGATGTTAGAATGAGCTTATGACAACAAATTACTTGTACCGTGTATTTTGAACGTTTTTTGGCATGTCATGGTTTCTTTTATGTGCATGTCTACTTTGGATGTAAATATTGGACTTTGTTTCACCTTGATGTCTATAGATTAACACAAAAGTCTTGAATTTATCTCAATTAAACCTAATGATCAAGATAGTAAAATTTCAAGCATCACTACTCTCTTCCAAAAATGCTCAAACACATATGAGAGGAGCTATTTCGAGATTCAAATTTTGTTCTATTACATAAATAACAGCATTTGAAGTTAGTCGTTAATCATTTGAAAATTGAGTATATGCCCTTTTCAATAGTACTTTGTAGGTCATCACACAAATAAATATAGAGGGCCTATAATAACTTCTTCTTCTTTTTAATCACTATTTAATCTGTTCGTCAAAAAATAGAATGGAAAATATATATATATATATATATATATATGAAGTAAAAGGATGAATCATATGAAGTAAAATCTATACAATTGTTTTTTCATTTATAAAGAATATGAGTTGGCATATACATATCGATTATTGGGTGGTTGAAACTATGCATGTAAATTAACATCATTAATTGTTTCTTTCCCTCTTGGTCATGCATCAAGTCAGGCTATGACCTTAAAAATTTTATAAAATCAACGTGTCCAAATAAGTAAGTAAATAATTCAAATTTTGCTTAAGTAGAAATAAATCTCAACTTTTGAGCATTTGATACTTGAATTGTTCGGATATCTCTAATAAAATTTCTCACATATTCAAAACAATCTATTTAATGCATGTTAAAATTAACAACACAATCAATGTCTTTGTGCAAATACAATAAGTAAATTGGTCTCTTTGCACCAAGGAAAGCACATATCCAAACATTCTAGAAATAGAAGCTACCTTTCAATATGCGGACGCCATGCACTCACGACGTTTTTGCCCTTGTAAAGGAAAGTACTAGGTTTCATTCCTCATGGGTGTACGAAATTATGTAATAAAGAGTTCTTTCAATTATTTGGTTAAAAGGCCAAAAACAAAAACAAAAACCAAAAAAAAAAACAATTGATAAGCTTCTCTTCATGTGCTTTTCCTATTTTATCTCCACTTGCATCATCTTTTTCTTTTCTTCTATAACTTGTAATAATTAGTTTTTAAGCTTATGAAACTAGATGATACTTATTTTATTAAATTTTTATATACAATTCTTTTTTCTTGATCTTTGCGACGCGGCTCGACCATAGGAGAAAATTAAATAGTGTAACCAAATATGTCAACATAACGATTACTTAAAAGCATGTAGAGATTGTAGCATTCTCAAATGTTTTAAACTGAAGATACTAAAGAGAATTAAATGAAGATAGTTTCACATGGGACACGGAGAAATTGTAGTAGGCATGTTCAATCCCTGTGCATCGAGTTCCATATGTTCTTGCACATGGCATCCTGGTAAAGCTCCATATGCCGTTTACTCCCAGCAGATCGATCTGGCCGATGTTCAAGTATCACGGTCTGCACGGATGGTAGATGATCGCAACGTGATAAATTGAACCATTCTTATCCGTACATTTGTTGTAAAGCTTCTTTAAATAACTCATCTGACTCTCCGCAATCCTTGCGTATAAAATTACGAATTGTACAGCATGCAACTATAATAAGTCGTTGGAAGTCAGTTGAGTATGGGTTCATTCTGTCCAAAATACGGAACCGTCTCTTCATAATCCCGAACGCTCGCTCCACGATTGATCGTAGCGAGAAGTGTTTATAGTTAAATGTCTCGAGCTTACCCCTGGGACCGCCACGTCTGCCATGAAAATTGGCCAAATGATATCTCTCGTTGCGATATGGTGGCTTGAACCCCATATAGCAGCCGTATCTTGAATCCACCAAGTAAAAGTAGCCTACCAAATTAACGGTCACCCAGTCAATATTCATGCCACGTCAAAATAAATAATTTATAATGCCAACAATCCACATTATAAAACATAATGTACAAATCATAGGAAAATACCGCCTGCCGGCGCTGGGAAGCGAACAACAGGATCATTTATGCACTCCGAAAAAATAAGCGAGTCATGTGCGCTTCCGTTCCACCAGCATACACATACGTAAAGCAGAGGTCCATATTGACCACACATGACATTTTGCGTGGCTTTTTTCTTCCTACCTCGAAATGGCACGTCGCTCATACCCCTGACCGCTGCGTCAATCTGCATGCCGTCAATTGCACCAATGCAGTTCTGCACAAAATAATTGTTGAATTCACAATACATCCGAACTAGCATAGGAATTAACATATTTTTTAAAATATCTAATGAACAACACTGGATTGTGGCTTACCCCAAACCATGGGTAGAATTTGCTGTTGTTAGAGACATATGGGTGAGGCGTATCTTTTGTTGCGGGCTGTATGATTGTCTTCCCAAGTCTGCAAATTGCTCTGCATGTCTAATGACAATATTTATGAATTGTTTCAAGTGATCTTTGCAACCTATCAGCCACCGCCCGCATCGTGTGACCTTGACAGACGATAAGTAAAAATGTAACAACTTGTTCGGTAATCTTGACGAACCGACTAGATTTTAGAAGATGATTATTTTTCAGAGTGTTACAAAGACGACAGAATGTTGTAGGCGACATTCTGAATTGATCCTTGCACGGTCTCGGATTCGGATTCGTTAACACCCAGTGCATCCACATTGGGCCCCTCATAATTGAGGTCTGTTGAGGAATACGCATCATTGGTGGTAATCGGTCTGTAACAAGCTCGCAGTGTTGCGCCAGCTCAAGCAATTGCTCTAGAACAGAATCTAAATAGTTACGAACGTAATCGGTCCTTACATTGTTTTCTCCGTACACTGAGTCTGTCTCGTCAGAGTCTGGATCAAGCAGGCCATCTATGAGATTCTCCCAGTGTACCCATTGATCCTTTTCACCTGATGGTTCACCTGATTCCATTGTTGTCTCAGAACTGTAGCAAATATTTTTGGTGTGAGAAAATAGTTCATTAAATGGTATACACATAGTAGGCTGTAACAAAATTATAGACATAATTCTAGACGTACGAGGTTTTCAATATGAGGGCAAGCAAGTACTTTATAATACAAATAATAAATATACTAGGAAGTTTAGTTAATAGTGATACGATGTCCATGAAAGAGATCCACGACTTAATAAATATATATATATATATATATATATATATATATATATATATATATATATATATATATATATATATATATATATATATATATATATATATATATATATATATAGCAACACTACGTAATAACTGCATAATAAATGCACGGTAGTGGAACTCATGCATCCCCTCAGTCCTTAAACTCGAGTAGCCATTGCCGTTGTCCGTCTTCCTCCATGTGAATGAGCATGGTAGCCATTGCTAGTTGGGCTACAACGAATTTGCACACTCTTACATATGAGGCCACGTCCAATTTAAGTTGATCCCTCATTCTGTTAAAAATTGGCATGGCCACAGCTATAGGGTCCTGTGCGACTGGAGGGGGGGTTGGGTGGGTTTTGCTGGGGCGAGGCGCGACTGGATCGAGCGTTGCTCGAGTTTGAACCGCCTGTTGAATTGACATAGAAGGACTCGAAATGCTCACGCATGCAGCCTAATTTGCTGGTGATCTTCTCCACAACAGCGGCATCTTCTACAGAACGTTTGCTTGCTGGCTGGCTTCGTATTGGAGAGCCAGCCCTCTTTGACTTACCAATCTTCCCCCGTGGTGGATTGCGTTCCAGCTCCGTTAAATCAATGATACCCGGTGGGAGATTGAGGTTGACGCCACGCTGCTCCTCAACACTGTCCGATGGGGACTGTGTACTAGCGTACCGTAGTTGCCCCGTAGCGTGTGTCCCCTTGAATATGTAAACCAAGTCGTCGTAATGTGCGGGCAGCCCACCACGGAACCTATAGTACTTGTTGGGGCCATGAACCTATAAATGAACAGTACATTTCGTAAGCATGTGAAATTGTAAAATCTCAAATAGTTCATTAAATGGGGATAAAATTCTTACATCTCTCAACTGTATCCATTGCTCGGCGGTCAATGCGATTGTATTTCTCTCAGCTTCCCACCCCGATCCAGTAGTTACCGCCCCGCTGATAAGGTCAGTGTACTCTTTGTACATCGTCTTGAGGTAACTGATCTTTCTTTTGACTTGATTTTTTAGATAAACTGTGTCGTCGTCAATACGAATATTGAGAGTCGAGGTAATTTCATGGAGGTGTTGCCCAAATGAGTCTTCTACACCATCCTTGATTAGGTCCATGAGAATATCTATTAACACTCTCTCATGTGCAGGCTTCCATTGCGTCTGAGCATTTTAGGTCACTGGTTGCGCTACCAATTGTGGTTGTTGGAGATTTTTACGTGGAGACCTTCTTGGAAAGTTAGATGTTGACATCTATGGGAATAATTATAATTTTATGCCACATAAGCATACACATTGTTATTTATTTATTTATTTTTAAGGTAAACCGTGGTTATAAAACAACATAGAAGGTAAGTTGTACTATGAAAGAGCAACATGAATAACTATATATATATATATATAGTACTAGGTATGTATTGTAAGAAAATTTAATATATATGAATGCAAATATAATTTTGGCGTTAGTTGAGATAGCAACATACCTCTCGCTTCGTAGATTGGGGTCAAAGGTTGTATGGGTGACGACGCTTCTGCAAAGTGAAATCCAATTAGTTGTTATTGTTAGCATATGTTTTTGGTATGTTGAAAAAGAAGATTTATGCAGTAACTTGTTGGTATGTGATACTTAATTTTTTGGGGTAATTACCTTTTTCCCCCATGAACTACCAAAAAATGCGCAATGCCCCCATGAACTCCCAACTCGACCGAAATAGAGCATTCAACTACCAAAGACAACCATTTTCCCCCCTTCCGTCAGTCAAAGGGGTTAAAACAAACGGTCAACGGGTCATGTGCCGTTTTATATGGGGGCATGTTGGAAGATAATGGTAGTTTATGGGGGGAAAAGAGGAAGATGGTGGTAGTTCATAGGGGGAAAAGATGAAGAAAATGAGGGTAAAACGGCGTGTAACTGACGGAAGGGGGGAAAATGGTTATCTTTGGTAGTTGAATGCTCTATTTTGGTCGAGTTGGTAGTTCATGGGGGCATCGCGCATTTTTTGGTAGTTTATGGGGGGAAAATGTAATTACTCCTAATTTTTTTCTTTTCTTTTCTTTGTACTCGAAACAAGTGTGACTTTTTTTCTCCGCATTACTTGACAACTTCACTCGCTCATCAGTTTCAAAAAGTAACTTATATAACGTTGTGATTAATTTTTCTTTTTCTTTTTAATTTTTTTATAGGTTGGGGGTGAGACATGTTAGAAGCCATAAGGTAACAAATTTTATATATATAAATAGATGTTATTTGACATAGCAACATACCTTTTGAATTGTAGTTCGAGAACGAAGGTTATATTGGTGACCACGCTGGCAAAGTGACATACAGTATATTTGTTAGCATATATTGTTGGTATGTGATGTATAACATTTATATACACATTTGCAAGATCCTTTCTTGACATTGAAGTATACTTAGGTTTTCCAAAAAGAATGGGAAAGAAAGGCAAAAGCAACTTTATTATGATTTCACGTTTTGCCATCTCACTGTATATAGAAGCTATCATTAATGAGTTGGCTTCAATTATAATAGAATTTGCAACAATAATCACTAAATGGTTATCAACTTCTGGACCATCTTTCGAGAAGTCAGACGCCTCAATTAAAAACGCAAAGAAGAGAAGCTATACAAAATTTCTATAGACGCCTCAGTCAAGAACGCCGCACAAATGATCAAAGCGACCCCAGGAACAAGCCCTTGAAGTTTCAAGGTCACCGGCAGGATCATAATTCCAGCACCAGCAATGGTGCATGACAAGTTGAATACAGACGCATGAAAGGAAGCTCCATCATACTTATCCTACTCTGCTTCCTCTTGATTTCTTGGTAGTAAAGGGGTAAGAGCATTCACAATGGATGATCTAAATTTCAATCTATTCTAGATAACCAAAACCTACTTTTTGTTAGTTTAGCTAATCACTTTCAAAAGTACCCTCCAACCGATTATCTAAAGTTCAATCTATTTTATTAAAAGACATGATCTGACTCAGAAAGCTAAGAACCTCATAATTTATTTACCAGAAACAAACAAAAAAATTTGAATCTGAAAAACATTATAGAGAATATTCATATTCTTACATAGAATTCCAGAATTGCATATGGAGTGTTTTTTAATCAGCAGTCTAGAATTTCTTTAAAATAAGGAGAAAAAAAAAACTTTAAATTCATTCACCTTTGCAGGCTATGCTGTTATGAGTGCTTTGTTTTGCAGCTGGGAAAAGGTAAATAGATTGAAAGACACAAGTTAAAAACTTTCTATTATTTTTCTTCTTTAACTTCTATCCTCTGAGAACAGAATAAATGGAAAAAAGAGCGAAATTCCGATCCGATTCTTGCCTTTCCTTCATTTGCTTTTCTGTATATTCTCAACTTCCAGACAAAAAATAAATGAAAAAAAAAAAAAAGATGACCTAACCCAGTATCAAAGAAAAATGACATACCAAAATGGAAAATCAATTAAATGGGTAACTAAAACTAACCCCACGGAAGATGTACAACGTATCAAAGAAATAAGACGAAACAATTAAATGGGCAACAAAAATCAAAAATTAAAATCAATTAAATGGATTCTCAGGCACTGACTCTAGTGGGAAATCATAAATTTGAGGAATCCGTTATACTCATTTTTAGTGTTTTTATCACCTATTCTAACTAAAAGTTGAAGATAGCAAATCCCCTGGGACTGCTCTTTGTTTGTTCCTCTCTGACATTTTACAACTAGTATTCACAAAGAGCTATAATTCAGAGATCCTTTCTATCTCAGCTAATTTATACAAAATAAAAAATAAAAAAAATTGAGAAAATAAGTTCAAAGTCAGCACCTTGGAGTTCTACAAAATTGGTGCATTCAGTAATAGAAACAGCCAAACAAATAAAAACAAAAGTCCCAAATCTCAAACCACTTCTGAAGTCGGAAAGGCTTGAAAACGTTAGACGTAAATCCAAAAGAAGAAGGGGCTTGAACTGATGTCCAGATTCGGAAAATACAATGAAACAAGTTTCATCACATACCAACAATGAACTGATGTCCAGAATCATTGTCCCACATGGAGCTATTGCTATACGAACATTATGACCAAAATCTTTTAAAATCAATTCATTCTCTAAACTATTGCCATGCAAAGTTTCATCACATACCAACAATATACGAACAAATTTAACCCTGTAAACTTTCCTCAGAAGCAAACAAAGGTTTCTCAGAAGCAAACAGATTACTTGTACCAGTGTTTTTTATACTAAAATACACCCAGTAACAAAATGAAAACATTATAAACACTAAAAACAACTGTCACTTGCAGTGTATACAACAAATGGAAAACCCATGTATTGTAAATCATCACGGCACCTGTATGTGTGGAGTTGTTCTAGAAGCCGGGCCTGTAGGAGGCATGTGCACCCAGCAACCTCCTCCTATGACTCCCTTAGCCGTTTGATACTGTCCAAACTCTTGTCTGCTCTCTTCTGCGACTGGGTAAGGCATTTTATGGAGATAAGGCTTGGTAGTTGGAGCATTAAGGCGTCTGTATTGTTCTTCTAAATGCTCGATCACGTCTACTAGGTACGGATGAGATTTCATGCAAATCGAAGATCTCCCTTGGGTTTAATCACTTTCTATTAGTCGGGCTGAAGAAGCTTTTTCAATCTAAACCTGCAAGATTCCTGAGATGGTTAATCAACCGGACTGTCACACAGTAGGCTAGAGACGAAGGAGCTTACAGTAGACTAGAGACGAAGGAGCTTGAGTTTGTAAGAGGAAACCTTGAAAAATGGAAAAGGGAAGTTATTCGTGGCTGAAGGGAAAATGTCGAAAGAGAAGATGTGCGTTTTTGAAATGAGGGGCAAAATCGGGATAATTTTGCTGGCCGTTGCAATGAACTATCTCAAAAGAAGGGATCACGTGGCTTAGTAAATGAAAAGGCTGAAGCAATTGTGACCGACTAAAAAGGCTGAAGCAATTTTGGCAGACATGGGACCTGAACGCACGACTGAGGGCTGTAACGTTGCTTACCAAACATGGTCAATGTCTCCCCAAACTATCAATTGTGTCAATCTCTCACTCTAAACTACCGAAAAATGTCAATATCTCCTCTAATGACAAAAATATCCTTCATAAAATTATTAAAATTAAAAAAAAAAAAACTAAAAAAATACATAAATTATTAAAAAAATCTAAAATAACAAAAAGTTATAAAAACAAAAAAAAAAAACAAAAAATTAAAAATAACATAAAAAATAAAAATGGGTTTTTCTTTCTTTCTTTTTTTTTTGTTTTTTTTTTTTTTTTAAATTTCAGTATTTTTTTTTTGTTTTTTATTTTAAAAATTTATTTGTTTAAATTGTTTTTGTTGTTGTTTTTTTTTTTTAATTTTTTTTTTCGTTTTTTCCTTAATTAATTTTTTAATTTGTTTTTACTAATTTATTTTTTTTAGTTTTTAGTTTTTGTTTTTGTTTCGAATTTATAAGGACATTTTTGTCTTATTGAAAAACATTTATGGTCATTTTTGTCTTTTTATTGGTTTTAGGGAAGACATTGACACAATTAATAATTTTGGAGGACATTAACAATTGAGTGGTAGTTTATTTATACTTTTTCCCCTTCTTTTTTTCATTACAAATTTTAATAGATTATTTATTTCACTTTCTACTATCTTTAAATATATTTTTAACCCTTTGATTTTTTTCCCCCTCTCTCTTGTCTCCAACCCAGCCATCAAGTAATTTTCTCCCAAATCCTCAAATGGAAACCTATAAATAACAATCAAAATGGAACTACCAACAAATCAGCCAACCTAGAAAACACAATACCGAAATCCATCTTTAAAAATCAATTCAATTTAAAATTCAACAACAAATTATCAGAATGTACACCCAAAACAAATGAAATCCTCAATCAAAACACCCCAATCATTCGTTTTTCTCAAGCTACATCCGAACCCAGCAACCCACCAAACCCGATCATTTGCAGCCAAATTCTCAAACCCACTGCAACTCCTACTTCTTCTTAGAGCATTCCTAGTAGCCCCACCAAAATAGTTTTTTAAAAACTATTTTGGTAAGCCAATTTGATGAAAACACTTAAAAACCATTCCCAGCAGCCTCACCACTTTAACCAAAAATTTTTGGTGAATGAAAATACTCACCAATTTTGATGAGTAGTATTCACTCACCAACTCTCTCACCAATTTTGTTTCTCATTTCTCTCTCATATAATCAAAGCACATTTTTTTTCCTTTCTTCTCCCATTTTCTTCTCCCATCTCCCATCTCTCTCACACGATGATGTCCATATTTTATGGACATGAAGGTTTCTTTGTCCCTGACATAAACTTTGTGGTTCTTTCATTTATCTTCTCTTTCTTTCTTTTTTGAATTTAGTTGAAAAGCAAATGAAAACTTCTATAAATTTCTTAGCATTGATCTAACCGCAAGATGAAGATGTATGGTAGCTTGTTGTATAAAAAGATTAAATAGAGAAAGAATAAAGAAATCTGAAAAAGTATTATTTAAATTGAATAGTGATAGTGAATAGTTAAAATGGTGAGACTTCTGGTAAAACTTTAAAAAAGTGGCTCACTAGAATAGAGAAAAGTGGTTTTCATCTACTTTGACAAGTAAAATTTGGTGAGGTTATTAGGAATGTTCTTACAAAGCAAAGAACATGAACAAAGAAAGCCAAAGAGCAATCAATCAAATTCTTAACCATGGGTCTCAAACAAAATTCTTTAGAAGAGCCCACAAAGAAAAACCAAGAATACGCCCATTTTTGTCATGCTCTTTCTTCTTCTTCTTTTCGGTTCATCCTCACCACCCTCGTCTCCTTCATCACCGTCCTTTACTCCCCAGTCAATGACCTCCTCATTGGCTTGGAGTGCTATTAGGAAATCAGAGTTTGCAAGTAGCACTGGATGAATGGGTGTTATTGTTGGGAGGAAGTAGAGGTTGGCTGGAGGGATTTGGGGGTTAAGGTATGGTGGTGGAGGCGAGAGAGGCCGAGAAGGGAGAGTTGAGTTGAGGAAGAGGGAGAGAGAAATCATTAAAATAATGATTCAACATGCTACAGTAAATTGTAACAAATATTTTATTTTGAAGCATTTATTGGACAGTTAAAAGGGCTTGTATTAAGAGCACTAGCAATAGACTCCCAACATTTTCCCTAATTTAGGGGAATTTAGGGAATGAAACCACATTTTTTTTCCCTATATAAAAACACCCCACAACAGTTTCCCTTTATCTTACCCTATATATTAAAATATTATTTTTTTTAGTTTCACTTTTTTTCTTTATTCATTTCTTTCTTTTATCTCTCTCCATCTTTGTCTCATCTCCGACTCTCTCATCTCCATCTCTCTCTCAGCTTTTCGTCTTCTTCCTCACTCCCATTTCCATTTTCACTTTTTGGGTTACTGATTTTTGGTTTATAGTGGCGGTGTCGCTGGAGATTGGAGCCATGGCTTCGCGTTCGACGGGGTTCTCAGCGATGGAGAGGAATTCGACGAGGTTCTCAGAGTGCTGGCCCACAGATCGAACCGAAACGCCGCCGTTTCACAAGCGGACAGAGATAAGAGTCGGCCGTTTTGGATCTCCGAGCCCTCCTCTGTCTCCGAGCGCCGCTCCAGCCTCCTTCGCCAGATGGGCCTCAGCAACAACCCTTCCTTATCTCAAACCACGGCCACCACCCGGGATTTCGGATTCGGCAGTTATTTCGGCCGATTGGCGTCATCCAATTGCCTAACCAATCTTCCCACCGCCTCTGCTATCATTCGATCAAAATCATATGGGAATGATCATTAATGTGATGTTTTGCCCTCGTGCCTTCTGTTTGTTCTCCTCCAATTCTTTCAATTCATTATTCTTCGGTTTCTCTTGTAAATAATAATGATAGTAATAGTTGTATTATTCATCCCAAAAAAAAATAGTTGTATTGGTGATCAAGTTCTTGTTGAGTCGCGGAGGGAAGAAGAAGAAAGGGTCTTGGAATACGTGTTGAGAGATGATGTGCTTTTGTGTGAATATAATAATCGATTGGGTAGCACTGTAGCTACCCAAGGATGGAGCCCTAAAATAGGGTAACTGCTGTGGCCTTTTTTTTTGTAACTCTTTTCAAATTTTTCATAATTTAGGGAAGGGAATCACTTATAAGGTATCTGCTACTAGTGCTCTAACAAAATGCAGCTAATATGAGCCCTTTGAAGCATCTATTGGAGCTATTTTATATTGGTAAATAATTTAAAATTTTCTCACTTTTTAGTGGCCTCAACATTACCTTCACGAGCCTTATGGTCACAATATCAGTGCCAGTTTCTCGTTGCCACCATCACAAGGAATGGTTGGCATTTTTTTTTTTTTTTTTTTTATTTGGCTACATGGGTGGTTTAGTCACTCCTAACTAGCCTTTGGAGGTAACAAACAGGTAGTTGAACCACTCCCTGAAGCCACTGTGGTGGTTTGACCATAGTGGCCCAACCACTCCCAAAGAAACTAGAAGGAAACTCAAAACACATTTTATAAAACTTCTCACAATTTTTTGTAAGAATATTTATAGAAAACAAGTACTTAACTTTTATAAGGGGTAAGAACTAGCTTATTATTATTATTATTATTTTTAAAAAAAATCTCAGGTGGTTGTGCAACCACCCTCAGTGGAGGAGAGGAATGGTTGAGTGCCCATCCCTATCCAGTGAGGTGGCCGTGCGACCATCCATGGCCTATTGTGAGGACTACGCAACCACCTCCGATTAGGACAGAGATAGTCACACGACCACTACAGTTGTAACACTTTGCTTAGGAAATATGGAAAATGATAATAATACATTAAAAAAAAAAATGGTCACAATCTGCTCAAACGAGATTGAGCCCCACTCAAGTGAATGCCAACTTGAGCTTAATGGTTGAATGGCGCTCGACAAACCACTCGAGTGGTCTATCTCAGTGCAAAAGAAAAAGAAGCCTCGCTCGGGAGAGAAAACGGGTGAAAAAAGAAATTGTTTTGTTGGTTAGTTAGTTGTTTAGTTCAAAAGGAATGTTTAGTTAGTATGGTCAATGGGTTGATTGGAGAGATAAAGAAAGGGTGACCGTATAGTTGATAGAAAGGAAAGCAATGGTGATTTCATAGAAAGGGTGACCATTACTTTAAATGACCAGCCCAGAGGAAAATAAAGAGTTACATGCGCGCGCACATACAGGGTGAGAGAGAGAGAGAGAAGGAAAGGGTGATCGTGTAGCTAAAAGGAAGGTGTAATGACCCACTCCAACGACATAATAATGTCCGCTTTTGGCTCTCTCGAATCAGACTTCCCTTGAGATCACCCATCCTAGTGCTACTATCACATAAACACGCTTAACTGTGGAATTCTAATAGGTTTCGACCATCTTGGCTTTAAAATGCATTGTATTAAGAAATGTGTGAATATACAAATAAGCATATCCTCGTTCTTATACCCAGGCAATGTGGGACGTTACAATCACCTCATCTTGGGATCCAGTGTCCCTGTTGGTGACCCTTATGGGATCACCCCATTCTTGGTATCCCAGCGAGTTCCCGCTGGCGACCCTCATAGATTAGTGCACACCCCCTCATCTCAGGCTGGACAATAGCCCTAATACCATTTGTAACAACCCACCCCCAACAACATAATATTATTCGTTTTTTGCTCCCTCGAACAAGACTTTCCAAAAGGTCACCCATCTTGGTACTACTCTCACATAAGCATGCTTAACTATGAAGTTTTAATATGTTCATGATTATCATAACTTTAAAACACGTTGTGTAAAGAAGGATGTGAATATGTAAATAAGCATATCCTCATTCATATACCCAAGCAATATGGGACGTCATAGAAGGAAAGCAAAGGTAAATTGGTTTTATTTTCATGGAGTTGGAAATTTTATTTTGGATGGTATGAATGTGAGCTTTTTTTGGTTGGTTATGGAGGAGATGTGTTTTGTTGGTGAATGAAGTTTTTTTTTGAATTAGTGTGTGTGTTTGTGGTTGTGTTGTCTATTGGTTGTTTTGTGTTATGGTGGTTGAAAACGGAGAAGAGGAAGAGAAAAGTGAGGGGATGTTTGAGTTGGTTAAAAAAAAAAGAAAATGGATTTTTGGTTGTTGTGAATGTTGTCTTTGTTGATTTTGGTTGGCTGGAAATGTTGGTTTTGGGTAGGTAAAGCAAAATGATAGAGATGGAAAATTGGGAGTATTATGAGTATATTGTGAAAAGGCTTCCACTTTAGGCTTTAAACAGTCTTAGACATGTAAAAGGGTGAGCCTTTTTTAGTCTTAGAGACTCTGGAGGCCCTATAGGTGGTAAAACTATCATTTTTTGAAGGTATGAGAGATGAATAGTGTACCAAATGTCCTTATGGACACGCAAACCCTATCGAAGAGGCTAAGAGCACGAACAGGCCGTAGTAAGGAGAGTTATGACTTGTAATATAATCATATATTATGTATATTTGTGCATCAACATAATTTTCTGTCTTTTCATATTGAAAAACATTGATGCATGTGTGATGTTATTCCGATGTTTCTAAATGATTGGTTTTGCTCAATAACTGTGTTTCACGTGTGACCTACTCACTTAGTTGTGGACTTACCATTTCATTATTTTCCACATGTAAAACAACTTGTTTTATAGAGAAGCCAGCAATAGGATTTGAGCAAGGAAGATCCTGAGGTAAATGCCGCTACTTGACGCGACACTATTTCCTATATCACTTGAGGACTCATTATGGAATCCCATAGACTACTCGTGGTAATTAGGGCGTTCAGGCGAAGTTACAGACTTAAGATTTAAGATGATTTCATGTATTAAGATATAGCTTAGACCTACTTTGGGGTGGTGATAAATATTATGTAATAATTACAATATAACGTGATGGATACTTAGTAGATGCCCTGATTGTAATGATTAACGTTGATAGTTATAAAAAAAAAAAAAAATTACGTTGCTTTAATCTTGGTTATGGTTTAGTAGTGACACTTCGAATTAATTATATGCTAATTAATTTTTGGCGTTCAATTTAACCCTATATTTTTTGAGAAATGCTATAGGTACTTACAAACTCTTACAAAGAGAGGCTTACAAACTGATGTGGTGCCCATGTGGCGTTTTATCAATTAAAAAAATTAAAAAACTTAGACACATGTATAATTGAGAAATGCTATGTGGTTTTTTCCTACACACAGAGAGATCAGAGAAAGGCCCTGTGAGAGAAAAATCCAGCGACAGATTCAACGAGAGAAAAATCTGGCGATAGAGACAGATCTGGCAACATACCACCGACCCCGACCTGGCCACCGGTGGTATGAAACGAGCCACCAAACCCACACCGGTGTGTGTGGGTTTTCGACCGGGCCCACCCAACCCACGCCAGGAATTCATCTCTCCGGTTTTGGATAATGTAGATCTCGTAAAGATCGGCGATCCACCGGAGGCTGGGCTTCGAATTTGAGGCGAGAACACCCAATTGGCAACTAAAGCTCGGGAACAGGCCATGGAAGTGGACAGTAGCAGTGGTGATTTGAGATCCACAGTGTTTGGAAGTAGGGGCAGAAGGGGTCGAGGTTCTCGAAGACCATGGACGGCTGGCGACTTGATCTCGGGAAAGATGGATGGTCGGAGAGAGGGAAGAGAGAGAGTGTGCCGGAGACGAAGATAGAGAGAGGGGGGTTGGTGAAGGGCATTTTGGTATTTGAGCATTTATTCCATGTAGAACGCCACCTCAGTTTGTAAGCCTCCATTTGTAAGAGTTTGTAAATGCCTGTAGCATTTCTCATATTTTTTTTCTTCTTTTGCATATAAAGGAAAAAGAAAGAAAATACTTTTGTAGATATAGTACTTTGATTTTCCTACATAAGACTATAGAGATATATGTATATGTATTCCAAGCCAACTTGCACCCTAGGGGGTGTCAAGCTAAGCCAAGCAACACCAACCATGTTGGCTTTGAAGATGGTGGCCTTTGTCTATAGAGAAAAAAGCACCCACAACGATCATTACGAATAAGAGAGAGAGAGAGAGAGAGAGGCAAGCAGAATTGAAGAGGTATATATATATATATAAGAGGTGTCTCAGATTGGATTTGTTG
This sequence comes from Alnus glutinosa, assembly GCF_958979055.1. Taxonomy (NCBI): domain Eukaryota; kingdom Viridiplantae; phylum Streptophyta; class Magnoliopsida; order Fagales; family Betulaceae; genus Alnus; species Alnus glutinosa. The sequence goes on from NC_084888.1 coordinate 29,490,757, forward strand.
GAATTCTGATGACTTCCACCTGACATTGGTTGGAATTGAAAGATGAATTCCAACCATTGGCCTGACTCCTCTTGCAAGTTGATCAATTGGGTATACTCGGATTGAAAGAGGTTGGGTCAAGTTGGTCGTACGGTTTTTTGAACAGCCTTACCAATAACCAAATAGAGAATCCAAACAAATTAAATTAAAAAATAAAATAAAAATCTAAAGCATAAAAATAAGGAGAAGTTGCACTTTGAACTAACAAACTACCATTTGTGACATGTGACCTTTCAAATTATCATTTTATTAAAGTTGGCACCCTCCATTAGCATTTCACGTTAAAATAGATATAAAATGTCACACGGGACTCTTACATGCTAATTTTTATTTGAAATACCCAAAATACCTTGATTTTAGAAATTAAAATGTTGTATTTGACCTCCAAATAAACAAAATAAAAAAAATAAAGCAACACAATCTTTTTTTTTAAAGAGAGAGAGAGAGAGAAGAAGGGTTGGGGGAGTGGTTTAGCCACCCCGAAAATCCTTAAGAGAACCATGCCTTCAGCCCTGAGCGTGGTTCGGCCACCTCCAAGTGTGGTCCTCATCTTTAAGAGGTAGTTAAACCACTCTTCAACCCATAATTTCTTAAATTTTTTGTTTTTATTTCATTGGTTGAAGGGTAATTTGGATATAAAACCAAAAGTTGCATGCGTACGTCATGTGTGTGTGTATATATATATTTTGTTTATTTTAACATCAAATAATGCTAAGAGAGTGTGTCAATTAGAAGAAAGTAGTAGTTTGGGAGGATCAACTATCACAAATGGTAGTTTGGGAGGCTATTTACAAATGATTAATAAAGATAAGTGTAATTTTCTCTACCAGTAAATACAAATATCGATGTTGAGGGCCACCTTTTCGAAAATCCAGGAAAGTTCGACCCATATTAAATGTCAGGTTGAAGGAACATCTAATCTGTAACACTCAAAAAATAAAATTCCTTTAAAAATACACACTATTTTTAAAAATATAGGTGGCTTTTTTTAAAAAAAAGTGCATTAATTGTATTTTGTGTAATGTTCTTGTAACTTTTCGAAAAAAAAAAGGGAGGAAAAAAGCTCAGGATCAATCACTAGGGTATAGGGATCAATCCCGATACGATAGAAAAAGTTTTTGTACGTCTAAAACCCTAAAAACTCGACTTTCAATCCCTATAAAACCCTAAAAATCCATGCAAAACTTCTTAGCCTCCAAAAGTGTCAGAGAGAAAGAGAGAAGAGGGAGAAAGAGAGAAGAGCTCAAATCCTAAATGAAGAAACCAACCCCTTTCAATCATTTTGTCAAGGTAAAACCCAAAAACCTTGTAACTCCATTGTCTTTTTTTTTTGTAATCCTTCTTTACATATGTTATTTGGTTGTCTAGATTGTGTTTTGAGACTCGGTCGAGTTGATTTTAAAAGAAAAACTATTATTTCATGTGATGATTTCAAAAGAAAATTTGTAATTTATGTGTTGTTTTCAAAAGAAATATCTATGATTTTAAAGGAAAAACCTTATGATTTCATGTGATGGATTTCCCAAATACGCATTCAATCAATATTTTATACACACACAGTCTTTTGTATGATTTATATTGAATGGTTTTATGGTATCATCTAAGGTAGTACCTTTAATGATTTTGTATTAAAGGTAAAATCTTAATACCTAGATGTTTTTTTTTTTTTTTTTTTTTTTTTTTTTTTTTTTTTTTTAATGTTTTTAGGGTTGTAGGACTCTTATGGATGTTTTGTTTCGATTAGGTTGAGTGCTAAAGGCTGAAAATGACCCAAAATAGGTGCTGGATTGGGCCTCGATCGATCCGAGAGAGCCAGAATCGATCCCAAGCTGCTCAAGATCAATCCCAACTAGACAAGAGCAATCCCAATTAGTCAGGATCGATCAACACAGTCCATAATGCTGAAGTTAAGATTTCTTAAGTGCGTTTTGGGTTTCTAAGTGTCTTAGGGTTTGTGTTTAGTTGTTTGACTAATAATAGAACATGAATTTGCATAACAGAAAGTTAGAATGTGTAAGGAGCATTCGAAGTATTCGATGTAAGTAATCACTTACGGAACAACTAAACCGTTTTATAATTTAAACATGTTTATTTTTGGAAATTTTTTTTACTTAATCCTCCTAAACTTTTATTACTTTTACAATTTTTTTCTAAATTTAAAAACTCTCAATTTAATATATCAAAACAACTTTAAACAAGATACAATTTCACTTGGTGAAAGATCAAACTAAGTTAAGAAGCTAAAAATAAGAACCAATTTTATTTTACAACCCTGCGTGGATAAGGCGATAGGGCATTGGCATAAAACGAGTGGCTTCTCCTTCTCCATTTTGTCAATTTGCCTTCTCTCTCCTCAAACCCTTTCTCGACAAACAAAAGCCTAAACCCACAACAAATCCATGTCTCCCACCACTCTTAGCCATGGCCAACACACTCTCACTCTCACTCTATAGCTCTCTCCGACCCCACCTTTCAAGACCCACTTGGAGTTACTCTGCCGGCAGACACAGAACCATGGCAACGGCCACGGCCACCACCAAGCTAGTCCCAGCCGTAATTGTTGGCGGTGGACGGGTCGGTAGGGCCTTGCAGGACCTTGGTAATGGTCAGGATTTGCTGGTGAAGAGAGGCGAGTCTGTGCCTCTAGATTTCGAGGGCCCAATCTTGGTCTGCACCAGGAACGATGATCTTGACGCTGTTCTTGAGGCAACTCCTCCCTCCAGATGGAACGGTACCTCCACCTCATCATGAGCAATCTCTTTTCGTTGTTATGTTGGTGAATTATGTGATTCTTCTTTTAGTGTCAGCGTTGAAATTGAGTGGCTGCATTTTGATTTATATGGGTTTCATGCGTATAATCTTGTTAGGCAGAGTATGACTGTTTGCACAAGATGGACCTTTGTATTTAGTGAGATGATGCCAGTTCAGAATTTCACATTTTAGAACAAGATTGCAATGATGGCTGTCATGGTTTCTCATGGGTACTCATTTTTAATGGGACGTCATTTCTTCCCCCAGTGATACATATATTTTTTGATGAGTGAAAAAGTTTTATTGCACAAAAAAAACAGAAAACAGTTTACAAAGCCTAGCAAAAGAATAACATCATTGTCTCGAAAGCTTTGTATATAGTTTGTTCAGCCCTATATTTTACTTATGTAAATGGGTACTCCATTCTGTCCAGATGTGGTAGAAATGAGCCATCCATTCCAATTGTGGTATCAACACAACCAAAGAGTTGCCTTTCCAATTATTCACAGCCTAAGTGAATTCAGTGCCCCAACCACGCTATAGTCTTGTTGATGAAAGAATTATTCAAAGCTCTCTTCCATATCCTTCTCAAGAAGGCAAATTCATGAATAATATGGTTTCTTCTTTCCATAGAGCCTATGCAAAAGATTAAAAGTATATGTCACAGACAAATTCTAGCGTGAGCAATCTGATTCTACTGGCAGTCAGAGTCCATGTGCAAAGGATACCCGCACCACTAGCTCTGTAGGTTAGGCCATTGGGTGTCTGACATGGTACAGTTGTATCTGAAAATTTAACCCAGACTGGGAGTTTGGTCGACTGAAATTTAAGCATTTGCTTTTTAGGTATCCACTTCCTTAGAATTAGGGGCTTATTATCAATATGCCACATCCCAGCCTCATGAACTCCATCCCTTGCCTGCTGGTTCTCAAACTTGATCAAGAAAATACCAGTTTCATTCGTCAACACTTCCACAGCCCCAAACTTACTCCACAATTTTCTTACTATATTCTTCACCACGAAATTTGGAAGAGGCTTATTAATGAATTGCGTCATTGAACAAGTGGGCCATTGTGAAATACCTTTATTAGCTACCTAAGGTTAGAGGCTTAATCGTTACTTTGCCATCTCTTTCTCAGCCTGAAAGGCCTCATTTGTTGCTCGTTCAACAGTTGCTTGTCAAAATGTCCCTTCCAATCTAGAAGTGTTTGAGTTCTGTCTTCAAAGCTCAAAGACTCAACTAAAACCTCACCAACAGCTGGACAACTCTAACCCAAATCCTCTGCCGGGATATGATTCATGCACAACTCATATTACACAACTATCCCACAACCAAGACACATGGTTGGGACCCATGCATGTGGGTCCCACATATGGGTCTCACCCAATGTGTCTTGGAGTTGTGGGATAGTTGTGCAAGGGTTGTAATTTTATCATTTCTCAATCCTCTGCCTGATCCAAGTCATTTTGGCCCATCTCAACTTTGCCCTTCTGAGAATTAGAGCCTGGAAGATTCTTGTGGGCTATCCCAAGACCAGATTGTCACCCATGACAGACTTCCGTGACTCCTTGTGCTTGCACTGCACCCATCTCCATTACACCATAGCTCTGTGTCTGTGATTGAATCTCTGCCACTGCTGAATTGTCAAATGAGAATTTGCTTGTGAAATACTAGAATTATTTGTTCCTGCTTCATCCAGCTCATCTTGCTTCTGTGTATGTTCTGAAAATTGGTCTGCTTCATCAGCCCAAGGAAAAAAAAATTCCCGGACATATTATAGTGAAAAGTTACTAGGATTTGTTATGCTGAAATAATTTTTTTTTGATAAGTAAGAATTCATTAAAAAGCGCAAAGGGGCGCAGCCCTAGTACAAGAAAGTAAAAAATCAGCGAACGGCATACTACCCAAGCTATGCGCCAACACCCAAAGATATAACATATTAAGCACATTTGTACACAGAGCCCCAACCGGTACCTCCACATCCTCAAAAGGTTTGAATTTGATTAAAAGTTACTATTTTATAATGAAATTCCCATCATATAGAGAAATTTTCTAATTTCTTGATATGGATTTGTGTTTTTATCATAAATTCTCTTGTTCAAAATCGAATTTCCTGAGGCTTGCAGTATTTCTTTTTTTTAGAAAATTTGGTGTTTGATGTAGTTCTAGCCCAATTTCACTTGCTAATATCAAACTTACCAATTCTCTACTTGAATTTGACAAGACTGCTTAGTTTTCGTCGTTGATTTTATCTGGAATTTCAGGAATGATGCCTTTTTAGTTTCCAAGTTCTAAATTATCAATTTCTGTTATTCAATGGATCTTGACAATCTAGCAGATTTGGTATTTATCCAGAATGGAATGCTGGAGCCATGGTTTCAAAGTAAAGGCCTGGGTGATGCAGACCAAGTATTAGCTTACTTTGCCATATCAAAGCTTGGAGAAGCCCCTGTTGATGGGAAGACTGATACCAATCCTGAAGGTCTGACAGCAGCATATGGGAAGTGGGCATCAGCAGTAGCTGGAAGATTACATGCTGGAGGCCTCTCTTGCAAGGTAAAGGAAGGCTTCATGATAATTTTTAACATGGTGTTTAATTTTTTGCTATTAATTTAGGATTTTCTTTGGGTAATTCATAGTTTCTTTTTGCTGGGTTGTTTCTTCTTCATTTTTTATTTTTAAATTTTCGGAGGGGGGGGGGGGGGGGGGGGGGGGGGGGTATCCATCTTGTCTAACTTTTATAATTATGAAATTTGAACAATTTGTAGAATAATTTCTTCAATGCTAACTTGTGTAATGTAAGCTAGGTTCTAGACAAGGAAGCATTTCAAAAGCAGATGTTAGAAAAGCTGATATGGATATCTGCATTCATGCTTGTGGGAGCTCGTCATCCGGGGGCAACTGTTGGTGTTGTGGAGAAGGAATACCGGTCTGAAGTAAGTTGCCTTCGACAATAACATTTCTTTTGAGTTTCACTGCATATTATTATTGCCAATTGGACTCTTTCTGCTGACTATGAGAAATGATACTAAACTAATCAGCTACCTGAATCACTTTTTTTTTTTTTTTATGCCTTTTTGAGCTTCATAGATCTGTGTTGGAATTTAGGCTTACTTTCTTACTTAGGGTGCCCCCTTACCCCCAATATATATATATATATATATATATATATATAGATATTTTTTTTTTCTTCTTATTTTTCAGATAACATCCCTGTCCATTTGGGTGCCCTCTTCTTTATCAGCTTGAAGTGTGCAAGCAGTTCACCAGTTTAGTGATATTATCATAAAAATAATGTTTTTTGGAAACCAAGGTTGTTTGTGTTGCTTATTTTTAAAATTACTTGATATATAATTCGTAGAGGCTTATGATCTTTGGAGGCATGCCCCAACAAACCAGCACCACTTGACTGGATTGTGTAAGAGAGACTAAACCATGATCTCTTCTTTATCAGCTTTAAGGATTCGTGTATAAGATTTAGGTCTTTCATTATGTTTGCAGTGGCCAACATGATGTCTTCCAGAAAGTATGTGAGCTTTGCAACTCATATGTTCCTCATAAATCAATAATTTTGGCATCCGCTGGGCAGTGAATGCATGAAATATTCATTAGGTAGGCAAACTTGGGATGAGTGCTTGTATTCTTCCTTTAAGTGTCGAATGGATGTGACAGACTGCATCTTTGATGGGCTTAGGTTGATGGAACTGTTATCATTTTCATCGGAAACATGTACAAGGATTGTTTGCTCAAAAACCATTAATTGGCTTTTTTCCAGAATAGTCCATTGACAACCAAAAAAATTTAATGGTGGCTTTCTTTTGCATGTGCTGTTCCTCCCATTGCTAAATATGCCTTTCTAGGTTACATGGCAGATGAACTGTTAAACGCTGAATATGGGTTTATGACCCTTTTTCTTCTTGAGAAGTAGTTAAGGGGATATTCAAACTAGTGACAGAATTAATTATACCAAGTTTATAAACAACACTTACTGGCGGTATTAGTAGGTTGAGTTTGGTTGAAATTGGGTTTGAGTTCATTTAGTCTAGTCCATTTCTCAACAATCTTGGTGGGTTCAGGTTACATAGTCATGAAGTTTTTCTGTCAAATAGGGATGGGGCCAGGTTTTCTTGGATTTCCTCCTACTAACAATAATATAATTCGGTTTGGCAGCTTCCCTTCCAAAATGATAGCTTTAGTTCTGTTGCACATCAGTGCCTAGTAACTGGATTGGTATTTTGTGTTTTTTTCTAATGTATGACGAACAGTTGACTAAAAATGACCTCTCTTGCATTGATCACCCAAAGGGATGTTAAATGAGTGGAATATAATGAACTTAAGCTGCTTTGAGGTTCCCTATGAAATTAAGCATGGAATGGAGGAGCCACTCTCTTCATACTGGTTATGGGCTGACAACCGGAATTGAGCTCAGAACTTAACCATGATTTATGCTTCAGGTGTCTAGCCTTATTGTGGAACTCGCTTCTGCAGCAGCAGCAGAGAAAGGCTTAGTCTTTGAAGAAGCCATGGAGGATAGATTATGTGCATACTCCCGAACTGTTTCCCACTTTCCTACAGCAGTTAAAGAGGTAAAAAAATATGACCCACAGATTGAATTTTTAACCATATATGTGCATGATTTCATGAACTTTGACACTTAATTTTTACTGATGTAGTTTAAATGGAGGAATGGTTGGTTCTACTCTTTGTCGGAGAAGGCAATTGCAGAAGGAAAACCTGATCCATGTCCCTTACATACAGCATGGCTCAAAGAATTGAAAATTATCTAGAAAATGGAACTGTCAATTTATGGATATCCTGCTCTTGTAATGGTTGGTAATTTTATAATACTTGTTATAAACGAGGTGTACTAATTTCTACATGTGAAGTTTTTGGTGTATCAACCCCCAACACTCTCTAAGGAGCCTTAAAATCTTAATCGAGTCAATCAATATAGCGTGACTATTATGAGTTATTTTTTCAAATAAAAAAAAAAAAAAAAAAACTATTATAAGATAACCTAATTTCCAGTTATATTTTTTTATTTTTTAAAAATAGATCTTACTTTCATATTTGATTATTTGACTATTTTTTTTGTTTTTGCACAGCTGGAACATGCCCATGATGATTTTTTGAAATCAAGGCAACCTAAGAATTTTTTTAGTGATATGAAAGGCATATTGTTGGACCATTTTTCTTTGTTTTTTTATTTTTTATTTTTTTTTACGGTGGGTATAAACACAAATGTGGGAGAAAAAGGACTAGAGTAGCTGAAACTTGATATATTAAAAATTTGTCACAAATATTATTATACTAATTCTTATGCCTCTTCCAAAAATAAAAATAAAAATGTATGATTAATAAAACAAACTGCTCTTTGATAGATGGAAAGGATCACAGTTGAAAGTCCAGTGCCTTCACTCCAATATTTTGTTGGCAATAGGAAATATGGGAGCAATGTCCACAGGAACCTAAGATACAAGAGAAAAAAAAAAAAAAATTAAAATGAAAGGATATTAAGAACCTCCAGATCCAATAAAAATATGTAATGTCCTATATTGAAAACATTTCAACAAATGAGAATCTTGGCATATATATAGAGTAGAATTTCAATTTTTTTTTTTTTTTTTTTTTTTATTTTATTTTTTATACTGGTCAAAAGAAAAGGAAAAAGAAAAAAAGGAACTACACTTTATAGTAAAAACTATTTTTGAGTAATGCTGCATTATCAAAAGAACATAAAGACTAGTTTATCTTTGATGCAGTGCATACCTGAATGTCCTCTAATTTCTGCAAAGCAACCTTTAGTGGTTGTGTCATTTTACTATATTTCTGAAGAAGCACATTTGCAGCTTCTTTGTCACCTTTTGCCTGTATAGTGAGGATCTCCCTGCTCAGACTTTCAACTGCACCTTCAACCTATAAAAAAGTAGAACAAACTTTTTTTTGATAAGTAAAAAAAAAAAAAAAACTTTCTTTATGGCTAAGAAAGGTAAAAAAGAAGAGAACCATCAAAGAGGAAATATGAAATACTTTTACCTTAGAAAAGTCAACAGAAAACGTTTCATCAGGATGAAAAATGAAGGCTCCTTTGTCATATAACCAGTTAAACTGTACTGCTTGTCCTTTCCTGAAGATAAATATATTAAAAACATAAGATAATCGGTGACAACACTTAATAGAGGATCATAGGATCATTAGCTAACTTACCCATGAGCTTCATGCAAGCCAAATCGTACTGACCGGAAGCATCCAGCAAGGAAGGAAACATACATGGACTTTAACAAACTCTTGGGAAGCAAATCCTGGCCTCATCACAGAGATATAAGCAAGGACATCAGTCATAAGCTTTCACCATCAATATAAAAGCTTTTGAGCTTAATTTTTAGAAAAAGACCATAATTGTTTTATTGGTAAGCAACTCAGTCACCCTAGAGGACTTGAAACCATGACCTCACCCATCACTCTGATAATCTTTATAAGCAAAAGTACCAATATTAAATATTTTCTTTTGGTTTGGGCACCTATTATAGATCATAGTCTACAGAACTCTTGTAGCCCTCTCCTTCTCTTAAAGCCTCCATTACCGGGATAGACTTTCCCGTCTACACTAACATATTTAATTATTAGCGGTTAAATTACAAGATTTGTCATTCTTGAAAGACAGAAATCATACTTAAAAAGCTAATACCAACAGTAAGGTGTTAAATCACCAATTTTTTCAAACACTTGGAGTTCAGCGCATAGAATATTTAACTTAAATAAGGTCAAATGTAGATTCAGGATTTAAATTTCAGACCTTTGCTCTAATAATATGTTACCGAAAACTTAATCTGATTGAATATAATGAATTTAATCATTTAATTGATATTCTACCATAAGAAACTATAGATAACACCTAAACACTGGCATACATCACTTCAAAGTGAATTTAGTAATTGCATTGGCTGAAAGATGTGAAAAGCATCCAAATAATGAGGCCAACAGACATAAATATCATTTTTTTTCAACCATATCACTAGCTAATAACCTGGCCGATTAGGAACCGGAGTGCCCAAAGGCCAACTATATCAGCTTTTGCTTCTTCCAAAGCTGAGTGGAGTTCTTGCAGTTCCTGTGTCAAAAGATAATATAGAGAGCATGGCAAATCAGACATAACACTATTCTCATTTAATAAAGAGAAATACAAAAGAAAAAAATAAAGAAAGGAAAAGTGAGATGATATTACATAAAAATCTCAAAATAAAAAGTTCATAAACAAGATCTTTATTTTCTGAAGTTGATTTACAATTTTGTTTCATTCTCGAATATGTTGTTTTCAATTTCTATTAGGAGCATATTACAAGGCAAAACTTCTAGTGCCAAATAAGACATCAACACTCTTGAAAAGAAAATGACAACAAATTCATCAATAATAATAATAAAAAAAGGCGGGATGGGTGGGGGCACGGGCAATAGAGCATATTTGTCACTTCCAAAGTTCTTTTGTTTCTATTTAATCCCGGAGCCTTTAAATGCAACAATTCTTAACCTTATGTCTCATGGTTGTAATCATGTTGACCTTCCTTCAGTGTACGTCAGCCTTGGGGAATGACATTTGGTCATCTTACTGGCATGAAATTCCAAATTCTAAAGAAAGTGGAGATTTTTGTCTAACATAAGAATGTGTTTCTAACAGGTTGAAGATCAAGTTTCAAAAGCTGAAAAATTTCCTTCCGTTTCCTTTGAAGTTCAATTCATTACATAAGAAATGAGAAAGAAGCAGCTCATTTTAAAAAACTTTTAGGGACCATTTGTTCATATAATCCAAATTCCAATAAAATCAATTTTTATTTTCTGATAAGTAATCAATTTTTTTTTTTAAAAATGAGATGGCGCAACCCAAGTACACATGATGTATATAGGATAAACAGCTAATCAGAAAAAGAAAAAGATATAGAAAATCATGATATCCAGAAATATGAAGACAATCATAGGCAGCTGTTCACTGGTAAAGGGTTTTGAAGAAGAAGGCCTTTAGATCCACCACTGATCTCTCGCAATCCTCAAAGTTAAGATCATTTCTTTCTCTCCAGATACACCATATCAAGCAAGACGGGATCATCTTCCACACTACTACCATTTGAGAAGAACCTCGCTGCCCTCTCCAACATGCAAAGAGATCCCACTACCCTCTGAGGCATAACCCACTTTTTTATTTTGATAAGTAATAATAGTCTTATTGAAGAGGCATAACCCACTTTAACCCATAAAGGTCAGAGATAGAACTCCATAAGGCATATGTAGTCTCGAAATGGAGTAGAAGGATATCTACAAATTCTCTACTATTCTTGCGCATACAACATCACTTTACCATTATTAAATTTTGTTTCCTAAAGTTTTCTATGGTGAGGATTTTCCCTAAGCAGCAAACCAAGTAAAGAACACGACTGTCAATGGAACCTTATTCCACCAAATACTCATCTAGGGGAAGAGATCACTCTCATGGGTGGTAAGAGCATTATAAAACGATCTGACATCAAACAACCTTCTCTTGAAAGGGGCCCAACAGAATTTATCTTCTCCACTTTGTCTTAGTTTGATAGAGTACAAAAGACGAAGAATGCGGTGAAGAAATCCACCTCCCAGTCCTGTGCAACTCTGATAAAACTGATGTTCCAGTGATGAGAGTCACTAGCAAGCTGTAAATGATCTCCCACAAAAGCATCTTTGAAGCGAGTTATACTGAACAACTTCGGAAAAGCTACCTTAAGGGTTTGCTCCCAACACCACACGTAATGCCAAAATCTAATCTAAGAGTCATCCCCACCTCGAATCTAGGGTATCTAGAGAACTCCCCCAAACCCTTTCCGATAAACTTCCAAAGCCCAACCCCATACAACCCATTAACCTCACAAAAACTCCACCTACCCCACCTGCTGCTATATTTACAATTCACTATTGCTCTCCACATAGCCTCTCTCAAAATCATTATGCCATAACCACTTTTCCAAGACAGCTCGATTAAACAGAATTAACTTTCTCAAGCGCAGCTCCCCTTTCGAAATTGGAGAACAAACATTGAATCAACTTACCAAGTGATATTAAACTCTTCACCAATAACACCCCACAAGAAATCCCTTTGTAACTTCTCAATGCAATTAGCAACACCAATAGAGATGGAAAAAAAGAGAGAAGTAGATAGGCAAATTAGACAAGGTGCTCTTAATCAAAGTAATCCTACCACTCTTCGACAAATACAACTTCTTCTAACTGGTCAAACGACATTCTATCTTTTCAATAATGCCATCCCAAATAGACATGGCCTTAAAAGGAGCTCCCAACGGAAGACCGAGATACTTCATAGGCAAGGAAGAAACCTTACAATCCAAAATGCGAGCCAAACCTTCTGCATTACTAACATTACCAACATGGGCCAACTCTGACTTAGCCAGATTGATCTTCAAACCTGATGACTTCAAAACGCAAAAACAAGCAATGCAAATAACGAAGGTGATCAGAGTTTGCCTTGCAAAAAATCAAAGTGCAATCCGTGAACAGAAGATGGGAGATGTTAAGCCCTCCAACATTCCTAGACCCCACGGAGAATCCTTAAAAGAAACCGCCATTCACTATAACGGAGATCATTTTGCTTAAAGCCTCCATAACAATGACAAACAACGAGAGAGATAATAAATGGTCTCCCTGTCTCAAGCCACGAGAGTTGGTAAAGAATCCCGTCGGAGTGCTGTTCACCAAGACGGAAAAATACACCGAAGAGATACAATGAGCTCTCCAATTACACCATTTCTCCCCAAAACCACACCTCAACAAATACAACAAAAGGCTCCAATTTACATGATCATAAGCCTTTTCAATATCTAGTTTACTAAGCACTCTTGGCTCCCTAGATTTAATCCTGCTATCAAGGCATTCATTGCAATGAGAAGAGAATCTAGGATTTGCCTTCCCTTGACGAATGCATTCTAAGAGTTGGAAATGATCTTCTTCAGAACTATTTTCAACCTGTTGGCAAGAACTTTTACTACAACTTAGTAAACCCCACCCACAAGATTGATAAGGAAAAAGTCCTTAATAGCAATAGCTCCAGATTTTTTTGGAATAAGACCAATAAAGGTGGCATTAAGACTTCTTTCAAACTTGGCTTTAGCATGGAAATCATGGAAGACCTTCATTAAGTCATCTTTTATAACATCCCAACAAGCTTGAAAGAAAGCCATAGAAAAGTCATTAGGGCCTAGAGCCTTATCACTGTTCAAGGCTTTCACCCTCCAACTTAGGCTGTCGACCAAATTATTCAATACACAAACTGTCGTACTGCACAATATGTTATCTAATCTCAGCATGATTTGTAGCAACTGTACCATTAACCATAAAAAATTTAATGGAGTTATTTTTTCTACTCAAGTTGGCCACTCAACGAAAAAAACTTCAAGCACTTGTCACCCTCTCTTAACCACAACGCCCTCGATTTCTGCCTCCAGCTCACCTCTTCCATAAGGGTGGACCTCTCCAAATCACTGATAACTTTAGCCTTCCTTAAATTCTCTTATTTTATAAGGTTCTCCCATCTTCAAGGAGATCGAGATCTTATAAGGTTCTCCCATCTTCAAGGAGATCGAGATCTCGTAATTCATCCAAAAGAAGATTCTTTTGTCCCCTATATTGCCAAACACCTCATTCCAAGCTTTTAAATCAGCTTTCAAAGCCTTTAGTTTACTAGCCGAAATGAAACTCGGAGAACCTTAAAGTGATAGGATGTCCACCACTGTTTCACTGTATCCACAAAACCCTCTGGTTTCAGCCACATATTCTCAAAATTAAAATACCTTTTTACCTCTGTGGAAGTCTCCTCAATGAAGAAGAATAGGGGAATGATTCGAGCATAGTGTTTGAAACCTCTTTTGAGACTTCAGGAACCCGAGCTTCCCAATTAGGAGAGACTAGAAATTTGTCTATTCTAGACCAAGAGGGGAGATCACAACCAAGAGGGGAGATCACAGTTGTTCGACAATGTAAAAGATGAAATATAAGAACTCCATAGGTGAACACAAACGGGCTTCACTCGATCTCTTGCTAGGAAAACAAGTGATGTTGAATTCTCCCCCAATGCACCATGCCATGTTACACAAACTACGCAAGGCAACCAATTCATCTCATAAGAACCTTCTATCACAATCATCGCTAGGTCCATAAACACCAGCAAAAGCCCAAGTAAATTCATCTTCAACATTCCTAAAAGAACAAGCAACGGTATACTCCCCACACACTCCTCCAGTTTCTCCACCATCCTCATATCCCACGAGTGCAGAATCCAACCTAAAGGTCCTCTAGAGTTTAAACAACACCCATTCATATGTTGGCATCCCCAAAAACTACTCACAAGGCTACTGGGCATGTGATCTAGTTTAGTTTCCTGAAGATAAATAACATCTGCCTTCCATTCTCTGAGCATATTTCTAACCTTTAAGCACTTATCCCCCTCATTCAACCCTCTCACATTCCGAGCAAGCAACTTAGGCTTCATAAAGAACCAAAGAAACCCCTCCCCTAACTCTACCTCAGCTAGAGCTTCCACCTTTGGAATCATAATTAATGGAACATGGTAATCTTTTTAGTTCCCTGTTCGCTCTATTGCCTAGTTTAGAACAAGGTGCCAAACCGTCTTAGCAACGACTCGCTTCAATGGCTGTAAGCAAGGCCATAAGTTGCTCTTCAAAACCCTCACACGATAGCCCTCACAATATGGCAAAAATCCTTTGCTCTCTGAAAAACCCATATGAGGTCATAAATCCGAAATCTCATTCACAAAGGGCCTATGCCCCTATTAAATGCACCCTCAACTCAGCCTAAATGCTTTGGGCCTTTAACCTTAACTGATTTATGAGCAGGAACACCACTCTTTGAAAGACTGGGCTTCAGAACAACAGCTGTGACCCGCTCTGGGCCAACTTTGCTCGCCGACCTTACTTGAACAGACCCAATTGGCTTTTTACTACTTGCCCCAATCTGCTCTTTACTAACAGATCCAACTGGCTCCAGGCCCGGGTCCAGGTCCAACAAATACCCAAACCCATATTAAGTTGGAAACAAAACCATCTTAACAAATACTAAGACAAAAATAAGTTGAGCATGGGGGAAAAAGAAAAAGAAAAAAAGTTCAACTGAAAAAAGCGAAAGAAATATATCTAAAAAAAGAAAATTGTCTAACTAACCAATCTGACTGTAGACTTTTGACCATTTGGAAGTGTTATGGTATGGGGCCCGATCCCATGGCAGCACTCATGGCAAATTGTGTGAGTGAAGAAGGATTCAAAATCTACAAGTTCTTGTTGTTCCTTTGTAATACAAACATCAGCTATAGGCTGAAGAATATGCTTGAACCTGATTGGGATAAGCATGCCATAAATTGTCCAGATTTCACGAAAGCAAGTGATAATGGAAATCAATTAATCAGAAGTAAATTAAACATAGGGCTACAAACAAGCATGATGATCATTCAAATTCCAAGGAAAGGAATGGTACTTGGCCTCTGAAACATTCTTAAGCATGACCATTGATGTTCCTCGATCATTTACTATACGCTCATCATTTGGCAAATTAAAAGCAACAGTTTGCGGGCCCTTCACATCCTGATGCAAAATTTAATCTCGTCAACATTATTTTTTCACACAGATAATAACATGCTCATATCAGAACAAGCGAAGCTAGGATAAAAAGAACAAATATTAACACAAAGAAAACTATATTTGGAAGATAAAGATTATAAAGTTGGGATATTAATAAACATATAGCAGATTATAGTTCTTTAAGCTGTAAACCTTTTACATTATTGATTTTAACCATAACTAAGTGAGGAGGTCCTCAAGGGATAGCTCAATCGGCTGGGGACCACGTCTCATGAAGCGGAGGTCACTAGTTCGAATCTCCCATCCCCACTCTTGTGTGGATATGTCAAAAAAAAAGAAAAAAAAACCCTAAGTGAGGAGGATTCAAGCAGACACACCTAAACCAACCCACAATCACAGATCATTTTTGTATTAAGCCATGCAAACAGGGAATATCATAAATCATTTTCTATAATTCTGCAGGTATAGAAAAAGTAGGCTGTCAATCTTCTTATAAGATATATGCACAAAACCTAGTATTCTGTATGTGTGTGTGTATATATATCACACACCCACCCACACACACACACACACACAAGACCAATACGATTATGAGTACAAGCACATCTTTTATATCTAATAATATTAATTCCACCTCCAGCCTCTCAAAATCATGGTGCATCACAACCAACTACAAAGTACTAAAAATTAGACAACTGTTGAAATTCCAAAATAAGACAAGTAGTCCCCAATTGTGCAAAAAGACACCAAAGCCAAACCACCTTGGGTAGATTATGCCTAAGCCAAATAAGCCCAAGTCACAAACTCATATTGTTGGGCTGGAGCCAAATGCACATCACCTTAGAAACTCACTAAGATGTTTGACAACTGGGAAAATCTATTATTTCAATCTCCCGATATGATTCAAGGTTGGCGCTTTAAGGAATAAGCATAACTGCAGACTCCCAAGCATCAAATTTATCAAATAGGATATGAAGCACATTGGGCTCCAAAATAGGATATGAAGCACATTGGACTCCAAATAGGAAAAGAAACTATGGCTCTTGAGTATCAAATTGACAAGAAGAAAAAGAACCCCAAAAGTCCATGACAAAGTATAAGTCATCCACTTGAAGAGAACAAAAGAACAGTGTCTGCACCAAGACAGCATCCAACTAATTACCAAATCTTGATAGAAATTAAGAATGTAAAATTAAAATTTCATACGGTATTAGTTCAGGTGCAGACACACCTACGCAAAAGTTTACAGGGCATCCTATAAATAGGGTGGGAAAACTGGGGAAAAAGTAAGGCTGGGGCGGCAGTGTAAGATTCACATGTAATATATTTATCATGATGTCTAAGGAATACACACAATCAGGATAAGAACTACATGGTACACCCACAAATATATAAGCATATCTATTACATTTTATATGTCTAACATCGGCATCTCTATCTGTGGTGCTTTGCTTTTTGTGTCTTTGTGACATAGAACAGATTGGGGAAGGCTCCATATGTGAGCTTTGTGGTGGGCATTTAGGATAAGAGTAGTATATTAGGGTTCCTAGAATATTTCAGGTTTGAAAATGCAGGATTAGATTGAAAAGAAAGCTTGCACAAGTGTGGTGTAAGACATATTATTTTAAGCCATTGTCCAACTTTGAGCCGACCCCAACCCAGAGTTTTGCACCCTTACATATACATGACAAAATTTCCAATGAAGGAAGAGAGCAAAATTAGATCAATGAGAAAGGACAGAAGAAAGAACAAAAAATAAAAAAGTAGAAGAAACTTACAATAATGTCAAATTAATACACACATACACTGCAAAGTAGGCCTACTTTTGTCATGTGACACTACTAAAGAGGGATAGAAAGCACAATTCTGCTCTGAGGAAACAGCTTGTAATTCCATGGATTTTCATGATAATTGACAAATAATTAAAGCACAATGCTGCTCATATTGCACGGAATATGTCTTAAAATAGGTTCCATTCAACTACTCAAACTTGATTCATGATATTTGAGTTTACTACTTCTATTATCATAGCATACAGAAGCATAAATTTGGGTAAAAAACACATTCATCATGAAAGATATTTCATCCCACTTTCTTCAAACTCACCCCTGAATTATAAAGAAGCTGAATGACACGAATAGGAGCCGAAATCACATCTTCAGATTTGTACACACTTTCCATTGGGAGATTTTGTTCCAGAATCTATAACAATAAAATCATTTTTACTAATTGACAAAAGTAAAAATAGAGGGGTAAAATGAAAGCTATTACAACTCTGGTAGGGCACCTTTAGCCAAGTAGAACTTATCCTTCTCTCAAGGGAAGAGGACAGGCCAACCCATTTTGGTGGGGTTTGTGAAGCCAGAGTACTTCAACCAATTGGTTGGGGAAAAAAGTGAAAAAGAAAAAAAGAGGATCCCTGGTGAAAAACAAATATACAAGAATACCTTCAAATTATCACCAAAGAGTTTAATTTGAGCTGTTGCTTTGTCATCTCGAACTCCAATAAATGCTTCAAATGTAGCCTACAATTAAATGCAGTGCAACTATTAAGCTACATCTGCTACGTAAGTAAAGTGAAGAAAAACATGATACCTCCGTTTACATCTTGTGCTGTCTAAAAAGTTTAGTTTTGTTTGACGAATCCTCTTGCCACGCATCTTTCAGAAAATGTGACATTATCCTTGCTTGAGCAACCATTTCACGTACAGAATACAACTAATCTCTATTTAAGCATTATTACTTTGAGAAATGCTAGGTATGCACTTTATTTATTTATTATTATTATTTTTTAAGTAATTCATTTCATTGAAAAGTAATTCCTTTCTCTTCCAGACATATGAATTAACTTGTGCTCAATGGGATATTAAATATCTGAGACCACCAAAAAGAGACAAATATCAAGCCTAAGGTTTACATGTTTTGCACCACAGACCATTATTATCTTATAATGCAAATTGATATTTCATGATTAAATTTTACTTTCATGAATCAATTACCCAGAGTTCCAAGGATTCATACATTCCTACAAAAGCTTTGAACAATAGAAATATGCAAGAACTAGATAAATTATAAACCATCCAGAAAGGAAACATTTTAGACTAAAATATTAAAATATGCAGTCTATCGAACTTTTTCATTGCTAAGCAACGCGATGGGACTTGAATGCATAACCTCAATGCCCATTCCCGTTCTTACGGGGGTGGAGGAACCTAAAGGACATGGCACATACAGTATACCAAAGTTAAGTTTGTAAACAACCTCAATCTTAACTACATTTAAAGGTGATGAACATGAGAGCTACATGAACAGGTGATCTATATAAATAATACCTTGTACCCAAAAAGCGCATCTTCATATGTCTCATAGGGACCAATAGTAACATCCAGCTTGGAGTCCTACACCAAAAGGAACATAAGGTCATAACAAATTTGGAGGTTTTTAACAGTTTCCAAATAAAGCAACATTGACAGTTAAAAAAAATGCTCTTATAAATAGCTCTTTCTAGAAACAGCAGTCTAGCAACTACAAAGAACTGGATGCTATTCAGAGAATAGCTACATGAAGCTTCAAGAATTGAGTCTTTTTGTGTTTCCTATATCATTATATCCTTTCTCTTTTCCTATATCAACATATGTTTTACATTTTAATCCTAACATGGATGTAAAAGTTCAATCAGATGCCTTGACTAGATTCTTGTAACTTGGTAATAGGTAATACAAACTCATTACTCTTGTGCTTTCTCCTAAGCCTAGCCTATCTGCTTTTCTATAAGTAAAGTCCGATTCAGTGGAAATGCAATCAGCTCAAAATAGATAATGCCAAAGAACCATTCTGGATGAAAAAAAATTATAGAAATCAACAAAAATGGTGATATAGGAATGCAAAACCCTAAAAAATAAGACAAACAATGAGAAAGAAAAAAAAGTAACTTTGCATATGGCAAACTACATTCTCTATACATGAGGGACTAATGTTACTCTCAACCAACTTGATAGATCCAAATGAACTTTTATTCTGGTGCTTCAATATTGGTCCAAAAGTTTTACAGAAATGGACATCATCTCCAAAGGGCATTGGCTTAGCGCTTCAATTATCCAAAAAAGATGGTCCTTTTCTGGTCTAATCAACTACTAGTTCTAGTTCAAATCTCAAAGCATTCCTTCTTTTCTTTTTTCCTTTTTATGGGCTGAATATCCAAAAGCATTTACATGCAGCTTTCCAAAACAAGACATTGTAATTTGAAATCACTTAGCAATAAATAATTGGAAAAAAATTTAAGCTTACTTGTCACTTGTTCCTGGATAAATATTCATCTATAACAATAGTCGGACACAATTGAATTTATATCAATTCTAAAAATTGATGTCCTTAGAACATACTAAGAGAACTTAACAGCGAATCAGTAATAACAGGTGAAAGAATCAGTGCAATCCATTAAAAAATAAGGATGAAGAACTAAAGCGTGTGTTTGTCTTTGTGTGTGTGTGAGAGAGAGAGAGAGAGAGAGAAAGAGAGATTAAACGGGCATGTTGATGAAATCTTTTACTTTCTAGGAGACTTTCTGATGTACAGGACAAAACCAAGAAGAAGATGAGAATGTTAATACTTCAAGCTGGTTTCTCAATATCAAATTTTACATACTAGAAAACTTGCACGAATGAAGTTATTTCAGAAAGAAAATATGTATAATATATATATCATTCTCCTTATGCATACAACTTTGTGCTGGCATCACATGCATTATAATGCACAGAATTACGAAGGAGAACTAAGCACTAAGTACAAACCAACTCCATCCAGGCTAAATCTGACTCATAATAATCATTCGAAAGGAAAGCACTGGCTTTGCTATGCAGCAATCTCTTCAAACTACAAAAGGCACGAAAAATTCAGCAAACATTTGGAAGCAGAATAAAAATCGGCATATGCTTAACCAATGAACTATCAACAGAAATCTGATAACATATTACCTAGGGGAGCTGGTCAAATCCCCAGCTTTATGCAATAATTCAGCTGCTCTTTTGAGGAAAGGATTATACTCTTGACAGAAAGGAACGAAGTACAGGTCATGGGTGGAACTGACCATACGATTTGTTTTATCAACCGTATCATTAGAAAGAGGGGATTCTAGACCAAATTCACTATGTCTTTTGATAACATTAAAAAAGCCGGTTGCATCTTTTTGTTGATTCTCTGTTAGACTGCCCTTCCATAATTCAAATTCCTGTAAAAGAGAAACATATTTGTATTATGTATGTAAAACACTTTTCTTCTTTTTTTTTCTTTTTTCTTTTATGCATTACATGAACTTCCCAACAAATACCGTTTTGTCCATGTCAGGAGGATAGAAGTTTGCACCAGGTGGTTTCACCTCGGGAAATGCAGCTCTATACTCAAGACCCTTCCACCCAGTAACTTGCCTTGTGGCCTCAGGACGCAACTTTATAGCCGAATCTGCAGTTGTCAAAAATGCCACATTCTCATCAAGGCAAGACCTGTTGATAAGAATGATATTAGAGGATTTTCTTTTAAAACAACATACTGCGACCTGTAAAAAATTGAATAACTTCACTGTAGAGAGATGCTTGGAAATGCAATTTACTAACATTAATTAACTAAAAAATCTTTTGTTTTCTCTTTTATTATTTTACTCATTTTCGCCTCTTACCATTCCATGGAATCATCAGTTGCATACACTTCAATATAGATAGAGACATGTTAAATGGAATAAATTGACAAGTGCACACAAACAAAGCAGCTCGCTATCTCACGATTTGTGTCACCAAGCTAACTCCCTATACTCTATGTCAAAGCATTAGATTCATCTGTGTCCATAGATTATAATTAGGGTAAACTACATTTACCCCCTTCTAACTACCACTCTATTCGTAATGTCCCCCCAATGTTTTAGTTTTTGCAATGTTCCACCAATCTACCATTGGGGTTGCGATGTCCCCATTCTACGGCCCTAAATGACAAAAAATACCCCAAATCTACAATTTCCTGAAATTTTTCCTTTTTTCATGTGTGTGTGTGTGTGTTTTTATTACTTATTTTTCCTGAATTTTTTCCATTTGTCATTTTGAGCGTGAAAGGGGGACATTACAAACCCAATGGTAAATTGGGAAGGATATTGCAAAAAATGAAACATTGGGAGGACATTGCAGATAAGATGGTAGTTTTTTTTTTGGGTAAATAATGTCATATCATTGAAAAAGCGCAGAGGGGTGCAACTCTAGAACATATGAAGTATACAAGAGATCCCCTAAAATGAGGAAAAATAAGAGCATAAATTTAAAAACTCTGCAAAAGTAACACAACTCAGGCTATGATGAGCCGATATCCATAAATATATAAAGTGTTAAGCACATTTCCTCGCAACTCCAACACCGATGTTTCTACATCTTCAAATTGCCGAGCATTCTTTCCTTGCCAAAGACGCCACATTAAGCACAAAGGGACATGCCTCCAAATTGTCTTACCTCGACCACACCCCAGTGAATCGCCCCAGCTAGTCAACAAATCCAGCATATGTCTCGGCATAACCCACTCCACCCCAAACAAAGTAAGAAAGTAGCTCCATATATATCATGCAACATCGCAATGACATAAGAGGTGGTCAATGGATTCCCACTCTTCTTGCAAATACAACACCACTCAATCACCACGACATTTCGCCTACGCAAAATTGTCATGTGTCAAAATTTTTCGTAAGGCTACTATCCACACAAAAAACGACACCTCGACGGAGCCTTAACACGCCAAATACGCTTCCAAGGAAAAGAGGAACCCTCTTGGCTAGCTAACACTTTATAGAATGACTTCACTTCAAATTGCCCCCTCTTCAAAAGGGCTCCAAACTAGCCTGTACTTCGCTCCATGTCGAAGCGGATGAGAATACAGCCGCTCATAAAAAGAAAGTACCATCTCCACCTCCCAATCTTGTACTAGGCGCGTAAAGACAACATTCCATTGTGCAACTCCATCTTGAACAGACAAGTTATCTACCACCCATGTGATAATAGCTTAAAAGTGCTTATTTTTCCTATTAAAATAAGTATTATCATACTTTATTATAATTTAATTCTTGCATTTTATATTTAATTGTGGAATATTGTTCAAATATTAATATTAAGATTAAATGATATATTAATGCAAGAAATTGTGTTATGTAGGAATTACAAAAGAAATCAAAGAGTAAAAGCCAAGATATGGGTCAAAAGAAGAAGTCTATCCTATGCCCAAGATAGAGTCCAATGTGTAAAACAAGAAGAGGTGAAACCAAACTGCTGGACCCACGAATTGGATAAACATTCTAATACTACTACATGACAAAACCAAGAAGAAAAAGATGTCTTTGGCTCTTATAAAAAGAAGAAGCAGCGTTTTATTTCAAGTGTAAGAGAGAGACATGGAACAAATAGAAGACTTGGATTCTTATAGTTGTACAAATTCTAAAAGAATAATGACTCTTATCTCTATAAGAGAATCAACACGGCAACAAACAAAGGACCCAAAAATTTGCAGAAAAAAACGACGCACAACACAAGAGGAGAATTTTCTGCGGCCTTTCTTTCTATTTATTTTCTATTTATGATTTTTAATACTTAAATCTCTAGCTAAGGCTAGGGGTGAAACCTAATATTTTTATTATGTGTTCTTGAGACTATTTTATTTGTTCTTCATAGGTTAATGATTAAATGTTAGGGATGATTTTTATTTGAAAGTAATTTAATGAGACAAGTTTATTTTGATTCATTATGATTTTTGTTTATATCAAATACTTACTTTGTTTGATTTGTTATGATTCAAAAATATATTGAATGTTTAATTTATTGTAACATGTTTTTGAAATCAAATTCTCAATCAATCCATGTTTAATTTATTTTATATTTACTTTGTGCTTAATTGTTTTATTTTTCGATTAGGAGAGTTGATTCTTTACCAAGTTGAATTAAAAATATGTCTCAGGAATACGTAATATAATACTAGGTGGATCTCTGAACCTTAGCGTTGTCATTAATTTTCTCCGATTTACTTTTTATTAATTTAGTTTAGTTAATTTAATTTTAGTTTACAATCCCTTCTTTGCTCCACTTTTTAGTGGAAAAACGACTCAATTTACTTTTCTGTACAATAATAGGAATTTTACTAAGTATCTACCATTCCCTGTGGATCGACCTCGTACTTACCGAGAATTTATTACTTCGCGACAACCTGCACTTGGGTTTGCACACTTAAGTTGTCAACACCATGCGTCTTTTTATCGAGCAATACTGAACAAAGCTGGATAAAATAGCTTCAACGGACTATCCCCGCACCATTTGTCATGCCAAAACCGTACATTAGATCCAACCTCCACAACTATTTCCCCAACAGAACTCGATTAAATTGAATCAAATTTAGAACTCCCAACTCACCTGACTTTATTGGAGTACAAATCCTGTTCCAGTTTACTAAATGAAATTTTACCACATCCCCATTGCCACCCCATAAAACATCCCGTTGAAGTCTCTCAAGTCTAGTAGCCACACTCACAAGAATAGGGAACAACAACATGTAATACGTAGGAAGGTTGGGATTACAATTCCAATGTTTACTAGGTCAAAATGGGCAGTCAATAGAAATCCAAAATTCTGTTTCAGGAAGTTTGATTGATAGTTGGATAATCCACATTGAGCGTTTTGGAAATTGCACATGAATCATGAGGGCTCGAGTTACATCCAACAAATAACAATTCTTACAGACATCAACCCCATTTTGTTGTGGGGTGTAAGCACAAGAGGTCTAGTGAACAACACCTTTTTTAGTAAGAAAAGTGGTAAGGGGGTGAGATAAGTATTCTTTAGCATTATCAAACCGGAGTGTATGAATGTGCTGGGCAAACTAAGTCTTAATCTATTTATGGAAAAGCTGAAAATGGAGAACTTAGAATGATTTTTCATTAAGAATCACTGTGACGGTACCGAGAGCCACTGTGGAGCATTGAGAACCACCATGGGACACCGTAAATCAACACAGAAACTGTTGACTTGCCTAGACATCGCCGAGAACCACTGTGAACCTCTGTGAACTTCTGTAAACCAACACAACTGAGATACATAGCAGCTGGAAACCACCACAAACACCACTATGCTATGAAAAGAGTCACAGAAAATGCTGACCAACAACAATTAACACCCTAAGTATATTCCTTTCATCAGGAACTTAAAACCCACAGCAGCCATGAACAAGATTCTGCTGTCATTATGAGAACAAAAATGTCAACTGCAGTGATGAAGATGGCAGTAACCCAAGTCGTCTTCAAACACTGCACTACATTATAGAAATGCTAAAAGTATTTAATTCAGATGACCGAACACAGACACCAGAAAATGAGAAGAGGAAAAAAACTGGAAAATGAAAGGAAGGAAGAAAGAAGTTTAGGCAACAGAGGCAAGGGAGTGATCACCCAAGCTCTGATACCATGTTAGAAACACAATAGGAGAAGAAGTTAGAAAGAAGGTCTATTTTCATATTTCTGCAGCCCTCAATCCATTCCAAATATATAGGAGAATTAGGTAAATATGATTGGGGGAATATTCTGAAGATGACAGCTGGTAGGGACAGCTGGCCTTCTAGAATAGTACAGAATATTCTAGCATTTTAACATATATAAAATCGAAGCCTAGAACCCCATCTTCTGAAATTTGGCATTTGTAAGTCAAGGGAAGACATTTACCACAGGTTGCTAAAATGACGGTCAATCTGTATCCTATTCTTCAGGTATAGTTTTTACAATTCAGCAAGTGATATTTGTCCTCTCTCTCTCTTTCTCTGCCTCCCCACTTCCCGTGCCAATTAAATGAGTTATATTAGGTTTATTCTTCTTTCATGCCTTATATTATTCAAAAATATTAAAGACTTAAGTACAATTTTATTCTAACTTTTCATATCTATAGCAAACACTCTCTACAATAAACATTTTAAGCAATGACTTCCCATGCATTTCATGGGTAGTGCATTCTTGATATTTGCATTCCCTAACTAATCCAAGGAATAAGGATATTATAAAATGAAGCTCAAAGAAGGATTCTGTCTCTATTAGCAAGGGCTATCTCACAGTGAAGGATTGAATACTCTTTTTAAAGTTTAAGGGTCTTGCCTGAGAAAAGAACAAACTTGATTCATAATTTTAATCAAAATATTCATATCTTAATAAGCATTCTATAAGAAACATTTTAAACAATGACATTCCGTGCATTTCAAGGGTTGCGTGAGTGTGTATTAGCAAGGGCTATCTCACAGTGAAGGATTGAATACTCTTTTTAAAGTTCAAGGGTCTTGCCTGAGAAAAGAACAAACTTGATTCATAATTTTAATCAAAATATTCATATCTTAATAAGCATTCTATAAGAAACATTTTAAACAATGACATTCCGTGCATTTCAAGGGTTGCATGAGTGTGTTGTGTGTGTGTGTGTAAACACCACAGAAATAGCTTAAAGTGAGTCACATTGAGGAAGACTTACCATGGACTCTTATTAATCACATAATACATCCATTTTAACTTGTCTAATTCTGATGCATCAGCATGCTCCTTCAGCCAATCTCTTAGAACTGGATTACTACACCAAACCTGAATAAAAATAAAAACTTAAAATAAGTACAATAACTTTAGTATGAGGCACCAATTCTGTTAACATAAATGTACTAACCGATTGAGTGATATTTTCGAATTACAGCAACCCCAATTAAGTCCAAATGAGACATTCCAAAAGAAACTAGTTACTTCATTGTTTAAACATGTACATGATATAAAGATCCTTATGTGGCATTTCAGAAGTGGAAACTATGCTTTGCATTGATACCACAAGATCCCATTTATTCTGCATGTTACCATTTTTTTTAAATCTCTCTCCCAAAATAAACAAACAATACTTTAGAATGATAAGATGCATTCACATATTCACCTATCTTGTGTCGTCTCACATCGCCTGGGTATGGGAATGGAGATGTGCTTATATGTATATTCCCATCCTTCTTGACACATGCAACATTAATCTACCACTATGATATGTCACTTCCTTGGGTTATTCGTAGTGATGATCTTTATGAACCCTATCGACCAAGCAAAGAACGCCAATGTTAAAGGAACTTTATTCTACCAAATACACCTCCAAGGGAAAGGAGTACTATCATGGGAAATTATAACATTGTAGAACGATCTAACATCAAATAACCCTCTCTTGGAGGGGACCTAACAAAGCTTGTGTACACCTCCGTCTCAGTCTGAAAGAGTACAACATATTAAGAAACGAGTTCAGGAAATCCACCTCTCAGTCATGCGTTGCTCTGGTAAAATTAACGTTCCATTGTTTGGAGTCACTAGAAAATTCCAAATGATCAGCCATAGAAGCATCCTTAAATCAAACAATACTGAATAACTCCAGAAAATCTACCTTAAATGTCTAATCCCCACACCAAACGTCATGCAAAAATCTAATCTTAAGAGCTGTCACCCACTTCAAATCTAGTATGACTAAAGAACCTCCCCCCCCTCCCCCCCCACCCCGAGCCCCTCATATTTTTCCATAGACCACACCATACGACACATGCGCATCATTAGAACACCATACACCTCATGAACTGCCATATTTAAAATCAACTTCCACCCTCTACAAAGCCTCTCCCTTATTTACATATATCACCATAGTCACTTCCTCAATAGAGCTTGGTTGAACATCAGTAAATTTTGGACCCCCAACCACCCTTAGTGATTGGAGAATAGACCTTAGACTAGCTTACTAGGTGAAATTTGAACTCTTCACAAACACCAACCCATAAGAAGCCCCGTTGTAACTTCTCTATGCGACTGTCAACACAACATGGAGAGAAAAAAGAGACATGAAGTAAGTAGGCAAATTAGATAAAGTGCTCTTAATCAAGGTAATCCTCCCAGGCTCCCACCCTTTGACAAGTACATCCTCTTCAAACTAGCCAAACGACACTCTATCTTGTCTACAATGCCGTCCCAAATAGATTTGGCATTAAAAGAAGCTTTCAACGGATGACCTGATTACTTCATAGGCAAAGAAGAGACCTTACAACCCAACGAATGTTTCCCTCCTTATTTTGTGCATAATCATGTTTTTAAGTTTTAGTGTGAAACTTGTGAACTTGATAAACATCATCAGGTGTCATTCTCTCCTAGTATAACCAAGAGCAATGTGCCTTTTGTTTTGGTTCACACTGATGTTTGGGCTCCTTCACTGGTGGTCTCTTTATCTGGTTATCGGTGGTTTGTGTTTTTTACTCTTGATTTCTCTTAAACCACTTGGGTCTATGTGTTAAAAGATAAAAGTGAGGTGTCCTCTGTTTTTCAGATATTTCACCGCATGATTCAAACCCAATTTAATGCCTCTATCATAATTGTTCATTCCGACAATGGGGTGAGTATCTCTCTGTAAACTTAAAGAGTATTAGGGTAAAATGCCTTAAGCACTTGATGCCTAAGTCTTGGTATTGCTATGGTAACATAGAAGTATTACATGGTGCCGTGTATGGTAGTCTATAATTACAAAGGTTCTATTCTATAAATACATAGTCTAAGAATGGTAAGTGGTATCTTGTCCTAAAGGCAATATAGCTGTTTGAGAGAGATAGAAATAAAGAGAGGATCCGGAGGTGTGCTAGCCGTTGTAGGTTTGATTTGGTGCGGATATTCTGCTGTCTAGTTTAGGAAGTCTTCCTTGAATCATGGCTGACGGCTCTAGGGTTTGTCTGCTGTCTCCAAGAGTGGCTGAAGTTGTAGAGTAGGGTTCGTGTGTTGTAGTGGCAGCTGAGGGCTGTTCGGGTAGGCTTGTATCCTTAACACCCCCCCGCAAACCGATGGGAGGAACGACCGGAAGTTTGTCATGCAAGAAGCAGAACCGATCGACAGTAAGGCCTTTGGTGAAGATGTCAGCAACTTGTTCCAGGGTGGAGAGATAACTGAGTTGAATGTTGTGGTTGGTGACCTTTTCGAGGATGAAATGAACATTAACTTTCATGTGTTTGGTTCGTGCATGGGACACGGGTTTGGTGGCCAGGGATAGGGCGCCAGAATTGTCACACCAGATGGTTGGTGGTGAAGGTAGTGGAATCTGTAATTCACGGAAGAGCATGAGAAGCCAGTAGAGGTTGGCAGTGGTGAGGGGCATGGCGCGGTATTCGACTTCAATGCTGGATCTTGAAACAAGATGCTAATTTTGGGCGGACCATGAAATGAGGTTTGGAGCAAAGAAGATACCAAACCCAGTTGTGGAGCGGTGATCATCGGGATTGCTTGCCCAATCTGAGTCACAAAAACCTGTGAGTGTGATGGGAACTTTGGTGTAGTAGAGGCCGGAGTCAATGGTGCCCTATAAGTAACGAAGGACACGTTTTGCAGCAGTCCAGTAGACGGAAGTGGGGGCATGCATATGCCAGCATAGCTGGTTGACGTAGTAGGCAATGTCCGGGCAAGTGAGGGTAGCATACTGAAGAGCACCAACAATTTGACAATATTCGGCTGGGTTGGAGAGGACTTCACTAGCAAATCTAGACATCTTGGCACCAGAGATGCAGGGCGTGCGGTAGGGCTTGGAGTCGGTCATGCCAGCACGGTTGAGAAGGTCTTGAATGTACTTGGATTATCGGAGATGTAAACCATGGGAGTCCCAATTGGTTTGGATGCTGAGGAAGTAGGATAAAGGTTTGAGGTCCATAGCGAAGTCGACTTGAAGTTTGGCAATGATGGTTTGCATGGTAGCCGCATTGTTACCTGTAACAATTATATCATCCACATAGACTAAAAGAAAAATGTGAGAACCGTGAGTGTGGTAAGTAAATAAAGAGGGATTAGCCTGAGAGCTAGTGAAGCCAATATCTAATAAAGAGTGTGAGAGCCGTGTGAACCAGGCCCGAAGGGCCTGTTTTAGGCCATAAAGTGCTTTGTGCAATATGCACACATGGTCAGGGAACTTAGGGTCCACAAACCCTTGTGGTTGTTCCATGTAAACAACTTCGTCAAGAAGTCCATGAAGAAAGACATCTAGTTGTTTGATATGCCAATCAAACTGGACGGCCAAGGCAAGAAGTAAACGGATAGTAGCCGGTTTAATGATCGGACTAAAAGTATCATGGTAGTCAATCCCAAAAAGTCGGTCAAATCCTTTGGCGACAAGGCGGGCCTTGTAGCGTTCAATGCTGCCATCGGGGTTTTGTTTTATCTTGAACTCCCACTTGTTGCGGACAACATTGTGGTGCCAAGGTCGGCGGCATAAGGACCAAGTGTGGTTGGATAATAAGGCTTGGAATTCGATGGTCATGGCAATAACCCATTCAGGTTTGGAGGCTGCCTAGCGATAAGAGGAAGGTTCAGGGGGAAGACTGACAGAGGTGTAGGTGACGAGAGGATGGTTTGTGGCATGAAAGGTGGTGAAACCAGGATAGGATCTGGCTTTAGGGACCCTGTTTGGGAACGTGTAACAAGACAGTTGCTAGGGACAAGGAGATTGTTTGGGAGAGGAGGGGCTGGGCCAGTAGTAGAAATGGGTTCAGGAGGCAGAGTGGGAGGAGGAGAGGTTGTGTTGGCTATGGGAGAGGGATGGTGAGTGGGAGTAGCAGATGTAGATGTGGGAGAGGTGGGAGTCGGGAAAGAGGGGGCAGGGGTAGGAGAGGTAGGGGCAGGTGGGGAGGGTATGGTGGAGTGGAGAGGGGATACGGTTACTGGTTGAAAAAGAATGGGAACTTCAGGAGGTGTGATGATTTTACAAGAACCTTGAGAAAGTGAAGGAGTTTTGGCTGGAAATTTGGACTCATCAAAAACAACGTTGCGGGAAAGATAGACTTTTTGTGATTGAGGATCAAGACATCGGTAGCCACGTTGATTGGCACCATACCCGAGGAAGATGCAAGGCTTGCTTCGAAAAGATAGTTTATGGGCAGCATAAGGACGAAGTAGGGGATAGCATAGACAACCAAAGGTGCGTAGAAGTGTGTAATCGGGCTCTTTCTTGAAGAGTTTGAAGAAGGGTGAGGTATGTTGTGTGACAAGAGAAGGGAGACGATTGATAAGGAAGATGGAAGTAAGAAAGGAGTCGACCCAATATTTAGGAGGTAATCTGGATTGAGCCAACAGCGTTAAGCCGGTTTCAACTATGTGTCTATGTTTCCTCTCAGCAATTCCATTTTGTTGAGGTGTGTGGACATGTGAGATAATGAAAAATAAAATGGTTGCTTAAAAACTGTTTGAATTTAGTGGATGTGTATTCTCCACCATTGTCAATTTGAAAATATTTAATAATAGTAGAGAAAAGGTTTTCAACAATTAACTTAAACGTAATAAAGCACTGAAAAACTTCACTTTTATGCATAATAGGATACAACCACATAAATCGATTGTATTTATCAATATACAAAACATAATACTTGCATCCACTTAGGGATGGAACTGGAGAGGTCCAGACATCGAAGTGTATTATTTGTAAAGGACTCGGGGAACTCCTATTGGACTCGGAAAAAGGTAGTTGCTTGGACTTGCCAAGTTGACATGACTCACACACATTGGATAGACTGACAGAACCGAGAAGAGGGAGATGCTGATGATGAAGTAAATGCTGGAAAATAGAGGTAGAGGGGTGGCCGAGTCGTTGATGCCAAACCATGTCACTAGTTTTAACACCAAGAAGAGCCGTGAACCCGCTACGTTTATTCAAGAACTTAGGATGTAATTTGATAAGGCACAACCCATTTTCACTGAGGCCGTGGAGTAGCACCATCCCTGTCAAGTTGTCCTTCCAAGTGAAATCAACATCAATGAGATCAAACCAATATTTATTATCTTTACAAAATTTATTAATAGAAAGTAGATTTGCAAAAGCGGAGGGGCAATGTCCAATATTGGAAAGAAGAAAATTAGATGATGGAGTAGTAGAAGAGTGAACAAGAGAAGAACCAGTTTGTGTAATATGCAAACCTGCACCATTTCCGACGCCAACAGTGTCGACGCCATCGAAGGGCTTAGCATCGGTGAGGAGGGAAGAATCGGGAGTGACATGTGTATTCGCACCAGAATCAGCAAGCCAGTAGTGATTGGCAAGTTCTTCATTAGTTTGAGCAGTCATGGCAGCAAGTTCCATGGGCGGGTGTCAGCCTTGGTAGGAGTAGTCCATGCAATGATAGCAGTCCAAGGCACGGTGACTGCTTTTCCCACAAATCTGACAAGGGGGGAGTACTATCGTGGAGGTGGGGCAGCACTAGAAGGATTGTAGTTGGCAGAGGAATTATGAGATTGGGTGGGTGAGAATTTCTGGGAGAGAAGGAGGGGGTATGGTATGAGTTGTGGGGAGAAGAGTGACGAAATTGGCCAAGGGGTCTTGGTACAAACCTGGGTTTATGGAAGGTATTGGGGCTGTTTCTAAAGGCTGTTGGACTGTGAGGTGGGCAGGATCGATGGGCATGAAGAGCAAACGAACCTGCTTCCGGATTGAGGGCTTGCTGTTGGTTTTGGAGAAGAATTTCATGGCTCAGTAATTCAGTTTGAAAGTCATGAAAGGTGGTTTCACGATCTGCAAGGTAAAGGCAGTCACAAAGGAGTTATAGGTAGGATTGATTCCATTAATAACAAGTGAGATGAGGTCATAATCTTCAACAGGTTTGCCTATGGCAAAGAGCTCATCAGCCCAAGATTTGGCTTGATTGAGATATTCGGTGCAGGTTTTATTCCCTTGCTGCAAGCTTTATAACCGACGCTTGAGATGGGAAATTCTGGATTTTGATTGGGCGGCAAAACGTGTTGCCAAGTTGCTCCAAGCTAGCCGTGATGTTTTTAAACCGTACATCGAGGGCACCAAGGAGGGAGCAAGAGTAATGAGATTCAGCAATTGCTGATTTTTGCGCAGCCATAAAACATAGGCTAGATTTGAAACTTGAGCATCACCAGCTGCATTGGTGATGAGTTTTGGGGGACATGAGTCCGACCATCTAGTAGGCTTTGGAGTTCATAACCACACAAGATGGGTTGGAATTGAGCAACCCATCCGAAATAATTAGGTCCCTCCAATTTGATGCTTCCAAGTTGTGTGACATTGGGCATGATCTCAAAGCGGCAGGATTGATGGCCATGGATGAACATTGGCTGTTGGTTGGGTCTGATACCATGTAAACTTAAAGAGTATTAGGATAAAATGCCTTAAGCACTTGATGCCTAGGTCTTGGTATTGATGTAGTATATATAGAAGTATTACATGGTGCCGTGTATGGCAGTCTATAATTACAAAGGCTCTATTATATAAATACATAGTCTAAGTATGGTAGGTGGTATCTTGTCCTAAAGGCAATATAGCTGTTTGAGAGAGATAGAAATAAAGAGAGGATCCGGAGGTGTGCTAGCCATTGTAGGTCTAGTTTAGGAAGTCTTCCTTGAATCATGGCTGAGAGCTCTAGGGTTTGTCTGCTGTCTCCAAGAGTGGCTGAAGCTGTAGAGTAGGGTTCATGTGTTGTAGTGGCGGCTGAGGGCTGTTCGGGTAGGCTTCTATCCTTAACACTCTCTAGTAGTCTTGGTAACCTTTTTCATGATACTCCCCAGCAGAATGGAGTTGTTGAGCAGAAAAATCGACATCTTCTTGAGATAACTCGGTCCTTAATGATTGATATGCATGTCCCTAAATCTTATTGGGGTAATGCCTTATTCACTGCAACATATCTCATCAATAGAATGCCCTCATGTGTCTTAAATTTTAAAACACCTCTTGAAGAATTGTCTCCACCTTTATCTACTTCCAAATGTGTCTCTCCAAAGATGTTTGGTTGTGTCTGTTTTGTTCACATTCATGGTCTGACTCAGCGTAAATTAGATCCCCGTGCTCTCAAATGTATTTTCGTGGGTTATTCCCCTACTTAGAAGAGGCATAAATGTTATCATCCTCCTTCTCGAAAGCATTTTGTCTCGATGGACGTTACCTTTTTTGAGTCACAATCATATTTTTCATCCACCCAAACTTCTCTTCAAGGGGAGAGTTCAAATGAAGAGAAGTTAGCTAAGAGTAGTCCTTTACTTGTCCCTACTCCTATACCAAAGTATGACAAACAACATCCGCTTGCTGATAAGTCTCTTGCTGATGAGTCGTGTGAGCCACCGCTAGTGACGAATCTGAGAGTTTACTCCAAACAAATGAAAAGAAGTAAGGCTATTCCTAATGCTACTTGCTGAACATGTGAGCTGGACTTAGGAATTAGTACTCCTACCTCTGATTTATATTCAATACCTTTTGTTGATTGTATGAATCTGCCTATTGCTTAGCGTTAAGGGGTCAAATCTTGTAGTTAACACCTATATTAACTTTTGTATCCTATCAACATCTTTCACCCTCGTATCGTTTCTTTGTATCTAAATTGCTTTCCGTGTCTATTCCTCAAAATTTACAGGGGGCAATTAGTGATCCAAACTGGAGGGAAGGGATGCAGGAAAAGATGAGAGCTCTACACAAAAATAACACATGGGAAGCTAGTTGAGTTGCCTAGGGGGAAAAAAGTGGTCGGATGCAAATGGGTGTTTACAGTGAAGCATCAAGCCAATGGGTCAGTGGAAAGATATAAGGCAAGATTGGTTGTTAAAGACTTCACTCAGACATATGGTATAGACTACGAGGAGACCTTTACCCCGGTAGCAAAGATGAATTCTATTCGAATCCTTCTTTCTCTGCTAGCGAATTCACATTGGCCACTTCAGTACTTTGATGTGAAAAATGCATTTCTTCATGGAGACTTAAAGGAACTCCCTCCTAGTCCCCAATTCCTCTCAACCAAAGGTAAAGTGTGAAAATTGAAGAAGGCCCTATATGGACTGAAAAAGTCTCTAAGGACTGAAATAGTCTCCTGAGCTATGCAAAGATTTGGCTATAACCAAAGTCATGTGATCATACACTATTTATCAAACATTCTTTTTAATCAAACATTCTATAAAGGGAAAGGTAGATGCCTTGATTGTTTATGTTGATAATATCATGTTGAATGGTAATGATAATGAGGAGATACAGAGATTGAAAAATTATCTGGCCAGTGAATTTAAGATAAAAGACCTAGGCAATTTGAAATACTTTCTTGGTATTGAAGTATCAAGATCAAGACATGGTTTCTTCCTCTCCCAACGGAAATATGTTTTTGATCTACTTAATGAAACGCGGATGCTCGGTTGTAAGACTGTTGACAATCCAGTAGAGCAGAATAAAAAGTTAAAAGAAAGTGATAAGAGTCCTCTAGTGGATAAAGGCAGGTACCAATGGTTTACTGGTTAACACACTCGCCCAGACATTGCCTATGCAACAAGTGTAGTGAGCCAGTTTAGGCATTTACCCTGGGAATCTCATATGGAAACAGTTTACAGAATACTTCAATATTTGAAGTCTGCACCAGGGAAAGGGTTGTTGTTTGCCCGACATTATCATTTAAAAGTAGAAAGTTATACAAATGCAGATAGGGCTGGGTCAGTCATAAATCGAAGATCTACTTCAGGGCACTACACTCTTGTGGGAGGAAATCTAGTTACTTGACGTAGTAAGAATCAATCAATGGTTGCTAGATCTAGTGCAGAAGCTGAATTCTGAGCATGCCCCATGGGATATGTGCGTTATTATGGTTGAAGATTCTACTGAAAGAACTTCAAAATGATTGCAAGGAGCCTATGAGCCTATACTATGACAATAAGGCCGCAAATAGTATTGATCATAATCCAGTTCAACTTGATCAAACTAAACATATTGAAATTGATAGACATTTTATCAAGGAAAAATTGTGTGTAGGGTTGATTTGTATAACTTATGTGAAGACAAGGGAGCAACTTACGGATATTTTAAAGAAAGGTGTGGCCAATAATGTTCTTCATTCAACATTGTGCAAGCTGAGCATGCGAGATATCTTTACCTCAGCTTGAGGGAGAGTGTTGAAGATATGTCACCGATATGATTTGATTTCCAGATTTGATTTCCTTTCTATACATGTTCTCATTTATTGTAATTCCATATTAGTGTGTACTGCTTCTTTTAATAAACAAGTGTACATGTATCATTGAGGTATTGAGAAATAATAAGAATTCTTCCTTCTTATCTTTCATCATGGTATCGAGCCAAAGGTCCTGAACTCGAACCTTCACTCCGTATTAAATATTTCACGTGTTAGGCATCACCTATTAAAATGAGAGTTTGAACCTACACTCAAGGGGAAATGTTAAAATACTAAAAATTAAATGATTAGATTTATCAATTTCTATGAACTTAAACTTTAAGGATAAGTAGTGATTTAACAATATGTAGGTATACAAGCTTCTTATTATATCTTGGGAAAAATACACACTCCCCTCAAACTACCACCATTTTGTCAATGTCCCCCCAAACTATAAAAAATTGTCAATGTCACCCCCAAGGCCAGCAAAAAGACAAAAATAACATTAACAAAATTTCAATAAGACAAAAATACCCTTATAAATTCTTCAAAAAAAAAAAAGAAGAAAAGAAAATAAAAGATGGGGTTCTAGGGGGTGGTTCAACCATATCTAGTGCTGGCCGAACAACCCCATGGCCATTGGGGGTAATTCGGCCTCAAATTTTATTTATTTTTTCCCAAAAATGAGGGGTTGGTTGAACAACCCCCCTGAAATCTCCTCCTTTTTTAAAAAAATAATATATATATATATATATATATATATATATGATGGGTATTTTTGTCATTTGGGGGGGTAGGGGGGACATTGCCAATTTTTAGTAGTTTGGAAGGGACATTGACTCAATCTATAATTTGAGAGGGGGCATTGATGATGGGGTGGTAGTTTGAGGAAGGTATGTAGAATTTTTCCTATATCTTTTGATTTGTTTATGCACTACGGAAAACATTAATTGCTTTTTGGTTATTGTCAGTCAAAGAAAGGCATAAAAAACTAAATGGATCAAGAAAATAAACTCTCATTCTAAATTCCATCATATGCAAAGAAGAGAATCGTTGTCAAGTGTGCCAGACAACATGATAATCATGTTCATGCGCAAGTATCTAAATTCACTTAGATATATTAGAAGCATAAATATGTACATGTTGGCAATTGGCTAGATGGAATAAACTTTGTTTGTCTAAGGGTGGTCGGTTGACTCTGCTTAAAAGTACTCTCTCCAATCTACCTACGTATTACTTGTCGTTGTTCCTTATTCCAGTGGGCGTGGTTAAAAGACTTGAGAGACTTCAAAGGGAATTTTTATGGGGTGGCATTAGGGATGAGGTAAAATTCCATTTAGTGAATTGGAAAAGGATTTGTACTCCGATAAAATCAGGTGGGTTGGGAGTTCGCAACTTGATTCAATTTAATCAAGCTCTTTTGGGAAAATGGTTGTGGCGGTATGCTATGGAGAGAAAGGCCTTATGGAGATCGGTGATTGAAGCTAAATATGAGAGCATGAGGGGTGGTTGGCGTTCAAAAGAGGTATTGGGAACTTTTGGTGTGGTCGTTGGGAAACATATTAGAAGGGGGTGGGATAAGTTTTCCAACTTTGTTCGAATTGAGGTGAGAGTTGGGTCGAAAGTAAGTTTCTGACATTACATTTGGTGTGGGGATAGACCATTGAAGCTATGCTATTCGGTTTTGTTTAGTATTGCTTGGCATAAAGACACTTGGGTGGCAGATAACTTGTATTTTCAAGATGGAGTTATTCAGTGGAATGTCATCTTTACGCGATTAGTCCAGGATTGGGAGATGGAAATGGTACTCTCTTTCTTCGAGAGGCTGTATTCTTTCTAGGTTCAACATGGAGAGGAGGATAGGTTAGTTAGGAGCCCTTCCAAGAGGGGTCACTTTGAAGTGAAGTCGTTCTATAAGAGTGTTAATTAGCCAAGATGGTCTTTCATTTCCTTGAAAGAGTATCTGGTGTGTTAAGGCTCCGTCGAGGGTGGCATTCTTTATGTGGACAGCAGCCTTAGGAAAAATTTTGACGCATGATAATCTGCGAAAAAGGAACGTCGTCGTGGTTGAGTGGTGTTGTATGTGTAAGAAGAGTGGAGAGTTCATTGATCACCTTTTATTTCACTGTGAAGTTGCACGCGATCTATGGAGTTACATTCTCACTTTGTTTGGGGTAGAGTGGATTATGCCACGACGGGTGTTGGATTTGTTGACCAACTGAGGCAATTTTTTTGGGTACGGTCCAGAAAGGAAGTTTCGAGGCTAGTTCCGTTGTGTTTAATGTGGTGTCTTTGGCGTGAGAGGAATACTCGGCACTTTGAAGACATAGAGACATTGGTGTTAGAGTTACGGAAGATTTTGCTTAACACGTTATATATATGGATAGCGGCACATCATAGTTTGAGTGTTTTTACTTTTGCAAATTTTTTAAATTTATGTTCTTCTCTTTCTTCCTATTTGGGGTTCTCTTGTATACTCTCTGTGTACTAGAGTTGCGCCCCTCTATACTTTATTAATGATATGACATTACTTATCAAAATATATATATATATATATATATATATATATATATATATATATATATATATATATATAAATGTGTTGTGTCTATATATGTACGCATGCAACCTGTAGGGAAAATATTTCATCCATGATTTTTGCAGCCTTGACAAGTAAAACCAAAGAGTCCCTGTCTGCATCCATAAGCCCTGTCAACTGCATCAAGTTAAAATAAATATTAGAGATGTCATTTCCAATTCATAAGATGAATAAGGCAAACAAACAAAAAAAAAAAGGGCCAAAATATTAGCATGCTAAATTTCAGAATAAGATCAAATTAACAGTCTCAATAAACAAAAAGGAACATAAAGAATGCCACCCTCTTTCTATTAACTTTTAAATTACTTCAATTTAGTGTTCAACTCATACAAAGGAACATAAAGAGAAGTAACGTCTATAATAAATGCTAGGAATCGGGCTGCTACATACGGGCCCGTTTCCTTAGTCATTTAACAGGAAACCCAACTAGACGAAAGCCCACTCATGATTGGGTACTATCAACCTCTCTCAATCACGAGTGGACAATCCTGAGTAGCGATCAGGATATGCCATGGCAGTCAAGACCCAAGGTAAGGACATGATAAGGGGTGCCGACAGTGATTTGACAAGACTTGATAGGTAAGGGGCGCTGACAGTGATTTGACAAGACTTGATCCATAACGCGGATCTCTGGACCATACCTTTTCCAAGATCCCAAGGTACAGACATGATAAGTACAGTAACATATTGTACTTAGTTATGATCAGACTGCCACAAGCATGACAGATTTTGATAGTTGAGTCACCTAACTCAAATATGGGGGATAGCAAGACATGGCCGGCACGACCCTCTAGACATTCAGGCAACTATATATACGCGAGAAGAAGAATGGTAAAGGATCTTTATCTCTTTCTAACACTTGAACTCTTACAATTTCTTTAAGTCCTTTGTTCTCAAACACCATCTAACTTGGGCATCAGAGCTATCCCCTGCCAGCTTGCTCTGGCAAGTTCTTTTGTCTAATTTCCTTTCTTTTGCGGAGATCGAAGGCTAAGGATACCCCATTCAAACGGTTTAATCAAACACCCAACAACTGTCCTAACACTAAATAACCAGCAAGGCACTATGAACGAACAGAATGCATTCTCCAAATTATGTGGGATGCATAAACACTAAAATGACAGAATGCCAATAAAACACTCGGTCACTACTTTACTTCCACCCCATTTAATATTTTCCTTCCTGTCCAAACAAACCAAAACTAGAAAAATTAAATTTCCCATAATATTCAACTATAAAATTACCAAACTTAATAACTCTATTCATCCGCAAACTGACAGAACAGCGAAGGCACAATATCAAATGTTATTCTGCACATTAGCTAGGACAATTAATTTTACTAAGTTCAAAAGGAGATCCTTTATCATTCCAATTCTCACCAATAAAAGCTAGAAGTCAAGTCCCATACAGTACTTCCTATTTTCAGGTAAATAATGCCCTGCATATATAAAACAACCTGTAATAACATTAGAATGTAACATCTGCTTTATTAAGGAACCCCATTCATGCAATGATGGCAAGGGGCTCTTTGGTAGAGCACTCCTCAGTTCAGGCACTACGGAATCCAGGTAAAAGCAAATATTAGTTCAGTTCTTAACCTGACCAGAATAGTTAAACTCAAGGTAGGCTTCATATATCTTTATTTGCACTATTTTTTATTTTTTTTATTTTTTTTATAAGAAATAACTTTAATAATACCAGCCCATGGTGCACATGTGATGCATGTACATATAAAATGAGTATATCAATTTAAAATTAAAAAGAAAACCTTTCTAGAAAAATAAATTGGTAATTATTTACAGGAATAAGAAGTAGCTAATGAGAAGATAAAAGTGGAAGTGGGGGGAGCAAGTGATGGAGAAAGTGGGCAAGGTGGTAATAATATTTCCATATTTTTTTTATATCAAACTAGTATATTTCTAGAGTAAACTTATAAAGTTGATTCTTTTATTAGAAGGGTGAGAAAAAAAAAAAAAATTAAGTCCTTTTAGGAACTTTTGTAATAAAATTGGTTGTGGAAAACTTTACAAGAGTTGCTCTTTATTAGTAGTGGATTAAGGGGTAGCCTTAAATATATATGGCATGCATGCATGAGGAGCACTTACAATCTGAAGTTTTGAAGACAGAAAATCCAAAAGGGAACATGGAAGATTGCCCAATTTAGTCATCCATTCATACAAGACTCTAAAGAATAGATGTTTCAGCATTTTTAAAGAAAGCTGTACTCCACTAAAAGTCTCATTTTTATTTTTATTTTCTCTCCAATTAATCCATATAATACAAAGAGGGATAAGATTCCAATTCAAGCTACTACCGTGGCGGGTATACATCCTTTCCAACAATAAACTACTTCAATAACCATTTTAGGCCTCATCCAATAAACCCAAAGAGGAGAAAAAAAAACAACCCACAAACCTCTGGCAAAAGGAAAACCTAACAACAAATGATCAATAATCTAGACTGGATTAACACACACAGTACCAATCTACTAAAGTAATGTTCCTTTTCATAAGATTACCAACTGTCAAAATCTACCCAAAAGCAGCTGACCACAGGAGAAAGCTACATTTCAAGGAACCTTAGCACTCTAAATGCTTGTCCAAGGAAAGGTTTGCACTAGTTCACCCCCTCAAACCCTCCTAAAAGGAACGAACATCAACTTACCACTATATTTTAGTCTCCAAACAATCTTACCATCCCCTCAGACCTACGGAATAGTAGAGTACAAGAAGTCAAAAATGAAGAAACCAATTCTAACTCCCAATATTGTAAAAGCACGAAAAAATCTAGTATTCCATACTCTAATATCTCCTTCCACCATTATAACAAACTATGAGTCAACCAATACATTTTTATCCTCGCTATTGAAAACAAAGAAAGGGAAAGGGCCATCAACGGATAAACTATTTTTTTTATAGACACAAATACATCATTATAATTGGAAACATAAGTGGCTAATGGAATTACCATCACTAACCTTACCACATTGAAACAGCGTCAGAATGGGCACAAACATGCCACAAGATTGCTTAATGTGAAGAGTGCATCAACCTGTTATACCTTTTTTACTTTTTCTACAAGAATATTCCCTGCTAAGCCATGGAATATTTCCAGTAGCTTTATATTAATTGTTTATTATGCATATTATAAACATTTCATTCATGTATTATATCTCGCTCTGCATTTTACATGGTTCATGACATTCAACAAAAAACTATAAAGTGTAAACTAACAAGCAAAATTAAGGATTTTGAATTTCATGTCCACATCCTGTGTCAGGCTAAATACTTCAGGATCCCTTCAAGTGGAAATATATATTCAAGTTAGTAAATGTCAACTGAAATTGTTCCTGGTCAGACAGTAATAAACATGATATTGCATGATGTGCGTATCTGATCACAAGTGACTGAATAAATGGTTGAAGTTAATACCCTAAACAAAAATCATTCCAACAATAGCAACAGAATAATATGTTTAATAAACAATACAAGGCAAACTACCTCTGCGTCGAGTGTAACAGGAGAAAAACGACGAAGTTGCTTCTGTAGAGCCAAGCTGCGTGCTACTGGGTTTTCTTTGTACCTTAACAAATTTAAATCAAATAACTAGCATAAGCACAAAATAAATATTTAGTGTTTGTAAGAAAATAGGAAAATAGTATACAATTGACAGAGAGAATCCACTGCCCTCATTCCATTCATTTCACACTAATAGGAGAGACAGTTACACATTTGTAGGGGAAACGACAGAAGATGACAGCTAGCGGGGACACCTCGCCAAGACACCTCACTAGGACATGTCACCTAGAGCTTCTAGAACCTATCTTTTAGAAGGAATATTACAAATGGTAGCAAACAAATTATAGCATTCTAAGATTTAGAATGCTTGAATTCCATGTGGATCAGATGACAGATTTCACCCATGTTTAGTTCCCTTCCACGGGGCATAAATGTAAAGGTGTCCAGCAAAATTTCTACATGCCAACTAAAGAATAGATACCTTGGTAGCAAAGGAAAATGTCACAATTTTCA
The DNA here is from genome assembly GCF_958979055.1 of Alnus glutinosa. NCBI lineage: Eukaryota > Viridiplantae > Streptophyta > Magnoliopsida > Fagales > Betulaceae > Alnus > Alnus glutinosa. The sequence continues at coordinate 29,532,748 of NC_084888.1, forward strand.
AGAGGGCGAGCAATCAAAAACATTGTTTTCACCATTGAAAATTCTTTTTGTTATGTTCAAAAACTTAGTGGAATATTTTTTCTCTTAGGACACTCATTAACATCTTACGCATATGTTAGAGAAACAATGCAGCCTTGCACATCAAGAGTAAATTGGTTCCCTAATCAAATTATTTCTTCCACAAAGGAAAAAAATAAAAAGGAGGCCTAATAGCTATATCTTCACATGAGCTAGCCATGATTGGGGATTACAACTCTGCTGAACATACCTCCGTTCAATAATGTCAAAAAGCTGACCATATTGTCCATTTACATCATATGGGACATATTCAGGATCTTCTTTAGCAAGTACACTTCTGTACTCCTCATAAGAAATGTATTTAACAGCAGAGACTTCTGTTTCCTATAATTACAGAAAAAACAAAGACAGACGATCAGATTCTCTGGCAGTCTAATAGCAGATTATGCATGTGAAATGACATAAAGCGGTATTTGCATGTTAAGCACACCCTTTCTCATATATAACACCAGCAAAAGATGGTGTGGCAAGAACAAATATTTGCATGTCAAGACCAACTATTTAAGAGACAGAGTAAATGATGCAAGCTGAAACTGCAACAGTGGTAAAACTAGAAGAAGGTCTAGAGCTTAAAAATTGAGGCCTAGAAATTGCCTTTAAAAGGGACAATAGAATCACCCAAAATAGCTAACTATAGAATCACTTTAATCTAAAAGACCAAAATGCTTAATTTAGGAGGAAAGAGTTAAACAAGTTAAAATTTATAGTGCCTTATGTCCTTTCTTTAACTCTGTTCTCTTCCATTAGACACTCGTACACATAAGGTTAAGGTTATGAAGTGACAAAGTTGACATTGAGATTCCATGAAAAACATAAAAAAGCTCTGAGCTACATAGTGTTTTGGGATAATAATAAGACTGAAACATCTTTGGAGCCAGCAAAATAATAATATACAAACAATTAACCTCAGCATATTTTCAACTAACGTTAAAGATTCCAAGATCAACTCTAATGCTTGATCCAATGACCATTAATGACAATGGATGAATCAAAGCAAAATGGATGTCCATAGGGACAAGTTAAATGGTTTCAGATGAGACTCCAAGTGTACGATTGTATTTTCCTCCTTGTGCTCAAGTTCCATTCCTCACTTTTATATTAGGGCTTACTTGTATGGGTTTATGCTCAATTATTCATATAGCACTGAAAATACCATGCCTAATTAACCTTTAAATGGAAGTTTGTATGCTTTGTAATCAATAATGTTGACAGATTCAGGACGCCAGAATCACAGGACTTGGTCTTTCTTTCCACAGTGACGGTGAGACTCAATGACAGGGGGATACACAAACTGGCTGTAAGTACTTTCCGAGGAGGCTTTCTTAATTCTCGGCAGCCGTTAGTTATGGGTAAAGCTCCAAGTACGGCTTCTTCCCCCTCTGTCCACTCAAATGTTTCTAGGTTGGTTCCGGAAGATACTGACCCAAGCAAGACTGTAGATATGGCTCATCCCCATCTGTAGTTGGGACTTCTAACACAGTGCAAGCAGAGGTTGTGTGTACTCCTCAGAAGGTAAAGGGTAAATGGGAGATTCAAAACTTGGAGTGCTCTATAAACTATGATACAAAGGGTGCATCCAATAGGCGGGGTAAAGGCAAATTTCAAGCTGTTTAGCGTTGAGGGCTTTGGGGGTTTTTTGAGGGCTTTGTTGTTTCATGGGGTTTGGGTTTGAGGGTTTGTCAGGTTTTAGGTTTGTGGATCTTGGGTTGAATGGTTTGGGTTTTTCGCTCATTTTGGAGCCTCTTGTGTAAACTGCTTGTATATTCAGTGGTACCTTTTACTTTTTTTTTTTTTTTTTTTATAAGTAATTTAAAATTCAATAAAAAGCGCAGAGGGGCGCAACCCTAATACACGGGAAGTATACAAGAGAGCCCCTAAACAGGAGGAACAACTAATAAATTAAGAAAGTCTACAAAAGTAGAAACACCTAGGTGGCAAAGATGGGGAGCTATCCATAGATATAGCGTGTTAAGAAAACGCTTCCTTAAAACTACCATTACAGTCTCGACATCTTCAAAAAGCCTCGCATTCCGCTCCCTCCAAATGCTCCACAAAACACAGTGAGGAACTAAACGCCAAACCTTTTTTGCTAGGCCATGCCCTCGAAAAGCACCCCAAGTAGTCAACAAACCCATCACCGATTGTGGCATGACCCATTCAACTCCAAATAAAGAAAACATAAAACTCCAAAGCTCACGGGCGGTGTCGCAATGAAGTAATAGATGATCAATAGACTCCCCCTTCTTTTTACACATACAACACCACTCAATAACCACAATATTCCTCTTTCGTAGATTGTCATGAGTCAAAATTTTTCCTAAAGCTGCAGTCCATACAAAGAACGCCACCCTTGTCGGAGCCTTAGCACACCATATCTTCTTCCACGGGAATGATGGACCTTCTTTCCGACTAAGTGCTTCATAATATGACCTCACTTCAAAATAGCTCCTTGTAGAGAGGTTCCAAACTAACTTGTCACCCTCTCCTTGTCGAATCGGAGTGGAGTACAACCGCTCGAAGAAAGAGAGCACCATCTCCAACTCCCAGTCCTGTAATTGCCGCGTAAAGATAACATTCCAATGAATATTGCCATTATGAACAGCCATATTATCTACCACCACAGCCGCTTTGTTCCTCACAAGACTATACAGAACTGGAAAACAAAGCTTCAAAGAAATCTCCCCACACCACCGATCATGCCAGAAACTGATATATGATCCATCCCCTACCACAAACCGAACATAATTGCAAAACTTCTCCCACCCTTTCCTAATATATTTCCAAACCCCTACTCCATAGGAACCCGACACCTCAATAGAGCACCACCCACCCTTTAGGCTCCCAAATTTGGCGTCAATCACCAAACGCCATAGAGCCTCTCTCTCCCTACCATATCTCCACAACCATTTACCTAAAAGAGCTTGGTTAAACAGGGAAAGGTTGTGAACTCCCAACCCACCTGAATGCAACAGAGTACAAATCCTGTTCCATTTCACTAAATGAAATTTGGCCTCATCCCCTATGCCACCCCATAGGAAATCCCTCTGGATTTTTTCAAGACGATTAGCCACCCTCAAAGGAATAGGGAACAGCGACAAGAGATACGTGGGGATATTGGACAGCGTGCTCTTAATAAGAGTCAACCGACCGCCCTTTGACAAATACATACGCTTCCAACCAGCCAGTTTCCTTTCCATTTTCTCAATCACCCCTTTCCAAGTAAGAACGGACTTGTAAGAGGCACCCAAAGGCATACCCAAATATGTCATAGGCAGCGATCCAACCCTACAACCCATAAGTTGGGCCAACCCTTCAACATCCTCCACCTCACCAATAGGAACAATTTCTGACTTTCCTAAATTAATCCTTAATCCCGAAACTGCCTCAAAACAAAGAAAAATGCACCTCAGATGTCGAATTTGTTCTTCTTGCGCTCCACAAAAAATCAACGTATCATCAGCAAACAATAAATGATTCACTACTATTACCTCTGACTCACTATGTCCCACAGTAAAGCCTGTCATCGAACCCTGCTCCATTGCAGCAGCCAGCATCCGACTCAAAGCCTCCATAACCACCACAAATAATAAAGGCGACAGAGGATCACCTTGTCGCAACCCGCGAGAGCTAGTAAAGAAACCCGTCGGAGTTCCATTGACAAGGATGGAGAATCTCACCGTAGAGATACAAAAACGAATCCAAGCTCTCCATTTCTCCCCAAAGCCACAACGTTGTAATAAGTAAAGTAAGAAGTCCCAATTCACATGATCATAGGCCTTTTCCAGATCCAGTTTACACAACAACCCAGAATCCCCTGAACGGATTTGACTATCCACACATTCATTAGCAATAAGCACTGAATCCAAGATTTGTCGACCACCAATGAACGCATTTTGGGTGTTTGAAATAATCTTACCCAACACTGATTTAAACCTGTTCGCAAGGACTTTGGAAATAATCTTGTAAATTCCCCCAATAAGACTGATAGGCCGAAAATCACTCACAACCACAGCATCATTCTTCTTTGGAATCAGAGAGACAAAAGTAGCATTGAAACTCTTTTCAAACTTGCCTCGAGAGTGAAAATCTGCAAAAACAGCCATAATGTCATGCTTTAAGATATCCCAACACTTCTGAAAAAAAGCCATAGTGAAACCGTCGGGGCCCGGAGCCTTATCTCCATTGAAATCTCTGATGACCTCCCACACCTCCTTCTCCTCAAACCCTCTCTCTATCCAGCTACTCTCATCTTCATCAATTGAAAGAAAAGAAAGGCCCTCTACCCTTGGCCGCCAAGAAGAATTCTCAACATACAAGTTTTTGTAAAATTGAACTATAAGTACCTTTTACTTTTAAAAAATTATTATTCATAAAAAATAAATAAAAAATAAAAATAAAAAAACGATGTTGACGGATTCAAACAAAGAGACAAAGATTTCCTATGAACTAGAAATCAAAGACATTATATTCTCCTTTTTTTAAAAATATACCATAAATCATTTCAAATAATAAGTTGTAAAGCCTGAAACTTTCCTATAAAGGTAACAACTCCAAGTCATGGATGGACTGGTTGTCCAAGATGAATTTTCTAGAAATGAGAATCAATTAAGTTTTATCAGCTAGGACGGTGGATAAAACAGAATAAGGTTGTACAATGGAAGACCAGAAAATTTCCAGTAAGAAAATAACTCCTAATCAAGGATGGATAGGTTCTCCCAGATCAATTTGCTGGATAATAAGAATGAAAGAAGTTCTCTCTGCAAGGGTGGAGGGCAAACAGGATTAGGTTTTGTGATCAGAAGCATCGGGTTTTAGAGCAAATTTAGGGTTGAGGTTTGTAAAAAGGATAGAAGTTGAATATCTAGAGTTAGGGTTTGAGAAAAAGAGGAAAAAGAGAAAGAGAGGTTGTGAAATAATTTATGTATGTGTGTAAGATGAAAGGACCGGATACAACCCCTCAATGGCAACAAGCACAATAAAACAGTAATTATTCAAACATAATTACTGAATAAGCATAAACCACAATAACATCACAACTAACACAAAGATATTGGTTACAAAGTGAAAACTCTTTGAGCACCTCAGAGATGAATACATTATGGGACAGCCAAATCCAAGAGATCACGATAATATAAAAGATCAAAAATACAAGTAAAGTAAACTTACAACCCATGTTAATACTTAGACAATCTATATGAACAAGAAGCTCCCCACTTGCCTATGCTCCAGCTCCCCCACTTGCCAATTTTCTGAGTGCCTCTCCTTACCGATTCACTGATAGACTCCTTGGCGGTTGAAGGATATGTATGGTGTGGTTTGAACAAGAACAAACTCCAAGAGAGAAAGCAACAAAGGCTTAACAAGAAACTCTCTTGGCACAACAATGGAGAGGCTAAAAAATCCTCACAAAGGGTTCTAGGGCTCAAGAATAGCCTTTTCTTCTCTACCCACAAAATGGACGTACTTAACTATTTATAGGCAAAGGGATAAGGTCTGTGCAACGTGTAAAAAGATGGAATTTTTACAACCAATTATCCCTGCGGCGTAAGGACATTGATATAACGTCAAAACGATCACTATGGTTTCATCGCTAACTTCTGACACAACTCAGCAACTTCAGCACGTCCAAGTGATGAAACTTTATAAGCTAGCAAACGTCAGCATGTCCAGGTGACGAAACTCTCTACGCTAGCAAACGTCAACACGTCCAAGTGACAAAACTCTTTGTGCTAGCAAACGTCAACAAGTCAAGGTGACGGTGCTAGTAACGAAACTCTCTAGAGTCCAAAAGCCAGTACGTCCAGGTGACCCCATAGGCGACATTCCATTCTGGTTGATCTTCACTCTTTAATATAGTTGTACCGAGGAAAGTTCCTCATTGTGCACTACTACACGCGCCACTTCAAGGTATGATTCTCCACCTCCACGCGGACCCTTGATCTTTCTAAAACCGCGACAACATGCCTCATGGATAAGACACATGGATACACAGCCACATATCAGTTGGATGTGTCATGTAATCCAGTATTACCGATGTACAAAGTTTATTAGCAGCATATAAACCGACTGTTTCAACAAAATGAACAATAATCCTTTTGACAAATATTAATTATCTCAAATAAAAAATGTAATGAAAAAATCTAACTAGGGAAGCCAAAATGCTAGAATGAGCCATAAAGACCAAGAAACAAATTACAATGAATGCATTTATGTAAGGACCAAAGCACAAAATTTAATATCAGTAGAATTGAAACTTCATCTGATATTAATCATTAACCTCCTCACCTGAAGAGTAAAGGCCTCCAGAGGGATTGGATCCAGAGTTGTGACCAGGTATACATCATTAAATTCATTGTTTATGAATTTGCCATCATTTATGACACTGCATTTTTGAAATGTAAACTCAATATCAGTTAGTTAAAAGTAGATTAAGGTCTTTGCAGGTTAGATAACAAAAAGAAACACAAACATGCATAGAGAAAATGTACATCTACACATTCACTCATAGTACATATACACAAAGCAAGCGCTGTTCTTCTACTAATTAAAAACTCTAATGTTATATGGTTTGTTAATATTAGCCACACTGCAGGCGCACACACAGCATAATAGATAAGTCTATGAACACCTTTCTTCTACTATCAACTGAATCCCTCATTTTATCCATTAAAAACTATCTGATACAATTTTACTCTTCCAAATTGTTATGATCAAGATTGAACTATTTTTTTTTCTCATTTAGGTTACAAACTTTTTGCTGCTGTCTGAAAAATGCCAATGCACATTAGCCACATATCCAGGTTCAAGTTTGCTTTATATTCTAAACATGTTTATGATTGCTTAACATGCATCCAGGAGTATCAGAACTGCCTTTGTGTCCAGCAGGAATTTGTCACCATCCCTAAGTATCAATGACAATCAGTATACAATTCTCAATTAAGAAGTCATTGCCATCATGAGGTTGCACATCTTATTTCCCGCAAGTGTCGTTTTTTGTGTGGACATTAGCCTTAGGAAAGATCTTGACGCATGACAATCTGCATAGGCATCATATAATGGTGGTTGAGTGGTGTTGTATATGCAAGAAGAGTGGAGAATTCATTGACCACCTCTTACTTCACTGTGATGTTGCACGAGATATATGAAGTTTTTTTTTATAGTTTGTTTGGGGTGGAGTGGGTCAAGCCGCAACAGGTGCTGGATTTGTTGAGTAGTTGGGGCAATTCATTGGGTCGTGGTCAAGTTCAGCAAATTTGGAAGCAGGTTTCCTTATATTTCATGTGGGGTCTTTGGCATGAAAGGAATGCTTGGCATTTTGAAGATGTAGAAATGCCGGTGTTGGAGTTGCGTCGAAATGTGCTTAATACTTTATTTGTATGGGTCTCAACTCATCATAGCCCGAGTAGTGTTACTTTTTCCGAGTTTTTAATTTCTTGCTCTTTTGTTTCCTCTTTTTATAGGCACTTTTGTATACTTCATGTGTACTAGGGTTGCACCCCCTGGGCTTTTTAATGATATTACATTATTTATCAAAAAAAAAAAATCTTATTTCCTCCATGGAAACTATATCTCATACAATTGTCCTCATTAACCTAGTTTCACTTTCTGCTTATTCAAGTTAGTTGAATCCTCCCTCACCAATATGTTCTAGCAAGGTGAATATTTAGAAAAGCTCCATTTACACTTTTAAGTCTCATACGCGCATTTCAGCTACAGATAAGAAGTATGAGAATCAAGCATCCCTCCATCAGATCCCATGGTTATAAGCATCCCTCCATCCTCCATTTACACTTTACTCCTCTATAGTGTTTTTAGCACATGGAGGAACAAAGTTTGATTTGGAGGCAGCATTAGCTGCTGCAACCATAACAGACACCTTTTGAGGAAGAAAATTGTTAAGTACACTCCACACATATGGACGAGTAATGAAACTTTAGAATTGTTGGGTTTTCAACCATGCTCAATAACATGAGCGTTCATTCATATATATAGACTGATTACAAAAGACTTTGAATCAAACACTAACTCTGATTACAAGGACTCTCTTTACATTAAACTAGAACTCATCTAGCTTTATCTCTTAGGACTCTTACTGTGAACATAGAAGTAGAATACTAGAAGGACTCTATCTTATCATAGAACTCTATCTTATCATATCAGCACTTGAACTTCGGATTGGAGATGTAGTCCTATCACTTGTCTTCCGAATAGATTGCAACGCACAAGACTCAGATTTGGATTGTGAGTCTTGTGCGTGAGTTGTGTTAATACCATCCCGCAAGATCAACGGGGGAGAGGACACGTTGAGCTTGGAACATAGAAGTTGAAACCGGTTGGAGACAAGAGGTTTAGTAAGCACATCAGCTAGTTGATCCGAACTAGGGATGAATCGAATATTCAGAGACTTATCAGCAACACGATCTCGGACAAAATGGAAGTCAATTTCCACATGCTTGGTACGCGCATGGAAAACTGGGTTGACCGACATGTATGTAGCTCCAATGTTATCACACCACAATGTTGGTGTAGAAGAGAGACCAATGCCAAGGTCTAGAAGGAGGGCACGAACCCAGAGGAGCTCGGCAGTAGTATTAGCAACAGCCTTGTATTCAGCTTCCGTCGATGACCGAGAGACAGTTGGCTGTTTGCGGGAGCTCCACGAGATCAGATTGGAACCAAGAAAAACACAGTAGGCACCCGTGGAGCGACGATCATCTGAGCAACCAGCCCAGTCAGCATCCGAGTAAGCTGTCAAAGTTGTACTCGAGGTGCGATGAAGAAGAAGACCATGGGAAGGAGTATGCTTCAAATACCGAAGAATCCGTTTAACTGCCTGCCAATGAGGTTTGAGTGGTCTATGCATGAATTGACACACTCGATTGACAGCAAAGCTCAAATCAGGACGAGTGAGTGAAAGGTATTGCAAGGAGCCAACAGTGCTCCGGTAAAGGGAAGGGTCTTCCATTGGATCACCAGTAAAGGCCGAAAGTGTGGAGGAGGAAGCCATGGGAGATGTAACTGGTTTGGCCTCAATCATATTGGTTTTCTTCAAAAGATCCAAGATGTACCGGCGTTGGGAGAGTAGAAGACCAGATTTCACCTTAATGACTTCAACACCAAGAAAATAATGAAGATCACCCAGCTCTTTTACTGCAAAGTCATTACTTAGAAGCTGAAGTAACTCGGTAATAGCAGCAGAAACAGAGGCTGTAATAATGATGTCGTCCACGTAAATAAGAAGATACATAGTGACATCCTTGGTCCTATAAATGAAGAGAGAGGAATCGGCCTTAGAACCCACAAATCCGAGCTGCAATAGTTTAGTGCTCAGTCGAGAAAACCAGGCTCAGGGAGCCTGTTTTAAACCATAAATTGCTTTCTGCAGTTTACACACATGCTGAGGACAGTTGGGGTTGATGAATCTGGGAGGTTGCACCATATAGACATCTTCAGACAGAAAACCGTGAAGAAAAGCATTCTGGATGTCAATCTGTTTGAGAGGCCAACCTGCTGAATGAGCAATAGAAAGAACAGTCCGGATTGTTGTAGGCTTCACAATCGAACTAAATGTCTCACCATAATCAAGGCCAGCTTGTTGATGAAAGCCTTTGGCAACAAGTCTGGCTTTGTGACGTTCAATTGAACCATCTGCCCTCCTTTTGAGTTTAAAAACCCATTTACAGCCGACAACATTATGAGAAGACTGCGGAGGAACTAAAACCCAAGTCTGGTTTTGAAGCAAAGCGTTGAATTCTACTTGCATAGCATTCCTCCATTCAGGAACAGTAATGGCTTTGGAGAAGCAGGTTGGCTCTACACCTGCAGATTGAGTTTCTGCCAATAACACCCGAGGAATTGGATACCTGATGGTGTCGTCCGTAAGCTGTCTCTGCTGAATAATATTATTCATTGATCTTGTACACATGGGATGAGTCCGAACAGGAAGGTCATCCGGGCCAGAGAGTGAACTAGGCATGCTATGTTCTGCAGAGGAAGGGGGAGATTGACTGGAAGACGACATGTAAGGAGAAACTAGTACAGGATGGGAAGGCCTAGTGGAGACAGATGCTGGAAAAAGTATAGGAGGAAGAACTGAAGCTGGGGTAAGTGATACAGAATCTGTGGATGAAGGAAGAATAGCAGCAAAGGGGAATCGATTCTCATGAAAGATGACATCTCGTGAGATATACATTCTTCCAGATTCAATATGAAGACATTTATATCCTTTGTGATGGGCACTATAGCCTAGAAAAACACATTCTTTTGAACGAAAAGAGAATTTGTGGGAATTATATGGACGAAGGTTAGGGAAACAGGCACAACCGAAAACTTTAAGAAACTTATAATCAGGAGTACGCTGAAAAAGTTTCTCAAAAGGAGATTTGTTTTGCAATAAGGGGGTGGGGAGCCGATTGATTAGATAGCATGAAGTTAAACAGGCTTCATCCCAATACTTTTGAGGAACATGACTGTCGGCCAAGAGAGCCAAAGTGGTGTCAATTAAGTGACGATACTTCCTCTCAACACATCCTTGTTGATGTGTGTGAGGACACGAGATGCGATGAGAAATACCGATAGATTGAAAATAGGTATGTAGATTGCGATATTCACCACCCCAGTCAGATTGAACACTTTTAATTTTGGAGTTTAGTAAGCGTTCAATCATGACTTGGAATTGAAGAAAAGTTGACATAACATCGGATTTGGATTCAATAGCAAACACCCAAGTATAACGACTAAAGGCATCAATAAAAGACACATAGTAACGATTTCCATTAAACGAAAGAGTTGGGGAAGGACCCCATACATCGGAGTAAATTAAATCTAAAGGTTTACAAATGCGGGAATTGGAAATAACAAATGGCAGTTGATGACCCTTGGCTTGAGGACAAGCAGTACAAGGAGAGGCTGCCTTATTGGAAACAACTGGAAGCTGAAATTGAGAGAGGACACGGTGGACAGTGCGAAAGGCAGGATGTCCGAGACGCTTGTGCTAGTGAGCAGTGGAAGTGCGCTCACCTAAGAAGGCTTGTTTTATTGGTGGAGAACTTGAAGGAGTGAGTTGATACAACCCATCCTTAATGAGGCCTTGATGGAGGATGGTCCCTGTTTGAGAGTCCTTGATCACAAAATGAAAAGAGTGAAATTCAAAAAAGACGGAATTATCAGCAGCAAATTGTCTAACCGAGAGAAGATTTTTGCAGATTTGAGGGACACGAAGAAGCTGATTAAGAATACAAGACCGACGAGATAATGATAAAGACGTAGAACCAGTATGAGAAATTGGCAAACCTGTTCCATCTCCTACACAGATTTGATCCTGTCCAGTGTATTCCTCATGTGACAGATTGAGATTTTGGAGGTCGTTGGTAATATGATGAGTGGCCCCTGTATCAGGTTACCATGTGTCCTCAGCAGGCAGCATCGGGGACGAGTAATAAGCCTGAGGAGAAGGCTATGGAGAATCAGAGAAGGAAGAGGACTCCTGCCTCTGATAACAGCGAAGAGCTGTGTGGCCAAGCTTGCCACAAATCTGGCATGTTGGGCGGGAAGAGGATGCAGCATCCTGAGAAAAATAAGAGCCTCGTCCACGATTGTTGTTGAATGAACCACGACCACCACGGTGATACGGTCGGCTACCACGACCATGAGAACCTCGGCCCCTAGCCATGGGAGCCCAAGAGGAAAGATTTGCCACTGGTTGCTGGATGTCAAGAGTTGGAACCTGTTGTTCTAGGCGCATCTCATGAGCAAGAAGAAGGCCGTATAACTCATCAATGGAGAGAGGGTCAACCCGGGTAGTAACTAAGGTAACAAAAGGATCATATTCGGATCCAAGGCCCTTGAGAAGAAACGAGACACTCTCAAAGTCGTTAAGAGGCTGACCAGCAGCAGCCAGAGTGTCACTAAGGGTCTTAATAGTCTGGAAATACTCTGTAATGGAGGTGTTGCCCTTCTTAACAGTGGCGAGTTGAAAATAAATCTGCATTACTCGGGCTCTAACTTGAGAAGCAAACATAGTGAGCAGAGTTTTCCATAAGGCTGAGGATGTAGCACAACCAACGGCATGCACTACATATGGTTCGGAAAGAGTTGAGATAAGGATGCTGAGAATCAGTTGGTCTCTTTGGCACCACACGAGATAGTCCGGGTTGACAATAGTTGCAGCAGCTCCAGCGTCTGTACTGGGATTTGGGATTGTTTGAGCCGGGACTGGATTGGAGCCATCAAGGAATCCGTAAGAATCCTGTCCCTTGATATAAGCGAGGACTTGTGTCTTCCACGCCATGAAGTTTCCTTTAGAAAGCTTGATATGTAGATTGGGGTTCATGTTTGGGACGGTAAAGACAACTTGCTGGGGGGTTTGTGTTTGGGGTTGAGTGGCTGTAGAAGCCACAGATGCAACGGAAGAAGGAGAATCAGAATCAGCCATGAATTAAGACGTTTGTCTATGAAAAGGCTCTGATACCATAATTAAACTTTAGAATTGTTGGGTTTTCAACCATGCTCAATAACATGAGCGTTCATTCATATATATAGACTGATTACAAAAGACTTTGAATCAAACACTAACTCTGATTACACGGACTCTCTTTACATTAGACTAGAACTCATCTAGCTTTATCTCTTAGGACTCTTACTGTGAACATAGAAGTAGAATACTAGAAGGACTCTATCTTATCATAGAACTCTATCTTATCATATCAGCACTTGAACTTCGGATTGGAGATGTAGTCCTATCACTTGTCTTCCGCATAGATTGCAACGCACAAGACTCAGATTTGGATTGTGAGTCTTGTGCGTGAGTTGTGTTAATAACGAGGAATCATTTCAGGAGAATTAACCGGCATAGAAGCCTCCGAGAACAAGCATTCAATCACATAATTGTCCCACACTGCAAGGGAAATCATGCAGAGCAAGAAGAATGAGCCTTCAGATAATGTCTTAGTCTCATTATGGTAGACCTCACTTATAGAAAAGTGTGTTCTTCACAATCACTGACCAATTATGTTACATTTGAGGATACAAATTTGTATGAGAAGCAGCAAAAGTATTTAACACTGCCGTAAACAACTATGCAACTACCAGGTGGAAGACTCATTTTAGGCATGTTGACATTTCTTCACAAAGCCATTCTACCTAGATGTATGAATGGATAAGCCAAGTATCTCTGGTACATATATCTCCTTGGAAGGTCCCAATTCAGAAACGTTTTTATTTCCTGCAAGCAATTTTAATGGAAAAAAAATGTGTACCACATTTATTCTTTTTTCTATTTTTCACATAATCCCAATAGGCAAGTATCTTATAGCTCTTTCTTTATGAAAGATGAATTCCTTCAGTAAAGAGAAATAACTACTGGATTTTTTATTTTTTACAAGTAATTCATGTCATTAATAAACACAGAGGGGTACAACCCTACTACACAGGATGTATACAAGAGATAACCTCCATTAATGATTAAAAGAAAAACAAAAATCCACAAATTCATAAAAATCAGAAAACTATTATACACCCATGTCCATATATAAAGCGAATTGAGCAAGATCTTCTTGAGCTCTTCCACCGGCCCGGCCTCTGACAATCTTCAAAACATCTTGTGTTCCACTCTCTCCAAAGACTCCACATTAAGCACAAAGGGGATGTCCTCCAAGCGGCTAAAACTGAACGACTACTCAACTGACCTCGCCAACATTCTAACAACTCTATTGCCCTTCTAAGCATGACCTAATCTACTCCGAAAAATGCTAAAAATCACATTCCATAATTCTCTAGCCCACTTCACAATGTAGAAAAAGATGATCTATGGATCCCTGCTCCTTTTACACATCCAACATCATTCCACCACTATTACCTTCTTCTTTCTCGGGTTATCCAAAGTCGGAATCTTTCCAAGAGCTGTTGTCCACACAAAGAAACTCACTCTCAAAGGAACATTGACTCTCCAAATACTCTTCCAAGGAAAAGATGAACCCCCCAAAGTAGATAACTCGTGATAAAATGACCTTACTTCAAACTTCCTCTTCTTTGAAGGGATCCACCAAATATGATCCTCACTATCTTGTCTCAATCTGAGGGAATAGAATAAATTAAAAAATGCAATCACCAAATCAACCTCCCAATCCTGTACAGATCTTATAAAAGATAAATTTTACTGAATATTACCATTAGAAAACTGCATATTATCCGCAACCCACGCCTCCTTACAACAAGCAATACTAAACAACTTTGGAAAAGATTCCTTATGTGATTGATCTCCACGCCATAAGTCATGTCAAGAACTAATCTTAGCTCCATCTCCCATTTTATCTGACAAATCTCGAAAAAGCTCCTCCCCCCCAATCTTGTATTGTGCACCCAATGGGAGACCCAAGTATTTCAATGGTAACAAAGCCACCCTACAACCCAATAATACTAACCAAACTTTCTACAACAATAACCTCACCAACTAGAATAATCTCTAATTTCAATAAATTGATCTTCAACCCCGATACCGCTTTGAAACATATAAAGAGACATCGCAGATTACAAAGATGTTCGCAATTTCCCCTCCCTTATGGAGACTTTTCCCCCTGTCACTCCTTTGGATTGGGCTCTATTTTGTGTTGAGAATATGTGTCCTGTGGTGGGAGTTTCGTGTGAGGAGAATAAGGATCAAACTGTGGCTGTCCAGACAACCATTGAAGAGAATCATCCTTAGGAGGTTAAGGGTGCTTGCCCTAATCCTAGAGGTAGAAGGGAGCTACTAAACCTAGAATGATCCATGAACTATGATACTACAGGCGCATCCTCTAGACATGGGAAAGGCAAGGTTCACATTTTTTAGCGTTGAGTGCTCCGTGTGGGTTTCGGGTTTGAGGGTTGTTGGTGTTTGTGGGTTTCAGGTTTGAGAGCTTTTGGTGTTTAGTGGGATTTTCTTGGGTGGGTTCTGTTTGGTTTGGGTTATTTGGGTCTTTCCTGTGCTCACTTTAGTTAGGTGCTTCCTGTTGTATATTGTCTGTGTACTTAGGAGCGCCTTTCGCTTTTAATAAAATTTCTCTTCACTTAAAAAAAAAAAGAAAAAAAAGAGAGATCAATCTATCATCTGCAAACAAAAGATGAGACACAACCAGTTCTGCATTATTTCTTGACCCCACCGAAAAACCAGATAAAAGCCACATGTGCACTATGGCCAACATTATCCTACTCAAAGCCTCCATAACAACTACAAATAATAGAGGAGATAACGGATCCCCTATCTTAAACCACGAGTACTACTAAAGAAACCAAAGAGGGCTCCATTTATTAAAACGGAGAATCGCACCGTAGAAATACAAAATGATATCCATGCTCGCCATTTGTAACGACCGAGAAAAGCGCTATCACCCCAAAAGGACTAGTCAATTTGGAGTTTCCCTAGAATTCCTTATAAAGCCCAATTTTACCTAATAACTAGGCAATATTAGACTTAGCATTCATGACTATCTTTATAAACCACCCACTCTATGTGGGCTACCCATCTTCCCAATATTGGACCGGGGTGTTACAAATTTTCCCTCTTAAACTCATGACGTCCTCCTCACGGCCATGTCATGCGATGTTCCAGTACCACATGACCTAGCATTACTAGGAGGGTCTAATACCATTTGTAACGACCTAGGAAAAAGCGCTAGCCACATCTGCACTATCACCCTAAAAAGATTAGTCAATTTGGAGTTTCCCTATAATTTCTTATAAAACTCAATTTCACCTAATAACTAGGCAATATGAAACTTAACACTCATAACTATCTTTATAAACCACCCACTCTATGTGGGCTACTCATTTTCCTAATATGGGACCGGGATGTTACACCATTTCTCTTCAAAACCACGTCTTTTCAACAAATACAACAAAAATTCCAATTCACATGATCGTATGCTTTCTCTAGATCCAATTTGCACAACAAGCCAAGAACCCCTAATCTAATTCGACTATCAATACACTCATTTGCAACCAAAACTAAATCTAGAATCTATCTCCCCTTAATAAATGCATTCTATGAATTTGAGATGATCTTCTCCACAACTACTCTTGGAATCAAAAATAGCTGTAACAGGCCATATTAATTGGTATTTACGAGAGAAACGCCACACAGATTAACTGTAAAATTCTCTGCAAGCCAAAGTAGATTCAGAATACTTTCTTAGTGGTCAAATCACCACAAAAAGGTATAAAGGTCTTACACCAACAACAAAAGAAGCTTTTCATCTTTTGGTTCCTAAAAATTCGAGAAGATTTATTAACACCTTCCATATGTCATTACTATTAAGGGAATTCTAGACCTAGGTAAGTCGTGAAATCCATTATAGAACCCTTCATAATATTTCAAAAAAGAAAAAAGAAAAGAAAAGAAAGCCAGTTTGTTAAAGTATATGTGGCTTTAGAAGATAAAAATTAAAAAAAAAAATTAAAAAAAAAAAAAAAGAGAGTTTAAAAATAGGATAGCTAATAATAGGTATCATTTGATAAGTGCTAATAATAGGTATCATTCATAGCAGAAAATGATCCATCATTAAATCTGTTACAAAAGGAACTCAAATGTCAGCACAGGAAGAAGGGGTTCTGATCTACTAACCACTCCTGAAGAAAAATGAATATCATTTCAAATGCATCCTTTGGAAGGGTTACACCTAGCTCTTCTTGAAGTTCTCTCCTGAAAGCAGACAATACTTTGTTTCAGTGACAGGCTTTATTCATCAAGCTGTAAATTTCAACATGTGAACCAGGAAACCACAAAAAAAGCATCATTTTATCAAGCATAGTGCATAACAAGTTCTGTGAGCAATCTTCCCGCTGGTCACTGGGGGGAGGGGGGATGCTAGTGTCACTGGTCAAACTATGGGCAGTAGGGTGATGGTACCTTGGTTTTAATAGACAATTCTACTAAGTTGCTTGTTCGGGTTAAAACAAGTTCAAAATGGTCAACCCTTTCTCCTACAGTCACTTCGTCTTCTCCTGCTCTGCCAAAGAATGACTTGGGTTCTTTGCAATTGCAAGATAATGAGAAGACTAAAAGCGGATATTCAAGGCATATAACTAGAGAAAACTGTATCAATTCAAAAGCCTTTTGTTTAGTTGAGACAAGCCAAAATGTTCATATAATAGAGAGGATAAGTAGATATGGTATTTCTGGATACCCATACACCCCAAATTACAAAATATATTGTTTCAATATGGATGCAATTAAAATTCTTTGCATTTCATAAATCATCAAATATCGTCTATGGTATTAAGGACCCAGAAGCACTAACAAAAAGGAAGAAGCATTGAAACCCAATGCATTCTAAATATCATATCATGAGCTTTAGGTTAAGACATAACGGGTCCAAAATTTGAAGTCATATATTTTTCCCATGCAAGAATAGACAATATATCACATTCCAATAATTTAGTAATCAGCAAGACACCCACTGCCAAAACTTTTATATGCTTGTAGAACCCACACCTAGTAGACAATGATTTGGCACAGATTTCTAACAGGGGATAAATTATCTTGGGAAATTGCTCGGCAATGTATTAAACTTTTGTTCATACTCAAAAGGTGAAGCCGATGAGAACAAGTTCAGCTCATTTATTCTATAAGGGTGAAGACATTTTTATCTAATAACATAATAATCATTAGAACAAGAAATCCAAGTTCAACAGTCAATTTCTTTTTTAAGAAAGCTAATTTGTGTGAAGTTAAAATGAATAATTGGTTCTAAAACATTGTTACAAAATAATGCTTTACTGAAACTACGAACCAAACCACCTAAAATCATCTTATCATGTTGAGTTTTGGCCAATGGAACCTAATTAAGGGCCACATATCCAATGAGAGTGCTCAGCACCTCAGAGATGTGACATGAGGTGTCCACGGGGCTTACTATCACAATTTATTATCTCAGTTTTGCTTTTATGATAACAACCCACTCCTCCAACAGCCTAATACAGACAGTGCCTGATTAAGCAAGGGATAGTCTCGAGATTAATAAGTGATATTTTAACTAAATTCGTGATTATCTGAATCAGGAAAACATAGACAATGGAGAAAATGTTTTTTCTGTTCATCATTGCTGATATAGCATAGAATAGAAAGGTGATGGGAGCTTCTCAAATGTCATAATATAAAATATTTTCAAAAATAGCATCATTGAAGCTCATCTAGAGAAACATATATTGTTACCGAGCTGATACAAGCGATGAATCACCAGCAGATATGTGACCAGCACTAGAGATATCCCACAACCCTGGCCATGAATCTTTGAAGTCAGCACGTCGCTGGACAAGCAGTTCTTGAGTATTTTCGGCAAAAATCCACACATGAACAGCTCGATGGTAATCTCCATCACGATGGACATCTCCCCTGTAGGAATGCAGAATAATATATGCAAAGTAAATAGTCAAAAAACTAGATTGAAAAGTTCATTGTTTTCAAACAAAACTATAGTTCAAAACAAAATTCGAAGAGGACATAAAGGAGCAACATTTTGCATGTTGTGTAGATATACGCCATCACTACTTCAACTAGCATGCAATTAAAGAAATAACACGCAGCTTGACTCAATCAACTCATGCACATTTACTGATCTAATACATTGTCATATATTCCTGTGACGTTGATAACAGAAACAATTAAGTCTCCTTCTGCTGTATCACAGCCTGATAAAGACAGCTCACAAAAAATGTACCGATACACTAGTAAGACAAATCATAATCAAGAACTATTTACTATGTTCACATCACAAAAAATGTAAAATGCCATTAATCCGATCAGACAGGAAAGGATGTTAAACAAACATCAAGTTGCTGGCCAGACAATGCTCATGTGCAGAGTTAGAGAATTTATTTTTTTTATTTTATTTTATTTTTTTGCATTTGAAATAGTCATAACTTTTGAATTGAAGGGATCCCATTATAAATAGATGAAAATCAAACTAAGGGTACTTTAAAATTTCTTTTATTTTGTAGGGGCGGTTCCCCATATTCCCTTTTACAAGCTCCCCGCCTGAACTCTACTATATACTTGAACATATGCATTTGTGTAAGGAATCGTTACTGTAAAGCACATGGATTTCTATACATGCTATTAAGGCCGCCATTCTTTAAAGAACCAAGGTCTTACGCTATCACCGTAAAAGTTTGCACTAAAAAAAAAAAAAAAAATGCAAAACACAAATCGTTGCATTAGATGAAGTGAAATTTACAAGACAAAACACAAGCCGCAAAACCATGATCATGCCTGGGCTTGGAAATGCCAGTCTTGAGACCGGACTTGGTGAGGACGTCGAAGTGCTCTTCTTGAAGATGATGGGGTTCTTCGGCCATTTCCTTGTTTGCGTTGAACTTTCGAGGTGATCGCTGATCTGCGACCTCTATATATAGGGGCGGCCACTCGCTTATCCGAGATTCCTAATCAGCACTCCCACAGTCCCACGCAGGGACGGAATCAGATGTCTTTGTGGGCAGAGGCCAGTGGCAAAAAAAAAAAAAAAAAAAAAAAAAAAAAAAAATTATTGACAAAGGTCGCTAGACTAAATTTTTAATTTTTTTAGCTTATATTAATTTTTTTGGGAAAATTACACCGTTAGTCCCTGTGGTATGCCATAATTATTTTTTACTCCCTATGGTTTAAAAAATTACTGGGAGATCCTTGTGGTATGTAATAATTACAAATCGATCCCTGGCGTCAAATTCTGTTAAATTTTTTAACATATTCTGTCAAATGCCACGTCAGCGACACGTGTCGCCATCTTATGGCGACACGTGTCCATCTTAATAAAAAAAAATAAAAATTTATTAAAAAATAAATAAAAATACTTTTTTTAAAAAAAAAAAAATCAAAAAAAAAAAACTGAACGGGTGGCCAAGCCACCCGTTAAGTTTTTTTTTTTTTTTAATTTTTTTTTTTTTTTAAGAAAAAATAAGTATTTTTATTTATTTTTTAATAAATTTATATTTTTTTTATTAAGATGAACACGTGTCGCCATAAGATGATGACACGTGTCGATGACGTGGCATTTGACGGAATCTGTTAAAAAATTTAACAGAATTTGACGCCAGGGATCAATTTGTAATTATTACATATCACAAGGATCTCCCAGTAATTTTTTAAACCACAGGGAGTAAAAAATAATTATGGAATACCACAGGGACCAACAATGCAATTTTTCTTAATTTTTTTTGTTTGAAATTTTTTTTTTTACCTTATAATTTGTTTTATTTTTAAGGAAATTGGGGGCCATGGCCCTGGCAGCCCCCTCCCTCCGTCTCTGATTCCACGCAACTTTTCAACTTTTAAAAGAAAATATGCAAAATCAGTCCTATGTTTTACACTTTTTATAAAAATGGCTCGTATGGTTTGAATTTTATAAAATTGATTCATAAGGTTTGCTCATTTCTAACCAACTTTATGTCAAAAAAAAAAAAAAAAAAAAAAAAAAAAAAAAAAAGAAGAAGAATCTAACCAAAGTTAATGCTACGTGACCATACATCAACACTAATGATGTATTGACACGTGTATATCAATTTATTTTAGCTTTAGCATCATTGGTTGTTGTCGGACAATGAATCGACTACACATGACTCATATCTATAAAAAAAAAAAAAAAAAAAAAAGAAGAATCTAACTAAAGTTAATGCTACGTGACCATACATCAACACTAATGATGTATTGACACGTGTATATCAATTTATTTTAGCTTTAGCATCATTGGTTGTTGTCGGACAATGAATCGACTACACATGACTCATATCTATAAAAAAAAAAAAAAAAAAAAGAAGAATCTAACTAAAGTTAATGCTACGTGACCATACATCAACACTAATGATGTATTGACACGTGTATATCAATTTATTTTAGCTTTAGCATCATTGGTTGTTGTCGGACAATGAATCGACTACACATGACTCATATCTATAAAAAAAAAAAAAAGAAGAAGAATCTAACCAAAGTTAATGCTACGTGACCATACATCAACACTAATGATGTATTGACACGTGTATATCAATTTATTTTAGCTTTAGCATCATTGGTTGTTGTCGGACAATGAATCGACTACACATGACTCATATCTATAAAAAAAAAAAAAAAAAGAAGAATCTAACCAAAGTTAATGCTACGTGACCATACATCAACACTAATGATGTATTGACACGTGTATATCAATTTATTTTAGCTTTAGCATCATTGGTTGTTGTCGGACAATGAATCGACTACACATGACTCATATCTATAAAAAAAAAAAAAAAAAAAAAAAAAGAAGAAGAATCTAACCAAAGTTAATGCTACGTGACCTGCACAACACTAATGATGTATTGACACGTGTATATCAATTTATTTTAGCTTTAGCATCATTAGTTGTTGTCGGACAACATGACTCATATATGATACGTGATGCGATAATTTGTATGTTTTAACCTAAATTACAAATTTACTCTCACTTAAATAAATAAATAAATAAAAATAAATAATGACAATCAATGGATGGTGGCAGGTGTAACTTCCAGGATTTTAAATAAGAAATTCATGTATTTTAAAATCACGAAGGGATAAAATGAAAACACAGCACAAACAATAGATCGGTTAAGCATGGTTGACCCAATGAGCACGGGTTAATTGGGAGTCAACCTCTACCTTTATCTGAACGAAGCTGTAGGAGAAACTTGGGAAGTATTAAGGGTGTATTTGAAATTGCGATTTTATAGATAATAAGTGTAATTTTAAACTAAATCTCAAAATATGAATTGTTTTGGAACTACGTTTTTAAAATATGGAATTTGAAAAAATGCAGAAAATCTTCTTTTTCAAATCGCGAGTAAGATGATACTTTTTTGAAATTGCAGAATTTTAAAGGTTAATGCTTTGTTTGTTTCGGCGTAAAATGATTTCGGCATTTTACAATGTTTGGTAGGGAGAAAATAATGGTCAACGAAAATCATTTTCGGTTTGACCGTAAAGCCTTCTTTAATTTTTGAAAAATAAAAACCATAAATCGTTTTTCGAAATTAAACTTTTTTTCCTTGCATACACGTTTGATATCCAATTGCTGTGATCTGGCAATTGTCGATCGTTAAAATCCAAGCGGCACCGGAATCCGGCAACATTCTGCCACCGAAATACTACCGGCGCCAGAATTCGGCGACATCCGGCCACCGTAGCCAGATGCTGGCAGACCAGATTCCGGCTGAAAACTTGCAGAAATCCATCCATGGTCAGAAGCCGGCCAGATATGGTCAAAACGGCCGAAATCCGGCTGGATCTAGCCAAAATGGCCGGGATCCCGCCGGATTTGGATGGATCTGGCCACTGATCCGGCTGGATATGGCCAAAATGGCCAAGATCCGACCGGATCCGGCCAAACATGCTCACTGGAATCCGGCAACGGTGACCGGACGTTGTCGGATTCCGGTGACAGTTGCATTTTCACCTTTCGTAAAATTTTCGTGTAAGCCAAACGCCAGAAAATAATTTCGTCGAAAACATTTTATGACGGAAACCATTTTACGTCGAAACAAACGGAGTATAATTTGCGATTTTAAAAAGTAAAATGCAATTTTACCAAACACTTAACTGAGCTTTTACAAACCCCTTTTTCAAATCGCTTATTTTAAAATCCTTATTTTAAATTATACTTTTTGAAATTGAAAACACATACTGACCCTTATTTGATAAGTCGAGTTCGGATGGGAAAGGTATTTCGTCCAGAAAAAGGCTGGAAATAATCGACCCATATTGAGTCACATGCGAATTTGATGGATGGGATAGGCGTTAGAGTGGTCTGATGAGGATTCTACAGAACAAAAGAGAATCTCCAACACCCTCTTTATCACATACACTCGCTTGATTGTTTAAGCACGTCCTAGAGGCTGCCACATTGAGTTTTGAGGGAAAATATTTGAGTTTGAATGGGAAAGTGAGATTCTAGTAAGAGGAAGTAGGGCTTGTGCTACAATAGGTATACTCTCTAAAAACCTTCCTCTTTAGTTTTGGGTTGTTAAATTGGTATAGATAGTTCTTATTATAGTAGTTATTGAGATTATAATCTTAGTGTGGAGGTTGTGTTGATGTTGTAGTTTGTATTGTGAAAAGAATATGTGGGTTGTGTGGAGTTGCGGAAAACTATATTTTCCCTCCAAAGGAATGATTTTTACGTAAGAATGGAAGTGTTTGACATGCATGCACGTTTGGCCCATATGTGTTGAATAAGGTAGAGGAAGGGTTTAGATATGTTGGTGTGGTTTACAAACAAAAATGAGGTTATGCATGATACTCAGCCGAACGACCAGCAAGGTAAACCAGGGTTCGAGGCTCTTGGTCAGAATGCTCGTTCGGACCTCATTCCAACAAGGTGACTAGGTATGCTAAGACCTGAAAGGCTTGGTCGGTACTCGGTACCCCGTTTGGACAAGGTCTAGACAAGGCCAGTAACATAAATGCAAATTGTCATGGACTACGACCTAGGAACATTGTAGAAGGAGGATTTAAAGCAAAAAAAGCTGTAAGTAAAATTATCCAACATACTGAAATGCTGGGTTAAAATTTTTTTATACAATTTGCGAACCCGACACAAACCTAACACAAAATTACCGGATTAAGTTTGAGGGGTCTGACTTGTTTAATTAAATAGATCGAATTATGGTTGACTTATATAGTCTTATACTATGCTTCAACACTATTCGAACCCACACTACAAAAATACTGACAATTGGACGCGTGTCTACAGTACCGGTTACTGTAGACACGCGTCCAATTTGACACGTGTCTTATGAGACACGTGTCTAATTGTACAGCCGCCACAATTGGACGCGTGTATGTAATACACGTGTCCAATTGGACACGCGTATTAAATACACGCGTCCAATTTGACACGTGTATTTAATACGCGTGTCCAATTAGACACGTGTATTAAATACACGTGTCAAACTGTTATTTTTTTCAAATATAATTTTTTTTTAATTAAATAGAATTTCAACAATTAGACACGTGTATTAAATACACGTGTCAAAATGTTATTTTTTTCCAAATATAATTTTTTTTTTAATTAAATAGAATTTTAACAATTGGACACGTGTATTTAATACGCGTGTCCAATTGGACACGTGTATTAAATACACGTGTCAAAATGTTATTTTTTTTAAATATAATTTTTTTAATTAAATAAAATTTTAACAATTGGGGACGTGTATTTAAATACACGTCCCGGAATGGTGTAGGTAGGCGCGCGGGAGTTATCCCGCGCCCACCTGATGAGCATTCAAAAAGAAATTTTTTTTTTTTTTTATACACTCTCGTTCGCTCTCTCTCTCTCTCTGCGCGCTCTCACCTCTCTCTCTCTCGCCTCTCTGTCTCTGTCTCTCACGGGGTCACGCCGGAGGGCCGGCTGGGTCGCGGTTCTGGTATCCTCTCCTCACGGGTTTCGCTGGAAGATCACTGGAGCCGCCGGAAGTCAGTCGGGTTCCGTCGGACTGCAGCGTACCTGCTGGGTGGTTTCACTCGGAGGCAGTTCTGTAGGGCCCGGAACGGCTTTGCGCCGTTCCTGGAGTGGAACTCGGCGAGGTGGGGGCAGGGCTGGGTTCCCCTGAGCTCACCGATCCGATCAGCCCTCCCTCTCACGCAGGTTCACAGCCACTCCAACCCACTCTCGATCTCTCACTCTCTCGCTCTCTGTCTCTCGCTCTCCGTCACTCTCTCTGTCTCTGTCTCTCGCTCTCTCTCACTCTCTCGCTCTCTGTCTCTCGCTCTCTCTCACTCTCTCGCTCTCTCTCACTCTCTCACTCTCTAGCTCTTTGTCTCTCGCTCTCCGTCACTCTCTCTGTCTCTCGCTCTCTCTCACTCTCTAGCTCTCTGTCTCTCGCTCTCCGTCACTCTCTCTGTCTCTCGCTCTCTCTCACTCTCTAGCTCTCTATCTCTCTCTCTCTCTCGTTCTCTCTGTCTCTCGCTCTCTCTCTCTCGTCAATACCGGACCACCGGCCAGTTCTAAGTGGACGACGACTGGTTCTGCATGTGTTTCGAAACTGGTTCTGCATGTGTCAATTTTCTTTTATGATTTTAGCAATATTTTAAATAACAATTTTCTTTTAAATAGCAATATTTTAGCAATATTTTAAATAACAAGTTTCGAAACTGGTTCTGCATGTGTCAATTTTTTTTTTTTTTTTTAAAGCAATACATTTAGCCACGTGTATGTATACACGTGGCTAACAATTTAGAATTTTTTTTTTAAAAAAAAGCGGTTTGACACGTGTATTCTAATACACGTGTCAAAATGCACGTGTCTAACTGTTTGACACGTGTACGACACTGTACACGTGTCAAACTGCACGTGGCTATTTGCATGCATTTTTGTAGTGCCAACACACTAACACAAATTTTAAAGTTTAAAAGATTTTTTTGAAAATATTTTATCACGACCCAATGTTGAGCAGGGCATATGCTCAACAACCCAGTGTTATGGGAGAATACGCTAGATGACCCATTGTTAAGTGGATAAATACGTTCAATGACTTAGAACTAAGTAATAGAGTATGCTTAACGACTCATCGCTAGGAGGGGGAGTACAACTAGCCACCCAGTATGAAATGTAGGAGTGCGCTTGACAACCCATGATTGAGTGGGAGAGTACGCTTAACGAAATGAAATAAGGAGTAAAAATATATACTGAAATATTATGCCTTGAGGACTTATCATATGATATCAATTGAATTTAACTAATATATAGCTATACATTGATGTTTTATTATGGAAAAGATAATGTTATGCATAACTGATATTTATTCTGAAAATGTCTCATAGAGTTTAAATAACTAACAAAACGCGTTTCACGCAAGTTTTATAAAACTTTGCATCAGTTTTAAAATAAATAATTTGTATTGGAAAAGATTATAGAGAGAAAAATGCTTTGAAAAGAGTGGCTCATATCACACATGGTAACTAGTTGGTTTGTGATTGCTTATTGAACCGTCTCAACACATTATTTCTATTTGTGAAATTGTGAAATTTTACGGATACAGTCGCAGCGACCAAGGAAGTACAGAGAATCCTATTTGAATCTCGACTACTATTCCTGAGGATCTGCTTAAGGCCTCAACCTTTGAGGTATGGTTGGATTTTGTGGTGATCCACCATAATAAGTAGTAGTAGTTGCCATTAGTCGCAATTTTTGTAATAATTTGAACAATTTTAGGTATAATCTGTAATGACTTGATATTATATACATACAATTTTCGCTGTGTCAATTATAAGTTAGTAGCAACACTACATGAAATATGAGATTATTCCATTCCACTTGGCGGCTAAAATTTTAAGCCGAGACGTTACAGCTGGCCTCCCCTCATTTGGGGTTGTCATCCCGGCCTCATTTCTTATATTATTTCGTTAAAAATAATTTTTTTTTTTTAAAAAAAAAAAAAAATACTCAAGCCATGTATCTTTGATCTAAGCATAAATATAATCTCTCACACTATCGAGATTTTCCTCGTTCCCACTGAACATAGCATGCTTCACCATCAAAGATACTCATAAACTGTTGCCTCTCGATCTACTTTCCCAGGGAGCAAGACCAAGTTAATTAACCACATGCTGAACCACTAAAGTATGCTGTGACACCCTTTACATTATTTCGCACATAATTTTCTTCAATCTGCATATATGAAATATACCGTAATAAGTAAAGAATCTCCATTACAAATACATTGGAAAATTTAAGAGGTACAATTGTTCCCTCGCTCCTCTCTCTCTCTCCCTCTCCCTGGCAAATATATATATAAGTAGTGGAAAGGCCAATATTGGTAGCACAAGAAGGCGATGGAATAATTTTTTATAGAAATATTACCATATCATACAGCTCTAGCATGTAGAGAAACCCGTACCTCAACTTCTAAAGGAGGAGAAGACAGCCAAGAAAGTTCTTCCACTTGGTGAAAGTCTACATTTCGAGGTAAGAACATAATGATGTTGGGTGTTATTGCCTGAGCTGCCTGAAACATGGTGAACCTGTACATATGTGCCATTAGATTTCAAATCAACAAATAAACGAAATGATATATCATGAGGTGGTGAGTTGATAAGTTGTGCAGAATGTAGGATCAATTATAATTACGACAGTCAATTTTTTCAAGAATTCCTGAAAAACTATACTTCACTCAACCCCATCAACCACAAGTATGAAAAAGAGAGCATTTTTCATATTTGCGCAGAACCTAATTTCACATTCATTTATCTGATATTGGTTATCAGTTCCTTGCATTTAGTAATCACTATGCACAAAATACCATGATGAAGATGGGAATGAACACACACTCCTTTGGAGCAAGTGTGTGGAATTGAAATTGGGAAAGCAAAGAAACTCATGAACTATCCGCTAGTAGTTCCAACATATCATCTTATTGTCACATACTTCACCTATTATCTTATTTTCCATTTTTTTAATTTAAAATACGTGTTATGCCACATTTTCCTTTTATTTTATTTTTTTGCAGGACGTTTTTCTTTTATTAGAGTACAGCAGCAGATGGAACTTGGGCAAAATCAGTTCTAAAGCCCTGTGCAAGAGCTCCTTATGGAAGACAACAATCTCTCACTTCTCCTTAGTTTACTGTTAGGCATACACATGTATGACAGTGGGGGTGAAAGTAGAAGTATACGTCTGCTCGTCAAGGGCAGATCTCACAAAGGTTGAGTTGCCTACGCACCATCAGGATGCTTTAGGTAGATTGAGTCTTACATGAATGACAATACTTTATAAAGATGTTTTAGTGTCAAGGCACTGAAAGTGGAGTTCTCCATAAATGGAAATTTAATGTGGGTCTGAATGAACAAGAAATGAGGCTTGTAAAATCAGACTATCAAATATATTTGTGGGTTTCTACAGAGAAATTGTTTCCAGAATTTGCAAAAAATTTACGCAAACACACATAACAACAAAGTTACTCAAGGTACTGTGACAAAATAGGTGAAGCCTCTAAAATACCAAGTCCAAAAAGAACCGTCACCATTTACTTCAATAAAATACCTATGATTTGACTCATGCCTGATTGCCATGAAATTATGTGCTTTACTACCATTTAGTTTTAAGTTACAAGAAAATTAGTTACCCGCTGTCTTGAATTCCATCCCTAGACTATATTAAGATAAATTTGACATTCACAAAACAATAATATGCCATAAACCTTCCAGCCATGAAGTTAAGATTTAATCGTATTGATCACATACCTAATTTAACATAATAGTGTTTTTTTTTTAAAAAAATCTTAAAATTTCAATGTATAAAAATTTGTTATTGCATTAAACTTTGTTATTTTCATGTTTTTATATATTCATGCCTAAGAAATTGAAAGACCAAACTCAAGCTCAATATTGATCATGAAGGAACTAAGAATCCACACACACAAATAAAAACTTACCCGCATTTACATTCTTAGAATTACCACTTTTCAGACAAGTGATACATACCTACTTACATATTAGCATTTTATTCTCTGAATAATTTTATAAAATTTCCCTCTTTGCCCTCGTATGGAAAAGAAAGATATGCACTACATACCCATTTTTTGGCTTGAGAAAATCAAGTTTAAATGTTTCAGTACTTCTGTACGATGGACCTCCCCATGGTGGTGCAAGAAACACTATGTCCCCCTAAGAAAATTAAACCATAAAAGAAAATTACGATAAGCAGTATTAAAAGAACATCTTCCTCTCAAGTTAAAACACTAACCATGCATCAATTTTAAAAAATAATAATAATTTCAATGTGGCATCATCAAGCATCAAGCATGTTAGAGGTCTACAGCTGCACCATATTGGAGATGGTACTTTAAATTGGAGAGGGAATAATTTCATGATCCTCATTCCTCAACTAGTTGTATCAGTACATCCAAAGTCTATTTCTACAATTAAGGTACATATGATTCTTTTTTATTTCTTATTTTGGGATTAACAAGAATAAGGTGAGCATACCAACAAATGCAAGGACAAAAAGTATCAAATACTTATTCAAGAACTAGTTTGCAGCCTCAATAGTTAATCCAAAAAATTTGCATTTGACAAAAGATACTATTGGATCGTACATATAATCAAAGTTTTCTTCCTAACTGTGTCCCCCCATCAAACCACATAAAAATGCTTCCACAAGGTGACTTTTTTATTTTTTATTTTTGGTGGAAAAAAAATACAACTTTAGTGCAAAATCTAAAAGGCAAGTTTTTGCTCGATCTCCTTTGAAATAGAAGCATTTCAGAAAATTGAAGAAGAACCAATAGGAAATTAATACCATGTTTTTTCTAACCTAATGGAATGTTAGGACAATGGTGATAATTTTCTACACTACACACAATTTATGATCTTTTTCCTATCCCAATCTTGTTACAGGCAATATTCAAGGTCATGTGAATGTTTAACAGGCAATAGATACTAGACAGAACAGACAGAACAAAACAACAAACTTGATTTAAAAGCAGAGGAACTTACATAGAAGAAAAGGAAAAGCTTTTCTATCTAATTTAAACCAACTAACTAAAACAATATTGCATAAGGCTAAATCAAAGACAGCTACATCCATGGCCAAAGGATCGCCAACAGAAGTCCTCGAACATCACAGATACTTGTTTTAGCTTATTAACACTTCCATAGTCCATATCTCAAATTAAATCAAATTTATCCTGCCTCTCCGTGCCCCCCCCCCCCCCTCTTCCCCAAAAAAGAAAGCTTTTGTTTTTGAGATCGTTATTTCATTGGATGCCTATTGTGGACAACACTCCTTTATCAAACTTTTCAGATTCTTTATCATTAATTTTGTAAGTTCTAGGGGGTACTTTGGTACACTCACTATGTACTTTAAATGACCTTTCTCATTTCCATTTGTTTTGCTAAAATTATTGTGCATTCAAACAAGACTTAGACTCCATTTAGAATGGTATTACGGTAGGTACCATCACATCCTTGATTGAAACCAACAAGAAAAGCCAAACATCTTCCAATTAACTTGTGCATCAATACTTAGTCCTTCAAATATAAATTCTTTCTATTCCCACCAGAAAGATGTCAATTAGAAGTAGTGGAGGTAATTACATTCTCAATCTGTTTATTAGTCCAAAATTTTCAGCAATTCGTACAATAAGAAAGCATTACCTTCAATGATGGAGCAAGTTGGAAGAAGTCTCCAACAATGAAATCGATATAATCTTCCACACCATATATTTTTGCATTATTAAGGGCTAATTCAACTTTTTGAGGATCAATGTCAATAGCAACAACAGAATAACACCTAAGAGAGCAAAAACAACAGTTAATAGGCCCCTATTTCAAGATGTGTCTGTTTATTTATTTAAGAAGAAAAAGAAAGATATAATGAATTCAAGAATTGATAGTTGATCCAAAGTTAAAAAAAAAATAAAATAAAATAAAATCATAAAAATATTTGCAGTCTTGCAGAGTATGCCTAAAAAGAGCTACCTCCTCCCCTCCCCCATCTTTTTCATTCTCTTCCCCTCCTCTAGTATTCTACCCCGAGTTAAATGGAGGGAGTATATTTGGTCAAACAACATATTCTTACCTAGACTATACACTATACAGAATGCTGGAGATCAAATGGCTCCCACCTTTTCAAAATTAACGTTTCTAGAGTCCCTTCAATCGAAAGATAGAAATTAACAAAAGGTTTTCTAAATAACACATCCTTCAAGGCTAAAACCATAGTATCTAAAGCTTCTTAAAGGTTAACCATAATAGTAGTGCTTCATAAGGTCTAACATAGAATATATGTTTCTAATATGAGTCTTTTCATTCGTCTTAAAAGATATCCACATTAATTCTCTAACTGGTTGAATAGAATATGGGAATTATGCAGTTGTAAACCTGTCTAAAATTCAGTAAGCCAATAAGATTGCGAATTACGTACTTAAAATCTATCTAAAGTTCAATTTGACTCATAAACCGGACTATAAGCCATATAAGTTTTAAACAGTTAAAAGAAATTACATTTTAGCAAACTGAATGGCATTGCCGCCAACGCCTGCAAAGCAATCAATCACGATCCCATTCCCACACCTCTGGGCGTGTCGAATCGCAATCTCTTCAGGGGTAACCGAATACCATCCTTCCTCGTCCATTTCGATACCCTCATCGTATCTCGAGAAAAGATCGTACCTTTGAAACCAATACTTCTCCACCAGTGGACTAACCCATTCTTCCCTAAGCTTCCTTTTCTTATGAAATTTAACTGAAAACAAAAAAAAAAACATATTAGAATATCTATAACTAAGGTTCTGTTGGTTTCTATGGAAAATAATATTTTCTAAGGAAAGTTATGTCGAGTGTATATGAGTTTTCCCTAGGCTTAAAAAACAATAAGATTAGGATTTAGAGAGAGAGAGAGAGAGAGAGAGAGAGAGAGATTAAAATTAGAGACGGAGCTGAAGGGAGATATTCACTCAACCGAGCCAATAATTAAAGCGAAATTCGACTATTTTCTGTACAGTATTTTCTAGGCAGGCAAACAGGGAATTAAGGAAGGGAGAGATTCTGTACCTGGACTGTTTGCGAGCTTGCATTTCTGTAGACGATGATTGGTGCTCGGACGCCCTGAACTCTTATTCTTCTTCTTCTTCTTCTCCATCTACCGATAGAAATGGTGCTCTGGATGATGAGAGCGGGAACGCGGAGCAGTCTGGGACTTGGGATTCGGGTTGGGTTGGGTTGGGCTGGGCCGGTCTTAGGGCTAATGTTTTGAGTCTGTCAGGCCACAGCTCAAGGCTCTTATCCAAGATTTTGGCGCCTAGTTTGGTCACAGAATATAAATTAGGGTTAAATAGTATACTAAATTTTTAGAATTTGACGCAAAATCAAATAGTTTCCTCGATTTTCAAAAGTATTATAAATGGTACCTGTGAACAACTTATAAACGTATCTGGTCCTTCCCCAATGTTTCGTCTAATACTGTAACGAACCCACCTTTTGGAGCTCACAAAAGACTAACACGTAGAAGGGTACGTGGAAGGTTTAGAGGTGACTTGGCAGCTGGCGCAGAGTTAGTTGCATATTGGCTAAGCTGAAGGTCCAAGTTGGCAAGTGGCAGTTCAATTCTGTTGCGCGCGGTTATCTTTTAGTTTGAACGTCTGTTATCTCTGTTAATTGGCAGGACTATAAATACTGAAATTGTATCTTATTTAGCTCATTTTGATTGTAATCGGTTCAGTAGAACTCCGGAGGTTCTTGGCACCTAGAATGCCAAGGTTGGAGACTAGCCTTCTCGAATTGGCCTTTCTTTTAATAAACCTCTTTCTTTCCTCTTCAACTCTTCTTCTCCCTTTCTACTTTCTCCCTCATTTTCCTCACTTTCTATGTTGAATCTTAGTTGTAGTAGTCAGTATTGTTACAAGTGGTATCAGAGCCTAGATCCACTGATTTTTGTTTTTGTTCATTTCCAAGCCCTAGATCCATGGATCTTCACAATTTTGATGGAAAAAAACCTTTCAGCTTGGATGTTCCAACTTCACCAATGCTTCCTCTACTATAATACTCCTTGGGCCGGTAAAACAGGTACCCGACATGACCCCGTTTACGACCCGTGAAGACCTGCGACCTATTTAAGTTAGACCCAAACATGACTCGTTTATGTTAACAAGTCGGGGCTCCAGAAACGACACGACACGACACGGCAATTTCACGGGTCACCCGACACGACCAGTTTAACTTAAAAGTGTGTGTGTGTGTGTGTGTGTGTGTGTGTGTGTGTGTGTGTGTGTGTGTGTGTTTTAATACATATAATACATATTCTCTCTCTAATCAAAGTATATCTAAGGATTTCCGTTCAATATGGGGGTATAGAATATCAATACAACTTGCTCAAACCCTCTCAAATATTATCTACTGTTTATTGAGTCCAATACAATTTGATGAGGATTTCCAGTCGACATTTCTGAATGGACTATCGACTACTCAAGCCTATATATGTTCTGTTAATGATATTATCATTCAAACAGCTCTAAGACGAATTATCACTGGCAGAAAAGTATCTGACAAGGCTCTCAAAGACCCCCAAACTATTTGCAAAACCAGAGGACCAGCCTGTACTTGAATAAAAGGCTTTAAATAGGAAAAACAATATCTAAGCTCCCAAGTATGCATAAATCATTAATTAGAGCCTCCACTTTAGTTCAAAGGCTACCTATAAACCAAAACTAGGTATATAACTAGAATCGGTTCACAAATTCACTCATCAGTCATCACTAGATTACTATTTACATCTAGCTATTTCAATGCAAGAACTAATATGCGAAACCAAAAGGACATAATAATATCCACAAGGTTTTTGCTATATTCATTCATCCTTCTAAACCAACCCAAACTTCAAGTGCATAAAACAATTCCGAACACAAACTTCCCACAAAGACAACAATATAAAAACAATCAAACAATAACCATAATTCAAAATTCAATCATGCTCAGTCCACTGTGAATCCATCACTTAAAATAATTCAAGGAACTAACTTTTCAACCAAAAAGGCTTCATCTTGAGGACAACAACATAATCCAAAACTAACTCAAGTCACAGATCATTCACAATCCCAACCAACCCAGATTATCAAGCCAAGGAATTAAGGAAACAAACTAAAAGAACATGAGCATCATGTTTTCTTTACCTGTACATGAAAATGTCCAGCCCATGAAGCTACTTCTTGCAAAGATAGTAAGAACTAAGAAAATCGGTAGTCCAACACTCCATCCTGGCCTCACCAAAATTCACAGGGGAAGCTCAACAATGACTCATACATTGTTGTAAATAACATACCGGCGGTACCGTATGCGAGATCGGGAGGAAGAAGAAGGGGCGGCGTTGAAGAAGAGCAGAGAGAGAGAGCGTCACTGTGTCGAGCTGGACGAAGAAGAGGGGGCAGCACGGTGGCGCGACCTTGAAGAATAAGAAAATGGAAGAAGAGGGGCAGCGGGTAGGGCAACTTGAGGAAAAAGAAAATAATCTAATTCTAGGGCTTTTGTTTTTAAGTTAGGGCTAATAATAATCTAATCCCATTTCCTTTTTCTTTTTCTTTTTTTTTTTTTAAAAAAAAAAAAGAAAAAAAAAAAAGAAAAAAAGAAAAGAAAGAAAGAAAGAAAGAAAGAGAAAGAAGTTAATCGTGTCTGGCGGGTCAACCACGGGTGACCCATGACCCGACCCGCTAGACCAAGATGAACGGGTCATAAAACAGGGTCGACCCGTTTATGACCCAAACCCCGCTAATTTCGTGTTGTGTTCGTGTCGGGTTGTTGGGTCATGTAAAATTGCCAGCCCTAAATACTCCCAACGATCTTCACAAATATATGATGGCCTCATATCACATGGAAGGTGAGGCTATCAATTGGTTGGTAACAATGGAATGAGGTGGAGTTTTTACCATGGATGCTGATTGGGAGAAATTTGTGTGACTCATTCACCTTCGATTCAGACAACTTCACGAATTTGTTGGCGTACCTGAACCGTTAGATGCAGTCTCCGGTGAAACAATTCCAGAAGCACCCAAGGAGCACACCAAAGAAGAAATCCTCAACAACGTCAATGACAAAGAAGAGGAGATGCGAGACGATCTGGTGGCAGACACAAAACAAACCATAATTCCAAAACCAGATCCGACAGAAGCTACAGATCACATAAAATTTCCTGCAGCAAAGCCGGTTGACGTCTCCTACCATCTGTTCGATGTAATTCCACCACTAATTTCCGAATCTCTCAAGGACTAGCGAATTTTGGATTAGTCGGGAGAGTTGGATGTGGTGGTTCGGAAGCACAAATGGCAATGGAAAAAAGTAGCTAAAAAGGGAAACAAGGTTGAGAAGGAATTGTCGTAGGCTGATGAGGATAATTCACCAAAGCTAGGTTAAGATGTGCTTCTTTTTATAGCATTTGGACGGCCGGAATTGGAAGAGCACGTGGAGATCGCCGTTGGAGCAAAACTCAGCCACAAGGCTCAGCCACCAAGGCACATCCATGCTGATAAAGGAGTAGGCAAAGGCAAGTTCTCGCACGCCATCCTTGCTCTGGATCGGCAGATCATTTTTTTCTAGCATCTTGGCGGAGCAAAGGCGGCCTTAGGAGGTAGCATCTTGGCTGGAGCTGAGTCGAGAAGCAGACCAGGTGCTCGAGCGGCCAAGTTGGCAGCAGGTCCTTCAGACAGAATCTGGTGCTTCCTTGTTCTTGAAGCTACAACGTGGCCGGTGTACATGAACACGGAAGAGGAAGAAAAGGACCTAGACACTTGCGGCGTACAAACAAGGATCTACGTGGAAATTGAAGAACTCATGAACAAAGATGATGTAGAGTTCTGCATAGAAGCTAAGCAGCAAGGGATCAATTCAGCTCTTATGTCTACATTCCTGAGCTTGAGGCATTCTAAGAATGTTTTGGATGCAGTGAAGAAGAGAGCTGGAAAGCAGAATTTAGAAGTTGTGCATCAAGCTAATCAGCTATGTGGCATCAGAAGAATGAAGGTTGAAGATATGTTGCATATAGCTGGAAGCCACTTGAACGTTCCTGCGTTTTGTTTATGAAGTTGTGTTGTTTTAGGTGGACAAGCAGTTGTTTTACACGTACGATGTCGTTTTGAGCTGAATGGAGACAACTTTCCTATCTACCAAAAGTTGCCCCGGCTTTTCTCTCTTTTTCTGAGTTGCGAGTTTGAAAGCTTCCAATTTATGAGCTGGATAGGTTGGAGTTAGTGGGAGGTTTTTGTTCTTGACGACGGGGAAGAGGTTGATTTAGATCTGGGTAACTATGAGCGGTTCCTAGATGTGACACTTACAAGAGAGAATAATATTACCACATATGCCATTAAAAATTGGAGTGAAGTGGTGGCTATTATTCTTATTGATGGAAAAAAGGGTCCAATAGATGTTTATGTGATAGAATTGGGAAGGATTGTAGATGACATTAAATCAATGCCATTCATCGAGGTTCTGCGACAATTGTCCTACTCAGTTGGGCAAGATAACTTCTACTTCGTTCATATGAGCCTAATACATGTGCTGGATGTTCCAAACATTTGGCATGTTCCTCTTTTACTTAGGAACCAAGATGCTCATGACTCAATTCTAAAGCAGTTAAACTTACTGGAACTTGCTACACCTCCTGCTTTACAAGATCGGACCAGGTTGGCTGAGACTTTTGATAATCTCACCTAATTTGTCAGGATTGCACTGGTTGGGAAGTATGTCGGCCTATCGCATTTATATCTTTTTGTTGTGAAGGCCCTTCTACATGCTTGCATTTCATGTTCTTTGAAGCCTTCAATTAATTGGATTGCAGCTTCTGACCTTGAAGATGGTAACGCTAAACTAACACCAGAAGCACCTGCTGCTGAATGGCAGACTTAAAAATGCAGCATGTGTCTTGGTTTTTGGTGTGAACGTGCTGAAGAACTTAATTTCCACATTGAGTTTTGTTGTGTCACCATACTTGCGAGAGGGTGCTGTGAATTTTGTTGCCCTTAAGCATGGGTGGCTATGGAAACTCGTGGCAGAAGAAGAAATGAGAGTGGCAAAAAGGAATGCAGCTGTTCTATTACACTCTCAAAGCTTCAAGCATTCAACTAGCAACGGTTCAAAGGCTAGAAGCTGGGCTTGGCTGTTGTGTAAGGAGAAGATCCTAGAAGCTGCATGGTGTAAGGTCAAACTGACATATGGCAAAAGGGGGAAGAGAAAAAGGCACTTTGTTGGAAAGCATGCATCTATATTGCGTGAAACCTCGTCCAAAACTTCTTCCTAGGATCGAAGGGTACGCTGCACCATCAATTAGTAGAGTTTCGCTGGAAAGATTACTACCCTATGGTGTGTAGGCGTTTGAAGAAGCTATTCCAAGTAGATCCTGCTGATTACATGCTGGCGACTTGTGGGAATGATGCCTTCAGGAAATCAGAATAAGGTACTTATTACAATACTCCCAAGTTCTTACCAACACATTCTTGGTAGGAAGTTGCAAGCAAGGGACGTGACATTAGGAGGTTGAAGTTGAAGCATGGTGAGGAAAAGCTAGTGACCACATGTGGGTCATGCTTCCAGCTGGCAGTAAGTGATCAAAATGATTGAAAGATTTGTTTGGCTCAATGTGGAGGCTTCAAGAAGGCCAAGGAAATCCATGGGATTTATAACCTGTGGCTAGTGTGGATAAAAAAGAGGGTGAGTTACATTTTGTTCATCCATCACCTTGAGGACAAGGTGCTTAAAAAGAGGAAGGTATTGTAACGAACCCACCTTTTGGAGCTCACAAAAGACTAACACGTGGAAGGATACGTGGAAGGTTTAGAGGTGACTTGGCAGCTAGCACAGAGTTAGTTGCATATTGGTTGAGCTGGAGGTCCAAGCTGGCAAGTGGCAGTTCAATTATGTTGCACGCGGTTATCTTTTAGTTTGAACGTCTGTTATCTCTGTTAATTGGTAGGACTATAAATACTGAAATTGTATCTTATTTAGCTCATTTTAATTGTAATCGGTTCAGTAGAACTCTGGAGGTTCTTGGCACCTAGAATGCCAAGGTTGGACACTAGCCTTCTCGAATTGGCCTTTCTTTCAATAAACCTCTTTCTTTCCTCTTCAATTCTTCTTCTCCCTTTCTACTTTCTCCCTTATTTTCCTCACTTTCTATGTTGAATCTCAGTAATAGTAATTGGTACTATTACAAATGCCTTAACAGCATGCCATGTCAAATTTATGAATGATTGCCATTAATGTGGCATATGGGACAAACGATAGTCGCTAATAGGTTTAACGGTTTTTTTAGACTGGAGTACCAACTGCGGATATAAGTTGTCTATAAGTACCATTTGTGAAACTTTTGAAAATCGAATGGACTATTTGATTTCGCGTCAAACCACATGTACTAAAAATGTATTATAAAATTAAAGGGAAATCAAGTTAGAAAAATGATAAGCCTACTATTAGTATTTTATATTGGCAACATTCTGGTTGACAAAAACACTTTATGCAAACAGTTGCTTTTTAATAGGATTATCGGTTATATTCAGAGTCTTCAAGTAATATGGACAGTGTCTCATTTCATGCCATGTGTATAGTCACAAGTTTCTAAGAAGATGTCAATGAAGATTCCATGCAATTTCCAAGTCAGAATAGTCGGTTCCTGTGCAACCGTCCGGACGGGCCTTTAAAGGCGTCTTGCAGTGTCTCACAGATAAACATTGAAGACGTCCGCCGGACTCTAGGTCAATCAATATTCAACAAGGAGTTTGATTTCAGAAGTCGACATTGTTTGGGAAATCTTTGCAAGCCGTCTGGACGACATGGCAACACGTCCGGACGATGTCCTGTAGTTCAGAATATTCCAAAGTTCTGTTTAAATGCGGAAAGATTTTAGCGAAGACCGTTCGGACGCTTGGTCAAGACGTCCGGAAGTGAACCTGATAAAGATAAAATTGCGTTGTTTCTGAAAGGTTATCGCAGAAAATCGTCCGGACGAGGCTATTTTCCGTCCGAACGCTCGCCAGCCAGAGTTCGAATCTCATCCGTTTTTGAGGTCTCTTGAAGCCTATAAATATGGGGCTCTAGGCTAGTGTTTTGTACATAATTCGGTGATGAATTCCATAGTGCTTTGAGATGGTGTTTAGGGAGAATCGAAGATTCACTAGCTCTCAAGCCGATGCCAGTGTGTGCTCAAGTGTTCGTGTGAAGTCTATCTTAAGGGTTGGCCCTAGGGTAAACGAATCCATAAAAAACCCCTTCAGGTGGAAGATCTGGTTGGAAAGCGTTTGTGTTAGGTTACATGTCAGAGTTAAAGGTATGATTACTGCATAGGGTTATGTGAGTACGAGTGTCTTGTAACTAGCTTTGCTTTTGGATAGTGGATTTCCTAAGTTTGGCTGCCCCGGAATTATTATTATTATTTTTTTTCTCTTCATAGAGTTTCCACCTCGTAACAAATATCTTGTCTTATTTAAATTTCGAATTTAAGATATTTGTTTGCATACAAACACACACACACTTGGTTTAAATTAGAAATCAATAAATATTTTCAATTGGTATCAAAGCAGGTTACACTTGTGTTTTGGATTTATTTCCTAAGTGTGATCCATGACTTCTTTTAACATAAATCCTCTTGAGTTCTCTGAAGATGATTTCTCTAAAGATATCCTTTTGATAGGTAAACTCTTTAAAAAATCTAATAAAGAACTCAAGAAGATTAAGCAAGAAAAAAAGTATTTGATTTTACAATTATCTGAATCCGATGTTTTGATTGACTCTTTGAAATCTGAGAATACCATGCTTTTTGATACTGTTGATGCATTAGAGAATAAATTAAAAGAATCAGGGGATCTCTTGAAAAAAATCTCTAGTAATAATTTGAAAAGCATGCTTGGTATTCATACAGATATTTCTAACAAGCCTAATTTAATTTTTAATGATTTAAGTACTTTTACTTCATATGCTTCTGATTTTGAATTAGATTATATTGATATTAAGCCTGTGATAGAAGATACAACTTGTTTAGATAAATCTTGCTTAACTAATCATGTGATGTCTAACTCCAAGGAATCAGGAATAAAAGGTAAGTTTATTCCTAAGTGTCATAATTGTGGGAATATTTGTCATATTAGGTCAAATTGTTATTTGTTGAAATCCCACAGGTCTTGGATTAAGAAGGATGCTCTGAGGAAAAGTGAAGTTGAAGATTATTTCTCATCAAAATATGTCACTCCGCATAGGACACATATAAATGGTAAGGGCAATATTGTTTGTAAGAATGCTAACCATATTTCTGCAAAAAAAGTCAAGCAGCATTCCAATAAAAGAAGCCTGCCCACCTGTCAATACTGCGGCATCACCGGTCACATCCGACCTAAATGTCCACATCTTCAGGCTCAAAAGTTGAAGGTTTAGAAGGAGCTGCCAACAAGAGCTACATCAGGCACTCTACCTCCGACTATATTCCAGGCTCCACGGCATCAGTAGCGACAGCTGAAGTTGGTTCCCTGCCAATTAGAGTAGCAAATCAAAGAAGAACAATTCAAGGTACTACAAGAGAAAGCTGCAGAAGCCTATTAGCAACCATGTCTATGAAGGGTTGCTGAGCCTAATGCAATGTATGCTAAAAAGAATGGACAACATAAACAAGACCTACAAACTACCGCCACGGGTCAAGCAGGTATGGGTCAGGAATGATGAGACCATTCACCTCTTGAGGGGGAGTGGACTCACCTAGTATAGGTGCAGTCTCACAATGCCTAGGATTTTGGTTCCTAAACCCTAGTGCATACCAGGTATGTTTTCATTGCATTGATTGTCATATCTTATACATCCCATTTTGCCTTGCATTCTGTTTGAGGAACCACCTTTTCTATCCCTATATTTTCTCTTGGTTGCTTTGAGAATTTTCTGCAGTTACATTCTAGGGATGACAGAGAAAGCATGTCACTGCTTTACTATCTTGATATAGTCAAACCTCTCTCCCTAAAGTCAGGTTTGATCTTATCTTACATGCTTGGACTAAACTGTCTTCTTCTCTATGTAAACATGTTTTTGTTGTTTTTCTATTTTATTGTTTTCAACAAAAAAAAAAAAAAAAAAAATTGGGGGAGAAGATGCAGATTTTTTTTTTTTTTTTTTTTAGAGTTGCCTTTCAGATATTGTATACAGTTTTGCTCGATATCTCAGTTCATTGTGTATTAATTGAGTATGCTTATATATGATTGAGAGTTTATGTCCAATATCAGCAAAGTTTTCCTGTGCATCTTAATTCTAGATAGTTGCTTTTCTCATGCAATGAAAAATTGTGCACTATCCAAAACTCCCATAAGGTATTTTTCTTTTCTCTCTGACTTTTAGCTTTTCGAAATTCTAATGAGAGATTTTTTTTTGCTAAGATGGTCAAATTGACCAACTCGCTAGCTGAACCTAGAACCCATAAATTCTGACATTCTTTCTAGGTTGCAGCACCAAGTGATAAAAAACATTCAAAAATGAAAAAAAAAAATGGATAAATAAAAAGATTCACTGCTTTTGTGCTATAAATCTGTTATTGAACTTGCCCTTATAGAAACAGTCAGTGACCAAATCATTGCGAAAATAGACGGTCACTAAAGGACGAAGTAAAAGAAAAATGTTGCAGCTTAGGGGGAGTATATCAGATGAGGGTGGCTAAGACATAGTAAAATAAGGTTTGACTTTTGACTGATCAAACATTGATTTTCTCTCTTATTTTGAAAATCCAATTGCTTTAAGTCATATCAGTGAACTCCATACCTTATTGAGAAAGCTTTCACACACACACACACACCCATTGCATGAGTTAGGTTTACTATTGAAAATTTTCTATCTGCAGGAAAATTTTTGTGCTTATTGACTCTTAACTCTCAATTATATCTTGGTATATTTTTGAAATACTATTTGATTGTTTTATTAGTTATTTATACATGAGTGTTCTGAAGCTAACGTTAGGAAATTTTTGTTCTGCATATTTCCCTCTACTTTTCAGCTTCTAGTGTGAAGCGTCCGTACATACATGTTCTTGTGTTTGGACGTGCTCAGCTCTGTCAATCTCTTATCTGACAGCATGCCATCCGGACGAGTATGTGCTGCGTCCGGAAGCGAGCTTTTTGCTTTCTCTGCCAAACACACACACACACACACACTACTTTTTGCCTGTTCTATCATGTTGTGTTCTGTGTGTTTTCTCTCGGATTGATCCCGAGATTTTGGCATTCTCTGCACATCTTTTTTCATTCCCAGGTATTACCTTTGATTTTCCTTATTCTCTTACGCTTTGGTTCTTTTTAGAATATTGGAATCTTTAATTGATTATGATTTGAGAGATTGTGCATGAATATCTTTTTGTCTTTATGCTAGATGGATATTATTAATCTGTGTCTTTTAGATTGCTATATCTACTTTTGTATTTCTTTATGCATCCAATTGATAGCCATCATAATACCACATTCTCTTTGAAACTAACAGGATCTAATATTTCCTTGTGGTGTTATTTTTGGATAGATTTCTGTTTAAATATTTTCAGGAATATGTTGTCTGGTGGCTTCCAGCATAGTGTCAGATAGAGGGCTTTTTAGAAAACAGATCAGTATTGAAATCATATGTTCCAGCGATCTCAAATTTAAGATGTGTAGAGATTCCCCCTGCTCATACAGAGTCTTCCGTAACCTTTTCCGCTAAGATCTGCACCAACTAGAGATCCAGTGGTGAATCTTCTTTATCATCTTGTAGACCACTTGTCTAGAGGATTTCTTTCTTCGGATGATCAGTTTCGGGCTAGAAGACTCAAGTGACTGAAAATTTTTAGTCTATGGTTTCTCGGCTTTAGGAGCAAGAAGCCGAAGTGGCTCAAATTCAGGAAATATGATATCTTGAGGTTTTGGTTTCCGCTTGTTGATTTGAGCTTTTGATGAAACACTTTACTATTATTCTTGTTGTTTTGAATTTTAGTAATTGTGGTTTTCTCTTATACTCTGTTTACCTTTTGTCATTTTGAGACAAAAAGGGGGAGTATTTTTTGTTTTGGACCGGGAATGTATTTCCAAACCGACCAAATGTTTTTTGTCCCAGAATGGCCAAAGGGAGAGTTTGTTAGTATTTTATATTGGCAACATTCTGGTTGACAAAAACACTTTATGCAATGGTTACTTTTTAACAAGATTATCGGTTCTATTCAGAGTCTTCAAGTAATATGGACAATGTCTCATTTCATGTCATGTGTATGGTCACAAGTTTCTAAGAAGATGTCCATGAAGATTCCATGTAATTTCCAAGTCAGAACAGTCGGTTCTTGTGCAACCATCTGGGCGGGCCTTTGAAGGCGTCCGAACGCCTTGCAATGTCTCACAAATAAACATTGAAGATGTCCGGACGTCAGAGCAACATTGTCCGGACGATAGGTCAATCAGTATTCAACAAGGAATCTGATTTCAAAAGTCGACACTGTTTGGGAAATCTTTGCAAGCCGTTCGGACGATGTCCTGTAGTTCAGAATATTCTAGAGTTCCGTTCAAACGCGTAAAGGATTTTAGCCAAGACCGTTCGAACGCTCGGTCAAGACGTCCGGAAGTGAACCTGATAAAGATAAAATTGCGCTGTTTCTGAAAGGATATCGCAGAAAACCGTCCGGACGAGGCTATTTTATGTCTGAACGCTCGCCAGCCAGAGTCCGAATCTCATCCGTTTTTGAGGTCTCTTGAAGCCTATAAATAGGGAGTTCTAGGCTAGTGTTTTGTATAGAATTCGGTGGTGAATTCCATAGTGCTTTAAGAGGGTGTTTAGGGAGAATCGAAGATCCGCTAGCTCTCAAGCCGTTGCCAGTGTGTGCTCAAGTGTTCGTGTGAAGTCTATCTTAGGGGTCGACCCTAGGGTAAAAGAATCCATCAAAAACCCCTTCAGGTGGAAGATCTGGTTGATAAGCGTTCGTGTTGGGTTACACGTCAGAGTTAAAGGTATGACTACTGCATATGGTTATGTGAGTACGAGTGTCTTGTAACTAGCTTTGTTTTTGGATAGTGGATTTCCTAGGTTTGGCTGCCCCAGAGTGGTTTTTTTTTTTTTTTTCCTTCATAGAGTTTCCACCTCGTAACAAATATCTTGTCTTATTTAAATTCCGCATTTAAGATATTTGTTTGTATACAAACACACACACTTGGTTTAAATTAGAAGTCAATAAATATTTTCACCTACAATTCTTTTTTTTTATTATTTTTTTATAACTTACTAGCACATGTCAATATATGATCGGAGAGTGTTCACTTATTTTTAGTAGCTAATGTTGCTCTAATCATATTCTAATTGGAGGGTGTTAACATCCCTTGGTTTTTTTTTTT
Source organism: Alnus glutinosa (assembly GCF_958979055.1). Classification (NCBI taxonomy): domain Eukaryota; kingdom Viridiplantae; phylum Streptophyta; class Magnoliopsida; order Fagales; family Betulaceae; genus Alnus; species Alnus glutinosa. The sequence goes on from NC_084888.1 coordinate 29,576,638, forward strand.
TAATAATTTTAACTCTAAGATGTTTATTTTTAAATGAGTTTAGGTAAGCACATTCTAAATTCGACATATTCTTTAATTATTTGGTCGAATAAATAATAGAAATGACTGCAAAAATACAATTAATTGTTATGAGGCTTTGGGACTGAAATATGACAATCATAGACCCTCATTTGCATTTATTTTTCAGCTGAAGAATTTGGTCATGTTGACCCAATAACTTTTTTTCTACCCTAATCAAATTGTTCAAAAAATGATGTTCGGTGTTATAAAATATTCTAGAATATATTTAGTAATGCTTTTTGCATAACTCTTCCACAATTTTAACAATTTTTTTTTTAAGATCAACCATTGAATATTTATGGCCCACATGTAGGAAAACAAATATAATGGTTGATCATAAAAAAAAGTAGTTAGAGTTGTGCAAAAATTCTGTAAGAATTGTACAAGAAACATTATTCGATTATATATATACGTGGTTTTTTTTTTAATTGATTAAGGAAATGGTTACAATGGAGGATCATTCCCACTCCTTATTCGAAAGGATGAGAGAATGAGTTATCCTAAAGCCAGAAAAGGGGTGAGCTCCCCAACAATAATCCCATAAAAAAATACGACAGTGCAAAAATATAAACAAAAGTTAGAAAATTGGTCAAATAAATGATCCAGTCGATCCTCTCAAGGGCTGCACAAGGCGGTTGCAGAAACAAAAATGATGCAAATTAAGGCGAACCTATTTGAATCTCCACTTGGAAACAACAATAACAACCGAAAGGAAGTTGAAGCTGAAGATATATTGTCATAGTCCAAAATATGGACTGAATAGTAAAAATATACCAACACATATCCAAATACAAAAGTACCCAAGAACCAAAAAGACACATAAACATAAAAATAGCAAAAAACTTCAAAAAAAAATAAAATAAAATAAAAAAAGCTTTAGCAGCAAGCACGGCAGAGCTGGCCGGCGCGTGGGATATTTCAAGCCAGGTTTGAGAGCCCACAAGCTTTTCGGAAGCTCAAAGGAAACTTTAAGTCAAGATTTCAAGTTATGTTTGAGCATAGATTATTATATATGTACGTGGTTGAAACTGAAAGTATGGGACCGTAGCTTTCAAGTCTAGCTACCACGTTTCTCCATCGATCTCTTGCCATATCCCACTTTTGTCGGCTCCTTCATACTTTGCTTACGGAACATGGATGTCACAAATTAAAGATATGACCGTTATTGGGATAGAAATTATTATATTATTGTGGTATAATTGGATGATGTGATAATGAGAATTAGTCATCAAATTAATACTTGTAAAAAATATAAAAAATAACGGTTAATTTTTACTGCCATATCATCTTAATTGAATGACAATTATATAATAGCTAATCTACTAAATAACACTACTAGGATGAAAATAGGGACATAAAACAATACTTATTAAAGTCAAATTGATGCTTAATTGTACCGAAATTTGATATCCCATAAATTAAAAACCCTCTCTAGCTTTAATAAGATATTAAGCTTCATAGTTAATGGAATGGGAAAAGTTAGACCTTTAAACTAGAGTTATATATTAAGCTAGTCCAATTTAGTGCCCATATTTCAAATTGAGCCCATGTAAGGTGCCTAACCAATACGTCAAAAGCTCCATAGGAGATAAATTTTTAAAACACCAAAAATTAAACTCTTAAACCTATCTCATACTAGTTAGCTGGTCCAATCTAGCGTCCGTACCCTACCACGATCGGGACATATTAATTAATAAACAATTTAAAGCCGAGATAAAATAAATAAAACCTATGTACTCGAGGATAGAAATTAAAATGTAAATAGTAACGCTTAAGTGAAGAGAAATATTAATCTCCGGCGTCCATATATATATATATATATATATATATATATACATATATATATATTCCATGTTTTTATAGGGTCTTTGAGGCATGATTAGGAAATGCCACCCACCCACCATCCCACGACTCCCTTGTGCCAAGTTTGAAAGTTACAAGTCAGTAATCATCATGTTGTTTAATTTAGTTTAGACTACTGAATTCCAAAACCCCCCATCATTATTCCAAACATCCCAAACGCTTTCCCTTGAATTTTTGGAAAGGCATGATCTTTGTAGCTGATCACTTGGCCAACCCATTTTGTCGCCTGTGCATGATGGCAATTGGGTTGCTAAAGATAGGGTCATAGGGGTGGCAACAAGTGCGTGTCTACGTATTTGGTTTGGATCGCATCAAGAGATATAACAATAAAATTATCGAGACATCATACAAATATATCTGTCCCATAGGAAATATAAAAAGATCATTTTTTTCAAAACGATTTAGATAAGTAGGTCAGACCCTTCAATCTTAACATACTAATTTTATGCTAGGTCCGTGTCGGGTTTGCGGGGTCATATAAAAAATTAACTCTTATATATGTCGTGTGTTGAGACATATGAATATAAGAGAATATATAAGTATTCAATTCAAACCCATTAACCTTAACTTATTAATTTCATATCGAATTTACAAGTAATGTAAAAAAAATTATCTGCATCCGTATAACTAAAGCCACTTTAGCCTTGTGAGAATGTGTAGTACTCAGCAGTTCTTCATCTAAAGTTTGCCGTCCATATAGAAACGAATTAAAGTATATATGAAGATTGGCAAAGGGAAGCAGTGAATTAAAAGAGAGGTCATTTTCGGGTAGTTTGGCCGAAAAAAGAAGGTGATCGTGGCCCCTTTCTTTAGCTCCTAACTCCTCCCCCTCCATTAAAAACCGCCAAGATTGACTGACCCTCACGCCTCCCATGCCCATTGCCCACAACAAAACAACACACATTCCCTTCGATCTTCTCTATATAAATTACCAAACCCCACCTCCTTTTTCTCTCCAACTTCTCTCTCTCTCTCTCTCTCTGTCTCTGTCTCTCATGGCCTCCCTGAAGCTATCAAAGAGGCCGGCTAAGCTTCCATTAACGTCGATAGTTGATGCAGCGTCATGGTACTGTGCCTTCGTTCTGGTAGCCCTTATATTGACATTGACAACCTCTTTTAGGGAGACTAGCCATCTCTACGAGGCTGTGGGGGGCAACCTGCAGCTCTTGCACCGACCGTGCGACGAAATTTATGTGGTCGGAGAGGGCGAGACGCTTCACACAATCAGTGATAAGTGCGGCGACCCCTTCATTGTTGAGCAGAACCCTCACATTCATGACCCAGATGATGTCTTCCCTGGACTTGTTATTAAAATTACTCCTTCAAATCCAATGTAGTTTTTTTTTTTTTTTTTTTTTTTTTTTTTTTTTTTTATAATTTATATATAATTATATATATATTACTGTAAGTACTTACTTTCTTCTTTGGGATTCTATTTGCCAGAAGCATATATAGACAGTTTTCTTTTTTCTTTTTTTTCATATTTATATTTTATATATGAGGACGCACGTACGTACGTAGGTTTATTTATTTATTTTTTTATATATTTCCCTTATTTTGGTGGAATTATCATGTTTGATTGGAGTAGCGATATATTCTGGTAATTAGCGCGCGCACTCATCCAAAAAAGAAAATATCCTAGCAAGCAACAGTTATAGTACGTGATTTCTAAAAAAAAATAAATAAAAAAAAAAATAAATGAATAAATGAGAGAAAATATCCTAGAAGATATCTATTTTTGTTAGGATTTTACTGACAGTAATTATGATCCCAATTAAATAATTGTAGATATTTGTACTAGGTAGGAAAATTGTAGATATTGGGCTTGTATATTGCTCTGATTTTTAAAAAAATTACAAATATCAAGAGAATTTGTTTTTTTTTTTTTAAAAAAAAATTATGTTTAGATAAGTTAGAAAATTGAGGCAAAATTAAAAAAAGTTAGATAAAATTCGAGTAGAATTTGATATTTAAAAATTTTTCCTCACCCAAACATGCCTAAATGCCTAATTATGACAATTTCTACATTAAATTAACACTTTTAAAAAAATTTAAGGATATGGTAGCAAAAATGAGCTCTCAATTTCTTTTTTCTTCTTCTTCCATTTTTTTTTTTTTGGGGTACAGTTTTACTCACATATTAGACCATAGGATTAGGGTGTGTCAAGTGAAATTGGGTATCCATGCCATGAACAAAATGCAGCCAAAAAGGCTATTAATTAAGATATGATGATGTTGAATTAAGTTTGGTTAGTGAAGCAACATTATAAGAGAGTAGTGATGGTTTTATGCTCTTTTAAAATTTAGTTTGTAATAAATAACTTACTTCTTGTTATCTAGGTTTAATTTTTGCAATCACACCTCCCATTAGGGTTTCAAGTTAAATTAGACGGTCAAAAGATAAAATAACCATTACATATATATATTAACTTTATAAAATTATAAAATTACCCTTAAATTAAAATTAAATATTTATTTTTAAATGAGGGGGTTTTTTTTTTTTTTAAAGAATTTTAATAGCCATCGTTAGGATTTAACAAAAAATCTTAACGGATGGGTAACAAAAAATCCTAACGGATGGGTGAGATTAAAATTTTTTATAAAGTTCAATACATTAAATTGAAAGTTTTTAAACTTTATAAGGAACTTTACAAAAGTAATGGAAGTTTATGGAAAAGTTAAGTGAAGTTTCTCTAAAAGTTTTGTTGAATAACTACGGATCGGGATCCAAAACCAAATCAACCACACAATAGTAATAGCTATCACAATATAAAACTATATAGAACACATAAACATCACAACTACAATATCAATACAAAAATTATGGTTATTAAGTGGAAACCCTTTGAGCACCTAAACTGCAAAATCAGTCCGGAGCAGTTAAACCGAGGAGATCACTATAATATAGAAGAACAAACTACAGTCAAAGTAAACTTACAAGTTACAACCCCCGCTGACCGATCTTCTACCCCATGCCTCTCCTGGGTTTGGTTGAATAGACTAGTTAGGTGAAAACACATGCTCTTATTTGAGTGGTCGGCTAGCCATATTAATCACGAAGTGAATTGTAATTTTTTATTTTTTATTTTTTATTTTTTTTTTAAAGTCTGAGAAAAATTAAAAAAAAATGTGTTTGTTTTTTTTAAAAATAAAATAAAAAATATAGCTTATTCCTTTAGGAATAACTTTTATTCTCAATTTTAAGAGAAATATATTATTCTTCGTAAGGGAATAATTATTTATAGAAATAGACTCCTATCAAATATGATTATTTCTATAGAATAGTCATTCAATTCTATAAATCTATTCTAAGAACATAACGAGGCCATAATGTACCTTGACCCATAATGTATCTTGACTAAGAAATTAAGGCAACTACTTCAGCCAGCAACCAAACGCATTGCCATTATTACTCGCCTGCTTTGTACTTTTGACAAGTTTAACAAGCTATTCTTGCTCGATGGAGATCTTTTGCAATTCCCTTGCCCAATGAGAATGGGGCTGAGAAATTTTCAAAAAATAAAAAATAAAAAAAATGTTAGAAAGGGATCCATACTCGTACAGAGAACCCATGGCAGAGTAGGTAGGGGTGGAGCCAGCTTTTAGACTTTAGGGGACCAAATTTTTTTAAAAAAAAAGAAAAAAAAGATAGGGGTAAAACTTAATTTTTATTTTTTTTTTAAAAAAGCTTAGGGCTACCCTCTGAATCTCTAAATAGTAGAGAACTCTTAGTCCCTACCCTCTGAATCTCTGATCTCATATATTTTGATTAGGAAACTTGGTTGGGGTCCACTGTAATTTTATTTTATTCTTCTTGGAGGCAAAATTGCAATTTGGATGAAACTAAGTGGGAGTAAAGTGTTATTTTCCCTATTAATTATCTCAATGCAATAATCAAAAGGATCGAAATTTCCTATAAACCGATTTGTAGGAAATTTCATGCAACCCATATATAAGAGTGACATGTGTCCATTAAACATGTGCTTCTATTAATGTTATTAATGTGTGAAGCACATTCTATTAAAACAACATGTGCTTCTCACATGCCAAGGGACACATGTCAACCTTATATATGGGTTGTATAAAATTTTTTACAAAACAGTTCGTAGGAATTTTATGTTTTTTTTTTTATTATTGCATTGAGATAATTAATAGGAAAAATTACATTTTACCCTCAAAGTTTCATCCAAATTGCAATTTTTCCTCCAAAGCGGAAAAAAAAAAAAAGAGACAACGGACTCTAACCAAGTTTCCTAATTGCAATTTGGATGAAATTTTGGATGGTAGAGTGTAATTTTCTCTATTAATTATCTCAATGCAATAATCAAGACAAATGAGATCGGAGAGTAGGGACTAAGAGTTCTCTACCTACAATATCACAAATGATTGGGGGAATTTCTTCTATCCGAACAGTACTTATGACATGAATACTGCTTCTTTAGCAAGCTGATGTGCAGCTAAATTGACATCTCGCTTCACATGAACCACCTGAGATGATTGAAAAGACTTCAAAACATTTTTTATGCCTTCCACCCGAGTTTTTTTTTTTTTTTTTTTTTAAAAAATATAGATATACCGTCGATCCGAGATTGATTTGTACATTTCTTGTATGGAGATAGGCAATAAATGTATAAAAAAAAAAAAAAAAAAATTAAACAAATTGTTTTTTTTAATGACTTAATACTTGCAAATGTGATATTGACATTGAATGCTGACATAGACACTCACGTGTCGGACCAGACATATGTGACGGATCGATGACAAAAATTTAGGAAAAACTAAAAGGAATACTTTTGAAGACCCCTCGGCTTTGTCTCAAGCATACAATTCGTGGGTAATATGCAGGCCACATCAAGCTACGTACAAAGCTTATCACATGGAAATAAATTATTAAGGTCCACTCGATTAAAGGGTTCTAAAATCTTAACTTTAAGGGTTTGTTTGGGTGTGTAATTTTATTTATTTATATTTTTTTTTTTGTATTATATTATACTATTTTGTATTATATTCAAAATTGTAAATATCGAGAGAACTTATTTTTTAAAATTATGTTTAAATGGTTTAAAAAACTTGAGACAAAAAAAAAGAAAGAAAGAAAGATATAATTTGAGTAGAATTTGAATTCTAAAAAACAATCAAAACATGTTTTTGAAAAATAATAAAAAACAACTATTACCCAAACATGCCTCATGATTTTTCACCATTAAACTATTATTATACAAATTAAGGACTACCGCCAATGGATACGCGTAAAAAATCTTGCATGAGAAGGATTGCAAATTCAAAATCGAAAAACAGGATCACCTCCAATATCTCAAAAAATCATGACTTAACCATCGGAGACTCTTGTCGGCCCCGCGTTAGGTCTTGCAAAGGTGAGTTATGGATATAAAAGTCACTCACAAATCTCAAACATGATTTGATGATTTAGTTCCTACCACTAATAATTAGTATGCTTTTACTCTTTTTCCAAGCACCAGAAAGCACCCATAAGTATCCAATCACTTAACTTCAAGCTGATAAGAGGCTTTTAATTTTTCACCAGCATTGATGTGATTTCTCCCCTAATAAGATTAGATCCTTTTTAGCACTAATAATCTGCCATGGGCCTCGAAATCTCAATATTGGCACTAATGGTTATGTTTAGAATTGCGATTTTGTAGATAAAATATACAATTTTAAATTAAATTAAAAAAAAATAGATCGTTTGAAATTGCATTTTTAAAAAAATTAAACTTTTTCAAATCGCAGGCAATGTAATGTTTTTTTTAAAACGCATAATTTTAAATAACAAACAATAATTTTAACAAACGCTTAATTGCGTTTTTAAATATTACATTTTAAAATCGCAAATTCAAACCGATATTTTAAAAAAATATATAAAAAGTTGGGCAAACCTGATGGCGGGCCTTATCTTCACCAATTTACATATATGGCCTATAATAATACTTGCTTTATGGCCACTCTTGTAGATTTTGGAGTTTTTCATATCCTTTTCAGCTATATCTTTCCATAGACTAATCATGTCGACATCATGTTATATATATGTTGACATGTCACCCAACATGCCCTGATACCTATTGGGAGTAAATGACACTCGTTGTTATTTATTAATATTGGATTAAAAAAAAAAATAAAATAGACGATCCAGGAAAGAGAGAGATCTGCAGGCATATCTTCATTGAGATGTGGATAAAATTCACCATGTGAGAATATAGGAAAATTATAAAACCACAACCCCATTACAATTCTCATTTATAATAGTGTGGAGTTCATATGTATGACCCACACCATTGCAAATGAGGTTATGAGAGAGTTGTGCACATTGATTGTGAGCCAATCACACCCCGAGAATATATATTCTAGTGGACCATATAATCTAATGAACTCGTGAATGTATGCAGCAGACGGGACAAAAAGGACATGCCATTAAATTGGCCCGTTCTATGTACCCCTTTCATGTCCCTAGTAAATTAAGGCAGCATCTTTTATATATATATGCGACATTATATATGATATAACAAATTATATTTATATGTTCCCAATGCAAATAGACATTAGCATTTCAGAAAACTTCACTTAATTTTTTTAAATTGTTGTCACTTTTGCAATTATTTCTCTCAATTTAGTATATTCATCTTTCAACTTTTTTCAATTTTACCAATCCGTTAAGATTTTCCGTCAAATCCGATCAAAATTCTTAAAATACCCATATTTTTTTTAAAAAAAAAAATAAATCAAAGATTCATACGTATGTATTTTTGTAAATTTTGTTAAATCCTTATCAGCACTTAAATCCTCGCATTTTTTTTTCTCTTTTGACACCATAGAAGGGTGAAAATCTTAATGGATACGTGAAATTGAAAAATAAATAAATTAAAAGATGAATACAACAAATTGAAAGTTTTGAAAGTTTAATTATGAAAATAATTATAAATGTGATAAAAATTCAAGTGAGTTAAATAAAGTTTTTTCTTGGCATTTAGTACCAAAGTTTATAATTAGCTAGCTTGACACGTGCATGTGTAGATTTGTTGAACACTTATTTTTTTTTTTTTTTTTTTGTTTCCCTAAGTTAATAATCGGTAAATTAAAAAAAAAAAAAAATGCTTGATTAGCCTTTGATGAACTGAAGATCGAACTAGCTAGAAGGAATATGCCATTGTTGATCATCTTCCAAATTAAATATAAAAACAAATTGAAGAAACCTGAAGAGTACTCGATCATTTTCTCTGGAAGTTACTTTGAAGCACAAAAAAAGCATGCCCCCATCCCCATGATAGTTCCAATCACATAATTAATCAGTCCGTACTTGGCATATCTTTATGTATATTTCTCTTGGAGCGAAGCGAGGAAAAGCAATGCTCAAGACGATAGAGTTGTACTGTTTTCTGGGGTGGCAGGTAATTTTAGCACAACTCCTTTGCTGGTGGAAGTCCTTGTCTATATTATGAACCTAAAAATATGCATGTGAACCTTGTAATCTCTCTCTGTCTCTGTCTGTGTCTGATATTTCTATATAGGTTCAGGCTTAAATGATTACAGTAAAACAGGCACGAAAGATTTGAGGGAATTAGTCTCCATTGTAGAGTTCAAAACTTGAGTAAACTTGGAGGTCTTCACCTGCTGAGAGCTGAGACTGTAACTCCGGCCAGTGCCGCCGGCCGGTACTCTGCATGCACATGTAGCTTTTGCCTCTTTGCCTACGTACGGTACCTACAATACTTGAACTATATTCTATATATATATATATATGTATGTATACCATCTTCACAAGCTTAACTACACTATGTAACCATGCATAATAATAATCACGGAGTGTATGCCATTTGAAGTGTTAACCCAAGCTATATATATATATATATATATATATATATATATATATATATATATATATATATATATATATATATATATATATATATATATATATTCAATTGTCTCAAGTTTTCCTCACCTTAAGACCTTTTTTTGGGGCTCATATTGCTTCGGCTGTTTGGTCATATATATATATATATATAACTTGTTTGAGAATTTGGGTTCGCCAAACTTTTCGATCTCAATAAACATTATTTATGAAAAATAAGAATATTGGTTTCAATCGATCTCTTAATTAAGCTAGCTAGCCACTCTCAATTCTGTCAGAGTTTGTTTTGGGTGCTAGCAGCTCTCATATCTTAATTGGAGTTATTTACCAAATTTATGTTGGAAATTGAAGAATTCACACTAAGAGAGAACACTACAAGAAATTTGATCATTAGCGGCCAGCGCATAATGACAACTAATAATGTGATTATTAGCGGTCACTTTTAAAAGTGACCACTAATAATTCACTATTAGCGGCCACAATTAGGTGGCCGCTAAAAATGGACGCTAATACACAAGAATGAAAGAGGCAAAGAAAAAAAAGTTGCAGAGAACTTTGATTCAACTTGATCAAAATGACTTTCTTACGTGGGTATTTCTAGCTTCTTCACATTAACTTTACTCATTTACATCACATATATATAACTCCCAATTTTGCATTATAAGTTTGAAGTAACTCCTAAATGTTGATAGAATAAACCCTATGTAACTCCATATAACTTCCATGTAACTCCTATGTACATGCATGTAAAATTACTCTCATATAACTCCCACATGCTTGAAAAACCAAAAGACAAACTCTTCAAGACACTTAGTAACTTACAAGAATATTAAATTATTTAAATAAAGTTTATTATTCAACATTTTAGTGAGTGTCTTCTCCATACTTTAAGGGGAATGTTTGAAAATGTTAAGAGCATTGTACATGGCTGTGAGAAACTCTATTTTCAATAGTAACAAACAAAAGCAAGTACTTGGAATGATATTGTTTGATGAAAACTATAAATTTAATTACTTGAATTAAGATAAAATCCTCTCTCTCTCTCTCTCTCTCTCTCTCTCTACATATATATTATTAGGGGAAAATGCTTCATCGGTTTATGAGGTATGGGCTTTAATCAAATTACTTCCTAAGGTTCCAAAGTTATCAATTTACTGCAAGAGGTTTGAACCATTATTGATCAAATAGATCATTTGTCCACCTTCTTTTAAGTTTTTAATGATGTTGACATGTCATATCTAATCAAAAGACGATACATGTCCCATTTAATAAAAAAATTTAAAATTATAAATATAAAAAAGAAAAAAATCTTTCCAATTTTTTGGGCGGTCCAACCACACCCTTTGGCCGTTTTGGAGGTGGCCAAACCAGTAACCACCCACACTTCCATGTACATCACTGCAATAGGAGTTGTTCTTATATAAATATAAGATAGAGTTTTAGTGATTTTAAAACTCTTTCACTCATAAAATCAATATGCACACTTAATTAGTGTAGATGGCCATAATTTACCCTAGTTTAGAATTGTGGTAGTTACATAACCCTCTCATCCTTGGCTCGTTATTTTCATTTCTAAGACGTTGTCATTATGTTTTGGTTGGTTTAATAACATGGAAGTATATAGGTGTGTGTTGAAATGGGAGTGAAGATGAAAACGATTTAGATTTTTGTTAAAAACCTTAGCTTTATGGTAGGTTACATTATAAACAAACTACATGAGACCAAAGTCGAGCGTTAAGCTTTGTACGTGAGTTGCAGATTTAGGCTACAATGTATACAGTTTGATGAAAGAAAATTGGTAGGGATAATAAGTTGGAAACTTTATGCTTGGATTGTAAAAAAACTTCGACTGTAGGCCTTAAATTGTGTTACACACACACACAAAAAAAAAAGAAGAAGAAGAAGAAGAAGAAGAAGTAGTAGGAAAAAAGAAGGAAAAAAAGAAAAGAAAAAGAAAGACGAGCGTTTTCGAGTTTAGGAGACTCTAGAGGCCCTATAGGTAGTAAAAATGTAATTTTTTGGAGGTAGGAGACGATGAACAATGTGCCGATCTAACACTGTTTAGTATTGATCAATTAATGATCAAGTACCATTATGACAATGCTGAACGATTGATCTGTGTATGAGTACTGATATATCGATATCTATTGATCGAGTGGCACTAAAGTACCATTCTATCGATACTGGTCAAAAAGCAAAAAATTGTAATTAAAGTACTAAGCCCTTAGAAAACCCTACTAATAATAAGATATTTCGCTGATGGTGGAACCGATACCTTTGAAGAATAACTTTTGGAGAATTTCTACGACCAATGTGAGTAAACTTACGTGAAACTACACACCAATATTTTCAAGCATGTCTATTTTTTATATCAAATGAGCATATTTTGTATGGTCATGAAATGTTTTGTTGTTGATGTTGTGAACCCTAATTTTTTATTAAAGATTAAATTATTTACAAAGTGAATGATTGTGTGACTCATATTTACATGCATTGTTAAGGGAATGATAACGATTGTAAGCCATGGCCATTATGAGAAAAAGTATTGAAGAATTTGGGGCATGTGCATACCAGGTTATACCCTAGATTCGAGGGCTATTGTGATCTGCACAACCACCATGGTATGGGTATTACTAGTTGGGTAGATCACACAAGGTCGTACCCAGTTGGACAATTAGTTGGTAACTTGCTAATGTGCAACACTGGGGCACCAAGATTGTACTATATGTTTTACGAGACGCGCAAACCTTATCATAAATGGATTATGGATATAGATAGACCATATGGATGATGGTTTTGAAAATGGAGTACACATGATATTATATGTTATTATAATGCATCCGCATGATTTTTTGGCCTTATTTACATGTTGGAAACCTTGTTGCATGATGTTGTATGTGATTACATATGTTTTATAAATGATTGAGTTAACTACATACTGGCATATTTCACGCGTGACTACTTTTTTTTACCTGTAAAACAACCAAGTCAGCCTAACCTGGAGCTTGTGGCCTATATGGAGGCACATCGCAGGGAAGAGGGTTTTTTAGTATTAACATTACTATGGTTGTGGAACATGACATTCCACTAGGGTCCTTGAGGATTATTTTGTGGTAGATGCTATTCCTGGTAACATATTAACACATTAATTACTAACTAACTAATTATGTTATTATATTATAATAGTTTGTCAACATTAACATGTTATGTTATGCTCCATTTGTTTTAGCATAAAATATTTTTCGTCGTAAAATAGTTTTAGGAAAATCATTTTTCAAGAAAATTGAAAATATTTTTCAGCATTTGGCTCGTACGGAAAATCACACACACACACACACACACACACACACACACACACACACACACACACACACACACACACACACACACACACACACACACACACACACACACACATATATATATATATATATATATTATATTTTCATTCAATCATATTAACCTATAAAAATCAATTTTTCTTTGTAATATAAAAATATTAATATACAATAATTATTTGGTGGAGGTCCGATGCTGGCTCGGTGATGATCTAGGGTGGCTCAGGGGTAGTTCGACGGTGGCTCGGAAATTGTCTAGGGGTGGCTCGGTGATGGTCTAGTGTGGCTTGGCGGTGGTCTGGGGGTGGCTCAGTGACATTCTGGAGGTGGCTCCGCGGTGGTTCGGGGTGGGCTCGGTGATGGTCCGAGGGTGGCTCAGTGATGGTCCAGGGTGGTATGATGGTGGTCTGGGGGTGGCTCAGTGATGGTCTAGGGTGGCTCGATAGTAGTTCGAAGGTGGCTTGGTGGTGGTCCAACGATAACCCGGGTGGCTCAGTGATGGTCCGTGGTGGTTTGGTGGTGACCCAGCAGTGACCCGGGTCTGTCTTGGTGGTGGTCCGAGGTGGCTTGGTGATGGTCTAGGGTGACTCAATGGTGGTCCGGAGTGGTTTAGTGATGATTTAGGGTGACTCAATGGTGGTCTGCAAGTGGCTCGGTAGTCATACAATGGTAGCTTAGGGGTGGCTCGGTGATGGTCCGTGGTGGTTTGGTGGTGGTCTAATGATGATCTAGCAATTTGAGTTTGGTTTGAAAAAAAGAAATTCAAACTCGAAAAGTGATTTACGGAATTTAAAAATGTAAATCAATTTCAAAAATTAAAGAAGCTGTTTTGGTCAAACCAAAAAATATTTTAAGTTTGACTATTATTTTCAGTCGCATCAAACGCCAAAAAGTATGAAAAACATTTTTTCAGAAAATATTTTACGCCGAAACAAACGGAACGTTAGTTTATTAATTAACTGGTTAGTATGTTAAACTAATATATAATATACATATAAATATTAGGTAACCTATATAACATATATTACTTAATTACTAATATACATAAATTTATATAACTTAATATTATTAATATATATATATATGAACGAGCTAACGAGTTGAGCCGAATTTTATATGACGAACTAGGCTTAAGAATGTTAATTGAGTTGAGCCGAGTTTATAAGAGCATGTCTCATTTAATAATCGAGCAGGTTTCATCTTTCATGTGCGGCTTTTTGCTTTCACAAACCGAATTTGAGTCAAGTTTATCCGAGCAGATATTGAGGGAGTTGTTAAAAGAACTTGTTTATTTACAGATTCATCATATGGTGGACTTACATGTGGATGGGTATTAAAAAAAAAAAAGTACTTCTAAATACTCATCTTTCATCCAAATCCATTACCATTGCTATCTGGAGTTCCATTTCTTTTCTGTTTGTTGTTTTCTTTTCCTTTGCTCACAAGTCATGACATGAGCAAACAAAGTCCATTTTCACGTGGCAAATGAATGTCTTGGAAACAGGGAGATTCTCCAACGGTAGGCTTTGTGGCATGAGGTGTAATGTAATGCAAGCTATGGACGTGTCAAAGATCCCCCTGCCTACATACCCGTTCTCCTCATTTGATTTCCCCAACGACATACACAAGTTTCGCACTAGAATCCTCCAATTCCATTGCCTTCCACATTCTTGTATCTTTCTCTACTGCTCCCTCCAAAGTGTTCTGCTTCAACAACTGTTGTTTTGTCTGAGTTACTCATGAAAAATTATCAACATGTATAAGAAGTACGGGTTCCCACTTTGGATATGTTGGTGTTTTTTTACTCTCTCTCTCTCTCTCTCTCTCTCTCTCTCTCTCTCTCTCTCTTAAGGACATGATTTTCTTGGTTTTGATTTTTAAGCATTCTTAGAGCTTATTGTGGTTCTTTTTTCATTTCTCTATTTTTAACCAAGCAGCAGCACTGTAGGGTTTCGAATTTTGATTGTCGTATTGATATTTGCTTCTCTTCCAGGCGTTTGAATATCTGGGTTCATGCTTTATTTAACCTGAAAGCTCCATATGTCAGTTATTCTTTCCTTTTTTCTTTTTCTAAAAAAAAAAGAGACAGAGAGAACTAATAACGAAAGTTTGATGTCTTTCTGCTCTGTAGATCATAAAAAGGGCAGGGGAAAAAAGACAGTCAGAAGAGCATATTTTATATGTGGATTTTCTAATTAAGAAATGTGAGAGAAAATCAAAGAAATTTAAAGGAGGAAAGTCAAGAAAAAAATAGGGAAAACTTAAAAAAGGAAAATCATTTAATTTGATTGGTATTTCATTTGGATTATTTCTGTTCATATAGTATTAGTGTTTCCTTTTTTTTATTTCTTATTCTATTTACCATATAAGCCCATCAAAACTAGCTAATTGTGATCAAGTAATTATTAGTAAAGCTATATGTAGGAGTTATCTATTCTTTTTGTTCTGGAAAGAAATCAAGTCCACCAATATTGGTATTTGAATATCTTAGTGACAAACCAATTTATGTAAAAACAAATCAAGCAAAAACAAATTGCAATTATTTTTTCCCTCTTTGTTTTTTAGTCTGCCTGCCAAGCTAGTTGTCTCGTTTCCATTTACTACTTTGACATCTTTATTAGGCTTCACAGCCTTGTGAAACTTGTCTAGAAATTGGATTAACTATATTTTGAACTCTTGGAAGTCTCTTATGTGCCTTTGATACTCTATTACAGTGCATCGACCCTTTTCTTGAGAGATGGTTGGCTTTGGAAAGAAACTGAGAGAATCACAAATTCAAGAATGGCAAGGGTATGTTCTTGTAACTTTTATCCAGGGTTAAAGCTTTGAGTGCTATTTGTTAAGATTTTAGGTCTTATTACCCTGCCTTATTTTGGACGATATGAGGCGAATCCAGTAAGCAACATACTCTTTGGCAATAGTCCATAGCCTTGCTGAATAATTTTTAACTGCCATTTTAATCTTTGTACCTATTCTATACATGATTGTGATTCATTGTCAAGTTTGTTATACATTTTCTCAATTTTCATTGAAAATTTTAAATCACCTTATTCTTTTTTATTTCCAATCTTTAATTAAGTTATGGTTGACATATTTATTGCTAGATTTTTTAATTCTATTTACTTTAATAGGGTGTTATATATTATGTGATAACCAGTTTTCTTTAACTAGGCACTGTTAATGTAATGTAAACGACATATAATATTTGTTTAGTAATTCACATACACCAATAAACCAATGGGGAGAGATAACATCTCTGAGTGATTGCAGACAGAAACACTTGGCATTTCTAAGCACAGTTCTCAAACTGGGCTTTGCT
Organism: Alnus glutinosa; assembly: GCF_958979055.1. Lineage (NCBI taxonomy): Eukaryota > Viridiplantae > Streptophyta > Magnoliopsida > Fagales > Betulaceae > Alnus > Alnus glutinosa. The sequence continues at coordinate 29,593,085 of NC_084888.1, forward strand.
AAAGTTGCAAGACCAGTTGTGAGTGAACTAACACTTTGTGAAGCCTTAGTATCTTCTTCTTTTCTTCGCCATTTTTTTTTTTCAATTGGAATAATTTATTGACAGAAAGCCCTTGTTCCTATTGCCTATTGGTACCCTTGACACAAGTTGATTGTGAACCTCTGATGGCAATCTTATCCTGTTTAACTGGAAGTGTTTCCAAGATATTCCATATTCTGTTGTAATCTTGAGATTTTGTTTAAAATTGGGTTGGAAATTGTTTCAATATCTAAGTTTAGCACAAATATAAGGAGCATGTGTATTTGAAGCCACTAGCATTTATGTTGTGCTTTTTTAAGAAAAAATTATTTTGCTCCACAAAAGCCCAGAGGAACAACTCCCTTTATTAACTTGTCTAGGTGGTTCTTAGTTACTAGAACTCTAAAATGATCAATTGAGTGTCAATTTCATGCGATTCATGACATATAATACAGAAGGAAAGTTAGAAATGAAAGTTTATTTCAGGGAACCCCAATGCATCAGAAATGCATATAGTCGGAAAAGTCAAGTTATTCATGTGCATCAGTTTTTATATCCATTAGCAAATTGTTATGTCACTTGTTAATATGATGTTGATAATTCTACCAAAAAATCAATTTTTTTTTCCTATTTCAAGGGATAATTTTTCAATTCTATCAAGCATGCTTATAATTCAATTCTTTCCAGATACTACATTAATTATAAATTAATGAAGAAGAAAGTCAACCGATACACACAACAAATTGAGGTTCAAACACAAAATCGCCTCAATGTTCTGATGGACTTCTCAAGATTGCTAGATTGTCAGGTAATTCTTGCTATGCATGAATGGTACTCCGAACCAGTCCAGAAAGAGGCTCAAAAAACCATATGATTAGTTGCAGTTTCACACTTGGATAAGAGATAATTTAATTTATAATTTTCACTTTGTGCCATACCAATCCATCTCAATTTGTGGTTTTTGCTGAACTGCAATTCATGCATTTTGTCTTGCTCAAACTTAATTTTACTGCTCTTACAGACTGACATTTGAGCGTGTCTCATCAGCAATATCTTTTGCCAAAAGCATGGTTGACTGAAATTCTTATTATGATTCTGGAAGAGAATAAAGTGCTTATTTTTCCTAATAAAGTTGATGCTTAGTTAATATATGTTGTGTAGTTGTAATGATGCATGGATTTGTCGATGATTTACATAATTTGTTTAGACTTTATCATTCTTTCTTTCCCTTTTCATGTGTTTGTTTGTGCGTGTATATAGGTGAGTGTTTGTGAGAGAGAGAGACAGAATGGGTTTTAACTGATTCTTCTTAGCAGGTGTTATGGTCATGCAGTTGAAACTGATTATGAATTTTATGTCATCTTTGCTTGTTTCTGAATCTCAGATCGAAAAGATAGTTCTTTTCCTGCTAGAACAACAAGGACTACTTGGTACCAGGTTATCCAATCTCAGAGAGCAGCACCATGCCCTTTTACCGCAGCCCAATGGATCAAGAATATTTGAATTACAAGAAGCATACAGAGCAGTTGGACGTGACCTTTTAAGGCTTCTATTTTTTGTTGAGATGAATGCCATTGGTTTACGCAAGATATTGAAAAAGTTCGATAAACGGTTTGGTTATAAGTTCACTGACTACTATGTTAAAACTCGTGCAAATCATCCTTACTCCCAGTTGCAACAAATTTTTAAGCATGTGGTAATTTGATCAATTTGGAAATAATATTATTATTTGAGCAAGGTTTCTTAATTCGGTATAATTCCCTGCATATTTGTTTTCTCTTTTCATGTCTCATTCATAGTTATGGTTTTGAACTCTACAATGTTAGCTTCTTTTGTCTCAATATGTGAATGGAAGCATTATAAGCTAGTAACTGAATTTCAGGGTTTTGGTGCTGTCATTGGAACCATATCTCGCAATCTTGCTGACCTTCAAGACCTTCAACGCCATCAGGGAAACTACATATCAATATATGATCAGCCTGCTTTATCCCACCCGGTTTTCTCTCATCTCCATTCAAGATTATATGCAGTGTTACCATGTTTGTCTTTTCCAATGTAATGGTTTATTTTATGAAGTTCCCATCAAAATTCAAATGTGTCTGCATTATAATCCCTTTTCATTGCTGGAGAGTCTTACGTGCATATACAGAGCATGAAAGATACTTCAAAACAGCGACACGGCAAACATATTTTGCAAAATGTCAAGGTTAAATCAAAATTAAACTTTACCAAATCTAAGAATTTGATTGAATTCATGCAAGATTTTTTTTTTCCCAGAAGCTGATTGTTTAAGCATGACACATTGACATTAAGAGTTAATTAGCCTCACGCTGTACATTTGGATTTAAGAATTTGGTGGAGGGACTATAGTTTCTGCCTTAAGTTCAATTGCTTTAATTGAGGTGTAAAAGCACAGTAATTTTTCAGGTTTGTAAATCCATGCATGTTCTACTGTTGCTAATTAGTGGGGAGGTGAAAGAAGTGATGCAAATCCACTTTCCAAGTAATTTGATTGACTAAGAACTTCTCTCCCTTTCTTCAATTGCTTTTCTTCTTTGCAGATTTAAAGGTTCATGGAATGGAGATTTACTATTTTCGCGGTAGTAGCTAAAGTCGAAATCCTTTATGCCAAATGCTCGTATCCAAACATATTAATAAATCTAGAGGAGATATTAAATGAGAAAATATGACTCAGGTTGATGAAATGATAATATATATATCTACGTTCCCCAGTAAATATTTGATTATACAGAAGACTTATAATTGAAACAATCAAAGTTAGAAGTTTTTAACTGCTTCTGAACATGGAAAAGTGAAGTGAAAACATCTTCGTATTTGGTATTGAAACTTTAGTAGCATGGTTGTAGGTTTCAAACTTCGATTAGTTATTGCTCTTGATTGTTTCACGAATAAAACATCATTTATGGATGCACTCATGTTATTTTAATATATTCTAAATACTCCTGTAGCATATGATGGTAGTTGCCTTTTCACTGGTTTTACAGGATCCTGTCATTGATTCTATTAGATCAGCTGTAGACAGGTTTTCAAACTCAACAAATTACCTTCACTTTTTGGGAAGGCATGCGTTTATTATGGAGGAGGAGTTACCAACTCAATCTGAAGATGATAATGTTGACAACAGATATCACTCTATGTCACTTCTCTTGAACCTAGTAAACACATTTCTGTACATGGTTAACACATATATTATAGTGCCAACAGCAGACAACTACTCCATGAGACTTGGAGCTGCAGCAACCGTCTGTGGTGTTGTGATTGGCTCTATGGCTGTCGCACAGTTGTTTTCTTCAGTTTATTTTAGCGCATGGTCGAATAGATCATACTTGAGGCCACTTGTATTTAGTAGCATCGTCCTTCTGGTGGGAAACACCTTATATGCATTGGCCTATGATCTCAATTCAATATCAGTTCTTCTGATTGGTCGCCTGTTCTGTGGGTAAGTGATTTCTTTATTATCTCGTTACTTGAGTAGTGAAACTTATATTTGATTACTAACTTAGCTTATTATTATTGCATGTCATTCTGCATGATACTGAATAATTGCATTTATGAGTGGCTCAAGTGTATTATTTATTCTTCTGTATGTATATGATTAAAAAATGAAAACTTGAATTTCAACAGGATCTTTATTATCTGATTGTCCTTGAATATGTATGTATAACCAATACTCAATTAAAATTGCATATGATATGTGAGTAATCAATTTTAGAAAGTATACAGTCTATTGGAACAAAATAAGTTAGAAATTTTAAAGGGAAACAAGACAGACGAATAAGGGCCCTTTTGGGCTCCACAGGAGATGACCATATGTTTTGAAGTTAATATCAAAGCCTCCTTACATTACCAAATTCTAACCCCATAAATTTATTTTGTTCTTAAGTATCACAAATTGTACAGAAGATGCTTCATTCAATTGCAAGTTCTAGTTAAAATTGTGTTGCTCTTTCTCTGCCTCTTTTTCCTTACTTTCAAATTTTGATTGCACAAAAAGAAACGTACCAGATATCATATTCCATTGGCAACTTAACTGTGGCACTTTTTTCAAAGGTATATGGGATTTTGAGCCGAATTTCAAGTGATAATGGAACAGCAGATCGCAATAGCCTAGAAACACCATATTGCTATTTTCGAACTTCCTGTGACAATGCAGCTTTCTTGCTTTTTTCTTCTGGGAATTATTACTGTTGCTTGTGGGGATTATAACACCCAATCTCTGTCCCAGATTTGGCATTACTCCAAACTTGCAACTAAAGTAGTTTAAATGTTCTATATGTGCATCTTGGTGCTTATTATCATGATTATGCTTGTGACTTCGATTATTTTGATGAAAGATATTAATATTCACAGATATGCTTCTTCTTGCTTGTTCTCTTCAAAAGATTCACTTTGGTTTCACATAACTAATACATGTCATCATGCTATTGAAATTTCAGGTTAGGTTCAGCAAGAGCTGTTAACAGGCGTTATATCAGTGATTGTGTGCCGCTGAAATTGCGAATGAAGGCTTCTGCTGGTTTTGTCAGCGCGAGTGCGCTTGGAATGGCATGTGGTCCAGCTCTTGCTTGTTTACTTCAGATGAATTTTAAGATTTCCAAAATCACTTTTAATGAAGACACTTTACCCGGTTGGCTTATGGCTCTTGCGTGGCTTGTCTACTTAATGTGGTTATGGATTTCTTTTAGAGAGCCCCCTCGTGAGACTAAAGAAAATCTTGTGCCGCAGGAAATTGATGCTGGTATGTCAACAAGATTGCTCATTTTGGTTAATTATTATGGTTTTCTTCTCCTTTTCTTATTTTAATAACTCAAGACATACTGAGTAATTCTCAAACTTTGCTCTCTATTATCCCTTGAATTACTAGTGATAATTCTTGTTGCCTTTGTGCATTTTGTCTCTTTACTTTAGTATCATCAGAGCAACCAAAACATTAATTATGAATAAAATTTCTAAGCTTTTTGTTCCATCTACCTTAGTCTTTAAAGCCTGACCTTTGCATAACTTGGAGCGGGAGTCTATCCATCAAGTGTATTCTTGTCCATTAGATGGCAGTCCCATATGTTCAGTTCTTGTTGATTCTAGAAGGGATCAACTGACCGCATATGGCCTTCTAACTTGTTGCCTCTATGCACTTTGTCTCTTTAGTTTAGTACCAACTGAGCAGCAGCAACTGTAATTATGAACAAAAATTTTAAGATTTTCTGTTCCATCTACCTTATCTTTAAAGTCTGACCTTTGGCATAACTTGAAGCATGAGATCTATCCATCAAGTGCATGCTTGTCCTTTAGAAGGCAGCCTCTCATGTTCAGTTGTTGTTGATTCTGAAAGGGATCAACTAATTGCATATAGCCTTCTAATTTTGTCTTTTTTCCATCTCCATAGTCATACAATATATTGAATCTTCTCAAGGCAGTGCATCATGTCATCAGTCTCAGTTAACATCAATTCCATACGTTAGCATAAGCCAACATGTCAGATAATGTCAACTCATGATCTAGCTAAATGTTTTCCTCACCACTGTTCTGGACTATATTCAATACCAATGAGTGTCCTATAACTCTACCCATATGGATCAAGTCAACAAGGTTCTAAACTACATATAGCCCATCATAGTCAGGCCCAACGGTCTCACAACATCTATTGGAAGTGGCTATCTCCCCAACACTAAGTGTGACACCCAGAAAGTTAGCCTCATCTTGGGTGGGTGGATTGCTAACATTAAGTAGGTAGATTATAAAGGTGCTTATGAGTGCTAAGTCCCCGCCTTCATTCCATATTAGATGAGACTAGGCTATATAATTGATTTTATACAGCTCCAATTGTAATTTGACTTGTCCTTTTGGGAGTGATAGTGCAAATAGGTTAACGCTTTCTTTGAGTTGTTACAAATGATGTCAAAGTAAAACCTAATAACACCATGTGGCGCTGAGGCACTGCATGATACAGGCCTGGTGAGAACGCGGGGATTTAAATGGGAAGATTGTGACACCTAAAAGGTTAGTCACACATTAGATGGGTGGATTGCTCACATTAAGTGGGTGGATTATAAATGTGTTTATGAGTGCTAAGTCTCATATTGGTTCCTTATTATATGAGACTGAGTTTTATAAATGATTCTAAAGAACTCAAATTGTAACTTGACTAGTCATTTTGGAGTGATAGCGCAAATGTAACTAATGTTTTCTTTACGTCGTTACATTAAATACTTGGATTTTTTTTATTATTAACTATTAATGGTTTAAATATTTCGTTGTTTGTTCACTGGCATGATTTATTGGAATTGATTTCTCTGTTCCAGGACCATTGGTAAATGTTGCCGTGGAGAATGGTTTCAACCAACCATTGCTAATGAAATCAGAAGCTAAGCAACAAGATGAAGATGGAGACAAAGAATGTGATGATGCTGAAGAAGATTCTGGGGAAATTCACAAACCTGTCACATCAATTGTGGTGGCATATAGATTACTTACACCATCAATAAAGGTTTTGATTTGATATTGAGTTCCATTTACATATTGACTTATATGCATTTTGGTTGATGCCATTTCTTCCATTGGCCACAAAGAAAGGCAACTTTATGCATCCAATGCATTCATTTTTGGAACCTTTAATGAAATCTAGTTATCATATTTCATTTTGTAGTTTTGCATATCTCTGCAAAGTATATGCCATTCAAAAAACCTATTAGAAGTGGGCGCTTAACTTCTATGTTGTGGTAGAATTCATAGCTGTTTAACCATTACATGTGAGATTTAAGGTCAAACAATTATTAATTACTTACATAAATAAAATGATATGATATGTTGAATCACGTATTTCTTGGTCTATTAATATATAATCAATTTTTTTTTCGCACTTAAAATAGCTACTTGATGCAACTGCCTTAAAAATCATGCACTAAGATTTGAAGTTCTGATCATATATGAAGTTCTTCTGTATCCATGAGTAACAAATTACTGTCCTGCCATATTGGATTGTATTTCTCGTCCAGGTATAATGGTACTAAACTTTAATATGATCTCTTTTCCAGGTTCAACTATTTGTGTATTTTATGCTCAAATATGCCATGGAGATTTTACTTGCTGAATCAAGTGTCATCACTGGATATTATTTTCTTTGGCCAATCAACAGTGTGGCAGTCTTTCTTGCATGCCTCGGTCTAACAGTGCTTCCAGTAAACTTTATTGTTGGTAACTATATCAGCAACATGTTTGAAGAAAGGTAGACATTAGCGTTGGAGAAGTTCGAATTGTTATTTGTTTTCAATTGACTAGTAGGTTTAACCTTCAAGACATGGTAAGTATTGTTTCTTAATTAGTGACTAGAAAACTCCCCCCCAACGCACAAAACCAAAAGAAAACCCCAAGGACTTATGTAGGCAATTTACTCCACAACACAGAAAGCTTCTAAATTGTTGATAAGGAATGCTTTATATAATGTCAGCCCACCTCTATGCATTTATAGATGTAGCATCTATGGATGGGAGCAAAACCTGGTTGCTTTGATGATGTAAGGTAATCTTAGACCATAGCATTACTCTTCACTACTAAAAATCCAATTTATTGCCAAATTAAGTGAGACAATGCACCATAATGGTTTAAAGGAATTAATCAGCAATAAAGGTCTCAGATTTTGAAGTGTTTTACCAAAGAAATTGCGTTTTGTTTCACCTTCTCTTGGTAGTTATAAATATAATATCCTAATGTCACTACACAAGTACACGTCTTTCCTTCAAGCACTGCTGTGTGATTGAATGGTCCTAAACTGAGTACTATAAGGTTCCAAAATATGTGAAATATAACTTCGGGTTGCCATTGTTCCTAAATTTTTTGGAGTTGTAAGAAATTTTAATGATGATTTAATTTTCAGCCAACCCCAACTAGTTGGATTTTCTCATTTATGTGATAAGAAGTTGTCATCTGCTTATGAAGTTCTGGTCTTCTTGCAGGCAAATTCTACTGGCATCTGAAATTATGGTGTGTATTGGTATACTCCTAAGTTTCCACGTATTCATCCCTTACTCTGTCTCTCAGTATGTTGGCTCAGCTCTAATCACGTTTGTGTCTGCTGAAGTCCTTGAAGGTAACTATGGCTCATTCTGTTTATAGAAAACATCAGATAGTTGTGCAAGCTCTGTTTACTTTTTGAATTATTAGATCCAAAACACCCCCATTTGATTATTGTGATAGACTGAACCCAGGCTAAGCTGGCAAAATTATTTGTGGACTCAAAATTAACAACTTGTAGTTCTATGAGGGCAAAAAACTTAATTGTTGCATATATTGCATCATTGGCTGGAGGATTCCTTTGCTTGCCGACCATGATTTTTAATCTCATTTGCTTGACCAATCCAGGCGTGAACTTATCGCTTCTATCCCGTGTCATGTCATCAAGGCTTTCCCGTGGGACATACAATGGTGGACTGCTCTCCACGGAAGCGGGGACTCTGGCTCGAGTAATTGCAGATGGTACAATAACACTGTTTGGTTATTTGGGTGAGAGTAAGCTCTTGAATATCACCTTAGTTCCTGCACTCCTCATCTGTATCTCATCCATCATAGCCACCTGCTTCACCTACAACTCTCTCTACTAGTACCCTTCCATTCTAACATGCACAAATGTTGAATTGTATAGCTGAACTTTTTCACTGATCAAAGGTGTACAATGCTCTACAATGAGAGCTATCAACTTGTCTTGTTATCTTTCCCATGAATGTGTTTCTAATTGTTTATGACCCCATTAAAGGTTGAAAGTAGGCTAATCGTCTAATGCCCTTTTACTTATTTGCTACCATATTTCCTTCTATGAGCATGAACTCTGTTGAGCTCACTAATACTCAATCAGTCAATTGGTATGCAACAACTATACCATAAACTTTTAATTTTCTTGAGATCTAACTAAGATGACTTCTTTGCTTTACGAGAAACAAAACAGAAAATGCGTTGAACCTTTGAATATGGTAGGGATTTTAGATTATCACAAGCAACGTTAGAGTTTGACCACCCTTTTATAGGGGGACTCTTTCTTATGTTTAAGAGAAATGCTAGATACTATAATTCTATCCAACAAGGCTAATGTGGCACTTCCAACTAATCATTGAATTAATGCTTATTAAATTTTATTTTATTTTATTTTTAAAAAAAGGATTCAATTGTTGATTTGGAGTGCCACGTTAACATTTTTAGACAATTGTATGATAAAAATATAGTGTCTAGCATCACTCATACACTGTTGTAGTGTATTTTATTTGAAGGGAGAGAAACACTATAACATTTCAACATAGGCAAAGGAATGTGTTGTAGTTTGCGTGAAAAGTTTAGAGAGAATGTGGAGGCTCATTTCTCTCACGTAGCCTCACATACTTTATTATATAGGTTGAAAAATATTAATATGACTAAAATACCCACGTTCTCTAAACAATAATAAACTCTTCCAATACTCCGCGCAAGCTAGATCATATATCATATAAGCTTAGCTTGGAAGAAAAAAAAAGCAAATGATCACTCAAAAATAAATAAATGTATATATAATAATAATAATAATAATAATAATAAACCCTAATATTCACCCTCAAGGTGGAACTTGGAGCACACAATATAAAGACAAACTTAAAAAAAAAAAATATGAACCAGGAAATGTGTTGAACCAAACATAAACAAGTTGAAATTCCACAAAAAGCCAGCACTGAATGAAAGTTGCCAAAAACTTCAACATCAGTTGAAAACTCTTCGGAAAACTACAACGGGCGGTCGGATCTCCTGCAAAATGCCAAGGCCGATTGGATCTCATCGAAAGACACCAAGAACGATCGAAACCCAATGCAAAACACCAAGGCCAGTCGGATCTCGCTGCAAAACACCAAGAGTCGATCGAATCTCGTTGCAAAACACTAAGGTTGGTTAGATCTCACCAAAAAACACTAAGAACCGATCAGAACTCAACGCAAAACACCAATGTCGGTCGGATCTTGACAACCAACTACGACGATCACAATTCCAGTGATCAATACTATCAACAACCAAAGACGATCACGTTTCTCGTGATCACTCTAACCAACAACAATATTGATTGATCATCAATACATCCAATAACGAAAAACCAACAACAACGTTGGATTGATCATCAATACAACCAACAACAAAGATAACTTGTAAACACCACTCTAATACTCCCCCTGAGCAATAAACCCAATGATTTTTCCATGCAACCCAATCGAACGATAAAAACGATTGGAACGAGCTAGAAAACAACTAAATCGGCTAAAAAAACTATTTGAACCAGTCATGAAAGAGCAAGAACCGGCCAAAATTGCACTGTACTAAATTGAATCAACATGAACTAGGGTAGAACCTCATTGAACCAACTTAAGAACAAAGTGAACCGGATAAAACACCACTAAACCAGACGTGAAAATCACTGAACCAGTCAAAGAAGGCACTGAACCGAACAAAAACTTATTGAACCAGATTTAAAAGATGTTGGACTAGTCTTGAAACACTCTGAACTGGGAGAAAAGATTCTGAATCGGTTGGAAGGATGCAAAACTGGCCATGATAGTAAATAAATAGAGAACGCGGCTATCCTTATCCAGGATAGGGGAGAGCTACTGACATCAACCAAACAAGTGTCTTCCCTGTTGCTAGAGACGCCGCCAGCCACTGCTTATGGCAACATTTGAGATGGCAACACCACATAACCACTGTAAGGACCGTCATACTCTTCATAGTAACACAAACGTTGTCGAAGAACACAAAAAAAAAAAAAAAAAAACCCAATAAATACCACAAAAGCCGCCGAAAATCACAAAAACCACTAATAATCGCGAGACTTTGTTGGAGTAGTAGTATTAAGCACCACACATAATGCCTCCGATCACGAAAACTATTGAGAGACGCCATAAAAGCACCGAAGACATCACATAAAATCAAACTACACCACCAAAATTGATTTGATACTTCCATAGAACAAACAAAATTGATTTTTTTCTTTTTCTTTTTCTTTTTTCTTTTTTTTTCCCACTAGAGATTTTTTTGGTGCAATATATAGCTCTTTTTTTAGAGCTTCATGAAGGCACTACCAGCCCACACCGGCTGTGCTACTACTAGGACTATAAACACCAACACCAAGATATCAAACGTTAACCAAATAGAAGAAAAACCAAGACTACAAACGACGATTTTAAACAAAGGATCTTAAACACGCTCTGATATCATGTTGTAGTTTGCATGAAAAGTTTAAAGCAAAGGTGGAGGCTCGTACTTCTCACGTAGCCTCACATAATTTATTATATAGGTCAAAAAATGTAACAATGACTAAAATACCCACTTATTCTAAACCTTAACAAACTCTTATAATAGGATGCATCTAATATTTTGAAGAGAGAGTGTTGCATGTAAGGCATAGGATTAATAATCTCAAAGATATTAAAATACTCAATGTTATGTGTGTCTCGAGAGATCTTAAAAGTTTCCTACAACCAGATTTATTTAAATGTACTTTAAGATACAAAGATTTATGATAAAAATCTTAAATCAACCAGTATAAGAGAGAATACACATTCAAAATAGTTAAATATGGCTGTAGGAAACTTCTAAAATCTCTTGAGACACACATAACATTGAGTATAAATATATATGTGTGTGTGTGGGGTATGTCTTGATACACAAATAATTTAGATCTTCTCCAATCATTGAATATATCCAATACACTTTACAAACATTTATTTGTAACATTCATATCTTAGGCTTAGGTTAGTTCATAGGCAAACCCAAGGTGACGGGCTTAGAATCTGCAGGCTTGATTGGTTGGGCATATATTAACTTATAAAATGAATCAAAATCCCATTAAACATTGGATAAAATTTTATTTTCCAATTATATTTCAAATGAGATGTGTGGTTTAATGGTTTATGATGCTCAGGGGTAGCTTAACCATTGTGTCATTCATCTCCTTAAATTGAAGAAAACTCGAGTAGAATTCAAATTTAGCAAAACCGATCCAAATATAATTTTCTTAAATGGTATTATCTCTGAAGGAGTATTGTTTGGAAAATTCTGCCATTAGTCTTGTTGTCAAAATTGGGTCAAGTCGAACATTGAATCTCGTCGTAAAACACCAAGGTCCATCAGATCTCACCAGAAAACACTAAGAATCGGTCAGAACTCACCGCAAAACACCAATGCTGGTAAGATCTCGACAACCAACTACAACGATCACAATTCCAGTGATCAATACTATCAACAACCAAAGACGATCACGTTTCTCGTGATCAATCCAACTAACAACAACATTGATTGATCATCAATACATCCAACAACGAAAAAGCAACAACATTGGATTGATCATCAACACAACCAACAACAATGATAACTTGTAAACACCACTCTAATACTCTCATTGTGCAACAAACCCGATGGTTGCTCCATGCAACCCAATCGAGTGATAAAAACCATTGCAACGAGCTTAAAAACAACTGAATCGACTAAAAAAACTATTTGAACCAGTCATGAAAGAGCAAGAACCGACCAAAATTGCACTGAACCAACATGAATCGGGCTACAACCTGACTGAACCAACATAAGAACAAAGTGAATTGGATAAAACATCATTAAATCAAACATGAAAATCACTGAACCAGTCAAAGAAGGCACTGAACTAATCAAAAACTTACTGAACCGAATTTAAAAGATGGCGGACCAGTCTTGGAACACTCTAAATTGGGAGAAAAGATTCTGAACTGGCCATGATAGTAAATAAACAGAGAATGTGGCTATCCTTATCCAGGATAGGGAGAGCTACTGATAGCAACCAAACAAAGGTCTTCCCTGTTGCTGGAGACGCCGTCGGCCACTGTTTATGCTGGCATTTGAGATGGCAACACCACAAAACTGCCGTAAGAACCCTCGTACACCACAGACGTTGCCGAAGAACACAAAAAAAAAGAAAAAAATGTAAATATCACAAAAGTCGCCGAAAATCACAAAAGCCACTAATAATCATGAAACTTCGCTGGAATAGCATTAAGAACCACACATAATGCCTCCGATCACAAAAACTATTGAGAGACACCACAAAAGCATTGAAAACATCACATAAAACCAAACTACACCACCAAAATTGATCTGATACCTCCAAAGAACAAACAAAATTGATTTTTTCTGTTTCTTTTTTTCTCCCAGCAGAGATTTTTTTTGGTACAATATATAGCTCTTTTAGAGCTTCATGAAGGCACTGCCAACCCACACAGACTATGCTACCACTCGGACTATAAGCACCAACACCAACATATCAAACGTCAACCAAACAGAAGAAAAACCAAGACTACAAACGAGGGGTTTAGACCAAGGATCTTAAATACGCTCTGATATTATGTTGTAGTTTGCATGAAAAGTTTAGAGAGAAGGTAGATGCTCGTTCTTCTCACGTAGCCTCACATAATTTATTATATAGGTCGAAAAATGTAACAATGACTAAAATACCTATGTACTCTAAATCCTAACAAACTCTTATAATAGGATGCATCTAATATTTTGAAAAGAGAGAGTTTCATGTAAGGCGTAGGACTAATATGCTCAAAGCTATTAAAAATACTCAATGTTATGTCCATCTCGAGAGATCTTAAAAGTTTCCTACAACCATATTTAATTCAATGTACTTTGAGATACAAAGATTTGAGATAAAATCTTAAATCAACTAGTATAAGAGAGAATACACATTCAAACTAGTTAAATATGCTAATATGGTTGTAGGAAACTTTTAAGATCTCTCGAGATGGACATAACATTGAGTATTTTATATATGCGTGTGTGTGTGTGTGCACGTCCGGGCACGCGAGCGGGGGGGGGGTATGTCTTGATACACAAATAATTTAGATCTTCTCTAATCATTGAATATATCCAATACACTTTACAAACATTTATTTGTAACATTCCCACCTTAGACTTAGGTTAGTTCATAGGCAAACCCAAGGTGACAGGCTTGACTGGTTGGGCATATATTAACTTATAAAATGAATCAAAATCCCGTTAAACATAAGGTAAAATTTTAATTTTCAATTATATTTTCTAATGAGATGTGTGGTTTAATACTTTAATGGTTAATGATGATCAGGGGCGGCTCAACCATTGGGCAAATTAGGTAGCTGCCTAAAACCCCCAAATAAAAATTGACAATAAAGGTTTATTCCATTAAAAAAAATGAAGGCTCTAATTAAGGCCTCCAATTATAGTAAACAAATAGTAAAATAGGGGAAAAAAATTAATGCCCAGAAGAAAAAAAAAAATTTGTCTTCACTATCATAGATAGTTGTGGTTGGCATCTTTAAGTATGGTTTAGTGGGATATACCCAATAACTTCTTGAAATTTGATAGCATTTAAACAATAATTTATTCATTAGCTTATGTTCGATTCAATAGGATTAAACTATACAAATAATTTGAGAGGATCCTAATCCTCTTTAAAATCGCTTAATAAAATAGATAGCATTAAAAATTGATGGCATTCAATTCGTAGCATTAAATCATTAAAAATCGATATTAATATAATTCGTCGATCCCCATATCTTCTCAGGCATTCTATTATTGAAAGTCACATCATTCAAAATGGGAATTTTTTTTTTAATTTTTTTTTCTCCTTTTTGCTGGCTAGGGGCAATTGACAAATTTTGGTTGTTGGTACAATTTCTAGTATAGTGACGTGTTGCCTAGTAATTCGTTATCGCCTTGTAATTCACCTTTTTCTTCGAGATTTGTAAAATAACAAACAATTTGTCGGGGGTGTCGACTTCACCCACTCCAATGCCTAAGTCAGTTTTTTATCAACAATTTTGGGAGTATTTAGAGCAAACTTAGAAATTAGAGTGTAAAATATACTTGGGGTAACAGTCTATTTATAGGCTTACAGTTATGAAATTATTGGAGTGCTGGAACACAATTGGATTAGGAATCTGAGTCCTATATTTTTTAAGCTTTAAACTTATCTTCATAAAGTCTAAGTCAAGTAGGATACTATCTCTTCTGCTGATTCCATAATAATAGATGTCTTATCCCATGTTTTATGGGATATGAATCTATCCCGAAGTATTCGGGATAGGAGTCTTTTTGAAGATAATAAAGAGTCATGGATTCGGGCCTGAGCTCGTAAATCTCGGACATAGTTCCCAGGATGTATTCAAACACCTCCTTGTTGAGTCTGAGGAAATGTCTTCGAGTCGGTTTTACATGTCTTGATAATGTGTCTGAGGCAAGGTGATCCTGAGATGATTTTCCTCCCAGGCGTGGAGATCCCGAGATGTTTCGCACCCTATGGAGTTTTAGGTTCGAGCTGTTCAAACCCTGAGACGAGCTTTAGTCCGAGGTCTTGTAGTCCGAGATGTTCTCGCAATATAAGGTTGTGACGAACCCCCGAGGTGATGGTGACCGAGCTGACCTGGCTGGGCCAGCTCGACAAGATGGGCCCCTGATTCGACCTTGGGCCCACATGGCTTCGGGAGTGATTATTTCCCCAACGTTGGTAGTTTTGAGAGACATTGACACAATCTAAAGTTTGGGATTGACATTAACAATTGATAGTTTGAGAGGGTATGTGGACTTTTTTCCCCCTTTTTTTTTTTTAAATATCCAAAAATACCACATATTGAAGCTTCCAAAATCCAAAGAAAAATCCAAGACAATCAAGGTATTTCTCTCTCTCTCTCTCTCTCTCTCTCTCTCTCTCTTAAGTTTTCTCTTGTTTTTGTTCTAAGAACCGAAGGGTGATGTGGTTTTAGGATTTTTGGTAATACCTATGAAATTTGCACCCCCCCGGCGCTCCCCTGATGACATACCCATTGGTTAGTTGATTGATAGTTAGTTGATTTAGGGAATTGGGTGTAGATCATGCTTTCATTTTTTTGCATCATGTGTTCTGTTATGATTATGTTAGCATGAGATCAGCTTATAAAGTCATCTCCTATGTGTGTCCTACGTTCTATGTGGAAACTATCATATAGATAATGATGTAACAGTGAGCTCAAGTGGCCACGGGTTGAGAATGGGTCGTTCAAAATTATGCGCAACCCCATGTATACGGAGTGTAATGGTATGCAAGGCCAGATTGAGAGGAGGAAAGAAAATGTTTTACAAGTTCAAATTAAAATTTTATTTCAAAGAAAAATTATTTTACGTCGTGATAATTTGGATAGGGTGTTAAATTATTAGAACACTTATATTGCACTAGTCAAACTGCTATTTCAGCTAGCTGTGTAGCAAAAATTAGCAGAAAAGGATCCCCATCCCGCTAGTTATTTTGGATAAAGAAATAATTAATTTGCTAAGCACGGTAGTTTGAGTAGAATTCAATTTGAAAAAAATTGAATAAAACTTGAGTAGAATTCAAATTTAGCAAAACTGATTCGAACATAATTTTCTTAAATGGTATTATCTCTGAAGGAGTATTGTTTGAAAAATTATGCCATTAGTGTTGTTGTCAAAATTGGGTCAAGCCGAACATTGGAAAATAGTATCCTTGAAGCTCATTCTTTTTGTCGTTTGAGGGTAGGCATGAATTATATCGATCATGAATAACAGTGATATAATACCTAGAAAAAAAAAATGACAAAGGCTAACTTAATATAAATAATACATGTTGAACTTAATTATCATAGAATTTCAAATTACAATAAACAAACAAAAAAAAAATGATTTTTGGAGAAATAACCAAGAAAGAATAGAGAATAATATTTAAATAGAATAGTGAAAATGGATAGCAAAAACTATGGATGTACAAGTGGGGCGATTAGCGATTATTGACTCTAATCTCTAATCACCTCGCTAACTACACCGCCTCAGGCGGTTAATAGTTTTGAGTAATTGCCGGTTAGCGGTTATTTATGCCCAAACCGCATCGCCGTAACCGTCTGTCAGGTATAAGCCTTTTATGTCTGTTTTAGTGTTTTGGGTCTCTTTTTAGGGCATGTTTTAAACGATTTTGGGATTGTTTTGAGCATGTTTTAGTGTTTTTGTATGAAATTCTATACCAAAATGACCGTTTTGGTATACTATTTATATATATAATATATATTAGGGTAAATGTATCATAACTCCCTGAGTCGGAATGCGATTTAAAAATGGTCCATCACTTTTTAAAAATGAGTTTTAATTCCTTTAGTTTTTCACGAATTTGAAATGAGTCATTCCGTCACTTTTTCGCAACTTTCGTTAGTGTCACGTTAGCCTTTTTGGAATATCACCTTAATATATATATATATATATATATATATATATATATATATATATATATATATATATATATATATATATATATATATATATATATATATATATATATTAATAATTTTATTTAAAAAGAAAAAAATTAGATTAAAAAAAAAAACAGGGTTGGGTGTGGCTGCTGGTAGCAAAAAGGCTAACGTGACACTAACGGAATTTGAGAAAATGGACGGAAAAGTGACGGAGAGACTCATTTCAAATTCGCGAAAACTCTAAATCAGGGAGTGCTGATACATTTACCCTATATATATATATATATATATATATATATATATATATATATATATATATATATATATATATATATATATATATAAGGATAGATGGTTAGTGGTTAATAACAGCTTTATCGCACCATCTTAGATGGTTAGCGGTTAATAATTGCCTGTATTTACAGTCCTAACTAAAATGATGAGCCGAATGCAGGTGATTTGAAAAGGTAAATAGCTAAAGTAGAAAAAATGTGATTACTTAGCTAAATTTTAGATAAACATGTGCTGAGTTGGATACGAATACTCTTATGTCATGAAATCCATATTTAAAATAAATCTCACATATTAAAAATTATTGAGATTTGAGGTGCATACTCAAAGTTTCATTGATTGAAAAGAATCCAACCCATCACTTGCTTACTAAGAAAATTATAACCAAACAGTTTTATGAAATTTCTATAAAACACTGTTTATTCTTTCACAAAAAAAAAAAAAAAAAAAAGAAGAAGAAGAAAGAAAAGGTTTCCAGATACTGTTTAATTAATTGGGGAAGGATTTTTTTTTTCTTTGTTATATGCTAAAAAGAGGATTTATGATTTTTGAACGAGTTTGTACATGGACAAAAATTTCTTACAAATCGGTTTGTAGAAAATTTCATACAACCTACCCACATATAAGATTGACGTGTATCCATTGACGTGAAAATCACATATTGTTTTAATAGCATGTGCTTCTCATATGCTTTTTTAATAGCATTAATTAAAAAAAAAGAAAAACATGTTTTTTCACATGTTTAAAAGACACATGTCACTCTTATATGTGGATTGTATGATATTTCTTAAAACTGATTTGTAGGAAATTTATGTTATTGTACATGTATACAAAGTATTATTTTGTATTTTGGTGTATAGGATTTCGAATACCTCAAAAGAAAAAACAATAAACAAGTATTTAGAGAAACGACACATATCTCCCTCAACACCTTTAGTTGTAGTATTCTTCTTTTTTTCGAACAAATAGCATGTGCTATCATTAACTCTGAAAAAGTCCATAGGCTTACATCTTGAGAGTAAGGGACAAGGCCTCCCACTCTCTAAGCCAAAAGGATCTGACTTAGTTAAACAGCTGCTTAATCAGAAATACAAATTTTACAAGAATAACAATTGAGTCTATCTTATAATAACGCTCACACTTTATAAAAAGAGGGCTAATCTAGCATCAAGCCAACAAATATTCCGATAAAATTTGATCCAAACACAGGCAGACTGTGACCAGAGAAACAAGATAATAACACAAACACAAACATGCAGAAACACCTAAAACAGCTGCCGACTTTGAGGGAAGGAAGCCAAAGGCGCCGGACGGCGGTGCGTGTAAGACATGTGCCGTCACTGATACCCCTAGATGAAGATCCAATGCCGTAGAACCCATAGCCACCGTGCACGACCTTAAAAAAATGGAGTGTGGCCCACACGCGCACCAAATAGTAGAAAACTCCTAGCGTGGGGCATACGCGCCGATCACCGACGACTGACACGACCAATGCTTGCGGCGGCAGGAGTGGAAGACGACTGGTAGGCTTGTCAATTCGGGTTGGCGAGTTGGGTTCGTGTCGACCCGGCAGGTTGGCTGGTTGAAGTACAACCCGATTAATAATCGAGTTGGAACGGGTCAACCCGATTGTGATTATTGTTATTTTTTTTTTAAAAAAAATAAAAATAAAAAATAATTCAAAAAAAAATGCTATAAACGGGTTCTCGGGTCGTAAACGGGTTGGTGGGTTGGAAACAATTTAATCGGGCCGCAATCGGGTTGGCGGGACAGCCCGCGGGTTGACCCGCCACAAACGATTCTAATCGGGTTGACTCGATTATGACCCGAACATGATTAGCCCAAACTCAAACCTTATATTTTTGTGTCGTGTTTGTGACGGGTTCGCGGGTCGTGTCAAAAATTGCCAACCCTAACGACTGGGAACGCGATTGTGAGCCGCGTGTCATGCAGAAGTCGGAGGAGAAGAGTAAATTTGGCTTCCAAAATCAGATAAAGAAGGTGAAAAAACTGGCCAAAAAACTCTCCGTCGACGACACGTTTAGCTTGGCTACTACCCCGGAGAAGATGACATAAGTTGAACAATCCTGCCAAAACGAAAGAAAGAACAACAAAACACAGGAAAAAAAAATTTACCATAGCCCAAAAAGGCTATAGGAGGGTCAACTACCATCGGATCTACCGGGAGAACAAAAACACTGCAACCCTAATGGTTGGTAGAAACTTAGCCTCCATTGGAAGCACCAAGGAGGGCCAAAAACACTCTATCACCCTAAAGGCTAGGAGATAAAATAGCACCGGGAGGAGGGAGGCAAGGGAACCTCCCTCCCCCGGCGGATCAGAAACTCTCATGCTTTCTCTCTCTCTTGAGAAGATAACAAGTTGAAGTTTTGGTTGTAGTATTCTTCAAACCTTAAAAAGCTATAATTAACTGCCAAATTATTAGCCATTTGCACTTAACTCTGCCATTAAGATTTGTTATTAATTTAAATGGCAAATGCGTGAAATGTCATTATACCTCTAGGTCGGTGTGTGAAAAATATTAAAATACCATTAAATTAAAAAAATAAAAAAATAAAAAATCTTTGGGGGAGACCCACAACGAGGTCGCCTCTGCAGTGGTGGGTCTATGGTAACCTGCAACTAAGTCTCCTCCAAAA
Organism: Alnus glutinosa; assembly: GCF_958979055.1. NCBI lineage: Eukaryota > Viridiplantae > Streptophyta > Magnoliopsida > Fagales > Betulaceae > Alnus > Alnus glutinosa. Next base: position 29,613,315 of record NC_084888.1, read on the forward strand.
GTTGTGGGTCGCTTGGCCATGAACAAGTTTTTTATTTTTTTATTTTAAGACCTAATGCAGAGATTTTATCATCATTTTGGGTCCCTTCGTTTGATTTAACCAAAAATCTTAACTGGAACTTTTTAAAACGAATTTGTTAAGATAAATTTTCATTATAGAATTTAGATAATCTTTCGTTATAAAATAAAAAAATGTTAAATTTATAACAATAATACAATAACCCCTCATATGGGGTGGGTCTCATACACCGAGGCTTACCCTCATGTAAGGGGTTACTGTGTAATTGTGATGGTGTTGTGTATGAATCAAATCTCATAAAAATATTCTAAATATCCAAATAGAGTAATGCTACATATCATCCTCTTGTCCTCCTTTTGTCCTCCCAAATTTGATGTGACTCTTAAAATCACCATTGAATTTATGATAGATCATTATAACATGGTTTGTCGGATAAAAAAAAAAGGCATTTGCTTCGGCCTTCAGGACAATTCTAACCGTACGCCCTGCCAGTGCACATTAGCACGCATCCCTTATCTTGCGCCCCTTCCCAAGCCCAAACAAAAGCCTGCCACTGCAACTTCCATGTCCTTGAGCTCGGTTTGACTCTGTTTCGAATGTAAATTCTCAATTTTTTTACATCCAAAACAAAAACCCAATACTCCCTTCCTCTCTAAATTTCTGGGTTTTTGTTTTTTCGGAGAGAGAAACAAAGGCAAATACTGAAAGCTGTGTAAATGGCTACAGATTTGCCAGAGGGAACCGTGCAAAACATACTGGACCAAGAGTCTCTCAAGTGGGTCTTTGTGGGAGGCAAAGGTGGTGTGGGCAAGACGACTTGCAGCTCCATCATCTCGATCCTTCTCTCTAGGGTTCGCTCCTCTGTTTTGATCATCTCCACCGACCCTGCCCACAATCTCAGCGATGCGTTTCAGCAACGGTTCACCAAGACACCAACTTTGGTTAATGGGTTTTCCAATCTCTATGCTATGGTACTGTTTTTATTCCATTCTTCTTTTCGAAGGGTTTATGGGTTTTTTTTTTTTTTTTTTTTTTTTTTTTTTTAATTCTTTTGTGAATTTTGTATCTTTTGGTGCCTTTTTGGGTTCGTGCAACAATTTGACATTGAAATTTTGATTTATTTTTTGAATTTTGGGGATACCCAGATTGGGAATTAACTATCTTTGGTTGAATTCTGTAGCTTTTGATGTTTGGTATGATCCTTTGTAGGAGGTTGATCCTAATGTTGAGAATGAGGACGTGGGCAGTGCCGATGGAATGGACAACCTGTTTTCTGAACTAGCAAATGCAATTCCTGGAATTGATGAGGCTATGAGCTTTGCAGAGATGCTGAAGTAAGGATCTTGTTTAATTCTAGTTGATTATATTGAACCTTCCAAATTCATCACTTCGCTATTTCTCACTGTATTTTTTTCAAGTGAATTGAGAATCCTTATGATTCACAGTAGTTCAGAGTTGACTAAAATCAAGGTGTTGGAGGATTACATTTTTTCTAATAAAACTTTTCTTATCAAAAAAAGAGAGGAACTGAATGTTAGTCAGTAGACTTTTCATCCATACCAAGTACAGGCATTCATCAGGAGTTTGCTCGAGTTAAATAGACTAACTAGATCAAAGATGGTCTCCAAAGGGGTTGGCGTCTGTTATATTTACTATTTAGGTGGCATTTTATTGATTGGTGAATCTGTTGAGGGGGTGAATGCAGTATAAATTTTAAGAGTTATCCTTAAATCTTGAGTTGTTTAAAATAAGTTGGACCAAATTATTATTATCTCGTGTTAATCAATGCAAGTAAAGCACAATGTCATTATTTTGACCCTTTATTCACCTTATCAATTAAAGATATCTTCCTGAGATCTATTAATCTTTTCGTTGCAGACCATGCTTGGTACTTGCCAAAGTTACGATACTTAATGACAGAATTGGAGTCTTTCTCAAGTTTCATGTTGTAGAGAAGATTTTTTTTTCCCATTTAATATATGATTCTAGTTGTTCACAAGAGTCCTTGTTATTGACTTCTGTTAACCAAATTCAATTTTGTATAACATTTGTTTGCATGCAGAATAAAATGAAAATGACTCACTTAAGCATGTTTATGTGATACATTTCTAATGGCCTATTCATGCATATGCATCCCTTCTTTTTTAAACAATTATCCAGAAATTTGTGGTCATTCTTTTCTTTGTAAACTGTGCTTCAAATGCTATTCATCAACTTGACTTTTTTGTGACTTATTTGAATGAACTCTCCTGCAGATTGGTGCAAACAATGGATTATTCTGTTATAGTCTTTGACACTGCCCCAACTGGCCATACACTGCGGCTGTTGCAATTTCCATCAACCTTAGAAAAGGGTCTCACGAAAATGATGTCTTTGAAAAATAAATTTGGTGGTATAATCAGTCAGGTATGTTCTTTGTATTATAGAGCATAATCATACAATCTGTTTTTTATGCCTTTGCAATAGAAATATGAAATTTTTTATTTTATTTTTAGTAATCGAAATATCAGTAAAATATGCAACTCAGGTACACAAGTAAACAAGAGAAGTACCTAGCTAAAAAGAGAAAAACGGTTTAGAAAATCATGAAAACCAACCAAATTACGAAAGTCTAAAGCAGCTGCGCAATGGTAAAGAGTATTGAAGTAGAAAGACTTTTGATTCACCATCGTCCTCTCGCTGTCTTCGAAACTCCTATCATTTCTTTCCCTCCAAATAAACTACAAAAGGTAAGACAGTACTATCTTCCAGACTTTTGAATTTTGGGGACTGCCACTCAACGCTCTCCAACAAGCGAAAATATCAACCACTGTTCTAAGCATAACCCAAGTTAGCCTACCACAACTAAATATGGCACTCCATAAGGCACAAGCAATCTCACAGTGGAGAAAAAGATGATTTACAGACTCCCCACACCTCTTACACAGACAACAACAATTCACCACAATAACATGCTGCTTTCTTAGATTATCGATGGCGAGGACCTTCCCTAAGGTACCAAGCAAAGAACGCCGCAATCGTGGGGACCGTACTCCACCAAATACTCTTCCAAGGGATGAGAGTATCGTCATATGGGACAAGGACGTTATAGAACGATCTAACGTCGAACAACAATCTCTTGGAAAGGACCCAACAAAGCTGGTTTTCACCTCCTGGCTCACTCTAGAGAGGAGTACAACAAATTGAAGAACGAAGCAAAGATATCTACCTCTCAATCATGAGTTGCTATGATAAAGCTTACATTCCATTGACGGGAGCCACTAGAAAGCTCCAAATGATCCATCACAGAGACATCCTTAATGTGAGTTATACTGCATAAATTCGGGAAATATTCCTTGAGGGCCTGATCTCCACACCATGTGTCATGCAAAAATTTAGGGTGTGTTTGAAATTGCGATTTCGTAAACCAAAAGTGTTATTTTAAAACAAACTGCAGAAAATAAATCGTTTGGAATTACGTTTTTAAACATTTGTGATTTGAAAATGCAGAAAATCTGTTTTTTTCAAATTGCAAGAAATTGGGTGCTTTTTTGAAAACACACCATTTTAGAGTCTAAACTGCGATTTTAAAGGCCAAACTGTGATTTTGCCAAACGCTTAACTGCGTTTTTAAAATTCACGTTTTCAAATCACACATTTTAAAATCGCAAACCCAAACAAACTTTTAATCTTTGAGCCATCTCCCACTGTTATGACTAGCAAACTCTCCCAAACCCTTCATGATATTTTTCCATAACCCCACCTCATATGACCCATGAACCTCATTGGAATACCACCCACCCCACAAGTTACCATATTTAGAATCCATTATGACTCTCCACAAAAGCCTTTCTCTCATGCATATAGCACCATGCTCACTTCCTCAAAAGAGCACGATTGAACAAGAGCAAGTTTCGAACCCCCAACCCACCCTTAGAAATCGAAGAACAAACCTTGAACCAACTTACTAGGTAATATTTGAACTCTTCACCTAGCCTACTCCACAAGAATTCCCGTTGTAGCTTGTCAATGCGATTGGCAACACTAGTCCAGAGGGAAAAAAGAGACAAGAAATTCGTTGGCAAATTGAATAGGGTGCTCTTGATCAAGGTAATCCTTTCACCCTTAGACAAATACATCATCTTCCAGCTAGCCAAACGACGCTCAATTTTCTCAATGACACCATCCCAAATAGATTTGGCCTTAGCGTTGCAGCTTGTCAATGTGATTGGCAACAACAATCGGGAGGGAAAAATTGACAAGGAATTCGTAAGCAAATTGGATTGGGTGCTCTTGATCAAGGTAAAGGTAATCCTTCCACAGTTAGACAAATACACCCTCTTTCAGCTAGCCAGACAATGCTCAATTTTCTCAATGACACCATCCCAAATAGATTTGGCCTTAAAAGAAGCTGCCGACAGAAGACCAAGGTACTTCAAAGGCAAAGAAGAAATCTCGCAGCCCAAAATATCGGCCAATCTAGCAACATTAGTGACATTCCCCACAAGAACCAATTTTGGCTTAGCCATATTAATTTTCAAACTAGATACAGCTTCAAAACATAGAAATAAAGCACATAGATAGTAGAGATGGTTTGGGTTTGCCCCGCAAAATATCAAGGTGTCATTTGCAAACAAAAGGTGAGAAATGCTCAAGGCCCCAATGTTCCAAGACCCCGTAGAAAAACTTGACAGAAGCCCCCCATTTTCAACAACATATAACATTTTACTTAAAGCCTCCATGGCAATGACAAACAAGAAATGTGACAAAGTAACCCCGTCTCAAACCTCAAGAGCTACTGAATAATCCATAAGAATTGTCATTCACCAAAACAAAAAAGCGCACCAAAGAAATACAAAACTCTATCCAAGAATGATATTTTTCTCCAAAACTACACCTTCTCAACAAATATAATAAGAACTCCCAATTGACCTTATCATAAGCCTTCTCAATATTCAATTTATAAAGAACCCCAGGCTCACCCAATCTAATCCTACTATCCAGACATTCATTAGCTATAAGAATGAAGTCAAGGATTTGTCTACCTATGACAAATGCGTTATGGATCTTCGAGATAATCTTCTCTACAACCCTACTCAACCTATTGGGGAGGAATTTAGCAATAATCTTGTAAACTCCACTTACTAGACTAACAGGGTGAAAGTCCTTAACTTTGATAGCCCAAATTTCTTCAAAATGGGAGCAATGAGAGTGGCATTAAGATTTTATTCAAACTTGTGGCGTGAAAATCATGGAACACCCCCATAACATTTTCTTTAATCCATTCCGAGCAAACTTGAAAGAAGACATAGTAAAACTATAAATCGAGCTTCACCCGATTTTTCACTAGGAAATCGAGTGACGTTGAAGCCTCCCCCCATGCACCACGACAGGTTCCACCGACTAAGCAAGCCAACCAATTCTTTCCGTAAAAACCTTCTATCATAATCGGAATTAGGCTCATAGACACCAGCAATAGCCCAAGGAGAATTCATCTTTAATGTTTCTAAATGAGCAATAGTAAACTCCCTCACACACTCTGATTTTCTCCACAACCTTCCTATCCCACATAAGCAAGATACCACTAAAGGCCCCTTTAGAAGCTCAATTAATTACACCAATCCATGTGCTGACAACCCCACAAACTACGCACAACACATGTGGAAATAAACTCTAATTTAGTTTCCTACAAACAAATAATGCCTGCCTTCCATTGTCTTAGCATGTTTTTGAGTCTCAAACGATTGTCTCCCTCATTCAACCCTCTCACATTCCATTATTACAACTTGGGCTTCATAAATAACCAATCACAACCCTTCCTTGCCTCTGCCATGGCTAACACTACCACCTTTTGTGTCATAGTTGATGGAACATGATATCCTTTTTAACTCTCTACTTTCCTTATTAACCAATTTGGAACTAGAGGCCGACTCATTATGGGAGTGACTCACTTCAATGGCCGTAAACAAGGCCATAAGTTCCTCTTTAAAACTCACATGAAATCCCCACGATATAACGAATTTCTTTCACACTCACAAAGATACATTAACAAGAGCATCACTCTTAACCACGCCACCCATGTCACACCCAACCTAATAATCATCTCAGATGATGCAGCTACTATCTTGGCCCTTAACTCCTCATTTCTCTAGCAAACCGAGTTAGCCACTTAGCTTTCGTTCTGGCCTACTTGCTGAGCCAAACAAGGAAAACCTTGAGAGACCTGCTAACGCTACTACCAAAGTTCAAAACAGCAGGCCCAATGATGAGAAGGACCACCTTAGCCACCTTATCAGCAAAATCTGATTTGGGGGGGTGGAAGAGAGATAGTTGCTTCAGCTGATAACTGGAGGCTCCACCGTGGACGGCATACTTCCAGCTGGCAAAATCACGACATCAACATCCCCCAAAGAAATCTGTTTGTCTCGCACTCTAGCATCCAGGGCATTGAGGGCTGCCAGCGAGCCCACTGGAGGACCACTGAGCTGGGCAAAGCTTGGATCCATGTGACCCATATCCCTTCCCTCCAAACCGGTTTTCTCAACCAGTTCTTTACCCAAAGTAGAGGCCAACCCAGCATGTGATTTCATAACTCACTTAAAAGTGGGCTTGAGGTGGAACACGTGTTTCACTTGCTGTGGAGGCGAGCCTTTTCTTTGTTTGCATGCTGGCTTTGACTTGCGGTAATGGGCTTTGGATAATGGTATGGGATTTTGGTGAGAGTTGGGCCCTCACTGGAAGTTCTCCGCAACAGAGTTGGCCTCATCCAAGTTATTAAACTCTTTCAGCCCAATGTATTTCAACCCCTCATCCGCTAATGCGAGAACCTGATCCGCTTCCCTTTTTATTTTCTCTAGCTGACTTCTCATATTTTGAAGGGTCCCACTAACACCCAACACGCCACCCCTTCATACATACATGCCTCCTCACCTTTCCCTTTGACATTGAGGAAAAACCACCCACAACGTTCGAATGTAAGCTTCTGGCGGGCTGGTGTGGTAACGGAGCTCTACTCCACTTGACAAGAGAGAGATCAAGAAAAACCACCACCTTTCTCAGCCAAACCGCATAGCTTCTCCAACCCCACCTATCTCCCCTATGGTATTACAATAAGGCCTCTCTGACCAACACTGCCAAATACCGTCCATTAGAGCATCTATGAGCTATGAAAGCTTTGTTCCCATTTGCTTGACATTTCAACAAACTCGGACGCCTCTTCTCTTCAAACCAACTCCTCCATTGTGGTTGCCAGCCAAGCAACAGCCCCTTACCGAACGACATTGCTTGGGAAACCCCTCGACACCTTTCAACCAAACGTAACATAGTCCCCCCTTCTACTACTGAGAGCTCAAAGGCTTTAACCTCAACATGAAACCAAATCAAGAAACCCATTGCCAAAAACCAAATTCTCCTCATTGCACTATATTTGGACACTTATTCTAAAATCATCTCTAGTTGTATCCACCTTCCTCAGCATCTTTGACCATGTCTGATGCACTAATGAAAGAATAAAGTCGGTCATGTTATTTTTGTTGTTGCCGTTGCCAATTGTTATGGTTTGAATGATGCAAACTCCTTATATGATCTATCACTTATGTGTGAACATCTATCAGATGTGGATCTGGTTTTGTTACTTTTAAATATTATTTTGGTCGTAAGCTAGCAGCGGTTCGATTACTAATACTAATATATCTCTGGTGATATTGATTATGTGAATGAAAAGCTTTGAAATTATTCATTGCAGATGACCCGCCTCTTTGGTGTTGATGATGAATTTGGTGAGGATGCAATTCTGGGAAGGCTTGAAAGCATGAAAGACGTGATTGAACAAGTTAATAAGCAATTCAAAGACCCAGTAAGATTGCCCTCTTCATTACTTCATTGACCTCATTTAGTTATTCTTTATTGCTTGATTTCCAAATATTTCTGTTGAATCATACATCTGTAGTAAATATGTATAGAAGTTAAAGTCAATGTTTAAATCCTTAAAGTTTTAAAGCAAGGGTTCTAAATTTATCAGGAGGGGTGTGAACTAGTTTTCATAATAGGTTTCGGAGGGCTGGAAGCTTATTGGGCATTGGAAGTCTAATGAAAAAACCTATAAAAGGCATGGGAAGCTTTTGTAATTATTGTTCATGAACTACGAAAACAAAACTATGAATAGTTTACTATAAACTTAAAAAGATACATTTCATATGATAATCAACTGCAAAGGTGAATTACCCTCTTCCCCCTGTCTGGGGTTTTTCTTTGTTTATTCAAAAAAATAAATGTAGGTGCTCTATCATCAATTATGATTATTTTTTATTCAGCAAAAAGTATAATTATTATTTTCTGAGCTTCAGTATCCGTTAATTGATGTATTACTTATTTCTGATATTAATGATGATTAATTAATCAATTTAAGAGTGATTGTATTCTTTAATCAAAATTAACTACTGATAATCTTTATAAGAGAGATATTGAAACCCTTGGAGAAAGATAATATTGGAAGTACAAAGGTGTTTGAAAAGCATGGTTTCCTAACAGTTCGATGGTGTATTGCATCCCTCTTAAAAGTGCATCTCTGCTGAAGCATGATTTTCCCCCCCTTTGTGCCTGCAAGTACTTGCAGTAACTATGGGAGTAAATTACATTGGCATTTTTGTGGATATTTATCAAAAAATAAATATCTTTTTTTATTATTTGTTCTTTTGGACTGCTGCGTTCCTAGCTCCCTTAGAGATTAGCTTTCATGATTTTCTTGTTCTTTTTTTTTTTTCTCCGTCTTAAACACTTCTCTTATACACTCCATGTATACTTGACTACGCTTTGCGTTTTTTAATGATATTTCTCTTACTTATCAAAAAAAAAATTGTGGATATTTATCCCAGGGACATTATTTTCTCTTTCTGTTTCTGGAATTCCTGTAGTGATTGTTATGTCTAGCACTTTAAGGTGGTGTAACCTGATGATCACTAGCTTGTTGAATATTTTGCTTGTGCAAAGCATCAAGATTCAAGGCTCCGTTAGTCACTACAAGCTAATATAATATTTTAATGTACAAGATTTTAATTTATCTATCAAAAAAAAATATTTTAATGTACAAGATTATTTTAAAAAAAAAACAAAAATGATTTGGTGTCAACTGGATAGAGGTATTGTTATTGCTACTTTACATAGGTGTATGCTAGACATGGTTCTCTCTTTTGTTTTTCTTCTTAAATCCAGATGAGTCAAACGTGCTACTAAATCTGCTAGAAGTAAAAGCGCTAGGACTTGTGGTGCTTATTGTGATTCTACATGACTTGTCAGAACTTCATCAGTCAAGTTTGTGTTTAGTTTCTGAATGTTTTGCAGTTATTTCTTAAGCACTTGAGCTGATGTTCCTTGTTTATTGGATCACTCAAAATCGTATTGAATTGAATATCTGATTGTTTTGTAGTTATTTCTTAACGCACTTTTATTTCCCTGTTGGCAGGACTTGACAACCTTTATCTGTGTTTGCATCCCAGAGTTCCTCTCCCTTTATGAAACAGAGAGACTGGTCCAGGAACTCACCAAGTTTGAGATAGATACACACAACATTATCATTAACCAAGTACTTTATGCTGAAGAAGGTGAGTTTACATGTTCTATGCTTCTTCTTTTTCCCTTGGGATAATTTTTTGCTTAGGACAAATGTTATAAATCTATTGGTATGTTTTCTTATGTAGACGTAGAATCTAAATTACTCAAAGCTAGAATGCGGATGCAACAAAAGTACCTTGACCAGTTCTATATGTTGTATGACGACTTTCACATCACGAAGCTCCCATTGCTGCCAGAAGAGGTAAAAGCCAATATTCTTGGAATTTTTAAAAAGAAAAATCTTAATTTGAAATTCTCTTTTCACAACATACGTTGACCAATCTTATCAGGTAATAGTTCAACAAGTCGTGAATTATCGTGAATATAGGAATGTTATGATTAATTCCAAATCAAAGTTGTGAAAAGATGCGTGATTTGTCTCTCTATCCCAACGTACTTTGCTCCTCATTGAACTCAGACCATTCTTGTAGAGTTTTCTGTAAATTATTCCCACTATTAATTGTTGATTTTTGCTTTTTTGTTTTCTCGAAAGTGATGAATTCTTTATTAATCCTCATGCCGAACTGATAACCTGATCTGAAATTTTTTATTCTAGATGGGGTGTAAATAAATCACTTTACTTATTAGCATCAGCCAATTTGACAAGCCAGTTGTTGATTTTATAGGTTACCGGGGTTGAAGCTCTGAAAGCATTTTCACCTCGTTTTCTGTCGCCGTACCAACCTTCTACCAGTAAAGGCACAGTGGAAGAGTTGGAGCAAAGAGTATCCACACTAAGGCAGCAGTTGAAAGATGCTGAAACAGAACTAGAAAGACTTAAAAAAGGAAAACAAAAGGTCTGATGATGCTCTGCTCAACAGTATTGCCTCTGTTCCTTTTTCCTTTCCTCATTCTTTTCATGTTTGCATTCAAATGGCACCATCTCCCTGCTTTAGGCTGCCAAGTGAAGTCAATCTTCTATTTTACTAATGGTTGACATTTTCTGTAGCTCAACTTATTTGCATTTTTTTGAACATGAACCTTTCTTATATAGTTAGTATATTTTGTTGTAATGCGATCAATGATTTAGCAAGTGTAATTCATTTATGAATTTTTTTTATCATGATCTATCTCTATAATGACAAATTCATTTTTCTTTTTTAATTGATACATAGATTTTGAGATTGATGAGAATCTAGATAATATGCCAGTATCTTCTAGGCGTGATGAATGCTATTTGTAGCATTTGCTAGGTATTGGACGACCCAAGGAAGATGAATTAGTTTTTGGTAGCCTTTAAAAATCTCCTTTTTCTCCATTTCTTGTAGGATTTTAATGAATGGCCTGATTGTTTTTCATTTGGTAATTATGTTGGAGAGACATTTATCACCATGTAAATAACAGGAACTTCAGTTTGTCAAAGTGGTAGTATGTTATTTCTGTACAAATTGGACCTAAAAACTGTATTTTGAGCAATGAAAATATCTATCCTAGAAATGGGAAAATTTGCTCCATGGGAGCAGGAAGAAAGAAACATGACACAACAACTACATATTTGCATGATTGAGATCACAACAATTACTTGCTCGAATTGTTAGCAGTTTGTGCAGGTAATGTGAAAGACTTCGTATGGGACTCACATGTCCAAATAAATTTTGAGCTAATCATATACTCGGGTAGGTGGGTGTTATACAAGATTTCTCACATTACCTACTCAAATCGCTAGCAATTCAGGCAAAAAGTTGTGGATTCTTATCCGGTTTTGCATGTGTGCTGCTGGCAGTGAACTAGAAGCAATTCAGCAGCGAGTTTGCTTGGATTGTTGTTGGTGTGTTTGGCGTTGCATCTCTGTCCAAGCTGTAACACTCAGTTACGAGAAGTTGGAAAACTTGATAACTGAAATATGTTGGAAAACTTGATAACTGAACTATCAAGGCATTTTCAAAGCGATTGAACCCAAAGATTGCTCTGAAAAACTATCTCGTTTAGTAACGGTTTTGAAAGAAAAAAAATTCTGTTAACAAAACGAAAAATACATTTTTCAAAACACATCACTTTTCAAAAATAGACCCTCCAAGATAATATTTCTTACCTATTTTTTATAAATATTTCTCGTTTTATATTACATCTAACACTTTCTAAAAAAAAAAAAACACTTTTATTCAAACCAAGTGGGCTCATTAAAGAGGAAGATGAAAAAATTGTCAATGTTTTATATAGGGATAATTGCACTATTGGTCCCTGTAATATGTTATAATTATTTTTCACTCCTTATAATTTAAAAAGTTCATGGGAAGTCCTTGTAGTTAGTAATAATTACAAATCGATTATTGAAATTAAATTCCGTTAAAAATTTTAACAAATTCTATCAAATGCCATGTCAATACCACGTGTCGCTGTCTATCTTAATAAAATCAGTTAATTAGTAGGACTTTTGTTTTATTTCTTTGTGTGTTCGCTTGTTTTCAGGAATAAGGTTTTTAGAAAAGGAGAGGCAAAAAAGCGAAAATTATTTGTTGAGAGTGGGATTTGAACCCACGCCCTTTCGGACCAGAACCTTAATCTGGCGCCTTAGACCAACTCGGCCATCTCAACGTTGTTGTAATAAAATTGTTCAAATTAATTATATATCTATGTTACCGCCAAGATAAGTAAAAATTTATATATAATGCTTTATAGAGAGACATTTCATACAACGTTGAGATGGCCGAGTTGGTCTAAGGCGCCAGATTAAGGTTCTGGTCCGAAAGGGCGTGGGTTCAAATCCCACTCTCAACAAATAACTCTTTTGGCTGTTTTTTTGCCTTCTCCTTTTCTAAATAAAGGCTGGTTTTTTTTTTTTTTTCCTTTTTTTTCTCTCTCATTTAAATCAATCCGATACACAGACTGTTCTTAACAAATCTTGCAACTTACTTTTTTTTTTTTTTTTTTTTTTATCATTTTAAAAAGTGAGGGAAGGGAGGCTGTTTTCGACGGTAGGGGTGGCAATTTTAGTTCATGAGTTGGGTTTGTGTCATGTTGAGCTATATCTGTATACAATTATATGAGTTAACCCGAATCCAACTTATTTTTATTAAATGGGTCAAATCTCATCAACCCTTGACAAGACTCGTTTAAATAAATGGGTGACATGATACAAACCCCATAACCTGCTTAATAAACCAATCGTGCTAGGTTAATCTAAGCACGACCAGTTTCAACTTGTTTAATAACATAAATGGGTTAAATTTATCCAAATATTTTGTATGACTTCATTAACAAAATTTCATATCTTATAAACATAAATTATTTAATTATACAAATTCAATTATCCATAACCATAATTCATAAATATAACCAAACTTCTTAACAAAATATCCAATCAAAATAATATTACAATCCAATAAAGTTCATCTACATAAAAAGAAAATAACATCAATAAAGAAAATAATATTAAAATTCAACAGAAAACATGATAAAGCTTACTTACCAAGCATCAACATTAAAATGAGAAAGTAAAATTTATATGGGTTAAATAGATGGAGTTAAAATGTAAATGAAATTTATAAGGGTTATGTGGGTCAAATATGGGGGTTGACTCGATTTGACTTAAATTTGATTACACTAAATCCCTAACCCTGCTAATTTTGTGTCGCGCTCATATTGAGTTTGTAGATCATGTCAAAAATTGACCATCCTAAACTTTTGAGTTTTGAAAGTAATTTTTCTTCTTGGTTATTGTCTTTCTTAAGAGTTAAAATGCCGCCTAATGTATAAATTAACATGAATTACAAATTTTGGTAATTATAAGTATGTATCAATTAAAATTTAAGGAAAATTACAATTTATCCTCCCAAATTACCTCTTAATTTGTAATGTCTTTCAAAAACTTTTAATTTTTGCAATATACACTCCTTAACTACCAAAGCAGTTACAATGTCTCTCTTTTGTACCCCAAATAACAAAAACACCCTTGCATAGGATAACAAAAAAACAAACAAAAAGACAAAAGGACCAAATGACAAAAAGACAAAATAAAATGGAAAAATCTGAAAAATGACCCACATTTGGCCGTGGGTCACTGCATCTTTTGGCTTTTGTTTTCTTCATAATTTTGGTTTTTTTTTTTTTTTTTTTTTTTGGGAATACTTTCATTTATTTCTTATGTATTTTTGTTTTTTTTTTCCCAAGTTGTCTTCTTTCTTCTTCTTCTTCTTCTTTTTTTTTTTTTTTTTCGGGTTTTTGAAAATTTTATCTTATACATGATATTTTTGTTATTTTGAGTTGTGGAACATTGCAACCCTTTTGATAGTTTTTTTTTTTTTTTTTTTTTTTTTTTTTTTTAATGATAAGTAAATTATTTGTTGATGTTGAGAGAAAAAAATTGGACCATTTCTCGATTTACTTGTGTCACCCTTCTGATAGTTAAGCATGATATATTGCTAAAATTAAAAGTTTAGTAAAAGCATTAAAAATTGAGTAGTAATTTGAAAGGAATAAATATAATTCCCCTAAAAACTATTGAGCTACACATAGGAACTTGGCAAAGGATTAAAGGAAAGAGCTCTTATCCATCCCTGCAGCCCTAATCAAGGTTAATACCCACATTGACAACTTAGAAGTTAAAATACTGATACCAAAACTCTTGGAAAAGATCAAAGTGCGCAATAGGTTGTAATGCTTCTTTGAGCAGAGTGCACTCGATTTGGCAACGGACAATATATATGCAGATTAGACTCCAAAATTTTTCTATCTTTTGTCATGAGGAATTCAAATTTACACAAGTTAAAACAATATAGTCTTTTCTCATTCAAAATGAATATTAAAAGAACATTGCAATTCATCTAGGAAAATGGAGAAGTACATGGACACAAAGCCAAAAGTTGAATTTAAACAGACATAAGAAAACAACAAAAACTTTCATCACTTTCCTGAATGCTTCAATAATGTATAGAAACAAAGTACAAAAAAAAAGGTTAGGATGCCAAAACTCTAAGAATCTCACAATAACAATTGCATTATCATATAGTACACAACACAATCATCTAGATGCTATCCACCATGCAATGTTGAAATGAAAACCACCACATCCTTCTCTTCTAGGGTTGTATCAAGCTGCCCACTTAGCTCCCAATCACAATCATTCACAAGGACCAGAACACCAGGTCTCCTGCAAGACAAGAAAACCGCTACATGTTAACAAGGATGTTATGATGATAGATCACATTGGTCATCTTATGACTTCCACACTCGATTGTGTTTGGTTGGTCGAGGATGCAATTTTCTCCAGATATTCACCTTTTTCACCTTACCAATCTTCTTCTCCTTAAAAGTGTTATTAATCACTAAACTAGCAATTATTAGAATTGCATAATCTAGGAGTGTATGTGCACAGTCACCTTCAAAATGAAAAATTAGAAGCTGATTTAAACTTACACAGAGTCTCCTTTCATGAACATCTCAGGCCTCTCCTTGATCAAATTGTTTCGGACCCAACAGAGCAACTCTTTCATGGTTAACTGACACACACAAAGAAAAACATATTGTTGCTAACCACATATATTAAAAAGCATATCTCACATTTTATGCTTTTCTGGAATCATTTGTTAGAAGTAGAAATTTACCTTCTCTGCACCATTTTGTACATCAACATCGACATTATGGACCTTTACAGAGTCACAAAGAAGCTCTAATCCCCCACTGCCAAGACAGTAACATTGCATCCACATAAGAAATAAGGTGTACAGAAAGATTAAAAGTATCCAATCATGTACAGTGTAATAATGAACATGATAAAAAAAATAAAATCATGTTCATTAAAGGATGCCAATATGAAACTTAACCCACTACAGTCCAGCAGCACTTGAAAAATCTCTAATAAAAATAAAATTTAAATTTTTTTTTTTTTTAAAAAAAAAAAGCCTCAATAAGAGAGCCAGATCAAAGAACCCACATCTTTTACTAAACACAAACACGAAAATACATGAGCGCACCCATCAAAAGTACAAACCAGCAACAGTAATTGAATAAAAACAGTAAACTCTACTGATGAATTCATTCCAAGTTGCTTGTATTTATCATGGTTGCTTTAACTTATTAAGGGTAATTGATGGAGGTATCAAGGCCTTTTCGTTCCCCTTTTCATTCCAATATTGAAAATTCTGAGGTTAAAGAATTCAGTTTCGTTTATTACCAACGTTTTCTCAGCAATCAGACAACCAAGAAGCAATAATAAAATTGAAACAAAAAGTAAAATAAACAGAACCGGATTCAAATGTCACATGTCCATTATCTCACAGAGTTCCAATCAATAAATCCAACAAGAAACAATTAATCACCTTCGTAACTACATACAGACATATAAAATTAACTTTTAAGTTTCCGAAATCAAAGGAAGTGAAAAACAAAACAAAACAAAAGGCAGAGCAGGGGATTGAAATAAAAACATACCCGAATTCGAGTGTCAATTGCATTATTTGTGAAAGAATTCGAAACCCTAAGAGAGAGAGAGAGATTCAATGGGATTTGCGCTCACTGTGCGTTTTGGGATGACACGGAATCGTTTAGTAGAACTTCTGTACATGTTTTCTTTTTAGTGCATGATAGCCGATAGGATTTACGATTTACTTTTTTAAAAAATTACATTTTAACCCCTCACATTACCACTTATTTTGCAGTTAACCATACAAATTATCAACACTTCGACTTCAACCCCTTAAACTACTAAAACCTTTGAAAAATACTTTATTTGGCGAAATATTTCTATATTACCCCTGCCACATGTCATTTTTCAATTATATTTTTATAAAATAAAAAAAAATAGTAAACCAAAAAAAACTTAAATTTTATTTTTTATTATTTTTAAAAAAGAAAAAGAAAAAGAAAAATGGGGTGGCCGAGCCCCACCCCCTGGGCCATTGGGGGTAGTCGCACAGTCAACCCCAGGTGTCGGGAGGTGGCTACGCTGCTACCCTTAGTGGCCGGGGATGGCCGCATGACTACTCCTAGTGGCCCGGAGGTGGCCCGAAAGCCACCCCTATGGGGTCGGTGGATGGCCACCCGCCACCCCCTCCCCAAGGGTTTCTATTTTTTTGAAAAATATAATAAAATAAAATTTTAATAAAAAAATAATAATAATATTTGTCTATTCTAAATGAGAAATACTTTATTATATTTTGATTTTCTTCCATTTAAAATTAACTATTGGATTTGTTTGATCCACACGTGGGTCTTGTGTGGGTCATATAGATCCAATGATTATTGAAGGATGGAAGAAATACCCAAGTGTACTATATAGCGTATGTGATTCTAAATACTCAACTCTCATTACATTGGGTCAATGTGGCAATGCCATAATCTTTTGATTTTTTTTTTCTTCTTTTAAAAAATAATAAAATAAAAAGATTAATCAAATGATTGATGTACACCGCCAAATCGTCTTCAATAAAAATAAAGGGAAAAAATGCAAAATTGGTCTATGTGGTTAACCTAATTTACCAATCACTCCATCTAGTATAAAAATTAACTGAGAGGTCCCTGTGGTAGGCGAAATTGACAAATTACTCCATAAAGTTAATTTATGTCCACTAACTTAATAAAAACCATTAGGTTACCACTTCATACCTAATAAAAACGCAACACGTGTCACGTTTAAAAAATATATATATATTAAAAATTAAAAACCAAAAAAAATTAAAACTCAAAATATTATTATTTTAAAAAAGAAGAAAAAAAATGGGGGAGGGGGGGGGGTGGGGTTCTTGCGTGCCACCCTTAGCCTATGGGGTGGCCCTTGAGCCACTCCAAATGGAGCTAGAGTTGGCACCAGCCATTTTTAAGGGTGGCTCGCAGGCTATCCCTTCCCAAAGGGGCTGGCTGCTACCTTCAAATCCCTTCTCTACTCCTTTTTTTTTTTTTTTTCTCATTTTTTTTTTTAAAAATGAAAATAATATTTTTAATTTTTAATTTTTTTTTTATTAAGAGTGACACATATTGCACTTTTATTGGTCTTGATGTGGCAATTTATCAGTTTCTGTCAAGTAGTAGATGAAAATTGACTTAAAGAGTTAAATGAATAATTTGTCAATTTCACCTTTCACATGAACCTCTTAGTTAATTTTTATACGACAATAAATGATTTGTAAATTAGGCTAGACCAATTTTACATATTTTCCAAAAAAAAAAAAATTGCATTAATTAAATCCTAGGATTAACCTTACTAAAAAAAAAAAATAAAATAAAACTCATCGTCTCCAATCCAACAAAGAAAGATAATATATATATATATATATATATATATATATAAATGATGTGTTATTCCTACATCATATTATTTTACATCAATTCTACATCAAGACACATAGGGTGTGAGACTCATGCATATAGGACTCATGTGCATGGGTCCCACACCTAATGTGTTTTGGTGTAGAATTAATGTAGGGTAATGTGATGTAGAAAAATGGATTTGATTCTTGTATAACACCAATACAACAACTGCACAACAACCCCTCACATGAGGATGGGCCCCAGTATGTGAGACCCACCCTCATGTGAGGGATTGTTGTACCGTTATTGTATTGGTGTTGTAAATCTAACATTTTCCGTAGAAAAATTATTTACCACTAATATATATATATATAAGTTGGGTGTGTTCAGTTTTTTTTTTTTTTTAAAAAAAATGGATAATTGCACCGGAGGTCCCTGTGGTATACCATAATTATTTTTCACTCCCTATGGTTTAAAAAGTTCACTGGAGGTCCTCGTGATATGCAATAATTACAAATCGATCCCTGGCGTCAAATTCTGTTAAAATTTTTAACAGATTCCGTCAAATGCCACGTCAGCGCCACGTGTCGCCAATAAGATGGCGACACGTGTCTATCGTAATAAAAAATATAAATTTATTAAAAAATAAATAAAAATACTTATTTTTTTATAAAAAAAATTCAAAAAAAAAAACAAAAAAAAAAAGAAGCTGAAGGGGTGGCCCAGCCACCCCTTTGGGGGTGGCCTGGCCGCCCCCAGCCACTGGGGGTGGCCGCGCGCCACCCCCAGTGGCTGCAGGGGGTGGCGCGCGGCCACCCCCAGTGGCCGGGGGTGGCGCGCGGCCACCCCCAAGGCCCAGGGGGTGGCCTTCGGGCCACCCCTAGATCTACTAAGGGTGGCCCGATGGCCACCCCCGGCCACTGGGGGTGGCCGCGCGCCACCCCAGGTGGCCTCTGGGGGTGGTGCGCGGCCACCCCCAGTGGCCGGGGGTGGCCATCGGGCCACCCTTAGAAGATCTAGGGGTGGCCCGAAGGCCACCCCCAATGGCCTGGGGGTGGCCGCGCGCCACCCCCGGCCACTGGGGGTGGCCGCGCGCCACCGCCGGCGGCCTCTGGGGGTGGCGCGCGGCCACCCCCATGGGCTGTTGGTGGCCTGGCCACCCCTTTCCCATTTTTGTTTTTTTCTTTTTTTTTTTGTTTTTTGTTTTTTTTTTTTAAAAAAAATAAGTATTTTTTATTTATTTTTTAATAAATTTATATTATTTTATTAAAATTAGACATGTCAGCGCCACGTGTCACCAATAAGATGACGACACGTGGCGCTGACGTTGCATTTGACGGAATCTGTTAAAAATTTTAACAGAATTTGACGCCAGGGATCGATTTGTAATTATTGCATATCACGAGGACCTCCAGTGAACTTTTTAAACCATAGGGAGTGAAAAATAATTATGGTATACCACAGGGACCTCCGGTGCAATTATCCCTAAAAAAAACACTGCAAACACCCAAACGGGCCAAACCCGTTTCTGGTATGGATCTTGTGTAGTCCGTATCTATTGCAGGAAGTGTAGGATCATCCAATAAAACCAATAGCATTTCACAATATGTGGGCCTGGATCACACTAAACCCGGTATAGCATCAAACGGTCAGAAACGTTTACAATCCGAACTTAGCAAATTGACAAAAGCTCCACCGCACCACCGCCGTCAGTGCGTCACTCTCTTTCATTTCTCTTTCCTCACTCTACAACTTCTCCCCTCGTAAGCTGGACTTTGATCTCAGTACCTCAAAAATCTAACCCTAACGTGGAAATTACCAGAAAGGGCTTCACTTTTGGCGTGTATGGGCTTCTGGCCTTCTGGGTCAATGGGCAGAGATTGAGTATGAGGAAGGTTGGTGGTGGTGCTAGCTCAGCGAGTCAGGCTTTGAGTTCGCACTCGGTGCTGTGAATTTGTTGTTTCTGATAAGTTTTGTGAAGCTATGGAGTCTTATAAGAGGTGGATCAGGCGGAACAAGGACTATGTGCACTCCTTGGAGTCTATGGCCAATGTGAGCCCCTCTGAATTTCTTGTAGTTTCATTCTTTTTGTTTGGTCATTTGTTAGATAAAAATTAATGGAGTTCTATGATTTTCATTGGTATTGGATTGTTTGTTGTGTTTGGCATTCTCTGGGTTATCCTTATGCTTCTCTGTGATTTCCATGGTAGCTCGAAAATTGAAATTTTTTTTAGTAGAAAGTAATTCTTTCAAGTGTATTTGGATATCAAAATGATACTAATTCTTTTAGGTGTTTGGGTATCAAATTGAAGTTATCTCATGTAGGAAACAACTATTTTTCATGCTAGATAATACATTTTTATCAGTCAATCTCTAATCTCATGTGCTTTAATATACTGTCTGGCTTTGGGGGGCTGTCCTTATAACGTTTGTGTGTCATATTATGGTAGCTCAACGATGGTTACAAAGTGAAGAAAGCACTTTACCGTAAACTGTTCTTGTGTTGTTGTAAAGTTATGGGTTTGTAGAAACGACAGTCAAGGAGGTCTAAAGCTTCATTTACTGCATTTGTTTATGTGATTGATTTGCTGAGGCTAAGCACAAGGTCTTGAAAAAGGGTCCTTAGTGTTACGTTTTTTTATTGGCCTATTTGGTGTCCAAAACAAGTGCCTTCGTATTTTGTGGCATTGAGTAGATTTGGACCGAGGATTTGGGTTGAAGATTACTCAAGAAAATCAAGTACAAAAAGTTGTATTGGCAAACTCTTCTGCAGATGTCCGGATAGGACCTTGGCAGAGAGTTTGTGCGCTGTTCTGTGTGCGCACGTCGGACAGGATGTCAGACAGAAACTTTCGTGTGTGATGACTCGTGCACTCATGTTCGGACATGGTGAGTTACAAAGAGTTATGTGCGATGATGTCTGGATAGGAGGCTATTATAAGGCATAACATCCTAAGCATGTTCGGACACCTTAATAACATGTCCGGACAGCGCCACAGAAAACCTAAATCGACTTTAGGTTTCAAGGCTGATTTTTATGAGTCTATTTAAGGACTTTGAAGGCACGATTTTTTGAGAGCTAAGCAGCACTATTCACTTCTTTCTTCCCTTTTTTTTTTTTTTTTTTTTTAAGTGCTAAGCAGCACATTTCACTTTTGATATTTTTTTTCTAAACACTGAATGCTTAGCATTGTTTTGTGTGCCAAGAGATATTGATGGTATGAGCTTAGAAGTCTTTCTCTTGGAGTATTCAAACCACGTTGTTGTTCTACATCAACAAACTAATTGAAGTCTACCGGTGGGTCGGTAAGGAGATCGAAAAGAAAGGTTGGTCAGTGAGGGGCTAGAGTTGCTGTGGGCAAGAGGCAAGTGAGGAGCTTGTCTGCGCATAGATTGTCTTAGACATTACAAAGGGTAGTAAGTGTACTATACATGTGTATTGAATCTTTCTTAGTGTTGATTTCTTGGGTTTGGTTGCCCTGTAGTTGTTTTACCTTTGAGTTGCTCAAAGGGTTTCCTCTTTGTCAACAAAATCTTGGTGTGTTGATGTGTGGATGTTTTTATGCATCCTTGGGTGGTTTGGTATGTCTATTTGCTGCATAATTGGTTATTGTGAACGTTGGGGTCTAAATTACGTGTCTCAGTTAGTTATCTAAATTGAAGCCATAGATCTGGATGTGAAGGCACCTAATATAATCTTGGACAAAGAGGGAATTAAGTCAGTCCTCATTGTTATTACGCTACTAAACCTTGAGCCTCAATTTGTGTCAGCTCAGGTGTTGAGCAAGAAAGCTAGGGCAGTGGGAAGATCATTGTTTACTGTCAGAAGAGAGAATCTTCTACCCGTGGATAGGTGTTGAATCCCGTGCTACAGCAAAGGTTTCAGAATGTAGCTACATGATGAATTTATAAGAAATCTGAGGAATCTAGTTATAGTGATTCTACTAGCCTTAAGCACCCAAAACCAAGCCGTAAAAGATTCCTAGGTAAATTGATTTAGTAGGTTTGAGGGGGTACTCACAGCCTATAAAGGAGGATGGGTGTGCCCATGGGATAAGGAAAAGAGGCAACCAAAAGGGAGAAACGAAAAACAGTTGTTATAACCTAAAAAAGTAGTTACAGTGGCTGGCAGCATTAAAGGAAGTGCTGTGAAGCAGAGAGCTGATTCAGGAGAGACTGGTAATAGAGGGGGGAAGGAAAATGATAAAAGCAATGAGATTCAGCTAGAAGCTCTTGTTGAGGGTGATTTAAATTTGTTAGAATTGGCTATAGCAGATATCACTAAGTGGATTAAATTCAAGAGGGAGCAGAAGAGTAACAGAAGGGAAAACAAGATGACTTGAGGGGCCTGTTGAATAAGGAGGGTTTGCAAGTTAGAGTTTTATGATATTCATCAATATACTGAGAAATATGTTTAGACTCTAGAGGGTAGTCTATGTGGGCTGTTGGGGATCCGGAGTTGATTAATTATGTAATGTGTTAGTTTTGTTGCCGATTGTGTTTTCATTGTGTACGTATTTGCACTTTTTGCTTTTGTTCATTGTATTTCAACTCATCATTTACTTTAAAATTTGTTAGTATATTAATTAAATTATTAAAGCTACTATTTTCTATCAATTAAAACTTTTTAGACAACTAGTGATTTAACATAGCATTAGATATTCCATAGTTTACTTCTCATTTTTGTTAAATATTCTACGTGTTATGTCTCACTTGTTTGAGGGAGAGTTTGAATTCACGTGTGAGAGAGTATTTGAATATTTATTAAACGATTAAGTTCTCCCTTTTCTATTGTTGTGAGTGTACGTGTGAGTGTTGTGTCCCACATTGAGAAAAAATAAAGAAAGTGAATAGTTAATATACCTAAGTGGACCCAAGCCCGTTAGCTTAAGCTTTTGGGCTAGAGTGGTATCCAAATTTGTATATTAATGTACTCATGATTGACTCCCTAGGTGATTCTCCCCCTAATAATTGGTATCAAAGCTGTGGTTCAACTTTGAACGAGTATCTTGGTTTTTGACGCGTTTGTAAAGAGTGCTCTCGGAGAAAAGTTGCGTGCAATTGGTTCCAACTCTTGTATGTGTGACACTCTTAGATTTGTAAGGACTCACCTGCAAGGGGGAGTTGGATCAATGTGGTAGAGACTCACAAGTGAGAGAGATATTTGTTGTGAGTGCACATGTGAGTGTTTTTTTTTTTTTGATAAGTAATTTCAAATTCAACAATAGTGCATGTGTGAGTGTTGTGTCCCATATTGAGAAAAAATAAAGAAAATGAGTAGTTAATATACTTAAGTGGACCCAAGCCCATTAGATTGAGCTCTTAGGCTAGAGTGGTATCCAAATCTGTATATTAATGTACTCATGGTTGACTCCCTAGGTGATTTTCCCCCTAATAATTGGTATCAGAGCTATGGTTCAACTTTGAACGAGCATCTTGGTTTTTGACGCGTTTGTAAAGAGTGCTCTCGGAGAAAAGTTGCGCGCAATTGGTTCAACTCTTGTATGTGTGACACTTGTGGATTTGTAAGGACTCACCTGCAAGAGGGAGTTGGATCAATGTGGTAGAGACTCACAAGTGAGAGGGATATTTGTTGTGAGTGCACGTGTGAGTGTTGTGTCCCATATTGAGAAAAAATAAAGAAAATGAGTAGTTAATATACTTAAGTGGACCCAAGCCCATTAGATTAAGCTTTTAGGCTAGAGTGGTTTCCAAATATGTATATTAATGTATTCTTGGTGGACTCCCTAGGTGATTCTCCCCCTAACATCTATCAGTTTAAGTTTTTGGGACAATTGATAATTTAACGAAAATTAAACAACAAAGTTATGTGGATTCCTTAGAGACTCTAGTTAATAAGCCATTTAAACTGTGTGTAAACTCATTTCACCATTGGAGATATGTACCAATTGACCTATATCTCTGCCAAATTATTGATTATTTTGATGTGTTCTTGAAGTCTCATGTCATCCATGGTTGTTAATAAATGTAGAAAGCTATATAAATGTATAAAGATCTTGCTCTGTATTTAGTTTCTGGAGTATTGTTTTTTTATCTGGGTGTTGAAAATATTTTGCAGGGATTGACATGGCTTCTTCCTGAACGGTTTTCGGATTCAGAGATAGGACCAGAAGCAGGTTTTGTGAAATTTTGGTAACCTATGGCGTCTTGTTTCAGTAGAAATTGATAGGGATTTTTTTTCTTCCCTCCCTTTGAAGTTATTATTAGTTTGGTTGCTGAGAACTTTTTTTTGATAAGTAATAAGTTGGTCTTATTAAAAGCGTAAGGCGCCCCTCAATACACCGGCAATATACAAGAGAACACACCTAGCTAGAAAGTGATAAACGAACAAGAAATTCATCAAAGGTAAACGACAACGGTGACACAAAAGCCACTGTCCAAAGATACAACGTATGAAAAAAAGAAGCTAAAATATCCTCCGAGGATCTCTCCAAATCCTCAAAATACCTATCATTTCTTTCCTTTCAAACACACCAGAGAATGCATGTCGGCACCATCTTCCAAATAACAGCACTCTTCGGCCTACCAGCCGTCCACCAACACGCAAACAAGTCAAGGACTCTCAGAGGCATAACCCAAGACAGACCAAAACGAGAAAAAATAGCACTCCACATAGCGTATGCAACATCGCAGTGAAGGAGAAGATGATCCACTGATTCCCTGCTTCTTTTGCACATGCAACATCTATCCACCACAATGACATGCATTTTCCTGAGGTTATCCCCCGTTAGGATCTTGCCTAGAGCCGCAGACCACGCAAAAAAAGTCGCCCGCGGAGGAGCCTGAGTCCGCCATACACTCTTCCAAGGAAAGTGACTTCTCACATCGCAAGCCAGAGAGCTAAAGAAAGACCCAACCTTGAACAAACCTTTTTCGGAAGGGATCCACCACAATTTGTCTTCACTACCTCTATTAAAACTGACCGAGTGCAATACCTGGAAAAACGCAGCGAAGGTATCCACTTCCCAATCATGCGCTTCTCTGAAAAAGCGCACGCTCCACTGATTGAAGCCACCCACAAGCTCCACATTATCCGCAACTGAAGCATCCTTCGCACGAGCAATTCCAAATAAAACAGGAAAAGCTTCCTTAAGAGTTGAGTTCCCACACCACAAATCATGCCAAAATTTTGTTCTAGCCCCACCTCCCACCTCAAATCTAGAGAATCCTACAAAATTCTTCCACCCTTTCCTGATGTTCTTCCACAACCCAACCCCAAAAGTACCTGTAGGCTCTAGGGAGCACCAACCTCCCCATAAACTTCCAAACTTGGAATCCACCGCTATTCTCCACCAAGCTTCCCTCTCAATCCCATAACGCCACAGCCATTTGCCTAATAGAGCCTTGTTAAACACCACCAGATTTCTAATACCCAACCCGCCTTCTGAAACTGGAGTGCACACTTTAGACCATTTCACCAAATGATACTTGAACTCATCACCAATTCCTCCCCAAAGGAAGGTTGCTGAGAACTAAGAAGGAATAGAGACAAAAGTAAAAATTTGGCATTTGTGGTTTATATCTTTTTGGAAAAGAGAATTTAATTTGGCCCACATATTTCTACTCTGTTGTTTGTTTCTTCAGTCTGCATGTAATGCAAAATCATAGAATTAAATTTATTTCTTTCGTTTTTCTTTCCAATTGGACCTGTGATTGGTTTGCCTGTTCAATTTATATTTATGATTCTATTTTTTTTATTTTTTTTTTCCTATGTGCAATGTACTAATTGGTGCTTTTCCCAACAATTTGGTGATATTCTGCAGTAACTACTATATTGGGCATAATCACTGCTATCAATGAACATATTATTGATACAGCTCCTACTCAGATGCAAACAGGCTCCGTGGAGCCTTATTCATTTCCTTATTCATTATGCATATCTGCGCTGAAAGACTTGGAAACATTAACTGAAGTTGTAGCACAACATTACTATGGTGATGATAAGAAATGGAATTTCATTGCTGTTACAGAGGCTACCAAGTAAGCAGCTTCTCTCTCTCTCTCTCTCTCTCTCCTCCCCCACCCACCCACCCAAAAAAAAAAAAAAAAAATCAAGCAGCTCTGTATCTAGTATGCCTCTTGTTATCATCTCCAGTTAGGTGTTTATGGTATGTTGGAGTTTGTCTATTTGCCTTATTATTGGTTACTCGATGTATCTCAGGGTGCTGGTTAGGTTAGCTTTGTTCCGGAACAGTGGGTATAAGATGCTTCTGCATGGAGGGGAGACACCAAATGACGAAAAGGAATCAGGTGCTTCAACTTCTCAATATAATGGTTTCGCAAACTCTGGAGGGCATCATGGGCCTAGTTACTTGGGGAACAATTATGCAGATACCCAATGGAATCTAGAAGGAAGAGCACTATCTGCATTAAGCAGTTTTGGAGAAAATGCTAGGATGGTTTCAGACCCAGTATGGTTGCGCAGAGTTCAACACCAGCATGCTATTATGGAGCCTCCAAGTAACTATTCATATAAAATTAAGTCATTGGATAAGATCATATGGTAATTCATTGAATATTCTACAAAAAATATGCTATTCTGTTATTACAGAACCAGCAGTCAAGAGGCCAACCATTTCCACCATATTGTCCGAAAAGGGTCTTCATGGGGCTTTATTTCTAGCGGGGGAGGTGCTATTTATCAGTAGACCGCTTATATATGTTTTATTTATCCGGAAGTATGGGATTCGGTCATGGATTCCTTGGTTTCTATCTCTGGCTGTTGACTTCGTTGGTATGGGCATTCTTTCAAATGTCACAAAGTCGGGAGGTCAAGATAAAGAGCAACGGTTTCATCTTTCCATCTCCGAAAAGGATGAGGTTTGGGTCTCTCTGAATCTTACCATGCACAGTCGTTGAATTTTTTTATGCATCCTGCTCATCAGGCTTCTGCATTGAGTCTGGCAATATGTACTCCTTGGAATCGACTTTTAGTTGCATTATTTAGTTGTTCTTGAATAGGGTCCTGCTGTAGTGTTTCTGATATTATGGATTTGATATATAGATTAAAAGAAGGAAGCTGTTATGGGCACTTTACCTTATGAGGGATCCTTTCTTTAGCAAGTATACCAGGTACTGATCTATTTCAGTATTTCATTCTTAATCTATATAGTTTATATGTTTATACTTTTTCGGAGGAGAAATATAAGAAACATAATATCTATGGCTGCGATATTTCAGGCAAAGACTTGAAAGCACCAAGAACGTATTGGAAGCTGTACCTATTGTTGGATTTCTTACTGGTGTGTTTGATTTAGTTTCTCAACTCCAGATGTTTTGCTCCTTTTTGAAGCTTTCTAGATTAATAATATGCTTATCTTTTGCTCTTGTTCTTGTTGTATCTCTTCACATGCAGAGAAAATAGTTGAGCTTATGATTGGAGCTCAGACACGGTATACTTACATGTCAGGATCATAAGACGGAAGCTGCAAAAAGTTACCCCTTCTTAGGGTTCTACATTTTTAAAATGTATCAACCAAAAAGAGAAAAATAAAAAATAAAAAAAGAATAATTTTTGGAAGAAGTAATCCTCCAATCTGTATTTAATATGACAGCAGCAGGGTGAACTTTGGTTCTATCACACTCTTGCCTTGGTTCACGATTTTGTCCCTTATGAATCTGTAAATTTGCATTGATCCTGACAGTTGCCTGTTAGTGAAATGTGAGTTCCTTATTAAATTATTGTAATTTTATTTTCCTTAAAAATTTCCTAAGGACACTTGTTAGGCCAACAAAGAGAATTTGCTCGTTTGCTAATGTTTTTTTAGGACTGGTGTTTTGCTTTTTAGCAGCAGCCAAAAAAAAAAAAAAAAAAAAAAAATGGAGGCAAAACATTAATAAAAGAGGTGTGTTATACATTTTCTCCTGATTTTTTTTATTTTTTATTTTTCACTTTTTTAAAATTATCATTAGATTTGTGTGGCCATATGAATTTCACACATGGACCATATAGACTAAAGATGATTTTGAAAGGTAAAAGAATAGGAGAAGGAATAGGAGAGGAACTATTTTTACATTTACGTCATATCACAATTAAAAAGCAAAAAATACTACTTAGGAAGTATTGTCAAACGAGCTCAAGATATGGGTATGCCCTCTTTATTGTTTAGTCTTTTTGGTCCACCTCAATTACGGACAGAAACACCTATAATAATATGAGTAATGCTAGAAGTACTAAATTTTTTATTAAGAGATGGATACTAAGATGATGTGGAGGTTATTCATCGGTTTCCGTAGCATTTCTTTTTATTAATTGTTTTGATCATCTCTAATAAATAAGATTCACATAATCTTAATATCTATCTTTTAGAAAAAGATTTAGTACCTCTACCATTACTCTAATAACGGTGTGGATGAGTAGGTCACTCAGTTATTGGTTTTCAATTTTAATCAAAATAAGAATCTGAAAAAAGAAAAGAAAAAGAGAGAGAGAGGAGGTTTACTATATTCTGCTTGATTTGGGCCGGGGCCATTTCTTGGCCCACGGTCAAGTAGGATATTTTCTTAATCCACACATCTAATAAAAAAAATGGTTAATTTTCAATTAAAATCTGGTCCCATAGCCCCCACCGGAATTTAAAAAGTTCATTCCACGTGTCGCATGATTATTAGTGAGAGGTGGTAGACAAAGCTTGCGTTTTTGGAAGATTGTAAAAACTTGTGGTGGGGTCCCATGCACCATAAAAACAAATATGGAGTCCCCATCCCCACAGAAACTAACATCGACCACTTACCGCAAGTGGGCCTTGGCCCCACCATCGTGGCCTACTTCCTTATGATAATGGTGGGCTCCATCCCACCATTTCCCTGGTCCACACCACAAGTGCATCCATGGGCCCACCACCCGACAATCCCACCCTAGACTGGGCCCACTGGAGTAGGCTTGTTGAACTTTGAACCGTCGGATCTGACATATGGGCTTCGGTCCCACCGGTTATTGTCGCCGTACCCAAACCCAGACGTGCCTGCACTTGCAGCCTTTTTTATGGCGGAGTCCTCGTGGGATCTCAAATGTCTCATCCTCAGGCGCATGTTAGCGTCCGTACATGGGGTATCATCGGCGTAAGTTAGATTTGTGACCATTGGAGCCCTAGAGTGAGGTGGCCAAACCAAATTCATACATCGCAACGAGCACATAAAAATAAATAAAAGACAAAACTGAAACATGTTTTTGTTGTGATGGGTAGCATTACTCGAGCCTTTGGACTTGTTCTTTTTTTTTTTTTTTTTTTTTTTTTTTTTTTCTTTTCTTTTTTTTGCCCTTTTCCTTTGACCAGATGTTTTGGACCTGTATATATTTTGAACCTATCAAGGTTGTCATTTAAAACGACATATTTTTCATTACAAGACTAAACTCAAAATTTAATTATGAAAATTTGAGTCTTTTATTTGTTATATGCGTAAACATGGACGGAGCCAAAGAGGTGTTAAAAGTACTTTCAAAATTAATATGTATATATATTTATTTTGTGTTTTGAAAATGTTTTAAAAGAAATATGTTAAAAAGCATTAAATGAAGATAGTCCAAAAAATAGAAAGTATAGTTAACAGTTAGAAGGTCCAACACACTTCCATTTAAAGTAATGCTTAGATGTATGCACTTATATGAATACTCTAGTACAGTGCGAAACATGTGTGCGTACGGCAGTAGGTTGTAAGATACTTGTGGCTAGGGCTGAGCATGAGACGGATTTCCACCATTTTGGCCCCCGAACCTGCTCCCTGGCTACTGTTCATTGAAGCCGCAGGGGGCGAGGCGGGTTGGACGGGTTTTGCGGGTCGGACTTAACTATGCCAAAATATTTACAAATTCACAGAAATACCTTGGGGCAACATTTGCTGCAATTGGAGACTTGGAGCAGCTGATGAACTTGACGTGGCCACGGCCATGCTTGTTGCGTCCAACATTCTTGTGCTTGAAAGTATGCAGAAATAAAACTAGAGAGAGAAAGAGATTAGGCGAATCAGGAATATGAATAAAACGATTAATATTGAAGGGAGATCGATTTGACCAAGGTTGCAAGGGCAGAGAGATGGAGGATATCTGAGTCATACAAGTTGCCAGCTCTGGAGACTGATGGGG
Source organism: Alnus glutinosa (assembly GCF_958979055.1). Lineage (NCBI taxonomy): Eukaryota > Viridiplantae > Streptophyta > Magnoliopsida > Fagales > Betulaceae > Alnus > Alnus glutinosa. The sequence continues at coordinate 29,643,208 of NC_084888.1, forward strand.
TGGGCTAGACCGGCGCAGAACCAAGGAAGGGAGGGAAGTTAGGGTGAAGAAAATGAAGAAATAAGTGAGGGGTGAGGAGAATATGAAGAGTGGTGCAACGAAGGTGTATATGTTAGGGTTTTTTTAGTTCTTTTAGGTTAAGTGCGGGGCAGGGCGGGGTGGGTACTTAGGGTTTTAAAAATCCTAAACCTGCAACCTGCCTCGCACAGTTTTACCAAAATTTGACCCATGCTCGCGATTTTTAACAAAAAAACCGATATTGCCGAGGCGGGTTTTGCCCACCCCTACTTGTGGCGCATTTGATACTTAGTTCAGAATGATCTAATCATGCCCATTCAATTTTGGATGGTCATGATCATTCGATATGGTAGTTTGATTTAGATTATATGATGCTTCTTTGGTATATCCAGTGGTTAGATTTATTGAACCATCACTACAGTAAACTGTAAGGTAAAATCACTTTTGATCTAACAGTTGAGATTAAATAATAACGATCCAATGATTATTATTAAATAATTATTGATAGTTATTTGATCTGATTGTCAGAATTAAGTGTCTGTTAAAATAACAGTTTATGACTGTTACTTTAAGAGTTATGGACGGTTGGATTAACATTTAATAAATAATTGTTATTCAACACAATATAAAAGTAACTGTTGTCCAGTTATTAAAAATATAACAATTTTTATTTCATCTTATGTTCTTTTTCCTGATACCTTCTGTACTTAAATCTGTGTATGTCTCTTGCTATAATAGAAAATTTGAGAATATTATGGTTTATTTTTTGTTTGTGCAAAATACAATTAAACAAATAGAGGATTTTAGGTTCCATTGTATCTTGAAAAAATATTTGTTGCAACCTTTTACATACCATTTCTGGTGGGGGCAAATAATTTTTTAAGAAAAACAACATTATAACGCATCTTAGGATCATTTTTCCTTTTTTTTGCTTTCTTTTATTTTTTTTCTAACAAGATGGACTATACCCTTCCTAAAAGACTCCTACTTTCACCCAAAAAAAAAAAAAATGAGTTAAATTTTTCGAAATAATTTTCCTAAAAAAGGAAATTTACAAATGCATTATATGCCAAAAGAATTCATATACAACTTATTAAATCTTATTTATGCACTCATTTTAATCTTTGGGCGTGGCATAAAGTGAGAACAACCATAAGGGAAAGGTGTTTGGGGCCACATGTGGGTACGACATTAATGGCATGTCCCACTTTAGTAATAGGGCCAATGCAATTAATCTTGCTTCTTCATTTTGCTTCTATTATGTACCAATAATTTTTCACTCCTAATAAGTAAATGGAAGTGGTCATTCATCAATGGAGAGAGAAACTCCTGATAGTTTCTAGAGAGAGCGTAGAGAGAGTCTTTGTGACGTGAGGGGAGGGAGGTTTCATGCCTCTCTTCTCCTCGCGGTGTTTTTTGTGACATTCTATAAGGTATTTTGTTTTCTCAATGATTAGATCTAGAGGTGTTTTGTCTCCTAACCTTTAGGGTTATAGAGTGGTTGTCTTCTCTGGTTAGTAAAACCAGTAGAGAGTGTTTTTACTTTGTGTTTTTGTTGTGTTTTTTCTGGCAGGAATGGCAAGTAAGAGAAGATCGTTTAGGGAGAGATTTTATGGCCGTGTTTCATTGTCTTCTTCGTTTTCGTCGCTAGATCTGTGCCCATTCACCGGGCTTTTTGGGACACGTGCCTCTCAGTGGAGTTCGCCGTCACTCTCCGGTCCTATCGCCTTTAGCCACGGGCATGTGGGTCTCTGGTGGTCGGCGCATGACCTGCACGAGCCAAGGTTCTCCTTCTTTGTTTTCTGCGCGTGTGGGTCACGGGTTTCTTTTTTTGGCCTTGGCCGATAGTGGGGATGGTTTCCGGCTGTCAGCTATCACCGGGGTGGTGTTTATGTACGGTGCGTATTGTTCACGCGTCGACACTGGCAAGGATTTTCAAACGACGGCTTGTTTGATGTTTCTGTTGTGTTTTTGTTTGTTGTAGTGCTCCTTGTATTGTTTTTATCTTCTTTAAGTCTGTCTGTGGGTTTTCAGATATTATTGGTTTGTTTTAGGGCTTGTTTTGCCAGGATCAGCCTTCTCATCTTTAGGAATGTTGCTTAAATGTAGAGAATAACTCAAATGCCTGATCTTATAATATTTGTTTATTTGTAGGTAGCACCCAAGTCAGATTTTTTGGCTTAGTGGGTAGCGTGTATTTATACTTCTACTCACTGTAATGTGCCCTCGGGCCTGTTGGTTATTAATGCAAGGAGCCTTGAACTTATTGTTCGAAAAAAAAAAAAAATTTAATAATTTTTCACTCTTATCAAATGTGTGGCTATAAAATAAGTGTTTAAGGACATCTCCATTAGTTGTCGCAGTTATTTTAGTTATTCAAAATACTTTTTTAAAAAAAATTATTTATTTATTTATTATTATTAGTTTTTCAATATAAACTCCAACTGATTACCTATCTCACTTTTTACAATCTTTAAATATTATTTTTTAATGTATTTTTTTATTGTGAAAGTTGAGGGAGAAGGAGGGTGTGAGGGAGAGAGAGAGAGAGAGGGGAGATAAAAGTTTTTTTTTTTTTTTAAAAAAATAAAATAAATAAAATGTGCTACAATGAAAGTTCATTGTAGCAAAATGGATGAAAACACTATATTTTGAATTATTTGCTGGATGAGTAAAATGGCTCATAATAACTACATTTATCTATTATGAACCATACGAAATGTATGCTGTAAATGCTCTAATGACCTTTTGCCTCCATATTCAACACATATATCAAGAAAATGAAAGGGAGATGATTCATTTTATAGTGAAGAGTGGATTTTATAGATTTAACGGTATATATATTATCACATTATTAAAAATTTTAAATACGTGATATCATGCACACCATTATATACAATAAAACAAAATCTTGTCTAGAGTTAAAGGAATGATATTCAACATTTTATCAACAAGGATATACAGAGTAATAAAATAGTTGATTCATTAGCCATACCCATCGCGGTGGCTGGGCTCTCTAACCCAACCACCGTGGTGGTTGGATTCCGTCACCCAGCCACAACATTGTGGCGGGAAAGGAATGAAAATGATTAAAAAAAAGAAAAGTGATGCATTCAGCTACAGTATCACTCCACATGGCTTTAGATAAACTGATGGATGCTTGCTTTAGCCTTTTCATTAACTATTTGAACTAAAAATAGAAAATGAGTAAGCCATTAGCAGTACTCTTAGATTCCTCGAATACAAATCTTATAATTTGGTAATCCTAGTGGAATGGACTTTTTTCACTCTCATTCTTGTTAGGTCATTTGTGTGATCCAAGGGAATGGTGGGCTGCTGGAATAGACATTCAATCTCATTCTTAGTGGCCCACACCGGTGGCCCAAACACGATGGGTTCCCTTCTCAGCTCGAGGCCCCACCAAACACTCCCTGTAGTATAAAAAAATAATTTAGAGGTTTATATGGTAGGCGAAAATGATAATTTATTTCTTGTAGTTAATTTCTGTCTACAACTTAATAGAATCTGTTTGGTTATCATGTCAGGCCTAATAAAAGTGCGACAGTTGTCACTCTTTAATAAAATAATATAAATATATTAAAAATACAAATATATAAAACTGAAAAAAAAAAATTAAAAAAGAAAAAAAAAATGAAAGGGGTGGCTACTCAACTCGCAGCCACCCTTTCTTTCTTTCTCTTTCTTTTGTTAAAAAATAATTTTTTTAAGTTCTATAGATTTATATTTTTAAATTAAAGAATTTTACGTGTCACATTTTTATTAGGTCTGACATGACAACCAAACAGATTCTGTTAAGTTGTTGATGAAAATTGATTCCAGATAGTAAATTGTCATTTTTTTCCACCACAGGAATCTATTTTTTATACAACATAAAGAAATTTGTAAATTAAAGTAACCGCATGAACCAATTTTACATTTTTCCTTTCACCCGTGTGTGCATCTTTTACTTTTTTAATGCCAGTAGTTGTGATATTAAGTCAATTTTTTTATTTTATTTTTTTGTATTTTTATTTTTACGGTCATGCAATCATAACTAATGTCCAAACAAAAAGAAAAAAAAAAAAGATCTTAAAAAAGGAAAAAAAAGAAAAGAAAGAAAAAACAGAAGTAAGAGACGAGGTGGAAAGTTTTCTCTACGAGAAATGATCCCTACACTCATTTCTCACAACAGCCCCACAACAAGCTGACTTGGCTGGTAATATTTTATTATTATTTTGTTTTGTTTTGTTTTGTTTTATTTTTGTAAAAAAATAATAAAATATTACTAGCCACGCCAGCTTGTTGTGGGGCTGTTGTGAGAAATGAGTGTAGGGATCATTTCTCTTTCTCTACATGTCATATTAAGAAGAAGATAAATGATATTTACACTTTTTGTGCACAACAACTACACTAACACAAGATACATTGGGGTGGGGGTCACACACTGGGCCCAACCCCAATGTGTCTTGTGTGAGTGTAGTTGTTGTGAGGGTGATGTGTAAGTATCATTTCCCATCGTGCTTGTTCCTCAAATATTATTTGAAATGGAAATGAATTATTTTATGCCCAACACTATATTTTATTGATATAATGATATATTTATTATTATATGGTGAATATGTTGTCATATTATTTCAAAATTTAAAATAATAATTTTATTATGTACATTGTTACATGTACGTTTGACATTGCGATTCTGCAGACAAAAAATATGATTTTAAACAAAATTGCAGAAAATATATCGTTTGGATTGAACCACACGTGTGCCATGCACGGATGTTTAGGAAAGAGGAAGAAAAAAGAAAAAGAAAAAAGAAAAGCATCATTAAAGGAAACAGCTTTTATCTCAGGCAAAAATATCGTGTTTACTAAAGAGCGAAGCAATATTTATGGAGCCCATGTGCCGATGTGTAGTACCTACATGTGTTAAGACTTCATTTATTGAGAAAAATTTCGAGCGGTTGTTTTACGGTTATGTTAATTATGATTTAAATTTTTTTTTTTCATTTTTTAATAATTGTCTTGAAATTTCTCTCCCATTTTTTCTTTTCTTCTTAGTGGGTAACTTTTTTCTTTTTCATTCAATCACTAGTAAGTTGTAGATAATGTGTAACTTTTTTTTTTTATTTTTTATTTATTTTTATGAAATGAACTTTAAGTCTTAGATCCGAACCATAATGGGTCAAATTATTATTATTATTATTATTATTTTATGAACTTGTACATTGTAGATGTAGATCAATAATGGTAATTAGGATTAAGTTTTAGACTAACTTATATATTGTAGATCAAAAGCATAATGGGTAAATTCAATTTTCTTCATTTATTTTCAGATGATGATCACTAACGTCTGTTTATATGTTATCTAATTTGAATAGGTTGGTTGGTCAGTCGGTCGTATGGATTATTCCAATGAAAATATATTGACATGGATGACTTCAGTAAACGAGTGTTGGGTCGTTTGCAACACAAGGACTCAAAGTTAAATAGAGAGGTTATTACTGAATTAAAGGCTAAGTTGGAGATTGAAGCAAGTCAATATAAGATGCAAGTCGCGCTTTTGAAATTGCAAACATAAACGAACACTAAATACAAATAAATAAATAAACTTAACATTGAAATAGTTCTATGTGCCCCAAATTAAAGTGAAATAAAGAAAATCTCATTCCTTTATGCTATAATTTTACAATTCTTTGGGAGCAAAAGTTATGTATCTACTATCAACCTTTCTGATTCGCAAACCCATGTCAGTGATGTCACCATGCAAAGAAAAGCTATCTAATAATAATAATAATAAAAAAAAAAACAAAAAAACAGAGAATTTATTATCTGGCTCATTGGAGTCCTCGCCGCCGTTGACCCAAACCCGACAGATGGATCCTGTGAAGAGGGAGCCTCCACGTTTCCCCATCGGGTGGGCCCAACCAATTATGCGATGGGCGGATAACCGTTGATTAGCACCATCGAGACACTAGGCCAAATATTATCCATCTATTCCATATCCACGTTCTATATATAGTGGGTTCGGTTCTTTCTAACAACTTGTTAGAGAGAATACCGAGTCGAAAAGGTTTTTCGATCTCATTCTCTATTTCTCTCTCTCTCTCTCTCTCTCTCTTCGTTTCTCCACTAGCTAACGCCTAAGCCAAGCAGACAAACAGATACCGAGCCATACTTCCATCGATTTTCCTGACAAGGTTTGCGATTTTTTTTACCAGAAAACATTCGATTTTCGTGTAATTCTTTCTGGGTTGTGTTTGTTCTTTTCTGGGTTTTGGTCTTTTGGTAGTTAGTAGTTCTCTCCCAAGCCCGAAGATGGCTGCGATTCAGGAACAGGAGCTCGAAGAAGACGAAGCCACAAGGAGCGTTGATTTCAGGATCAAGGGTGGGCAAGAACCGGAGCTGAGTAGCCGCCACAACAGAGAGGGACCCACCAACAACACCGAATTAGTACCGTCCCCGCCGGTGGAGGCGGCGGTTGCGCCGAAAGAAGAGCCGGACACGGAGGAAATGTCACGTGCGATGGTGACGGTGCACGTGCCGGCGGGTATTCCGATGAGGATGGACAGAAAAGCGGTTGCGCTGCCGAAGAGAACGTCGACGAAGGACCGACACACGAAAGTGGAGGGTCGCGGGCGGAGGATCCGAATGCCCGCCACATGCGCTGCCCGGATCTTCCAGCTGACCCGGGAACTGGGCCACAAGTCCGACGGGGAGACCATCCGGTGGCTCCTCGAGCACGCCGAGCCGGCCATCATCGCCGCCACCGGCACCGGCACGGTCCCCGCCATCGCCATGTCCGTCAATGGGACCCTCAAAATCCCCACCACGTCCGCTCCCGACAGCGACCCACCCGTTAAGAAGAAACGGAAACGACCCGCCAACAGCCAGTACATAGACGTAAACGACGGCGTTTCGGTCTCGGCGGGGCTCGCTCCAATAACAACCACCACCACGCAACAACAACAACAACAACAACAACAACAAGAAGCACAGGCAGTAGTACCTCAGGGGCTGGTACCCGTGTGGGCTATACCCTCAAACGCCGTCGTTCCCGGCACGTTCATCATGGTCCCGCAGATGGCCTCCATTGCCGGACCTTCGACCCCGTCTCACATATTCACATTCCCAGGTGCAGCCACGCCTCTTATCAACATTTCAGCAAGGCCCATATCGTCCTTCGTCTCCTCCATGGCCAACATAGCCACGCCTGTTCAAATCCAACCCAGCTCCTCGGCGGCTTCCTCTTCAAGCGCTGCCGCCACTATTACAACTACAAGCAGTACAACTAGTGCCGCTACAACCACTCAGATGCTGAGGGACTTCTCGCTGGAGATTTACGATAAACAGGAGCTTCAGTTAATGTCTCGCTCTTCCAGCCACTGAAAACGAAAGTGCTTTCCGTGTGTAGCATTTCTTTCTCGTTCGTTTCTGGATTGAGTTTCCGGGGCGTTCATGGAGTAGCACGTGCGCGCGTGAGACGTGGGGACCAGGTGCATGTCCCGGTGGGGTCAAACAAAGACTCGGCAAAAGCAAAGAGAAACAGAGGTGCTGCTCCGTGGACCGTGCGATGGGGCCACCTCGTGTATTTTAGTCATGTGATGGTGGGCGCGGGCCCCAAGGGTGGGGGCACTTGGGCACTTTTCCCAATGCGGGTGGGTTTGGTGGGTCGATGGAGATGGCCACGTGTCGATGGAACATAGCTCTTTTTTTTCCTCTGGATCACGTGGAGTCTTTTATGGTGGGGGTCCAACTGATGCGGATTTTTGATTGGCCTGTGAGAGAGAAAGAGAAGGTCGGTGTGGTGATGGAATCAAATGCGCCTGATGTTAAGATGGGGTTCTGGTTTTGTATTTTGTACAGTTTTTTTAACTGTTCAAATCTAATTTTAAGTTTTTCGAAAAAGAAAAAGAAAAAGAAAAAAAAAATTGGAGTAAAATTAAATCTGATATTATTTTGGGAGGTTCTTACTTCTTAGGCTATGGTAGTAGCTTTTATTTATCTACTATTAACTCTAGTTTTTCATTTGTTGCATAACATGCTTCTATATATGATGAATTAGTTTTTGATTTATTCAAATATATTTATATTTTATTATTCAAACTTTAACTTGAATTGGGGAGGTTTGTTTTATTGGGTGGAATGAGAATCTGAATCAACTAACTAAAACTTGGCCTAGTAATTCGATTACATAATAAAGGGGGAATATGTGAACAAGTGTATTCCAAATATTGTCACGCTTTTTCTAAAGGATCACACTTATGTTATATGGATGACGGTACAGGCGGATGGCCTAGCCTTAACATGGGCGGGCGGTTGGCCTCTTCTGTTACTCGCAGATCTATTTCGCTAACCCTTAATATATATATATATATATCAAAATGACCTTATTTTGGTATTTAATACCAAAATAATTTCAGTTTATACTAGAATCTTCTTTTGTTTTACTTCACTAAAAAAAAAAAAAAAAAAGAGAACCCTAATTACGTCACTACCAGCCATGTACCATTCAATTTACTCCCTCTCCCTCATCAACCACAACCCTTGAATTCTCTTCGGTCTTCGCCATTCTCTCTTACATCAAATTAATTGTCAATTACATTACTTCCCTCGACTTCACCACTCTTGAACTCTGCCGACTTGCCAACATGTGCCCTGAAATCCTCACCTTCTGAGTCGTTGCCCTTTGACGCCCCTCTCCCTCTCACCACAGCTTGTCACCAGCGCATCGCAGTAATCTAGCATCATTTCTCACCCCCTTTTAGTTCGAGATCTCCTATAAGTGCTTGACCCCTCTCAAAGATGGTATTTCCTCGCGCTCTCAATAGGCTTCCTTTTGTCTGCTTGGTTGTCAAGACAACTAGAGAAAAATGTTGAGGAGTGGCTTTGTACTATATATGTAAAATAGTCTATACACATAAGGCGAATGTTTATGGGTGGATAGCTCCAAAAGTGGGCTCGCCCGTGGGCGGTGACAGACATATCCACTCATCCTGAATGGACAGTTACGAATGCGGTTTTGAGCTAATAACCGCCCGTTTAGGGCGGTGTACAACCTTAATTATATGCTCTGTTTACTAATTAATGTGCATTATACCAAAATTATATTATAATAGTGTGAAAATTTATAACAAGATTAATTCACCAACTCCATGTATTCCAATGCTCGTATATTTTTTTTATTCAATTAGAAGAAAAAAAATGCTCAATGTTTTCTAAGCTAAGCCATATTAATGTTATTATCTCTTTGTCATATATACCACACACACAAAAAACGTGTTAGTGTTAAAAATACAACTTAATTTGTACAAAAAAATAGTAGAATCTTTGCAATCTTGCATTACTACGGATAATATATAAATTATTTATATGGGCATTCGCATCCGGCTCAATGAATTTACTCTCCATTTTAACTCATAAAATTGGATGAAGCACTTTAATAGCTCACCCAATATTTCAGCATTTTGTTAAGTAGGATGTATTTCATTTTTGTCCCATTTTAGCATCTTGGCTAGCCAGAATAACATTTCAGTTATGTTATTTTGGCTAACCGGATGAGAATGGTCTAATATCCTAGTAGGGTCTATAGGTTAGGAAATAAATCTGATTTTCTAGAACCAGTGAGAAGCAAAAACAATAACAAAGAAGAACAGAAAATTACAAATACAGAGGTTTACGTAGTTCACCACTAAGGGCTACATCCCCAGAATTGCAGGAAGATTTCATTATTTCTTGAAAAACAATACAATGAGACGTCAATACAATACGAAATCGTAAACATAGAAGCAACTATAAATACGACCCTCAATTGGGTCCAAACACCGAAACGGGTAAAAAAATTTCCTTGCGCCTATCGGCCCAAACTTCTGCTCCGTGGACTAAGCCACATAAAGGAAATAATAATAATAATAATAAAACCCATTTAAATCGTAGCACTTCTAACACTGAACCGGGTTGGATACAATCCGGGCTCCACATAGCCTAACACTACAATTAGTCAAATCCTATATGTTCAATCAAAATAAGTTCTTAATCGTGCTATTTCATAGTTAATTTTTTTTTTTAAAAAAAATAAAAAATAAAAACAAATACAACATAATATACCTCAAAACGAGTGATAATGTGAAACAACAATAACTGTGGCAATGTGAAATATAATAGTGACAATAGAATGGATGATAATGCTGAACATGCAATAACATATTATCAATATAGTTTTAACTTGGGATATAGATACTTGAGAAAGTCTTAAGTTATAAATTTCAAAGATTTTTCGAAACAATTGTATTAATAGCTCAAACTAAGGAAACCGATATTAGACTTTCCTAAATGACAACTTTAAGTTAGGGTTGACAATTCGTGTCGAGACATGTATATAAGACTATACATGTCAACCCTAACACAATCCATTTAATTAAACGGGTCAGACTCATCAACCTTAATAAGATAATTTCGTGTTGAGTTTATGCCGAATTTGCGATTGTGTTAAATATGCTATCTCTTATGTCGTATGTCGAGTTCAGATTGTATTGATGTATTCTTACAATACTAAATAGGTCAATCATAACCTAACTCATTTAGTTAAACGGATCAGATGTCTAAACTTTAACCCGTTAATTTTGTGTTAGAATCGTGTTGTGTTTACGAATGATATAAAAAATTGTCAATCCTGTTTGAAGTAATCCCAGCTCAAAATCTTTCCTCCAAATATATAAGAGATATCCAGATTAAAATTTAGAGTTTTCTCTAATAATTTGAAATAGTCCTGTAAAAGAAAATATATATATATATATATATATATTTCCAATTTCGATTTTTCCCTTTTAAGTTTTAAGAGAAAAATGACCATCATTAGAGAGTGCTTCTCACACCCATTGTGGCGCGTGGAGCTCATAACCCTTTTCTGGTGGCCACGTATGGGGAGATGCTTATCACCATTCACTACGTCAGAGTGTGGGACCCAGGCCACCACCATAAGAAAGCCCATCTATTTGTGGGCCATGACCATGGCTTAGTGATGGACCAGCCAGCCCCCTTCAAAAAAGAGGGGCAGAAGATAATGGACGGTTGCGATGATCTGAGCCGCGAATTCAGTGACATTTATATTGCGGCCGCTTTTGCAGGCTTTTACTGGGTCTGGGTGGCGCCCGTGGGGCCCACCACTATTGTCCCTAGCTGAGGCCCACTTCTGGGACTAGGGTCCACTTAAAAGTTGGTGACAATTTGGAATACGCCCGGCCCCACATTACAACAGCATTTGCATCTTATCCAATTGCTTCTTTGTTATTTGTTTTTCTTTTCAACTTTTTAGGTCAAACCTTCACAAAAAAAAAAAAAAAAAAAAAAAAAAAAAGAATTAAAGAAAAATGATTTGGGGTTTCCCAATCTGACCACAAATTCAGATGAAATGAAAAATAATGGCTCCATGGGCTGTTTGTATACTTGACAGATTTTAGCTATTTTAAGTGAAATGGGGATGATTTATCTAACGAAAAAAAAAAAAAAAAAAATCTTTTTCATGTAGTAATATATACACCATTAGATATGTGAAATTTAATGTTCGATTATGAAACGGAGAGGATCCGGAAAGGTTAGAGAAAATGGTTTAGATTTGTTTACTGCTTTCATTATATGAACTCGACCCATCTCCTTCAGCTTTCATGTCTCAATGAAAGCAAATGAGTTTTTATCTATAAAAAAAGAAAAGAAAAAAAGAACAAAAGAAAAAAAGCACACAAACTTGTCGCAAGACTCCCTCTTTCTCGGATGGGAATTCTTTACAATTTTTCTGTCCAAAAAGTAGAGGACACAAGAAATTGTAAAGCCCTTATGAGAGAGGGCTCCCTGCCTGGGCAAAAGGGAGCCCCACAGGCCCCCCTCACATCCCCTGCTTATTTGGGATCCCCACTCCCTCTCTCTCTACATATTTGCACAATGTTGAAAGGGTAATTTTATTTTATTTTATTATTCTTATTTTTTTTTTTGCCTCTTTAGAGCATCTCCAACACTATCTTTGACATGGGCTATTGGGCTCTGCAAGAGCTTTAGCATTTTATCATCCCTTTCCTTTCCATCTTGGCTCCTTTTAATCCTGCAAAAAGATTTATACAGTTTAAGCAAGCTTTAGCTTTTAGACCTTTTCAGATTGTACTCCGAGGAATATTCTTCCAGGATGAGGACTGTCAGATAAGAATTTTCCTATTTTAAGGGACATAAAAGGAATGAGCCATGGATAGGAATTTTCCTCATCTTAAGTAATATTCTGAACCTTCTCCTTCCATTCTTATCATGACCTGAATGCTCCCAGAAGCAGGGTTTTCAGAAAGGATAAGCAAAGCAGTGAAGTTCCAAACTAAATTGTAATCTGTAACTATTTTGTTTCTTTTCCAAAGAAAGAAAACTGGGCTTGGACAAAACTCTGCCCTGTTAATACAAACTTCTGATTGAATGGTTGTATAGAAAGTACACATCAAACACCTAAAGGAGCTTTGAACACATAAAAAACACCTGACTGATTCTTCTTTTGGGTACGTTATCCTGAAATATGATTACAATGAAAAAATTGTAAACTCTACACTAAAACAACAAGAGGGAAAAGAAAAAGAACTATACAGCATTATGGGTTCCAGACATGCAACAAATACATGCCAGAACTGTACTTTCTTTTACTCTATAATTTAATTTGGTACCAAGTAGAAGCCGGATGCAATCTGCTTAGATCGTTAAGTTCTCCTGAATGGCAATAAATGACCCAACTACATTTCCTCCCACATCTGGGAAAGTTTCACATCCGGGGAGGGGACTCACCTTGCCCTTTCGATCAACTTCAACAGGGTATTTTAACAGGTGGCCCCTCAACTCTGTGACCTCATCAGCCGCAAATTGTTTCCAGTTCATCTCGCCCAGCGATCTAACCCTTCTCACACATTCAATAGACTCCGGATGTGTGAAGCAGTCCTCAATACCTCCAATATGCTCTGCCCATAATGACATCCTATATCCATGAATCTGCGAAGTACACATTCACAACATGTAACGGCGAGTCGGTTATGTATGTCTCGTTAGGGTATTTAGCAATTAGTAACAGAAATAAAACAGTAGCATTTAATGTAGCAAGTGAACCAGTTATGTTAAGAGTTCTACACATAGATATGTTTTTGGAGTATCTAGAACGATGTTACGACTTCATTATTTTTGATGCAAATTTCTTGGCAACAACACTACTTTGTTTTGTAATCACTCCAATCTAGAATATTTGTGTATCGTTTCTGAAAACCAATTGAAAAAGTTCATTCCACGTACCATCAAACTGTCCCATTAACATTTCTAATACAAAATGAATACATTAACTTTAGGGCATATTTATTCATTTGATCATTGTGGTTTAATGGGTTTGGTGTGTTTTGATTGAAACCTCAATTTCACAACTGAACTTTTCAATGTGTACTGGTGAAGGTTGTCTTAACAAGAAATTTTTTTGGGAAATGTCTTATAGTTAAATAGACTATCGGATTATGTACCTACTTAGAGAATCAGATCACACTGTTTAGAGATTAAAGCGTGATTGACTAGCTTTTTGGATGTAGGCCCTCTTGCCTCCCCTATATCTAACTGGCCATGTGATAAAGTGACTTAAAGCAATAAACTGAATTACTAAACTTTCAGTTAGAACATTAATATATATATATATATATATATATATATATATATATATATATATATATTTTTTTTTTTAAAAAAAAGAAACTCTTATATTTCCAATAAATTCTAAAATTTTAAAGCCGTTCCATGTTTGTTTCCAGAGAATTTCCAGTCCATGCAACTGAAAAAGAAAGTCAACAAAATCTAACATGTTGGGCTTAGGATACCGCATTAAAAAGAATGACTCTGTTATTTCACTTGATGATGGTCCTAAAATTGAGATACATTGCAGCCATGCAATTTGACGATTTCAATGTTTCTGGTCCTACGGATCCTTTTCTGGTATTGCATTTTTTGTAAAGAATGTTGTACATAAAAATAAAGCATTAGAAGTTATTCATAAAAGCCAGGGACTATATAAACTACTAGATATGAAAGAAGCAATTCTTCCTACAGATGCCAATTGCAAGTCACAAGCTACTGAATGAGCATGTCTCTGATATCTTTCTACTTCAACCAAACAGCATTCAATAGAAAAAACATAATGGTTTACACCTAAAGTTTCAGAAAAAAACATATCCTTCATGCACTCTGAAAAAGCTTGGACATGAATCTTCCCGAGGTTTTCACTGTAATGAGGAAAGTTACACCTAAAGTTTCAGACAAAACCATATCCTTCATGCACTCTGAAAAAGCTTGGGCATGAATCTTCCTGAGGTTTTTACTGTGATGAGGAAAGGTATGTTTTGCTTTCCCAAGAAATTGTTTTTTGGAAGGAGAGGGGAGCGTTGGGATAGTATCAATGATTAAGAAAACAAATATATAATAAACATTTTTACATCTCAACTTTTTTTGTTCTTTTTAAAAATAATGGTCCCCTTTTCTGTGAATAAATTACCACTGGTGAGTTTCTGCATTTGAATGCAAAGGAAAGCCAAAAAATGAAACTAATCCTTTTATACCAAATAGCTATGTAAGTAACAAAGGTTACCTGTCCACGCGGATTAGAAAGTTTTCTTGCCCAGGTATTATGAGGTTGATATGCTCCCATTGCAATCTCAGTGTCCCTAGTGCCCTCCATGGAGCGCTGGTTGATGTTTGCAGAACCCAATATTACATATTCGTCATCAACTATCATGCCCTTTGAATGAACATAAATCATAAATCGTCGGTTTTTTCGACTAAGTGCCTGGGAACACCAAGATACAACACTTATTTAAGTACTTTTTCTGCATAAAGAGCAGATCTGAGGAACCAGAGGAACTATAATCCGAAAGTTATCTACTTCTGTACTAGGAAATGTCTCCTGTGTATAAGAACAACTGGTACCAAAACCAATGGGTAATAGAAGTGATGAGAGTTACCTGAGGAGTGTTAGAAGCAGGACTTCCAGGAACTATGGCGTCATATACATCTATGGCCTCACGGTTGCCGAGGCAAAAGAAGTTTAGATAATCTTGTGGTGAGTAAGCTCCCTCAAGCCCAACCTCCACCAAAGCCTTGTAGATAGTCTTATACATCATTTGCATTGTCTTATTCTGCAATAATCAATAATAACTCCAAGATCAACAAAATGCACTACTCAGCTTTAACAAAATGCTATAGACTTTAGTACATTATTGGGCAATTTTGATGTCCAAACATTGTTTATATAAAAATTGATGATGATATGAGTCTTTTCTTCCCCATTTTCCCCTACGTCTTTTCAAAACTACTGTTTGGAATAAGGCAGTTTAAAGATAAGCAGAAATGACTTCAAATTCAACTTTTTCTGACTTAAGAGATTTCTCTATATTGATATTAAACCTTGTATACTGGAATGCTACATATGAAACAAATCAATTCCACTTGAGACCAGGCTTTTGTCCCACTCTATTGAGACTGAGTAAAGTATTCAATGTAATAAAGAAATTTGATGCTCCAGAGTGGAACTTCCACTTTCTAGAACTTTTTGTCGAGGAAAAGGTAAAGAAAACGGAACCAATTATAATAAACCAGGTCATAGTTGGGTGTAGATTTGTGCATGCGTTAGAAGCACTAGAGCCACATTTTGTGTGAAAGGAAAAAGGTGACAAAGCTGAGGACGTACAGGAGAAAACATCTGTTTGAAGGCGTATTATGGTAAAATGAAAGGAGAGCCTCCTGACTGACAATTACAGAAACCTAAGTTTCTCTTTATGTGCTCATATTGGAAGTTTTCATATAATTCCACTCCAGGCATAAGTCCTTAGTACCATCTTAAATGATCAAATTATAAGCTTCCCCATACCAACATACAAAAGCTTCATATTGCTGGGTACGAACAAGAAGTTCTTTTCACCCTGAAAGTCATTCAAATTAGTTTTTATAGAATTGCTACATACAGAGAAACTTCTGGGAAAGCTCTTCACTACAAGGCACTCCTCTGATGAAAGGTGTGATAGTGAAAGAGAGATGGAAAAAAAATGTAGGAGTATATGTCATGCCGAATTTTGAAGTATAATAGCACGAAAGAGCTTTTCATGACTGAACATAGTTTCAATTCCTTCCCAAGTTACTAATTGGAGCCTACCTGCCAAAATAGAATCCTTTGAGTAGCAGCACCAGTTGGAGCACCTTCTGGCCACATTGGAATAACAATATACACAGAAAATCTCTTATTTGCTCTAATTTTCTCGGCAATTTTAAGGGCAATCTCCATTGGAATCAAATTATTAGCACCTGCAGAAAGATAGTGTGAGAAAAATTCTGCATTCAGCAAACAGAACAAGACAATAAAACTATACAGAACACGTGTTTATTACCACATTCTCAGCCTGTAAAAGTTTATGAAAAAGACTAACACAAATATGAAGTTGTTTAAAGTGGTGTGGCAGATTCAAAGTATTTTGTCAAAATGGTACATAGAACACCTAATCAAATTCTAATATCTAAAATACTAAATTGTTCCAGACCCAGTTCGTCCCATCTCTGGCATTTTGATTTTATATTTCGAGACTATCAAGACTTCAATTGAAGCAAAACTCTCCTTTTGACTTTATCACTGTTCTTTAAGCTCCATCTTTCCTTAATTCCCATGTAATGCTTTTATTATCAACATTTCTTCTAAATGTGCTGAATGGAAGTTTTCCTATTCTGGTGGTAAATTGGGTTAAGGTCTGGTGCAGCTAATAAACTGAAACGCTGCTATGTTTTTTCTACTGATTAAGATCCCTTATAAGGTATCTATTAAACATACACGTACTGAAACTTGACAAAACAACAGACATGGTAGGTTACTTTTTAATTCAATCTCATATGCACATGGCAGTTTTAGATGCTAGCTATGGACCCAATGTTCATCTGATAATATTCGCTTTAACACAGACAACTTCAAAGCTCTTATCTATTCATGTTGACTGCAGAAATTATGACACTGTCAGATTCAATCGGCACAGCAACAAGTTCTAATTATTTATAAGATAAATGATCCTCTAAATATCATGGCTATCATGATCTCTTCATGTTAAAATTAAAGTTTCCTTACCTACGTCTTTATTCGAATCCCAATTGTACGAAGATCCAATGAAATACTGGTTCTCTATATAAATGAAATGCTGCGCAGAACGAATGGCTTTAACATATGCCGTGTGTATGCTCATGTCAATCAGCACATTCTTCCCACAAACCAGGTTCTGTTACAAGAAAGTAATTAATTATTCAGCCACAGGAAAAAAAGGAGGGGGGGGGGGGGGGGGGGGGGGGGGGATTGTAAACTGAAATCACCACAAAGATAAAACCATATTGCTAAACTAAAATCAGCGAAAGGATAAAACTAGTAACTAAGTGTCACCTCACCTCGGTTGTGGCTTTTTGTGGATCCTTTGGGAAGTCTTTAACAGAATTTGAATCAATAGATCGAAAAATCTGTATTTGGAAAACCAAAGCAGATGAACAAGACAATTTCATCAGTAAGCTAACACAAATTGCAAATCAACACATCCTTTTGACCTGATCCAAGGCCCTAGGGCAATTCAACAATTAATTAATACCATCTGACCTGAACATGCCAAGCTTCTGGATCATTCCCGTTAGTGCAAGTAGCATCAGACAGTCCAATGATGTCTGGAATTCTTTCTAGCCTAAGCAAGGCATCATCATATGAAGTTTTCAGTTTTTTAATCCCATGGGGTTTTGCAGCCTTTAACCAGCGATCCTCAAAGTTGGTCAGAACGTCATACGCCGCTGGACCATCAATTTTGGAGTGCAAATCATGCCACGGCTCTCGTGGACAACCAGCAGTGTTACCCTGTCAAGGTAATAGCCCACAACAGAAAGCAGAGTTAATTAATTTAGAAGACAATTATGTCCAAAAATAACAGTTCCTAGGACATTTAGCTCAACATTCCCGAAGTTTTTCAATTGCTAGAGTCCAAAAACTAATCAAGGAATAGTGCAAAATTTGTTGTGTAGACTTGCAATTTTATTGTAAGACAATTGGAAGACAACTATATCTTAGAATAGCAGTTCCTTGGCAATTTTAGATGGACATTCCACCAAGTTTTTCAGATTCATCTCCAAAAACTAAATTGGGGCATTAAAGTATTCGTTGCATACACTTGCAATTTTATTGGTCGAACTTCATGTGCATTTGTTCAAGCTGCGTTTCTTTGCACATTTGAATGACTAAATGGGATGTTCTAGCAGATAAACTAATGCCACAATAATTTTTTTTTGGTCTTTAATTTCTTAGCACTTAAAATTAGTTTAATTTCCTCCTTGGATCAGATCACATCTAGGATCTCATCATATGATATATAGTTTAACTTTCAGTCGTTAGTTCTGGTACTAATCTTTTTCCCTTAACGTTTGGGGGGGGGGGGGGGGGGGGGGGGGGGGGTTGGAGGGAGGGGCGTGTGAGACAATGTTATTGACTCCATTACGAATAATACTTTTGTGTCTTTACTTCTGTAAAATAAGCTTAAGAAGAAACCAAGTGGTCAACAAGTACTCCTGAAAATTAATGTACATCAAAATGTCTCCTCAATAACTTAGTACGGATACAGTTAAAAACACACTACATCTCAAACTCTTGCAGAAAAGTTCCATGCATTATTAACAACAGCTTGTTCGAATTTGAAGTAATAACAATATGGGTTTTGTTAAAATTGTAACATATATGATCCTTACATTAAAGTTCTTACAAATCCCCCTTTTATCTGGAGAGAGAGAGAGAGAGAGAGAGGAAAGTTGTGCCAAGCAAGCAGTATGGTACTGCTGAGCTATATAGCTACTAACAGTTCAACTACAAGAAGGAATAAGGGCTAAGTGATTACCGTGTAGGTAGGGTTGTGATAGTCATCCTTATGCACTGTTTGGAGTGTGCTAAATATACGATGCTGTGGAGAGTCATATCGCCCATCGCATAAATCAAGTCCTCCAACGAAAGCTATTATTTTTCTTCTATTGTCGCCAGCATCAGCATCCACAATTACAGTTTTTTGATGGTGTGTATAGATTGTTTCAACTTCCTGATAATACAATACGCAAGAAGAAATTCAAAATTGCAAACCAACTCCATATAAAACCAATTACAGTTCTAGATAAGAACATTTACATAGCCAACTTTTTCTTCTCATGCTGTAAACCATAACCTATACAATGTTATGTTTTGAAAATTGATGCATGCCTTACTTTACTAGACAAAATAATTGACAGTTTAAACAGTAAATAAATCATATTATGCTTTTAGCCCACACTTGCTGTATAAGGTGATGATAGAAATCGCCAAATTAACAAAAGAGATTGAAGTGAAGTCAAATTGACCCGCTTTGGTACCATGTTCAAAATTAAATATAAAATAATCTACAGAGAAATATGCAAAAGAATATTTCACAGAAGAAAGAAATAGAAACACAATTTTAAGTGATTCGACCTTAGAGACCTATGTTTTTTTTGATAAGTAATAAACTATTCTTGTTAAAAGCGTAAGACGCCTCTAAGTACACCGGAAATATACAAGAAAAAGCACCTAACTAGAAATCAAAAAACGAACAAGAAAAATGCCAAAACTAAGCGACAAAGGGGACACAAAAGCCACTGTCCAAAGATACAAAGTAAGAAAAAAAGAAGCTAAAATATCCTCCAAGGACCTCTCCAAATCCTCGAAACACCTATTATTCCTTTTCTTTCATGCACACTAAAGAATGCAAGTCGGCACCATCTTCCAAATCGAGGCACTCCTCGGCGTTCCAGATGTCCACCAACAAGCAAATAAGTCAAAGACTCTCCTAGGCATAACCCAAGACAAACCAAAACGAGTAAAGAAAGCACTCCATAGAGCATAAGCCACATCGCAGTGAAGAAGAAGAAGATTCACCGATTCCCCGTTACGCTTGCACATATAACATCTATCCACTAAAACAACATGCCTTTTCCTGAGGTTATCCATTGTAAGGATCTTTCCTAGAGCCGCCAACCACGCAAAAAAAGCCATCAGCGAAGGAGCCTGCGTAGGCCACACACTCTTCCAAGGAAAATGACTCCCCACAGAGCAAGCTAGAGAGTTAAAGAAAGACCTGACTGTGAACAAGCCTTTTTTGGAGGAGACCCACCCCAGCCTATCTTCATTACCTCTACTAACATTGACTGACTGCAACACTTGGAAAAAAGAAGCAAAAACATCTACTTCCCAGTCATGCGCTTATCTAGAAAAGCTCACGCTCTACTGATTAGAATCACCCAAGAGTTCCAAATTATCCGCAACAGAAGCATCCTTCGCACGAGCAATCCCAAATAAAACAGGAAAAGCTTTCTTAAGAATTGTATCCTCATACCACATATCATGCCAAAATTGGTCCTAGCTCCATCCCCCACCTCAAATTTAGAAAGGCCTAAAAATTTCTCCCACCCTTTCCTGATCTTCTTCCACAACCCCACCCCAAAGGCACCCACAGGCTCTAAGGAGCACCAACCTCCCCATAAACTGCCAAACTTGGAATCCACCGCAATTCCCCACCAAGCTTCCCTCTCAATCCCATGATGCCACAACCATTTGCCTAACAAAGCCTGGTTGAACATCACCAAATTTTTGATACCCTTAGAGACCAATGTCCACTGTACACAAACCCCAAAGGGGCTGCATGTTTGATTATTGGAATATATACCCATATTTATAAACGAGTTTCAACAATTTTTTTCTTTTTTGATAGGTAAGGAATTTCAACAACTTGAGAATAGAAAGTTATTAATGTGTTACATTTGAATATCAAATCAAGAAAATTGATTGGTGCAATCTCATGATTTACTCCTAACAATCGATCCCTTGACTTACTAATTCTTCTATGGAAGGAGAATAATATTTCAACAGACACCAAAACTGGGTTAGGGTTAGTTAACATGCTAGATACCAAATTTAGCCACCATAATGTAGAATGTGCCATTAATTTTCCCCCCTCTGGTTTCCAACAATCAAGGAGTTCTAAACAATGATGTATGAAAGAAAATTAAACTGATGCAAAAAAATTGTATAGTATTAGTCATGTCTAATATGAAAAAGAACCTACAAAATGAAGTAAAAAAAATAAAAACATGGGTTTTACATCTAACCCTTTGTTTGATCCAGCTATGTCGCTTTCCGGCAATGCGGGGACAAAGTAGCACTTGTACAGAAGAGTGCTTGAAAAAACGGCGAGTTTCCTCATCATGGGTTTGCATTATTCCATCCTGCATATAAAGAGGTTTACTAGAGAAAAAATAATAAATCTAAAAAAGCTTTCTGATTAGAAACAAAAAGGGGAAGTACTACTATGTAAAATAGTTCAAGGACATTTTGCAGTGCCATGGAATGAAACCCCAGAAATCATCGATTATGATAATAAACTTATCAAGCTCCACCTAAGAACTCAAAACTAAAGAAAATGTAAAGCACTACACATGAATACGACCATCTGCATACACAAAAAGCATGCTATCTTGCCATGCAACATATTTTATTTCTAAAATTTGAAACTCAAGCTCCAGGTTAGTCCAAAAAAGAGATTACATTTTAATGATTGGTTTATACCCAAATCTGGTACAGCATAACTAATGATATGTTTTAATAAGTATGATCCAGAAACTGAGGCACATTATCCTCTGAAATGCCATGATATGTTTCTCAAGGTAAGTTACTTACCGTTTTGTAACCCAAAATGCTTCTTGATGTAGGGTCATCCCAAATAAGCAGCAGTACTCTTATTCCTTCCTGGGACTTGGACCTCAGAAGATCCCCTAGGGTGTAATTTGAACCACGACCAGCATCCCTGACCAGTCTGACTTTGTGCCACACTGACCACCCTGTAATGTAAATCAAACGGCGGGCCTGGCGTATCGCATCAAAAATGTCATGCCAACACTTCCCATGTACATAATACATCCCTCCGTCAAGCTTCAGGTTCGGAAGGGACCCATCTGGAACATGGGCATCTTGATAAAGAGTTACAGTTCCTCCTTTCCTGAGAGGAAAGTATGTTCCAGGAACTCCATGGTAATCAGGGCCAGCCCCCACTCCTTGATGATAAATGGTCAGGTTCTCAATCGGGGTGTACTGAATTGAAAGACTCAAGGCAGCTCCGGGCTTACAAGGCCTCCCGCTATTATTCAGGATTGGGTAGGTTCCTTCAACCTTTGCCCCTGAATATATCTGTTCCACTGGAATTGACACGACTCCTATAAGTTGTGACCCCACTACGTCACTATCCTTAACATAAAAATGCACTTGAGCAGCATCATGCGCAACAGAAACATTGAAATGTTGCTTCCAAACAGGATTTTCATTATTGCTAATCACAAAAGTCCTCCCAATCACAGCATTTGACACTCTAATTGAAACATAAGGATCACTGGTGATCTTATGATTCATGTGGCCTTCAATTTTGTTGCTCATGTTCCCTGGTAATTTGGAAAACACATCCCCCAAAGTTTTATGGAACATGTCCATATTTGGAAGGTTATGTGCATGATTAACCCAAATATCCAAATTCCCATGTAAGAGCAACACCTTCAATGACCCTTTATTCTGCAGTGGCACAAGCTGCAAGTTCTGACTATGCTGTGACCCATTGAATGAGCTCGAGTGGCTATAATCAGATTGTCCAGATGAATCAATCGGAGCTGAAAAATACGGCCTCTCCGAAGCACTCGAAATCGAGTCATTAGGATAGCCATAAAATTCTCCCTGCCTATCATACCTTGCACTAGGAGGGGCACTTGTCAATGATGGCACAGAAGGTGCCAAGGGCGATGCAGGGTGATTATCAGACAACTGAACATTACTCAAGAGATAATCCAAAGGTGGGTAAGCAGAAGGGCGAGAAGGGATGGGATCATTGATACTGTCAACATTCAAAGATGACCCAATTCCTATAGAACTGGAACTATCCTGCTGGAGATGATTGGAGAATCCATTCTCACGGGGAGGGGCTTGGGGCAGGCCTGCAATTTCAGGAGACGGGTATAGTGGATATTGGTAATGGGAGGAACCATATTGGAAGCTACTATGTTGTTGAAGGGTTGGTTGAGGAGGAATATGAGAATCTGGTGTAACCGGATATGGGTATGGATGGGGAGGAGGATGGTGGTGATAGTCAAAAGGGCCTGAATGGGGAGAGGGTGAAGTTGGCGGGGGAGGAGGATGGTGGTAATAGTCCAAAGGGCCTGAATGGGGAGAGGGTGAAGGCGGCGGCGGGTATGCATAAGGGTAAGACTGCGCGGCAGTGTATGGGTAAGGATAAGGATCGGGGGGGTATGGATCTGAATTTGGTGGTGGTGGGTATGCATAGGGATTGTGGTTTGGGTATGGAGATGATGAACCGTAATTATCCATTAACAAACACTAATTTTGGCTTCTTTGTGATGATTCTTGAATGAATAATTGTTCATGAATACTGGTAACACCAAATATTACCCAACACATCATATGGGTTTATTCCAAGGACATTACAAACACTGAAACAGATATATTGGGATTCAATCGCAATATATACATATATATACTGATCAAAACGAAGATATGCAGAAAAAGAGACAAAAGAGTAGCAAAAGATTACAGAGCGGATAAGGATGGGGTTTACTTATCCTCAGCGACAAAGAATCAACACGTACAAAAGAGAGAAAAGGGGTTTTGATACCTTACAAGGTTCGATTTCCGAATTAGGGTCAAAGGATCGTCCTCGGAAATGACAGAAGAAATTCAGAGAGAGAGAGAGAGAGAGAGAGAGAGTTTCCTCCTGAGAAATCTTCGTCGTGTAAACCGTGAACAACGTGTGCAACGGCGTCAAGGACAACCGGATGCTTGCCGTTAAAGAAATTGTTGATTCTAAGTTGGTATAAATTTATGATTCTTTTGTAAATTGTATCGACCTGAAAAATGTTATTTATTTATTTATTTATTAAAGAGGTGGCATATTATTAAGAAAATTAAGTATATTTTCTTGGATTCTTGAATTTTATGTAGTAAAAAGCTTTGAGCCGTTTTTTTTTTTTTTTTTTTTTTCTAAAAAAAAAAAAGAAGCAGTCTTTTTTAAAAAGTAAAGAAGGAGCTTTTTTTTTTTTGGAAAAAAAATTCGTTTTAATTGCTTCGGTAACATGCTACATTTTAACTGCCGACTGCTAATATAGCCAGCTGTGCATTCAACGGAGTCGGAACTTACAGAAATACAAGGAAAAAAAAATCAAAAACAAGTTAACAACTCAATACTCCAATCAAGATAAATTACAAGCACTTGAAGACTCTAAAAAAAACTTAAAAAGGTAAAAATCATTTGGTAATGCAGCCCACTAAAAATTATTGGGAGTAAAATAACCCCTATATACTAATATCTAATCCGGCTGAAAAAAACCGAACAAATTAAGAAAAAATTACTTAATTTTAGAATCTACAGTTTCTTGAAAGGGCAGCCAGGAATTTCCAACGGCGTCAAAGATAACCGAGCTGTTTATTTCCAATCCCGCGTGAAGCTGACCGCTGAGCTTTGAAAGCTTTGTTTAGACAACTGTAGACAAATAACCCTTTCTTTTCAACTTTCACCTGAGCACGAAAGAGCTCCATTATGGAATTGGGGGAAAAAAAAAACGGAAACGGAAAATTGTTAAATTGGTACGTGGTTTTAGGTTTTGACCGTAGGGTTTATAAATTGATTAAATAATTTTTGGGTATGACAAAAGAAGAAGAAGAAGAAGTCTATTTCGTTAATTAATTAGGTATATCAACACTAATTATAGTATGACATGTGTCACTTATAATTAAAAATAATAAAAAAATATAATATATATAAATATAAATATATAGTTAAGAAAAAAAAACACAATGGAGGCCAGGTGGCTATGGCTGGACTGGGGGCGAAGCATCTATAGACATGGTGTTGTCGTGTTGATGTGATATATTATTGAATTCTGTCAATTTTTTAAACGGTGATACTTGGATACGTTATTCTCGGTAAATATCTAATATTTATAGGCAAAAATGTCAAAAACCTTCTAGAAGTTTGAAATTATGAGTGGATTGACTAATGATATGATTATGCAAATGAAATTAGACAACTCATCAAAATTTGGTGGCACTTTAGTTAATTGGTTGGTCTGCTGAAAATTTAGCACAAATTATTCAATTTCTCTACCATGCATAGTGTATTCACTTTGTGAGCTAATTTTCTAATTTTTCGCTACCCGTTCACAAAGTACAAGCCCCGTCAAGAGGATCAACTTGAATGGCATCACGATTTTGGCCCGGAATGTCAATAAGAAAAAGCCAGAATGTTTTTGTAAACAAATTCGACCTAAGGAGAACAAACATTTTCTATTGTTGAAGGCCAATAGCCCAATCGATGCTCTATTCGAGAGAGTCGGCGATCCAATATAACGAGTATATTAGATAAGTGAACTTTGGCCGTAGTAGCTTAGTGGGCTGGACTTAGTTTACCTTTAGTAATAATGGGCCTGAGTTATATGTATATAAAGGCTATTAGCCTAATTGTAGAGGATATCGGTTTATTGATTTGTTTACTGTGGTAAACTAGAGGTTGAACACCTCGAATGCTCTGGAGACTGAACATCTCGAAGAGTTCATTTCATTTTGTAATAACCAAGAGAGTCGACGTCCAATCCTATTTGAACCCTGAGTGGATCAGTACTCATTCTATGCTATGACATAAGGGCTAGTGGCCAACTATTATTTCACTATGAAATTGTGGAGCATGAAGGGGATGGAACCCAAACCAGATCCAGGCAAAAAAAAAACCCCATTTAGCGACGTTTCTCTAAATGGGGGAAAAACGCCAAGAATCACTTCTTCCATCCTATAATTTTTCATTGCTTCTTTCATTTTACTGTAATTCTTGCTTCTTCCACAAGGTTTCTCTGCTCTAAGCACATATAATATGATCATGCATGCAATTTCAACAAATAAAGCTTTTGGTGAATTTCACCAAGTACTTCTTGTTTCTTCTTCAAATACTTCCACCTTTAAAAAGTTGTTCCAATTTCAAAATCATTGCCAAGTTACTGCTATTGGACTTCTTACTGTGTATAACTCAGACATCCAAATCAAAGACCCAAAAGAAAACTTGGCAGAAATTTTTGTTCCACCCAATGCAGTAAACCTCACACTGTAACTTAACTTCTCACCCAATTTTTCAAAAGTTAAACTCCTTGGCTCAACGATCACTGATACTCCAACTGGTTCATCCACTTTCACCACATATGTACTTGTTGGGGTCCCAACATTCGTCACTGTCCTCTTGTATGCCACATTTTCTGGGGCATTTTTATCCAAAATCACAGCAAAAGAAGGGTAGTTCAAGTTGCCAGCAGGCTCAACAACTGCTTTGTGAGGACAAGTGAAATTCCCCCTTGACAACAAAGCTATCTGAGAAGAGTTGTAATTCAGGCTGCACAAGTAATTAAGGTAGTCCTCGGGTGTGATGTCGTAGATTAGCCCTGGATCAGAAGCACTTTGTGGATCAACATGGCCTGAACCAAATGCAAAAGGTGTGGCAGGTTCAGAGGTATTAGAACCAACATCTGTCATCGGACCCTGTTTGTTGTCTACTGTGTAAGCTGTTGTCATTAGAGCAGATTTGATTGCTGCAGATGACCAATCTTTGTGTACAGATTTAAGAAGAGCAGCTAAGCCACTAACATGAGGACAAGACATGGAAGTCCCTGAAATTATATTGAAAAGGACACTTGTTTTATCGCCCTCGAGCAGGGATGGACTCGTCTTGGGCGGCCAAGCAGCCAATATGTTTACACCTGTGTTAGAATAGATGATTAATTTCATTTTTTCTTATCAGCTTAAATTTTCAGAATAAGTAGTGATTTAACACCTGGTGCAGTCACGTCTGGCTTGATCACATCCGGTCCAACTGAGTTTGGTCCTCGAGAAGAAAATGCTGCCATTGCTGGTGCAGTGTTGCCGTAAACCGTTCCTCTGAACACCACCGACGCTGATGGGGCTTTCGCCGAGCTGACATAGTTCTTGACGGCTTTACCTGCAGAAGCTCCTAAAGAAGTGGCTGGCAAAATGTGAAGGTCAGCAAAAAGCTCCTCACCTTCATCTTCTGTGTTGAGCAATAGCATTCCAGCCCCTCCTGCCCTTTTCACTTGCTCTCCCTTCTGCGTCCGGCCACTTAATCCTCGCTCGCAAACGACGATCTTTCCTTTTACAAGATTTGGCGAGAGGGAACCATCTATACAAAACCTTGCGCCTTGGCCGCCTGCAGTGTTTGCATATGCAAGTGGCAGTTCCTTAGTTCGCTTGCCAGAATACAAAGATGACCCTTCAAATGTTTTCCCGTTCCCAAGCTTCACTTTTGTTGGAAAGCTCCGGTCGATGTAGCTTGCAGCAACGGTCATGATCCATGGTGCGGTATTGCCCACAGTAGAACTAGAAGGGCCTGAATTGCCTGCGGAGCAAGAGACAAAAACCCCATTTTGGATTGCTCCAAATGCGGCTATTGCAACAATGTCACTGTAATATGGCCTGGGGAAGCCTCCTAAAGAGAGTGACAGCACGTCGACTCCATCACCAACAGCACGGTCCATGGCTGCCAATATATCAGAATTTGCACAGCCTGCTTGCCAACACGCTTTATAAGCTGCAACTCTTGATGTATACCTGTCAGAACATAAATTACATGATTAGATTAACTGTTTCTTATCCGTTTAATTTTTTGAGATTAGTAGTGTTTTAAAATGGTATAAGAGCAAAGATCTTGAATTCGAACTTAATTTGTTTCCGTTATTTAATTTTCATTTCAATTAAATATTTCATGTGTTAAACTTCACTAATTAAGGAAGCATTTGAGCCTATAATTTATGCGGAGTGAGAATATAAATTAAAGGGAAAACTTCACAAAATCTTTGCCTGAACTTTTACTCGTTTTGAAATTATCCCCTATAGTTAAAAAATTCTCAATTTCAACTTTTAAACTTTGAATTTGATACAATGTCCCCATCTGTTAGACTTTGGCGTTAAATCAGACGGCAAAAAGTGATGAAATGACCTTTTACGCTCATAAAACTTTTATAAAAATTTTAATTTACCCTTAATTTCAAATAAAAAAATAAAAATATTTAAAATATTTTTTTGAAAAGAAAATATATAAATAAAAAATTGAGACCCAGGCTTGGTTGTGTCACCACCGGACCCCGCTGTGGGTCTGGTGACCCACTGGTCAGAGCATGATTTTTCTTTTTTGAAAAAAAATTAAATGAAAAAAATAAAAATAAAAAAGAAGCTAGAATATTTTAAAAATGAGAATTTGCTAACTTTAAGAGATAGTTTCAAAAAAGAGGTTATGTGAAATTTCTCCTAAAATTAAATGATCAAATTTAATTATCTTAAATGATGATTTAACCGTACCTCATCCCAGCGGCAAAGCCCTTTGCTTGGCCGAAAAGGCTTGCACGGCGCACAAGATTTCCAGCAGCAGTTGAAGAAGTGTGCGTGCCGTGGCCTTGGGAATCCCGAGGGGATCGATAATCCACAGTCTCATTGATTCTTCCAGCAATGGCCTCGTACCCTTTGAAGAAGGCTCTTGCGCCAATTAGTTTCTTGTTACAATTTGACACAGAGAAGCTTGTGCCTTCCTCGCAAGCGCCTTTCCAGCGAGAGGGCACCCGGGGCATGCCTGAATCCTTGAAACTGACATGCTCAGGCCAGATTCCCGTGTCCACGACGCCTATGATCACATCTGAAGCCAAGCTGGGAGCGGCCCAAAGTCCTTTGCCAGGTTGTAGGCCGAAAAACTGAGGGGTGTGCGTGGTGTGGAGGCTTAGCATTTCGTCGGGGATAGCGGAGAGAAAGCCGTTGAGCTTTTTCAAGGAGTCGAGCTGTTTGGTGGAGAGCTGGGCGGCAAAACCAGAAATGGTGGTGTCGTAGATATAAAGAAGCTCAAGGGGTGATGCTCCTTCTTCTTCTTCTTCTTCTTCTTCAGACATGGAATCAAACACTGATTCGTACCATTGTTTGGCATCTTCTGACGCTGTGATTTTGGTCTTGTCCATCTGGATTATGTATGTCTGTTTGCCCATTGAAGCAATTGAGCTTGTTGCCATGAACGCCACAAAAAACAAGGATGTCCAGAACATCATGATGACTGTAAAATTCATATATATATATAGTGATCAGTAAAACGATATTAATGATGCTCTTAATTTCTAGATATCATGTTTAAGCACATATCTTTTCAAAACAAAAGATAAGAAAACAAAATTTTTGACATATTTTTTATTCTGAATTGAATTAAGTTAACAAATATGAAAATGAAAGTGATGGATCACCATGCATATATATGCTTACGTTAAAGCCTAAAGGCGTACGTTCATGGAGTGGGAGGAGATATTGATTAATTCATGTTTAATCACATATACTAATTGCCAGTAATATAGCTAGTGATCATGATGAGTAAAATGATATTAATGATACTCTTTCTATATATCATGTTTAAGAGCATATATTGCAGGTCTTGGTGGTGCATGTTTGATAAACCTTTTTAGGAGGTGTTTTTTGTGTTTTGGTTGAAAATGTGTTTTAAATGTGAAATGAGTCTTAAGGTTTACGCAAGTGTTTTCTGTTTGTTAATATTTTGACTTTTTTAAGGTTAAAAAAAAAAAAAAAAAAGAAAAAAAAAAAAGGAGGGAGAAAGGATTGGCTAACAGACATGCATGGTTCATTTACAGTAACTTTATATCCATTAATATCAATTGTAGGGGTGATGATTCATGTTTATATTTATAACTAGGTTGAATTTGTGTCTTATTGAGTTATATTTGTACAATTATATGTTAACTAAAATCAACAAACGTTCATGCAAGTTGAACTTGGGACGATTCAAAAAAAAAAAAAAAAAAAAAAAAAGTTGAACTTGGGACCTATTTTGCATTTAAAATCTTTTCATGCAAATTTTAAAATATGTTTTAAAAAATAAAAATAAAAATGGAAAATAGCTTACTCAAGTAAAATAAAGATTTCTTTTAGCGTCTTCGCGCGGCATGCTCTTAATTAATTAAAAGAAAGAGCACTTATTGAAGATTTAGATTGCAATGAATTAATTTAAAACTATATGATAGATACCGATGTCATTGAAACTTCTTAATATTTAATTTGAAACCAAAAGATCAAACATTGTGGTTTCTTATTTATTACCCTCTCACTCCCTCCACCCACCTCAAAAAATAAAAAAAAAGAGACCAGTGGTTTGGCCCAATTCCAGTTAGAATTAGACCGGTTGGAATTTCTATAATGAAATACGTGCCCCAATCTCGACATGTCAAATTTCAATTGGAACTGAATCCAACCCAATTCCAGTTAGAAATAGACCGGTTGAAATTTCTGTAATGAAATACGTACCCCAATCCCGACATGTCAAATTTCAATTAGAACTGAATCCAAATAAAAAGAAAAGCAAAGATAGAGCAGGTTTAATTTTGTAAATAAAATAAAATAAAAAAGAGTTCAAAGAGAGAGAGAGAGAGAGAGAGAGAGAGAGAGAGATGGTGTATACCTCCTTCCTTGCTCTACCAAAGAGAATGAGAATGAGAATGAGAATGAGAATGTAGGATGCGTAATAATCCATTGAAAAGAGGATATTTTATAGGCAAGTTGAGCACATACAAATTAGAAAGAATCTTTCCCACTTTTTCTTCTCCATCAAAAGTAGACGTTTTGTATTGGATTAAAGCATCTCCATGATTGTTTCATGACCACCTGCACCGTCCAAAACCAAAATAAGGACCAAAGCAGCCGAGGAAAACAGAGAAGCCTAAGAAGCGTAAGCAGCAATCCAACATTAACTGCAACAAGGGAAATCTTTACGTACATGTGCGTTTGTTAATGTGTTTTTGAGGTCGGGGTGTTTTTTGTTTGGAGTGCACATACTTAATTATTTTAATTGAGAAATTAATCCAAACAAATTAATATAGAGCCCGACTTGTAATTTTAAAATAAATTAATTAAAAAAGAAAAAAGAAAAAGAAGTCAAGCATGGTGGCTGCGTGGCCAATCGATCTCAACCATATATAACAGGGTGACCGTACTACTGCGCGCCCTAACAACTACATGCATAAGCGAAGCCATATATATATATAAGAGGGTGAGAGGGATTTGACGAAATCCTCAACAAACTTATCAAAGAGTTGAAAACAATTATAGTGTCATGTACTCATCAAAAGGCAAACATGTGCTTTGTGGAGGGAAAGCAATTATACGGAGGGGATAATTAGTAAAGTGTCGGTAATTATAGCCTTACAATTAGAAGTTATATTTATATGTTTTAAACTATAATTAATCTTTTTTTGAATTATTTATTTATTTATTTAATTATATTCTTTAATGTTTTTAATCAATATTTCTTCAACTCTATCTTTTAATCTTGTTCCCTAGCTATTAACCAAAATTTCGATTTGGTCATTAAACATGGGTTGTCGAGTGGCTACTCCAACCACATCAAGGAGGGTGGCTGCCAGCCCGACATTTAAAGGAGTGGTTATGTCCACCCCCACCACATTAGGGTGGCTGTGCAACCACCCATCCTCCACTTAGGGTGGCCCCATGGCCACAGCTACCCTAATCTCTCTCTCTCTCTCTCTCTCTCTCTCTATATATATATATATATATATATATATATATATATATATACAAAAGTATTCTATTTTATCAAAATATTCTTATAATTAACAAGATAAGAAGACATATATACTTATAAAAAGTATTTTATATGAAGAATATTGTTTTGTATTTTCGATTATTTCTTATGCTCCGTTTGTTTCGACGTAAAATGATTTATTGAAAATGATTTCGGCATTTTCCGGTGTTTGGTAGGGGAGAAAATAATAGTCAACAGGAAAATAATTTCTGTTTGACAAAAAATACTTAGTAAATTTCGGAAAATGATTTACGCTTTTTAAAAGCGTAAATCATTTTCCGAAGAAGCTAGACGCATTCGACCCCTATTAAACAACACAGTCGACCTTCACTTCAAGCATTCGACTATCACTGAAATCTTGCCGGTACTAAAATCCGACAGCATCCGGTCAATGTCGCCAGAATCTGGCCATCTTCGCCGGAATCCGGTCAGCCTAGATTCCGGCGAACGTATTCCAACTGGCTAGCCGGATCTGGCCAGAATATCCCGGCCAGAACTGCCAGCTGGCCAGACAGATTAGGCCAGAACGGCCGGCCGGCAAGATCTGGCTAGAAAATTCCGGCCAGAACGGCCGGATTCCGGCGAAACTGTTCGGATTTCGGCCTATATCTTGGATTCGGGCTATAGTAGCCGGAATGATGGAATCCGGTAAAAGTGGTCGAAATTCTGTTTGTCAATGACGGAATCTTGTATTTGATAATTTTTATATTATTTTACATTAATATTTATATGTTTTGAATAAAAATTAATTTTTATAGGTTAATATGATTGAATAAAAATATTAAAAATATTTGTGATTTTCCGTACGCGCCAAACACCGAAAAATACTTTCGCCGAAAAATATTTTTTAGAAAAAAAAATGACTTCTCTAAAATCATTTTACGACGAAAACCATTTTACGTCGAAACAAACGGAGCATTAATATCTTTGTCTTGCGAACAAAAACAAAAACACAGACAATCATGTTCATACTATCCCGTAAAACTAGTTGAAATGTACGTAGTAAATATCCCAATAAGTTATAACTAGGAAGTTGGTCCTACGGAAAGTATCAAGTTTGTTTTCTAGCTATTTATTGGACGAACTGCTTAATTAGCTAGTGCTTAGTACGTGTGGATTCTTTATTGTTCTGCAAATATTAATTTCATGGTTACAACTCCCTACGCCAATTTGCTTCTTTCACATTACATATTTACACAATGATGAACGAGAGAGATCGATATGATCGTTGAGAATTGAAGGGTCATTTTATTGCGTAGTGTCATTCATTTGACATATTTATTTTCATTTTTCTATTTATCCGGCCGCTATGATCTGATTGTGTTATGGCTTTTTGTTGAGTTGCCCAGCGTTTAATTTTGTCTGTATTTTATTTTCTTGTAATTGCCCCTCCCGTTTTCCGTAATTGCTCATAAAAAAAAAAAAAAAAAAAAAAAAAAAAAAAAAAAAAAAACCTTGTCCCACCCCACCACTACAAGTCTACAAGTTTGTTGTGAGAGTAGTCATGATTCGAGGCATCAGGCATGGGTTGTTTGATGCCCATCTCTTCTAAGCTTTCATTCCAAGGGAAATACTCATGAAATCCCCAGCTCCTTCGGGACCATATATTTGGTGCGCTTTTGAGTCCATTTCAAGGTATGCAACTTTCGAAGCGTGCAAGTAGTCAGAAGAGAGACTCAAGTGAAAATACATTTGAATAAGGAAGAACAAACAATATTTTGAATAAATATATACAAGACATTTCTCCACCCATACACCCGTGTGAAAAGCTAGCTGCTTTTGCTAACCAGTGAGCTGCTTCATTAGCTTTTCCGTTAATATGCCCCACAAATTAACCATAACTGAAAATTAACCATCAATCAACATATATAGTTTAATTATTAGTTTTTACGCAATCAATCAATTGGCCGGCCATACTAACTTCAACAACGACGTTCATGCTACCATAGCCTCAGCTACGAACCGTTGGATCAATTATACATTTCCCTCGTAGTCTCTCACAATAACACTCACCGTACCCGTTTTTCAATTTTATCTATCAAGCACTTAAAAGCTAAATGTTGAAACATATATATATATATATATATATATATATATATATATATATATATATATATATATATATATATATATATATATATATATATATGTATGTATGAGTGTGAGAGGTCAAGTCCCACATCAAATAATAATTATAAGGGCAAGTGTTTAATTAACATAATCTACCCGTACAGTTTCATAAATTTAAAGATTTAGAAATAAGTGTATTTCAATTCGAAAAAAAAATACACTTACTTCTAATACTTCTTCCTTCTTATTTTATTTATTTATTCGTCATTCGAAGTTTATTTTTTCTTTCCTTTGAAGGCTGGTCTTCTTTGAAGCCTGTCAATGATTAATGCTAGGGGGGGGGGGGGGGGGGGGGGGGCTAGACTAGAAGATGAAGTAGCCAAGTCTATGTCAAAAAGTCACACCCTAGCAATATTAACTTATTTAAAGCATTTCTAGAAACTTTTCAACTATTTTTTTTAAATATAGGAAACAAAACTACTTTTTACTTTTTTATCAAAAAAATTCCACAGCAGCTTCCATTCATTTTTTCCTATATTATTAAAATATTATTTTTCTACTTTTACTTTAATTAAAAGTAGAAAAAAGAAGATAAAGTAGAAGAGAGATAATATATTTTGTGAATAAATAATTGAATGAGAAGTGAATAGTACTTCCGAATGTATTGAGAATCACTATTCATTTCATAGGGAAACGAAATTTTATAGAAGCTACTGTGGAGAAATTTTTGTAACTTTCTTAAAAATTTTCTTAAAATTTAGGGAAGCTGTTGTGAATGCTCTTAGAGCACTAGTAGCAGACACCCAACTATTTTTCTTAATTTAAGAAAAATTTAGAAGATCAAACCACTTTTTCTTTTTCTCTATATAAATACACTACACAACAGTTTCTCTTTATCGTTCCTTATATCATTAAAATAATATTTTTTTACCTTTTATTATTATTGTTTTTTAATTTATTCCACAAGCACCTTCTAGACGAGAGAGAAATTTTTTTCTTCTTTTTATCTTGTGGAAGGTTGTGGAATTTCTTTCTTCCTCAAGCTACGGGTCCAGGCGTAAAACAAACAGGTAAAGAGCAAAGGGCCACAAGGGCAGTCTTACTCCCTCAGGTCGATATAACTCCGATCGTATCTATAGACGAACTATTAATGGAAGCGAAAGCGAGTGAGCAGCCGCGCTTTCCTATAAAGAAAGTGGTCGGTACCAATTCGACAGAGAAATCCTCTTCGTCTTCTCCTCGTCTCTGTCTTTCAATGTTTCTCCCTCTCATCTTCGTCTCTCTCGATGGATTTTGGGTTGAAGATTTTATGGTTTATGCATTAATTTTGAGGATGTGAAGAGGACCCAATGATCAAATCGGTCTTGATCCTGTATAACCTAATTTTTCCTACATCACAGACCATAGACCGATAGCTTTGTGAGCGAATAGAGAACGAGAAAGCTACAGAGAGCAAAGATGGTGGCCATGATCTGCATTCTGCAAGATGGGTGATAATAGCTACAGAGAAAGCGTGAAGGAGAGAGGAGACAGACGTTTTTTTTTTTTTTTTTTTTTTTTAATTTTTAATTTTTTTTAAATTTTATTTTAATAAAATAGAGTATTGGATAGGTATTTTCAAGGATGACTATCTAAAATAGGGTAACTGGTATGACTTGATTTATTGTGATTTTTTTTTTAAATTTTTCCTATTTTAGGGAATGAAACTATTTATATGGCATTTGCTACTAGTGTTCTTACGGCTTATCAATATTGTGGATCCATTGGACGAGAATCCTCTTTATTTCATTTAAAATTAATAGTATTTGACGGACCGTGAACTGCCATTCCACTTAAAATCAATTGGTTTTAAAGGAGACAAATTCAAGTCTTTTGTAGATCTCGACATCACATCCAACGACTCTTTTTTTAGAGCGGTTGCATGAGTAGTCTTGTATCCCAACAAGTACAAGTTCAAGTTCATAGTCAAAATTTAAAATTTGTACATTTAATAGTTCCAATCTTAAAGGCTTCTTCTCAATATATATAATGTGAAGTCTGAATTCTAGATAAGAAAAAAGGGGGGTCTAAATCAATGTAAATAACAAGAAATTCTTCTCAATATATAAATGTGAAGTCCAAATTATATTCTAGATAAGAAAAAAAGGTCTAAATTAATGTAAATAACAAGAAACTCGTTATAGGAAGGAAACAGTTAACATGGCTTAGGGTGCGTTTGAAATTGCGATTTTGTAAATAAAAATACGATTTTAAATTAAATTGTAGAAAATGAACCGTTTGAAAATTTCATTTTTAAAAAATTGCGATTTGAAAATGTAGAAAATTTGTAACGACCCACCCCAAATGACACAATATTGTTCATTTTTTGCTCTCTTGAACCAAACTTCCCAGGAAGTCACCCATCATGGTACTACTCTTGCAGAAACACGCTTAATTGCGGAGTTCTGATAGGTTCATGGTCATCACGGCTTAAAAACGCATTGTCTCAAGAAGGGTGCGTTTATACATATAAGCACATTTCCATTCTCAGACGATGTGAGACGTCACAATCACCCCCTCTTGGGCCCCATCGTCCTCGTTGGGGAACCTCATGATCATGGCATCTCTCCATTCTTAGTGTCCCAACGAGTTCTCGTTAGCGACCCTCATGAGCTTGTGCACGCTCCCCCCATCTTAGGCTGGGCAATGACCCTGACACTATTTGTAACAACTCGCCCTCAATGACACAATATTGTCCGCTTTTAACTGTTCTAAGAGAAAGAAAAAATAAAAAATAAAAAATAAAAAAAGAAAAAGAAAAAAAGAGAGAGGCTATTTTTTAGTACCGCATATATATGGTATATATATATGCCATTGTTTTTTCATAGCATATATATGCCGTATTTTTTAGTACCACATAGAAGCCGAATCCAACTACACCTACAGATCGACACGTTTGAAAGCAAAGAAAAAATAATTGACTAAAACTCTTTGGTAAGTTATATGGTACACACACACACACACACACATATATATATGGGTGTAAACGAGCCGATCTAGAACGAGTAGTGCTTGTTCGAGATCGGCTCGTTCAAGTTTTATTCGAGCTCGAGCACGGGACGAGTCAAGAAACTGTGATCGAGATCAGCTCGCCAAGGGTTAAACCTTGTGCGAGATCGAGCTCGAGCTCACCTATTAGACGAGCATGAGCTCGGGTAATTGGCTCGACTCGACTCGGTTTAAGCAACAGAAACGGCTGGCACCCAAACGGTACGAGTTCACCGCCCAAAGGTCGGGAACTGTGTGTGATGGCTTCTCCGACGTGCTCTCTTGTCGGAGACTACTGCGATGGCCAGCGACACGCCTAGCACTGCCCTTTCAACCCCTTGAATCTCTCCCAACCACGTTATACCCAACGCCGGAACATTACCCGAAGATGGCGGCCCACGGAACGACTGAGACCAAGACCTTTGCTTGATGTTTTGTAAGAGGTAGAGGAAGAAAGGCGAAGAAGGAGAAAATGGAGTATTCGGCAGGTTGCAGAGAAAAGATAATTTGGAGAGACTTGTGAAATTAGACGTTAGGCGTGCGTGATGTGAAGTATTGAGACGTGTGAAAGCCAACCTCGAGCATTGCGATCAGATGGAGAAACGTGCCGTTGTGTTCAACCGTTGGACTAGCGTATCTAAGAAGCATCTTGAAATATATGTAATTAATAAAAGGCTTTTGTTAAACACACAGATTTATATAAATGTTTATAGTTGAGCTAGTGGGCTTGTAAAGCTATAAAGGTGGGATCTGTTGGTGGTGAGTTGTTTTTTTATTATGTAGATTTGTCTTTTAGGTTTTAGGTTTTTAATTAATGTAATTTTTGAAATAAATTTTCAAAATTTTAATTTTAGTTTAATTTTTAAATGGTTTGTGACTTTTAGAGGGGGGAGGGGGGAATTTTTTCAAAATTAAGGGAGGGCCAAAAAATAAAAAAATCTTGAGAGAGATTTTAGTGAAAATTTTAAAAGATAATTAATTTTTTTATTAGATAAATTTGGTCAATACAATTACCATATTTGCATTTGCCCATATCCTTTATAATTATAAGATTTCAATTTAATATCATCAAATATTTGAAATCAATAATATATCATATTTATTTTTGTTAAATCAAATTTAAGGAATGTGTTCAATGCAATGAAATAATGGGGTTTTAGGTTTAAGTCTTTAATTAATGAGATTTTTAAAAAAAATTAAGAATAATTTTTCAAATTTTTTATGCCCAACGTGTGTGACTTTTGGAGGGAAGAATTTGGCAAAACTAAGGGCTAGCTGATTATAGGAGAATTTTGAGAGAGCTTTGAGTGAAATTTAATGAGATTGTAGTGAAATTAAACTTAGATTGTTTCGTTCAAAAAAAAAAAAATTATTGTCCTTTTGATTTTGTCTTGCGATTTAAAAAAAATCAAGAGTGAATGAGATCATGTAACTATGGAAAATAGAATTTTCAAAAAAAAAAGAAAAAAAAAAAGAAGAAGATTCTTTTAGATAATTAAGGAAAGTTTGATTGTAAAATCTTTAATGAAAATTTTGAAATAATAAAATCTTTGTTTATTAGGTGTATTTGGTCAATCCTATTTCCATATTTTCAATTACCAAGATCCTTTATAATTCTGAGATTGCAATTTAATATCAAATAATATTTGAAATCAATAATTCATTAAATTTGTATTTAATCTTCTTATGAACTTAGACTTTTAATTTTAAAATACATTTTTTTTTCTCTTCCCAAGTGATCCAATTAGTTGAATTATACTTGATTAGGTTGCTTTTAGCAACTACTTAATTGTTTAATATTCATAACTTAATTTGTAATTATATGAACATATATTTAGGGTGCGTTTGGGATTGCGATTTCATAGACAATAAGTGCAATTTTAAACCAAATCGCAGAACATAAATCATTTGGGAACTGCGTTTTTAAAAATTGCGATTTGAAAACGCAAAAAATCTGCTTTTTCAAATCGCAAATAAGATTGTGCTTTTTTGAAAACGCAGAATTTTAAAAGTAAATTCGCGATTTTAAAGGTTAAACTGCGATTTTGCCAAACGCTTAACTGCGTTTTTAAAAATCACTTTTTTCAAATCGCACATTTTAAAATCTTTATTTTGAATCGCACTTTTTGAAATCGCAAACCCAAACGAACCCTTATTATAATGTGATTGTATGAACTCAAACATATAACTAATTTTCTAATTATACATTTATAAATTATGATACAAACAATTCATAATTTATATACCTACTCATAATCTAGATACAAAATGTATATAATTACATACTTAATATATAACTAATGATCGTATCATATGATCTCAAACAAAAAAGTATTATCATTTGATTTTGAATCATAAAATGTGATATAATGATTCTTAAGTATCTAATGATAGAAAATTGTAACAATAGTCAATATAAATATTAACTATCATATATTGAGTTAATAACATTAACAATGATAATTATTATATAATCATATGATCATATGTATTTAATGATAATACTTAGGTCATATAATCATATCTAATGATTATATGGAACAATTTTAGATCATATGAGCACGTGATCTAAATTGTAATGATAATACGTAATTTGTGATTATAATTAACTAATTGGTGATTTTAATCCTAATTACTTAATCTGGGATTATATGAATCAATTTATCATCTAGACATTCAATCATTGTATTAGTATGAATTTATTACTTAATTTATGCTTATATATAGTATATTGTTTATTAATATATTATATTATAAAAATAAGTTATATATTAACAAATTAATATATATATATATATATATATATATATATATATATATATATATATATATATATATATATATATATATATATATATATATATATATATATACGAGTCGAGCCTTAATAAACGAGTCGATCCTTATACGAGCGGGTTTACGAGCTTTAGTCGAGTCGAGTTTATACGAGTTTGCATCGTTTAATAATCGAGTTTGATTTTTGTGTTCACGAGTAGCTCATTTAATAATCGATTCGAGCACGAGTCGAGTTTATTCTAGTCGATTTCGAGTAAGCTCACGAGTAGCTCAGCTCGTTTACACCCTTATATATACACGTGAATGAGTAGTTCTAAATATCATAAATGAAAATGTTGACCGAACGTTTATTGTTATGACCAAACAGTCATAATGTTTGACGAAGATCAAAAGCCATAATTTTTTTTTTTAATATACAACGGTCATAAACAGAAACTAGTTTTTCTTTTTCTTTTTCT
Organism: Alnus glutinosa; assembly: GCF_958979055.1. NCBI lineage: Eukaryota > Viridiplantae > Streptophyta > Magnoliopsida > Fagales > Betulaceae > Alnus > Alnus glutinosa. The sequence goes on from NC_084888.1 coordinate 29,683,361, forward strand.
TTTTCTTTTTTTCATAAAAACTCATAAATATTTTTTAATACCAAATGATAAAACATTTAAAGACCCTTGAAAAGGAAATAATGTTTATAACACGTAGACATGCCCCTACTGCTATAGATCGATAAGCATTTAGCACTCTATGTCGACGTACCCTGAAGCATCAATCTTCACAGCTCACACGCTGACCGTTCGATTCCAATTCCATCTCCTTCATTCTTTCCTGTTGTTCAGATCCTCGTTAATTTCCTGCATTATAAACGACAATCGGGCTCCTTACAATATTCTTGTTGGAACTTTTCCATACAAGCGATCCTGAAACCATTTGCGTGCTCGGCAATGCTTTGGCCCTCACGACAACCCTGAAGCTCAGCTTCTCCAAGGTGCGAGTGAAGGAGAGAGTCATTGGCCTGACAGTGATTTCAACTCCTTTGGGAGCTCTAATGATGGCAGTGTAGACGGATTGAGCAGCGCCAACATTGGTGACTGTTCTCTGGAAAACACCTGTTGTTGTCTTTTGCTTGCTTTTCAAGGCAAGCTGCATGCTGGGATAGTTGAGATCATCATTGCCAACTCTAGGGAGAAACTTTGAACAGTCTACGGATTTTGAACCCACCAGGGCTGCAAAAGTGGACCCATTGTACCCCTCGCGGCATAAGAACCGGATGTAAAGCATTTCACCCATGTCATAAATCAAGCCAGGGTTCCTAGCTTGAGTTGGATTCACTTGACCAGCACCATACGCAAATTCTCTGTCCGGGTTCACCCTCGGGCTCATGGGAGATGCTTGACGATCAGTCAAATCAAGATTAAATTTTTTTTCATTGTCTATTTTTTTTTTTTTAGTATTCCAATGGAGATAGATTATAGTTAGCTAGGGATAACTTCACAAAATGGTATTTAACTATTGGCCGTTTTGAAAAAATGGTACACTAAACTATGAAACGTCTCAAATTGGAATAGCCAAGTTTCCAAACGTCTCACTTAAGAGTAGTTTTAGGTAAAAAAAAAAGAAAGATAAAAAATGCTAGCAGGATTTAGGCATTGGTTAGAATTTAACGAAATTTGCAAAAATACCCATGCTTGAATCTTTGAAAATTTTTATAATTTTTTTTTAAAAAAATAAATACATGGGTATTTTGAAAATTTTGGCAAGATTTACCGTAAATCCTAACGGAGTATCCTTAAGTGAGACGTTTGAAAACTTGAATATCATAGTTTAAGACATTTGATAATTTAGTGTACCATTTTCTCAAAACGGCCGATAGTTCAATACCATTTTATGAAGTTGTCCCTCATAGTTAACACTAATCATAAAAAACTATATATAATATAATATAATAGGAAAGAGAAAGAAAAGGGCACTAGAGAGAGAGAGAGAGAGAGAGTGGAAGCTGAAAGAAATATATATATATATATATATATATATATATATATATATATATATATATATATATATATATATATATATATATATATATATATATATATATCCAGATCTTTATTTATTGTATTAAATAATATTATATAATTCTATATTTATAGAGAGACAATGAGTAATGAGTAAGAAATCTTAAAGTAAATAAAGTAAATTAATAACGATAAACTTAATTTAAAGAATATAAATATTCTAACATGTATAATGGAAATAAGCCTCACAAGAAAATAGAATAAAGGAAAATATAAAAATAGTAATCTAATTTAATAACAATAAAACATAAATGAGAAATATTATTATAAGAAAATTAATAAACCAACGTACGTAATACGAAAGCTTTGGAGTATGATTAAAACAAAATTAAATAGTAATCTGTTTTATTTTTATTTATTTATACCTGTGGTCATGATGGCAGATCTGATTGCAGCTGGACTCCAAGTTGGGTGGAATGACTTGACATAGGCTGCTACTCCGGCAACGTGAGGAGTTGCCATGGAAGTCCCGGACATGAAGTTAAATTTCGAAAATTGGGTGTCACCTTCCAACCAGGTGACTGACTTCAAAGGGGTGTAAGCTGCCAGGATACTAACGCCGGGTGCTGCAATATCGGGCTGTCGTAACACCGAAATATCAGGGTGTTAGGGTTTTATATATATGTCGTCGAAGCCATATATATATATATATATATATGCAGAAAGGAAAAGGTTTTGTGCTATACATATATATATATGGATGAATTGAAACAGTAATATCTTTACTTTGAGAATGCGTTGTGATCCGGCACTTGGTCCGCGAGATGAAAATGAAGCGACAAAGGGAGCAGGCGCTATTTTTACTTCATGGGACTTCTGTATCACTCCTGATGGTGTTCTGCATTGTACAAATCAAGATTAATTATCTCTTAATATTTACTCGAAACGGGAGATAAATTGCAGAGTCCACAGGGTTGGACATCTATTAAATTGTTCTTGGTAAGAGTATTTTTGTCCACCGAACCGATCGAAAAAATGAGGTTAGTTAACAGACTTTGAATTGACAACATGAATAAATTTTAACTATTCTAGTTAAGCCGATAGGTAGCAATCAAATATTTTGCCCACACCTAGGAGTACTCATGATTCAAACTTGTTTAGGACTTTTGACTTTAATACTTTGTTAAATGATCGGTGCTTATCTAAAAAGCGTAAGCTAATAGAAAATGATTAATTTAATAATTTAATTTATATTCTAACAATCTCTTTTATGTGTGGGTTCAAACTCATCCTCAACAAGTGAGGCTCAACACGTATGTACTTGAAATATTTACCTGAAATAATTAAGGGGTAATCGAAGGTTCGAATTCACAACTTCTTACTCTTATATCATATTAAATATAATTACTACTTAATTATCTCAATACCTTAAACTAACCTATAGCAACTAGCAAGAATAATTAATAATTACCTTGTGGAATTTATGTAACCATGTACAATTTCACCGACGGTGCCATTCACAATGGTTGCCGGTGCCATGAAAATTGGGGGACTGTCGAGAAAGAACTCTTCACTTTCAAGTATAGTCCCAACACCGCCAATTCTCGTGACAACAGAATCAGTACCCCATTCTGCTAATTTGCAGTAAACAAGCCTTCCCTTCACCTTCGCAGGGTCTAATGAGTCTGACAAGCAGAAACTGTAGAATTATATGAAAATGGTAAATTATCTTTTTTTTTTTTCTTTTTCCTGTGAAAATTTCCATGAACAAAGGAAAGTATACCTAGCATTGTCCTTTGTTGCAGGGACACGGGCTACATCTTCCCCACTAACAAGAGGGTATTCCCGCTTTGGACTGAATGTGCTCACGCCAACCCCCTGCATACGTATAATATTAAAATATAAATTAGATGATTAAATTCATTTTAAATTTTTGGAGTGATAAATTTACATATTCTTCAAAAGATTAGATGAGAAATTAGAGCTCGGATGCTTCAAAATGTAAATTTGCGAGAAGTAGAGAAAATTTAGATTTGTGTAGGAATTGATTGTGTATGAATACTTGTATTTATTGAGGTTTGAGTTTGTCTTGTATATGTGTTTGCGAATTATAGCCGAAACATTCGAAGTTTTGTTCGCTTTTGAAATAAGTGGTGATTTAACATGATATTAAAACAGGAATCTTAAGTTTGAACCTTAGTTGTTTCTGCCATTCGGCTCATATTTCAATTAAATATTTTACCTATATTAACGAGGCATATAAAAATGTAACTTACTGAGATGGTCCTTCCATTTCCCAATTGAACTGTGGTCATAAACGACCTATCCGTGCCGCTAGCTGCCACAGTTAGAATCCAAGGTGCATGATTCTCCACAGTACCCAGAACTGGTCCAGAATTTGCAGCCGAGGCCACAGTGAGAATTCCATTCTTCATGGCATGAAATGCACCGACTGCTATAGAGTCAACGTCATAACTTACCATTCTGTCTCCACCGATGGAAATTGATATAACGTCCACACCATCAGTTATAGCAGCTTCAAAAGCAGCAAGTATGTCCATATCTGAGCACCCAATGTTGACCCAACAGACCTTGTACGTGGCCACCCTAGCTGACGGTACCGCTCCTCGTGCGGTGCCGTTGGCGAGCCCAAAGAGGCTTGCATTTCCAACGAGGTTGCCGACCGCAGTTGATGACGTGTGTGTCCCGTGCCCGTGCACGTCAACCGGAGAAAGAATGTCTCTCGGATCGTTTAGGCCATCGAGCTTGAAGTACCGTGCACCTATCACCTTGCTTCAAATACATATATATATCCAAACATAAAATTAATGTCACGTCATCTTAATTATATTACAATCTTATAAATAGAATTTAATTGCATGGTAGCATTTCCAAAACTCATGTTCAAAAAAAGTTCCTCTTTGGCCGGCACTTAATTCAAAATTTATGGTTTCGATCTACTTTTTATTGAGAATGACACGCTTTCTGGAAATGTGAGAATGTTTTCCAGGTTTTCCAGCTTAATTAGCTTCAATGTTTATTTTCTGAAAAGTCATTACCATATAAAATTTAATCGTTGTTTTTCCTTGAATTTTAAGAAACACGGCCTCTTATATAATCATTGAAATTATTTGCTTGAAAACTGAAAAGGATCGAGTTCTTAAAATATAATTTCAAGTTAGGGGATCATTTCTGAAAGTGAATAATTTTTGGAGTCGATCGATCATTCTCCTTTTCAGGTGAAAAAGAATCGATTCTTCTTCATATTGGTAGGTGCATATATATATAAAAAGAATATAATGCGTGTGTATATATAAGGACACGGCGAATTTACTTGTTGCATCCTGAGAAATTAGCGTAGTGGCCACAAGTTCCTTTCCATTTTGCTGGTGGAGGACCAAACCCATCATCCTTAAAGCTTTCAGCCTGTGGAGTAATCCCTGGCATGCACCAAGTTTGATAATTTTTTGTTAAAAGAAATAAAAAAGATAAATTTTTTTAAAAAAAATATTTAAATATATATATATATATATATCCAAGAACCTGTATCTAATAGACCCACAACTATATCCCTCTCAATTTTCAAGTTTCTTGTCGCGGTTAAAGGTAACCCAATGAAGTCCCAGGACTTGGTAGTATGAATCTTGTGATACCGATTCTGAATCACTTGCACCACATTGTCCATGCCTGAATATTCACAACAAAAACTCTGTTCATATAAATCCCATATATATATATTTCAATGAAAATAATAATTGAGGAACATATATATTAGATATATATATATATATATATATATATATAGCTAATTCACGTACTCAATAACTTTTGGGCTTCATCTTTAGATAGCTTTGCAGCAAATGCATTCAAGGCGTTGTAGCTGTAGACTATTGCCTCCTTAGCATCAAGAAGGCTGTTCCATGTAAACTCATTAGGTCACAAAAAAAAATCTCATGTTTGTGCTGAAAACTGCATAGTTTCATGGTAATATTTTCCGTTAATTCTTTTTAAGTACTCATGACCATATTCAACTATATAAATAGATCATTCATGTATACAGTTACAATATATACGGAAATACAGTATTCAGTCCAACCTACCTTCCTTTAACAGCCGAGAGAAGATCTAGATTAATGTTTTTTCCTGCGACGTCGTCTGTTGGATATTTATTTTGCGTGAAAGCAATGTAGAAATCCTGTACAATTTACGATCACGATTATTACTAGAATTACAGAATAAATAATGAGAAGAAAAACAAAGCACACACACATATATATATATACATATATGCACACCTTTTGCTCATCTCCATTAATTGCACCAACAAGACTAGCTATCAAGACCAAGAGAAGAGGAAGAAGAAGCCGATGAAGAGGAAAGGTGTGGATATCTTTCGCTCTCGACATGGCTACAATAATACTTGCTTTCTTCTTCCTCCTCTTCTTCTTCTTCTTCGTATCTAACTATGTCATGGAGGGTGATATATAACGAGCATGACAACCTGTATTGCTTCACAAGGAACAAAAAAGACAGCTCGAGGATAAGAACAACCTTAACTGTCCTTAACTTCCTCAACTCCGGTTCCTCAGGTTTCCGGTTGGGAAAACCTGTAAAGGAAGACCAGGCTTGCTTTAGTCAATGTCATATATAAGGCTTAAGACCAGGCTAGCGTCTTTTGGAGCTAGAAACTTTGCTCAGCATTGCTCCTATATATCCATCTTTGTCTGTTCCATAAATCTGTAAAGGAAAATTAATCCATGCGAAGATTTAGGTAGGCCTCTCATTTTTGGGCCATCACTTTTTTAAGCCTATATATAATATTCCTCACAAATTACTCTTCTCAACAAACAGCTAGACTTACAAATTAAGATCATGACCATGTTAAACCTCCAATGAGTTCTATACATATACGGGGTGGAATGAAGATTTTTTTCTTATCACTACAAAAAACATGGCATTTAGTGACGTGTCAGAAGACCCTCTAACACGTCACTAAACGTTGATGGCGTTACATTTGCGATGCGATTTCAACGTTACAAAACCATAAGTCGCCAAATGCCTTTTACTGACGTGTGAGCATTCATATGTCACCGGCCATTTGGTGATGTGTCAAACTTTGACATGTCACTAATTGTTAGTGACGTGTCGTGTAGTGACACGTCACTAAAAGGCATTACATTCAGTGATGTGGTATATTGGACACGTCACTGAATTTAATGACGTGTCAAGGAGACACGTCACTGAATTTAGTGACGTGTATTTTCATTACAAGTCACTAATTTAGTTTTTTGATTAAAAAAAAAAAGCATATATTTATACAATATCCGGTTGACCTAATAGACATTTTACATTTACATTTCAACATTTCACAATCACAACAATCTATACATTTCCATTACCTATCAACAAACACAAGTACACAACCATATACATTTCCATTGATCATTGTCATGCCGCTGTTCTGAGTCCACTTTCCCACGTCACTTGCAACAATGCGAAACAGTTTGACATTAACCATGTACCTATTATAGGGGATTGCTTCGACCCTCTACAATGCATAACCAGCTTGTCGCCCATTTTCTTCCTACGTTGATCGTCTAATTGATCGACCTATGAGTATATTACGTAAAATGGTAAACCAACGGTTTGTTCGGTTAGTTGATGTGATCAAGAAACTTTTATTACGAGGCATGTAATAAATAAAACCACATTATTCTTACGTATGCACGGTACCAATTGCAGAACTGCTTAATAAGTTGGGCTTTCAACTGATCGTATGTAGGTCGCCCCCTGAATTGTGATCGCTTAAGTGTATCCATGTGCGTCATACAAATCAAATTTGGTTTCATTATGAACTATTCATCGAAAAAGATGCAAAGTGATTGGACATGCATATTCTACTAACACGACTTACATCCGCAGTTGAAGGAACTCGTCCGAGTTGAACGTAATATATCGATGAATTTGTGTCAATGTGATACGGTTGAGGGTGACTCGTGTTCCTACCCCTTTGAACCATCGAGATTTCATGGGGTCTGTTGTGGACGATTGGTGCGTTATCTAAATACCTCGAGCAGAACTTCACCAGCTCGGTTGCTATGTGATGAGTGCCAAATATTGTATATTTAGACTCCTTAATTTGCTTTTGTTAAACCTTTAGCTTTGTTATTTTCTGATGTTTTTGGTTAGTTTTGGTGTTTTAGTATTTTCCAGGTCATTGAGAGAAAAATGACAATTTTTAAGTAAAATTGCAAAGTAGGCTGGAAAATCAGGGAGTGAGCTAGAGCTTACCATATTGAGCTCAAGCTCAACATGTTGTGCTCGAGCCCAACATATTCAGCTCGAGCGCACCTAGAGTGAGCTCGAGCACACTTATCTGACCTGAACTCGCAGAAACCCTAATTTTTGTCTATAAATACTATTATTTTCTCTTATTTCGGGGAAGCCAACTAGAGGACGCTAGGAGAGTGCCCTAGGCGCCGTTCTCACTGGATTTAGGGTTTCTTGAGTGATTTTCACCTAGAACTCCTATATTTTGTAAGTTTCTTTGATTTTTAATGGATTCTTGTAATTTCTTTATGCTTTCTTTTGCAATGAGAGGCTAAAATCTTAACTAAGGTTAAGGATGAAGCCTCACCATTGAAGAGAAACTATGTTTTCATGCTTGTTTACACCATTTGAGTTTATGGGTTTTTGATTTCTCATTGTTCTACTTTAATTATTGAGATTATTCTTGGATATCTATTGTGATTTCCGGATACATGTGATGATTCGAGATAGTTTCATTTAATTGATGGCTTGAGTTTTTATTTATCAAAATGTTGGATAATATGTGCGTTTCATTTTACAGATACATTTGATGATTTAGTCAAAACTAGATATTTTTTGTGATTTGTGCAAGAATGGATTCATTGAATGATTTAATCAATTTTTGAAGTAAAGTAGAACAATCCTAAGATTTGTATGGTGAGAAATTCAAATGTGTGTTGATGAACATGAGAATATGTTGCTATGATTTGGTGGGTGTGAATTCTTGGACCTTAGAACCCTATCTTTTGACTTATTTAGTTTATGTTTTCTTTTGTTAAAAAGCCATAATTTTGGAATTAAGTTAAAATAGAATTAGTTTAAATAGAAGTTAATTTTGGCAACTCAATTTCTTACGAATTCGACCTCGCACTTGCACACACACTATATTGCAAATGATTCGTGTGCTTGCGAGTAATTTAAAACTCACACCTCTGAGCATTTGTGCTCAAGTGCACGTCTGCCGACAGCAACAAAACCTGAAGTAGCTAAGTTTATTATTATTTTTTTTTTAAAAAAAGAAATTGTAGTTTCCTTTTGTTTTGTTTTGTTAATATTTTGTTTATGTTTTACATTATTGTTTGCTTTTGTTCTTTTAGTTTATTTTAGTTTTCTAACCCAAAAAAAAAATAAATTGTTGATGTTTTATATTGGATATTTGCATGCTAAAGAGTGAGAGTGAAGCATGGATTTTTCTTTTGATGATTATAGCAATTTTTTTACACAACATGTTTCACCTAGTGGTAAGACACCCACTCCAACCAACTACTTTCACAATTTCTACCCACTGGACCATATTCATATTGTTTCGATCATTATCATAGTGTTAGTAATTGTTCATCCTGGGGATAATTCTGCAATCTTTCTTGTGAGCAAATGAACACCAATTTCCCTAGCCCTGGGTTTGAATCAAATCTAAATTTTTACAATTTGGACTGGAGCAACCGTCCAGATTTCTCGTGGCAAGCTCAAGCCACGGGAAATTGTGTTGCCCAATTTCATGAACTACACCATCCTGAATACCCGTAGTTCGAAAACCAAGTCCTTGATTGACGCAGCAGGAATTTAAAATAAATAGAAAATTATAAAGATAAATTTTTTTGCTAATTTGGAGTCTCACCAAATTAGCAATAGGGAAGAATAAACCAGCGTCTCACCACCAAAAGATAGAGGAGTCACATCTCAGAAAAACAAAACATAATTTTCATTCATCATAATCTATCTATTATAATAGAATATTATGTTTAAATAGACTCAAGAACAAAACCCTAACTCTAACCCTAATGTGACTATGGGCTAAGCCCATTATTAAAAAACCAATAACCTAAGCTAATGTGACTCACTTTTGGGCTAAGCGCCTAAGCCCATTATTGAATTACAAATAACTTAAAACTTTGGGCCAAACCCATAATTAAATTCAAATAAAACTAATAATCTAAATAAACTAAAACAACAAATTTATAAATAGAAAATTATAAAGATAAACTTTTTTGCTAATTTGGAGTCTCACCAAATTAACAATAGGGAAGAACAAACCAGACTCTCACTGGCTTTGACAGCGTCTCACCACCAAAAGATAGAGGAGTCACACCTCAAAGAAACAAACATAATTTTCATTCATCATAATCTGTCTATTATAATAGAATATTATGTTTAAATAGACTTAAGAACTAAACCCTAACTCTAACCATAATGTGACTAAGGGCCAAGCCCATTATTAAAAAACAAATAACCTAAGTTAATGTGACTCACTTTTGGGCTAAGCCCATTATTGAATTACAAATAACTTAAAACTTTGGGCCAAACCCATAATTAAATTCAAATTAAACTAATAATCTAAATAAACTAAAACAACAAATTTATTCTTGTTTCATCCTGCATCATTCTCCCCTTCTTCGAAAAGAACTCGTCCTCGAGTTTAGATGACAATGCTTTGGACCAAGCCCAATTCCTCAAGTCTTGAAAAGAATGTGAATGGGTTGTTGCTAAATTGGGCTTCAATGTGGACCAAGTGAACTGTTTCTGGTATGGGCCTTCAAAATTGTAAAACTAAAAAGTTTAGGATAAGTCCAATAGCTTTCAATAGACACTTTTTTTTTTTTGTGGTGAAACTTGAAACCTAGAATGTAAAAACATGACAACAATAATAAACACTTTGACCGATTGCCCATGCATCTTTCTCCTTTGATTTTTTTACAAAAGACTCGGCCTTTTGTTTCTTCTCTCGCAAGCTCGCTTGTCTTTGCTTTTGGAACCAAACACATTCGGCCTTTTCCCTTCCCTGGAAGCCAAATAAAACAGGAGCTTCTTGACTCTTCATCCGGATCTTGAGCAATACAGTAGGAGAGGTGTAGCTCTACGGCTGGGGGTGAGAGTTTCTGGATGGTGGTCTGTTCAACGGTGGGTATGGATTTGGGTATTGGCGGTGGTCGCGGGTTTTGCGGTGTGGGTATCAACGGTGGTTTTGAGATTGTAGATTTGGGGTGGATTAGGGTGTTTGGTGGTTGTGGTGCACAACGCGAATGGCGATATCGGTGGTCTGGGAGAATTCTTGAGTTTCTGAGATGCTGGTGGAGTGGGTGTTGCTGTGATGCTGAATCGGTGGGCAGCCGGGTGCTGGATGGGTCATGGTTTGTGGTTTGTTTGGCAGAGACACAAATTCTAGCGTGATGGTGGTGTCTTTTTGTGGAGTAGGTAGCTTAGGTAGCAAAGGTGATTGGTATTCGGGCATTGCCAGTTTCGGTTTCCTTCAGACCAGTCCCTGATTTCTGCAAGAAGATGGAGGCTTTGTGGTTTTGGAGTAGTCAATGGTTTAGGTATGGTCACTGATTGGGTTTGGGAGTCCATTTGATTTGTTAGGATGGGGGGTGGTGGAGCGATTGGCACTGAAAGTTTGGTTGTTCATCGGTAAGGGCTTGGATGGTTGGTGTGGTTTATGAGCGGCAGTGATTCCTGGCTTCCTAGAAAAGACATACCGCTCCATGTTGGTGATACCATCATCGAGCCGTGTAGTGCAAAGGCGTACCTGGTTTAATGAATAATTTAGGCCTTGTGGCTTTGTTTGATTTTCGGCTTCCTTGGTCTGTTTTGTGGTGGTGGAATTTGGTGTGGATTGTAGGGAGATGGTCTGTGATGGTACAAGGTGGGTTGCAAGGTTGAAGCTTTGTGGCTTTCTGTGACTTTCTGTTTAATGGTGTTGGTTGGTGGTGGTGGAGGGATTAATTATGTTCCCTAGAAGGGCAATTTTGCAATCGTAACTAGATGGGGGGTGGGGGTACTGATCATACCTGTATGAAGTCCAACGATGACGCCATTGACTCATGACAGATACAAGAATTGGATCTTGCAATTGTTGATAGAAAACAATTGCAGATGCTCTGATACCAATTTGACGCAGCAGGAATTTAAAATAAATAGAAAATTATAAAGATAAACTTTTTTTTCTAATTTGGAGTTTCACCAAATTAACAATAGGGAAGAACAAACTAGCGTTTCACCACCAAAAGATAGAGGAGTCACACCTCAAAGAAACAAAACATAATTTTCATTCATCATAATCTGTCTATTATAATAGAATATTATGTTTAAATAGACTCAATGACTAAACCCTAACTCTAACCCTAATGTGACTAAGGGTCAAGCCCATTATTAAAAAACAAATAACCTAAGCTAATGACTCACTTTTGGGCTAAGCCTATTATTGAATTACAAATAACTTAAAACTTTGGGCCAAACCCATAATTAAATTCAAATAAAACTAGTAATCTAAATAAACTAAAACAACAAATATATTTTTGTTTCATCTTACATCATTGATCCTTCATCATATGATCATTTTCTTCAACAATCTTCATTGGAAGACACGTTGAAGGAATTTATGGAGAGAACTGGCCAATCCACTATTCAAGTGCCACCACTAGAGTCATCATTGGAAGACTCAAAGCTTTCATACACTCAAATAGCCAAACCATACAAGAGCTTAAGAATGTCACATGGTCGCTAGCCCAGCCATTCGAGAGATCAAAGATGCAACTATGGCCAACACTTCAGCAATTTGAAGGTTGGAAGGATAGCTTAACCGTCTGGTTGCTGAGTTAAACAGAATGGAGGAAGAAGAGCTTGAGAGTCAATTGATGGCTGAAAAGCACTACATGATTGATGAGGATGAATCCAACAATTCTTGTTGTTGACAAGTTAAGTGTGCGAACTCAAGTGCAGGTTGTCGCGAAGTAGTAATTCTCGGAAGTCTGAGTGTCGAACCACTGGTATTTGGGAAACAAAGAACACTAAAAAAATAAAATTAAGAAAAATCTATGACAGATGATTTAATTGAATGATGCAAATAAAATATATAACAGAAATAACAATTAAAAGAAATCACTAAGGCATTGGGGTTTTACTTTTAACAAAATTATAATATTTATTTCGCAACTCATGTGATAATCAAAAAATAGATCAATGAATAACAAAAGAAAATATCATCAAAAGATTAATCTTAAAATTGATTGATTTTATTAAGCAGAATTGGTTATTTGATTCGCAGGGAATTCAAAGCATTCACTGTATTCGTAGTTAACAATGAATCAATGAATTTTGCAGAACAAAAACTTTTTCTAAGAATAATTAATGCAATCAATTAAAAAGATCATACATTAAAAACTATAAAAGAGTTGGAAAATAAATACTACAAATTTATTGAAAGTTTCACCCCTAGCCTCAGCTTGTGATTTAGCTAGACATGATTACGTAAATAAATTTCATCGTTAAAATCCTAAACATCATGCTAGCAAAATAAAATAACTAAGAAGAAAATAAAAACAAATCTTGAACCATCGCCGCTGTCTTCTTCGATCTAGAGTTGAACGTCTTCTTCTCTTTTTCTGCAAATTTCGGATTCCTTGTTTGTTGTTGTGTTTCTTCTCTTATATAGATAAGAGTCATTCTTCTTTTGGGATTCGTACAACTATAAGAATCTTAGTCTTCTATTTATTACACGTCTCTCTTTTACACTTGAAACAAAACACTGCTTCTTCTTTTTATAAGGGCCAAAAACACATTTTTCTTCTTGGTTTTGTCATGTAGTAGTATTAGAATATTTCTCCAATTTGTGGGTCTAGCAGTTTGGTTTCACATCTTCTTGTATTTCTTTTTTCTTTTTTCTTTTTGGAAAAGATGTTATATTGTTGTGCTCCACCTGCATATGCATGTGTCATCGGCAATTAGACTCATCATAGAGTCTATGACTATGAGTATGGAGATATAGATTACTGAATAGTCTGAATATAAGTCATGTTTTGTCTTTTTCACTTGTCAATTTGTCAGATGTGTCATTGATTTAGTCTCAATTATATAAAACATTAAAATTTATTTTTTTGTTTAACCCGATTACCCATACCTCACTCATCATACATCTTTTTTTTTTTTTTTTTTCCTTTTTGTGAAATTAAAATTTACAAATATGTAAATTTGTGTGAATTTGTTTAATGGGTAGTTATTTATGTTTGCATATATGCATTTTTTTTTTATGTGTAGTCGTATCTATGTCTTATAAATGTAAAGAAGTATTGACTATTTGAGTCCACTTGTGGTGTGTCATGAATTTATAAATTTTTTTATGCTAACAATTTTTTGAATTATTTATTTTACATTTATGTAAATAGAAATAAATTTATTGACTATTATTTGTTATTATGATTGTTTTCTTATTCAGATAAGAACAACATTGGCATATTTTGAAAAGGTTTTCTTCATACTTTGGAATTTTGCTAGTGTCAATAAATTTCAGTAGATTTTTGCTTCTTTCAGGTACGTTATTTGTTATTGTTTAGTCGTTTTATTAAGCTATTTTTTAAATATTGGTTAGATTAATAGTGATCATAATATTGTAATAATTTAATCATAATATTATTGGAATATGTGTCATAAGTCATGAGTTTTTTTAGTACAAAAACACTTAAAACTAATAGATAAATAAATTTTCAGGTTTCTGAAAAATCTTAGATTACATCATGGGCAAGCCAAAAAGACTTGATGCATTTTTTAAGAAAAAAGATGCAGATCCTAATTCTAAAATGTCTTCTTCCACATAAAATCTTCAAGCTTCAACTCTTGAGCAACACCCTTCTAAGATGCTAAGAATTGAATCTCAAATTGAGTTGGTTGACATTTCTACTATACAACATGATCCAGGGTTACGTCCTCAAATATCGGAATATCCAGTTAATCAACAAGATGAAATTAGACGTGCTTATCTTAAAGACGGTCCATATAGATTCATTCCTTCTAATAGTTCTGGATATCCATTTTCGGGAATTGGAAAAAATCGTCGTAGATTTCAATCATCTTGGTACAAGATGTTTAATTGGTTAGAATACTCTCCTATAAAAGATGCTGCTTATTGTTTGCCCTACTATCTTTTCGGTAAAAAGCCAACGGGACGACTCGGAGCTAATGCATTTACTATAGAAGGATTTCGTAATTGGAAAAAGGTTAATGATGGTATAAAGTGTGCTTTTTTGGTCCATATGGGAAAGGATCCATGTTCACCTCATAATAATGCTGTTAAATGTTGTGATACTTTGAAGAATCAATCTCAACATATTGAAAAGGTGATTGATAAGCAAATTTCGGAACAAAAATTGAACAATCGATTGCGATTGAAGACTTCAATCGATTGTATTCGTTATTTAACATCCCAAGGATGTGCTCTTAGAGGTCATGATGAGGGTCCAGATTCAAAAAATTGTGGCAATTTCCTTGAGTTGATAGAACTTGTATCCATGTACAATGAGAAAGTTGCTAAGGTTGTCTTAAAAAATGCTCCACAAAATGTTAAATATACTTCACATCATATCCAAAAAGATATTTTACATGTCTTGGCAAAGAGGGTATGGAATGCAATTCGTGAAGAAATTGGTGATTCAAAATTTTGTATTATTGTTGATGAAGCACGAGATGAGTCCAAGAAAGAACAAATGGCTATTGTTTTAAGATTTGTTGACAAATATGGTTTTATACAAGAACGTTTCTTTGATGTTGTTCATGTTAAAGATATATCGGCATCGACTTTAAAGAATGAAATATATGTTGTTCTTTCTCAACACTGTCTTGATATTCAAAATATTCGTGGACAAGGGTATGATGGTGCTAGTAATATGCGTGGTGAATGGAAAGGATTACAAGCATTATTTCTTAATGATTGTCTTTGTGCATACTATGTTCATTGTTTCACTCATCGATTACAATTAGCATTAGTTGCTGCATCTAGAGAGGTAGTTTCTATTCATGAGTTCTTCTCAAATTTGAATTTCACGATCAATGTTGTTGGTGCTTCATGTAAACGTCATGATGAATTACAAGCTACTCAAGCAGCAGAAATTGCACAATTGTTAGCTATTGATGAACTTGAAACTGGAAAATGAGCTAACCAAATTGGCACTTTGAAACGAGCTGGTGATACTTGTTGGAGTTCTCATTTTCAATCTATTTGTAGCCTAGTAAGGTTGTTTAATGCTACTTGTTCAATGCTTGAAAATATTATAAATGAAGGATCCACTTACTCTCAACGTGGTGATGCTAATACTGCTTATCAAATGATTACTTCATTTCAATTCATATTCATTTTACATTTGATGAAGGAAATCATGGGTATTACTGATGGTCTTTGTCAACATTTGCAACAAAAATCTCAAGATATCTTGACTGCTATGGAATTGGTTGCTAATACAAAAAAACTTATCCAAAAGTTGAGAGATGAAGATTGGAATAGATTGCTTGAGGAAGTGGTATCTTTCTGCAAGATATTTCAAATTGAAATTCCAGATTTGAGTGCTCGTTATGTTCAACGTCGAGGTCGTCATCAACGAGATCACATCACAGTGGAGCATCATTATCATTTTGACATATTCAATGCTACCATAGACTTTCAGTTGCAAGAGCTCGATAATAGGTTTTTAGTGAAGGAGCAATGGAACTCTTGACACTTAGTTCAGCTTTGGATCCAAATGATGCCTATAAGTCCTTTAATATTGATGATATATGTAGGCTTGCAGAGAAGTATTATCCTCTTGATTTTTCAAAGCAGGAGAAAATTAATCTGAGATTTCAGTTGAAACATTTTCAACTTGATATGCTTAATGATCCGAAATTAAAAAATTTGTCTTCCATTGCAGAATTATGTCGATGATTGATAGAAACAAAAAAAATCAGAGAGATATCATCTTATTGACAGATTGATTCGTCTTGTTTTGACTCTTCCAGTGTCTACAGCAACTACCGAACGAGCATTTTCAGCAATGAAAGTCATTAAAACAAGACTTCGTAACAAAAATGGATGATGAGTTTCTCGCAAATAGTTTAGTTGTCTATATTGAGAGGGAAATTTCTGAGAGCTACAATTTAGATTTGATACTTGATGATTTTGTTTATCTAAAAACGCGGAGGATGCAATTTTAGACACTTTGTATTTTTGTTTAATTCAATACTATTGCCTACATTAGAACTTATTAATATATTAATTATGACATATTTATGAAGTTTGATAGATATATTTTTTGTGATTCATATATTGTGTTATTATTCCTATTTTGAATTGTGTTCATCATAATTTTATATATAATATAAATGAAGTATACAATGAGAATAAAAATTTATTTTATCATATATTTTATTATTCGAGTTTCGCCCCCACTAGGATCAATTCTTGGCTCCGCCTCTGCCTATAATATCAAATTGATGCTCACAATCATTCCAGCTTGAACACAAATTAAAGCTATAACTAATTATTTACTATATATAGCACTAATAATTTAGGGGGATTGTATGTGTGTGTATATATATATATACTAAACATACTCGAATTTCATGTACTAAATATAGTAAACCCTAAACCCTACATATACTAAATATAGCACTAATATATAGGGTATACAAAAAATAATATATATATATATATATATATATAGAGAGAGAGAGAGAGAGAGAGAGAGAGAGACACACACACACACACACACACACATACTAAATACAAAGGGAAAAAAAAAAAACTAGTGATGTGTTAGATTGGCACGTCATTACAAGGTGACGTGTCATTGTAATACGTCACCAAAATAATGACATGTCAAAATGACAAGTCACACAATCTTGACGTGCTAATTTCACAAGTCGCACAATAGTGACGTGCTAAATAGGCACGTTACTATAAGGTGACGTGTTAGATTGGCACGTCATTACAGGGTGACGTGTCATTGTAACATGTCACCAAAATAATGACATGTCACACAATCTTGATGTGCTAATTTCACAAGTCGCACAATAGGGACGTGCTAAACAGACACGTTACTATAAGGTGACGTGTTAGGCTGCCACGTCACTACTAGAGTGACATGCCAGTTTGATACGTCACAACGATACTGACATGCCAATCTTACACGTCACCAAAGGGTGTCGTTCTTGCATGACACGTCACTATATGGTGATGTTTTAAATAGACACGACACCCAATAGTGACTTGTTAATCTAGCTCGACACCATTTAGTGACGTGTCAATCTGAAAAGTCACTAACATAGTGACGTGTCGGATTAACAAGTCACTAAAGTAGTAACGTGTCAATTTTCTTTTTGTTACTAAATATTCAAATAATATTCAAATAATAAATCGGTATTAAAATTAGTGACGTGGTATATTTGACACGTCACCAATTTGTGATGTCTCTAATTATTCACGTCATTATGTAGTGACATGTAGGGTTTTACACGTCACTAATTAGTGACGTGTCAAAAAATAGTTTACTATAGCCACGTTAGTAATTGCCCCGTTTTTTGTAGTGACATATGTTTTGTTATGCTCTAATTGAACAACAACAACTATTTTTTGGCAGTTGACACCTTTATTTGCTTGTCTATATGTTATAGGAGCACAAAGTCATAATTTTGCCCAATTTGATGAGGAAGGTTAAAGAGATTGAATTCTAGAACTTCACATCTTTTGTGCTATAGAGTCTGGTATGTTTCATTCGAACTTTACATTTGGAATGAAAATGCATAGCTCGAATATTTGGATGTTTTAGTCAAATGAAAAGATGTAAGGTATTTAAAATGGAAAGACAATGTAAATATTTATCACTTTTTCAGGTTCATACCAATTTACATGCCTATATGCTTTTTGAGTAATATGAGTTTTTTTTTTTTTTTTTTTTGAGAAAAATAAGAATTTCATTGATCAATAATCTTCCGCGTGCTCCGCAAGTACAATATGTTGGATGATAAGAAAGCAATCCTCCATCCAGACTTTATCTAACAATTGAGAAAGAGCAGATTTTGTCATACAATGAGCCGCCTTATTTGCGTCCCTTTTAACATGTTAAAAACTATGATTAGCTAATCAAGAGAGAATAAGTTTTGTATCTAAGATTAACTGTCCACAGCCACTCCTACAAGGGCCTTCCTTTTTCAACGCTGAAATGACACTCAGGGAGTCCCCTTCTAAGAGCACATGTTGATAACCCATCTCGCAAACCAGCTAGGCAGCATGCCAAACAGCTACTATTTCTGTAGTGAGAGGATCGACAATGTAGGGAACAATCTTGGAAAGAGCTGCCACAAAAGCTCCACTATCATCACGAATGACAACACCAACACCCAATTTTTTTGTCTTTTGTTGTAAGGTAGCATCCCAGTTGATCTTTAGTACACCCAAGGGAGATTTTTTCCAGCTTATACTTCCATTGCCTAGGAGTCTACGTTTAGTACCCATTGTTGCATTAGCTTCCTCAAAAGCTTCAAGAGAAGACTTCACGACATGCAAAACCTGCAAGGGGGCCATGAACAAATTCTCAAAAATAAGTGCATTACGCCTCAACCATAGTTGCCTCGCCACAGCAAGAGCAAAAATGAAATCAACCCCTACCAATTTCTGCATCCAACCTTCAACAAGACCTCTTCCATTAGTGGAATCCATAGCCATTTTCTGGACACGTTGCGAGTATTCTTACCATACAGCTGTAAAGGAGGGACAAGTCCACAGAATATGAGAAATATTTTCTTCTTCCCTAAGACAGCTCAAGCATAAAGGATTCTGGACTATGTTCTTTGCAAATAAACTAACTTTGGTTGGAAGTATATTGTTACACACCTTCCACGCAAAGTTCTTCAAAGTTGGTGGTGCATTCAGATTCCACAAAGCTTTCTAGATCCCTCCCGCCTACCTTGTTTTAGAGCTCTCTCCTCTAGACTGATTTATGTATTGCATTTCCAAATGATAGGACCTCTTCATCGAGAAAAAACCATGTTTGGTACCCTGCCACACCACTTGGTCCGAATGGCCTAGAGGACTTAAAACAAGGCTACAGATTTGCCCCACTTCCCAAGGCTCAAAGATAGTTCTTATCAAATCAAAGTTCCACCAACGTGTATGAGGATCTATAAGCTTGTAAACTCTGGAGTCACTCTCCAATCCTTGAAGAGGATGATGGATCAAAACGGGATTTAGAGATGGAAGCCATTTATCCCCCTAAATACGAATGAGCTCTCCATTTCCCACCCTCCATACAAGCCCACGTTCCAACACTTCCCCTGCTTAAACTATGCTTCTCCATGCATAGGATGACTGCCGTCCTAATCGGGCATTCAAGAAATCTCCACCAAAAAAATTGACTCACCAAAGAATTAAGTGAGTTGCAAAGGTTCTTAGGCAGCTAAAAAACACTCATACTATAGGTGGGAATGGCTTGGACCACCGCTTTGATGAGAATCTCCTTCCCTGCTTGAGAGAGAAACTTATCTTTCCACCCATCCATTTTTCTTGCGAACTCTGCTTTCATTACCAATAAACGTTCCACCAAAGTTGGGAGTCCCAGATACTTCTCATACCTCGAAGTGGTAGAAATCCCAACAGAGGTCCTCAGAAAATCTCTAAATTCGACTCAAGTATTTTTACTAAAAAAGATCGAAGTCTTGGCCGAGTTAAGCTTTTGGCCTGAAGCTTTCTCGCACAGCTTGAGAATCTCCATAAGATTCACCTACTTTGTGAAATTTGCCCTACAAAAAAGGAGACTGTCTTTGGCAAAAAACAAATGGCTAAGCCAAATTCCCCCAGCTAAGAAAGGAACTCCTGTAATTTGTCCCCACATTTCAGCCATCACCAACAACAAACTCAGCCCCTCAGCCACCAAAAGAAACAAATAGGGGGTTAAAGGATCCCCCTGTCTGAGTCCCCTGGATGGCCTAATTTTGCCATAAAGGACACCATTTACCAACACTAAGTAGGTCACGCTAGTAACACAGCGCGTGATCATAGATATCCAACCCTCTGTAAAACCCAACCGCCTCATCATTGCTTTGAGGAACGACCATTCAACACGATTGTAGGCCTTGCTCATATCGAGTTTCATCGCCATATAGCCTTTTTTTCCCTTCATGCGCATATCCATTGAGTGTAAAGCTTCATGCGCCACCAAGATATTATCGGTGATTAGCCGACCCGGACAAAAGCGCTTTGATATTGGGAAATTATTGAGGGTAGCACCTGTTTCAGTCTATTTGCTAGCACTTTTGATATTTGCTTATAAAGTACATTGCACAAGCTAATAGGTCTAAACTCACTTACACAAGAAGCTATTATAAGTTTAGGAATTAAAGCTATAAATGTAGAGTTAATAGACTGATCAAACACACCAATATTAAGGAAGTCCAAAATAGCTTTTCTAACCTCATCACCAACAATCTACCAATGTTTTTGATAGAACACGCTCCAAAGCCGTTTGGACCTGGTGATTTAAGTGGGTGCATCTAACCTAGAGCTTGGTCATTCTCTTCCGCTGTAAAAACTGTTGTCAAAAGGTCATTCATCTCCGTGGAAACTCTAGGAGTGATGCCAATCCCTGAAACACCCTCAATGGAGAAGAGCTGGTGAAAATAATTGGAAAAAGCAATTCCAATGTCATCCTGTTCTGTCCAGATAGCACCTGAGAGGTCTTTAATCGAGCTAAGAAAATTGGGTCGACGTCTTTGATTCGCCAAAGCATTAAAATATTGCGTATTCATATCACCTTGTCGATACCAATTTCTTTTTGCTCGTTGTTTCCACTTGATATCTTCCATCTCAAGGGCCTAGTTGATCTCCCCTTGTATTTTTTTAATCTGTGCAAGGACACAAGAATTCTCCCTCCTTTGTAGTCTCTCCAGCTTTTGTTCCAAAAATCTTAGATGTCGTCTGCCCGCCCCATACTTATACTTGCTCCATGCCACGAGCTGATGCTAACAATGAGACAGCTTCAATTTAGCCTCCTCCATTGAATTACTGCCGTCCAAAGTACTGTTCCAAGCTTGGTTTATCACCGTTCCACAATCCTCAACAACATTCCACCATGCTTCAAACCTGAAAAGTTTAGGGGCCCTTCGAAAATTGGGATTAAAGCGAAGCCACAAAGACTTGTGATTCAAGGTTGTCACAGGAAGCACTTCAACTGAGGCATTCGGGTATATTCCACACCATGCAGGATTTACCAAGGCCCGATCCAAACGTTCTTTGACAAAAATCCCCGACTCCCACTTGTTACTCCAAGTGAATTTCAACCCTACATAGCCCAAGTCACCCAGTGAAAATAATATGGACTTCTAAATTTAATAGTGTGTGTGATCAGTGTGCAACAAAATATTAAATGCGAAATTTAAAGGAGACAAATATGTTGTTGACGAAGTGGAAACTCAATTAAGAGAAAAACCACTCCGGGGCAGCCAAATCCAGGATATCCACTATTCAGAAGACAAAGCTAGATACAAAGCAGTAACACTCACATACCCCTGATGCAGTGGTCGTACCTTGCTCTCTAACGTGTAACCCAACGCAAACACTTCCCAAGCAGGTTCTCCTACCTGAAGGGGTATTCAATGGAATCCTTTACCTTAGGGCCAACCCCTAAGATAAACTTTACAGCTGATCAAATCACACACTTGGCAAGGCTTTAGAGGAAATATCATGTCTCTAAGCTGTAGAGAATTCACCACCGAATTCTATGTTGAAAGCATGCCTCAAGCCTCTTATTTATAGGCTTAGGAAACCCTATTTTGAGTCAAAAACGGATTCCGTGGCACGCGCGTCCGGACGGGAGCCAGGGCCGTCCGGATGGGTCAAGTTTTTCTTGTCCGAAAAGTAATTCTGGAATTTTCTGAAGGGTCGTCCGGACGGGAAAATCTTTTCATCCGGACGGAGTCCGTCCGGACGCTTCTATGGTCCGTCCGGACGCTCAAATTACATCATTTTTTCTAAGCTTTCCAATGAAGCCAATTTCGTCCCAATCTGATATTTGAGTAAAAATTTATGACCAAAATACCCGAGGGTGTCCGGACGGCTTGACCGAGCGACCGGACGGTCAACTGCAACCGCCTCTCCAAGATAGCGCTGAAAGCTTCCATAACAAGGCCGCGTCTGGACGGTGTTGCCCTAGCGTCCGGACCGTTGCACTTCGGCTGCACAAAATTACCATAATAAGGCTTGGAGTGTCCGGACCTTGAAGGCTAACATCCGGACGGTTGAACTGGTGCACGCAATTTCCATATATGAAGCTTGATCATCCGGACCATGAAGGCTGACGTCCGAACGGTTGAACTTGGTATGCACGTTCTTTCCTTATAGAGGACATCGTCCGGACAGGATCACACATCATCCGGACAGTAGCAGCCGTCTTCCCATAACTGTGTCTTGAGTCAAAAACCTTATTTCTTGTCAAACACTGAATGGCGTCCGGACGGTATAACCACATCGTCCGGACGGATGCGCCGGAACACTGGGATTTTCTCGAACTCTGAAGAGTGTCCAGACGGAAAGATCTCGTCGTCCGGACGGATGTTGCTGACTGATGAGCGTCCGGACGGAATACCACGTCATTCGGATGGCTAACAGGGAACCGAAATAAATCCTTGAAAACTTCACAGAATCTTCTCGAAGAATATAGCTGAAGAGTAGACTCTGGATAAAGCAGCATCCCTATGAAAGCAGCAACATTACATAGAAGTGATTTTGTCCAACAGAATGCAGCCAACACAAAAACTAACACCCAGGTTACACGCATGAATTACCCTCTTGAAATCTTCCATCTGACCATTATTTCGAAGAGTACCCTGCACCTTCTCACTTTGATCCATGATTTCATTGAAGTCATCTATACACAACCAAGCTTGCTGGTTAATGTTGTTAAGGGCCGACAGTAGCTTCCACGACTTATCCCTATGTGTCAGGTCATAGCCATACACAATTCAATTCAGACAGAGAGAAGTTAGAATTAATATGGTGCAACAAGTAGTTCAACTGAAGCCTATTGTTTATATGCATTTGGTTGGCAATAAATCGCTAAGGACCATTTTTATTTTACAACTATTGCATTCTTACAATGATTTTATTTGTCTAAATTTGCTCATTACTCAGATGGTAGGTTTGGGACTAAAATAACTTAAATAAGTCCTTCAAGCTCAGGATGCAATTTGAATCCTGACTGATAAGCGTCGAATGTTATACGTTCAAGCCCCTTAACTTGTATATGTTAATTCCTTAGTATTGTTATTTGTTTGATTTTGTGTTATTTTATTGTTTTTAGGTTTTAAATAAAGATACAATTAATTCCATTGATTTTGGGCTTAAAGCACACTTTGAGAAGACCTAGAATATATGTTTAAGCTTAACCAACCATAATAGAAGACCTATATGATGTGGTTAAGTTTAATCGAATCAAGTGAAGGATTAAATCGAAATTTTTCCACTAAGAGTCAAAATCGGATTGGGTTCAAATTTGGATTCTGCACATGCCTCAATGTTTTAATCATAACTTTTGGTTCAGATATTGTATTTCAATGAAATTAGTGGCGTTAGAAAGCTAATAAAAATGAAACAAATATGTCATAAATAGCTTTTCCCTAATTCAAACGTTTACTATGCCAAAATTTTCCCACAATAAAAGACCGCAATTCTGGACGAATTTGAAATCCTTTTCCTACTTAAATTGAAGTTTCAATCTCCTACTTAGACAAAAAGACTCAAGAGACGATTTTTCTGAAATTTCAAGAGCTTCTAGACCTCTCTTAGTCTCAATAAATAGACCCCTAAGCTTCAAGAGAATGTGTGCTTGTGCTTAACTCTAGAAAGAAAAGTCTTCTTGGACGCTTGACAAGTTGAAGAGGAGAAGAACATGACAAGAGGCCATCCCAGCACCACGATGAGCTGTTAAATTCCTAATAGGGTGTTGATGTAGCTCTTTCCTAGTAATAATGGTTTAATTGTATTTTAATTTGGTATTTTCTATATGCATGATGGTTGTATAACTGTGAGAACTAATCTTAATGTTTATATTCAATTATTATGAATTTCTTATCTTGTCTTAGAAAGTCTTTTATATTGATTGAACTCAATCCTTCATATTTTTTTTGATTATGTGAATGATTGTTATACAATGGTTTTAATTGACATATGATTAAGAGGGTTAGATAGACCATGCCTAGGAAAAACGGATTGTACTACACCCTAGTTTAGTGTAATTTAGCTAGACAGTTCGTAACAACAGAAGTTAGGTTATACTTTTTCATTGATTGTGTGTATTCTATTAAAGACGTAGCTAATCCATGCCTAGGGAAGACAGGTCGTACCGCATCTTAGTGGTTAGGTGGACGGTCCGTGCCAACCGAAGATTGATTATACGTATTCTTTAGAGGTAATTTCTTGACTACTCGAGTGAGACGAGCCCTATATCATGCATAGTATGAATTTTTCTTGTTAATTTATGATTGACCATTGTTATGCGGTGAGTGGTAAAATCAATCCATTATCTCATCCCTACTCTCTTTAAATTTATGTCTTTTACTTTTATACAATTATTTTTAGAAAACAAAAATCAAACATCTTTTGTTTACCAAAATATATCAATAATAAAATTACCACTCGCAATAGTATGAATCCTTATAGGATATGGCTATATTGAGGGTGTCAAACCTCAATGACTCCAGGGGTATTACTATCAAGTTTTTCGAGATTAAATAAACTTAATTAAAAAGAAGTTTGATTTTTGTTTTCTAAAAATAAATGCATAAAAGTAAAAGACATAAATTTAAAGAGAGTTAGGGATGAGATAAAAAATAGGGGATTGATTTCACCACTCACCGCATAACAATTGTCAATCATAAATTAACAAAGAAAATTCATATTATGCATGATTTAGGGCTCGTCTCACTTGAGTAGTCAAGAAATTACCTCTAAAGAATAAGTATAATCCATCTTCGGTTGGCACGAACCGTCCACCTAACCACTAAGATGCGGTACGTGATAAGTCTTAAATTATTCGATTCAAGACTCCTTAATTTGCATTTGTTAGACCTAGTTTATGTTTTATATATAACGTTTTGTTGTAGTTTAGTGTTTTGTCTTATTTTTAGGTCTTAGTTGAAATCTAGTTCAAACACTTGAATTAGACCTGAAAATACATCAAGGGCAATTTGGTCATTTTCAGAGTTCGAGGTTGATCCTAAAAGGATGAAAAAATTGTCCAAGGCATTTCGATCGATCGATTATTTGTACAGCTAATAAATCGATCGATCGACTTTCTGTCGACTCAACTTCGATCGATCCAGATGCAATTGATCGATCGACTTCACATCTTCCAGAATGTCAAAATATTTCCAAATCTTTGTGCGATCCAAATCAAAAGTTGGGTTTAATGGACAGAAATGGACGACGACCATCTCTGTTTGTGCGGCTAGAATTGATCCCTGATGAGTCCCTTGTAAATTAAATCTCTATATATATGAGATTAGGCTTTTAGGTTAAGGATGCATCTTTTGGGGTTTGTTCGGATTTTCTCAGGTGTATCACTTTAATTTCTCATGTCTTAGTTTACTTTGATGCACGTTTTCTGGGTTTAATTCCAGAGAGCAATTTCTTCTTCTTTTTCCCTTTTGTTCTTCATGTTCTAGCTTAAGTTTTTCTTCCTTTTTGTAATCCGAATTTCATCATTCTAATATAGTTGTTTTTGATTCATTTCTTTCTTGTTTCTTTACTGCTTTCCTTTAAATTCATGCTTAGATTATATTCAATTCATGTCTAGCTAATTTAGTTCTTAGGGTTTGATCAAAATCCTATCCAAAACTATGTAGTGTTCTTGATGTTCTTAAGATTTTCTTGAGATGTTTGATGATTGTTAAGGGCTAGAGGATATCAAAACTCATGCTAAAAGGTTTTGTTATCAAGATTCCAATCTATTTATTCATGAAAAAGAGTTAAACTTGTCTATGAGTTTTCTTAGATTTCTTGAGTAAAATCAACATTCTTAGAAATAAGAATGATATCTTTTGCAATGATGCTATTTGACATTATGTGTGATTTCTCATTAGAGTCACCTTATACGGTATGCTAGGGAACACCAATCGTTTCACACCTTTGGTAGTCTAAAATGTTTTTCAATTGTAGTTTAAACTTTATGTGAAATGGTTTGGTGTGAAACTAGATATTTTATCATTGTGGCCTAATTAGGGTTTTCATGTATTGTGTATACTTATTAGGATGTGTTGTAGAGTAGTAAGCTAGGGAGCATTAATCACTCCACACCTTTCGTAGTGTAAACGTTTTTCAATTATAGACTAATCTTTACATGGAGTAGATTAATGTAAAACTAAGTGCTTTATAACTACGTCTTAACGAAAGTGTTTTCACGTCGAGGTTGTCATAATGGTTGACGCCCATTACGCGCTCATATCATGCATGTTAGGAAAAACCATATAGACTTTAAGCATTTCATTGGTAGAGGATTAGATGAGATCAATACCCTAAGTTTCTCTTAGTTTGTTTTCAATTTCCGCTTTCATTCCTTCACTTTATTGTTGTAGCTTCAATTCTACAACCCTTGCTTTTATTTTTTTCTTTAAGTTAAGTTAAATACGCTATTTAATATTCTATTACGCAAAACAACCAATAATCTCTGTGGTTCGATCACCCTTACTATAGTACAATCGATATGTACTATTGCGAGTGGTAAACTTATAAAATTAAAATCCACGTAGCCGGTTAGCCCGCTACCAGTACGACCCATTTTTCCTAGGCATGGATTAGCTATGTCTTTAATATGATACACACAATCAATGGAAAAGTATAACCCATCTTTGGTTGGAACGAACTGTCTACCTAAATTACACTGAACTAGAGTGTAGTACAATCCGTCTTCCCTAGGCATGGTCTATCTAACCCTCTTAATCATATGTCAATTAAAACCATTGTATAACAATCATTCACATAATCACAAAAAATATGAAAGATTGAGTTTAATCAATATAAAAGACTTTCTAAGACAAGATAAAAAATCCATAATGATTGAATATAAACATTAAGATCAATTCTCACAATTATATAACTATCATGCATATAGAAAATACCAAATTAAAATACAATTAAACCATTGTTACTTGGAAAGAGCTACATCAACACCCTATTAGGAATTTAGCTGTTCATCGTGGTGATGGAATGGCCTCCTGTCATGTTCTTCTCCTCTTCAACTTGTCAAGCCTCCAAGAAGAATTTTCTGTCTAAAGCTAAGCACAAGCATACATTCTCTTGAAGATTAGGGGTCTATTCATAGAGACTAAGAGAGGCCTATAAGCTCTTGAAATTTCAGAAAAATCATCTCTTGAGTCTTCTTGTCCAAGTAGGAGATTGAAACTTCAATCCAAGCAGGAAAAGGATTCCAAATTCGTCCAGAATTGTGGTCTTTTATTGCGGAGAAATTTTGGCATAGTAAACGTCCGAATTAGGAAAAAGATAATTCTGATATATTTGTTTCATTTTTTATTAGCTTTGCAACGCCACCAATTTCATTGCAATCCGATATTTGAACCAAAATTTATGATCAAAACACTGAGACATATGCAAAATTCAAATTTAAACCCAATCCAATTTTGACTCTTAATGGAGAAATTTCGATTTAATCATTCACTTGATTTGATTAAACTTAAACACATCATATATGTCTTCTATTATGATTGGTTAAACTTAAACATATCTTCTAGGTCTTCTCAAAGTGTGTTTTAAGCCCAAAATCAATGGAATTAATTGTATCTTTATTTAAAACTTGAAAACAATAAAACAACACAAAATCAAACAAATAACAATGTTAAGGAATTAACATATGCAAGTTAAGGGGCTTGAATGTACAACATTCGACGCTTATCACTGACCTTCGGTACAACATTTAAAGTTGTTCATAAAATATTCTCCCCAAAAAGAAACTTTAATGGTTCATTACCAAACATCCATTTTCTGATTTTTCTTGCTTTTCTACTTAATATGATTGAAAGATGGCTCTTTAAATTGCATAATTTTCTTCCTCTTTAACTATAGACATTGGCAATGCTTGCAATATGAAGGTATCCAAAATTTACAAGTGTCTAAAGTGTGGTTCCCCCAGCTTTGTTTATCTCATATTTCATAATTCCCTATCCATGTCTTTCCTTTATCTACTCTGAGAGATTATGGATCTAGTTGATTTTAGTAGATGGTCTGGTAATTGTAATGTTTCTTGGTACAATTTTGTATTTGTTTATTTTTTTCGCAAGGTCTAACATGAGTAGTGCTTTTAAACAAAGTGATTATTGTATTTGACTTAGGTGTGTATCCTTTTACACTTCTAATTTTGATCTGTTAGTTTCATAAGTTTAGAAAATGGCTACACTGTAGTATTCGTATTTTGAAATCTTCTATTCCATTGGCACAAGTATTTTATATTTCCTTAATATCCATCAACAAGTTTTTTTTTTTTTTTTTTTTTTTTTTTTTTTTTTTTTTTTAAATTGCCCTTTCTTCTACAAATCCATTGCCTTTTTTTTTTATGCCCAGCCAATACATTAAGACTATAAGAGCTTTAAGTAGTTTAATTCTGTAGTATTTAGCTGTTGGATTTGGTGCACTGAACATGCTTTACTAGTCCAATATATTTTTGAAAGAAGATCACAATGTTTGCTTATTGAAATATAATTTGTAATTTTATTAAAGTATAGTGTTACATTTCTGTTTGGGCTACAATTTTGCTGATAGTGATTATTTATTTGTTCTTTTGGCAGGGAATCTACCACTACCAACATTCTTGTAGCTTATGTTAAATTATGGTTGCATCAGTTAAATTTTGGATTCACCTAATGTTTTATCAGATTTTTGGATGCACCTAATGTTTTAGATGTAATCTGACGAGGAAGATCAGTTTTTCAATACCTAATGTTTTATCAAATTTCATTTTGAGAATGATTATTATGCTTAAACAATTTGGCAGTTGGGATTGCATTTTGTCTTGTTCTTTTTCTTTTTTCTTTTTTTTTAACATATATAGATAGATGCATTGCTTAAAAGATGTGAAAGCTCAGGGCAAACAAAATTCTATTTTTGTTTTGTTATCTTTTATGCAGATTAATAAATTCAATTTAAATAATTCATACCAAAACAAAAAAAAAAAATTAATTGTGAAAAAAAATGCAATTGGCACATTTTTTTTTAATTTTCAATTTAAAAAAATAAATTATTTATCATTAGTGACGACTTATACAGTCGCTAATATACTAGATATCATTAGCAACGACTTACGTTGTCACGAATGCTCTTCTAATCAACAACGACACAATGTCATCACTGTTATCTGAACCAATATCGATGACACAATGTCATCACTGATGTGTGTTAGCGATGACATTGAGCCGTCGCTGTTGTGCACACCAACAACGACGACACAATCTCGTCGCTGTTGTACACACCAACAACGACAACATTGGCTTTTGGGAAGCATTTTTTAGCAGCCATTTTTTGTGCTATTAGCAACAACATTTTTCGTCAATAATGGTAATTATAAGCAACAACTTACAAAGTCATCGCTATTTAGTCTTTTAACGATGAGGTTTTTGCAACCACTATAGCGATAACCACAGTTGTCATTAATAGGCAATAGCGACCACTTATTTTCAAGAAAATTTACACTGCTTACTGCAAACGGTAGCAATTTATTAAGCTTAGCAATTTTTCACACAACCCGAAAATTCGATACAAACACGACACGAAAAAATCGGGTTTAGGTTTAGCATTATCGGGTATAATCGTGTTTCGGGTTGACCCGCGAACACAATTATGACCCGGTTATTTTAAAAAAATAATGTGAAATCGTGAATCGTTGATTACTGAATTAGTGAGACACTGAGACTGTGAGAAGTTGAGATTTGAGAACCCTAGCCACAACACTGAAGCAGACCCGCACGGCCGCACCGCACGTCCTTCAATCTTCATCACTCTTGAACTCTTCAGTGCCCTCTGCTTCTCTTCTCCCTTCAATCTTCATCACTCTTGGCTAATTAATCAGTGGAATCATCACTTCACGGTCTTCACCAAATCCGAAATCACCACAGTTCACTCGTTCACCAAATCGCCACTTCACCGTTCACCCAACCCGAAAAGAAGTAATACCCACTTCGATCTCGTCTCCCTGCCCTCTACTTCTCCTCTCCCCTTGGTATACCTTGATGCTCACTCAAACAAAAACATGTATATACATATGGGTTTTGATTGATTTTTTGAATTATTTGAGATGGCCCATGTGGGTTTTTTTTTTTTTTTTTTTGGTAGTTTGTTTGTATATAAGTTGCTATAGCAAGAGGAAGGAGGATAATTGTGAAATTCCCATGTGACTGAGATGATGTTTTAGTTTTCTTGATCTGTAAAGGTTTGAGTGGTTGATTCACTCGATCTGGGTACAAAGCCAGGTTATTAATAATTAAATTGATTTAGAAAATTAACAATCGACATTCAAAGGATTTCAAACTCAAACCTTGCACCTCCAGTTTTGTTTATCTCGCCGACAAGATCAAAACCTCAAACAACATTGATATGCAACTCAAAGCCTCAAACAACATTCAAAAAATCCTTTTAAAAAAATCGGGTCGTGTCGGGTTAATGGGTTACCAGATTACTAATCGTATTTATCGGGTCGTGTTCGGGTCACGGGTTCCAACCCAATTAATAATCAGGTTGGGTTCGTGTTGAACCCGTTTACATAATCGGGTCAGCCGGGTTGACACAAACCCGACCCGTGAACTCGAATTGCCAAGCCTACAATTTATGCCATTTGTATATTAAACGGCACAATTTGTAATTTGCCCCACTTGTAAATAAAACGGCATAAGATTTATGCCGCTTGAACAGTAAGTAGCATTAAATTTAATCTAGTTTACTGTGTAAACTGTAGCAATTTATGCCGTTTTCATATTAAACGGCATCAATTTTGTAATTTGTGCCGCTTGTAAATAAACGGCATAAATTTATGCTGTTTGCACAACAAACGACATCAAATTTAATGTCATTTACTATGCAAACAGCAGCAATTTATGCCATTTTCATATTAAACGATACCAATTTTGTAATTTGTGCTGTTTGTAAATAAACAGCATAAATTTATGCCGTTTGCATAGTAAACAACATCAAATTTAATGTTATTTACTGTGCAAACGGCCACAATTTATGTCGTTTGCACAATAAATGGTGTAAAAACTATGGTATAGTGCCGTTTGAGCAAAACGGCAATAAACGTATGTTTGCTAATGTTTTTTGAGAAGGTTTTTTTTTTTTTTTTCATGATCTGAAAAAGTATTTTAATGTGACTTAAAGGTAAAAACTGTTTTTTATGTTTTAAGTAGTATTTTATGTTTAGATTGTTTGTTAATGCTTTCTTTAAAATAAAAAAAATAAAAATAAAAATAAAAAAGCCCTAGTTTAATATGGTATTCGCTGCGTTCTTTTGGTCAGGAAGAGTTTGGAAGACTACGGCAATGTGTTGGCTGATGTGACAGATTTGCAGTACTGTCCATTAGCATTTGATTTTTTTTCTTATTTATTTAATAGGAGCCGATGAGCATTGCTACATTAACGTGAAATAGAGCTTAGCTTGTAGCATTAAAAGAGCAAATAAAAGAGAATAAGTTAACTAAAATGGAGAAATTAATCAAGTGAAGCTTAGAACATAGTTAATAAATGCATTTTACAGAAGCATACAAGCATGTACGTAGACAAGCCCCTACTGCTATAGATCGATCAGCATGCTACGTTGACGTACGCTGAAGCATCGATTTTCACAGCTCACACGCGCTAACCGTTAGATTCCATCTCTCCTTCATTCTTTCCCGTTTTTCAGTCCCTCCTCTCCTGGATTATAAATGACAATCGGGCTCCTTACAATCTTGTGGGAACTTTTCCATACAAGCGATCCTGAAACCATTTGCGTGCTTGGCAATGCTTTGGCCCTCACGACAACCCTGAAGCTCAGCTTCTCCATGGCGCGAGTGAAGGAGAGAGTCATCGGCCTGACAGTGATTTCAACTCCTTTGGGAGCTCTAATGATGGCAGTGTAGACGGATTGAGCAGCGCCGACATTGGTGACTGTTCTCTGGAAAACACCTGTTGTTGTCTTTTGCTTGCTTTTCAAGGCAAGCTGCATGCTGGGATAGTTGAGATCATCATAGCCAACTCCAGGGAGAAACTTTGAACAGTCTATGGATTTTGAACCCACCAGGACTGCCAAAGTGGACCCATTGTACCCCTCGTGGCATAAGAACTGGATGTAAAGCATTTCACCCATGTCATAAATCAAGCCAGGGTTCCTAGCTCGAGTTGGATTCACTTGACCAGCACCATACGCAAACTCTCCATCATGGTTCACCCTCCGGCTCATGGGAGTCGCTTGACGTACAAATATCAGTCAAATAAGGATTAGAATTTTTGTCCAGTGTCTATTTAAGTGTTTTTTTTTTTTTGGGTACTATTCCAATAGAGATAGATATACTATAGTTACCAGTAATTGTGTGATATATATATATATATATATATATATAAAATAGAAAAGAAAAAGAAAATAACGCTAGAGCGAGAGAGCGGAAGGTGAAAGAGATATATATTGACTACATCTCTATCCCTATTTACTGTATTAAACAATATTATATAACTCTATATTTATAAAGAGACAATGAGTAATAAGTAAAAAATCCTAAACTAAATAAAGTAAATTATATGAACAAACCTAATTTAGAGGATATAAATATAACGGAAATAAATCCTACAAAAAAAAAGAATAAAGAAAAATGTAAAACCAGTAATATTTTAGATTTGATTACTCAAACTTAAAATGAGAAATATTATTATAAGAAAATTAATAAACCAATGTACATGATAAGAAAGGTTTGGACTATGATTAAAACAAAATTAGATAGTAATCTTTTTTCTTTTTTTTCTTTTTTTTTTACCTGTGGTGATGATGGCAGATCGAATTGCAGCTGGACTCCAATTTGGGTGGAATGACTTGACATAGGCTGCTGCTCCGGCAACGTGAGGACATGCCATGGAAGTCCCGGACATGAGGGTAAATTTCGAAAATTGGGTGTCACCTTTCAACCCGGTGAGTGACTTCAAAGGGGTGTAAGCGGCCAGGATATTAACGCCGGGTGCTGTAATATCGGGCTGTCGTACCGCCAAAATATCGAGGTGTTAGGGTTTTATATATACGTGAAAGCCATATATGCAGAAAGGAAAAGGTTTTGTGCTAAATATATATATATATATATATATATATATATATATATATATATATATATATATATATATATATATATATATATATATATGTGGATGAATTGAAACAGTAAAATCTTTACTTTGAGAACACGTTGTGATCCGCCACTTGGCCCGCGAGATGAAAATGAAGCGACAAATGGAGCGGGCCCTATTTTTACTTCTTGGGTCTTCTGTATCACTCCTGATGATGTTCTGCATTGCACAAATCAAGATTAATTATCTCTTGATATTTGCTTGAAAGGGGAGATAAACTGCGGAGTCCGTAGGATTGGACATCGAAAACTCTACCGCCTACCAAACTAAGCCCAACCAACATTGAAATAATTTTTTATTCCGACTACCAACTGTTAAAAGTAAGTAAGTGGCAATAAGATATTCTGCACAACCTTAGGAGTCATGATTTAAACTCAGTCAGGACTTTTGACTCTAATACTATATATGTTAAATCATTACTTATCTTAAAAGCTTAAAGTGATAAGAAATAATTAATTTGATAATTTAATTTATATTTTAACAATCTCTCTCACATGTAGGTTCAAACTCATCCTCAACAAGTGAGGCACAACACGTGAAATATTTACCTAAAATAATTAAGGGATAATTAAATTCAAGAGTCAAGGTTCGAATTCATAACTTCTAACTCTTATATAATATTAAATCACCACTTAATTATCTCAAAAGCTTAAACTAATTAACCTCTAACAACCCGCAAGAATAATTAATAATTACCTTGTGGAATTTATGTAACCACGTACGATTCCACCGGCGGTGCCATTCACAATGGTTCCCGGCGCCATGAAAATTTGGGGAGTGTCGAAAAAGAATTCATCACTTTCAAGTATAGTCCCAGCACCGCCAATTCCCTTGACAACAGAATCAGTACCCCATTGTTCTAATCTGCAGTAAACAAGCCTTCCCTTCACCTTCGCAGGGTCTAATGAGCCTGACAAGCAGAACCTGTAGAAATATATGAAAATGGTTAATTACTTTTTCTTTTCTTTTCTTTTTCTTTTTTTTCCTGTGAAAATTTCCATGAACAAAGGAAAGTATACCTAGCATTGTCCTTCTCTGCAGGGCTACGGGCCACATCTTCCCCACTAACAAGAGGGTATAATTCCCGCTTTGGATTGAATGTGCTAACGCCAATCCCCTGCATGCATACGCATTATATTAAAATATAAATTAAATAATTAAATTTATTTTAGATTTTTGGAGTGTTATAAACTTACAGATTCTTCAAAAGATTAGATGAGAATTAAATTAGAGCTCGGGTTGCTTCAAAATGCAAATTTGCAAGAAGTAGATAAAATTTAGATTTGTGTAGGAATTGGTTGTACATGTATAGATATTTGTATTCATTGAGGTTTGAGTTTGTCTTGTATATGTGTTCTGGAGTTTTGTCGTAGGCTGGCATGCTGCAAAAATTATAGATTAGATGTTCGAGATTTTGTAAGTAGCGATTTAACATGGTATAAGGACATAAATCTTAAGCTCGAATTAACCCTACCAGAAAGGAAACTTACGAGGCATATATATAAAAAATATAATTAACTTACTGAGATGGTCTTTCCATTTCCCAAATGAACTGTGCTCCTAAACGACCTATCCATGCCACTAGCTGCCACGGTCAGAACCCAAGGTGCATGATTCGCCACAGTACCCAATGATGGTCCAGAATTTGCAGCCGAGGCCACAGTGAGAATTCCATTCTTCATGGCATGAAATGCACCGATTGATATAGAGTCAACGTCGTAACTTATAAATCCTCCACCAATAGAAATCGATATAACGTCCACACCATCAGTTATAGCAGCTTCAAAAGCAGCAAGTATGTCCATATCCGAGCACCCAAAGCTGACCCAGCAGACCTTGTACATGGCCACCCTAGCTGATGGCACCGCTCCTCGTGCGGTGCCATTGGCAAGCCCAAAGAGGCTTGCATTTCCAACGAGGTTGCCAACCGCGGTTGACGACGTGTGTGTCCCGTGCCCTTGCGCGTCAACAGGAGAAAAAATGTCCGCCGGATCCTTTAGGCGATCGAGCTTGAAGTACCGTGCGCCTATCACCTTGCTTCAAGTACGTACCCAAACATAAAATTACCGTTACGTCATCTTAAATATATACAAATGTATGAATAGAATTTAATTGCACTCGGTATCATTCCCAAAACTCATGGTTAAAAAAAAAGTTCATCTTTGGCCAGCACATAATTCAAAATTAATGGTTTCGATCGACTTTTTATTGAAAATGACACGCTTTCTGGAAATGTGAGAATGTTTTCCAGGTTTTCCAGCTTAGCTTCAATGTTTATTTTCTGAAAAGTCATTACCATATAAAATTTAATCGTTGTTTTTCCTTGAATTTTAAGAAACACGGCCTCTTATATAATCATTGAAATTATTTGCTTGAAAACTGAAAAGGATCGAGTTCTTAAAATATAATTTCAAGTTAGGGGATCATTTCTGAAAGTGAATAATTTTTGGAGTCGATCATTCTCCTTTTCAGGTGAAAATGAATCGATTGTTCTTCATATTGGTAGGTGCATATATAAAAAGAATATAATGTGTGTATATATATATATATATATATATAAGGACATGGCGAATTTACTTGTTGCATCCTGAGAAATTAGCGTAGTGGCCACAAGTTCCGTTCCATTTTGCGGGTGGAGGACCAAACCCATCATCCTTAAAGCTTTCAGCCTGTGGAGTAATCCCTGGCATGCACCAAGTTTGATAATTTTTTGTTACAAGAAATAAAAAAGATAAATTTTTTTAAAAAAAAAAATTTAATATATATATATATTAAAAATAAAAAAAAATAAAAAATCCAAGAATTAACCTGTATCTAATAGACCCACAACTATATCCCTCTCAATTTTCAAGTTTCTTGTCGCGGTTAAAGGTAACCCAATGAAGTCCCATGACTTGGTAGTATGAATCTTGTGATACCGATTCTGAATCACTTGCACCACATTGTCCATGCCTGAATATTCACAACAAAAACTCTGTTCATATAAATCCCATATATATATATATTTCAATGAAAATAATAATTGAGGAACATATATATTAGAAATATATATATATATATATATATAGCTAATTCACGTACTCGATAACTTTTGGGCTTCATCTTTAGATAGGTTTGCAGCAAATGCATTCAAGGCGTTGTAGCTGTAGACTATTGCCTCCTTAGCATCAAGAAGGCTGTTCCATGTAATTAAACTCATTAGGTCACAAAAAAAAATCTCATGTTTGTGCTGAAAACTGCATAGTTTCATGGTAATATTTTCCGTTAATTATTTTTAAGTACTCATGACCATATTCAACTATATAAATAGATCATTCATGTATACAGTTACAATATATACGGAAATACAGTATTCAGTCCAACCTACCTTCCTTTAACAGCCGAGAGAAGATCTAGATTAATGTTTTTTCCTGCGACGTCGTCTGTTGGATATTTATCTTGCGTGAAAGCAATGTAGAAATCCTGTACAATTTACGATCACGATTATTACTAGAATTAATTACAGAATAAATAATGAGAAGAAAAACAAAGCACACACACACATATATATATATATACATATATGCACACCTTTTGCTCATCTCCATTAATTGCACCAACAAGACCAGCTATCAAGACCAAGAGAAGAGGAAGAAGAAGCCCATGAAGAGGAAAGGATTGGATATCTTTTGCTCTCGACATGGCTACAATAATACTCGCTTTCTTCTTCCTCCTCTTCTTCTTCTTCTTCTTCTTCGTATCTAACTATGTCATGGAGGGTGATATATAACGAGCATGACAACCTGTATTGCTTCACAAGGAACAAAAAAGACAGCTCGAGGATAAGAACAACCTTCAACTCCGGTTCCTCAGGTTTCCGGTTGGGAAAACCTGTAAAGGAAGATAACAGAATTTCTTGTTCTCTTTTGCTTTAGTCAATGTCATATATAAGGCTTAAGACCAGGCTTGCTTCTTTTGGAGAAACTTTGCTCAGCATTCCTCATTTCCTCCCATCCATCTTTGTCTGTTCCATAAATCTGTTAAAGGAAAAATCCATGCGAAGATTTAGGTAGGCCTCTCATTTGTGGGCCATCACTTTTTTAAGCCTATATATAATATTCCTCACAAATTACTCTTCTCAACAAACAGCTATAGACTTACAAATTAAGATCATGACCATGTTAAACCTCCAATTAGTTATATATATATATATATACACACACGCGCTGGCAGAATCAAGATTTAATTTATATGTGTGCACGCGCGTTTATATATATATATACAACTGTAGAAAACT
Organism: Alnus glutinosa; assembly: GCF_958979055.1. NCBI lineage: Eukaryota > Viridiplantae > Streptophyta > Magnoliopsida > Fagales > Betulaceae > Alnus > Alnus glutinosa. Next base: position 29,721,502 of record NC_084888.1, read on the forward strand.
AAATCATCTAGCCATATATCTAGGGGTGAAAAAGTTATCATTGATGAGACCATGGTATAAAAATAATGTTTTTTTTATAAAAAATTTAAAATTTCTTGCCCCTATATATATATATAGACTACAGTTGGGATATAGCCATCCAAATTGTAGATTCCTGAAATAAATCTTGAAATTGCTTTTGAGTGGAAAACCAACCATTTTGTGAAGTAAATTAAAGATGTGGGAGATGGATGGATGAATGAGTGGTACTGGTATGTGGTAGTGATCACGAGTAGATAGAGTAAATCATCAGTTTCTGAACAAACTCGATAATTGCAGAAGAATTGACAAATAAGATTTTATTAACCCATAACATCAGGAACTCCTTTTTCTTGAATTTCAATTCAAGCTATAGTGAACCTATCCATATCCCGGCCAGACCCAAAATGAGGTGACTTGAGGAGCTTCTTAAGGAGAAGAGTCTAGCTCAAATGACTTTTTGCTTACATCATGCATGGGAAGATTTCACCTCAGCCTTTAGGAAATTAAAAAATTAATGAATATCTGTTTTTTTCTTTTTTCTTTTTACTTACTCCAATTGACCAGTGGACATGATAATTTATAAAATAATCTAGAAAAAATAGAAATTTGGAGCTGAACTGTATATTTCTGTGTGTCTAAATTGTACATAAGTTATCATTCTTATAGTTGAATAAGGCCGGTTAGAATGTAAAATACAATAAGAGATCGAATTAATGTAAAATATTACAGAATAAAATCAAATTATTAGGAAAAAAAATCAACATCTAAAATATCAGGCAAACAATTAAGGAAAATATCATAATATATTCAGAATGTTAATGAACATATTCTAACATCCTTCCTCAAACTCAATGTAGTGATGTAGATGCAAACTTGAGTTTAGAAACAAGATCACGAAATGTGCCCTGCGAGAGATGGTGGTGCACAAAATGAGTTTAAATTCTATCAAAATTTTCAAAATACCCCTGCATTTATTTTTAAAATATATATAAAAAAAAAATTCAAAGATTTAGGCATAGGTATTTTTGCAAATTCCGCTAAATTCTAACCAACACCTAAATCCTAGCATTTTTTTTTTCCTATAAAAAATGAGGGGTATTTTGGAAATTCTAATAGAATTTAACAGAAAATCCTAACGGAGGACCCTAATTGAGATTTTCCGAAAAATTGATGCCCTAAATTGAGACGTTTTAAGTTCATGTACTTTCTTTCAAAAAGAGTAAAAGTTCAATACCCTTAAGTGAAGTTCTCCCAAAAAAAAAAAAAAGGCTAATTATATTTCCCTCCATCAACTACCAGTCATTGTCAACATGCCCCCATGAACTGACACTTCAACTAAAAAAGAACAATAAACTACAATCTTTACATAGTTTGGCCCCTTCTGTCAGTCTAATTCATGCAAAGACTTAAATGCCTCAACTCAATTTCAAAAATGGCATAAATGCCCTCATCTTAAAATAAATAAATAAATAAATAACTAAAGGAAAAGGGCCGCCACCCCCTGAGGTGACCGGGTGGCCTGCGAGCCACCCCCAGAGGTGGCTTCGACCACCTCTGGGGTCGCTCATGGCTACCCTAGAACTAGGGGTGGCCACACGTCTACCCCAGAGGCTGTGGGTGGCTCTGGCCACCTCTAAAGGTGGCTCTGGCCACCTCTGGAGTGGCTCGTGGCCACCCCGGAATCTGAGGTGGCCGCGCGACCACCCTAGAAAAAAAAATAGGGTGGTCGCGAGCCACCCCATAGGTTGCCGGAGCCACCTCTGGGGGTGGTTTGCGGGCCACCCCCTCCACCAAAGGTGGTCCTTCGGTTTTTTTTTTTTTTTAAATATATATATATATATATATATATATATATATATATATATATATATATATATATATATATATATATATATATATATATATTAATTTTAATATTTTTGATTAATTACTGTAGAGGGCATTTTGGTTTTTAAACAAAAATTAACGCTAAAAAATGGCATATTCCATTCAAGTTAACGAAATTTCCTGACGGAATGGGCTAAAGTATGTAAAGTTGGTAATTTGATGCTCTTTTTTGGTTAAAGTGTCAGTTCATGGGGACATGTTGACAATGACTGGTAGTTGATGGGGGAAAAGGTAATTACCAAAAAAATAAAAAATTACTCCCAAAATTTTCAACGCTTCAAAATGATCAATCCTTCTTCCATGTTTTCTTTCAAGTTACTAACAGAGGTTTTGATGGCCAAAAACTCCATCAACAAGTTAGCCAAGCCACCAAGTCGCCTTTGTGAAATTACAATTATGTTTTAAAATAATAATAAAATTACAAAAACCAATAAAGTAGAAAATGTTATTTTACTTTTTTTTAACAAAAAAAAAAAAAACTAACCCCCCTTCCAACACAAGAGGGATGGAGGCCAACCTCCACCCATAAGAGGCTTATTATTATTATTATTAATTTTATACTTTTTAATAATTTTTGTTGAGATAGTTTTTGGGAGGGTGACACGTTAGCTCCTGGTTAAGTCTACATCTGCTACTAGATTGCCTGCAAAACAACAAAGGCACATTGGGGCTTATCCGACGTAACCTCCTCCGATGATTAAATTAGTCTGAGTATCTTTTCTGAGAGTATTCTGTACCTCCCTTCCTTACCTAACTATGAGTCGTATTTATAGTCCTCTCCTGCTCGGCACTGACTATCTCCTCCTGACATACTTTCCTTCCTCGTTAAGGAATGCATCTCTACCTACCATCATTACCTTGTACTCGCACGAGTGCCTCTACACCTACTGCTGTCACTTCTTTGCGCACGTTCGGCATCTTGGATGTGGCAAGGCTATTCGGACGGCCCATCGAGGGTCCTCTAGTGCCCTGCTACTGTCCAATCATTCTTTGTAGGCGTCAATATTCCCTCTGACAAGAACCAGTCATGCACATCACTTTTTTCTTAAATGCCTAGGTGTTTGCGTCCCTTCTAAAGGGACAGAGGACCCCTAAGAGCACTAGCAGCAGATTCCCAACCATTTTCCCTATATTTAGGGAACAAAACTACTTTTTGCTTCCCTATAAAAAAATACCCCACAATAGATTCCCTTACTTTTTCCTATATTATAACACCCTAATAATAATAATAATAATAATAACAATTATTAAAATATTTTAAGATTTGATAATTAGTTGCAAAAAAAAAAAAAAAAGAATAGATAAGTGATAAAATTGAATCAGTAGTAATAACTGGAAAAAAAAAATATATTAAAATTCTGGCTTATTAAAGGGCTACGTGGCAAGTTTGTAGCTTCTTTTTTTTTTATGGATGGGGTTGAACTGCGTATTCTTCACGTAAGTGGTTTCTTCTTCACCAATCAATTTCTACCGGTCATCAGTTTATAAGGGCTGAGTTATTTTTTTCTGAACATCATACTTTAGTTCAGCTAAGAAGCTCTTATCAGAGAAAACTCTGCAGGTAATTTCTCTAAAAAATTAGTGCACTTTCTTTGTTCATTAGCTCTTTAATAATTTTGGCTTATATCCATTACTATTTATTCATTTCTTGTTCAATTTCCTTTTCATTCTCTCCATGCCGTGCGTGTACCAGACCCATCCTCTTTTTTTTTCTTCTTCTCCTTCTTCTTTCCACTTCCGCCTCTGTTTCTTTTTGCTTTTCTTTTTTTTTTTTCTTTCTTCTTCTACACAGTTTGAGAGGGAGACGAGAGTGGAGATGAGGGAGAGTTGTGTGTGTGTGACCGTGAGAGGGAGGGGAGGAAGGAAGAGGACCCAGCCGGTGGGTGGGCCACCGGACTGGGCGGACGACGCCGCCGGACCGGCAGGCCACGGTCCCGCGCCGGCGACGTCTCCTGGTGCCTTTTTCCGGCGACTTTGCCGGTACCCATACCTTTGAAAGCCAAATTTCTCCTTGGGTAAGTGAAAATCTTAGTCTTTATCAATTTTTAGTTGAGTTTTGAGAAGAATTTAGAGCAAGATTCGTTGGGTAGGCTGAATGGGTTTTGAACAGAATTGTTTTTTTTTTTTTCAGATGGGTATAACCTGCGAAGACTCTTCTCTGTCTATTTTTTTTGGGTTGGCTTTGTGGGTTCGGTTGGTTGGAATGAGGTTGGCTGTGGGTTTCGGCCGGTTGGTTGGAGAGAACAGTGGGTTCGTTTGTGATTTTCTATTCAGTTGAAGGGCTGGCCGAGTGTGTTGGGATGTTGGTGATTTTGGCAGATTTTGTGTGTGCAGTGTATCAACTGAATGGGTGTTTTGTTTTTGTGGTTCTTTGAGCTTTACGGCCACTGGGTTTTGGTGAAGAATCTGGCTGTGTGTGTGTCCTATTTTGAGTTATCATTTTTGCCGGTTCCGTGTTGTTGCCTTTGAGTTTTGGTTTGTTGTGCTAACTGGTTTGTTGTACTAACCGGTTTGAGTTTTTGGATTTCCCTGTGGTTTTGGTGGCTCTATGCCGTGTAGATTTTGGTTTTTAGTGGGTTATTTTTGGTTAATTAGATAGAATAATTTTTTTAGAAAAAGTATTAATAAAATTTACCCTTGTGTATTATTTAGGTAAAAGCTCAATCTTGTCGTTAAGAGCAAATCCAGGTAAGGGGATACAACACCTAAAAATCCCCCAACAAGATTTTACTATAAATCTTTTGAAAAAAAAATTTGGGAAATTTTACAAAGCATTATTATGTGAAATTTTAAATGCCAAGCTGTTATTTCTAATATGTTTCGTTCATGCTATTTTATGCATTTTTACAATTATGATTAAGAGCATTTTTTTTTAAGTTATGGAATTATGCATAAGAGTATTTTAAAGTTGTGATAAGAGTATTTCAAAGATATGATTACAGAGAATTCTAAAGTTTATGATTTATATAGTTTTGAATAAAAAAAAAGAGAATCTAAAGTTTGAAGTCTGCACATGACTATAGTTATAAAAACGGCTCTTACAATTTTAAAGTGTAGTATACAATTATAGTAGAGCCTACAGTATTACAGAAAATGTTCATGTGCAGTAATTGTTTAAATCCTGAGGCACTACTACAGTTAAGATCGGTACCATATAGGGTAGCAAGGCAAGCATACCAAAATACGGTGTGTGCTACCGGCCGGAGTTGGCCTTCACCTAGGGAAGATCCCCAACCCGGCGACTCTTCTCTGTGACGACAGGCTGAGTCTATAGGTCCTTTGGACAAAGCCAACGTGCGCCGCTCACGGGAACTGGCGGTGTAGAGTCTATAAAGGGTTGAACCACAGTTAAAGGATAAAAGAGAAAATAAAAAGAATTGATTATTCATGCCATTATTCATGTTTCTTGTTCATCTATTTTTAAGTTCTGATAATTATACTTATAAATTCTGTCTTAATTGCTCATTTTGATATTTTTGTCATTATGCATAATTAATGATTTTATAGCATGTTTTATTTTCCTGGTGTTGATATTTCCTTACTGAGTTGTCGAACTCACCCCTTTCCCTTATAACCATTTTCAGATGAAGGTGTATATCATAGTCTTGAGGGGAGGAGTGCCTGTAGGACTCCTGGTAGTCAGTGACCCCCAGATCTGGCCCCATCCGTGGGCAACTTGGACTTACTGTACAGTGGACTAGAAGAAGATGTAGATATTTGTAAATAGTAGCAGTTATAGTACCTGGGGACTCCGTCGTGGACATAGACTGTAGAGCTGACAGATCATGATAGTACAATCATATTTTGTTGATGGAAACTGTATTCATTTCAGTCTTTTAACTTATGTAGTGGTTTTTCTAGCAATGTTGATTGCTAGCTTTTGCTTTACCACTTCACTTTTGAGATGTAAATAACCTCGAGCCCCAGTGTAAAATTTTGATACTGCTATCATAGTTGGTATTTAATAGTATTACTACTTGTGTTTTAAAACTCTCTGTCTTTATTTACTTATTTATTTATCTTTTAGTTCGCGTTTCCCTTATTTTCCTAAACGGGGGCGTGACATATATCAATTAAATATTATTTTTTTACTCTTATTTTATTCTTTTTCTCTCTTTCCTACTTTTTCTCTCTTCCCTATATCAATTAATTATACTTCTTTTTTATTAAAATAATACATAGGGAATGAATAGTAGACATGTATACATAGAGAATCACTATTCATTCCCAAGTCCCTCATCTAAATATAGGGCATCTGCTGTGGGAAGTTTTTTGATGTTTTTCATGAAATTTTCCCTAAATATAAGGAAGGGAACCAATATAGGGTAACTGCTACTAGTGCTCTAATCCATCTCCTGGACGTGGCACTTTTTACTTGTCGTCTAGATTCCATGCCTTCATATTTTCTCTTGATGGGCCAACCCTAATGTTTCCCTCGATGGGCCGGTCCGAACAAATGGGCCAGCCTTAAAGTTTCCATGTTGGGCCGGTCCTATCGGGAATATTCCCAACAATTTTCTTTTTTTCATGACATAATTATAACTTTTACAATTGCAATTATTGGTAGAGGCCAGCACAGACGAGGAATGGAGCCCGACCTCCACCAATAGGTGGCTTTTTGGACTTTTATGCTTTTTTTATTTCTAACTTCTTATGTTTCTATTATTTTTCATAACATAATTGTAATTTTTACAAAAATAATTTTGTTTGCTAGTGCAGTTTTTGCACATCAGCAATTCGAATGAAAAAAATTAATGGAATGACTTATTTTTAAACGGGTGAAAACCGAGTTTTTTTTTTTTAATTGTTTTTTAAAGCCTAGGGACCAATTTTAAATGCCCCAAAACTTACTGATTAATTTCTTATTTTTCCTATTAAATATGAGAGATACATCAACAGAGGTAACCAACATCAATAGTAGGTTATACAATGAGATAAATATTTTCTATAAACTCCTCCCAAAAGAAGAGATGTCCTAACACATAATTAGTAGTTTAATACAAAGACTTGAATGTACCATTTGCTTTTTTCTAGTGTTCATTATTCCCATCCTACCTCAAAACGAGAGTACATGGCCAAAAGTAACCTTATCATTTCCCTAGTTTTCCCACATAAGCTATAGACTAATAAACTACCCAAATTTGCTCAAGTTCAACTCAATTTTTTTATTTCTTTTCCTTATAACCTTATAATTTGTCTTTTAGATTTACGTAGTCATAACTATCCTACAATGTTAATTTAACAGTTTCAACCAACTCTTAATTTATTTATTTTTAATAATAATTTATCTAAAGGTTGTGATGGGGTGTAACTGTGTAGTTTTGTTTACGTGAACAACTCTTAAAACATATTTTACAAAATAAGATTTCGAATGCCATAAAAAGATGTGGCTTTCCTCACTGAACACCAATTAGTTTTCATATGAAATGGTCAAATGCCTAATTTAACAAATAGTATCAGAGTCAGAATTATGGGTTTAAAACGGATTCGAGTTGCAAAAGCGTCACGTTGAATGAGGGATTGTTGAGATGCAACAATATCGCTATACTCATGCTCACGTAGACAACTCTCTTAGAATATGTCTTACTTTGTGTGATTTCGAATGAGATGAAAGACTTTGACTTCCGTCGTTGGACACCAATTGATCCACAAATGAGATGAACCAAAGACCAATCCAACAAGTTGAGCTGCAGCATTAACATTTTGGGATAAATTTTCTCCGATTCAACCCATTTGCTTTTTGAGCACAGCCCAATGTCAGTCGACAGTCACCGTTTGGTCCATTTTCCTTCTTTTTTCCCTTCCCCCTCCCTTCCCTCGCTGTCACAGTGTCACTCGCTACAACAACGGACTCTACGAACCCTCCTTAAACCCTGATGTCCCTCACCCGGCTCTCCCGCCAAAAACCACCCCAATTCTCACTCCGCCTCAGGCCCCTCACGCGCCTCCTCTCCTCCTCCACGACCTCCTCCTCCTCCTTTTCAAAACTCCACCAGCACTACTCCTTCAAAGCCCCACCCTCCCTCTCCCCAACCCCCCAAAACCCTGTCCCTAAGCCCAAGAAAAAGGAGAAACCCCAGTACCGCCCGCCTTCGTCCCTCGATCGGACCGGCCAAAAGACTATACGCTCCGAGTTGCCCTTCGATTTCCGGTACAGTTACACTGAGAGCAGCCCGACTGTGAGGCCCATTGGGCTCCGAGAGCCCAAGTACTCGCCTTTTGGGCCAGGCCGCCTCGACCGCGAATGGACCGGGGTGTGTGCCCCGGCCGTGGACCCCAAGGCGAGGTCCGTGGAGGGAGCGGAGGACCCGAAGCTGGAGGAGAAGAGGAGGATGATGAGGGAGAGAGTTCAGGGGCACCCTCTCTCTGAGGCCGAGAGGAAGATTCTGGTGGACAAGTGTCTGAGGCACAAAACCAAGAGGCAAATCAATCTGGGTATGGAGTTTTTGGATTGGATACTGTGTTTGCTGAATTGGGTATTTGCCATTTTTTTTTCTTTTCTTTTTTTGGGTTTATTTGTTTGGTGGATTCAGTTCTCCGGTTTTGTTCTGTTATGTGTTGGTTTGAGGTTTTGGGAGCTGTGGAGTGGTATTGGTGATTTGGGTATTTTGATTTTTGATTCGATTAATATGGATATGAGCTTAATGGATTCTGTAATTTTATGTTGTATTGGGTATTTGCCATTGGTAGGATAGTTGTTTATTTTCGTTAGCCTGGCTTGTAGTTTTTGAGATGTTGTGCATGTATTACAATTTGAGCGTGCTTATGCCTAAGTCACGTGTGTTCAATTAGAGAACTAAGAAACTCAAGTTAGATTTTGCATCAGTTCTTTGAAGATTGTCATTTCCATATGAATTAAAATATATAGTGCCTTTCAAAGAAAAGAAACCGACAGAAATAAGCAGAAGAAAAAGATGAACGTTTAGGACAACTGCAGGAATGAGTATTCACATTTAAGTGACAATGAAGGAGACCTGAAAACTATAATTCCTTATAAAATTGATCTTGAAAGTATTTTGATACTATTCTAAAATGTGCTCTTTCTAAATTTTCAGACATGATACTCGAGCACTGTAATTCCCATTATTTAGATAGAAATTTATTTGTGTTTATTTTGTGTCTTCTTGCATTTAGGGAAGTATCTCTATCAAGACTAAGCATCTGTCAAGAGTTTATGAGAACTTCTAAGAGCTTGATAAAAGATTATGAGAAGACGAAGAAAACATGATTTAATTGAGGCTAATTACCTTCAAATTTATCAAGGACAAGGAGGCAATTGCGGTCAATTTTTATCTCTCCATTCTTTTATGTCCTTTTTCATTGATAGGGCAGTGCCTTTTGGAAGCCACTAGGTAAGGAATGGATCCTTAGGGGAATCTTTTAGTGCATTGAATTGTAGTACAAGCTTCTTTAGTGACTACCTATCATTGATGTAGTCAGCAAAAAGATCAAAGATCAAATTAATTTGAAAATATAATCTGGAGTTGATGTGGAACCTAATTGGCTTCCTTCATAGACTGCTTAGTTACTACTAACTCGTATTATGTTTCTTTAGGTTAGGAAGTTGCTAGGTGTGGTTGATAGGTGTTGTATGTGCAAGAGGAATTGGGAGTCTATGGATCATCTTCTTCTTCATTGTGAGGTTATTTGTACCATGTAGAATGTTTTCTTCAATCGGTTTGGACTGTTTTGGGTTATGCCTAGACGAGTAGTTGACTTGTCTGCTTATTGGTGGACTACCAGCAACATTTGGAATGCATTTGTGTGGAAGATTGTACCTTTGTGCTTTTTGTGGTGTCTTTTAAGCGAAATTAATGATAGAAGTTTTGAGGACCGCAAGGGGACTTTGGAAGAAATTAAGTCTTTATTTTTCAACCCCTTGTATCTTTGGACAGCTGTTTTGTTTCTCCTTTGGTAATTAGTTTTCACAAGTTTCTTGTTCTTTTTGTTCCTACTAGTTAGGCGGCTTCTCTTGTATACTCACTATGTACCTGGGAGCGCCTTACGCTTTAATGTATCTTGATTACTTACCAAAAAAAAAAAAAAAAAAAAAAAAAGAAGAAGAAGAAGAAGAAGTTGCTAGTTCATTTTTAAATGAAGTTTTATTAGAGAAGGGGTAATGGTGATTTCCAAAATAATTAGAACCGTAATTGTATTCATGTAATTTTTGGTTGAAAGACTGCCTTGCAGATGCCTCATCTTCCAAGGTCAAGTCAGATTTCTTCTGTTTTTTTTACGCATCCTGCCATGTTTTTCTTGGAGTAACATGCATTGGATGTCCAAAAGGAAAAGCGCTTGCAGGATACATGGACTAAGCTTCTTATCTGAACTGATTTACTAAACAAAATAAGCAGTTTCTTTCCTGTATATTTCCTTTTCTTCATTCACTGCTTTTGACTTAATCTCTGCGTGTCTTTTTGGTAGGGAGAGATGGTTTAACCCACAACATGCTGAATGATATCCATAATCATTGGAAGCATGCCGAAGCAGTGAGGATAAAAAGTTTAGGTGTTCCCACTGTGGACATGAAAAATGTGTGCACTCAGCTTGAGGTATTGTGTTTCCTTCTAATCTAGAAACTCTTCTTTTTCTTTAGCATGAGATTTGCCTCTGAAAGAACAACTGGTTGTTTCACAGCTTAACATTGTATTTTAGCTTTTCATGAATCTATTGCACTATGGCCCTGAGAATTTTTGTCCTTTCTTGGTAGAAATTACAAATACAAGTTCCACGTTTGATTCAGGATAAAACATTTGGAAAGATCATCCACAGACATGGTGGTCTGCTTGTATTATATAGAGGCAGGAACTATCATCCCAAGAAAAGGCCTGTGATTCCATTAATGCTGTGGAGACCCCACGAGCCCGTATATCCCAGGCTAATCAAGACTACGATTGATGGGTTGAGCATTGAGGAAACCAAGGAAATGAGAAAGAGAGGACTAGCTGTTCCCGCTTTAACAAAACTCGGTATCCACTGCTTATGAATTTTTAGTTTAGTAGTTAACAGCAATTGATCTGTCTTTATTGTTCACTAACTCCCAAGCTGCAACTGCAGCCAAGAATGGGTATTATGGTAGTCTGGTACCCATGGTCAGAGATGCTTTCCTCTGCTGTGAGCTGGTACGGATAGACTGTCAGGGTCTTGAGAGGAGTGATTACAAGAAAATAGGCTGCAAACTCAGGGTAAAGGACTTTAAGTTCAAGTTGTATTCTCAGCATGAGTGTTCCTATGTTTACTAATATGACATACTGATCTATTTGATCTTTTTATTAATATGTTGCCTATTAAAAAAAAAAATTATTTGTTTTAAGCAAGAGAAGAAATAACTTTTTGGGGAAACTTTACTTACACCCCCCCTAAATATAAGCGATTTTGCAATCATAATCTCAAAGTTTAAAAATTTGCAATGTCGATATTCTATGTTTTAGCCCCTTTTAATTTTGCCAATTTTTTGTTAAAATTCCCAAAATAGCAAAATGCCTTGGACTCACCCACGGCTAGACCCACGGCCACCCGTGCATCACCAGATTTTTTTTACTTCTTTTTTTTAAAAAAAATAAATAAAAAAATAAATTAAATAGGGCACTTAAAAATACCGTTGAAACTTCGAGATTATAATTGCAAAATCGCTTATACTTCAGGGAGTGTAAGTAAAGTTTCCCTGAAAGTTTTTCTCTTTTTTTTCTTCCCCTGAAGTGTATCTTGTAATATTTGTGAAATCTACATTCTCATCCGAACTATTATTAGTGATCAATATCACTGTTTTATTTTACTATTATTATTTGCCTAATTGTGATCAGAAGTATACTGAATGGTCTTACTTATCAGAAAAAAAAAAAAAAAAAAAAAAAGTATACTGAATGGTCTCGATATTCTGTGTACATAGAGGTTGCTCTGGGACATATAGCTTAGTTGGGCGTAACTAAAGAAATAAACTTGGGCACTTTCCTACTGTTTCTCTGTTGCTGCAATGGCTTTCAAAATATCATGTTATGGGTGTATAGTAGCTTGAAAATCTCGGAAAGATGGGATTGTTTCCTTTTTCTTTTTTTTTTTCATGTATGTCTGTGCGTTTATAACTTTGGTGGCCTTTTAGATTGCAGAGACTCTTGAGTAATTTATTTTTTTGATTGCTCTGCTATGTTGATGCAGGATATGGTGCCTTGCATCCTGGTGACATTTGACAAGGAGCAGATTGTGGTTTGGAGGGGGAAGGACTACAAGCCTGTAGAAGATGGATACTTTCTTCCAGATCGTGAGTCATTTGATGATCCAGATGGTAATTTGCTTAGTAGGGCTGAGGGACGTTACAGCTTGGATGGCACCAACAGCGAACAGGGCTTCTACTCTGGGGATGATGACTAGTTCCTTTAACGCTTCAAATTGTGCTTGCGTTCACCATTTTTCGAAGGTTGAGTACAAGGAAAGCGATGAGTAATTGCAGGGATCACACCAAAAAGGGTTTTAGCCTTTTCATGCGTACTACTTTTTGGTGCTCTTCTCCTTATTAGGATCCTCTCATTATTTGCCTTAGTTTGAGAGGTAATTGTGAGATATTACTTATAAGACTTATCTGACCAAATAAAAATTAGGTTGTCCAACTACTTATCTGGTTAGATGAGTCTCATAAGTGGTCTCTTATAATCACCTGTTCAAATTCAGATAAATAATTTGAGAGGATTTGATCTGCTCTTCCCCATATTATTATTATTATTTTTTTATCTACCATCACATTTTCAGGAAAAGAAGCAAAGAAGGATGAGAACAGAGAATGTGTAGGGCATCAAATATCTGAAAGTAAAGCTTTTCTTTTCTCTATTTCTATTCTCTCTCTCTCTCTCTCTCTCTCGCTCTTTTTCTTTTTTCTTTTTTCTTCTTCTTCTTTTCTTTTCTTTTCTTTTTTTTTTTTTTTTTAAGAGAAATAGTACAAAACTTTCACATTTGCACTCAATGGTTATTCATCTAAAATTTAATAGTGAAGTCTTTTGTTATTATTATTATTATTACAAGAGATATATTTATATACATCATTTTCTCAAATCAACCATATTTAATGGTTAATTTTAAAAAAAAATATGTATGGAAGATGCACCGAAAATGTACACAATCCTCATGCCAACTACTGGTTTTGGCTGGGCTTGGGAGCGTGTTTTATTGGTGCAATAAACTTCAAACATGACATGAGTTGAATTAGGTTTGGCAATTCGGATTGTTGTGTCGGGTTCGGGTCGACCGGCAACCCGTTTACTCGTTTAGACCAACCCGAATTCGACACAATTAGTTAAACGAATTTGCAAGTCAACCCGTTTATAAACGTGTCATAAACGGATTAAACTGTTTATGACTCAGACCTATTTCGCTTAAACTCAAACTCTATAACTTCGTGTTGTGTTCCTATCGAATTCGTGAGTCGTGTTAAAAATTGTCAAACCCTAAATTGAACGGAGGTAAAGGAGTTTGTTTTGTAAGCAATCATTTAATTAAGAGATACTAAACTTGTTTACGGTTTAATTTAACCTTAAACCACAAGGGTGGGGTGAAATTAAAAGACAATTGTACTTTTGAGTAGAGGAAGACTGATTTAAAAGGGGAAGTGAAAGATTCCGAAGCGCAAACCAACAAGAGAGTGGGGTGCAGTGGGTCACCAAGAATGCGTCAGAAGCTACTCCATGCCCATGGTGACCCAAAGGCACAGCCACCACACCGACCTTTCCACGCAAAATAATGCCGACTTCCAGGCGAGTAAATTCTGACCAGAAATAACAAAATTAAAATTTGATTTAATATTTCATGTTTATCTAGTTTTGAAAAGCTCCATCCTTATTATTATAACCCTAAATATAAATAAACAAACACAAATGCAGAAGACATGTACTATAATCATTGAACAGGAATAATAGTAGCGTGATATATGGATTAAATAATAAAAGTCATAAATAATATTTTCATTAGTGGCTTATATTATATTTTTTTTTAAAAAAAATCAATGAAAAGATTCTCAAAAGAAATAATATAAACAAAACAGATCTAAACAACATTAAAAACTCTTGATAATTAATGTTATCATTCTGGTGCTTCTATTTTGATTATATTATTTATACATAAATGATTTGATCAGATGCAGACGAGAAGTATAAGGCTATAAGCAGGCCTTGATTCAGAAAAACCCGAAAAAAGAAAAAGAAAAGGGCAGATGGAAGATGGAAGATGGAAGATGGAAGAAGAGATCCCCATCCAATGCACGTGGCAACAGAAAAAGTGTTTTCTCGACAGCCAAACAAATATATATATATATATAATATCCCACCAGAGACACTCATACAAAAATAGCACAGAACCCAAAATAAATGATATAAAACTGTAAGAAAAACCCACCTAACTTTACCTCCCATTTCCACCGAAGACTGAACTTTCATCCTTTCGCAATCCCCACCCCCCCAGCAATGGCGGACCATGATCTCTCCTCACCTCTTCTCTCTTCCCAGACCTCCAATCCTCCCCACCTAATCCTCACCGTCCAAGACTCTGACTCTCGCAATCACTCTAACAACAACAATCGCAATCATCGAAATGGTCGAAGTTCTCACGACAACAGCAAAAACCCATTTGAGTTTCTCGGGTCTAAGGGGCTGGACGTGCCCGTACCGGCCATGGTGGACCCATTCCGCAACGGGACTCCGAGGATCGTCGGGTTGTACGAGTGGGTGAAGATCATGGTTTGCTTGCCGATTGCGGCGGCGAGGCTCGTGCTCTTCGGGGTATGCTTGCTGGTGGGGTTTCTGGCGACGAAGGTGGCTCTGCAGGGTTGGAAGGACAGGCAGAGCCCCCTGCCCAGGTGGAGGTCCAGGATCATGTGGGTAACCAGGATTTCCGCCAGGCTTATTCTCTTCTCTTTTGGGTATGTTGGTCTTCTGGGGTTTTGTTCTTTTCGTTTGGGTTTTGATGATTGTGGTTGTGGGTTTTGAGTATGCTCTGTTTTTCGTTTGATTGCTGGGAAAATGGAGGAAAACACAGGAAAGTTAGGATTCTGAAATTCTAGTGGATAGATTGTTGATGAAAAAAATGGAAGAAAGACAGAGAAAGTTAAGATTTTGAGTTTGTAGTGATATGGAAAATTCAAATATTTGAATTCAACCAAGTCAAGATTTTTAAGTTTCTGGAATTAGACCAAATACTTCTATTAGGTTCTGGCTTATATTTGTATTGTAGTTCTTCTTTCTATCTTCTGTGAAGTTGATTCTGCATTTATTTGGGTTCTCAAATAGTGGAATTTTCTTTTTGTGTGTTGTGTTTTTGTTGCCTGCAGCTATCATTGGATAAGACGGAAAGGAAAACCTGCTCCGAGGGAGACTGCTCCAATAGTTGTATCTAATCATGTGTCATACGTCGAACCCATCTTCTATTTCTATGAGTTGTTCCCTACCATTGTCGCAGCTGAGTCCCATGACTCCATACCTTTTGTTGGAACTATTATCAGAGCGATGCAGGTAATTACATTTCTACAATAAGTGAAACTAAGGGTGCATTTGGAATTGCGATTTCGTAGATAAAAAGTGTTATTTTAAACCAAATCACAAAAAATAGATTGTTTGGAATTGCAATTTGATCTGCGTTTTCAAATTGTAGGTAAGGAGGTGCTTTTTCAAAAACGCACAATTTTAAAAGCTATACTGCGATTTTAAAGCCCAAACTATGATTTTGCCAAATGCTTAACTGCGTTTTTAAAAATCACATTTTCAAATCTCACATTTTAAAATCGCTATTTTTAAATCGCACATTTTGAAATCGCAAACTTAAACGGGCCCTGAGCTGATCAAATTAGTTCCATTGAATTGGATTCAATAGTTGTGGTTTTGAAGTTCGTTTGTGTTCTCAGGTGATTTATGTTGATAGGTTCTCACCGTCATCAAGGAAGAATGCTGTCAATGAGATAAAGGTATAAAGCTTCTATAATTTTTACTGTCTTATCTCTATTTGGTTTATGTGTCATTAATGATTGCCCTGAACTGTATCCCTATTCATATCTTTCAACACATCATAAAGTTCCTATTCCTTAATTAAATATGAGTTGAAGCTTTTGCTTTTGAGATCAATTGCGGATGAATGCAAATAATTTCTATTGATTTTATTTTTTATTTATTTTCTGGAAAGATGATGTAATTGTGCTTGTTTGTTGGTTTTTCTTATGAATAAGAGAACTTTTATAACCAACAAACAAGCACAATTACATCATCTTTCCAGCAAACAACTGGAAAACAGCAAGGCTAAGGAACAGGCTCCAAAGCCAAGCAACAACTACTCTGCAAACTACACAAACAAGAACAGAACAGCATCTGCACAAAAGACTAAATGAAAATTCCCATATCAATCCCCCATCTGCACCAAAGTTGGAGAAAAACCCCTGCCCTGATACTCCCCTACCTCCCCTACTATTGCTTTACCTATATCCTTAAACAGTTTCAACTTTCTATGTATCACTAAAAGCCTCTTCGAGGATTCGTTGGATAGTTTGAATCTTAAGTCCGCTATTCTGAATCTCACCCTCCTCCAAACTCAGTTCCTTATTATTCTTCAAAAGCATATTAGTCCAGATTTTTTCCTCCAAACCATGTTACTGCTTACTACCCATACTCAGCTTCTGCACTGTTTTATCAACTTCCACAACCTTTGACACTTCTATATTCTCAACATAATTGCTATTGATTTCTCTACAATGCTTCACTTCTTGGAGCTTTTAGATTATGGTAGTTAGATTTCTTCTATTTTCTTATGTTTTATTTTATTTTTCTAGGGGATTTCTATTGTATTCTTCCCGTGTACTAGGAATGCACTCCTCACTGTTGCTTTTATTAATTCTTTTTTCTTATTAAGATTAATAAAGGAATAAAGGAAGTGCCTTGTCCACGAGAACCTACTTTTTGCATGTCTTGAGTTTTGAACTCTGTATCTGTGTGAGATTTTGACACTTGATGACTTGATGTTAATATGACATTTACTGACATATATTGTGTCAGTCATACTTGTTCTCAAGTCCTACAGCAACTCAGACACTCTGAAATGCAATTTTTCCACCATTTCCTCTATGTGGCTTTGTGAGTGTATCTTTTAGTCTAGTTATACTACACCTACAAAGCACAAGATGATTGAGTCTATGCAATGTAGTTTTCCTTTCAACGTTGTAGATTGTATTGCAATGACCATTTGATGTATGCATTCCCTGATTAAGTGGTAGTGAAACTTGCCAGCCATTTTCATTCTCAATAGCGCTTAATTCTGAATATATTCAGAAACCGTTATTTAGAAACAGAAGCACTTGCATACCAAATCTGATTTCGAAATCTCTTTAAGGGTACTTTAGAAATTATTATTCAAATGATTTTTATCAATTTGTAAGCTATATGATACAGAAATGTGGTTTCAAGGATCTGAATACAGAGAAAGGCTTCTTCGGGTAGATTTCCTCGATTGCTATTATTTCCAGAGGGAACCACAACTAATGGAAGGGTCCTTATTTCATTCCAACTTGGCGCATTCATCCCTGGCTACCCAATCCAACCTGTAATTGTACGCTATCCTTACATACACTTTGACCAATCATGGTAGGACACTTTTCTTATGTCAAATTCATTTTGGTGCTGTCTGTAATGTATCATACTAGCCTTGTGTAATGTGGTATGCTATTCCGCATAGGGGGAATATCTCTTTGGGAAAGCTCATGTTTAGAATGTTCACACAGTTTCACAATTTTATGGAGGTATGTTGTGCTGCTGGATTTGTATTTTTTGATGCTACATTGCCTTGTTCTGCAAACTCTTGTATTAATTTGAAATTAATCTGAGACATTTATTTTGTACTGAACAGGTAGAATACCTTCCTGTTGTTTCACCACTCACTAGTCAAAAAGAAAGTGCTGTCCATTTGGCTGAGAGGGTGAGTATCTGTTTATAATTGATTTATTTCTGCTGCGTTCTCGAACTGTCAGATATACTTGATAGTTTTTAAATGTGTAAGCACATAATGAATCTATTGTCTTGCTAGAAAATTTTCATGTTTGAACTTCTGCACAAGTGTGTCCTGTCAGTTGACTTTTTCGGGTTAATTTGGCCAAACCACCTGGGCACTAGGTCCAATGTGAGTACTGAGTAGGATCACTTTGGTACTTTAAATATATACGCGTCTGTGTGATGAAGGCTTGTGGGTTTTAAAGCATGTTAAATGTAGCAATTGTACTTGATTTAACATTTTTTTAAGCTTTTTAGTTGAGTTTGTCTTATTAGTTCTTTTACCTTACACATCCATTTCCTCTTCTTTTTTTTCTTTTTTTGCTAGTGCTTTCCAATTTTAATTTTAATATTTTTTTTTATATGAATAATAATTTATTGAAGAAGAAGAAAAGTTTGCATACACAAAAAGTATACAAGAGAAGCAACCACCCTAATGGAGTCGAAAATCTAAAAGGTTAACAAAATCTACAAGAGAAGAAGAAGAGAAATTAGGGATAAAAGAGATGGCCCAATCTAAAAGGGAACTTAAGGAGGAGGAATTAGATATTTCTTGTCTTTTTCTTTTTCTTTTTCTTTTTTTCCCTTTTTCAGTATTTTTTTTTGTTAGCTCTTAGCTATTAATTGCAGGCACAGATATGGATGTATGTAAAGTAGGATGGAGAGCTTGAGTTTAGGATCTTAAATGAAGCATGCAAATGAATGCATAACAGTATCCACTATGGGATTTTGCACATTTGTAGGATGACTTCTCCTGAATGTTTTTCTTTTTTCACATCATGCCATTGGTTGTAAATTATTTCTTACAATTGACACATATTGCGTATGCAGACTAGCCATGCTATTGCAACTGCGCTTAATGTTATACAAACCTCGCATTCCTTTGGGGACTTGATGCTTGTTATGAAAGCATCACAATCAAGACAGGTTTGCATTTCTTTGCTTAATTTTTACGCCCATTACAATCCATCTTGCATATAGGTGCCTTTTATGATCTTTATGGTTTTTCTTCAAGGAACAATGCTAGAAAGTGGACGATTACAGATAAAATGTCAGATTTATTATTGCAAATGAACTTTAAATTTGAAATGCACAATTAAATCTGAAATAATCTGCTTATTTGTTTGGAGGTCTAGAATGAAGAGCTAGGCTGGAGGGTGTAGTTGGAATGAAAAATGCAGAGAATTCAATTATATTTATATACATGTATTAATAGAAAGTGCTTCAATTAAAGAATCTACTGAGGAGACCTTTCATATTGGTTAGAGTTGTGAAAAGAAATTTTGAATCATTTAAATATATCAAGATGTAAGTAACGAGTAGAAAAACTCAGACTCTGTTCTCTGGTTGTATGCATGACATCTGTTACAGTTGAGTATCCTTTATGTTTGAGAGCTACACTAAGCCTTGAGATCCTCCGTGATTTATTGTACTTGTTCTAGAGTTGCGGTGGCTCACATTGAGTCATGCTCCTTAGCTGATGAGATTGCTGCAGTGTAAGTCAGTCTAAGGAGATAAGAAGACAAAAGATTTACTAAATTTTCAATAAATGCTGGGCAACAAGAAAACATGATATGTAATATTTTAGTAGTTAATGTTGAAATGTTTTATTGAAAGAATTAATAATTATTAGACTTGCTCTAAAGGTTTATTATAATTTTGGCATACAACTAATGTCAACAACTCAAATTGACTCCCAAAAGCCTCAAATTAACAGTCAAATGCTGCGGTTTGACTGCCTCATTCCTTTTTTCATTCTGCTCTACAAGAGTCATATCCTTTTAAGTCATTTGACAATCATGTTGTTGGCTGCTGTGACACTCAATTCATTTAATCTTTCCTTATTTGTGCATGTATTTACAACTCTGTGAAATGAAATTTGTGGTAGGTAGAGTCCAACATAAAAGATCTATTTAGCTTTTAGACAGTGATAAAGGACAGATCAATGGATTAATTACAAGATTTCCTCTATTTATTTGCAGATCTCGATATTAGTTGCATTTGTTTGCTGACATGGTTGCTGAATGGTTCTGCATTGCATAATAATTTTTTAATGGGTTTGAGGGTTTACTTATCAAAAAAAATTTAAGCTTTACTTGTTATTAGCGAAACTCAACAATACTTGTATTTGGCACTGATATATCACTATCATACTATTTGCAGGAGAATCCCTCGAGTTACATGGTTGAAATGGCTAGGGTGGAATCAGTGAGTCCTCACACTGAATTGCCTCACTTTGAATCATTTCTTGTGTTATAAATGTTAGCAATCTGGATCTGTATTCATATATACGCATCCTTGTATTTAGAAGTTAATTCTTTATAAAGATTTTCCCTTTTGTCTACTTGGTCAAGAATTATTTTTTTCTTTCCTTTTTCTCTTCCTCATAATTAATCTCATGAAGACAACTTTTTATTTTTCTTTTTTTTTTTTCTGTGAACATTCATGACTCTGGTCTCTGGCCAATTGTACATATGGCTCTGATCATCTGTCACCTTATAGAACTATTTAGTACAGAGGAGTGAGTTTCTTTGAAACAGTACCCTTTGGTCGTTTTCTTCATTTCCATAGACCTTTTTACCAGTATTCAATTACAAGTTTTCCATTAACCATTCTGAATAATTGCATAATGATATTTACTTCTAGTTTCTGCCTACACGAGTTGATAGAAGGCAGTTCTTCCTGTAAAACTATTAATCAGTGAGATTGCTGATCTTTACCAATTTTTTGGGAGATAATGATCCAGTTTTGTTTATACATATATGTACTTGATTTATTTGAAGGAGAGGTAAAGTAGGCTTTTCTCTTGTTTTGCAGTTGTTCCATATAAGCAGCTTGGAAGCTGTGGACTTCCTGGATAAATTTCTGTCGATGGACCCCAACCCAAGGTATTATTGAAGCATTTTCTTAAAAGATTTGTAAAGTTGTTTCTTAGTTTTGTCTTTTTGGGTGAATGGTATGCACAAATTGTGTTGTTTTTGGTTTTAAGCTATTATGATTAATTCTTTGCATGAATAATTGATGTTGTTGACTTTGCTGTCATTTTTTGTTTTCAAGTTTAAATTCAAACATTTGGCTGTTTTGCATGTTACCAACTTGTGTGCAGGTCATTAATTAGGCCATGTATGCTTTTGGATTGAAGTAAAGCATATCACTTATGTTAGCTCTTTGAATTTTCCTTTTAAAATCTCTTTCATTTCCTAAATACTGATGCTCTATTGGTCATCCCCCCTCCCAAATATGTGTGTGTGTGTGTGTGTATTCTTTCCTTGATGTGTTTCCCTTTATCATTCTTCCTTGGTTTTTATTTTTATTTTTTTTGTTGGGGGGAGTTTTTTGGGGGGGAAGGTGTTTGTTAGGTAAGGAGTCTGAGCTGCGGTTCAGATAGTTTCTTATTTTTTTTCCTTATTTTTTTTTTTCCCTCTCCCTCCCTTTTCTTATGAACTTTTAATGCTGAGTGGAACTTTTTCATTAAGAACTAAGTATTATTGCTTTTCTTTTATTTGCTGATTCAAGATATTCATGTATCCCTATTGAACTTGGTATCTTTTGTTTGTGTGAAAGTGTGGTTTGGAAATTTATGTTTATGTGAAAGAGTGTGGTTATCCTTTTTCTTTCTTATGTTCCTGTTAAAATGTAATGCATTACAGTGTTCGTACAATCCTTCATGATCTGGGTTTTTTGTGTCTTCATCAGACCATTTGTTGACTTTATGTCGGGACATCTCGGCAATTTTTTTTTCCTATGTAGAATGGTTCTCAAGTTACATCTGCATTGCATGCAGCGGTGCACTGTGTAGTAATTCTTTTTATATGCATATGAGTTAATAAACTGACAATATGCTAGGAACCACACTTCATGAAGCGAAGGTCACTATTCAAATCTCTCATTCTCCAATTTTTAAACAACAAAACAAAAAATGGGGGATATGGCGAAATTGGTAGACGCTACGAATTCAATTGGATTGAGCCTTGGTATGGAAACCTACCAGATGATAAGTTTCAAATTCAGAGGAACCCTGGAATTAAAAATTGACAATCCTAAGCCAAATCCTGTTTTCCAAAAACAAATAAAACAAATTTAAGGGTTCATAAAGCGAGAATACAAAAGGATAGGTGTAGAGACTCAATGGAAGCTGTTCTAACAATTGGTGTTGACTTCGTTCTGTTATTAAAGTAATCCTTTTATCAAAACTACATAAAGAATGATGGATAACTGGGGGTTGACTTCATTCCGTTATTAAAGTAATCCTTGTATGAAAACTGCATAAAGGATGAAGGATAACCGTATATACATACGTATACGTACCCCTTGAGGCCAATTACTTTTTTTTTTTAAAAAAAACTGACAATATGCTTAATGTTAAGTGCCATAAAATTTTTATGACTCATAAACTTCATACTTTTGTGATGCTGTATTAAGTGCCAATCAAGATATTCCAAATGCAAGAAAATCATTTTCAGATAACCCATTAGATTCTCACTATTTAATCCTGTTTGCAGTGGCCGTGTTAAATTTGATGACTTCTTGAGGGTTCTAAGACTCAAGGCTTGTACTCTTTCTGAAGAGGTTAGTTATCCAAATAATTTCTTTTCGTCTCTGGAACATAGGAATGTTTGGCTCTAATGTCTTTTTGTGATCATTCATGCTTTCTTGCTATAGGAACTCTGAATTAAAAGATGTTGAAAGCAGAATTCTACATATGAATGTGTTTTTGATGTAATGGATTAGCCGACTTCATGAGTATTGATGCTTTTAGTTGTCACATTGTACTACAAAATCATTTTCTTTAGAATGATTATCTTACGTTTTAATTTCTAGTACTGGTCATTACGTCAGTAGGAGGCTGTCAATTGATTTGACAACTGTTCTATTGGTCACCACTTATCGTTCTCCTTACAGCCTTATATTTTGACCATTTCCCGTTGGAATTACTTAGTTATGGAGTTTTTATTTTTTAGCTTGATGTGCTTTGTGGTAAGGTCGTTATTGGTACAAATGACACATAGTAGCACAGATGTCAGTTTCTAGCAATAATAGGTGTTTACCTTGGGGAAAAAGATAACAATGTTTGCTGTATAAATTCAGTTTTATTGCTTGTTCCATAGTAAATAGTTAAAAACTTAACAAAGATCATGTTGACCTTGCTGAACAGTAAATTTGTCTATTTGAACAACACAGATTCTTAAATGTTTCCTTATACAACTCAATGCAGCAAAGCATTAATCCCAACCTATTAGGGTCAGCTAGAAGAACCCTTTTCCACAAATGTTTCCTTATATTAATAAATTTGTTTTACTTTTTTCCATCTCTCTTTCATAATGAATATTATTTTTGGACTATAGATATTTTCGTTCATTGACGTGGAGAAGAGTGGAACGATCACATTCAAGCAGGTAATCCTCCTCAACTCTCTCTTCCATCTAACTTATCCAAAAAAAAAAAAACTCTTCCATATATGCTTTTACATGCTTGAGTGCTTGTTTGAGTGTTCAACCTTATTACTTATTTCTTGTTTCGAGCCTATGTAAGCATAGCTAGGTTCAGACACATTCACAACATACAAATCATCATATGATCAGGGCTAGATTTTAAAAAAATTAGATTTATTATTTCCAAATCATCATATAATCATCCTTCAACTCTCACTTGTTTGTTCTTGTTTCTGGGCTGAAACCTTTTATATTGCAAACTTTGGTTCCAGTTATTTCATGTTAGTTATATTATTTGTTCCTTGCAGTTCTTATTCGGATCAGCACATGTAATGAAGCAGCCATTGTTCAGGCAAGCCTGTGAATTAGCCTTTGCTGAAAGCAAGGCTGGAGAAAATGATTACATACTAGAAGATGAAGTACTCTGCCCTTCCCTTCTTTTTCCTTTCTTATTTCCCCCCTTGTACATATTCTTGGTTGAATTCTGACTTGCACATTCTTGGTTTCTAATTGCTTTTTGGATCAGTTGGGAGATGCCCTTAGACCTGCAATGCCAGACTTGAATGCAGATGAGGTGAGTAATACACCAACCTATGCATATTATTAGGCTCTCTCTCTCTCTCCCCAATTTAATGGTAGTACCCATTTCGCATAATATACCTTGGAGAATTCTGTTTCCATAGTCTACATAAAATTGTTCTAGCTGTGTCATTTATAACATGGCCCAAACTTGGCCATGCCGGTTACTTGCAGGTCCATGGGCTGTTCAATTTATTTGATTCCGATAATGATGGGAAGATCAGTAAGGGTGATTTTGATTCCTGCCTAGGAAGGAATCCTCTGCTGCTAGCACTTTTCTTACCTGGTTTTCGACGCAAGGGCTTGTCAGAAGCTGGTAATAGGATGCTGGAGGTAGTTTCATGAATGAGTTTTCCATGCTTTTTGTAGTTTAGTGATCTTTTACCCCCTGATTATTGGTTTTTGGCTTTTGGGAGGGGGGGTAGTTACCATGAGATTAGTATCCGGTGGGGGGGGGGGGGGGGGGGGGGGGTTTAATATTTTTAATCTTTCCCCTGTAAAATGCTCTCTTTAAGTCTGTTTCCATTCAGTTTTTGTATTAATTTCTATTTTTTTTACTGATATTTACAAGCTGATATTACATAAATAGTTTGAGAATCTCATATTGTGCTTAAATTGGTCAAACTCCTTTCCTGGTCTTGTACTTTAGTTGGATAAATCTCACATGTTGTACCAACATTGAATTTGCGCTTGAAGAAGAGAGTAAAATTTATATCTTGCACAATAACCAACAACATATTAACACTAGGCTTGGACTAGACGCAGCTCAATTCCAGGATTGCCTTGTACTCCCTTGGCTGCGCTTATCTTATGACATAGAAAAGCAGAGAGAGAGAGAGAGAGAGAGAGAGGGAGAGAGAGCATAGAAGTGGAGGATATCCATCTATGTTTAGGTGGAGTTTGGTGATCTCATAGTGGAGGACAAGCCTTTGTATTCAGGGATGCAGCAGGACTACAGCCTTTCAGATCCTTCGACCAACTGGCTCCCGTGAAGTTCCTGCGAGGTGGGAGCCATATATCCTACGGTCACTAAATTTGTTCCATCAAATGGTTGAGAGGAGTGTAGAAGATTTGAGGAAGTTAAGAGATTGCCTTTTAATTCTGGTTTAAATTATCAACCCTGTGTGTACGTGGGCCGCTTCTTTTCTTCGGACTAGTAAAATGGAGAAATGTGGTTTTGTTGCAAAGGAGATTTGATAGGCTGCTTGTCAATAATATTGCTTCTTTTCTCTCGCTTCTTGAAAGCTTTCCGATGTGGGACGTCAGATACGACTCAAAGGTCACATCTGATAAGGGACGTCAACATCAAAAGATGCCCGGCCCATGACCTTGTTATTGAGTGATTGACAATTCTCGTCACTGCAGAACCTACACCACCGCCAATCTCCTCATCACACAAACACCCAGAAACAAGAACCCACCACCGCACCGTAGCTCCTCCAGGCATGCCGCTAGCACAGAAGCCATGCCGCTAGCACAGAAGCCGCTGCCACTGCAACACAAGACCCAAAACCACCACCGTGCTATTGCCATCCACAAACGAACCAAACACCGAGCCGCAACAACCATCTCCGGCCTTCCCTCCACCAAACAACATCGGAACGACCACAGAAGAACTGCGCCACTCCTGATGACCTGCTCCGACGGCAGCCCACCATCTAGAAAGCACCGCAACAGCGCCCACGAGCTCCCCTGCATTGCACCACCTGCAATCCTGCTCCTTTCTCTTTGTAGTGGTATTTTTCAAAGGACTCTTGTTTTGAATGAGACAGAACAAAGAAAGTAATATTTTTTTAAGAGAAATGATATATGCTATTATAATTCTATCCGACGTTCATCAAATAATGTTGACATGACTTCCAAGCAATCATTAGGACAAATGCTTTCTTATATTCTTCTATTTTTCTCCCATCCTCTTATTTCGAAAATTAACTATTGAATTTGTAGGACACGCGTAGATGAAAGACCAAAATATAGTAAATAGTAGATCTCTTTATTTATTTATTTATTTAAAACGAATTAATCTAAGGATTAGTTAAAAATATCATATTAGTATTGTTGAACAATCACTCAATCAAGGCAAGACAAGACATCCCATAATGGAAGCCATCACATTGGTGAAGACAGCAATAGAGGGTTCTCGCTTGATAGCAAAAATAACAAGTAAATATCTCCCTCCAAAAATAAATTTTCACAACCAGATGCAGCTAACTGAGAGGCAAGTCAGCTTTTGATCAACTGCCAGAATAATATTACCGTTTTCATCGGTAATAACTGCTAGCAAAATCACCATGGACAGCAACCTCACTACACCTTTTCCTTTATTTCTCTGAGCAAGCTTTTATGGTTAGCTAGCAGAGATTTATCATTTATTATAGCATTCATGAGTCATGTCTACGTAAGAATGCTTAGATCATGATATTGTCGTCACATTGGTGAAGACAGCAATACGCCTTTGTCATTCATGTTGGGTAGGTAATTATGCATGTACAGAAGTATGAACTCTGAAGGTGCCAAGACAACCAAATTAAGGTAATTATGCATAGCATAGCGGTTTAATAGATAGGGAATATAGTTAATAATTGCATTCGTATTTTTTTTTAATATATATATTATATATTATATATTATATATATTTAATTAAATTTACTAAAATGACGTCGTTTGTAATGTTTTTAGATTTTCCTATTAGAAAACTCTTCTAATTTAATTCCTTATATGTTCTTCCTTTATTATTATTATTTTTTACCTTCGTCAATTATAGATAGATGACGAGGAAGCTAAATATTGTATAAAATAAAAATTTTATAGCAAAATGATTAGCAAGTGTGATTTGAATAAAAATGTTCAACTATAAATAATGACTATTTGTATTTACTAGAAGTAAGAATTACAACTTCAATGCCCAAAACGCCTATTACATTATATGCGGATAGGGAATAATAACTACAATAATATCACGGATGCGAATCATAATCACGTGATGCAGATATTGCTAATAACTGCATCCGCATTTTCACCCCTAACTGTAAAGCATTAATCATACATACATACATCTGTATATACTAGGAGTATAACACATATTCCCAAATATTCTCTCAACTGCTCACTCTCTGACGTAGTATTGAAAATTATCAATGTATAACTGCACTCTCAGCAGATTATATAAAGCATGTTCCCTTCCCTGAATAGAGGGAAAATCTAAAAGAAAAGTTATATATAAAAAAAAAAAAAACCACGTACAACCTTTCCTAAATATTGGATAACACTTTAGCTTCCCTATCTATTATTTTAACATAAAATATCTCTATTCTCTCCCTCTCCTCGCCTTGCCTTTCATTGAGTGTTATGTTGGAATTTTGTAAAAAATGTGAGGGTAGGTAAATAACTTGTATTTTGAAAGAAATAATATTTTACTATTATACGAAAAATATAAGAAAAGTTATTGTAGTGTGCATTTGGATTATAAATAAAAAAAAATAGTTATGTTCTCTAAATTTATGAAAAATTAAAGAGAAGCTGCTGAGAGCGCTCTAAAAAAAATAAAAGTACAGGAATAATGATTTTCACTACCACATCAATAAATAAGCACTTGAAAGTATATGTAGCATATATATATATATATATATATATATATATATATATATATATATATATATATATATATATATATATATATATATATGGTATCTGAAAAGCCCTATAAGCCCTATCTTAAACCCTTAATTAGTCTATATATCTTTAAGTACAAATTGACTTATAAAAGATGGATATTGATAAAAGAAGAAGCACATTATACAACAATTAAATGGAATTCTCACTGTTGTTTAGATAGAAAAAAAAAAAAAAAAAAAAAAAAAAAAAAAAAAAAAAATCGATCCTATGTAGGCTAAAGGTGAAGAACAATCAGTCACTAACTAACACCGACACAACCACCACCACCACCTTAAAAAAGTCAAAACACCATGGAGCTCATCCACCCTTATTTATGATTCCATTTAATGATTTTAACGTGAAATGACAGCCTTTCTTTAACCCATTAACAATCGCCTGAGGTAGACTCTCTCTCTCTCTCTCTCTCGAGTCTTTTCCTTTTCTTGTTCTTTACTCAAGACGTTTTTTCCACCCTCTTCTTCGTTTAAACCTTTTGGTCATCTAGAAACATATATATATATATATATATTAAAAACAAAAAAAAAAAAAGCGGAAGCAGAACGAGATGTATAAGCTAGATATTTTCTATTGGATTGTATTATATTAAACTGTATTACAATGCTCTTAATTTATATGCTACATCTTTACAATACTCTCAATTGATAAAGAAATTAAGAGTGATAAGCAAATAAACCTAAACTAATTAAAGAATGGAATAAACCCTACAAGCAGAGAAGGAAGAGGGGAGGGACGAGTATAGGCCATGTTTCCCCCCCACAATTCCTAAGAATAAAAAAAGAATTTTTTTTTAGCCTACTAGTCCTTAGCAACAAGATTTTTTGACAATTGCCAATAATAGTTTTTGACTCAATAACTACCTACAAGAAAATTGAATAAAAGAAAATTAAAAATGATAATCTAATCTCTAAATTTAATTACAATCAAATCTAAATGAGAATTATCATTATAAGAAAAATAAACCAATGTAGTATGAAATATATATTATAACAAGCCCCCTGAAGAAGGAGGAGGAAGTCGAGCGCAGTTGTACATGAATATATTATTCAAATGATATTTTGGACATAATTCACGAAATTAACTGATTAAGGTTGAGGGGTTTGATCCGTTTAATTAAATGAGTCAAGTTATAGTTGACTTATATAGTCTTATACACATGCATCAACACGACCCGAACTTAACACGCTACATAAAAACTGTTAATTTTTTACATGATCCACAAATTCGACACAAAATTAACAATTAAAATTAATATATCTAATCTATTTTTTAAAATAAATCAAATTAAGCTCAGCCTATATATAAATATGTATCGATATGATCCAAATCCTAATCTTTCTCGTATTCTTAGTCCATGAGTGAAAGGGTAGGAAATGGCTCCAAAGTCATAGAATTTAAAGGCGATTTAGATGCCCCGTGGATTAATTTATAACCATGCAAGCACGTACGGTTGAAGACTATATATGTGTGAGTCATATGATGACAAGTGTAAGAGGTCATCATATATATTTGCATTGAGAAATAAATATATATATTTTATCAAAAAAAAAAAAAAAAAAAGAAATATATATATATAAAAACAAAAGATATGACAAAAATACTGGCGTGAGGGATTATGACGTTACATATGACAAATTTGTACGAGGAGTGATTGCCTTTATTAACCAAACCAACCACTATTAGTCTAGTGCTCCTTCAAATGGGTTCCCTCTTCTTCTTTCCACGAAATTTCACTCATTTATAGCCATATCTAACTTTTCTCAAGTACCCCAACTTTTATTTATTTTTATTTTTTTTAATTTGTTTTCTTTTACGTTGGAAAAAAGTAGCCTTCATTTTTCTTGCCCAAAAAATAAAATAAATAAATTAGGCCCCACCCTTACCCTCATAATGCCTAGAGTACAATTTGGTTGACTGATAAATTCCATTTAATGTCCACGTGTCCCAATTACTGTTCAGTCAGGTGATTGGATAAACCTTATTTGCTCGGATTGTTCGGACATTTATCTAAGCAGGTAGAATTCAGGTGCCTTCTCATATAAAGTTGTTTGTTGCATTTTATTGTATGAATTTATTAAAGTATTAATTAAATGATTAAATTTATTATTTTTTATTAGCTTAAATTTTTAGAATATATATGTAGTGATTAAACTTGATATTATAGCAAATTTCTTGATTCGAATAATTTCAATTAAAATAGTTTATATGTTATTTGATCCCACATGTATAAGAGAATATTAAAATATTAATTAAATAATTAAAAAAAAATTTTATTTTTTTTTTATAGATTTAAGCTTTTAAAATAAGTGATGATGTAACCGGATCTAAGCCCGAAAACCTTATGTCCTCGTATTAACAAAAGAGGGAACCATAGTGTAAGAGTAACTTACATTGAAAAAACGGCATATTAATATTAATTATTCCTTTAATCCTACTTTTACTTTTATATTTTTCCTTAGTAAATTACACTCATTTAGCGGATCTTGCTCTTGTTAGCTTGGGGAGGAAGTACTATTTAAGCGAGAGCGACTTACCTCAAAGGTTGGCTTCTTTGGTAACCATAAATTTTTTTAAAATATTTTTAATTATAAAAATATTATCTGCCATACTATCGGGTTAATGATGACTTTTTCATCCATAATGGAAGATGGGCTTCTAATAGATTATTTGGTAGTTTATATTGAGAAATAAATTATTAAAAATTTTACTACAGAAATGATAGTTAATTAATTTTATTTCATGAATGATAGTCATCGAGCCTAATTTGAAAGAGAAGCAAAGTTTTTTTTTATTTTTTGATATTTTTTTGATATGTTTATAGCAAATTATAAAAGTTTTGTATTCAAAACCAGCATCATTGACATTAGTTAGTGGACAAAACATAATTTATATATGTTTCTCTAACTTAAGAGATATTAATTGATTTCGCTTTGACTAAAGAGGCCAGATAGGTGATTTCGCCAATGAGTATATATATATATATATATATATCTTAGGTAATAATCAAATTAATATAGCTGTTCATGATATCAATCCTATTATTTAAATCAAAGACTAAATCTTTTTATTTTTTTGGATGAATATCAACGTATGTATCTTATATTCAAACTGGAAAAATGTTTGGGGTGTTACAACTTTCACTAAAATTTATTTACAAACTCACATGACAATTTATATTTTATGAAAATGAGTGTCACTTCAACTGTCACGTAACGGTCCACATTTTAATGACTAATGTAATCAATGCCACGTAGATTGTCATGTCAATTTGTAACGTAATAAGTGTCATCCACATTTTAGTAGCAAATGTCTTATGATCGAACTATTATATCAATTATAATAAAAAATATATAGTAAAAGTTATAGCACCCAACCGGCAACACCACTCAGTCAAGTTTAGTTTAGTGAGTCAAAGGCTTTTAACATGTAGCTTCTTATTGTTTGTTGGTAAACTTATGATGCCTACAAATCAACCCTATTATAGCCTGATCAAGAATGAGAAAGACTCCTTTTGTAATCTTTTTTTATTAGCATAGGAAAAAAAAAAACCCTATTGCAGGTTTTTTTTTTCTTTACTATTGTTGGATATGAATGGATATTTTTCTTTAAAATGGTCGAGCAAACCACCATGCTCAACTAGGGGTCCGCGGATTAACCTTATACGAACTAGGCTTGTTGAATGCACCACTCCGCTCAACTCTAGGCAACAAATGAGTAACCCCATTCAATTTAGGCACGTTGAGTGTACTACTACCCGTACTCAACCTTGTGTTTTGAACGTATAATCTCTTATCGAACTGGACTTGCCTTAGGTAAACTTTTGTACCGTAAACTTTATACTTTTCTTTATTTATAAACTTTTTTTGAAAATAACATATTAAAATATACTGTGTACTATATATACTTTTCTTAATATTTTGAAAGCCCTTTTTCTCACTTAAAAATATTGTAAAAAGCAAGCTCATATCCACAAAATATTCAAGATAAAATATTAATCTCACGGTACGTAAGTAAATGCATGCAAATAGTTTCATTGCTGGTAAAGATATATCTTAGTATATCTGTGGTTTAGACGGATTTTGTTTTTTATTTTTTATTTTTAAAAAAAAACTATGTTTTAATTAATTCCCCACCGGCCAACTCCATTTCCAAATGGTATATTCCCATGCAAATTGCAATATTTCAGTGGTCCCTCCTCTCCTTTGTCTATATAGTACCATAAGCTAGACAAATATTTTCACGGGGCACCACTGCTGCCACACAAATTTCTTTAACAAAATGCACATTTTTCGCATTGTTTTCTTATCTTTTAATAATGTGATAAGAGTACTATCTATCTGAAATAACGTTATAATTGGTCAAATTAATTCACTCGATCTATAATTTATATTTTTGAAAAAAAAAAAATCAGTGTTCGATCAACTTTTAGGAATCCAATCCTCCGATCCTCCCCTTCCTTTGAAATCTAACATTAGAAGGTGAATGTGTATTGTGTTTAATTGGGCCAAACTTTAACTGTTTGTATTTTGCATCAATGTCCCTCTCAAGCTAAAGATTGTATAATTACCATGGACATTGGAATTTTTTTGTAATTTGGGGGGATTTTGATGCAATCTTTAGTTCAGGGGAGGGGCCGGGACATTGCAAATTGAGTGATATTTTGAAAGAGATATGTGTATGAGAATAAAATATTTCCTTATATTCTACATATTCAAAGTCAACATCAAATAATGTTGACATGATTTACAGGCAATCAATAGGAGAAATGCTTTCTTATATTCTACAGATTTAATATATGGTTGATTTTTAGAATGAGAGGATGGGAGAAGGACGAAAGTGTACTAAATAGTAGGCCTATTTATTTATTTATTTAACAAAAATTGATCTAAAGATTAATTAGAAATATCATATTAATATTGTTGAACAATCACTCAATCAAGGCGACACATCCCATAATAGAGGCCATCGCATTGGTGAAAATGGATTATAATTATCTCATATTATCCGCTCGAATTTGAGAAAATTCAGGCAGGAGATTGTGAGAGACCACTTATGAGACTCACCTGACCGGATAAGTGGTCTCTCATAATTATCTACCCAAATTATCTCAAATTTAGACAAATAATTTAAGAGAATTCTGATCCGGTGAAGACAACAATATAAGGTTCTTACCCAGACTGGCTATACGTCTTTTCCTTTATTTATGACTTTCTGTGAGCTAGCTTTTATGGTTGGTTGGTAGAGCATTATTATGGCTTTCATGAGTCATAAATATGTAAGAATGCTTAGATTATAATATGGTCGTCACATTGGAGTGAAGACAACAAATCAACAATGGCCTCGTTTAATAACCTCCTCCCCTCCATTCCCCTTATTTTCATCCCTCCCAAAAAATATCAACTTCAAAATATTCTTAATTTTTTTTACTTTTTATATTACATCAACAATTTTTTATTATTATTTAAATAAAAAAACCCTAAAAAAATACCCCGTAAGAGAAGGGGAAGAAGGTTATCAAACAGGCTAATACCTCTTTGTCATTAATGTTGGGTAGGCAATTATGCACGTGCAAAAGTATGAAGGTGCCAAGACAACCAAATTAATTAAGGTAATTATGTACAGTATAACGGTTTTATAATATACGAATATAGTTTTTTTTTTTTTTTTTTTATTAACAGGAAAAATGAAAAATGGGATGAAGTCACAACACATCGAAAATTTAAAAGAAAGAGGTAGATACAAACAATCTTATAAGTTTAATCCAGTATACGAATATAATTAATAACCACATTTGTATTTTTTTAATATATAATTTATAGTATGCAAATTGAGTGCTAGTTTGAATGAAGTGTTTGATAAGTATTTGATGGCAAAATAAAATATCTTCTAATTGTTATTTGATAAACTTTAGTCCAGAGTAATTTTTGGTTCATAAAAAACAACCAAAATAAATAAAATTGAGAAAAATAAAATTCAAAGATAAGAAAACAAAAATGTAAGAAAAAAAAATAATACACGAAAAAAGAGAAGCTTTAGTACTACTCCGACGCTT
The DNA here is from genome assembly GCF_958979055.1 of Alnus glutinosa. Lineage (NCBI taxonomy): Eukaryota > Viridiplantae > Streptophyta > Magnoliopsida > Fagales > Betulaceae > Alnus > Alnus glutinosa. The sequence goes on from NC_084888.1 coordinate 29,755,149, forward strand.
TACGGTATAGAATTATTGTTTTCAAGATAAATAATGGACATTAATTAGAAGTAAATGGTCGTACGTTGTGGCATGCACGGCTTCAACCGTCAAACTTCGGATTTTTGGGTCTATGCCTATCATTACGTACGTACACAGTAATTCTTGTTGCCTGTTGGTATATTTTAATATATTTTTGATAAATTACTACTTATTTTAAAATTTTAAATTTTAAATTAATAAAAGTGATAAATTTAATTATTTAATTAATATTTTAATATTTTCATTTACGTGTAGCTCAATTTTTGTTGGTATATTTTAATAAAAATCAGTAAAAGAAGTAATTATTTTCATTAAATTATTTAATTTATCTGAATGCATCTCTATGCCAAATTAAATCTCATATTATTTGTGAAATTGCTATATTATTATGAATTAATTAATGAATTAATTTATAAACTAGGAAACTAACACCAACGGCCCCCATGTAGTGATGGATGATGCATGTTTTATATGTCTTGAGTCATTAATATTATTAAAAATTAAAAAACTAAAAAATAAAATTAGAGATAGCTCGACTCACCCTCTATGGTTGGCTTATGGGAGAAGGACAGAAATATGAACTCCGTTTTTCGAGTTCCTATAGGTACCTCTACTAGACTTTTGGAAATCGAGGGGTTCAATTTACATAAAGGCAAACCTAGAAATGCATTTAAACCTAGGCCTATAAAATATTATTTACCCAAATAAAATTGCTACAAAAATGTTAAAGATCTCTCTCTTTAAAATTGTAATACCTTAATGGCTTAATATTAATTAGGGAGGGAAAATTCAGGGTGTTACACTAAGTCTAACATTGGTTATTTACTAAGTGCGATTATACTTTAAAGCTAATTTTAGAGAGTTTTAATTGCAACTTGACTAGTCATTTTAGAGGAATAACATATATGTAACTAGCTTTTTCTAAGACGTTACAAATGATATTAAAGTAACCTTGTAACACCATGTGATGCTGAGGTACTATACATACACTCTCAGGCTTCATTTGGTTCGCGGAATGAGTATTCCATTAAAAAAATAAATAGTTATTACTAGGAATGAGGAAGAGTGAAATGAAATAATTATTCTAATTCCTTAATTTGGTGACAACATATATACCACAATTGGAATTGACCCAAAATTACTAAAAAAAACTACATAATTTCTTTCTTTTTTTTAAAAAAATAAATAAAAAAACCTCAAATCTTAAAAAAAAATAAAAAATAAAATGTTGGACCTTAGATCTGTGGGTAGTCAGCCGGCCACAGATCTGATCTAAATTTTTTTTTCTTAAAAAAAAAAAAAATTAATTAATTTTTTTTTTATAAAAAATGTTGTCTATTTCCTCATAAATAGATATTCCTCTCATTTTTTAGAAGAATAGCTATTCCTTTTCGTAAGAGAATAGTTATTTTAATGGAATTCAAAAGAATAGATCCTTACCAAATAAGGGAGTAATCATTCTATTCAAATGACTTATTCTACTTCAAACGAGGTCTCATTTTTACACTCATAAGTGTATACTCTTTGACATAACACTAAAAATCATAATTAGATTTTGGACGAATCACTATTGAATTTCAAATCCAATGATAACTCTTTAAAAAAAAAAGAAAAAGAAAAAATATCCAATTGTAACTTTAGTGATACGTCAGGGAGTGTGCATCACGTTTCTTTTCGGATTAATAGCACATAAATGACTAACGTTTTCTCTTACTCGTTTTGGGTTGGGCCGGAGGAATTTCCTCCCACCCAGTTAGGAGGTAATCTTTATTTAAAAATAATGGATAACTTCACAAAATGGTATCGAATTATACCGCGTTTTACAGAAGGGTACTGAATTATCATTCCTCTCGAACCCGAGATTTTAACTATTAAAATGAATCCCAAAAGGGCATTCCGTCTGTTCTCGGCGTTAAAACGCAACGGAAGTCGATTCACGTGACTTCCACGTGACTTTTTTAATGGGTTTGGTCTTCTTTGCCCCTGACTTCAACGGATACAATTTCGAACTTAAAATTCCGTCATCGTATCATATTTTCCTATTTTCCCCCAAATTGCTTTATCAGTATCCGGAAACCCTAGAGCTCCCAATCCGTACTCGTGCGCTAAGAACCCTAACCGTTATGTTACACTGTGACTTGTTTCGACAGTATACACAAGAATCAAGCATCAAAGGCTGATTTTGACTAAAGGTAATGAACTTTTTTGCTTCTTTTTTTTTTCAGTGTAAATGAATATTTATTTAACCATATTTGTTTATTTGCGGATTACCCGTTTAGGGACACTTTTCCAGTTGTTTAGGGTTTAGGTTGTTACGGGACCATGTGTTTGGTCATCGGCAATATCTGGGTCTTATTGAAGTTGCTGAGATGGTGTATTTTATATATTCTTTGGTTTGTGGTCCTATTTTGTTTGGGTTTGTGGTCCAATTTGTTCCTGTCATTATCTTGTTTCAGGTTTGTTGTTCCCTTTTCCTTTTTTTTTTTTTGGTTTGTGGTCCCATTTCGGGTTTGTTACTTAGGGTTGCAGAAAAGTTCAATTTTTTTTAACATTATTTGTTGTGGTTAGTGGGTCTTGATGTGTTTGCCATTATGGGGTGACTTTTGTTTTGGTTTGCTGGCTGATGCCTTTATTATGCATGTTGTATGCAGAATTGCTTTACTCTGCTTGTGGACCCAATGCCTTTATTTTTTTTTTTTTTTTTTGTCTGCTCACTAGGACGTGTCATTGTTTTGTCAACTTGTCTATTTGTAGGACACGTAATGTATCCAGAATTGCTAATGTTTGAGGTGCACCATAGTGACCGATTTAATAGGGAGCATAGGGTCACATATGTTGGTGGGGATATATCACATTACCCTGACCCATATGATAGAGATGAGTTGTCATTTATTGGGATAGAGAAGGTAGTAAGGACTTATGGGTATGGTCCTGGTGACCTAATTTACTATAATCTACCTACCAAGAGTCTAGATGAAGGGCTACAACTTATTTCTTCTGATCATGATGTCATTCAAATGGTGGAGCACCATAGGGAGCGTGGAATTGTAGAGTTATATTTGGTTGTCTTTGGTGTAGTAGATGTAGATGTAGATGTAGAAGTAGAAGTATATGGAGAAGAGGGTATTGTTGATGAGGAAGAGGAAGAAGAATATGAGAGAGTGTCTGTAGACAGAAGTGACCCATTCTGGGATCAGGTTCTAACTGATGACTCTGATGCTTATGATTTAGATGCAGAGGTGGGATTAGAATATGATGATGTTGGAGTAGATGAAGGGTTTGGACTACAACCAGAAGATGTTGTGGATCAGGAGGTTGGAGTAGAAGCAGCAGTTGGTGAAGCAGAAAAGGGTGAGGGTGAAGGTGAAGGTGAAGGTGCGGGTGGGGGTCAGAGTGGGGGCCAGGGTGAGGGTGAAAGTTATTCAGATATTTCTTATAGTGATGGACTGATCTCACCTATTGCTAGTGATGAAGAGGGTGCGGCTGAGGCTAAGTCTTCAAGACGGCCCTGTGTCACCAAGAGGGTTCCATTTAGTAAGGATGATTTGAAAGATCCGATTTTGCAGCGAGGTAACACTTTTCGGGATGTGTATGAGTTTAAAAAAGCCATTAAGCAGGCCTCTGTATTGAAAGGGAATGACTTGACTTACGAAAAGAATTCCAAGACTAAATGCATTGCAGTGTGTACAGACAAGAATTGTAAGTACAGAGTTTATAGGAGGCAGTTGAAAGATGAGTCTATGTTCATGCTAATTTCAATTAGGCCTAGACATACATGCCCTAGGAGGTACAAGAATCACTTGATCACTTCGAATTGGGTTGCCGAGGAGTGCATGGACTGTTTTAGGGATCAGCCGAACATGCCTATAGATGTCCTGAAGAAAAAGGTGAAGAAGAAGTGGAATGTTGAAATCCACGATAGTTCCTTATATAGGGCTAGGAAGAAGGCACAACAGACCATTTATGAAAAGTTGGGTGAGCAATACTATCGATTATGGGACTACTGTGCAGCAATTAGAAGCACAAATGTTGGGAGTTGTGTTATTCTGATGGTTGAGAGACCTATTGTAATAACCCCGACCCCCTTTCGAGGGTAGAATAGTCTTTACGACCTATGAGAATGGATAACTAGACGGGAATAATAAACATTTGATTTTTTTTTACATATGAAAATTTTATTTCTTATTATTAAATAACTGCTTCTATGTTTTATTAAAACACCTGCTTTTAAATTTAATAAATTTATATCAATTTAAGTTCCACTTTTATATTTAATATTTATAAAAAAAAATATAAGGACCAGATCTTATATTTTTATGCAATTTTATTCTTATTAAAACACCTGTTTTAATATATAAAACCCTAGCAGTCAATGAATAAAACCCTAACCCTTATATATACCCATTAGCCGTCACTCTCCCCTTCCACCCCAGAAATCCTCCCAGCCACCTCCTTCCAAGGTATGGACGATCTGCTTTAACTCTTCCTTGCCTTTTTGTCTGTTTATTTTTTTAACTGATCATGGGCATAGCATGTATTCTTTCCATTCTTTCCTTCTATTTTTGTTGTTGCCGAATAGTCCCACCTCTTGTTCTTAGTGTTTTACTTCCTTTTCTTTTTCGGTGACAGTGACTGACTTTCATACCGACATGTATTGTTGACTATTCTTTTCATGACCTTGTTGTTTTGCCTTTCTACTTAATATACAGCCAAGACTTTTGTTTTTTTTCCCCTATTCTTTCCTTTTTCTAATACCACCGAGAGGTATATAGATATATATATGTATATATTTTTTTTCTCTTTTCTTTGTCTTGGCCGAACTCAATTCAGAATTTTTGAATTATGAAATCCTCTCACTTTTCAATTCAGCCAGTGGCTATTTTAGGGAATCGATAAATTGTTGTCTATTTTGTTTTATTTCTTTTCTTTTTAGTTTTATGTACAGATTTGGGTTTGCCCTAAATTCTTTCACAAAGAGATGTATAGTCCTAAAAAAATTCTATTTTTGGTACAAAGTAGTTTAATGTAAACATTCAAATCTTCTTGTAAATTCCTTAAAAATCATGGATCATTTTTATAAATTATTTTACTTAAGGGTATAGTTTGTGATATTGGAATTTATTAAACTCTATAATTATAAAATAAAATATTTCTGATGACAATTACCTTTATGGAGTCATATTTCTAATGTCAATAAAAGAAAATGTGTTATTACTTATTTAATGATTTAATTATTTTTAGAATAATTAATGTTGTTAAACATACCTAGGGAATCCATTCTCAGTAGGTTAGCAAGACAAATCCTAGTGGTGTTAGCGTGTAGTTTAGTGCCTAGCACGAGATATTGATTTATTTAAACCTGTACCAGGTGACTAGTTAGCAGTCGAGATAGTCCAGCAACTTATTGCAATCAGAGATGTAAGGGATCCTCTACCCCTTTTCAAATTGTTTTATGTCATATTACTTTTTTTTTTTTTTTAAACATATTTGCAATTAAATGTTCTTGTTCTATATTTCAAATTATATTGATGCATGAAGGACTGTTTTAAAAATAGTTTTGAGATGAAAATTATCGGTATAAATGTTAATCTTGAAATCACTGTTTTAAAAGAAGCTTTGGTTATAAATGATTTTCTAGTTATTCGTAAATTGTGTAGTTGGTTCCCGAGACGGGAAGTTATAGCTTTTTGAAATTAATGAGAAAATGAGAGTAAAAACCCTCCCACACGTTGCCTCAAGAGTTATCAAAGGAATAAGAATAATTTGTGAGAATAAGATTTTTATAAATGAGGCACGTGTGTGGAGGAGACTATTATTTTGGCCCCAGAGATATTCACAGAGATTAAGCTCGGTACCGTTGCTTGGATGGAAGTGCAACCGCTCAAGGACTTAGAGAAAGCGGATTCATCCCTATGTCATGCTAAGTGCACTTCAATTAATTAGCTGATGGGGCAGGGCTTGTGGCCACAGTTTACCTGCCTGAGGTCGTAGTAGACCGCGCAACCCTAGTACACAGGGTGTAATAGTGTACATAGGCCCTACATATGAGAAATTTATTTATCAACCAATAATTTTATGTGTTAAGTAAAATGCCGAATTTTTTTATTTGTATTCTAAAAATTTAGATTTCAAGTGTATTTTAATAATTGTTTTAAAGAAAATGAAGTTAACTCAACCGTTTTATGGTTGAGGGTTACCTTACTGAGCATTTTTCGCTCACCCCTTATTTTGTTTTGTTTTCAGGTTATGAGCAGAGAGACCTAGGCGGCCGGGATGGGATCTAGGCTAGCATTAGGACATTGCATCTCAGTTACCTTAATAAGTGCAATTGCACAATAAATTTAGTTTTTCTTTAGATTTTCAATTATTGAATCAAACATAATTGTTCATTTCGAAATAACTGTTTCCGCATTTATTAAAGCTCAGAGTTTTAAAATCTTTATTATTTTTGTTATTTAATTTATTTAATTCAGCATATTAGCTAGGTTGTGGCAGACCTTACGAATCTTTGCAATTTGGTGTAAGAAATTGACGAACCTAACCCTTAGCGGTTTGGGGGCGTTACACCTATGCCCGAAGTGCCTTGTAGATTCCAGAGGATGTACATGTCATTGGCAGCCATGAAAAATGGATTCAGAGATGGGTGTAGGCCTATCATAAGCCTTGATGCATGTTTATTAAAGGGAGTTTACAAGGGACAGTTAATGGCAGCTATTGGAAGGGATGCCAATGATAATATGTATCCAATTGTTATAGCTGTGGTGGAGGCAGAGACTAAGGACAGCTGGACATGGTTTCTCGAGGCCTTATTAGCAGATCTTGGCCCTAGGGGTCCACATGGGTGGACTTTCATTTCAGATAGACAAAAGGTAAATATTAAATATATATTTTTTTATGATTTACATGTCTTGTATGTGATTTGGTATGTTAAATCTAATGAATTTGATAGAGATATTGTTTTCATGTGTGCAGGGATTGGTACTAAGCCTACATGAGGTGTGTCCTCATGCTGAACATCGAACATGTGTGCGGCACTTATATGTCAATTTCAAAGACGATGGTCATAGGAGGGTGTTATTGAAGGACCTGCTGTGGAGAGCTGCTTCATCTTACACAGACTGGATTTGATGCTGCAATGGAGGAGCTCAAGGGACTAAACCCTAAAGCACATGAGTAGCTAGAAAAGGTTGACCCTAGAACCTGGTGTAGAGGATGGTTCAACACAAGCACAAAGTGTGACCTTCTACACAACAACTTGGCTGAATGCTTCAATAGCTGGATCCTTAAGTTTCAGGATAAGACCATCTTGACAATGTTGGAAGGAATCAGGAGCAACTTAATGAGAAGGTACCAAAGGAAGAGAGATGCTATAAGGGCCATGGAGGGGAATGTGGGCCAAAAATTAAAGAGAAGTTAGAGATAGAGGAAGATGAGGCCATTCATTGTACACCAAGTTTTGCTGGTGATGGTTTATTTGAGGTTGATTGCAAGGGCAGGAAGTATGTGGTCAATTTGTGCCAGAGTTCATGTGGGTGTAGAAAATGGGATGTCTCTGGCATCCCATGTTGTCATGCCATCTCGGCAATATGGCATGGTAGAGGTAACCCAGATGATTATTTGAGTCATTACTTTGGAAATGAGATGTACTTAAAGGCATATGCACCCATCATTTACCCTGTACCAAGTGAGGAGCAATGGATTATGACAAATCAACCGAACATTGAACCACCTAAGTCAAGAGCAACTATAGGAGCAAGAGGAGAGAGTACAAGCACTACATCTACTGCACCAAGTAGGGGTGAGAATAGCACTAGAGGAACGGGTGCAAGCACTACATCTACTGCACCAAGTAGGGGTGAGAAGAGCACTAGAGGAACGGGCGCAAGCACAAGATGTACTAGGAAGAAGGCCAGTATCAATTTGGCAACTGGAAGCAGAGTTGGTGGAAGATTGAAAGCACATCCTACACAAACTAACCCAAACACTCGAGGAAAGGTGATGCTTGACCTCACTGGGAGCCCTTCTGGACCACCCAAGGTTCCAGGAGGTGGACCTGCATGCTCATGGGGTCCTCCCAGGGTTGCAGGTGGCATAACTTTTAGACTAACTATCCCTGACTTTGACATAAACAAGACAAAAGTAACAAGTTCTAACATTCCTCCACCTGTAGGCAAAAAGGATAAAGGAAATAATAAGATTTGGCAAATCTTATGTGTATTTTTGGATATGTGTTGTACATTTTGGAAAGGCATGGACAACATGGTTATAATGTATATTTTCAGTTTGTGTTGTGTATTTTGGAAGGGCATGGACAGCATGGTTTTCAGGATGTATTAACTTAACTCATGATATTTAACAGCATGGTTATGATTTGTAACTTATGTTATTTAACTTATGGTACTATTTTTTGGAAGGGTTTAATTTGTAATTTCAGTAGCTACATTTGATGTGTTTTGATGTTATTTGAGTAATGGAAGGTTAAGGAATTGTTATGCATTGGTTTGTTTTTGATGTCATTTGACTTTTGTGTAATGATTGGAGGAATTTGTTTGGTTTGTGATTGGATGAGTCTAGCTTTTCTATTCAAGTTTTTTATACCAACAGGTTTACAGGAACACATATATAAACCATTTTGAAACCAAGTGGTTCATGATGGCATTTTGGTATTGTTTGTTATTGCCTTAATCTGTTGGTACCAATTTTGGACTAAAAACAATAATCGGTAACAAATGGTACCAACAAGTTTATAGAGACATACCAAATTGGTCATTTACAAGTTCTTTGGAACCAACACAGCATTACAGAATATCACCCAATGATAACATGTACCATTTTGAAACCAAATTGTTTATGATGCTATTTCTGGTATTGTCTGTTATTGGCATTATTTCTTTAATTTGTTGGTATCAAATGTTGTTTATAACTCTATGAACTTCTTGTTAACAAATAGACCAATTGAATGACAAATAACATTCATCCAATTTTGGTACCAATTTTGAACCCAAAACGACAATTGGTAACAAATTGTAGTAACAAGTTTACAAAGACATAACATATTGGTCATTTACAAGTTCTTTGGAACCAACATAGCAATTGATATCACCCATGAACAACAATATTTCAAAGATAACAACTACAATACACTTATCAAGGGAAATTCATAATCTGGCTAACAATTACAAACCAGTTACCACCCTTGAACACAATCCGACCAACACTCAAAACATTACAAGGCATTACATCATTACAAAAAAGTTTCATGCCAACATCATCGATCCTCGATGCATTGCACTGGCTGTGAGATTGAGGATATACAAGCAACAACACAAATATCACCCATGCACAAACAAAGGCAAATTTGTACTTCCTCTCTACTGACCGAAGCTTCATCTTCTGTCTCTCTAGTTTCGACTTGTATTTCTCAGCTTCTTCCCTGCATTTATCAGCTTCATTCTTATTTCTCTCAGCTTCAGACTTATATTTATCTGCTTCATCCGAGACCTGGGTTCCACTCAATTCCCGTTCAAGCTTCAAACTCTCGTGCCACTTTTTCAACCTCGACACAACTCTTAGACCGTATACACACATTTCAGGATCACGCCATAAAAAATAATCACATTTCACAGCTTCTTGCTGCATAATCGGAAAATCCCATCAATCAACACTTGTGGAACCCTTAGGAAAAAAAAATTGGGAAAACAGAGATGGAACCCTAAAGGGGAAAAAAAAAATTGAAAACAAAGATGGAACCCTAAGGGGAAAAAAAATTGGGGGAAGAAATTATTTACCTTGTAATTTACACAAGAATAAAATCTTCTACCAAAATTTTCCATGGTGAAGGATGTCCATGAACATGCTTTCAATCCACATTTACACAGTGGACCGGTAGAGGTTGCCGAACTCGATTCACTATCGGAAATAGGTTATGATCGCTTCCACGTGAAGAAGGGAAGAAATTAACTCATGCAAAAAAAAACCTACCTTTCACGCGTTGATGGAGGTAGGCCGAAGCTGAGAGTGTATGTATGAGCTGAGAGTGTATCAATGTATATGAGATAAGTGCTTTCTGAAGGAGGTTTCAGACTTGATGTATCCGTTGAAGTCAGGGGCAAAGAAGACCAAACCCATTAAAAAAGTCACGTAGAAGTCACGTGAATCGACTTCCGTTGCATTTTAACGCCGATAACAGACAGAATGCCCTTTCTGGGATTCATTTTGATAGTTAAAACTCCGGGTTCGAGAGGAATGATAATTCAGTACCCTTATGTAAAAACGCTGTATAGTTCGATACCCTTTTGTAAAGTTATCCCTAAAAATAATTAAAAATTACGCAATAATGAATTGAGGGAAAAAAATTGCCAGCAAGAAAAGCCTAATAAGGCAGCGGAGTTGGAGGAAATTAGACGTCAGTCAAAGGCATGGCCCATGACCCCCGAGGTCCAATCTGGACCCTTGGATGTAGAAGGAATATAAAAATGAGAATTGAGAGGGAACATTGCACGCCATGTGGTCCCCCCTCACAAACAACGTTCGTACCCAAACTCTTCTTCCAACCGGTTTGGAGAAAGCCAATGCACAGGAATGGCACGAAACGCACCACTTACTGACAGGTGTCGGCACCACCTTATCCAATAAAGTTAATTCCATGCCAGTCGATGCTCTTCACTTTAAGAACAGCCAGCAGGAACAACGGTGACAATATATATATATATTTTTTTGTCTGGGGACATGTTTATCCCTACAATTGACAAATGGAAACTAGCGATGATATTAAATTTTTTATTAATTATTATTTCCGAGTTCCGGCTCATTTTTTTTTTTTTAAATTTTTTTTTATTTATCGTATAAATTAATTTTTGTTAAGGAAATGTTATTTATGAGTTATAAGTATAAAATTTTAAAAGTAATTAATTTAGCTAGCTTCAATTAAGTAAATAAAAATGGGGTCATTGATTTTTTAAGTAGAATAAGTTAAGAAAGTTATATTATTAGTTGCGTCTATTAATTTTTTTTTTTAAAGTGAATATTATTTTTGAAATCTCAAAATAGAATAAAAAAAAAATTACACATATTTCCGTCAAACTACCACTTAATTTTTAATGTCTTCTTAAATTATCAATTATGTCAATGTTTCACTTAAACAACAAAAAAAAAAATCTCAATTTTCCCCCTAAAACCAATAAAAAGACAAAAATGACCCAATTTTTTTTTTTTGAATAAGACAAAAATGTCCTTAAAAATTTGAAAAAAAATTAAAAAATTAAAGAAAAAAAAACGATTTTTATTTTAAAAAAAACTGGAAATTATAAAAACAAACTTTTACAAAACAAAAAAACGAAAAAAAAAAGAGAAAGAAAAACCAGTTTTTTATGAAATTAAAAAAAAAAAATAGAAAGATTTTTTTTTTTTTTTAAAAACAAACGAAAAAAAAACCAGTTTTAAATTTTAATTTTATCTTTTGTTTTTATAAATTTTTGTTATTTTAATCTTTTTTAATAATTTATGTAGTTTATATTTTATTTTAATAATTTTATGAAAAATATTTTTGTCATTACGAGGACATTGACAATTTTTTTTTTTTTTGGTAGTTTAGGAGGGACATTAACACAATTAGTAGTTTAAGGAAAATATTGATAATAAAATAATAATTTAAAAGGATTATATATACTTTTCTCTATAATGAATGATCAGTAATATGAAAGTGAGAAAAACAGGGAATAAGAGAATTTATATATTGGTCAATCATTCAATTTAGGAAAAATGACCATATTGGTCAATGTGGTTGACCCTCTAGCAAATAAATCCACGTGGTTTGAAAACAGAAATTATAGATTTCTATACTATGCTTCTAGAACAAAATGATTCATCTGTATAAATTCTGATAAGTTTCTTTTAATAGAATTCTTGTAAAATTGGAAGAAAAAAAAAAAAAATTATTTTATTTGAAGATAGTTGACCACCCCTACAACCTATAGGCTGTTAGGGGTGGTTAGTTATCCTCTTGGGCTGTTCTAGGAGTTGTAAACCACTTCCAATTGCCTTTTGGGATGGTTCATCAGCTACCCTCGAAAGTTAGTTAGATGGGAATGATTCGACAACCTCAAAATCGATTTTCAAGGCACTTGGTGGTGGTCAATTACCTCAAAAACTGGTCAGAAGGGGTAGCCTACACCACACCCTAAATTGTTATTATTGTTTATTTGAAGGAAATTTTATACTTTCACATTGACTATGTCAAAAACGTGACGTTCCATACCGCCTGAATATGAAAACAATGATGTGGTTATCTGCATATTCTCACACTTTCTGACATAAAGCGTTTTAAAACTGTGATGATCACGAATCTATCAGAACTCCGTAATTAAGACTGCTTACAGGAGAGTAGTACTAGAATGAGTAATCTACTGAAAAGTCTAATTCGAAAGAACGATCCAAAGTAAATAGTATTGTGTCATCGAAAATGCATCGTTAACCAAAAATTGTAGAAATGGATAATTTTGTTATAGAGGAGGGGTAGAACATGGATTCATGAGTTTATTTTTAAAACAATATGGATTTATTCGTTTTAAGGACAGATTTGGCAACTTTAAATTTATTTATTAAATAATGCGGCAGCTAATTACCTCACCACATAGTTAATCTATCCTTTATCGTTATTAAGACGGCAGTTTGTTTTTCTTTCCTTAAAATGAGGCAGAGACTCAGAGTAGGTACAATTAATTAAATTTTGACTTGGCCTCTTCGCACTCGACATATATAGGATTTATTTTTTTTAGTCTTTGTCTTTTTATTTATAACTTTTTCTTTGAGCCCAGAATTCTCCAAATAAAAATGGTCCCCCCAGTAACCTGCCCCAGTTCCAACCAAACCCAGTCCCCTACACCAATCTCACACGTGTAGAACATGACAACGGCTTTTCTTAATAGAATCATTCTGTAAACAAAAAGAGAAAATGTTAATATTAAACAAAAATAATAATAACCAATATTCAAATTTTTTTATTTTTTTTTATTTTTATTTTTTATTTTTATGAAGAATAAATTTGTTATCTTTTTACATAAAAAGAAAATATTACAAAACTTTAATAATAATTGGAGGAGGACATTCGACAAATTAAAAAGTTCACCGACAACAGAGAAAGGAGAAAAAGAAACAGAGGACGGGGTGACGCGTCACACACGAGCGACGAGGCATAAGTGGGTGTGGGAACTGTCCCCCACACCACACTACACTCCACTCCTTACCAAAAAAGAATTTTTAATTTTTTAATATTTAATTTTTTTTTTTTTTTTAACTCACCAATGAAAAAAGAGAAAAAAAACAAAAAAGAAAAAAAAACAAAAAAGGAAACTGTCCAGTCTGGGCCCCCAACACCAGCCCACCCCGCAATATTTTATGAGAAAGAGAAAGTTAATGTGCTATGCGTTTTCGACTCCTGATTGGTCCGCTAAGTACGTCATTGTACGGAAGATGTTGACGTGTTTCTAACATTGTACTATCTTTCCCAAATTTTAACTTTGCCCCGCCATCTCTCTGCTTTTTTTTCCATTTCTACATATATATTTTTTTCTCTCTTCGTTGCTTTTTCATCGCTTTCGTCTTTGGTCAGTGGTTTCAGTTCACTGCTACAGAAAATAATTATTATAATACTAAAAAAAAGGCAACAGTAGTCCGCAGTCTCTCTCTGTGTTTATTTTTCTATTTTTCTTTTAGTATCAAAATTTCTTTTTCAGGTCTGTTTTCTGGGTTTTACCAAAACAAGCAAAGGATGAGGTTTTCTGTTACCAAATTTATTTTATAATTTACACCTATATGGCTATATAGACTAAAAGGTTAGAGAGAGAGAGAGAGAGAGAGAGAGAGATAGAGACGAATAAGGAAAGGTGGATGTGTGTCTGTGCTTCGCCTCTTTGGTGAATGGTGGTGACTGAGAAGAAAGGGCTTTTACGAAGTCAAGAATCAAGAAACGCCTACCTCTCTATAATAATATCATTTTTCTCTTTTTCTTTTATTGTTCTCACAATCCCCAGATTTTCCTAGTTCTCTTTCTATTTTTGGTCTTCTTCTTCCTCTCCACTCGGGGTAAAGCTTCCTGGGTTTTTGCCGATTTGGTAAGATTTCCTTTTATTACCACTTTTAAGTCTTTTCCTTTTGTCGTACAGTTTCTTCGCTTGTTGAGAATTGCTTGAACAGCTGAAGAAGACTGGTTTTTGTGTTGGCTTTAGGGATTTGAATCAAACCCCACCTCTATATTTCATCTTCTTTCCTCAGAAACCTCCGTTTAATTTCCTTTCTTCGTCTTCTTCTTCTTTTCTTGTCCACCTCCATCTCTCGTCTTTATTGTCGCAAGACTACATATCCTTCTTCACCCAGGCACCTATTTTTTTTCTTCTTAAATTTTATTTTTTTGACTTGTTGGCAGCTATGAATCTGTAATATATTTCTTTGTCTACTTGATTGTGGTCACAAACCTCAGATTTGCTCCGTCTTCTTCCTTTGATTCCTCATCGAAGGTTTAATTTCTGGGTTTTGCCTATTTGGTACGAATTTTTAATTTCCTGTTCAGATTTTGTACCTCTTAGACGCTTTTTTTTTATATGTTATAGAAGACTAGCTCGTCCTATCTGCACTAAAGATTTGTGTGTGTTTGTGGTGTAGTGAGCTTCATTTTCTTCTCCAAGGCGTAGAGATGGTGAGAGGAAAGACTCAGATGAGGCGCATAGAGAACGCCACAAGCAGACAAGTCACCTTCTCCAAGCGGCGAAATGGGCTGCTAAAAAAAGCGTTTGAGCTATCGGTTCTTTGTGATGCCGAGGTTGCACTCATAATTTTTTCCCCGCGGGGCAAGCTCTATGAATTTGCAAGTTCCAGGTACAATTAATGTTTCATTTCCATAAATTGTTTGTTAAATTAAGTGGGTTCTTTTACTGTCATTGTGTTCATTTAATTAATAATAAGTTTCATGCATATTTTGGTGTGGGTTTTTGCACTTTAGGGTTGAATGATCTGAAGCAAACCTTCTCTCTATACAAGCCATTAATCCTTGAAAACTCTCTCTCTCTAGATCTATCTCTCTCTCCCGCTCTCTGTGTGCCAGGCATACGGATCTTAATCCCTTCTTCATTTTAGAACGATCTTATCAATCCTCTTTGCCTTCCTCTCAAGGTGGCTTTTCAATTGTCTTGTCTATATTCAACTAAGCCCAAGAAGAAGCTAGCTGACTTATTGCTGATAGTGCAATTGTGCAAGCCTAGAGTTTGTATGGATACAATTCTCATCTTCTTAGTTAGTTTAAATGGGTTTTGGATCAGAACGTACGCATAAGAAGTCTACAATATTTACACGAAGTGTAACGAGTAGTCGAGTACTAAGTTCTAATATCTTAGAGGGCTTATTATTAATAAATTAAGTAGATAAAATAAATTGTACTTTCTTTGTTTGATTAGTGGAGCATATATAGTACATGCAAAGTTACTTTGGCCGTGGGTCAGAGTGCATTATGTACGTGTTCCATTCACTAAGCTATTGAGCAGGCTAGGAATCCTCAGCAGTTAGCTTTCCAGTGGTTGCATCGATGCAACTACTATTATACATGGTAAAAATGTCTAAAAACTTACATATAAAAGCTATAGTCACGTGCCATGAAGTGATGTGTATGCAACTACTATAAATCGATCCCCCACCACATACATAAATATCTCTCTTGAGAGTTGAAATCTCTTCTATATCTATATGAAAGCAAATCTTAACAAAACAAAAGTTGGAAATGGACATTTTCAGCTATCATTATGCTGTGAGCTTGATGTTTTAACATGTGATGATAAATTTAATAGAGAATTGCTGATAGTCTTATGGCTTCGGATATATATATATCTTCATTTAATTAGTGAATCTTCGTTCTTCCTCCTTTTTGTTTTTGTTAGGAAGTGAACTCACAAATGTTATACTCTCTCTTAGGCAGGTAAACGATCAATAGATTTATCAGCGCACAATACGCTAAAATAATAGCATGCAGCCTCAAAGTCAATGCATATTTTCTTTCCTTTAAATTTTGTTCTTTTTTTTTTTTTTCGTTTTAATTTAGTTGGGCTCATATATAACAGTGACTCACTCAATCACAGCTTGTAACAATAATAGGAATGACAAAAAATAACGATAATAATACTCTTGTTCTATATATTATTATATCAGCATCATTGATAAGTATGCATGGCGCCTTAGGTCTTCTCTCAACTTTGTAGGTTTGAATCTAATTTAAGACCTGTATACTTCTAGGGTCTCAAACCTGATGCGGGATGACAAATAAATAATTGGGTCTTTTAGTTTTATTTATATTATTAGTTTTATTTAGGTTATTAGTATCTAATTTTATATTTTATTTAAATTTTACTAGTTAGTGTTATTTAATAATTCAATAATGGGTTTGATCCAAAGCCGATCAAATTAGGATTAGGGTTTTTGTCAGTATTAATTTAAGTGTTCTTTTGTACTCTAATTGATTAATAAACATTTTTTATTTTTTATTTTTTGAGGTGTAACTTATCTTCTTCCTCTTTTTTTTTTGGTGGTGTGACCGCGCCAACTTTTCTTTCTTCTCCTTTATTTGGATTGTCTGACTCAATCACATAATCCCTTTTCTTTTTTCCCAAATTCCTTTTGTCCTTCATCAATTTGATGTCAAAGCAAACAAGGTCCAATTTCCTCACGTTCAACGACCATGGAGAACAAATCACAACACCAACTTGACGATTTGCTTTTTTTTTTTTTTTTTTGAAAGGTGAAGATTTGCTTTTTGATCTTGAGCCTATTGAACTTGTGCACTGGATACACACAATCACCAAACGTATGAATGTTGTGTATCACCAAGTTGTCAAAAAATCCCCATCTCAAATCAAGAACCATTGCCGTTGCCGTCATAGCCCATCACACCACTAATCCCACAAATCGCAACCACACAACACAAGGTTGTGCAACCCATCGGCCAAACCGGTTGCAAGGAGCCCACCCCACCGGAATCCACCCACTACTGCCCATGATTGCTCCACCCAACAATACACATCCTAGCTGTAGAACCACCGCGACACCACTTGTCGGCTTTCTCCGCCATCTGCAAGCCCTCGAGAGAGAGCTTTGTTTCTACGTCGTTTTTGTCACCAGTGCCGCCGCTCTCTCCCAACAATTTCGTCTTGCACCACCACATCTCGGCCACGCCTCTACCGAACTCACTAGCGCCACCACCACCTAACCACATATCGCAGGGCACATACTCCATTGCCTTCGATCTCTATGTGATGTAGGAGAAAATCAGGCATAAGATTTGAAAATTATTTTTTTAAATAAGATTATCACAAGAATGGAAAGAATTCTACGAAATATTTGAATATTATTTTTATAATAATATATTTTACTTTCTCTATAAATATTTTACTTTGTCTCCAAGTTTAAGGTTATTTTTATTTTATTTCTTTCTTTTTCTCCAAGTATTTTGTTTGGAAAGTACTCAAACATAGCCTATATAAAGACATATTTGTATTATTTTGGAATGAAGTTTTGAAGTATCAGTTAAATTTCAGTCTTTTAGAGTTATTTCTCAGTTTGCTTATTTGGGTTTTTTATTTTCCTTATTTGTTATTTTTTCTCTTCCTGAATCCATTTTTCAATCTTCAATTCTTAGCTTCCGCTGCAATCATACGCTTTGAGAACAATCTTAGTTATGCCCAGCGTCTGTTGGTATCAAAGCTTAGCGTCTTCTTGGAGTTTTTTTTTTTTTTTTTTCATGACTAGTGGTCATGAGCGTGGTTGGTGTGAACATATTCTGAATGAGGAAGTCTCCTATCATGAATGTTGTGTACAAGACGTGATGATTGAAGACTTTCAAAGGCTGTTTGTGGAGTTAACCCAGCATCTAGCAGCACAAAATATGGAGATGAATTGCGATATTGACGGTCGCAATTCAGAATCCATTTGAAGAACCTGTATCACAATCTTGTGTTGGTTCTAGAACAACGTGTTCGGGATGAGTGGCATGAATCGAGACTTAGGTTTCAGAGTTGAGCTTTCAAAATTTTTTGGCACTCTCACTACCTTGACTGTCGTTAGCAAGTCTCAAGTTTATCTACCAAATCTATCTCATGTGGAGGAGAAAGATAAAATTATTGAGAAAGATTTTTCTGTAGGTTGGGTATCTCCACCGATCTATGACATATATCCTGACGAAGCAGAGGATCTATTAGAAGAGGTAACTTTATTTCTTAATACCATAAAAATTGTTGAAGAGAATAATGTCCACCATATGTTTGATGAAAGTCCAAAGATTGAAATATCTCAATGGGATCTTGAGAGAATTAATTATGTTGATTTTCTTGGGATTGAAAGTTTGATGTCAAATTTTCCTAAACAAAAAAATCTTGACGTTTGTTTCGGCATGTTGGAGGAAAATTTGATTTTTCTTGGTCAAGAAAGAATTGATTATTTTTGGAAAAAATTTATGGAGAGTGAATTTATGACAATCAATCAAGAGCTTGTGAAAATTATTTTATCTCAAGTTGGTGCGAGTAACTTCAGATCTAATATTCAGAGTCAAGTTGCCAATTGTCTCTCTTTTGGTATTAAGTTGCTTTGGTGTTGAGAAGTATAAAAGGGAAGGGATCGATTGATTGGAAGTCTAAAAGATCGAGGCAAAGATGATTCGAATTCGAGGACGAATTCTTTTCAATCTGGTGAGACCGATATAGGAGAAAATCGGGTATAAGATTTGAAGATTATTTTTTGAATAAGATTAGCACAAGAATGGAGAGAATCATACAAAATATTTGAAGATTATTTATATAATAATATATTTACTTTCTCTACAAATATTTTGCTTTGTCTCCAAGTTTAGGGTTATTTTTGTATTTTTATTTCTTTCTTTTTCTCTAAGTATTTTGCTTTGAAAGTACTCAAACATAGCCTATATAAAGGAAGGTCTGAATTATTTGGAATGAGGTTTTGAAGTATCAATTAAATTTCAATCTTTCAGATTTATTTCTTAGTTTGCTTATTTAGGGCAATTAGGGTTTTTCTTTTCCTTATTTGTTATTTTTTTCTCTTCCTGAATTCACTTTCAATATTCAATTATTAGTTTTTGCTGCTATCATACACCGTCAGAACAATCTTAGTCCTACTTGGCGTTACTAGGGTTTCTCTGTGCTGCGTCGATTGGTTCTGCACCGCATCTTAGCCGTCTCTATGCCCCTGCATATCGCTTTTGTTACAGTGGTGTGAGAGAGGCATCTATGAGTTTTTGTTTGGCTCATCTGAAGGGGGAAAGAAAAAAAAAAATCGATTTTGTGAAAGAAATCAGCGGGTCAACCTAAATGAGAGATTGGGCCAGCAAAGAATTTTGTTTTTTTGAAGACTTTAGAGTTGGGTGTGGACCAAAGCATTCTCAACACATATTTTCCTTGTTTTAAAACTTGAGGTCAAGTTTTGTGTAAGTAGGGAAGAATTATGCGGGATGAAAAATAAATAATTAGGTCTTTTAGTTTTATTTAGGTTATTATTTTTATATTGGTTTTTAGTATTTAATTTTATACTATTTAAATTTTAAGAGATAGTGTTATTTTTTTTTTTAATTCAATAATGGGCTTGAACCAAAGTCAGTTAAATTTAGGGTTAGCAATTTTTGACACAACCCGCAAACCTGGCACGAACACGACACGAAAATACAGGATTTGGGTTTGGGGTAATCGGGTTCGGGTCATAATCAGGTTGACCCGTTTATAATTGTGTTTGGCGGGTTAGCCCGCGGGTGACCCGGCAGACACGATTATAACCCGGTTACATATAAATAAAAAATAAAAAATAAAAATGTAGAAACTTCACGAAACCTAGCCGGGCGCCTAGGCCTTTTGCACTTTCACTCGTTTCCTTTTCATTTTCACTCCACAGCCTCTGGAAGAGCTTTTTCTCATCTTCGGCGGTTGACTTCTTTGTGTCGTCAGGCGAAACGACGCCGTCTGCGCTTGGCTCCCGCGCCTTCTTCTTGGCCCGCTTGGACGAATCCTTGCTATCAGTCTCGGAAATCGGCCGCTTGGTCGCTGCCGACGAGGCAGGCTTGGATCTGGGCTTGGTGGTGGCCTTTAAGGCTGAATCTTCCATGGGCTTTGATGCGATGGGCTTCACGCTCGTGCTCGGGGTGGAGGGTTTTGGAAACTAGGGTTTGTTCAGAGAGAGAGAGTGAGTGAGGATTGTGATTTGTGTGCGGTTTAGCTACGATTTGGAAAGAAGATTGTGTTGTTCAGAGAGAGACAGTAAAAGCTCTTCCACAGCCTTTGGATTGCTTTTCTCGCCGAATTGTGTTGTTTGCTTCTCTCGACTGGACGATCCTTCATCCTTCTTCTTCTTCTTCGGACAATTGTCACAACAGGTTACCCGGGTCGTGTTTGGGTAACACGGTTGGCAAGCGGGTCGTGTTCGAGTTCCAGCATTCAACCAGATTAATAATTGGGTCAGGTTCGTGTTGGATCCGATTGTGTAGTCGGGTCGACACGAACCCGACCCGCTGACTCGAATTGCCAAGCCTAGTTAAATTAGGGTTAGGGTTTTTGTCAGTATCTATTTAAGATTTTTTTTTTTTTTTGGCAATCCTATGGAGACAAATTAGAATTAATGAATAAATAGATTTTGTTCTGTGAGGTGTGACTCCTCTTCTTCCATTTATCTTCTAGCGGTGTGGCTTCGCTAAATTTCCCTTCTTCCCATTGTCTTTGGATTGTATGGCTCCATCCCCTTGTCTTCTATGCAACTTAGTTTGATCTAGTAAACATTGGAGTTGGAAAACTTTCATGAAATACAAAGTTGTATAATTTTGAGTCAGCTTTTGAACACCATCAAATTTGCAAACAATAGAAGCTCGGAATGAAAATTTGTGACAATATTTTTTTTTGATAAGTAAATGAAATTTTATAAAAAGCGTAAGGCGCCCCTATAAGTACATTGGAAGTATACACAAGGAAACAACTAAAAAGGCAAAGAAAAACGAACAAGAAAATCAGAAAAACTAATAGACACGGGTGACAAAAAAGCTTCCGTCCAAATATACAACATAAGAAAAAACGAAGCAACAATATCCTCCATAGAATT
This sequence comes from Alnus glutinosa, assembly GCF_958979055.1. NCBI lineage: Eukaryota > Viridiplantae > Streptophyta > Magnoliopsida > Fagales > Betulaceae > Alnus > Alnus glutinosa. The sequence goes on from NC_084888.1 coordinate 29,776,293, forward strand.
CTCCAAGTCTTCAAAACACCTAATATTTCTCTCCTTCCAAACACACCAAAGAATGCAAATAGGTACCATCTTCCAAATTACAGCACTCCTTGACCTACCTGCCTTCCACCAACAAGCAAATAAATCTACAACTCTCCTAGGCATAACCCAAGACAGACTAAACCGAGAAAAGACATGATTCCACAAAGTAGAAGTCACATCACAATGAAGAAGAAGGTGGTCTACAGTTTCCCCATCTCTTTTGCACAAATAGCATCTATCCACAATGATGATCTTTCGCTTCCTGATATTATCCGCTATAAGAATCTTTCCAAGGGCTGCCGACCACGCGAAGAAAGCCGCCATCGGAGGAGCCTGAGTCCTCCACACACTCTTCCAAGGAAAATGACTACCCTCACAACCGGCCAAGGAGCTGAAATAGGACTTCACCTTGAACGCCCCTTTCTTAGAATGGACCCACCTAAGCCTATCAGCACGATCTCTACTCACCGTGGCTAAATGCAACACATGATAGAAAGATGCAAATACACCCACTTCCCAGTCATGCTCCTCTCTAACAAAGCTCACATTCCATTGGATAGATCCGCCCAAAACCTCCATATTATCCGCAACAGAAGCATCCTTCATCCGAGCAATACCAAACAGAACAGGAAAAGCTTCCTTCAACACCCTATCCCCGCACCACAGATCATGCCAAAATTTTGTCCTAGCCCCATCCCCCACTTCCAATCTAGAGAGACCAGAGAAACTCTCCCACCATTTCTTGATATTCTTCCACAGCCCCACCCCATGAGCACCTACAGGCTCGCGGGAACACCACCCACCCCACAAACTACCAAACTTGGCATCCACCTCTACTCTCCACCAAGCTTCTCTCTCTATTCCATACCGCCACAACCATTTACCCTACAAAGCTTGGTTGAACAACAAAAAATTCCGAATACCTAACCCTCCATTTGAAATTGGGGAACAGACTTTCGACCACTTCACCAAGTGAACTTTAGATTCTTCACCCAATCCACCTCAAAGAAAATCCCGTTGTAGCTTCTCTAATCGAGCAGCAACACTCCTCGGGAGATGGAACAAAGACAAAAAATAAGTAGGCACATTTGCAAGGGTACTCTTAATAAGGGTTACTCTACCACCCTTAGAGAGATACAACCTTTTCCAACTAGCCAAACAATGTTCAATCTTCTCAACGACCCCGTCCCAAATATGAGTATACTTACAGGAAGCCCCCAAAGGAAGACCAAGATACTTAACCGGCAAAGTGGCAAACCCACACCCTAAAATATCGGCTAGCCTTTCCGCTTGATCAACATGCCCCACTGGAATTAAATTAGACTTTGCTAAATTAACCTTCAGACCCGAGACTGCTTCAAACAGGAGGAAGAGACTCCGCAAATTATGTAACTGAGAAGAATGAGCACTACAAAAAATTAGTGTATCATCTGCAAACAAAAGATGCGAAAAATCTGTGTCACCTATTTTAAAACCTTCCAGCAAACCCCCCCTAACTGCAGCTGAGATCATACGGCTCAAGGCTTCCATCACAAAAACAAACAATAGGGGTGACAAAGGATCCCCTTGTCTCAGACCACGGGAGCTACTGAAAAAACCAAAAGGGGAGCCATTGATTAACACCGAAAACCGCACAGTTGAAGGTCAATGTTGATAGCATACACTAACTTTAATAATCATGTTTTGGATCAACTTTTTCACCGACGTAACCCTTGGATTAAAACTTACAACAAAAAATGTTTTAACATTGAATTTATCCATACTAAAAACCTAACAATTCTCACTTAACCTACTGTGTTAATTATCTCATGCATGCGGCTTTCCCTTATGAGAATTTTCTAATTGAATAATCAAGACAGGGTTTTTAATGTCTTACACTTGAGCTTAAATTAATGTATTGGAAGCTTTAGCCCAAGTACGGTCATGACTTCTTTTCATTGCTAGGACTCTTCAATTTACGAGGTTGGTATTTTACTCCCAAAGAGTTACTAACTTACTATCACGAGCTAATATACAATCTTTTAATGTCCATTACAATCCAAATCCACACAGAGATGGCTTGAGTTCTCGTGAGAGAGACCTGCAGATATAGTGTCCTCACAGTCTAAATCCACACAGTAATGGCCTGATGTCTACGTTAGGAGAACTTGGGTTACGCCCATAAACCCCAAATGCTCAAATGGGCATTGTCCACCGTTAGGCAGTTGATTACGAACCGACAACCTACCACCGTCAAGTATTTGATTCCCGATCAAACCTCCCTCAAGCCATCAACTTCCCATGGATTTGCAGTATCTCAAAGCCCATATGCCCCAATCCCTGTCGCCACCCAAATAGAGCTACCACACCAGGGCTGAGTAACCACCATTCCACAACTATCCACTGATTTGTAGTCGACCACTGACCCCTTTGGTACTTCCAACCTTCCCTTTGAGCACCAGATGACAATTGTCCCAAAGAGGACCGCAACCCTTGTTTATCAGCCACCTAATCAGTCTGAGCAGTTAAGTGTACATGTGGTGTTGACCACCCTTTTTTTTACCATCCTCCACGCCAAGCCTTGTGGCGGGGCTATCCTGTTATTCATGGTGGGCGAGTTGACCTCCCATCGAGCCAAGGCTTTGTGTATAGAAAAAAGAAACTCAAAGGGAGAGAGTATTTTTGGTATTGTAGAATAAAATAATATGAAAGAGAAGAGAGAGAGAGAGATAGCGAAAGCAGAAAGAGACTAATGGGCTACATCTTGAATGAATTGTCTTATATTAAATTGTATTACAATGCTTTCAATTTATAGAGAGACTAGGAGTGAGGAACAAGTAAACCTGAAGTAGAGCTAAACTAATTAAGGAATGTAATAAACCCTATAAGGAAATAGAATAAAGGAGAATATAAAATGGTAATCAAATCTATAACAAACCTAAATATTATTATAAGAAAATAAACTAACATAATACGAAATATATATTTTAACATGCCCCCTCGAATTCAAGGTGGAAGCTTCTAGAAACTTGAGTTTGCAAAGATAAGGAATTAAAGATGGCTGAAATTGGTGGTTGAATCAAGGCAGTATTGCGCGAGAAAGACTGACAATGGCGGTTGGAGAAATGCTGTAGAACCAAGACAAGCACTAAAAAATCACGTGAAGGGCCAAGTCGCATTGTGCTAGGGTTCGCCAGTGAATTAGGTCATGGATCACAACAAAACTAGGCCGAAAAGCACTGCATGAGCTGGATTACCGGGTCAAATGAACTCCAAATTTCTGTCATGTGCAAAAACCTCAATGAATTGTTTGGTGTACTGCTGTCATAGTGAGGAAAACTCCGAAGAAATGGTCAGGAAAAAAAAAAAAATTTGCACGTTGGAGGACAGAGGCACCAGGAAAATAGTGGCTACAATACCATGTAGAAAGTCATTAGAAAAGCTCTAATACCATGTAGAATAAAATATAAAATAAAATAATATGAAAGAGGAGAGAGAGAGGGAGAGAGAGAGAGAGCGGAAGCGAAATGAGACGTATGTGCTACATCTTGGCTGAATTGTATTGCAATGCTCTCAATTTATAGAGATATTAGGAATGAAGAACAACTAAACCTAAAGTAGAGCTAAAGTAATTAAAGAAGGGAATAAACCTTACAAGGAAAAATAGATTAAAGGAGAATATTAAATGGTAATCAAATCTATAATTAAACCTAAATGAGAAATATCATTATAAGAAAATAAACTAACGTAATATGAGATACATATTTTAACATGCCCCCTCAAACTCAAGGTGAAAGCTTCTAGAAAATTGAGTTTGGAAAGAGAAGAAATGAAAGGCGGCTGAAGTTGGTGGTTGGATCAAAGGCAAGGCTGAGCGAGAAAGAAAGACTGACAGCGATGGATGGAGAAGTGCCAGAGAACAGAGACAAGCCGCTAATAAATCCTGTGAAGGGCCAAGTTGCATTGTGATAGGGTTCGTCGGTGAACTAGGTCATGGATCACAACAAAATCGGGCCGAAAAGCACTGAATGAGCTGAATGACTGGGCCAAATGAACTCCAAATTTCCGTCACGTGCAAAAACCTCAATGAAGTGTTTGGTGTACTGCTATCGCAGTGAAGAAAACTCTGAAGAAATGCTCAAATGGGAAGAAGAAAAAAAACTGCACATTTGAGAATAGAGGAACTAGGAAAACGGTGGCTATGATACCATGTAGAAAGCAGTGTAGAAAAGCTCTGATACCATGTAAAATAAAATAATATGAAAGAGAAGAGAGAGAGAGCGAAAGCGGAATGAGACGTATGTGGTACATCTTGGCTAAATTGTATTATATTAAACCGTATTGCAATGCTCTCAATTTATAGAAAGATTAGGAGTGAGGAACAACTAAATCTAAAGTAGAGCTAAACTAATTAAAGAAGGGAATAAACCCTAGAAGGAAATAGATTAAAGGAGAATATAAAATGGTAATCAAATCTATAGTTTTGATTACAATCAAACTTAAATGAAAAATATTATTATAAGAAAATAGACCAATGTTATAAGAGATATATATTCTAATAGGTATTAAAGAATGTTTGGGGTGAGCTACAATGCCAATCTAGTTGAATGTTATTTTAGGGAATCGGTAGGGAAGCCAATGCAATGGGTTTTGGGGGAGTTTTATCCAAATTTAGGAAAGCCAATGTACTCCTGTAAAATGTACTAGTCTCTTACCAGGATGTCAATCTAAAGATCATTGTACATATTTCACAGGTAGTCTAACTAGGATGTCAATAGGTTGAGCACTATCTGTGAAATCTTTGGCAAATGCTCTAAAACCTTCATATTGTGTATATTTAACTGACGTGGGGCAAAAATAATGTCCAACATATTGTCTTCTCCTTATCTAAAACACATTTTGCTTTTTGATTAGCTACTTTTAGGCAAGCATTATAGTTTATGCATTCTTTTCTTAATCATTAATCTCTCTCATTTTGCTACTATCATTTCTCTTTCTTCTCTTTGGATGGTTTGAGAAAACAATAAAAAAAAATACTGAGAAATAATATTTAAAGAAAATAGAGAATGAAATAGAAAATTTGTTGAAGTTTGTATTGAAAAAATAGTAGGTAAAATACAAAATGGTGCCTTTTGATTAGCTAAATAACATTACCGGAGATGCTCTTACAAATTAACTTTAAATAATTGAAAAAAAAATGTAATAAAAGTCTACAAAATTAACAGGATATTAGGTCTAATCTAAATCGTCAAATATTTAACCAAATGGTAGTCTACCAAACATAATAAAATACTTTTATTTTTTGATAAGTAAGAGAAGTTTCATTAAAAGCGCAAAAAACGATCAAGTACACATGTAGTATTCAAGAACGACAACTAAGAAGAAGAAGAAACCAGTACTAGAAAATCATTAAAGCTAATTACTAAAGGGTTAAGGAACGCAGCCATCAAAAAGTACAAAGAATAAAAGAAAAAAGAAATGAGCTCCTCAATGGTTCTTTCTTTGTCCTCGAACTTCTATCATTGCGTTTCCTCCATAAGCACACCATAAGAGGCAACAAGGAACCATCTTCCACACAACCGCACTCCAAGAGCGACCACCCGTCCACCAGCAAGCGAAAAGATCAACCACTCGACGAGACATAACCCAAGATAGATTGAAGCGGCTAAAGATAGCATTCCATAGAATGCAAGCGACATCACAATGGAGAAGGAGATGATCCATAGACTCCATTCTTTTTGCACATACAACATCTATCAATCACAATAACACGCCTCTTTCTGAGATTGGCCAAAGTAAGGATCATCCCTAGCGCTGCCGTTCAAGCGAAAAAAGCCACTTTCAAGGGAACCTTGGTACGCCAAATACTTTTTCAGGGGAAATGAATTGTCTCCTTATAGGCAAGAGTCTTATAGAAAGATCTAACATCAAACTTCTCTTTGCGAGAAGGAGACCACCAAAGCTTATTTTCCCCATCACGATCTAGACTGATGCCGATGGAATACAATTAGGTAAAGAAAGAAGCCAAGATGTCCACCTCCCAATTGTGTGCCGCTCGAGTAAATCTGACATCCCACTGAAAAGATCTGCTCTCCAGAATCGAATGAGCTGCCACGAACGAATTCTTGTCGCAAGCTATGTCATACAAACCTGGAAAAGCTTCCTTGAGGGGCATCTCTCCGCATCACACATCATTCCAGAATCTGATCCTGGATGCATTTCCCAAAATAAATCTGGTATGGCTACTAAATAGACTCCACCTCTTCCTAATGTTCGTTCATAGCCCCACTCTATGAGACCCATGGGGGTTTAAGGAATACCAACCTGCCCACCAAGAACGATACTTTGCATCCACAACTGATCTCCACAAAGCCTCTCTCTCATGCGCATAACGCTACAACCATTTCCCTAACAAAGTCTGATTGAAGATCCTCAAATTCCTGATACGCAAACCACCTTCTGAAATAGGAGAACAAACTGTGGACCAGCTAACCTGGTGATATTTGAATTCTTCACCTAGATCTCCCCACAAGAAATCTCGATGAAGCTTCTCTATACGACTAGCAACACTGGATGGAATAGGGAACAAAGAAAGGAAGTACGTGGATAGATTAGATAAAGTACTCTTTATAAGGGTAACTCTATCACTCTTAGACAGATACATCCGCTGCTGACTAGCCAGCCGTCTTTCAATCTTTCCAACTACATCATCCCAAAAGGATTTAGCTTTAAAAGGGGCCCCCAACGGAAGACTGAGATACTTTAAAGGTAGAGAAGAAACACCACAACCCATGATGCTAGCCAATTCATCCATATTATCCATATCACCCACAAGAACCAGCACTGACTTGGTCAGAGTGATCTTTAAGCCTGAAACAGCTTCAAAAGACAATAATAAAACCCAAAGAAAATGGAGATGATTAGGATTAGCCCCGCAAAAGACTAAAGTATCGTCTGCAAACAACAGATGAGAAATATTAAACACCCATAATAAAATACTCTAGATAAAACATAGCGATTCACACTCAAGAAGTCAAATTTCCAAAACCCTTAATACTTTCTGAAGTTTCTAATTAGAAGGATTTGTAAACAATATCAGGTAATTAAATCAAGCTTTTTAAACAAGAAAGTAAAATATTCATTTTCTTGTATTTCCGTAACGTTTATTAAATATTTTTGTACATATAAATAACAGTTTATTGTTAGCTACAATCCCTAAATTAACAAACCTAATCCTCAGGTAGTTGGCACTGATTTATTAATCAGACCCTAAATCACATTATCCCTTGAATTAGGACACCCTTAATTTCGCACTTGCCTTAGGGTTTTCCAAACATAAATCCAAGTGCTAATAGCTAATTTACACAATGTTTTTGAAGTATACAAACTCTTCATATCAACACTAACTTTGTTCAAAATCATATATCTCTCATCAAATAGAACATAAAATATAAAAGTATTCAATGATTTCTGGAAACTGTATTTCTTTACAAAATATCACATTTGAAATTTTAGAAAAATCCAAATTAATTAACCATATCTATTTAATCGCAAGCATATATGCTTAACAACCAAGAATTTTTTTTTTTTTTTTTTTTCGCGTTTTTCAACCAATTCAACTCGATCCTACCAAAAAAATAAATAAATTCAAATATCAATACCTATGACCAGATTGCAAAAACCACTATTTTCTCGAATTACATATTTCCTTTAATTAATGATCACTTTTTTTTCCCAAATTAATCTCAGTTCAAGCAAACTTAGATTATTATAAGGTCTTAATAACTCACTTCAGGGCTTAGATTTTATATGAATCAATTCCATAAAAACTACAACTTATAGTTCATACCGATACGTTAGTTTCCGATAATTTTCAAATTAATCACAATCCGCTCAAATTAGACATTCACATAAACAATTTAAACATCTAATTTCACAATTTTTAGGCAAGAGCTGAAATCTGTGATTTTTTTTTTTGGTAAGCCCTAAAAAGTAGTTAAACTAAGAGGAGAAAGACAAGCAAAGTACTAAGAGTTAAGGGTAACGGAAGACATGCAAGACCCAGAGTGAAGGAACAAACTGTTTCCTTGCAAGGGGAGGGTCACAATGCAAGAGGAATTCACCGTAGCCATAACACAATATTTATTCTCATAACATACAGAGCGAGCATCAATAGAGATTTCCCATGGAAAATCCAACAATTCATTTCCCGCCAGATCTCATACACAATGGTAGTGAACATCAGTTTGGCAGTCATACTGGAAAGAGAATTTCCCTGAATACCATAAGCCAAAAATTGATAGGTTCCTTCTCAACTCATCATAAGAGAGTAAGGACATTTCCTACACAAGGTAAACCAGGGAGAGGAAGAATAAGGACAAGGAAATAAGAGATGATCTAGAGACTCCTATTTCTGTTCACACAGGACGCAGTTCGTCCCCGTAGAATGTCCATGCTTAATTACCAAAGTCATCCTTGGTGGGGAGCCTTCCCAATACCCCAAGGTTGCAATTAATTGGTTTGTCACACTTGAAGCTACCCACATAAAATTTTTTGCTCTTCTCTGGGTTAGGAGCCAGGCCGGATATCTCCTTAAAAGAGTTGAGACACTCCTTAATGAAGGTGATAGAGCCTATATCCCCTTTGCAAAAGAGGTGTAGATCATACACAAAACATATATAGGAAATTTTCAATTTCAGACACCTCCGATAGTACTTGAAATGCCCATTCTGTATCATGTTCGTCATCAAAGCAAAGTAGGCTTCTATAGTTAAAACAAATAAGTATAGGAAGACGGATCTCCTTGCCTCAGAGCCTTACCTACCTGGAAGAATCTCGTGAACTCATTGATATCACTGAAGAAAAACTTCAGGAAAGCTTTTGGCCTAAAGGAACCCTTGGATAAAATCTCAATTTACTGTATCAGGAAAGCTGTGCAGTACGTGTTCACCTTCTGCCCTTGCTTATGAACACTGATTTTACTATAATGCACAAGTGTTTTATTATATAGGGAACCAAGCAGGAGTTTTTGTCTTAGGTTTAATTAGACTATGGTCAATTTGGTCCAAAGAGAATTTCAACCCCCACACTGAATAGCTGACCAACTCACTTACACACGCGGTCAAGCTCAAACCTCACAGAAGTAAGAAGTGTACGAAGTGAACAAGCATAATCTAAATGTTCCACACCATTCGCACAAAACATAAATCTATCACACAATTATTTCTCATACATAGACTACACAGAAAGTGTGATTTGTCATCACTAAGTGCAAATGAGAATTTGATGCAAGGTAAGGTGCAAGTATGGAATAATTGAAGAAAGAATACCTCAATTTTCAATTTTTTTTTTTTTTAATAAAAAAATTGAAATAAACATGCAATCTTAACCTATGCAAAAGACAAAATGCAATGCAAAACAAAAAATGAACAATGGATGCCCTAGAAAGAAATGTAATGCATGAAATGCAACCTAGGTGTGCAATGAGACCACCTAACTCTAGGTAGGACCATCACCACTACCCTCAATGGGTGAATGGTATCAATCTTAAAAACCCAAACTTTTCTAATACTAGGTTCATATTTGTTACTATGAACCTTGTGTTTGTCCAGTTTTTTTCCAACCTAGCTATGACATCTTATATCATTTTGAAAAACCCCTCAGGATTAATCCTAATATGGGAGTTATCACTCATATTCTCACAAGGTCTTAACAAAAAAAAACGATTTGGTATAATGACCCACCTTGTCACAATTGTGGCAAGTAGGGACAAACCTTTGTGTAGATTGTCTCCTAGTAGGGGGCACAACGTTGGACTAAGGGCAACCATCATAAGCAACGACTTTTTAGGAGCATCCTCATTCCAAGATCTTTGGGATTTCAACTAAAAGCAGTTTGGTCTAATGTGACCAACAATCCCACATTGGTTGCATGTAGGAAAAAACTTGGTTGAAGTTTGTTTGCTCGAAAAAGACTTGGACTTGGACTTGGGCTTTACATAATCATTCAAACAAACATTTTTCCCTTGTCCAAATAGGCTACATTAGCCTTGAATTTTCAAAATTTACGGGCTTTACAAATAAAGTAATTCTTTCAGAATTAGAAGCAAGTGAAGTAGACACACCAAATTTATCAAAACCCAAACCACACTTGTCAGAATTATGCTTTTGAACATTCAACATATTTTTGAGTTTATCACTAGAGAATTTCTTTAAATGATCGTTCGAATCTTTCAATTTATTCTCAAGTGATTTGTTCTTTTCAACAAGCACAGTATTTTCAGATTTCAATTTATCACAAGCAGCACAAGCATAATTTAATTTGGCAAGCATGTTTTCCTTTTCAAGTTCAATCTCATTGAGTTTCTTAGAATTTTTTTTTTCTTCAATTTTTGCAATTTAATAAGTCGCTCACTATAGGATTTTTATGATTGATTGTTTTTTTTTTTTTATAAGTAATTGCAATTTATTAAAAAGCGCAAAGGGGCGCAACCCTTATACACGGGAAGTATACAAGAGAACCCCTAAAAGGGACGAACAAAGAATAAATTTAAAAAGTCTACATAAGTAAAAACACTCAAACTGTGATGGGGCGCTATCCAAAAATATAATGTATTGAGCAATCGCTTTCGTAGCTCCACCATAGATGTCTCTATATCATCAAACAGTCGAGCATTCTGCTCCCTCCAAATACACCACAGCAAGCACAGAGGAGCTAACCGCCAAGCCTCTTTAGCATGACCACACCCAATCGCCGCCCCTTAACTATTCAACAACTCCAACACCGTTCGTGGCATAACCCACTCAACCCCAAATAAAATAAGAACGTAGCTCCAAAGATCCCGGGTGACCTCGCAGTGAAGCAACAAGTGATCAATAGACTCCCCACTCTTCTTACATAAACAACACCACTCAATTACTATAACATTCCTCTTATGCAAGTTATCATGCGTCAATATTTTGCCCAAAGCAGCTGACCATACGAAGAAAGCCACCCTTGTTGGAGCCTTAACACGCCAAATATTCTTCCAAGGAAAATATGGAACACATGGGCCATATTTCCTAATAAGCTCTTCGTAGAAGGATCTCACCTCAAATACACCTTTTTTAGAGGGATTCCACACTAACCTGTCACCCTCTCCATGTCGAGCCGAAGTGGAGTATAGTCGATCGAAGAAAGAAAAGACCATATCCATCTCCCAATCCTGAATTTGTCGCGTGAAGAGAACATTCCACTGAATTACACCATTATGAACCACCAAATTATCCGCCACCATTGCATCTTTGTTCCTTACTATACTAAAAAGATCTGGAAAGCATTGCTTCAAGGATCTATTCCCACACCACCAATCTTGCCAAAAACTAATATTTGATCCATTCCCCACTTCAAAACGAACAAAGTTGCGAAATTTCTCCCACCCCCTCCTTATATGTTTCCATACACCCACTCCAAAAGAACCCGATACCTCTTTTGAGCACCACCTACCCTTTAAACTCTCAAATTTGGCGTCAATCACCAAACGCCATAAAGCTTCTCTCTCCCTATCATATCTCCACAACCACTTACCGAAGAGTGCTTGATTGAACTGGATGAAATTGTGAACTCCCAGCCCACCGACATGCCTAGTGAATCGTATGGCAGTGTGTTTGTATTTAGAATAGCAATTGATGTATATCAGAATTACAGGATAAGTATTACTTAATCATTATCATAACAATACAAGATAGAAGCTAGTGTTTTATCATGAGTGATCTTCTGTTGACTTTGTGTCTATTTTTCTTATCTTCAACTTTGACATTATCATCAAGTGCGTGAGAGTTATCTAATGTAATACTTATAGAGATTTTTATAAGCCACTTGGCAGTCATCTTCCTCCTCCGACTCATCCTTAGATAATTTGATAAAATGATCATCGCTTCACTCTTGGAGGCTATCGATAGAAGCAGTGAGAGACACATGGGTTCTCACTCTCAATGTGTGTTGCACATGTCTAACTCATCCATATGTCACAGCAGGGGTCAAGGATCTTACTCAGGAAATTAATCTCAATAGGGTGAACCTTGCTTTGATACCAATTGAAAACGCAGAATTTATACCCCAACTCAAAATTATGCAACAGTAAAAAAAAAAATATCAAACCACTATAAAAGCAATAAACCAATCACACATCAACACACCATATTTTTGTTAATGAAGTGGAAACCTTTGAATAACACATTAAAGGTAAAACCACTCCAAGGCTACCAAGCACAGGAAATCGACACTAAGCACAGAATTTGTGGTGCATGCAAAGTACACTTATGACCCTTGTAACGACTTAGACTTTCGTACGTAGACAGACACCCCACTTGCCTCCTACTGTAGCAACTCCAGCTTCTTACTGGACAATTTTTATTCTTGATCTCCTTACCGACCCACCGATAGACTTCATGTTGTTGTTGATGTAAACAACTTCTTGTTTGATCACTCCAAGAGATTGATACTAATCAGCTCATGCCAAAGGTATCTCTTGGCACACAATGAATATTCTAAGCTCTCCGTGTATGAAACCACTCAATATCAGCCTTGCTTAGCTCTACTTAGCTTATAGAAAAATGTGCCTTCATCCATAGAGTTGTGAAAATCAACCATAAAACCTACAATCGGTTTAGGTTTTATATGGCGTTGTTCAGATATTTTAATGAGATGTCCAAACATCCTTATGGTTTCAATCCATAAAATAGCAAGCTGTTCGGACACCATCGAATATCTCAATGGACGAGAACTTTTGTTTCTCAAATTCGTCCGAACATGTGCGAACATCGTAGCAGACAAAACCTTTTGTTGCATGGTTGAACGGGCCAGCAGAGGAAACATTCTATTTGGGCACCGTCTGGACATCAGCAGACGAACCAACAGACGAGGCTTTTTGTCATGTCATCGTCCCGGACATCAGCGAACAAGCCTGAGAATGGAGCTTCATGTACTTGATTTTCTTGAACCTTTTTCAACCCAAATCCTGAATACAAATCTACCCAACCACAAATTTCAAAGGAACTTATTTTGAGCACCGAATAGACTAATATAAATACCTAACCATATTAATCCCACCCTAAATATTACAGTACAAATAGTATTATATTTCAAGTTGTTTTTTCTTTTTTCTTTTTGTTCGTTTCTTAATTTATATAATATTGTATCAAAGTCCCATGAGCTTAACTACACATACTTCATGTGCCACTTCTCGCTTGTATCTGTGTCTGGATCTTTGATGGGTTGTGTGGAGTTTGATCTCTATGTGGTGTCTGTGAGAGGTTTGCAGGCTAAGACAAAAACTTCATTTTCACCTTTGCTCAACAATTGCTCAAGCAAACAATAGGTAGAAACTTTGCTAGAGTCTCGCTCAACGGTTGCTTTAGAGAGAAGCAAACAACAACTTCGCATGATAGTTGCTCAAGCAAGTTTGTAGCAATTTTATAGAGGGTGATTTCAACTTTCGACCTTGGGGTCTTTAGCCCTAGCCCTAGTGATTGTTGAATAGGGAAGCTGGTGCGCGTGTGCGCACATACACACATAGTGAAATACTACGACTACTTTGTGGACGTAGCCCTAGTTTGGGTGAACCACATAAATATGATGTTCCTTGTTCTTGTATGAGTGTTTGTTCTGTGTTATTGTTTTCTTAATTTCTTGTCTCATTTCCGAACAAATTGGTATCAGAGCCTCATTTGGATTTGAGTGGGAGTGATGGCTGCAAAGGATGGAAAGGTCAAGATTGAGAAGTTCAATGGTACAAATTTAGTTTCTAGAAGATGTAGATTGAGTATTATCTTTTTTAGAAAAATCTGTACTTGCCTCTCATAGGAAAAAAACTAGAAGGGACGAAAGATAATGAATGGACACTCCTTGACATACAAGCGTTAAGGGTTATTCGATTGACTATTGCTCACAATGTTGCCTTCAATATTGCAAAGGAGAAGACCACGCCATATCTCATGCATCCCTCTTAAACATGTATGAGTAAAACCTTTTGCCTTGAATAATGTTTGTTTGATGCATAGATTCAATTTGAGGATGGCATAAGGTGCTTTGGTAGCTGATCATATGAACGAGTTTAACACAATCACAACCCAGTTGAACTCTGTAGAAATCGTCGGTGAGTAGTTCATCATGGAATTTGAAACTGAAGTATGATGATGTTCAGACCTAATTTCGAGTGACGAAATTCACAGGAGGGAATTAGGGGAAACATTAGGAACTGGATTAGATCTCAATACCGAGGCTAGCGGGAGAACATATGACAGAAACTCAAATTGAAGTGTCATTGTGATAAACAGATGCTGCATATGCAAGAAGACGAAGGAGTCCATGGACCATCTCCTTCTCCACTGCGATGTGGTTTCTGCCTTGTGGTACACTTTCTTTTCAGTCGCTTTGGGTTGTCTTGGGTTATGCCACAACGGATTATCGATCTACTTGCTTGTTGGTGGTCTTCGGGCCAGTTGAGGAGTGCTACGGTGGAGAAAATGGCGCCCACTTGCCTCTTTTGGTGCTTATGGAGGGAAAGAAACAACTGAACCTTTGAGGACGTGGAGAAGATCCCTAAGGAACTTTTATCCTCCTTTCACACTCTGTATCTTTGGACTACGGCTTATGCGTTCCCATTATCTATTAGCTTTCTTGACTTCCTTACTCGTTTATCTAGTTAGGCGTTTCCTTCTGTATATTCCCAGTGTACTAAGGGGTGCCTCATGCTTTTAATGAGATTGACTTATTACTTATCAAAAAAATTCTTCAAAGAGAAGCAAGTCAAAATCTGGAGCTTGCTGGAACTATGGTAAGAATGGGCATTGGAAGGAGGATTGTTGATCAGTGCTAAAGAAGAAGAATGAAAAGGGTGAGCAAGAATCAGTAAATGTCATGACGACAGATGAGATTCAAGATGCTCTAATTTTAAGTGGTTTGTCCTATAGAATCGTGGATTCTAGACTATGGGACATTTTTTCATTTTACCCACATCAGAAAATCGTGGAGAACTATGTTAACGGTGATTTTGGGAAGGTTTATCTAGTGAGAAAGAACCCTTGAACCCAATGGGCAAGGGCGATGTTCGAGTTCGATTGCCGAATAGAGCTACATGGAAGATCCGGAGTGTCAGACATGTTCTTGGACTGAAGAGAAACTTGATAAGGAAGGGCATGCAATGACTTTTGTGGGTGGTTTCTAGAAAATCACAAAAGGAGCTATGGTTCTATCTCGTGGAAGCAAGACATGCACTCTCTGTATGACGAAAAGCACCAAGAAAGCTGTAGCAGCTGTTGATGAAGGTGGAGATTCAAGTCTATATGATTGTGGGCTTGGGCATATAAGCGTAAAGGGGATGAAGGTACTTCTGTCTAAGGGTAAACTATCAGGTGTGAAATCAATTGATCTTGGCTTGGGTGAGGATTGTATCTCCAAGAAACAGAAGATGTCAATTTTTCCAAGGCCGACATAATGCCCAAGGCAGAAAAATTAGAGCTGGTTCATACATATGTGTGGGGGCTTAGTCCAGTTTCATCTCTTGGAGGTTCATCGGACTATGCTACCTTCATTAGTGACTCGACCAGGAAGATATGAGTTTATTTATTGGAAAATAAATATGATGTCTTTGATACTTTTAAAAAGTGGAAGGCTAAGGTCAAGAATGAGACATGGTTGAAAGTAAAGTATTTGAGGTTTGACAATGGAGGGGAGTATGTGGATAATAGGTTCAAAGAATTCTGTGTTAATAGAATCAAAATGGAAAAGACTATTCCAGTGCCGCCGCAACATAATAGTGTTGCAGAACGGATGAACATAACTCTTAATGAGGGTGCCCGAAGCATGAGGATACATGCTAGATTGTCCAAGATGTTTTGGGCTGATGCAGTTAACATGTTGCATACCTAATTAACTGTGTACAATTTGTTCCTTTGGATGGACGAATACCAGAGGAGACTTGGAGTGGAAAGTAGGCAAGTCTTTTCACATTTGAGAGTGTTTGGTTGTGTGTCATATGTGCATATAGACTTTGATGCTGGAAGTAAACTTGATCCAAAGTCAAAGAAATGCACTTTTATTAGGTATGGCAATGGTGAGTTTGGTGATCAATTTCAGGATGATGAAAATGAAAAATCATTCGAAGCAAAAATGTCATATTCAATGAAAAGGTGATATGTATGAGGAGAATTCTACATAAGATGTTGAAAATCATGAGTATTGTTAGGGAGATTATCACTCCCAAACATCAAATGAGCACAAGTAAGCCCATATCAGAATTTTGGGACTAGTCTATTCGACCGACCGAGAAGGCCCATTAGGATAACCGATTCGAGAAAGGCCATCCGATTATCATGCTATGTCCGAGTATCATGGAGACCATGGACTCCGTTAAATTTGGGATTCAAGTCCCGGATTCTCAGCATCCCCTTGTGGAGCCAAGCCGAGAGGCATGCAAAGGAGGTTAGGGATCCCAAAAGATCCGTAATCCCGAGATAGTCTCACCCTCAACTGTGGATCCCAAAAAACCGTGATCCTCAGAGCCATCTAACCGCATCAGTACATCTATAAATACAGAAAAACCCCAGGTATCAAAGAAGGATATATGTTTATTCTCTGAAATTATATTGAATACTCTCTGAAATCGCTTACTGATTTAGACATTGGAGTGGGATTGTCGGCATCCCCCGGCCCAGTTATTTTATTTTACAGAGTAAGGAAGAACAAGACAAATCACAAAGTGACGCGTCACCATACCCAAAAACTGCATCAACAAGTATATTTAATTAGAAGATATTCTTGGGAGTGATGTACAAAATAAAGTTTAGAACAATCCAGAAAGTGCGGTTTCCCCCAGTGGAGCCTGGCACACCTAGTATTGAGCTTAGACGATCCTCCATCTCCAGAATTAGTAGCTACACAGTGGTATTCTCCTTCCTTGTATTATTTATTACTATCTAATAGTGGGGGCCCTGAATGTTATAATGAAGCACTTATGTCGAATCAAACATGGGAGCTGACTGAGTTACTACAAGGTAAAAACGTTTTACATAACAAGTGGGTTTACAGGATCAAAGAAGAACAAGATGACAATAAGCTGTACAAAGCTAGATTGGTTCTGAAGGGTTTTCAACGAAAGGAAGGTGCATGAATTATAATGATTTTCCGATACCTTTAACTACAATGAGATTTGCTCTCTAGTTGTGAAGTTAACTACAATAAGATTGGTCTTTGGAATTATGGCTATAGAGGATTTGCATCTTGAGCAGTTAATTGTAAAAATTGCTTTCCTTTGTGGTGATTTGGAGGAAGATATTTACATGAAGCAAACACATGGATTTGAAGTACCGGGCAAGGAAGGATTGGTATGTAACCTAAAAAAGAGCTTGTATCGTTTGAAACAAGCCCCAAGACAATGGTTCAAGAAGTTTGATGATTTCATGTGTAATAGTGGTTTCACAAGATGCCAGGCAAATCTTACTTTTATACTGAGAAGTTTGATAACAGTTACATTATTCTACCCTTGTATGTGGACGATATGTTGATTGCAACGTCAAGCATTTAGGAGATCAATAATTTAAAGAAGCAGTTGTCAAGATGGTTTGCAATAAAGGATATGGGTGTTGCGAAACAGATTCTTGGGGTGAAAATTATTAGAGATAGACAGTGGCTGGTATATATTCTGAAGTTCTCACAAGATCAGGAGTATGTTAAAAAGGTCCTAAGTAGATAAGGGAGTGTTATCACTTGAGAAGATATGTGGAAGCCAAAATCCAGCTGACATGTTAATCAAGGGTATTACAACCGAGTAGCTGAGGCTTTGTTCAGCTTCAATTCGTCTTTGAGCTTCAGAATAGAGAGATTTGTTGCATTGCTGGTTATGTTTTGGAGATTTGTGGAGTTTGGTATTGTGGTGAGATCAGTCTCCAAGTAGGAGATTGATGGGTTATGTGGGGCCTTGGGGTCTGTAGCCCTAGCTCTACTGATTGTTGAATAAGGCAGCCCATATATGATCTATATTTATTTACATACACATTGTTGTAAACTACAAAAAAGTCTATGGGCTTGTTTGGTAAGTAATTGGGTCGTAGAATATTTCATATTTGTGTGTTGTGTAGTAAAAAGTGATTGATGTGATATAAAATTTGGGAATGTTTTATAGAAAAATGAAAAAGTTTTGTTTTGTATTGAATTTTTTTATTTGAATAATAATAAAAAATGATTGATGTGATATAAAAGTGTAAAAAAGTTAGAATGTTTTTGATTTGATATTTTTGAAAGAAGTGAAAAAAAATAAGGGGGGAATGACAATGGGTTGCCAAACTAGCCCATATATAATCTGTTTTCTTTCATCGTCATAGTAAAAGCATTGATGTAACTCTGTGGACGTGACTTTAGTTTGGATGAACCGCATGAATTTGGTGGTCCTTGTTCTTGTGTGTGTTTGTTCCTTGTGTTCTTGCTTTCTTTCTACTGTTTCGTTTCTTAACAATCTTGACCTTTTCTTTGCCCACTAATGGCACCATCTGGCTATTGATGACACCATCAACATTAAAAGCTACTGACCTGCTTTTCAGTAAATTCTCAGACACAAACGACACTGTATGTGCTCTTACGTAACACCGAAAGTCTTCTGCTCTCAATCACACAAACCCACCTGACGACGCCAAATAGCTTTTTCTTTGGTATCCAAATGTCTAAAAAGTAAGAAAACAAGTTTGGAATTCTGGTCGTGATACCCCAGACTGTTGTATTGATTGTATACTTATATACGATTACATGGTAAGATAACAAAGATATTTGAGTTTGAAATATACAGGAGAGAATGAGAGAATCTGCTGTACAGATAAAGCCACTGTAAATACATGAGAAACCATAAACTTCAATTTGTTAAGGACTCCCTTTTATGATTGTATCTGCTGCCTGGAGTCTATCTTTATTGGTTGACACTTGAATTATACATGTGTGTGATTGTTGGACATCATCTTCAATAGCTGCTGCCTTATCTATTTCAAACGAATTATTTGCCCGGCCTCTTCAATAGCTGATGTCTCATCAGCCATATCTGCTGCATTATCGGCAATGATATTGTGATTATAGTTAACATAAAATGGGCTCAAAGGTTGCGTATTTACCAGCTTGTGAATTCGCTGCCATGAAAATAGGTTCATGTATTCATCCCATCCGATTCGACCAGTTTGACAATTATAATTGTTGTCATTAAAGTTGAGAGTAATGCTATTTAGTAGACTATTGTGCAACTGTCATACAACTTGATGATGTGGTAATAAAAATCAGTCATTGAATCAATATATATTGTTCGATTAATTTTGTTGATAATGCAGCATCTTTTTTCAAATAGACTGATTATGTTGTCCGTATGAATTGGCATGCATCTCAGGTGATTGGAGTCTGTTTTGTTATAGTCGAAGCCAGTTTTTATTACATAGTCATTAATTTTGGAGGCCAAACAATTTTTGACTGCTGATCCTAATTTGTATCAGCAAAAAGTAGAATAGGCACTGATTACAGTTATGGGTTTATTCTTCAGCATGCCGGAGACCATAGATCGCTACCGAAGGCATACAAAGGACACTCAGACCAACAAACAATCGGTTGAGCAAAACATGCAGGTCGTACCATTTTTCTTAAATTGTTTGGGAAGGAAATGAACATTCAGAACATGCAGCATCTTGAAAGAGAAATATTTGAACTGAAAAAAAACCATTTGAGCTGATATCTTCTTACTTTCGTTGGTTGAGATATGCATGTAACTAGTCGTTTTCTCTCTCAACAAAATCATTTTAGCTGGCCATGTCTTCCTTATATCTGTTTATCTTGCTTTTAAGATGATATTGGCAGCCCCAAATGCCTTCAAGCTCAGAAATGTTGCACCATAAAAGCAACAAGCGAACATGCGTCACCTTTGACAAGGCCGGCTAATAGGCTAGGCAAATTAGGCAATTGCCTAAGGCCCTAAATAGTGATGGTATAATTAAATTTCTTTTTTAAAAAAAAATAAATAAATTAAAGTCCCAATTATGACAAAAAAAAGTTAGTCAATGCTCTTTAATTAAGGCCCAAATTATGGTAAAAAATAATATTATGACAAAAAGTTAATCAGTGTTCATTAATTAAAGCTTCAATTACTGTAAAAAATAAATACAAATAATTGAATTCCAGTATATTAAGAAGGAAAAGAAAGAAAAATAGAATGTTACATTAATTGTACCCTTAAAACAGTTACTAAACTTATAATTTTATGAACTTAAAACTAAGACTAAGTTGTCCATTAAAATAATTTTTAGAATGAAGTAAATTAAATTCTACATAAAAAGAACTATATGTAGTTCAACACAAAATATGACGTCTATTGAAATTAAATGTCTCCTAACAAAGATGAATTTTGCAAGTCATTCGAAAAAATTAAATATTTAAATATAAAAAAGGCCCCACCTAAATTTGTCCCCTTAGGCCTCAAAATCAATTGAGCCGGCCTGACCTTTGATATGCCATGAGCTACAATTTCTTCTCCTGTGACGTCTATGATTATGATCTACTATTATATAGAACTGTCCTTTGAGAGAATATGAGATAGTTGACATTGCCTGTGAACATGTTTATTACCATGCTTTTTGTTTTTGTTTGTTTAAAAAATTTGCAAGTTTTATAGGATTGATACAATACATTAACCTGTATTTTTCACCAAGAAGATTCCAGATTTTCTTTCCTTTTTGTGCTCACTATCTCTAGGTGCTTGTCACACTGCTTTTGTTGAACTCGACTTTATTTGCAATGGCAGCATTTGAAGCATGAAGCGGCAAACATGATGAAGAAGATTGAGCTTCTTGAAGTTTCAAAACGGTTCCTAGCTGGCCTAGTTTAAATTTTTTTGTACCGTTGACATATTGTATGAATTCATTGAAGTTTTATGAACCTTAAATTTTGATTGCCCTCAGGAGACTCTTGGGAGAAGGTTTGGGATCATGCTCCATCGAAGAACTACAGGAGATTGAACAACAGTTAGAGGGGAGCGTCAGCAAAATTAGAGCAAGAAAGGTTAATTTTAAAAGCCATCAAAATTGAGTTTTCATAAATTTTATGAAATAAATGCTTAATCTTGGTCTATACTTTCAGACTCAGGTTTTCAAGGAACAAATTGAGCAATTGAAAGAAAAGGTAAACTGTTTGATTGATTCATATGTTGGCCTAAATATGATTTTGTTCTTGGTTCTTTCCTCAAGTTCTCAGTTCTCAAATTGAGCACCACAAGATTTTTCTCAACACAATGCTTCATTATTTAATTTCTTATATGCCTTATTTTCTAATTAAAATTCAGGAGAAAGCCCTAGAAGCTGAAAACACAAGGCTCTGTGAGAAGGTATACTTTACTAATTTTTACTACGAGTACTATTATCATTATTGTTGTTGTTCTTAAATTGAACTTCTCACGCTTTTTGGAGACTCTGCCGCATATGCTCCATGAGGTAAGGAAGACAAATAATATACAAGCTGAGATCTTAGAGCATCCCCAATGGCTTAGCCGTTTTACATTTTTAGCTAAAATAGCTAATGAAAAGCTCAAAAAGTAATTCCATCAGCTTATCTAAAAGCAAATGCAAAATCCGTTCATGTGGCGTGACACTGTACACTTACTCGTCTCTCTCTCTCTCTCTCTTTAACATTTTTTTCTTCCTCTTCTTATTTCTCACTTCCGGCGTTCTTGAAAGAGATCCGGTGGAGGACCACGTGCCGGTGGAGGTTCACGAGGAGGCACCACCGGCTGAAGGCCACGGGTTTCATGGCGATTTGCAGGTCGATGATTGTAGGTGGATTTGCGATTTGAATGTCAGATGATGGCAGGTCGATTTGCAGGAACACGTCTTATTTTCGTGTGAATTGGGTTGCAATGGTTTTCAGTGGGATGGATTTTGCATTAGCCGAATGACCATTCCATTGTAATTTCTTTGGTGATGGTGGAAATCGTTTGATTTTCGTCCAAATAAAAAAGAAAAAAATTAAAAATTTATTTTAATAAATAAAGAAGAGATTTAGATAAGCTGGTGAATGCTAGTTTTGAAAACTGGTTTAGCTTAAGTAGAAAAAGTTAGTTTAATTAGTTAGCCATTTTAGATAGAAGAAAATGCTCATACAATTTTTAAGATCGACTCTTTTGAACAATCCAGTATGGAAAAGTAAAAAATAAATCTTAGCCATCTGCTCTATAACTTCTTTCTATAGACAAGAACCAGATGCAATGTTTGCCAGTTATACAGGTAGGCCTTTCGAACTGAAGGACCCTATGCATTGCTCACTTGGGAAACTTGGAGCATGGTTTTTCTCTTTATAACACCTTGAATTAACTTCTCTTTGCAGTGTGGTCTCCAGCAGCAACAAGGATTGAATGAGCAGAGAGAGTTTATACTTTACGAAGAAAGTAGTCCAAGTTCAGATGTGGAGACTGAATTGTTCATTGGACTGCCAGAAACGAGAGCAAAGCGCCCTCCCTCACGAAATTGACGGTGTCCTCAATTTATGCCATGTCTTCCCAAAAATAATATATTATTATAGTCAGACTGTTTCCAATAATCTGTATTAAAATTGTTGAAACAACTGAAATATTGCAATTGTACTGGTTACTGTAAGAGCTTGATATTTCGTTTGCCGAAAGTAACAGCTCTTATTGTGATCAACTTTACTATCAACATATTGTATTATGGTGTATATTTCATTTTATTACAATTGTCCAACGTTCTTTTTTGTAGGTTTCTTTGTTTCCTTGACTTAGATAGCATTTGGGTTGATATGTAGGAGGATTTCTCTCGGTTGAATCAAATGGGTGCATGCATGCATGCCACCATCTGGCTAGCTAGGGTTGCTGCGATGCATGTATCTTCTGAGCATTATATTAATAAGAAATACAGGGAAATAAGAGAAAAACGAAGACAGAAAGAGACCAACGAAAGAGTGCACTGTCCTTAGCATTATTACAAAGTGGTTTGTGTCAACAGGTGAGGGAATGCTGAGCAGCTTTGTGTGGAGGTGTGAGTGTGGCTGAAGGTATTTATATTCTTCTTGGTTTCTGACCAACTTCTAAGGAAGGAACTGACAGAGACCATGAAAACTGAACTATCAGAGAGAGGGTCTTCTACAAGAGTTGAAAGAAAAATGACATAATGGAGACAATATATGGAGTGGCCCAGATATGGATATGGAGGCACACCAGGTATAGAGATCCCAAAGGCAGATGGTTAGAAGAGGCTAAGATTAAATTTGCTGCAGAATAAAAAAGAGAAGGCGCCTGCGTGCAGCCCACATGAAACACAGCAGCGTGGGGAGCACGCGCGGAAGCAAGTTGTAGTCAGAGGGTAGAGTGGGAGCCGATGAGGGTACGTAGTGGAGAGGCCCGTGGTAGGAGAAAGATAAGGGAATGCGATAGATCTAGCTATTGTAAATGGCTATTTATCCAGGCTATTGTTAACAAGCATTTTTTTTTCTTCCCCACAAACACTCTAAACGTACACATCCAAGCAGCGACCAAGCTAAGGACTTGAGTCATGCAATGGATCCAAAACACTAGTAGCCAATCATCAGATCAATCCGATCTCTCACTCTTGCACAAAGGTAGTACCAGCAAACTTCAATGGACTAATTAATATTATTAACTTTTTTATTTGGTTTTTTTCCCTGGTCTGAAGAATTATTACCAAATAAATATATACAGGCAAGTAAAAGATCATATGATTGCCTCTTGAGAATGAGTAATTTTAAAATTTTTTCATACGTCACTTTTGTGTCCTAAAAGTAAGGTGGCTTTTAAAATTATCATTTGATCAAAATTTAATAGTGATCAATCACAAGTCAAATGATGATTTTAAAAATCACATCATTTTTGGAGGGACACAAGAATGACTTCTACCATTACTCATCGAGAACCTACTGGTTCCTCAATGTTGAATCAAGTTGAGACTTTTGATAGAATTTGGAGAGCGGCTTCTTTAGAGGGCAGTGCAGGTATAGCTCCTCTCTCTGTCACTGTGATAGAACCACAGGCATTTGCAAACTGGAGAGCCTCTCTCAACTGCTTTTCATCCTGCAGAAGAAAAATCAAAGAATACTATGATGTTAACACAGCCTTCAACCTAAAAGTGAAATGGACTACATCAAACAAATTATAACAATGCCAAAACAGCAAGCACTGACAATTTGTAGAGCCAGTTTATGCATGTCTATATGTGTTTGGGAGAGAGAGAGAGAGAGAGAAATTTTATAGTACTCAAACGGCAAAAAAAAAAAAAAAAATGAAACAAACACTAGACATGTTACATTGCTCAAAAGCCAAAGAAACATTGAATTGTACCTTATACAGATTTGGATCTGAAGCCAAAATGTTCAAGATTCCACCGACAAAAGAATCTCCTGCACCAGTCGTATCGACAGCATCAACTTTAAAACCAGCAACCTTGCCCTTGAAATCCTGCACAATATAATGGTAAGAAGGAAATTACTCCTGATGAGATAGAAAAGCAAAGCTACAAGCTAGCTATCTGTTTGATTAATATGACATCATACATCATTAGAATCTACTCTTAAAAGACATGGTCTTGTGAAGCACAAAAAAAGATGCTGAAGACCTAGAGAGACTCGATTATTAGAAAGAGAACAGAAAAGATTTATAATCGTTGTTAACCTAAAATGTGAATGCTGACCTTTGTATAATATCTGCACCCTTCTGGCCCTTCAGTTATAAGCAAAAGCATAAGATTTGGGTGGAAAAGCTTCTTCAGTACCACATCATCGTCATAAGGATCATCACCTCCAGTCAAGAATGCAGTTTCTTCCTCATTTATCTGCAATTTCCCCAAATAATTCCGCAGTGCAAATGCACGTAGTTACTTGTAAGACGAGAATTTGATGTAAGACTTCAGAAAATAGTGCCCAAATGTTGAAATATGTACCTTTATAATGTCAGATTGGTTCCATATGCTCATAATTCCTTTTCGAGCAGCCTCTGCAGATGGCCAGAGTGGCAGCCTCAAATTTGGGTCATAAGATAGAATACAACCAGACTTCTTAGCAATATCCATGGCAGCAAGATGAGCAGACCTACAAGGTTCCTCAATCAAACTAATTGATCCATAATGAAATATGCTTGCCTGCATCAAAGATTATCAGAAAGAAAAAATTTACATTTCAGCTGCAAGCTATCATAAGGAAGTTCCATACCATTTTTGAGATTAAAAAGAAGATTTATTCATCCAGGATAATCATCAGACCTGGAATTTAAGCAACTTCTAGAAAAATCATGAAGTTCTTCACCCGACATTTAACAATCGTTTTCTATCTGAGAGTCAGGAATATGTTCTGGTTTAATAACCTCAGCAAATCCATTTGATGTAATAATTGAAAGAAGAACTCTTGAAAAGTTCCAAACAAATCATTTTGAAGTTGAACATGTAGCGTTGGCAGTTTCTTCCCTGTGTTGTTATGTTGGGTTGTTGGTTTTCTTTGTGTTGCTGGCCTTGCTTGGTGGTTTTCTAGCTGGATAGTTTCTTGGTTGTCTTAAATTGAGGGGTTAGGGAGCAGTTTGCTTTGCTTCCCCTGTGCTTCTGTGATATTCTTTGGTTTTGTTTTTGTTAGACAGGAAAGGGCAAGTGTCCCTATGAGATGTCCTAAATTTAAAACATTGCATTGATTCCTATAAACACTGTATTTCTTAACAGTTCTAATAAAGCTTACCTATCCAAAAAAGAAGTTGAACATGTATATTATGTGAAAGCTTACTATATTTTCTTAACATGTTTTTTCTTGTTTAAGTTTTTCATCCAGAAATACAATTGTAAGTTGAATAAGAAAAGTGTTGCCAGTAAAAGACACTATACTTTGTTCCTAGCTGATAGTAAGAGTTGAATCAAGACCTCACTTCCCACTCAATTGATGCCTTTAGCACTATGCTACTACCTAGAAATGGTAAAAAGTTTAACTCAACAACCAAATTAAAGGAGTGATAATGCAAGCCACTTTCATTCTACATTCTTTTAAGTAGAATGCTGGTATTATACCTTCTTAATTAGGTTTCCATCAACTTCGTTTTTGTGAAGAAGCATATCAGCACTTGGATTGCGATAAAACATGAATTCACGCTCGCCATCATTTTTCAGAGTAACAAATGCCAGTGCTGTCCTTGCATGTGGGTCGAAACGCATGCCAGAACTGTCAACATTATTTTGTTTCAGAATGTCAGCCAACATGTAGCCAAACTCATCTTGACCTACCTGTGATGTAGAAAGTGGAGAATCAGTGGTGAAAAAATTGATTGAAACAAAGAGCTGAAATGCAGAAAAGAGTTAGATGAAGCTATAACATGTCAATGTAATTATTATGCATGGACAATTGGAAGACAAGGATGCCTTTGTTCACATTGAAGAAATAAAATTAACCACAATTAGGCACTTATCATACACTTTGAACCATGGACCTCAAAATTGGTGTGCATAAGCCTGGAATGACTGAGGACATGATATTTATAGTAATGTTCCAAAGAAAATAACATTCTGTAAGTTGATGTACTCATAATACTCTCATACCCCTTTTCCTTTCCTTTTCTTTTTTCTTATTCTAGAAGATGGAAATACTTAACACCCATCATTGCCTCTCATAAGCAGTACTGAAGAAAAGAATGAAAAAGTCAATCCAATCAAGCACTCTTGTCAAGTAGCCAACCAATACCCAGGATTAAATGTGGTCTCTGTACACAAACATGAGTCTTGGAGTATAATAAAAGGCAAGATAAGAGTCCTGATGAGTAAGAATTTAGGTTGAAGTCTTCAGGAAATTTAGAAGTAGATATAATATTAGCACATAATACTGGGTGGGAAGATCTTTAAATGATGAGGATTAAGCTAGAAACTTGACAATAAGGTAGCAAAAAAGCCATGGAAACTTAAAATGCACCTTGCCAATAAAAGCTGCTGAGCCTCCTAGTCTTGCTATCTGAACAGCAACGTTAGCAGGAGCTCCACCGGCAGCTTTCTTAAAACCAGGTGCTTCTGCTAGGGAAACTCCACCAACAGTCGGCACAAAATCAATCAACATCTCCCCAAAACAAACAATCAGCAGTTTTCTCTCCTGGGTCCCTCCATTTTTATCAACAGCTTGTGGTTTAGATGAAACCTTTGAAGAAGTTGTAGACAAACCTACATGAGACAAACTGCTGTAGATGAACAAGAGATGTATAGAAAATGGCTCTAAATACCAATATTAATATGAGATTGCAAATAGATATGAATGAGATGACATATTTATTTGAGATCTAAAACTGATAAATGTATAGAAAATTGACCCACCTAGAATTTCGAACAGAAATTGCTTTAAAACTTACTTATTTTGAGATAACCTCATTTACCTCCAGCAACCAACCATGCTCTGTTTACCCCCCACCCCCGAAAAAAAAGAAGAAAAGAAGAATCAAATTGTTTTCTAGCCCAGTGAGGTCCATCAAAATTATGTCATTTAGCTCAAGCATCAAAATGGGTTTCAAACCAAACTGAAGAAAAAGAAAACATCAATAATTGTGAACTAAAACTGATTCAAACCTAACAAGGTTCATCAAGATTAATCATTTAGCTCAAGAATCAAAATGGGTAAAATGAAAATAAAACAAAAACCTAGCTAAACAACTGCTAACGAATGCTAATTGAAACCCAATAAAGTCCATCAAAGTAACCTCATTTTACTAAGGAATCAAAAAATGGGGAAAAATGTACCATATTGACTTGTTAACCAAAACCGATTAAAACCCAAGAATGACCATCAATTTAGTTCAAGAATTTAGATTGGCACGAATGAAAATCAAAAGAAACAGCTTGGAGCAACAGTTACGGGACTTCTCACGTTTAACAGGAAAGCAGCAAGCTGACATCTTTTAGCATTCAAGACCAACCAAAGTTCAGAGTGTTAGGATATATAAACAGAGAACCAAAAAACCAAGTATATAACGTAGTACTACAACTTGAATGAGATCATATATTATGAGAGGCAACGAGTAATACCTTTCAATTTATACATTGTTGATCGAGCCAGTTGTTGTCAGTTTCCTAGTAATCCGCAGCATACAATGGAGGAAACGAATAATATCTTTCTTATCTTTGTGAATCGTGAAGTTTGTTTGGAATTCCGTTTCTTGAAGCTATATGACCGATTCTTCTCATTTCGCTCCAACAAAACCACCTGCGACTCAAGCTCCAGGTTTCTGTTTAGGGAAATGATAAAAATGCTTCTAGTGTACAATAAGTATACTATCCCAAGCACGTTGGAGTGGGATCCAATGTTTAGACCTCACTCCAACGGATCTTGAGATAGTGTATTTGTTGTGCACCAGACGTGCATATATGTATCATTTTTCCGTATGTTTGTGGGATGGGATTACCATCCTGTTCTTGGCTGTACGGTAAGTTCAGATATTGCCACATCATCATTAAGTGGGTCCAGACACTGACATTGTTTGCTACCCTTTTTCATATCTCTAGATCGAGGCGGACACAAATACATGAATCGCGTCTTGTACAAGCTAGCATCGTTCGTCTCTCATTAATTAGCTTAATTGATTCAGATTAAACTAATTAACATCCCTTTTGCCTTGTACCTTTTTTTTTTCTTTTTTTATTAACAAAAGCTATCCACATGTCACATTAATAGAAACTGTCCATTATTTCACTAACAAAAACTTCCAATTAAAAAAAAAAAATATATATATATATATATATAGTATTTTTTGGGATAAATATAAATTTATTGATTAAAAATAAATAAATAAATAAAAAGAATAACAGCATAGGGCTACCTCAAGGAGAAGCCTACTCCAATGGAGGAAGGCTGCAAGGACAAACACACGAGAGGTCACCCCTATCTAGTCTAGCTTTAGAATATCCTCATAAAAGCCCTGCATCCTCTGGAAAAAAGCATTTTTCTTGGGAAAATAAAACTTATCCAAGAGATTGACTCTAGTCCTGACCAAAAAACTATCTCAGCTTATAATTGGTTGCAATCACCTTAAGATGAACGCACTCTGCATGTAATTCTTTTCAATGAGTTCTTCATTCTTCCCACATTCAAAATCCCAATGTTTTGACAGATTTATTCCGAATGACTCCTCACCTGTAAACAGTGCGGCCCACACTCATGTTTACAGTCATGCTGACTGTATGCTTACATATATATAGAATATTGTATGTTATTCCCATTAGAGGGATGGTAGATAAACTTTGTAAGCAATCTCTTATACATACATGTAACTATGTAAATATGTTTGAGACAGTGCAAATCCCAATACAAAAGCCATAAAGACAATCATTTGATCAAATTATACTCTTTAAAATTTGAAGGGTGTTGAAAGAGCCCATCCTGGGATGAAGTTATGATCACCACCAGCCATGTTCTTTGCAGCAGACGATCCCTCAGATGGATCATAGTGATTGTACCTGTTCAAACAGTGACTAATCCCTCAGACATGTGTGGATGTATGTATATATGTATGTGTGTATAATTTGCAACAGAGAGAAAGTAAGTATACCCTATTTGTAAGATAGGCTCGGGTAATTGGTACTCCATGGGGTTGGTTTGAGAAGGATGAACATGAAAATGGCTATTTCCAGCTGCAGAGCTAGAGCTCCATAAGTTTTGGATTGCCTTCAGAGTGTATCCTTCCGCCTCGAGCTGAAACATTTTTAACGGCAGGCAAGAGATTAAGATATAATTTTGAATAATTAATGCTATTTAATAAATTGCTATATGATTGTCATATAATTAAAATTAATTGATTTTCAACGCTATATCATTTCAGCTGTACATCAGTCCTATAATATTTTCTCTATAATTTATACAGCAAAGGGACAACAGTTTAAGGATGACCTTGGTCTTAAGCTGCTGATTGAGGTCTCCAAGCTGTCGCTCCTGCCAAATTGAATCACAAGGCCCCAATAATAGGAAAATATTGCATGTGAGAGCCAGTTTCTAAAGAATAAAAACATCTACCTTAAACAAAGATTTACAAGAACTGAAAAGCCGCACTGATCGATGATACGACATTTAACGTAGTAAAATTCCTTGCTTTAACACGAGTAAAAGAAATAGTCTGTGTCATGAAGTGGAAAGGTTGGAAGAAAGAGAGGCTCAATCTAATGCAGTGCAATTTTGTCTTTTCCTTCATGTGATCGAATTACATGGTACAGTCACAGCTTTAGATGATGCGAACAGAATTTCGGTACATCTGTTGGTCAAGTTTAACTTGTAGCATAATCAGACAAAAAGAAGAAAATAAAAAAGATCATAACTAGCTTGTAGCATTATTTGTTCTCCCCGTTCCTCGTATACGTACGTGTAAGTGAAATAAATTTAGTCCATGATCACTAAAAGACCATGCTTTCTCAAAGTCTATATAAGCTTGATCATATATATTGCACGATTTTCATACAATCTGATCGAGCACACAATTTTGTGAACTAGGAGAAATTAACCTTGTTCATCCTTTTGCTTCCAAGTTCGTACTTCTATTAAAAAACACAAAAAACTCAAAAACTTTCAAGCTACCGGAGTTTCGGGTTGCAAGAGGAGACTTTATAGAAGAATTAGCTAGAGTTCTTGACCAGTTTGTTGGGTACAATTCAAGTTACTTCAAAGGTTTTGTAAAAATGATTGATTGTAAACTGATTCTTTTATAGTGGATGAGTTTTCTAGGTCTAGTTGCACTGGACTGGTTTTATTACTTTTGAAAAGTAATGCAAAAAGATTCAACTTTGTCACGTTATTATGCTTGATTTATTTTCTACTTTCGTTAATTCTGGTGATTGTGTGTGGTTCCAATTTTTAATTGATTGAGTTTATTGAAAAACACCTATTCACCTCGTCTCTAGGTGTTGTTTAGGGTTGTTGGGCAAATTTCAGTTAACATAGTTGAGTCTGAACCCATTGGTCTAAGTTTTTGGGTCCAAAATGGTACATTATAGTTTTACATAAAGACTCTCTAAGGTGTTAAGCTCATTTACAAGTGGTATCAATTAAAGTTGATGGTAGTGTGTGGTATGGTAGAGTGGCTCAGACAAGAACAAGGGTCCTAAAATAGGGACAAAGGTGAGGTGCAGGCATGAGGTGCGGGCATGGACGAGAGTCCTTGGAGTTAGGGGCAAAGGTTTAGGTATAGACACAAGCAAGAGTCTCTAGAGTAGGGGCAAATGTGCATGGCGTAGGCAAACACGTAGCATACAAGTGATCTTGGAGACGACTCTTAAGCTTGATAAAAGTCTTTCGTTTGAGACGAAATATAGTAATATGGTGATGGGCTCACATATAAAAGAGAGATTGTTGAGTATACACGTGTAAGTGTAAAAAGATTGTGTCTCATATTAGAAAGATGTCACAAGAGTGAGTGGTCAATATAAAATAGATGGGCCAAAACCTATATACTTAAGCTTTTGAGTTGAACGATGTCTTAGGTCGATCTCACTGAAAGACTCCTTAATGTGTCAATCTCCGTATACTACCTGATTGTGTCTTTACGGTTGATCTGCATCTAACGCGCGTGACTAATGTTTGTCTTCCCATCTCTCTTCCTTGAGACTCCACAAGATATTAATTTGTATATGTCCAATACTAAAAATTTAGTCTTTCCAGTTAAAATTAGTCTTTCTAGTTTTTGAGTGTACGATCTTGTCAACTGTGGGTAAGATTAAGGGCAAATCCTAATCTTCATGATGCTACATATTGAAATAAGATCCTTATTTTTCTTAGCAATCATTTGAAGAAATTAAATTATTGACTTTGCTTAATTACCTTTTTGCGAAGATCGTCCATTTGTTCTATCATAACTTGTGTCTGCAATCATGAACAAAAGACAAAGTTACTTAAGTCAAATTCGCATTATTTCTTTATCTGCTGACTATAGTTGACATCATGAATTTTATTTCTTATTTGCAGAATTGTTTGAAACAATATATAAGAAAATTGTCTCATATAGTGCAATAAAAGTCGAGAAATTAAGTAAAGATATTTACCTTCCTTTGCCTAGCAAGTTGCAGAGATCCTTCAAGCTGTTTCTCAAGGGTTTGCAACTCTTTCACGCTCAATGGTCCAAGATCTTCTCCAAGCAAATGTCTTTAAAAGCAGTACATAACCAAGTCAACAGATTTGTTGAAAAATCCAAATTGAACCCACAAAAGGCAGGCTAAATATTACAGTCGCAATTATAGATTCTAGTCATGAAGATATATTAATCACATATAATTAGAATGATCACAAATATAACCTTTGAGTTCGCTGAAGAGATTCATATTTAGTCTTTAGTTTTGATATCTCCTGGTACCAGATCTGCATTAACAAACGCAAAATATATATAAAATAATTAATGCATAAAGAAAAGAAAATGTTATTTATTTATATATATATATATACACACACACACACACCATTTTTGTTCAATAAGATACCAAAGTGGTGGATGAATATGCGCCAACTCGATCGAGATGCATACTAGTGTAAATTTTTGTATGTCTCCAAGAAGGAATCAGTGAAACTGTGGCCGACATCCAAATGTTAAGAAATCTAGAGAGGATACTATCAATCTTCAATTATGGGTGATAATTTATGTTTGCGTGTGAGATTCAGATCGTGTCGAGACATATATAGTATAAGATTTATAGTTCAAGCCTAATCCGATCCATTTTAATTAAACGGGTTAAACCTCTTAACCCTAACTTGTTAATTTCATTAAAAAATTTACACTCTTTAAGTTGTGTATCAGTTCGGGTTGTATTAAAGCATGGTATAAAACTATATAAATTAACCATAACACACTAATTTTTTTATTGAATTTATGTCGAATTCGTATAAAAAATTACTAGCCCTATCCCCAATTCAGTATTTGTTACTTGTAAACTCTAATTAGCAAAACAGATGAAGATAAGAATAAATATAAAGCTACAGTCATCATAAGAATTTATTAAAAAAATAAAATAAAAAATCGCCATCCTAAATTTTATTGAAAACCTCACAATGGTAAAGGTTTTTCCTTTTTCTTTTTTCTTTAAAAGAGATAAGATCATAGCCCAATGGTGCAAACATGGCATTGGAAAGGTCGGAATATATTCAAGGGTTCGATAATCATTGACAAAATAGATAAGTGAACCAAAAAAAAGAAAAAAAAGAGAGTCAAGATGAAAATGACACATTTTAAATTAATTAAGATCTTTAATTTTTTTTTGTCTATCTATATATATTTTCTGTAATACTTTTATATGCTTCGTTTGGTTTGTGGAATAAGTATTCTATTGGGAAATAGTTAGAATAATATTCCATTGGGAAAAATAATAATTATTACTTGAAAAAAAAAAAGTGAAATGGAATAATAATTCATACTCCTTAGTTTTGTGACAATACATTTGCTTTAATTGGAATCGAATCAAAATTACTAAAAAATTCCTACATTATTTCTTTTATTATTACTTTTTAAAAAAAAAAAAAAAACTCAAATTAAAAAAAAAAAGAAAAAAGAAAAAAAGAAGAAGAAATAATTATTACAAGAAATAAACCTGAGACTTACCAAATAAAGGAATAACTATTCCATTCCATTTTGTTAAATAATCATTTATCCTAAAAACTTAAGCTGGTAGAAAGATGTAAATTTAATCATTTAATCAATACTTTCACACATTCCGATGGCCTATTACGTGAATCAAACGAGGCCTTAACAATTATCCTAGTGTTGTTATTAGTTATATGCCACATATATATACAACACAGTCTTGACTCACCAACTTTTAACTCTTTATGTTGCACTTCCACACTTCATGGACTATAAAGAATTCATGTACTAAATGAAGAGGAAATAACAATTAATCAGGAGGAAATAAGCTAGGAACAAAGAGCAAAGTTTAATTTCGATTTTTTTTTTTTTTTAGGGATAAGTAAAAATTTATAAACAATAAATATTTACAAGATGATTGCATAAAGGGAAGACCTGACGAACCACTACATAAGAGGAAGGCTAGGAATGCAATCAAACTACTAGCAATGAGTAGAAGAAATTAAAGACCCAAAAATTAATGAACAGACAAGAGAGGGATCGGAGCCTATGAAGATTTAATCTCGGTTGCTGAGAAAATGATAATCAATGTCTGAAATCTGTTAATCATTTAACATATGGATGAACTAATAAAATATAAGTTCAAGAGAGAATTTCGGCAAACACAAACCTGTGACGTTTCATGTTCAGTGCTGTTGTCGTGAGGATCGATGCGACAACCCTGGTATCGCTCTATTGTTTTGTTTATTCTGCAAAAATCAAATACTGGTAATTGGCAACCTGTGATTGTCATACAAGTGTGAGTATTGAGTTTGCCTGTGCTTGAGCTTTACCCGATAACAACATCATTCATAGTTAAGTCA
Source organism: Alnus glutinosa (assembly GCF_958979055.1). NCBI lineage: Eukaryota > Viridiplantae > Streptophyta > Magnoliopsida > Fagales > Betulaceae > Alnus > Alnus glutinosa. The sequence goes on from NC_084888.1 coordinate 29,810,727, forward strand.
ACGCTTTAATTAATTAGTTTATAAGAAATTATAAATTTAATTATTTAATTAATATTTTATTACTCCTTTTACGTGGAGGTCTAACCATTTAAACTTTGTCTTAATAAATAATAGGGGTGTACATGCGAACAGATATTAACTACTCGCACATGCAAGTGCAAGTGCAATTATAAAAAATCACTATTCGCAAAAAATCACTATTCGCATATGCGAATACGGATAATGATTTTAGTGTATGTGGATGAGGTTATTAACCGCATCCGCATACCCGGTATATATATATATACATACACACATTATATTTAATAAATTCACCAAAACGATTTTGTTTTTGTGTTTAATACCAAAATGACGTCCTTTCGAATTAAAATGATTATGTATAGGTTATGTTTACGTTGGTTTAGTTGGATGTGTTGCTTTCTTGTGTAATTATATTTACTTGGGGGAAAAAAAAACAAACAAAAGTAATGTGAAATCAATCTATTTTTCTAAAGACTATGGCTTAAAAAAATAGAAAATAAAACAAGCCCAAGACACTAAAAGTCAGCCTAAATTATTTTCAAAACCATTTAAAATAGACATTAATAAAGATCCTAAGAAGACTCAAAAGACTAAAATAGACTCATTATCTAATATGCGGATAGCGGAGAATAACCGATCGTGCGGATGCGGATATCTAAAAGTGATATTCGTATTTGCAGATACAGTTGTGGATATTACAAATAACCGCATCCGCATGTACACCCCTAATATGTAAATGTAACTTGTTGAATATTTAATTAAAATGAGAGATGAATGATGAAGATAAAGTTCGAACTCAAATACCATGAATGAAATCAAACATTTCTCATGTGCATTACTCATTGTATGGAGATGAACAAAAATATGCAAGAAAATCAAACCAAACATTTTTTATATGCTTTTATGTCAGGTGTGTAGTTTATTATCATCAAGTACAAACGACATTATATCATTAACTCTTGCCTTATATTCTTTTCAATGGTGATTTAGCTCATATGAGGATTTTTTTTTTTTTGGATAAATTAATGGATAAACCCGCAAAAGTTTTTCCTTGTTATAACCTATATCTTTAGAAAATCAAATGAATACTTTTTCTTTTAAAAAAAAAATCTGGAAAATCCAAAACAAATATTATACATTTTCACTAGAGCAACCTAGCTAATGATGAGAAAGCTAGGTACAAAATAAGAAACAAAATACAAACCAAGAAACGAAACAAGACCTTTTCTCTGGCCAAAAGTTCAACAAATTAAACCTTTTTGGTGCTAATTGCAGGTCTCGATCTTGTTCACTGAAAGGTTAATATTGAGAGAGAGAGAGAGGGAGAGCTCTTTTTCACCAAAAGAGAAAAAGAAAGGAAACTTACTGGGAGCTGTGACTTTGGTTCTATATGCAAGATCATCGATCATACACAATATTTGGCATTTCAATTATGGTAGCATACATCACTCAGACAAAATAGTAGCACCAATTTTTGCTAAGAACGTACCCTGAACTTCAGTACTGATGACATATAGCAATTTTAGGTAACATTTGAGTGAAGGCTAAAGTATAATTCGTATCTATCTCAGGAGTACTCTGTCACCCTTTGTTAATCTTTCTAAATTCTAATGAAGAATTATAAGATCATTAGAATAATTAGAGAGAGAGAGAGAGAGAGAGAGAGAGAGAGAGAGAGAGAGAGAGAGAAGTGAAACTAAAAGATCTGAGAATTAGAGATATATGACCAGAAAATTCAATATCTATACCTTTAAGTGCTTGATGACTAATTCCCAGCTTTTAGCTAGAAAAATAGAAATGGCAAAATAAAACCCAAAATATAGGATGTCTTTATTTACCACTGTTAAATCATTTGGAGAGAGAGAGAGAGAGCAAAATAACTCAATAGAGCTGAGAATCATCAATCATGGGTGTGTTTGATTTGCCACCCCAGCATTAATGAAAGAGATGATCGAAGATAGAGATCAAACTACAGTGATAAACCCAAAGGATCAAAGGATCAAAAGAAATGAAGACGAATTGGCATTCCTTGGATTCTGGGAATTCTATTTGATTTGCCACCCAGCGACAAAACTTTAATCTTTTCCTAGAGAGAGAGAAAGAGACATGGAAAACCCTAGATCTTACACAGTGGTCCAAAGAGAGGGTTTCTTTGTCAGTAATTGGACTATAGTTGAATCATGAGTCCATTTCTTGTATAAGAAGAAAAAACTTGTACTATTCCATCAAAACTCCATGAAAACCTAACCCACAACCAGAAAGCCACGCTGCCACAGAGAGACACAAACACACACAGAAAGTGAGTGTCTGAAGGAAAGATGAAACGTGTCGATCTGTGATTGGAAAAGAGCTGATAATCTCCGCAATTCATGAACCCTGCATGCCTTCCTCGATCCAAAGGCATGGAACCCAGAAGCCCAAAAGCACAAAAACTAGAAAAGAAAATGATATTTCAGAGAGAGAGAAAGGTATCGGAGAGATGTGTTGAAAAGATCAGCACCTCTGCCGAAAGGTTTAGAGAGAGAAAGCAAGAACAAGCCGGAAAACAAGTTTGTTTCGACAGAGGTAATGGAAGAGAAACGCATAAATCAAACACCAGAAAAATAAACAAATAAATAAAAAAGATATAGAAACGAATAGTAGGAAAAACCCATGAGAGAGAGAGAGAGAGAGAGAGAGAGAGAGAGAGAGAGAGAGAGAGAGAGAACAAGAAATCAAAAAAAAAAAAAAAACCTTGAAAAATAACAAAATATTGCTGCATGGAACAGGATTTAGACTACCAAAACTGTGTGAACCAACAACATTAGGGCGAGAAACAAATAGAAACATTTGGACATATATCGAGGGGATCAATTTATCATAATGACAAGGAAATATATATATATGTTCGATCTACAAAAGAAATGAAAATCTAAGAGAAATAAACCGGAACTCCAAAGGCAAAAAAAAAAGAAGAAGAAGAAGATAATATATATATATTTATATTTTTGGTATAAACCAACTATTTTTCCGTTTGGGTAAGTACCAAGAAGCATAAATCAAGTAACCAAATCAAAGAAGTGAGCGCGAGGAGTATACTTTTACGAACGAGAGAGAGAGAGAGAGAGCAAGAGAAAATCAGTGAAGAAGATGCAAAGATCCAAGAGATACCTATAAACCCAAAAGCGAAAAACAGTTGAATTCAAAAAGATAGAGAGGCAGGGAGGTCTACCCCGCGTTGCAGCTTCCAAAGTGATAAAGCTTGCCACGGCTAGAGAAAATGATGACAGCAATCTCAGCATCACAAAGCACAGAAAGCTCATGAGCTTTCTTGAGCAAACCATTCCTCCTCTTTGAGAAAGTAACTTGGCGGTTGATCTTGTTCTCTATCCTCTTCAGCTCAACTCTCCCCCTCCCCATCCTCTCTCTCTCTCTCTCTCTCTCTGCAAGCTTCTCTCTCAAAGAAGAATGAAAAATGTATTGGTTTGAGGTTTTACAAAAATGGAAAAAGCTAGTAGTGATAAGGGCTAGCTAGCGCTACTCTGAGAGAAGTGGGAGTTGTAAGAGAAATGAAATGAATAATGGGAGACACTGAGATCTTCTTTTACCACAAAATGGAAACCCAGTAACTCTTCCTTTTTTCTCTTATTCTCTTTTCCATTTTAGGTTTTAGGCTAGGCTGTGAGAGCAGAGTTGCCTCCAAGTAATATGGTAAAATACATTCATCCCCACGCGTTTTATCTTTTACTGTGCGTTCACGCGCGGTCCCACGTGGAGGTTCTTGTTACATCTATCTAGGGAGGCAGTGGGAAGGGTTTAGGATTGGAATCTAGACCGAGAGGGAGCCTGTTAGTGATTTTAAGAGGGGTAAATTGGTAAAAAAAATAAAATGAACTAACCGGTTCTTTGAAACGGGGAGGATCGTTTTTGGTGGAATTCATATGTTTAAACGGATGGTTGGACAGTTTAAAATTTATTTAATTAGGTAGATTTTATAAAAGGCTCTCTCGCAATTAACTGCTTAAATTTAAGCAATTAGTTGATGTAGATCCTAATCCACGAGTTTAAAGAGTCTTTCGAGTTTAATAAAATGGGGGGTTTTTTTTTTTGGTAGTCTTTGTACATTATTCTTTCTCCCTTTCTCATTTTGGGAGCATTCCCATCCGATTAGCCAAAATAATTGAGAGCATTCTCATCCAACTGGCTAAAATGGGGGCTTAGCAATTAGGAGAAAATTTTGGTGAGCTGCTGACAAAAAATATTTAAATGAAATAGTGAAAGTAGATAGTTAAAATATATATATAGAGGATGGGGTAAGTGCTTTTTAGAAAAGTTGGTAGGTAAAATAGAAAAAAAAAATAATAATAATAATAAAAGTAATTTGTTTTTAACTAAAATATAAATAAAAGTTGCTAATTAGCTGCATGCGAATGGTTTAGTATTGCAAAAACCATTGTGATGCAAACTAATTTAAATGTTTTTTTTGTGTTATTAGTATTGTAATTGGATGGTTTAAAATGCTTTTTAAGGTTAAATTGACTCGTGTACCTTCCTATTGCTTAAATGTTGGGTTAAATAATAGTGTAGAATTCAATATTGAGTAAATTAATTAGGTTAATTGACTCCATTTAAGCAAATATAATAAAATCAAAGAAAAGAGTAGAAAACTGGTTTGGGTTTATCAGATATATATATATATATATATATATATATATTAGTGAAACGAAATTATGATAAGGATCTTAAAATTTTGGGAAATCAGAAATATTGTGCTTTTTCGGATTTTAATAAAGACTTCAGTATTCAATTTCCCCAATTCAATACCCAAGTCTACAAAGAAAAAAATTTGCTACGACTTAAGTGTTTGGTTAGAATTTTTTTTAAAACGAATTAAATTTGCAAAAATTCTATTATCTGAATCTTTGAAAATTTTATAATTTTTTTTTTAAAAAAATAAATATAGGGGTATTTTGGAAATTTGGTAGGATTTAACGGAAAATTCTAACGGATGACTTTCTAATTGAGACTTTTTGAAAAATAAATACCCTAAATTAAGACATTTTGAAATTTAAGTATCTTCTTTAAAAAATGATAAAAGTACAGTACCGTAGGAAAAATATGAGAAAAATGGTGATCGACCGAGGTCTTAATTAGATTCAAAATGTTTGTGAACTTAAGTATTAACTTGGCCAAATTTAATACTCAAAGAGCAGGACAGGTTTGCAATTAATATTTTCTCACGAATTCAAGTTTGGAAAGGCTTTTTCCATCCCAAATTCAACCCGATATCATTCCCAAATTTGTCACTTACCATAGCTTTGAATTGGTTTGCAGTGAAAATGCCAGGGAATCCATGGAGTTGGTTTGCAGTGAAAATTATTTGGAAAAAATGAATTTTACTCCAAGTTATTTCTCAGAGATGATAATTATATATCTGCAATTAATTTGGATACTTTTATCCTGATCATTTAATTTGTACTCCTCCATTATTAGATAAGGATCGATATAGGAAAATACAGCTTCATATATAGGAGTATATATATATATCTCATGCTCATCACACCTCTCAATTTTAAGTGAAATAGAGATGAACTATTAATTTCATGGTCCAAATTCGATTTAACAGCATGCATGGAACGGTGTACACAGCTAATTAAAAGCAAAAATAAGAGAGAAAAAACAACTAAAGCCAGCTAAAAGCTGAAGAGGGGTGGATCCCATGTAAGGAATATTTAATCATATTCCTAACCCAATACATAATATAGTAAAGAACACTGTTAATTAATTAGCAACAAAGATAAATATTGGAGATATATACTATAAAACAACTCCTAGTTACCAACTAAACCAAAATATCACTACACACAACGGGTGAACAAATTACCTTAAACTTTCACTTATAAGACTTAGAATAAGTAATTATGCCTTATTTTGATCATATTTGGGTTTCTACTTTTATGGCTTAGCAACAAAGATAATTGTAGATTGTAAATTAATTAATGAATAATATGGTTAATTATCATATCAAATGAGTTGAACTTTTGAAATTTCTATTCTAAAAAAAGGGGAGATGATATATATATATATATACAAATTAAGATTGATAAATTTTATTTGGACAAACAAAACCTTGATATATATATATATATATTATCAATTCCATGCTCTTTATCCATTTCCATGGCTAAAGACCGTAGAAATTAAATTAAATGATTGTGATATTTAGCAATGGGTACCTTTGGATCGATCCGAGCCAAATATCTCCCAGAAACTTGGAAATTCGATCATTACCGTGTTTGCTTCTTAATTTGTTCAACTACAAAAATGATGGGTGTACTTAAAATATTAATGAAGCTTTGTTTTTTTTAATAATGCATGCTATAAACACTTCCTCTTCTCTATGTACTCCCTCTTCACTCTTGACGTGGGAGTGCCACGTCGCACTTCCAATTTTGTGATAAAAAAAAATAAAAAATAAAAATTGCTCCCATATTTAATACACGTGTCCATTTTGGACGGCTGTACAATTAGACACGTGTCTAATTTGACGCGTGTCTACATGCAGTAACTGGTACTGTAGACACGCGTCAAAATGCTGCGATTTTTGTAGTGTTAATTTGGTTAATCAGCACTATTCCCCACCATTACACAATGATAATTGGAACACCCAATCAATCTGATAATTGTGGCAATTAGATGTAAGACATCGATCTAGTAGTCGCGGCCACCCCATAGTTTCAGTTGCGGTGGCCAACCACCTCCACCTATAGAGGCCGGTAATTTACAGTGGCATCATGACGTTGCATTGCCCATGTTAGGACGTATAGAAAATAAAAATAAATTAGGAGTACTGTCGTCTCTAGTGTTTTTTTTTTTTTTTATATATATTAGTGAGTATTGTGAGGGGCCTTTTGGGATTTGGGCGGTTTTTATAATAAGTTGGGGGATTACAGCCTAACATTCACGCCGATCTGATGGATTGACTGTTATATATATATATATACTGAGGCAACAAGGCTTGCAAGTACGTACTAAATCAATGGGTACGGTGCATAAATTCTCCAAGTTACGTACACATGTTTATCTAACAATGTTAATCATGTGGTCGTCTTAATCAAGTTTATTTTATTATTATTATTTTTTTATAACAGATTAATATAATAATTAATTCAGACTGCCAAATCACTGAATCAGCATAAAACGACAACCGGACCACCAGTTTGGATATATGGACCTATAGGGATCTAAACAATAAGGATTTGGCCAAGGTAGGTGAACCGTGAACGTACTAGACTTAAAGATCCAAATGAAAAGACGTTATTGCGAAAGTTATTGCCACTGAAATTTGTCAAAGAAAAATCTATTAATTAGAATATATGCGGGTGGATTTGATCGAGTACTGTTGATTAATCAACTTAAGATAATTATGATGATACATTTTTGTCATTATTATTATCAGATCGACATGCAGTTAAGACTTAATTAAGAGGGTGATTACCATAAATTAAAATTAGGTTTTGTGGGTGAACAAATTTGTTAGAAAAAATATGTGAAGGTTTTTAGAATCACGGAAGCTATGAAAGATCACTCACAGAGTCACAGAGCATTCTTCAAAAAACTTACTCTTAATTAAGTTTGTTTTAACATAAAATGTTCTCATAATAATGATGGGTTTTTCATGGCAGATGTCTAACCGGCACGAATGCGTCGACATGAAACGAGTTCTTGACGTACAGATCGAGCATTTTGTCTTTCATCCTCCGACGTTCGGACTTTTTTTTTTTATCGATTACAACACTCGCGATCTCATGCCTGAAACCGTCGCGATTGAATTGGAAAAAAGAGCAAAAGCAAGAAAGATGGAATGTTATCCATATGAAATTGATAAGAATTCTTTGGCGATTGGAGAAAAAACTGTAGCTAAAGTAGAGAATTGCATATACTTTTTCGATAGCTACTTTGACTATTATTATTATTGGATATGTTCTTACTAGCTAGTTACAAAAGTCATTCCTAGCCTTGTGCTCCATCGTTTATTATATATATATATATATATTTTATACTTAATATGTAATATTAGGGCAAGTACTTTCCACGTAGAACCTAGCTTTTTAATAATCAATCGTCCATATGATTTTATAAATAAAATTATAATTTAATAGATTAATTATGATCTATTTTAGCCCAGACCGTTTAATTAATTAGCTGGATTTCTCTTTTTTATGGATGAAACCCACCTTGGCACCTTTCAATTCATTGGTTGAAATGTCCGATCGATATGAATGCCACCACCACCACCCACTTTCCATGCATTGCTTGGTCAAATTTTGTTCCGTCAAGAAATCCCATGCATGGGTATATATATATATTAAAATATATATGAAAGATGACGCGCGTACGTCCGAAATTATATTATATAATTAATTTCCACTTCTTTTGCCCATCCCTCACTTTTGACACTATATACATGACTTATTCTGCAAATCTTAGGAAAGAAAGAGTAATTCTATTAAGTTTTTTTTTTTTTTTTTTTTGCCCCTCTAAAAAGAAGATTGCTTTTAAAATTATAATTTGATCAAAATTTTATAATTAATAATCAATTACAAGCTAAATGATAATTTTAAAAGTCATATCATTATTAGAGGGACTCCTAAAATTACTTTATGAAGAAACCTAGAAGTAATGATATGTATATATTCTCTAGTTTGAATATTACGAGTAACGTTATAAACATTCTCACTTAGTGGCGGAGTCAATACTTTTGTTCAGGGGTCAAGATATATATCTTTTTTTTAAAAAAATGAAAAAAAAAAAAAAAAAAAAAAGCACCATCTCACTAGCAATTTTCAAAAATGCACAATCTTACTAGCGATTTTAAAAAGCAGATTTTCTGCATTTTCAAATCGTAATTTTTAAAAATGTAGTTTCCAAACGATTTCTGTTTTGCGATTTGATTTAAAATCATACTTATTGTTTACGAAACGCAATTCCAAACGCACCCTTAGAGTCAGTTTGAGATTGCGTCGGAGAGCTTACAAAGTACTTTTAGTAACTAAAAAGCTGTGTCAAACAAAAAGTTGGCATGTTTGGTAAAAAAAACTTTAAAAGTACTTTTTTACTTTTTTTACTCTAAAAAATAGGCCAAAACGCACTTTTGATAAAAGCTTAATTAAAAGTAAAGTTTTTGTTAAAAAACTTTTTTAAACTTTAAAAACTCTATTTTCCAACGCAATGCGAGGATAGTAGTATAGGAAGGAGTAATGCTTCACATTATCCCATTGTCCTCCTTTTATCACCCCAAAATTGATGTGGCTCTTAAAATTATCATTAGATTTATGATAGATTACCATTGGATTTTGATCCAATGGCGATTTTAAGAGCCACATCAATTTTGGGGTGACAAAAGGAGGACAAGGGGATGATGTGTAGCATTACTCGTATAGGAAGATATGAGATAATTAAGTAGAACCCAAGTGATATTAGCTATATATGAAGGTGAAATTACTTGATGTACCATTCAAAATGACAAATTTATGAAAGCAATAATTAATTGAGACATTTTCTCTTCTTCTAATTTATTTGTATATCTCCCTTTTTAAGATTTCTTGAAAAGAGAACTACGGTAGGATATATAAGGAGATTTAGATTGTATTTGGGCTTGCGATTTTGTAGGATAAACACGTGTTTTAAAACAAAGTCACAAAAATTGTCATGTTAGAGAGCATTTGAAGAAAAAAAAAATGATGGTTTGAAAACTTCTAAAAAAAATCACATTTTGGTGCAGCATGCAAGATGATGCGTTTTTTAAAAAACACAATTTTAAGAGTCTGTTTAAGATTGCATTGAAAATTAGAACTTTTGCCTATAGAAAGCATGAGAGAGCTTTTTAGAAAAATCCTTATTTTCAAGCTTATCCCAAAATGCAATTTTGAGCTTTTTTAGAACAAAAAAAAAAAAAAGTTTTTAAGCTTTTTTACCAAATGTACCCAATGTTTTTGCTTGGCATAGCTTTTTATGTACTAAAAACATTTTTAAGTTCCTTAACGCAATCTCAAACAGATTTTAAAAGTTAAACTGCAATTTTACGAAGTGCTTAACTACATTTTAAAACCATGCATTTTATTTCTTCAAACCATGCATTTTGAAATCATTAAATCAAACAGACACTAAGAAACGCTCAAGTCCCACAATATGGTAGGTAGCATAGTTTTTATTAAAAAAAAAATTCCCTAGAGCAAGGTTAGCTACCTTGTGAGTTAAGATGTGCAATAATAGCTTTTTCATACAATCTTTGGTCCATCTTTGTTGTTAGTTCCACATCACTAGCTTTTATACTGTTGGCTGTAAGTAAATTCTACCCTAGAAATTAGAAAGCAAAACCAGGTAATTAATCTAGTAATTGTTTACTACATTTGTAGTTGCCTTTTGTTAATAATATTAATCCTAATAAAATTAAAGGGGTATGCCTAATTTGTATACAATCTATAAAGAGTTCAATCTCGTTTCTGATTATACAATAGTATGAACCCAGTACAGAAATCGAGGTTGAACAACTAATTAATTATAAGATGATTGTTAGTTAATCCCGTAAAGAAGGTTTGAATTCATGATTTCTGCTCCAATATTGCCTTGTTAGATTCCATTAATCTCAAGAGCTTTAATTAAAAATAGAGATAAACTATAGAATGAAGATTTGAACTCAAAACTTGATCAATTTTGATATGATGTTAAATTATCGATTATCCTAAAAAATTAAGCCAACAAAAAATAATGAATTTAATCATTCGATTACTAACAATCATGCGCGCACTCTCATACTTTCCAATATAATGTAAATGATTATGCTGTTACTTGCATTGAATAATATAACATTATTGAATCAAGATGGTTTTTATTTTTTTTTTGTTATAAGTGATAAAATAATGGAAAGTACCACGTGATAAATATCGATTCTCATTTGCTACTACTAAAAGGAACAGATCATCAATTACTTTTTTAGCAATGAAAAGAGATGCCAATGGGGAAATATAATGACGAAAATTAGTATAAAATACTATCTGCTAAAAAGGTTTTTTTTTTTTTTTTTTTTTTAAAAAAAATATATATATTTAACAAAATCATTTTTTTCTCCTGAAAATATTTTTCAGCGTTTAACTCGTACAAAAAAATCACCAACGACGTAAAACGGAATTCGATTGTATTGGCCAGATTCAGGCCCGACTTGCTAGAATCCAGTTGTACTGGCCGGATTCAGGTTGTACTGGTCAGATTCCGGCCAGTTTGGCCGGAATTTGGTGACTTCGCCGGATTCTGACAGAAATTTTCGGATTCCGGCCGTACTAGTCAAATTCTGGCCAGTTTGGCCAGAATATTGTATGTCGGAATCCGACAGAAATTTCGGATTCCAGCCAAACTGGCCAGAATTTGGAAAAAATGGCCAGAATCGGGTTGTACTAGCCAGATTCCGGCCAAACTGGCTGGAATCTAGTCTGCTGAAATCCAGCGACGTAGCCGGATTCGACATCTTCTATGGTAGAGTCGGGTTACCACTTACCAACAAACTCCAATGCCTAACGGTGGTGGATTCCCACAAACGTGCGTGCAAAACTGAAGAGTTTAAATTCAAAAAATCGTAAATCGTTTTTCAAAAAATAAAGAGTTTTTTACAGTCGAACTGAAAATGATTTCCGTTAACAATTATTTTTCGTCTCAATCAAATACCAAAAATTGCTGAAAATATTTTTTAAAAACTATTTTACGTCGAAACAAACGAATCATAAAATACAAAGAATAAAAAAAAAATTTAATCTTGACACCGATCTAGTCACGGTGAAGAAGACAATAATGAATATATTCTGCGAACAAAACTAATTGTAACGACTTATTATGAATATTGAGTTAAAAAATAATAATAATAATAATTGAATGACCTACTGAGGGAATACCCACAATTAATGACCAGTAAAGTTCAAAGGCATTCGAGTCAAAGCTGTGGAAATCTGACCAATAAAGAGATCACAAAATCAATCAAAACATGTGGCCTGTGGGGGCATTCCAGCACTTTCAAATGTCAGATTTCTTTGTCCTTTCGGACAAAATTAACATGGGAATAGTTACAATATATAACGACTAACGTATGCTATGGTGCATTGGCATTAATTAATATTTTTCAACAATGGTTGCTGGAGTGTCAGCATCATTGCCCCCTTCTTCTTCCTAGGAAGATGGTATGAACTATGAATGGCTCATACATGAGCCACCAGCCGCATGCATGTATGGACGTTATATAAAGCTGATAATTAATAAATTATAAAGACCCTGGCCTGCAACTTTGATTTGATTGATTCGTATTTATGGTAGGAGTTAGAGGTCATTTTCATTCAAATGGTGTACAATTAGATGTGCTACTATAGTCTATACATACCGTGTAAGAAAATACCATTACAAATTTCAGCAAAAGTATTTTTTTATATATATATATATAACAGCATTAAGCAAATCGTACAAGAAATCAAAAAAGGATGAACTAAGCAAACTGACTAATTTTAGATGTTTAGGGGATAAACTTAATTAGCAATCGTTATCTCATTAATTTTTTGAAAGTATAATCGGAGATGCGTGGCAATCCCAACTTATATTCTGTACGTGTGCACTGATAATTATAATTGTCTTATCTTGATGGCATGCAGTAAGTGAGATTAATGCAACTATGGCACCCTTGATTAACTGCCTTTCATTCACCACTAGGTTGATTTCATACATTAATTTAAGTAATTATTTGTTAAATTATTACTTGTTTTAAAAGTTTAAGTTAATAGAAATATGTAAATTTAATCATTTAATTTAATAGCGTAAAGTCGGCCGGTTATAACCGGTCAGTAACCAATAACTGGTTTGGTACCCGGTTGAAAATAGCCATTAACCAGCCCTACTGAACTGGTTATAGAAAATATTGGAATCGGTTATATATATATATGTGTGTGTGTGTGTGTGTATTTATTTATTTATTTAAAAAATTAAAATAAAAAAAATTTAGGGTTTGATATTTTTACTTTCATTCCAACTTCGGCTAACATATTGGGCCAAAAAATGTTAATTTTTGTTTAAAGGGCAAAAAAAGTCTAAATTAGGCCCAAAAAGTAAGCCCAATACTCAAATTAGATCCAAAAGATCCAAAATTTTAAAATTTTGGTTACTGATCTGGATAACTGGATATCGTCAGTTATTAAATAACTGGTTAACCGGCTATCAAAGCTGGTTGGTAACCGGCTATCAAAGCTGGTTGGTAATTTTGGCCAACCATAACCGGATTTTCACCCATAATTTAATCAATATTTTAACATTCTCCCTCACGTGTAGACTCAAACTCTTTTTTAATAGGCGAGCCCATCACGTTAAATATTTAATTGAAATATGAGGTAAATAAAAGAGACAGAGTTTGAACTCTTAAATTACCGCTTATAATAAAAGCTTAAGATGATAATAAAAAATAAATTTAATCATTTAATTAATATTTTAATATATTATAAAAAAGTATTAACAATTTTTTTTTTTTTTTTTTGTCTTAATTAGCATACATATATATATATATATATATGTATATATATATATATATATATGGTTAAGAGTTTGATTTTTAACGTTGTAATGACGAAAAGGACAGCCCATGGTCACATGTACATGTCTACTCAAAAGACTGTAAAAATATCTGAGAGCATGAAGTCTCTCTCATCTGTCATAGGATTAGGACCTTCCCCCACAACCTGTCATGGACGTCGCCTTTCTGTTCACGCTGCAACTGCTACCTGCCATCTCCATTCTTTCAACTTTGTGACCATTTGGCATCCATTGGAGCGTGCTCCTCACGCACGTAATGATGTAAAGGATTTAATGATTCAGAGAGAGAGAGCGAAAATTAAACACTTGCCCCAGCCCAAAGAAAAGGACTCGTAGGCAGAAGAAAGGTCAGAAAACCTAAATCCTTGGAGAACAGCCTTTTTTTTTTTTTTCTTTTTTTTTTTTTTTAAATTTTTTAAATTTATTTTTTTTTAAAAAAAAAAAAAAAAATCTACATACCCTTTCAAACTACCTCTTAATCAATATCCTCCGAAGCTACTAAAATATTGATAATGTACTCTAATGCCAGAAAAAATATAAAAATAATCTTTTAAGTTTTTCAATAAAATAAAAATACCACTATAAATTGAAAATAATAAATAATTTTTTTTAAAAAAAATAAAATAAAATTTTTATTTAAAAAAAATTAGAATTTTTATTTAAAAAAAAAACTAATTTTTTTTTGAAAACGAATTTTTTTTTTTTTTTAATTTTTAAATTTGGCCATCATTAGTTTTTATGTATTTCTTTTATTTTTTTTTTAATAGTTTTAGTTTTTTTTAATTATTATTATTATTATTTATTTTGTTAAGGATATTTTCGTTATTAGAAGGAATATTGACAATTTTTAGTAGTTTAGGGGGCATTGTCAATTGAGTGGTAATTTGAGGGTAAGCGGATTTACTTTTTTTTTTTTTTTTCTTTCCTAATTTTCTGAGAACAGCTTTGGTGCCACCTTCGTTACGATTACTCTGATCCATTTACGCAATATTTGTCTCTATACGTGAGGCTAATATGCATTAATTAGGATACATTTAGTGGCATTAATTATATATAGAGTAATGTTTCTTGTACAACTCTTGCACAGCTTTTGCACAACTCTCTAACAACTTTTTTTTAAGAACAACCATTGAATATTTAGGGCCCTCATGTAGGAAAACAAATTCAATAGTTGATCATAAAAAAAAAAAAAAAAAAAGTAATTAGACTTGTGCAAGAAACATTACTCATATAGATATAGCCAGCTAGACAATAACTATATAATATCATAATTTCATTTCACAAATTCTAAACCCAAATATATGAAAAATTACATCTAACTAGTCAAAGTTTTACATCATCTATATATATTTTTGATAAACTTTCTATTTAATTAAAATAATTACCAATGAGTTTTATCATCTAAATTTTATTAAAATACTTGGAAAAATATAGCTCAAACTAATAATTTTGCTTAGAGTACTCCCAATGACTTAGTCATTTTGCATTTTTAGCTAAAATAGCTAAGCAAATATTTGAAAGTCTCATCCATCCCATTATGCAAACTACATGCATTTTGCGTTTTTGATCCATTTGTGAATAGTGTCACGCCACACGTGTAATATATTAGTTAGGAGAAACTTCACTTAACTCTTTGAACTTGAATCACTTTTGCAATATCCCCCTCAAAGTTAAAAAAACTCTTAATTAAGTGTATCATACTTCTAATTGTTTACAATGTCACCCCTCCGATCGAATTTTATGTTAAATACTAACAGAGGCATTTGAAAATTATCAAAATACGTACCCTCAATTTTATTTTATTTTTAATTTTTACTTTTTAAGTAAGGGCAAATATGATTTTTTATAAAATAAAAAATAAAAAATAGGGTTATAAAAGTCATTTCACTCATTTTGTCATCCGATTTAACTTCAAACCCTAACATAGGGGTGACATTGCTGAAAATTGAAAGTTGAAAAACAAGACACATCAACCATATATCAAAGAACATGCTAGGCGTTTGATTTTTTATTTATTTAATTTTTGTTTGTGAAACAATGCATCCTTTTTAAGGTGGGACAATGGTAAGTGCAATCACTTGGAAGTTCTGAACTCATAGATAATATAAGAAAAAATATAAAAAAAAGCCCCCTAAATTAACAGTCGATTTTAAAATAGCTCCATAAATTTTCAAGTGTGCTAAAGTGATCCATCAAACTACCAAAGTGTGCCAAAAATACACATTTTATCAAAATATTCCTACAAAACTCTCTCTTTATTTAATGCATGAATAAAGAGAGAGAACCTCATCTCTCTGTCTCTCTGTCTCTCTGTCTCTCTCTCATAATTAAGAGAGAGAACCTCCTCGGACCTCCACATCCTTGGTGGCTTCGCCAAGGAAGGAGGGATGATTTTCTTTATCTCTCTCCTCCCTCCCTTTGGTCTTTCTCTCTCTCTCTCTCTCTCTCTCTCTCTCTTCTTTTTTTCTTTTCTCCACAGATCACTACGGCAACTCCATCTCCGCCACTGGTCCGTTGAACACTACCTCCGTGCCTTGCCCCACCGTCGGCCGTTTTGTTCTTGCTTTGATTGGGGTTTCTATATTTGGTCATTTCCAAACCATTTTTTGGCCCATTTCATATTATT
Organism: Alnus glutinosa; assembly: GCF_958979055.1. Classification (NCBI taxonomy): domain Eukaryota; kingdom Viridiplantae; phylum Streptophyta; class Magnoliopsida; order Fagales; family Betulaceae; genus Alnus; species Alnus glutinosa. The sequence continues at coordinate 29,826,970 of NC_084888.1, forward strand.
TGTTTGTAATTCATGCATTGTATTTTCATTTTGCGTCTGTTGTTGGCGAGTTCACCCCTTTTTCAGTTTTAAGATTGTTCACTATCTCTTCTTTTCAGTCTATGAGTGAGAAAGATCCTCCATTGTAATCATTTTCTTTATTGATTATAATAATAATAATAAAAAAAAACCTTTTTGAGGAGGAAACAGAGGCCACTAAGGTTCAGTGAGTGGTTGGTATAATTTTATAGGCTAATGGGCTTGGTCGTGGGCCCAAACCAAACCGGTAGGCGTCAAAAGAGTTGAAAGAAAATGGGCTTTTAGTTTTTGGGTGGGCTCAGACCTTCAGGGCCCACGGATAATACACCTCCAATATAGAGGAAGGGGGCGCGTGTGCTTTGTGCCTGCGAGAGAGAGAGAGAGAGAGAGAGAGAGACTGCGATGGCGGGACTAGGAGAAGCACAGAGGAGACAACAAAGAGGGAGACTGCTGGGCCCACCTCCAAGAGGACCTCCCGCTTTTGCTCGCCCTCGCTTTGAGCCCGTCGACCGCGAAAAGGTGCCCTCGCTCTCCCTTAGGGTTTCTGATTTTGCAATCCTTAGTTTTGTATTTCTTCTGCTCTGCCGTAAAAAAATTATTATATCTGAAATATTTGTTTGAATTTCGTTCTTGAATTGCTTTTGCAGACATGCCCGTTGCTGCTTCGGGTTTTCACTAAGGTATGCTCGTTATTCGCACTGTGGACTGCGTTTGCCTTTTGTTTTTCTTCTTTTGAGTATGAAATTGGTGTGGGAAACTCTTTGCAATGTGCTTTTATGATCTACCTCTTTCCATATGTGTACAATTATCATTTTCCCTTCCCTGTCGACGGTCATGGTTATCAAGGAAGAAGAGTTATGTAAGGAATAGAGCAAGATGTAATTGTTAAAGAAAATTGTATGAGATTTGAATTGAAAACAATCTGAAGAAAGGCGTGTGTCGTCGTTAAAATCTTTGAATTCTCCCGTTGTCTGATCATCAGTGTGTTATGTTTGTCTTCCTTGTTGAGTAGTGCTTCGACCCTTCTTTCTAAATGGGGGTGCCCGTCCACCACTCAATCACGGCAGAAAAGTCTGACCTTTTTTTTTTTTTTTTTTGGCCTTGATATTCTGATTAAAAAGACCTTGAGTGCTTAGTGAAGAACCTGTCTTGATTGTTGTCTTTGGCATTGATTCATGTGGAAATGTTTCTTCTAACTTGTTGAATTTTCTGTAGATTGGGGGTCATCATAGCGAGGGAGACTTTGCAGTGAGAGGCAAGGAGCCCAAGGATGAGGTTCAAATTTATACCTGGAAGGATGCTACTCTTCGTGAGTTAACTGATCTGGTATGCTCTCTGTCTCTTTATGTCCCCTGTGTGTATTTATCAATGTATATATATGCATGTGTGCTTTCTTTTGTATTGGTTTAGGTATATGCGCTAGAAAAGGCATGTCGTTGTCGTTGTGGTTGATAGGTATCGTATGTTCAAGGGGGAGGGGAAGTCCGTTGACCATTTTGTGCATTATGGAGTGTGTTTTTCAGTCGTTTTGGGCTTTCTTAGGTTATGCCTAGAAGAGTAGCTGATTTGTGTGCTTGTTGGTGGATTTGTGGTAGCACTCAAAGTGGTTGTTGTGTGGAAGATGTTGTTTTCTTGTCTCTTGTGGTGTTTTTGGAGGGAACACAATGATAAAATTTTTGAGGATCGTAAGAGGACATTGGCAGAACTTAAGTCTGAGGACATTGGCAGAACTTAAGTCCTTATTTTTTTTAATACTCTTTATATTTGGACAGCTGCATTTTTAGCTCGTTTTGTGCTTAGCTTGATATCTTTATTATTTTTTCTCTTTCTAGCTAGGTGTTTCTCTTGTATAAGTTTACCCGGGTTGCGCTTTTCGCTTCTAATGATATTTCGATTATAAACAAATATTATATGTGCAATTTGTACTTCTTCATATCTAAATAGAAGAGGAGTTCCAAATTTTTAAAATTGATACCAAAACTTTTCTGGCAACCTTCAGCATACGTCACCCACAAGTGAAAATCTTAGGTTAGTCAATAGTCTACTGTAGCATACAATGAAGTTCGTACAAAGTCCTAATATGTGTTATCATTTAAGCAGAACGAAGCTTATATCTCACATATTTCTTTCCCTCCGATCGCTTCAAAAGTGGATATTGGTTTGAAATGATAACTGATGAATTTTTATTTCTTTGTTACAGAAGTTATTTCTTCTTCATTTTTATATTTTTTGGTTCTGTAGTTTATTATGTTTCTTTTACAGGTCAAAGAGGTAGCTCCAGCTGCAAGGAGAAAAAATGCAAGACTATCCTTTGCTTTTGTGTATCCTGATAAAAATGGCCGTTTTAAAGTGAGAGAGGTACTCTGCGTGTGTGAGAGTGAATAACACAGCCATAATTCTGTCTCTGTCGATTTATGTGTTATCATTTATATGAGTGAGTTCAGAAACTATTCTAATATGTGCATTTTTTTATTTTTATGAATCTAATATGTGCATGCATTAATAAGTGGGCACACGATTTTAGTTCTGCAGTCTGATGAACAACAGTTGACCAGATATATCTTTTCAGATGCATAATTTTCTATTCTTTCTCCTACAACTCATCTCCATATTACTGTCAATGATTTATGCTAAAAAGATTGAAACCAGTGTGATGAAAAATTTTGGTATGTGGAGAAATTGCTGCATGAATTGTGTTTTTGTTTCCACTATGGTGTATACAATCTTATTCAATTTCACATTTCTCAAATAGTTTACTAGCATTTTGAGTATTTTGTAATATATCTGAACTGATCTTAAAAATGAGGAATGGCATACGTGTACTAGAAAAATCTTGGGCCTGGTTGGTCTTTTGGTAGTAGAGAAAATAGGACAGGAGAGGGGGACGTTGGGAGGACGACGCCTCTAAATATGCTTGGGATGATTTTGACGTGAATTTCCAAAGTGTTGAAAACACTTGTAAACATGCATTGCTTGTAACTCAGATGCTTATGACATTAATTTCCAGAATTAATTGATTGAGATTCTGGACAATCACAAGCACTTTTTTTTTTTTTTTTTTTAATTATTATGGATCTACTACCAGAAACTCAATGCGTAATTCCCGAATAATCTCCACTGTTGATTCATATCTAACTTTCCTCTCTCTTCCAGAATTCTGTGTGTTTTTCTGATTTAACTAAATGTTGTGGTTATGACTGATGTCCTGATGTTCTTCACAATGTTGACCAAGCCAATTTCTGATATAAGATATCCCATCTGCCAATATCATTATCTTGCTATGTTTTAACCTTTCTCTGAGTGGAAAGAAGTGGATTTGCATCATTGTAAATTTAACGTTCTGGTTTATTTGAGAGCTGAAATGGTTATGATATCTGTATCAGAACTCAAAGACGTTATTTGGTTGTGTGGATTGACATCTTAGCTCTAAAATATGTGTCTCATAGAAATAATATTGTATTTGTATATGCAAGTATGCTTTACTGGTTGATGCATGAATGATACCTATAATAAGGTTCTGACTGTGGAATACTCCATTGACTCATGTGAAGGTGGGGATGACCTATTCGTTTGGAAGTGGGAGATTAGATGATGGCAAGACATTGGCTGAACTTCGGTTTCAGGTAAAACAGTATGCTCTTTCGGTTTCATTTATTTGGGTTGAACAATACTATTTAGTAGACTATTATATGACTGCTATACAATTTGATGATGCGACAGTGAAAATTAACCTTACGATCAACATTTGAAAATCCTCACGCAATCCCAGTTGTATGACAATTATATAGCAGTCTACTAAAAAACATTACTCATTTGGGTTATACTCGTCATTCGTCACTAATTTGTGTTTTACAAGTGCAGATTGGAGATTACTTGGATGTGGGTATTCTGTAGGGAAGCTCTCTTCTTAATCTGATATATTGTTCGGGTTGCTCATATGTGTACATAAAGTGGCTAGTTTCAAGTTGTTAGACATGATGTGGACGTCAATTACACCCATGTTTATATGTAGTATCGCAAATTGAAACATTTTGTGGGCTCGTGGAATATTATATGAAATATGATTTTGAAAACTGATGGAGATTGGTTGATGTGTGAATAAACAAGGTTTGAAGCTTTTTTGTAAATTTGGATTCTAGATAGTGAGGGCCGTTAAAAAATTCACGTTTGATAATATATTCAACGAATAAATTAGGTTTGAAGCGTTTTTGTAATTTGGATTCTAGATAGTGAGGACCGTCAAAAAATTCACGGTTTGATAATACATTCAACGACTGATTAAATAAAGAATAAGTTTTTCTCCAATCGATTGGGTTGGAAAAAAATTTCAAATCCGGTCTATAACATTGACATTTATTTTTTTGGATAAAAATTTTCTACAAACCAGTTTGAAGGTAATTTCTTACGATCCACATATAAAATTAAGGCTGGCAATTTTTGACACGACTCACGAACCCGACATGAAGTTAAAAGATTAGGGTTAAGCTTAAAAAGGTTTGGGTCATAAAAAGGTTGACCTGTTAGACCCGTTTAATAAAAGGGTCGTTATAGGGTCAACATGCTTGACCCGTATACTTAAACATTTTTTTTAACATTAAAAATTTAATTTAAACAATCATATTACCATTCTCTTTCTCTCACTGTTTAAAGAGTAAAGACTAAACTAAAAAAAAAATCTCGCAAAAAACACTAGTATTTTTCTTTTATTGAGTTAGAACTTGAACAAAAAAGGCAAAGACTAAAAAAAATTAGAGGAGTTTTTTTTTTTTTCTTTCAAGTTTTTGAACTTAGAAGTTGAATCAAAACAAGTAAATAATAAAACAACTCAATATTTTATATTTCAACTGTGAAATAATATGATTATTCAAACAATATGATTTTTTTTTTTTAGTTTAAATTTGTGTTTTTATTTTTATAGATTTTATTAATAAACTAGTCAAACAGGTCGGGTCGTGTCAACCCGTTATTTAGCAGGGTCGTGTTAGGGTTTAAGAATTTGACAATTTTATCTAAACGGGTCGTGTCAGGGTTGACCCTTAACGTGTTTGCGAGTCAAACAGGTCGTGTCAACCTGTTTTGACAGCCCTATATAAGATTGATATGTGCCCATTGCCATGTGAGAAACACACGTTACTTAAATAGCATGTGCATCTTATATGCTTTTTTTAATATCATTAATAAAAAAATATATGCTTCTCACATGTTTAAATGACACATATCATTTTTATATGTGGGACATAAAAAATTTATGTCTTTATTTTTTAGAGTGCATGCGTAAAAGGAGAAATTTTGTTTGCTTTAATTTGGAAGAAAATTTTATTATTTTAATTTTGTCAAACCGACCCCACGCAACATGTTGCTTAAAATAAGACGAAAGGTAATAATTAAATGTTTTAATATTATCTCTCGCCCTTTAAAGACAAAGGAAGAGTCACGAACGATAGAAGCCATGAACACAGTAGCATGAGGATGACGCTTGGATCCAGCTAATGTGACAACGACGTCGTAGTAGGCTTAGTAGCAATCTTCGTGCCGTTATTGGAGCGAGGAGCACCTAAATTAAGCAACAAGACAGGACGGGAAAATCAAAATCAAAACCCCAAAACCAAAAGTTAAAAAAATCCCTGCCTCTCTCTCTCTCTCTCCCGCTGGGGATTAGATTTAGGGCAACGAAATTAACGCATTTTTTTGTTTTTTAACCAGTTCACGAAAAGATATCACACATTCACACGTCTTTAGCATTGTAGCTTCGTGACCTCCTTCAATTCTTCAACATTCTGCTTTTTCAGCAATCTGCTTTCCAATCACGCTTCCTGCATTATCCTTCTTCTTCCACGCGCTCTCTCTCTCTCTCTCTCTCTAATGGATTTCGAGTAGCAAGAAGCACCAAAAGCCTCCCAATTCACCAACATCTCCTCGCAATTCCACTCGTAATACACACTCTCTCTCTAGTGGCTGTGTGTAATTTCCTGCTATCCCTCTCTCTGAGTTACCTTTTCTATCAACTTTAGGTTTTCCTTGGGAAATGGCGATGAAGCGGGGACTATCCGGTGCGGGCGGCCACAGAAACAGAGGCGGTGGATCTCGATTCCCTTTAGCAATTCTCATTGTCTTTGCGGTGCTCGTGCCGTTGCTTTTCTTCGTCGGCCGAGGGCTCCGCGTCACTGGTCAGTTCTTAAACCATTGCTATACTTCTCAAATGTGGAAGGTTAATTTCTGGATCTCACTTAATCTAACACACTATTGCATGTTAGATACTTAATTTAGTATTTTGGTACAGATTTTTTTTTTTTTTTTTTTTTGCTTTCAAGAATCGACATAATTACTTCCCAAAAGGCAAATTGAATGACGATAAAATTGTGCTCTAGCTCTGAGTTGAGAATAATGCTATATGTTGTTGAGGTAGTGATGCCCGAAACAATGCTCAAAGTTTTGGATAGGAAGTATTTGTTTTTGAATCTTAATAACCGTGAGTTCTCATTGATGGATATTTAGCGCTGGATACTTCTTTAAGGAGGCTTTGCTCAGTGAGTTTATTTGGGCAGTAATTTTATTGATTTTCAGAGCTAAGGGTGGATGGGTTTTGCTTTCGATAGAGGAGAAGTGCTTCCAATACAATGTTAGTTGTGCAACGCCACTTGCAGGGTAGCTTGAATTTGTTACTACTCAATTCTAATTGGAGTCAAATTTCTTTGAATAATATCATATCCGGTCATTCCCTCTCCTTGAAATTTTCAGTTGGAGATAGTTTCGGTTCAGAATGGCACTTGAGTTTGACCAATAGGATTTTCACAAGAATTATGGATAGGGACCTTTAGGAATGTCAATGATGCATCTTTACTAGTTTCTACTAGATGTTGTGCTGATGGTGTACAGTGGCATTTAGGTTTTGGTTCCTTATATTTATCTCACCCAATTGGTAATGGTAAAAGTGGAGGTAATGAGTCTTGTAGCCAACCTAACTACAATCAATGATAAAGTACGAGTATAGAAAACCTTATGATCAATATTATTCTATGATGAAGTTCACGTGAGGTCCAACATTATATTCAATATCAGAAGTATTTAATAATAAATGCTCTAAATGAGATATTATGTCATTTATGCAGACCAGTACACTCGCTAGTAAAGTTACTATAATATGTACTACTGCCCTAGCAAACTTCATTCATGATCCGAAGCCCGAGGGATTAATTTTGTGTCTTCACTGTGTGTGTAATTTACTAAAATCATGAATGGATTAGCATGTACTAGTATGCTAATCTTTGCATGAGTTTTGATTTCTGTTTCTGTATGTCTACTCATCTCTAATTGTGTATTTATGTTTACTTTAAAATGATTATTGTTGTTTTTAGCTGTTGCAGATCGAGATGATCTTTCAATTGGTACCAGTACACAGGTAGTCTTTTCAGATCTGTGTCCATTTCTAGTTCTGATTACATATTTTTTCTATAATGGCTTCTGTCTGCTTTATTTTCTTTACCTTAAAAATTTTGAATGAGTGGTGCAGAATGTGGATTGGAGAGAAAGGCTGGCACTGCAGCATGTCAAATCTATTTTCAAAAAAGAGGTAAGCAAGTTGATGTAGATTTAATTTAGCTGTCCACATGTCTCCATTAAAATAAGTAGTGGTAGTTTTTGTATTGTCAGAATTTTCCTTACTAGATGACACTGATTATCTGTTTTTTAGGTCATTGATGCTGTCACAGCCAGCACAAGTGACATGGGCCCTTTGAGTCTTGATATTTTTAAGAAAAACAACTTGTCTGCTTCATGGAAAGTCTTTGGGGCCAAGACTTCAGTTGTTGACACTTCTGAGGTTAGGATGACTCTTATACTTCTGCTTGAATCCACTGTTGTCTCTTGTACAGTTTTTGTGCTGCTGAAAGCTTGTCAATTAATAGCTTTTGATTTATTAATGTTTTTGGGTTTGTGATTGTGTTCAAAGCCAAACCAAGCGGCTGCAGACGTTCGAAAGGAAACACCTAAGAGCAAAAAGGACCATTCCTCAGGTGATAATATCTTTTGTAGTAGGATCTGCATATGTGCAATACTCTTTTACTTGCCTTTGAATCTTGAGTTTTCAATGTCTTTCGTAGTGGCATCTGCATATGGCTGATACTTTATTATTTACTTTTGATTTTATTCTCCTCTGCAGATGATCGTGCTCAATTTGTTGGTAAACCTGCGGACCTAGCCCGGAGGGTAATCACCGTCCCTCGATACTTGCATGTTTTGGTCTCCATGTTCGACTTATAAATTATAGCAAATAAACTCTACGGTTATGATTTTTGCTGTTCATGGGCTGTATCGGTGTATTAACTGTATTGCTTCTTGAGTTTTGATATATACTCCTTTAAGCTATTCTGCAGCAATTGCGAGAGAAAAGACGTGAAAAGCGTGCATCTGAATTGGTGCGAAAGGATGATGAAACAACTGTAAAACTTGAGAATACAGCCATTGAACGCTCCAAATCAGTTGACTCTGCTGTTCTGGGGAAATACAGCATATGGAGGAAAGAAAATGAGAATGAGAACTCTGATTCAACGGTACGCTTGATGAGGGATCAAATGATAATGGCAAGGGTATATGTAAGTATCGCAAAGATGAAGAACAAAGTTGACTTGTACCAACAACTACAGACTCGACTTAAAGAGAGCCAACGTGCCCTAGGGGAGGCCACCGCTGATTCTGATCTACATCAAAGGTAGCAGAGTACTGGGCATGTAATGTCATTGAGAATGCTTCTTTGTCTGCATTTATTTATGTCCTGTAGATTGATAATTTTGTCACCTTTTACCTTATTCCTTGTTCAATTTGTTTCTAGTGCACCCGAGAGAATCAAAGCTATGGGCCAAGTTCTGTCAGTAGCAAGAGAGCAACTGTATGACTGCAAGTTGGTGACTGGAAAGCTCAGAGCAATGCTTCAGTCAGCAGATGAACAAGTTAGGCTTTTGAAAAAGCAGAGCACATTCCTGAGTCAGTTAGCTGCTAAGACCATTCCAAATGCAATCCACTGCTTATCTATGCGCTTAACCATAGAATACTACCTCCTTCCTCCAGAAAAGCGACAGTTCCCCAGAAGAGAGAATTTGGAAAATCCAAATCTTTATCATTATGCTCTCTTCTCAGACAATGTCTTGGCTGCATCAGTGGTTGTCAACTCAACTGTCATGAGTGCCAAGGTGATGTGCACTGTCTTATTGTATTCCACTGGCTTAAGTGTGTGTGTGTGGTGTGTGTATGTGAATGTGGGTGGGTGGGTATCTCTCCAAAATATTGAACACACTGGTTGATGCTTATTAAATTATTGTCCCTGATTGACTTATATGGGCTTGCCATTTCGGGTATATGTGGTTTCATATTAAAACATCTCCAGTTGGTTGCACTTCAGATGTATACATATTTCCGTTTCTAAGTACACTTGAGATATTTACACTAACTAATGGTTAGGTTCTTTAGGTGATTTTGTAATTATAGAGTTTTTGCTGAAGATGATTTATGGATAGCCTCTGAATAAGATGATTCAAGGGCCTGTGTTGGCATTTCTGTAAACTTTCCATAATCTTTTCCTTTTTTGAACTTCGCAATATCAGACTTCTATAAATGCTGTTGGGAGATTTTTTAAAATTGTTTTGCGTAAGTGTTGTTAGGAATAGAACTGCTCGTTAAAACTATTTAAAAAGGGCAATGAAATGGTTGCCTTTTCTTTTTGACAATTGAACCTGTGTAATATATATCTTGTATATGTAAAATAAATAATAATAAATAAAGAGCATATATTTGACCAATACATTAGAGTTTTTGGTGAATCTTGTCACATTAGATAACGAAATTTATGCAAAAGCTTCTTTGGTGATTCCACCAGGGCATTATGGCTCCATATGCATGCCCTTGGTGATACCACCAATGCTTGCAATTCCCGAAATGGTCATTAAACTTGGGCCAGTCTGAAGTAGAAACAAAAAGGCCGAGTGATCTCCACTAATGGCTCCATTTCAGCTTAAATCTGCAGCATCAAGCCATGAAAAGTCTATTCATGGGAGTTTGGGTTTCCTGTTGTTTTAGAGAATTGGTCCTTGATTTTTGTTCTCTTTTCTCTAATGCTTTTTGGAAGAGAAAATGTCAGGGAATCTGGGAGTGAATTAGAAGTGGTGTCTATGGTGTGTTATTATTATTTTGTAAACAGTTTTCAATACTTCTCATACAAATTGATTGAATATTGAGATTGTTCCTGGCAAAAATGGTGCTAATAATGAGTCGGTCAATAAGAGTGGTAAGGGAGGAGGGAAAGAAATAGATAGGTGGCTGATTGTGGATCAATGGAGTGCACACATAATGGGACTAAAAAATGTGATTCTAAAAGCAGGCTAACAGCTTTGAAACTTTTGTAAGGGTCTAAACTTTTTTTTTGATAAGTAAGAAGATAAGGGTCTAAACTTGCATATAGGATGCTGATACACAACATTAAACAGGCACTTAAAAAAATTGTTTGATCATGATTTTGTTATATTGAAATTATTTTGAGTGGGCCCTCTCTTTTGGTGGACCTGACATGTTTGGACAGATGCCACATGTAATGGGAACTTGTTTTACTGAACTGAAACTCAGAAGGGAGTTGCTTGCTTTCTCGTTCTTGACTAAAATATGCTTCTTGGCTGCATTGCAGGACTCTTCAAAACATGTATTTCATGTTGTCACCGATAAACTCAACTTTGGAGCCATGAATATGTGGTTTCTGTTGAATCCTCCTGGAAAAGCCACTATCCATGTCGAAAATGTTGATGAATTTAAGTGGCTTAATTCATCGTACTGCCCAGTTCTGCGTCAACTTGAGTCTGCTGCAATGAAAGAATATTATTTCAAAGCCGCCCATCCAACCACCCTTTCATCTGGTGCTTCTAATTTGAAGTACAGGAACCCGAAGTATCTCTCAATGCTCAACCATCTGAGGTTTTATCTACCTCAGGTTTATCCAAAGTTAGATAAGATCCTGTTTCTTGATGATGACATTGTTGTCCAGAAAGATTTGACTGGACTCTGGTCCGTGAATCTCCGTGGAAAGGTTAATGGTGCAGTGGAAACCTGTGGTGAGAGCTTTCACCGTTTTGACAAGTACCTTAACTTTACGAATCCACATATTGCAAGAAACTTTGATCCAAATGCATGTGGGTGGGCATATGGGATGAACGTTTTTGATCTAAAGGAGTGGAAAAAAAGGGATATTACCGGCATATATCACAAGTGGCAGAACATGGTGAGGCTTTGAAACCTTGCATTTGTTTGCATCTGTATTTTGTTTCGTATACCGTCATCTTGCATATGACTTATAAATTGACATAAATCTGGGGTTAATCATCAAGTTTGTATCTCAGAATAAAGTTTGTGTAAGAAATCTGCATATCATAATTGTTTATCTATTGAGTTTTTATTTTTCTGTGGTGGATTTAGAATGAAGACAGGGTACTTTGGAAGCTTGGGACATTACCTCCGGGGCTAATTACATTTTATGGGCTGACACAACCTCTTGAGAAGTCATGGCATGTGCTTGGTTTGGGTTACAATCCAAGCGTTGATCGTGCAGATATTGAGAATGCTGCAGTCATACACTACAATGGCAATATGAAACCTTGGCTGGAGTTGGGAATGACAAGATATAGGTCATACTGGACTAAGTACATTAAGTATGATCATCCCTTCGTTCGCAGCTGCAATCTAAGTGAATGAGCTCAAGTCATATGGTGAGATCCTCTCTCTCTTGCTGGCTGGCTCTTTATTTCTAACAAAAGGTTGCTTTAGCTTGTTTTAAGTGCACAGGGATAACATTTTAATTTTTTTGTGCCGTAGTTTCCCCCGTTTTCATTCACTTTCCACATTGTTTATTCTTCTTTCTTTGTAATTCATTCAATTTGTTCCAATCATCTGTCACACCCATTGGACGAAGGGTAACTAATTGTATGCCTTGTTGACCTGTAAAAACCCCCTACTGTACCACATTTTGGAGCTAAGTCTGATTTCGACAGGAATAGGAGTTGAGTGTCATTTGAACAACTTGCACACCTTGAAGAATTCAATGTATATGGGTTCTGATTTATGCTGTCCTACTCAGATGATGCTAGCTTGCCATGTTGTGATAGCTTTTATTTGGTAGTGTTTTAAATCATTACCAATTTGATTTTCCCAGGTGAAGAATTAGTAGATAAATGTATTTTGAAATAGGTGTTTGCTTCAGCCTCCATGTATTCACTTCCTAAACAAATATACTTGGTTTTATCAGAACAGGTGTACTAATGATACTGATGATGCAATAACCACAACATGGTACGCCCCATCACCCTTGTTCCCCAATTTTTATTTTTATTTTTTTTTTAATTTCTTTGAAACCGGTTTCTTTGCTTTTATTGTTATATTCATTTTCCATTTTTTTTTTCTTTTAATAAATCAATTATAACAACACATTACACGGTGAATAGCACTCTTAGCTCTATTCGAAAAGTGGAGAGACATTACTTGTATATAAATAAATAAATAAATACCAGTTTAAAAACATAAGAATAAGGGAATAACAATTAGTACAGGTTGCTTGAAAAGAAAAAACGAACTTGTTATTAGATCACCTCCTACAGTGAAGGGTTCAGATGGAAGTTGACAAAAATTTTATACGCGTCAAAAAGTAGGCCATTTGGTTGAGCTGTGGATAGATTGGCCGGTTAGGGATTGCGATTGGGGATAAACGCACTTTTTATGAGCTAAAAGGTATTTTCAAAGAAGACACAAATCATCAATGGAGGGTTTGACAAAAAGACGTAAAGGAAGCAGCAGTTTTAATATCACGAAAAGCCCAGAACCGGATTTTAAGGGAAAGAAAAGCAAGAAAATTGTAAAAACAGTGTTGCAGGGCAGGCTTCAATCAATGAGTGGAGGATTTAAAGTTAAGTCAACGAAAGGCCCAGAAGCATCTCCCTCCTATTGTGGGATTGAGTCAACAAACCACTCAAGGTGCAACCTTTGCTTTGCCCAGTTTTGTCCTTCCTTCGACTTGCTTCCAATCAATCGTGGGCTGATATGATTTTTGTGTTTAATTCCCTAAAATCTTTTTTTTTTTTCTTTTTTTTTTGGTGTTTAGTCCAAGTCCCACTGCCACAAGCCTCTCCCTTTTCAGTCTCTGTAACTTCCAATCCAAAATCATATCCAGTATCGTCTCTGCCCCCCATTATCTTTCCGCCTCAAGTTCCCGACCACACCCACCAAACCAGAGAAATCTCTCTTGTTTTGTCGTCAAAGTGAGAATATTATTGTCTCGATACTATCTCTTAGAATATAAAGATACTTTTCATGTCATTTTCTTTGTTTCCTATTTACCATTAGTTATTTTCTGTAATTAAATCCCCTCATTTTCCTACCCTACTTTCTTATAAATAAGAGATTATTTGTAACACAAATATAAAGGTGTGGCCCTATAACACATTTTTACATAGGCTTCGTTGGCCGAACCACCCCCAAAACGCTATTTTAGTATAAAATTTCTACTCTTACCGTTAGAAAATTTCTACTCTTATTATTATTATCAATAATAATAGGGCATTACTTTGGATTCTCAAACTTTACACCAACCCCTCTTTGAGTTTGGAACGTACCAACCTAATTGTTGTCATGACACTTGTCGAGTTTTGAAGAACTCCCATATTCTTTTACAAAAAAAGAAAAAAAAGAAAAAGGGTAACTAATTGGCACACTACATAGCCGACTCTTCCATTAGACTTAAGATACGACCCTAAATAGTAGCAGCACAATTAATGCTTTAGTTGTTTCGGCCTAAAATGATTTTTAGAAAATATTTTCGGCATTTTTCGGTGTTTGGTAGGGATGAAAATAATAGTCAACCTGAAAATTATTTTTGTTTGACCAAAAATATTTAGTAAATTTCGAAAAATGATTTACGTTTTTTAAAAGCGTAAATCATTTTTCCCAAACGGTAGACGTAATCAACCCTCTAAACGACGCAGTAGAATTACTCTCCAATCCATAAATAAGCAATATTATGTGTGGATGCCGATGCCAATGCGTGTATATATAAACTACATTTATGGTGTGTATATATATATTCTCTTCTTTTCGAAGATACATTTCATCTAATTAACAAATTGTGCTAATGGGCAAAGATAACAAGGTCATCTTTCTTTAATGAATCACAAAACAAGATTTGATTGATCATGAAGTTTATTGATGAGCTTTCTAAAGGGACGATTTATCTAACTCCACTGATTAATGGATTCTTAAATCAAAATTTGAATATAACTTTGAATAATATTCAGAAAAAAAGGATATTTGTTCGTGGTTACGTTCATTGTATAAATATCATTCAACCCACCATAATATTCTAAGGACCCCAACTATATATTAATAAATACAATATATGGGGTAAAAAGGTCCTGATTTTATTCTAATCTCAAGGCCGTCACAACCTTTTGGGATGCTAAAGATTGTCTCTTCTCAGATTACCCAAAGGTGGGTGGACCGTCCACCGGCCGGCCAGTTCAAGTCGGCCAAAATTCAAATGATAAATCTAATGCATAACACCAAAACATAGGAATACAATTGTTTCTTTACCATTTTCGGTAAGTAAATGCATTTGATCCTATGTTGTCTTGCAAATTAAGCTTCCTAATTTAGTTTGAACTTTCATGTACAGGGTGTTTAAGTTTGTTGAAAGCGCAAATCCTTTACAATCTGACGTGGCATTTATCAGGACTATTAATTATATTAGTTAATAAACAATTAAATTTTAAAAATGTTATTTGCATTCTCCCAGCATACTCAATTGTGCTGACATGTTTAATCATGTATTATAACTTTTTCTTTGCAAAGAATTGGGTTTACGTAATATTCTTTTAGAATGTGATACGCTCCAAGTGGTTAAAGTTGCAACTTTCAAAGGCCGTAATTGGAGTATATTTGGACAACTAGTGGAAGACATTCACATGATTTTGAACTCGTTTTCTAGTTAGCAGATTCATCATATTAGTAGAATCGCTAATAATGCGAGCGCATGGGTTAGCTAAGGATACCGTTAAACATATCATAGATCATGTTTAATTGGAAGAAATTTTTAACTGTATCTGTGAAACTGTTTTGTTATAGCAATCTTCTCTATTTTTTTGATTGAGTAATAAAAGTATTATAATTTTATTCAAAAAATTCACCCTTGAGATTTTTTTTTTTAATTAAAATTGATCTAAAGGTAGATTGAACATAATGTATCTATATCTATCAAATTTTGTTATTTAATTTTTTAACTCATAATATGTCACACGACACTCACGTAAACCGCCACGTAAATTTGTAACGAAATTGTAATAAAAAATTGTATCCCCCAAACATTTTGGAAAGAGTACAGTTATGTCTATCAAATTCTTTTGTTTTTTTTTTCTTTTTTTTTTTTTTTTTTTTTAATGAAAAAGTGCATATATAAAGTTGGTAGAACATTCTTAAAACATGACAAGACATTGAAATATGGATAATACTATTTATATAGCTTCTTTATATTTAGTTAAACGCTAGCTTTAATTTAAAATCAATGGTACGGATAAAAAAGTGGTGTACAAAAAAAAGTACATAAAAAAAAAAATTATAAATAGTAATTTACTATTTATTTATTTATTTTCCTGGACAAAACAGTATTTTACTACTGAAATGACACGTAATGGAGCAAAATGGTCTGATCAAGCTGGCGGAGGTCAACCTCGTACGAATTAGGCATCGGCATTCCGGTTTGTGCTCCAAGCAAAATTGACTACTCCATTTTCCCTTCCTCACAAAAGTCGGCATAATTGGCCACTCAATGTGGTTTAGGGGCGTAGCCAAAAATGTTTTGGTGGGTCCGAGCTTTGTATCTCTTTCGAATTATGCTCAACGATGATTTGTCAAAAAATAAAATTTATCTATTATCGATAATTTTTGTAGTAAAATCTTTAGATATTTTATACTCAATATAAACTAGTAAATGATCTGCTAAAAATTCATATTCTATTCTATTTCGTAATCTAATTTTTATTAGTAGAGTAAATTTTTTGAGGGGTCGAGTTTTATTTTTGTCGGAGCCGGCTATCATATGATTAACCCTTAAAAAATAATTTTTTTAGGGGACCATAGACCCCCGACCCTCTAAGTGCCTCCACCCCTGAGGTGGTTTATCATATTTACATCACATTAATTTATATGACATGTTTTAAATAATTTATAATGTTAATTATTTAAAGAAAAAAATAATTATAGACTTTTTCAAGCATGTTATGTCAATGTGACATAATTTATCTAATAAAATATATGTTGCTATATGATTGTGATAAATAGGAAGTGGCATCAGAGGAAAACAAAACATTTTTCATCGTAGTTCTCCCACTCAATTAAACACTACATACATAATATATATATATACCTTGTTTTTTCTGGTTAAGGCACTCTAGCCTATAGGGGACAAGATATAAGATTAACACCCACATACACATGAACAAATTTCTAAGCAAGAACCCAATTGATTTTCAATCATCAATTTTATTTATTTATTTTTTTAAAAAAAATCACCTATATATGTCAATATAAAGGCAAGAAAAAAAAATACATATAAACGGTGAGAAATACTATATACCAGATAAATATTCACATTTTATTCATTAAAGCTGATGTAGTGTGGTCTTCTAAAAATAAATTTTTTTTTTTGGAAAAGACCAGGTCACATCAGTTTTAATAGATAAAGTTAAATATTGATCTACTCAGGGGGGGGAACTATCCTTGGCCCCGAGGCCAAGGGTTTCTCCCAAAAAAAAGAAAAATTCTAAAAATAAAAAAAATTGATAATTTTACCCCTAATTTTTTTTATTTTTTTAGTTTTGGCTCCCTAAATTAATTTTTTTCAATTTGGCCCCCCCAAATCCTAAATCCTAACTCCGCCCTGATCTACTATATATATATATATATATATATATATATATATATATATATAGCATTTTCCATAAGTATATAATATATACATATACCCACCTCGATCCACTTTTCCACTTGTATTTATCTTTCATTTTCCCTCTTTCTTTCTTTTTTTGTCTCCAACTAATTTCCTCAAATTTCTCTCTCTCTTTTTACTTTCTCTCTCTCTTTTTTAAGCTAATTAATTGGTCAATTAATAGATTCCACATCTTTTTGTTAATTACCCTGTCTCCCCAATTGAACATGAATAGGATCCTCTCCATTAGTGGGTTCGGGGTAAAATTGTCATTTTAATTTGACCCCAACTTCTTTATAAAGCTGATCTCTTTTCCTCTTTCCCCTCAATAACCAACCCACCCCCCGGCCTCTCTCTCTCTCTCTCTCTACAATATCCAAATATCCAAATATGCCAATGCTTCCTGCTGCAACGCCTTCCTCACCGGCAAACGAAACAAGGAATGAAAGCGAACAGAAAACTGTGGTTTTTGATGCATCGGTTCTTCGGAATGAAACCAACATACCATCGCAATTCTTATGGCCGGACCATGAAAAGCCATCCGATGATCAGTCGATGCCGGAACTTTTAGTCCCCCCAATCGACTTGGAGGGATTCCTCTCCGGCGACCCACAAGCAGTCTCAAATGCTTCTCGGTTGGTCAATGAGGCATGCAAGAAGCACGGGTTCTTTCTAGTTATAAATCATGGGATTGATACAAAACTTATAGCTAAAGCACACCAGTTCATGGACGACTTCTTCGGCTTGCATATCTCAGAAAAGCAAAGGGCTCAAAGAAAGATCGGTGACCACTGTGGCTATGCTAGTAGCTTTACCGGCAGGTTCTCCTCCAAGCTTCCCTGGAAGGAGACACTTTCTTTCCGATATTGTGCCGGTGATCATCCTTCCTTAAAAATTGTCAAGGACTATATCGTCAATGCCATGGGAGAAGATTTCAAACAGTTTGGGTAAGAAATATATATATATTCAACTCAGATTCCCTTTTTCTGATGCTATGTGTCTATTTTGCTTTTTCTCTTATGCTCTACTGTTTTGTTGTACGTGTATAGGAGTGTGTACCAGGAATACTGTGAAGCCATGAGCGCACTCTCCCTTGGGATCATGGAGCTTCTGGGAATGAGCCTAGGCGTTGGCAGGAAGTACTTCAGAGAATTCTATGAAGGAAACGATTCAATAATGAGATTGAACTACTACCCGCCATGCCAAAAACCAGATCAAACTCTAGGAACGGGGCCACATTGCGATCCAACATCGTTAACAATCCTTCACCAAGATCAAGTCGGCGGCCTTCAAGTGTTTGTGGATGAAAAATGGCACTTCATTAGTCCTAACCCGGATGCTTTGGTTGTCAACATTGGTGACACATTTATGGTGAGATTATCAATATTAATTAATTATGACTGTTATTTAGTAATTAATCTGCTAGCTATATATATTTATGACTGCTACGATTTTAACTGACAAGTGATTCCAACAGTAGTATAAAAGTCAATTGTGTTTAACAAATTTATGGAACATATATTGTGAATGAGAGGAGTAATGAAGATTAAGTATAATGTTTTCAGGCTCTGTCAAATGGGATTTACAAGAGTTGCTTGCATAGAGCAGTGGTGAACAACCGAACAGTGAGGAAATCTCTTGCCTTCTTTCTATGCCCGAGGATGGACAAGGTGGTCACTCCGCCAAGAAGCTTGATCAACGCTGAAAATCCAAGAACATATCCCGACTTCACATGGCCGAATTTTCTGGAATTCACGCAGAAACATTACCGGGCTGACACGAAAACCCTTGATGCCTTCTCCGACTGGCATCGACAGAATCACCCAGAAAACAAAAACAAGGAGTTTGAACTGTCCGTTGCCCGTTAAGGTTGGCATGAAGGGCCGGAGAGAGAGAGAGAGAGAGAGAGAGAGAGAGAATTGGTGCTTTTGTTGGGTCTGTGAGGAAAATGGTAACAGAAACACCAAAAGGAAGGCCCCCCCCCCCCCCCTCCTTTGAAATTTGGTGTTAGTGTTGGAGGAATATATATATTATGTAATTAGTGCAAGAAGCAATTTGGAGGAATAAAGCTTGCTAGCTAGAGACGCGTCTAATTTTCCTTTTGTTAAAACAAGTATAATTAGATTGAGTTTAATTTGTTCTCTTTTCTTCATGTTAACGTACATGATCATATTATATATGTAAGATTAATTAAAATGTGTCAAAATCTTTCAAATCTCTCTCTTTTATATAATAATAATTATCACGATCGTTTTGTTGCATATATAGTTTGATGCAAGACCGAACAAATTAAGTGAAATCAGCTTATCAACCTGGTTGTGGTGGAGTTTACATCTACCATTTAAAACAGGCCTTACTTGAAAGCTGCATGCATGGCTATTGCCCTTAATTTGTCCGTACAAAAGAAAAGGGAATTAAAAATAATAAAATAAAAAAGAAAAAGAAAAAAAAAGGTGCTTCCAGAACCAAATAATTAAGAGAATCTCCTACCACGCCACTTTCCCTATTTTCACAACTAATTAAGAGAATCTCCTTCGAGGCCACAGTGAAATTCTTAAGTTTAATTCTGAGAAAATCGCAAATTCTTGAGGATCAGATAATTTTCTGATAATGGCCTAGCTTGCATATACTAGATTAAGAATAACAAATTTTAAACTAGCTCGATCTATTGATGTAATATAGTAGAATTAATTAGTACAACTTTTTTTCCCTTCCTAGTTAATTGGTCTTACGGCAACTCGTGATTTTATTTAATTACAAAGGAAACTACATTTACCCTTCTCGAACTATTACGCAACGTGCAATATAATTATGTTGTTTTAATATTTCAATTTTTGCAATATATATGTACCCTAACAATCTACTACTCAATCGGTAATATTCGATCTCCATCCATTAGGATTTTTGGTTAACTCAAACGGCGAGCGCGACATATGACCCACACATGACATAAAATATCCATTATATATACCCTGTGAATGGTTTTGGCCTAGAGCTAGATTTGATCAATTGGTGCAAATCCAAAGTCAATTATTTGAAGCTAGCATTGGGGGGGAAGATCTTCCAGTTTGGAAATCCTCTACAGGAAAGTATTCGTGTGCCTAGACCTGGGAGATGCTTTGAACTAAATTGCCGGAGGTAGGATGGCATAAAATTGTCTGGTTTGAGTTGGCAATCCCTAAACATGCTTTCATTCTCTGGTTGGTCTTTCGGAATGCCCTCGTCACCAAGGAAATGATGTGTTATTGGGGTTACACGGGATCCACTCTGTGTATGTTCTGCTTTGCTTGCCCGGAAAGTAGAGACCATCTCTTCTTTAGTTGTAGCTTTAGCAGTCGTATCTGGAGAAGTGTTGTTGCCGATTGTCTAATACGGAATCCACATGTTGAGTGGGATTCAATTGAGATCATCTGAAGGGGAAAAGCTAGCTTGCTACCATTTATAGGCTTTGTTTTGGAGGAACCGTTTATCATATTTGGAGGCATTGTAATGATTTGCTTCATTGGAATTTACTTCGATCTGAGGAGACTTTGGTGCGTCAAGTGAAGAGGGATCGACGTAGGGTCAAGACTGCAAGCTCGTTGTTCGGCCAAGAAGATTAGGAATAATCTAATACAATAATGTTTAATTATGAGTTGGGGCTTCATTGATGTAACCCCACCAATTTATGTGATTTGAGATTAATTAAGGGCCAAGTTATTAGGATGATATGTACTAATAACAAATCAACTTACAACATAAGTCTCGTACTCGAAGAAATTAATTGAGTTAATTAATCACCATCAGAAGAAACGCTATATATCCCTCAAATTATTCTTTGAAAATGTCTTTTGTGGATGAGGTAGAGGTAGATGTAGAGGGAGAAACGCTCATGATAGAAATTAAAGCACGACTTTTCTTACCAACTGAACAGTTTCCTATTTCTACCAAGAGACACTCATGATATAGAAATGCATGCATGCATGACTTAAAATTACTCGAAAAGTTAGAAATTAAACGTTCCACATCAATCAATTACATCGATCATAATATATATTAATTCAAATTCTTGAACCTTGTAGAACCTTAATTACTTTCTTTATCAATTTAATTCACTCTTCTTTATCTTAACTCAGTAGTACGTACTCTTCTTTGTTTTATGTTTGACATAGTTTGGCCTGCACGCATGCACAGTACTATATATATATATATATATATATATATATATATATATATGGTTAATGGTTGCTGCATGCTTTGGCCAATTAGACGAGAGAATGAACTTGATTAATTAATTAAATAAATTTCAGAATCATATTCGATTGTATTACCTTGAAATCATCGATCGCCTCCAATTAATTAATGTCGACCGTGTCATAAAGCAAAGAAAACTTTTGATTAATTAATGATGGCATCATCACTTAATTAGCTAATTAACAGTTTAATTACTAGCTAATTGACTTGATTGGATAAGAAGCTTGTTTAATTTTCTTTTTAAAATAATTACCACCCAAAAAACAAATGCCTTTTTGGCACCAAACTTTAATTTGTGCATGCGATCGATGTCGCCTAAGAATGCCAAATGGTGTCATCACTTGGCATGATTGATACTTTTACATGCCTTAATTGGATAAGAAACGAGATTGCTTTAAGGAAATAATTGTCTTGCGATGATTATTAATTATATATAATTGTCAGAATATACTCTAAGTTTGGCATTAATTATTGCCTAATCCCATGAGCTATCCACATGCACCAATCCACACAATTATGAGCTGCCTAATCCGGCCCATTAGCTAATTAATAATAAGATCTCAGCATTTTCATAATTAACGATCAGATCGAAATGGGTAAAGATAATTAAAGGCACTCTCGGCTTGGCCCTTGTGCATCCGTGTACGAAAGAGACAAGAAACATTGTAAATTAAGACGTTGTTCCTTTCTCAAACATGTAGATCGAATAGCTAATTAAACACTCTAATCGCTATCCAATAGTTCAATGCCGCCTGATTACAACTATAATTACATTTAATTGCTGTAATATATTATTATTTAAATAATTAATTCCACGTACATGATATATAGAGAGCTATTGAGTCGAGTTTGACATTCTGTTTGGTCTCCGGAACATTTAGTAGAGTAATTAAACTACTATTAAATTTTCGTTTATCTCAAATGCTTACGCAGAATATGAAGAAATCAATAAATTTAATCATTTAATTTATATTATAACATTTTTTTTTCACGTGCGGACTCAACTCTCTCTTAATAAATGAAGCTTAACACGTAAAATATTTTAATTTATATTATAAGCTGCCTATATTCTAATCACACATACCACTCGATCTCCAAGTACGTTCTCAAGGTAGGAATCAGTCTCAAAATGGGCACGTGGACCGATACTAATTAATTACGGTTTTAAAAATCTAATTAAACATTAAAAGAACTAACCGAAACCTAAAAAGTTAATATATTGAACATTTAAACTTAATTAATTATGGAGGGGGCGTGCCCCTCCAGCCCGTGTCATGACTCAAGAAGGCGTGGCGTATGGTAACTCGATCTTCAGGTGTTACTCTAATTAAAAACAAATATATATGGTTCTGAAATGTGTCGTACGAGGCTTAATTAATAGAGACAACCATTGAAATGCATGTGCGAAAATGGCGTGGAAAATGCTTGCAACAAACAGCGCGTAAATATGTGACATCAGAAATAGCGTGCTCTATTTCTAGAGAAGAAAATGTTGGAGATTTAAGAGTTAAATTAAAGCATGTGAAACAACCCCAATCAGATTATGTAATGATGGAGGAAAAAGTGATAGTCATATATGTGCTATTACTATAAAAGGATTAGTCAATTTAAAGATTTTCTAGAATCTCTTATAAAGCCTAGTTTCACGTACTAATTAAGTAATGTGGGACTTAGCAGTACTCATGAGTACTATTTCTTATAAACTATGAAATATTCATCTCTTTTCAATATGGGACCGGAATGTTACAAACTCCTCTCCTTAAACCCCTGACATCCTCGATCGTCAGGGCCACATCATGCAGTGCTCCTGTACCATAGGACCTGGCGTTACTAGGTGGCTCTGATACCATTTGTAATGTCCTAAGAAAAAGCACTCCAAAATGACTAGTCAATTTGAAGCTTCTCTAAAATCTCTTATAAAGCTCAGTTTCACCTAGTAACTAGGCAATGTGAAACTTAGTACTCATGACTATCTTTTATAAATTACTCACTCTATGTGAGCTATTCATCTCTTCCGAATATGGGATCAGAATGGTACAAATTATATTTTAGTGCGAGAGAAGCTATATTGAATGTTTTATTATGCTCCAAGCTCCGTAACTTTTTCTAAAATTTATTGTATCAAAACATGTTAGTTGTTCTCATGGCTATCAATTTTTGGAAAAACAGTGGCTCTCGAATGCCAGTGTGGCAATGTTGGCCTCGTGTTCACCCTTTTTAGTGGTGGTCCGCGCATATCACGTTACCATCTAACCTTGCACATCTCCATGCTATGCACAACACACACCACCACCATGAAGTGTCGTGCACAACCGGTAGCAGCGTCTAGCTCGCACATCTGCAGCGCCGCACGTACAACAAAGAGACAGTGAAGGCCAAGGCGTACATTAGGGTTGGCAAAACGGTTTGGCGTGTCGGGTTCAGGTTGATCCGCCGACCCAAACCCGACACAATCCGAATGATCCAATTTTTTTTTTAAAAGGGTTTTTTTACCCCAAAAGAATAAAGAGCATACAGTGAGCAAATAGCACAAGCCAGAAAGAGCTTAATAACTGGACCCATAAGAGGAACTTAAAGCAGAACTACTCATCAGACACCTAGCATTGCTTGAGAATCTCGGCACAGCCAGACAAGGCCTTGTCCTTCATGAAGCCCATTGCATTGGTAAAACGATTGACCAATAAGAGAATACCAAAGCTACAGATCGACTACGTACAGTCACTCTTCTTCACTAGCTTTCCCCATTTCATTATTTCAAAGCTTCTGTACCTCCTCATACAAACCATCTTAAGAAATTAAAACACTCAAACAAAAAAGCCGATCCCTTTCTACTCTCTAGCTAGCAGACAGTCTAAAAAACTGGGATTTTAAAATGAACCCAGATAATTCCCAAACTTTGCCTTTAACCATTATACATCAAACATTGTTAGGAGCCATGTATAATGTAATATTCCCAAACAAATCAAACCCAGTATTCTGTGTGTAAGAGAGAGAGAGAGAGAGATATTAAGCAAGTTTCACTGTGTGTAAGATGGAGATATATATATATATTAAGCCATGTATATGTGACGCTGCACCAGATGGTTTCGTTTTGCAGTGAGATCTACAATGCCGCAGTAAGACCGGCCAAGTGCAAAAGATGCAATGGGGCAATGGGAAAATATTGGAGGAGAGGCACAAAGACAGCACCTTCGTCACAGCGTGCAACTCAAGAAGCATGTGTTTGGAATTTAGCGCTCGAGGTAAGTAATCACCAACAAGAATGCTTCAATGCTAAACTTAAGAAATTGATCATCAAAAGAATGTGATATTGGACTCGGTTGAACAACTAGGGAATGGCTTGCTATGATACTCTGTCTGTTAGCCGCGGGGTTGTACCTAAGTCCCGTGGGAAGCGTAAACCCTACCGTGAAGGAGGTTAATTAAACAGATATGTCATTTTGAGAGAGTTATGACTATGAATATATCTATTATTTATGTATAATACATCAACATGATTTTCTGCCTTCCATCTGATGCATGATTTTCTTTAAGTATAAATGTTCCTTAAATAATATATTGCTTAAGACACCATATTTATACTTTATTTCTATTAATGCTTGTCAATCAGAATGCAACTTTGTGCATATTACAAACGTGCATTTTTCCATAACTGTCATTTAATGGGCTCATTGCATGAGCTGTCTATTGCTGGTGATTTTACTTACTAAGTCGTGGATTTACATTTTTTTTTTTCTTTTCACCTGTAAAACATTATTGTTTTATAGAGTAATTGGTGTTGTCAATGGTGCAAGGTGATCTAGTTGTCATTGGAAGATTTTCTTTGGTTTTGCAAGGGTTGTACATAAATGGTGCTTAGCACTTTGGCTGTGTATTTGTAATGTTATTATACCCAAAAAAAAAAAAGAAAAAAAAAAGAAAAAGAAAAAGAAAAAGAGAGACAGAGAGAATTTCCTGTTGCAATTTTCTCAGATAATGAAGAGTTTGAAGTAACTCTCTAAATAGTTTTTAATAAAATAATTTAGGGGTGTTACTAGGTGCATTTTTTTTTAGTGTCACTACAGGTATAATTCCGCATAGAGATAAATGGTCATAATTGACTTATAAAACAATACTTGAGTTTCTTCTTCTTCTTCTTCTTCTTCTTCTTCTTTTTTTTTTTTTTTTTTTTTTTTTTTTTTTTTTTTTTTTTTAGTTGACCATATAATATGTTTGATATATTTCCTAGATGATGATGTTGCTTCTCGTGCACATGATAGTTGTTGGAGTTGGGCCGCTTGATTCAAGACCAATTGTAATTGAAGGAACCAGCCGAGTGAAGCCTGCTAGCGATCGGTGACCACTAACGACATCAGCAAGCTAGAAGCTTGAATGCTACTACGATCGACGTAAAAACTATTCATTGGCCTAAATTACGAGGGATTGTAAGAGGTTGATTGGACCCGTATTAAAAAGTGGATCTTTGGACTATCTCTTACTCGACAATCCCAGAGTATGGTTACAACGCACATGGTGATCTACAACACTTGAACATAACCAATGTCCCATCAATTCCTCAATTTAAGAAATGAAAACACCACAACATGTTGACATGTGTTGTCTAGCCCAGCCAGCGCCCCTTTCTGATAGAAAGTTCTAGGGGTAGGGAGACTAGCCATCATGACTACAGTCGACGTATAGCTCCTATATAAACCACACTTAGCCAATGTATGAGGGATTCTAGCCAATTTCTCTAAGTCTAAAAACTCTTTCTTTTGGTTCTTGTCATCTTCTACCTTATAAGCTACTTAATTAAGCATTGAAGCTATCCCCTGCCAGCACATCCTAGCAAGCTCTTTATCTCATTTCTTTCTCTTGTGCAAAAATCAGCTCATGTGTGATCGTGTCTGAAGCAGCTTAGTCACCAACCTAAAAACTGTCCTAACAATAGTGATGTGTTCTATAATCATTATGACTTAACTATGAACATTTAAAGAGCGCACACATATTCACCATGTATTCGGTGTCATGGTGAAAAATGTTTTTTGACAGGCTTAGGTTGCTCGCTAACACGAGCAACGTAACCGCCTCTACTCTCTAGCACTTTGGATTCGAGAGGGATTAATCAAATAAGCCGAAGCATAATAAGACACTTATAGCTAGGGATGTTGCTATGCTAGTTTTGTTTTTACAAGATTTAGTATAGTTCTACTAACCTTTTCTGCAAGTGTGATCAATGGTCGTACAGTCTATTTTCCAATATAACCATGATGGAAAACACGTTGAGAGATGCATAGTCAAAATGGTGTGGAAAATGCTTGTAACAACGTGTATAGATCAAAAAAGAGCTCTCTGGTTTTTCCTGTGCGTGTAAAGGCACTTAAAATGTGGATTTTGTGGGAATCGCTCTAAATAATGTACTCCACCGCCAGGAATGAAAATGCTGGAGATTCAAGAGCTAAATCCAATCAGATCTTGTTTCGGTGCAAGAGAGATATTGAATATTTTATTCTGTAGCATAATGTTTTCTATTCTAACATAAACAAGTTTAATCACATAAATGAGAAAAAAAATAAGATTTGTTCACATAACTAGTTTCGATCCAATTGTCATGAATGCATTTTAAGCTGGGGGAGGGTAGAATCATAGAAAACTTGTAAATACATTACCTATTTTTATATTAGTTTTAATCGGTCGGTGTCACAAAAAATTACTTAGGCTGACTCAAAATAAATTATATATTAATGAAAAATACAATAAAGTGACTTTTCTAAAATGATTTTGCATTATATTATATGGGATACAACTTTTTATAATAATTTTTATTTTATTTTATTTTATTTTATTTTTTTAATTCGAGGATTCAAAGGATTTTATGGGAAACTAAATAAGTATGAATTTTTTTCAATTTTAGGAAGTTTTGAGAGAATCCAAAATAGAAAAGTTATCCTTTATTTTGAAATGAGAGGGAGTAACACTTTTTGGACCCTTTTTTTTTTTAATTTATTTTTTATTCAAGAGGGGAGAGGGGAAAGGGGAAGATTACGACGGTATAAAAACACAAATAGGGTGGCCAACCCTAACAAAGGCCCCGAAACAACCCAAAAATGGTGTAGCAAACAACAAACCAAAAGCAAGCGGAATGGGTCAAACAAATTACCCTGGCTATAAAACGAACCAAGGCAGTCATAAGGGACCGAAGACAGGCAAAGCAAAAGATTCCAGAAATGGTACAAACCCTTCCCAAACCCTTGCAAGGAACACGAAACTAGAACAAGCATAGAATGAGGCTAAAACTAAGCCACCAAAGGGAGGCCACACCACAACAAACAAAACCGGCAACCGCACGCCGACACAAGAAGTCACCACAAGCAAGTGATACAACTGAAGAGCAAGGAGACTACGTCCCACAAAAAACACAAAGCAAAAAACAATGCCAAAATACAAATAAACAACCTAAAACCCCTTGACAGCAGGAGTGATCAAGGATCGCGGAATGTGGCATGTGCGTGTAAGCCACACGTTGATGCGCGTGGGCCAGATGAAGTCGCAGAGGATGGCGGCTTGGAGAGAAGCGGTCGATGAAGACTTAGGCGAGGCAAGGCTCGTCGGAGGGGCAGATTAGCGAAGGATAAGAGATTAGGTTTTTAGAAAACCAGATCTGAAAAGCACGACAAGTCCGAGGTAGAGCAGCGGATTGCGGGGAGAAGGGCGGAGGGAAGACTGAGATCGGTGGTAATGTGGTGGAGAGCGAGGAGAAAACCAATGAAGCCCATTGGAGTGGGTGTCAGCGCTGTGCTAAGGAGTTCGACAAAAAAGGGTAAAAAAGAAGAAGAGAAAACCAAGAGGAAAATAGAAAGGAAACAAAGAAGCCAAGCATACGGAGGAAAGGGGAGGAGGATGGAAGCCGTACCTCCTCCCCGAAAAGCAGTCAATGAGGAGGCGGCAAGTCTCAATGCAAGAGACGGAAGTAAAAGCAAGAGGAAAAGAGAGAGAAGCTAACACTTTTTGGACTTGACTTCAATTCCCTGATGTATCTAAAATTTGTTGGTTTCAAAAGAGGCAAATCGTTCTAAATTGATAACATGTACTAATTGTACTGAGAATGTCAAAGCATTGTTTAGAATTGTAGAATAATTGGAAGTCTAGCATTTTCCTCTATATATATATATATTGCAAAACCAATGGTGCAGAAAGTGAGATTCATATATACTTGAAACATAATGGCCTCTGGAAGGCCTCACGCCAATGCCTCAAGTACGTAGAAAATGCCAAATTTATTCTATGATGAGAGTTACATCAGGTTTTAATCAAGTTGACGACTGGACCATACGAAGAGATTCATGTCAGAGTATTCATCTTTGCTTTTGAAACAAAGCCACAGACTACATATCTAACCAAAGCAGATTTTCTAAAGATTTATCCAAAAGGAACGTAATGCCAGTCACAAACTGCATATGATGAGCAATAATGGAAGATAGTGGGGAACATAGGTACTCCAAATAGTTTTTTTTCATATTAATCTTTCAAACAGAACATGCTTGCGCCAAGCTAAACAAGTTCAGCCAAACTAGCATGATCAGAAGCTGCATTTAAATGTGTCTGTAGGCTCTCTTGTCTTTCTTCCACCCTTTGCAACATTTTTTTTTTTGGGGGGGTTGGGGGGGATTCAAGAATATGGGTCAGTCTGCAAACGATATATGAATGTAATGAATAGTCTGAACCTTCTAATCAAGCCCAAGCTTCAATCTCTCGTGTCTCGCCTACATGCATAGTACTACCAAAATAATAATATTGCATCTTTTCTTCATCCTTACATATACTTTAATTACCTCAATCTTGTATATCCTGCACCCATCCAGAAGACTCTGCAAACAAAATTACCAAGACTCTTTTGTGTGACTGATTTCTGTGGGAATTATCCGCTAGGAAAAAGAAATAAAGATAATCGTAAGGAGGAAAAAGTGAAAATAAATAAATAAATAAACAGTTTGCTAGAAGTACCACACACTAAATTTGCCATTCTACAGAGACGAATAATGTTTAAAGTGCCTACCAAAGTAGCTTATGACCAGAGCTTGTGTAATGACAGACTATTGAAACATGCGAATTATGCAGAAGAAAATCCTCCAGAAAATGCTGGATTCCACAAATGGAGAAAGTACGGATTTATTTGAGAAGAAAGCCTTGGAATTCCAAATCACGACACCCAAACCAGCAACTTTTTGGTGACAACTCCTCCTTGGAATTACAGAACCTTGAAACATTCCACCCTAAAAGACAGATCTTTGGTGACAGGACAACACCCAAACCAGCAACTCCAATCTCTCACTGCACAAATCACCAAACAAATTCCTTCTCATCAGATATACCCCAAAATACTGTGTTTTGACTACTCTTCATTCCTTCCCCATTGCTGGAAACACTTCGTTATAAAACATCTTCTATAGCCCAAAATACTCTGCTTGAATAATTTTTTATGTAGGCACACTGCTAATTGTGCAGTTTGTGAACCCTTGCTGAATGTAATATATAGCTAATATCTAAGAGCAGTTTTCGCTAGTACTTCATCCGCCTATTAAACACGACCAGAATTTGTACTGCATGCTCCTAATCTTAGAAATACAATAGCTCATTTTTTTTCTTCCAAACATTGACTTCTTCACTACACCAATCCCTATATCCTGTATCCATCACCAAAGGGATCAAACAAACTTGCAATTTAGGCTCCATTTTGCAACATGTTTCTGGCTTAATCAGGATGCACAAGAAAGACAGCAAAACAAATAATGTGAATTATAATGACTGATTTGTGTATCAGACAAAACAGAGCTATCAGTTTTGTAAAAGCAATTTTTTCAGTAAGTATAACATGTCACATGAAAATTACCCAATGAGAAAAAATTTCAGTCCCAATGAAGAGGATCTATGTTCAGAGCTTGTACAATGAATTATAAAACTGAACCAATGCACTCATCCTGAAAATCATTTCCACAAAACTAGAGCCTTAGTCAGAATGCTTCAGAGAAAGATTAAGAAACGCACCTGCGAACTGAATCCATTACTCATTCATCTATGGCTGGAGAGAGCAAGGGTTTGTTAGAAAAGAAAGCTTCCAAATTCCCAATCATTAGATCACGCAAAGCCTTGAAAGATTCTGGTGTAAAGACAGCCAAGTGCGGCTCCAAGACAACATTATCCAATGCAAAGAGCTCCTTAGGAACATTAGGCTCATTCTCAAACACATCCAAACCGGCACCTCCAATCTGTCCTTCCGCCAAACACTGCACCATTTCCTTCTCATCAATAATAGCTCCACGTCCAATATTGACAATGACTCCTTCCTTCCCCAATGCCAATAGAACTTCCCGATTAATCATGTGCCGGGTTTGATCAGTCAATCCACAACATATAATAAGGGCATCGCTATTAGCTGCAAGCTCACAGACATTTGTATAGAACGGGTACGACACAAATACCTTCCTCTTCCTCGAGTTGTATGAGATGCTGCAACCAAAGGCCTCAAGCCTTTTTGCCACTAGGAAGCCAATGCTTCCCAATCCAACAATCCCAATTCGCTTGCCTCCTAACTGTAATTACCCGTCATCACCAGAGGATAGGATAAAATTTATTCATCTCACAGAAAATAAATAAAAGAAGCAATAATTTTTCTTTTTCTTTCTTTGGGTAAGCGTAAAATAAAGCACCACATAGAATCAGGAACATAAATAGATCAATTCAATTGCAGGTTGATTCATTGAACATCATAAGCATCACACGGAGCATCAGAATTTGCAAGAGAAAATTGAAGAAAACGTATAAGAGATTTTAAGTCTAGAGAAGAAGACCTTAGACCCAAGTGGGTAATCCCCCTTAGCAGCCCAAAGCCCTTTTCTCACATACCGATCAGCAGCCGAAACCTTCCTCAGCACATCAATCAACAGCCCCACCGCCATGTCCGCAACATCCTCAGAGAACACATCTCCAGCATCGGCTACAGCGATTCCAAGCCTCCGGCACTCGGTCAGGTCGATGTGGTTGAGGCCGACGCTAGTGGTGACAACGAGCCTGAGCGACGGGAGCAGCCGTATAATTTCAGCTGTGATGGGAGGGCCGGTGCCGGCGCATAGAAGGGCCCGAATTGAGCGTGCATGGGTGGCCAAGAATTGGTCTACAGGGAGTGGAGACTCCCACACTTTGAGAATTTGGAACCTTTTCGTGAAATGGTCCCAGAAAGCGTTGAGGACAGGTGGTGGTTTCAGGACTAGGACTTGAGGGAGGTCTGAGGGTTCGTTTTCAGGTGGTGCCCGAGGAGGAGGAGGATTTGCAGCCATTGTTGGTTGGTTTTGGGAGTATGAGAAGTGAAACTGAAGTGAGACAGAAGTGAGAATCTTGGGCAAACCAAAGTCAGTGTCACTAATAATTATTGCGTGGTAGAAGCTTTTTGCCTTTTGGGGGCTAAAGGGTGATTAACAATAATTTAAGATTCTATGCCAATTTCAATTAAAATACTGATACTAGAATATAATAAATAGTAATTTAATAGGGTACCAAAACCACTTTTTTAAGAACTCAACCCTTTCAAATCTTTTGTCTTCGTTGGCCCATGTGGCCTTGTCTTTCGGCCTAAGTGGCCCTCTCTTTCGGCCCAAGTATGCTGTATCTTTTGGCTCAAGTGGCCAAGTCTTTGGCTTATAATTGGCCAATAATAGACCATGTCTTCGGCTCATAGTTTGCCTAATTTGGCCCATTGTCGGCCCAAAGTTGGCCTAGTGTTTCTAACCAACTTGGCCCAATTTGGCCAATTTTTGGCCCAGTTATACAACTACCGCTTCCAACAACCCTCTCTAGCCACCATTTGACCGCCATCTCCAGCCACCCTTCGACCGATGTTTGGCCGTCATCTCTGGCTATTGTCCGACAGATACCTTCGGCTAATGTCTCCAACAACCGCTGGTTGCCACCAACATAAGCAAATTCTCAAAGCCTGGTTTCACAACCAGATTTGGCTACAAGTCACACCAAAATATGGCCTTATCAACGCTCACATCAAAGTTGTCGCTTGTGACACACAAGATACACACCTAGTTCATCAACACATCTAATTGTCACCAACAGATCTGAATGTCGAGCTCACACTCTTATTTTGATTCTTGCCGCACTGGATCAAATTCAGCAAGAAAAAAATTATATCAATTTGTTTTCTCTCCAAACTAGTTTGAAGGGATGTTAGAATATGAGAATTTTTCATATTCTATTTTGATTTGTTTTCCTTATTGAACTTTTCATCATTAGGTTTGATTGTAATCAAATAATTTTATATGTATCGCCTTTGTTAGATAATATATGACGGAGTTCAAGAATCCAAGTTATAATTGAAGTTTATCACCTAGTCACCGAAGACCTAGCTACAATTGACGTCTATCCCATCGTTATATTTGAAGACTATCACATAACTGTGATTGGTTGTATACTTCAACTAAGTAATAGTCTTCAATTGTGACTAAGTAATGGACTTCAACTGTAGCTAGGTATTCAGTGACTAGGTGGTAAACTTCAACTGTAGCTAGGTATTCAGTGACTAGGTGATAGACTTCAACTGTAGCTAGGTATTCAGTGACTAGGTGATAGACTTCAACTGTAACTAGATATTCACTGAATATGTGATAGACTTCCACTATAACTTAGATTCTTGAATAGTTATGTGATAGTCTTTAACTGTGACTAGATAATAAACTTCAATTGTAGCTTGAATTCTTGATCTCCATAATCTATTCTCTAGCCGTCTTCACCTACCACTTTTTCTCTATAAATATGGGTCATTTGTACTTTAAAGATCAAGCAATAAGAGCACTCCCATCCAATTATACATTTCCTCCTTTTAGCCAAAATGGCTAAGCAAATGCTTAAAAGGCCCTCTCATCGAATTAGCCATTTTGATTTTTTCTAATTTGTGAAATGGGCAAGAGCCTCTCATTTGTTTGATTTCGTCTCATTTATGAAATGGGTAATAATTTTTTTTTTCTTTTTTTTTTTTAACACAAGAAAATGAACCTTCATTACTGAAAATGAGCCTTAGAAGGGATTACACTTGGCCAAAAGCCAACACAAATACAAAAGCACAGAAAGCTAATACAATGCCCAAAAACGAAATCTCACTGCCTGAAGGCCATCACAGTGACTAGAGATGAAGAATCTCCACCCACTAAATCAGGAAAATCCTGACTTAAAGCATCTACTGACGGTAGACTGTGACAAAGATCAAGAATATACAAAAACAACAGCTATTCAGATAATAAATAAACATAACAAGGAGCAGACATTAAGCATCTCTTAACAATAAAGCACATCCTAACACAAAGAAAGAGAAGCAGATCTACCTTTCAAGCCATTAAACAGATCCTCATAATGTCTGAAAATTACAAAGGTAAACTGTTAAAAAAACACAAGCAGAAACACAACTCAGAGCCGGTAAAGGCAAAAAACCACCCTGGCGCCGGCGCGTGTATCATATGCGCCACCCTCGGGAGTCCCCTATTGTAGTCGAACACCAACCGTTTTGAAAAGTGAAAACACCAACAACCCGGCCGGAAAAAATGGAGCGTGGGCCTCACGCAGCGCCAACCATGACGCGTGCAAGCCACACTCCAAGCATGGAGGTCAAACATCGCCAATAGTTGAGGCGGCGAAATCAGAGGCTGACGGCGAGCAACAATAAAGTGGATGTGTTGCAATATTTTTGACGTATCAGCTCAGATTTACTCGAAAAAATGGCCGGAAAAATCACAAAACGGTCACTCCCCTTGGACGTCTCAAAAGAGATGTTCTACAACAAAAACACAAAATACAAAGCAAATAAAACAAGCTCCATAGCCCCAACAGCTAGGAGGACAACAACCTCCACCGAATCTAACCGGGAGGACCAAAAGCTCCACAACCCAGAGGTTGGGAGAACAACAGCACCCACAACTGGAAACCAGTGGGGTGAACAAAAGTCACACTAGTCCATAAGGACTAGGTGGAAGACCAGCGCCGGGAGGGGAGACTTTTGCCTCCCTTCTGGCGAACACACGCACTTGTTGGAGAGTTTATGGACGAGAGAGAAAAGAAGAGTCGAGAGAAGTCTCCAAAAAAAAAGAGTGGGGTCATAAATTTTTCTAAAATAGAGAAGAAACATAGATAAACCGTTGGATGGTGTTTTGAAAAATTGTAAGCTAAACTAGCAAAATAATGTTTTGATTAGCTATTTTGCATTGAAAAATGGCTAAGCCATTGAGAATGCTCTAAGAGCCTAAATGTAGCCCTATTGGGCTCTTCCCTAGTGGCGAGCATAGGTGTCTAATACCGAAACACCACAAAATTCTCTTGTCTCCATTTTCTATTTCTTTCGCTATTTATTGCACATGTTGGGCCTAGGGGTGTGCAAAACCCACCCGTACCAAAAAAACCGCCCCACCCCACACCAACCCGACCCGTCAATAACGATTATAAGACATTCCTGAAAAAATGCAGACCCTAAATATGCTAATCTTGATTTATGGGGCGGGTTACGATATTAAATTTTTCCCCACCCGCACACCCGCCCCACCCCATAGTCCCTTTATACTCATACCATCAAATTTTCCCCCAAAAAACTATAAGAGTCACAACTCCTTTATTGGAAAAGTTTTGATTTTGATGTTGGGTTTGTTGGTAATTTTGGTTCTTTCTTCTTGTTCTTGTTTGCTGGTGAAGTTGATTCAATTGAGATTTTCAAATTCTGAACTAGGTTAACAGGACTGTGATTTATTTTTCTGGTTTTGGGTCCAAAAAAAAATAAAAAAGGAATATCCGAGCTGCATGAACCTGTCCCGATCCGTGCTACTCGAGGCCCAGCGGGTTGACCATTCATCATGCGGGTTGCGGATCTTGATTTTCAAACCCGTTCACTGAAAGGCGGGTTGTGAAAGACATGCAAATCCGGCCCAATCCGACCCACGCCCACCCCTAGTTGGACCTCACTTGTTGAAGAAGACTGTGAGCCCAGGCGTGAGAGAGATTGTTATAATATTAATTAAATTATTGAGTTTACTCATTTCTATAAGTTTTACATTTTCAGATAAATGGTGATTTAACATAGTATTAAAGCAAATGTCCTAAGTTACTTTGTCTCAGCCATTCTCCTCTCATTTTAATTAAATATTTTACATATCGGATCTCATTTATTAAGAGAGAGTTTGATCACACATATAAGAAGTATTAGAATATAAATTACATGATTAAATTGATATCTTTCTATTTGTTCAAACTTTTAAAATAAGGGTAATTTAAAAACATTTTCTACAGAGAAAAATTAACGAGTGGTTGATTGCTACATGCCCTTCAAATTGGGAAGGAATTGATTAAGCGAGGGTAGTTGAATGGAGGGAATCTTTAGATTACTCAATCTTAAGTAGTGTAATTTAAGACTCATTCGCTTTATGCTACCATTAACCATGTTTTAAAAATTATTAAAAAAAAATAAATTAATGGTGTAGGATTACATTGAACTTTATTTTTTTTTTTTTTTTTTTATTGATAGGTGTATTGTATTTAATAAGGGGATCAAAAATTAAAGAATATGGGAGAGAACCAATGGCATAGCATAGTTCAGTATCCCACATGGTGTCTCTCTCATAATTTATACATATTAGCGATAGAGTCTTCGATGCATATTTTCAACTTCAAGGCAAATTTATATTTGATTTATGTCTATATAATTTAATTTACGTTTATTTATAGGGAAAAAAAATGCAAAATTGGTCTTTTGGTTGTCCTAATTTACAAATCACTCACTGCGATATAAAAGTTAGTTGTGGTAGGCGAAATTAAAAAATACTCCATGAAGACATTTTTCGTCCACTAACTTGCAGAAACTATTAGGTTGCCACGTCAGACCCAATAAAAACGCGACATGCGTATTATTTTATTTATGACTTTTGGGAAACACAATATGGCTTTTCCACGTCATTTTACTAAGCCAGGTAGACGTCCACGTCAGATCCCATTACTAACTTTCACCTAAACTTATCCCCAATTTTTACCACGACCGTTCACTGCAACATCTCATCCGTTCGTTCTATTCTTCCTCACGCTCCTCTTCTTCCATCTTTAGCGCACACCTTCCATCTCTTGGTAATGTACCATCGTTGTAATCCCTGCTGGAGAAGTCGTTTCCGAAGCACCACCGAGAATCGACACTCTTCACTCTTCACTCGTGTTTGGAGCACCACCGAAATCAACACGCAGTAAGCCACCTTCTTCTCTTCGCAATTTTTTAAATCATCCTCCTGAAAATGAATCTGCAATTTGTGAGTTTCGATGGGTCTGGGATATGCCATTTAGTGTTTTAAATGGAGATCGGAGATGGTTAAAAAAAAGTGTGTTGTCTATTAATCTTTAAAAAGTGGGGACTTTTCTAGATCTGCAATTTATGTGGCTTTTGTGGGGCTTTTTTTGTCAGAAAATGATTTTGTACAACCAAATGGTGCACAACATTTACACATCCACTCACATTGGTGGGACCCATGTATCTGAGTCCCATCAATGTGAGTGGTTGTGTATATGTTGTGCGGTCCCACCAATGTGAGTGGTTGTGTAAATGTTGTGCACCAATCACTCTTCTTTTTTGCCCCTTTGTTTGTGTGCATGTCTAGCATGTGGTGGGGTTTCTTTTGCCAAATGCCCACTTTTTGATCAACTATCAAATACACTTTTTGATAGTTGATCATAAACGGTTATGATCAAATACTTTCTCTTAATTTTTGAATCTGAACTCTTCTATGTGGCCAAGGTTGTCCATAAGTTGGTTCTTATGACTAAGTGTAATCATACATGTAAACCGTTCTGTCTTATGCTAAAGAATCTATGTTTTTGGTTTGGTTATTGATGATTATTATAACGACTCAAGGAAAAGAGCTAGCCACATCTACGCTATTACGGTATCACTCCAAAATGACTAGTCAATTTGGAGGTTTCCTAGAATCCCTTATAAAGCCCAGTTTCACCTAATAACTAGGTAATGTGAGACTTAGTACCCCGTGAGTATCTTTATAAACCACTCACTCTATGTGAGCTATTCATCTCTTCCCAATATGGGACCGGAGTGATACAAACTCTTCCTCTTAAACTCCTAACGTCCTCGGTAGGGCCACGTCCTATGGTGCTCCAGTATTACATGACCTGGTGTTACAACTTGGCTCTGATACCATTTGTACCGATTTAGGAAAAAGCGCTAACCACATCTGCATTATCACCCCAAAAGGACTAGTCAATTTAGAGCTTTCCTAGAATCTTAAAGCCTAGTTTCACCTAGTAACTAGGCAATGTGGGACTTAACACCCATAAGTATCTTTATAAATCACTTACTCTATGTTAGCTATTTATTTCTTTCCAATACGAAACCAACTGAGATGTTACAATTATCTAGTGTGTTTCTGAATTTAATGAATGCATTAAAAATGTTTGCTTTATGATGATTATCTAGTGTGTTCTAATTTAATGAATGCATCGAAAATGTTGGCTTTATGATGATTATCTAGTGTGTTTATGATTATAGTATGTTGTTGTATTGCGTAAACATGGAGTGTATTAGGTTAACATGTTTTAGTGTGTATTAGTAATTTTGGTTTATTGATACATATTATATATATATATATATAATAGGGGAATCAGTAGGAGGAATGCATAACATTAAGACAAGTGGCTTTCTAAAATGCTTCCAAGTGTCCATTTTAAGTTAAACGGTGAGTTTAAGTTTAATAATCAAAAGACACGTTTAAGCGTTTAAGTTAAATAATGCGTTCAGTTATTTTTTCCAATTAAAACGTTTGAATGCAAATGCTATAAAACTGATCATAACTGTTTGCAAAAACTGCAAACAACAAATAACTGTTAGTTAATCGTTTTCTCCTTCTTCTTCTACTAAAAATTACAACAACCCTTTGAAACTCCATTCCCACTATACCGAGTCAGTTTAATGCGTTTTAGAATTCTTTTTAAATTAAGTTTTGGGGCTGTGTTATTTTGCTTCTCCATAGTGTATTTCTCTACGATAATGTATCTGTCTTTATATTTTCTTCTCCATAGTGCATTTTTATGCTTCCTCTCATTGCATTCTTTGTAACGTCTGTTGAGATATATAGTGACCAAATTGTTGATAAAAGATTCCCATACTTCTTGATAATTTCCTCCTGTAGAAGGCAGAATAGTAGAGACAAGGATTCTACTGAATAAGTCCATATGAGACACATGATGAGATATTGTTTCAAAATTATGGCCAAAGAAATTTTTTCTTCAAAATTTCATGAGATGCTTCAGTAAACATGACAGAGCAGGAGACAAGAGTTCAAAAAAGAAGAAAAGCCTACCAAAAAAAAATTGTAAGAAAACAACCAAAGCAAAAGTGACAACAGTTACCTTCTTCCATATCTAAGCATCATACTTCTTCCCTATCTGCACAACTTGGACAGTAACGCCGGCATAAAGAGCCCTTCTGACTACAATGTTCTTCATAGCGCTCCTAAACTTGGAGATGATATCGTATTCTATATCCTCCTCATTCGCCTCTTCTTCTTTAATAGATGCCTCCAATAGATTCATCTCTCTTTCAACTTCATCGGCAGGGTAGATTTTTTGCAAAATTACGTTTGCGTATTTGTGTCTTGCATGTTCTATTTCTTTTTGTCTTTGCTTTTGTATTTCTTCTTTATTTTGTTTCACTTCTTGGCAAAAGAAGAATCCAGACCTTCTATTTCTATCTTTTCTTAAATTCTGTAATTTTTATTTTTTTTTTTAATTTGTTTGACAGGAATAGTCTAGATGTTCTACTTCTTTCTAGAATGTGATGTGTGTTGATTTTGGGTTGCTCCTGTCGCTTTGTACACGTATTTCCATGGTTAGATTTTGTCGTATTCTTATGTGGATAAAGGTGATATTGGGGCTTATAAAACTGTGGGCAGATTCTTACAAAAAAGAAAAAAAAAAAAAAAAAAAAGAAGAAAAAAACTGTAGGTAGATGGATATATCACCTACGGTGCTTGCCCTCTAAATTATGTATACCACTTCTACCAAAAACATAACACCACGTTGTACTCTCAAAATTATATTGTATTTTGGTAAAAACTTCACGGTTAAAATAAGAAACCGATTGCAATAAGTGTAGACTTTTCTTTTAAATTCAATTTTCTAATTTTCTAATTTATAAATTTATCATATGATCTTCAAAATGTCATCACATTTTTAAATTTTTGCTTAAATGCTATATTTTCCTTCTCCTATACTTAATTTTTGTTCAAATCACCATATTATGCATAATGACTTTTGAATTAATGTTTAAAAGTATTGAATACAGATAATCTATCCAATTATCTCTCAAAATAGTTTGCAAGACATGTGAAGCTGATCACATTCTCCTCTTCCAAATTAAAGTAAGTTTCCTCAATTTGTTTTATAACATTACTTTCACTTACTATTGCAATTAAATTGCAATACACTCGGAGGTATGTTCTCAATATATATTTCTTGCTACATTAATATTGTAATTCATAAATTGAATTATTATAATTTATATACTTATACTCTTTACCATCGTTTTTTGTTTTAGGTTTTTAAAATTATTATTATTATTATTATTATTATTATTATTATTATTATTATTATTATTATTATTATCTTCAGTAAATAATATTATATGTTTAACTTTAGTTTGATAAAGTAAATGATATTATGTAAAAAATGTGGTTTAAATTTTTTTTAAAATGTTAACTATTAACAATATTTTCTTTTGGATTCCTTTAATCGATATTTTGGACTGCAGCATGGCATGCAAACATCATGACAAAGATGAGCGAGATCCTAACGGACGCTTACTCAGCCTGGTACACTGGGCGTGTCGCGAGAGATACGAAGTCCTCCATTTATGCCCTTTCATGGTTAGAACTCCTAGCATCAATCGTGGGAGGGGACGACGTGTTCAGGTACATCGAGAGGGGATATCAGACAGGGGACTCCCTCTTGCAAGGGCATCTGATCCTAATAGGACAACATCACTAAGTCGCTACCAATACTTGCATCAAATACCTGAAGTTATTGATTTTCACCACATTATTAATCTGGAGTGTCAGGAGGAGACAAATGTACCACCACCTGAGTCCTCCGACATTGAGGACGATCATGCTTGACAGATTTCAGCTTCTCTATTATAAGTTCTTAAATTTAATGCATATAGACTTAATAAATTATATGTAGAATTTTAATATTGGCTATCCTATTTGTAAATATTGAATACAAGTTATTGCAATGATGTGAATGCATTATTTTGTTCTTTGTTTTGTGAATTCCTATATTATTTTAAAAAAGGTCTTTTGAATTAATATCAATAAAAATTGAATACATATGATTTATATATGTTGACGTATTTGCATTCTTATTCCTTAATTTTAATTTTATGTATTAAATTAAATGTAGCATTCTAATAGAATAACACAACTGTTTTTTTAAATTACTTTGTACATTATTTATTACTTTTTAATTGGTAAACACCCGCGCATGACGCGGGTTATATGCTAGTATACATAATTCGGGAATCGCATGATATCTTTGTTAATTTGAAATCATTTGTGTCTATTGATTTAGATGTCATCAAGGTGGTCATCCTCGGGAAACGATAGGGAAGTCGCAGGAATGCTATTGTGGTATGAGAATATATCTAAGGACTTCATGGACTAAGAAAAATCTAGGAAGACGGTTCTTTAGATGCGCTCAATACTGCAAAAGCCCACATTGCAAGTTTTTTGAATAGTTTGAACCTTGCATTTGTGAACGTGGCAATGAGCTCCTTCTTGAAATGAGGGTGACGATTAAGACTTTGGAAGAACTTTGTAAACAAGCAAAAAAGGAGAAGTGATCACGTGTCCTTTTATTTGTGTTATGGGGATTATCTGTTGCACTTTTGTTAGTTTTTGTGTTATTTTAGATCAAGTGTCCTGGTAACAACAGATAAAATTGGTCATAATTGTATTTGAGGTATTGTGTTATTATTATTTGTTATAATCAGCTGTAATGTTATTTCTTGGACCTTAACATCTTTGAGGATCAACTTTGTGGCCATTGTTATTAAGGATGTAAAATGGGGTATCTTTTAATGTTGTTAATATAATTTGTTGTCCACATGAGTTTATTGTTACGTGAGTTTGCAAGTGAATCACAACTAAACATTAAAGCAGCTATGAACCTGATACACCAATAGCTTTTATAAATCTTTTCATCGTTTAAGTTGATCACTAGCTAAGGCTTACTATTTGTGTGTCCTTCAGTCCATGCTTATTATTTGTACACCATAAACACTAGCCCAAGAGAGTGTAAGAGTGGAGCACAATTCAAGAGGCCATTAGCTTACTCTGAATTAGACATGACATATGCACCTTAAATGATTGCATACGTACGTATATATAAGTAAAAACCACAAACAGGGTAAGCCACCCCAACAACTTCTTTTAGGTTTTTGACCCTTTCTTTATTTTAAATTTTTAGGGTTCGGCAAGCTCCAAAAATTTGGGAAGAAAAAACTCAAACTCGAAAATTGTTAGGGAAACTTCATAAAAGGGTATCAAACTATAGCGCTTTTTCACTTAAGGGTACCGATGTAGCAAAACGTTCAATTGAGTGTATACATTTATCAAAACCGTTCAATGTCAGGTATTCCATCAGCATCCGTTCTAAATTGATGACGGAAGTAGAGTCACATGACTTCCACGTGATTTTTAAGGGCAAAGTATCCATTTTGCCCCTCATCTAAAACCCAATACACAACACATAAAACGCAACAAACAGTATCACATAAAACGCAACAAACAGCTCTACACCCTTGATAAGAGAAGCCTGTTTTCACATATTAGAGGTGAAATAAGCTTGAAACTTTATCTTTCTGTGAAAGAAGAGGTTAAAGATTTGGAGCCTAATGGAATAGTACCCTCTATTTCTTCTTCTACTACTCATTCTGGGTTTTCTAAGAAGACGAAGAAGTTGCAATGACCAAGCTCAACCATGGCGGCATTGGCACAGCAGCAACTGGTTCAAGAAAACAAGCAAACACAGCAAACGCAGAACCATTCAAAGCCTTTCGAAGCAAACCCAGGTGAGATCAAACCTGTTGTGGTGATGATGAAGATCCCCCTGTGGCAGTGGACCACCCCCTTTGGGGAAGAGGTTGTACAGGAGGTGGAGCTTGTACATGGTAGGGTCGTTGGGGGCCACAACGGAAACAACGTGGCCCCTCTTGATACCGAGCGATGCGATCGAAGAGGCCACTTGGAGGCATCGACTGTGGGAGAATGGCCTGGAAGGCTTGCAGCAAGGTGAAACCTGAAGAAGAGCCGAGAGAAGGGAGACGTGGAAAGCGGTCTTGCACACCTGTCCCAGTGGCGCTGTGCATGCACCCATTGAATAGAGACAGAGTGATTAAGTGTAATTTCATGCACTAAAACAAAGTCCTTGCATGCTAGCTCCAGAATAGTAGCACTCATGATGTACGTGTTGAACTAACCTCTGGAACAGGCTTGTCATGATATTTTGGATTCACAAATTCAGTGACACCAAACTTCTTGGTTGTCAAAGAGATTAAGAATATACCATCGTCAATACATAAAAATAGCAACTTAATAAGATTATGAAAACAAAACTAACTCACCTCGTTGGATTCATGTTCGGCCACTTCCTCTGTTTTAACTTCCATAAACAGAGTATAACAGAGTGTATGTGATGGGTTGCCCACATGACGTACGCCTTGCTCTGCTCTGCTCTGCTATAAACGCAGTGCCATTTCCGGTGTAAAGAAATTATTTGGGTATAGGGCATATAACAAAAGAGTTTCCATTTCTATCGGTCATAAAATCAAAAAAGAAAAAGCAGACAGGAACAGTTTGATTCTCTAAGCAAGCAGGTTTTGGGTATCAATACCCCTCGCTAGGACATTTAAGAGTGTCGGGTTTTGATCCGGTTCCGAAATGAGGCGGTGTTACCAATGACTCGATTAGTTTTACAATGCTTATTCTATATTAGTTTTTCAGAACTAACGACTCTGTTAGAAGGAAAAATTACCAACTTTTACACGAATTTTCAAGTTGATGAGATCAGTCGAGTGGTCTCAGTTGGAGACGGGATTGCACGTGTTTATGGATTAAACGAGATTCAAGCTAGGGAAATGGTTGAACACGACGGCAATATTCTACAATTTTTCGAACCATACACCGCCACCAGGGCAAGAACCAGGTTTTATTGAGCCCAAGAACCTAGCTCTTCAGTCCTCGTTTCACACGGAACTGTGGTCTGTGGGCACTGGGCACACACGACAGCAACGAAGAATATGCGGCTACGAAATTTCCCAAGCCGCCCTTGTTTACTGAACTCAAAAACAACGACGAAGACAAAGCTTCTGATCCTTGGCGGTTGATGCTATTAATACGGTGTCGTTTGGGAGCATTTTATAAGTTTTGTCCTTTATGTGTATTTGAGCATTTTTTTTAAGGGGCATAA
Source organism: Alnus glutinosa (assembly GCF_958979055.1). Taxonomy (NCBI): domain Eukaryota; kingdom Viridiplantae; phylum Streptophyta; class Magnoliopsida; order Fagales; family Betulaceae; genus Alnus; species Alnus glutinosa. Next base: position 29,870,750 of record NC_084888.1, read on the forward strand.
CAGGAAAAACGCCATTAAAAATCACGTGGAAGTCACGTGACTCCACTTCCGTCATCGATTTAGAACGGAGGCTGACGGAATACCCGACATTGAGCGATTTTGATAAATGCATACACTCAATTGAACGTTTTGCAACATCAGTACCCTTAAGTGAAAAAGCGCTATAGTTTGATAACCTTTTGTGAAGTTTCTCCAAAATTGTTTTATTGTTTTAAAAAAGAAAAATCATTTTACAGAAATTAAATACGATATATTTTCTAATCAACTAAAAATGTTTTTAGTTTGATCACGATTTTTCAATCATACCAACCACCGAAAAATACGAAAATCATTTTACATCGAAACACAAACGGAGAGAGCATAATTTAGAGAATCACTTCCACAGAAATAGAATGATATGTTCATTCATTCAGGATTGGAGAAAGTAAGGGCTTATTTGAGAAGAAAGCTTCAAAATTTCCTTTGACATGGTCGCACATTGCTGCTAAAGATTCGGGCGTATGGACAGCCCTGTGTGGTGATAACACGACATTATCCAACGTGAAAAGCTGTGGGGGAACGTTCGGCTCATTCTCGAACACGTCCAAACCAGCTCCTCGTAGCTCTTGTTGCAGCAAGCACTGCACCAGTTCCTTTTCATTGATTATAGGCCCACGTCCTATGTTGATGATCACTCCTTCCTTTCCCAACGCTAACATAACCTCCTTATTAATCATGTGGCGTGTTTGGTCGGTCAAACCACAACAGACAATCAGGACATCACTGTCAGCTGCGAGTTGAACAACATTGGAATAATAGGGATATGAAACAAATGGCTTCTTGTTCCTCGAGCTGTACATGATTCTGCAGCCAAACGCCTCCAGCCTTGTTGCCACTTTTTGGCCAATGCTTCCAAACCCAACTATCCCAACTCGCTTGCTGCCCAACTGGGATTAGAAAAGAAACATTATGATAAGTAATTTCAACTGTAACAATTAATATTTATCATTTTAAGATTAGACAGGTTGTCGTCGGGGTGACAAGATCGGGATCCTCTTCATTTAAAGTGAAACAAGAATGGTTTATTTTATAGTTGATATTAGGTTTTATATATATATATATGGCTCGTAATAAAGTATTTCCATCCATTTTAAAGTAGCTATCATGAGCTACCTTATTTTTTCAACAAATGCTTCAAAATAGAGCATCGATCTCCATCCATTTTGTTACGGTGAACTTTCATATGAAAGTTCATTGTAGTAAATTTTAGTCCTCTTTTTTTTATTCTTTTATCTCCTCTCTTTCCCTCTCTCTCTCCATTCTCTCTCCCTCTCCCTCAACTTTCACAATAAAAAATCATTGAAAAATAATATTTAAAGAAAGTAGAGAGTGTAATAGATAATCTGTAAGAATTTATATTGAAAAACTAGTAGCTAAAATAGAAAAATGTGTATTTTAAGTAGCTAAAATAATTATAACCACTACTGCTAGAGATGCTGTAATAGTGTATATGTTGTCATATTATTTAAAATTGTAAATAACGTGGCACCATGCGTAAATGAGGTAACACTATGTATGCCATTAGATACAATAAAACAAAATCTTAACCGTAAAATGAATCGTTCTCATTTCACGTTAGATGGAGAGGACACTATGACCAATGCTTTCGGTTGAAAATTAATTATAATAGCAACCACAAATATTACCATTGTTTTTTGAACTACTTTTCATGTCACCATTTACATTGCAAGCTGTTGTGCTTGCAAATTATTTTCTCAAACATGAAATCTAATTAATCACTATCACAGAATCCCCATCTGATATAAAGCATTTTCTAGTTATTAATTTATCACTATATATATCAAATAAGAAGTACTATTTAATTTGTTATTCAATTTATATATATATACCTGAAAAATGCTATCACTACTTTCCCTGTAAACAAACAAATTGAATCAAGACATGTGAAGATCAAACAGAGATGATTACCTTAGAGCCAAGAGGAAACTCTCCTTTAGTAGGCCAAAGCCCTTTCCTCATATAACGGTCAGCAGCTGATACTTTCCTCAACACATCAATCAGTAGTCCTACCGCCATATCGGCAACATCTTCTGAGTACACATCCCCGGCATTGGCTATGGCGATGCCACGCCTCTGGCACTCCGGCAAGTCAATGTGATTAAGGCCGGCACTGGTGGTAACGACGAGCCGCAGAGAGGGGAGCAGCCGGATGATGTTGCCGGTGAGCAGATATCTTCCAGAAGAGAGGAGGGCTTGGACTGAGTGTGCATGGGTGGTCAAGAATTGGTCTAGAGGAAGTGGTGACTCCCACGCTTTCAACACCCGGAAATCTTTCAAGAACTGGTCCCCATAGAGTTGCATGATCGGCGGTGGCTCAAGGACTAGAATTTGTGGGAGCTCTCCGGACTCATACTCATGATTTACTTGATGATTAGGAGCTGCCATTGATGTTGTTTTGGGAGTTTTAAGAACTGAAATTGGAGGAAAAATAATTAGTTTCTTGTTGATAGCATAGCCCACACATCACTTTGTTTAATATCGAGCTGACAATAGACGTGCATACATCATGCTTTTTTGTTTGCTTTCTTCAGCGAACTTTCTCGATCTCCTCCACTTTGACCACAATTTTTTTTTTTTTTTTTATTGACCCTTCAAATATCATGTTTTTCCATTTCAATACCCACAAAATAAATATATATTAATTGGAATCTTTCAGGAATCACTATGTAGTGGTGGCCGGTGAATCTCGGCGCAAATGCAACTGTGGACGGATATGTTTCACCGTCTTCTCTCTCCTTCTTTTTATTAAAAAATTAAATTTTAATAAAAAATTAAATAAATAAAAAAAGTGATAAGGGATTATACTTTTTAATTAAAATCTATTTTTTTTAATGAAAATAGGGAGAGAGGGGACAGTCAAGTGTCTCCTCTCTATACTTTCCCGTTTGTCAAATTTTAAGGCGTGTGAGTTGTGTATACTTCACAAGGCCCTGCGTTATTGGCGTAAATTCCGTTTCTATGCAATACCCACGTGTGTTTAAGTAGGAGTGGTAATAGATGTTCGTGTATCGGGTTCAGGTTGTGTTAATGTATGAGTATAATGTTATATTAGTTAACTCTAATCTGACTTATTTAATTAAATAGATCAAACCTTTCAAACCTAATCCTCTAATTTTATATTGGGTTAATGTCGGATTCTCAAGTCATGTCAAAAATTGTCTGTCATTATGTCGTGTATCGAGTTCAGATTATGTCGAAACATGGTTATATATATATATATATATATAAGTCAATTTTAACTCGACCCATTTAATTAAATATATCAAACTCCTCAATCTTAATATTTTAATTAATTTCATGTTGAATTCGTATCGGATTCGCAGGTTAAAAATTGCTAACCTTATGTTTAAGCATGATATTTTGATAGTATCAATAGAAAATGATCAAACCATATGTAATTTTGGTAGAATTTTAATTTTTCTTTGAGGAATGCAATTTAGCAATTTTTCAACATGTTCTACACGCAGTATACTCAATTCACCATTATTTTTTTTACCAAAAAAAAAAAACACCCTTTTTTTTTTATATAATTAAGTATGTCATGTCAATTGAAAATGCTAAATAGCGAATCTCATTTTCTTTGGATAATCTTAGCTGTGTCTGGTTATACTTTTCTTTTCTACTTCTCTTTTCGCTCAAATAATATTTTGAAATTTACTCTCAAGTACACTTAAACATAATAAGCGAAATTTGACCTCTCAATATTTAATTTAATAGTTACACTGCTATACAGCTAAATAGCTAATAGACATTATAAAATACACAAAATTATATAAACAGCCATGATTCACGATGTAATTTATAATCCTCCAAGTCATGGGTATAAGATTTTATGAGAAAAATAAGGTACAAATATAAAAGAGAATTACAAAAACACCTGCATCTTGTTACTGTTGGGTAAATGCTTGAATTGAAGAAATAATAATTAAAAGTATGTGAATTTGTAGGATTTTAGAACCCTCACAATATGTTTAAGCCTCTCTTTTTCCCACGTTAAAGTAGTGACCGATAGAGAATCACACGTTTATTTATAGATAGGTCAAGTCTCTTATCCACAATCTAATTTGTTTCTTTCTATAAAGAGAGACAACTTTTGATAAAAAAAAAAAAAAATGATACTTTGTATTCTCTTGTTCTTTTTTCATCTTTCTCCGCTGGTGTGACATTGTCAATTTATCATTACTTTTTTCTTTTTTAATTAAAATTAACCTAAAGGATTGACAATGTTATTAATATTAAAGTTACTTCTCAAGAGTCGATAAAAAAGGCGTTACTCCCATATAAGTCAGTTTTCGTGAAATTTTCGTACTTGCAACAAAAAGTGAAACGATGTATGAATATGCCGATAGACATTTTAAAAAATAATTGAAAGGATTTGCAAGATATGAGGATGTAGCTTTGCAAGCCATACATGGGATTAAAATAAAATCCGAAAGAAATATAGGGTAGCTGATCAAATCCTTGAAAGCCAAGCGTGTGAAGATCTATTATGCCAACCAAGACATCCTCAAAGTGGATGTCATGATTGAGAGTGAGGGACAGAGAGTGGCTTTGGCAGAGAGAATAAAGAAATAATTTTTCAAAATAAATAAAGAATAAAAAATAAAATAAAATAAATGCTATAGAGAAAAATAAGAAAAGCTATTTTAGAGTGTATTTGAATAAGAAAACAAAAATTAACTTAATTTTTTAAATTTAGAGTGAAACTAAATTTTTTAAAACTCACCTGTAGCGAATTCTCCTTCCACTCCCTAAACTGATGGAAAGCTATGTACTATCCAAAATTTAAGTAAGCACTTTAGCTTTCATTTTACTTATTTTATTAAAAAAAAAAAAAAATCATTCTTCTTTTTCTTTTTTCCCTCACAAAGAAATTTTAAATGATAAAAAAAAAAAAAATAATAAAATAAAAAATAAAAAAAAAAAAAGCTAAAGCTATTATAGAATACATTTGAACAGGAAAGCGAAAAGTACAGAGTAAAATTCCTTCAATTGCTGGCGATGCTTATCTGAAGCATTTTTTCCGGAATTCATCCGGAAAAAATGCTTCTCCATGGCACACTTATAATTTTAATAATTACAAGTGTGCCATGGAGAAGCACACTTTCCGGATGAATTCCGGAAAATGTGCTTCTCCTAAGCACTGCTCTATATTGGTCTCCAATTTTTATATATATATATATATATATATATATATAATATATATAGATTATCATCCATACAAAAAGAATTTATATAAAAAGCAAAACTTCAGATTTTTTATCTGATTTAATCAAAAAATCCAGAGATTGATAAGTTTCAAACATATAGTACTTTCAAAGTTCCAATTCAGCACCCACACTTTCCCCAATAAGTCCACACAGGACATGCATGTTGCCAGCACGGAAAGGAGAATGCCCCTCACCTCCCCCGCAAGGGGGAAAAAGTAGGTTCACTGAATTATCTCTGATCTGAAAGGAAAGATCCAGACCAGAGGTCTACAGAACCAAACTTCTTTACACTCTTGGACATTTGAATAGAATCCTACAAGGCTAAATACATTCTATGGACAAAATGCCAGGACCAAAAGGAGGAAGATGGGGGGGGGGGGGGGGGGGGGGGGGGGGGGGGGCAAAAGACTGGTTACCTTAACCACAATTACATCTACATTCTGCTCAAACAAGCAATCGACACGTCAACTTTGAACGTAGGGTTCAAAGAGCTTCACACAAGGATTTGGATCATACTGCATAATGTCGGCTGCTCGTTCAAACTCCTCCCTCAGAACTTTTATGCTGTACTTATCCACCACTCGGCCGAGGTCATGAGATACCTCAAATGGATCCTCTATGCATATCAAATGGCGATCGTTCCCAATTCTCCTTGTCCAGTCTTTCTCTTGCTTGCTGTACATATTAACAGCGCGAAGAATATTCAGTTAGTCACAGGAACAGAACCAACTACAGTTTTAATTTCAATGAAAATGAAATCAGACATGTTTTAGATTCAACGAATTTAAAGAACTATTTTGTTATTTAACAAAATAACATTAACAGGACAACCAAGATTAATGCCAAAAGCTGAAACAGAAAATCTTATCTAACTGTCTAAACAGATTATCCATATCCAATTTTCCAATGTTGAAGCATGGCTATTAAAGCTAACAGTGATATATATTATAAAAACATACCCACAGCATATGTATGAATCCGACCTTCAACATGTAAGAAAGACCTCAACGAAAGGATTAGAATTAGGGGCAACAATCTGGCAACAGCTTTAAGGAAAATGGCAGACGTATATATGTTCCAATTGTCATTTATAAGGACAGGAGCCACAATAATTATTAAACTTTCCATAATCATTCCTCTTCTGTATTTCTAATAAGTAAACCAGAATTCTAACAAAGCCACCATATTTGACATCTAACCTGATTACGCTTCCTGTACGAACAGATATAACAGAATTTGCATAATCATGACGATATGCCCAATAATTGAAAAATGCCCACACCAGCTGAGCAATAGTTTCTTTGTTACGGGATCCAAAATCACATAATTTTTCAACTTGATCAAAGAAAGCACATTCAATATCATCTACAGTCACAGAGTAAGTAGGCTCCATTTCCTGAAAGTAAATAAACCAAGCAACAAGTTAGAAAATAGGCTGACTAAGTCCATGAGAGAAAGTACTGAGTGAGATAAAGGAAGAACCAACATGTCTAATACGATAAGTCTATGTACACCAATTTAAGGCCATAGTAAGCCACAACCCAGCAACAACCATGTTCCAAAACCAATTCTTGGTACGCTGTTTAATCATATGAAGGCCTAAAATATAATAAGTAATGTCAGACAAAAAAACAAACAAATCATTCAGAATTTTTTGAAAAACGATGTGGCAACCACCATTCGCACATTGAAATGCATAGGAAAGGAGCTCTTTGTTATCTTTTGCATGATAATAAAGCTCCATTTTGTTTTAAAATTTTGTACAGCAATATTATGTCTAAAGTATTTTTCGTACTTCCTTCCATTCAGGTGGGAAAAAATGGGGCCAAACTCTTATAGTGATGTAATTGATATAGAATAACAGTGTTACTATACACAATTAATAATTAAAACTGAAAAAGCATAAGCTCATACATAGTGAAAAGTTTCCTTTTCAAAAGACCATCCCAATGTAAACAATATCAATGTCATCTCAACATGTCCAGATACATCTAAATGTGAAGACTCCTCTCTAGTGCAGAATATTAGTCAGCGTCCAACTCCTTCAACAAACTCGGATACAAGACTCCTATCTAATAGATAATACCTTTAGATAGGATTCTGTAAATTCAAATATAGACCAAAAGGATATTCTTCATTACATGTAGGTAACATTCCACCAACATACAAGTTTGATTGTACAGAACACAGTAGTTTGAATTAGTAAGGTTTACAAGTTTCAGCCTTTTCATGACATCACATGGTTCACACTTTCTAATTTGCCTTATCATACTAAAGCAATTCATTTGTTGTTGTTAAATAACCAATTGTCCCTAAAGCTTAAACTAATAGGAAATTGTGAATTTAATAATTTAATTAATATTCTAGCACTTCCTTTCATGTGTGGGCTCAAACTCCCCTCACCCCCCAAAAATAAAATAAAAAATAGACCAAACACGTAAAATATTTAACTGGAATATGTTCGAACCTAGAACCTTTGCTCTAATACTATATTAAATCATAGTCCTAAAAGCTCAAGCTGATAGAAAATAGTCAATTTAATCATTTAATTAATATTCTAACAATTGCTATGAAGTCAAAGTATTCTTTTTTGCATTAAAGTTGAATCCTCAACCTGTGAGTTCAAGTATCATGACCGGAAGTAGAGGTGTTAAATGAGCTCAGCTGCTCGTGAACTCGGATTGGCTTGGCTCAGCTTAGTTAAACTCGATTCGGTCTCAGATCGAATAATAAATTAGTCATTCGTTAACACAAGAATTTGCTTGAATATTAAATGAGACATACTCGTATAAACTCGACTCGACTCGGATAAAATTCGTGAGCTCGACTTGTATAAGTTTGACTCGACTCGTTTGGCTCGAATCATTAGCTCGCTCGTATATATTTATATATAAACACATTTATTAATATATATGTATAAAAATAGGTTAAATAAATATAACACCGCCCCCTAATAAATATATATGTATAAAAATAGGCTCGAGCTAGATTGGATTCTCGACTCGTGAACCTAGCCGAGTTTGAACCAAGCTCAAACTTGACTAGGTTCTTTTTTTGATAGGTTCTTGAAAAGCCAAATTCAAACATTGATCCCAAACTCAACTCGAGCTCGAGCCAAGTCCGAGTCCCTAATAATGTATTTGAGCAGAGTCCAGCAACCCCAAACTCGGCTCGGCTCAGCTCAAATACAGCCCTACCAGGGAGCAAACACATAATAAGGAAAAACATACTAATTAAAAACCATACCAGGAGTTTACCAAATGATAGGGGACAGCTTTAGGTACATCCTGAATGGAAGCCCAAAAAGTACTTAATAGAATGATAAAGAAGTCGGCAAAGCATCAATTTATGTTTGTTATTTTGGTAGTTGCTAACACATTATCATACATTTTTACAACATACAACGCACAGCAATAGAAACTTGTTAGCAAGAAAATGTGGGATGACAAATGCCTTGCATCCTGGCATGCTTGAAACTGAATCAAATTAATACACACCTGTAAGCAAGGCAGGATAGCAGGCCTGCGCTGTTGTAAGAAATGTATGCACATTATGACGTACCTGAAAAGAAAATAGTAGTAGTTAAATAAGAATGTAATAAAGAGACACAAAAAAAGATAGTAATAGGCACATCCTCATCATAGGCATGTTTATGAACTGTGACTTTGAAAAAAAAAAAAGGATTGTGAAGATCGCACCAAATAGGTAAGTTCTTGTGATTCTATTTTTATTCACAAGGGTCAAGCAGTCTCATGATACCATCACTGGCAAATGTTGCTCAATTTTTAAGTGTTGAGTTTCAGAATACAAGTAAATATTATAGCTAACTTACGCATAGCTAGACAGGGTTCCTTGGTAAGTTACATTGACTCCTCTTGACTTGGCCCAATGTTTCACAATAAAAGCCAACTGTCGTAATCTCGCATCTATTTGAGCATAATCTCGAAGAAGCTTAGTATTTATGACAGCCAAAACATTGTTAATGCATATGTCACAGGAAATTCCAGTCACTGGATCCATAAGCTTTACTATGGGGACCCTAGCACGTGTCAGCGCCTGTAAACAAAACTTAAATCAAGAACCCATAAACAAATTCGCTTTAAATACAAAACAAACGAAATAATGATGTACTATACAAGAACCTATGAATGTGATTTCACACACCACCCTACACGAGGCAAAACTTCGGTTGACAGTGACTTGACACTTTTATGGTATGCTTTTCTAGAGCATTTTCTAATTCATAACCTCATGCAAGAGAAAAGGTCCCAAGTAACAATTTAACAGGCAAAGCCTTAAAAGAACAGATTTAGATGGAAAGGGCCACGCTGAAGAAGAAGAATATTTTTAGAGAAAATAACATAAAATAATCTGCAAAACTTATCACTACTCGATTTTAGGGCCAACAATCTGAAATCATTCAAAGAGGAACATAAATGTCATTTTCGAGATGCAACAGGACATAGGAATCCAACAACTTGACAATTTCGCAAAATAAACATGAAAATTTAGAAAATGATTGACATATTAATTAGCCACTTTATTGGTGAGTCAAAGTCCATATATTCCAATGCAGCCTGCATATGCATAATAGGGTTTAATGCCTAATAGGTTAATCCAAAAACAAAAACTTCCAAAATTATAAGAAAATGAAATTGTTGAAACTTCCAAAATCGTGGTATTTTACCAACACCCCAGTTTGGGACAGATTCCCAATTTATGAAAGCAGTGCCTTCCAGATTTCATGCAACCTTGAACAACCTATGGTAGTCTATATATTCAGAGTTCAACAGTCACCTAGTGCATCACAATAGCCAACAAGTTTTTTTTTTTATGAAGCACTAAATTTTATTAAAAAGCGTAAAGGAACCCCTCAATACACAAGAAGTATCCAAAGGAGCAACCAAACCAACCCAAAAAGAAAGAGACCCAACAAACCCGCGAGACACTAAAAACCTAAAAGACCTAAGACCCACGAGGCACTCAACACTATATCAAGTGAGCCTTGCCTTTCCGACGCCAAAAGGTTGCATAATCATCGCCATAATTGATAAAGCTTTCAAATTCAACATCTCTCTCCTACCTTAAGTTTTTTGACGCGCGACCATATATTCCCGATGAAACTCCTCTTCGCTAACACTGGCATCCAAGATAGCCAAAAGCGAAGCCTCATCCTCTTCATCGGGCGGATTAACACCCAAAGGGAAAGGGGATACTCCATCCTTCCCATCCCAGACCTCAGTGCCTTGATCCCACATAACAACCTCCCCAGACGGACTAAAACCAATCGGCCACTTCTGAGACTCGACTAGACAGCTCACCCTAAGGTCCTCACCCTTATCAGCTGATGGAGAGACGTAACGACCCAAATGAGAGGGAGTCCCTACCACCTCATCTTCCTTAACTAGGGTCGATGGCGACACGACCGGCATTTTAGGCGAAACTTGCCTTGCCGTACTCGAGTTGAGAAAACCGCTCTGTAAGAAACCCCTCTCCGAAGGAGTTTGCTTAATGACATCCTTCACAAAAGCTGCCTCGTCAACAAGGGGTGGCACCCAAGAGCTTTGCACTAGCTTAGACTCCAAAGGAAGCTCTGGCTCAAGAGTGGCACCCGAGAGAGGAAAATGAATCCCATCAGCAAAATCTAATCTCATCACCGCAACGGAATCAAAAAATAAACGCTCATCCATTTTCACAACTCAACCTTCCCTAGCCTTCCTATAATACTTCCCATTTTCACAACTCAACCTTCCCTAGCCTTCCTATAATACTTCTGGAACGGCTTTGAGGTAAATGCCATTGGACAAGAAAGACGAAGCCTCTCTCCCAACTCAACAGCCCCTGAGGAAGAACCACCGAGGAAAAGGTGAACCGGAGCCAAAGCAGACCCCTCAAACTTGAGAGAAGCTTCCAAAGACACTGTAGCTGATTCTTGCTCGAGCAGAGATGTCAAAGGAGAAGGACCGGAACTCACAGCGACAAGCCCATCCCGAGCAATGGAAACCAAAACCTCGTTACCCAACCGGTGGTCCTTCGAGAACATCTCAAACCCAACCTCCGGCAACCCCAACACCAAGCCATCCACCGGGACAAGCCCAAAACCTTCCTCCGTCAAGATCATCGGTGAAGAAATCTCATCAAAAGCTCCAAAAGTTCCTGCCAAAACCGAAGGTCCACGCCAAAGACTTTGGGCTGAAGGGAAGATCTAAAAAAAAAAAAATTAAAAAATTAAAAAAAAAAAAAAAAAAAAAAAAAAAAAAAACACACCTTAAAGCCCTGACCCGAAGACTTGCAAACTTGTTTTTTTTTTTATAAGTAAGAATTCATTAAAAAGCGCAGAGGGGCGCAACCCTAGTACACATGAAGTATACAAAAGTGCCCCTAAACAGAGGAAATGAAAGAACAAGAAAGTAAAAAGTCAGCAAACAACAAACTACCCGGGCTATGCACAGACACCCAAAGATATAACAAATTAAGCACCTTTCTACAAATAGCCCCAACTGAAGACTCCACATCCTCAAAAAGCCTAGAATTTCTCTCACGCCACAAGCCCAACAAAACACATAAAGAAACCTGCTTCTATATACGAAAAACAGGACCACGACCCAGCAAAGTGCCCCAATCCCTCAATAAATCCACAACACTACTAGGCATAACCCACTCCACCCCAAACAAGCTATAAAAAAAACTCCAAACAACCCGTGCCACATCACAATGAAGAAGAAGGTGATCAACGGACTCCCCATGCTTTTTACACATAACACACCATTCAACCACCACAATACCACGCCTACGTAAATTGTCATGAGTTAAGATCTTTCCTAAAGCCGTTGTCCAAACAAAGAACGCCACCTGCTTCGGAGCCTCAACACGCCATATACCCTTCCAAGGAAAAGAGACCGCCTCGTGACAAACTAAAGCTTTGTAGAAAGTCTTCACTTCAAAATTCCTCCTCTTGGAAGGATTCCACACCACCCTATCAACCTCCCCATGTCGAACCCGAGTAGAGTATAACTGATCAAAGAAGGACATCACCATCTCCACCTCCCAATCCTAAGCATAGCACGTAAAGAGAACATTCCAATGAACCACGCCTCCAACCACAGACATTATCCACCACCCAAGCATCAGGAGAACGCGCAATAGAGTACAAAGCTGGAAAACAGAGCTTGAGAGGCTTGTCCCCCCACCAAAGATCATGCCAAAAGCGAATATGAGACCCATCTCCCACCTCAAAACGCAAAAACTTGGCAACACTATCCCACCCCCTTCGAATAAACTTCCACACACTGACACCATAAGGCCCCGTAACCGATAAAGAAGACCAACCTCCCCTCACACTCCCGTACTTCACCTCAATCACCGATCTCCACAAAGCATCACGCTCTTGAGAGAACCTCCAAATCCACTTCCCCAATAAGGCTTGATTAAAATTAATAACATTACGAACACCCAGTCCACCAGCCTTAATTAGAGTACAGACTCGATGCCAATTGACTAAATGAAATTTAGTCTCATCACCCAAACCACTCCACAGAAACTCCCTTTGAAGCCGCTCCAGTTTCTTTGCTACACTCACAGGAATAGGGAACAGAGATAAATAATAAGTAGGAATGCTAGAAAGAGTACTGTGAATCAAAGTTACCCTACCACCCTTGGACAAATATAGTTTCTTCCAACTAGCCAACCTTCGTTCCACCTTCTCAATAACCCCATTCCAAATAGAAATAGATTTGAACGACGCCCCCAACAGCATACCCAAATAAGTCATCGGCAAAGACCCAATTCTACAACCCAGAATATGAGCCAAAGACTCTACATCTTCCACCTCGCCAATAGGGACCAATTCAGATTTGCCTAAATTGATCCTCAACCCTGACACCGCTTCGAAACATAAGAAGGTACACCTCAAATTTCGAACATGCTCGGCTTGAGCTCCACAAAAAATTAAGGTATCATCCGCAAACAGTAAATGATTCACCACTAAAGCTTCATTACCCATGAAGCCCACTGAGAAGCCTGAAAGCAAGCCTTGGAGCATAGACGCATTCAACATCCTGCTAAGCGCTTCCATAACCACCACAAACAGCATAGGAGAAAGAGGATCACCTTGCCTAATCCCCCGCGAGCTCTGAAAGAAACCAGAAGGGACGCCATTTACCAAAATGGAAAATTTTACCATAGAAACGCAAAATTTAATCTATTTCCTCCACCTCTCCCCAAACCCACATCTCTGAAGCATGTAAAGAAGGAAATCCCAATTCACATGATCATAAGCTTTCTCCAAATCCAGTTTGCACAATAATCCGGCCTCCCCTGACCGCCTTTGGCTATCCAAACATTCATTGGCTATAAGAACCAAATCCAAAATTTGCCTACCACCAACAAAAGCATTCTGAGAGTTCGAAATAATTTTCCCCAACACTAATTTGAGCCTATTAGCAAGGACCTTAGAAATAATTTTATAGACCCCTCCCACCAAACTGATAGGCCTAAAGTCCTTAACCTCCAAAGCATCAGCCTTCTTAGGAATAAGGGAAACAAAAGTCGCATTCAAACTCCTCTCAAATTGGCAACTATTATGAAATTCTAAAAATACCGCCATAATATCTTTATTGAGAACCCCCCAACATTTCTGAAAGAAAGCCATAGAAAACCATCTGGACCCAGTGCCTTATCCCCGTTCATCCCCCACACCACCTCTCACACCTCCTGCTCCTCAAAACCTCGTTCTAACCAAAGACACTCATCCGCATCAATGGAGGAGAAAGAAATACCATCCACCCTTAGCCGCCACGAACTCTGCTCGGTGCACAGGGAGTCATAATAATTTACAATATGATCCTTAATTACCACCGAATCAGAAGACAAAGCCCCATTGATCCTCAAAACTCCCACATGATTGTACCTCCGATGCGAATTGGCCACCCTATGAAAGAATTTAGTGTTATTATCCCCTTCCTTCAACCACAGAGCCCGAGATTTTTGCCTCCAATTAACCTCCTCAAACAGGAGAGTTTTTTCCAGCTCTCTGATCATGTCTGACTTCTGAACCCGCTCCTCCTCCACTAACCCCCGAGCTTCTTCAAAACACTCTAGCTCTTTAATACCTTCTAATAATTCTTTCTTCTTCTTCCCTACATCACCGAAGACCTCCGCATTCCAAATCTTCAAGTCCACTTTTAAAGCTTTCAACTTGCTAGCCAGCACAAAACTCGGCAGGCCTTGAAAATCACAAGACTCCCACCAACGTTGCACTTGTTCTACAAAGCCAACAGATTTGAGCCACATGTTTTCAAATTTGAAGTATTTTTTCCCCTCTCTATGCGATCCACAATCCAACATCAAAGGAAAATGGTCTAATAAAAGTCTAGGCAAACGACTTTGTGACACATCAGGGTAATGTTTTTCCCACTCCGGAGATAGCAAAAACCTATCAATTTTAGACCATACCTGATTATTGGACCAAGTGAACTGCCCTCCCTGGAGAGGAATATCCACCAAACTCTGCCCATGTATAAACTCCGAGAAATCTTCCATAGCAGCAGAAAAACCACCAACTCCCGATCGCTCACTCGGAAACCGCACCACATTGAAATCACCCCCAAAGCACCACAGTCTATCCCACCAACTCATCAAGCCAGCCATCTCATTCCACAATACCCTCCTCTCCCCATCATCATTAGGCCCATACACACCCCCAAAAGCCCATAAGAAATTATCTTCAACGTTACGCAACGAAACAGCTAAAGTATACCGTCCCATGCATTCATCAACCTTCTCCACAACCCTCCTATCCCACATAATCAAAATCCCACCTGATGCCCCACTAGCCCCCATATAACACCAATCCACATTATGGCAACCCCATAAACTTCGAACCACCTCACTAGTAATGACTTCCATTTTTGTTTCCATCAAACACACCAAATCAACATTCCATTCTCTAATGAGCCCTTTAATACACAATCTTTTATCCAGCTCATTAATCCCCCTTACATTCCAAGAAAGAATTTTAAGCTTCATTAACACAAGACACGCCCTTGCCCTTTCCTCTCCTTCTATAAGATTGCTCTCCCTTCTTTTCATAGTTAATAGAACAATCCAGCCGCTTAATCTCCCTCTGGCCTTTTACTCCTGATACAGAAGTAACCAAAGCCAAAGAATCAACCAAAGATTGGTCCCGCTTGGCTTCAATTTATTTAAACAAAGCCAACAATTTATCTTCAAATTGGTCACAAGACACTCCTACTAGTTTGTAGTAACCCTTCACCCTCTCCATCACCCATCTAGGAGACACATTCGAAGCAGAATCCTTGTCCAACTCCACTGCCAAAGGCAAAACCGATAATGGGCCCAAACCCTCCACCTCATCCCCTACACCACCCTCCACATTTACAGACCTGAAATCAAAATGGAAACTGAAATAGGACAACTCCTTTGAGCCCTCCTGCTCTCTTGGAATGCCCACAGAAGAAACACCATCCCCCTTAGAGATCAAAACAGAAACCAGCCCATTCCTAGACCTCAAACCGAGAGGGCCAGAAACCAAAGAAGGAGAGGGAGAAAGATCCGAAATAACCAAAGTGTCCGATGGGTCCGAAACAGCCCCGACCACCAGCGCATCTTCTGCCTTCAACGGATAGTCGACCACAGCAAGATTGGCCTCCGGACCCTCCAGACCAAGAACAGCCCCAGAAAAAGGTTCCGGTTGATAGACCAATCTAACCAACTCGTGGACAGCATTAGAAGAAAATGATCCACCGGAACCCTCTGGAGTCACCGGAGAAGAACCCATCCTCACCGACGGACCCGCTCCATCCTCCCTATCCGCTGCAACAGAATCAGGCCGAGGGCCCTGCACGGGACTGGAAAACTGATTCTCCGAAACAGAGAGACCGGCCGTTAACATGGGACACGACCCACCTGGAGGCTCAGAGACTGCCGGAGGAATCTCAGACCCGCCGCAGTCCAACGTCGACGACGGACCCACCTCAGGACGCCCTACCAATTCCGCTAACGGGTCAAAAGAATTGGGTTTTGGGGCTTTCGGAACCCAACGCAGTCTTCTCTTCCTATTCTTAATTTTTTTCTTCCGCCCAATACACTTGGACTTAGACCCAGGCCCAAACGAGAAAAGCCCTTCACAAATCCTGCTAAGAGCTTGATCCACATCAGCCTTCAGCTTCTCCAGCTGGCTTTTCCACAACAAAAGAGAGGGAAACCTCTTCTCCTGTCAGCTGAGAAACCGCAGAATCACCACAGAAGCTACCACCCTTGCCTCGAGCAGCAGACTTCATAGGCAACAGACTACCACCCATTCCATCCTTCACGTTCTCTACGCCACAACAGTCACAAAAATCCTTCTCCAATGGCTTCTCTGTTCGGGACAGCTCCTCCTCAACCGAGTGATCACGGCGCTTCTCGCCTACCAGAGCCACTGGATGAGGCAGTTTCTTTTCCACCCTCGGACAATTGGCACCTCTACGCAAAACTTCCACGAAGGAAGAAACTCCATTTTTGCTGGGAGAACCAAACCGGGATAAAGGGGACAGAAACTTCATTGACATCCACACCTCCTCCACGAATTTGGAACTGAAGCTACACGAACCGTGCCATGCCTATCCGGAACATTGAGAAAATCTTTGACCTTACCCAGCTCAAGAACAAATTTGCTCCAACCCCGCCCCTCATATCCTTAAGGGATGCAAATAAACCCTCTCCGACCCCCCACAGCGTAACCAGCCACTTCGAGAAATCTACCAGCTACATTACCACCTCGTCTAACAATGAGAACCTTTGACCCCTCCCTGAAAGACCTAACAAAATCCTTATCCCCCGGAAACCACAACAGACTCTCTATCGTCGAAACTAGCCACCCAATACTTTAAGCACCAAGCAAAACCAGTCCTGAAAAGTTCCTCCTCCTTTCTTCCACTCTCACCACCGAGGCTCCTTCTACCCCCGTAAACACAAACGACTTCGCCTCCACCCAGCACCACCTCTCCATCTTAACTATGTAATCTACTAGGAAGACAATTAGAAGAAGGGGGAAGCAAAAAGGAAGTTAATGAGTTATTTGAAACTGATAATCTTTATTCCTAACTTGCAAACTTTTTTAAGGTGGATAATGGGTTTCTTGTTGATATTCTTAGGCTTGAACCCATTGAACTTAGAACTCAACCCAACTAACTGGCCCAAATATCATCTGATCCGATCCATCACTAATCGAGAAAGCCCTAGAAACACCTTCAGCCAATAAATGACAGAACTGCCCTTCGTCTCTATCTCTATCGTCTTCTTCACTGCAACACTGGAAAGCACCGCCGACAACCTAGAGATATCAAGCTCGAAGCAGTTCACCATTGTACGCCAACACCAATGGAAGCAAATCAAGAGGAGTCACAGACACCAGCTTTGACCCCACCGTCTTCTCATCAACTCTGTCCACCGAACGTAGTACTACCGTGTAGGAGCGACTGGATAGAAGACCCTCCTTCTGTTTCCCCCCCGAAACAGGCACCTCAGAAACTAGTGGCCACTCCTTTGCTTCGAGGAAAGCCAACATATGCTGTAACTCACCCACAACCCAAGACCAACCCCAACCTTCACAGCCTTCCGGGAGCCAAATGGCCCCTTTTCGACCACCCTTAGCGTAGGCTACCACCTCTAGGTAGCGGCTGACCTTGTTACCACCCCCTCAAACTATCAAGGCTTTCACATCCTCCCGAAAATAATTGACGAAATCCTTCTTCACTAGGGCTGTCAATGCCTCCACAACGGTGGCCATCAACCATGCTGCTCCTTGCAGACCCAAAAAGATGAACCCACAAAACCCCTTCCTCCTCTCCTCTAGGCGAAGTTCAGTAGCTTCTGCCTTCACCAAAAAGGAGAAGCCTTTAGCTTCCACAGTGAAGCAACGCTCCATCTCTACCGGGACTAAAGAATTGGACGGTTGAGATGTGAGGGAGACCGCTGAGACTGCACCGGAGGAGCCATGGCCGATCGGAAGTAAGCCCAAGTAACAAATCTCGCGAAGTGACGGACTCGGCCGCAAAGAGAGAGAGAGAGAGAGAGAGAGAGGAACAAAGTTTTCTTTTCACAGTCAGGAGCACAATTCCCAAAGCAATCTATTAACGTTTCCTAACAAAAATGAATTAAGGAACATGGATCCAAATAGGGGGTTAATATCTTAGTAGCATGAAAGTAAGGATTAAATCTTATCTTCACCCTTTCTCTACTTTCCCCAAAATACAAAGGAAACTAAATGTGAAGAAAAAAAAATTAAATAGGACCATAGCCAATAAGTTCCCCATACAAGATCAGAAGCTCTCACATTAGGACAAACTGTGTTCATCATGATATGACAAAAAACATATACAAACCCTTATCGACGTTTCCATAGTTGGCCTTGCCAATTAAGAGTTATCTTGAGAATATAGAAACTTCTTTAATACGTATAGGCCACATTTGGTACTGTATATAGAGGCTGGATTGGATAAAGTTATCCATATCCAATGTATGGCATGTCCTTTGAGACTGGATATAACAATTCCTTTGGATCTTTTAATACTCCATATGGTGTATATAAATAACAACACAATAGGGGAGGTGACATTATTACATACCACCAATAGGGATAATTTGGATTTTTTTTTTTTTAATAAGTAATCGAGATATCATTAAAAGCATAAGGCGCCCCCAAGTACATAGGAAATAAACAAGATAAAACACCTAGCTAGAAGGAGAAAAAAGAATAAGGAAATCATGACAACTAATCACAAAATGAGAAATAAAAGCAACTGTCCAAAAATACAGAGTATTAAAAAATAAAGCTTTAATCTCTTCCAAAATTCTCTCACGGTCCTCAAAACTTCTGCCATTATTTTCCTTCCATAAACACCATAACAAAAACTAGGGCACCGTTTTACACACAGCATCACTCCGGGCACTACCAACAATCCACCAACACGCATATAAGTCGACCACTCGTCTAAGAATAACCCAAGACAGCCCAAAGCTTGCTTCAACTACCCGTCTCACTCTAGTTGAATACAACACCCTGAAGAACGAGGCAAAGACATCCACCTCCTAATCATAAGCCACTCTAGCAAAGCTTACATTCCATTGATTGGAGCCACCCGAAATCTCGAAGTGAGCCTCAACAGGCATCTTTTGCATAAGCAATGCCATATAAATTTGAAAAGGCAAAGGGCCATATCCCCGCACCACAGATCATGTTAGAAGTTAAACTTTGAGCTATCTCCCACCTCAAATCTATTATGGCTAGAAAACTTCCCCCAACCCCTTCTAATATTCTTCAATAATCCCACCCCATACATCCCAAAAGACTCATTAGAATACCACTCACCCCACGAACTATCAAATTTAGAGTCCATCACAACTCTCCACCAAGTCACTCTCATACACATAGCACCAAAGCCATTTCCCTAAGAAAGCACAATTAAACAACAGCAAGTTTCAGACCCCCAACCCTCCCTTTGAGACCGGAGAACAAACCTTGGACCAGCTTACCAAGTGATATTTGAACTCTTCGCCTAGCTCACCCCATAAGAAATCATGTTAAAGCTTCTCAATATGTTTAGCAACACCTACAGGGAGAGGAAAGAAGGATGTGACATACATAAGTAAATTGAAAAGAGTACTCTTAATAAGGGTGACTCTACCACCCTTAGACAAATACATCATTTTCCAACTAGCCAACCAACTATCAATCTTTTCAATAACACCATTCCAAATAGACTTGGCCTTGTAGAAAGCCCCCCCAACAGAAGACCAAGATACTTTAAAGGCAAAAGGGAAACCCCACAGCCCATAATACCAGCCAATCCATCTACATAGCAACATTACCCATAAGAACCAATTCTAATTTAGTCGAATTGACCTTCAAATCCGAGACAGCTTCAAAATATAAAAACATGCACCGCATATGGCGAAGATGATCTAGGTCAGCCTCACAAAAAATCGAAATATCATCCACAAACAATCAAACCTTATCCCCACGAAAAAGCCAAATAACAATCCCCCACTCACTACAGCAAAAATCATCATACCCAAAGCCTCCATCACAATGACAAACAATAAAGGAGACGAAAGGTTCCCTTGTCTTAAGCCATGGGAGCTACTAAAAAAACCAATGGAAGTGCCGTTAACCAAAACCGAGAGCCACACTGTGAAAATACAATGGGTAATCCAAGAACACCACTTCCCCCTAAAGCCACACCTCCTCGACATGTACACCAAAAAATCCCAATTAACATGATCATAGGCTTTTTCTAGGTCCAGCTTACAAAGAGCGCCCGGCTCCCTACATCTTAATCTACTATCAAGGCATTCATTGGCAATAAGAACAAGATCTAGGATTTGCCTACCTTGGATGAAAGCATTCTGAGACTTTGAAATAATTTTTCTAACACCATCTTAAGCCTGTTTGCTGAAATATTATCAATAATTTTGTAAATGCCACTCACAAGACTAATCGAGTGAAAGTCTTTGGGATCAACAACCCCTAGGATCTTCGAGATGAGGGGATAAAAGTAACATTAAGGCTCAGTTCAAACTTAACTCTAGCATGGAATTCGTGAAAAACCAAATAATATGGATTCTTGTCAATTTGTCTTAAAACTGCAATTTATCACCTTGCCATCACTGCCAACAATCTCAAGATTACCACATGCCGTTAAATCTTGCCATCAGCAACATATTTCCAGCCACTCGAGTTTGCCATCAATGGCCAACTACCACCACTTGAGCTTATCAGCAACATTAACCATCAATTTTTTTTTTATTAGTTATCCTTTCGACCACAGATCTCTTAACATCGACAACAACCCGCCAACTATAAAATAAATAGAGTTTCCTATATTTAATCCAATCCAAGTATGTTCTGAACTTGGGGTAGGAAACTCTTTATCCAACCCAATGCAATACAATACAATACAATACAATAAATATAGTCCAGCTCTTTATAACCCCGTGCCAAACATGGCCATATTTATATAACCTGACAGGCTATACAAAAAAAAAAAAGAAAAAAAAAAAAAGCAAATGGATTTTGCTCACATGCTATGAAAGGCCAATGATATTTAAAGAATCACAGTGTACATAAAATAGCAAGCGTCAGTTCCCAAGAAGCAGTAGCAATTGGCAAAAAAAAACCCAAAATAAGGGGCATCCGAGAGCATGTAAGAGTACTCTTATAGGCATGCAAGAAAGTCCACAACTAGCAAATGCACCAGGGGAGGCGCAGCTCACATGGCTAATAAACTCGACTGAAAAAAAAAAATAAAAATAAAAAAAAAAATAAGAAAGAAAAGAAAAGAAGAAGAAGAAAGAAAGAAATAAAACGCTGAATTGCTGGACTGAAATCTACTCTTCTAATATAAGAAAACAATAAAAAGTCACTACTTACATTTATGTTCCCCTCAGCAACAAAAAGGACCATGAAAATATGGCATGATAATTTAACTTAAGAAGGTGACATTCAATTCAGGTTCTTCTGCCATGCCCAGTCATTTTTCATCATCTAACTTAGGAATCAAGGGCAATATAAGCAAACTACTTAATCTAAGGATCTAAACTGGTCTACAAATGCAACATCAATATACACTACAAACAGTTTCAATCAAGTAAATTTTAAGAGTGTCTACTCTTTGATTATCAAAAGGAGCAATCTAATATACCTGCACATTTTGGAGATTATCTGACTGCAAAATATCCGCCAACCTTAATAAGATCTCAGACTTGTTAACATCCGCATCCTCAATTGCAAGACAAACATCAATATCACTTCTAGAAACACCAAAAGAGCTTGCACATGATCCATAAAGATAGAGCCGAGCACTAGGCCATTCTTTGCAAACTAATCTCTCCAATAATGCTAACAATTGCTTCTGTTGCGCCTTCTCTTCCTCTGCAGGTACTAGGGACTCAAAAATTGCAAGAAAAGGTGCATTTAATCTGTGTATGTCACTTCGATATTGCATCTGTCTTTTTAACATTCTCATCCTTTGGCTAAGCAGTCGTTGCCCTCTGCTATCTGACCTTGCATCCTGATGATAACAAATACAAGTGAATCCCACATTTTTTTTTTTGATAAGTAATTGCAATTTTATTAGAAGACAGCGTAAGGCGCCCCTAGTACACACGGAGTATACAAGAAGCAACAGCCTCACAACCGACCCGATAAGGAACAACCCACAAGTGAATCCCACATTTAAACCGTTTGTTTCTCTTAATTAACTTTCCACACAAAATTTAATCTTCCAACGCTAATAATAACTTCAACCTCTATTCCATTCAAGAAGATGTCCCTTGAGAATACACAATGATTGACATTTTTTCACTAACAACGGCTAACTAGCACAGTATATGGAAGCTAAAAGTTCAAAACCTTAAGTATTCATACATCATATTTATATCATAGATCTCTATTCAAATATCAGTTCCATCAGGATAAAACTTTATTTGTAAATTCCAAATATTTTAAGCCTATTTAACACATCATAAAAGAATAGAAAGAAACAGAAGCAATACAAATAGTCAACCTTCTCACGAGAAGTCCGATGTTTGCGTGCGCCATTCTTGCCATCAGATTCATTCTCAAGCAACAATGAATCAACAAGCTGTTCGCCAATATCATCTAGTTCATTACTTCCATCCTCCTTGAACTTGTCTCGACCCTGAAAACTATTGCCATCACCAAATTCAACAATCTCACTATGCAAATTTGATATGGACTCTTCAATGTCCAAACCCGATACCGAAGGAAGGTTACTCCCCGCTGTCAGCCCCGGGCGATCAAGCTGTCTACTGAGCCTCAGCTCACTTGACTTTTCACCTTCCATTGATAATCTCCTCAGCCTCTCATCCTCAGCATCCGAGGAAATATAGCTACTACCAAATTCAAGATAATTTGCCTTTTGCTTATCCACATTGTGCTCTAACCCTCTCCTCCTATTCCCAGAATCCCAATTCCCTTTTCCCCTCGGCTTGCGCGGAAACCCCGGTGGTGGAGTAGACCGATAGTTCTCACTGTGGTACTTATCGCCTCCTCGTCGCTCTTGCTCTCGAGAATCATAATTCGCCCGCTGGAAAGCATTTGAATTTGGATTAGAATTCGAATTCGAATTCACCCGCGGCTCGAATTGCCAATTCCTATCCAACCCATTATAGCTTCTGTTACCCAAACCCGCTTCGCCCTCCTTCGGAGCGGTGAACTTCGTAGTATCCAAAGAATTATGAGAAATCACATTTGACAAAACCTCAGGGCTCCGAATTTCGCTAGCGAAAGAACCGAACTTGATCTTCGGCTCTTGATGTGTCTGCTGCACGGTAAACTTGTCGATTCTACTATTGCTTCTGGCGTCAATCCCAGGAAACCCTACTCTTCTGGGATCGTCGCCGAAGAGACTGTGATTTGGTGGAATTTGATTTCCGGAAAACTGATTCCGAGGAGGAGGAAAAGGGTTTTGCGGAAACCCTAGGAAGTTTGGAGGGAAAGGTTGAGGAGGAGAGAGCGAGTGGGGCCAAGGAGGAAGAGGGAAAGGAAGATCGGGGCCGTTGGAATTGTACGACCATGGTGGTGGCGCGAAGGGGAGGGGAGGGCCAACAGCTGCGACGGCAGGATCAACGGTCGGAGATTGTTGTTGTGGCGGGGTTTGGCGCTGTTGGTGCTGCTGCTGCTGCTTGTGGAGCAGAGAGAGCAGGAACTCGCCGCCGTTTGTCGCCGGAGGAGGCAGAGCTCCACCTCCACCGTCGCTCATTGCGCGTGGGCTTGGGTGAAGTTCTGACGAGAGAGAGCCAGGACAGAATAATTGAAATGCTATGAAGTTCTGTTTTTCGAATTGAAGTTGGACCATCTGGTCTCCATTGGATTCGATTATTTATTACTCATTAAAGGAATAGGGAATCTCTGGTGTGATTATTCTGATCCCTTACTTGGGTGCGAGTGTTCAGATTTCAAACCTCACTGCGTTACGTGAACGATGTTGTGGTCGTTTACAGCCGTTTATGCGGATTGCACGGTCGTAGAGGGTCTACAGTTAATAGTGGCGGCGCTTTTAATGTCGGTGGTTTCCTCAATTCCTACGTACATATATTTAGAGCAATTCTAAGGGCATGATTGGGTGAGAAAAAAAATTCTAATTACTTTTTAAATAATATTTTTTGAATATCAAATTTTTATTCATTTTTTTTTATTTTTTTTTATTTTATCTTAAATTTTTTAAACCATCCAAACATAATTTCAAAAAATAATTCTATCTATATTTGTAATTTTTCAAAAAATCTCACATCCAAATAAACCCTGAATATTTAACTTTTATCTCACCTAATTGGAATGATGTAACAATTTTCATTCATTTTTAATCTTTTGTATTTTTTAATAAAGGTTAATCTAATAATTTATGTGCAGTCACGTCAGTCTAATTGTATTAAAATGAGATGAGTTTTAAATATGTAGGATTACTTGTCTTTTTATATTCTATAAAAATAAATGTTTTGTTTCATTTTTTTATATATATTTTTTGTCAATTTCCATATAAAAGACGTGTAAATCTAGCCTTTAATATATAAAATTATAATAAATTTTACAAATTCAATAATAAATTTATAAATTAAAAAAAAAAAATAACATCAAACACATCTCATATCAGTAAGATATAGAATATAATGCTTTTTATAGTCTTCGTCAAAGGGTACGTTTGTTTTCGTATAAATATTCTTAAATTAGAGGTACTTGATCTTGGAACACAAGGAAGGCACATGCAAATTGTATTTGGACCAGCAAGTTTGGGCTTGAAAATGTGGTATTCATTTGGGACCAACTGTTAAGTTCCAGCTGGGTAAAACCAAGGCCCATGTCAAAGGACAAGATTCCCCCCGCAATTTCGAAGTCATGAAAGATGTCACATCAGCGTATTCAAATTTCTTTCAAATTCGAACAAAAAAATTTGAGAATATCCTGATCCATTCAAATTTCAAATTCCAAACCGGAAGCCCTTAAGTTGTTTGTCATTTGGGAGAAACAAAAAGAACAACTTTGAGCCCTAACAAACGAAAAGCATCGTGGAATAACTATTTTATTAAAAAAAAAATTATTATTAAAAATAAACAAAGGTTGAATGAAATGGCTATTCATAATCATTAGTTTGGTGACAATACATATTGCCTCACTAGAATACAATCAAAATTACTAAAATACCCAATTTACCTGATTATGAAGTGGTTTCACAAAATGTGGATCTCCTTCTCTCTGGATTGCTAAAAAAAAAAAATTAATTGCATAACCAGAGAAAAAAACGAATAGAAAATTACATAGAGTTCCAAGGGATTCCAAAGACTATGGTCAATGGGAATCATGATTTCGCATCCACGAGATGAAATCCTCTCTGAATATGGTGGCTGAATTAAGTTGAAGAACATCAAATCGATTCTGTAAGCATCAATGGGAAACTTTTCGGCATTCTTGGTGCACCATGCAACATCACCTCTGACTTTTTAATCACTTACAAAATGCTGCAGTTTCAAGTAGGGGGATCGAATTCCGAAGATGATTTTCCACTATTTCCAGGAAATTGGGACAACAACAATATGTTAATATGCAGTCTTTTAATTTAATTTGCTGCATATCAACGACAATCTTTTTGCTGCAGATCAACAATGTTAATTAATATGCAGTCTTTCATTCCGTTTTATTTTTTAGTTTATTTTATTTGAATATTCGAGTTTGATAAAAAAAAAAAATTATAAAAGAATGTGATCGAGTTTTTTTTTTTTTTGACAAATATAATCTATTCTTAAATGAATAGCTATTCCTCTATCTTTTTAGAGGAATATATATTCCTCTTAGTAATGAAATAGCTATTCTTTAGAATAATGTGCTACCAAACAAAATAATGGCTATTTCAAAAGCTATTTCATTTTAAGGATCTATTTTATGAACCAAACGAACTCTAAGAGGATCGGATGTTGATTCATTTTAGATCGAATTAATACAATACAATGTCTCATTAAATTACATAATTAATTATTATCATGCATCTGAAAGATATTGTGTATATATAAATGTTTATTTATTTGTCTAGCTAGGAAGTAACTGCGGCTCAGTTTAATTAATTATTTAATTTCATCCACTCCAATTTCAGATATTCCTTTTTATATGGCATATTTTTTGGAAATCATAGCTATATAAAAAGGGAAAATGGAGTTAATTTCGGAGCATATATAGTGCACATAAATATATAGCACAAATTCGCTGCAAATCTAGAGAACTCTTTTTAACCTGAAATATTAGACCGTTTCATGTGCGGAAATTAGAGACATTTGCCACCTTTTAATTTGCACGGAATAACCGAATAAGCTAGGAATGGCCGCTAGCTTGGACATTTTCAACAACCGAAAGCACCACACGTACACCAATTAATTTCATGGTTCCAAGGCTTTCTCACGTCTGTCTTCATCTTTTCATGCTCACAACTACGTACGTACGTGAAGATCGATCGAAGAAAAACCCGGCCTGAATTGAAGTACTATATCCTTAACAACAATGTCGAAATTCAACCCCTACGACCACCTTAAGATCGCCCTCAACCCCGACGGCACGCTGACACGCCACCTCAAAATCCCAAAGATCGAGGCAAAACCCAACGCCGCTCCCGGCGACCTCGTGGTCACGAAGGACGTCACACTCAACGAGGAAAACGAAACGTGGGTCCGCGTCTTTCTGCCAACAAAACTGCCTTCCAACGCTCGGCTTCCAATCATAATCTACTACCACCACGGCGGCTGGGTTCTCCTAAGCGCCGCAGACGCCAACGTCCACGCAGATTGCGCGAGAATGGCGATCAAAATCCCGGCCGTCGTCGTGTCCGTGAACTACCGGCTGGCGCCGGAGAGCCGGCTGCCAGCGCAGTACGACGACGCCATGGACGCCATCAACTGGGTGAAACAACAGGTAGCGAACCCCAAAGGCGAGCAGTGGATAAGAGACTGCGGAGACTCGGCGAGGTTATATCTGTATGGTTGCGGAAATGGCGCAAACATGGCGTTCTTTGTGTCTTTGAAGGCTTTTGAGTTGCAAATGGGGCTTGCTGGGATTATACTGAACCAACCCATGTTTGCGGGTGAGCGAAGAACTAAATCCGAGATTGAGTTGGCTACGGACGAGATTTGGCCTTTGCCTGTGTTGGACCTTGCTTGGAAACTCAGTTTGCCAAAAGGGGTCAATCGGGACCATCGGTATTGTAATCCGATTATCGAGGGCCCGCACATGGCCGATATGATCCGTTGGCTGGGAAGGTGTCTGGTTATCGGCTTCGGGGAGGACCCCATGATCGATCGGCAGCAGGAGTTCGTGACCATGTTGGTGAAATGTGGGGTCCCTGTCGAGGCCTGTTTCGATGATGTTGGGTTCCACAATATTCATTTGGTGGACCCTCGGCGGGCTGAAGTAGTTTTAAATATAATGAGAGAATTTATGATTTGATTTATAATATGGTATTTAATGCCATTTCCAAATAATTAAAAAAAAAAATACCGATTTGTGAACGGTGAATACAATCATACAATCATTTGATTTATAATATGGTGTTTAGAGATGTATTATTAAAATTTCCCCCATTCCCCTGTTATAAAAAGAAAAAAGAAACAGAAAAGTAGGGTTGTCAATTTTTGACACGACCCGCAAACTCGATACGGAAAAACAAGGTTTAGGTTTATCATAATCGGATTCAGGTCATAATCGGGTCGACCCAATTATGGCACGATTAGACCCTGTTTATATTAAAAAAAAAATGGTAGAACTAGAACGAAGAATCTAGACACGGAGAAAGTGAGAATTGAGAAACCCCAATTGCCAATTCAATGTATTCACTCGAAAGAATCAAAGAAACGAACCCTAGCCCTCTAGCCGCACGGTCGAACCGGCCCGCCGCCTGCACGCCGCACTTCTCGAGTTCTCGTCTTCTCTTCCAGACTTTCAATGTTTCACCCTTCGGTCCCTTGAGGCCCTTCCAGTCCAGTCTATCTCAGTGACTCAGTGTCTCTTTCACACTTCATCTTCACGCAATCTCTCTCTCTCTCTCTCTCTCTCTCTCTCTCTCTCCTCCGCCCGGTGGTCGCCGACCCGTGAACCCGAATTCCCTCTAAGACTTGTAAGTTTTATATATTATTTTGCTTTTTGTTCTGGGATGTGTTTCTTTCCAAATTTGGGCCTGACATTGTGTTTACTGAGTTGGGATTTGATGGAACAATGTATATCTGTTGATTGGTTTGATTTGAAATGGTGGAATTTGCTTATTTTGTTGAATTTCTTTGGTTTTCTTCTCTGGGTTTCGCCCCTTTTTTTCATTTCATTTATGGGTTTCGCCTCAAACTGTCGAACAGCATTCAAAAAAATCATTTCAAAAAAGCTGGGTCAGGTCGGGTTAACGAGTTACCCGATTACTAATCGTGTTTAACATGTCGTGTTCGGGTCACGAGTTCTGACCCAATTAATAATCAGGTCGGGTTCGTGTCTGACCCGTTTAGACAATCGGGTTGACACGAACCCGACTCGTGAACCCGAATTGTCAAACCTACAAAAAAGTGTGTTATTGTTCCACATCGAAAAAGAAAATAGAGTGAGATGGCCGTATAAGCTCCTCTATCACTTCAAGGAATATGCCATTTTGAAGAGATACGTTGGGTCAAGCTTGTAAGATTGTCTGTGTCTATTTCTTCCTCTTAAAATTGGTTCGATGTGTTGTGACTTCACTCTATTTTCCCTTTCCCCTGTTATCAAAAAAAAAAAAAATTAAAAATAGAGATGTAATTCATATGCTTTTTCTTCTTTTCTTTCTTTCTAGCCAATTCATATGCTTTTTTGAATATGAAAGGATATAGCTTCCTAGCTAGCTAGGCATCAACCGATCGAGTAGAACGTATTGCTCTACCACGGCTCACATGACTTCTAACATTTTTTCTTCTTTTTTTTTTTTTTTTTTTTTTTTGTTTTAGAGTACAAGATGAAAAGAACAGAAATTAAGTAACTAAGAAAGAGGAAGAGATTCCTTTCCAAAACAGGGGGGAGAGGATCCGATTAAAGAGGTTAAAAAGTGAATACAGCTAAAATGAAGTATTTTTATTGCAGTCCAAGATGTCACATGATGGACACAGAAATTTATACTTCAATTAACATAATTAGCTGACCAACTAATAGTGAGCGGAACAATTATATGGATGTAAGATATGATTGAAGCAATACATCAGTATTGCGTGATCTTTGGATGTTGGACAGTCAGAATAACCGTCGGAGAATCCATTCTAAAATAAAAGAAGTAGCATGTGAAGGTCGAGAGAGCCAATTGAACAACCACTAATGCAGGAAGAGCTTCCATTTATTATATATATATATATATATAATATATATGAAGACAGCCTCACATGGTAGATCTGGCTGCAAGATCATTACTGCCAGATGCACAACTTGTAACAAAATCTTTGACATCCATGAGCAAAGATTGAGCCTTCGCAGGGTTAAAGAGCTCCACACCATGGAAACCATCATCATCAAACTGGGCCACCACGTGCACCTGACGTGCCTCCAACATCCTAACAAGCTCCTTCTGCTTATCCAGCAATGGGTCCCCACCGTAGCCCCTGACCAAACACCTCGGCAGCCGTCGGATCTTCCCATCATGGGACCCGCCCACCATCGGATTACAATACTCATGATCCCGATCAGCATCCTTTGGCAAGGCCAGTGCCCACATCAAGTCATTTGCAGCCAACGGCAAAATCCGATCGTTGATAAACCTCATCTCGGATCCCGTCCTTTCGACCCCACTAAAATACGGCTGATTAAGTATCAACCCTCGGATCTCAACCGGTTCAACATCAACATCAAGCACGCGTAAAGCTGCATGGTACACAATATTGCCCCCGGCACTACTACCCATTAAAAAGCAGCGTGAGAAGTCTACGTACTCTCTCAACCACGCATCAGAGTTGATGATATCTTTGGCCTGGTTCCGGACCCACATGATGGCGTCCATGGCGTCATCGTAAGCCGCCGGAAGACGGTGTTCAGGCGCGAGACGGTATTCAACGGATGCGATTACAGCTGGGGTTTGAGCTGCCAGTCTGCAACACGAATCGTGGAAAGGCTGTGAGGTGGCGCTAAAGAGAATGAAGCCTCCGCCATGGAAGTATATGATGAGAGGGAGCTTTTGGTTTGGAGGGAGAGGGTGGGGGAGGAAGAGGCGGAGGAAGGTGTTGGTGGTGGGGTTGAGAGGGATGTCCTTGGAGAGGGCGAGTTGGGCTGAGTTGGAGTCGGTGGTGGTTGACGCTGTGGGAAAAGGGGCGAGTCGGGTGAGTGAGCCATCTGGGTTGAGGCTGATTCTGAGCAATTTTAAGGGATCGATGGAGGATATTTGGTCTGCCATGTATTTCGTCTGTGCGTATGAAAGGAGACACGTAAGGAGAGAAAGAGAGTGAGAAAGCAAGAACATACTTCAACGGCAGGAAATTAATAAGTGGCTAGGCAGCAGGTCGCGGTTGGTGTATCGCTATAAATTTTGTGATGGAGAAATACTATGATTTTTTTTAAAAAAAATTAAATTAAATTAAAATATTATTTATCTCCCTCAACCAACCATTACTTTTTATAAAGGATCACAAACTAACATGTATCATATTTGGCACTTCAAACTATCAATATGTTATTATTCAGCCATTTCCGTCAATTTTAACCGCTATGTTGAATAGAAAATTAAAGTTGACCAAAGTATTTCGAAAATACTCATATTTTTACCATTGAAAATCAAAATTTCTTGTATTTATTAATTAGTAAAAAAAATACTATTTTTAAAAAATAAATAAATAAACAAAAAAAATATAGGGGTAAATGCAATATCAATCTATGTGATTTGCCTACGTTACAAATAGTCTTCTTTTTTTTCTTTTTTAGTCTTTTTCTATTAATTAATAAATATAAAGGGTAATTTTGATTTTTTTTTTTTTTTTTAATGGCCAAAATAAGGGGCATTTTTCGTTACACTTTGGTCAACTTTGATTTTTCATCCAACATAATGATCTAAATTGAAGGTGACTAAATAATAATAAATTGGCAGTTTAAAGGGTTAAATCATGACACTTGTCAGTTCGTGGTGCTTCATCGAAAATTGATGTTAGTTGAGTGGCCTAAATAATATTTAACCCTTCAAAAAAAATTATTTATAAATTGATGCAAGAATATTATATATACAATTAAATATAATAAAATAAAAATTTAAATCACAAAACAATTTCTTTTTTCTTTTCCATTTTGCCCTTTAAGAGAAGTAAAAAACAATTGAACAAAGAGGCATAACAACATGTATCAAAAATATCTCTCTCTTTAAACCTAGAGTTTCTCTCTATAAACCCAAAAGTTCTAACCCTTCGTTTCTTCTGTTGCCGTGGGGGAGGAGGCCTCGTGCCTCCCTCCCTCCGGCTCTAGCTTTTTGCTCCTCCATGGGTTTTACCTGTGGAGGCTAGAGTCTCCCAACCTTTAGGGCTGTGGAGTTTTTGTCCCAACGGTTAAATCCGGTGGCGGTTGTGTCTCTCCTAGTCTTTTTGGACTATGGAGGTTTTTGTGTTTTTTTTTTTTTTTTGTGTGTTTTT
The DNA here is from genome assembly GCF_958979055.1 of Alnus glutinosa. Lineage (NCBI taxonomy): Eukaryota > Viridiplantae > Streptophyta > Magnoliopsida > Fagales > Betulaceae > Alnus > Alnus glutinosa. The sequence continues at coordinate 29,902,684 of NC_084888.1, forward strand.
TTTTGTGTTTCTAGCAGGAAGGCACTTTCGAGAGGTATTGAATGGGAGCGGCCGCTCCGCTCGTGTCGCCAGCAGTATGTTTCTGGCCGAGCTTCAGTAGACCAATCACAAGGTCCAGATCTGTGCATTTTTGTCGTTTTCTGCTCGACACGCCCCCCCCCCCCCCCCCCCCCAGCTTTGTTTGCCACCATTCTCTAGTCTCGTTGCCGCTTGCTACGGCCGTTCTGACCTTCTGTGCTCGGTGCGTGGTTATCACGCGCGAGGATTTTTGCCACCCTGGAGTACTCGTGATGGCCACGCTCCATCCTTGGTGTCGTGTCTGGAGGTGCTCGATGGTTTGTGGTAAATGATTACTGTAGGGTGTCTTCCGTGGATGGCACGTGGGTACACACACCGTCTCCAGCGGCAACTCTTTCTAACGGTAGCTCTGTTTAGATGTTTTTCCTGTGTTTGACAAGTTGTTTTGTAGTGCTTTTAACCTAGTTATTGCTGTTTGACTAGGTTTATTTGTAGCATCTGTCTATATTGATCTGAGCCTTGTAACTCAGTTTGGTTGTACACCAGTTTGGTGGTAACTTATGTAATCTTTTGTTGGTTGTACTCCAGTTTGATTAATGAAAAGATTAACTTTATTCTCAAAAAAAAAAGAAAAAAAAAAAAGCATGTATCAATAATTTCCTTTAATTGGAGATTACTGGAGAAATAGGACTGCAGCACGGCCAGGACCTGATCCTTCCCTTCACCAAAATTTTTTTTAGTAGTACACCATCCATATATTAAAAAGAAAAATAGCTAGCGTATTATTAATTTTTTTATATAATAATTTACAAAGGGTATTTTTTCTGCTACTCCTTACCCTGAAAAAGTATGGGCATCTTGCGTTCTTAAACTGATAACCGTCTTTAAGCTAATTTAGCCTCTTTTGTCCCTCGAGACCAATAAGGGACAATACATAAATATTCACCTGGTGTCCATTAACTACACCTTTCGACTTAATCTTAGGCCCTAACTCACCCTTGGTGGACGAATCCTTAGATTTTTGGGGCATTGGACTCTCACCAATGTTTGTGTTTTGGCAAGTTCTAATATGATCAGATTTATAAATAAGTATAAGAAATGTTACATGTACTTAAACTTTTACAAATTGAACATTACTAACTGATGTGGAGCTTATCCATAACCTAGCAACTCCTGCCTTTGTTCCTGCAAAACTCATATGGGATTGTAGTTAACACCACAATCACATACTGTGGTCGAGTGAGTCAACGGTCCTCAACCACATTATGACACTGATTTATATAACCATGTACAATGCATCCAAATGTTGACAGTTATATCCACATACATATAATCACATTCACATATAATCATGCTACACATCCACATAACCATATCCACATATTATCATTCTGGTTCATCTACTTTACTCTTTACTACTCATAGACATATCTCTTCTTAACACATTATTAGCGTTATCTTCTCTGCTAATTTAACACACCATTAGTCAACCACATACCTCATTCTTCTATCACTGCTTTCTCTATTATTCATTCAACCTTTGGTTCATTCGTCGGTTTTATCAGTGTATTGATGACTTGGTACCTAAACTTTTGTTTATCCATTGGTCTCCTCAATTCATTGACTCATTGGTATCTAAACCTCCAGTTTTTTTATCAAGACTTATATCACACCACAGTATAATCATGCAAATAGCATCACATCCATAATCTCAACCAAAACATGTTACACATATTAAATGCCAAACATTAATTAGCATATAATCAAATAAAATAGAAATCACTACATTACTAAAGACTAAACCACACATATCACCCTCAGTGAGTAAGAAATACTCAGTTCTTTCTTGTTACAAAGATTGATCCACAGATATAATCACTGCAATATACATATATAATACAAGCAAATAGTGAATCAGTACAATTCACTAAACATAGATTTTAACCCAATACTCAATTCTGATTTCTTAATCCAATTATTTTGACATAGTAACCACATATAAAATTCTTCAATTATAATGCCACACATTTCATGTGGGCATTATAATTGCATTCATTATTAAATTACTAAAATACCCTTAACCATGACAATTGCCAAAATACCATTTCAAAAATACCAATTTTAACATCACATAATCAATACATAGTTAACACTACACAACCCTAGATCAGCAAATCTACAATATCCTTACATTACAGTCTATTCGGCCAACTACCACAATTCTAAGATTCCCAACTATTCACAACAACAGAGTTTATATTTAAAACCCAAATCACCCAACTCTTCACACCACCCCAATATTTGGTCAATTAGACTTCAAACGCTCAACCAACAACAGGGGATTAAACTCTACTTTGAAAACCTTATTTTAAAACATAACTTATAACATTAAAAAATAAAAATTTTATCCAAAATATATAAAATATATTATGGGATATTTTGTAACATACATATTCATAAAACATACTATTTTCGTTTCTTAATCTGTTCTACCTCTTATCTTTTAAAGTGTTATTTCCTTTTCTTATCTCATTCTACCACTAATGACATAAAAACTAACTTAAGGGCACGAGCAAACCCAAGAGAGATGAGATCCGGCTAAAGAGTATGACGAAGAGGATCCTTGATTCTCCTTTTCTTGTACCAATCCGAGAAGTAGAGAGAGAGTTAGAGATATATATATATATGTTCGTGAAGAAGGAAAGAGAGTTCTTCTTCTTTTGAATAGAAACTAAAAGGAAAAGAGTAAGAGCTCTTCATGCTACGGCATCCATGGATGAAGTGATGCAAAGAAGCATGAAAGAACTAGAGAAATCAAGAGAAGAGAAGGTAGAGACTTACTAAAAGTTGTCGTCCAAAGGAGAAAAAGATGCAATCCTTCTTCTTTGATTTCTTTACTTTTTTATTCTAATAATGCACAACAAAGAAAGGGAGAAGGCTGCTGCTAATTTGAGGGAAGATCAGAGCTTCCATGCTCTGATTTCTGTTGCAAGAACAGAAGAACACTAAGATAGAAAGAAAGAACCAAGAGAGAGATTTGAGAGAATTTCTCCAAGAGAAGAAGAAGATGCAATTTTTGAAAGGAGCCATCCTTATATAGAGAAATAAATGGTCCAGATCAATCCATTTTGATCTGATCTAATGGCTAGAAGACCAATTTGAATGGCAAGTTAGTGAGTCATCACAATCATAATTATATTTCATAATATCTTTTATCTTATTAACCTTATCCTATAGTTATGTAATTTTATCCTTAAATATTCACTTGACCTTATAATAACTATTAAATACCATACAAGACAATAATGGACACTTGTCAACTCAATAAAGCATCAGAAAATCAATAGGGTGATGTGGAAGGTGATGTGGCAAAATCTTGGGCTGCCACGCACGCATGTTGTCCAGTCCAAGGGTAGTAGGTTCAAGGATAGTTTCGGCAAACCTACAAAAATTTGATTTATATGAAACTTTATAGGTAGATAGAGAACTCCAAGACGAGGGTTCAAGCTTTTGAATTGACCAAAATAGAGTTCATTTGACCCTATTTTTGTTATTCTAAAGTTTAAGATCCGTTTTAACATGCCGATATACTTATACATATTTTTCAATAAACATTTAATCTCTTTGAACATATCTTGATGAATATTTATGAATAAATATTTATATTTAGTTTATTAGGCCATAAGTCTTATTTTAATATATTAAATTCAATATCTTAAAATACGGAGTGTAACATCACCCCTCTTTTTTGTATGTTAAATAAGCTAACTTACAACAAAATCGGCCGAGCGGAACTTAATTTTTAACACTTATCGAGCTCGAGCTCATTTAGCCGACTTGAGCTTAATTTTTAAAATTTACCAGGAGCTCAAACTCGGGGCTCATGATAAATAAGTTCGAGCTCGGCTCAGGCTCATGATAGATGAGCCCGGCTTGGGATTGGGATTGTGATAAATTTGAATGGTTTTTAAGATCAACCATTAGATATTTAGGATTCACATGTAGGAAAATAGATCCAATGGTTAGTTTGGAAAATATTAGTTGTTAGAGTTGTACAAAAGTTGTATAACAATTATTTCTCGGTTTTGTTTCCTACATTTAGAAAAGGGGGGGGGGGGGGGGGGGGGGGTTGGATAACTGTTGGAAATGCTCTAAGGGATTGTTGTGTGACAAGCTACATAATATTCGCCGATAAGTCCATATATTTTAGAGATCCCTTTCTATACAGATTGGCTATAAAACACTATTTTTACAACCTCCAGTAGAAATTTGATATATTAGAAAAAAAAACACTATATAGAATAATAGGATGAAAACACCATATCTTTCAGCCAAACCAACTCATCGATCACTTTTCTCATCCCCACTCCGACGAGCAATTCTTAAACCAACAAACGACATGTATATTGGCCACGATCCTTGCCTCCCGTCCCAGCGACTTCTTCTCAAACTTTGATGCTGAGTCGTTCAGCCATTGGCAACTCATCCCCGATCTTCGCCTCTAGTCAGAGGGGAAGAAAGTGGGGAAAGGCACAACAATGGGCTTTACTCTACCGTAGAGGGAAGAGGGATGGACGGGGGTGTCAATCTTGCTCAAATGAATGAGTTGGGGGAGCTTCTCTCTCTAATCCTCTTTTCTCTCTAGATTTTCATGTCTTTTATCTAGATTTCTCTGTGTATCTTGCTTGGCTAGAGAGTGATAGGGTTTCTCTTGAGATTCTTGGGTGATTTTCCTTGATTAGGGTGTGTATGTTAGGATTCTCTTCAGGTCCTTATGCGTTCTCTCTGCTCTGAGAATGGGCAGATCCCTTGGTTTTGGCAATTCCACAAAAATGTCACTGAGATAATTCTGTTGAGCAGTGGCCGATAGCAAATCTATTCAAAGTAGAAAGAAAGAATAGAAGATATGCACACTCAAAGAAGACTCTACTTCTAAGTGGACCGAAGAAAAAATGATTCACATTGGTTGTTGATTTCTTTTTCTAAGAAGGTAAAGGACAATGGGAGCTCTAAAAGGAATGATTGCAGAAAAGGAACACTCCAACTTTAGAGCCGCCTACTGCGAGGAAGAAAAACGTCTAATTAGACATACACTTGAGGCCTCTCAGAATTGAATCGCATTTCAGTCTGATTTGGTTGGATGCTGTTGAGATGGTGGGTAAATTTGCAATGGATAGGGAGTGATTAAAATCAGTATACCCTCGGTGTTTCAAATCTTTTAAGAGGGAGTGATTTGAAATTTAATTCTTTTTGATACACCAAAATTCAATTCACTAACGTATGATGCCGAACGCGAGTGTGAGTCGGATCAAAAGAAATCTTAAACATACAATTGTTATCAACAATTTTTTTTTGCCAAACGAACGAGTAGGAGAAAAGGGTTTTTTTTTTTTTTTTTCCCAATTATATTTGGTTTAGGCTCAAAGATGACGTTTTTAGCCAACATATTAGTGATTTATTAGAGGCTATAAAAATGGTGATTTATAGTCCGTTTAGGTTGCAAGTTTTCTCTATATTTTATCATGAACGAATTAATTTCAAGATCCAAGCTTTTCCTTAAAACGCATTTAAAAAGAAATAAATTACTTACATGTTTTTGTCTTCTTTTTTTTCAATACCAATAAAGGAAAGAAGGAAAAAATAAAAATGGTATTTCTATGCTATTCATGATGACATTAATGCTCAGCCAAATTCTGGCTATTACCCTTGTCCTTACCTAAAGGGGTGGACATTAATTTCATAGACTAAAGCGTAAGGGACCTCAACAAAATTTCAAAGTAATTGAACATATATTATGGTAAGAGTTTGACTTTTTGAATGAGAATTTTTAATCTTATCGGTATTAATCGTCATAGAACTCATTGATACCTTAATATGGTTAGGTCAAGTTATGGTTAAATTAGCTTTGAGAGAGTACCTTCGATTCCCACCGTCTTTGTCCTTTTTGTGTGACTCCCAACGAACAGGTACTACCATAGTCATACCCATATAAAATAAGTATAGTCAAAATTCAAAATTCTTTTCTATTTTATATCACATCAGAAAATCAGAATAAGTAATAGATATAAGTTGATTTTTTTTTTTTTTTTTTGCCTTGTTTCTAGAGCCGACCCTAGAGAGCAAAAGAAGACTAAGTGGCTGGGTATTCGGGGGGGAGGTTCCACACCTCCCTCCCCCGGTGGTGTTTCCCTCATCCCCCTTATAGGGTGGATGATGTTTTTTGCTCCTTCTTGGTTAGAGTCAGTGGAGTTTTTGGTGTCCTCCAACCATTAGGACTTTGGAGTTTTTGTTCCCTGGGTTAGATCTGGTAGTAGTTGATGTTCCCTGGCAGAAGACTTCACAGGATTTGGGTTCCTGAGCGATTTTCTAGTGTGTTTTTCCGGCGAAGTTTCTGACCTGGTTTTTCTTTGTTTTGGTTTCTTTCTTTGGAGTCAGATTTGCTCATTTCGACTAGTTTTTTCAAGACACGCGCCTCTTCATGGTGGTCTCCGGCTTCTTCCAATTCAGTAGCCCCAGCCACGACCGTGCCAGTTCTTCACGCTCGGCGCGTGTGGGTCACGACTTGTCTTCCAGGGCGCGGTTAGGGGTTTTTCGGTGGATCCGAGGTCTTCCAACAGATTTCTGCTGTGAAAGAGGTCTCCAGTAGCTACACGTGCCGTTGCTGGCGCAACGCCACCCGATGCCAGTCCTCGTTTTGGCTTTTGTTTAGGGTGTTTTATGTTTTTTTCTTTTCTTTTCTTTTCACAATTTGCCTCTTTGATGCTTAAATGTTACTAGACTATTTTTTGGCTTAAGTATTAGATCTGCCATCTTTTATTTGTTGTTTGTGCTTAAATGTAAAAAGTGGCTCAATGTTGTCCCTGTAATGATTCTGTATTGTTTTGGTTGCTGTTCAAGTCAGATTTATCTGGCTTAATTAGGGTGTAGGGTCTTGTACCTCTTATTTTTGTCCTTACACTGGAACTTTCTTGAATAATATATGATAGTACATGCTATTTGTTAATTTTTTTTATTTTTTTATTTTAAAAAAAAGTATCACATCAACCACTTATTTAGCTTCTTTTTTTTTTCTCTGGAAACTCTTTTCCAAACACAGGTCAAATAAAGTCGGTGTATGAACGGGAAGGTATACTTGTCAGCAGTACTTTACCTCAGCCCCCACATAAAAATATAAATTTGCAGGTTGTCTCCGTATATCCGTGAGTTTTTTTTTCTTTTTTCTTTTTTAATTATTATTATTTATTACTCCTTTTTTTTTTGGTACGTTTTTTTAACAAATGCAAATTTTATATGTTCAACTTTGTAATTATAATTAACCAGTACTAACGACCATGTAAATTTTAAATATTTAAAATGTCTTACACCCAAATATTATGTCAATTAGGGGATCTAAACTTCGACCAATTATATATGTTAAATTAGAATAACAGATGGGTTCTAGTTAATAATAACAATAATAACAAAACATAAAAAAAGGTGGAACTCTATTTTTTTCCTGAACAAAATTCAAGAGAAACTGTGTATTTTTAATTTTTCATTAAACAACAATACATAATTTATATAAAATTCTGGAATTTATTAAATATACGAGATCAAGGCTTAAGCGGTTCACATTGAAATATTTGTCCCAGTAAATGGCAGTTCTATCAACCCCAAGAGAAATGTTTTAGAGGGTACGAGGTAAAATGTTAATATTAGTTAAATTTAATTAATATTGTGCCTCTTTTCTTTTCTTTTCTTTTTTTTTTATTTCTAGTAGATTAGTTAGAGGTGTGCTAAAATACATAGGGTGCTACAGTATATATGTCCAAATAAAAAATTGTTTCTCATCATTTATTTCTTTCAAATGAAAATATAAAAAATAGAATATAAGAAAAAAAATTGAGAAATAATATTTAAAAAACAAGTAGATAGAATAGTGTATAAAAAAAGCATAGCTAAAATGGAGAGTTGCACTTTTTTACTAGTGTATTTTTGCTGGAGAGTGGAGATGTTTTAGGACTCCTTTGTTAATGCTTTTTTTGTTTTTTTTAATAAAAAAGTAAAAATATTGACAAACAAATCAACACATTAAATACCCATAAAATAGTCAAAATTATTTTTATTTTTACGTCATATAACAACAAAAAATAATAATAATAATAAAACTGATTTTTCATGCTATTCATGATGGCATTAAAGCTCAGCCAGAATTCATCCTAATCTAAAGGGAAAGGGGTTGGGATAATTAATGGCATAGGGTAAAGCATAAGGTTCACAATCATGCCTTGTTGACAGATTGACCTTTTAATAATATGCAGACTTCCAATACAAATAAATTAAGACAGTATATGAACCTGAATGTAAACTTACTCAGCAATCCACTCAAGAAAAAAAAAAAAAAAAAATTAAAAACAAAACAATTGTTTTTGTTTATGAGAATTCTTTTCGAGAATAAAAACATAAAACAATTGTTTGTTTTTTTGTCGTTAAAAAAAAACATTTGGCAAACAGTTTCTGAAAACAAAAAACTTGCCTAATTTCGTTTGGACAAGTGTTCTGAAAACAATTACTCTTCTCACATAATGATTTCTTACAAAATTTGTAACAAACTTATTTCACCATTACTAAAAAATAAGTTGAATTTGGGACCCAAGATCAATCGAAATGGTAAAAACGGGGGGAGGGGGAACTTCACTTAACCCCATGAACTTCCATCACATTTGTAATTATCTTCCTAAACTTCAAAAACTTTTAATTTAGTGTATTCATCTTTCAATTTCATCAATCTATTAGAATTTTTCGTTAAATCATAATAGATGCATGTCAAAACTTTCAAAATACCTCTCTTTTTTTCAGGAAAAAAAAAAAAGAAAAAAAAAAAAGAGAAACAAACTGCAAGGAGGATATAAGCATTGGTAAGGATTTAACGGAATTTACAAAAACACTCACACCTCTTTGAATTTTTTATATTAATTTATTTTCAAAAAAACAGAGGTATTTTGAAAATTTTGTAGGATTTAATGGAAAATCATATCATAATGGTGAAATTGAAAGATTGATACACTAAATTGAGAATTTTTTAAGTTTGTAGGGTAATTGCAAAAGTGACGACAATTCAAAAGAGTTTAGTGAAGTTTTCCCAAAAAATATATTGCATTTTTACTGTGGAATGGAACCCAGAATATATAAGTGAAAGAGAAATTACCATGGAAGAGAAGCAAGGAAGGCTGTAAATTAACAAAACTACTTGTTAACATACTCAGGTTTGGCTCAAGCTGGACTCGATTATTAAATGGGGTTGTTAGTGAATACTAGACTAGGCTCAATTATTAAATGATGCATACTCGTATAAACTCGACTTAACTCAATTAATATTCAAGATCAAGCTCGTATAAGACTTGACTCGTATGTGTGTTTATATATAACCTATAAACATACAAGTATATGCTATAATGCTATAAATTATAAGTATATTCAATAATTTATTATATATGTTATATAATATACTAATATTAATATAAGTATGCATATAGTTAAATATAATAGATTATATATGTATAAGTATGTGATATATAATTATATGTATAACAATATAAGTAAATAACAATATATATATATATATATCTCAACGATGGAAGAAAAACAAAAAAGACTAAATAAATCATCATAAATTGTTTTCGAAAACATGTATAATTAAGTTGTTTCCAGAATTTTTTTTTTTTTTAAAACGGTTGGTCAAATACACATCAACAGTACATAAACGCATTTTGCTATTTTAGAAATAGAAAAAATGTTTACAAAACAACTAGCAAATAGGCCATTACTCATTAGTCAGCAATCCCCCACCCCACCCCCCACGAAGAAGGTAAACTTGCAAAGTGTATATTATATTTGTGAGGATACAAGTAGCCTAACAGAGTATGCTCTTCTATTGCTATTGGAAGTCTTGCGGATCATTGTTTATATAAGAGATATGATACGTTTACAACTTCAAAACTTCTGTACAACTTTTGAACAACTCTAATATTTTTTTAAAAAAATAAAAAAATAAAAAAATCAACCATTAGATATGTAGGACTCATAGGTAAGAAATGATTAATGCTATATAAAGGTAAAACGAGATTTGATTTTTTTTTTTTTGTGAAAGAAAAGTGAAAAAAAAAATTGTTTGGTAATAGTTTTGAAAGGATGATGAATTTTTTTGGGAGAATTGAAAATATGGAGAGAATACTTTACCAAACGATACCAAATTGTAATTACTATAAATTAAGCGGAATAGAATGGTCAAGTATTCTCGCTTGTAGAAATAAATATAAAAGAAATAATATTATGTGAAAGAGAAAGAAAAACAGAACGGAAGTGGAGAGAGACGTATGAGCTACATCTTATCTATTCACTATATTAAACATTATTACGTAACTCTCTATTTATAAAGAGATAATGAGTAGTGAACAAGAAACCCTAAACTTAAATAAGATAAATATCGATAAACCTAATTTAGAGAATAAGCTTGTTGCCAGGGTCTCTAAGTCCAATGCATCGCGTGAAGATGAGAATTGGTTGGCTGATAGCTATTGGTAAATTGGGAATGGTAGTATTTGGATCTTAGTCTTTTAAAACTCAGAATTCTATTCTTCATTTAAAGGGCATATTACATTGTCCCATAGCCTAAGCCAATCTAGTTTCCATAAATAAGTTATGTCGTGATAATCATTATTATTTCAAACTAATCTATTCTTATTTTCTTGTCAGGGACAACCTCACCAGGAAAATACTCTTGTATGGAGCTAGTGAAGATGGCCTCTATCCCTTCTTGGTGTTAAAACTTCAGCGGCAGTATGGCATAGTAGGCTTGGTCATTTCATTACAGCACCTTCCCATTTTAGCTTCTCAATCTTCCTTTCATTTATGTATACCGCGTCAATTGGCCAAGAGTAGACAAAACCCTTTTTCCAAATTGCAAACGTGTAACTAGTTCCTCTTTAGAATTAGTTCACACTGATATTTGGACTTCACCGGTGATGTTTGTTAATGGCTGTAAGTTTTATGCAATATTTATAGATGAATTTTCACGGTATTCATGATATTTGGACTTTAGGTCCAAATCGGTGGGCCAAGAAGGGAAACGATCTCGGCATCTGCTACGACACTCATGTTTTCTAGAGCGTCTCTGTAACCTCTCACCTATCTGTATGAGGGATGTCCTTTTTGTTGTTATCCGATTGTCTACTATCTTTTTGGCTCGGCTTTTTGAAGGCCATAATGGTATCTTTCGCGTTTATGACCTCCTCCGCTTTGTTAATAAACTCTTGAAGGGACGAAGAGTTTTTTCGAGCCAACTCTACCATAAATGAGCTTTGAAGCAATATTCCTCCAAGGATGGCGGCCAATACTATTCTTTCGTCTTGGTCATCAACCGCTAGCTTCTCCTTATTAAAGCGCGTCTTAAAGTACTTGAGAGATTCGCTCTCTGCTTGAAAGTAAAAAGGTACATCGTTGGTCTTCTCTATCTTCGACCGACAATGAACTATGAGGAACTGTTAGTACAGTTCGTCAAAGGACCCGACAGACCTCAACTATGAGTTTCCAAACCACCTTCGCGAGGTTCATTTAAGGGTGACCAAGAAGGCCCTGCATGCTATCTCGTCCGGGACTCCGTGGAGGGTCATATGAGCTTTATACATCTCAATGTACTCAATAGAATCCTTAGACCCATCAAATGTGTGCATTTCTGGGACTTTGAAATTTTGGGGCAATAGCAACTCCACAACCTTGGCCGTGAAGGGGAGGTTAGTATTCTAGAGCAAGTCCCGACCAAAGACTGCTTCTCCTTCATCTCATCATAATTTACCTGCAGCACGTCAAGGCAAACACTCATTTGACTCCCTTCCGCTCGGCGACCTGGATGATAGGCCCTTCTCAGCGGGACGACAGTCGGTCCTTACCATTACGACCTCCATTTGCGCTTTCTACACTTTCCAAGTAACCTCATCCTTGCCGAGCTAGGTTGAGCAACTGTTGTGCTAATGTGGCTCGCGCATCAATGGGTTGCGTTGAAGGAGCTCCATAATTTCATGGTTCTACTACATCAAAGCATCCATATTCTGGGAAAGCTGCAAGAGATGGCCTCGAAGATGTGGTGACATTGGTCTTGAGAGGTACCCGTGCTGAGTGGGTTGGAGGTGGCATAATCGTTATGACGAACACCTCTCGATCGCATATTCAGCATTTGGTATTATGTCAAATAACTATTGTCGGTTCCCATAGATAACGCCAAACTATTAAAATAGTTGACCTTGGGCCAAGGTAACAATCCAAAGTGCTTGCAAAGAAAGGAAATTTTTTAGCACAAGAGCTTGTCATGGAACAAGACGGCGGGAGATAGCTTTGATGCTCAAGTCGCTATAATCGAGGATAATAATCTAAGAAAGTAGAAGATAATGTCTAATAGAAATAGACGAAAGTCCCAATTTTACCTAGTGTCTAATGCCTTTTATAGCTGATTTGCCCTAACCACCAGCCATGCCATATGCTTGTTGGAGGCTTTTCCATTGCTGCTTTCCCTACTCATGCAAACAAGAATTTTATGTTGGCATCACGGAGACCAATGCTAACATGCTAAAAGAGGGGATCCAATGTGGTGTTTTGTGTATGTACTCAAGTCGATTAGTCAATGCCCAACAATAAGCAATTCCCATTTCTGGTTGTGACTTATGATCGTATATTTTTCATTTTCATTTTCATTGAACCTTTACATAGCTACCAAAACTATTCAAAACAAAATGGTAACGTGAAGGAAGTGAGTATTGGTGGGGAAGGAGCCATATGACATTGCTTAAAGGAGGTTTTGGTGTTCCAACACTAAGAGCACTAACAGCAGATTCCTAACTATTTTTTTTATATTTAAGGAACAAAACTACTTTTTGCTTTCCTATAAAAAAAAAAATATACCACAATAGATTCCTTTAGATTTCCCTATATCAATTAAATATTATTTTTTTACTCTTATTTTATTATTTTTCTCTCTTTCCTACTTTTTCTCTCTTCCCTATATTAATTAATTATACTTCTTTTATATTAAAATAATACATAGGGAAATAATAGTAGACATGTATACATAAGAAATTACTATTCATTCCCAACCCCCTCATCTAAATATAGAGTATTCGCTGTGGGAAGTTTTTTGATGTTTTTAATGAAATTTTCCCTAAATATAAGGAAGAAAACCAATATAGGATAACTGCTACTGGTACTCTAAGAGCACTAGCAGCAGATTCCCAACCATTTTCCCTATATTTAAGGAACAAAACTACTTTTTGCTTCCCTATAAAAAAATACCCCACAATAGATTCCCTTACTTTTTCATATATCAATTAAATATTATTTTTTTACTCTTATTTTATTCTTTTTTTCTCTTTCTTACTTTTTCTCTCTTCCCTATATCAATTAATTATACTTCTTTTATATTAAAATAATACATAGGGAATGAATAGTAGACATGTATACATAGGGAATCACTATTCATTCCCAACCCCCTCATCTAAATATAGGGCATCTGCTGTGGAAGGTTTTTTGATGTTTTTCATGAAATTTTCCCTAAATATAGGAAATGGAACCAATATAGGATAACTGCTACTAGTGCTCTAATAACAAATACCCTATAGGTGATTCTCTTCTCTAAATATAGGAAAAACGTAAAAAAAAAAAAATCACAAAAAATCATCTGCAGCAGATTCTTTACAGGTTTCCTAAGCATTAGGAATGCTACATTGCTTCCCAATGTACTTCCCAATGCATTGAGAAGCATTGTAGCATTCTTGCATTGGGAAGCACCGTAGCATTCCTAATGATTATTATAATTATAAACTCAATTCTCTCTCCTTTCACCTCTCTTTTCCTTATAATAATAAAATGAAAGAAAAAAAATAAAGTAAAAGTGTGTATATATATATATATATATATATATATATATATATATATATATATATATTTTAATGGTTTATAGAAAAATTAAGGGAAGTTATTGTAAAGTGTTTTTAGATAAGGAAGCAAAAAGTAGTTTAATTCTCTACATTTAGGGAAAATGATTGGGTGTCTGCTGCTAGTGCCCTTAGAATGCTTTTAAAAACATCACCGATGGGCGATGGATTTCATAATCGCTGACATGTCTCCCATCTCTTAAAAAAAAAAAAAATGGAAGAAAAAGGAAGAGGAGCTGCTTCCATAATCTTCTATAAGCTTGATTAAGTCATTTACTACAAGATTCGATCATTCAATCTATATGAGGTAAATACAGGTAAAAGCTTGTTAATTAGATTTCATGCAACAGATTTGCACATTAACTGTCAGAGTGCAAAAGCAATGAAATGAACATAGATGATAGAGCAGAAGCAAATTCGTAGTCAACATTATAAGCTATGGGAAATCTTTCTCTGCTTTTCAACATTACAATCTGTGGGAGATCTCTTCCAAGTTGAAAGTTGTACAGAATCATCTCCTTGGTTCAAAGAACAAAATCAATGCTCTCTAGTACACAAATTTGTAACAAGTGTTGAGTCTTGACACAAGAGATACATACAGCATCAATTGCAACACAAAAGCTCGTAGAAGGCAATGTTAAAAAAGTCATCACAGATACCATAAAAGGTCATATTCCCACCATAGCTGTCATCAATCCAATACAAGTCACAAACATGTTAAAAGGCATAGCAACCTGGAATATAAACATTACGGGATATATTCTAAGTTAGAGAATAAAAGAATTAATCTGAAATTCATCAGTTTCCTGCTTCCTTTTCAACTGCTGCAAAGAAAAGAAGAACTGGTATTTACATCTTTCCTAATCCTACCATTTACTCGACCCAGTGGATCTCCCACTTCCATTACTGTGACAATAATCACTTTTGAAAAGAAAACGGCTGGGCCCAGGATTTGTTCCCTTCTAGTCTTCTACTGCTGAAATTGATGCTACTTTGGCATAAAAATCAGCCAACAATCAAAAAGGTTGCATACAGCAAAAAAGGATAATCTTCCCGGGGCCCCATAGGTCCTAAAGTCTGCTCATTCGAGTCTCAGAGCACTAAGGAAATTTCTCAAAAGTAAAAGAAATGTCTCCATGCCTCCTTTTAGGCCTTTACTATTAATAAGCCTGGGATTCCTAAAATTCAACAACTTGTGGGGGAGCAAAGGACAAGAGTGGGTTGGTTGCACCTAAATGATAGCTCTCCGAAAGTTCAAAATGAAAAGTAATTTGTGGGCCAGAGAAGATATTATCCAAACAATGAAGCAAAAGAACAAAAACAGCCTGAATTCATTCATCAAATATATATAACAATCCGTTTATCTTCTTTCTTGATCGATTTCTACAAAACAACGAAAAATTAGAAATGCCCTACAACAGAACAGTACGTTGATCTCTACAGTTAATGGAAATAGCAACAAGCATCAAACAAACTCACCGGGCCTTCTTCCGGGACTTAAACGGAAAACTAGAAGGCGGCGACGGGGAAAACTCGAACGGCAGGTGGGGTGGCTCAGCCTCGCCAGTCAGCATCCCCACGATGTCTTTGGTTGTGGGTCGCTTACTAGGCGATTTCTGAAGACACAAAAGTGCAATTGTGATGCAGAGCAAAGCCTGTTCCTTTTCCAACGAATGAATAGACGAATCAACAAGGTCCAAAAGCTTCCCATTGCGAGCAAGCTGCCGAGCCCATGAGATCAGATTGGCCCTCTCAAACTCTGACATCGGCGACGCCGTCACTTGGAGCGGCCGACGCCCAGAAACAATGACCAATAGCAGAACTCCGAAGCTATAAACGTCGCACTTCTCGGAGAGCAGCCCACCGCCACCATATTCAGGAGCAATGTAACAAACAGTTCCTCGCATGCTGGGGGTGCTACTAACACCACCGCTCTTGGGTATATCTCCTCCTCCATTAGTCCAATCCTGGCTATTTCTCCGCCCACTTCTAAGCTCGCCACTCAGTCCGTCCAACCACCAATCAATGCTACCTCTGCTGTTCTTGTTCTTCCTCTTCTTCTTCCTCTCTTGGCGGACCACATCCTCTTCGTCATCATCGTCCTTCTGCCACCACAATTCTGTACCGCTAGTCGAACCAAGCGCTCGTTTCTTCTTTGTCTTCTTAGAAAGCTCCTCGCAAAACTCCTCCTTCCACCACTCTCTCGGCTTCCGAGTCTTCTCTTTCCTTCGCGCCATCCTTTCCTCATCCAATGAAGCCCACCAGTCCAATCTCTTCCTCTGCTTCTTCTGCTTCTGCTTCTGCTTCTGCTTCTGCTCAACCTTTAAGCCCAACCCATCGTTCTCCGCCGAGCTCGGGGACGCAATCCACTCGCTCTTGGGCCTCTCCTTCTTTATCTCACTCCCAATCCACTCCATCACGTAGTCCTTCACTCTCCCAGACTCAGACACACCTCCATTGTCCTGTTTCCACCACCAATCCCTCCTCGAACCCCCATTTTTTCTACCATTTCCGATCAAATCCTTGCCGCTATCCACGCTCAACTTATCGAAGCACCCGTCCGATGCGCTCGCCTTGTCGAGCCCAACTTCCGGCGACACCGCCATATTCTCCGGCGACGCCTCCGAATCCAAAATTCTCACCACGCAGCTCTCCGGGGACTGATCAGTAACCACCCCAGCACCACCCTCATCGAACCCAGTAGTCACGCTCTCCGTCTCCTCCAGAATCGACCCGTTGTCCTCTCCACACTCGACCACACCCTCCCTCTTCTCCACGAGATCCTCCGTCTTCAACCTCGCCAAGCCGAAATCCCCAATCTTGGCCTTGAAATCAGCGTCGAGCAGAATATTACTGGGCTTGACATCGCCGTGGATCACCGGCGGGTCACAGAAATGGTGCAGGTAAGCCAGACCCTTTGCGATATCGGTCGCAATGTCGAACCTTTTCTTCCACTCCATGAGCTCCACGCATTTGTTGTCGAGCAGCGCGTCCTGCAGGCTACGGTTGGGCATGTACTCGTAGACGAGCACAAGCTTGCGGCGGCGGCGATCGGAGGAGTAGCCAAGGAGCGAGAGGACGTGCGGGGAGGAGAGGGCGGAGGCGATTGAGAGCTCGTTGTGGAACTCACGCTCGCCCTGGAGGGAGCCGGGGGAGTCCATGAGCTTGAGAGCCAAGCACTGGCCGGAGGGGAGGGTAGCCTTGTAGACTGCGCCGAAGCCACCGTGGCCGAGGAGAGCAGAGGAGGAGAAGGAGGAGGCGGAGCGCCGGAGGAGGGTGTAGGAGAAGCGGCGCTGGTGTTCGTCGGAGGGGGTGGTGCGGTTGCGGGAGAGCTTGCGGTGGAGAAGAAGAAGGAGAGTTAACAAGAGGAGGACGAGGAGGGTCAGGGTCGCTGGAAGGACTATGGACAGGAGAGGAATGTGGTGGTGGCGGTGCTGGTGGTGGTGGTAATTGAGGGGTTCCGGTGGTGGTGATGGGCGGGATGGCATGGCTGTAAATATGGTGGGTATGGTGGGGTGTTATGCTCTCATTCTGTTTGTGAGGGAGAGTAGATCGACAGAGAATAGAGATAGATTAGAGAAGAGTGATCGAGGAAGAAAGAGTGAGAGACTGTTAAATGAGATGATGATGATGAACATTTATGTACCTCACCTTTCTCTCTCACTTCTCTCTTCTTTGGTTATCCAAACTCCAAAGCCTAGCAGTACTACTTTATTTATTTAATACTAATACTAATGCTATTTATTATTTAATATTTAATATTTATTATTTATTATTTAATATTTAGGAGAAAGGAGCATTAATGCCATTGGGTGACCAAAAGATACATAGAAAGCTTATTACACAAGCCTTTTATTTTCCTAGCTTTCCCCTTGATTTGGTCGCACTTCCATATTCCAAGTCAACAACAAAAATAAATTAATTATGATATAAAAGTACTTCTCTTAAGTTAAAGTATGAGAAATGTTAAAATTATTATTATTTATTTTTTTAAAAGATGAGTATTAAAATGATGTTGAACTTATTTATTGAAGAAAATCAAAACAATTAATAAAAAAAAAAATGCTACAGTTTCTAATGAATAAGCTCCACCACATCTGAGTACCTATATCTTAGTAAAGTATGAGAAATGTTAAAATTATTATTAATTTTTTTTTTTTAAGAGATGAGTATTAAAATGATGTTGAACTTATTTATTGAAGAAAATCAAAACAATTAATTAAAAAAAAAATGCTACAGTTTCTAATGAATAAGCTCCACCACATCTGAGTACCTATATCTTAATAAAAGATTTGATACTCCTAGCATTTTTCTAAGACTAAAGAGTAATACTAACATAAAAGGATCTCTCCGGTTTTAACTACTTTTTAATAACTTTTACTTGGGTATATTACCTTAGAAATTCATCTAAATTTAAGGACAAAAATTTCCTACAAACCAATTTGTATGAAATTTCATACGACCCATATATAAGATTGACATATATTCCTTCACATGTCACTCTTATATAATACTAATCTCCGGTTTTAATTACTTTTTAATAACTTTTACTCGGGTAGATTACCTTAGAAATTCATTTAAATTTAAGGCTCCGTTTGTTTTGATATAAAATATCTTCTAAAAAATATTTTTTATTTTTATTTTTCGGTGTTTACTACTATTAAAAATCGTGTTCAAACCAAAGACATTTTCGGTTAACCAGAAAACTTTCTTTCATTTTTGTAAAATAATTTTTTCTATTTCAAAAAAATAAATCATTTTTCAAATTTGTACGTTTTATTCTTAAATTGTGGGAGTTCGCAAGAACCCGCAATCGGAGCTTGCCAAAATTCGCCAATCGTTTTTTGTTGTTGCTCATTTCTCGTACGAGTCAAACGCCAAAAACATATTTTTAAAAATAATTTCATTGCAAGTATTGTTCTACAAAAAACATTTTCCGTCCAACACAAACAAAGTATAAATAATAATGTTTAATGGAATTTAATAGATAGAAATCTCAATTTTAAGTAATTGTGAAGTGGATAAGATTTATTTATTTCAGTAGTTTAGATTAGATTTTTCAAATTTGAAATTGACACCACATGTACAGCTAAATACAACACACCTAAAATAATTTACAATTAATTGTTGTCATTTATAACGAACAGGTGGAGGATAGGTTGTACGTACGTAACACCCCACGCGCCACGGTAGTAAGTCGTCACGTGGATCAAGCCTTGGGAAGCTGGCTTTCCCATCTATATATAGTACTGTTAAAGCCACGTTGGTGGGGTCCACGGGGCCAGATCGATCTAGTCACCAATCCGACGCGCCTTCTCCTGGGCGTGGGACTCCAGGTACCACCGCTCCTTATTTGTCTCCGTCGAATATTCAGGCTCTGAGATTCGCTCGCACACTCGTCAGCGGAGGGCAAGGCATGACATGGGAGACTGAGAGTTTCAGGTTTGACCTCTAAAAGGGGCTGTTTCTGCTGCCAAACAGCCTTTTCACTGAACCTTTTTTGTCTTCGATGGGCGACGGTGAGATTCTCCGGTGAACAGTTAATCCTATTAAATTAAATTAAATTAAATTAAAAATAATCATGAGGAGGAGGAGCACTGGAGCAGCTTGGAAATTGAGGGCTGACTTTTGGTGGTTGGAAAGCGAGAGGTCCACTGTCTTATGCGAGATTGCTGTTTGACAATATAAAAAAGTAAACATTATTTAAATAAGCGTTTTTTTGATTGGCGCTTAGGGAAAAGGGAAAAGAAAATAGTTAGGTCTTAGTCTTACGACCTAACTTTACAATTGATGACGAGATTGATTAAGAAAAAACACACCATCATCAGTGAATTAAGAAATTGTTAAGGGCTGGTTTTTTTTGGGACTCAAGAAGAAAAATATACATAATATGAAAGGAGGTTTGAAAAGAATGTGTAAACAAGGCCATTAAAAGAAGGGCTATTTAGGCTATTTTCATTAAACAAATCATTAAGAGGTGGTTGTAGACTTGTAGTAGGCCGTAATCCCAAATAATAGCATTGATAAAAGCTTATGGCATTGTTTGGCTTGCAGAATGAATATTTCAATGAAATAGATATTACTCGGAAGGAAAGAGAGTAAAATAAAATAGCTATTCCTATTCCTTAGTTTGGTGACGACACATATATTTAATTGGAATCAAATCAAAATTACTAAAAACTCTTCACATTATTTTTTTTTCCTTTTTTTTTCTAAAAAAAAAAAAAAACTCAAATTATATATAAAAAGAAAAATTGAAAACTGGGTGGCCGACCACTAAAAAGGCCGGGGATGGCTAGGGCACCCCAAAATGTTTTGGGGGTGGTGTGACCACCCCCGGAGCCTTCTTGTGGCTGGCCGACCACAGATGTAACGTAGGTTAGGGTTTTTTTTTATAAAAAAATTAATAAAAAAAATAAAATTAAAAATAAGAGGAAATAGAAAATAATGAGTTATATATATATATTCATAAAGAAATAACTATTCCTATTCGTAAGGGAATAATGGGAATAACTATCCCAAATAATAGATTCCTATCAAACAAAGGAATGGAATAGTCATTCTATTCCATAGATCTATCCTGCAAACCAAACGATACCTTAATATTATACAATCAAAAGGTCGCTGAATGACTGTGATCTCGCCAAAACAACTCAAGCAACAACTTACGACCCAATTTAACTGTAATTGTTAAAAGTTTACAATGCATGTAATTTATTATGACTAAAAATTTGCGAATTAGACTCCCAAAATATATTGTCCATAATCTAAGACTGATATTATAGAACAATTAACTAATATATAATTATGTACTCCATATTACATTAAACAGTTGGTCAATGTATGGTCATTTACCCCAAATCTTGACCATAAAATAATGGATGCAGATGGGCTATAGCTACATGTCTTTAAATGTATTTTTTTTTTTTTTTTTGTGTACTTTTAACAGGTAATAATTAATATACCCACAAACCGTCCAAATGGAAAGAAAAAAAAAACAAAACAAAACTATCAAAGTAGACGACAAATTTTTTTAAGGGAAAAAAGAAAAAAAAAAAGAAAAAAGAAAAAAAGCAAGGGTAATACCGTAATAGTAGTAATTGAGAGATGTGTTTTGACTTCTGTAACTTTGTAGAAGGAATCTACGTGTAGAGATGGAACACGTAGGCTTTGCAGGTTTCGAGAGGAAGAGGGCAGAGAATAAAACAAAAAGAGAAAAATAAAATAAAATAAAACTGAGATCATGTGAGTCCCACCTTTTCCAGACAATAAAGTCGAACCCACGCTTGTCCGGGGGCTTGACTCGTGAGTCGTGACTCAGGCCGCTGCGGCGATGAACGATCATTAAAAGAAGAAATTGGTTAATTCGTAATTATTGAACAATTGGTGCCCTTTTCTCTCGTCTCACACACAGAGACACTAACGTGAAAATATTCCCCGCCGGATTGTCTAATCATACTTACCACGTTGTATTTGTTTGGAAAATTAATCAGTAAATAGCGTATCCTCTTTCTTTTTAAGTCAAATAAAAAAAAAAATTAATAATAGTATATATATATATATAGAGTAATTAAGCTCTAATGGTACTTTAATCTCCTCAAGTTGGATCGGGATTCATAGTAATTAATTGTGAGAAGATTCATATGAAAAATTGTCCAAATAAATTTGCAATGAGAAATGTTTGTTTTATTTTCTTGCACATCTCTTGTTTATCTCCTTACTAGAAATATGTAGAATCTATGAGACTACATGTGTATTCTACATATTCAATTGTGAATTTGCAAAAAAGATGCCAAGAAAATGACACCGAACACATCTTATTTTAGATTGTTCGATTATCTATCCGAACATGTGAGTTTCATATAAACCTTCTCACATTAATTGCTCAAATTTGAACGGTTAATTATCATGGACCCTTATCTCCTCAAGTTGAATTTTGATTCATTATAAATTTAGATAACTAATTACCATGAATCCTTTATCTCCTCAAGTCTCAACTTTGCCTCTAAAACATGGAAGTATTCCTTGAAGTTTATGTCAAATTTGTTACTAGAAAACTCACCTTATTAATATTAGGAAAAAAAAATGCACAATTAGTCCATGTGATTGGCTTAATTTACAAATCACTTTCTATGGTATAAAAATTAACTAAGAGGTCTCTATAGTATGTGAAATTGACAAATTACTCCATGAAGTCAATTTCCTTCCACTACTTGATGAAAGGCTGCCATGTCAAGTGTAATAAAAACACAATAAGTGCCATTCTTAATAAAAAAAAAAATTAATATACTAAAAATTAAAAACTTAAAATATAATTTTTTTAAAAAAAAAGAAAAAAAGAAAAGGGGGGGGGGGGGGGGGGGTTGGGGGTGGCCTGCAAGCCACCCCATAGGCTGGGGGTGGCGAGCGAGCCACCCAGAGGCGGCCGACACCACCTCCAAGTGTGGCTTGAAGCCCAACCCCAACTTTAGGATGGCCCGCGAGCCATCCAGAATAGGGTTGGAGGTGGCTCGCAGGCCACCCCCTTCTCCAAATGGAGTTTTATTGGGCATGATGTGACAATTTAATGGTTTCTGTCAAGTTAGTGGGCAAAAATTGACTCCAAAGAGTAAATTTCGCCAATAAATGAACTTCTTAATTAATTTTTATACCACATGAAATAATTTGTAAATTAAGCCAACCAAATAACAAATTTTATTATTATTTGTAATGATACCCATCATTCCATGAGCCTCATTGACTATAAAAAGTTGAAATTGAATCCTAATTAAATTGTAGTACTAATAATATTAAAATCACTTTTCTTCTTATTAATTCTGATTGAACTTCCCACATTTGATCTACAAAATAAACTTTGAGGCCCTTTGTTATAAGAACGAATAATGCTATAAGTATGACTTTTATTCTCCTTCCATTAGATCCGTCATTTTTTAAATGACAATAATACCCTCACATCTCACAACAATTTTATTTTATTTTTCCTAAAGGCATAAAAGGGCAACACATTTTGCCATTCACTCTGCTTGACATTAAAACTAAATCATCATATCTAATTATAGAACCGGCGAATGGGTCTTTATTTTAATTTGGATTAAATTGAAAATGTCACAAGTAATTCAGGAATTGACCATAAATAAATTCTTTACAACAAAGAATCATTTGAGGCTAGAGAAACGATTATTGAACAATTTTTATACAACTCTTAACTTTTTTTTTTTTTTTTTCAAACTAACTATTGGATTTGTTTTCTCACACGTGGGTTCTAAATATCCAATAGTTTATCTAAAAAAAAAGTTGTTAGAATTGTACGAAAACTGTAAATGTATCATATTTCTTGAGGCGGGAATCAAAAGTCGACCAGTACACAGAATTGAATACAATTTTCAAATTTTATTAGGAATTCGTGTAAGCAAAGGTAGTACATAAACAGGACTGCAGGACAGCTGAAAACACAAGGATAACCAATATTTATGCCATCATTTTCCACTCGAGCATAGAGAACAGGATCGGAGAAGATACAATTGCAACAAGATAAGCGAAACAAGTGATCTCTATCCAGTCATTAAAGCATACAAACAAGGGAGAAAATGGGGTTTTTTTTTCAGCAGCAACTCTACAGGGAGACTACAGTGGCTTGGCACCACCATTTTCTTGAACACTATTTACTGGAGTCGAAGAGCCACTCTTCCTGTTGTGCCCCCCTGTAATGGTTCTGCCCATGAATTTTCCTGCTTTGCTCAGTCCACTGCCAACAGCTCCAAGACCACTCCCAACAATCCCGACTCCGGCCCCAACCCCGGCACCAAGACCAGTACCCACCATTCCAACACCAGATCCAACCAGTGATACTGCTCCATCAAGTGCATCCATTGTACTCCCTATAACTCCATCTTGTTTCAATTTCTTTCTTTGTTCTAGGATACTCTTTTCTTGTTCTAGAGCAATCAACTGCTCTTCCTTGTTAAATTCATGATAAAAGACCTGAAAGTCATACAGAACAATACCCTTAATAAAAATAACTGAAAAAAACGAATAGACCCCTCAATGCTATGCCAACAATTAAATGAATAATATCATTGAATACCAGGTCTCCCCTAACATACAGAAGAGGACAAACATTAATAGAAATTTAACACAATATGTGCCACAGAGATTAAAATAATAATTTCTAATTAGAAATGTCTACCTTAATTGTAAGTGTCCCCCTATCCTTCTTATCTTTAATTTTCAGCATGTCAAATGATGGTAGCAGTCTTAAATTAAACTCTTTTTCGGTTTCAGCTTCCAGCTGAATCAAAGGCAGCTTTACTACTCCCAATCTCTTGTCTTGCGCAATGTCCTTATCAAAAACCTGTTAGAAGAGTTCATGAACATTACTTCTAGTAACAGATGCATAAGATTTACAGAGTAAAGGCAGGGAACAATTTGGATCAGATAATAGGAGAAAAGCTTTGTTTGAATAGAAAAAGAAAAAAGAAAAGAAGATAAAAGAGTAAATGACTTGACCATCTTTTTTTGATAAGTGAAAAATGACTTGAACATCACACGAAAATAACTAAAATTTCATATGTTTGGATCTGTGACAATTCAGCTTAGGCACATCTAAAACTGTACATATAGATAGTAAGGGATAAACCATGTTTACTTCTAAATATACTGTGACTCTGCATGCATGTGTGTGTGTGTAAAAAAAAACACTTCCATCAGATATGACCAGAACATACATCCATGAGCTCAAAGATCCTACTTCATAGTGTATTCAATTTGCATGTCATTATGAGATATCCGCAATCTATTCAGAAGCTCAAAAATTCAAATTTTCAACCCACCTTGTTCTGTTTATTTCTGCCACAGTATCCACCATCATTCCTACTATCCATCAGCTCCCAGACACAGTTTTTTTTTTTTTTTTTTTTTTTAGGGCGGGGGGAGGGGAAATAGTTAACTTCATTACGGATTAAATCCCATATCTCTACATCTAAAATGAAGAAAAATATTATTAGCCTACAGGACAATTGTTTATGTTTGGAACAAGCCATATTGAATTATATGATATACGGCTTCATTGAAACTTTGTAATTTACATGTTTCTTCATTACAAAATATTACTACTTTTTCTAACAATATTTACAAGGTTAAAATCTTTTTTTGATAAGTGGCCTTAATTTTAATATGTGGGTATCTTTTATTTTCTTCTATAAAGATTGTACATATCATTGTTTGGCATATATTTTGAAGGCTATGACTTAATTTGCTTGGTTATTGTCTGTAAATATCCTTACATCAATAAGGGCAAAATAAAAACATTTATGGTATCTTCTGAAGAGAATGAGGGACGGTATTTATTTTCCTAGAGGTGACTTGTGAATATCACTCAATTACCAAGGGGTATAGAAGAAATACAGAAAATTTGTACTCTTTCCCACAACTTAATTTGGAATAAAATCAAACACTAAATAAGCTAACACTTAAGGCACTATAAATATGAATCCTAGAAATTGTAGATTCTTGCAGAAGCAACTATTCAGAGATCTGGCAGAAGAGCATAGCAGCAGTGAAAAAAAGGGGTGTTAGTGGATTAAAACCTCAAGTACAAGAGACTGTGTCTCCTTGTCTTCTGCAATCAACTCGAATGCTTGATCCCAAACAGGATTGAGGTTGTTTTCAACAACCTTAGTTTTGACCTTGAATAGTGGCCGAATATGCAGAACAACATAAGGATCAGATTTTCCAATCATTTCCATGTTCTTCAAATCACTTGCTTTCACAATCGTCAAGGTAAGCTTTCCCTGCGGTTTAAGCTCTAACTCACTGCATAAGAGACAAAGAAAAACATCGCACAACTTGAAAAAAGAGATACTTGATAATTAATCTCTCTCTCTCTCTCTTCTTGATAAGAAGGTTTCAAATAGCTATGGTGCAATGTTGTATATTTGCTGCAATTTGATATACCAAAAAATAGATCTATAAGGGCAGGAACTAAAAAATAAATAAAAACATTCATAAGTGCAGAAGGTACCCTAAGAGTCTCAGGGTGGGCTTGGGACTTATGCTTATGAGTCTCATCCGCTGCTCTTTTCCTCCTCAAATTATCTTAGAAAAAAAAAAAACAACAGAAGGAGACTCATAATTACCTTGTATCAACAGGTACACCACCAATTGGAACAACAAGCCTATGGGGCCACTGGAGCATATCTGTGACAATTGAGTCCACGGTATCCTGCAAAAGATAGTGTAAACAGCATAATGAGTTTAGCAACAATACAAAATCAATCAGGAGAAATGAAATATAAGATAGATACAAAAAGGAAACTTACATCAATCATATCGGAAAGTCCAGGGATGGCTGTTAAGCTTCCACCAACAGCCTTCAGAGTATAATCGATTCTAGGCTTTGGCTGATTAAATGTAAATGAGAATTAGTGAATTCCAAAATATCTGTAACTGATTAAAAAAGCATCTCACTATGTCATTAGATGTCATCTCACTCCAATTCCCAAACCATAAGATATAGTAATTTGATGCTTAATCAATTAAGGAAAAAAGGTGTGGAAGAAAAAAAACTAGATGCTA
This sequence comes from Alnus glutinosa, assembly GCF_958979055.1. Taxonomy (NCBI): domain Eukaryota; kingdom Viridiplantae; phylum Streptophyta; class Magnoliopsida; order Fagales; family Betulaceae; genus Alnus; species Alnus glutinosa. Next base: position 29,929,236 of record NC_084888.1, read on the forward strand.
AGTTATGCGCTTCAATAAGTTTTATTAAATCAGTACCCATGGCATACTTAGAAAGGTTGAATGAAAACAAACATATAAAACTGTGTCCTAATTTTCCATTACTATTTTGAGAAGAACACCACATAGTTATCACCCCTCACATCAATGAGTGCAGTTAATCCATAAACCCAATATAAATAGTTGTATTGTGTTGACAAAAGAACGGTCAAAACCTAGAACTGCAGTTCAAAGTTACTCACCCAAAAAACCACAAAATGACGCACTGACAAAAAAGTGGGCAAATTAAACCAATCAACAGTTATGCTTAAATGCCTTCACTTGGATTGAATAGGTTGTAAATATTGATATTTTAACCAAAAAAAAAAGTTTCCTATGCAAGACTAGTTGGATTTTCCAACAGGTTAAGAGATGCCAAAGCTATTCTAAGTCTAAAGGGACACTTGATTATTTGTCCAGAATGAATACTAGTTTATCACCCTCATAAACAAGGTCTCAAATATGGCGACTCCCTGCAAACTGAAAATGAGTTCATAACTTCTTGTCCATAAGCATGCGCTTTTTGCTAGGGTCGACTTAAAGTTCAAAAAAAATTGCTTTGGCATAATTGTGGGAAAAGAAAAGAAACCAGTGATAATGCGTACATATAAATATACGTATTTCTTCATAGCATCATCATAAAAAAAATAGTGACCACTATCTCTATTTCCAATTTCTATTCATCAAACTTAAGTCACTCTTACATAATAAAGCTATTTATATTGTCCCTTTGGTAACATCATAATCTGCATACTACAGAAACATTTACTATTCTTAATATGGAAATTATCTTGTATTCTACAAAATACATTAGCAATAGTTCCTGTCAGATAAAAGTATCGATACCTGTATCAGGTTCAACACTTGTATCATTTGACCAACATATCACGCACTAACCCAATTTTGGTGTAAAGCACTTAATCAATAAGTGGAGAACAATTTAACATAAACTTATATATTTGCAAGCAGTTTAAAAATCTTCACCAAGTACCTCGGAAAGTAGGGCAACAACAACAGCAGAAATACAAGGTATCTCTTCAGCGAGTTGGAAGATAACCCGAACAACAGTGAAAACTTGAAGATCCTTCAACTGTGGCAGATGATACAATAATAGTACTTAGTTCAATAGTCTTGTACCATAACTTGATTTGCTAAGGAAGAGAAGTTAACATAAACAATATTCAATATAGGTGATATTGTTCCAAGTTGTTGATGCATCAACCTGAATAGGTATAGAAGCAACAAGTGCAGCTTCAACACCTAAAATGATGCTTGGATCACCACCCCATCGGAGATCAATATCCATTGTGATTTGGCCTTTCTTAAGACTTTGAACACGAATACCTGCATCAAGTTATGTCATTATGCAGACACACTGTGTAAACAAAATGTATAATTATTGACTGAGAACAGTGAGCGAAGGATTGAATTTTCATGGTGATATGGACTATAAAAGTTTAACAATTAAGAGAGAACAGTAAATATAGAGGAAAAAAGTAGCAACTTGATAACAATTAGAAAATGAAATTTACTAATTAACACCGATTTAGAAGTTAAGAAAAAAAAAAAAGCCACTTAGATCATAAGAAAGAAAAACAAGCACAACATGATGAGTATATAAGTTGCAAGTGTATCTTAAAGAACAATATATTTCAAGGACTATAGATCCTCGAGGCATACTTTTCTACAGTGATATCAAAATGTACCTTACAAGATGCAGCATTCTTGGCAAAATAATAGCTTTTTCCCACTTTTCAAAAGATAAAAAGGCCCACTTAATTCTGCTTGATAGAACTTGTCCCATATTCACTTATTAAGAAGAAGAAGAAGGAAGAAGTTGTCCCATTTAATAAAAAAAAGAAAAGAAAAGAAAAGAAAAAAGCATTTTTTCATGCCAACATTTTTATCTTCCTTGTTATGGCATTACCCAGAAAATAATATATCAGACCATAACTCCCCTTCAAAGCATACTTCTTAAAAAATGATTGCAATGCTTCTAACAATTCGATTAACTAGATGAACTATAATAATGAAAAATTCAAGATTACGAAAATCATTCTTTTTTATTATGGGAAACTACACTTATCAATCATTCATTTAAACTACCTTGCAATTTGCAATATCCCCCCCTAAACTTCCAATTTTTGCAATGTCCCCCCCCACCCCCCCCAAATTATGATTTTCTTTAAATCATAACGGATGGGGTCATGTGCATTTCACGTTACCTAAAATGACAAAAATACCTTGCTCAAAATAAAAAATTCAGGCCCAAAAAAAAAAGCGAAAAAAATTAATATCCCACAGCCCATGGGCCCCAACTTTCTTCTTCTTTTTTTTTTTTAAAAAAAATAAAAAATAAAAATCTAAGGGGATAATTATATTTTTACAAATTTCATGGGGGCATAATGGGCATTTTACGTCACATGTAGGTCACGTGATGCAATTGACGCCTAAGTTAACCTTTTAACGGTGGGGAGACATTGCAAATTGAGTCGTAGATCTTTTTATCAAACTTGCTACGTAGATGGTTGTCACTTCAGGTGTTAAGAGTAATTTCCCGTAATTTCTTTTTTCTCCACCAAATAGTTTAAGCCTAGATAAGAATGTGTGTCTTGATCCTTTCTTTTCTCCATATCGGGGCTAAGTTCAACAATCAAACTGACCAAACAAGTTTTAAGCAAATTGGAAACAAAATGGAAGAAAAGAGATGGACAACAAGCAGGTGGTGAGCAAAAGACAAACAGAAAGCGGATTTTCTACATTGAATTAGTGAAATGACAAATACCTACCAAAAAGATTGATTAGTTAATAAGAAGATATTTTCATTCAACTGAGAGAGAGAGAGAGAGAGAGAGAGAGAGAGAGACATTTAAAGACTAATCAATGATTCACACCTTCAATTTTGGGTGCCACGTTACCAAGAGACAATTTGCTGAACTTCAATGAAGTAATTCCAGGTGGTCGGTATTCTTCTAGAAGTGGTTCAACAGATTCTTTAATCACCATTTCTGCTGCCTGACAATAACACATCCAACAACTTTGAGTTAAATATTTCAGAAATAAATTGGGTATATGGCTCCAGGACAATTGCTTAATTTTCTTCTTTCTGTATTCCTTCCAGTCCACAATATCCCCTCCTCCCCCTTCATACAGACTCCTCTGTGAATCGGTTGTATTGATCTCTATGACAAACACTCACACTCACACATGCATATATATTTCAGAACTAATGCCTAATATAAATAACATTTAGGATAACCGAACTTGGTTCTGGGGTCTATAACTGATATTTTCTCATGTGTGCAGTAATAAATGGAAATGGCCTTGCACATGAATAAACGAGTACAATGGACAAGTACATACTACAATTTAGGTCTATAACTGATATTTTCTCATATGTGTGCAGTAATAAATGCAAATAGCCTTACACATGAGAAAAGACTACAATGGAAAAGTACATACTACAACCACTATAAAGAAAAATTCCTTCAAATTCAATAAACTGTCAGAGAAAATCTATCTTGCATAGTGAGAACACATAAAAAAATTGCAAAAGGCTCACATAAGTTCTATATTCTTTTATCTTATATCACCCCCTAATAGTTTTCTAGTTACAAAAATTATTTCTTTCGTCGTCCATTGATGGTCCAATGGCTCCAAAGGAAACACCATGAGAGGTGACCTTTTATTAAGACCTTCAACTTTTGTCTACAAGATTTGTATTTCCTTTTCACTTTTACATCTAATTTTTTTTAAAATTTGCTCTTCTACAAGCATCTTCAAATTTTGTGAATATCATAAAAAAACATTTCCCAAAAATATTCCTATAAGGTCCCATTTAATCCAAAGGATATGCTTCCACCAAGCTTAACAAAAATTTAAGACTTATTATCATAACTAGAATGAGAAAATTCATCATGTATCATAATTCACTTTGGCAAAACATAACCTTTTCAACTGAAATTAATTCCTACCAAGAGAAGTTTCAGCTAAGACAAATGGAGGACTCCAATTGCAGCAATGGTGCCAAACTTAAATGACCACAATTTAGTATACAACAATTTGCATTTTATCTGACAAAGAGAGTAAGTTTAAAAAGACTTACATCTGCAATAAATGGCCACAGTTTGCTTAGTTGCTTGTTCAGCCATTTCACCTGAAAATGTCAACCAAAGTATGCCATAAAGTAAACCAATACTACATAAATATATGCTTAACATCAAGCCAGAAAAAAATAAATTCAAAAAAGCCACACTTTCATGGAACATTGCCTAGCCAGGTTAGCTTCAAACCTCACAGCTGCAATATCAGATGTGGAAGAGCTTAACTCAGCTGCTACAGGTTTCGTAAAGCAAAAAAAAAAAACTTGTTCAATGATCAAATGAACCTCTGGGTCATGCTCAATTTTTTATAGTAGTAGGATTTAAGTTGAGTTTTCAAAAACATAAAATTGTAGAACCGATCATGTTTCTGAAATTATAAAAACATAATTAAAACACATGCCAATAAAAAGCAAAATCAAACGATCTCATGTGCCCTTTCTGTTCATCCAAAAAAAAAAAAAACTTCATAATTTACAAAACTGAGGCATCTTCTGCACATAACATTTGGGAAAATTTGTTTAAAACTTTATCACATAATCAAATAATGTAATGATAAGAAAAAATAAAATGAAAAAAAAGAACCAACCTGTTCAAAGACAGGGAAAGATATCCATTCTGGAAAATTTTCACCACAGATTTTCCTCAAATCATCCCGATTAAGGGATCCAAGGAGTTTTATGTCAACAGCCTACAAAAGAAACGAATCATACTGAATATTATTAAACCAAGTAAAAGTAATCCATCCAAGAGGTTAAAGCAAATCTATGAAATTTCAGCGCAGGTAAAGCTGTTGAAAGAATCAGCAAGCAACAAGGACCAGGCCTTTTTGGGGGCTAGGCTCAATATGAAGTCAACAAAAGAATTGCCCTCTTGTGCGTATTTTCTATGCAAGTACACCCAAAATGCTATGGTCCAAATGAGTAGTAAAACGCACCTCAAGCCAAAAGTATCGAGGATTCCCATATTTCGTTCTAATTCAAGCATCACAAAATAATCATTTCAAGCTAAATTTTGCAATGTAAGCCTCAAATCCCTAACCCATCCAACCCATCAGTCACTGCAATCTCCCAAAATTAAAATTAAAGAAAAGAAAACCGAAACCAACAATTCGAGAAAATGAATGGAATTATTGGCCAAAAACTTTGACCAAAACCAAGCATTGGATACTCCGAATTCTGGTAATTGGCATACCTTAGCAATTCGCTTGGTGCTTCGGTACTGCATCATGTGCTTCCATCCGGCCATCAATGCAATCCCCAACACCATCCCCAAGAAAAGCCCCGAAATCAGCCCCATTTTGCTTTTCCAGATTCCAACAACAAACAATTTCCTTATAAACAATTAAATTCACCAAAAATCGCAAAACCCCAAAGGAAAACGAAGAAACACACAAATTACTAAACACCCAAGAGAGAGAGAGAGACTTACAGAGTAATCGACGAAAGAAAGCGAGTGGATCAGGCAGAGAGAGAAATAAATGAATATGGAACCCCTGTATTAATTGTGAGACAGGTTTGACTCTCTGGCTCTCTAGCTAATTGCTTGTCTCTTAGTGTGTCGTCTCTCTCTCTCTCTCTCTCTATAAAGTGTCGGTTTCTTTTTTGTTTCTGGCTCTAAACGTCGCAAGTCTCCGATAAACGAAACGAAAGGGAAGCATTGAAGACTGGTAGGCCACGGGAAGAGAGACTTTTTGGATTTACGAAACTGAAGAATTTGCCGGTTACCGCTTTCCGTGTGTTGGAAATATCTAAGCCAAGTGTAACGGGCAAAAAGATAAGAAGCTGTAACTATTTTTGGTTTGTCTCATTCCTAATTGTCCAAGTCTCTTGATTTGCTAACATGCAATTAAAACAAATATAAATTAGTTGATTTTTTATCACCCTTTTTTGGCAGGTACAAGTAAATTAATTATGGCTAATTAATTGCCATTTTTGGTAATACGACATGAAGGATACTTAACTGGTATTTAATTACTTAATTTCAAGCGCAAACATTTTGAGAAATGATTTTGTTACGTCTCTTTTATATCTATCATGCATTATTTTTTTTTTTTTTTTTCCTAAATCAACCATTAGATTTTAAAGATCCACAAGAACTCACGTGTGGATCTTACATATATAAGAATTGATTTATAAAAAAGATGTACAAAAGATATACATGTAACGTGTCTTCGTGATTTGTAACACGTTTACAATTAACATTTGATGTTACACTTTCATAAAAAGGCCTTTTATTTTTCATTCTTACTATCAGGTCGTGATATTTGATCAATGAAAAATTCAAATTTTTCGTTAAAAAAAAAATTGTAATACATTTGCTTCCATTTTATTTTATTTTTTTAATCCAAACCACCATCTCATTCCTGGTCCAAATCTCTTGATTTGATAACATTTTATTAAAATAAATAAATAAATAACTTTATTTTTACCCTTATATCTAACCGATGAAACAAATTTTTTTTTTTTTTCGGCAGGTACAAGTAAATTAAATATGGCTGATTAATTGCCATATTTATGGTATTAATTCCTTGTAGCCCTATTATAAATGTATTTATTTACTTATTTAATTGCAAGCATAACACTCTCATAGAGAGGAAAAAGTTATAAGTGTAACACCATCTCATTTAAACCAAAATCTAAGTACAAGCTGTAAAGATTTGTAACACGTCTGTAATTAATATTTGATGTTACACTTCCACCAAAAGGCCTTTTAAATTCCATTCTTACGTTCTCAAGGTGTAACTTTTTTTTAAGGTATATTTTTTAAGTTGCACAAGATTTTGCTTGAAAATGTGCATTTGGCATGTGAAATCATGGGGCTAATCACACTCCTAACTTCCATTCTTGCTTTAATTTTTAAAAAAAATAATAAAAAATAAACCTTCCATTTTTGCTATATGCTCAAAAGTCAAAAGCAACTTGGCTTGAACTCAAGGCAATTCTAGGAGTAGATTCCAAGCATCGCTACCAATTTATCTATCATTTTTGTTAACAAGAGAATTCAAGTGATTCAACGGAATTGAAGAACTCCGAACGGCTTGCAGAATCTCCGCCCCTGGTTGGGGTGGTGCGGCCACCCCAACCAGCAACACAGAGAAAATTGCACAAGAAAAATGTGAATGCTGCGTAGAAAATGAGTCACCAGAAATTAATATATATATTAAAGGCTACGACGGTACCAAATTTCCAATAAGAAAAAAGATATCTGTGAATATCATGTGTTTGTTTGGTCAACGGATTAACGACAAACAAGAAATACACGTCTAATCAACCCCTCCCCATATAATCCAAGAACAAGGAATAATATATGTAATCCGTCCAGAACATGCTCATCCCTGGAAATGTTCACCTTACGCCCACACCCAAACACGTCCCGTGTACTGAAATTACCAAAGTAAACATACAATAACAAGCAAAATCCCATCGATCTAACTAACGGTGCCAACTAGAATATTAAAATAGAAAACGGCAATAGATGAAGGAGAACAGAGAAGACGCCGCGCACGTTAGCGGCGGCCCTGAAGCCACCGTTCCCCTGAGATGGAGTGACGGTGATAGGCGGAGGCGGAGCGGAGCCGGGTCCAGGAGGCTCGATGTAGGGCGGCGGCGGCGGCTGGTTGAGGCTGGGCGGCAAGCCGAGGCCATGCTGAACCCGGATCTCGAAGGCCATGCCACGCTGGCACTGGATACTGTCGTCGGCGTCGGAGAAGTAGTAGTTGGTGCCCTCGACGATCAACGGAACTGCTACTGTCAACGCCTTCTCGAACTGCTGGTCGCCCCCGTAGTACTGGAACGTGTCGTCGTCCTGAGAGTCGTCCATGGAGCAGCTCAGGTAGGTGGTGTCGTTGGAGGTCTGGATCACCGTCATGTTCGAACTCGTATTGAAAACTACACAAAATTCAAAGTTTAAAAAAAAAGAAAAAGGAACAAAGAGAGTTGAGAAATTTAATGGTTTTAGATAATGTAGATTGGTAGGAAAGAAAAGAATCTTGCTGGAGCTGGTGGGGGCAAAGTAATTTTTACGAGTTTGCCAGGAATAAAATAGGAAAATTGTTTCTAAAGTAGTTGTTTGGGTGCTCAGAAAGTGAAACGAAAGAAAGCTCATTAGATCATTTCGAAAATTTCGATTTTTCAAGAAAATGAAGTGATGCGACATTCGGTTGGTCATGCTTCTAAGTAATTGATCCAATCCTACTATTCAAGTATATATTAATCAAATCGGGATTCGGAACGACATCGTCTTGTCGCTGAGAAATAATTGAATCATTGAATGAAAATGATTTCTTAGAGAGCCTCTTCTATACGGCAATGAGTTATCATCATTTGATTCATTTCCAACCTAATAAAAGAACCCAAAAAAGAAATGAAAAAAAAGAAAAAAAATCAACATCTAGATGCGATACATCTATATATCTCAATGGACCTCAGTTTTACGGTGATTCTTAATCACTTTCCTCCATTTTTCTCATAATCAGAGACAGACTCGATCTAAATTGGGCGCCTCATTCTCAAATCGAAAGAGAAAAAGAAAGCGTGTGAGCTAAGTAGTGAGCTTACTGAGAAAGTCTCCGAGATTGAAGGTCTGGTTAACGGCCCAGTTGGAGTAATTGGTGGCGGAAGTGTTGGCGGCGGTATCGAAGAACCACCCGGCGGCGTCGCCCACTGTATGGTTGGTGTAAGCGGTGGAAGGAGGAGCGGCGGCGATCAGGAGCGCAATGATGGCCGTCAGATTCGCCATTGTCGCCGTCGCCATGGCCGTTGGGTTGTCTTCGTACCCGGTCCTCGATCTGATGACTTTTGGTTTGATTTCAAAAGAGGGGGTTTCTTAAATAACTTGATTCTGGTTGTTGCCTGGGTTTTTAATTGGTTTTAGTAATAGCATAAAAATAACAACGAATAATAACGATTAGATGAACGTGTCAACGTGATATATTGATTTCATTAAGAAGTTTTTATTTGAACAATTTTGTTTGGAAAAAATATAAAAAAGCTCAGTGATGGGCTTAACTAACGATCAATTTTAAAATGGTCTCTTGAATTTTTAAAGGCGCTAATATAACTTATAAAATTGTGCCAAAAATGTTACTTTTGTCGAAATATTCTTATAATATTTTTATTCTCTTAAAAAAAATTAAAAACTTAATAAATTAAAATTTTGAATTAAAAAAAAAAAAAAAAAAAAAAAACCAAGAAGAAAATGGCAGCCACCCCTTTTCTTCTTCTTCTTTTTTTTTTTTAATTAAAAAAATTAAATTTTTTAATTTCTTTAACTTTTTAGTTTTATATATTTCCATTAAGGTGTTATGTTAGCATCAATAAAATGACAACACGTATCACTGTTAATACACACACATCTTAATGAAATCTGTCAAGTGTTTTGATGGAATTTGATTGCAATGAGTGATTCAGTTCTATAAATGTATATTTTTAATATTTTGATAACTTCTTTTTAATAAAAGTGACACATGCCATCATTTTATTGGTATTGATGTTGACACTAACAGAATCCATCAAGTATTTTGACGGCCACCCCCATACTCCCATTGGCCAGGGGTGTGGCCAAAGGATTTTAGGGGTGGCCTCCGGCCCTAGGGGAGGCCACGGCCACCCCCACCAGCAACTACCCCTTGTATTTTTTTTTTTTTATATTTTCTTTTTTAAAAAAAAACAAATATTTTTTATTTTATTTTTTTATATTTTTATTAGATTTTATATTTTTTTATTGTAATTGACACGTGTCGACTTTTTATTGGGTGTGACGTGGCTAACTAACGGAATCTGTTAACTTTTGGATGGAAAATATGTTCAGGGATTGATTTGTAATTATTGTTTACCACGAGAACCTCCTATGAATTTTTTGAACCATATGAAGTGAAAAATAATTATGGCCAACTCCATAGACCAACGATGCAATTATCCCATATAATAAAATGTCTTATATTTATTCTTCAGCCAGCCATAACCAAAAATAGGGGTGGTGTGCAGTGTGCTTCCTAGTCGAGGAGCACGTGGGTTGTGGGCTCCAAAGCGCGATGGTATTTTTCTTTGAAAAATACTTATTGCATAACAACCATATACAATAATTACACAACTCTATTCATATGGGGTGAGACGGTCCCACTCTATGTGAGTGAGACTTACTACATGGGTCCCACTTCATGTGAGTAGAGTTTTGTAATTGTTGTGTACGATTGTTATACAAGAATTACATCTCTTTCTTTTCTTCAGTTTCTTGAGATATACAAAAATATAGTCGTTTTTGTTTAAGTCTATGTGGGGCTAAATATTAAGTCGTTCCTGCTGAATGATTTGGTAACAATTGAGGATTAACCCATTTTTTTTGTAATGACACAAGAAAAAAATGTAAGTCACATATGTACCGGCAACAGATAGTAGTGAAAAATTAATCTTTTTGTCTACTTGCATTAGCAGACCGTTTGCCACATGTTAAAACAAAGGCCAAGTGGTCCAATCCTATTTCGCCACATGTATCATCTCCACATAATCATGTTACATTATCAAACACCACCAAATCACTCCATCTAGTCCTTAGCTACAAAAACAAAAACAAAAAATTGTAGCATCACCAAATCGAGGGTTTTGAACAATTCCTTCATGGCTTAGTGTAATATCCCGAAAACAAATACATATATAAATATATTTATTTTAAACAATAATGGTAATTTACAAATCAAAAACTCTTATTTTAATTCAGGTTGAAAAAAGGTTTCCAATAAGGTGTTATAATCCAATAATTAAAAACCCTAAAAAATAATTTAGCAAAACATTTGTTTTAAAAGCAAAATCATGATCTGCAAATGTTCGACTTTCCTCTCGAACGATCGAGGTTTTTTCACAAACGTTCGACTTTCCTTTTGAACTAACAGACTTTCTTCCCGAACGTTCGACTTTTCTCTCGAACGCTCGACCTTTCCTGTCAAATGATCAATGACAATCTATATGAAAAATCTTAAGAGTTTTAACTTCTTGTGCGACCTTGTGTCCTATTTAAGCACGTAAGATAAACCTTACGTCCTATTTTCATCATATTTCGCACAACATAACCTATAGAGAGCGAGTGTAAGTTATTGACAGAGAAAGTGACTCTTGAGAGACTTCCTTTTCAAGAGAATGTAACCCTTAAGCCCAATGTCGTTCTTATATTTATATTAACCTTTTATCTTATCCAATTTTTTTCTTATTATTTTTTACGGTTTAACGAGCATCATGTATTTTTAAAGCATTTGGGCTTACCATATTAGGGATTTATGTTTAATCATGCATGGGTACGGCATATGTCCGATTGGATGTGTTTATAACTCGTTATTATTGTTTGTGAGACCTTTTAGGATTATTAAGAGTTGTGGTTAAGCTAGGTAGTAGGTTTTTGGGATAATTACACTTAACCCCCCTGATTTATCCACGGTGTGGCGATTTACCCCCCAATGTACAAAAATTGGTACATGACCCCCCCGAACTTGCCAACGTGTGACGAAATGGACCTTCTGTCCAGTCGCCCGTTCGTTTGGATGGCAAGTCGGTCACGTGCAAGTCACGTGACCGTTTAAGACAAAAACCCTCCCCAAAATACCCCCGCCTCATCCAGTGCATGCTTGCCTTAGACTTAGACAATTCGTGCGTGAGGTCCCCACTTCCACTTTTGAAAAAGCACAGCTACTTTCGAAGGTTCTACACGAAGACTGACCCACCACACCTAGTCGCCGAAATCCATACCGCTCAACTCTAAAAGGAGTTCATAATCGTTGTTAAAGAAAGGTTAGTGCTTTTTTAATGGAGAAAGATTTTTTTTGGGTAGGCGATTTGGGGGTTTTTGTTAATTTAGGGTTTCGGATTTGGGGGTTTTTGTTATTTTAGGGTTGTAGGCTTTGGGGTTTTTGTTAATGTTGTTTGTTTAGTCTCATTTTTAATGTAGAAATTGACTACGATTTAAGTATAAAAAAATGTTAGGGTTTGTCGGGATTTGGGGGTTTCAGTCCATGTGTTTTATAATCATTCATGGTGAAGTTTGCTTTGCACGTGGTCCCGATTTGTATCCTTTTTGGCTTTGTTTGTTGTCTGCCGAAAACCTATTTGGTTTGTTAAAGTGCGTTGGGTTTGGTTTGTTAAAGTGGATTGGGTCAATGTGGTTTGTTTTGTTTACTACTTTATATGCAGTGGGTCTCGATTGCAATTGATTTTGGAGCATTATTGGGTCCTTATTTAATATGTCTCTGCATTGGTTAATATGTATGTGTACCTATCAAAAAAAATTTTTTGGCTAATATGTCTGTGCATTGGGCCCTCATGCTTTTGAGTTGTGCTTTTCATATTAGTTGCAATGCCTTATTATAGTGGTCCCCTTGTCCCATACATAATATATTTTTTGGTTTGCATGTGTAGAATGAAGCTGGTCTTTGAGATAAACTATGGGGGTAGGTTTGACAGAAAAAAAATGGATGTATTTATGTGGGGGGTCAAGTGGATGTCCATCCGGATAACGTTGATCCTGATAATGTGTCATTTATCCTGATAAAGTCTATTGTGGGACAATATGGGTATAGTCCAGGTGATTTGATTTACTTTAGGGACCCTACCAAAGATCTAGTGGATGGTCTACAACTAGTATCCTCGGATTATGATGTAGCTTATATGGTTGCCAAACATGTGGATACTCCTATTGTAGTCCTTTATATTGTTTCTTTCCAAAATGATAGAGGTGGGGATGGGGAAGATTGGGAAAATGATGAAGAGGGAGATGATGGAGATAGGGTTGATTTAAATTATCCATGATGGGATGATAAAATCAGTGATGATGACGATGTTTTTGAAGAAGATTATTTGGTGGATAGTGCTGGCCCCTCAACAATGCCAGAAACTGATGAGGGCGTGGAGGGTAAGGGTGGGGGTGAGAGTGGGTACTTTGGGTGATGGTGATGGTGATGGCCAGAGTGGGCCATCTGGTATGAAAATGTCATCAATTGAAGATGTTGAGGTAGATGAAAATGACTCTGAGATTGGTAGAAGTGACATCCTATTGTCACCACCTGTCAGCGATGAAGAGGATGGTGGGATTTCATCTCACCTTGATGTGGAGTTCCATGAAGTTGACATAGTCAATCCAAACCTGAAGCTTAGAATGAAGTTTGCTAACATTCAACTATTTAGAGAAGCTGTTAAGCAATACAATGTGAGAAGGGGAAAGGACATAAGGTTTGAGAAAAATGAAAGAGCCAAGTGTGTAGCAGTGTGTAGAGATCCAGGTTGTGGTTATAGAGTGTATGGTAGACAGATGGCGACTGAGGCATCATTTGAAATAAGGTCCTTAAGACCTAAACATTCTTGTACTCGAGTATACAAGAGCTCAATTATCATTTCGAGGTGGATAGCAGATAAACTTTATGATAAGTTTAAGGTTCAACCAGACATGTCACTGTGAGTGATACAAGATGAAGTCAAGAGGAAATGGAATGTTGAAGTCAGCAGGAGTCAAATGTATAGGGGTAGGAAGAAGGCAGAAAAGAAGATATACGGTGGTCTGGGTGAACAGTATGGCAGGCTGTGGGATTACTGTGAGACTTTAAGGCGTACTAACCCAGGTAGCTGTGTAATGGTGAAGGTTGAAAGACCAAACCCTAATTTGCCTGCTAAGTTTCAGAGACTCTACTTGTCCCTTGTAGCCATGAAGAAAGGGTTCTTGGAAGGTTGTAGGCCGGCCTAGACGGGTGCTTTCTAAAAGGACCTTACAAGGGAATACTATTGGTTGCGTTTGGTCGAGATGCCAACAACAACATGTACCCAATTGCAATCGCCGTTGTAGAATCTGAGACAAAATACTGTTGGACCTGGTTCCTGGAGTGCCTTGTTTCAGATCTTGGTCATCATGAGAGACACACTACGCCTACATTCATTTCTGATTGGCAAAAGGATAGTTATATTACTTGCATAATTTTACATATTACTTTTTGCTATTTTTTTTCTACATATAAACTTACCCTTTTGCACATTGGATTGATGTAGGGTCTTGTGCCAAGTTTTGATGTTGTTATGCCAATGGCGGATCACCGAATCTGTGTAAGGCATTTATATGCCAACTTTCGAGATAAAGGATTTCCGGGGGTGGCCTTGAAGGAATTGTTGTGGAATGCAGCATTGTCTTATACTGAGGTCGACTTCAGATTCCAGATGGAAGAGATTAAGAAAGTCAATCCTGATGCCTTTGACTACCTAGACAAGATTGACCCCAGCGGATGGTCAAGAGCATGGTTCAGCGACCATTCTAAATGTGACCTCCTTGTCAACAATACATGCGAGTGTTTCAACTCATACATCCTGAAGGCACGTGACAAGCCAATTCTGACAATGCTTGAGATGATTAGGAAGCAGCTCATGAGAAGGTACCAACTTAAAAGAGATGGCATCGCCAAATTGAAGGGTAAGTTGTGCCCTAGAATTGTTGAGAAGCTTGAGGCCATTGGTGAGTCTGCATCGGACTGCCTATCCCGTTTTGCTGGTGATGGCATATTTGAAGTAGAGCAGGGAAGAAGGCAATATGCTGTGGATTTGAGGAGGAGGACATGTGGTTGCAGAAAGTGGGAGGTGACTGGGATCCCATGTGCACATGCACATTCTGCCATAACATTTCATGGGCATAAACCGGAGGATTATGTAGATCCATGTTATAGCATTGAGATGTATAAGAAGGCTTATGCTCCCATCATATATCCAATGCCTAGTGAGGAATAGTGGGTAAAGACTGCGCATGATGTATTGGATCCACCTAGATCAAGATCGATGCCAGACAGATCTCGAAAGGCCAGAGTAAGAGGTCCTGATGAGTCGAGAGTTCCTCAGAATCCTTATAGAATGAGAAAGTTTGGATTGAAGAGTAGATGTGGGTTTTGCAAGCTGGTTGGACACAACAGCAGGATCTGTCCAAGGAAGAAGGAGCAGGCATCTAATTACAGGCAGCCCTCGACAGAAGTTGATTTGCCTACTCCACTCCCAGCTAGTTTGCCCACTCCACTCCCAACAAGTGTAAGTCTCACTAACCAATATAGTTGTATAATAGTTGATGTGCTATTTTATTTGAGTATTGTATTATTTGATGTGTTATTAATGTTGGCCTTCAGAGCCAAAGCGTTGGATGTAGCAGTAGTACAAGGGGAGGTGCACAACCAGCCCCCAACAGTCAAAGGGGGGGTGCACAACCAACCCTCAAAAAAGTAGGCAATTTATTACAAGCAAAAAATTCAGGTTAATTACTTACTTGGGGATGATACTAATTAATCACATGTCTGTTTTGGTTCTTAGAAGGGTTTAAGGACAATTACTGGTGCTACACAGCAACCCACTGCCCCACCTATTGCAACAGTTGAGAGACATTCGATACTTATCTTACTTTAGTTTAGTTTTAAAAATGCATCCTACTGTTTATTTATCAATATCTCATATTTAGAACTTGGCAGGAAAATCATGTTGAACTTAGAGTGCCCAGCTCTAACAGGCACCCGCTAGCACCTAGACCACCTCCACCTACTACAACAGTTGAGAGGGATTTGGTACTTATCTTAGTTTAAGTTTAGTTTTTAAAATGCATCCTATTGTTTATTTATCAATCTCTCATATTTAAAACTTATGGCAGGAAAATCCTGTTGGACTTAGAGTGCCCAGCTGGAACAGGCAACCGCCAGCACCCAAACCATGCATACCAGTTAGAAGAGTGTCTAATCGAATCAAGGCCATGGTGCAGAGTGTTCCGATTGAAAAGGGTCCACCTGTTTGGATTGACCTCACAGCTAGGACTAGTATTGATGGAGGAGGGAGACTATTTGGGTTGACCCCAAGAACCCCACAAGTTGCAGAACATGGTGCGGAGACAACATCCTCAACACCGGCAAAAGGAAAAAGGATCGCCCATACCATTGAAAAAGGATTACAGATAATGGAGTCAAAGCCAAAAAGGAAAAGACCAGAATGGAAGCATTGAAGTTTCTAATATTGGACATGTTTTTGTTTTTTGGAATATAATGGCATTTTGTATATAGGAAAGGGTTGGACATGTAGTTTATGTAAGTAGTTTGAATTGCATGTTGATTTGTTTTGGACAGATTTTGGTAAATGGGTTTGGACAGATTTTGGTTTATGGTGTGGTAAATGCATGGTATTGGTGAATGCATGGTTTTGAATCTTTTGATATGTAGGTTTTGGTAAATGGGTTTGGACAAATTTTGGTTTATGGTGTGGTAAATGCATGGTTTTGGTATGCATGGTATTGGTGAATGCATGGTTTTGATATGCAGGTTTTGGTAAATGGGTTTGGACAGGTTTAGTTTATGGTGTGGTAATTATACTTAACACAAAATTAGAGTGGACATGCTTGGCTACAATATCATACAACCGGACTCAAATAAGTTCAGGTTCAACACATAAAGTAACATTTAACACCACTCTAAACAACAGCACCATAAACACATACAAAAAATGGATGATGTGTACAAAATAAAATCACCATAAACATCACCATAAACCCTGCCCAAAACAACATCACCCTAAACCCTAAACATCATCACCCTAAATCTTCATGGCAACAACATACGATCATGTTTGGAATCGAATACACCCTTTGATTCTGATCCAACCATAAACAGATACACAATCATTAATATTCATGTACATACAATTATTGTCTTATAAATCTTCTTCATTGTTTGGTAATTGATCCCCTGAATCTCGATTTCTTTACAAAGGGTAGCATTTTCAATCTCCATATTTGCCCTCGACTTTGCAACTTCAGCTTCAACTATAAGTCGGCATCGTTCGGCTTCCTTTATCCCCATATTCGCCTTCAACTTTGCAACTTCAGTTTCAACCATTGTACGACATCGTTCAGCTTCTTGAATCAAACTTACATGCCACTCACGCAAACGACCTACCCTCTCTCCATGTAAACACATTTTGGGATCAACCCATTGCCAAAAACCACAAGCTCGGTTTATCTGCAAAACGATAACAAAAAATAAATAAATAAATAAATAAAATAAAATAAAAAATAAACAAACAAAAACAAAGGTTATTTTTGGCTTATGTTATTTAAAAATTAATCGTCATACGTTATTTATCCACTTTTCCATATCATTTCAAAACTCATTAATCTTCAGAAAATTATCAAAGGATAATACATGCTCCAAAAAAAAAACTACAATAGTTGTTAACGAATGGAGCCATAAATAAATAAATAAAAACATACATTATATACCCTAAGCCACAACTTGACCTTCATAGTACAGTAACATTTTCAACTAAAAATTTGAAACGTTACTGTCAAATAAAAATCAACCCAGTCCATTTTTTTTAAATTTTTTTTTTTCATATAAGTACAGTAAAAGGTAGAATTGAACTAAGCAGCATTGCTCTTCTTAAAAATGGCTATAGATTTTCGGTTAACAGATATGCGACATACCCAGCTGAAAATATACACTTAAAAGTCTAAACCCTAAATTACCTTGTAATTCTGGCATTTTACAAACCTTTTACCAAAATTTTTTTCGGTGTAGGAGGTTAACATACAAGCTGGACGCTCGCAATAGCAAATCGGCTTTACTGCAGAAGTTTCCCCACTCCTTGTTGACTCCGACTCAGTAGAAGCAGTACCGGATGGTTGCATCTTCGGGAAATGGTGTGAAACTGGTCAGAAATGTCGAAAATCGGAAGCCCACTTCGAAAACCCTAGTTCTCCTAGTTCTTGCAGAGAGCCGTTGGTGAAGGAGATGAGAAAACTGGTCCCTCTCATTTCGAAAAGTCTAACACGCACGGGGGTATAAAGACTGGATGAGGTGGGGGTATTTTGGGGAGGGTTTTTGTCTTAAACGGTCACATGACTTGCACGTGACCGACTTGCCGTCCAAACGAACGGGCGACTGGACGGAAGGTCCATTTCGTCACACGTTGGCAAGTTCGGAGGGGGTCATGTACCAATTTTTATACATTGGGGGGTAAATCGTCACACCGTAGATAAATCAGGGGGTTAAGTGTAATTATCCCTAGGTTTTTATAGGAAATCTAAGTTGTTCATGCATTCTAGCAGTAATCAAACGTTCTACTCTTAAGATCAAACGATCGATCTATGTTGGTCGAATGATCAACCTTGATGCTGAATGTTCGATGAAGACAATAATTTGCTTAATTAGGGCTTTATTAAGTGATTAGAGTTTTATGTGCTATATTGAAGTTCCGGTTTAGAGAATATCTAACACTAGTGTATGATTACAGTGACGTGAAGGTTAAGACGTTCGAGGGTGAGAAGAATCACCCGAGATAAGTAAATACTTATAGAACTGTTATTTTTCACTGTGCAATATGTTTACAAATTGAGCATACTACTATTTTTTGTTTCAAAATGAAAATATGTCATAAGCCTATTAAATTTACCAAATGTTTAAAAATGCTTCAATTGGATAATTGCATTGTATGACATGGTATACTGTATAATAGGATATCGGCTATGGACTACTATTATATGGGTTTGACCCTATGGTAAAAGAGATTTATTTTTATTACTTGCTCTTGGATTCAATAATTTTACAAATGACCCTATGGTCAAAGTATATATGGGCTTCGTTAGTGGTGTGGATCACCTGAGATTTAAATCTAGTCGAGCCACTATTGAAGACGGTACACGAAAATATTTGGGGCATTGGTATTGTACTACAGGTTTTTTGGGACAGTGCCAACCCTACCGAAAATAGGTTAAAGGCGTGGATAGACCATATTGATGATAGCTATGAATGTTAAATAATCTACTTATTATACATTTTTCCAGTATTAAAATACGAGTGACTTGCTATCAAGATTATTCCCACCTTGCTCTAAAATCCAAACCAATGTTCTCATTGGCATAATAATGCGGTGATACTAACCCTTTTTGTAAAACCTATAATATGGTTGGTTACTCAAGTTTGAGAAATGTGACTTGTCAACAAAGGCACATTGCATAAATAAATTCAATAGTAATTTACTTACTAAGTCGTGGATTTACGCAATTACATTTTCACCTATGGAACACATTGGTCTTTTGCAAATTAACAAGTTACCAGGCCGTAGAGTGAGTATTCCGCTAGGATAAAGATGTCGAGTGAATGGCTCGCACTGTCAGGTTTTGGGTAGATAGATTGTAACTGTTTTGTTAAAGTAATATCCATATGAAAACTCAGAGTCTATACTCGTGATAAATGATACTATTTACAGATATTTTAGCTGTCTCAGATAATTTTGTTCCACTTCTGCTATAGTATACTCTGATAGATTAGTATTGTGTACTGATTTTAGCTAATTACAAGTTAATTAGTATGAAAGTAACACTCAAAATTTAATATTTTAATTATTTAATTTCGGGGGCGTTACACTCAACCACTTCTCGGTTAGCTAAGGGTAGTTTCAGCCACCTCCTATAGCTGGTCTAGGAGTGACTGAACCACCCCCAAATCAGTCATAGGGGGTGGCCTAAAGTACCCATTTGTTCAACGAGGGTGACCAAGCCACCCCAAATAGCCTTAGGGTGGTTTCAGCCACCCTCATTTGGCCATTTGGAGATTGTTTGACCACCCTCTAGCTGGCCATATGGTGATTTGAGCTACTACATATATCTTTTTTTCAAAAAATAATAATAAAAAATTAAATAATATTAATATATAAGGCATGTGACACACATGTTAGTTGCTGATTGGTTTGACATGACATGTCGTAAAACTATTAGACGGAAATACCATTTACGTTTATTGTTGTATACAGGTACCACTAGTGATGCTTTTGAAATAAAGGTAGCCGTTTGAAAGTAGGCTTTAATACCATAAGTACCTCAAAAGCATTTAACCCTTATAATTTTAATAATTAACCTCACTTTTTAATGTGCCCCAAAGGTATAAATTTATACGCGACACAAACATTACAAAAAGTTGATGTGACAAAGTCTCTAATAGCCATTGAATTATTATTATTATTATTTTTTAACAAGAAATGATTCAAAGACTACTAAATCCTATCACGTTAATTTTATAAAATATTTATGTGACGTGTAACATTACCCGATGCCCCAAATTACATTTGAATTATATCTTACCCCTTCTTTGAAACGAAAACCATTAATGGAGAACAAGTTGACTATAGCATCGGCAACCATTTGCAATAAAGAGAAGGCGTCCTTCTTTGGTGTGCTGGCAATCTCAGCCCATTGCGTGATGGTGCTTTATTTGTGGAGATCTGGTGTAGACTAAAATGGACTTGGACGGTAGCAATCGTGGTCTTCTTTAGTGTGTGAGCACGAGGCCTTAAGAATTAATGACAGTCGGCGGCTTCTCTCTTCGATTTGCAGGTTAGAGAAGAGGATCTCAATGTTGTAGATTTGATAGGGAACAGTCCTTGTTTGCTGTTTGGAGGTTCTGTTTGCCGCTTGTCTTGCTCTTCTCCTCCTTTGAATTTCTGTCTGATAACAGCTGATACTAATTGTGAGCTCGACCACCCACTTCGCCCCATTTTTTAATGTTCATAGATACATGGGATAAATATAAAAAAAGCCCATTTAAGGTCCGTTTAGATTTGTGATTTTAAAAAGTGCGATTTAAAATAACGGTTTTATAAAATGTGTGATTTGAAAAAATTATTTTTAAAAACGCAGTTAAGCGTTTGGCAAAATTACAGTTTAACTTTTAAAATCGCAAATTAACCTTTAAAATTTTAAATTTTAAAAAACGCACACTCTTATTTGCGATTTGAAAAAAATATATTTTCTGTGTTTTTAAATTTTAATTTTTAAAAACGTAGTTTCCAAACGATTTATGTTATGCGATTTAGTTTAAAATCTCATTTATTGTCTACGAAATCGCAATCCCAAACAGACCCTAACAACTAATTTTAAATAGTTTTATGAATTTTTAAATGTGCTAAAGTGGCCCACCAAACAATCAAGGTGTGCCAAAAAAGCCATTTGTTTTTTCTTATAATATCCTTATTCTCTTCAAAAACTAAAATAAAAAATCAATAAAAAAACTATTTTTTAAACAAAAAAATAAATCTAAAAAGTTGAAGTAATTAAAAACTTTAAAAATTAATTTTTTTCCTTGAAAAAAAGAAGAAGAAAGGGGTTGCACATGTATATCATGTAAACCATAGAAACTAATTTTGTATTTTTCCTTTTTTTTTTTTTTTTACTAAGAATGACACATGTCATTATTTTATTGGTGCTGACATAAACATTAACGGATCTGTCAAGTGTTTTGACTACTGGAACTAAATTATTTTTTTGGACTACTCTAATGACCTCTGAATTACTTTTATAATGTACGAATCGATTTGTGATTTAGGCCAATTACAGAAAATGATTTTGCATTTATCCATGAAAAAAATAGTTTTTTATTTTTTTAAAACCATAGTTATTTTTTTATTTTTTTATTTTATTTTTCAAGAGAATAAGGATATTATCGAAAAAAAAGTGGCATTTTTGGCACACCTTGGTAGTTATGGGGCTATTATAAAATCAATTGTTAGTTACGGTTTTTTTTTTTTTTAATAATATTTATCCCTTCATAGTATCCCTTAATGTTTCACCTCTTTTTTAATATTGTCCCCAAAATGAAAAAAAATAAAATTTGTAATGTACCCTAACCAAATTTTAAAAAATTTCAATGTTACTCATCGATTACTTGAGTCTGTCTTTTTTGATAGAAATAGATCCACATGCGATGCATGTAGGTTTCTAAGAGAAAATCTTTTCAAAATATTCCTAAAAATACTATTTTCTTTAACAGAAACAAAAAAGTTGGGGGTGGCTCCATTCGGCCGGCTTAGGGTGGTTTGGCCACCCATGGGCACCCCCAAGCCACCATATTTTTTCCAATTTTTTTTTAAATATTATTATAATTTTTTTAAAATTAAAATTTCATCCCAACATGTTATTTTTTTTAAAAAAAAAATAAAAAATAAAATTTGCCCCATTTTATTTTATTTTATTTTTAATTTTACCCTCCAAAATTTTAAATGCCAACTCCCCTCTTGAATATAGAATTATCCAGTTAGTTATAGTATAGGGGCATTTTTGTCTAAAAAAAATGAAAAGCCAAAAATGTCTCTATACTTATAACTAACTGGATACGCTCTAGTTCAATTACTGAATATTCTCCAGTTCAGTTGAACTAGAGAGTATCTACTTTCCTGAATATAATCATCTCACCACGGATTAAAAGATTGATCTTGGATTCTCAGATAACTGAACTAGAGAGTATCTACTTTCCTGAATATAATCATCTCACCACGGATTAAAAGATTGATATTGGATTCTCAGATATCCTGGCTTGTTAGGCCGCAACCTCTCTCTCTATATTTTGAAGCATTTTCACTTCTAATTTTTTTTCTTTTAGCACCTTTCCCTCGTTAGTGGTAAGGACACCTTATATCGAACTTAATTAGGTGGAATAAGAGTGTACCTCAATATAACAATCTTTGTCTTATTATTATTATTTTTTAAATATTGCACATGGGATAGATAGGTGACAATCCCGTTTAGCATGTCGAGTTTGTGTCAATTTATTTGACTCACTAATCTATTTAGGGTCAACCTTAACACGATCCGTTCACTTAAACAAATTAGACTCTTCAATCTTAACACGACCCATTTAAATAAGCTGGTAACACGACACAATCCAGTGCACTTGAGTGAGTGTGCTTGGTATAACCCGACCCGACCATACTTATATAACCCATTTAATAAACATATCGTGTTTAGTTGATCCAAACATGACTTGTTTGACCAATTTATTCAAAAACTAATTCAAATAAATAATAATATATTTGACTCGTCAACCTTATTGGTTTTGTTTTTATTTATTTATTTATTATTATTGTAAAAAAAAAAAAAAAAAAATCTAATTTTATTACGATTCAGCCAAACAGGTTGACCCGAGAGTAACATGTTTATTAAATGGATTAATTCAAGTTGACCCGAACTCAATTATATTAAATTATAATCTATTAATTTTATGTTGAATTTATATAAAATCTTGTAATAGTGTAAAAAATTAAATAGACTAAACAATGTTTAATTAATTGTTCAATTCTCTTTTTGGGTGCGGCTGGTAGGAGCCTAATCAAATGTACGACGCATGCTTTCCTTTGTCCTTTCCCCGTGATTGGGTTGTGATGTCGTCTGCTCATATGCCAAACTGAACTTTGCATGAGCATCATTTCTGATCTTTTTCATTGCCATCATAGCCATTATTGACTCAACTACAGCAATCCACCCAACACCATGTGGGTTTTACTTAGGCTACTTGTGTAGTGCCGTTCTTGGGGAAGCAGGAAGCTCCAGACTGGTTAATTAGGATTGTGACTTTGATGCAGGGTGGTGTATTGGAATTGTAATATAACAAATAAGAATAGAATTACAATTCTTCTTAAACTAAGATTTTATCAATGAATTGTGGAAAAAAGATAGAAATTCACTCCTAGAATATTTCATATTAATAAACCGATCAAAATACATAAACGAACTGCTAAAGCTATCTTATTAGGCTTATATAGAGCCTAAATTCGAAATCTTAAATAATAATAATAACAATAAACACTTTGCGGTAAAAAGAATACAGAAAGATAACCTTTCCCTTGTAGGTGTAGGAATTATGAAATTTTCATGAAATACAAAATTATAGCCCTCTGAATAAGCTTTCAAACGTCACCAAATTTGTCTCAATCCAACATTGAAATCAAAAGATATTTTTTTTAAAAGAAAAAAGGAAAACGAATCTGAACAAAAACTGATAAAATTGGCCTGATGAGACTCACATGATAATAACATGTGCAATCCAAAACTAGCTGAAGGACTTACAAAAAAAACACAAAACTAGCTCAAGGAGATAAAACAACGGCCAGTAGAGGAAGATAGAACTGTTGCGTTTATTCAGCAGATATATCAGTTGCGAATAGAGTACTTTGAACTCTTCTATTGGATAGGAAGCTATCCAGTATCTGTTGTACCTGTATAGATTATAAATATATATTTAAATTTGAAGAAAAAAAATGCTATTTCATATTTTGTGATACATTTTTAATTTATTTTTTATTAATTTGTTGAACTGGATTTGCAGGCATATGCATATATTAGTCATGCAGATTTAATAATTGATTTGATAAAAAGAAGCATATATGGTTAATTTGAACAAAATATGAATAGAAGATGTATCGCGGAATATAAAATAGAATTTATCAAATTTGAATAGTAAAGAGAGTATGCATAAATATTGGAGTAATACATGTGGCTTTTAAAATCATTATTAAATTAAATTTTAATTTTAATTTATCCTAAATCTAATGATAATTTTAAAAATCATATCAATTTATAAGATAAAAATAAAATAAAAAGATAGTCATTACTCGTATAATTGATCGACTGTACTAATATAATTACTGCAATCAGCAATGGAATGCTTTGTTTAGACATCTGAACCCAAAACAAATATATATATATATGCTAATTCCTGCACATGCATTATATGCTAAATTTTTATTAATTATTAATACTAATTATTAATTTTTATTCTTACGAGCAAGACTTATTTTATTAACCACCACATCACTAACCTACAAAAAGAAAAAAGAAAAAAGAAATAAATAAATAACAACAAATCACTTATATATATATATATATGTGAATGTTTCAAAAAAATATACAAAATTAGAAGGAAAGTTTTCTTATTTATATTATAGTACTTTTTTTTACTTATATCAAAATATTAAATTAGTTTTGTTTGTCCCCATATAAGCCGTTATTTATTTCATAATTTTCTTTATTGTTATTGTTATTAAAATAATAATATTATTAATAATCGATTCTCTTTCTTTTTGGTCTTGCTAATTAAGTTTGAAAACAAGATAAAATCTGAAGTAGATTATGAGGATAAGTTTGTTATTATCCAACAAGAACTTGTTATCCTATTCTCAAAAACTAAAGCCACTTTTATCTCTCTCTGTGGCTCTATAAATAACCGGACTTCCTAGTATACTCTCTTACCTTTCTTTTATGATTCTTCTTGTTTTTAGCTTTTGACAATGGATGCTTTCTTTTCAGTCGTTCTCTTATTAGTTTGCTCTCTTTGTATGACATGCAACAATGTTGTCGTCAAAGCGTCTCACCAAGTTTACCCAGAATTTCAGTCTTTATGCGCCGATAAGGTACTGAAACAAGTTCACAGAACAGGGTTCCATTTTCAGCCTCCTAAGAACTGGATTAACGGTAACTTTTTATGCTTGATCTCTAAAGAAACTAATTACTTTTGCTTCTCTTTTTTTCTATCAGTTTATGCATGTTACATTAAATTATGCTACTACATTTTTCAAAAAAAAAAATAAATAAATAAAATTATGTACTGATCATATTTTGACTTGGCCTAGAACTTAGGGCTTAAGCAATTTTTTATATAACTTGTGAACTTGACATGAAATTAGAGGGTTTTTCATTTAATTTAATAGGTCTAGTCTTATACATATATTTTGACACCATCTAAACATCTAATAAAATATTAGAGGTTTAAGGTTTAAGAGTGTGATCCATTTAATTAAATAGATAATCTTATACCTATACTTCAACACCACCCTACCCCGAAATTTACAGAATTAATTGGATTTAAACTTTTATCATGCATCATTTAGAATATAAATATAATTCCTTATCTTTAAAAGCAGATATTTCGGGATCTTAACATATGTTTATCTAACGATAGTCAAAACCTGAAAAAAAATTTTTAGAAAAAATCGAACCTAACAATGTTTATCTTTTAGTTCTATTTGGTTTTTAATATCTAAATCAGTAGATTTGGTTTTGTTAAGAGATCTGTTTTATTATGTTTCTTTTGAGCTTGATTGGGGGAGTCGGTTCCAAATAATATATATATATATTCTAAACTGGAAGATAAGTTTGATTAATAATGAAACCAATAATTAGTCTAATCTCATCTTTAACCAAAAACATTGGAAAATGTAATATTGGAAAATGTTAAGGGAGATTTCTCAGAAAGCTGAAATTATGTAATCTGCCTAGAAAATCTTTTATTAGTTTACTAACTGGCCTTCCTTTTTTGCTTTTCATGGTTTTTCTGATTGACAAAATAATGAACACCAACAACAGATCCAAATGGTGAGTGATTTTGCGACGTTGAACTGCAACTCTATTTCTTTCTTCCCTTTTCCCTTTCCTTTTTATCTCTGACTAGCTAATTAATTTTCTCTTTGTTTCTAAAAATCAATGTAAAAAGGCCCCATGTACTTCAACGGAATCTACCATCTATTCTACCAATACAATCCGAAAGGAGCAGTGTGGGGCAACATTGTTTGGGCCCATTCAGTATCAACGGACATGATCAACTGGGAAGAACTAGATCCCGCCATCTACCCCTCCAAGCCGTTTGATATAAACGGGTGTTGGTCTGGCTCTACCACAATCCTCCCACACAACAAGCCCGTTATTCTCTACACAGGAATTGACACCCAAAATCGCCAAGTCCAAAACTATGCCATCCCGGCAAACTACTCCGACCCATATCTCCGTGAATGGGTAAAGCCCGACGACAACCCCTTTGCGGTTCCCGGGGAGGGGATGAATGCGAGCGCCTTCCGTGACCCAACAACCGCTTGGTGGGGCAAAGATGGGCACTGGAGGACTGTAGTGGGCAGCAAAAGGAAGCAAAGAGGCATGGCATTCTTGTATAGGAGTAGGGACTTTGTGCATTGGGTTCGGGCTCACCACCCTCTACATTCATCAGCCAATACGGGTATGTGGGAATGCCCAGATTTTTTCCCTGTGTCGTTTCATGGGAAAACAGGTCTGGACACTTCAGTGGTTGGGGAAAATATAAAGCACGTAATGAAGGTGAGTCTTGACCTCACTAGGTATGAGTACTACACTGTTGGAAAATATTATCCCCAAAAAGACAGGTTTGTTCCTGATAACACATCGGTTGATGGTTGGAGCGGGCTGAGATATGACTATGGAAACTATTATGCCTCCAAGTCATTCTTCGATGCTGGGAAGCAACGAAGGATTTTGATGGGTTGGTCTAATGAGTCTGACACAGCTCAAAATGATAAAGATAAAGGATGGGCTGGAATTCAGGTAAAAATTGTGTTCATTTATATATATATATATATATATATATATATATAAATATATATATACTTACAGAAACTAATTAACGATATTTTATGTTAATTAATGTTTCAGACTATTCCGAGGATGGTGTGGCTTGACAGTAACAGGAAACAATTGTTGCAGTGGCCTATTGCTGAATTGGAAACTCTTAGAGGGAAGAAAGTTCAGATAAGCAATCAACAAGTCAAAAAGGGAGAGCATATTGAAGTTAAAGGAATAACTGCTGCCCAGGTATGCTACTTCTTACAGAATAAGTTTCTGCAATTACGTGCTAATATATATCTCTGATTTTGCATTTTTATTACACGATGAAAAATAAATCACCCAAAGAAAAGATGAATTGAAGATATGGAAATTAAATGCGGGATAATAAAATATACACAAAGATTTTATGTGGTTCGCTCCGTCTTCAATTTTGAGTTTGTAATAGTCCCCTACTTAATTCAACTTCTCTAAGTAGGTGATAGACTTAATTCAATATAAATATAATTCATTTTTAGTATTATTGTTGATGGTTTCCACAGGCGGATGTTGAAGTTACCTTCTTGTTGCCGAATTTGGACAACGCCGAGCAATTTGATCCTAGTTGGGTTAATGCAGAAGATCTTTGTGGCCTAAAGGGTTCGAAAGCTCAAGGTGGGGTTGGGCCTTTTGGGCTGTTGACACTATCTTCCAAACATCTAGAGGAATACACTCCTGTCTTCTTTAGAGTATTCAAAGCTCCAAACAAGCATGTAGTTCTCATGTGCTCTGATGCAAGAAGGTTTGTGTTTGTAATTGGTTCAGCTAGTTGCTTTAATTTGAAGTAGAATCTTAGTATATATTTCTTTGTTTTCCGTTCTCTTCTCACCCTTTTGCGCTGGTTTTAACTTGATTTCTTGTATAGTTCCTCTTTGGAGAAGAGTGGACTATATACACCATCATTTGCAGGCTTTGTAGACGTTGATTTAGCAGATGGGAAGCTCTCTCTTAGGAGTTTGGTAAGCCCTTATATAAACATATATATTTCGTTAAAATCTCTCTCTCTGAATTAATTTTTCAACTAAATGTTTATTGCAGATCGATCATTCTATTGTGGAAAGTTTTGGAGCCGGAGGAAAAACATGTATCACATCCAGGGTCTATCCTACACTTGCAGTCTTCCATAACGCTCACTTGTACGCATTTAACAACGGGACAGAAACTGTTACCATAGAGAGTCTCAATGCATGGAGCATGAAGAGTGCACAACTGAACTGAAATGATCAAGGAGAGGAGATCGATTATGAAATAATGAAGAATCATTACTCGTTAATATTTGGTTAATTAATTTAGACATGCCGATGTTGTGGATGTTGTTTACATTTGTTTTGCCAAAAGGTTAGCATGTAATAACTGAGAAATTATTTTGCACTCTATCTGCCAATTTAATTTATCGACAAAGGTTTCACATGTGGGTTTCCTTGGTTTATATATATAGTTATTTTGAATAATAATAATAATATATTCTTTTTCTTTTTGCTTTTGGTAATTAAGTTGAAGACAATATAAAATTTAAAACAGATTACAAGAAATAGTTCCTTATTATATATCCAACAAGGAATCGTTGTTGTCTCTCAACGGCTTTTTTAGGAAAGTTTTCTTATTTATATTGTAGTACTTTTTTACTTATATCAAAATATTAAATTAGTTTTGTCCTCATTTAAGTCATTAATTATTTATTTTATAGTTTTATTATTATTTTTATTAAATTATATAACAATTTTTCCAATAAAATAATTTTTTTTAAAAATCAATTGTAAAATCCACAACCCCTAATGTCCTTAACGTGACTCCCATAAATCCAACAGTGGATTTGAAAATGAGATGTGTAAGATATATATTTATAGGAAAATGTTAGATTTACAACACCAATACAACAACTGCACAACAACTCCTCATGTGGTTCCACACACTGGGGTCCACTCTCATATGAGAGAATATTTATATTATTTCAGATATATATTTATATTATTTCTAATTTTGTTGAGATCTTAATTTTGATGAGCTCTTGTTGAAATTAAAGTGTGGGTGATGATCAATTAGTTAACAATTTTTAGTATAATATATATATATATATATATATATATATATATATATATATATATATATATATATATATATATATATATATATATATATATATATATATATAATTAATTGCTGGGCTAGCGGCCCCTCACCTCACTCAAGATAGAACTGTTGCAGTCTCATCCATTCAGCAGATGATTTGAATTCTTCTACAGATGTTGGATAGGATCTAATCACTACTGAAATCGTTGGATAAAGATCATATCTGTTGTACCTATAGAGCTTAGAAATTTATATTGTAAATTTGACTAAAAAAGCTATTTCATATTTTATGGTACATTTCTAATCTTTTTTTAAAAAAAAAAAAATAAACGGTCATACAGATTCAATATTTGATTTGATAAAAAGATGCATGGTTGATTTGCAGATTCAATATTTGATTTGATAAAATGATGAATAGAAGATGTAACACATAATATAAAATTGAATTTCTCTAATTTGAGTAGTAATGAAAGTATGTATAATTGGAGTAATACTCCAAAGTGACGTGGCTTTTAAAATCACAATTAGATCAAAATATAATAGTATTCCATCTCAAATTTAATAATAATTTTAAAAGTCAAAAGATCAAAGAAAGAAAAAGGAAAAAGGTATTACTCGTATAATTAAATTTACTGATATAATTACTGCAATGGAATGCTCTGTTTAAGCAAGTGAACGTTATATATATATGTGTGTGTGAATGTTTTATCAATACTTCGTACCAAGATGATTAGATGCTCAAGCAATGATTTTAGGTTAATTTAAATAATGCTACAAAGTGTCAATCATATCCTCTAGCATGCATCCAAGTTGCATTGAACTAAATCATTGTAATTTACTTTATGTAAAATTTAAGATGTATAGGGCAAGCAAAGAACGGAAAAAATATGCAAAAGGCTCAATACAAATTTGGAAGGAAAGTTTTCTTAGTTATATTAAAGTACTTTTCTACTTATATCAAAATATTAAATTTGTTATGTTCCCATTTAAGCCATTATTTATTTCATTATTATATTATTGTTGTTGTTATAATAATAATAATAATAATAATAATAATAATAATAATAACAATAATAATTCCGTGGATGGACAAGTTCCTAAACTACGAAAGATATGTAGTAATCGAATGACGTACTGAAAGCGCAAGTGAAAAATCAAACCGGAAGAAAAGTGAAGTACTTGAGATCTGATAGTATGTTGGGCTGGAATGCCTCCATTCCCATCCCATTCTTTATGATTTCTGGGCAAAATCCAATCCAATTTATCGTAATTGATTTGAGAGTAAAGAGTTTTACAAACTACTAACTTAAAGAATTCCTTGAAAGGGAAGGCAAATAGAAAGCCCTGATAGCTATAAAGCTAGGGTCCTGTCCAATGGATCACAGCTATCAAGAAAAAATATTTTGAATAATAATAATAATAATAATAATTATAATATATAGATTCTCTTTCTTTTGGCTTTTGGGAATTAAGTTGAAAACAAGATAAAATCTGAAACAGATTACAAGAAATAGTTTTTTATTATCCAACAAGGAATCGTTCTTGTCTCTCAACATCTACCGCCACTTTTATCTCTATGTGGTTTTTTTAGAAAAGTTTTCTTATTTATATTGTCGTACCTTTTTACTTATGTCAAAATATTAAATTAGTTTTGTCCCCATTTAAGCCATTATAATATTTTTTTTAAACTAATTGCAAGGGTTACAACCCTGTTAGCCTTAATGTGGCTCCTCCACTACATACATTCCCTACATATTTTCATATAACAAAATTTCAAATCCTACATTGAATTTGTGGGACCCAATGTAGGTTCATAAATCCAATTGTTTATTTAAAAATGAGATATGTATGATATATATTTATATCATTTTTCATTTTGTTGAGATATCAATTAGATGCTCAATCAAAGATTTTAGGTTCATTCAAATGATGCTACAAAGTGTCAATCATATCCTCTAGCATCCAAGTTGTATTGAACTAAATAATTGTAATTTACGTTATGTAAAATTCAAGAGATATAGGGCAACTAAAGAACAGAAAAAATATACAAAATTAGAAGGAAAGTTTTCTTATTTATATTATAGTACTTTTTTACTTATATCAAAATATTAAATTTGTTTTGTTTGTCCTCATATAAACCATTATTTATTTCATTTTTTTTTATTGTTATTAAAATAATAATATTATTAATAATCGATTCTCTTTCTTTTTGATCTGGGTAATTAATTTGAAAACAAGATAAAATCTGAAGCGGATTACGAGAATAAGTTTGTTATTATCCAACAAGGACTCGTCCTTCTCTCTCAACATTTACCGCCACTATCCCCAAGGGGTAACTCAATCAGCTAGGGACTCATGAAGCGGAGATCTTTAGTTCGAATCCACCTCTCCCCTCTTGTGTGGACATGTCAAAAAAAAAAAAAAAAAACATCTACTGCCACTTTTATCTCTCTGTGGCTCTACAAATAACTGAACTTCCTAGTATCTTCTCACACAAATCATCTTTCTCTCTTCTCTCTTTTTCTCTCTTTTTTTTTCAATGATTTTTGTTGTTTTAGTTTTTGCTTTTGACAATGGATGCTTTCTTTTCTATCGTTGTCTAAAGCGTCTTACCAGTTTTACCTAGAATTTCAGTGTTTATGCGCCGTTAAGGTTACAGAACATGGTTCCATTTTCAGTCTCCTAAGAACTGCATTTTCAACCTCCAAAGAACTGGATTAACAGTAACTTCTTATGCTCGATCTCCAAAGAAACTAATTACTTTTTCTTCTCTTTTTCTCTGATTAGTTTTTGAATTCCTTTTCTAATCTAGTTTTTCCAATCTCCTCTCAACTTTCTGTGACAGTTTGCTCATGGGTGTTTTATCAATTTATGTTACATTGAATTACACAACTTCACCGATCATATTTTGACTTGGCGTAGAACTTAGGCTTAAGAAACTTTTTATGTGAACCTGACACGAAATTATAGGGTTTTTTATTTAATTTATTGGGTCAGGTTATGATTGATCTATATAGTTTTATGCATATACTTTGACACTATCCAAATATCTAATAAAAAATAAAATGTTGACCAATATAAACTTATACTTATATAATCTTAGCATTTTTTGATATATTTTGGATCTTTTCAGTTGATTTGGTTTAGTTAAGAGATTTGTTTTGTTATGTTTCTTTTAAGATTGATTGGGGAGTCAAATCCAAATAAGAATGCACAACATTTACTATTTGAATATATATATATATATATAGAATTCTAAAATGGAAGATAAGTTTGATTAATAATGAAACCAATAGTTAATCTAATCTCACATTTAATGTTAAGGGAGATTTCTCAGAAAGCTGAAATATAATCTGCACGGAAAAGCTTTTATTAGTTAACACTTTAACGGTCACTAACCGGCCTTCCTTTTTTGCTTTTCATGGTTTTTCTAATCGGCAAAATAATGAACAGATCCAAAGATCCAAATGGTGAGTGATCTTTGCAACGTTGAACTGCAACTCTACCATCTATTCTACCAATAATCCGAAAGGAGCAGTGTGGGTCAATTTTGTTTGAGCCCATTTAGTATCAATGTTGCAACCCCTGTTGGCCTTAACTTGGCTCCGCTGCATGCATCCCATATAACAGACCGTGTGCAGTAGTTTACTTTTGGTAACTAAGTTGAAAACAAGATAAAATCTGAAGCAGATTATGAGAAGAAATTTATTATTATCCAACAACATTTACCGCCACTTTTATCTCTTTGTAGCTTTTTTTTTAAAAAAAAAAATAAATAAAATAAAATTGTAATCTATTATAATCTACAATAATTTTTATTCTAAAAAGAACACGACACTACAAGTCTCCATATATAATTTACGTGGCTAATAAAAAAAAATCAAATAAGGAACCGCATGTGGGGCATGGATAAATTACTTAAAAATTTTTCTAATAAAATAATTTTTTTAAAACTATTTGCAGGAGCCACGACCCCTAATGACCTTAACATGATCCCGCCACTGCATACATATATTGGATTTGAAAATGAGATGTGTAAGATATATATTTATATCATTTCTCGTTTTGTTGAGATCTCAATTTTGACGAACTCTTGTTGAGATCAAATTGGCCCCTTGCTCGTCTTAACGTGGCTTCATCACATAAGATAGAACTGTTGTGGTCTCATCCATTCAGCAGATCAGCAACAAACAAAATATTTCATATTCATCTCAACATGTTAGGTGCAATCAAAGTAGTTTGAATTCTTCTACAGATATTGGATAGGATCCAGTCACTATTGAAATCGTTGGATAAAAGATACATATATAGCTTAGAAATTTATAGTGTAAATTTGAATAATAAAGCTATTTCATATTCTGTGTTACATTTCTAATCTTTTTTTAAAAAAAAATGAAAAATAAACCACTGGATTTGTAGGCATATGAGTCATACAGAATCAATATTTGTTTTGATAAAAAGATGCATAGTCGATTTGAACAAAAGATGAATAGAAGATGTACATAATATAATATTGAATTTCTCTAATTTGAATAGTAAAGAAAGTATGTATAATTGGAGTAATACTAGGACTCTGTTCTTATCCTCTCAGAGTGATGTGACTTTTAAAATCATAATTAGATCAAAATATAATAGTGACCCATCTTAAATCTAATAATAATTTTAAAAGTTAAATCAATTTAGAAGGATAACAAAAAAAAAATGTCATTATTCATATAATTGAATTTACTGATGTAATTACTGCAATTGAATGATCTGTTTAAGCAAGTAAACCTTATGTGTGTGTGTGTGTGTGTGTATATATATATATATATATAAGTGATGTGGTTGGTAATTAAATAAGTCTCATGTAAGAAGAAAAATTAATATTTAGTGTTATATTGTTATATTCAATCAATATATATATATATATATATATATATATATATATATATATATATATATATATATATATGAATGTTTCAACAAGTACTTCGTACCAAGATGCTCAATCTCAAGATTTTAGTATATAGATGAACTATATCATTGTAATATGGTGCAATTTTTTGTTTTTATTTTTTTTTTAAAAAAAAGGATTATTAGATGATCAAGCAATGATTTTAGGTTAATTCAAATAATGCTACAAAGTGTCAATCATATCCTCTAGCATCCAAGTTGCATTGAACTAAATCATTGTATCAATAAAAATTTGGAAGGAAAGTTTTCTTAGTTATATTAAAGTACTTTTTTACTTATATCAAAAGAGTAATGATTCACTACCACCTAAATATACAACTTTTCACCATCTTACCTATGTGGCAAGGTGATCCCTCACCTTAATTTATTTTTAAAAAATAAAAAAAATTCAAAAAGTAGTGGGGGACCACCTTGCCATATAGACTAGGTGATGAAAAGTTGTATCTTTAGGTGGCAGTGAATCATTATTCATATCAAAATATTAAATTTGTTTTGTTCCCATTTAAGCCATTATTTATTTCATAATTATATTATTGTTGTTGTTATAATAATAATAACAATAATTATTATTATTATTCTGTGGTTGGATGAGTTCCTAAACTACGAAAGATATGTAGCGGATGACGTACTGAAGTGCAGGCAAAAAATTAGGCTGGAAGAAAAGTGAAGTACTTGAGATCTGATAGTATGTTGGGCTGGAATGCCTCCATTCCCATCCCATCCTTTATGATCTCTGGGCAAAGCCCTGATAGCTATAAAACAAGGGTCATGTCGAATGGATCACACCTAACAAGAACAAGTATTTTGAATAATAATAATAATAATAATATATAGATTCTCTTTCTTTTTGCTTTTGGTAATTAAGTTTGTTGGTACAGTTTCTGGTACAGTGACGTGTAGCCTTGTGATTCGTTGCCTTCCTTGTAATTAACTCTCCTCGTAATATGCAAAATAATAAACGGTTCGTCGGCTCGTGGGGGTGCTGACCATACCCCCACTCCGATGCCTAAGTCAGTTCAAACTATTTATTTTCTGGAGAGTATCAATAATCTCAGAGCTTAGAGAATCTGCCCGTTCAAAATACCTGACGTAGTAGTCTTATTTATAGGCTCACAGTTCACAGTTATAAAACTGCTAGAATACTTGGAGCATAATTTGATTAGGAGTCTAAGTCTTAGATCACATAGTCTTTAATCTTATCTTCATAGAATTTGAATTGGGTAGTAGAGTCCAAACTGGATAGGACACTACCTCTTCAGCTGATGCCATACTATTAGGTACCTTATCCCATATTTGATAAAAGTCTTATATTGATATACTCGGGATATGTGTCTTTTTGGAGATAACGGATGGTCTTTTACTTAGGTCTGATCTGGCCGGGCCGACCCGATAGGCTCGGCCCACGTGTCTTTGGAGCCAATTATTTCTCCAACAGTTACCCCCTAATTCTCTTATTTGAATTTAGAATGTAAGAGAATTAAGTACCTCAATTTCTGAATTTGGATCTTCCATAATCTGTATCTGACAATTGTTGCCTCTTTCAAAGTAATTATAGCGAATAGTGCCTCGAATCTCTAGATTGGAGTGGCGTTTGACCTGATGAATGTCAATTCAATTCTTGGACACTTGTGATCTGTCGTAGTACTAATAGCAACTCCCCGTAGATATCTTCTTCATAAGTGCCTCTACATAATATTGTCGGCCGGGCCAAAGTTGTGAAGATTATCTCCTACTCTCGGTAGGGGATGGATCAGACTGATGTAGTTGATTTCACCAAGATTGTGGTGAAATGCCACTCTGAGAGAACACTTTGCGTACAACTTTCTTGAGATCAAGGTTCTGTCTGACAAAAAAAGGGTAAACCGTTGAAGAAAAAGGCTTAACATACCCGAAACTTCTTCATCGATAGTGCTTCGTAGACCGCTTCCACAAAAATCTCTCTTGGCGGCTTTAGAGGCTCAGACTAACGCTGAGGCTTTGGTTGTCCCAGACTTACAACGACTAGGGGCTTCTGGTGGCCCGATGTTTTGTGCTTGGCGTACCGAATCTTCTAATATGAACACCATCTAGCTTGGTCTCACCTGTGAATATCTTTATTTTTGAACTTTGTAATGTTTGAATTCTTTGTTATGGAAAAACTTTCCATAACAAATCAATTCTCACTTATCCTCTAATAACTTGGTTATTTTTTGTAGAGGTGATATCCCCGTATGGTTTGTTGTAGGGGTTGTCTCCCCGTATCTTTGTTCGAGCTGCTCCTGAGAGATCTTAATCTGAGAGCTTGGTGTAGCTTCAGTGATTTTCCCTTTGCATAAGCTTTAACTTTGTTCGAGGCGGATAGTCAGGTCCTCTTGGTATCCTGGACGATGGTGTAAAAGAGATCTCGGAGTTTGGAGTGAGTCTCGGGGCTTCAACCTGTAAATACTTGAACTTTCCTTTTCAAATGTATCTTTTCTTTTTTATATAAATTTTTTTTTTGTAATGAACAAAATTTCAATGTTAATGAATGGAAGTCTTGGACATTTTGACTTTCACTTTCCTTATCTTATTAGCCATAGAACATCATAATTTTTCAAACTGAATTGAACATCTTTACCTGGAAAAAAGTTTAAAGTTTCTCACTCAAAAACTTCTTCTGAGATATATCTCGGTTTCTTATAAATCTTACTTTTAATACTGGAGTTACCCCCAAAACTTGAACAAACAATCGGTTTGTGTCAGTTTTTTCCGAGGGAAGAACTGGTCTAATTTTTTGAAATTTAAGCTACCCTTAAAAATTTGAACAAACAATCGGTTTGTTGAAATTTTTTACAAAGGAGAATAGAAAATATTATTTGCATCGAAGTGTTGAGTCTTACTTGATGATTTTTTTAAAGAGGTTTTATCCTCATACCTTCCTAAAGCTTTACCTTCCTGAAACTTTATCTTTTTGAAGCTTTATCATTCTGAAGCTTTGTCATCCTAAAGCTTTGTCGTTCTGAAGCTTTATCTTCTTTAAGCTTTATCATCCTAAATCTTTACCTTCTTGTTTACCTTTCTGAAGCTTTATCTTCCTGAAACTTTGTCATCCTAAAGCTTTGTCATCCTGAAGCTTTATCTTTCTGAAGCTCTACCTTTCTGGAGCTTTATCTTTCTGAAACTTTATCTTCCTAAAGCTTTGTCATCCTAAAGCTTTATCTTTCTGAAGCTCTACCTTTCTGTAGCTTTATCTTTCTGAAACTTTATCTTTCTGAAACTTTATCTTTCTGAAGCTTTGTCATCCTAAAGCTTTGTCATCCTGAAGCTTTATCTTTCTGAAGCTCTACCTTTCTGGAGCTTTATCTTTCTGAAATTTTATCTTCCTAAAGCTTTGTCATCCTGAAGCTTTATCTTTCTGAAGCTCTATCTTTCTGAAACTTTATCTTTCTGAAGCTTTATCATCCTAAATCTTTGTCATCCTGAAGCTTTATCTTCTTTAAGCTTTATCATTCTGAAGCTTTATTTTTCTGAAGCTTTATCTTCCTGAATCATTATCTTCTTGGATCTTTCTTGAAGCTTTTATCATTCTGAATCTTTCCTGAAGCTGTCATACTGAAGCTTTTTCTCCCTGAATCTTTGCCTTCCTGAATCTTATCATCCTGAAGCTTTATCATTCTGAAGCTTTATCTTCCTAAATATTTGCCTTCCTGAATCTTTATCTCCCTGAACCTTTACCTTCATGAAGATCTGTCTTCCTAAACCTTTACCTTCCTGTTTGTTTACCTTATTGAACTACCCCCCATAACTTCATTCTGCGACCGCAGGCTAAGTCGTTCGAGGTGGGTAGTCAAGTCGCTGAGCTTTACCTTCCTGTCTGAAAATCTTTGTAACCTGTAAAAGACTTTATATATTACTGAAATGAAATTACTGAATTGAAATCTTAACCTTTCAATTCCCTCATCTCTGAATTTAGATGATCCATACTCATAGCATCTAGAGACCTCCAATCGAGAGGTTTCTTGTCTTGGTGTCCTTTCCATAACCATTTCAGGTTGTCCGAGGAAAGGACTTGGGCCGATTCTATCTTGGATGTTCTTGTCCTTCCGGAAACCTGCAATCCCCCCGTCGTATCCTTTCCATAACCCTTTCGGGTCGTTCGAGAAAAGGATTCGGGATATCTTTAACCTTATCCTTCGGAAACCCCCAACTGGGAGGTTTCAACCCTTTGTATCCTTTCCATGACCCTTTCGGGTTGTTCGAGGAAATGATTCGGCAGATTCTAATTGGGCTATCCATAACCTTATCCTTCGGAAACCCCCAATTGGGAGGTTTCAACCCTTTGTATCATTTCCATGACCCTTTTAATCATTTCCATGACCCTTTTAGGTTGTTCGAGAAAAGAATTCGGGCAGATTCTTTTTTGGATATCCTTAGTCTTATCCTTCGGAAATCTCTAACCGGGAGGTTTCAACCCTTTGTATCCTTTCCATGACCCTTTCGGGTTGTTCGAGGAAAGGATTCGGGCGGATTCTAATCCTCATCCCTTCGGAAACCCCCAACCAGGAGGTTTCTTCCCATTGAATCCTTGCCATGACCCTTTCGGGTTGTTCGAGGAAAGGATTCGGGCGGATTCTTCCCTGAACATCCCCACCATAACTCTTTCGAGTCGTTCGAGGTGAGGAGTCGGGTGGACGTTGATGTAGCTTGATTATCTTTGGAGAAGTTTGATGAAGAAGTGCTTCCATTCTGTCTCGGACTGCTGCTTTATTCTTAGCAGAGATCAATCAATACCTGGGGACTGTCTGTTTTTCCTTGCTCTCGGTGTTGGACTAACTGAGAAGTTTCTTGCTATGATATCCTTCCTATAACCCTTTTGGGTCGTTTGAGGAAAGGAATCGGGCATTCTTAGCATAGATCAATCGATACCTGGGGGCTGTCTGTTCTTCCTTGCTCTCGGCGTTGGACTAACTGAGAGACTTTCCATGTTTTCTCTGCAGGGTTGTCTCCCTGGCTCTCAATGTTGGACTAACCGAGAGACTTTCCTTGTTTTCTCTGCAGGGTTGTCTCCCTGACTCTCGGTGTTGGACTAACCGAGAGACTTTCCTTGTATAATTTGTTGTTGGGGTTGTCTCCCCATATCTTTTCTGCGAAAAGAGTTAACAAAGCACTGCATATACTAAAACAAAATAGCAGAATGCACAGTAGCACCATATATTCTTTTCATCTGTCGGGATGATTTCGTGATCCTTTCACTCGCGGCAGGAATGAGGCCTCAACACATGAGTCTATTATATATATATATATATTTTTTTTTTTTTCTGGTTGATAAAATAAAAACCAACATTTATCCTTACTTTAACATGAATCATATTTGTAAAAGAAGAGTATGAACTTATCTGGTGAATTCGATGAAGATGAACCATCTTACTTGGAGTTCCTTATCTTGCATACCACTCGATATGGGGCTCTTTGGGAGAGTTCCTCAAACTGGACCCTCGGTTCGGATTTGTCCCTCGGCACGTGACTGTGCACTTCGAAGGATGGCAAATCTAGAGGGGTCCTCAAAGTGT
Organism: Alnus glutinosa; assembly: GCF_958979055.1. Lineage (NCBI taxonomy): Eukaryota > Viridiplantae > Streptophyta > Magnoliopsida > Fagales > Betulaceae > Alnus > Alnus glutinosa. The sequence goes on from NC_084888.1 coordinate 29,969,134, forward strand.
GCTATCTGGGACTAGAAGCTCCGGCATAGGGTCCTTGGGATAGTACCCTCGGAATAATACTCTCGGTATGTGTTATCTGGATACATACTTTTCGCCTCGGTAGAACACCCTCGGTTCTAACCTTTCTTCTCGGTAAAATACTCTCGGATCTAACTTTCCTCCTTGGTAAAACACCTCGGATCTAACTTTTCACATTGGTAAAACACCTCGGATCTAACTTTTCTCCTTGGTAAAACACCTCGGATCTAACTTTCCTCCTTGGTAAAACACCTCGGATCTAACTTTTCTCATTGGTAAAACACCTCGAATCTAACTTTTCTCTTCGGTAGAACACCGTCGGATCTAACTTTTGTCCTCGGAATAATTTTTTCTTTTCGCTTTGGGAGAACACCCTCAGATCTATCTTTTGTTGGAGGATTATTATGCCTCGGAGTATTATTTTCGGAGAGTGGCCACCTCGGGATTAAACACCTTGGAGTTTACTTTCTTCCTTTTATCTCCTGGACCAAAACATTGTGCTCTTCTTCTTTTTGGGCCTTTCTTTTCTTTTCTTTTTTGACTCTATGTATGTGTAGGCCTAGATAGCGAACTTCGGTCGTTGGCGTTCTTGAAACCAAGCTTGCAAGAAAACATAGCTTGCCTGACATCCCTACGAACCTGAAACGCCTGAGAGCTGAATTTCGGCTCCCCACCAAACTGGAACACAAATCTTGGGTCAGGCTCGGCGCTAACACTGAAGTGCAGCTGATTCACCTCGTCTCCACCACGTCCAGATTTACCGACACTGCGACAATCTCCTACTTCCCACTGTTCATTTCCAGACGTGATCCATGCTTTAAACCCAACCCCAAGATCAACTTCTAGGAGTATTGGAGGGTTCTTCACTTCCTTTCCTACCATCCAGAAAGTCTCAACACTTTCACGTTCTTGTTCGACGATGTGGGTGTTTGATGAGTGCCAAATATTGTGTATTTGGACCCCTTGATTTACATTAGTTAGACCTTTAGCCTTGTTATTTTCTGATGCTTTGGTTAGTTTTTGTGTTTTTATGTTTTGTAGGTCAATAAGTGAGGAATGACAAAATTCATGAGGAATTGCTTGGAAAATTCGGAAGTTTTGAAAAAACTCGATCGATCGAAACTTTTTGCGAAAGAGAAATTGTCAAGAAAAAAGTTAATTTTTTGCTCAATTGTACCATTCCTTTTCATAGTATTTGAACTGTTGATTGCCTTGAAGAATAAAAACTTGACAACAAGGGGAGAAAGGGATTCCACAAAGTGATCTCTCTTCAATTTTCAAAGCAATAAAACCAAATCGCAATATGGAACATTTGAATGTTATCACACTGCACACCTAGTGGCCTCACAGTCACAGTATTTATATTTAGGTTAAATCATTATGTGTCTTTTAAGAGTCTTTCTTTTAACTTTTTGTCTTCTATAAGAGTCTAAGTCCTATTGTAGAACTTCTACCCTTTTTATTTTAGAGAGGGGGGGGGGGGGGGGGGGGGGGGGGGTGGCATAAGACCCATTTGGAACCTCCATCCCTCCGCCCTTGGTTACGGGTTTACAAGTGGTTGTGATTAGCCATTATTGTCTGTAACGGCAAACCGCAACTGCCCTAGTCGATTATTAAATTTTCTTAATTGCATGTTTTTGGTGTTTTGTATTTTTTTTAACTATTTTTCCTTTATTCAAGGATTGTAAAGTATACTGATAAGCGTTGAATGTTTACATTCAAAGCCCCTTAATTTACATATGTTAAACCCTAATTTGTGTTGTTAAATAATGTGTTATTATGTTTTAGTGTTTCATCTCTTTTTTAGGTCTTAATTGAAAACAAGAAAAAAATCAACAAGTTAAGCCTAATGAAGACATTTGAAGTTCAAGTGCTCCTGCCTAGAACAGGAAAATTGATCAAGTATATTCGATCGATCGAAATTTTCTTGAGTGAAAAATTGATCGATCGATTCTTCAGTCGAATTTAAATTGATCGATCGAAATCTCCAAGGCAAAATAAATCGATCGATCGATCGACTTCGGATATTTCAGAAAGATCTTCAGATGTCGGCAGCTTTTTGTGTGGCTCAAATTCATCCTCAAGTTGTGCGGTTCTAATCAGAAGTTGTCACCATCATTTTGTGCGGAAGAGTGATTGGTTGAGCTAGGTTTGTTGTACCAAATCCTCTATAAATAGAGGATGGACGTGAGAGTTATGTATGTAGAGAGTTTTAGTTAATATTTTCATTTTTTAGTTTTTGTGCATTCAAGTGATGCACCATTTTCTTCATGTTTTCCAGAGAGCTTAGTTTTAAAGGTATGTTGATGTTGTAACTTATTTTAAATTCGTTTTTAGTAAAGTGAAGTTGAAATTTAGTTTATGCAAGTATTCTTTACATTTTCCAGCACTTCTTTCTTCTTCTTTCTCTTGTTTGTGTTATTTTATGTTGAATACAACTCTGAAATCCTTAGATTCCAGAGCCCATAACTTGTTCTTTAAATGTTCCTCTTAGATTTTCTTTCCTTTAAAGCTTGTTTTTGAGTATTTTTAGTTGTTAAGTTGGATTCCTTTATTAAAGCTATTTGTTTTACATCTTGTTAGTGTGGGTTATAATTTTTATATCTCTTAGGGAAATGGGTTCTTCTTCTTCTATAAGAGAATCCCATAACTCCATGAGTAGCTAATTTAGTTGTAGGGTATTGATAAACTCTTTCTAAGTGCCATGGGTTGATTGTGTTGTTCTTGGATTTCCATACAAGTGTAATGATTACATAGCCTAAAGATGGTTGTGTAATGGTGCTTATTATACAATTTATGTGAATTTGATAACTCATGCTAGGGAAAACATATTACTCCACACTCTTTTTAGTTTAATTATTGCTTAAATGTTTTTCCATTCTAGTGTAATTTTATGTGGAGATTATGTGTTAACTAAGATGGTTTATACTTTTTCCATAGATGTGTATGCTTATTAAAAGATCTTATAGTCCATACTAGGGAGCATGAATCATTCAACCCTAGATATAAGTTGAATGACTTTTGTATAAATAGATGGATTATCATTGTCTTTAACTAAAGTAATTTCATGTTGAGGTCGATCGTCGTGTGATTGACAATCATTACGCGCTCGTATTACATTTGTGAAGGAAATCCGGGAGGAATATAGTATGTCATGTGTATAAGGATTGAGTGAAATCAATGCTCTATACTTTCCTTGTTCTTAAAACTCTCCATTTTACTTGTTTAGCTTAGTGATAAAACAAAACAAATCATCTTTTTCCTAATTAAATTAGGCAACGTCTTAAGTATTTCATAACTAAAACAACCCCCTAATCCTTGTGATACGATACCCTCCTTAGTACTATACTGCAAGTCCCGTACTATTGCGAGTGGTTAAAGATATTAAAATCCACGTAGTTGTGAAAACCGATAAATTGCAAAACCAAATTCTTATTTTTAATCATCGGTTGGATCGCTATCAATTTTCGACCATTAACGATAACCCTAATTAGAGTTATGGTTTACTTATAAGTATACCATATGTAAGGTACTCAACACGTAAACCGTAAGTATACTATAAACATATTGCACATAGCTCATAAACCTTAACCCTAAGTGTATATACTATATATAGCCATAAATCATAACCCTAAGTGTATATATATACTATATATAGCTATAAACCCTAACCCTAAGTGTATGTGCTATACATAGCTATAAACTCTAACCCTAAGTTTATGGCTATATATAATACGTACTATATATAGCCATAAACCCTAACCCTAAATGTACATACTATATATAGCCATAAACTCTAACCCTAAGTGTATATACTATATATAGCTATAAACCCTAACCCTAAGTGTATGTACTATACATAGCTATAAACCCTAAGCCTAAGTGTATATACTATATATAGCCATAAACCCTAATCCTAAGTGTATATATATACTATATATAGTTATAAACCCTAACCCTAAGTGTATGTACATATATAGTTATAAACCCTAACCCTAAGTTTATGGCTATATATAGCTATAACCATAACCCTAAATGTATGTACTATACATAGCTATAAACCCTAACCCTAAGTTTATGGCTATATATAGCTATAAACCCTAACCCTAAGTGTATATACTATATATAGCTATAAACCCTAACCCTAAGTGTATGTACTATACATAGCTATAAACCATAACCCTAAGTTTATGGTTATATATAGTATGTACTATATATAGTCATAAATCCTAACACTAAATGTACATACTATATGATGTGGTCTTTTGTTTACCAAAATATATCAATAATAAATAATCACTCGCAATAGGACGAATTCTTGTAGGATAAGGCTATAGAGAGGGTGTCGAACCTCAAGGACTGCAGGGGTATTGCTATCAAGTTTATGAAGATTAAAAATAACTAATGAAAATATTGTTGAATTTGTAATTAACTAAAGTGCATAAAAGAAACGTAAAAGAGAATTGAAATATAAGAGAGAGAGAAAGAGTAGAGTATTGACTTCACCACTATCCACACATCAATGGTTAATCATATTTAATTAGAGAAATTCAATCTATGCATGTTATAAATAAACAAGAAATTACCTTATTAAAGCATAAGTATAATCCATCTTCAGTTGGCACGGATCGTCCACCTAACCACTAAGATGCGGTACGACTCATCTTCCCTAGGCATGGATTAGCTACGTCTTTAATAGGATACATACAATCAATAGAAAAGTATAACCCATCTTCGGTTGGTACGAATCGTCTACCTAAGTTACACTAAACTAGGGTGTAGTATGATTCGTCTTCCCTAGGCATGGCCTATCTAATCCTCTCGATCATATGTCAATTGAACCCGTTGTATAATCATCATTCTCTTAATTACATAAAATAAGAATGATTTGAGTTCAATAAAGGTAAAAAGCTTTCTAAGACAAGATAAGAATTCTACCAATATTGATTATGAATTGAAGAACAATTGCATTAAAAGATGAAGAATAATATCAAATTGTAGCAATTCTCATAATTATATAACCAACATGCATAAACCAAAATTCTCTAAATTAAAATACAATCAAACCATTGTGCTTGGATAGGGCTACATCAATACCCTACAAAGGTTTTTAGCCGCTCATGAAGTTGCTGCAATGGCCTCCTACCATGATTACTTTTCTTCAACTCTTCAAGCCTTTAAGAAGTTTTTTTCTGAATTTGCTCTAGGTAGCAGTGTGTCTTTCTTCAATATTTAGAGGCCTATTTATAGAGATTATGAGAGGCCTAGAAGCTCTTGTAATTCCAGAAAAATCGTCTCTTGAGTCTTCTTGTCTAAGTAGGAGATTGAAACTTCAATCCAAGTAGGAAAAGGATTCCAAATTCGGCCAGAATTGCGGTCCTTTATTGTGAGGTGATTTTGATATAGTAAACGTCCTAATTTTGGAAAGCCTATTTCTTACATATTTGTTAAATTTTTTATTAGCTTTCCAACGCCACCAATTTTATTGTAATCCAATATCTGACGCAAAAGTTATGATCCAAACACTGAGACATATGCAGAATTCAAATTTGAATCCAATCCGATTTTGACTCTTAGTGGAGAAATTCTGATTTAATCCTTCACTTGATTTGATTAAACTTAACCATATCATATAAGTATTCTATTATGATTGGTTAAGCTTAAACATATCTTCTAGGTCTTCTCAAAGTGTGTTTTAAGCCCAAAATTAATGGAGTTAATTGCATCTTTATTTAAAACCTGAAAACATTAAAACAACACAAAATCAAACAAATAACAATACTAAGGAATTAACATATATAAGTTAAGGGGCTTGAATGTGTAACATTTGACGCTTATCACTATATATAGCCATAAACCCTAACCCTAAGTGTATGTACTATATAAGAGACTAAACCATAAGTATACTATTTATACATAGCACGAAACCCTAAAAATAAGTGCATTTACTATATATAACCATAAACCCCAAGGTTAGGGTATATACAAGTCATTATGAATGTATATAGTTTCTAAACCGATTACATGTATGCATATATTATGCATATATGTATATAGTCTTAATTATAAGTTTTTTTTTTCAACTTTTTTATGTATATTTTATTTTTTTTAAATGTAGAGATGTTTAAGGCGATGGTGTACAAAACCGAACCATAATTTGGTGTTATATATATATATATATATATATATATATATATATATATAGAGAGAGAGAGAGAGAGAGAGAGAGAGAGAGAGAGAGAGAGAGAGAGAGAGAGAGAGAGAGAGAGAGTTAGGGTATGTATATATAGTAATATATAGTAATAATTTAGCACCAAATTAGGTTTAGTTTCGTACAATATGCATATGCATACAGTACAATATGCATATGCATATAGTACAATATGCAAATTAGTACTAAATTGCTAAAGTATAAAATAAGGCAAAACTTATTTGTAGTACGTCCATAAATGTAAGCACTAGCCCTAATTAGAGTTAGAATTTACTTATAAATATACTATATATAAGGAACTCAACATGTAAACTGTAAGTATAATATAAACATATTGCACATAGCCCATATACCCTAACCCCATGTCTATATACTATATATAACCATAAACCATAATCCTAAGTGTATATACTATATATAGCTATAAACCATAACCCTAAGTGTATGTACTACACATAGCTATAAACCCTAACCCTAAGTGTATATGTATATAGTATATACTATATATAGCTATAAACCCTAACCCTACGTGTATGTACTATATATGGGACTAAACCATAAGTATATTATTTATATATAGTACTCAACCCTAAAAATAAGTGCATTTACTACATATAGCCATAAACCCTAAGGTTAGAGTATATACAAGTCATTATGAATGTATATAGTTAAGAAAATCAGATTTTTTTTCCTTTTTCTAAAATAAATAAATAAATACAATGATTTATATGCAATGTATAAAACGACAAAATTATGCATGTATATAGTAACATTATTATGCATAGTGTACAAAACCCTAACTAATTTTTTTTTTATTATATATTTGGTCACGTAAATTAATGCACGCGGCCATACAGACACGTGTAGTAAATATTCGTGGCCGATTGGACACGTGTATTTACTACACGTGGCTGTATGGCCGCGTGGATTTAATACACGTGGCCATGTGAACACGTGTAATCACTCCACGCGGTCACTTGTTTTGCTTTTACAAATAGCCACGTTGTCATCAAGACACATGGCTATTTGGCCGCGTGTCTACAATACTAGTTACTGTAGACACATGGCGAATTGCGGAAATTTTTGTAGTGGCAACCGCTTTGCCTTAGGCAATCAGCGATTTTAAAATAACCACAGGTTAGCGGTTATTGAACCGCCTCCGCAAGTGATATATATATATATATATATATGGGTTAAATATTATTTAGTCCCCTCAACTAACAACTATTTTTTTATAAGGCGCCACGAACTGACAAGTGTCATGATTTGGTCATTCGAACTGCCAATTTATTGCAGCTTAGCCCCATTCGTTAGAGGCTGCCCTTTACCTGGATGAAAAATTGGTCACATGCGTGGCACGTGACCACTTAGGCCAGATTCTTTCCATTATGCCATTATGGAGATAATTTTATTATTATTACTATTATTATTTTAAAAAAGAAAATTAAAAAAAAAAAAAAAAACCCAAAAAAAGAAATGGGGTGGCTGCCAACCCAGAGGTGGCACCCCTTTGCTTTTTTCATTTATTTATTTATTTGTTCTTTCTTTCTTTTTAACAAAATTATAATTTTTAAGTTTTATATATTTATTTTTTTAATATGTTAATATTTATTTTTTATTAATAGTAACACATGTCATCATTCTGTTGGTGATGACATGGCATACTAACAGAATTCGTCAAGTAATTTAACCGAATTTGACTGTATGAATTAAATTATTATTTTGGCATAAATTATTTTTAGGGAAAAATGCAAATTTGGTCATTGTGGTTAGCTTAATTTACAAATCACTCATTGTAGTGTAAAAATTAACTGATAGGTCCTTGTGGTAGGAGAAATTGACAAATTACTCTTTAAAGTCAATTTATGTCCACTAACTTGATAGAAATCGTTACGTTGCCACGTCATGCCAAATAAAACGCAACACGTGTTACTTTTTTATAAAAAAACATATATTAATATATTAAAATTAAAAACTTACAAATATTTATAAAAAGAAAAATGGGGGGTTGGGGAGCCCATTTGGAGAGGGGGTGGCCATGCACCACCCTTAGCCCCATCAGGGGTGGGTGGGCTTCGAGCTACCCCCGGCCTATGGGGCCACCCTAGAGCAAGGGGTGGGCTTTGAGCCACCCCTAGTCTGCTTTGGGCTGGCTCGCAGGCCACCCCCTTCCCCAAACACCCTAATATTTTAAGATTTTAATCTTTAGATTTTTAATTTTTAATATATTACTATATATTTATTTATTACGAGTGACACATATCACTTTTTTATTGGACCTGATGTTGCAACCTAACGGTTTCTGTCAAGTAGTGCATGAAAATTGACTTCAGGAAGTAATTTGTCAATTTTGCATACTACAGAGACCTCTCAGTTAATTTTTATACAATATAGAGTGATTTGTAAATTAGGCCGACAACATTGACCAATTTTGTTATTTTTCCTATTTTTTATACTGTAAGAAGATTTATAATTTAAGTCAACAACATGGACTAGTTTTACATTTAACCAAAAATTAATTTGTTAAGTTTTTAATTTTTACATATTTATATTTTTAAATTATTTAATTTTTAAAAAAATAGAAACACGTGTCATCATTCTATTTGTGACTGCAATGACTAAATTATTATTTTGGCCTACCCTAAAGACTTATGAATTATTTTTTATACCGCCATGAACGATTTATAATTTTCGGCCAACCACAAAGACTGATTTTGTATTTATCCTAGATTTTTTTTCTTCTTTCTTTTAATCTTTTTTAAAATAGTTTTTTTTTTTTTACTAATTAATAAATACAGAGGATTATTTTTATTTTTCAATGGTCAAAATCAGGGGCGGAGCCAGCTTTTAGGCTTTGGGGGGGGCCAAATTGAAAAAAAATAATTTGGGGGGCCAAAACTACAAATTTTTTAAAGAATAGGGGTAAAAATTATATTTTTTCTTTTTTTTTTAGATTTTTTTTTTTTTTTTTTGGGGGGAGCCCTTTGGCTTGGGGGGGCCCAAGCCCCTCCAAGCCATAGTGTGGCTCCGCCCCTGGTCAAAATAATGGTATTTTCAAAAGATTTTGGTCAAACTTGCATTTCCGTCCAACACAATAGTCAACATCGACAAATGTGGCTAAATTGCAACAAATTAACAGTTTAAATGGTCAAAGCATGACACTTATCAATTCGTGATGCTTATAAAAAATAGTTATTAGTTGAGGGAGCTAAATAATATATATATATATATGGTAGGCAGTTAGAAGTTATTAACTGCCTCCGCCTACTCTTAAAACAGCTAACTACATTGTTGTAGGTAGTTAACGATTTTTTTTAATTGCCTACAAAAGCGGTTATTTAGGCGGTTATATATGCAGTTAATAACCATTCATTATAAACATGGTGTTTAACCTCGTATACTTTATATGGATATTACAACGGCACATTAAGTAACATAAATAATAAAAAGATAGAATTTAGATAATATACTTTAGAACACTTAAACCTAAAACTTGGAGCTTCTATATTGAGAATTCACTTTTGTAGGGCTTTGCTACTCTACAACCCTCCCTTACACTAAAAACTACTTAAAATCAGAAACTAGAGAGAGAAAGGTAAAGTTTTGTGTGAGATTTTTAAGCTGAAAACTGGGCTTAATTATTTATGAATTTTTTAACATGCTATTATAGTACGAGATATGATACATTTATAACTTTTGTATAATTCTTGTATAATTTTAATAATTTATTTTTTAAATTAAATTATTAGATATGTAGAACTCACGTGTAAAAAAACAAAACCAATAATTAGTTTGAAAAAAAATTAATAAAGTTGTACCAGAGTTATTTATAATATTTAGTCGATGGAGGTATTGCTAAGCTGGATCCATCTCTTATCCACGAGAAATAAGCCCAGTCGTTTATTCCACATATGCACAAAATCCTTACATCATGCATGTCTACAGACTTGAGGCTCACATATCCATATTTGGCTAAAAACAAAAGCAATGAAAATTACACGGATCTGATCATGGGGATAGCCCGGAGAGGCTTAGCCTTATGTAAGGTAATGCCAAAAGTCTCACTCATGTCTATATCTTCTGGCTTCATCCCATCTGCAAGCTTCCAATTAAAGCAGTGGATAAGAGAACCCAACATCAAGTGCACCATCCGGTTGGCCAAAGGCAATCCAGGGCAGATCCTTCTTCCAGCTCCAAAGGGAATGAGCTCGAAATCTCTCCCTTTGAAGTCTATGTCCTTCTCTAAAAACCTCTCAGGCAGAAACAAATTTGGGTCTGACCATATGCTTGAATCTCGCCCCATTGCCCACACGTTTACCAGTATTTGTGCATTTCTGGGCACCGTGAAGCCACACATCTCTACGTCATTCTCAGCCTTGTGGGGAACCAGGAAAGGCGCTGGTGGGTGCAACCGAAGGGTCTCTTTCACTACTGCTCGTAGATAGTTTAACTTTGAGATGTCTGATTCTTGAACAAGCCCGTCTTTTCCAAGGACTTGTTCAAGCTCTTCTCGGGCTTTTGCCATTTTTTCAGGGTCGTGTAGTAACTCTGCCATTGCCCATTCCACTGTACTAGATGTTGTGTCGATCCCCGCAACAAATAAATCCTGACATAAGGCAGTGTGTGAGCTGAGTTAAGATCAAAATATAATTGAAAAGAAACACAATTTTGCTTTCTGAATTAAGCAAAGTTCAAGAAAAGTAGTCAATCACGTACCAGAAGTAAATGTTTGATGTTGTCGCAGCTCAGTTCTGAATTATCTTCTTCAGTGAGATCGAGGAGGGAATCGAGTACATCGCTGCTTGCCTTGGAACCCTTTGAAGACGATGCTCTTAATTGTAATCGTTCATTGATTATACCATCCAGAATTCTAAAACATTTTCCAAGATAAATCGTCATCCTTCGGCGTGTACCTTGTGGGTCGACAAAACGAAGTGCAGGGAAATAGTCTGAAATATTCGGCCTTCCAGCTTCTTCCATGGTACCCACTATGAGATACTGGAACTCTTGGGACGCATTTGAACAATACTCTGCCAAGTCAGTAGAGAAAAAAGTGTTTGATATGGCTTTCAGAGTAGTTGTGAAGGCTGCTCCACCAATATCAACCGCTTGACCACTATTTTCTCTAACATGGTCCACTAGTTCTTGCACCTTTTTTCTCCGAATGGCTTGGGTGGAATCGAGCCTTTGTGGAGCAAATATTTGCGTGGCAGAAACTTTCCTGAGGTTTCTCCAAAGAGCCGATGTGGGCAGCCAACCCATTGAAAATTTGTGGTGGTTGAGTGCTCGGCCGCTGTCCGGGACAGTTCGGCCGGAGAAGACGTCGTCGTGTTTTTGCAGTGCTTCTTTGGCCAAGTCTGGAGAGGAAATGACTATGGTTGTCATGCTCCCGAGCTTGAGAGTCATGAGGGGTCCATGAGTTTTAGAGAGCTTGGAAAGGACTCGGTGGGGTTGGTTTCCTTGGAGCTCCAAGATGTTTCCAATGATTGGAAAAGGCTTGGGGCCTGGGGGGAGCCTGGGCGAGGAAGACTTCCAGCCTCCTAGCACATGAATAGCTGCCCACACAAAGGGAAGGACCAGCACAAATGCTAGGTAGTCCATTTACTCAATTTCGCCTTCTACTTGGAAGTAGTTAGCAGAAGAAGGATCAGATCAGGAACTCCAAAGGTTTTCTGCTCAGCACCGCTTATAAAGGGATTCGCGGAATTAAGAGAACCATAAATAAATTAAATTGACGGATAGAATTCATTGGGGGTTGCTGTACCACAAAAGACACCTTAAAAGAAGAGATTTACTCAAAGCTTATAAAGCTTTCAACTTAGATATACCTTTGTAATGTGAGTTTCTTAACGTACACACCCCCTCACGTGTGACACTATTGTCCAAACACGTTTACAACAGGAGGGAATGTTCAATATTGTCCAAAGCCCTGAAACTCTAATACCATGATAAAATTTAGGGTTAAATAGCCTACACACAAATGTGTTTTACGACCTTTATTTTTTGCTCCATCAGTTTTACTTTTTATCAAATTTGGTACATGTGATATATGAAAATACAGAAATGGTACCTCCGTCCAATTTTTCGTCCAAAATTAACGTCCAGCCACATCATCCTACAAGTGTCGGCGTGCTTGCGCGATACCTGTCCTCGTGATACACCTCAGCACTAACGTAGCTATCATTTTTATTATTATTATTTTAATGATTTCTTTTTTATATATATAAATCTGGGGTGGCTGAAGCTAAACTAGGGGTGTACAAGCGGTTATAACCGGCGGTTATTGGCTAAAACCGCAACCGCTAACCGCCTAGCGGTTATTTTCATTTTACCAACCGCAACCGCTAACCGCCTTGGCGGAGGCGGTTATTTTTATAACCGCCGGTTAGCGGTTATAACCGGCGGTTTGAAACCGCTTTCGAATTCCGGTTTTGGGCCGGGTTTAGACCGGTTTTGGGTCGGGTTAAAATCAGTTTTGGGCTATTTTTACACCTGTTTTGGGCCAGGTTTACACCTGTTTTGGGCCATTTTTTGTACAGATTTTTTGGGCCTTTTTTTGTGCATATTTTTTGGGCCATTTTTTGTACAGATTTTTCAAGAAAAAAATTTAATACTTTTTGGGCCTTTTGTCCTTTGTTACAAAATTACTAATCCAAACATATTCTAAATTCCAAAACCAAACAAATCCAAATAATCAAATACTCAAAGACATTACAAATCCAAAATAACCAAATTCAAAAGCAAAAAATTACAAATCCAAATAACCACATAGGCACATACTCTAAATTCTAAAACCAAACAAATCCAAATAAACAAAACAAATACTCCAAGACATTACAAATCCAAAATAACCACATAGGCACATACTCTAAATTCTAAAACCAAACAAATCCAAATAAACAAATACTCCAAGACATTACAAATCCAAAATAACCACATAGGCACATACTCCAAATTCCAAACCAAACAAATCCAAATAACCAAATAGTCCAAGACATTATAAATCCAAAATTCAAAAATTACAAATCCACATAGTCACCGTCCAAGGATGCTTCGTTCCTTGATTGAGCGTCATCTACAAAAGAAGAAGCTTTAGTTAATTGAAAAGTAACTAAGTAAGTTTCAAAAATAATAATTGTACAAATGAAAAGTTACAACTAATTTACAAACATTTACCTTCTTCATCAAAGGTAGATAATGGCCTGTGATAATGGCCTGTGATTGTTTGTGCAAGAGACAGGCTATCAAATACTGAAACAGTGATGGGCTGGCTATAAGAAACAGAAACAGAAAAAACTAAATAGACAAAAATAGATGCTCGTAACCCAATTGAAAGAAACAGAAAAAACTAAATAGACAAAAATGATAATAATAAAGAGATGAACATCTAGTATAATATGGAAGTCCTGAGACTCTGACCGTCCAAAAACTACTCAACAAACCAGATCTATACGACAGTGATGACACTACCAGAGGAGAGGAAATCCAAAAGGAAAAATAATAATAATAAAAAAAAAAACACAGAATAAAGATATTTGTGCATGAGTCTACAAGGATTTCATTTCACTAGTTCTATATCCATATGCTCAATGGAAAAGAGAAACTCCCAAGCTGATAGACAACAGAGTTAAACAACTAATTATAGCACTGACATTGAAAAATTCAGGCATTCTGATGTCACATTTTGACCATTCAAGATTTAGACTACATAATTTCCTCTATCTTGTCAGATTCCAGTAGAGTTGCTATATACAGTTTTTTTTTTTTTTATCATTAAATTAAATCTACAAATATATTTATTCACAACAAAAGGAAAAATGACTATCTAGTATCTACCAAAACTGAGAGAAACTTACAGTGTAGTGGCGGCGGAGATGACCGGAAGCGGAGACGAGCGGTGGCTGAGACGAGAGGGCAGAGACGAGAGAGACGAGAGGGCAGAGGGCAGAGACGAGAGAGACGAGAGGGCAGACTGCAGAGAGCCAGAGACGGCGTTGGCGAGAGGAAAATGAAATGGAAAGTTGGAAACCTAAACCTAAACCTCAGAAAATATGGTTTATATATATTACCAAAACGGCGTCGTTTTGGGCATTCAGCAATGCCCAAAACGATGCCTCTCAGGTCAGTTTTTTTTTTAAAAAATATATATATATATAAGCGGTTAGCGGTTATTTATAACCGCTTTTAAAACCCTATAACCGCTTACCGCCTCCGCTAGGCGGTTAGCGGTTATTTATAACCGCTTTTAAAAGCGGTTAGCGGTTATAAGCGGTTAGCGGTTTTAAGCGGTTAGCGGTTTTAAAGCGGTTATAACCGCCCCGTTTGAACACCCCTAGGCTAAACCACCCTTTGGGCCACATGTGGCTGGTTGGTCTGACGATATTATTTGTAAGCTTATGGCTGAAAAATGTGACAAGTCGTCGTTCTTGACTGATAACAGCGGCAACCCTTGGCTGGCTCGAAATATGCAAAAGACAAGAACTGAGTTGTAGTTACGTCCCTCTTTCTACTTCTAAAAGTTTGGCTTTTGGCAGTATATAGGTTGGAATTTTATGTTATATATATTCTCAGTTACTATATGTCGGTTCTTTTAATGGATTCTAATCTAAAAATTACCACTTTTTCTTTATTGGTCACGTGAAATTGTGAATTTAAACTATATTTAATTCCCAAATTTTCAACTCATTTGAATTTAAACGTTTTCAATTTTAAGAATACAATACCATCTCCAATAGTAGTAGTTATTTTAGCTACTAACGTGTGACAGAACTAAGATTATTTTGAGAACCAATAGTAGTAGTTATTTTAGCTACTAACGTGTGACAGAACTAAGATTATTTTGAGAGCGTATGATAACAGTAAAAATTATGAATTGAAGATAGAAAATAGAATTCAGAAAAAGAGATAAAATAACAAATAGGGAAGAGATAACGTACCCCTAATTGTCCCAAATAAACAAACAGAAAAATAATTCTGAAAGACTTAAAATTTAATTGATACTTCGAAACTTCATTCCAAAATAATACAGATCTGCCTTTATATAGACAAAATTTGAGTACTTTCCAAACAGAATACTTGAATAATCGTAACCTTTGAGACAAAACAAAATATTTATACAGAAAGTAAAATATATTATTCTAAAAATAATCTTCAAATATTTTGTGCGATTCTTTTCATTCTCAGGCTAATCTTATTCAAGAAATAATCTTCAAATTTTATGCCTGATTTTCTCCTGCATCATACTCAAAATACTTTTTTTTCTTTCTTTCTTTTTTAGTTTCTAACTTTTCAATACAAACTCCAATATGTATATGTTATCTATCTCACCCTCTCTCTTTTTTTTTTTAAATATTATTTTTCAATATATTGTTTATTGTAAAAGTTGAGGGAGAGAGAGATCGAGAAAGATGGAAGAAAAAAGAATAAGAAAATACTAAAAAGTGCTACATACAGTGAACTTTCGTATAGCAAAATGAATAAAAATGCTCTATTTTAAACTATTTGCTGGAAGTTTAAAATCAACATATGCATGCGACACTTCATGTTAAAAAAAAAAAAAAAAAAAAAAAAACACGCATGCAAGCCTTCTGATTCGGTTGAAAGATTTTCATGATTTTTTATTTGTTTCTCTAAATTTTACACATTAGATTGATTGATTTTATGGTTTTTTCTTTTTATAAATGACTCGGCACCTGCTAATTAATATGGAATTGCATTGAGTGCTAATGGAATGATTTATTTTAAATTTAGACAAGACCTAAAAAATTATATTATTGAAATTGAAATCAAAGACAAAATCTAAATTAGATAAAAGCCTAAGCTGCAGCTCGATCCAAGTATGATTTTCTTCCCACCACGTCTTTCCTGATCCCCATAAAAGCTACACTATAAGTCTGATGCAAATATCAATGTTTTTTAAGTAGTAGAAATTCCAATATCCCGGTATCGAATTATTATTGGATTTAGAATGCATGAATCATTAATAAATTTTTTAATTTAATAATAATTTTAAAAGTTATGTTATATTTGAAAATCAAAAAAGTAAGAATCTTATGTCTAGCAAATTTTTTTTTCAATTAAAATGGAATAAAAAGAAAAAAGTCTTACGTTTTACTTTATTCTCACTGAAAAATGCGACTGACCGTCGTTCTTGACTAATAACAGCAGCAATTATTAGCACGAAATATATAAAAGATAAGACCAAAGCATCTGTATCAAGTTAGTTATTTTAAATTTTTCTCTAAAATTTAAAAAATATGTTGCAACAAACTCCCTATAATTAGGCCGTATCTTTCTTCTTATAAATGTTTGACTTTTAATAGAGAAATTAGTAAATTACTAGCACGAGGTTGGAATTTTATGTCATATTCGTTACTTTACTTGTCGGGTCTTTTAATGTGTTCTAATCTAAAAAGTATCACTCTTTCTTTATTGGGCAGGTGAAATATTGTCACTTTCACTTTATTGGGCAGGTGAAATTGTGAATTTAAATTAGGAAAAAATTATATTTAATTCCCAAATTTTCAACTCATTTGGATTTAAGGAAAATGATAGCATGTCCGATAATAGTGATTCTTTTAACTATTCAAAAAAAAAAAAATATATATATATATATATATATATATATATATATATATATATATATATATATATATATATATATATATATATATATATATATATATATATATGTTCTTGAGAGGTAGTTCAATCAGCTGAGGATCATGTCTTATGAAGCAGAGGTCACTAGTTTAAATCCTCTTTCCCCCTCTTGTGTGGACATGTTGAAAATATATATATATATATATATATATATATTTTATTTTAATTACTAGTTTTTCAATACAAACTCCAATGAATTATTTATCTCATAACCGGCCGGTAATCGAAAACCGTGTATCAACCGGTAACCGATAATTGAAAAACCAATTTGATACTCCATTGGAAATAACCAGTAACCAGGTACCCAGAGCCAATTACCAGTTTTAAGATTTTAATATACCCGGTTATAAACCTGAAAATCGGGTGTATATATATATATAATAGAATATTATTTATTTAAAATAATACTGGTTAGGGACGGGTTACTGTGTTAGTCGTGCTTCCTTAGTTCCTTTAGGGTTTTCACTTTTCGACTTCCGCCTCTCTGCTTTATGAGTTTGCGCCTTCCGCCTCACTTTTCACTTTCCCATTTTTTAGGATTTTAATTCTCAGTTTCCCCTTTCCGTTGGACCGCCTCACTTCGACCTTCGAGTCTCCGACCTTTTCCCTCACTTCGACCTCCGACCTAAGACCTTTCCCTTTCTGAAGCCCACGCCGTCAACGCGTCTATGCCTTAGCCGACGCCAACGCCTCTGCTACTGCATCTCAACAATCAGTATCTATGCCATAAACTCAACCGATGTCGTCAACGCCATTTGAGGTTTGTGATTAAGTTATGGAGCTCTGCCTCTGCCTCAATCGGTCTTAACTTTCTGGGTGTCTGTGATTCTTTAACGGGTTGGTTTACTTTTCTCAGTCTTTCTTTTCTTATTTTTTTTGTATGTTTTTGTGTAATATTACCTTACATATGATCCTTACTTATCATGTTTGGTCTGTTTGATCTCCGAGAAAATGCTGGAAAGTGGAAAATTGAAGTTTATGCTGATTACTTGACCCATTCTCTTGATATGGTTGTGTCATTTTGGTGGCAAATTAACTATATCTATAATTGTAAGTGGTTAAATCAGGACCCATTCCGGATAACCGAGGTAGCTGGTTAACTGGCTACCCGGTTTCGGAGCTGGTTGGTAATTTTCAATAACCGACTACCCTGAAGTTGGTTATCGATTTTAGCCAATAACCGATAACCGGCTCCGAGTTTTCACCACTACTATCTCACCCTCTATTTTATTTAAATATTACTTTTCAATGTATTTTAATATTTTTTTTTCAAACGACATGGAGAATTCATATCTGCGACAAGACATTTAATTTTAACAAATGACATTTTGTGTTGAGCTACATATAGTTCTCTTTATGTATAATTTAATCTGCACAATACGAAATTTACTTTATTCTAAAAATAAAATAATAATGAACAAATTTAGACGACATGTTGGTTTTAAGTATATGTAAAATTATGAGTGTATGTACTGCTTTAGGGGTGTCATTAATGTGACTTTCCATTTTTCTCTTTATTTTTTTCCTAAAGTCTCAATATATTGAGATTCAATTATTTGTAATTATTTTTATCATAATTGGAACCTTAATTAGAGAGTATTGGCTAACTTTTTTTTTTTTTTTTGTCATAATTGAGCCCTTAATTTTTAATTTTAATTTTTATAAAATAAAACTTAATTATACTATTACTATATTGCCTAATTCGCCTATGAATCGACTCTACACTTCATTCGAAAGAGAAAGCGCATCATTTGCTAGCATATGAGCTGCACCATTCACTTCCCTTCTAATGTGAGACACCCACACTGTTGTAAAGAATTCAATATTATCCTGACATCGCCAAGTAATTGACCATAACAACACCAATTTTTGTCGTCCTTTTGTAATGCATGCACTACCTGTAAAGTATTTCCTTCCAGTTCCACATTTTACCACCCCAATTATCTAGCAAAAATTGTAGCCCTTAAAGCTGCAAGGGATTCTACAATAGTCGGATCAATAATATTATCTTTTGGAGCTGACAACGTTGCCAACACCTCTCCCATAAGATCCCTCACAATCGCACCTATGCTCATCTTATTATTTTTCTTATCTATCGCAGCATCCCAGTTCACATTCTCAAGCCCCCGTTGGGGAGCTTTCAGCTATGTCACTTTAAAAGGTTTCAAAAACAATAATTAGCTGACATGAACTTTAATTGAAGAAAAAAGCAAATGTCACTTTAAAAGGCTTTAAAAATTATAATTCTTTAACAGTTGTAGTCATGTAGGGATGGAAATATCACTTCAAAGATAGCTATATTATGTAAGTAGAGTGGTCAAATTACTTTTTGCAATTTTCCATTCCATACATGATGAATAAGACTGCAAATTTTTAACACAATTTGAAAATTTAACACGAAATTAATAGATCAGGGTAAAAGAGTTTAACCCGTTTAATTAAATGGGTTGGGTTATGGTTGACCTATATAGTCTTATACCATGCATCGGCATAACCTAAATCTCACACGTGACATAAGGGCTGGCAACTTTATACACAAGCCGCGAACCTGACATAAACGCAACTCAAACTTAGCAGATTAGGATTTAGGGGTCTAACCCATTTAATTAGATGTATAGGTCAAGTTAAAGTTTACCTATATAGTCTTATACATATGTTTCGACACAACCCGAAACCGACAAGCAACGTAAGGATTGACAATTTTTTACACGACCCTACGAACTCGACATGAATTTAGGGGTTATGGTTAAAAGGTTTAACCTGTTTAATTAAATGGAGTGTGTCAAGGTTGACCAATATAATTTTATACCCTCGACATATCACTGACCAACACGCAAACACCAAATGCTACCCTATGATACATCCCAAAAATGTAACACAAAGTAAATAAGATTTAGGCCTCGTTTGGTTTGCGGAATAGATCCCTGGAATAGAATGACTATTCCATAAGAATAGTCATTCTTATGTTTGGTAGGGATCTGTTCCTTAGAATAGTTATTCCCATTGGAATACATATTCCCTTACGAAGATGAATACCTATTCCTCTAAAAAATGAGAGGAATAACTATTCCAATGGGAATAGACTAGATTTTCCAGAAAAAACCACTATTATTTTTTATTTTCTTTCATTTTTTTTTTCAAAAAAAAAAAAGGAAAAAGAAAAAAAAAAAAAAAGGGAAAAAATGAAACCCCACCCCCCTTTAACAGTGACTGGCCGACCACCCACCCTATTGTTTTCAAATTTTTTTATTTTATAATTTAAGTTTTTATTTTATTTTTAAATATATATATATAATGTGGTTTTTTTTTAGTAATTTTGATTATATTCCAATTAATGTATATGAATTGTTACCAAACTAAAGATTAAGAATAACCATTCTATTCCACCATTTTCTATTCCTAGGAATAGCTATTCATTTTCATAATGGAATAGTCATTCCGCAAACCAAACGAGGCCTTATGAGTTTTGAGTTAAATAGACAACCTAGCGTCAAGTAATGGCAATATCAAAACTGTTGTCTTTAAAAGTATTTTTAAACTTATTAAGCCAATTTTATTTCCTTTATAAACCAGGCCTTTATCATCAATATACTATCTTTTTGTCATGGTCTTGATTTTCCCAAATGTGGAACTGTGATAAATCAAATTGGGAAGCACATTAATAAACATATAAAAATATTTGCGTGCTTACACAATATATATGGTTTAAACTCGTGGTAAAGACAGAAGGCTAGGGGACATTCTCTCCATTTCAAATGAAATTGATATATATTATCTATTTTATTGTCAGAATTTAAAATTTGATTCATCTAATGGTGTACATAATTTTACATTATTTAAATTTTAAAATACGTGCTTACATTAATTTCATGTACATCATTAGATGTATCAATTTTAAATCCTGACCTTTCATTTGAAATGGATAGTATCTATTTTATTAAATGAAATTGAGAGGACTCTTTTCCGAGGACATGCATCCCCCTTAAGCCCCCATGGCACCGCATAAGCAAAAATAAAATAATAAAATAAAATAAAATAAAAAGGCCTTTTAAGTCCAAACCCAAGCTTCACCCTCCCTCCAATAAAATTTTAAAATAATTGACCCCACCCTCCCACCTAAAAAAAGAATACATGGACTTTTTTAACCCCAAACCTAAGTGAGTGCCAATCCTATATATATATATATATATATATATATAAAAGTACATATATCTTCATCAAATAACTACTCAATTGTTAATTTATTCTCCAAACTATCAATTGTACGTGCCATATTCTTTCTCAAATTACTAAAAAAATGTCAATGTTCTCCTTAAGACCAACAAAAAGACAATTATATAGAAAAAAAAAAATTATATATATATTTGGTGTTCTAAACCCCTTAAAAAATTATATTGAAAAAAACATCTAACAACATAATTCTTGAAATAAAAAATTTATGGATTTTAAGCCCAAACCAAAAATGTTCTTGGGTTAGCCACCAAACATTGATAATATATATATATATATATATATATATATATTATCCCCTGAAAAATAAATTATATAGAATGACATCCAATACATTATAAGTTTTCACACTTTTTTATTTTTTTTACCTAGTCATTAACATTCTTTATAACTTTGTTCATTCTTCAACAGTTTGACTCTTCATTGTTTTCTTTCATCCTGCCTCCAATTTATTCATTTTCTTTCTTTCCCTTCTCTACAAGTAGAAAATGTCAAATCCCAAAAGAAAAAAAGTTACAGAAGAATAAAGCCTAGAGGATACTCAATATTCCATAAATCTTCTTCTTCTCCTTCTTCTTGCTGCTCCTCTCCCCTTCCAATTTTTCTTATTCTTATTCTCGTAGCCAGTCTCACTGTGTTATTTTGACCAGGTTATATATGGAGTTAATTACTTAACTGTTAGGTAGTTGTTAAATTGCAATTAACGCAAGCCACGCTCATTGACAGATAAATTAGAACTTGTTAATGAAAGAAAACGTAATCTAATGGAAAACTAAAGAGAAAATGCGGAAATAAAATAATGGAGACAAGAGAATTTTATGTGGTTCGGTCTATAACCTACGTCCACAGAGTAAAGCCCAAATGTCTACATTGTTGCTCTTATTGCTTAATATTTTTACAGTACATGAGACTCCTATTTATATGAGGATTTGGGTAGATAAGTATGGTAATCAAATCAATATTATTTGATTACTATTAGAACAAATTCCGTTTGGTAACTTGTTAACCTGCGAGAGCCTGCCTCATAACCTGTAAAAGAGAAAACTGCATCGAGGGGACTCGATAATCCCACTCCGATGCTTAAGTCAATATTATCTCAAGCGTATATATCTTTGGTATCACAGAGATCGAGCAATCAAATCGTACTTGTGTAGTTGTGTGGTATTTATAGACGGAGTGTCGAGAGTAGTCATGTCTATTCATTGGACCACGTGTCTGGTCTGGAGCATTTGTCGACAATCTAGATCGTGGGATTGTGGTACATGCTCCACAATGATCGCGCAGTTGGTCTTCAACCGGCTGTAGATCGTGGGGCACCTTCCATGATAATCGCTATGGTGCAGGTCGTGGAGTTGGTTTTCAACCGATTCTAGATTGCGGTATGTGTTCCACGATTATTGCCAAGTCGGTTAAATTTGGGGCTCGGTATTATACCGATTTGGGGTGAGATAACCTCGGTAAAATATTATTATGAACTATTGGGCTTTGCCACTAACAAGCCCAATAGGTCTGGTTCTGGTAACTTGTTGTTCGACCTGGTTGAGCCAAAGGCCGGCCCATTCGGCAGGGTCAGGATAATTTCTCAACAATTACCATTAAATCTGATTATAATCAAATCTTATAAAGGAAAGTCTTGTAATATAAAATATAAAATATTAATATAATATATTTCCTATATTGATAGGAAATATATTTTCTAATAATCTCCCCTCAAACTGAAGATGCAAGGATTCTAAAGCTTGAGTTTGCAACAAATTCTTCTTCTTCGTTTGGAGATGATAGCAATCGACGACAGTTGACGTCGATGATTGGAGGAAGTCGACGACGCTGGAGGTGCGCTTTAAATATCAATAGGCTAACTATGGGCCAAAATCAAAGTCAACGATGGGCTAACATAGACATGGGTTTGGAACAATACCACAAATGCCAAAATAATATGAGCCAACTATGGGCTAAAATAAGAGCCAACTATGAGCTAAAATGAAAGCTAACTATAAGCTGAAATGGGCCTGGGTTTTTAAACAATACCTCAAAGGCCAAAAGATGGGTCTCGGTTAATAATTGAACAAACAATAACCAAAATAATGAGCCAACAAATGGCCAAAATAATATGGACATATTGGCTTATTTTGAATATTTTTTTTTCTTTAATGAACGAGAATTCTTCCTTTCTTTTCTCTCTTCTCTTCTCTTTTTTTTTTTTTTTTTTTTTTTTTTTGTCAGATACTATGTAAGATCTATGATAAGGAGATTTGCTAAACATTTTTTTTTTTTTTTATAAATACCACTTTCATTCATCAAGAGCAGGTTACAAGCAATAAAAATAGAGGGGTGGGATGCCCCAACAAAAACCCAAATCTAATACAGCCGTGCCTATCACAAGAAGGAAGGAATGAGTGTTTTTTCAATTCCAGAAGAACTAAAAATGTCCCGGCCCTATTAACTTTGGACAAAGCCAAGGATTTGTCCAAACAAGTTGGACTTAAGACCAAACCAGTGAAGAACAGGGGCATGACCCGTGCAAAGGCCTTCCACCCTGTCCAAAACAACCTTGATGAAAGGATTGGGCGGGCACTGATTCGGTAAAGGGAGTAACAGCCCCTATGCAAGGGGTAGAGAAAAGCAGGCACAACTAATAACAGATCAAAAACTCTAGAGAAAGGGTCTACATGAGAGACCAAAACCCAACCACATAAATTATAAAGACAGAAAACAGTTAAAATATTACAAAAAACCACAGTTGCAGACCGGAGGACAAAGTCGTTGAAGGTGGAAATCTGCTTGAAAATCATATGGATCTGGCGCATGGAGTGCACGCTCCGACGAGTTGGAACCAGACAACTAACTGGCTAATGGTGGCTTGAAGAGGAGAGATCCGGGAAACCGATGGAGTGGAGCGTAAGGTGATGAGGCCCCCTGAAGATAGTAGATCTAAGTTGAAAAACATCAAATCTAAGAGCTTCAAGATACCGGTTGTTTCCCGGCCAAGAGCGGATGAAGACGCTGAAGTCCGATCTGGTGGTGTAAAGAGCAAAACAGTAAAAAACATAGACGAGTATATGGAGTTTATGTGATTCAGTTTATGACCTACATCCAGAGAGTAAAACTCAAAGGGCTACATTATTGTTTTTATTGCTTGATATTTTCATAGTACATGATACTTCTATTTATAAGAGGATTTGGGTAGATAAGTATGGTAATCAATGTGATTTGATTACCATCAAATCTGATTACAATCAAGTCTTATACAAAAAAGTATTGTAATATAAAATATACAATATTAATATAATATATTTTCTATATTGATAGGAAATATATTGTTAAATTGTTTGACTGCCTATTTGCTTTTATTGTTTGGGTGTAAGCAGATAATTAGGTGAAAACAAAGGGAAAATTGCACCGTTGGTCCCTGTGGTATGCTATAATTATTTTTCACTCCCTATGGTTTAAAAAGTTCATGGGAGGTCTTCGTGGTATGTAATAATTACAAATCGATCTCTAGCGTCAAATTCTGTTAAAAATTTTAACAGATTCCGTCAAATGCCACGTCAGCGACACGTGTCGCTAATAAGATGGCGACACGTGTCCATCTTAATAAAAAAATAAATAAAAATACCTATTTAAAAAAAAAAAACAAAAAAAAAAGCTGAAAGGGTGGCTGGGGTGGTGGCCAGCCACCCTTTTAGCTTTTTTTTTTTTTGTTTTTTTTTTTTTGAATTTTAATTTTTTTTTTTAAAAAAAAAAATTAGTATTTTTATTTATTTTTTAATAAATTTATATTTTTTTATTAAAATGGACACGTGTCGCCATCTTATTGGCGACACTTGTCGCTGACGTGGCATTTGATGGAATCTGTTAAAATTTTAACAAAATTTGACGCCAGGGATCGATTTATAATTTTTGCATACCACGAGAACCTTCCATGAACTTTTTAAATCATAGGGAGTGAAAAATAATTATAGCATACCACAGGGACCAACGGTGCAATTTTCCCGAAAACAAATGACAAGTCCCGTTCATTATGTTGATTGTTAATGCAACGGTTTTGTTGTTTTTCTTTTAATTTTCCGGTTACTTATTTAATTTTTCTTTTAGGAAAAACAAAACAAAGAATCAGTTATTTGTGCAGTTGTTTGTCAAAGAAAAAATCTAACATGTAACTAAGTTCGTATATTTTTATTTAACTTATGCACATACTTTTATCGACCTATTGAAAGAATATGTTGTATCAGTTGCATGAGACATTGAGATAAACAATTTACTAACAACAAATTATTATTATTTATTATTCCAATCCCTCCCAAAAAAAAAAAAAAAAAAAAACTTAACTCCACCATTGATTTAAAAATATCCTAAAATAAAAAATAAAAATGTTCAAAGGTGTTAAACCTTTACTTTTTTCAAAAGCTTAAGCACGGAGGAAAATATTAATTTTATAATTTAATTTCTATTCTAATACTCTCCTCATGTAATACCCTAAAATAATAAGATAAAATAAAGAATAATTATCCGCTTTATAAAAACCAATAGTCGTGACTTAAAATTTATTTTTAAAATCAAATCGACAAGTGCCCTAAACTATTTTTCCAAAAATCCAAACAATTAAATATTTGTTTAAAATAAACTCTAGCTGAACATTTGAATTTCCCCTGGAATGTTCGAAGTTAACCCTAGACTCGAACTTTTGATGCATCTTTGGAACATTCGTCTCTACCTGAAAAGCAAATTTAACTTACTAGCCACATCATCCAACCTTATCCACTTCACTCGTGCCTATAAAAGGACCCCTTACGCCATTCAGATCTCATTCCTCACCAATGCATCCCAGTCACCCAAATCCTTGATAGAAAAAGATTCTAGAGAAATAAAAAAAAAATGATTTTGGTGTTGTTTCATTTTTATTAAGGTAAACCATAAACCTTGGCCCTTAAATTCATTTTTCATGTTGTTGATATTCTGTCCTTGTGATTTATCATACTTTTTATGAGTCTTAAGCATACCGTGATGAATTATAATTTATTTCTTTTTTTTAAAAAAAAAAATATAGTTTTCCAAAAAGTTAGGAACTTGCTCTTGTTTTTCATGAATTTTCACGTTGACGTGGTTTAACATGTTTTTATTAAGCTATTAGAAGCTTAGATTAAGATTTTTTATGTGGTGGGTAGAAGTTCGGAGTATTTTTTTTTTCATGAATTTTGGCATTCATTGAATGTTCCACTGCATAAGACCGAATGTTCGACCTTGTTAGCCGAATGATCGACCTCGATACCGAATGTTTAACAGTGACTAGAAATAGGTAATTATGAGTTTAATAATAGATTATGGTACTTAGTGTATTGCTAGGATTTTTATGTGCATGATTTAGAACTCTGTGTATTTTATGTTTAATATTAAGGTATGTTTCGCAGTAGCGGGAGTTTGAGGTGTCCAAGTTTGTGGATAAGTGATTTATGTAAGTAAATACTTACAGACCTAATTTAATTTTAACGTGCAATATGTCAGATGACTGAGTATACTTTACTTTTCAAAATAATATGTCATGAGCCTACTAGTTTTGAAATATGTTTAGACTACTTCAAATGGATAAACACTTATATATGATTTTCTTAAAGTAAAGGACAATACTTGTATCGTATGACATGGTACACTGGTAAGTGCGGTATGATGACTATGAATATACAATTATGTGGGCTTCACCTTATGGTTAAAGAGATTTACTTTTATGTTTGGCATTGGATCCAATAGTTTTTTGTGACCGGCACACCTTGTACGGATTGAGCCACCATCACAGCTTTGCTAGTAGCGTGGGCAACCCGAGGTCGGACTAGATTGGGCTGCTAGTGTAAGACTGTATGCAGCAATATCTAAAGCATTGGTATTGTATTACGGGTCCCTCGAAACAATGTCAACCCTACCAAAAAAAGGGTGAAGGGCTTGGATAGACCATATGGAGGATAGCTATGATTAATGAATATATATTTATATATCATGATTTTTATTTATTAAAATATCAGTGATTGTTACCGGAATTACAGCTCACAATTCTTTAAATTAAAATACATTTTTAATGGAATAACAGTGGAGGCAATACAAATTATATTTGTGAAAACTCACATTTAATATTTCAGAGTTATGAACTATGCATAAATGGTTTTGTAGTAATTTGCTTACCATGTCGTGGACTTATTCCACGAGTAATAATCAGAATTAAGTAATTCTTCATTAACAAGTGAGGCTCAATACATGGAATATTTAACTGAAATGATGAGTGTATTATAAATTAAAGGTTCAAACTTATGACCTCTGATTCTAATACCATATTAAATAATCATTTATCACAAAAGATTAAAGTGACATGGGACAAAAATTAGCTACAAATCAGTTTAATAAGCTGACAAGTGTCATAAAATATGTAAAAGACACATATGACTTTTAATAGATTTTAAAGGTATTAACTTCCCTTTTGTTTTGTTTTGTTAACTTCCCATTTGTTTTGTTTTGTACCCATTTTTCGAAACAATTTTTCTCCGCTCTGTGCTTGCTTGAATTTGCAGATGGATATGCAGTCCAGCCATATGCACTGCATCAGCGTCAACTGGCGGGGGAAGATGTAGTCCAGCCAAATGCTTGCTTTCAATTTGTGTTTGTTTCTTAAGAAAATATTTTGTATAATAGAAAAGTTTTCATTTTGTTTCCCATTTGAAACTGCAGTAAAATTCCTAGTCAATTATCTTAAGCTAGAAACAGAGTTTCACACATGGGGTGTTTTTTCCAAGTTTTTCTCCACATTATAAAAGATTTGTTTTGCTGGCAATTAGCTCTGTCACATCTGTTTCCAAAAAAACTGCCTCATCACCATAAAGCAAAAAACTGGGAAAAAAACTTGTGAAAAAAATAATCTAATAATAAGAATGCAAAAATAAAAAAAAAAAATGAAAATGAAAATAATACCGTTAAAATCCATTAAAAGGCACACGTGTCCTCTCACATGCTTGGATACTTGTCAGTTTATTAAACTCGTTTGTAGTTAATTTTTGATATTTCAGTAATATGTTAGCTTTTTTTTTTTTTTAATGGAAATAAATATTTCATTTCTTTCAAAAGAGATCAAAATCTCCATTTAAAAAAAGAAAAAGAAAAAAAGAAAAAGAAGCGATCAAAATCTTAAATAATAATCTTACCAAAAATAAAAAATAAAAAATCGTGAATAATACTGAGGTGGTTGGCCCGTCCATTAGTCCTTAAAAAAATTATCCAGCCCAATCTTGCAAACAAGGTCTTATTTAGAAAACCATTAAAGCCCAAAGCCATTCTCCAGCCCAATCCTTAGAAGCACGAAAAACCATCCTTGACCTCCATGCCCTCGACAGTCGACATTCTCTTTTGGGGGCTATTGTTACTAAGGCCCTGTTTGAAAACTCTTAAACCCCTTTAAAAAAAAATCTGCTTCAAAACACTTTATTTTTTTATATTATATTAATAACTTTTTAACAATTTTTTTAACTTTTTATATCATATTAATTACTTTTCAATAACATTTTTCACTTTTCTTTACAAAAGAATTCAAAACTTATTTATACTTTATTATTATATCACATCATTATTGGGCCTCTCTCTCTCCTTGAGTCTGGGGTTGACCTTTCTCCATAAACTTCTTCCCACCGTTTCTTGCTGCTTGCCGGGGCCTCCCTCCTCCCGGTTTTTGTTCTTCTCTTAACCCTTTTTCGGGCTAGAGATCCCTGGTTTTCTCCAGTGGAGGCTAGAGTCTCCCAGCCGCTAGGGCTGTTTGGAGTTTTGAGTCCCTCCGGACTTGTTTTTTATGGTGGATTTTAGTCCTCCAAGTCCGTTTGGACTATGGAGGTTTGTGGAGTCTTTTATTTATTTTTAGTTTCCTTCGGTTGGCAGGAAAACATTTCAGAGAGGCGTCGGAGGGGGAGATTCCGCCGTTTCTGTGGTTGGATGAAGTTTTGGGTGGGTTTCAATTTTTTCACTCTTTGAGGCCAGATCTGCACTGTTTCATAGCCCCCCAGTTGACACGCGGCCCCTTGCCGTGCTTATCGTCTTCCTCTGGCTCAGACGCTGCCTTCTATGGCCGGGTAGCTCAGCGGTGACCAGCGCGTGGTTTCCATGCGTCAGGGTGCTCTTCACACTTTGGCCGCGTGTGATGGCCACGTTCCGTATCTTCGCCGTGTAGGGTGGTGCCAAAGGGTTTTCTTGCTTTAGGCTGTTGCAGGGGTTTGTTCTGTAGCACATGCGCTGTCTCTGGTGGTGTTTCCTCCGACGGCAGTTCCTGCTTTGGGTTTTTTTTGCTTTTGACAGATTGTATTTAACAGTTTGTTTTGGTTTTATTTAGCTTGGTCATTGCTTTTAAGCACAGTTTTGTAACAGACTCCATAGTGCAAGCAGATGTTCATATCTCAACGTAGAAGCACATTTATGTTGATTAGGCTTATTAGTAGCAGCTGTTGGTATAATCTGTGTTCTGAGTAACTGTAATGGGACACCTGTATTATGTTGAGTCCCTGTAATCTGTACTTTCGTTACCTTTGGGTGTTATTAATGAAATCTTTACACTTTCACTTCAAAAAAAAAAAAAAAAAAAAAAAAACTTTCTATTATTATTATTTTTTAAAAAAACTACTAAGACTTTACCAAACACACCCTAAAAATACACATGTGGCTGTGGCAATTAAAAACCGTTCTGCATTTGCTTTTTGTTTATTTGTATGGATTAAGAGTGTATTTGCGGCCATTAACCTTGAGCGGATATATATCATATTCGCTATTTGCACATAAATGCGTAAATAGTAATATATTCACATTAGTAATCCATATATATATATATGTATAAATTAATTTTTTCCTATAAATCAATGTTGTTTCGGTATTTAATCCCTACATGACGTCGCTTCGTTTAGGAAAAGGTGTAGAAAATAAAATCTTAATGCCATGTTATATTTCTTTCCCTCTGTCCGCAGCTGCCGCTTTCCTTCAACCTTTTCTTTTACTCTTGCATTCTAAAAGACGAAGCCCAAAATACGAAGCAAATGTTATGGACAGTTAATAAAAAAAAAAAAAGAGAAAAAGAAAAGAAAAGAAAAGAAAGGCTGCATACTTGTGTGTGGTTATGGGCGAATTCCATTTGCACTGAGCAGGCGGCGGTACTTTAATTCGTCCACCACATAGTGCAGATACGAAATAAGATATATATTTTACAAATTAATGATACAATTAGCATTTATTAAAAATTTGTAAAAAGTGTCGTGACTTTTTGAGTTTCGTTCGTGCCCCTTCCAATCAAACCTAACTCATCATATGTCTCTTCGCTTACAAGCCAAGGAAAAAACAACCTTGGAAATACCCATAATTACGATTGCATGGGTACCTAAGTATTAAATTATTAATCAGTATTTTATCATTTTTTGACTGGGCAACCACAGGCGTAGCCTATTATTAGTTGCTAATAAATCCGCCACTCTCATTTCTCTCTCGCGCCCAATTCGCCTCCTCTTTCTAGTTTCTCCTCCCTCCGAATCGCTCTCTCTCTCTCTATCTCTCTGTTCCTTCACCGTGTCGATAATTTTATTTTCCCATTTTCAATCAAATTCTCGCTGCGAATCAAAGTCAGACCCGAACCGGACTTGAATTTTTGGGATCCAGTTTTTCTGGTATATCTTCCATTTGCATTTTTTCCTAATCGATCGAAATTTCGCTCTGATCTGTGCATTTTCTTTTTAAATCAAGGAAGCTCGGATCAGTATGCCTATTAATGTATGTTCTGGTGTGCCAGATCCCTTTCTGCATTGATAATTTTACAATGCGATGCGATCTCTTGTCGTTTGATAGTTCAATATGTATCTATATATGCATCTGTTCGTATGTATAATCTTTTTGAGCTAGATCTGTGATTATTTTGTTTAAACTCTCTGCCTGTTTGATTCAGACCTTTAATTTATTTTCTGTCTTGGATAGGATGGCCGTATTGGCCATAACCTTCTCTTTGGTTGGTATCTGTTTCCTTTCCTTGCATTCCATTTTCTACTAAATACGCATGGGGTTTAGTTAATTTTCAATCCTTAAAGACTTCATTTGATGTACACGTAAAGTTTTTAGCTGAAACAGTACTCTACCTTCTATTAAAGACGTGGTTTACGTGTTGAGTTCATTAGTTTAAATTGGTTATGATAAAATGTGACTCAGGTTTCTAAAATCTTTGTAGGTAGCTCGGCATGTATATAGTGTGAATGAGTATTTTTTAGATTCATGAGCAATACTAATATGGAAGAAGAAGAAGAAACAAAAAGAGTTAAGGGAATTTCTGAGAAGGATTCAGATAGTCATGATGTAACCAGTGGTGTACAGGAAAGTGTAGGATCTTCTTATCAAGAAAATAGCAAGACTACCAATGGAATTGGTGGAGAGATTGAAGATAAAAATGTAGCTTTGCTGGGAGTTGATTTTGTGACTACAGTTGTGGATGAAGAACAGTTTGAGCAGGTATCTTTGAAAGATCAAGAGAAGTTGGCTGGTGAATCTCAGGGTGGCGATGTGGATCCAAAGTGCTCTTCAAATTCAGATCATGTGAGACACTCATCCGTTCAGTTTGAAGATGCTTCTCAATTATCTAGCACATTTGGGGCAGAAATTGATTCTTCTGCAGTTGCTGAGATGAAACATGATCACCCTCTATCAGGACCTGGGCAAGAGAGACAATTAGGTCATACCATCAAGCAATCTTCCTCGTCGACTAGTCTTGATTCTGCTGCATATTCTCCCATTGGTTCACCACCAAAGCCTAAGCCAAAAGCTGTTATGCCAAATGTGTCTCCAGAGTTGTTGCATTTAGTGGATTCCGCAATTATGGGGAAGCCTGAAAGTTTGGACAAACTAAAGAATATTGTAAGTGGTGAGGATAATTTTGGAAGTGGGGATGAAATGGACAGCGTTGCTTTCTTGGTGGTTGATTCACTTCTTGCGACAATGGGTGGTGTTGAAAGCTTTGAAGAGGATGAGGATAACAATCCTCCTAGTGTTATGCTAAACTCCCGGGCTGCCATAGTGGCAGGCGAGCTTATTCCTTGGCTTCCATGGGTAGGTGATACTGAGGTTATCTTGTCACCTAGGACACGTATGGTTAGGGGATTGCTTGCTATATTACGAGCTTGCACGAGAAACAGAGCAATGTGCTCTTTGGCTGGTTTGTTAGGAGCTCTTTTAAACTCGGCAGAGAAGATTTTTGTTCAGGAAGTTGGTTCGGCAGAGCAAATGAGATGGGATGGAACTCCTTTATGCTACTGCATCCAATACTTAGCTGGGCATTCACTCAGCGTTGTTGATTTGCATAGATGGTTTCAAGTCATTACAAGAACACTTACCACTGTATGGGCTACTCGCTTAATGCTTGCCTTGGAGAAAGCAATGGGTGGAAAGGAGTCGAAGGGACCAACACGTACATTTGAGTTTGATGGTGAAAGCTCTGGTTTGCTTGGGCCTGGTGAGAGTCGTTGGCCATTTACTAATGGTTATGCATTTGCAACGTGGATCTATATTGAATCATTTGCAGACACATTAAATACAGCCACTGCTGCTGCTGCAATTGCTGCTGCTGCAGCGGCCAAGTCTGGAAAATCATCAGCTATGTCAGCAGCTGCTGCTGCTAGTGCACTTGCTGGTGAAGGCACAGCGCACATGCCGCGGCTATTCAGTTTCTTATCTGCTGATAATCAGGGGATAGAGGCATACTTTCATGCACAGTTTTTGGTGGTTGAAAGTGGTAGCGGAAAGGGAAAGAAGTCTTCTTTGCATTTTACTCATGCATTTAAGCCGCAATGCTGGTATTTTGTTGGTCTGGAGCATACTTGCAAACAAGGGCTGCTTGGGAAATCAGAGAGCGAACTGAGATTGTATATTGATGGATCCTTGTATGAAAGTCGTCCTTTTGAGTTCCTTCGGATCTCCAAGCCACTTGCATTTTGTTGTATTGGGACAAATCCTCCTCCTACAATGGCTGGTTTACAACGTCGGCGTCGTCAGTGCCCTTTATTTGCTGAGATGGGGCCTATTTATATCTTTAAGGAACCAATTGGTCCAGAAAGGATGGCACGGTTGGCTTCTAGAGGAGGAGATGTGCTGCCTTCTTTTGGTAATGGAGCAGGACTACCATGGTTAGCGACAAATGATCATGTCCAAAGTATGGCAGAGGAAAGTTCTCTTTTGGATGCAGAAATTGGTGGATGCATTCACCTTCTCTATCACCCCAGTTTGCTTAGTGGGAGATTCTGCCCAGATGCTTCTCCTTCGGGTGCTGCAGGTTAAATCATTTTCTATGTTGTTTAACTATATTTTGATTAACATCACATTTGATATAATTAGACAGTTCGATATCTATATAGCAAGCCTTTGGTACCTAATACATTGTACTCTTGTAGAGATTTTACTTGTACAGATGCCTGTGCATTGGGTTAGAGTCGGTAAATTAATATTGGGCGAGGGAGAGAGGGGAGTGGGGGGCCTGGACTCTAAGGATTCCTACCTTAAATTTTTTATTTTTTATTTTTTATTTTTTATTTCAAAAAAGCCTTAAATTATTATTCTAACCTATTCTTATGAGAGTGCACATGTATGCTTTTGATTTTTTAGTTTGAATAGAAGTTTATTACTTATCAAAAAAAATTATTACTTTAACTTATTTGTAAAGTGTGAATTAATCAGATATAATTTGATGGCTTTTTTGTTGATCTATTGTATCTGACACAATAATCTGTTTGGTCAACTCTGGTGTTCCATAAATTACTAAAAATTATTGGAGAAAAAGTAGTATTTTTCATAAGGATTGATATCTATTATCTGTAAGTGGCTATGATGCAGGAGCAGAAAATTAAAAAAAAAAGTTCACGGGTTACTGATCATGTAACTGTAGTATTGTTCATGCGGCTGTGGTGAAGCAGTGTCCAATTTTTTCATTTAGGGGTTTTTATGTCTTTTTGAGTTATTTTATTTAGGTTATTTTCCTTGGCTGAGATTTTAGTATTTTATTATTTTAAGCCAATGAGCTTTAGCTCAAATGGTACTTCCTCCCTTTGTAGCAAGGTGGAGGGTGAGGTCGTGGCTTCAATTCTCATTATTGTCGAACAAGAATGTGTATTTGAATCATATCAGATCTTGGTAAATTTACTGCGATGGATTATTTGGGACTATGTGAAGATGTGGGACATAATTCTTTGCCTACAACAAGTCAGTTAATTAAACCGTCAAGAAAATTCTTATGAAGTTGTGTTTAGGCACCAGCCACGACATGTAAAATTGCCTAATGATCTTAAATGTGGGTTTTTTATTATAAATATCTGTAGTACCAACCAGATCTATTTTTGTGGGTTTTTCCTACATTAGGCTAATTTGAACATGGTTAAAATAATTATTTGCGAGTCTCTTGATAAAATATTTGCAATTACTGTTTGAAGAATATAGTTTGGGGGGTTGTTCTAGTAGAGCTAGTCCTCTCAACTCTGCGGGTGGTTCCCAGGCTATTTCTCCTATGGAGTGGTCCTTGTTTTGGTCTTCGATAGGGTTCGGGGACAAGGGGGAAGAGGATAAAACTGTGGCTTTCCTATTTGCCCTTGATGAGGAACATAGGAGGTGGGATAAGATTGAGGGGTGCGAGCTTTAGGGGCTTAGGGTTGAGTTGTTTTGTGGGCTGTTTTTGTAGGGTCAGTGGTGAGGTTGTTGCTTCTTGTATACTCCGTGTGTACTAGGGGTGCCTTACGTTGTTTTTTTAATAAATTTGCAATTACTTATATAAAAAAAAAGAATATAGACTGGCCTGTTTATGCAGAGGGTTCTAAGGGAAATATATATATAAAAAAGGTCCAAGGTAAGTGAAGTATCTGAATCTTATCGAGAAAGATCTGCAGGGGTCATAACAGAATGATGAAGTTTGTGGATGTAACACTAGTATAAATTTGAAAAAGCAAAAGGTTGTTATGAAAATATGAGAATTTGCAGGTGAGGTTTAAAAAAATCTTGAGAATTGGATTTTGGGGTTTTGTTAGGAATTTTGAAGTACATAAGCAAGGTTGTGTAACGGTTTATACAACTCTTTAAGGAGGAAGGGTGGTGGACGGGGGAAGAGTCCTCTGTCAGCCTCCGCTTCCCTTTCCTTGCCTATGGAAGAAATTATTTTTCTTGTGAGGCTAAGCTAATGCTTCTCTAGCATTGTTTTAATTCAATTTTGTTAAATTGGATGAGTATACAAATGACAGAATAAGTTGGTTAATAAGTTTTTTTTTTGTCCTTTCTTTTATTTATTCTTAAACCTCCAATTCATTTTGATACTCATAATTTGAATTGATCCCACCTCTTTCTTGTATCTTTTGCTAGCTTTCAGATGTCAAATAATGCTTGGCATTGATATATGATTCCATGGAAATATCATTACTCTTAAAGAGTATATACTTAAAATAAACCTTTAACATTTATGTGTTTTGTCATATGCTTTGCTTACTTTTCTGGAATAGTTGCTTCTAGCTAGGCGTCTTTCTTGTATACTTATGTGTACTTGGGTTGCACCTTTACACTTTTTAATGAATTTGCGATTACTTATAAAAAAAAAAAAACCTTTTTTGGAATATGAAAATTTGTCTTATGCGTCGTGCCTCGAATAATTTGCTAGCCTGCTTGTGTCTTCCTTCTGAATTACCCATCAGTTATGATTCAGGCATGCTTCGACGACCAGCTGAGGTTCTTGGGCAAGTCTATGTTGCTACAAGGATGCGACCACTTGAGGCTTTGTGGGCCTTGGCCTATGGCGGTCCTATGTCTTTGCTTCCGCTGGCAATAAGCAATGTTCATAAAGATAGCTTAGATCCACAGCCTGGGAATCTTCCTTTATCATTGGCCACTGCCACTCTTGCTGCCCCAATATTCCGAATTATTTCTATGGCTATCCAACATCCTTGGAACAATGAAGAGCTGTGTCGTACCAGAGGGCCTGAGATTCTGTCAAGAATCTTAAATTATCTTTTGCAAACTTTGTCTTTTCTTGATGCTGGAAAGAGCGATGGAGTTGGAAATGAGGAACTTGTTGCAGCCATTGTCTCCCTTTGTCAATCTCAAAAGATTAATCATGCCCTCAAAGTGCAACTTTTCAGCACGCTGCTGTTGGATCTGAAAATTTGGAGCTTATGCAACTATGGACTACAAAAGAAGCTTCTGTCATCACTTGCAGACATGGTTTTCACAGAGTCATCAGTAATGCGAGATGCAAATGCCATTCAGATGCTTCTTGACGGCTGCAGAAGATGCTATTGGACAATTCGTGAGAAGGACTCAGTAAATACTTTTTCTCTAACTGAGGCAACGCGTCCAGTTGGTGAAGTGAATGCTTTGGTTGATGAACTCCTGGTGATTATTGAACTTCTAGTAGGAGCAGCACCTCCTTCTTTGGCTTCGTATGATGTCCGTTGTTTGCTAGGGTTCATGGTTGACTGCCCACAACCCAATCAGGTCGATTTACAATGCGGAAGATTTTTCTCTTAGTAGGATTCATACTGGTGTGGCTGTTTGCTTGATGCTGTTAATCTTTGTTTGTTTTTCTCTTTTGTTTTATATATTATTGACTTTTGCTTTTGCTAATGATGAGTCTTTTATTATTGGTTTTAAAATGCTTACAATATATTTTCTTGTGAGTTTTCCACATGAATAATTTTAAGTGATGAGTGCAATGTGCAAATTAATCATTACATGAATTTTGAGATGGTGGATGCAGTCATATTATGTATTATATATATATATATATATATGTTGTGTGTGCGTGCGTGCGTCTTTTAATTATATGTTTATACACACAAATAAAGGTTTATTCTTGTGGTAAATGTTTTTGCATGATGTGTTAATTATTGGTATTTTCCTTGTTTCTGTAAATGTTTTTTTGGCTCACGCCAGTACTAATTTCCCTTGTATCTTTTATTTGTGTAATTAGATTGAGATTTTGTGGGTAAAGCAGGGATGAGTTTTAAGCCAAAGTAGTAACTTGATTAGTTGAGATGAAAGTAATTTTTTAAATCTTTTCAGTGAGGAATTATGTATATTGTAAAATGTAAGATAAAGACCTATATGAACAATTTGATATTAATTTTATAAATTTAGTCCTTTCTCCTTTGCTGCCTGATTGCATCTTAATTTTTTCATCTTAAATTGGAGAGTCAATTAAAGGGACTTTTGTTGTTTTCCATCAAGTAATATTCCTTCTTCACTTTTGCATGAGTATCACCCGAAGTTAATGTAGCAGTTCTCAGCCCAATTGCTCTATATGGTAGCTATTTGTCCTTTTTAACATTGAAAAGCACCATTTAGTCCAAATATTGGAAGTTATGCTTCTGATTTTGTTAGCGAGAACACCAAGCCAAACTAGAAAGTGTCCTATATGTTGGTGAAAATACAGATTGGATTTAGAGAGCGAACTGAATTTTTTTTCCATTGTCAAGGTATAGAAGAAGTTATAAGACCGGAAATCGACTATCTTTATGTTTATTTTCATAGTTCTAGAAGAAAATCCAAACAAGGCCATGGAAAATTAGTTCTGGAAGAAAATCCAAACAGGGCTATGGTTTCACAGTGCTAAACTGTTTGTTGAGAACTTGGTGACATATCAATAGGTGCATATCTTTTGCTTCAATCATCTAATTTTTTTGATTTGGTTACCTTGTAAAAAACGTAGGCCTCGTTTGGTAAGGGTTTTGAAAACATTTTTCTACTTTGAAAACTAAAACCACACTTTTCTCAAAACCATTAACAAATAACTCAAAAACTCACGACACAAAACACTTTTAAAAAAAACTTTTTACACCTTTTTAGAGGAATATTTTGAGAGAATAGGTGCTTAATTTTCATGTGTAGGGGTGGCTGCACAACCACTTCTAACAAAGGAGAGGGATAGCCGCACGGCCACCCTGACTAGCTAGGGGTGGTCGCATGGCCACCACAACAGGCCAAGGGTGCCCGCGCTCAGGGTGGTCGTGCCGCCACCTTGGCTAGTTGTGTTGGCCAAACAGCCACCCCGATCAGATAGGGGTGCACCTTAACTACATAGGAGCGGCTGTGTGGCCACCTCTCTCCTCCGTTTAGGTTGGCCACACAGCCATTCTTTTGTTTTTATTTTTATTTTTTACAAGTAAGAAGTCAATTCTACACCTGATTGTGTTTTTTCAAAGTAAGCATGTTTAGTATTTGTTTCTTTGAAAAGACAACCAAACAATTTTCTTAAGTGGACCCTACTGAAAACATTTTCTCCAATGTGGACCCACCAAAAAACTCTTCTCACCTTTATACCACATCAAAACACTTTTTTCAAACCCAATGCAAAAAACATTTTTGATAACCATTATCCCATAGTTTTTTGGGGGAATGAAGATTCTGATTATATTCATAGAAAGAGTTTGGGTATGTTTGTTATTGTGTTTTAGGTGATGTTTTTTGTTTTTGGTTTGAAAAAGTGTTGTAATGTGACATAAAAATGAAATCTGTTTTTGTGTTTTGGGTTGTTTGTTAATGTTTTTGTTTTGAGAACAGAAAACAAAAGATATAGAACAAAACTTTTAACAAACATAGCATTTTACTTTTTTCATGGTTGTGGATCTCTGTGAACTTTGTGTTTTGTTGTTTCTACTCTTCAGAATTAGGCAGTAATAATTAAGAAACTATCCACTCTTTGTTATCATGGATATGAAGTGTTTATGGTTCCTGTTGATATTCAAAGGGATTTTGTATGAACTATTTTCTTATTATTCTACTAAGAATGAGTCCTATGTTCCTCATCCAGATTGCGAGGGTGTTGCATCTGATGTATCGATTGGTAGTACAGCCGAATACATCTAGAGCTCAAATGTTTGCAGAGGCATTCCTAGCATGTGGTGGGATAGAGACACTTCTTGTTCTGCTGCAACGGGAAGCTAAAGCCTGTGACTATAGTGTTCCTGAAACTGTGACTGCGAGTGATGAAAATTTGTCAGTCCAAAGACCCGAAGTAGATTGTGGTAGTGGGGTTCCTGAGAGAAGTTGTGGTGATGTGGCATCCATGGAGGAAAAAGAATCTGTTTCACATGAGAAAGATTTTGACTCTCACCCTCTGGAAAGTGGTATCAGTCCTGTTGCCTTTTCCCCTAGTGTGAAAATCGAAAGGATGGCATCTGCTTCCGAGAATCCTTTAATTAAGAACTTGGGCGGTATAAATCTATCGATTAGTGCTGACAATGCCAGAAATAACGTTTACAACAGCGACAAAAGTGATGGGATTGTTGTTGGGATCATAGGGCTCTTAGGTGCTTTAGTAGCATCGGGGTATTTGAAAGTTGGTTCAGGTGGTTCTTCGGATATGACAAGCAACATTTTCGGTAGTGGGCTGCATGACGGAGGTGGTACTATGTTTGATGATAAAGTTTCTCTTCTACTCTATGCTTTGCAGAAGGCTTTCCAAGCAGCACCAAATAGGCTTATGACTGGCAATGTATACACAGCTTTACTTGGGGCTTCGGTATGGCTTTAACTTGTCATGTCTCTCATATTCACTATTACATATTTGATCATCATTTTATCACTGATAATAATGGTCCACGCAAAATCCAAATATGCAGTTCTTTTCCTATGGTTTTATTTGGTAAAATCATGACCTAGCATGGGAGATAATTTCTTATTTTATTATTATTTTTTTGCATGTTTTTGGCATACAAATACATCCATTTGTATGCATGTATGTATGTATGTACGTTGGAAGGAATGGATATGTTGTATGTGTGTTGGTAGGAATGGATATGTGATATTCTGATTCATATACAGAAATTGTTATTCATTTTACAATGAAAGGTCTCAAGCTGTTTCAATTGCCATTATTTGGTCCACTCTGTTGAAAATTGAGGCTTTTGATGAATTTAATGTATGCACCCTTGAGGCTCTGCTGCACCCTTATGGTGCCACTTATCTCAAGATAACTGTTTTTGATTTTTTCACTTTTAAGTACTAAAATTATCTACAAGATATTACATTTTTAAAACTTTGCATCTTCTTATATTATAGGCTGCTGTATTGGCCTTCATGCTTTTGTGTATTTTTGTAAATAAATCTTTAAGTTGCTTCTTGTTGTGAGGTCATTGTTTTGCTTGTTTGTGTGGATTGGTTTTTGAACAGATGCTTGATTTACAGATGCAATTCTTTCACTCTTTTTTTTTTAAGGACCTTCAAATTTGCAAGGGATAGTTGTGTTCAAATTGCAATCTCCAGTGTTAAGATTCATTCAATCCACACAATTTAACTATGCTCAATTAAAGTTCTTTGGAAGCAACCTTAAAACAGTCCTTAAATCTCACTTTTTATGAGCTATGCTCGTTTCAGTTGATATCTTGTAAGCGTTATAAACATATACTTGAAATCAAGAATCTGACTAAATTTGCCTGCTTTTGTTTCAGATTAATGCTTCTTCGACTGATGATGTGCTGAACTTCTATGATTCTGGTCATCGCTTTGAACATTCACAACTTTTGTTGGTTCTTTTGTGTTCACTTCCATATGCATCTAGGAGCTTGCAAAATCGAGCTCTGCAGGTATTATTTTCATGCTTCTCGTGCTTCAACACATGAATTCCTTCTATGTAAATTTGTTGAATGAATGCTTGTGTGAGATCTGCTTGCAGATTGTATTGCATTTCAATCTGCATGAAGTCCATTATTTGTGGCTTTTGTGTTTGATATCTGTTAAACGGAGTGAGAATCAGAGTCTTTTCAGATTTTAATATTTGAGGGAGGCGAATAGATCTCAATGATATTTGAGATTATTTGTCTTGTTCAGTGATGTTGGAGTGCGGGGTTTCCATCTACTCGACAGCTTTTCCAAGCAGGTGCAGAGATATTACCGGAAAGCGAAGAAAGGCAGGGTAGGACAGGTGGACTCTTCTCTGGTTGCTGAGGCTGTGGTGGCGATCAATGTTCTGATTGCGCAGTCTTTGGGTATTCCTTCTTATCCCCCTTTCGGGGCCGTGGACTAGTGATCGACGGCGCTAGGTGGGGGAGGGGTTTAGGTTGCCCAGCCCTCGTCTGGTGGTGTTGGGCCTGCTTTTTCGTATCCGTTTGGCATTGAGAGGGGGGGGGGGGGGGGGGGTTCCTTCCCTCTTTTCAGTGGGTTTTGTTTCCTCCAAGGCCGTTCTTCTCGGTGTATGGGTGTTATCCCCAGTTTTTACCTGGTATGTCTTGGAGGGACCAACAGTCTTCTTGGGTCTTCGAGGTGGGTTTTCTTCGAAGGGGGTTGATCCTGAGGGAGGGATTGTTGTATTCCCTAAGGTAGTGCAAGATGCTAGGTCATGTTTGCGCAGGATGGGGATTTCTTTCAAGGGGTATGAGGAAGGTTTTCTGGATTTCTTGACTTTAGTTGATAAGGGGCAGCACTTTGTCTCTACTTCTAAGAAAAATAGGAAAAGAGAGGTCAAGAATCTAGAATGCTCGATCAATTTCGATGTTGGGGGTGTGGGTTCTAGCTAGGTTAGAGGCAAGAGGATGAGGGTTTAATGTAGCCTTTCTTCTATTTTTCTTTTGTTTTGGTGTCCTTCTTGTATACTCCTTGTATGCTTAGGGGTGCTTTTATGCTTTTTTAATGCTATTTCTTTTATTACCTATAAAAAATAAAATAAAAATTAACACATTATTTAGTGGCTGCTCATTGTAAAAGAGTTTGACGGACGTATTCTCTATTTTACAGCATCATTAGTATGAGGCCTTTGTTTTTTTTTTTTTTTTAATTAACTGATAGTATGCTGTAATACTAGTCTATTTTATTTCAATTCAATCTTTCTTTATGTAGAGCTCTTCCAATTGTAAATTGCATATATATTTGCTGCCAGCCAAGTGTTGGAGGGAGTATTTGGTGTGTTATCAATTGCTAGAAAGATACAACCTTTGCGGAAGTTAGTTAACTGCTTTCATTTGTTATACTGTTGCAACAAGTTGCATTAGTTTCTTGAATGTCTTGCTTTTGTTCTTCACATTTTTGGTTTTCCTGATTTGGTTCTTGATACTCTGGTTTAGTTCTGAGCTGTTCCTCTCTATATGATTTCAGGATCTTCTGTTTTTGGCTTGCAGTCATCCAGAAAATAGAAGCAGCCTGACAAAAATGGAGGAATGGCCTGAATGGATTCTTGAAATTCTTATCTCTAACTATGAGGTGATGCCAGTAGACTGATGGACTCTCCTCTCTCTTTATCTTTTTCTTTTCTTTTCTTCTTTATTTATTTTTATTTTTTTATTTTTTTAATGTATGTTTAGTCGTACAGATAAA
This sequence comes from Alnus glutinosa, assembly GCF_958979055.1. Classification (NCBI taxonomy): domain Eukaryota; kingdom Viridiplantae; phylum Streptophyta; class Magnoliopsida; order Fagales; family Betulaceae; genus Alnus; species Alnus glutinosa. Next base: position 30,011,567 of record NC_084888.1, read on the forward strand.
CTATGAAAAACGTGACATCTTGGGGCAAGAAAGTATTAGTCTTTTGTGGTGATGTGTGATCTTGTTTGTTCAGTATATGCCAATATGCAATAATCCTTTTATTGAGGATTCTAACTTTATTGTTTTTACAGATGGGTGCAAGCAAAAACTCTAATTCTACAAGCTTAGGAGACATAGAGGACCTCATACACAACTTCATGATTATCATGTTAGAGCACTCAATGCGCCAGAAAGATGGATGGAAGGTTATTTCATCTAATCTTAGACACTTATTGCCCCTGTGGAATTTCAGTGGACTCCTGCATATCGTTATAAGTCTGTTGTGTATTATCATATCGATGTTGATACCATGCCTTTTTGTGCAATGGTTTGTTGAGCATATCATGTTATTCGTTGTATTTGACTGAATGGCTGCTGCCTTGGAGCCTAGTTTTAGCTATCAAGTTAAATTGATGTTAACCTTGGTGGAAGTTGATATGAAATACTGGTATTTCTTTGAAATATTGGAAGTTTGTATCAAGAGCCAATACTTTGAAATGCTAAAGATCATGGAATGTGCAAGTCAACAAAAGTCTCAAATTTCACTGAAAGTTGTGGTTCAAATTAATGTGACGCATAGAGGTCGATGAATTGTATGATATGCCCTTTCAAATAATTGTTGGGACTGCATATATCTGGATTGTTGATTCTGGGGGACCTACACAATATGCATACGTGTGGACAGTTTCTACATCTTGCACAGTCCTGCAGTAATTGTGGGGATCTTTTCTCTCCCATAAACTTTTCATTGGTTGGCATGCCTTCGCAGGAAAAAAGAAAAGTGTTTTAGTGTCTAGTATATGCATTATTTTGATAAGTGCATGTGTGTTCCTGGTATGTGCATGAATGCAGGACCACTTGCTTGTTTGGTTTTTGTTGTTTCGTTATAATCAGTTTCTGTTGAAGGATGTCTTGTATTAGTCTGTTTCTAACTAGTCCTGTAGAATGAAATTCTTTGCACTCACAGGCACTAACTCATGCAATCCCAAGTATCACGGTACAGTTTTTCTGTTTTGATTAGTTGATGAAGCTGGGAAGAATAAAGTTTGTTTGCCTTGTAGGGCTTTGGTATCATATCTTCGATCATGTTAAAGCTGGGGAATTTGGTTCCTTTGGAAAGCTGGCTTTTGAAACACATGACCAATCTTGCTGAATCAACTTGCTAGTTTATTTAAAAGTAAATTAATGTGAAAATAGAATCTATAATAATGAAATGAAAGTAGAAGAAAAAATCATAAGTTTTAAAAATAATGGAAGTTAAGATATTTTTGATGTGGAGGCTGAGTTCTCCAATTAAGGTCAATGGCCTTACCTTGTTGAGGGTGAGCTAGTTGTTTGGCTTATGGACTGTTTTGCCTAGGTTTAACAACTGGCATTCAGAATCTTGAAATAGTGGTGATCCTACCTGTTAAATCTTAACTGGTTGATACAAAGTGTCTGTGATTGGATATACATATGCATGTTGTACTTACAAATGAATGCTGGAAGTTGTGTCTATTTTTCCCGTACTTATGTTGGACATCGATAGTCTGATCTTGATTAGATTTGCTTCCTTAATCTCTAAACATGTCAGTTTCATTTATATAGTTTGGTTATTACTTCCTTTTTTTTACAGGATATTGAAGCTACAATTCATTGTGCAGAATGGCTTTCTATTGTGGGTGGATCTAGCACAGGAGACCAGCGGATCAGGTACTATTATATATCTTTGGACTTATTATTCCTGTCTATTCATCAAAAAAATTATATATCTTTGGACTGTTCCGCAAATTGTCCCCTGTTTTTTTTTGAAAATAAATGATTTTCTTTACCTTAGTTTTACTACGATATTGTTTCTTCGTACCAATCAGGTTTTTGATAGGTTCGCTGTGAAATTTTTTCCCTTAAGTAGGGTTTGATTTGTCTGACCTGCTATATTGCCATCCCTATTTGTTGTGAACACGATCTAGTTTTTCTTTTAATATCATTTATTCAATAATTATAGAAAAATTAATATTTCGTATACGCAAAAACACACACAGAGGTTGTGCTCTTTATGTGGGACAATTTATCAAAAAAAAATTATGTGGGATAATTTTTCCATTGACATGTCCAAATTCTCTTTAATCATGCTGTAATAACTGCAGTCAACCGATAAAATTTTTGAACTTGAGTGGATTATGTGTTGCACTGTTTAAAAATAGGAGATAGATAAAGGACCGTGAGCCTTTGTGCCTAGCATTACCTCTCCCTTCTTCTAAATAGTTTGTTATTCGTATCATAACTATGACTTGAGTGGGGATTCTATTTTTTTTTTTCGCGGGGGGGGGGGGGGGGGGGGGGCGGGGGACCTATGGAAGAGGAGAGTTTTGAGTTGGGGGAGGATTGCGCCCATTGTTCAGCTTAGTGTTTAATACATTTATTAAAAAAGGGATAGACAAGGAAACATGTAATATTTATTTATTTTTTATAATTCCCATACAATACATTACAAAGGCTGATCCTTGCCGCTATCAAGGGAAGATCGAGAAGGGGGAAAATACAATTGGGAATGCTACCAGAGAATCTTGAGGAAGCGGCCCATTGAGTCAAGTAAGGTTATGAGTGCGAGTATTCTTGCTCCTATGAACCTTGGAGATTGACCAGGTCTGGAAAGAGGTAAGCACTCTGAGGATGTCTGAGATCAGTGGAGTGAACTACTAATTTGATATCAGGTCACGATGCTAAGGAGCGACGATCACTGCAAGGGAGTCGCCTTCCAAATTAACTGTTGATCTGGAAGTGATGGTCTGTGGACACAGTTAGCAGGGCTACTGAGGCTTCTCCCAACGTCGGATCACAAGATTTGGGAGGGGGGGGATTGCAAAATTGAAGTTCTAGCAAAAATAATGGATCCCTTGGAATTTGAACCTACAACAGCACAAATAGAGAAATTATCTCTAATTCTAACATCAAAATTCAGCTTAATGACACCTAAGGGAGAGGGGGGGGGGGGGGGGGGGGGGGTAGGGCGGGATAGGTGGGTTAGGGAGGAAGTCCAGGATCTAAGATGCTCCTTGCTAATTGTGGTTACATTATGTACAAGCTGAAGTGCATCTGGGTGGAGTTATCATGGACAACCTTGTTTCAAGTGTACTGAGTAATGTCAAGGGCGTTTGAGGTTAGAGTTGGAAGTGATGGAGAGACTCACCATGAAGGTTGAGAAAGTGGGAGGGTCAAATGATAATCTTGATTCAGTCAACATTGGTCAATTCCCAGAGTTGGAGAGTGTCTAGAGGCCTGGGGGAGTGTCTCCAAAGGACACGAGAAAAGTGGCATTGAAGAAAGAGATTTTTGTAGCTTCTAGGTGCAGAATTACAAACAGGGCAGGAGGATTCATGGACACTGGGAAGGAGGTGGGAGAGAATGCTACGTGTAGGGATGATATTCCAGATCAACTTCCCCATGAAGAGTTTTAAACGTTAATGGATCTTCAACCGCTGTAAAGTTTTCCAATCCTTTGTAGAAAGGGGATTGGAGCAATTGTAGGCTGAAATAGTGGAGAAGGTCCTAGTTTTGCTTGGGGTCCAAATCAGTTTGTCCTGAGTGGGAGATTGAGGAAGGTGGATGGCTAAGATGTTGGCAACAGAGTTGTCCGAGAAGTGGCGAAGTAGCGCAGATCTCCGGGAATTGGTGAGAATGAGGTCCCCCACTTTTAGGAGGGGATCAGGGCTATCATTGGGGTTCCTGGGAGAGGGAAGGAATGAGAGGGATCCGGGAATCGACGGGTCAGACGAAGCAAGGATATAGGATCCTTCTTAGACTTGGTAGCACATACCTTGCCGGATGATATCTGGATTTGAGGATGCCTTTCCAGATCATAACGGTAGTGGGGGAGGCTTGAGCTTGAAGGAAGGTTGTGAATCTGAAATATTTAGATTTGAGAAGGCGCACCCAAAGGAAATCTGCATTAGATTGAACCTGCCAAGCAAGCTTGGAGATAAGGGCTCTATTATTGTACCACATGAGATGCAGGCCGAAGGCCGCCTTGAGTGGTTGGTTGACAGATGGACTGCCAAGATTTAAGGGTGAGGTTTTTGTGATTTCTTCGCCTTGAAACCCCACCAAACGTTTTTGAATAGGACGTCCAAGGACTTGTAGACAGTTATGGTATAGGAAGGGAGAGTGGCTGCGACAGACTTGATGAAAGTGGAGCGGCTAGCATGGGAGAGCAACTTGGCTTTCCAGCCCTCGATGCGTTGCTGAACTGACGCGAGAAGATCTTCAAAAGCTTGTTTCTTGGATCGAGAGATGAAAACAGGTAGGCCAAGGTGTTTAGCTTTAGGTGAGAGCCGATTGAGATGGAGGATATCCTGTACCTGATGGATCATCTACGGTTTGGTGTTTTTGCTGAAGAAGATGGAGGATTTGTGGACATTGATTTTTTGGCCGGAGCACTGGGCATAGTGTTCAAGAAAGGTTTTAATGGAGGTAGCCTCGCTAGAGTTGGTGCGGCCAAAGATGATAAGGTTTTCAGAAAAGAGAAGATGGGAATATGGCAGGTGAGTTACATGATATTTTGATTCCTTTGAGATTTTCTGGCGTTCTTTCCAGAGGAAGAGTGGGGATAGAATTTCGGCTCCAAGTATGAAAAGTAAGGGAGAGAGGGGATTGCCTTGTCAAAGTCCCCTGCTGGATGTAAACTTACCAAAGGGATGTGTTGAAATCACTCGCTTATACTCACATGGCTCATTACCTATTATTTGTTAAGAAAAGAAAAAAAAAATACAAACATGTTAATTGGTGTCTTACTTGGGTGCTAGTTTGAGACACATCAATATGGCTAAAATGGCATTGCAGAACTGATTTAGTAGAAAAATAGGAGGATAAGGGCTCTTAGATTTGTCATTCTTGATAATATTTGGAATTTATGATTGGCGGAATATTTAGATAATTCTATGCCTTCTCATTGTCAGTTAAAGTCTCTATTGAAATGTGTCTTTATTGTTCAGATATTGCCTTTGATTAGGTTTGTCTGACTTAAATTTGTCTTGTGGTTTGTGCAAAATGTTATCCTTTTCTAGTTGTCTGGAGAGACTTTTGTAGAACATGGAAATGAATTGCACAAAAGCTAATATGTATGCATATGTATTCTGATTTGAATAATATCAGCAACAATAACTATTTTTTCTTTCATCTTGAAACTCTTGCCATTTATAATTGCCTTATTTGGTTTATCTTCCTCAACTTTTGAAGACGCGAAGAATCATTGCCTATATTCAAAAGAAGGCTGTTGGGTGGCTTGCTGGACTTTGCTGCAAGAGAACTGCAGGTTCAGGTAATTTTTGTATGTAAATGTTTTAAGTTTCCCTTGTTTGTTAGAGACATTATGTCAGGTATTTTTGGCATTTTATTAGTCTTTTGGAAGATTGTCTGATATAAATTCCTTTTTTCTTTTATCAAGCTAACTATTGAACACTTTTAGAACATGGCTATAATCAAATGTCCTTCTCTTCTTCCCCTTTTCTTTTTTCTTTTTCTTCTTCTTCTTCTTTCTTTCTTTCTCTTTTTTTTTTTTTTTTTTTTTTTTTTTTTTTTTTTTTTTTTTTTCCATCACGTATTGGAGCTACATTTGAGTAGCTAGTTATCTCTCTTAAAGTTCTTAAACGTAGGAATAATAAAAGCTATTCTGATTTTTATAGTTTCTAGTTTAATAGAAGCGGAAATCTGCAATAATGTCTACATCCAGCCTTTCTTTTGCAGCAGACTCAAGTTATTGCTGCAGCTGCTGCTGGTGTTGCGGCTGAGGGGTTATCACCAAAAGATGCTAGAGCAGAAGCAGAGAATGCTGCTCAGCTTTCAGTGGCTCTGGTTGAGAATGCAATTGTTATACTAATGCTTGTTGAGGATCATTTACGGTTACAGAGCAAACTCTCCTGTGCTTCACATACTACAGATGGTTCTGCATCTCCCCTCTCTTTTGTGTCTCCTTTGAATAACCGCTCAAATTCATCAACTACAACTGGCAGAGAATCATTAGAAGCTCTGGGTGATCGCAGATCATCATCGAGTGATACTGGGGGACTCCCTCTTGATGTATGTATACACTTCATCTTACACCATATCTCACATATACAACCATGCGTGCACACAACGGGATTTTTTTTTAATTTTTTTAATTTTTAATTTTTTATGGACGATCCTTACAGGTTAGTAATGTGTTTCACATAGTAAGCAATCCATAGAACTCTTTCATGATTCTTTTATATTCCATTTATGTATGTGTTATTTTTTATATATCAATGTGTTATTGACATGTCAACCTGGGTGCCTGGCTCTTAGGAGCAGAAACATTTTTCTTCTTTATGCTTAGCTTCTGAATGTCATCATTTGTTGTCTGGGTTCACTTTGCTTTTCTTGAGTGAGTAGGCTATTTTATTTCAGTTCGATTTTTATTGCCTATTTTCTTCTCATGCTGTCATGTTCTTGTATATATCATGATGGTAATTTTTTTATTCATAGGTCTTACTCATTTTAATATATCAATCAGGTCCTTGCATCGATGGCCGGTGGAAATGGGCAAATTCCTGCAGTAGCGATGGAACACCTTACTGCAGCAGCAGCGGCTGAGCCCTATGAATCTGTTGCCTGTGCTTTTGTGTCATATGGGAGTTGTGCTATGGATATAGCTGAGGGTTGGAAATATAGGAGCCGATTATGGTATGGTGTTGGCCTTCCTGCCAAAACAGCGGTCTTCGGTGGTGGGGGCAGTGGCTGGGAATCTTGGAAGTCTGCTTTGGAAAAAGATGCAAATGGAAACTGGATTGAACTTCCTCTGGTAAAGAAGTCTGTTGCAATGCTCCAAGCTTTATTATTAGATGAGTCTGGACTTGGTGGTGGTCTTGGTATTGGTGGGGGATCAGGTACTGGCATGGGAGGAATGGCAGCACTGTACCAGTTATTGGACAGTGACCAACCATTCCTGTGCATGCTTCGGATGGTGCTTCTTTCCATGAGGGAAGAAGATGATGGTGAAGACACTATGCTTATAAGGAATGTAACCATTGAGGAAGGCATGCCAGAAGGAAGGAAACCGCGCTCAGCTTTGTTGTGGAGGTAAATTAACCAAAGCTATTTCCTAGTTCCTTTGGATCTTAAGTAGTTCTTCTTGATTTTTCTTTTAGACAAGAAACGCTTGCAAACAAAGGGTTGGTTTGGCAAAATTTTAAGAAATCCTTCTCAATTTTAAAATGGAACCTTAGTACGCCAAGCATTTTTCCAAGGGAAACAGATATCATCATGACAACCCATGACACTAAAGAAGGGTTAACACCAAACAACCCCTTTTTGGAATGGAGCCACCACAATTTGTCCTCCCTTTCCTGTCTCACTCTCGCTAAATACAACGCCCTGAAGAACGAGGCAAAGGCTTCCACTTCCCAATCATGAACCGCTCTAGTAAAGTTCACGTTCCAATGAATGATATATCCAGAAAAATCCATGATAGTCGCAACAAAAGCATCCTTTATGTGAGCAATACCAAATAAAACTGGGAAGACTTCCTTAAGGGTTGTATTCCCACACCAAAGATGGGGAGATTTCTTTGAAGCTTTGTTTTCCAGTTCTGTATAGTCTTGTGAGGAACAAAGCGGCTATGGTGGTAGATAATATGGCTGTTCATAATGGCAATATTCATTGGAATGTTCTCTTTACGCGGCAATTACAGGACTGGGAGTTGGAGATGGTGCTCTCTTTCTTCGAGCGGTTGTACTCCACTCCGATTCGACAAGGAGAGGGTGACAAGTTAGTTTGGAACCTCTCTTCAAGGAGCTATTTTGAAGTAAGGTCATATTATGAAGCACTTAGTCGGAAAGAAGGTCCATCATTCCCGTGGAAGAAGATATGGTGTGCTAAGGCTCCGACAAGGGTGGCGTTCTTTGTATGGACTGCAGCTTTAGGAAAAATTTTGACTCATGACAATCTACGAAAGAGGAATATTGTAGTTATTGAGTGGTGTTGTATGTGTAAAAAGAAGGGGGAGTCTATTGATCATCTGTTACTTCATTGCGACACCGCCCGTGAGCTTTGGAGTTTTGTGTTTTCTTTGTTTGGAGTTGAATGGGTCATGCCACAATCGGTGATGGGTTTGTTGACTACTTGGGGTGCTTTTCGAGGGCATGGCCTAGCAAAAAATGTTTGGCGTTTAGTTCCTCACTGTGTTTTGTGGAGCATTTGGAGGGAGCGGAATGCGAGGCTTTTTGAAGATGTCGAGACGGTAATGGTGGTTTTAAGGAAGCGTCTTCTTAACACGTTATATCTATGGATAGCTCCCCATCTTTGCCACCTAGGTGTTTCTACTTTTGTAGACTTTCTTAATTTATTAGTTGTTCCTCCTGTTTAGGGGCTCTCTTGTATACTTCCCGTGTATTAGGGTTGCGCCCCTCTGCGCTTTTTTATTGAATTTTAAATTACTTATCAAAAAAAAGATCATGCCAGAATCTAACCTTGGAACCATCTCTTACCTCAAATCTAATATGACTACCAAACTTCTTCCAACCCCTTCTAATATTCTTCCATAAACCCACCACATACACCTTGATTGACTCCCTAGGACACCACCCTCCCTATGCACTTCCATATTTAGAGTCCACCACCACCCTCTACCAAGCCTCTCTCTCAAGACCATAGTGCCAAAGCCATTTATTTACCTAAGAGAGTATGATTGAACCTTAGCAAGTTTCTAATCCCCAACCCTCCCTCAGAAATCGGTGTACAAACCTTGTACCATCTTATCAGGTGATATTTGAACTCTTCACCTAGCCCTCCCATAATAAATCACATTGGAGCTTCTCAATACGGTTTGCAACACTCGCAGAGAGAGGAAATAGGGACATGAAGTATGTAGGTAAGTTGGATAGAGTGCTCTTGATAAGGGTAATCCTGCCACACTTAGACAAAGACAACCTTTTCTAAGTAGCCAACCGACATTCTATCTTGGGTTATGCCTAGACGAGTAATCAATTTGTATGCTTGTTGATGGTCTGTTGGCAACACTTAGAGTGTTATGTGGGATATGGTGTCTTCGTGTTTTTTGTAGTGTCTATGGAGGGAAATGAATAATAGAAGTTTTGAGGACCGTGAGAGGACTTTGGAGGAGATTAATGTCTTTTATTTTTAAACATATTGTATCTTTGGAGAATTGCTTTTGTTTCTCCTTTGGTGATTAGTTATCACGATTCTCTTGTTCTTTTTGCTCTTACTAACTAGTTGGCTTCTCTTGTATATTTCCTATGTACCTGAGAGTGCCTTACGCTTTTAATGATATTTCGATTATTTATCAAAAGCAAATTTTGATACAAACGTATTTAAAATGTGTAGTTGTAATCATATGGCAAATAAAGGCTCTTCTATATTTGGCTTTACGTGAATTCTGTATTTATGGTATCTTCAGCATAGTATCTTTGATATCCTGCTATTCCAAGTTTTCTTCAATATAGAGCAGTAAACTAATTTATGTCATGGATGTACAGTGTGCTTTCACCTGTCCTAAACATGCCAATTTCCGATTCCAAGAGACAGAGAGTTTTGGTAGCATCTTGTGTTCTTTATTCTGAGGTTAGTTCTCTATGAAATCAATTTGCAATGGTATACAGCTGTTTCATGTTTCCTCAGCTCTTAGCTGTTATGTTGTTTTATGGTAAGATCATAATGGAAAGTTTATTGCTTTACTTCCACTTACTTAATCAAGAGACATGGGAGCTATTACTGTCTTGATTATTGATAATCATTCTTGTAGTTACCTTACCATAAACGTATGTTGCAGATATGGCATGCTGTTGGCAGGGACAAAAAGCCTCTTCGCCGGCAGTACCTTGAGTCCATTTTACCACCATTTGTCGCTGTTCTGAGGAGGTGGCGGCCACTTTTGGCTGGTATTCATGAACTTGCTACTGCTGATGGTTTGAATCCTCTTATTGTTGATGACCGTGCATTGGCTGCTGATGCCCTACCAATAGAGGTTATCCAAGACTGTCTATCCTTTTATTTTGTTTTAAGTTGTTCTGGATTCATGGCCGCTAAAGTTTTAGTTCAATATTTCCTCCTGCTGACTATAATATGTTTCTGGCCTTAAAAGACTGAATGGTTGCCTGACACTCTTTTTCTTATTTCAACATTTATTCTTTGAAAAATGCTGTCCATTGATGAATATTGACTTGTTTTGCTCATTTTCCAAGATTCCATTTTATTGGGACACAAATTGAAGAATCATCTTTTCTGAAAGGTCCTGGTTCATGTATATTAATGTTAGTAAGTTAGCATTATGCTCAGTATTCAGGTTGGGCTCTTGATCGTTATCCCCCTGTTCATTATTTTGAAATCAGCCCAAGACTAACAACTAAGTTCATTAAACCCATTTTCCAAAGAGGCCCGAAATCACAACATTTTGGCTTTCATTGTTAAAATGCTGTATTTAATGGCGTTATCATTCAGTACTCAGGTATGATGGACTGCAATGCCATTGATCTAAAGAGGTGCAAGATCCAAGTCAAGATTTAAGAAAAACATGTCAATCAGTCCAAGTTGGAGCCGTTTCTTAACCTATTTTACTCGTTGGTTTTACACAGTATCCAATGTCTTGTATTCTTCACTAGCGTGGTGTAACGATCCACCACAATGACACAATATTGTTCGCTTTTGGCTCTTCCAAATTAGATTTCCTAGGAGGTTACCCATCGTGGTACTACTCTCGCAGAAGAACGCTTAACTGCTGAGTTCTAATTGGGTTATGGCCATCCTGACTTTAAAACGTGTTGTATTGAGAAAGGTGCGAATATACATATAAGCACATCCCCATTTCCATACTTAGGCAATGTGGGACGTCACAATCGCCCCCTCTTAGGACCCAATGTCTCTGCTGACAATTCTCATGGAATCACCCCATTCTTGGTGTCCCGGCGAGTGCCCACTGGCTACCCTCATGGGTTTGGGCTTGTGCATGCTCCCCCTTCATCTCAGGCTAGGCAATGACTCTGATGCCATTTGTAACGACCCACCCTAAAGACACAATATTGTCGACTTTTGGCTCCCCCGAATTAGACTTTCCAAGAGGTCACTCATCCTGGTACTAATCTCGCAGAAGCGCGCTTAACAGTGGAGTTCTGATAGGTTTATGATCATTACGGCTTTAAAACGTGTTGTGTCAAGAAGGGTGCGAATATACATATAAGCACATCTCCATTCCCAAACCCAGGCGATGTGAGACGTTACATGTGGGAAGTGGGATGGTATAACAATTTATATAAACACTATGTATGTACTATCTGTCTGCGGTCTCTAGACTATTCCTTAGTAAGGGACTTTATCCGAAAATAAAATACTCGTCCTTACCAATGGTGCCAAACTTTTCAACATTTTATGTTAGTTCTTTGATTCTGTGTTACTCTCAGCATTTGCATTTGTTTTTTTTTTGTTTTGTTTTGTTTTGTTTTGTTTTTATTTATTTATATTTTTTTTTCAGTGATTCATATTTCCTCTGGCCAAGTATTCCATAATTTATTTTGGCAGATTCTCTAATCTGTTTGGGGATAGCATTATAAGCACTCTACTTTTAGTTTCCGGAGCTAGACCATTTTTTTTTATATAGATTTCATGCGCTCACAGTTTGGAATGCTGGAAATTAAAATGGAGGGCCAATGTTCATGTCCCTTTTGTCATTCCTTCTTTCTATTAAACGATTAGAAGAGTCTCCTCATGTGCCCTTTCTTATCTCTTTATATGCCTTTTATATTGCTGCCTTTTTTGAGGTATATTTATTAGCAATGGTCTTTGGATCAAATGGCGTGTCCTCCCCCTGTAAACAAGGGGTGGAGGATGACATTACAGTTTCAGTTTTGATTGAGTCAGTTTCAGTTCTGATTGAGTGTTGTGTTTGCCTATCAGAATCTTTTTTTTAAAGATGTATAATTTTTATTTCTTTCAGGCTGCTCTTGCCATGATATCTCCAGCTTGGGCTGCTGCTTTTGCATCTCCACCTGCTGCAATGGCATTGGCAATGATTGCTGCTGGTGCTTCTGGTGGTGAATCCCTAGTTCCTGCAACAACTGCACAGCTTAGGCGTGACTCCTCATTGCTCGAGAGGAAAGCAGCTAGGCTTCATACATTTTCGAGCTTTCAAAAACCTTTGGAGGTGCATAACAAAGAGCCAGCACTTCCCAAGGACAAAGCTGCTGCAAAAGCTGCTGCCTTGGCAGCTGCCCGTGATCTTGAACGCAATGCAAAGATTGGTTCTGGAAGGGGACTCAGTGCTGTGGCAATGGCCACTTCTGCACAACGGAGGAGTGGTAGTGACGTGGAACGTGTGAAGAGATGGAATGTATCTGAAGCCATGGGAGTTGCCTGGATGGAATGTTTGCAACCAGTTGATACAAGATCGGTTTATGGGAAAGATTTTAATGCTCTTTCCTACAAATACATTGCTGTCCTTGTTGCGAGCTTTGCTCTGGCAAGGAATATGCAACGATCAGAGGTTTGAGCAGTGCTTGTCCTTTTTCCACTACTTATTTAGGCAGCATTACCTGATTTATCATTTTTTGTTACTCTCCAGATTGACAGGCGTGCTCAAGTTGATGTGATAGCTCGTCATCATTTATCCACCGGAATTCGTGCATGGCGCAAACTCATCCATTGCTTGATAGAGATGAAATGTCTCTTTGGGCCATTTGGGGACCAATTATGCAACCCAGCACGTGTATGTTGTGAGATAACTTTTTTCTGTTAACTGCATTCTTCAGTTATTGCTGCATTTGCGTTAGGTTCTCATGATTTGATAGCTCTACACCTTTTGTATCATTTATGACTTGTTGACTGCAAATATAGGGATCATATTCTCTGAAAGAAAATATTATGGATCTGTAGGTTTTTTGGAAGCTAGACTTAATGGAAAGTTCTTCAAGGATGAGACTTTGTTTGAGGAGAAACTATAGAGGATCTGATCACCTTGGTGCTGCTGCCAATTACGATGATCATATTGAGACGAAACAGGATCAAGAGAATGTCATAAATTCGTCAAATGCTCCTATTCTAGCAGCAGAAGCCATCTCGGTGGAGCTAGTCAATGAAGAAGATGAGCAAGTGGAAATAGACAATTTGGATGTCAGAGTCCATGAAACAGAAGGAAATGCAGATAATCAGCCAAGGCTGTCTGGAACAGCAGAGCAAGCCCTGCAGGCATCCCTGGGAAGTGATAATCAACTTGCTGGTGATCAAGATTTGGTCCAAAGTTCATCACCAGTTGCACCTGGGTATGTTCCCAGTGAACATGATGAAAGAATAGTTCTTGAGCTTCCTTCATCAATGGTCCGGCCTCTGAGGGTTATACGAGGAACTTTTCAAGTAAGTTGTACAAGCTTTAGCTTGACATTTCTTTCATTTACGTAGAGTGATCTCATTTGCTTTGCTATAATTAAATTCATATCTTGATGGTAACACAAAATCTTTTTGTGATTTCCATATCAATGTATCGGAGGTGTATAAGAAGTTAGAACTAAGGAACATCCCCATTCATGTCTAAGGGCCAACTTTGTATTGCTGCTGTTGTCCCTTCTATTTGTTGCTGTGTTATAGACACTGAACCTTGTTAGACACTGCTTTGAACATTGGTGGTGAGTGGTAACTTTTTTCTAGCAATGGTGTTATCATGTCGTCCTTTAGTGACAGAGTTCAAAGGCTCATAGGGTTTTTTTTGGTTGCTTTTGTTGCTTTGAGTGCTCCTTGTGGGTTTTGAATTTAGGGCTTAGGTCTTTGTGGGTTTGTTTGGGTTTCTTTTTGTGGCTTGGTTTGGTTGTTCCTGTGTATACTTTCTGTGTACTTAGGAGTACCTTACGCTTTTTGATAAAACATTTCTTACCTATAAAAAAAAAAAAAAAGAGTTCAAAGGTTCATGGTAGTCATCTTATTTTTAAATGAAAAATTGGCTTACAGACCAAAATCTGGATTGGATTAGGAGATATTTAGTGTTTATATCTTTAAATAGCATATAAGAACCAATTTCTTGCTTGTCCAATGTGCAAAAATGAATGCATTAGCTGTAATCCCTCCCTGATCTGCCTCTCTTTTGGTATGAAGAGCATGTAAATTTTGTTCTTGTTCTTTTATTTTAATAATTTCCTCCACAATGACTGACTGCCAAACCTTTTTCTTGTTCTTTCCAATAGATTGTTTTTGTTTTTTATTTTTATTTTATTTTTGAAGTCATGAGAATGGGAAGCTGGTATCAATATATCAGTGCTATAACATGTTCCAAGAAATTTGGCTTGTTATAATTATTCTTAATATTTTCAACTAAGCGAAGGCACCAATGTCACATTTCCAGGTAACAAATAGGAGAATAAATTTTATAGTTGATAATAGCGAGAGTAACATTGCAGCAGACGAGTTGGAAGGTAGTTCTGAATTGAGAGACCAAGAAAAGGATCACAGCTGGTTGATGTCTTCTCTTCATCAAATATATAGCCGAAGGTGAAGTTATCATTATATATATATATATGTTATTTTTATTGTACTTTATATTTGGTCTTGTCAGCACTGAAGTGAATTGAAGATATTAATTTCAGGACTGTCATTCAATATCCCAATTTTTTTCGCTGTAGGTATGAGATGTTAAGTGTGTAAATTGGCCGTGGTTCTTAAACAAAAAGACTGCCGAAAATCACGGTTAATCTAGCTTATTTATTTACTTTTAGCCATATGTAACACATTATATATTATGTTAGTCTTAGGGAACATAACCATAAATTTAGCTTATGAAAAAAGTTTGTTATTGGGGAGCTTTTTGATGAGTAATAATTTATTGATAGAAAAGACAAACCTGTCGCACACAAAAGTATACATGAGATATAACCACGCGAAATGTGTCTAAAGTCTAAAAAGTTAACAAGATCTAAAAGATTCGAAGAGGAGAAATTAGGGGGCATAGATTGAAGCCCAATCCAAGAGAAATCTAAAAAAATATGATTTTAAACGGAGCACGGTGGACTCGCAGTCGTCAAAAAGACACCGATTCTTTTCTCTCCAAATACCCCACATTAAGAATGTAGGAATAACTTTCCAGATAGTCTCTTTGGGATTTCCCCGCCCTCGAGTCTTCCAACAATGTAGCAACTCTAGGATGTTTCTGGTCGCATAGCCACGAAACTCCAAATAAGTTGAGAACCAAGTGTCAAAGATCACTAGCGTGGGAGATTTTAATGTTGTTCGTTTTCCGAGTGAGAGGTCGGGCATGGCCAGTTTCTCAGCTGCTATGGAAGAATTTTCAGACTTCATCTTCATGCAGAACTTGGTGGATCTACCTCTTCAAGATGGCCAATTTACATGGTTGAATAACCACACATGGTCTAGAATTGATAGATTCTTAATTTCTGTGGAGTGGGAGGAACACTATCCCGAAGTAGTCCAAAGGAGGCTTCCAAGACTTCTGTCCGATCACTTCCCTTTGTTTTTGGATTGTGGGGCACCAAGAGGAGGAAAAAGGTCTTTTAAATTTGAGAACATGTGGCTGAATTATGAGGGCTTTGTTGAGCAAATCAATAAGTGGTAATTGTCTTATGAGTGTTCGGGTTCTCCAAGTCACATTTTGGCGTTTAAACTGAAGGCATTGAAGACGGACTTGAAGAAATGGAATGCTGAAGTGTTTGGTGATATAGGGAAGAAGAAGAAGGAATTATTGGAGGGCATTTGTGAGCTGGATGCAGTTGATGAAGGCCGAGGCCTAGAGGAGGAAGAGAAGGTTCGCAAGATAGATATGTCTAGAGAGCTGGAGAAAACTCTTCTGTGTGAGGAAATAATTTGGAGACAGAAATCCAGAGCTTTGTGGTTGAAGGAGGGGGACAAGAACACAAAATTTTTTCACAGGATGGCCAACTCGCGTCGCAAATTTAATCAAGTGGATTCTATAAGTATAGATGGTGAAATCTCCAAAGACCCAAAGGAAATTCAGGAGCATATAGTTCAATTTTACAAAAACTTGTATGTTGAGAATTCTTTTTGGCGGCCAAGGGTAGAGGGCCTTTCTTTTCTTTCAATTGATGAAGATGAGAGTAGCTGGATAGAGAGAGGGTTTGAGGAGAAGGAGGTGTGGGAGGTCATCAGAGATTTCAATGGAGATAAGGCTCCGGGCCCCGACGGTTTCACTATGGCTTTTTTTCAAAAGTGTTGGGATATCTTAAAGCATGACATTATGGCTGTTTTTGCAGATTTTCACTCTCGAGGCAAGTTTGAAAAGAGTTTTAATGCTACTTTTGTCTCTCTGATTCCAAAGAAGAATGATGCTGTGGATGTGAGTGATTTTCGGCCTTTCAGTCTTATTGGGGGAATTTACAAGATTATTTCCAAAGTCCTTGCGAACAGGTTTAAATCAGTGTTGGGTAAGATTATTTCAAACACCCAAAATGCGTTCATTGGTGGTCGACAAATCTTGGATTCAGTGCTTATTGCTAATGAATGTGTGGATAGTCAAATCCGTTCAGGGGAGTCTGGGTTGTTGTGTAAGCTGGATCTGGAAAAGGCCTATGATCATGTGAATTGAGACTTCTTACTCTACTTATTACAACGTTGTGGCTTTGGGGAGAAATGGAGAGCTTGGATTCGTTTTTGTATCTCTACGGTGAGATTCTCCATCCTTGTCAATGGAACTCCGACGGGTTTCTTTACTAGTTCTCGCGGGTTGCGACAAGGTGATCCTCTGTCGCCTTTATTATTTGTGGTGGTTATGGAGGCTTTGAGTCGGATGTTGGCTGCTGCGATGGAGCAGGGTTCGATGACAGGCTTTACTGTGGGACATAGTGAGTCAGAGGCAATAGTAGTGAATCATTTATTGTTTGCTGATGATACGTTGATTTTTTGTGGAGCGCAAGAAGAACAGATTCGACATCTGAGGTGCATTTTCCTTTGTTTTGAGGCAGTTTCGGGATTAAGGATTAATTTAGGAAAGTCAGAAATTGTTCCTATTGGTGAGGTGGAGGATGTTGAAGGGTTGGCCCAACTTATGGGTTGTAGGGTTGGATCGCTACCTATGACATATTTGGGTATGCCTTTGGGTGCCTCTTACAAGTCCGTTCTTACTTGGAAAGGGGTGATTGAGAAAATGGAAAGGAAACTGGCTGGTTGGAAGCGTATGTATTTGTCAAAGGGCGGTCGGTTGACTCTTATTAAGAGCACGCTGTCCAATATCCCCACGTATCTCTTGTCGCTGTTCCCTATTCCTTTGAGGGTGGCTAATCGTCTTGAAAAAATTCAGAGGGATTTCCTATGGGGTGGCATAGGGGATGAGGCCAAATTTCATTTAGTGAAATGGAACAGGATTTGTACTCCGTTGCATTCAGGTGGGTTGGGAGTTCACAATCTTTCCCTGTTTAACCAAGCTCTTTTAGGTAAATGGTTGTGGAGATATGGTAGGGAGAGAGAGGCTCTATGGCGTTTGGTGATTGACGCCAAATTTGGGAGCCTAAAGGGTGGGAGGTGCTCTATTGAGGTGTCGGGTTCCTATGGAGTAGGGGTTTGGAAATATATTAGGAAAGGGTGGGAGAAGTTTTGTAATTATGTTCGGTTTGTGGTAGGGGATGGATCATATATCAGTTTCTGGCATGATCGGTGGTGTGGGGAGATTTCTTTGAAGCTTTGTTTTCCAGTTCTATATATTCTTGTGAGGAACAAAGCGGCTATGGTGGTAGATAATATGGCTATTCATAATGGCAATATTCATTGGAATGTTCTCTTTACGCGGCAATTACAGGACTAGGAGTTGGAGATGGTGCTCTCTTTCTTCGAGCGGTTGTACTCCATTCCGATTCGACAAGGAGAGGGTGACAAGTTAGTTTGGAACCTCTCTTCAAGGAGCTATTTTGAAGTAAGGTCATATTATGAAGCACTTAGTCGGAAAGAAGGTCCATCATTCCCGTGGAAGAAGATATGGTGTGCTAAGGCTCCGACAAGGGTGGCGTTCTTTGTATGGACTGCAGCTTTAGGAAAAATTTTGACTCATGACAATCTACGAAAGAGGAATATTGTGGTTATTGAGTGGTGTTGTATGTGTAAAAAGAAAGGGGAGTCTATTGATCATCTGTTACTTCATTGCGACACCGCCCGTGAGCTTTGGAGTTTTGTGTTTTCTTTATTTGGAGTTGAATGGGTCATGCCACAATCGGTGATGGGTTTGTTGACTACTTGGGGTGCTTTTCGAGGGCATAGCCTAGCAAAAAATGTTTGGCGTTTAGTTCCTCACTGTGTTTTGTGGAGCATTTGGAGGGAGCGGAATGCGAGGCTTTTTGAAGATGTCGAGACTGTAATGGTAGTTTTAAGGAAGCGTCTTCTTAACACGCTATATCTATGGATAGCTCCCCATCTTTGACACCTAGGTGTTTCTACTTTTGTAGACTTTCTTAATTTATTAGTTGTTCCTCCTGTTTAGGGGCTCTCTTGTATACTTCCCGTGTATTAGGGTTGCGCCCCTCTGCGCTTTTTTATTGAATTTTAAATTACTTATCAAAAAAAAAAAAAAAAGATCACTAGCGTACTCACAATGAATAAGGAGGTGATTTATGGTATCATTTTTTGCATAGGCAACATCAATTTACAAGGGTGATGCCCTCTACCTTCTAAGATTATCATCCGTGAGGATTCTACCTAAAGCTTCCATCCATGTAAAGAAAGCAATGCGTGGCGGGGCCTTAACATTCCATGGGCCGAGAATTGAGTTTACAAAAAGAGAAAAATGAAGGATTGGCCCTTGGTCATTATAATAGAATGATCTTCATTTTTAGTGAAAATTATTTTTTGTTTCGTTTATTTTATTTCCTGAAAAACGTGTTCGGTTAACAAAAATGGAAATGGTTTTCGAAATGTGTTTGCAAATAGATTATGTTTTCACCAAAAAATGAGGACAGAACTGGAAATTGCTCATTAACCAAAACCCCATCTTTTCATTCCTGTGCTCTTCTTAAACTTAGCTTTACAATTCGGTTCTTTCCAGTCAGGATATTCCAATAGCAGCGTGCAATAGTTTGCCCTTTTCTAATTTCTCTAATTTTTTGGAGTTCTGCTCTTCTTTTTCTATACATTAGGGGTTCTTTTGTATACTTCTTATATACTAGGGTTGTGCTCCTCTGCTATTTTAATGAATTTGAATTACTTATCGGAAAAAATATTTTGATAGATTGGATGGTTTTGTGTCAAAACTAACTCGCTATGAATTCTGATTTACATATGACCCTTAAGCACCAAACACCAAGGCTAGATTGAGAATGGTGAGGGCCAACTGGTATTGATGTGATATATCTTAATAGTTATTCAATACAATAAATATTGAGCCACTTGGAATCTACGAAGTGGCTCACAAGAGTACAGCCTGGAATCTTTCTGCTGTGAATGAGGATGGCCTTCTTGCATTGTTTGCTCACTTATGCCAGAAAAGTTGTTATTTCTTGTATTATCTTCTGTGTGGTTGTGTGTAACATAAAATGAAGCCATTGCCTCTCAGCTGTTCATGTTTTGTTATTTGATTCTATTCTGTTTTGTTTTGTTTTGTTTTCTTCATCTCTTTTGGCTGGGTTTTTTACCCCACAGATATCTCCTGAGGAGGAGTGCTTTGGAACTGTTTATGGTTGACTGCTCAAATTTCTTCTTTGATTTCGGGGTACGTCTGTTTGAGCTATGCCATCTTCGTTTCCTTTTCTCTGTGTTTATGTAAATGTAAATAGAAGCATTTTGATCCTCGTAACATGCCTGCTAATCAACCTGTTGTTGACATTTTTTTTTTCTTGTTTCTCCCCCTTTTATTATTTTCCTTTCAGAGTGTTGAGGGGCGAAGAAATGCATATCGAGCTATTGTTCAAGCACGTCCTCCTCATTTGAGCAATATATATTTGGCGACTCAGGTTTGCATCTTGTTGTTCCTGAAATATGTGTAGGTAATTCTGTTTGTGTGTTTTGTATGTGCGCTCCTGTGATGTAAAGATCGATTAGTGAAAATACAACGGGTGTACAGATGCTACTGTTACACCTGCAATCACTTCATCTGGGACCCAATCTGGTCAACCCCTTTGTTTAATTGAATATCCTCTCATGCCTGTCAAACTCACTAAATATCAAAACATTTCAAGATATGGAAATTTCCCATCCATATAGTGCTCAAACTAAAGTTTTGTCATACTATTTTTTATAAGATATATGAGTTTATGGATTAGACGTCTATTGGCATCCATCAATGTAAAATTTGGTGTATCTGACAGGCATGTGGAGGACATTTAGAAGCTGTTTGGTAACCGATCCATCCCATTTCAATTTCCATTTCACTTCTCCCAAAAAAATCAAATAAAAAACATTCCAACTTTTTTACACTTTTTACATCACATCAATAATTTTTTATTACTATTCAAATAAAAAAACTCACTACAAAACAAAACTTTTTCACTTTTCTATAAAACATTCTCAAATTCTATATCACATCAATCATTTATTACTACTATTCAAATAAAACATCCCATTTTTCACAACTTACCAAACAGGTCCTTAATCTGATGGTGGTGAGTGTAAAATGGGAGTTTTACACCTGGTGTAACTTTAATGCTTTTAATCTGAGGGCATTTAATCATAAAAGCACAGATCAGTGTTTGTTTGAGTAACCTTAATGTTGGATTATAATTTATACAAGGTTTCTTTCATTCATCTGTGCTTTTATGATCGAGTACTAATGTGATTATTTATTTGTTCTAGAGACCTGATCAACTCCTGAAGAGAACTCAGCTTACGGAACGATGGGCGAGGTGGGAGGTATGAATTCAAAGTGAACTTCAAATTGTCATAAATCTTGTTTTCAGTTGTATATCGTCAGTGCTTCCATCTTCTCAATTTTAATATGCACCATAAAGAGATGGGAGTTATAATTTGTAGAATCAAAACTCTTCTGCAGATCAGCAATTTTGAATATCTAATGCAGCTAAACACACTGGCTGGGCGTAGTTATAATGACATTACTCAGGTGGATTTTTATCAATAATTGTTCATGTTATATGAAGGAATTCTGTGCACCTATTACTAAGTTTCTTTTCTTTTCTTGCAGTATCCAGTATTTCCTTGGATTCTTTCTGACTACTGTTCAAAGTGTTTGGATCTTTCCGATCCTTCTTCTTATAGAGATCTTTCAAAGGTTGCATCATCTGAATATTTCTTCTGATCATTCTAGAATTTAACCTTTTCTGCTGTCTTTAAAGCCTCATATTCTTGCAGCCTGTCGGTGCATTGAATCCTGACCGTCTTAAAAAATTCCAAGAGAGATATTCTAGCTTTGAGGATCCCATCATCCCCAAATTCCACTATGGTTCACACTACTCAAGTGCTGGAACAGTAGGTTTTCGCTTCTATGTTATTTTTTGTTTTCAAAAGTTGGTGTTTGTATTATAGTGATATATTATAATTGCTGCAAGTTGGGATACTGCTAGCTGTGGACTGTAGAAACACAGAATATTTGGCTTTTCAAGCTTACTCATCTTGTGAGCATCTATTGATTTATATAGAGTTTGTACATAATACAAGATAACATCAAAGTACTAGCTTCCTAATCTAATACTATCTCTTAGAGATAAGCCTAATCTAAATACAAAACTGTGATCAGCAACCTAAAGTAAACAAATACAATTAAAACTCTTCCGGTAAATACTAGTAGGACTCTTTCTCTTTAGGAACCGGTTGTCACTAATAGTCGTGATCAACCGAGTTTCTCCTTAACACACTCACTAGAACTCTTATTAGTTTGAATAGATCTAGGAGTATGTTGTGCGTTATTATCCTCCCTCAAGTTCAAAGGGAGTGAGCGGACGTTGAGCTTGTAAGACAGATGATGAAATCTTTTAGAAACAAGTGGTTTGGTTAGCACATCTGCAATCTGATTAGCACTTGGAACAAATAGAATCTCTAGGTCCTTGGATGCAACCAACTCTCGAACAAATTGGAAGTCAATAGCAACATGTTTGGCGCGAGCATGAAAAATAGGATTGACAGACAAGTTGCTCCAATATTGTCACACCGTATCTTCGGTGGACCAGACAGTGTAAGACGAAATTCTTTAAGAAGAGAACGAATCCAGAGCAACTCTGCAGCCGTGTTAGCAACAGACTTATACTCAACCTCTGTTGAAGACCTTGAGACAGTAGGCTACTTACGAGAACTCCATGAAATTAAGTTGGAACCAAGGTAAACACAATAAGCACCGATTGAACGTCAATCATCACATCCTGCCTAGTCAGCATTCGAGTAGGCTTGTAGAGAATTGAATGAAGTCTAGTGCAAAAGTAAACCATGAGAGATGGTATGTTTGAGGTACCGAAGAATTCGCTTTACAGCTTGCCAATGGAGCTTGGTTGGACGATGCATAAACTGGCATACACGACTTACAGCAAACGCCAAGTCTGGGCGTGTAAGAGATAAGCACTGAAGTGAACCAACAACACTTCGATATAATGTGGGGTCTTCCATAGGATTGCCTGTGAAAGCACATAATGTCGAAGAAGATGCCATGGGAGATGGGACTAGTTTTGCTTCGGTCCTATTGGTTTTGTAAGTAAATCCTGAATGTAGCGTTGTTGAGAGAGTAAGAGACCATCCTTCATTGGTATGATAAAGAAACAGAGAGGAATTGTCTTTGGAGCCAATTAATCCAAGTTCAATCAGTTTTCTACTAAGACGAGCAAACCATGCCCGGGGTGCCTGCTTTAGTCCATAAAGTGCCTTCTTTAGCTTGCATATATGATGAAGGTAAGAAGGATGAATAAAACCCGGAGGTTGCTCCATATAGACATCCTTGGACAATAAATCATGCAGAAATGCATTTTGGATGTTTATTTGTTTTATAGACCACCCAACCGAGTAAGCATGTGATAGAAGAGTACATATGGTAGTTAGCTTTACCACAAGGCTGGAAGTCTCACCATAATCAATTCCAACATGTTGGTGAAAACCCTTAGCAACTAGTCGTGCCTTGTGACGATCGATAGACCCACTTGCCTTTCTTTTGAGTTTAAAAACCCATTTGCGGCCAACCACATTTTTAGCAACTGAAGATGGAACAAGAGTCCAAGTGCTATTTTTTATCAAAGCATTAAATTCAGCATGCATGGCAGACGCCATTCACTAACCTTGACAGCATTGGTGAAGCATGTACGTTTTGTAATAGCAGCTTCAAAGAGCAAAGCCCGAGGTA
Source organism: Alnus glutinosa (assembly GCF_958979055.1). NCBI lineage: Eukaryota > Viridiplantae > Streptophyta > Magnoliopsida > Fagales > Betulaceae > Alnus > Alnus glutinosa. The sequence goes on from NC_084888.1 coordinate 30,034,812, forward strand.
GAGGATAGCGCACTGTCCCGTCAGTGAGCTTTCGGATGGTGCTAACATTATTTTGAGATCGAGTCCGCATAGGATGTATACAGGTTGGTTGCTGATCAGGAGCCACATCCAGTTCTGCAGGAGATGAAAATGAAGGAATAGAAGGGCTAAGAGGACTGGCACGATCAGGTGAAGAAGGTAAAGTGGGGATAATGTCGGTAGGTGGAGTTGATATTGCCATTGAATGTGGAATGGATAAGGGTAAGGAAACAGAAAGAGGAATGGAAGAGGGAGGAGCCGGATTTGCAGAAGGTATTGTGTTTGAGAAGGAAAAAACATCTTCATGAAAGATGATATCCCTAGATATATAGATACGGCCAATTTCAATATGATAACATTTATAGCCCTTATGAAGAGTGCTATAGCCTAGGAAGACACAAGGTTTAGAACGAAGGGAGAATTTGTGAGAGTTATACGCATGAAGATTTGGAAAACACGCGCAGCCAAAAACCTTGAGAAACTTATAATCTGGAACTTGAGAAAAAAGTTTTTCAAAGGGAGAAAGATTTTTGAGTAAGGGAGTTGGCAAGGGGTTTATTAAGTAGCAGGAAGTTAAACAAGCTTCATCCCAAAATTTCTTTGGAAGGGAGCTTGTAGCCAGTAAAGCTAAGGTGGTATCAATGAGATGTCGATGCTTCATTTCCACACAACCTTGTTGTTGATGAGTGTGAGGGCAGAAAACACGATGGAGAATGCCAACAGATTGAAAATATTTGTGAAGGTTGCGATATTTGCCACCCCAATCAGTTTGAACAGATTTTATTTTGGCATTGAGAAGACGTTCAACCATGGATTGAAAATTGAGAAAAACTTGCATGACATCTGATTTAGATTGAATAGGATAAACCCAAGTAAAGCGACTAAAGGCATCCACAAAAGAGACATAAAAACGATTGCCATTTATTGAAATAGTGGGGGAAGGACCTCAAACATCAGAGTAAATTAAATCTAACGGATTACAAATAGAAGTTTGTGAAGCTGAAAAGGGCAATTGGTGACCCTTTGCCCAAGGACAGACAGTGCTGGGAGCCGGTGCCTTATTTGACAAAATAGGAAGCTGAAATTTGGATAGGACAAAGTTGACATTCCGAAGGGCTGGATGGCCCAAACGTTGGTGCCAACTCTGTGAAGAAGTCCTCTCACCAACGAGTGCTTGTGATGTGGATGAAGGCACTTGCGGAGGGAAGAGATGATAAAGACCATCCTTAAGTTGGCCGTGATGAACTGGCATTTTGGTCTTGCAATCCTTAATGATAAAAAAGGAGTGAAACTCAAAGAAAATATCATTGTCAAAAGCAAACTGACGGACAGAGAGAAGATTTTTGCAGATGTGAGGAACATGAAGTAATTGGTTTAGAAGAAATTTGCTTAGGTCTCCCTCCCAGTAAAAACCGTCTTGAGGGAGGGCCCTCCCTCCCTCCTCTTCTGGTCCCTTCCTCCTAGTGCTTTTCTTTTTCTTTTTTTTAGTCTTTCAGCTTGGGGTTTCTCTTCTTCTTGGGTGTAGATCTACGGTGGTTGGGTTTTTCCGGTGCTCTCGCGTCCTGCCAGAGGACTGCCGGCCTGCTCCGGTCTTATATGTTGTTTTGTGGATGGCTGCCGCGCCGTTGTGCATGGTTGATGGGTTCTTTTGCTTCTTGGGTAGTAGATCTACAGTGCTTGGGTCCTCACCCACGTGCACGTGCTTCTCTGGAGGGTTCTCCTTCGTGGTCCGGCTTTTCCCCGCCGCTGTAGCAGCTGCGGGTGACCGCCACGCGCTGGTGCCGGAGTGCGTGGCCGTGGGTGTTTTCTGAAGCTTGGGTGTTAGATCTGCGGAGTTTGGGTCTTCTTCACCGCGTACGCGCACCTCCGGCGGCTTCACCGGCGCTTTCCGCGACTTCTAAGGGTTTTCCGGCGGGTTTCTTGTCGGCGCCGGCGCGCGTGGCTTCACGCGCCACCGTATCTGCGGGTTTTTTTTTTTTTCCTGGGCTCTCTGTTGTATTTTGGGCCTGTTTTTCGGCTGCTGTTGGCTTGGGTTTAGGTGTCTTTCATGGGTTTTGGGTCGGGTTTTTTCGGGTTTGTTGGGTTTTTTTTTTTTTTTTTTTTTTTTTTTTTTTTTTTTTTTTGTGTTTTTGTGGGTTGGGTGTTTTTTTAGGGGTTTTTTCTGTAGCTGGGTTTGGGGTTTCATCAGGGTTTTGTTGTTATTTGGGTGTTTAATGGTGGCTTTTACTGTTTTGGGTTTTGGGGCTCTTGAGGGTTTTGGGGTTTATGAGGGTCTTGTTGGGTTCTGCTTTATGGGCTAGCTGAGTTGTTCCTTTGTATACTTCCTGTGTACTAAGGGGCGCCTTACGTTTTTTAATGAAATTCCTATTACTTACAAAAAAAAAAAAGAAATTTGTGACGAGAAAGTGAAAGAGTTGTAGAATTGGAGTGAGAAATAGACAAACCTGTACCATTACCTATGCGGATTTGATCTTGCTCAGAGTATTCTTCAGAGGAAACATTCAGATTCTGCAGGTTGTTGGTGAGGTGGTGGGTTGCACTAGTATTTGGGTACCAATTTTCTTCCCTAGGAAGATTAGGAGAAGAATAATAGGCTTGAGTAGGTTGATATGGAGCAGAAGGTGGTCCAGCAAGGGCTGGATCGGGATGCTGATAGCACCTAGGGGCAGTGTGCCCGATTTTCCCACAAAGCTGGCAGATGGGACGTGAAGACTGTGTCGAATCAAATGGGAAATATGTACCTCTGCCATGGCTAGGATAGACAGATCCCCGACCTCAGTAGTTGTTGGTGTTGCGGCCACGACCGCGATAGCCTCAACCTTATGATGGTGAACCTCGGGTTAAAAAATTAGCAGCAGGTGAGACATGCTCTACGGGTTTGAGATGATGTTCAATCCGCATCTCATGAGCAAGAAGGTGTCCATAGATTTCATCTAGGGACAAAGGATCCAGTCGAGTAGTTATGGAGGTAACAAAAGGATCATAATCAGATCCGAGGCTAGCCAGAAAATAAGAGGTGCGCTCAAAATCGTTGAGGTGTTGGCCAGCAGCAGCAAGGTTGTCACAAAGAGCCTTGAATGATTGAAAGTATTCCGTGATCGATGCGCTACCCTTCTTGGAAGTCGTATGCATCTTGCGCTTTAACAAAAGCCATGATCTGAGTTCTCCAACTAGGAAAGTTTGTATTGGAGAGCTTGATTTGCAGGGTGTGGTTCATGTTGGGGACAGTAAAAACAACATTAGATGAGGATGGAAAAAGGGTGGGATTTGTCTCTGCCGCCGAAGAGGTTGTAGAATCGGACATGATAATGGAAAAAAATAAAAAAGAAGAGACACTAGTCTATGGATGGCTTTGATACCATGTAGAAACACAGAATATTTGGCTTTTCAAGCTTACTCTTCTTGTGAGCATCTATTGATTTATATAGAGTTTGTACATAATACAAGATAACATCAAAGTACTAGCTTCCTAATCTAATACTATCTCTTAAAGATAAATCTAATCTAAATACAAAACTGTGATCAGCAACCTAAAGTAAACAAATACAATTAAAACTCTTCCAGTAAATACAAGTAGGACTCTATCTCTTTAGGAACTGGTTGTCACTAGTAGTTGTGATCAACCGAGTTTCTCCTTAACACACTCACTAGAACTCTTTTTAGTTTGAATAGATCTAGGAGTATGTTGTGCATTAGTATGGACCTTCTATTGGTGAATTTATTGATATATGTAGTTTATTTGCTTCTCAGAGAGGTTGTTGCAGGAACATTTGATCTCAATATATTATGTTGCTAGTGTGTATTGTATGTTGACCGTAATTAAAACTTCTCTAATTTATATATCGGACTTGTGCTGTTTGATTTCAGGGTCGTAGTTTGTTAGGTTAGTGGTGAATTATGGTAATTTTTTCTTGCTGATGGTTGACATGAAATTCTTGGTACATATATTATCTGCATTATATTATATCAAATATTGCCTGTTTTCCAGAGTTATTTCTAAGAATACAGACGTCAACTTTATTTGAAAGTAGTACACTTTTTATTCTTTGGTGATTTGGCTGTCTATGCTGAAAATTGGCAATTTGTTTGATTTATTTAAACATGACATTTCTGATACTTATACAATGTTCTTTTTCTTTTTTGCGCTTTTTCTACCAATCAAATTTAGTGTCGATTGGGTGAATTTTCTATATTATTAGTAGACTCTCTGATGACACCTCTCGTGATTGTTGGTGTTTCTTTTACAGGTTCTATATTACCTTGTTAGGGCTGAACCATTTACAACACTCTCAATTCAATTGCAAGGAGGCAAATTTGATCATGCAGATCGGATGTTTTCAGATATTGCTGCTACTTGGAATGGAGTTTTTGAGGACATGAGTGATGTGAAGGAATTGGTATGTATATGACCATTATCTTATAGGTATCACTTTTATATCTTCTACTTCATATTTCTTTAATCGGTTGTAATGTTTTCATCTGCTCTCGTCATTCACATTTCAACTGCTTATAATGGTTATGAATTTTGGAGTAAGTGTACATATTGTTGCACCTTAGGTTCCTGAGCTGTTTTACCTCCCTGAGATCTTAACCAATGAGAACTCCATTGATTTTGGTACAACGCAGTTAGGTGGAAAGCTTGGTACGTTCCTGAAAGTATTCTGTTTTAGTAATTCAGATAGACATTGGTGGCCATTAAACTGAAGTTGAAAGATCTACTTTCATTTATATTCACTGTACAGATGCTGTCAAACTTCCTCCTTGGGCTGAAAACCCAATTGATTTCATTCATAAGCATCGGATGGCTCTTGAGAGTGAGCATGTATCTGCCCATTTGCATGAGTGGATTGATCTTGTGTTTGGGTAGGTTTCCCCATTCCGTGAAGTAAAGTTACAATTTTCTGCGGCATTGTGCTCTGTTCTTTTGTTTTTGATTTTAATATGGTTGTAACTATGGTTATAATTTTCAACTTTGAGCTTTTCCTTTCCTTCTAGTGTTTACATCATTGGATTGGAACATTCAGGTATAAGCAACGAGGCAAAGAAGCTATATTGGAAAATAATGTGTTCTTTTACATCACCTATGAAGGGACAGTTGATATTGATAAGATCTTGGACCCAGTAAGTTGAGTTTTCTGTGCCATAATGTCTTCTTCCTTTTGGCCATTTCTTCTTATTTCTTTGTTTTCTGTTCCCTTTTGTACCAACAAAAGGTACAACAGCATGCTACACAAGACCAGATCGCGTACTTTGGACAAACCCCATCCCAACTTCTGACTGTCCCTCACTTGAAGAAGATGCCATTAACTGATGTCCTTCATTTGCAGGTAAAAATCAGTTTCATTTGGCTGAAGATTAATGTCCTTATGTTTGATATGGTTCTGCTTTTATGCGTGCATGTGGATCTGCATATACATACAGCATTGTTTGTTCTTGTTTATTTTTACTGTAGCATTATATCCTCAGTTTTTATGGTGTTACCTTCTACTCTATTTTTTTGATCTAGTGTCATGTATTTCATGATCATTTAAGCCATTCAAATGGGGCTTAAGCTTATGAGTCACACCATGGAGCTTCAGGAGAGAATGATTGAGCATAGGTTAAAATATATGAAGCAATAGTATTGGAGAATCAATTTGAGTTTATGCCAGGACAATCAACCATGTAGGCTATTTTCTCGAAATTTAGAGAAATGAGTATAGATCTTCATATGGTTTTTTTTTCGATTTAGAGAAAGCGTATCATATGGTACCTATAGAAGTAATGAGTGGATTTTAGAAAGGAGCAGAGTTCTTCCAAAATATATCAATTTTGTCAAAGATGTGTATGAGGGAGTGATATTTAGTGTAAGAACTAATGGAGGTATCACAAGTGCGTTTCTTATCACAATAGGTTCACATCAAGGAGTAGCGTTAAGTCCTTATCTCATTACATTGGTTCTGGATGGGCTTACTTCATCGTCTCGTGATGAGATTCAGTGGTGTATGCTTTTTGCAGATAATATTGTGTCAGTTGATGAGACTAGAGGGGAGTTAACTCTTTAAGCGGAAGTTCAGAAAGATACTTTTAAGTTTGAAGGATTTTGTGTAAGTGGGACTAAAACTGAATATATGGAGTGTAAATTCATTAAAAGTAGAAATAGAGATGGAGGGATAGTAATTTTTTTTTGAAAAAATACCAAGATGGCATTACATTAACCCAGTAGCTTAACTGGTAATGCAAAAAAGAATTGCCACTAAAAATCAAACATTATCTTTCAACATTTCAAAGGCTTAAACACACTCACCCAAACAGATCCGTCTACAGCGGGTCACATTCTGGAATCGGATCCGCGTTCAAGTCAAAACCCACCTTCACCTCCACCACACCCTCTTCTCCCCTCTTGCCCTTCCCTTTCACACCGTTATCATCCGCGTCACTCTCCCTCTCCAGTATTGCCCTCAATCTCCTTGACCCTTCCTGTGTCGTCATCCTTCCGCCGTTGCCGTCAACCTTCATGAAGTAACTGACCACCATGTGTATTCGCTTCAGAATCGCGAAGAACTCCTCAACCTCGTCCTCCATTACTGTATCCTCTCGCAGCCTCCCGAAAATGACACCGTCGTTGTCCTCCACCTGCCTCCTCTTCTCCTCCACTTGTCCCTCGCTTGCGAGTCCCGCGCTCCTGGAGGTGACCCTATCAGAAACTACCTCTTTTTTCTTGCCTTGCTTATGCCGTTATAGGGATAGTAAAATTGGACGGTCAAAAGATACAAAGAACGAAAACTTTTAAGTATCTTGGATTGACTATTCATAAGGATAGGAAGATTGAGGAGGATGTAGCTTATAGAATAAGAGCAGGGTTAATCAAGTGGAGAAGTGCATGTAGGAGAGCATTATGTGATTGTAGAATACCTGTTAAGTTGAAGGAGAAAATCTATAGGATCACCATAAGACCTCCTATGCTTTATGGTGTGGAATGCTGAGTTCTTAACAAGCAAAATAAAATGAGTGTAGCTGAAAATAGAATGGTAAGATGGATGTGAACAAAAACTAGGAAAGACAATGTAAAAAAATGAAGTTATCTGTTCAAAGGTGGTAGGAGTGGGTCCTATTAAAGAAAGGATGAGGAAGGGACACTTGAGATGGTTTGGTCATGTGCAAGGAACACCAAATAATGTTTCAGTGAGAAAGAATGATTTAATCAAGTCGATGGGCTGGAAAGCGGCTGAGAGAGGCCTAAAAGGTGTGAGAAATGGAGAAGAATGATATGTCAAATAACGAGATGGTAGAGAGTATGATTTTAAATAGGATAAAATGACAAAAGAACATGTGTCTGACCCCAATTAATTGGCGAGGATCTATAGAACCGATCCCTATGTAAGTTGGATTGAGACTTATTTTAGGTGAGTTGATAATGTAGGATCAAATCAGTCTCTAGGTAGATGTACACAGATCACACAACAATGTGAGTGCTTGAAAATCTGTCTTAGAAAGTTAGAAAGTCTCTAGGAGAGTCTTTGACTTGTTTGCCAGTTTGTGGACATCTGGAAGGCTGAGGAGTGCTGCGATTTGGAAGATAGTGCCGACATGCCTTTTTTGGTGTGTTTGGAAGGAAATAATTAATAGGTGTGTCGAGAATTTGGAGAAGTCCTTGGAGGATATTTTAGTTTTGTTTTTTTATACTTTGTATCTTTGGACGGTGACTTTTATATCTCATTTTTTTTCCGCTTAGTTTTGGCAATTTTCTTGTTCGTTTTTCGCTTTCTAGTTAGGTGCTTCCTCTTGTATACTTCCGGTGAATTTAAGGGCGCTTTACGCTTTTAATAAGACCAGTTTATTATTTATCAAAAAAGAAAGTTAGAATGTAGACAAGCAATGACTGTTCTAATCAAGAAATGGTAGAATAGATGATATCGTTTTGGATTATTTAATGCATTTTTGAAATAGATATTTAAGTTGTTTACTTCCTGTGTACCTCGGTTGCGCTCTGCACTTTTAATAATATTTCGATTACTTATAAAAAAAAAGAAAAAAAAAGAAGAAGATATTTAAGTTGTTGAAGCAAGTCACTTAGGTTCCTAAAAGAAGATAGAAGATTCTATCTGCTGTTAAAACCTTGGCAGAATAAACAATAAAGAAACATTCTGGTAAGGAGACTTGTTGAAGTGATGCTTCTAAAAAGGACTGCATCAAAGGAAGTGCTGCAAACAGCTGACACCCACAAAACAGCTGATCGTGCCTGTTTCACTGTAACTTAGGTGACAGAACAGCCTCTTAAGTGCTGCTCAAGAGGCTACTTAGAGGTCATAAAGGGCAAGTGACATGTGATGAGTTTAAGAATGATTTATATTCTGCTGGATTTTAATGTCCTAGCGTGATCTCCATGGTGAAATGTAGATAAGAAGGTTGATTTAGTGGCCATTTTGGGAACAGAGTTCATAGGCATCCAATGGATGGTGACCATTCTAAGATATGGAAGTAAGAGTTTCTCATGATTGATTCTATGCTCTTTAGAGCCTATTTGAGATTGCGTTAAGGAGCTTAAAAAGTACTTTTAGTACATAAAAAGTTGTGCAAAGCAAAAGTGGGCCCATTTGGTAAAAATTCAAAAAGTACTTTGACTTTTTTGCTCTAAAAAAAGGTCAAAACGCTCTTTTGGAAAAAGCTTGAAAATAAAGCTTTTTCTAAAAAGCCATTTTTGGATATAAAAGCTCTATTTCCGAACACAATCCCTCATAGGCTCTTAGTGAAATAATATATCCCATCAAAGGTGCTCTCTTTTCACTGATAACCAGCAATGAATAGGAATTTTGCCTTGGGAAGTGGTTAAATGTCACAAGCATGTCTGCGCTGACCAATTAATTTTCAGAAAATGGTATGAGAAAAATATTATTCTTTCAGCATTATTTTTTCAACTGATTTGTTATGTAAAGAAATTTGCTTTCTGATGAAAGTACTCCAGGTATGTAAAATGCTGTCATACCTTAAATGGTTATGGCATGATTGTGCTACACTGCTATGTCTTCTTTCTTTTCTCTTTATATGATTATGTACTCTTTTAAGCGGGTATCTGGTCAACTTATGCCCTATTGAAATATGATGATTAGACTTAAAGATCCTTCATTTCACTTTAACTCCCATAGAAATACTGAGGTTTCAGCTGTTAGGGTATCCTGTTATCTGACAGATTATCTACTTAAAGTTGATCCTGATTGTACTCTTTCTTGTCAGACCATCTTTCGCAATCCAAAAGAAGTTAGACCATATGCTGTTCCAGCACCTGATCGATGCAATCTACCCGCTGCTGCTATTCATGCTTCTTCAGATACTGTTGTAATTGTTGATATAAATGCACCAGCAGCACATGTTGCACAGCACAAGTGGCAGCCCAACACACCTGATGGCCAGGGTACACCATTCCTGTTTCAACATGGAAGGGCCTCAACAAGCTCCACTGGTGGAACACTTATGCGCATGTTCAAAGGACCAGCTGGATCTGGTACTGATGAGAGGCACTTTCCCCAAGCTCTAGCATTTGCTACGTCTGGGATCAGAAGCTCGGCTATAGTTTCAATTACATGTGACAAAGAAATCATCACTGGTAAGCATCTATCAATTTCTTACTTTACCTTTACTGCTTGCATATGAATTTAATACACCAAGTAGAGTGCTTCTTTTCTTGCAAGAAATTCTAAGATTCTTTAACTTGATTAAGTAATTCTCATTGCTATATAGACTCTTTCCTTGGGTATGCTGTCAACATTTTTAATCTAATAATATATTCTCACTAGCTTACAACCTTGCAATTTTTTTGTTCTTGCTTCTTTTTTTAATGTTTTATTTTTGTTTTTATTTTTTTAAAAAAAAAATCTGAAAGAACCCATCATCTTAGCAGCTTTGTCAAACACCTAGACATATCTTACACCATTTGTGGTAATTTTTTAAATAATTAGTTTGATCCCTTCACATCGTTCATTTATTGATTATACAACATTTTTGTTGTGACAAATTAATATTTTGGATCGTTAAAAAGTAGAAAAGAGCGTAGAAGATTAGCCAATCACACAAGACATCAAGATTTGTTTGATTTGGCTTGAAAATGCGACATCTACAAGTGGAGACAATCAAGAAGAAATTTCTCTATGAAAGGATGGAGTAAAAAATAGTGGTGAAGAAAAACTACTCAAACCTAAAATCCTAATACACCCGCAGCCTCACACTCTGACAAAAAGAGAACTTTTTCACAAAAGAGAAATTCTTTCTCTAATTCTCTTGGTGTGACTGGCTACAAAAATTGCTTCTCTTATGGGAGTAGCCACCTTGGGATAAAGCCCTACTTCGACTTATTCTGAAGCCACTAAATCTTTAGAAGCAACACTTATGTATAGGCTTTAAATTCCTATTCTTTGTTTGACAAGGAATACCAAACTGCTTATGTCTCTAAATATTACTAATTACTTATGTGACAAGGAGAATACTTTCCTTTCACGCTAAAGAGATTCAAAATAGGAATTTGAGACCCCCAACCCTCCTTTAGAGAGCAACAAACAAACCTTGAACCAACTAACTAGGTGACAGTTGAACTCTTCACCTAACGCAGCCCATAAGAAATCACGTTGAAGATTCTCAATATGGTTTGCAACACTCGCAGGGATAAGAAAGAGGGACATGAAGTATGTAAGCAAATTGCAGAGTGTGCTCTTAATAAGGGTAACCCAACCATCCTTGGACTAGTACATCATTTTCCAACTAGCCAACTGATGCTCTATCTTCTCAATAACACCGTCCCAAATATGCTTGACCTTATAGGAGGCCCCCAACGGTAAACCAAAATAATTCCCACAATCTAGAATGCCAGCCAACCTTTCCCCATGATCAACATTTCCCATAGGAACCAATTACAACTTAGCCAAGTTAATCTTCAAGGCTGAAACAACTTCAAAAAATAAGACTAAGCAACGTAGATGACATAGATGATCTGCAATAGCCCCACAGAATATCAAAGTATCATCATCATCAAATAGAAGGTGAGAGAAATCAATCCCACTACCATTACCCACAAAGAAGCCAAACAAAAAACCCTCACTCACAGTAGCGGAAAGCGTTATACACAACGCCTCCATCATAATTGCAAACAACAAAGGGGACAGTGCACCCCTTGTCTCAAGCCATGCGAACTACTAGAAAAACCTGTTGGAGTGTCGTTCACCAAAACTCAGAATCACATAGAAGAAATACAATGAGCTATCAAAGAGCATAATTTCCCCCCAAAAATCGTAATAGTAGCTTTTTTTAGCTAGTAGAGAAGGCAGATGATGCTATGGGATTCACCCCTCTTTGGAAATGTCTTGGCTAATAGTTTCCCCTCCCCTATGGAGACTTTTCCTCCTTTGGATTGGGCTCTATTTTGGGTTGAGAATATTTGTCTTCTGGTGGGAGTTTCATGTGAGGGGAATAAGGATTAGACTATGGCTCTCCTAATAGCCATTGAAGAGGATCATCCTCGTGAGGTTAAGGGTGCTTGCTCTAATCCTAGAGGTAGAAGGGAGCTACTAAGCCTAGAATGGCCAACAAACTATGATACTTCAAGCGCGTCCGCTAGGCGTGGGAAAGGCTAGGCTCATGTTTTTTAGCGATGAGTGCTTCGTGTGGGTTTTGAGTTTGAGAGCTTTTGGTGTTTAGTGGGATTTTCTTGGGTGGGTTCTTTTTGGTTTGGGCTGTTTGGGGGTCTTTTTTGTGCTTGCTTTAGTTGGATGCTTCCTGTTGTATAATGCCTATGTGCTTAGAGATGCCTTTCGCTTTTAATATAATTTCTCTTTAAGTTGCACAATACTTTTGTAAACTAATTACTAAAATTGGATGACTTTTAAAGGCCCATAAGAAAATTTAGAGTTGCATATAGAGAGAATCAAATAACGGAATTGAAAGCTAATTGTGGAACCATGCATGGCACTAGAGGGTTTAATTTTAACATTGAGAAATATTTTCATTTCTTATTTTATTCGTTTTCAAATTCTTCTAACTATACATGACATTAGGAAGTTCAACATATTTTTGTGTTACCTATACTTGTGCCTTCTCGATTATTATTATTGTTAATTTTTTTTGTGTGTTTGCTATATCTATTAGTTTGATTTCTGAAAAGGAATTCGAAAACACTCCGAGAAGAGAAAATGAAAATTTTGGGATCCGTACTTGTCTATTTTCTCCATTCCTGCTAGTGTGGAAAATCGAATAGAGAAGCTCTATCAAGATTTTTTATGGGGTGGGTTAGATGAAAAATTCAAATATCACCTGGTTAGTCTAAGGTTTGATCCCCCTATTTCTAAGGGAGGTTTGGGGATTCAGAACTTGAAGATGTTCCGTATGGCCCTTTTAGGGAAGTGGTTGTGGTGTTTTGTGCATGAGAGAGGCATGGTAGAAAATTGTTGTGGATGCGAAATTTGGTAGAGCTTGGGGTGGGTGATGTTCTATTGATCCCCTTGGGTTGCACGAGGTGGGGCTATGGAAGAATATAAAGAGTGGGCGGAGTTTGTTTTGTAGCCATACCAGATTTGAGTTGGGAGACGGTTCCAAGATTAGATTCTAGGATGATGTGCGTTGCGGAGAGATGACCCTTACGGAAGCTTTCCCGGTTTTATTTGGCATTGCTTGTGAGAAGGTTGCGTTTGTTGCAACTCACTTGGACTTTTCTTGTGGTTACCTTCAGTGGGATGTTAGCTTTATTAGCGCGGCTCACGATTGGGAGGTGGATTTTTTGGTTTCCTTCTACACTTTGTTGTATTCCCTTAGAGTGAGAAGAGAAGGGGAAGATAAGCTTTGATGGGCCCCTTCTCACAAAGGGAAGTTTGATGCTAGATCCTTTTACAAGGACCTTGTTTGTAAAGATTATGTTCCTTTCCTCTGGAAGAGTATTTGGTGGACTAAGATTCCTTTGAAAGTGGCTCTTTTTTTTTTTTTTTTTCGCTTGGTTGGCACCTCCAGGGAAGATTCTTATCATGGATAACCTTAGGAAGATGCATGACATCGTGATTGATAGATGATACATGTGCAAAAGGAATGGGGAGTTTGTGGAACATATTCTTCTCCATTGTGACTCTATGAGGTTGTCTACGCCTTATGGAATGCTATTTTTTGGTCGCTTTGGGCTGTCTTGGGTTATGCCTAATCGGGTGGTTGATTTATTTGCTTGTTGGTGGACGCTTTTGGAGTGTTGTTGTGTGGAAAATAGTGTTTTCTTGCTTTTTGCAGTATCTGTGTAAGAAACAAAATAATAGAAATTCCGAGGACCAAGAAAGGACTTTAGAGGAGCTTAAGACCTTTTATTCTCTTTATACTTGGACAATTGCGTACTTATCTCCCTTAGTGATTAGCTTTAATGATTTTCTTATTCTTTTTTCCTCTCCTAATTGAGTGTTTTTTTTATATACTCCCTGTGTTCCTGGGTTGCACTTTGCACTTTTAATGATAATTCGCTTAAAAAAATACTATTTGAATGTCTAGTCTAAAAATGGATTTTGATGTTTAAAGGTAGCAGGCCCATAAGAAAATTTAGAGTTGCATATAGAGAGAACCAAATAATGTTACTGGAAGAAAAGAACGGGAAGCTGATTGTGGAACTGTGCATGACACTTCAGGCTTTAATTTTATCACTAAGAAATGCTCTCGTTTCTTATTTTTGGATCTGGAAAAGGCATATGATCATGTGAATTGGGAGTTTTTGTTGTATTTGGGGGAAATGACGAGCATGTATAGCATTTTTTATTTCTATAGTATGCTTTTCCGTTTTAATAAATGGAGCCCCTCTGGTTTTTTTAGTAGTACTTGAGGTGTAAGAAAGGGGCATCCGTTATCTCCTCTACTTTTTGTTGTTGTTATTGGAGGTTCTAAGTAGGATGATGTCAGCTACAATGGGCAGGAGCTATTAGATGGCTTCCCAGTGAGGTCAAGAAATAATGTAGAAATGGTTGTCACATCTATTGTTTGCAAATGTCACATTAATCTTTTGTGGGGCTAATTGTGAACATCTTCATAATCTGAGATGTCTCTTTTTGTGCTTTGAAGTGGTATCGGGTTTAAAGATTAATTTATCGAAATCAGATATCATTCCAATTGGTGAGGTGGATGATTTAGACAGTTTGGCAAGAATTATTGGATGTATGCTGGCTTTGTTACCGATGAAATATTTGGGTCTCTCATTGGGTACTCCATACAAGTCTTCTTCTATATGGAATGATATTGTTGAAAAAATCTATAGGCGGTTGGCGGGTTGAAAGAGGCTATATTTGTTAAAGGAAGATAGGTTGACTTTGATGAAAAGTACTTTGTCCACATACTATCTGCACTGTTCCTATTCCAATGGGTGTGGTTAATAGGATTGAGAAACTTTAGCAAGATTTTTTTTATGTGAGGAGTTGAAGTTCCATTTAGTTAAATGGTTAAAGATTTGTTCTCCGAAGCAAGCTGGGGGATTAAGGGTAATAAACTTGACTAAGTTTAATCAAGCACTACTGGGTGAGTGGTTATGGTGGTACGCTACAGAGAGGGAGGCTTTGTAGCATTTAATATGATAGTATGAGCGTAGGATGGTGTTCTAAGGAGGTAGGGTGACCCTTTGGAGTTGGAGTGTGGAAACATATTAGGAGGGGGTGGGGAGATTTTTCGAGATTTGTCAAATATGAAGTGGGAGATGAACTAAGTTTAGGTTCTGGCATGATTTATGGTGTGGGGGATCAACCACTGAAGGAATCTTTTCCGAAATTGTTTAGTATTGCTCGTTGTAAGGAGGCGTGGATTTCGGATAATATGCAGTTTTCCAATGGTGATATTCAGTGGGTTGTATCTTTTATAGGATCTGTACAGGGTTTGGAGGTAGATTTGATGATTGCATTTTTTGTTTTGCTGTATTCCCTCAGATTGAGAAAAGGTGTTGAGGATCGTATTTGTTAATAGACATCTTCTATTATAACACTGTATGAAAATGGGCACTGCGCTCCCAAGAAGATGGTGGGAAGGACAAAGGAAACAATGTAAATTTTTCCACTATAACACTGAATGATTATTTGTATTTTCTATTTTACTTTCATTATTTCCTCGCCATTTCATTTTCTGGCAGCCAAGTGGAGCCTTAATGAAAAACTCTGTAACTTGTTGTGGTTTTATAAAGAAAGGGCCTTGAGGATGTTAGCTTATCCATTCAGCATCATGTTAATGTTGCTTTTTTTTTTTACTTGGATGCAATCAAGATTTATTTTAGTGTAAACTTTTGTTCCACTGCTGCATGTGAAAGTTCAGCCTGCCACTGAATTTGGTGACTGAGATAAATATTTGCTCTTTTACTTCTAGATCAACTAAATCTTGTTTTGTAATTTTTTGTTTGTAACTAGGTGGACACATGGATAACAGTATCAAGCTAATATCATCAGATGGAGCAAGAACCTTAGAAACAGCCCATGGGCATTGTGGTCCAGTCACTTGCCTTGGTCTCTCACCTGATAGCAACTACCTTGTAACAGGATCGAAGGACACGACAGTACTACTTTGGAGAATACATAGAGCATTTACTTCTCACTCAAGCAAAGTATCAGAGCCTTCCAGTGGGACAGGCACATCAACTTCAACCAACAGTACTATATCAAACATGTTGGCTGACAAAAGCAGGAAGCGTTGTATTGAAGGTCCCCTACATGTTCTTCGGGGCCACCACAGGGAAATACTCTGTTGTTGTGTCAGCTCAGATCTTGGAGTTGTGGTTTCATGCTCCCCTTCTTCAGATGTTCTACTGCATTCCATAAGAAGGGGTCGCTTGATGAGAAGGCTGGCTGGTGTGGAGGCTGATGCTGTCTGCCTTTCATCTCAGGGGGTTGTAATGACTTGGAATAAATCACAACAAACTCTCAGTACGTTCTCTCTTAATGGGGCTCCAATTTCCAGAGCACAACTTCCTTTCTCTGGCAGCATCAGTTGCATGGAAATTTCTGTAGATGGGGAGAGTGCTTTGATCGGATTGAACTCATGTTTGGAAAATGATATCTGGGATATGAAGTTAAAGAAGCCAGGCACTGAAGGTCTTGATCTGGAATCAGATGAAACTGGGAAAATCAACAGATTGGATATTCCATCACCTTCAATTTGCTTCCTGGATCTGCATACTCTTAAGGTATGTGACATAGAAAAATGTTTTACTGGTAATTAAAGGGAGAATGTGTTAAAATACAGAATAACTTGCATCATATTTATCCTCCTATATGTTGCTAGTGGTAACCTCGTAGGTAGCTTATGTACTTGATATCTGGTACATTTAGGTGCTGAGATTTGGCATTTACCTCCGTTGTTAAGATAATGAGACTTTGTTAAAAATATTAAATTACTAGTTGTCGCCAAAGTTTAAGTTGATAGAAAATGATGAATTTAATCATTTAATTAATTTTTTAATACTCGTCCTCGATATGTGGGGCTTAACACATGGAATATTTTTTTTTTTGATAAGTAATGTTGCAACTTTATTGAAAAAGCGTAAGGCGCCCCAACACAGAATATTTAACTAAAAAGGGAGGTAAAATATGGAGTTAAGGTTTAAACTCAGAACCACTGCTCTAATGCCTTGTTAAATCGTCAATTGTCTCAAAAGTTTGAAATAAGAAACAGTGAATGTTATCATTAATTAATGGTTGAAGTCCTTGGTCTTTTTTCTTCCATGCCATACTCGCGATGAAATGAAGTTTGTTTAAAATTTAGCATGCCTCTATATTGGAGTTACGCAAATATTTATAATATTCATGTTCTTACTGCCGGCATGTCAAAAGCTTATCTACGCGCTGTTTTGGCATGGCTAGTGTAGACGTAGCCCAGAATATGCTTGCTAGTTGTCAAAAGTAATTTGGGTGCTGTCCTACTAACAAGCAGCAATACTTAATCCTGCAGGCATTTCATACATTGAAGCTGGGAGAAGGGCAAGATATTACAGCTCTGGCTCTGAACAAGGATAACACAAATCTGTTGGTGTCAACTGCAGATAAACAATTGATAATATTCACTGACCCAGCTGTAAGTTAAATGTTCTGTTCTTTGGAGATGGCGTTCTTCATTAATTTTATATTTGTTACCTTCGTTGACCCCCGGGT
Source organism: Alnus glutinosa (assembly GCF_958979055.1). Classification (NCBI taxonomy): domain Eukaryota; kingdom Viridiplantae; phylum Streptophyta; class Magnoliopsida; order Fagales; family Betulaceae; genus Alnus; species Alnus glutinosa. The sequence goes on from NC_084888.1 coordinate 30,051,935, forward strand.
GCTAGTTGATGGGATAACCATGCTCAATGGTTCTGTCAAATTATCTTCTTTTATTTGCTTAATTGAGCAATTCATAGTGATGATAGAAGAATAGGTTATGGGGGCAAAAGAAAAAGAATCATAGCTTTCGACATTAATCCTAGTTTGGAAGCTTGTTATGACTCTTTGGGCTTTTGCATGCAGCTGAGTTTGAAAGTGGTGGATCAGATGCTCAAGCTTGGTTGGGAAGGCGATGGGCTCAGCCCTCTTATAAAATCGTAGTTTAGGCCGATGAAGTTTGGTTTACCGGAGAAGGAACACAGAATACATTGATATCATTATACCACCTGGACAGATACTACAAGGGAATTTTGGCTGCCCTATTTGAAATCAAGTCAATTTTGTGACTTGTGGTTTGTGTAACATAATTAATAATCTAGAAGAGCAATCATATATATATATATATATATATATATATATATGCATGTGTGTGTCCATAGAGTGCCAGGTTGTTAGACTTACTATAGGCTTCTTTTTTTCATTCAATTGAGTTTGTAAGTACGCCGTCATTGAGATTGATGAGCTTTAGGCTCTGACGTTAGAGCTGTACATTTTTGTCCATCAATTTTTTTGATAGAAAATTAAATGAAATTATAGTGATACGAGTTCTTGTATCCTTTGGATCGAGGGTACCATGCATGAGTTGCTGACTTTCTCTAAAAAAAAAAATAATTAAAAAAAAAAAAATAACGCCTTTCTCTTTTCAAATCGAATTGAATCACTTTGCAAAATAAACCAAAACTACAAAAAAAAATACCGCTATAAAAAATCTAACAAGTTACACAAAATAGGGGGGGGGGGGGGGGGGGGGGGGGGAGTGGTTGGTGGTGTGGTTTGCCAAGCCATCCTCTTGGCTAAGCCAACCTGCTTGACCATTTGGGGGTGCCAAACCACCACCAAGAGTCAATATTTATTTTTTATTTTCTATTATTATTATTATTATTTTTCTATTCATTTTTATTATGTGTATTTTTAATATTTGAGATACATTGCAATTTTTTTGCAGTTTGGGGGGACATTAATGTAATCTTCAGTTTGAGGAAACATTGCAAATTTGGTAGTAGTTTGAGGATGTATGTGTACTTTTCTCAATATATGAAGTAATGCTACATACTATATAAATATCCCACAAATATCTCATTAAATTAACATGGCAAAGTCTAGTAGCTATTAGGTCAATCATTGTTTTTAAAAAAAATATATTTTCAATGTGGTAGGTAGCATTACTCAACATAATATATGTTGTTAGAAGTTCGATAATCACACTACTGTTCAAAGGCGTTACAATCCTGCTTATGATATAATATTTTAGGAGAACTGTTACTTTTTAACTTTTTCACTACAATCATACTATGCTAATGCGATATGGGTTAGTAGTTCTCGAATTAGCCCTATATATATATATATCAAATTACTATTAGCCCATGCCATTTCAACATAATATGATTGTGGTGTAAAGTATATCATTGCTCATAGAAAAATGCTATATACTACACTTCATCTCACCTCATCTCACTTGATTGTTGTGGAAGTGTTATATATACATATATATTAACAAGAATTGATTTGAGAGTTGATGGACATTGTTATACTAATAGGCCAATGGAATATTAGTGTAGCATATAACATTACCCTTATATTATAATTGCTTTAATTAGTTAGAATATATTTGCATCCAAAAAAAAGAAAATTAGTTAGAATATACCACATTATTAACTAACTTTTATTACACTTTGTTGAAGAGGCACGCCAATCAGCCTCAAGATCAACCTTTATTTTCAAAAAAATAAAATAAAATAATAAAATAAAATTCCAAATTAGAAATGCTAAATCACCAAAGTGGGATAAAAACGTTGTGTAAAGCATTACTCAATTAGCTATATTTATTTTTTTGGGATGAATTAAACATTTTATAAAACCAAACACAGCAACACAATCCCTCCGGTGAAAACTAGAATAGAAAGCTCAAACTGAGCAATACAACGCACCTGCAGATCAACGCAGGAAAACCAACAGATTACTAACTACTCACAAGCAACCAACATCAATACATCTCATCTATAAACCAAACAGACCAACAACCTACGCCCTAAGTAGCTCCAAACAATCATCAATTACAACTGCAGCAAAGGTTGCAAATGCCATCTATTAACTAGAGCAATACTAGTTGCAGTCTTCTTAGTAGATCCTTGAGCCAAAACTCAATTAGCTATATTTGTTTACAAATAAATGTTATATACTACATTTTTATTTTATAATTATCCTATAATGTTTGTGTGACCCAACTAACGTGTGATTTTTTTCTTTTCTTTTTAAATAATGCTAAATACCATACCACTATTCTATATCTTACTTTATTATTATTATTATTTTTTAACCGGGGCTAATTCAAGGAATGATTAAGTTGTAAGATAACTGAATAATAAAAATATAATTTTTAGACGGAGATGGATGGAAAATGGAAAAAGAGCATTTCTCATCTTGTTAACAATAGGTCGCACGAGTTCGTCTATCCGTAGGACGAGAGTCAGACGCTCGACCGACTCTCGTCCTACGTGGCATAAAAATATAATATATTATATATTATTATATTAAAAAAAAAAAAAAAAAAAAAAAAAAAACCCAGCAAATGCCAGCACGCGTGAGCTTTCCCTTTCCCCCCAATTCTTCCCCCAAATGCCCTAACATTTTCAAAAACACTGCTGGGCTGCTCTGTCTCCCTCTCCAATCCGGCAACGCCCATTGACACAAGCCACGCCCACAGACCAAAAAAGCACCGCCCACCACCAACCACTTCCTCACCGAACGCACCGGCGACGCCCACCCACGGCACCAGCTCGAAATCCGACGACGCCCATCGACACAGGCCGCGCCACAGTCCAAAAATCGACCGGCCGAACGCCACCCACGGCACCAGCTCAGAGTCTCACTAACCATACGTCGTGTACGGGTAAGAAGAAGGTATGTATACATGTTTACATATCGATTTGATTTGTGTTACGGTTTTTGTTTTGATTTGGATTTGATTTTCTTTAAGGAATAGCTGAATTCGAGCGTTCTGATTTTTCATTTTCCTCCCATTTCCCAAATCTCCACCGTCCCCCTCCCCCACCGACGGACCACCGGCCACCAAGACAAAGGGCCTACCAACCGAGCGCTGCCAACCAAGACGAACGGTCTTCTGACCAGCCGGCCGACACCGTCCCTCCCCTCTCTCTCTTTGACTTATTATTCATGGGTTTTTGAAGTGATTGGCTAAGCAACTGGGATATCGAAATCATTTTTGATGTCCAGTGGAAAGAAAAATAATATTAATGAGCGGAAAAATCTGGATTAAACGTAGATTAAGGAAATTATTTTGCTTGGTCGAGTTTTGTTGTCTTTGTTAATTTCATTCCATGCTTTGTTTGGTTGCTTGGAAAATGTGAATGACAAATTTTGGTGTATGGAATCTTGTGGGTTTTGTTACTTTTATGATTTTCTTGGTTCTATGATGATTATATAAGCTGTTTTTCCTTATTATTTGATTATTTTAAGCTGTTTGATTTGTTCATCTGTTATGGTGCATTTTCGATTTCCTTTTCTTTCTTTTTTCAATTGTTGTTTGAAGCTGTTGTCCTTCGTTTGCACTAGATTTGGCCATTTTCACTTTGCTTGGTTGGCATTTAGAGTGACTATTGTTGCTTTTGAAGGCATTTTGCTGACAGAAAGAAGTACTGCTCGGTGCTTGCCCAACAACACCATTGAGTTCTTTTAATTTTTAGTAAAAAAAAAAATTAGTGAAATTATTTATACTTTGTTGTGAGCTGTTTTACTGGTTTTGTTTCAGATAACTGGAGTGTAAAGGCCATTCACAGAAAGACCACCGAAACTGGCCGAATGAGGTACCTTCATCACATGCCTCGCAAGTTCAAGACCAATTTTAGAGGAGGTAAATTATTATTGGCTATTTGCTTATATATTATATGCTCTTGAGTTTGTTGATATGTTTTGGCTAAATGATTGGTTATCTTCTGTGTATGTTTAGGTACGCAAGATACTCAAAAGGAACAAGGGAACATCTGCGGCCACTTGAAATTTGGAAGTGCATGCTGCCTTTTTTTTTTTCTTTTTTAAATTTATTCCGGAATTGTCAAATAAAGTTTTGAATTATTGTATGAGTGTTACTTCAAGTTATCTTGGAGTTATCTCTGTTTAAATTTTGATAATCAATGATAATTTCTTTGAACTAGTCTGTCTTGTGTGTTCATGAATAGGTTTTCGGTGATCTTGAGAAGTTGTGCTTGATATGATTATTTCATGTCTGTTGCATAATATTTTTGGTTGAGACTCGGTTTATTTTGAGTGTGTATGCAGAATTGGGCGAAGAGAACAAATGTAATGGACATATTTGTCAATCTCAAGAAACTAAAAAAAAAGAAACCAAAGAACAAAAAAAATCACCTACACAATCAACAGTTTGGATGAATAGGAGCTATGATAACTTTAAGGTAAAATTTTGGCTGTCTATATGAAACTGATTTCTCTCCACGCAAAAGTGCCCTTAAAATGGCCTCACATACTTCATTGCAATACATAAGTGTCCATCTATACTTTCAAGCCAAATTCATTCATCCCTAACCATATCTATACTTTTAAATAATCACATTCCTAACAATTTTAAATAATGTCCACAAATTCATTCATCCCTAACCATTCCATAACTGCAATATATGCAAAAAATAAAAAAAAATTATTGAAAACATATACCTTCAACATATCATTCCACAGAGAAGCTGATTTAGTACTTGAACAAATATTATTGAAAACAAAAAATAAATAAAAAAAAGGAGAGTAGCAATTCACCCAGGAAACAAAAACACTATTTGTTATCCATTTTCAAGCCATCACTGGCAACTAACATGATGTTGATTATATTACAAAACAAGTAAATATGAAGAAACATCACAAAGAACAATGTACATGCCTCATACATGACACTAACAACTTCAACATTATCACAAGCTGGATCATATTCTTCCCGTGCTATTCTTGCCTTGATCTTTCTCAAGTGCTCAGTTACCCTTTCCTCATTAAGACTTCGTAACACATCAAGAAGGGGACTAATGCAACTCTGCTCATACTCCATATTGTATGTCTCTAGGACTTGATAGTGCTGAGAGATGCACGGACTAAAAACAAGCATTAAAGTAGACAACATGCTTTTCCTCATCACTTACAATTAAAATTTTACATTTTCCTCTTATTCCTGTTCTTTTGCATCTACCTCTCTTTCAACAGAACATATTGACTGTAAATTCATGAAGCTCTGAAACAAATATTACTCAATATTAAATACTTTTAAAGGAAATGTCATTTAAAAGGTAATATTACTTGAGCTTGAGCTACTAATTGTTTGAGAAGGCTTGCAAAAGCTATTACTTGAGCTGGATTGTCTTTTGCCTTGACGAGCACATCCTAGACTGATGTAATGTACATTTTCATCTTTATTCTTTTTCTTCTTCTTCTGTACCACACCAAAACCCTCTTGCTTTGCATAACTCCTATAATACTCATGAAGTTCCTCTATGGAGCCAAATAGCATCCCTTCCTTAGGTTCCTCAACATTTTTAACTTCATATATGAGCTTCAGCTTGGAACTGCAATTGTCCACACCATCTTTCAATTGTTCATCAGCTACAGTTTCTACTTCATCTTCATCTATGAGCTTCAGTTTGGAACTGCAATTGTCCGCACCATCTTTCAACTGTTCATCAGCTACAGTTTCTATTTCATCTATATCAACATAAATAAAACATTAAGTTCTTTTAACTTTCACTCTACTACGATATGTTACAAAAATTAAAAGTAAGAATTAAAGGCCCAATATACCGTTTTCGAGGTCTATTTGGATGGGCACAACATCATGAAATTGTTCATGTATCAACGAACAATCTTCTTCGCATTGTGAATTCAAGGTTGATTGCTCAAAGTCCATCTAAGAGTTATTTCGCATAAAAAGTTTAATCAATCAATTGTATTTAGTCACTTGAGTGAATATAAAGCATATGATAGAAACTAAAAATATATACATATAAATAATACATATCAAATAAAGCAGCACAATCTTAATTAACAAAAAAGGATCAAAAATGGAAGCCTCATTCCACAATCATAAAGGAGAAGTTAATATACCATCATCTGTAATTTATTTTTACACTACTTGAACAAAATTTAAGAAAAATTTCAGAAAAAACACTAACCACATGATGACACAAACCAGCCCCATATTCATAAACCAAAAAAAAAAAAATTGCAGAAAAAAAAAATCTAACCTTCAAGAACAAAAATAAATCATTATATTTTAGTGTTTAGAGCAAGTAACACCAATCCAAGGAAAACAATGTATTGTTTCTAAAAAAAAAACCAGCCCCATATTCATAAACCAAAAAAAAAAAAAAAAAAAATTGCAGAGAAAAAAAATCTAACCTTCAAGAACAAAAATAAATCATTATATTTTAGTGTTTAGAGCAAGTAACACCAATCCAAGGAAAACAATCTATTGTTTCTAAAAAAAAAAAAACCAGCCCCATATTCATAAACCAAAAAAAAAAAAATTTGCAGAAAAAAAAAAATCTAACCTTCAAGAACAAAAATAAATCATCATATTTTAGTACCAATCCAAGGAAAACAATCTGTTGTTTCTAAAAAAAAAAAAAACCAGCCCCATATTCATAAACAAAAAAAAAAAAAAAAAATTGCAGAAAAAAAAATCTAACCTTCAAGAACAAAAATAAATCACAAGCATCAATAACTTCAAAAACTCATGAAAAATCAGTCAGAGAGAGACGGACCGTAGAGAGTCAGTTGGCCCGTTCGTCTTAATGGACGGATTTCGAGCTGGTGCCGTGGGTGGGCGTCGCCGGTGCGTTCGGTGAGGAAGTGGTTGGTGGTGGGCGGTGCTTTTTTGGTCTGTGGGCGTGGCTTGTGTCAATGGGCGTTGCCGGATTGGAGATGCCGGATTGGAGAGGGAGACAGAGCAGCCCAGCAGCCTGTTTGAAAATGTTAGGGCATTGGGGGGAAGAATTGGGGGGAAAGGGAAAGCTCACGCGTGCTGGATTTTGCTGGTTTTTTTTTTTTTTTTTTTTTTTTTTTTTTTTTTTTTAATATAATAATATATAATATATTATATTTTTATGCCACGTAGGACGAGAGTCGGACGAGCGTCTGACTCTCGTCCTACGGATAGACGAACTCAGGTCGCACATCAACCGGTGGGCTATTCAGCCTCGAAATCACAAATCATTCAAATGAATCTCGACCGTCCGATTCATCCTATGATAAACATTGAAGCCCTGCGTGGTTTTGGTAGTCGTCGGCGCGAGAGAGATGGGAGGGAAAGGAAGGAGAAGAAGAGAGAAAAACTACAAAGCAGCGCACGGAGCGTACAGCCGACTCCCTCCTCCGCCAAATCTCTCCCAAGTCGACGCTCTCCCCTCCAAACTCCGCAAGCTCATCTCCTTCACTTCCGCTCTCTCCTCCCCTAAACCCCATGGTCCACTCTCTCTCTCTCTCTCTGTATTTGCATTTGCCATTTATGTGTGTATTTATAGGCGTTTGTATCTCAAATGCTTTTCTTTTTAATTCAGGGTCTGCTGCCAAGGATGGTGATGCTGGTAAAGTATGTTTCTTCTAATTTTTTTATTTTCTCTCTTTTGATTACTGATCCAAAATTCTAAACAAAGTAATTGGATTTCTGAAGAGCTCGCTCAATTTCTTTTGTCTTACGACCCTTTTCTGCCTCCTAATGACAGTGGCGGAAAAAGGTGATAATTATAATAACGGTAGTGGAATTCATAAAAGAATGCGTTTTAGTCATGAATTTTGGGAATTTAGGGCGACAACACCTTGAGATTGAATATTATCAACCTATGTATTTATTTATTTTCCATTTCCAGAATGAAGAGAGATTTTTTTACGGAGTTGCACTTCCTTGTTTATGCATTGGATTTTGACTGCATTGATTTGGGTGACCTTAGATACTCCATATTTCGTTGTTTGAATCACGATTTCATATTTTATATTCTGTAGCTAAAATCTTAATAGAAAGGTGCCAGTTGATGCAGCTTACTTTGGATTTCTAGTTGCTTTCATTTTTTATTGGATGCTGAACTAGGAGTGGGCCGAGTGGCCCAGCATGATTGGCTTACAAATGTTGGAATCTTATTCACTACTTCATAATTTATATTTGGACTCTCACTATGGGAGAAACTAGCGGATTTTCTTATTTACTTTTATTATGTTGGTACAAATCTTGCAAAATTAATTGATTCATTCTTCTTCCTCTATTTTACCTATTGTTTCTTGTCTGTATATTCTATGGGGACCCCACTATTCATGCCCTAAGTAGTTTTCACCATGCTGTAATTTTGTCTTATCAGGCTTTTTAGTTTTTTTTTTTTTTTTTTTTTAAGTAATAAGCCAATCTCATAAAAAACATAAGGCGCCCCTTGATTATATATGTCTGAAATGTTTACAGAAAGCCCTTCCAAAGGACGGATTGAACTCGGGAACTAGTGGGATCAAAGGTGGTGGTAAGAATGATCATTTGATGACACCTCAACATGTAGATGACAGTGATGATATCGTGCAAAGCAGCACAAATGAAAAGAGAAAGAAAAAGAGAAAGAGTAAGAAGGTTAATGACCTTCGGTTTGAAACTCTGGAGAACTTGGACACCAATCTAAAAAAAGGGGATCGTAAGAAAAAGTAAGCATTTCATTTCATTGTATTTTATTTATTTATTGTTTTAACTATTTCGTCTTTAGTACTCAAGTAACCTAGTGGCTATAAAATATACCTGCATTTTTCACATTATTTTATCTTCTACCGATTTTGAATGATTTTGGTATTTACTCAAACGCGTAAAAACACAATCTGAAAATGAGCAAAATATTTAGTCCTCATATGCATTAGTTGCATGGATATCTGGTCCTGATGCTCGGTAATTGATGTGCTTGACACATCTAACTTGGAGTTCAAAATCAAGATAAATACATTCCTTGGTTGTGATTTGTATATATATATTTGTTGTTATTGTCATAGTTGTCATCTAGGTTATTTTCGCACCACTTCAAAAATTAAATGGGATAGATTTTGTGGCGTCCTTTCCTGGTCTGGTCATGTAATAACGTAATAAAAACACAGTAGTTCTACATCTGTTCATTAAAAAAGTCTGCTTTAGAATTAAAAAACCTGAAGCCAAAGAGGAAGCTGGATAGAAAACCTTTCCTGGAGATAAAATTCGCCACTTTCCATGAGTCACAAATTGATAGCATTTGCGATGTCCCCCTTGATGATGGTTCCAACTATTGGGTATATAATATCTCTGAGAACTGGAAGTAGGGAAGTTTATCCTTATTGGAATCTATTGAACTTGCTGGTATAAAAAAGGTAAGATGTCATCAATAGGAATTTCTCAACTTCTCTAATTGCCAGTTGACCCAAATTCTTTTTGGAGCATATATGCTATGATCCTAAGTGTTCCACATGACTTAAGTGCAGTCTTAACCATGTGGATATAAGCTTTTGAACACTTTCTTTTTGCAAGCCGATTTTCAAGGGTGAGTTCTACCTGAAATTTGCAGGGAGAGTGCACCCAAAAGCATGTACAAATGGTTAAGATTGCACTTAAGCCATGTGAGACATTTGGGATTGAACATACCACTACACTTTGCAGTTGATGTTCACGGCGACCCATTCTATTAGCGCTAACCCGATGATAGCTCTTTCTCTTTTGATGGTTCCACTTACCTATTTAATGATTTAACATTATACCATATATAGTACTAAAACATTTTAATCCAGCCTATAAGTCGTCCCCCTCCGTGAGTCGACCACAAACTTGCAATCCATTTGATCCCATACTCGACCAACTGCATCCGATCTCATACCCAACGTGGCGGTTGGCTCTGATACCAAATAATGCAAACCTCAAATAAAACTCATCATTGAAAACCGGCTTGCAAGAGGAGAGTGTCCAAGAGCTTATATACACATAGTTGAGATTGCACTTAAGCCATGTTGGACACTTGGGATTGTAACACTATACTGCTGTGAAAGTTCTTTGTAAGATTCATTTGAAATGTATACTCACTACTGATTGTCAATGCAAGGAAATTTTCAGATTTTCAGTGTCTTGTGAGGTTGGTTGCCTGGATATGTAGAATGTGGCATCTAAGTTTTAAAACTGGTCTGCACAGAACTGTCTACCATATGTTTCAGGCCAATGACATATGATGCTACTTTGATTTTTTTTTCTTTTTTCTTTTTTCTTTCTTTTTTTTTTCAGCAGGTGCACATCAAATTCATTACAATAGTTGTGAACTTCCCCTGTTTTGACAGTAATCATGTTGTAATTTGTATTAACTTTGATAGATTCATAGTCAAAATTTGATGAAAATATTTAGTCGTTGGTGATGCTTAGAAAAAAAAAATAGTCATTGGAGATGTTTAGGGGTTTTGAGGATATATTTCTGGAAAGTAATAATAAGGAAAACAGAATGTCACAGGAAGTAAAAAAACATATTATGTGCTCGCTATATAATTGAACATTAAAAATCCACAAAATGCCGTAGTAAGAGCATGAAAAATTGAGCGTTTCTTATCACAACCTTTTTTCGTAGCCGTAATGCCCACCTATGTAGCCACACTAAGAGCCCCAATGATGCTGATCAGGGCCCTATCCCGGAGGAAGATATTTTTATTTCACTCTTTCTTCCACTTATCATCTCTCTGGGGGACTTGTTCCCTCCTTACTCCAGCTTCAGAGGAGCATCTTTGCTTTACCTCCTCCCTTTTTGTTATAAGTTGTTCTTCCTCTTCCACCGAAAGTGGTGCAGGAGGGGCAGCCTCTGATTGGGGGGTGGGCCCTCTACTGAGCTGTTCAATTGAAAAAAATAGGCATACCCATAAAAAATAGGTGTTCCATCGTCAGAATGAGCACTGTGAACTATCTGCTTCAAAAAGATAGTTGCCAATAATCTTTTTGCAGCGAGTAATAATGTTTCATGGTTCATTGTGAAAGCAAACAGAGTTGGAATGCCCAAAGGTTCTATTACTTTTTGCACTCAGCTTTGGCGAGCTGCCTGTACTTACCATGTATGTGATTACATCTTAAATCTACACAGGTATTTGGAAGCGAAGAAAAATAAACATAAAAAAGCCAAGTTGGAAGCAGATCTGGACTTTCCTGGACATGAGGAAATCAAATTTGGAGAAGTGGTTAAAGCTCCACCAAAGTTGCTTGCAGTTCCTAAGGTATCATCATAGATGCTTAGTGTTCCATAATAGATTAATGATCTTCCATGAACGATAAATTTTATTCTTTTTTATTACTTTTGTTGTTATGAAGGCATTCAAGAATGCCCCAGATGCTTCGCAAGAGAGGATACGGTTGCGGGCAATCGAGGCATATAGGAATCGCAAAGGATGGGCATCGAGGCCAGGGATTCAACTTCCTCCTCCTGTGACTTCTTCACCAGCATTTTAGTCGGTCTCAGATGATGCTTACCTATATATTGGTAATCCATGTCTTTTATGTTTGCACGAGTTGAGGATTTCAGGCCTCACTCTCTCTTCAAATTTTGTAATGAATGTATTATTTGTAGTAAGACATTACAGTGGACCTTTCCAAAAGCAAGCTTTCAAGAGTTCAAAATAGTTCTCACTTAAAAAGGATGTTTTTGAGGAATTTGCTAATATTGACTATCCGATTGAAAACAGGATTTCTAGCGGCATTAACAAAACCAAAGATCTCAAACGTCATTTATATGCAAAATATGATTATAAAATCTCAATGTTTAACAACAATGTATGTGGCGGTAATCTTTGAAGGAGGAATTTTGGAAGTCATGACCATTGATTAAGAACCCTTTGTCATGATTCCAGCCGTTTGCTCATTCATAGGATTCGGTTAATGAACAAGGGCTATGTTCATGTAAAGGGAGAAGGCATAAAAGTATATTTGGCTGTAATTCCAAGTTGTTACGAATAACTGAGATATTAAATTGACGAAAAGGCAAAAAATGTTTGTTTAGTTTAGTAAACTAATCCTTGGGTAATAAAAGTATTTTAAAGATCACTTAAATAAGTTGTCTATCTAAAATGATTAGGATGGCCTTCTCCCATACCTAGTGAGTGATGGCCTCACCTCATCATGTGAGGCGGTCGGCCCGAGGAGAGATTACCTCTGTTCGAGCCTTTTTTTTTTTTTTTTTTTTTTTCAAATAATTTGAGATAAAACTACAATTTTACAACAGATTAACTCATCACCTATGTCATACGTCAATCAACGATTAATTGTGACATGAATTCATATGTCCATCTGACAATTTATGTCAATCAGCTGACGCATGAATCATTTTAGACAAATAGCTTACTTTAAGAATTTTTAAAATACTTTTGATAACCCTACAAATTAGTTTGATACAACTACAAAACCACTAGGATTAGATCGATAATTTTCCCATAGAAATATGTTCAAAGCCTTGATGGACAAAGCATAAATGCCTAGATAGTTAAGTCTAAAATATATATTGTGTAGTGACATGACTTTGTTTGACTCTAATCTTAATTTAAGCCCTTTTCCTAGACAAGATCTCGGATTCCAACATAATATGGACAAGGATCCTCTGGATTTAGCAACTTCTCCAAGACCAAAACATATGAAGTATCTCACTGTCCGGGAGCCAGCAAATGCAAAGACAAAAGCGAAAAATATCTTAACAGGTTTAGCAGAAGTGAGAATAAACAAACTAATATATATATATATATATATATATTGGATTTAAAAAGCATTCACATCGAGCTAATCAAACTTTTTAGTTAATTTGGTAGTCCTTAAGATGCTGCATCCAGCTCTCCAAATTAGCTTAGACTTCTTGTTGAATCTGTACGTAGTACTCAACCAAGCCAAAAAAAAAAAATAGTTTTTTAATCCCCATTCTCTCTCCTCTCAAATGGATTTGAAGTAGTTTTGTAAATAAACGATAAAATAAGAGTAAAAAAGAACATTTAAATAGAATAGAGAAAGATTTAAAGAGTGGGGCATTGATATCTAAAATAAAAACAATTGATTAAGACAAACTTCATTTACACCCCTCAAACTATCATGACTCTTGCAATATCTCCCAAAGTTCGAAAGTTTGCGATGTGGGAGTTCGAGGGTAGAAGATTTTGTAGCTGCGGAACAACTGTGAAGTAAATTTTTGCCAATGAAGATACCCTTGGTAAACCTAGGATGCCTATCAGTCGATTGAGATGGCATTGTCTGGCAAGATCCCCATACCTCCACCATTTGCGAGTGAATGAGATTCGTTAGCTCACAAGACAGCCCTCGGCCTATGACAAGCAGGAGCGTGGAGACTTGTACTCGCACCTTTTGGGCTTAAAGACAAGCGCGAAAATGACTCTTGGCCACCATTTGCGAGTCATGTCTAAACACCGTCGGCTCACAACATGGCCCTTGGCTACCTCCAAGCCCAAACGAAGATAAACATCGACCATCCACCAGCGGGAGTCAGGGGACAACCTACAGGAAGGCCGTCCTTTGAAACAAGTAACCTCCCATGAATAGCGCACTTATGGGGAGACACTTGCTTTAATGCAATTAATATGGTAAATGACAACCTATAAGGAAATTAGACCTAATCAATATGAATGCTACCATATTGGGCACAATGTCTCTCCCATAAAAGAGCCCCCCACCCACACATACAGATATGTTGACGTAAACCCTTTTCTATCTATGTCATTTTCTCATGGAGCTTTACTGATTCAGGCGTCGGAATGCCTTCGGTCTCTGGGATGACAACCTTCTGACATCCTTTCCCTTCTCTTGAAAGTGGAGCTCCTCCCTGGAAGACATACGGCATGAAGCCACTAGTTGGTTTTTGGTACCAACCGTACTGATACATCGGACACCCACGTTACAAACTTTTTAAACTTTTGAGGGACGTTGCAATAATCGTGACACTCCGAAGGTGTCAATGAAGTTTCTCCAAGACATTAATATACGGAACATAGTAATTCTAACATGTAAAATACAGGTCTTATATATCTTTGTTGCTTTCACAATAGCCGTGGAGAATATTATGCATTTTGTTTTTCCTTTTGTTCTTTTGGTTAGAGTAGTGGTTGACAACATGTGGATTTTACGACATAGGTTGGAGCTGGTCTGAGGATTTAAACGTACGTACAACTTTCTGCTCTTATTATTTATTGGGTGATTTTGCTTTGCTTCCATAGAGAATTATACAATGCATACCAATTAACATGCATAGAGCATGCAAGTCAACTTCCATGTCTCTTGAAGGCACGAACATGGTGAAAGAAAATACGATAGGATGGAAAACTTAAAGACAAATAGTAGAATAATAGAATAAAGACAAAAGAATTTTATGTAAGAAAGAGAAAGAAAGAGAGAGAGGAAGAGAGAAAGCGGAAGCGTATAATAGACTACATTGTGCTTCTTTATTGCTTAATTGTTTACAATACAGAGGTCCCTATTTATAGGGTGTAAAGTAAATACAAATATGGTAATCAAATTCTCTTCAAATATAGTAATTAAATCCCCATAATTTGATTACAACACACCATCAATGTAGAATATTACAATATCAATCAAATATGGAATATATGGAAAGTATATTATACTTTCCATATATTCTAGCCCTTCATATCTTCTAACATCCCCCTTCAAACTCAAGGTGAAAGATTCTGGAATCTTGAGTTTGCAATAAATGCTTATTCTTCTTCTTTTGGAGATGACAACGATCAACGACAGTCAACGACGATGAATGAAGGAAGTCGGCGACGGTGAAGATGCGCCTTAAATATCAATAGGCCAACTATGGGCCAAAGAAAGTGAAAAGAAAAGAAAAGAAAAAGATTGGGCCAATTACGGGCCAAAAAGAAAAAGTGAGCCAACTATGGGCTAAATAAGGCATGATATCACTTTTCAAATGCCAAAATAAAATGGGCCAACTATGGGCCAAAGAAAGTGAAAAGAAAAGAAAAGAAAGATGGGGCCAACTTTGGGCCAAAAGAAAGTGAGCCAACTATGGGCTGAAATGGGCATGGGTTTTAGAGAATACCTCAAATGCCAAAAGAAAAGAGAGATGGTGCCAACTATGGACCAAAAGAAAATGAGCCAACTATGGGCAAGAATAATATGGGCAACTTGGCCTCTTTTGATTTTAATTTTTTTTTTTTTTTTTTTTTTTTTTTTTTTTCACTTCTATTTTCTTCTTCTTTTTTTTTTTTCTCATTTTTTTTTTCATCTTCCCGAGACTACCCATTGGGCATTCACTGCCAAAACTACATCTTTTTTTTTATTTTTTTATTTTTTTCTCTCCTGAACAACAACCAAAGTAGCAACAATCATTTTACCAGATAACTGCTACAAGAATTCGCAGGAATAAAAGAAGATACGAGCACAACCTTAAAGGGGACGGTGGGACTGATGGACGGCCGGCAAAGGGGCGGTAAGATGGTGACTGCGAGGGTGAGGAGAAGCTCTACTTGCAACGGGCCATGGATGACCGGAGGAAAGGGCGCCAACGTTGGGCCTGCACAACCGAAGGAGAAGGCGCCGAATCTGAGAAGTGGACGACGGCAGAGAGACCGATCCCGACTGTGAAGTGCGAAACTCGGCTGGGTTTGTCGGAGATCAGCAGTAACAAAGTAAGATCTGACGCATGCTGTGTATGAGAGAAGCAATATCTGATGCTTGCTGTGTATGAAAGATTAAGAACAAGACAAGGGTTTTGGATTGTAGGAGACACAGGTGGCGTGGGTTGGAGTAAAGCTTATCTCCAACTCACGCGCACAACTTGTTTGAAGAAGAAGAAAAAAAAAAAAAAGAAAAAGAAAACACAAACCAAAGGAAAATGAAGAAAAACAAAAAAGAAGCAAAAACAGGTTCTGCTTTGGAGTGAGATTTTTTTTTTTTTTTTTTTTTTTTTTGAATAAAAAAAAAAAGGAATAACAATACAAAAAGAAAAGACATCTAAGGGGAAAGGAGATTTTTTTTTTTTTTTTTTTTTTGGTCAATAATACACAAAATTTATGGTGAGGAGATCTGCAAAATAATGACTATCAAGAGAAAAATGAAATATAAGAGAACAAAAAAAAAATTTCACAAGACCATTAGATGAAACACTGGCGTTAGCCTATAGCTCTGATACCATGAAAGAAAATACGATAGGATGGAAAACTTAAAGACAAATAGTAGAATAATAGAATAAAGACAAAAGAATTTTATGTAAGAAAGAGAAAGAAAGAGAGAGAGGAAGAGAGAAAGCGGAAGCGTATAATAGACTACATTGTGCTTCTTTATTGCTTAATTGTTTACAATATAGAGGTCCCTATTTATAGGGTGTAAAGTAAATACAAATATGGTAATCAAATTCTCATCAAATATAGTAATTAAATCCCCATAATTTGATTACAACACACCATCAATGTAGAATATTACAATATCAATCAAATATGGAATATATGGAAAGTATATTATACTTTCCATATATTCTAGCCCTTCATATCTTCTAACACATGGAGACCTCCATCAATGTGAAGATTAATCATTATTGAAGCATCAATGCAAGACATGTCTGCTGAAAACGAAAAGTTGAACGTGAACAGTGATCAGCCAAATGAAGTGCACCCACCTCGTCAAATGAAAAGTCATCAGCCAGGTGCTATGAATTTACCTTGACATCCAGAATAGCCAACCATCTTCAGTTCTTGGTTCTCTGAGTTTTCAATGATTTCAATGTTTGTATTTAATTTATTCTTCTTCCAATATTCTGTGATGTAATTATAAATAAGAGTAGCCAACACCCAAAAGATCATTGAGGTGAATTATCACATTCAATCCTTTGTCTTTTTATGGTATCAAAGCATATTAAGACCATCGTCTATATCCATGGCCTCCAATTCATCTTCCCAAACTCAATCCCATACTCATTCAAGTTCTCCTAATAATCCAGTTGCTGTCACTGTTCCTCTCTCTAATATCAATCCCAATTTTCAAATCAAGTTAACCCGTGACAACTATCCCTCATGGCGTTCCCAGCTGCTTCCTTATTTTCAAGGCCATAATATAGATGGCTATTTAGATGGAACCACCCCCTGCCCACCAAAGGTGATTACCTCTATCACAGATGATGCCTCTTCTTCAACTCTCATTGAAAATCCAGCCTATATGGCTTGGTATCAGCAAGACAAACTTATTCTCAGTGTGTTAATATCCACACTTTCTGAACCCATTCTTACTCATGTGGTTTCTCATGAAACCTCTCGGGATGTCTGGCTTACTTTAGAAAAAATATTTTCCTCCCAATCAAAAGCCAAGATTATGCAGTCAAGATATCAACTAGCTACCCTAAAAAAGAATGCTCTCTCTGTTTCTGCCTAAAATCTTGCCCACACTCTTGCTGCCAGCAATGAAGCACTTCGAGAGACAGAACTTGTTTCCTACATTTTGGCTGGGCTAGGCACTGAATATGATCCACTTGTTACATCTATTACAACACGTCTTGAACCTGTTTCCCTGGATGAGTTATATAGTTTACTTTTAACTCATGAGCAACGTCTTGAACTTGCCAATAGTGTCATTGATCTCTCACAATCTAGCATCAATATGGCTCAACGTCAGAACTCCAATTATTCCAAAAATCATCGCAGCAATTCTGGTCCTCCAGCAGGTCGTGGTCGTGGCAGAGGACGTGGAAGAGGCTCATCCTCTACGTTTTCCTTCAACTCATCAAATCGTCCACATTGCCAAGTCTGTCACAAGCCAGGCCATACAGCAGCAAAATGCTACCATCGGTTTGATCACTCCTATCAAGGTGACAGTTATCCTCCAGCAGCCTATCTCACATCACCCTCCTCCTCTCCTGATATGAATTGGTACCCAGATACTGGGTCTACCAATCACCTCACTAATGATCTAGCAAAGCTGAATGTCCGATCTGATGAATACTCTAGCAATGAGGTGATTCGTGTAGGAAATGGCCAAGGTTTGAAAATCTTACACACGGGTTTGGGAAATTTATCTACCCCTTCTCGCAATTTTCAATTATCCTCACTGTTAAATGTCCCTGAAATTCAAAAGAATCTTATTTCTGTTTATCAATTTACTCATGAGAACAATGTGTTTATTGAATTTCATCCCTCCTGTTTTCGTGTCAAGGATATTCGCACGAGGAGATTGCTCCTTCAAGGCCCGAGTAGGGGTGGCCTATATCCGTGGCCAATAAATAAGCCCATGTCCTCCAATCTTACTGCACTTATTGGTGAGCGAGTTTCGGTGGATCAATGGCATCATCGTCTTGGTCATCCTGCACTTAGAATCGTTCGTCGTGTTATCTCCAGTCATTATCTTCCAGTCTCATCAAATAAGCCTTCGGCAGTGTGTTCCTCATGTCAACAAGGCAAATCTCATCGCCTTCACTTTGGTCCATCACCATCTGTTTCTCATGGTCCTTTGGAACTTTTATTTTTAGATGTATGGGGCCCAGCCCCCTTGTTATCCAATGCTAATAAACGATTCTATTTATGTGTGGTTGATGATTTTAGTCGCTACTCTTGGTTGTTTCCCTTAACAACTAAATCTGATGTTTCCTCTGTCTTTTCTCGTTTTAAACTTCTTGTTGAAAATTACTTCAATTGTCGAATCAAAAGTGTTCAAACTGATGGCGGTGGAGAATTTATTCCTCTCCAACGTATGCTTGCTACACATGGCATCTCCTACCGTCAAACATGTCCTTATACTCACCATCAAAATGGAAGTGTTGAACTGAAGCACCGTCACATTGTTGACACAAGTTTGGCTCTTCTTTCTCATTCTCATGTGCCTTTTCAATTTTGGGATGATGCTTTTGACACTGCATGCTGCTTAATTAATAGGCTTCCATCTTCCAACAATCCCTCTAAATCTCCTTTTGAAATTCTTTTCCAAAAGAGCCCTAACTATAACATTCTTAAGATTTTTGGTTGTGAGTGTTGGCCTCTCCTAAGGCCTTACAATTCTCACAAATTTTCCTTCCGCTCTCAATCCTATGTTTTTCTTGGCTACAGCAAGCCACATTCAGGGTACAAATGTCTCAACATCTCAACTGGTCGTGTCTATATAGCCACACATGTTATTTTTAACGAATCTGTTTTTCCTTTTCAGCACCAGCTCACAAATTCTCCAGCCCTCCCACACCATACAACCAGCCTTCTACCTCATGAAATTCTCCTTACACAGTCCACATCTACTCCCCATTCTCTTGAGGCCTTTCCAGCATACACGCAACATTTAGTCAGCTCTTTGACGCGATACCCGCAGTTTCTTTGCCACTCCACCTACTAATGCCACTCCTCCTGCTGATTCCTCTGCAACTCCAAATATTTCGACTCCCTCAGATTTGCCCCATCCCTTACCCTCCCCTGTCCCATAGTCTCCTGCTTCCACAACAGATCACTCAAGTAATAATCTATCTTCAACAGTCGCTCTTGCACAACCCAACAACCCATCCCTTCCACCTCGTACTCATACCATGCAAACCCGATCTCAGCATCATATTTCCAAACCCAAAGTGTTCACCGATGGCACAATTCGCTATCCATTACCCAGAGTCCTTACCACTGAACTTTCTTGCTCAAAAAAAGAACCCACCTCCTTCACCTCAGCTGTCAAGGATGCTGTTTGGCGACAAGCCATGTCAGAAGAATTTAATGCTCTCCTTCACAATGGGACATGGTCCTTGGTTCCCTATCATCCCTCAATGAATGTGGTTGGCTCCAAATGGATATTCAAAATTAAAAGAAAAGCTGATGGCAGTGTAGAACGATATAAGGCCCGTCTTGTTGCCAAGGGCTTTCATCAACAACTTGGCATTGATTTTGAAGAAACATTTAGTCCGGTGGTTAAACCCATCGCTATTCGGACTGTGCTCTCTTTGGCGGTTTCATCTGGCTGGCCACTTCGCCAATTCGATGTAAGTAATGCCTTTCTCCATGGTCACCTATCTGAAACAGTTTACATGGCCCAACCACCAGGCTTCTCTCATCCCCAGCATCCTCATGCAGTCTGCAAGCTTCAAAAGGCCATTTATGGCCTAAAACAAGCACCTCGCGCTTGGTTCTCCCGATTGAGTACAAGACTTCTTGAACTTGGTTTCCATGGGTCCAAAAAGGACAGTTCGTTATTCATTTTTAATTCTGCTGACATTCGGATTTTTGCTCTCATTTATGTTGATGACATTATACTTACTGGCTCAAGCAATAATGTGTTATCTCAGCTTATTGCCACATTGTCCCATGATTTTCCTATCAAAGATTTGGGAAACTTGAACTTCTTTCTTGGTGTTGAGGTTATTCGCCAAGCTAAAGGCCTACTTCTCTCACAACAGAGATACATTTCTGATCTTTTGCACCGCACAAAAATGACTCACGCCAAACCAGTCCACTCTCCAATGTCTTCATCCACTTCTCTTAGCAAATTCAGGGGACCTTCATTTTCTGATAAAACCTTGTACAGAAGCACAGTGGGAGCTCTTCAGTATCTCTCTTTCACAAGACCAGACATTGCCTTTGCTGTCAATAAAGTGGCTCAATTCATGCATGATCCTCGGAATGATCATTGGTCTGCGGTTAAACGAATTCTTCGATACTTAAAACACTCAATCACTTATGGGTTATTCATTTCCAAATGCTCCTCCATGCATCTTAGTGCTTTTTCTGATGCTAATTGGGCTGGTTGCCCTGATGACAGAAAGTCTACCTCTGGTTATTGCATCTATCTTGGCAACAATTTAATCTCTTGGAGCTCAAAAAAAAACCAACGGTCTCTCGATCTAGTACTGAATCCGAGTACAAAGCCTTCGCTAATGCATCTGCTGAACTATTGTGGGTACAATATCTTCTTCATGACCTTGGGATTTTTCTGCCTTCAGCTCCCACTCTTTACTGTGATAATATTGGTGCCACCTATTTGTCCTCTAACCCAGTTTATCATGCTCGCACGAAACATATCGAAATTGATTACCATTTTGTTCGTGATCGTGTTGCCAAGAAAACTCTTCAAGTTAGATTTATGTCCAGCAAAGACCAAATTGCCGATATACTCACAAAGCCTCTCCCAACAGTGCGCTTCTGCTTATTACGGAACAATCTCAACGTTGCACCTCCAACGTTGCGATTGCGGGGGGCTATTGAAGCATCAATGTAAGACATGTCTGCTGAAAATGAAAAGTTGAACGTGAACATTGATCAGCCAAATGAAGTGCACCCACCTCGTCAAATGAAAAGTCCTCAGCCAAATGAAGTGCACCCACCTCGTCAAATGAAAAGTCATCAGCCAGGTGCTATGAATTTACCTCGACATCCAGAATAGCCAACCATCTTCAGTTCTTGGTTCTCTAAGTTTTTCAATGATTTCAATGTTTGTATTTAATTTATTCTTCTTCCAATATTCTGTGATGTAATTATAAATAAGAGTAGCCAACACCCAAAAGATCATTGAGGTGAATTATCACATTCAATCCTGTCTTTTTAATCATTGTCCTGTAATTGACTATTTTCTTATCATCGCTTAATTCAAACACAAAACACCCCAGCAGGACTACTGAAAAGATCTTCAACTGCCGATATGCAAACTCCTTTCCCAGACAAATTCGCGGGCCACCCTGTTAACACCATTAGAGACTTGAAGAGCTCTTAAAAAGCTTGAAGCATGATATATATATAGCTAGGAGTTTGAAATGTCAGAGAAAACATCTATTAACTAACCTGGAATGCAGTAAACTTGAAAGGGCTTTCTTGTCGGAATACACCATCCTCATCAAGCCATCTCTCTGGTCGAAATTCTTCTGCATCATCACCCCAGATGAATCTCATCCTGCCCATTGCGTATGGTTGGTAAGCCACCATATCTCCTTTCTTCACGCTAAAACCGTCTGGGAGAATATCCTCAGAAAAGCAAATCTTTCCATCCTGTACACAAAGAATTGATGAAGATAATGTAAAAAGCTGGAACCATAATGGTAATTGGTAACATGCTATTGTTGCCTTTCCTCTCAGAATTAGATTTAGAAGTAGTGGTAAGCATTAGGCTTAGGGGGGTCTCGGATACATGTTTTGGACTTTGTTGTACATATTGGTGGTTTTTATTTGTAAGATAAATTCAATTACTTACCAGAAAGGAGAAATGAAGGGAAACTCTTGGGATCAACTGAAGGGGAAGAATCCATAGTAACACGACAAAAGTATGTTACAAATTAGTCAATTACACTATATAGGAATTTGTAAGCATAACTTGTATTTCAGGATTTGGCTATGCATTGAAAAAACTATAGCACATGTGCTGTAATTTTTTCAACGGTACAGATTTAATTTTAAGTTTTTCACGAGAAAGAAAGAATTAAATTAAATATGAACTGTTAGGTGCTGTAGTTTTTTTTACCGTACCTAAGACAAATCCAGTATTTCATCCCATTATTTGGATGCCAAAGTCTTTTCGGATTTCAAGAACTTTGTCAGCCCTTTCCTGTTAATTATCCACACATGGGTTTCAAGGAGGAAATTTGTTAATGAAAAATTGCTTACAGACAATATTTTCCATACCACAGGAAGCGGGGGGTAAAGTCTGATAGTTTCAGTTATAGCTGCATGGAGATACTGCATCTTTTCCAGAACTTCTTCACTCATACTGGCTGCAAACTCAGCAAAATTATCTATTTCTTTTGTGTTGGTTGCTTCCTTCACTTCTACTGCGACCTTGTCTTGCACAGTAGGATGCCTACAGAGCATGTAAATGAGCCAGGAAAGAGTAGTTGCTGTTGTGTCTTTGCCAGCAATTATGAAATTGAGAACAATATCTCGTAAATATCCTTTACTTATCTCTCTTCCTTGCAAAAACCTTGATAAAATGTCTTCTTCCTTCATCTGCTAATGAACTGAGACATTAAGATTATGCCTCTACCCTCAATCCCATATTGAAGATTTTAGGTAGTGTGCTTACAGCTGAATCATCATGTGTGTTGGTACAGTTTCCGGTATGATGTGAATCTGCACGTTCCTTTGATGTTCTTCACGCTTCTCAATAACTCTGCAAAACAACAAAACCTAGGGACCCTTCCGGGGGTCCCGCTCCGATGCCTAAGTTAGCTTCTGTGGGGGAAATAATGCTTTGTGCATAAAATTGAGTCTTCGTTTATACCTGGGGTATGGGCCTATTTATAGGCATAGAGGTGGAGTCAAATCTGGATTAGGACTCCTGCTCCTTGTTGATCTAGAACTGCTGTCCGAGTTCTAATTGGACTTCAATCCTTTACTAGACTTCTAATTGGATATCTTCTTAGACTTCCAATCTGATATCTTCTTAGACTTCTGATCTGATATCTTTTTAGACTTCTGATCTGATATCTTCTTAGACCTCTGATATGATCATTATTCTTATCTGTTTGGACCTTATTAGACTTTTGAATCTCCTCTTTGGATCGGGTTGAGTGGGATTTATCCCCAACAATGTGAATCATGCATTTGCTGAATCTTAGTATGGATTAGCTTATATACAAAATTGTCAATTACTTTGATATTTTTCTTCAGTGCTGCTTCTAATCCAATATTCAGAAACCTCTTCATCCTCCGAAAGATATCAACATATCTCCAAAGGATTAATGCACTAGAATCATCGAAAGCTTTGACAAAATCGGCGCATTCTTCACTTGATCCACACATGCTGTCTAGTTCTACTCCAAATGCAACCTTAAAAATTGAATCCAAGGTTGATTTCATAAAGAGATCCTGCAGTCATTATAGGGGTTACTTCCTCTGCAAAATCAGATGGGCTCATCATGGGCTACATTTTCAATTCTTGAGTAGAGCAAACTCACCTGAATATCAATTGTCTCGTTGGAAACAGTGGCTTCAGACAATATATGAGCAAGCCTTGCCACATTCTTTTGGTAGATTATGCTGCTGAAGTTCCTCAATACCTTTGTAGAGAACTCATAACTTGATACTTTTCTCTGTTGGCGCCACTTGTCACCATCAACTGCAAAAATCCCATCACCTAGTAAATCCTTCAGACTGCTGTTATGGTACCAACCCTGCACAAAGTTTGAAAAAGAGTTGAAAATTATATTCGTTCCTCTTTTAGGTAGTTTGGGAGGACATGATAATCTAGTAGTAGTTTGAGGGGGTACGTGGACTGTACCATGAAAAAAGCAACTTAAGTTATGGTTATTATGAAAAATCTAGCTGTCAAATTTTCATTGTGATAAGCAGAATCATCTTTACTTATTTTTACGTATATAGATAAGTATTTACATGTACGTTTTCCACTTCATTGATACACTTTTCTATTTTTCTTGTCAGCAAGTCATGCAGACTCTGGATCAGGCTATACCTTGCCATAATTTTCGAAGTTTGTTTTCAGTATATACTCAACATTTGCTGGGTCTGTTGTATAAATCTCACTCCTAAAAAGGCTGAGCAGCCTGTAGGTCTTGTACTTCCCAGCAAGATCAGTCATATAGTGCTGCAACCTATGAAAATTCAGAAGCTGGTTAAATATGGTGCCACCAATTGGATGAAACTTCTTCTTCCTATGCTTTTGCTGCAATTCCCTAAAGAGGATAAGGACAAAGAGAAGAGCTGGGATAAGAGCTATAGAACAACTGGATATGGGGTTGGAAAGGAAATCCATGGAAGCTATATTGTATAATGAAGAAGGGCTGAATTATATAGAGGAAACTGGTGTCAGTTCATTTATTGGACTATTCATGGCTGGAGTGATTCGCTGGCCGGATGGAAGGAAAAAGGACAAAAGACCTTGGGGTTTATGAATTTGAGCTCCAATATAAGCACCATCTTCTATGTTCAAAGAGGAGAGAAGACAAAATATATGATTGCTAGATTCATGTAAAAAAAGACTTCAATTCAAGTCTTTGGTGTGGCCTTTTCGATGCACTTCTATGTGTTGAAATCAACCCTCCTTTAGTCTTGCTGAATCTGATTTAAACAATGATCATGACAAACCTCATGAAAGGTCCCAGTTAATCACACACATACTTCCTTTTGCCTCAATTCAATCATTGCACATATGGAATTCACTCTTTTCTTTTCTTTTTTCCTTTTTTTTTGGTCCTGGCCGGCACATACTGAATTTCACTCAAATCTTCAAGCAATTATCTTGATACGTCCGAGAACAACAAGAAGTAAATAGAAAGATCAAGCCCCTTTCGAGTAGGAGAGACAATAATTGTTTGATAAAAATCTTGTACATCTTTTTTTATTGATCAATATCATCAGTGACAGGTTTAAGGGGGGGCTGGGGTGGCCATGGCCCCCCTCAATTCAAAAAAAGAAAAAAGAAAAAATTAGATAAAAAATAAAAATTTTAGCCAAGTGGATAAAAGTTTCTGTCTCCGTTCCTTATCGATAGTCCTTCAATAAGCAAAGGTAGAACTCTAATCCCAACTTAACTAATACATCCAAATGATAAGAGATAAAAGTCTTAAACTAAATACTATCAAGAGTAAATGGTCTTTAATTAAATATACTACAATAGGATCATAATTCGTAAATTGATAAGATTATTTTAACATCTGAAAATTGAAATCCTAGTCTTAAATAAACTAATCCTAATTAATTGGAATTATATTATAACATATCTCACCCTAAATATATTCCTAACATATCTCGTCAAAAGGTAATTAAGCAACTCAGACTAGAAAGGCTAGCTTCGATCAACTAATCTAATTAGAGAAAGGAAGTAAATTTTTCAAAAAATTCATACAGGTCCCTTAAGTGATGACACCATGGCATGGTATATATCAACAATATTTTATGTGATGGTGAGCCTCAGTAAGATGTTGAAGGCAGTTATTACAGTTAATCTTGTTATCATCAGCCACATAGTAGTCCACAAGCATATTAGATTTCCATGGCGGGGCAAGAAAACAAAAAGGAATTACCCCTTTTAAGAAAGAGCATCACATTTCTCTCAAGAGAGTGTGGTGGACTAAATTTTATCGTTTATTACATGAAAACGACACCGTTAAGAGGTATTCAAGAGAATGAAAGCCCACTAACGGCAGTCTAGGTTCTTGAGGCATACAGTGAGCGTTTTCTTAAGTTGGAGCCCATGATGAATGGCTGACAAGGATGGTGGCCACTTGAAAGGTTTTGCGGCGGCAGTGGAAGGCAAGAAAAAAAATTGGGTCATGGAGTTGGACCGGTGGGTAGGGTTTTAAACCCGCTAAGGCCCATTACAAAAATATGCGGGCTGATCGAAACGTAATCTAGGCCTACTACGAGCCCAGTCTGATTGACCCAAGAAGAATTTGTTTGGATCATTTCGGTGGGCTTGCCCATTTGGGCCAATTCAAGCCATGTGGACCTGTCAGAATCCATGGGTGGTAGGCGTACTGTTATTTTTAATAGTGGGAGTGTACCATTGAGGGAGAATGTAACACTATAGAATGACTCTCAAATTTGTGATTAAATATAAGATCTTTAATGAGTAGCGTGGTAACAATATATAATTTATTCTTTCATCACTCAGAAATTAAAAGGGAATTTTTTATATGTGCTCTGCTAGAAGTGTTGAACACACAAACATACACACACACATATATATATATATTTGAATGCTAGTAAAGTGTACATGATAGAATGTATAGGTCTATCTCATGTCATTAGTGAGTTGCCTTAGTATATATATATATATTTGAATGCTAGTAAAGCGTACATGATAGAATGTATAGGTCTATCTCATGTCATTAGTGAGTTGCCTTAGTATAACCATCCATCACACATCTTGAAACTTTTCTTAAAGAAGTTGGATAGTTTATTCTTATAGGAGAATTAGATGGTGGTCTTTGTGATGTTTGGGACCCGAAGTACAAAGAGCGCAGAAATTGTAGCTTGTACATTTTCACGCGGCAAAAAACAACCATCTATACAAAGATACTCAATATATTTAGTATTTATTGTTAATGATTTTACTATAAAAATGGGTTCTTAAAGATACCTAATATACCCACTATCAAGTATTGTCATTCTTTGCACATTACATTAGATTTTTCCCCTTTAAGAAATTTGTATTTTAAATACAAGCCTTTAAACACTGAATAGTTTTGAATATAAAGAAACTGTATAAACATGAAATTCTCAAGCTTTTTTTTTTTTATATAAGTGAAATTCTCAAGCTTTTACTTCCATGCTCATATGATACCTAGCTAATTGGCTAATGCTTGGGAGAAGCATTTTTTCTGGAATTCATCCGGAAAAAATGCTTCTCCATGGCATACTTCTAATTATTATAATTACAAGTGTGCCATGGAGAAGCACTTTTCATGAATGAATTCCGGAAAGAATGCTTCTCCGTAGCACTGCTCTAGCTAATTTCCATTTCTGTGGACGGCACGAACTTCAAGACCTCCATCTATGTGAAGATTGATCATTGTCCTGTAATTGACAATTTTGTTCTCGTTACTCATTTTGAACTGAAAACAGCCCAACATGACAGCTGAGAAGATCTTCATCTCCCTGTAGGCAAACTCCTTTCCTAGACAAATTCGCGGGCCTGCCTGTGAACCAGAAGAAATTTGATCTTAGATTCTTTGACAAGAAGATTAACGCTTTCTGCAAAAGAAGTGAATTTGCATAAAAGGGCAATTTGTACAATATAGTTTTTTCTTTTACTTGTTTATGGTAGCATCTTTTGTTGCTTTAAAGACATTTAAATGTTATCCAAAACATTTAGACACATGAATGGTCAACGTGAGCTTGAAGCATAAATTAATTGAAATGCAAAATGTCTCAATAGAATTTATGCTAACCTGGAAAGCTGTAAACTTGAAAGGGCTCTCAGGCTGGAAAATTCCATCCTTATCGAGCCATCTCTCTGGTCTGAATTCCTCTGCATCATCACCCCATATGAACTTCATCCTGCCCATTGCATAAGGTTGATAAGATACCATATCTCCTTTGTTCACACTGTATCCATCTGGCAGAGTATCATCAGAAAAGCAGATCTTTGGATCCTGTAAGCAAAGATGTTTAAGGTTTGGAATTAAGTTAGGCATGGAGTATGTCAAACTACTGGGAATCTCCTAGGAAGCTGCTGTCGGAAAGTTGGGAAGCTACTGGTAATTAACTGCGCTATTTGTACATAACCACAAAACTTTTAGAGTCGTCATATCAATTCAATGAGACGGGTCTAAAAAAAAAAAGAAATGAGTGGATTCCAGATATTGAAAAACTATTGCAGCAATCACTCTATCAGCCCTCAAATACCGGTCCCAAAGAGAAAATGTACTGGAAAAGAGCAGTCATTTAGTATTTATATGCAACCTTGATGCAGTGATGATTCATACAGTTGAAGTTTTCCTTACCACCGGAACTGCAGGATATAGTCTGAGAGTTTCAGTGATCGCCGCATGGAGATAATGCATCTTTTCTAAAGCTTCTTCACTTATACTGGCTGCAAACTCAGCATAGTTTGTGAACTCTTTCTTTTTGGTAGCTTCCTTCACTTCTTTTGCAATTTTTTCTTGCACAGCAGGACGCTTGCAGAGCATGTACATAAACCAAGAAAGTGTGGTTGCTGTTGTGTCTTTGCCAGCTATTACGAAGTTAAGAATTATATCCCTCAAGTATGTTGGGTCATTCTCAGTCACTTGCAGAAACCTTGATAGAATATCTTCTCGTTTCATCTGCATTGCGTATAACAAGAAGTTTATCTCATTCCTGTACAATTAATCAAAAATAAAAACTCTTAGCTAGTATTCACTCACGGAAGATTCATCCTTTGAGTTCTTCATTTGCTCCATCTTGCTGCGTATTAGCTTAAACACGAAATCATTAACGATTTTGGTACTTTTCTTTAAGGAAGCTTCTGATCCAATGTTCAGAAACTTCTTGATTCTCCAGAATATATCAACGTAACGCCAAACGGTCATTGCACTTGAATCATCGAAAGCATTGGCGAAATTCTTGCCTTCTTCATTTGATCCACACATGCTGTCTAATTCGATTCCAAATGCAACTTGGAACAGTGAATCCAGGGTTGATTTCATAAATAGATCCTACATTAATATCTAAAATTGTCAACGTGTAATATCATATGGGATTAGCCTCTTTGTGAATATTGACTTATCCAAACTCACTTGGATTTCTATTATCTGGTTAGAAGTTGCTGCTTCAGACACCATATTAGCAAGTTTTGCTGCATGCTTTCTGAAAATCAAACTGCTAGAGTCCCTTAAAACCTTTGTGGAGAACTCATGGCTTGATATCTTTCTCTGCTGGCGCCACTTGTCACCATCAACTGTGAAAATCCCATCGCCTAGAAGGTCCTTCAGAATGATGTAGTTATACCATCCCTGCATATAGAAGTTCATAATAAGGTATCGAGATGGAAGTAGGGAAAAAGAGACAGAAATTATGTAGTTCAGCCAAAGGCCTAAATCTTTTTTTGATTGATTTGATTGTTTACAACGCTCTTATTTATAGAAATTTACAAGCAATTTGAATAATTTTAAATGTAAACAAATCACATAAATTAGGATAAACAAATCCCTTAATTTAGGCTAAACAAATCACAATTTACCACCCAAAAAAAAAAATAAAAAAATTATATCCTTTATCATGGCCCCTCAAGATGAACAGTTTGTCAGCGAGCATTAACCTTGAACATCGAGCGGCTTTAGAATGGCTATTATCGCCTGAATTCGAACATCAGCTGCTGTGGCAAAAATTTAGACATCGGCGACTTTGGCCAGGACTTTGTCATCTGCGACTCTCGCCGACAACGGTTACTATGGCCAAACCCACTGTTTTACGAAGAGGACACCTTGTGGTTAAAGATGTGGGAGGGATGAAAAACCCCAAGAAAAGAAAAAGGTCATATGGATGAGTTTTTGAGTTCTGATACCATTCACAGTAAAAACCTTAGAAGCTACATCTTTCTATGATCGATTTGATTGTGTCTATAAATTATTTGAATAATTTTAAATGTAAACAAATTAAAGTAAAGGAATCACCATTTATTACAAAGAATTTATATTCTCATCACTGCGCAAGGTTTCAATGAACAAAACTAGAACTAAAATCTTCAATCCCAGAAATTTACTTCATTTCTCGGGCCTTGCCAAAAGTTGGTCTTCAATCCTCAATAAAATAAAATAAAAAAATGACAATAATATATTCAGTGCGTGCGGCAGGTGAGAAGTTAATAGAAAAACATAGGTGGCGCGTGGAGGCGCGTTCCCTGAACCAGCTAGAGATCGATGAGAGGACAAACATACCTTGCCATAATTCTCAAAGTTTGTTTTGAGTATATACTCGACATTTGCCGGGTCGGAGGTGTAAACCTCGTACCTAGAGGGATTGAGGAGCCTGTAGGTCCTGTACTTGCCGGCAAGGTCAGTCATATAGTGGTGCAACCTGTTGAAGTTGAGGAGCTGGTGAAATGAGGTTCCGGCAATAGGGTGGTACTTCTTCTTTCTCTTATCTTTGCTCAATTTCCTAGCTAGGATTTGGATAGCTACAAGGGATGCGATCAGAGCCAAAGCAGTGAAGAACATGGGGTTAGAGAAAAAATCCATGTGGGTCATGAGAGAACTGGCGATTGAAGAGGGAAGCCACTTGTCAATGACCATTTTTACAGAGTTAGATGATTAGGTCCATGTATCGAACTACCTTGAGTTGCAAAGAGTTGTGTGGATTTCCTTGGGAGACACGTGTATGAAATAATTGAGAGTATTTAAAACTAGTTGCCACGTCAACGCTACAACGTTTTTAAATCTTTCTTTATGTGCAAGTGACACATTAAGCACTTGAGAGTGTATAAGAGGGAGTTCATGTTGCATTTTCTTTAATTGGACTTGCATTGATCGCAAATTTTAGTTTGTTAAAAGATAAGTGCTACATATACTTCTAAATATCCACTCTCAAGTACTTATTGTCTAACGTGGTGGTAGTAAAAATTATCATTAGATAAAATAACAAATAAAAGTATATATAACATCCGATTATAATTTTCAGCCATAATAGAAAGTGAGTATTTAATTAAGAGTGAGTACTTAAGAGCATGTGTAGCATTTATATTGTTAAAATGAATTCGACATATAGCATAGAATAATAAACCCAAATGTTGTCGAGTAATTATTGAGTTAATAGGCTTTATACGCTCTTTTTTTTCTTTTTCTTTTTCTTTTTAATTGAGTAAGGAAGGGGTTACAGGAGATGATCATTTCCACACCTTATCCAAAAGGAAAAGGAAGTGGAAAATCCTATAAACGAAAAAATGAGATGGTCTCTCCAATAATAGATCCAAAACAAACCAAAACAATGCATAAGTAATTACAAAGAGTAAGAAATTGGTCAAACAAATGGCCTGATCCTCTCAAAAGGTAACTCAATGCGGTTATAAAAGCAAAAGTAACATAAATTAAAGCGAACCTATTTGAACCCCAACATTACACATAAAAAATAAAAACCAAGATTTTATGCCGCTTGAATAGTATTGTTTTTGGGCAAAAAAAGACACTACTTATTTTAAGTCATTTAAATAGTGTTGGTTGGAAAACAACTTAATAAATAGGGT
Organism: Alnus glutinosa; assembly: GCF_958979055.1. NCBI lineage: Eukaryota > Viridiplantae > Streptophyta > Magnoliopsida > Fagales > Betulaceae > Alnus > Alnus glutinosa. Next base: position 30,083,622 of record NC_084888.1, read on the forward strand.
TTGGACTCCAAATTAGAGTCATTTACTATTTAAACGACTCTAATTAAAGTCGTTTCGGTGCAAACGACATTAATCGTTTGGAGTCATTTGACTAGTGAACGACACCAAATGATTAGTGCAATTTTACTGTTTAAGCGACAACCACTGGAAGGAGGTTAAAGTGGTAGAAGCACTGTTAGAGTCCAAATCCGGGACTGCAGAAGAAAGAGGTATCAACACAAATCCAGTTACAAAAGTCTCCACTAAAGGAACAAATCAATAAAAAGCTAGGAGATAGTAACCCATAAAACACAAAAGCAGCAATAAACAAAACAGGTTGCGAAAAAAACAAAGAAAAACAACTAGAAAATAACAAAAACCCCATAAACAGATACAACAGTGGAAGAGAGCGGTAGAAATGACCACCAGAGGGGCCATGCGCCAGAGCGTGGAGGACACTCTCGGGAGAGTGAGATCCATGTGCCGGTGTGTGGAAGGCATATGGCGACAAGGGAGAAACTAGTGTGAAGCTGGGAGGCTCTAGAGGATGGGGGAGGGGTGTGTGAGGAGGCGGCGCCGGTGGAGACTTACAGATCTAGTTTTTTAAAAACCAAATTCATTAACCTCTACAAGTCCGAAAACCGGTTGGCTGGGTAGAGCGAAAAATGGACGATGGGTAGCACGACGGCGAGCAATGACCCAGGGGCGGTGGCTGAGTTGCAAATGTAGTGTTTGGAGGAAAGAAAAACACAAGAAAAAAAATAAAGAAAAGGAAAACTACAATTTATCCCCTGATGTTTACATCAATTTGCAATCTTGGTACCAATGTTTCGATTGCATCAATTGCACCAATTGCATCCTAGAAAGTTTCAAAAATTTGCAATCCACCCCCTTCCGTCCAATTGTTCCGTCTCAATTGACGGAAACTCAGAAACATGCGCAGCACGTGCGTTTTTAAACAAAAATGGATTGAAATGCCCTTATTAAAAACGCTGCGTTTAGGTTGGTTCTTTACATATACGTCACTGTTGCAAAAGGGTGGGAAAGACGCCATCGTACTCGCTGGAAACAAAGTTAGGCGATTGCAAGAGACCCGGCGAGAGGCGGTGCAGAGGGTGAAGATTGTGCGCTAAAGCCATGCAGAAGCAATGCTATTAACGTTGTTCTCACCGCCTCAAATGTGGCTGTCGAGAAGTTCTGTCTTAGCCTGTGTGGGACTCACGGGTTTGTACCGGGCTCAAAGGCTGGCCACGTTAAGGGCAAGAACTACAGGTTCATTCATCTTTAGGGAGGGAAATGAATGACAAAAGTTGACCATCTTCTTAATTACGTACTTCCTCTTGTATATGGATATGGACTGTCGACCATCTTCTCACCAGAGGACAAGCACAGGGTGCGACACCGTCTTCTCGTTTTTGTTTTTGGGTTGGTAATAAAGGGTTTTGAAATTTGGCGTGCAGAGTGTTCCCATCCAATTGCATCGAATCATCAGTGTCGCTGTCATTCATTGTTGCGTCTAGGCTCTAGCTCTCACTCTTAGCACACCCCATAGATAGATTTTTGTAGATATGGAGTACGTGAGCCCTGAAGGCCTTCGCTTATATGGTCTCTTTGTTTACCTATTCTCTTATGATCTACTTTATTTGTTTTAGATGAGGCAAATTCGAGCAGAGATTGGTGTCGGGCTAAAGCTGACGAGTACTAATCATATATATGAGTAATTCTTCAAATTAATTTTAATTTGTTATGTTTTTAATTAAATTTACTCTGCCTTTCAATTTCTGTTCTGTTGTGTTTGAGATGGGCAACACTAAAGTCATCGCTACAGTATATGGTCCTAGAGAGGTACCCTGTAAGAACCATGAAGAATGGGAGACGAGGCTGGAGATGTCTCTGAGTACGTGAACGTCCATGAAGAATGGGCTCCACGTGGCCTTCAAGTGTTTACATAAAACAAGAGGACAATGCTAAGCCATACGCCAAGTGGCAAAAACAAATATTACAGAATGACAAGAGGTGAAAAAGATGCATTACAGTCTACAGAATGATGATCCAGGATGGTTTCAAACCGGAAGTCTGGCAAGCCGTCAAGTGAGTAATTAGGATCCCCACAAAAATGCATGGCCAAAAATACAGAGTGTAAACTATTATAAATGGAAGAGAACAAAAGATTTTTTTTGCTTTTTTTTTTCTTCACCGGGATACTCTCCTCTGTTCACCTTTGTTTTCATGTTCTAAAACAGAGGTGAATAGAGCTATAAGGAAGCGTCTGAAAATCTCATTAACCTTTTGTTGTACAACAGCAATTTCAACCGGGTTTGTTTACAGTCTGGGGAAAACATTTGTCACCACTCACCAAGTTTTCTCTAATCATTCATACACACTCCGAAACATGTAATCAGTGAATATTCAAGCCATTTAAGGACAACCTTTGTAAAGCATGTCCAGATTGTTCAGTAATATCATGACACTCGCCCAATATAGACAGAACAAGCGGGAAAAAGATGAAGTGAAAAACAAAAACAGAAGGCCAAAATGGAGTTCCATGACAACCACGTATGTGTTGAACATCGGTCTGGTCCGATTCTGCTGAGCTGCCTTGTGCAAAATGGAATCAACTTTTTCCACGTCCCCAGCTCCCAAATAGAGCCTCACTAGCGCATCCCAAGCGAAGGGGCATCATTTCAAACACTAGCTAAACATTATTCATGCCAGTGAAACAGTTTTAGTGCTATTGTGCGCTAAAGCCATGTGTCAAACTAAAGCCATCTGGTTATTCTTCCGACTCGCTCCACTCCACTTATGTATCCATCTCCGATGAAAACAACATCGAGTTGATCTGCTATAGCTTTGAAAATCCTGGCAAATGATTCTCTTTGCCACACACACATACCAGTATATGATCTCCCCAGAAGAAGCTCTACAGTGCACATGTGAACAGAGTGGCCCATGCACTCCAAATCTTTCCTGTACGAACTCCCCGTAGTGTCAACAAGAGACTGAGAGATGAACAGACGTGTGAAGCATGCGTAGGAGCGCATGGCGGTCATCGACGAAGAAGACGACGAGGTGGAGTTGAGTTTTTTGTTTTTTTTTTTGGGAATTTGTGGTCCAGTGCCTTTTTTCAATATAAAATTATTTTGAATGAGAAACGTTGCCGTTTAAATAAGGGTATTTTTGTTAAGTTTAAACCAAAAGATGCACATGCCGCGCACGTGGTGTGATTTCCGTCAATTCAGAAGGAACAATTGGACGGAAAGGGGTGGATTGTAAATTTTTGAAACTTTCTGGGGTGCAATTGACGCAATTGAAACATTGACACCAGAATTGCAAATTGGTGTAAACTTCAGGGGGATAAATTGTAGTTTTTCCAAAAAAAAACAAAAAAAACAAAATGGAAAGGAAGGAGGGAAAAGTTGCCACTGGAGTTGGAGGAAAGACCTTGCTAAGTAGGTGGAGAAGCCTTACTCTAAAGAGAAGGAGAAAAGTCTCACTAGATATGTTAAATATGGATGTGGGTTTACAATCCTATTAAGATTACGTACTTATGATGGGTGAACTCTATTTGGTTTTCTACGCATAGACTAGGTCTCATTCCTCTCAAAAAGACAATTACACAAAACTCAACTCTCATTAGGGCATCTCCAGCGGTTGGAGTTAAAATAGCTACTCAAAAAGTATCAATCTCTACTTTAACCACTGGCTATCTTAAAAACACTCCAACAATAATCTCTATTCCACTCTTCATTTTCTTTAAATATTGTTTTTTAATCTTTTTCTTTATTTTTATTTTTTTTTCACTTCTCCCTCTCACTCTCCGGTCTCCCCCAACCCCCAACCCCAACCCATCTCCCTAACCCCAACCCGTCTCATTTCTTTGAGTATTCGGAGCTAGCAAAATGGAAGGAATCCCAACAGAGCCGAAGCTGAGTGATCGGCGTAGTCGACGGAGTTAAGGATCTGCAATGAGGATGATGAGGATCGGCGAGCGTCGAGATGATCGGCGACGAGGAACCAAAACCTGGACGAGTCGAGGATTTGGCGGGCCCCGGCAATGACGATGCAGAGATCGAATCCGACGGTGATAGCGTAGTCGACGGAGGCGTGGATTTTGGTGTGGGGGAGGAAGGCAACAACGTGCTGAAGGTCGAGCATCTCGCCCCGAAGCTTGTCAGGCTTGGTGTCGACGAGGACGAGCTCATCGGTGAGGTCTTGGGTGAGAACGACGACGTTGCTGGGGACGGAGGAAAGAAGGGTAGCGGTGATGAAGAAGAGGGAAGGGGTTGGTGGTGTTGACCGAGAGGGGCGGAGGGTTTCGTTGGGCATCAGGACCGGGAGGGACGAAGAGGGAGAGTGGGAGAGTGAGAAAATATTAATAAAAAATGTTTTGTAGTGTTGAACAATGAATAGCCATTGTTGGCTATTTACTGTTCACTATTAAGAACAAGTAGTTAAAGTAGCTAATCTGCTAGAGAAGAAAAAAGGTCAAAAATAGTTAAATTTGACTTTTTGGCTAAAGTAGAGCATCTGCTAGAGATGCTCTTAGTGGGAGAATAATTAGACTTGCCCCATTGGGGGCCATGGAGCAAATGGGGAAGACTTAGCTTCTAATAATATTATTTGTAGCACACTTGTTTCAAAAAAAATTCCATAAGATGAGTTCTACAGTCATTTTCAAATCCTACAAATTATTATATAGTTATCTTCTAACTTATGGCATATTTATTATAGAATTTACAATCGGTATCAAAGCCTCTTCTCAAAAAATAAAAAATAAAAAAAATCAGGTCTTTATTTAACCGGAAAATTCTCACACAATTTGGCTGTTTTCCGGCAATCTTCCAGCCAAGTGAGATTTGTGGTTTTATTCACCTCCTTGGTTAATTGTTCTATATACAATTTTATGATAGGATTTGGCCATATTCTTGTTGAATTTGATGTTTCCCCTGGGGCCGAAAATTGGGAAAAATATTCATAAAAAAATAATTCTAAATATTCAAGCCGATATGACAATGTCCATTAGCTCTTGAATTTTCTTTTATTCACTTTTTAATAACGGTCGGTCTAATAGCTAACTGCCACTACTGCATCAGCTCAATAAAATATAAGTTGAGTATGTAGCATTACCCTTCATAAAATACACAATCATCGAGTCTTTTTCTTCATACTACAAAATACATATTTTTGGGGACCCTCTGGATCAATATTACATGATTTTATTACATAAAAACTTGGTATTTATTTTATATTTAAAGTTTCATTAAACGGATTTTCCATCAAGAAATTTTTTCAAAACTAATCGATTCTCGAATGCCCACATGATTCAAAACCCATAAAAAAAAAATAAAAAAAAAAAGAAAAAAAAAAAAGAAAAAAAAGATCTCATGATTATGAATTGAGAAAACATGCTTTAAAATCGAGTTTTGAGGGAAAAAATTAGGGGTGTAAATCGGGATCGGGTATAACCGGCCGGGAAACCGGAAAACCCCGTTGATACCCGGGTACCTGGCCTCGGGTAACCGGGTTCCCGGAGCCGGAGCCGAGTATTATTTTAAAAAATCCCGGTTATACCCGGGTACCCGGCTCCGGGTAGCTTAGTTTTTTTAAAAAAATAATAATTACCGGTAGTTATTCCATCTACATCACAAGTAATCAATATTCAAATCAGACATGCAGTCGTTTACTTTCATTTATTTATTAAATTGTTTTGCTTTATCCACTTAGACACATATCCACACACACACACAACAAGAGAGAGCGGCAATACGAGTATCCATACTTCTTTAACAGGGGTGAGTCTATAATGTCTCCTGAATGCTTGAATTTGAGCAATGATCCAAATTCGACGATTTATCCATTTTATTTGCCAAAAGAAAAAGCTGGTTCGAAGTTCAGCTAAACACAATCACGAGCATGTACCGCACATCATTCAAAGACGCAATCTATCATAACATGAAACTAGAAATACTGAATTATACACAGATTTCTGGTCCTTATACCGAAAATCATTGACGTCTTCACCTTGAATTTTTGTAACACTCGCGATATTTTTAACCATCTCAAAAGAAAGTACGCAGAGAGAGTAAAAGAAGAAGAAAATAAATCAACAAATTTCATAAAACTTGCTCCTTCAACCACAGTATTTCAACTGACACTCCAGAAACACAAACTGATGCATACCCAGAACAAGTTTCTTCCATCAATATCCACAAAAGTAGATTCAATACTAAAAATAAGCCCAAAAAAATAATTTTTTTTTTTTTTTTTTTTTTTTTTAAAAAATACCACCCAGCCCGGATAACCAGGGTACTCGGGTCCGGGGCCGGGTGTGAAAAATGAAAAACCGGGGACCCCGGAGCCGGTTCCCGATTTTTACCCAATACCCGGAAACCCGCTCTGGGTTTACACCCCTAGAAAAAATTAGAGAAAATTGTACCATTGGTTCCTATGGTTGGCACAAATTACAAATTACTTCATCTGGTATCAATATTAATTCAGAGATCCTTTTGATTAGCTAAATTTACAAATCGCTCCCTATTATCAAATTTCGTTAAAATTTTTGACAGATTCCGTTAGGCGCCATGTCAGCACCAATAAAATGACGACACGAGTCGATCATAATAAAAATATTAAAAAAATCTAAATAAATAATACTTAAAAAAAGAAATTTAAAAAAAAAAAAAAATTGAAAAGAGAAAAGGAGTGGTTGTAGGTAGCCACTCCTTTGGGGTGGTTTTTTTTTTTTAACCCCTGTATTGACAGCTACCTTAAGAAATGAGCAAGGAGAAGAAGACTCAGCTGCTAACAACATTACTTGCAGCACACATGTTTCAACAAAATCGAGAAGATGACTTTTCCATGTATTATGAATTCTGAAAATTCTTATATGTTTATGTTAAATGTAGCTTCTGGCATGTCAGTTTATTGTAGAATTTAAAGTAGCTACGTACGTACACTACTAAGAGCATTCCTAGCGGCTTCCTTTCTTTTCCCCTTCATTTTTCCTAAATGTAAGGAATGAAACTACTTTTTGCTTCCCTATCAAAAAATACCTCACAGCAGCTTCTCTTTCCCTTAATTTTTTCATATATCATTAAAATATTATTTTGTTACTTTTACTTTAATTAAAAGTAAAAAAAGAAAGAGATAAAGTAAGAGAGAGGTTATATTTTTAGAATAAACAATTGAATGGGAGGTAAACAGTGCTTCCCAATGCATTGGGAATCACTGTTCACTTCCTAGGGAACAGATAATTGTAGGGAAGCTGCTGTAGGATGGTTTTGTTTATTTTCTTAAAATTTTTCCTACAATTTAGGGAACAGATCCCTTGTAAGAAAGCTGCTAGTAATGTTCTAAGAGAGTTTCATCACATCTAGAGCTTGCGAGTCCGTCCTATAAATTGCACAAACATGGAGGCCTCCATCAATGTGAAGTGTGAACATTGTCCTGTAAGTTACATTTTTGGTATCATCGGCTTGTTGGAACTAGAAGAACCGGGGAAGAGCCATTGAAACTATTTTCATCTCCGTGTAAGCGAACTGCTTTCCAAGACAAATTCGAGGACCGGCCTACGCATAATTGCACAAGTGAAAAATATTAGAAGTGTTCGACATGTGTATATATATATATATATTTAAAAAATGGATCCTCTCCGGTTCTGGAAAGTATCAAGTTCCTTATAGTGTAGGAGTATTTTTATATTAAAATACCCCCACACAATAAGAAACTAAATATTTTTCTGTTCATTTGAATTAGAGATGATCCTACTCTATATGTGTGTGTATACATATATGGAGTAACAAAAAAATGATACGAACGTGAAAGACAATGAATTTGAATGGTGATTCAGGTTGAAAGATCCCATTTTTGAGCCATCTCTCTGGTCGGAACTCCTCCGCGTCTCCTCCCCCAAATATAAGGCATCCTGCCCATGGCATAGGCCATATAAGATAACCCATCCCCTTTCTTCACTCTATAGCCATCGGGAAGAATGTCATCCATTTCTGAACACCTCCCATCCTTCAAGTACACCAAAGAGAGACCACATGTTACTACTATCATGGGAATTTGTATCGTCTCCTTAATTTTTCTATTTGGTTAATGTGTCCTAACAATTTACTATTGGGGCTAGCTATAATGTTACCTTCATACTCAAAAAGACAAAAATACCCCTAAAATAAATAATAAAAATAAAAATAAACTAACTAGTCACGCCGTGGGTTAGGCATTTTTTTGCCTTTTTTTTTTTTAATTATTTTTTGGATTTTAAGGGTATTTTTGTGTTTTTGAAAACATTTAGGGGTATTTTTGCGTTTTTGAATGCAAAAGGAGGACATTGCAATGCAACCCCTTTATTTGATCAATAGCATACAATGGTTGATTAAGACTTGCATACAAATATTATGTGATATTGACTTGCATGTTAGGGAAATTTACATGAATTAAAAAGAGATTTTTAATGACCCCGGACAAGGGCAGAGTCCGACGATAACGACATGGAGAGTCCGAAGAAGAAAGGCGGAACAGTGAAATATTAAATGAGGGCATTAATGGGAGAAATCACTTCACAGGAAAGTAGTGGTCCATCGGGTCAAAGACGCCGCCGCCATACAGGAAAGCCTGAGCTGCGGCATGAGGTGACCGTTTGGAACGGCTGAGAGGCATTAATGAGGAAAAGATAAGCATCTCAGAGTAATAAATGGTCGTACGGACTAAGGGAAAAAGGAGAGGATAAAGAACAAATGAGGAAAAAGAAGCAACACATGATATGTTTTCAGGTGAGAGAACCCAGAGAAGTTTTATCCATCCTACACACTGAAAAACTCCTACTAACTTGATCGTCGGAGGGGATTTGGCCGGAAACCCCGCCAGTCCTTTTTGTTTTGCAGGGCTTGGAGAAAGTTGCACTCTGGCTTCTGGTCTAATTGTTCGAGGTCCGAGAGCACCAGGAGCTGACACGTGTTATATTTAAAATTTGACATCAACATTTTGGCGCCGTCTGTGGGAACGACGTGGTCGCGTGTTCCCACCAATACAACGTGTCTGACACCTCTCATGGTGAGTACGCGGTGGACTCGAAGAAGTATGACTGAAGAGAATGTGCGGGAGGAGGCGGGGACCTCACATGATCCCCAGGCAGAGATAGCCTGCTTGAATGAAAAGGTAGCACGGCTCGAGAAGGAGTTGCAGGAACGAGATCGTACAGAACAGCAGGAAACTCAGGAAGAAGTGTCGCAGAGTGGCCAGAGGGACCCTAAGCGTGATGCCGGGCTTCCAGAAGGAGTAGCGGGAGATGGAGGTGAAGCTGACAGAGACGCCGAACTTGCTAACTTTGCTAAGAAGGATGAAAAGGGGAAAGAGAAGTGGGTGGAAAAGTTGACAAAGTTAGAACAACAGTGCGATTATTTGATGGGCTCTGCTCAAGCGGGAGTGACGGGAAAAGCTTTGCTGACTGATAGCTTGTTTTCCGCCGCTGTGTCCCCTTTTACCGAACATATCATGTCGCGCCAACTCCCAAACAAGTTCAAGATGCCTGAGATACCGGTGTATACGGGGTTGGGAGACCCTATCGAGCACTTGGCAAGTTTCCGTGCGCATGTGGCGCTTCATGCCACGCCGGACGAGGTCGTGTGTAGAGCGTTCCCCCTGACCTTGGCAGGAGGGGCCAGGGAGTGGTTCAGGACCTTGCCACCCGGCTCGATCGCAAACTTTGAAAGTCTTGCTAGAAAGTTTGCGTCCCAGTTTATGGCTGGTATTGTCCGCAAGAAGCCTGCTCAGCAATTGATGACCATCAAGCAAGGTCCTCGGGAGTCGTTAAGAAGCTACCTGCTTCGCTTTAATCAGGAGAGGTTGGCGGCTGAAAGCCAAAATGAGCAATTCATTCATTGTGCCATCTACCAAGGCATAAGGAAGGATGGTGCTCTTATGGCGGACTTGGCGAGAAGGCCGGCTGAGAGATTGCAGGATTTCTATGATCGTGCGGAGGAATTTGTGAACCAGGAAGAAACCCTTCGGGCATTTCGAGAAACAGATGAAGCTGCGAAAAGTGGTTCCGGGGATAGAGGAAGGTCGAAGCAGGAAGTTGTCCCGGTAAGGAAGGAGTTCACCCAGCGCAAGCCTGTTAAGAGAGTCGAAAATTATAGCTGGACGCCTGTTAATGCCCCGGCTAGAGAAATCCTTATGGAAATCAGAAAAGACCCGAATTACAAGGATCCGTCCCCGATAAAAGGTCGGCCGCATCCCCGTAATCGCCACAAATATTGTCATTATCATGACTCCTTCGGCCACTAGACCAATACATGTGTTGCCTTGAAAGAGATGATCGAGAAGTATATAGCTGATGGCAAATTGACGCGCTTTTTGGGAAAGCGTGAGGACACGACGGCGAGATTCCCGCCGAATAGACCAGCTGGGGGTCAAGGTTCGGGCGGCCGGGATGCACATCCGGCGCGCCCCCCGTACCGCTACGAGAGGAGGCCGGTTCGACTGCCCGACAGAGACTTTCAGCCTGAGAGGGCGCGTCAGCGGGAGCGGAGTAGAAGCCGCAGTCGGCACGGGGGGCCGGGCGATTTTCCCGAGATTCAGACTATAGCTGGAGGCTTTGGAGGAGGGGGCGAGACTTACTCAGCCCGAAAATCATATGCCCGAGAGATGAGGGAGGTGTCCATTTATTCGATTGCAAGACCGTTGAAAGCAGCTAAGTGTGAGAAGCTGACCATTACTTTCTCGGACAAGGATTATGAAGGGGTATACTTGCCCCACTCCGATGCTCTGGTGGTGACAATGGTGATAGCGAATCATAGGATACACCGGGTCTTGGTGGACAATGGCAGCTCTGCCGATATCCTATACAAATCAGCTTTCGATTTGATGAAGATTAGCAGGGAGAAAGTTTCCACTTTCCGCTTCCCTTTGGTAGGGTTTGCCGGGGAGCAGGTAATGCCCTTGGGATCAATTGAATTGCAAGTTACTGTGGGAAGTTCCCCCACCCAGAAGACAATACCGGTTAAGTTCCTCATAGTTGACCAACCGTCGGCTTACAACGCGATCTTCGGAAGGACGGCTCAGGCCGAACTGAAGGCGGTAACTTCGATACCTCATCTTTGTATGAAGTTCCCGACGGATGATGGAGTAGGAGTGGTCCGGGGAGAGTAGAAGGTGGCCCGCAAATGTTATAACATCTCTTTGGGAAACCCTTCCGGAGACGCACGCCCTAGTGCGGGGGCAAGCCCCTCCAGAGATGCGCGCCCCGACCCGGGGGCAAGCTCTTCAGGCAAATAGCAATTACAGATGAGGAGTCCGACCGGCGACTTGGAGGATGTGACGGTAGGGCCCCAGAACCGGAAACTCCGGATTGGAGCGCAACTCCCGGAGGCGGAAAAGAAGAAACTGGTGGGATTTTTGTGTGACCATGTTGATATCTTTGCTTGGGAACATAATGAAATGCCGGGGATAGACCCCTCAGTTATTGAGCATCGACTAAACGTTGATCGGAACTACAGACCCGTGAAGCAGCGGAGGAGAACTTTTGCGCCTGAGCGTAACCAAGCGATTGCAGCTGAGGTGTGTAAATTGCTCGAGGCCGGCTTCATTCGAGAAGTTGATTATCCGGAGTGGTTGGCCAATGTAGTTCTGGTGAAGAAAGCGAATGGAAAATGGAGGATGTGCGTAGACTTCACGGACCTCAATAAAGCTTGTCCTAAAGATTGCTTCCCCCTTCCCCGGATCGATCAGCTAGTAGACTCGACGGCGGGACATGAAGTGCTGAGCTTTATGGACGCTTTCTCCGGTTACAATCAGATACGAATGGCAGAGCCTGACCAGGAAAAAACCTCTTTCACCACCGATCGGGGATTATATTGCTACAAAGTAATGCCGTTCGGGCTAAAGAATGCTGGGGCCACTTATCAGAGGCTTGTAAATAAGATGTTTGAGGCCCAGATCGGACGGAACATGGAAGTGTATGTAGATGATATGCTGGTTAAGAGCCTGACCTCAGGTGATCATGTCGCGGACCTGGCGGAGACATTTGATACGCTGCGCAAATACCACATGAAGTTGAACCCGCAGAAGTGCGCATTTGGTGTTGATTCCGGTAAATTCCTAGGATTCATGGTGTCGCAAAGGGGAATCGAGGCGAATCCTGACAAGGTAAGGGCAATTCTGGAGATGCCATCCCCCCGGACAACGAAACAGTTGCAGCGGTTGACGGGAAGGTTAGCAGCATTGAATCGTTTCGTTTCCCGGTCTTCGGATAAATGCCTGCCGTTCTTTAAGGTCCTGAAAAAAGCCTTCAGCTGGACGGAAGAATGTGAGCAAGCCTTCGCGGAATTGAAGGCGTATTTAGTTAATCCCCCGCTCCTGAGTCGCCCGATGGAAGGAGAGATCCTCTACTTGTATCTCGCGGTTTCACAGACTGCAGTTAGCTCGGTGCTAGTAAGAGAGGAGTCTGGCAGGCAGAAGCCGGTGTATTTCACGAGCAAAGTTCTGCATGGCGCGGAGGAACGATACCCCCGCATAGAGAAGTTGGCATACGCCCTTGTAATCTCGGCGCGAAGGTTGAGGCCCTACTTCCAAGCACATGCTGTTCGGGTGTTGACAGAATATCCCCTCCGAAAGATATTGCAGAAACCGGACTTATCAGGAAGATTGGTCAATTGGGCAATTGAATTGGGGCAATATGATATTGAATATCATCCCCGGACGGCAGTGAAGGGACAGGCTCTGGCGGACTTTGTCGTAGAGATGAATGAAGCGCCTGGAGTGGAGGAGTTACCAAAAGACTCAACCTGGATAGCCTGTGTAGACGGCTCGTCGGCTGCGGGGAGATGTGGAGCCGGGATAGTTTTCCGGGGACCCGATCGGGAAGAGTTCCGATATGCTCTTAAGTTCGGATTTCCCGCAACCAACAATGAAGCTGAATATGAGGCCGTCCTTTCGGCCATGGAGATTGCACGGGAAATGGGAATAACGAATCTAGAGATCCGGAGCGATTCACGTGTGGTAGTAGAGCAAGTGAATGGGAGCTATGCAGCTCAAGGGGCGAAGATGCTACAGTACTTAAACAAGGTACGCCATTTCCACCGTTACTTTGATAAGATCGTTCTAACCAAAGTCCCCAGGGAGGAGAATATTCTGGCGGATGCCCTTTCGCGTATTGGCTCGGGTACAGACCCGGCAATGACCGTACGAGGCTACAAGATTTTGGTTAAAGCCTCCCCAACGATACTGGCAGAAGCAGAGGTGATGCAATTGAACGAAACAGAGCCTGAGTGGGGAGCAGAAATCGTGCAGTACTTGAAGACAGGAGAACTTCCCCCGGAGAAAACGGAAGCGCAGAAGGTCATCCGGAATTCGGCTCGCTATGTTCTGGTCAGGGGGGTACTTTATAGACGGGGGTACTCCCTACCCCTGTTGAAGTGCTTGCCGAATGAAGAGGCGAACTATGTCTTGAGGGAAGTACACAATGGTGTATGTGGAAACCATTCGGGGGCGAAGGCGTTGGCGAACAAAGTTGTGAGAGCGGGGTATTATTGGCCGACGATGATCAAAGACGCAAAGGAGATGGTGAGAGCATGTGATGCATGCCAGAGATTTGCTCGTCTGTCGAATAGCCCCCCGGAATATCTTCATTCAATTACTTCCCCGTGGCCGTTTGCAAAATGGGGAGTGGACATCGTCGGACCCATGCCGTTGGGCAAAGGTAATCGGAAGTTCATCGTGGTTGCGGTCGACTATTTCACTAAGTGGGCCGAGGCTGAGGCGCTAGTCACTATAACCACGGAAAATGTTATAAAGTTCCTCTGGAAGTCTGTGATATGCAGATTCGGTATTCCGTACGCTATGGTGACCGATAATGGAAAGCAATTTGATTGTGATCGCTTCCGAGAATGGTGTGCCGAGCTGGGCATAAGAAAAAGCTTCTCGACCCCCGTGTTCCCCAAGTCTAACGGCCAAGTTGAGGCCACCAACAAGACACTGATCCAAATATTGAAGAAGAAGCTCGGCCCCAAAAAAGGAGCTTGGGTCGAATATCTCCCCGAAGTGCTCTGGTCCTACCGAACTACTGTTAAAACGGCTACAGGGGAGACCCCCTTCGCTCTGACTTATGGGATGGAAGCAGTACTCCCCGTGGAAGTGGGGTCACCAAGCTTTAGGGTGGCCCACTATAATCCGGGATTGAACGACGAAGGGATAAGTCTGCAGCTGGATCTGCTGCAGGAGAGGCGCGAAGATGCCCGTGTAGCGTCCGCAGCATGTCAGAGCCGAGTAGCAAAGTATTATGATAAGAAGGTGAAGCCTCGGTCATTCGGGGTTGGTGATTGGGTCCTACGAAAGGTGAATCTGATGACTAAAGAGCCGGCTGATGGGAAATTGGGCCCAAAATGGGAAGGGCCATACCGAATAGTCAGTTCCAGCAAAAATGGGGCCTACCGCCTGACCACAGGACAAGGAAAAACAGTGCCGAGGGCTTGGAATGTAGATCATCTTAAAAAATATTATTTTTGAAATTATGCATCCTTGTAAAACAATTATTCCATCTCTGCACCAACTAGAGCAATTATGTCCGACCTCGGACTAGGCCCTCCCCTGGATTTCGGACAGGGGGGTGGAGAGGAACCCGTCCTTAATAGGGGAAAAATCGGGAGGATGTCCGATCTCGGACTAGGCCCTCCCCTGGATTTCGGACAGGGGGCTGGAGAGGAACCCGCCCTTAATAGGGGAAAAATCGGGAGGATGTCCGACCTCGGACAAGGCCCTCCCCTGGATTTCGGACAGGGGGGTGGAGAGGAACCCGCCCTTAATAGGGGAAAAATCGGGAGAATGTCCGATCTCGGACTAGGCCCTCCCCTGGATTTCGGACAGGGGGGTGGAGAGGAACCCGCCCTTAATAGGGGAAAAATCAGGAGGATGTCCGACCTCGGACTAGGCCCTCTCCTGGATTTCGGACAGAGGGGTGGAGAGGAACCCGCCCTTAATAGGGGAAAAATCGGGAGGATGTCCGATCTCGGACTAGGCCCTCCCCTAGATTTCGGACAGGGGGGTGGAGAGGAACCCGCCCTTAATAGGGGAAAAATCGGGAGGATGTCCGACCTCGGACTATGCCCTCCCCTGGATTTCGGACAGGGGGGTGGAGAGGAACCCGCCCTTAATCACCTAATCACAAACTCCTATTTTCCACGCTGTAAACTCACCTCTCTGCAATACAAAATCCCTCCCTTCCCTTTAACCGGGAACGCAGGGATTTGGGGGGAGCAGGGAGAGGGAGAGTTAGGGGTTGAGCTACGTAACCCCACAAGCACTACGCTTTTGTTTTGTTACAGCAATTAAGGGTAAAAGTAAGTGCTCGAGAATAACAGAAGAATAACCTTGAAAAGGAATATTTTGAGACAGAAAAAGAACATGTTTATTGATAAAATACACAGTTACATGTTGCAGAATATCGGGACTGGCATACATGAGGATGAATCGGGTACCAACGGGTCTCCGACCTCTTCCACTTCCTCCCCATGAAGGTGTTGTTAGGGGGCGACGTCCCTAGCAGCGGTTCAAAGGCGCAGGCGGCCAATGCATAGTTGGAGAGTGGCGGGAAGTCGGACGATGGGGTCCACTGGACGCCGGAGTGGACCCTGAGGCGACTCCCCACTGGGCAGGGCGAGCAATGGAGTATATCCGGCGTAAAGCCGGAGATCGCGCCTCCCTTACTAGATAAAGCCGAAGATCACGCATCCAAGTGAGTATAAAGGCTGGAATTGGGACACTCTTGACTCCATGCCTAAGTGCTGGAACTGCGAAGCAACTTCAAATGAAAAAAAGAAGAAGCAAGTGTGAGAGCTTGAGATGAAAGTATGATGGACGAGAGGTCCAGGGGTACACACATATATAGGTGCAAAGTTGTTTAAATGCATTCACTATTTCCTTAAGGGCAGGTATACCTAACGCTGAGAAGCCAGATTGAAAATTAATTGGGGCCGGTAGCCATTAAGGGAGTGAGATCAGACGAAATGTTCATTAATTGCAGTCATAAATGAAACATACAAATCTCTTCTTTTCATTGAAATAATAAAGTAAAGCAGTACATCGGTATTTTCAAAAGAGAAAGAAGTCATCGGGGGTGTCCGGGGGCACGACTGGTGGAAGAAGCCCCTTGTCCAGATGAAGAGGAAGTGGACCCCGACTCTGAGTTTCTGGCCGGAGAGGGTTTAGAGGTCTTTGGGCTCCAATCAGTTACATGAGGGAACTGATCGACCCCAAGCTTCGCCATGGTCTCCAAGGCCTCGTCCGGGATCTGAATGGTGCTGATGTCAAGATCCTTGAAGGACTCGTCGCCGGGAGGGGCACTTCTAGCAACGCCCCTTAAGTGTTCGTAGCCCCAATTGAAGCCTACGGCCCATGATGTATCTCGAAGCTCCGGGACCTGGGAAAGCTCCCTGGTAAGCTCAATCACCTGAAGGTGGAGCTCCTCCATCCTCTCCACCGCTTCTCTTCTTTCCTGGTAGGCACTGGTCTGTTCGTCGAGAGCTTGCTTCTTATCAGCAACGGCTTGTTCGAGCTCCGACGTAACCCTATCCCTCGCAGTGAGAGCTATCCCCTTCTCGGACAATGCTTGGTCTCTTTCCTCGGCAAGCTTTTCATTGTCGGTCAAAGCTCGGTCTCTCGCCGCTCGGGTGGATTGCAGCTCAGACTTCAACTCCGAATTTTCGGCTTGTAAAGACTGGACAGTTGCCCGCAAGGAGCCCGAAGACTGAAGCTCTACCCCCAATGTAGTCTCGAGCTTGGCCTTCTCGGAGAGAGCGTCTTTCAACCGAGCTTGGGCCGCGGACAAGTTGTTCTCTAGAGCCCCCATGTCGTTGACCATCCTCTCGCAGCTGTCCAAAGTGGTCTGTAGCGTGCTTCCCCGGAGCTCGGACAGCTTCTGGAATCTTAGCCGATGCTTTTCGGACTCGGCCAAAGCTCTCCTTTGCTCTTTGGATTCGCCTTCCAACTCCTTCACGCGAGCCTCCAATGATCGGATGGATTCCCGTTGGTCTTGCTCAGGATCGCGAATGCTCCTCCAGGAGGTTGCAACGTCCACGGCGAACTAAAACAGAAATAAAGTGTCAGTGAGAGAGTGAGAATGGCGGACAGTTTTAACCCAAATGAATATTGTCGGGATCACATACCTGAAGGATCTTTCCGGTAAGTTGTTCGGCGTAGCTTTCCACTGGAAGCTGTCCGAATAAGGGACTGTATTCCGGAGAGACCAGGGAACTCAGGGCTTCTAGGGGACATCCCGTCAGTTCTTCGGTTTGGAAGTCCTTCCGTCGCCCGGCAGCCGCGTAGGCGTCCGGAAGCGCAGAGGTTGAGGCTTGGGGGACCGCGTGGTCCGGAATCGGGACCGAAGACTCAGGCCTGGAGGGCGAAGCAAATACGGTCGAACCCTGCTCGAGTGCCTCCCTCTCGGAGGCCACTTCTTCTTGTAATTTATCGAACTCCTGGGAAAAAGTGTCTGGTTCTTCCCTCGATGGAGGATGGATTGGTGACCCCCTGGGCAGAACTTCTCCCTCGACAACGACCTCAACTCCGGAGGTCGGTTCGGGCTCCGGACAGGCAACGGGATTGGCTGGAGGGGATTCCGACCAGGCGGGCTCATGAAGGGACACGACAATCGGAGGGTTCCGGCTGCTCGGAGGAGCGTAAATCTTGGCCATAGCTAGAATCCGGCCGACCATGAACCCACTGTCTCGCTGGGCTCGAGATTTTTTGAGCTCGGGGCCCTCGTCGGTCTCCGTAGCGACCCTCTTCCCTTTCTGTTGAATTGAAGCCGCCTCATCTGGCGCAACCGGACTCGCTGCAAGCCGTGAAGGATGTTCGGAATCGGTCGGAGAAACAGCAGGTGGTTCAGCCGCCTCGATGGGAATAGTCACTGTAACCACTTCTTCGACGGTATCCTCAAAAGAAATGGCGGGCGAGCGGGCGCTCAAGCCGGGGGAAGAGGGACCTGTTCGGGGGTCTTGGGGAAGGATCCTTACGACTGGGGAAGAATTCCCCTCCTCTTCTTCGGACGCGGCTTCGGCCACTTCGTCAATCTCCCTCATAATAGAGTCGTCGGAGCCGATTGAGGAGCCAGAAGATGACCTGTCTGGAAGGACCTCAGGTCCCCGGGAAACAGGAACCTGTGTCTGTTGAGCCTTTAAGGCACGTGTTCTCCGGGGAGATCTAACAACTGGCGCGCCCAGACGTACTTCCTTTGGGGGCCACCTTCCTCGGAACCTTACCCGGAATGGGCCTACTGGTTGTTACGGACCATCCGGTGATCGGGGTCCCCCGCTTGTCCAGGATCACTTTTTGCTCCGGGATTTGGTACCCGAAGCACTCGTTCAGGCTTTGAACTGAAACGAGATTCTCGTAGTTGATTGACGGCTGGCCCGCCCTGGCCGAGAAGGAGAGCATGGTGTTGACCTCTTTGATCTTGGCTATACTTAGGCGGGGTGGAATCCGCAGGTCGTCGACCAGCGGCCTCCATTCTCGGGGTACTCGTTCGGAGTCCGGAATAACCGACTGGGAAGGGCATTCCCATTCCCCGGAGACTCGAAAAAACTGCTCTCTCCAGCCTTTATTATTCCCGTACTTGCGCTGGTCCAAGTGAATGAAAATCGGGTCCTGGCGCACCCGCAACTCGACAGACCCGTCCTTAGTAGACGGACGGTATATGCTGAAGAACTGAGCGGCGTCCATCTCTGTTCCGAGGACCAGCCACCATAGTATGGACGACGCCACTACATACCTCCAGCCGTTCGGCGCTATCTGACCGGGGGGCCACCCCAAGGAACGCACACACTTCGCGCACGATCTTCGGAAATGGAAGCCGTACGCCGGCCATGAGCATACGCTCCATCAGGGTGACCTCGCCATCGGCTATACCCAGTGATCCGGGCTCTTGGAAGAAAAGGTTGACGGATGGGCCGATGTCGTAGGCCCTTCGAAGGACCGATTCATGATTCGCCAGCCAAGTCGATTCCAGCCGGTCTTCCGGCGGCACCAAACGGACGGCCCCGGGCCTGGTAACCGGAGGTGGCACAACGGCCAGGGGAACCGGTTCGCCGGAAGTAGCCGCGTGGCCCCTAACCGTCGAATCTCCTCTGCGAGTGATAGTCATTTGGTGATCGAAAGAGTTAGTGGAGCTGAGGAAGAAGAAGAAGATGAAAACAGAGTAAATGACGGAAAGGATGGTCGGAGTCGATGTCAACAGGAGATATTTATAATAAAGCTGACAGCCCCTGGAAGATGAGAGGACGCGACCGTCTGACTGATGGCGGCGAGCGTTCATACTGTCAGCACGATAACCGAAAAGGTACATTTCAGTCATTGAATAATTACTTATTTTAGGAACCCCGCACTTAAAGGCTGGGCGCCATTAACCAGCACGAAAACATCCCAACGGCCGCCCGTTTAGGACGATTGAAATTCACCCATAGTAGACGGGTCGCAGATATCAGCTTTAGAGCAGGGTCGTGAACAGACACTTTGCTCCCCATACCAAGGGTGAGTAAAGATAACGCCACGAGTAATTGGGATGTCCGGTACCCACTGTCTGAAATCGCGACGCCGGGATCCTCACTCTCAAAACCCAAGCGTCAAAGACTGACCAATGTAGGGTCCGACCTCTCAGCATTTTTACGGGCATCGCCGGAATTCCCGTCTCCTTATGGAAAAGGAGAGAGAATTCGGGGGGTAATTGTTAGGGAAATTTACATGAATTAAAAAGAGATTTTTAATGACCCCGGACAAGGGCAGAGTCCGACGATAACGACATGGAGAGTCCGGAGAAGAAAGGCGGAACAGTGAAATATTAAATGAGGGCATTAATGGGAGAAATCACTTCACAGGAAAGTAGTGGTCCATCGGGTCAAAGACGCCGCCGCCATACAGGAAAGCTTGAGCTGCGGCATGAGGTGATCGTTTGGAACGGCTGAGAGGCATTAATGAGGAAAAGATAAGCATCTCAGAGTAATAAATGGTCGTACGGACTAAGGGAAAAAGGAGAGGATAAAGAACAAATGAGGAAAAGAAGCAACACATGATATGTTTTCAGGTGAGAGAACCCAGAGAAGTTTTATCCATCCTACACACTGAAAAACTCCTACTAACTTGATCGTCGGAGGGGATTTGGCCGGAAACCCCGCCGGTCCTTTTTGTTTTGCAGGGCTTGGAGAAAGTTGCACTTTGGCTTCTGGTCTAATTGTTCGAGGTCCGAGAGCACCAGGAGCTGACACGTGTTATATTTAAAATTTGACATCAACATTGCATAAAAAAGACAAGAAAAAAAAAACATTTGATTTGGTCAACTAAAGTATCATCGAAGAAAACAAAAACAAAAAGCAAAAGAAAAGAAGAAGCGAGGTTTCACATGAGTTCTTAGTAAAAAATGAGGTCTAGACTTTGTTTAAAAGTACCGGTAGCTCTTTCCATTGAAGGCAAGTACTGTCATATTCCAAAACACAAAAAAATTATAGGTGGGAGACTTTCCAGCACTTATAACTACAAGAAAAAAAATAAAAATGTTCAAAGAAGATGGCATGTCTTGCATTTACATAAATTTTTATTTAATGTATAAAAAAATAAAAATGTTAGCAGCAAAGTTTTAACAAAAAAGATGGCATGTCTTGCATTTATTATAAAGAAACTTTTTGTCAATAGAAAAAAATGAAAAATAAAGCACAAACCTCTCCATTGAAGGCAAGTGACATATTTAAAAATAAAAAAATAAAAATTATAGGTGAGAGACTTCCTAGCACTCATAACTATAAGAAAAAAAAAAAATGTTGACAAAGAAGATGACATGTCTTGCAAAGAAGATGGCATGTGTTGCATTTACATAAATTTTTACTTAATGTATAAAAAAATAAAAATGTTAGCAGCAAAGCTTTAACAAAGAAGATGGTATGTCTTGTATTTATTATAAAGAAACTTTCTGTCAATAGAAAAAAAAAAAAAAAAAATGAAAGATAAAGCACGTATCACTCTTCAATTAATTCATTCCCATGTTTTGTTTGTAAAATGCACTTCTTTTGTCTATGTTTTTTAAACAAAAAAAAAAAAAAAAAAAAAAAAAAAAAAAAAAAAAAAAAAAAAAAACCCAAGGGAGTGGACTAATACAAAAAAAATAAAAATAAAAACTTTTTTTTTTTTTTTTTTTTTCCGAACAAATGCAAAATCAATCCATATTATTCGTCTAAATTACAAATTACTCACTACTGTATAAAAATAATTTAGAGATCATCAGGGTAGGCCAAAATAACAAATTAGTCCGGGCAATCAAAACACTTGACAGATTCCGTTAGTGTCCATGTCAACACCAATAAAATGATGACATGTGTCACTCTTCGTAAAAGAAATGAAAACATACAAAATTAGTTCATGTGGTTTACCTTATTTACAATTAACTCCATGTGGTATCAAAATGAACTTAGAGGTCCATGTAGTATGCCAAAATACAAATCACTCCCTTCAATCAAAGCATTTAACAGATTCCGTTAATATGTCATGTTAGCGCCAATAAAATGTCGATACGTGTCATTGTTAATAAAATATATATAAAAGATAAAAGTTAAAGAAATTAAAAAATTAGTTAATTTTTTTTAACCCTAAAAAAATAAATAAATAAATAAAAATAAAAAAGAAAGAAAGAAAAAAAATCAAGGAATGGCTGTTGAGCCACTTGAGGTGGGGGTGGCCTTCGAGGCACCCTTAGTGGTGGCTCTAGGGCCACCCCAGAGGAAGCTGGGTGTGGCGCACGCCACCCCAAAACGCCACCGACCCATATGGGTGGTCGAGCACCACCTTCAGCTTCCTTTGGAGTAGCCTGATGGCCATCCCAGAACTAACACTAGGGGTAGCTTGCGGCCGGAGAACATTAACAATATTTGGTAAGTAATTGAGAAAAGTGTCTGGTTCTGTCACGAACAGTGATATGTTAGATACCCTTCTCCACATCAATGAAGAAAACAGTGAAAAGATAGACAAGACCACGATGAAACATTTCTTCTTGGTCAGTATTATTTCTTCTTGGATTTATTTCATCATTGGTCATCTATTTACTTTGATTTTCATGAATATGTTGTGATGGGTTGGCGTTAGGGAATAGGATGCTCCTTTTTCATGACATTAAATTGAAATGAAGAGATAGTTTTTGGTCAAGATTAAATATTATAGCTTTTTTTTATTAAAGGTATTTTTGTCATTAGGGAAAATTGACGATATTTGGTAGTTTGGAAGAACATTGTCCAAATTGAAAGTTTGGGGGGACATTGACAATTGTGTGGTAGTTTAATGGGAGTATATGGACTTTACCCTTACATTTTTATAACCGCAGTCGCCCCGTCGTTTAGCAGTTATTTAAAGCTATAAATGCACTGTATAACCACTTTTTACATTTGAGCATTTTGGGCTTATTTTTGGGTTTTGAGCTTTCATTCGACCTATTATTATTATTATTATTATTATTATTATTATATATAGGTAGTTGGTTAGCTGCTAGTAATCGCCTTCGTCCACCCCTAGAACTATTAACTACCTCTGCCTACACCTAAAACTACTAACCGCCCCATCCTAAACAGTTAGCAGTTTTTTCCAACCACTTACAAAAACAGTTGGCCATTATTAACAGCTCGCTTTTTCACCCCGGTATTGACAACTGGATTCGGCTTCAATACTGTAGTTTTTAAAAATATCGAAGGGTGCAAATTGTTTTGAGTTAAACTCGTCGTTTTACTAAACTTAAGACTTACGAAGCATAAGCTTAGACTTGACGCCGTTTAAGTCTCTTTCAACCTCTACCCCGTGATTCTCTTCAAATGCGTGACTTAATATTGGCAATTATCGACATGCCTTGTGAGAGAAGCTTTGCCTTCTCTCTAGCCTCTCCCTAAAAAAAGCCTCCAATCACAAAACACGGGAGGAGGGAAGCACTGTGCTTCCCTCCTCCTCACCTCCCTCTTCCCCTTATCTTCTCCCCTTCCCTCCCAATGCTTACGCCTCTTCCGTGGCTTCTATCATGCTAAAGCTTGCTCTAAATTTATCCACCTTCTCTGAGGTCCTTTTCCTACTTTCATCCATCGTGTTGTTTGTGATTTTTGGCTAGGTTTTTGGGCCGGAATCTTTGGTTCTAGATCTACGATCCTTCGTCAACTATTGCCCGACACTCACCTCTCCAGTGAGTTCACCCGAGTCTTCTGTTTCCACCGATGGCCACTGCAACATTAGCCGATGTCCACACATCGGAGTATGGTCTGCACGGCTAGGAAGTTTGTCTCCCTTTCTGGCTCGTGGCCACGCTCCCCCCGCCTCCATCGTCCCCCCGCCTCGGCTTTCGATGGTCTTCAGTGGCTTCTGGTGTTCTCCATAGGAGAAAGGCCTTCCAGTAGGGGTGCATGGTCTTCAAGCGCCGCCATTGGCCGCTACCATCTCCTGTTCCGCCTCCCTACCAAAGCTATGTTGTTTTCCTTTTTCTTTGTTTTTGAGCTTTTTTGTTATTCCTCCTTGCTTCACTTTCCCATGTTTATCTCTGTAATTGTTGTGTTTGGGTCCTTTGGACTTTTAATACAATTTTAACCACCTTTACTGGTGGCTCAGTATTTTGGCATTAGTGCCAAAAACCAATAAGCTCATGTCATCACGCATTGTCGCGGAGTACTTACTTTCTTAGATTTTCTTTGTTGGGTTGCCCAGCCTTGTACTGTTGTAATTTATTTTTATGAAGGTTGTAAGGTTTTTCATGTGACGTCCCACATCGCCTGGGAATGAGGATATGCTTATATGTATAAATGCACCCTATATGACACAACGCGTTTTAAAGCGGTGATGGCCATGAACCGATCAGAACTCTGCAGTTAAGCGTGCTGCTGCGAGAGCAATCCCAGGATGGGTGACCTCCTGGGAAGTTCTGTTTGGGGAGCCAAAAGTGGACAATATTGTGTCATTGGGGGTGGGTCGCTACAAATGGTATCAGAGCCATTGCCCAGCCTGAGATGGTAGGAGCGTGCATAAGCCCAAGAGGGTTGCCGGCGAGCACTCGCTGGGAAGCCAAGAATGGGGTGATCCCATGAGGGTCGCCAGCGAGGACGCTGGGTCCCAAGGGGGGGTGATTGTGACGTCCCACATCGCTTGAGAATGAGGATGTGCTTATATATATAAATGCACCCTATATGACACAACGCGTTTTAAAGCCGTGATGGCCATGAACCGATTAGAACTCTGCAGTTAAGCGTGCTGCTGTGACAGCAATCCCAGGATGGGTGACCTCCTGGGAAGTTCTGTTTGGGGAGCCAAAAGTGGACAATATTGTGTCATTGGGGGTGGGTCGTTACATTTCATGTATCTAAAAAAATAAAAAATAAAAAATTAAATAAAAACAACCCCCTTCACACACAGATCACGGCTCATCTGGTTTTGGGTAGATGATATTGTACTGCACAATATCAATTGCAAGCCTTCCTAATAACCAGTCCCTTCGTCCTCACCCTCTCATCTCTCTTCAGGTTATGGACAACCAGGTCCATCTCTTTCTCCCACATATCACTGTAGTAATGGGACACCACGACAAAGTTTTTTGAGCCAAGTTAATTTGAGGAAGAACAAGGGGTTGTTGGTATCAGCCCGGCCTGATGTAACAGAGTGCCATGGTGCAACAACATGAAGTTGTAGGCCAAAAGACTTTTACTTTTGGTCATTTTTTAACTCTTCGAGACATCTTTAGCAGCCTCAGACTTCTCTTGCTTGATCAACCCAGATCCAAGACACTTTGACTTTGCATCTCAAGGTCTGAGTTGAGTCAACCTTTGAAGAAGCTCCTCCTTAGTCCTCCCCCTTCAGGATCCACCAAACCCTCCAAACCCACCACCCCAAAATCCATTTTGGAGATACCACAGATCTACAATAACTCTATTAAGTATGAGTTCATGAACATGAGAGAGGATAAGCTTCAGATAGCCATTTCCTAAGGGTGGGGTTTGTACTTTGCTGAACTTCGAGTGCGACCCCTCTGCCGTCCTCCCCAATTGCCTCTTTCGCCCAATAATAAACTTTTTTTTTACTTTTTTTTTTTTTTTTTTTTTTTTTTTTTTTTTTTCTAATTGATTAAGGAAAAGGATACATAGGGGGATCTTTACCACTTCTGATCCGAAAGAAAAAAGAAGCGGCTGATCCTAAAAATAAAAAGGGGGTGAGCTCCCCACACTAACTAAACCACATCAGACATATATAACAGCAAATCATAAACACAAAGTAACAATAGACAATGGTTATCATCTATGACTCTAGAAGAATCACAAATGAGCAGGACCTCTTCAGGGGCCGCACGAAGTAGTTTCAAATGGCAAAACCAGTAAAAACGTCAACCACCAGAAGATGGTTGTGTTTTTCACAAAGAGTGCCAGATGCTGGGGTAGAACAGTTACAGCAGGAAACCCAACACCAAAAGACTCAACAACTAGATCTAACTTAACAAGAACCGAGAGTCTAAAGCCTAAAACAAAAAATAATAACAACAAAATAGACACAAAAATACAAAAAACAACACTGCAAAACAATGGAAATTGCCGAGGTGGAGGAAACCCAACACTGCAAAGAGATGGGCCGTGATCTGTGTGAAGGGGGTAGCCGGTAGGGGTTGAAACTTGAAAGAGACTAGAACGGCGTCAAGTCTAGGCTTTTGCTACTTAAGTCTCAAGTTTAGTAAAACGACGAGTTTAACTCAAAACAATATGCGCCCTTCAATATATTTATTCAAACGTGCGAAGCCGGATCCTTGACAGCTACCTTAAGAGATGAGAAGAAGACTCAACTGCTAATAACTTTACTTGCAGCACACATGTTTCAACAAAATCGAGAAGATGACTTTCCTAAGTATTATGAATTCTGAGAATTATTATATATTTATTTTCTAGCTTCTGGCATGTTTATTATAGAATTTACAGTGGCTACTGTTATAGGCTAGAGATTGAAAACGTGTTAAAGCATTCCCAGTAGTTTTTCAATCATTTTCTTTAAATATAGGGAACAAAACTGTTTTTTACTTCTCTATCAAAAAACACCTCACAATAGTTTCCCTTAATTTTTCTTTATATCATTAAAATATTATTTTTTTTTACTTTTACTCTAATTAAAAAGTAGGAAAAAAAAAAAAGATAAAGTAGGAGAGATCATATATTTTGTGAATAAACAATTAAATGGGAAGCAATGGGAAGCACTATTCACTTCCCAGGGAAATAAAAAATTTTGAAAAACTGATATTGAGGGATTTTTGTAACTTTCTTGAAATTTTCTTTAAAATTTAGAGAACAGACCTCCTTTACGGGTTTAGTAGCGGGAAAAGCTGCAGGATCTAACCTCTTGAGTTTACCTATATATTTGGTGACAGATAAGTAGGATATTTGAAGTACCCTAAACCTTCCAATCAACTATTAGAGTTCTGTAATAATATTCTGATAAGTTTTATTGATAAACTTTCCCTTTATATAGAGTGATACATGGTATGATGAAGAATAGAAAAGGAATACATGGTTAATAGGGAAAATATTAAACCTACTGGGATATTAATTCCCTTATTGACACTGCCCAGACCTTTGCTTTAAGAGCAAGAATCTGAATTACCTTATTAAACTTACTTGATGCACAAGTCGTGGAACATACCCACTGCATCTTTTATTCCTTACTAAGACAGCTATTTAAGGATCTTCCTTAGTTCAGCATCACAACCTTCCTTAGCAGGAATTTCTTCTAGTGCACGGCTGCTGCCTTGTAACACTAAGAGAGTTTCATCACATCTAGAGCTTGCGAGTCTGTCCTAGAAATTGCACAAACATGGAGGCCTCCATCAATGTGAAGTGTGAACATTGTCCTGTAAGTTAAATTTTTGGTATCATCAGCTTGTTTGAACCGGAAGAATCGGAGAAGAGCCATTGAAACTATTTTCATCTGCCTGTAAGCAAACTCCTTTCCTAGACAAATTCGAGGACCGGCCTGCGCATAATAGCACAAGTGAAAAATATATATTAGAAGTGTTGGACATTTGTATATATATATATAGGAAACGGATCATCTCCGGTTCTAGAAATCAAGTATCCAGTTCCTTATAGTGTACGAGTATTTTTGTATTGAAATACCCCCATATAATAAGGAACTAGATACTCTCTCGTTCATTTGAACTTAAGAGGATTCTACTATATATATATATATATATATATATATATATATATAGAGAGAGAGAGAGAGAGAGAGAGAGAGAGAGAGAGAGAGAGAGTAACGAAAAGATTATACGAACATGAAAGGCAACGAATTTGAATGATGATTCATGTTGAAAGATCCCATTTTTTAGCCATCTTTCTGGTTGGAACTCCTCCGCATCTTCTCCCCAAATATAAGGCATCCTGCCCATGGCATAGGCCATATAATATACCCTATCCCCTTTCTTCACTCTATAGCCATCAGGAAGAATGTCATCCATTTCTGAACACTTCCCATCCTTCAAGTACACCAAAGAGAGACCACATGTTACTACTACTATCATGGGAATTTGTAACGCCCTTTTTAATTTTTCAATTTGGTTAATGTGTCTTAACAATTTACTATTGTGGTTGTAAGGTTACCTTCATACTCAAAAAGACAAAAATACCCCTAAAAATAATTTTTTCCTTAAAAAAACTAACTAGTCCACGTGGTTGGCTTACATACTCAATGCAATCCCTTTATTTGATAAGTAGTATACATTAACCAAATTGAATGATTGAAATTAATAACTTTATAAATGAGCTAACAGATTGAATGAAATAAGCGTAGTTTTCATGTTATCATACTATTAGAGTTGAGGACCAAAGGAAATGGGGAAAGTTAAATATAGAAAAAATTAGTTCATTGGTCTATGTGGTTAGCCTAAATTACAAATCAATCTTTCAGATATCAAAATTAATTCAAAGATTCATGTAGTTAGGTTAATTTACAAATTTCTCCCTAGAGTCAAATTCCATTAAAATTTTTAACAGATTCTATGTCAGCGCCAATAAGATAGCAACACGTGTCAATCATAATAAAAAAAATATAAATCTATTAAAAATATAAATAAATAAAGGGAAATGATACTTACACATCACCCTCGTAACAACTACACTCACACAAGACACATTGGGATAGGGCACAGTGTGTGAGATCCACCTTAATGTGCCTTGTGTGAGTGTAGTTGTTGTGCACAAGAAGTGTAAATATCATATTCCATAAATAAAACTTAAAAAAAAATTAAAAAAATAAAAATAGTGAAAGAGGTGGCTATCGGTTGGGCAGCCACCCTTTTGGGAGTGCCTGGCCACCGACCTCCAACCCTTAGGGGTGGCTGCATGCCACCCCAGAGGCAAGGGTGGCACGCGGCCACTACAGCCCGCAAGCCACCCCCAAAGGCATCTAGGGTTGGCATAAGGCCACCCCAGGGAGTCGGGATTAGCCGCACGCCACCCAGCCACCTTTGAGAGTGGCCAGGCAATTAAATAGCAAAAATTAATGATCAATAAACTATTGGGATTAATTATTACAATGGGAATTGCAGGGTAGAGCCTCAAGGTCTCTGTCAAAGCTGCATGAAGAAGATGCATACGATCTATAGTTGCATCGGTTATATTTGCCACGAACTCGTCGACGTTTGCTCCATTGTCTAGACTGCCGGTGACATTTCTCACTTCTTGTGCAATTTGTTCCTGTATCAAAGGGTTCTTGCAGAGCATGTAGATGAACCAGGAGAGAGTGTTTGCACTTGTATCTTTGCCGGCGATCATAAAATTCAAAATTATGTCCCTTAGGTATTGATCATCCATTTTCTCTGGATTCCTTATGTTCTCCACCAAAAACCTTGAAAGTATGTCCTCCTTGTCATTCTGGAAATTAATCATGAAGCCAATTATCAAGATTCAACTAAATCAATCTTCCTGATTACCTATTGATGTAACTGGAAGGTACAAATGCTTCCTCTAGGATTATCCAAATAGCCCTTAATTATCACGAATTTAACACAGTTTATGGAGGGTCTAACTACGAACGGGCATAAAAGACAAATTTATGAATGACTAGCAAGGATCCGAGTGCATTCTTACCAAAGTACAACTCCCGACAACTGATTATTTACTCTTACCAGCTCAGACAACAGCCTTCTTACGCCATTCGCTTTTCTAACAAACTTGAGAAATGAATCTCAACGTAAGACTACTGGCGAAAATTTCTAAAACCCTAAGAAGAACGACGAGGAACGAAGACCTATAAAGAGAACATACATGAAGGTATTCATTCAAGTATGCCTGATCAACCCTACTAGTTAGTACTCTATCAAAATTCCCTCATATCTCACTAGCTAGACCGACTTAAGCGATGAGTTGTCTCATCAGATTCGTCTCGTCAAACCCTCTAACCTCAATCTTCTCTTGCAAATCCACCTTCAAAAAAGAATAGTATTTGAAAAACTTACGCATTCTCGTTGTGTTGCCAGTAGTTTCCTCTTGGTCCTGATTAGTCCATGCACAAAATCATCGATGATTTTGATGTTCTTCTTGAGGGCAGCTTCAGAGCCAATGTTGAGAAACCTCTTGAGCTTCCAGAAAGGATCAACAAAGCGCCAATACACCAAAGCATTTGAATCATCAAAGGCCTTCATGAACGCGCTTCCCTCCTTCCTTGATCCCTCCAAGCACTCCAATTCTACCCCAAACCCAACTTTGAATATGGAATCTAAAGTGCATCTCATTAGCATATCCTACAAAAACAAACATATATATATATATATATATATATATATATATATATATATATATATATATATTCAGAAGAAATAATTCACACAATCTTTTTCTTTTAATATATACTTTTTATTTCTATCATAAATCATTAAATAATTTTCTTTAGTTTTTTTTTTTTTTTTTTTTTTTTTTTTTTTTTTTTTTTTTTTTTTTCTGACTGAGCAAAATCATGCATGGTTAGTTCCATATTCTTTTTAGTACTTTTCTTTTATTAACCGGAGAGGGAAAAAAAAAAAAAAGAAGAAGAAGAAGAAGCTAAAACCTATTTAAATCGAACAATTAATTTCAATATTAACCACTCATTTTTTACGACAATTAACCACTGATGGTCACACAAATATATTCCCCAATTAATAATATACATACATGATACATATAATTAATTAACAAGGCCACCGGATTACCTAAAATCTTTTGACCAAATTTAGCTCAAGAAAAATGGATAAAAGAATTGATAAATTAAAATATTATTTTCCAAGAAACTTATAAACATTCATGGATTAATTATAAACATGTATCGGGTTACATATATACCTGTATATCAAAGGCCAAACCGGCATCCGATAACTCGGAAACAGCTCTAACCAGCTTAGCAGCATTTCTCCGAAACACAGAAGAGCTAAAATCTCTAAGCACTCTCGTGGAGAACTCAAAGCTCGCAAGCTTCCTCTGCTGCCGCCACTTGTCCCCGTCCACAGCGAATATCCCCTGCCCAAAAAGATCACTCACAATATCCTGGTTATACTCACCTTTCGAGTACTTGTCGAAATTGGTTTTCAGTATGTGCTCGATGTTTCGCACATCGGTTGTGCATATCTCGCTTTGCGCCGGAGCGAGGAGCCGGAAGGTTCGTCGTTTCTTGGCAACTTCTGTTTGGTGGTCATAGATTGTGTTGAAGTACAAGAGCTGGTGGAAGACCGTGCCATCCACGGGTGGGTAATTCGGGTTCTTGATGGATTTTCCCGTGAAGATTCTCAGTATGAGAAGAGAGATTGTTAGGAAGAGAAAGATTAGTGAAAAGGCTATGAAGTTCAACGTGATCCAGATGATGTCCATCTTTGTTTGTTTGTATAACTCGTTGAGAAGGAAGTGTGCCCGAATGTCGTATATATAGGCTATAGCACTAGTGTGCGTATATATATATAATATTTAGGACATAAATTTCCTCCAATTGGATCGAGATTCACAATAATTAATTAGCTGTCCCGATAACTACTGTGAGAGAGCTGATCATGAGAAATCCAACTGCTTGGATAGGTGGCTAGTTGAGCAGACAAAAAAAAATTTGAAGTATTTTTAGTTTTGGACCCCCTAAAATTATTTTTTTAGTTCCGCTCTTGCTTACCGCCCTAATTTATAGAGGTGAAAATGCTGGTAAATAATAACCATTTGCATTCGCTATTCAAACCTAACCGTTATTCGCTTTTTCATATATGCACTATCATCTCAACATCATAAATCACTACATTTACTTTTTGTCTTTTCTTTGGGTAATTCAAAATCTTGAGTACGCTATGATACAATAACCTTCTATGGTTAATAATCGTAAATTGTATAACAAATGAAATCTTAATTTTTTTAAGCTTACATATAGTAATAACCACATTATTTAATCTTACATTTAGATTTAGATAGTAATTCAAAACACCCATTATATCATATGCAGATAGCAGATAATAACTGCAATAACCATGTAGATGCAGATAATAATCACATGATATGAATATCAAAAAAAAGATAACCACATTATGCAACTTCAGATGCAATTATTTACAATAACTGCATCTGCATTTTCACACACTCACATAAGTAATGATATTTGTACACACATTATATACACACTCACATAAGTAATTTTATTAGTACATTAAGTGTCTATCAAAAATTGAGGTGGCTTTTAAAATTACTATTGGATGTGTAATTGATCAAATGATGATTTTGATTAAGTAGTGATTTTAAAAGCCACCTCATTTTTTGATAGATACTTGATGGACATTTAATGTACTAATAGAATTGAGTAATGATTCACCATCACCCAAAGATACAATTTTTCACCACCTTGCCTATGTGGCAAGGTAGTCCCCGACTACTTTTTAAGTTATTTAATTTTTAAAAAATAAATTAAGGTAAGGGACCACCTTGCCACATAGGCAAGGTGGTGAGAAATTGTATCTTTGGGTAGTGTTGAATCAATTGCTCAATAGAATTACTTTACTCACATTTGGTGTGGGACTCATCGTCCCACACTAAATGTGAGTGTGTGTGTAGTGATGTAAATAAACCAGTCCGTTCGACAGCCCGCTCAATACCTGCTCGATTTAGCCCAATCCGAACTCGAGCTCGATACTGTAGAAACTCGATTGTTACTGTAGAAACCCGTTCGATTAGTAAGTGATACATACCCGACTCGCTCGACAAAACTCGATAGGGGTTCGCGAGCTCAGCTCATTTAAAGTTCGACCAGATCGCTCACCCGGCTCATTAGTTCAACTCGTTAACTTGTTCATATCTTACATATATATTAGTAAATAGTAAATATAGTATTACATATTAATTATAATACTTTGATAACAATATTTAGTATGTTAAATTAACATATTAAGTTATTAATAGTTAGTATATAACGATATAACAATATTAAATAGTTAGCATATATATATATAAACACATATATCACATCACACATGGTTAACAATAGTTATATATTATACTTATATTTTAGTTACTTAGTTATATAGAATATATTAGACTTACTATTTGTTTAAGTTATACATATACCATAGTTTATACTCTCTACTTATATATAATAACATATTGTTAATTTGTTACTTATAAACTATAGTTATGTACTATATTTTATAATATGCCTTATATAGTTACATATTATATATTTTTGTTATTAATAAATGCATAGAGGTTGTTCATAAACTTGGGCTTGAATTCTGCTTTGATTTCTCATTGAAAGATTTAATAGTCTACATCGAGCTCTAATTGAGCCGAGCTTGTCCAGTAACCCGGTTCGGCTCGAATGTCATTTTCAACGAACTCGAGCTTGAGCTCAAGCTCGCCCGAGTTTTAAACGAGCCGAGCTTGAACATGCAATTCATAGCTCGGCTCGAATTCAAGCTCGACTATCTAGGCTCAACTCATAAATGAGCCAGTCTTGAAATCTTCAAACTCGACTCAACTCGGCTTGATTACATCTGTGTGTGTGTGTGTACAATGTGTGTACAAATGGCACATCCCCTCCACGCCAACTGATCTGATGAGGAGGGAAGAACATTTGTTCCCCTCTTCTCCTCCTCTCTTCTCTCATGAAGCTTCTTCCTTCTAGTTTGGTATGTCTGAGTTTCTTTTAGATCATTATGCCTCTTATGAGGCTTTATTCATCGTCTCTGGTGATCTATCTCTGATCCTCTCAAAATCGCAACCTCCAACCCCCTATAACGCTTCCTCCTCCTCTCAGGACTACCTTGATTTTTAGATTTGATTTCTTCAAAGCTCGATCTGTCATCTTCGATCTGCCAGCTACGCCCACAAACGCACCTCACCACCACATCTTCACCATCCTCCCTGATTCACGTCGCCACCTCACATGCCTTCGTTTGGCTTTCACGTGCCCGCATATGGATTTCATGCATCCTCGCAGTCTTTGCCGTTGGTGCTGCTGATTTTTGGGTTTGATGATTTATTTCTATCATTTTCTTTACATTTTTGTTGTTTTTTGTTATCTTCATTGGGTTTTAACATCTTTGTCAGTGTTTGTTGCTATTTTCTTGTTAGGTTTCAGGAAGGGTCGAGGAATATTTTAAGATTTGTATTCATTTACATGCTTTTTTATTGTGTCGTCTCTGGTATGCCTTGTCAAATTGCCTTAATTAACAACTAATTTTTTAGTATTCAAGTTGACCACGTCATTCATTTGTTGTATTCAAGTTTATTTTCTATTTTATCGTGTCAGTCTAATTATTTTAGAGTTTATTGTCAGATTGCATAACCCTTTGTTATTGTCGTTATTTGTGGTTGGTTTTTACTTTTAGAAAAGAAAAAGTTTATTGCAGAAAGAAGACAAAAATTATATATATTAGATTTATGCACGCCTACACGGCCATACCTTAAAGAGCACGCAAATCCCGATGATACGTTGATTAGCCTCTTGATCCGCTCATATATGTCGGATAGTAAGATTTAAATGAATTTATTTTTGGCTAAGGAAAGGAACGAGTCCTTTAATTTGGTTCATTAGGCGGAGACATTTTCTTTGAAGGACGTCACGTCGACGTCGTGATAATTTTTATAAGATAATAGCCTTGTTTGTTAAGTTTACAGAACAGTATACTGGTTATGTATTTTTTTTTACACTATTAATCGACATGAAAATATTTTCATTTTTTTCACTTTTTATATCACATCAATAATTTTTTATTACTATTTAAATATAAAAATTCACTACAAAACAAAACTTTTTCACCTTTTTATATCACATCATCACTTTTTACTAATTCTAAAATTAACAACCCACTATTCTATTTTGTTCTGTTCTGTACATGTCTTTGCCAAACAAGCCCAATAACACCAAAAATTTGTATATGCTTTATAAAATTATTTAAATCAGATTATTTTGTTATTCATTAAACTATAAAAATATCAAGCTAAAAACCAAAAGTCGCACTCCAAACCTATGAAAACAAAAATAATTTTCTTAACATTATTTAAATATATATTTAAAAAAAAAATTCAACTTTTTCTTTTCTCTTTTTTTTTTTTTTTTTTTTTTTCATTCATCTATCATTTATTTGAAATAATATTTAAATAGTATATAAAAAAGATAAGAAAAGTTATTGTATAGACTGCATTTAAATAAGGGAAAAAACACGTGATTTAATTTCTTAAATTAAAGAAGAAGAAAAAATTAAGAAAAGTTTCTGCTAGGTATAGTTCCCTTTTCAAACCTATATGATAATTTATTTATTTTTGAGAGATATATGATAATTTATTGAATAATAGGCCAAAATTTTCTCCAACGTATATATACTTTATCCGATAAAAATTGAATATATGAAAAATATTGTAAGTATTACTGTCAACGTAGTAACACGCATACTACAACCCTTTCGAAAATGGCAGTAACTTTAAGAATGATTAAAACAAAGATTCATATAGTTAGGTTAATTTACAAATTTCTCTTTGGAGTCAAATTTTATTAAAACTTTTAACAGATTTTATGTCAGCGCCAATAAGATAGCAACACGTGTCAATCATAATAAAAAAAAATATAAATCTATTAAAAATATAAATAAATAAAGGGAAATAATACTTACACATCACCCTCGCAACAACTACACATCACCCTCGCAACAACTACACTCACACAAGACACATTGGGATAGGGCACAGTGTGTGAGATCCACCCTAATGTGCCTTGTGTGAGTGTAGTTGTTGTGCACAAGAAGTGTAAATATCATATTCCATAAATAAAACTTCAAAAAAAATTAAAAATTAAAAAAAAAAAATAGTGAAAGAGTTGGCTGTCGGTTGGGCAGCCACCCTTTTGGGAGTGCCTGGCCACCAACCTCCAACCCTTAGGGGTGGCTGCATGCCACCCCAGAGACAAGGGTGGCACGCGGCCACTACAGCCCACAAGCCACCCCCAAAGGCATCTAGGGTTGGCATGAGGCCACCCCAGGGAGTTGGGATTAGCCGCACGCCACCCAGCCACCTTTGAGAGTGGCCAGGCAATTAAATAGCAAAAATTAATGATTAATAAACTATTGGGATTAATTATTACAATGGGAATTGCAGGGTAGAGCCTCAAGGTCTCTGTCAATGCTGCATGAAGAAGATGCGTACGATCTATAGTTGCATCGGTTATATTTGCCATGAACTCATCGACGTTTGCTCCGTTGTCTAGATTGCCGGTGACATTTCTCACTTCTTGTGCAATTTGTTCCTGTATCAAAGGGTTCTTGCAGAGCATGTAGATGAACCAGGAGAGAGTGTTTGCACTCGTATCTTTGCTGGCGATCATAAAATTCAAAATTATGTCCCTTAGATATTGATCATCCATTTTCTCTGGATTCCTTGTGCTCTCCACCAAAAACCTCGAAAGTATGTCCTCCTTGTCATTCTGGAAATTAATCATGAAATCAATTATCAAAATTCAACTAAATCAATCTTCCCGATTACCGATTGATGCAATTGGGCCCCAAGATCATTTAAAAGACACAGCATTGGAAGGTACAAATGCTTCCTCTAGGATTATCCAAATAGCCCTTGTCACGAATTTAGCATAATTTATAAAGGGTCTAACTATCGGTGGACATAAAAGACAAATTTATGAATGACTATCAGCCCAAGTTATTCAAGGGAAGCCACATGGGAGACTATTGTAGGGCCTAATTACCGAAGAGCCTATAAGACAAATTTCCATGAATACCTAACTACCAATGGGCTCTTGAAAGGTCGCCTATTGAAATTGGCAGGAGGCTTGACGGTCCATAGCCGAAGGGCCTAAGGAGCCGACAACCCACAACAAGAGTTATTCAAGGGAAGCCACATGGGAGACTACTGTAGGGCCTAATTACTGAAGAGCCTATAAGACAAATTTACATGAATACCTAACTACCAATGGGATCTTGAAAGGTCGCCTATTGAAATTGGCAGGAGGCTTGATGGTCCATAGCCGAAGGGCCTAAGGAGCCGACAACCCACAACAAGAGTCAAGAAGGCTCGGTGGCCTGCGGCCCAAACAACTAGCAAGGATTCGAGTGCATTCTCACCAAAGTACAACTCTCGACAGCTGATTCACTACTCTGCCCAATCAGACAATAGCCTACTCATGCCATACGCTCTTCAAGCAAACTTGAGAAATGAATCTCCATGTCAGACTACTAGCAGAAATTCCTAAAACCTTAAGAAGAAAGGTGAGGAACGAAAGCCTATAAAGAGAACGTACATGTGGGTATTCATTCAAATATGCCTCATATCTCACTAGACCGACTTAAGCGACAAGTGGTCTCATCGGATTCGTCTCGTCAAACCCTCTAACCTCAATCTTCTCTTGCAAATTAAATCCACCTTCGAAAAAGAATATTAGTGTTTGAAAAACTTACGCATTCTCGTTGTATTGCCAAGAGTTTCCTCTTGGTCCTTATTAGTCCATGCACAAAATCATCGATGATTTTGATGTTCTTCTTGAAGGCAGCTTCAGAGCCAATGTTGAGAAACCTCTTGAGCTTCCAGAAAGGATCAACATAGCGCCAATACACCAAAGCATTTGAATCATCAAAGGCCTTCATGAACGCGCTTCCCTCCTTCCTTGATCCCTCCAAGCACTCCAATTCTACCCCAAACCCAACTTTGAATATGGAATCTAAAGTGCATCTCATTAGTATGTCCTACAAAAACAAACATATATTTATATTCAGGGCAAATAATTCACACAATCTTTTTCTTTTAATACTTTTCATTTCTATCTATCATATATAAATCATTAAATAGTTTTTCTTTTTTTTCTTTTTTTTTTTTCTGAGCAAAATCATGGTCAATTAGTTTCATATTCTTTTTAGTATTTTCTTTTATTCACTACGTACCTTCTTCAGGTTTGTCCTGCTCAAAGTTTGACAATATTTTTTAATTTTTTTTTTCATCAACACTAATTTAATTTGTTGATGCAACCTATAATTTCTTGGGCCTAGATACTATTAAATTTTTTAGGAATTATTTAGATAGTTAACCATCTTTGATTCTTTGAAGTTGCAATCATCCTTTCTTTGTCTTAAGTATCTCATGCAGTAAAAGACACTTTATAAGCATGTTTTTTTATAAATACTTGAAGATTTAGTCATAATTAATCAATTGTTAGCTAGAAATATTTTTTTAGTTTATATCATTATTAATTGCATTAGAAAACCTCTTAATCTATGTCTGGACACTACTTAATTAGCCGGGGGGAAAAAAAAAAAAACCATTTTTTTTTCTAATTAAATAATGAAGATGGTTATAAGGGAGGATCATTCCCACTTCTGATACGAAAGGAAGAAGAAGTAGGCAATCCTATTAATGAAAAAGGGGTGGGCTCCCCAATATTAAACCTAAACCAAACAAAAACAACGCTAAAATATAAACAAGAGGTAGGAAATGAGATAAATAAATAATCCGGTCTTTTTAAAGGGCCGTACAAGACGGTTTCAAAAGTGAAAGGAAAACAGATCAGGACAAGCCCAACTGTATCTCCACTTATGACTTGCAACAGGCACCAAAAGATAGCAGCAACAGTAAGAACACTGTTAAAGTCTGGAAAAATGACTGCAGACAAAACAAAACCCAACATAGTTCCAAATACGGAAGTTTTCCATGAAGGAAAACAAAATCCCAAGCAACATAAAAACACAATAGATAAGACAATAGGTAAAACAATAATAGAAAACCGACTAAGGAAAAAGAAGCAGAAGCCACCAGCATTGGGGTGTGAGGACAACGCGCCGCCGCTGGATGGCCACTCGCCAGTAGGGAAAGCAGGATTCGCCAAGAACCACCAAAAGCCGTCGCAGAGGAAATTTGGAAGGGAAGATGTGGTCGGCACGTGCCGAAAAGGGAGACAAACTCCATGGCGCGTGCAGGCCATGCGCTGATGAGGTAGTGGTTGTAGACATGGCGGCCATCGGTGGAGTTAGAGAACGCTGGCGAACCCACTAGTGAGGTGTGTGTCGTGCAAAACCAGAAAGAGAAACACAGATCTAAATTCAAAGATTTCGACCTTACAACCTATCCAAAAATCACATAAAACACAATGAGAAGAAAAGAGGAAAACCGGTTGGCTTTGTGTTGATGATATTGAAAGCAGAAAAAACATAAAAGTCGGCTGAAAAACTAGCATGATAGTCACCTCCGAAGAGACGGAAGGTTCATGAAAGGATGGAAATGGGAGTTTTATGCTTCCCTTCCATGGCCTTTGATGCAAAAGGTGGATGGGTAGGCGGCCGGATTACCTCATAAGAGGCAGGGGTTACAGAGAAGGGGTTAAAGGTACAGGGAAAGGGAGGAGGAAAGCTAATTGGCTGGCACAAAGGAGTTGAGGAGAGAGAACGGAGAAAACTATTTGATGGCTTAACTGCTAGTAGTATTTTTACCTAAAACCTGCTTTAATCGAATAATTTCAATATTAACGACTCATTTTTTAGGACAATTAACCACAAATATTAGTCACACAAATATAGTCCCCGATAATATACATACATGATACATATAATTAATTAACAAGGCCACTGAATTACCTAAAATATTTAGCCCAAATTTAGCTCAAGAAAAATGGATAAAAGAATTGATAAATTAAAATATTATTTTTCCAATAAACTTATAAACATATATCGGGTTACATTCCTGGATATCAAAGGCCAAACCGGCATCCGATAACTCGGAAATAGCTCAATTAGATCCCTTAAAGCATTTCTAATAGCCTCATCAAATTTTACTTACTAAAGTAGCTAAAAATCACTTTTCTCTATTCTGGCGAGCCACTTTTTAAAAGTTCTCCCAACAGCCTCACCATTTTAACTATTTATTATCACTATTCCATTTAAATAATATTTTTTTTCATATTTCTTTATTCTTTCTCTATTTAATCTTTTTATAAAGAATCCTTCATATCCATGAAATAAGGACATTATCGTGTGAAAGAGATGGGAGATGGGAGAAGAAAATGAGAGAAAAAAGGAAAAAAGTGTGATGATCATGTGAAAGAGAAAGGTGAAACAAAATTTGGTGAGTGGATATTACTCATCAGAATTGGTGAGTAATTTCACTTATAAAAATTTTTTGGTTAAAATGGTGAGGCTCCTGGGAGTGGTTTTTTAGTGTTTTCATCAAATTGGCTCACCAAAATAACTAAAAAGCTATTTTGATGAGGCTACTAGGAATGCTCTTAACAATTTCTGATTTAATAGCCGGCCCTTAACAGTCTTTACAAAATTGCCTTCCTTCGTCACCTTTCCCGCACCTTTGACAGCCTTACTCTTCTCCTTTAAATTCAAAAAATCTTCCTTTCTTGTTACAGGCAAAATAAATTCAAGGATACGTTTTCCTTGATCTATTATATATACGCCCTTTTGCAGGGAAAAATTCCTTTCCAGAGAGTCGGGGCCAGCAACCAATTTGGGTTCCTTAATTTTTGTTGGAGAAATAATTAACACCAAAGACATGTGGGCCAAAGGTAGTATCGGGGGCCGAGCCCATCGGGTTGGCCCGGCCGGATCAGACCCAAGTACAAGACCATTCGTTATCTCCAAAAAGACAGATATTCAGAATATATCAAAATAGGCTTTTATCCCATCAAATATGGGATAAGGTACCTAATAGAATGACATTAGCTAAAGGGGTAGTGTCCTATCCAGTTTGAACTCTACTACCCAATTTGAATTCTATGAAGATAAGATTCAAGACTATGTGATCTAGGACTCAGACTCCTAATTAAATTATGCTCCAAGCACTCTAGCGGTTTTATAACTGTGAACTATGAGTCTATAAATAAGACTACGGCGTCAGGTATTGAAAAAAAACAAGCAGATTCTCTGAGCTTTTGAGATTACATATATTTTCCGGAAAATTAGTTTGAACTGACTTAGACATCGGAGTGGGGGTCCGGTCGGCACCCCCATAGTCCGACGAGCCGTTTATTATTTTGCAGATTACGAGGAGAGCGAAGATTAAGGAAGGCAACGAATCACAAGGCAACACGTCACCGTACCGGAAACTGTACCAACAGTTTGGCGCCGTCTGTGGGAACGAAGAATCGTTCTTACGAAAAAATAAATCCGCAACGGTGACTGCGCGATCAAGTCAAGTTTGAAATCACGGATCGGAACCTAATTTCTCGGTGATGATGGATTCAGCTTATTTTTGAAACAACAAAAAAGTACAAAATTCACAACGATGACTTCACGACAATTCATGGCTGAAACCGGCCAATGGTTTCCTTCATGAAGACCCCCAATCTGCATCCACCGACACAAAATCAAAACTCTTCACTGCGGATGCGCAAGATAAGTCCATACCTTTCTTTTCATTCTGATTTGTTAAATTGTGGAAAGAAATTCATGGTGTGGATAACTATATGTGCTATGATGAAATCCAATGATGAGAAATTTTGGAGTGTCAGATCTGAAACTCTCTTCAACAAGAGGCAAAGATCAATAATTATTGTGCCCTTGTCCGTTTACAAGCGCTTCGTAAAAAAAAAAAAACATGAAGCCTTACAACTATACTATTGAGTTTTGGTTGGAATGATGCTTCTCTTCTGAAACTTGTTGATTTTTAATATTTTTTATTGGCACTACAAGACAAATAATTGGGTTTATAAATGAAGAATGATGGTTTGAACTTCTCAAGCCTTGATTTTACGAAAAATTGAAAAAATTCTTAGCCCATGCCTTTCCTTTTATTAGAAAGAGATTTTTGAGTCAATAAAAGTATATCTCTAGATTTGTGCTCGTCTATAGTACCGGCAACGTGTTTGTTAACCTTCTCTGCAGAGATGACAAGAAAGAAAGGGCCATGACGTTGTCAATCACAATCTGATCACATGGGCAGCGACGTGATTGAGAGAGAGGGAGACAGACATGAGAGAAAAATAAATAAAGAGAAGGGTTTGAATTCTGGAAGGGATTGAAGAAAGGACTTGGATCACGCATTGAAAACTTGTAAAAGTGAAGAAGAGACAAGGCCAGGGCTCTTATTTTTCTGTTTGTCGAAAAAAAAAAAAAAAAAAAAAGCCCAAAGTTACAGCTCCAGGAATAAAAATCCTAGCTGCCTTCACGGAAGCAAAATACCAAACAGAAGAACCTGCAGCTTCTTTTGCCATCATGTACGAACGAAAAAAAAAAAAAAAAGAAAAAAAAAAAAAAAGAAAAGAAAAGAAAAGTTAGATCCGATGTGTTTTACTGAGGTGAAAAGTTAGATCCGATGTGTTTTACCTAAGCGAGAAGTTAGTTCCGAGGTGTTCTACACAAGTGAAAAGTTAGATCCGAGATGTTTTACCGAGGCGGAAAGTTAGTTCCGAGGTGTTCTACACAAGTGAAAAGTTAGATCCGAGGTGTTTTACCGAGGTGAAAAGTTAGATCCGAGGTGTTTTACCGAGGCGAGAAGTTAGTTCCGAGGTGTTCTACACAAGTGAAAAGTTAGATCCGAGGTGTTTTACCGAGGTGAAAAGTTAGATCCGAGGTGTTTTACCGAGGCGAGAAGTTAGTTCCGAGGTGTTCTACACAAGTGAAAAGTTAGATCCGAGATGTTTTACCGAGGCAGAAAGTTAGTTCCGAGGTGTTCTACACAAGTGAAAAGTTAGATCCGAGGTGTTTTACCGAGGCGAGAAGTTAGTTCCGAGGTGTTCTACATAAGTGAAAAATTAGATCCGACATGTTTTACCGAGGCGGAAAGTTAGTTCCGATGTGTTCTACACAAGTGAAAAGTTAGATCCGAGGTGTTTTACCGAGGTGAGATGTTAGTTCCGAGGTGTTCTACACAAGTGAAAAGTTAGATCCAAGGTGTTTTACCAAAGTGAAAAGTTAGATCCGAGGTGTTTTACCGAGGCGAGAAGTTAGTTCCAAGGTGTTCTACACATGTGAAAAGTTGGATCCGAGTTGTTTTAACGAGGCGGAAAGTTAGTTCCGAGGTGTTCTACACAAGTGAAAAGTTAGATCCGAGGTGTTTTACCAAGGTGAGAAGTTAGTTCCGAGGTGTTCTACACAAGTGAAAAGTTAGATCCAAGGTATTTTACCGAGGTGAAAAGTTAGATCCGAGGTGTTTTACCGAGGTGAGAAGTTAGTTCCGAGGTGTTCTACACAAGTGAAAAGTTAGATCCGAGATGTTTTACCGAGGCGGAAAGTTAGTTCCGAGGTGTTCTACACAAGTGAAAAGTTAGATCCGAGGTGTTTTACCGAGGTGAAAAGTTATTTCTGAGGTGTTTTACCGAGGTGAAAAGTTAGATCCGATGTGTTTTACCAAGGTGAAAAGTTAGATCCGAGGTGATTTATTGAGGCGGAAAGTTAGATCCGAGGTGTTTTACAGAGGCGAAAAGTTAGATTCGAGGTGATATACCGAGGGGAAAGTTAGATCCGAGGTGTTTTACCGAGGCGAAAAGTTAGATCTAAGGTGATATACCGAGAAGAAAGTATAATCCAAGAAGTTTGATCCGAGGGTATTCTACCGAGGCGAAAAGTATGTACCGAGATGACACATACCGAGAGTATTATTCCGAGGGTACTATCCCGAGGAGACTATGCCCGAGCTCCTAGTTCCAAATGGCACACTTTGAGAACCCCTCTAGATTTACCATCCTCCTAAGTGCACAGTCACATGCCGAGGGACAAATCCGAGCCGTGGGTCCAGTTTGAGGAACTCTCCCAAAGAGCACCATATCGAGTGGCGTGCAGGATAAGGAGCTCCAAGTAAGACGGTCCATCTTCATTGAATTCACCAGATAAGTTCATACTCTTCTTTTACAACTATGATTTATGTTAAAGTAAGGATAAATGTTGGTTTTTATCAACCAAGAAAAAATATATATATATATTTTTTTTGATAAAATAGACTCGTGTGTTGAGGCCTCACTCCTGCCGTGAGTGAAAGGATCACAAAATCATCCCGACGGATGAAAAGGATATATAGTGCTACTGTGCATTCTGCTATTTTGTTTTAGTATATGCAGTGCTTTGTTAACCCTTTTTGCAGAAAAGATACGGGGAGACAACCCCTACAAAAAATTGAACAAGGAAAGTCTCTCAGTTAGTCCAACACCGAGAGCAAGGAAGAACAAACAGTCCCCAGGTATCGATTGATCTCTGCTAAGAATAAAGCAGCAGTCCGAGACAGAATGGAAGCACTTCTTCATCAAACTTCTC
Organism: Alnus glutinosa; assembly: GCF_958979055.1. Lineage (NCBI taxonomy): Eukaryota > Viridiplantae > Streptophyta > Magnoliopsida > Fagales > Betulaceae > Alnus > Alnus glutinosa. The sequence goes on from NC_084888.1 coordinate 30,127,303, forward strand.
CAAAGATGATCAAGCTACATCAGCGTCCATCTGACTCCCCACCTCGAACGACTCGAAAGAGTTATGGTGGGGATGTTCGGGAAAGAAATCCGCCCGAATCCTTTCCTCGAACAACCCGAAAGGGTCAGGGAAAGGATACAAAGGGTTGAAACCTCCCGGTTGGAGGTTTCCGAAGAATGAGGACTAGAATCCGCCCGAATCCTTTCCTCGAACAGCCCGAAAGGGCCGGGGAAAGGATACAAAGGGTTGAAACCCCTCGGTTGGGGGTTTCCGAAGGATAAGGCTAAGGATATCCAAAGAAGAATCCACCCGAATCCTTTCCTCGAACAGCCCGAAAAGGCCAGGGAAATGATACAAAGGGTTGAAACCTCCCAGTTGGAGGTTTCCGAAGGATAAGATGATGGATATCCCGATTAGAATCCGCCCGAGTCCTTTCCTCGAACAACCCGAAAGGGTCATGGAAAGGATACAAAGGGTTGAAACCTCCCGGTTGGAGGTTTCCAAAGGATAAGGTTAAAGATATCCCGAATCCTTTCCTCGAACGACCCGAAAGGGTTATGGAAAGGATACGACGGCGGGATTGCAGGTTTTCGGAAGGACAAGAACATCCAAGATAGAATCGGCCCGAGTCCTTTCCTCGGACGACCCGAAATGGTTATGGAAAGGACACCAAGACAAGAAAACCTCTCGGTTGGAGGTCTCCAGACGTTAAAAGATTGGAGCATTCAGAGATAAAGAAATTAAAAGGTAAAGATTTCAAGTTATGATTTCATTTCAGTAATATATAAAGTCTTTTACAGGTCACAAAGATTTCAGAAAGGAAGGTAAAGCTCAGCGACCTGACTACCCACCTCGAGCGACTTAACCTGCGGTCGCAGACTAAAGTTATGGGGGGTAGCTCATTAAGGTAAACAGGAAGGTAAAACTTCAGAATGATAAAGATTCAGGGAGAAAAAGCTCCAGTATGACAGAGCTTCAGGAAAGATTCAGTATGACAGAGCTTTAGGAAGGATCCAGGGAGATAAAGATTCAGGAAGATAAAGCTTCAAAAAGGTAAACAGGATGAAAAAGCTTCAGGATGATAGAACTTCAGGAAAGATTCAGAAAGATAAAGCATAAAAAAGATAAAGCTTTAGAAAGAGTTTCAGTAAAGATTCAGGAAGATAAAGCTTCAAGGATGACAAAGCTTCAGGATAATAAAGGTTCAGGATGGTAAAGGTTTAAGGAGATAAGGCTTTAGGATGATAAAGCTTCAGGAAAACAAACAGGAAGGTAAAGGTTTAGAAAGACAGATCTTCAGGAAGGAAAAGGTTCAGGGAGATAAAGTTTCAGAACGACAAAGCTTTAGGACGACAAAGCTTTAGGATGACAAAGCTGCAGAATGATAAAGTTTCAGGAAGGAAAAGCTTCAGGAAGGTATGAGGATAAAACCTCTTTAAAAAATCATCAAGTAAGACTCAACACTTTGATGCAAATAGTTTTTTTATTCTCCTCTGTAAAATTTTTCAACAAACCGATTGTTTGTTCAAAATATTTGGGGTAGCTTAAATTTCAAAAAATCAGACCAGTTCTTCCCTCGGAAAAAACTAACACAAACCGATTGTTTGTTCGAGTTTTGGAGGTAACTCTAGTATAAAAAGTAAGATTTATAAGAAACCGAGATATGTCTCGGAAGAACTTTTTGAGTGAGAAACTTTAAACTTTTTCCAGGTAAAGATGTTCAATTCAGTTTGAAAAATTATGAGGTTCTACGGCTAATAAGATAAGGAAAGTGAAAGTCAAAAAGTTCAAGACTTCCATTCATTAACATTGAAATTTTGTTCATTACAAAAAAAATTTTACATGAAAAAGAAAAGATACATTTGAAAAGGAAAGTTCAAGTATTTACAGGTTGAAGCCTTGAGACTCACTCCGAACTCCGAGATCTCTTTTACACCATCGTCCAGGATACCAAGAGGACTTGACTATCCACCTCGAACGACTTAGCCCGCGGTCGCGGACTAAAGCTATGGGGGGTAGCTCAACAAAGTTAAAGCTTCTACAAAGGGAAAATCACCGAAGCTACACCAAACTCTCAAATTAAGATCTCTCAGGAGCAACTTGAACAAAGATACGAGGAGACAACCCCTATAACAAACCATACGAGGATATTACCTCTACAAAAAATAACCAAGTAAGTTCATCGCTTCTAAAAGATTTTTTTCATATCCTCCTCGGTCATAACTTACACAAACCGATTGTTTGTTTAAGATAAGGAGGATAACTCAAAACAAAAGATTTTTCCCTCTTCAGCTCGGAGGTTAAAACAAAAGATTTTTTCTCTCCTAGTCACGGAGTTCAAAACAAAAAGATTTTTGAAACAAAAGATTTTTCTTACCCTCCTCGGAGTTAACTTACGCAAACCGATTGTTTGTTCAAGTTATTAGAAGATAAGTGAGAATTGATTTGTCATGGAAAGTTTTTCCATAACAAAGAATTCAAACATTACAAAGTTCAAAAATAAAGATATTCACAGGTGAGACCAAGCTAGATGGTGTTCAGATTAGAAGATTTGGTACGCCAAACACAAAACCTCGGGCCAGCAAAAGCCCATAGTCGTTATAAGTCTCGGACAACCAAAGCCTCAGCGCTAGTCTGGGCTTCCGAAGCCCCCAAGAGAGATTTTTGTGGAAGCGGTCTACGAAGCGCTACCGATAAAGAAGCTTCGGGTATGTTAAGCATTTTTCTTCAACGGTTTACCATTTTTTGCCAGACAGAACCTTGATCTCAGGAAAGTTGTACTCAAAGTGTTCTCTCAGAGTGGCATTTCACCACAATCTTGGTGAAATCAACTACATCAGTCCGATCCATCTCCTACCGAGAGTAGAAAATCATCTTCACAACTTTGGCCCGACCGACAATATTATGTAGAGGCATTTATGAAGAAGATATCTATGAGAAGTTGCTATTAGTACTATGACAGATCACAAGTTGGATCCACTCAACCCGATCCAAGGAGAAGATAAACATTTAGCAACTACTTCAGGGAAATCAGGTATTAGTTATCCCTGGTAGAATTGGGATAGGACTTATGGTCCAATCAGATAAGAAGAATGATCAGATTAGAAGTCTAAGAAGATATTAGATTAGAAGTCTAATAAAGGATCAGAGTCCAATTAGAACTCTGACAGCAGTTCTAGATCGACAAGGAGCAGGAATTCCAATACTTCCAGAGATTCGAGGCATTATTCGTCATAATTACTTTGAAAGAGGCGGCAATTGTCAGATACAGATTATGGAAGATCCAGATTCAGAAATTGAGGTATTTAATTCTCTTACATTCTAAATTCAAATAAGAGAATTAGGGGGGTAACTGTTGGAGAAATAATTAACACCAAAGACATGTGGGCCTAAGGTAGTATTGGGGGCCGAGCCCATCGAGTTGGCCCGGCCAGATCAGACCCAAGTACAAGACCATTCGTTATCTCCAAAAAGACAGATATTCTGAATATATCAAAATAGGCTTTTATCCCATCAAATATGGGATAAGGTACCTAATAGAATGACATTAGCTAAAGGGGTAGTGGGGGTAGTGTCCTATCCAGTTTGAACTCTACTACCCAATTTGAATTCTATGAAGATAAGACTCAAGACTATGTGATCTAGGACTCAGACTCCTAATTAAATTATGCTCCAAGCACTCTAGCGGTTTTATAACTGTGAACTGTGAGTCTATAAATAAAACTACGGCGTCAGGTATTGAAAAAAAACAAGCAGATTCTCTGAGCTTTTGAGATTACATATATTTTCCAGAAAATTAGTTTGAACTGGCTTAGGCATCGGAGTGGGGGTCCGGTCGGCACCCCCATAGTCCGACGAGCCGTTTATTATTTTGCAGATTACGAGGAGAGCGAAGATTAAGGAAGGCAACGAATCACAAGGCAACACGTCACCGTACCGGAAACTGTACCAACAATTTCCGTGCTGGGATTTACCCCTTTTATCGGGTTTCCATTCTGAGAATGGTTACCATGATTGGACCTGGAAGGAGCTTTGGGATCGTCGTCAACCTCTGCCTGGGAATGGTGGTAGTTTTCGGCCGGACTGCCATCGGCTGTATCCGGAGCTTTTGAGTGATCTTCCGCCCTAATCCAGGATCCCCAGCCCTAGACTCCTTCTTTATGGTTTGATCTTTTGGATGAAGGAACTGGACAACCCAAAGCTTCGTGAAGAATTCTTCCACATTTGGCACAAAAAGCAGGAAGTTTCTCGTATTTGAATTACACCCAGCAGGATTTGCCAACTAAAATTAAAGCACGTCCACGATCGAGGGGATTATACAGATCGATCAACACTCTGAGACGCAGGACCGTCCCCACCCCAAATCGTCATCAGCCACATCGACCTCCACCACCTTTCCCAGGGAAGCACCAATCTTTGAACCCACACCTCGGTTCATAAAATCCAAAGGCATATCATGTACCTGTATCCAAATCGGGGTATGGTGAAAATTCATCTAAGATGGGGGCTTACTGCCTTCGAGTTCATCAATAATCAGGATTGTTCTATCATAGGACCAAGGACGACCCTCAAGAACCTTCCTTCTAGCATTGTCATCTTCAAACTCAAAGACCCATAAATTGTCCTGGATCTCCTTAAAGAACATATCACCCACCAATCGCCAAATACGGGTATTGAGCGTTTTGAAGGCCTCCTTGTTGATTCTTTTGGGGACACCCAGCCTTCCTACCAAACACCTCGTTCCTTTGGCTCTCAGATACTCAATCTCCTCCACACCAATTTGGATACCCTGCTTCTCCCCTTCTATAAATGGGAAATTACCCACCTTCTCCCATTAGTCTTCAGCCATGGTATTCTCATCTAAGGATCGAGATAACCCTGAGTGAAAGATCGGAACAAAAAAACTCCTACACCGGGAAGCCAGAAGGAGACATCACTCACTTAGAGAGTCCTAACTTGCTTGTATCAGCAACAAAGCTTTAACAAAGAAGATAAATATCTTGCATTTATTATAAAGAAACTTTTAGTCAGTAAAAGTAAAAAAAATAAAAATTAGAGGTGGGAGATCGACTTCCTAGCACTCATAACTACAAGACAAAAATAAAAATGTTTGACAAAGAAGATGGCATGTCTTGCATTTACATAAATTTTTACTTAAATGTATAAAAAAATAAAAATGTTAGCGGCAAAGCTTTAACAACGAAAATGACATGTTTTGCATTTATTATAAATAAACTTTCTATCAGTAGAAAAAAATGAAAGATAAAGCACACACCTCCATTCAATTAATTCATCCCCACATTTTGTTTGTAAAATGCACTTCTTTTGTCTATGTTTTTTAAACAAAAAATAAAACCAAAGGAGTGGATTAATACAAAAAATAAAAATAAAAACTATTTTTGTTCCGAATAAATGAAAAATCAATCCATTTTATTGGTCTAAATTACAAATCGCTCACTGCCGTATAAAAATAATTTAGAGATCATCAGGGTAGGCCAAAATAATAAATTAGTCCCTGCTATCAAAACACTTGACGAATTCCGTTAGTGTCCATATCAACACCAATAAAATAATGACATGTGTTGCTCTTAGTAAAGGAAACAAAAAAATGCAAAATTAGTTTATGTGATTTACCTTGTTTACAATTAACTTCATGTGGTATCAAAATGAACTCAGAGGTCCATGTAGTATGCCAAAATACAAATCACACCCTTCAGTCAAAACATTTAATAGATTCTGTTAATGTGTCATATTAGCGCTAATAAAATGTCGATACGTGTCACTGTTAATAAAATATATATATATATATATATATATATATATATATATATATATATATATATATATATATATATATATATATATATATATATATATAAGTTAAAGTTAAAGAAATTCAAAAAAAAAAAAATTAATTTTTTTTAACAATAAAAAAATAAAAAATAAATAAAATAAATAAAAAATCAGGGGATGGCTGTCAAGCCACCCCTGCCACCTCTGGAGGTGGCTCGCGAGCCACTTGAGGTGGGGGTGGCCTTCGAGGCACCCCCGTGGTGGCTCTAGGGTAACCCAAAGGCCACCCCAGAGGAAGCTGGCGCACGTCACCCCAAAGCTCCACCGACCCATGTGGGTGGCCGAGCACCACCTCCAACTTCCTTTGGAGTAGCCCAATGGCCACCCTAGATTGACCACTAGGGGTAGCTCGCGGGCCACCCGAAGGTGGCCAAAGAACATTAACAATATTTGGTAAGTATTTGAGAAAAGTGTCTGGTTCTGTCACGAACGGTGATATGTTAGATACCCTTCTCAAAATCAATGAAGAAAACGGTGAAAATATGGACAAGACCACAATGAAACATTTCTTCTAGGTCAGTATTATTTCTTCTTGGATTTATTTCAACATTAGTCATCTATTTACTTTGATTTTCATGAATATGTTGTGATGGGTTGTCGTTAGGGAATAGGATCCTCCTCTTTCATGACATTGAACTGAAATGAAGAGATAGTTTTTGGTCAAGAATAAATATTATAGTTTTTTTTTTATTAAGGGTATTTTCTTCATTGGAAAAAATTGACAATATTTGGTAGTCTGGGGGAACACTGACCAAATTAAAAGTTTGGGGGGACATTGACAATTGGGTGGTAGTTTGATGGGGGTATGTAGACTTTACCCTTATATTTTTATAACCGCAATCACCCCATCGGTTAGCAGTTATTTAAAGTTACAAATGCACCGCATAACCACTTTTTACATTTGAGCATTTTGGGCTTATTTTTGGGTTTTGAGCTTTCATTAGACCTTTTTTTTTGTTGATTTTATATATATATATATATATAGGTAGTCGGTTAGCGGTTAGTAATCGCCTTCGTCCACCCCTAAAACTATCAACTGCTTCCGCCTACACCTAAAACTGCTAATTGTCTCACCCTAGATGGTTAGCATTTTTTTCCAACCACTTATAAAAACAGTTAGCAATTATTAACCACCCGCTTTTTCACCCCGGTATAGACAGTTGGATCCGGCTTCAGTGTTGTAGTTTTTAAAAATATCAAAGGGTGCAAATTGTGTTGAGTTAAACTCGTCGTTAGTACTTGACGCCGTTTAAGGCTCTTTTAATCCCTACCACGTGATTCTCTTCGCATGCATGACTTAATATTGGCAATTATCAACGTGCCTTGTGAGAGAAGCTTTGCCTTCTCTCTAGCCTCCCCTGAAAAAAGCCACAGATCACAAAACATGGGAGGAGCCTCCTCACCTCCCACTTCCCCTTATCTTATCCCTTTCCCTCCCTGTGCTTACGCCTCTTCCAAGGCTTCTATCATGCTAGAGCTTGCTCTATATTTATCCACCTCCTCTGAGGTCCTTTTCCTGCTTTCATCCATCGTGTGGTTTGTGATTTTTTGCTAGGTTTTTGGGTCGGAATCTTTGGTTCTAGATCTATGATCCTCCATCAACTATTGCCCGACACACGCCTCTTTAGTGAGTTCACCAGAGTCTTCTGTTTCCACCGATGGCCGCTGCGACATCAGCCGACGTCCATGCATCGGAGTATGGCCTTCACGTGCAAAGGAGTTTGTCTCCCTTTCCGGCACGAGGCCACGCTTCCCCCGCCTCTATCGTCCCCCCGCCTCGATTTTCGGTGGTCTACGGTGGCTTCTGGTGTTCTCCACAGGAGAGAGGCCTTCTAGTGGTGGCGCGTGGTCTTCACGCTCTGCCACTGGCAGCTCCCAACCCCTGTTCCGCCTAGTTCCCTGCCAAAGCTATGTTGTTTCCTTTTTCTTTGTTTTTGGGCTTTTTTGTTATTCCTCTGTTTTACTTCCCCATGTTTATTTTTGTAATTACTGTGTTCGGGTCTTTTGCACTTTTAATACAATTTTAACTACCTTTACTGGTGGCCCAGTTTTTTGGCATCCATGTCAAATATCAATAGCTAGGCTCACATCATCTTGCATTATATCCACGTACTTACTTTCTTAGATTTTCTTTTGTTGGGTTGCCTAGCCTTGTACTGTTGTAATTTGTTTTTATGCTGGTTGTAAGTCTTTTCATGTATCTAAAAAAAAAAAAACTAATAATAAATAAAAACTACCCCCTTCACACACAGATCGCGGCTCATCTAGTTTTGGGTAGATGATATTGTACTGTACAACATCAATTGCAAGCCTTCCTAATAACTAGTCCCTTTGTCCTCACCCTCTCATCTCTCTTCAGGTCATGGACAACCAGGTCCATCTCTTTCTCCCACATATCACTGTAGTCATGGGACACCACGGCAAAGTTTTTGGAGCCAAGTTAATTTGAGGAAGAACAAGGTGTCGTTGGTTTGAGCCCGGCCTGATGTAACAGAGTGCCATGGTGCAACGACATTGTCTTGTAGGCCGAAAGACTTTTACTTTTGGTCATTTTTTAACTCTTCGAGACATCTTTAGCAGCCTCAGACTTCTCTTGCTTGGCCAAGACACTTTGACTTTGCATTTCAAGGTCTGAGTCGACCTTTGAAGAAGCTCCTCCTCAATCCTCCCCCTTCAGAATCCACCAAACCCTCCAAACCCACTACCCCAAAATCCATTTTGGAGATACCACCGATCTACAATAACTCTATTAAGCATGAGTTCATGAACAAGAGAGAGGATAAGCTTCAGATAGCCATTTCCTAAGGCTGGGGTTTGTGCTTTGCTGAGCTTCGAGTGCGACCCCTCCGCCGTCCTTCCCAACAGCCTCATTCTCCCAAGATGACTCTTGCAAAGAGATGGGCCGTGATCTATGTGAAGGGGGTAGCCGGTAGGGGTTGAAACTTGAAAGAGACTTAAACGGTGTCAAGTCTAGGCTTATGCTTCGTAAGTCTCAAGTTTAGTAAAACAGTTTAACTCAAAACAATATGCGCCCTTCAATATATTTATACAAATGTGCCAAGATCCTTGACAGCTACCTTAAGAGATGAGAAGAAGACTCAGCTGCTAATAACATGTTTCAGCAAAATCAAGAAGATGACTTTTCCAAGTATTATGAATTCTGAAAATTATTATATATTTATTTTCTAGCTAGCTTCTGCCATGTTTATTATAGAATTTATGTTACGTGAATACGTAATGGATCTTGTAACGCGCTTTTCAACAGGAAAAGAAGTTGGATTTAGATTCTTCTTCCTACCTATTTTGATAGATTGTTAGATTCTGAAGGAACTTAAGCCTTAGGTTTTGAGGGAACCTATAACTTTTCAAACACAAGGTTTAGATTAATTCTTTTGATCCTTTTTATTCATGACTTCTTCTCTTTAAATAGATAACATAGCATTGTAGGATTGAACCACAGCCCGGCACAATTCCTACTAGGACTCAACTAAGTGGTGATAAGCATCCACTCAAACTAATTATCAAATGACTCCTACTAATCGGCTATCAACTAACACGATAACATAAACCATAGTGATAGACTCACAATGATAGACTCCTACTCAACCAAACTAACGATAACAATAACTAAAAATAAGATAACAATCCACTACTAATCTCAAACAACAAAGTAACGTAGAAGACTCTAACAACTCGGGTGATGACTCGTGCTCCTCCATCTCATAACAATTTACAGTAGCTACTGTTATGGGCTAGAGATTGAGAACGTGTTACGGGTTTAGTAGCGGGAAAAGCTACAGGATCTAACCTCTTGAGTTTACCTATGGTGACAGATAAGTAGGGTATTCGAGGTACCCTAAACTTCCTAATCAACTACTAGGGTTGTGTAATAATTTTTTGATACGATTTATTGATAAACTTCCCCTTTATATAGAGTGATACATGGTATGAAGAATAGAAAAGGAATACATGGTTAATAGGGAAAGTATTAAACCTACTGGGATATTAATTCCCGTATTGACGCTGCCCAGACCTTCGCTTTAGGAGCAAGAATCTGAATTACGTACCTTATTAAACTTACTTGATGCACAAGTCGTGGAACATACCCACTGCATCTTTTATTCCTTACTAAGACAAAGCTATTTAAGGATCTTCATAGCTGGCGCAAGGATCCTTCCTTAATTCAGCACCACAACCTTCCTTAGCAGGAATTTCTTCTAGTGCACGTTCCTTAACAGGAAATCCCTCTAGTGCACGGCCGCTGCCTTGTAACAGCTACGTACTACTAAGAGAGTTTCATCACATCTAGAGCTTGCGAGTCTGTCCTAGAAATTGCACAAACATGGAGGCCTCCATCAATGTGAAGTGTGAACATTGTCCTGTAAGTTACATTTTTGGTATCATCGGCTTGTTTGAACCTGAAGAATCGGAGAAGAGCCATTGAAACTATTTTCATCTGCCTGTAAGCGAACTCCTTTCCTAGACAAATTCGAGGACCGGCCTGCGCATAATAGCACAAGTGAAAAATATATATTAGAAGCGTTGGACATTTGTATATATATATATATAGGAAACGGATCCTCTCCAGTTTCGAAGATCGAGTATCAGTTCCTTATAATGTAGGAGTATTTTTGTATTGAAATACCCCCACACAATAAGGAACTAGATACTTTCCCGTTCATTTGAACTGGAGAGGATCCTACTATATATATATATGGAGTAACGAAAAGATTATACGAACGTGAAAGGCAATGAATTTGAATGGTGATTCATGTTGAAAGATCCCATTTTTTAGCCATCTTTTTGGTCGGAACTCCTCCGCATCTTCTCCCCAAATATAAGGCATCCTCCCCATGGCATAGGCCATATAAGATACCCCATCCCCTTTCTTCACTCTATAGCCATCAGGAAGAATGTCATCCATTTCTGAACATTTCCCATCCTTCAAGTACACCAAAGAGAGACCACATGTTAGTACTATCATGGGAATTTGTAACGTCCCTCTTAATCTTTCAATTATTTGGTTAATGTGTCCTAATAATTTATTGCTTTTGGTATTAATGATCAAAATTAATAATTTTAGCAGCAAAGAGCAAAATTAATGATCAATAAACTTTTGGGATTAATTATTACCATGGGAACTGCAGGGTATAGCCTCAAGGTCTCTGTCAAAGCTGCATGAAGAAGATGCATACGATCTAGAGTTGCATTGGTTATATTTGTCATGAACTCATCGACGTTTGCTCCGTCGTCTAGACTGCCGGTGACATTTCTCACTTCTTGAGCAATTTGTTCTTGTATCAGAGGGTTCTTGCAGAGCATGTAGATGAACCAGGAGAGAGTGTTTGCACTTGTATCTTTGCCGGCGATCATAAAATTCAAAATTATGTCCCTTAGATATTGATCATCCATTTTCTCTGGATTCCTTGTGCTCTCCACCAAAAACCTCGAAAGTATGTCCTCCTTGTCATTCTGGAAATTAATCATGAAACCAATCATCAAGATTCAACTAAATCAATCTTCCTGATTACCTATTGATGTAACTGGAAGGTACAAATGCTTCCTCTAGGATTATCCAAATAGCCCTTAATTATCACGAATTTAACACAGTTTATGGAGGGTCTAACTACGAACGGGCATAAAAGACAAATTTATATGAATGACTATCATCCCAAGTTATTCAAGGGAAGCACGATTACTGTAGGGCCTAATTAATTACCGATTGGCTTCTAAGATAAATTTCCATGAATACCTAACTACCAATGGGCTCCTGAAAGGTTGCCTACTGAAATTGGCATGAGTCCCGACGGTCCATATATAGCCGAAGGGCCGAAGGAGCCGGCAACCCACGGCTAGAGTCAAGAAGACTCGGTGGCCTGCGGCCCAAACAAGTAGCAAGGATTCGAGTGCATTCTCACCAAAGTACAATTCTTGACAGCTAATTCTCTACTCTGCTAGCTCAAGCAACAACCTACTCATGTCATGCGCTCTTCTAACAAACTTTAAGAAAAAAGGCGAGAGACGAAGGCTGATAAAGAGAACATGAGGTATTCATTCAAGTATGCCGAATCAACCCTACTAGTACTCTATCAAAATTCCCTCATATCTCACTAGACCGACTTAAGGGACAAGTGGTCTCATCGGATACGTCTCGTCAAACCCTCTAATCTCAATCTTCTCTTGCAAATCCGACTTCGAAAAAGAATAGTAGTACTTGAAAAACTTACGCATTCTTGTTGCATTGCCAGGAGTTTCCTCTTGGTCCTGATTAGTCCATGCACAAAATCATCGATGATTTTGATGTTCTTCTTGAGGACAGCTTCAGAGCCAATGTTGAGAAACCTCTTGAGCTTCCAGAAAGGATCAACATAGCGCCAATACACCAAAGCATTTGAATCATCAAAGGCCTTCATGAACGCGCTTCCCTCCTTCCTTGATCCCTCCAAGCACTCCAATTCTACCCCAAACCCAACTTTGAATATGGAATCTAAAGTGCATCTCATTAGTATGTCCTACAAAAACAAACATATATTTATATATATTCAGAAGAAATAATTCACACAATCTTTTTCTTTTAATACTTTTCATTTCTATCATAAATCATTAAATAATTTCTTTTCTTCTTTTTTTTTTTTTTTTTTTTCTTTCTGAGCAAAATCATGCATGGTTAGTTTCATATTCTTTTTAGTACTTTTCTTTTATTAACCAAAGAAAAAAAAAAGAAAAAAAAAAAAGAAAGAAAGAAAGAAAGAAAGAAAGAAAGAAGAAGAAGAAGAAGAAGCAGCAGCTAAAACCTGTTTAAATCGAACAATTTCAATATTAACCACTCATTTTTCACGACAATTAACTACTGATATATATATAGTCACACAAATATATTCCCCAATTATAAACATAAATGATACATTATTAATTAACACGGCCACCGAATTACCTAAAATATTTAGCCCAAATTTAGCTCAAGAAATTAAAAATGGATAAAAGAATTGATAAATTAAAATATTATTTTCCAATAAACTTATAAACATCGGGTTACATATATACCTGCATATCAAAGGCCAAACCGGCATCCGATAACTCGGAAACAGCTCTAACCAGCTTAGCAGCATTTCTCCGAAACACAGAAGAGCTAAAATCTCTAAGCACTCTCGTCGAGAACTCAAAGCTCGCAAGCTTCCTCTGCTGCTGCCACTTGTCCCCGTCCACAGCGAATATCCCCTGCCCAAAAAGATCACTCACAATATCCTGGTTATACTCACCTTTCGAGTACTTGTCGAAATTGGTTTTCAGTATGTGCTCGATGTTTCGCACGTCGGTCGTGTATATCTGGCTTTGCGCCGGAGCGAGGAGCCGGAAGGTTCGTCGTTTCCTGGCAGCTTCTGTTTGTTGGTCATAGAGTGTGTTGAAGTAGAAGAGCTGGTGGAAGACCGTGCCATCCACGGGTGGGTAATTCGGGTTCTTGATGGATTTTCCCGTGAAGATTCTCAGTATGAGAAGAGAGATTGTTAGGAAGAGAAAGATTAGTGAAAAGGCTATGAAGTTCAACGTGATCCAGATAATGTCCATCTTTGTTTGTTTGTATAACTCTTTGAGAAGGAAGTGTGCCCAAATGTCGTATATATAGACTATAGCACTAGTGTCTGTGTGTGTGTGTATATATATATATCCTCGAGATTGAGATTCACAATAATTAACTGGAAAAGGCTATGAAGTTCAACGTGATCCAGATGATGTCCATCTTTGTTTGTTTGTATAACTCTTTGAGAAGGAAGTGTGCCCAAATGTCGTATATATAGACTATAGCACTAGTGTCTGTGTGTGTCTATGTATATATATATATCCTCGAGATTGAGATTCACAATAATTAACTGTCCGGATAATTATTGTGAGAGATGTGAAACCCAACTACTTGGATAGATGTACGAGTAATTCTACACGGCGAACAATCGTCCCTCAAGCGTCCATCACCTGCTGACGTGGCATAGTCCACGTCAGGCCTTCTTTTTTTCAATAAAAAAAAATATATATATATATATTGAAAAAACCAGCGTTAAAAAGTAAAAGACTCCCCTCCCTCTCTTGATCATTTTCCCCCCCAAAAACCTCTCTCTCTCCATCTCTGCATCTCCTCCCTCAACACCACCGTCAACCACCTACGAAGTCGCCACCAGTACGTCGAGCTCCATCTCCGGCCAAAAGTCACTGGATCTCCAGCCATTCTCCATCTCCGGTTCGACTCCGACGGTTCTCCATCTCCAGAACGTCCAAGCTTCAAGCTCCATCTCCGGCCAAAAGTGACAGGATCTCCGGCCGTTCTCCGCACTTTATCAGAAGGTGCTTCCACACTTTACTGGGTATAATTTTTTTTTGGTTGAATCATACCTAGTATTAGGTTCGTGAGAGAGGCAGAGAAAGATTGAGAGGCTAAGAGAGTAAAGAAGAACTGAGAAAGACTTGAAACTTGACTGTTAGTGGGTGTGAAGGTAAAAAGTTGAAGTCGTGAGGTGAGGGCCAGATTTGTGAAAGAACGGAAGGAACTGGATTACTAGTATATGAGAACCATTTTATCTTCATAGACTCATAAAGAAATTAGTAACTAACAAACAAAAAAGGGCCATCTTCCAGTCAATTAGTCAACTTGAGAAAAAAAAAAAAAAAAAAAAAAAAAAAAAAAGAACTATGTAGAAAGTTGGTCTATATAATCGTAGATGATAGAACTCTCTATAAACTAGTATGTAACACTAAAACTTAAAAAACTATAATTTATATAATAATGCTGAAGTTAATTAGTGTGATGAATTAAAACATAAGTGTGAAATTTATTAGTGTAGTAGTGCTGAAATTTATTTGGCAAGCTTAAAACTAGGCGTACCTTTTTCAATCGAAATACTAATTAAAATGCAACACCTTGATTTTTTCTTAAAAAAATAAAATAAAATTAGATAAATCCCTTTTTATTGTGTTCAATTTACTTAGATAATCATTCAAATCTCTAAGAGATTAACATCTTAGACTCCATATACTCTCTTCTTTGGGTGGGACTGATTAAGCCCATGTCATTCTTTTGGAATACAATTTTTTAAGTCAAGGAGCTTTAATTCACTAACTTTTAATTGCAAGCATCTTGGCTCTTGAACTTGAATTTACATTTGATTAACTCAGCTCTATGCATTATATATATATATTTTATATTGTTTTACTTTCCATTCAAATACCATTAATTACAAATCAAATTTGAGTAAAATCCAAGGTAGCCTTTTTTCCCTTAGAAAAGTACCATATCAAAACAAACCGAAAGCAACATAGAAAAGTTTGAAAGCTTTATTTTGATGCAAGAGTTTCTTCTTGTTGAATTGTTCACCCTTACAAAACAAACTGCTTTTTGGCAACTTGTCATAAAGTTTGTATATTTATTTATTTACTATTTTTTATAATAACTAGTTAAATGTTTATGTGGAATAACTTATAGATGGATTTGTCGCCATCTGTATTGAGGAATGAATGCAAAGATGATCATTCATTGGCACAACTTCCAATTGACGATGTTTTGCCTCTTGAAATTGACTCTTAAAATGGTATGTTAGGCGTTTCATTCTTCCTTTAATCTTGCTTCAAATATTAATGACTGTTATTATTCATAGTTGTTTCTCTCAACTTCATTTTGATATAGATCAAAATGAAACTGCAAATGATACAGAATCTGAAGATAATGATGTCAATTGCAAGAATGATATGAAGCTCATAGATGGAGTTGAAAATGTGGAGGAACCTAAGCAAGGAATGGTATTTAACTCCTTAGATGAAATTGCGTTGCATTATAGGAAATATGGAAAGCAACAAGGTTTTGCGGTGGTACAAAAGAATGAAAGAAAGAATACAAGTGGGCATACATGTTATATCACTCTATCATGTGCAAGTCAAGGCACCAGAAAAGCCAGTTCAAGTAAGCCAATTCAAACAACTAGAACTGGGTGCAAGGCTTGTTTGAATGCAAGATTAGTTAATACAAAGTGGTATGCGACTAATGTATCTGCTAAGCATAATCATGATTTAAGCCCAGGCAAAGCTAGATACTTTAGATGCAATAAGAATTTGGACTCTACTGCAAAGAGAAAGCTTTTAATAAATGATAGAGCTGGAATAAGTATGAGCAAGAGTTATAACTCACTTATAGTTGAAGCGGGGGGGTATGAGCACCTCGAATTTGGTGAAAAAGATTGCCGTAATTTCATTGCCAAGTCAAGGCATCTTCGTCTTGGCACAGGAGGCGCTGGAGCTCTTTGTGACTATTTCAAAAGGATGCAAGCAATTAATAATAATTTATACTTTGCCATTGATTTTGATGATGATTGTAGGTTGAGAAATGTGTTTTGGGCTGATGCACGAAGTAGGGTATCGTATGAAGATTTTGGGGATGTGGTTACGTTTGATACGACCTACTTGACTAATAGATATGAAATGTCATTTGCTCCTTTCGTGGGAGTTAACCATCACGGTCAGTCAATACTTCTTGGGGCAGCATTAATATCAAGTGAGGATACAAAGACATTTGTATGGTTGTTTGAGACATGGTTGAACTGCATGAATGAAAGAGCGCCAAGTGCAATTATAACAGATCAAAATAGGGCTATGAAGAATGCAATTAGAAAAGTTTTTCCAAATACTCGACATAGATGGTGTTTGTGGCACATATTGAAAAAGCTTCTAGAAAAATTTGGATCACATTCACAGTACCATGCCATTAAGGGTGCCATACGAAGTTGTGTGTATGAATCTCAAACACGCGACGAGTTTGATGCAAATTGGCAAAGTCTACTTGATTGTTATAATCTGAGGGATAATGCATGGTTGTGTGGGTTATATAGTGAGCGTACTTTTTGGGTACCGGCATATCTAAAAGATGTATTTTGGGCTGGAATGACTACCACGCAACGAAGTGAAAGTATGAATGCTTTTTTTTATGGTTATGTGCACTCATCAACTACATTGAAGGAATTGTGGATCAATACGATAGTGCTTTGCGTAGAAACTATTCTTGTGTTAGTGCTTCCCGAGGAACTATTCTAGTTAAGAACGAGTTAAATAAGCAATGCCTACTTAAAATAATGTTAGATTTAAGTTGTGTATCTTGATAACACCTTAGTTAAATGCCTATAAATCAAAGGTCGAAGGGAATGTGCTCGATGTCTGATGTGTTCCCCAAAATTTCTAAACTCATGACATTATAGCAAGAAATAGATGAATGACATCAACCAACCGTACAAGAAATATTCTATAAGTTTCAACCCAATAGGGGAAAACTAATAATAATAATGATGATGATGATAATAGTCAACAACTAGGAAGCTTTAAAAGCAATCAAAGGCGAATCACAGTTGATCAAAGTCTACTTCGTAGGTACATTTAGTTGGTTGGCAGAGCCTCCTCTAGGGGAGTTGAGCTCTTCACAAGCTTCAATCCAAGTCACCATTGCATCGGCTAGCTTGTTGAAGTAGGGATCGAGCTGCTAAAGCTTAGCCCTGACCTGCTAGGAGAGTTCAATGTAGCATTTTTGAACAGTCGTGCATTCCTTTGGAAGGACAGCGGATCAGAAGAATGGGACTAGCTCTTCTTGCTAGAAGATACCATTGTACTCATTTTTCAGGTTAACAAAAGATTGTTGGCTTTGTTGTGCCATATGTAGGGCAGACTAGTCTTGATTCCCAACTCCAAATGGTCACATATAACCTACAGGAGCATTCATAAGAAGTTATGTGCACTTTTGAACAAGTATGAGCTAGAGAATCTATTCACTATAATCCCAGTAATCATTTTATGAATGTAAATGAATGTAAAATAGAGTAATTTTTTGGAGTAATTTTTGGTAATGAATGTAAAATAGATGACATCCACCCGATGGAAAATTTTAGTGTTCTTATCTCCCTCTTTCAACCAAAAAGCCTTGACTTCTGCTTCCAACTCATTTCTTCAAGAAGAATAAACCTCTCCAATTATACAAAATATGAAAATTTACATATTTGCCTAATAAAAAGAGCCAAATGTAGAATCCATAATGAAATAAACGAAAAGTTCATTGAACATGAAAACGGATGGATCCTAAAGATCTAGTCCATAATTAAGTAGTTGGGACCTGGAGTGACCGTAGTACTAGGTCCATATAACCCAGAACCCCATATCCCCAAAAACCTCAAGATCGAATGCCACAAGCTTATCAAACAAAAACTCCATTTTGTTATCAACACACCATTACTCTTATTCAAACACAATTCAACAACTTCTTGGCCACCAAACAGAAAAATGAACTAAGCCAAGAACAAAACATCAAAATCAGAGGGAGAGCTTACGAAGCAGTCATCATCGATAGTGAAAATATACTTCTTGGAAACCAGGAAGCCGAAGCACCGACAGGCAGAGTCCTTGAATGAAATGCAAGAAGCCTTGGGACCCAGAATCCGATTGATGTCGTTGCGGTTGTGAAGCCAAATCTCACCCAAAATCAACTAAAAACCCGGATCTGAAGAGAAAATCAAAAGGAAAAATCTAAAAAAAAAAAAAAGAAAACCTTACGGTGGATGGGCTCGTTGGCGATGGTGGTTCGGCTGGGCCTGCTTGTGGCGGTACGGTGGTTGGGTAGTCGGTTTCGTCTTAGCGAAACCGAAGATGGAGAAAGCATGGTACCTTTTGGCCGGAGATCCAGAGATGTAGCTGGACATATCGGTGGCAGTGGTTGCTGGTTGTCGACGGTGGCGGGCTCGTGGGTGGCAGTCGGTTGGGTTGAGGGAGGAGATGGAGAGAGGGGGGGAAAGATTGGGGGGAAAAAATTTTGGGGAAGAAAGAAAATGGCTGAAGCGTTTAACAAACGCTGGATTTGAATTTTTTTTTTCTTTTTTTCTTTTTTTTAAAAAAAAAAAGAAAAAAAGAAAAAAATTGAAGGCTCATATGGAGTGGTGCCACGTCAGCAGGTGATGGACATTTGATGGACGATTGATCGCCAGATAGAATTACTCATGTAAAGTCGGCATAAAAGAATTACGAATATAAATAATTAATGAAAATATAATAATTAAACATAAGTAGTATTTATTTTGGTAATATTTGGATTAATTATTTTAAGTAAGAAAAGTGTTAGTTATTTAGTTTAAGGTTAGTGACTAGTAGTTAGAACTAGTAATAGATAATATTTTGAAGTGATTTAGAAAATAATACTAAAAGTTTATCAATGTTATTGATCTAAATTACAAATCACTTACTGTCGTATAAAAATAATTTAGAGATCACCAGGGTATGGCAAAATAACAAATTAGTCCCTACAATCAAAACACTTGACAGATTCCATTAGTGTCCATGTCAACACCAATAAAATGATGACTTGTGTCACTCTTAGTAAAAGAAATGAAAAAATGCAAAATTAGTTCATGTGGTTTACCTTATTTACAATTAACTCTATGTGGTATCAAAATGAACTCAGAAGTCCATGTAGTATGCCAAAATACAAATCACTCCCTTCAGTCAAAACATTTAACAGATTCCGTTAATGTGTCATGTTAGCGCCAATAAAATATCGATATGTGTCACTGTTAATAAAATATATATAAAAGTTAAAGAAATTAAAAAAAATTTTAAAAAAAAATTAACCCTAAAAAATGAAAAAAGAAAAAGAGAAGCAAGAAAGAAAGAAAGAAGAAAAAAAAAATGAAGGGATGGCTATCAAGCCACTTGATGTGGGGGTGGCCTTCGAGGCACCCTCAGTGGTGGCTCTAGGGTGGCCTGAAGGCCACCCTAGAGGAAGCCGGGGGTGGCGCACGCCACCCAGAAGTGCCACCGACCCATGTGAGTGGCTGTGCACCACCTCCAACTTCCTTTGGGGTAGCTCGATGGCCACTCCAGATCCACCACTAGTGGCAGCTCACGGGCCACCCAAAGGTTGCCAGAGAACATTAACAATATTTGGTAAGTAGTTGAGAAAAGTGTCTGGTTCTGTCACGAACAGTGATATGTTAGATACCCTTCTCAACATCAATGAAGAAAACAGTGAAAAGATAGACAAGACCACGATGAAACATTTATTCTTGGTCAGTAGTATTTCTTCTTGGATTTATTTCATCATTAGTCATCTATTTACTTTGATTTTCATGAATATGTTGTGATGGGTTGTCGTTAGGGAATAGGATCCTCCTTTTTCATGACATTTAACTGAAATGAAGAGATAGTTTTTGGTCAAGATTAAATATTATAGTTTTTTTTTTATTAAGGGTATTTTTGTTATTGAGGAAAATTGATAATATTTGGTAGTTTGGAGGAACATTGTCCAAATTAAAAGTTTGGAGAAACATTGACAATCGGGTGGTAGTTTGATGGGGGTATGTAGACTTCACCCTTATATTTTTACAACCGCAATTGCCCTGTCGGTTAGCAGTTATTTAAAACTATAAATGCACCACATTACCACTTTTTATATTTGAGCATTTTGGGCCTATTTTTGGGTTTTGAGCTTTCATTAGACCTTTTATATATATATAGGTCGTCGGTTAGCGGTTAGTAATCGCCTTCGTCCACCCCTAAAACTATTAACTGTCTTCGCCTACTCCTAAAACTGTTAATCGCCCCACCCTAGACTGTTAGCATTTTTTTCAAACTACTTACAAAAACGGTTAGCGATTATCAACCGCACGCTTTTTCACCCCGGTATTGACAACTGAATCCGACTTCAATGCTTCAGTTTTTAAAAATATCAAAGGGTGCAAATTGTTTTGAGTTAAACTCATCGTTTTACTAAACTTAAGACTTACAAAGCATAAGCTTAGACTTGACACCGTTTAAGTCTCTTTCAACACCTACCCCGTGATTCTATTCGCATGCGTGACTTAATATTGGCAATTATCGACGTGCCTTGTGAGAGAAGATTTGCCTTCTCTCTAGCCTCCCCCTGAAAAAAGCCTCCGATCACAAAACACGGGAGGTGCTTCCCTCCTCCTCACCTCCCTCTTCCCCTTATCTTCTCCCTTTCCCTCCTTGTGCTTACGCCTCTTCCGAGACTTGTATCATGCTAGAGCTTGCTCTAGATTTATCCACCTCCTCTGAGGTCCTTTTCCTGCTTTCATCCATCGTGTTGTTTGTGATTTTTGGCTAGGTTTTTGGGTTGGAATCTTTGGTTCTAAATCTACAATCCTCCGTCAACTATTGCCCGACACGCGCCTCTCCAGTGAATTCACCGGAGTCTTTTGTTTCCACCGATGGCCGCTGCGACATCAGCCAACGTCCACACATCGGAGTATGGCATGCACGCGCTAGGGAGTTTGTCTCCCTTTCCAGCACGTGTCCATGCTTCCCCTAGCCTCCTCCATCGTCCCCCCGCCTCGATTTTCGGTGGTCTTCGATGGCTTCTGGAGTTCTCCACAAGAGAGAGGCCTTCCAGTGGTGGTGCGTGGTCTTCACTCGCCGCCATTGGTGGCTCCCATCCCTTGTTCTGTCTAGCTCCCTGCCAAAGCTATGTTGTTTTCTTTTTTCTTTGTTTATGGGCTTTTTTGTTATTCCTCCCTATTTCACTTCCACACGTTTAACTCTGTAATTGTTGTAATTGTTGTGTTTGGGTTCTATGGACTTCTAATAGAATTTTAACCACCTTTATTGGTGGCCCAGTTTTTTGGCATCAGTGCCAAAAATCTATAGGCTCGCGTCATCATGCATTGCATGTGTACTTACTTTCTTAGATTTTTTTTTGTTGGGTTGCCCAGCCCTGTACTATTGTAATTTGTTTTTATGCTGGTTGTAAGTTTTTTCATGTATCTAAAAAATAAAAATAAATAAATAAATAAAAACTACCCCCTTCATACACAGATCACGGCTCATCTAGTTTTAGGTAGATGATATTGTACTGTACAACATCAATTGCAAGCCTTCCTAATAACCTGTCCCTTCGTCCTCACCCTCTCATCTCTCTTCAGGTCATGGACAACCAGGTCCATCTCTTTCTCCCACATATCATTGTAGTCATGGGACACCACAAGAAAGTGTTTGGAGCCAAGTTAATTTGAGGAAGAACAAGGGGTCGTTGGTTAGAGCCCTGATGTAACAGAGTGCCATGGGGCAATGACATTGTCTTGTAGGCCGAAAGACTTTTACTATTGGTCATTTTTTAACTCTTCGAGACATCTTTGGCAGCCTTAGACTTCTCTTGCTTGATCAACCCAGATCCAAGACACTTTGACTTTGCATTCCAAGGTCTGAGCTGAGTCAACCTTTGAAGAAGCTTTTCCTCAGTCCTCCCCTTTCAGGATTCACCAAACCCACTACCCCGAAATCCATTTTGGAGATACCACCGATCTACAATAACTCTATTAAGCATGAGTTCGTGAACATGAGAGAGGATAAGCTTCAAATAGCCATTTCCTAAGGGTGGGGTTCGTACTTTGCTGAGCTTCGAGTGCGACCCCTTTGCCGTCCTCCCCAACTGCCTCATTCACCCAAGATGACTCTTGCAAAGAGATGGGCCGTGATCTGTATGAAGGGGGTAGTCGGTAGGGGTTGAAATTAGCTTGAAAGAGACTTAAACGGCGTCAAGTCTAGGCTTCTGCTTCGTAAGTCTCAAGTTTAGTAAAACGACGAGTTTAACTCAAAACAATATGCGCCCTTCAATATATTTATAACAAATGTAAATGTGCTGTATTTTTTTTTTTTTTTTTACATGTCCACATAAGATGGGGACGAATGATTCAAATTAGTGACCTCTATTTCATGAGCCGTGGTTCCCAACCGATTAAGCTCTCTTGGAAACGTAAATGTACTGTAATTACAATACTGAAGCCGGATCGTTAACAGCTAACTTAAGAGATGAGAAGAAGACTCAGTTGCTAATAACATTACTTGCAGCACGCATGTTTCAGCAAAATCGAGAAGATGACTTTTCCAAGTATTATGAATTCTGAAAATTATTATATATTTATTTCCTAGCTAGCTTCTGGCATGTTTATTATAGAATTTAGAGTAGCTACTGTTATGGGCTAGAGATTGAGAACGTGTTACGGGTTTAGTAGCGGGAAAAGTTGCAGGATCTAACCTCTCGAGTTTACCTAAATATATGGTGACAGATAAATAGGTATTCGAGGTACCCTAAACATCCCAATCAACTATTAGAGTTGTGTAATAATTTTCTGATACGTTCTATTGATAAACTTCCTCTTTATATAGAGTGATACAAGGTATGAAGAATAGAAAAGGAATACATGGTTAATAGGTAAAGTATTAAACCTACTGGGATATTAATTCCCTTATTGACGCTGCCCAAACCTTTGCTTTAGGAGCAAGACTCTGAATTACCTTATTAAACTTACTTGATGCACAAGTCGTACGTGGAACATACCCACTGCATCTTTTATTCCTTATTAAGGCATGGCTATTTAAGGATCTGCATATAGCTGGCGCAAGGATCCTTCCTTAATTCAGCATCACAACCTTCCTTAGCAGGAATTTCTTCTACTGCACGTTCCTTAACAGGAAGTCCCTCTAGTGCACGGCTACTGCCTTGTAACAGCTATTCGTACTACTAAGAGAGTTTCATCACATCTAGAACTTCGAGTCTGTCCTAGAAATTGCACAAACATGGAGGCCTCCATCAATGTGAAGTGTGAACATTGTCCTGTAAGTTACATTTTTGGTAACATCGGCTTGTTTGAACCGGAAGAATCGGAGAAGAGCCATTGAAACTATTTTCATCTGCCTGTAAGCGAACTCCTTTCCTAGACAAATTCGAGGACCGGCCTGCGCATTTATAATATATGGCACAAGTGAAAAATATTTATTAGAAGTGTTGGACATTATATATATATATATATATATATATATATAGGAAACGGATCATCTCCAATTCTGGAGATCAAGTATCTAATTCCTTATAGTGTAGGAGTATTTTTGTATTGAAATACCCCCACACAATAACGAACTAGATACTCTCCCCTTCATTTGAACCGGAGAGGATCCTACTATATATATATATGGAGTAACGAAAAAATTATACGAACGTGAAAGGCAATGAATTTGAATGGTGATTCATGTTGAAAGATTCCATTTTTGAGCCATCTTTCTGGTCGGAACTCCTCCGCGTCTCCTCCCCAAATATAAGGCATCCTGCCCATGGCATAGGCCATATAATATACCCCATCCCCTTTCTTCACTCTATAGCCATCAGGAAGAATGTCATCCATTTCTGAACACTTCCCATCCTTCAAGTACACCAAAGAGAGACCACATGTTAGTACTATCATGGGAATTTGTAACGTCCTTCTTAATTTTTCAATTTGGTTAATGTGTCTTAACAATTTACTATTGTGGTTGTAATGTTACCTCCATACTCAAAAAGACAAAAATACCCCTAAAAATAATTTTCTTTAAAAAAAAAACTAACTAGTCCACATGGTTGGCTTACATACTCAATGCAACCCCTTTATTTGATCAATAGTATACACTAACCAAATTGAAAGATTGAAATTAATGAATTTATAAATGAGCTAATAGATTGAATGAATTAAGTGTAGTTTTCATGTTATCATAGTACTGTTAGAGCTGAGGACCACAAGAAATGGGGAAAGTTAAATATAGGAAAAATTGCACCATTGGTCTCTGTAATTGGCCTAAATTACAAATCCCTCCTTCTAGTATCAAAATTAATTCAAAGATCCATGTGGTTAGCTTAATTTACAAATCTCTCCCTGGAGTCAAATTCGGTTAAAACTTTTAACAAATTCTATTAGGCGACACATGTTAATCATAATAAAAAATATAAATCTATTAAAAATATAAATAAATAAAACTTAAAAAATTATTTTAAAAAATAAAAATAAAAATAGTAAACAGGTGGCTGTCGATTGGGCAGCCACCCTTTTAAAGGTGCCTGGCCACCGATCCCCAACCCCTAAGGGTGGCCGCGTGCCACTCCAGAGGTGGCCAGAGGTGGCATGCGGGCACCCCAGCCCGCAGGCCACCCGCAAAGACATCTAGAGGTGGCGTGAGGCCACCCCCAGAGGTCAAGGTTAGCCGCGCGCCACCCCGGCCATCTTTGAGAGTGACCAGGCAAATAGCAAAATTAATGATCAATAAACTTTTGGGATTAATTATTACCATGGGAACTGCAGGGTATAGCCTCAAGGTCTCTGTCAAAGCTGCATGAAGAAGATGCATACGATCTAGAGTTGCATCGGTTATATTTGCCATGAACTCATCGACGTTTGCTCCGTCATCTAGACTGCCGGTGACATTTCTCACTTCTTCTGCAATTTGTTCCTGTATCAGAGGGTTCTTGCAGAGCATGTAGATGAACCAGGAGAGAGTGTTTGCACTTGTATCTTTGCCGGCGATCATAAAATTCAAAATTATGTCCCTTAGATATTGATCATCCATTTTCTCTGGATTCCTTGTGCTCTCCACCAAAAACCTCGAAAGTATATCCTCTTTGTCATTCTGGAAATTAATCATGAAACCAATTATCAAGATTCAACTAAATCAATGTTCCCGATTACCGATTGATGCAACTGGAAGGTACAAATGCTTCCTCTAGGATTATCCAAATAGCTCATAATTATCACGAATTTAACACAATTTATGGAGGGTCTTAACTACGAACGGGCATGAAAGACAAATTTATATGAATGACTATCATCCCAAGTTATTCAAGGGAACCACGATTACTGTAGGGCCTAATTAATTACCGAATGGCTTATAAGACAAATTTCCATGAATACCTTACTACCAATGGGCTCCTGAAAGGTCGCCTAGTGAAATTGGCATGAGGCCCGACGGTCCATAGCCGAAGGGCCTAAAGAGCTGGCAACCCACAACTAGAGTCAAGAAGACTCGGTGGCCTGCGGCCCAAACAACTAGCAAGGATCCGAGTGCATTCTCACCAAAGTACAATTCTCGACAACTGGTTCTCTACTCCGCCAGCTCAAACAACAGCCTACTCACGTCTTGCGCTCTTCTAACAAATTTGGGAAAACCCTAAGAAGAAAGGCGAGGGACGAAGGCCTATAAAGAGAACATGAGGGTATTCATTCAAGTATGCCGAATCAACCCTCTAGTACTATATCAAAATTCCCTCATATCTCACTAGACCGACTGAAGCATCGAGTGGTCTCATCGGATTCATCTCGTCAAACCCTCTAACCTCAATCTTCTCTTGCAAATCCTCCTTCGAAAAAGAATAGTAGTATTTAAAAAACTTACACATTCTCGTTGCATTGCCAGGAGTTTCCTCTTGGTCCTGATTAGTCCATGCACAAAATCATCGATGATTTTGATGTTCTTCTTGAGGACAGCTTCAGAGCCAATGTTGAGAAACCTCTTGAGCTTCCAGAAAGGATCAACATAGCGCCAATACACCAAAGCATTTGAATCATCAAAGGCCTTCATGAACGCGCTTCCCTCCTTCCTTGATCCCTCCAAGCACTCCAATTCTACCCCAAACCCAACTTTGAATATGGAATCTAAAGTGCATCTCATTAGTATGTCCTACAAAAACAAACATATATTTATTTATATTCAGGGCAAATAATTCACACAATCTTTTTCTTTTAATACTTTTCACTTCTATCATAAATCATTAAATAATTTTCTTTAGTTTTTTTTTTCATTTTTTTCTGATCAAAATCATGCATGGTTAGTTTCATATTCTTTTCAGTACTTTTCTTTTATTAAAAAAAAAAAGAAAAAAAAAAAAAAAAAAAAAGAAGAAGAAGAAGAAGAAGAAGAATCAGCAGCTAAAACCTGTTTAAATCGAACAATTTCAATATTAACCACTCATTTTTCACGACAATTAACTACTGATATATAGTCAAACAAATATATTCCCCAATTATAAACATACATGATACATTATTAATTAACACGGCCACCGAATTACCTAAAATATTTATCCCAAATTTAGCTCAAGAAATTAAAAATGGATAAAAGAATTGATAAATTAAAATATTATTTTCCAATAAACTTTTAAACATCGGGTTACATATATACCTGCATATCAAAGGCCAAACCGGCATCCGATAACTCAGAAACAGCTCTAACCAGCTTAGCAGCATTTCTCCGAAACACAGAAGAGCTAAAATCTCTAAGCACTCTCGTCGAGAACTCAAAGCTCGCAAGCTTCCTCTGCTGCCGCCACTTGTCCCCGTCCACAGCGAATATCCCCTGCCCAAAAAGATCACTCACAATATCCTGGTTAAACTTACCTTTCGAGTACTTGTCGAAATTGGTTTTCAGTATGTGCTCGATGTTTCGCACGTCGGTCGTGTATACGTCGCTTTGCGCCTGAGCGAGGAGCCGGAAGGTTCGTCGTTTCTTGGCAGCTTCTGTTTGTTGGTCATAGAGTGTGTTGAAGTAGAAGAGGTGGTGGAAGACCGTGCCATCCACGGGTGGGTAATTCGGGTTCTTGATGGATTTTCCCGCGAAGATTCTCAGTATGAGAAGAGAGATTGTTAGGAAGAGAAAGATTAGTAAAAAGGCTATGAAGGTCAACGTGATCCAGATGATGTCCATCTTTGTTTGTTTGTATAACTCGTTGAGAGGGAAGTGTGCCCGAATGTCGTATATATAGGCTATAGCACTAGTGTGCGTATATATATAATATTTAGGACTGTTCAAAAAAAAAATATATTTAGGACATAAATTTCCTCCAATTGGATCGAGATTCACAATAATTAATTAGCTGTACGGATAACTACTGTAAGAGAGCTGATCATGTGAAATCCAACTGCTTGGATAGGTGGCTAGTTGAGCGGTCCAAAAAAAAATTTGTAGTATTTTTAGTTTTGGACTCCTAAAATTATTTTTCTAGTTTGGCTCTTGCTTACCACCCTAATTTATAGAGGTGAAAATGCTGATAGATAATAACCGTTCGCATTCGTTATCCAAACCTAACCGTTATTCGCTTTTCATATATGTACTATCATCTCAAAATCATAAATTACTACATTTACTTTTTCTCTTTTCTTTAGGTAATTTAAATCTTGAGTACGTACTCTATGATACAATGACCTTTTATGGTTAATAATCGAAAATTATGTAACAAGTTAAATCTTAATTTTTTTAAGCTTATATATAGTAATAACCACATTATTTAATCTTGCATTTAAATTTTTATTTTTATTTTTTGACATGTCCACATAAAAGGAGGAGGGGATCTTGCATTTAAATTTAGATAGTAATTCAAAACGCCCATTATATCATATGCAGATAGCATATAAAAACCGTAATAAGCCAATAACCATGTAGATGCGGATAGTAATCACATGATATGAATATCAAAAAATGATAACCACATTATGCAACTTCAGATGCAATTATTTACAATAACTACATCTGCATTTTCACACACACTCACATAAGTAATGATATTTGTACACACATTATACACACACTCACATAAGTAATTATATTAGTACATTAAGTATCCATCAAAAAATGAGATACGTGGCTTTTAAAATCACCATTGGGCATGTGATTGATCAAATGGTGATTTTAAAAGCCACCTCATTTTTTATGGACACTTGATGGACATCTAATGTACTAATAGAATTGAGTAATGATTCACCACCGCCCAAAAATATAACTTTTCACCACCTTACCTATGTGGCAAGGTAGTCCCCGACTACTTTTCAAGTTTTTTTATTTTTAAAAAATAAATTAAGGTGAAAAGTTGTATCTTTGGGTGGTATTGAATCATTACTCAATAGAATTACTCTACTCACATTTGGTGTGGAACCCATAGTCTCACACCAAATGTAAATGTGTGTAAAAATAGCACATCTCTTCCACACCAACTGATCTGATGAGAAGGGAAGACCCTTTGTTCCCCTCTCCTCCTTGTCTCCTCTCTCATGAAGCTTCTTCCTTCTAGTTCGATATGTCTGAGATCCTCTCAGGTGATCTATCTTTGATCCTCTCAAAATCAATATGCTAATTTTTGGGTTTGGTGATTTATTTCTATTATTTTCCTTACATTTTTGTTGTTTTTTTTTTTTAATTTTTGTTGGGTTTTAACATCTCTATCGCTGTTTGTTGCTATTTCCTTGTTAGGGTTCACGAAGGATTGAGAAGCATTTCAAGGTTTGTATTCACTCACGTACTTTTTGGTTGTGTCGTATCTGGTATGCCTTGTCAAATCGTCTTAACTAATGGCTAATTTTTTGGTGTTCAAGTTAAAAATTCATAAGACCACGTCATCCATTGCTTTTATTTAATTTTATTTTCTGTTTTCTCATGCCAGTCTAATTATTTTAGAGTTTATTGCAGATAGAAGACAAAATATATATATATTAGATTTATGCACGCCTATACGGCTATACCTTAAAGAGGACGCAAATCCCAATGATACGTTGATTAACGTCATGATCCGCTCATATTTGTCGGATAGTGAGATTTAAATGAATTTATTTTTGGCTAAGGAAAGGAACGAGTCCTTTAATTTGTTTCATTAGGCTGAGACATTTTCCTTGAAGGACGTCACGTCGACGTCGTGATACTTTTTATAAGATAATAACACCAAAAATTTGTATATGCTTTAAAAACTTATTTAAATCAGATTATTTTGTTATTTTCTAAACTATATAAATAACAAGCTAAAAATCAAAAGTCGCATTCTAAATCTATGAAAGTAAAAATAGTTTTCTTAATATTATTTGAATATATATTTATAAAAAAAAAAAAACCGACTTTCTCCTTTCTCTTTTCTCTCTCATTCATTTACTATTTATTTGAAATAATATTTAAATAGTATATGAAAAAGATAAGAAAAGTTATTGTAGACTGCATTTAAATAAAGGAAAAAACGTGATTTAATTTCTTAAATTAAAGAAGAAAAAAAAATTAAGAAAAGTTTATGCTAGTTATAGTTCCCTTTTCGAAGCTATATATACGATAATTTATTGAATAATAGGCCAAAATTTTCTCCAACGTATATATACTTTATTCAATAAAAACTGAATATATGGAAAATATTGTAAGTATTATCTAGGGTTTCCTAGATAATACTTTAAGAATGATCAAAACATAAGATTGGTTGGGAGCTAGATTTACCTCTTGGGGTTTTGAATTTAAAAAAATCCAAGAAAATGGGTCACATTTCTTCCTCCTTATCTTCTCTCTTCACATACTCTCTCTCTCTCTCTCTCTCTTCTAGACGTCCCTAGAGCCTCTAGCTGACCAAATGATCTCTAGGGTTTCCTAAATGCGCCTTAAATAACCAACCATCAGCTTCCGCAAGTTTTGGACTTATTTAGTTCACCTACTATCTATCACCGATCTTCTCTTATAGGACCAATCAATTGCTAAGGTTTCAATTTTAATTTGACGTGTCTTTGTGCCACACCGATTCATTAATTAGTTACTTTTACCGATCAATCATTAGGGTTTCAACTTTAATCAAATGTGTCTTCGCGCTACGCCGATCGATCATCTGCTTTTGGTGATCGATCACTAGGGTTTCTAACGAGTTTTACGCCACACCAATCGACCCGTCATTTAGGGTGATCAATCTATAGGGTTTCTAAGTCAGACCAATTAATCACTCATACCCACTAATAGATCTGTCCGAGCCAAAATTTCCTATAAGTGTTGTGCAGCTGGGCCTATCTTCCCAAAGTTCATGTCATTCTTTGTCCCTTATTAATCCATATGCTCTTATTAGGATTTTTTTTAACCTTAATTTAGAAGGGGGCATTACATATGCGCATAAAAACACCATTTTTTTTACGTGAAACTTCTTTATTATCCTCAACTCCTCATCACACCACACCACATTATTATTCCAACACTTCAATATATAACAACTATATTATCAACAAATTGACAATAAAAGAGGGTGTAGTTTACTTACGTACGTACCCTTAGCTTGTAGCCAACTCCTCCTTGAGTATCTCCTTATTTAGACTAAAAACTAAGTAATAAACCTAGTGTTTTTGCCCGAAATCAGCAGCCTTTTGGTATGCAAAAATCTAGAGAAAAGATGGTGTGAAGAAAGTGTTCAACCAAAGCTCCTATTTATAGCCAATTTTTTTGCTATTGTTCATCTCCGTTTGGATGGGAATTCAGCTCATATGGACATGGCTCATGTCAGAAGCCATGTCGCTCCAGCAGTACTTTTGTGACACGTGTATATCCTTTCTCGTTCGAACGAGAATCTAGTCAGCAAGCACTATCTCTCTCCTTTGTCTATCAAATTGCCACGTGGCATATTCTGGTCCATTCAATCCTTGTCTCGTCCGAACATGAGAAAGCTAAATTGTGTTCTCCACATTTACCTAGGCTTGTTCGGATGCTTCACTTGTCTGGAAGATACTCTTTAATTTAATATTTTTTAAATTTCTAAGTCAATTTCTTGACCCCGAGACCGAATGGGTCAAACCGTACTGAGTTTATGACGTGTTTATTTACCTTAAAATAAAATATTTTTATTTTTATTTTTATATTCTTGGGTTTTCATAGAACAACGTTTTGGTGATTCAAGAAGACATGGCAGTGATCACATCGATGCAGGCTGATCGGACAATATTGTGGTCACAGAGGTGGCGAAGGATGGTGGATATCATCTTGGAAAGGAAGGGAGAGAGAGGGAGTCTTCGTGGGAGCAAGAAGGGGTTCTTCCCATCCCCTCCTCGGAGGAGGAGCCTTTTGCTTCCTTGAAGGCCTTTCTGATCTTCTTGGAGGATACTTTTGCTTCCTTGAAGGCTTTTCTAGTCTTCTTGGAGGATTTTCCTGCTTCCTTGACGGCCTTACCAGGCATTTTGGAAGCCATATCCACCTTTTTGGAGGTTTTCTCTTTCAATAACAGCTACATCGGCTTCTCCTCCATCAACCATCCGTCGGAATCTGCTTCCCCCCTCCGTTCCCTTTGGCGGATCCGTCATTTTCTTGAAGTTTTTTTATTTTGGTTTTTCAAACTCAGATCTGTAAATTTCTGGAAGCCCCACCCCCAAACACGCCAGTCCACCATGCTCCTCGGTTTCTCCGCTTTCCATTGCCACCTATCCCGCCTCCATCCGGTCAGCGCGTGACGGTGCGTGGCCCTCACGCGCCCACGAGTAGATCTTACTCACTGGCGCGTGGGTCTTACGCGCCGACTTGTTGTCTGCCGTCCTCCTTCGTGCGAGCTCCTCTTCCACCGATACTGCTTTAGTTTTGTAGTTTTTTGTAATTTCTTTGTTATTTTTCTGTTGTTTTCTCTCACTTTTGTGAGTGTTTTGTTGTTTGTCTTTTGTGGTTTGGGTTGTTTTCGTTCTTCTGCAGCAGTTCCTCTCCGGTCTTTGGCAGTGTTTCCTCAGCAACAATCATCTCTCGGTGGTTGTTGTTTTAGTTGGTTGGGGCTTTTTGAGCCCTTTTTCCTCTTTAAACTGCCTTGTGCAGCCCCAGGACAGGCCCGACTCATTTGTAGTTCTTCTGAACTCATAGATGATCACCATTGCCTACTGTTTCTTGTTTGTATTTGTGTTTTTTTGCCTTTTTTGATGAGGTTCGGTTGGTTTGTTGATTGACCTCTTTCCCTTTCCCCATATTTGAATAGAAAAAAAAAAAAAAAAAAAAAAAAAAAAAAAAAAAAAGGAAAAGAAAAGAAAGAGTAAGGCAGTTGATGAACGCATTGCCAGCATCGTGATCTTCATCTCTCTCTCTCTCTCTCCACAATGAAAGGAAAGCAAATTAAGCAAAGCAATCAAAGAGAGAGAGTCTAGCACGCTAAATTTTTAGCAGCGTCTACTATTCAAACGACACTAAAATCCTTCTTATTTATATATTATCCTTCATCTCTCTTAGATCTCCCCATCTCATGCATCCCCTTTTTTTCTTCTTCTTTTTCCTTCTCTCCCCCTCTCATGAGTCATGACCAACGTACAACATGTCCCACTTCTTTCTTTCTTTCTTTTTCCTTCTTCCTTTCTCTTCTTCTCCCTCACCCATGATTTTTTTATTCAATGAGTTGGTTATGTTTGTAATGGATGATTGTATTAGAATTTTTATTTTTTATTTTTCAAAAGTACAATCTAGTGTCATTTGCTTTTTGAAAATATATAATATAGACTCCTAAAATTAACCGCAACCAAATATGTAAAGCTGTAAAAAGATTGAACACAGATATTTGGTTATAAAGTGGAAATTCTTTATACCAAAGAAAAAAAACCACTCCGGGGTAGCAAAACCCAGGAAATCAACTATTAGAAGAAATAGCTAGTTACAAGACATTCGTACTCACATCTTTGCAGTGGTCATACCTTGAACTCTAACAAGTACCTATATTTGAGCGCCTCTCTCACAGACATGTTTGGAGAGTTCTTCAATTGATCCCTTAACTAGAGCTCCTCTCTAGTTAGACTTCAAACGGTTGTACGGTTACAACTCAATAAACAAAGATTCTAAGAGATATACATAAAACGTTTATGCATAACAAAACATTCTCTTAGCAGAATGTAATTCTACTAAGGAATTCTTAAAGACACAATGCCTGGAAGCCCATTTAAATAGACTTTAGAAATCCTAAAATAAGTCAATAACGAATTTCTGGCTAGACGGCGGCGTCCGGACAGGACTTTGAGCGTCCGAACGGGCAACAACAATTTCATGTTTTGCTGAAGGGCGTCTAGACGGCTTGACCGGACGTCTGGACGGCTTGACCTAGCGTCCGAACTGTTGCAGGGAAAAGCTTCTCCTTCCACAGTCTTCATTTTTGCGTCTGGACATCCTTGCAAACGGGTGCTCTCGGTGGTTCGTGTCCGCTAGACCATTCAAACAGGTAGAGAAAGGGAGCTCTCTGTGGTTCACGTCTAATGGGTCGTCCGGACAGGTATCGAACACTAATTTTTTGTGACTTGCGTTTGGCCGTCCGAACGATCTGCAAGGAAACCGACTTTGCTGATTCTGAAAAATCTTTAGAGATTCTTTCTTCAACAAGCACTTGCCTTTCTTGATAAATACTGTAGATCTTTCCTTGTTCAGCCCTTTCCTTTCTTGATTAATAATCTTACAATAATATTCTGAAAGTCTTCTTGAATTACGGTGTCTCTGATAAGGCAGTGTTTTTGTCGACAGAATGTAACCAATAAAATAAACCAATACTTTTAGGGTCGTTTGCACAATCAAACGACCCTAAGTGGTTAGTATCGTTTGAGGTCAAACGACTTTAAGTAACACTATAAGAATATAGGGATAATTACACTTTACCCCCCCTGTTTTATCCACGGGGTGGCGATTTACCCCCCAATGTACAAAAATTGTTAGATGACCCTCCCGAACTTGCCAACATGTGGCAAGTTTAACCTTCCGTCCACTCACCCGTCTGTTTGGATGGAAAGTCGATCATGTGCATTGCACATGACCTTTTAATGCATTTTTCCTTCCCAAAATACCCCGTCCCCATCAGATATTATACCCACGCATGTGTCCACTGTAGTACCATTGACTTATGCATTTCTCTTTGCCAAAGTACCATCAACACCAAGATCGTCCTAGCCCTAACTGGCCGGCTCAAGAACTTCGACTCCAGTGTGGGACTGAGCTTCGAGTCCAGGTTTACACTGCCATTCTTGCAGAACAAGTACGTCGACTCTTCCTTCCTTTCTCAAGTCATGGATACTTTATCTCTCATGCCTGGCTTCCACGATATCTCCATCTACAAATTCAATTCTTCCACGACGTGCAAGTTTCTTTCAATTTCTACAGGACCAAACTCTCACAATTTCTATCCAAAAAAACAAAGACTTGCAGCACCGAATCCATGGGTGAGAATCAAGGCTCATGGCATTTTCCATAAAAGGCAGGGCCGATATACACGTCATTTCCAAATCCATGCAGTATCGACACCCGTTATTCTCCAACCTATAACGTGCACCAAATCAAGACATGTTTTCTTTCCATATCATGCAGCAGAAGACACGTGATCTTCCAGACTTGAAGAACCGAGAAACATGCACTCAAGGATCACACGTTTTCCTTTAGATATTCAACACCGAATGAAAGACACCCGACAATGCACTAAAACAGGAAGGAAGAGCTGTTGGGCAATCTATCGCAATCCAACAGTGGTCCATCCCAATCGTGGCAAGCCAGTGTTCTGGGTGCACCAATGTATCAATCTTTGCAGTGGATACTTCAAAAGGAACATCGATTAATGGATACTTCCCGTATCGAGAGCTTGGTGATCATGACATGTGGTTAGTTGATGGATGTTTAGCACGGTCTGGTTTGGGCAACCACAGAGATTGCAGTGCAATAGCTCTTGATGAATCTGTTGATGTAGGAAAAGTTACCTTTACATTAAACAAAAAAAAAAAAAAAAAAAAAAAAAACATTCTCCACGTCCTTTGTTTCATGTTCAAAAAACAGAGCATGACAGAGCCAATCCTTTATTATCATTTGGTTCTCAGCATCCGGCCACATTCTGTGCCTACCTTCTTGCTTGGCCATCACGGATTTGAAGAGAGAGTCGTGCATATGAACAATCTATCACTTTACTAATTACTTAGATATTTGCATGTCTGTGTCTAATATTCTGTGGGTTGGGTTTATATATATATAAACCAGTCACCACGCCATGTTCATATTCAGCACTCGGAACTTTGAAAAAAAATCTAAAAAATCAATCCACATATGAAAGTAAAGGGATTATAAAGAATCCAAGGAAAAAATGTAAACAATTAAAGTCATGGTAAAGAAAAAGCAAAAGCATGATTCTTCTTTGTTGGGTAAAAAGGGAAGGCATCGTCTGCTAAAAATAGCCTGCCTCTAAAGCTGTTTACACAACCAACAAGCAGTATTGTTTAAATGTCTTGCCGTTGTAACCGAAAAGATTATGGTAGCATTATTTGATTGAAGAAGGAAAAGAAGAAAAGAAAGCATGCGTCATGCGTGGCTATCATGGTATTCGAGTTAGGAGGAGAGAGCAGAGAGTACAAAGAAGGAAAGGGACATGTGATGTGCTGCCTTTTAAGGTGAAGATTTTTGTTGGTAGAACTAACCTTATTGCTATTCATTCACAAAGATACAAGAAGCCGGAGAATTCCTCTTTTAGCGATCGTCGCACTGGTGAGTCACCGCACCATGTTCACGTGCGGCATGAGCAACTTCGGGGACGAGCCTATCCCAATGGAGATCTACGACCTAAGATCCATGAACCACTTGGTTGGAGCAACTGGATGGTGTTGGAGCAATGGACAGTCGGGTTGAATGGGTTTTTTTTTTTTTAATGCATGTACTAGTATGAAGGCTGTTTGGGACGGAGGTATTTTGGGAAGGAAAAATGCATTAAATGGTCACGTGCAACGCACATGACCGATTTTCTGTCCAAACAGACGGGTGAGTGGACGGAAGGTTAAACTTGCCACACGTTGGCAAGTTCGGGAGGGTCATCTAACAATTTTGGTACATTGAAGGGTAAATCACCACCTCGTGAATAAAACAGGGGGGTAAAATATAATTATCCCAAGAATATATGTTTAGCACCATCTAGCAAACGACTCTATTCAAACAACGCTAAAAAATCTCTACCTAGCCCACCATGCGAATCTCTGCCTATTTTTTTTATATAATCCAAATTTGTTGCTGTCAACTCTTCGTGGTGATCGATCAGAAAGGAAAAACGTTATTAATTACACCACAAGAAACAAAATAATTAGGGAGTACTCTTTGATTCCCTTACTTAATTGCATACATTTTACATTTCGTTTTGGTTATGCCATTGAATTGATCATGTCAAATAGACCATTAATTAATACGTCTTCCGGGTCCTCTTCTTGGAATTTCCCCACAACGTACGTATCAGGTTGGTTCTAGTGCTGGCCGGGCAGTTGTGTTTTGGTCACTAAGTCCAAAACATGCATGCATCTTGCTCTTTCCTACTCTTACTGATGTAGACTTGACAAATTTATTCTTTGTTGCATGTGGGTCATATTCGCCATGTACATCCAAGTTGTTCCACAAAACTTTCTCCTAAAGGAGATTGACGCAAAGAGGTGTTGGACCACAAAGGGTGCAAACTCAAGTGTAAATTTTCACTAGTAATAAATTCTTGATAAGTACGAGGTCGATCCATAGGAAATGGTAAATACTAAGTAAAATTTCTATTATTGTGCAAAAAAGTAAATTGAATGAATTTTTTCACTAAAAAATGGAACAATGGATAAATGATAAACTAACTTAAAATTAACTAAACTAAATTAATAAAAAGAAAAAAAAAAAAAAAAAAAAAAAAAAAAACACAAAGGCTTCAGGAATCCACCTACCAATTTATTATATATTCTTGAGATATAATATAAAATAGATCAAACATGGGTTGATTGAGAATTTAATTTCATAAACATGACACAATAAATTAAGCATTCAATATATTTTCGAATCATAACAAATCAAACAAAGTAAGCATTTGATATAAACAAAAATCATAATGAATCAAAATAAAGTTGTTTCATTAAATTACTCTCAAATAAAAAATATCCACAAATTTAATCATTAATCTATAAAGAACAAATAACATAGTCTCAAGAATAAATAATAAAAATACTAGGCTTCACCCCTAGCCTTAGCTAGAGGTTTAGCCACTAATGCTTATGAAAAACATAAATGACAAACAACAAAACCAGTTAGGAGCCTCCATAACTGGCCCCTTCACTGGGGCTCTCGCTTCTTCCTTTTTTTCTCCTCTTCTCTCTTCTCCTTCTTCCTGCTTCTTTTGCAAGAGCAAAACATGATATTTATAGAGCTTGCTAGGTCTTTTCAGTGCTTCTAATTTGGAAAGAATTTGAGTTTCTTGGTGGTCTAGCTAAGGAAATAATCAAGTCTTGAGAAATGCTACATTTATTTAAATTTTTATAAAAGAAGCCTTACTAAAATAATGTGGAGCTTATTCATTGGTACTCATAGCATTTCTTTTTATTAATTGTTTTAATCATCTTTAATGAATAAACTCCACATCAATTAGTAATGCTATTTTTGTAAAAGTTTAAGTACATATAGCATTTCTCATTACTGTTTGTTCTTCCATCTTCTTCGGTCTTCTTCTTCTTCTCTTTGAAATAAGAACTTCGGAGAAAAACTTCAAACGGTGCAGAAGAAGATATGAAAACTAACCTCATCCTCTATTCCTGAGAATCGAACTAGAGACCTCATACAGTATTGAGTTACTGTGCACTTATATCAAAAGGCGCGTTTGATTGTTTCCGTCTGTTTTCGTAAAACCTTTTGAAAACAAGTTGGATTTGTTTTCATTTTTTGTGTTTCGCTGTTTTTGTTTTCGATCGTTTCGTGTTTTAAAACACTTTTCCAAATGCACTGCAACAGTGTCCAAACACGTTTTGCTGTTTTGGAAACATAAAACATGTGTCCAAAATAACAACCAAACAGGCTCAAAGTAATGGGAGAACAGATTGTCAAATCAACTTGAGTAGTAGACTCCTCACAAATCAGCTTTTCATTAAATATAGCATCACCAAACTTTGTTATTTATCATAAGATCATCTGAAACACATCGTACAAGAATTGCTGGTTTTTTTTTTTTTTTTTTTAATTTAATATGGGGAAGACCAGGGAAAGGGGAAGAAGAATATATAGCTGGTTTAAAACATGTTATGACATGCTATGTACTCACAACCCAGTGAACACTGAACAGAGCTTCTGAGGAACCATTTCAGATGTTACATTAATGTTCTTGCCCTCGGATGGAATAGAAGAAGGGAAATGATGTGAAGGAAAGGGGGAGACGACAACTTTTCCTCTTGCTCTTCCAGTTTCTAGATACCGGAAAGCTTCAATTACATCTCCAAAAGCATGGGGACCGGTCGGATCGATCACAGCCTTAAGCTTTCCGCTCTCCAAATATGGCCTAAGCTTCTCTAAGTTATCACCAGACACTGTCAAGCTTGAATAAACAGCTCTTGGATGAGATGGAGGCCATGTTATGTCAACCATTGGGGCGTCATCCTTAGCTACCACAAAAGAATTCTTGCAGTCGCCTGAAGATCAAAAGTTTAAAGAAAGATTAAGACCAATTGAATAGTGACAATCTGACATATAAGCATGCTTTAAGGTAAATCAGATTAATTCTTGGATTTTTGGTAAGAATTTCTTAATTACCCTAAAATGTACTGTAAAATAAGTATGTCAGCTACCTGGGTGGCAAGCAGATTTTTTCTTACATCCCATTACTTTTTAAGGAAGATGATACAACCTTTAGAAGAACTCATTTTTAAAAATCGGCTTGTAAGGGAATGGTGTTTAAAAATTTATATACACATGGTTAAGATTACACTTCACCAATGTGAAACACTTAGAATCGTAACACACTACCATACTCCGCAGCCGATATTCACGATGGCCCACCCTATAAATACTAACCTAATGGTGGCCATTTTTTCTCTTTTGATGGCTTCACTCTTCTATCTGTATTCAATGACTTAACAGTATAATGTTCATACATATAATTTATGGTAGGTTCTTCGAAGGAACCTGACATCCTTCAAATGTAAAACTTCTCTTGATAATTTTATCATCAAAACAGTCTTTAAATAGACTAACAATGAGATAACAAACTGATAAGAATAAAATTAATCATAATCCTAATAAATACCCTAATATATCCTTATTAAATACAGTCCTACTATATACCACAACTTCTAATCATATCTCATCCTAATTCCATCCGTACCAGAAGATGAATCTCACTTCTGAGCACTGGATCAGGCTTATTGCAAATATACAGAACTCATATTTAAAAACAAGAGTCAATAAATATTTGAGTAATATTTCTTTTCATTCTCCTACGCATCTCTTGCTCATTTCCGTATAAGAAATTAGTAAATTTATCATTGAATCTGTGAGATCCACGTGTAGGCCAGTCCTATAGATTCAATGATAAATTTTAAAAAAAGATAGACAAAAAATGTGTAGAAGAATGACACTAAACACATCTCGAAATATTTAGATCTATTCAACAATTCAAGGTAATCATATAGACGACATTTACCATATATACAGCACTTCTCTAGGGTGGAAATTCCAAGTAAAATAACCTATTTGAGGGATTTACCGATTGTACCATAGAGAAAATCATATTTCTCTTCAATGTCTTCGTATCTAGTCTTTGTGTAGTCAACAACTTCATCAGCACCCAAGCTTTTGACGAATTCCACCTTTGGAGTACTAGTTGTAGCAACAACATGAGAAGCTCCATACAAGTGCTTGGCCAGTTGAACAACCAAAGATCCAACACCACCTGCTCCACCAACTACAAAAACTGTTTGCCCTTCCTTAAAACCTGCTGTTTTGAATCCTTCTATTGCAGTTTGAACTGCTAAAGGCAAGCTGGCAGCTTCCTCAAATGAAAGATTCTTTGGTTTTTTTGCAACCAAAC
This sequence comes from Alnus glutinosa, assembly GCF_958979055.1. Lineage (NCBI taxonomy): Eukaryota > Viridiplantae > Streptophyta > Magnoliopsida > Fagales > Betulaceae > Alnus > Alnus glutinosa. Next base: position 30,167,525 of record NC_084888.1, read on the forward strand.
TCTCTTCCACGACTATGAACTCTGCCAGAGTTCCAAGCTGCTTTAATTTTTCTCCTGAATTGAAATCTTGAATGTTGCCATAAACCTCATCACCTATATCAAACTTGGTAACACCACCACCTTTTCCTACCACTATGCCAGCCATGTCACAGCCAGGGACCACCTGCACCAACACTAACATATATCTTAAGATCTTGCTGGTTTAATCACAAAACTGCTAGAGATTAGGGGGAGAGTTATATTTTGCATGTTCTAATGATGTTTTTCAATAGCATTAGGAAAAAGTTCTCTAATTCTCAAAGGACATAAATTTCATACAATCTAGTTTGTCCCGCCTCTAAAAGTGACATATATGTGTCTTTTGGAATGTGAGAACCATATGTTTTTTACATGTCACTTTTAGAGGTTTGTTTGTAAGAAATTTGTGCCATTTCTAAAAAATTATCACCATATAATATGCAACTATTGCATGGAAGACCTGAATTTAAATTGCATAGTTCTAAAGTTACAAATTACTTTTTTTTTTTTCCTAAGCAAATAAAGAAAGGGTACAATGAATCAAAAAACTGAAAAAATGGTGAGCTCCCTCACAACAAATCCAAACGAAAGAGACAGTGCTGAAAATATGAAATGAGTCTATAAATGATCCCAAAGAGACCATAGACGACCCGGTCATCGAAATCTTGGACAAAAGCTAAGAAAATGGCAGCATAAAGTGGTTTAAGCTCCAAATTAGAGAGCACGTGTAGGTCATGACCGTCTTGAGACCCTTCAACCCTATTCGAATCCTCAATGAAAAGGACGCAGGCAAGAGCATGACCCTCAAAATACCCTTCAACCCGACCCCAAACCCGAACCCCTACTTACATATTACTTGGAAGCCACAAAAATATGATACTTTTCTTTTGTCTTTGTCCTTCCTACCAGCTTCTCGAATATTTTCACAACTCTTCTCTTTTATTTTCACTTTCCTTGTTAATCCCAAATTCCAATCTCTTCTTTCATGTATATCCTACATCTTAAAATTGTAAACAAACTCATCAGTTCAAGCAGGGTGCTCTGCAGGCCAAATAAATCCTATATATCTTAAAATAATCAATACTGATTTATATATGCTAAAAAACTAGTATGTCAAAACCAATCAGTTTATGGACTCAAAAGGTCAATTGGTCAAAACCACCATATGATGTTAGAAAGTCAGTGGTAAGCAATTGACACCAAGAACTTGGACAAATGATCAGAACAAAAGTACAAATATATATTTGTCTCACACTTTGTTTCTACTCACAGGAAAATCTGAAGGAAAAATGGGTCGTTGCCGCCTTTTGAAATCAATAGGATTCAAAGCAGCAGCTCGAACTTGGACAAGTAGTTGGTTATGGAGGGGAGTAGGAACAGGGAAGTCTCCCTGCTTGAGGGCTTCCTTGGGACCATACTCCTCGTAAAACCAAGCTTTCTGCATATTGATAGGGCAGGGACAGTTAATACAGTTACAGAAGGAAAGAACTTCAAATGGTGATTGTTCTATCGGTGAGAGAGATCATGTATTTAAAGGAGAGGATGCCAGTATAAATGATGAAAATATCTTCTCCTCCATGTCCCCATTATGATTCATTTAGTGGTGCAGTGATTTTATCTTGTCTATTTGGGAATGTTCCAGTGATGATCCTGGACGCCAGTCTAATTGTGGCCATAGGCTCAATTGACAATATATGTTTGATGGAACATCTAACTACCTGATAGATATATTTGTTGATGTTCATTCTTGGAGGATGATCATCCAAAAAATAAACTATGGTGAAAACAAGAAAGTCTCAAGTGATTAAAGCTATGGCTGTCTCTACTGATATTCTTGCTGTTCAATTGGCCAAAAACAGTGATTTTAAGGCATAAATATAGGGAAGAGTCTTTTCTTTCTAGTCATGACGTCTTGTTAACATTGAAAATATCTTGAGCATTTACAAGAAAATGCATCCAGAATGTTTTCAAGTGATCTTTCAAACACTGCAATTTGGAGCAACCGCCAAAGAAAATATTACTATAATAAATGGCTCAAACTTCTGATTGGTGAGTTTGTGCTATATGAAGAGGATGATTGATTGGAACATAATCTCTATATATTAAGGTAGTAGTAACAATTGAAGCATGCGTACGAAGAAGAATTCACAGTAATAATTATAAGATGGTTCAGGTTTCGAATGCTGGCCACTCTTTATATTATCCATTACAGCTAGTGTCGGGGATATATTGAGGTAGCCAGGTAGGCCACTCTTTGTATCATCCATTGCAGCGACGGCGATTGAGGTACGCCACTCTTTGAATTATCCACTAATTGCAGTGACGCTGATTGAGGTATGGGTACATCTCAGTAGACACTTACCGTTCGCATTCACTATCCATAACTATCTACTATTCACTATTTTTTACATGCGGATATGGTGCGGTTACCCATTATCTGCATATTTTAATAGCGTTTTTAAGATATGCGGATGCTGATGCAGTTACTAACTGTATCCGCATATCCTTTATATATAATAAATATTTTTTATATAAAAATTATTATTTTTATATATTATATTTAATAAATTCATCCAAACGATGTCGTTTTGAATTAGATATAGGTTATGTTTACATTGTTTTAAGTTTTTTTCTTCGTATTTCACTCATTCACTTCACCAATTTATCGTAACGCCAATAGAGCTCAAAGCCACCATGTTTTATTTGGAAAAGGTTCTCTAATGGCATTTTTTCAATAAAAAAAAAAAAAAACCTTTAAGCTTTTCACTAGGAGTGGGATGTGTAGATATATGACTATAGTGTGTAACTGTGTATGACCATGTTCGATAAGAGATTTACCAACTTTTGGGATACCTTTGATTGTGTTCTTTTAGATAAATAGCTATGTTTTGTGTTATTCTATGCTGGTCTTGTTATGCAGCAGGTATTATAGATGGTTTGATTAGCTGTGTTACTTTCTCATGTAACTCTTTGACAAAAAGGCAAAAGTAATGTGAAATCAATATATTTTCAAAACATTAGGGCTAACAAAAAATTAAATAAGCTCAAACCACTAAAAATCAGCCTAAATTATTTTCAAAATCGTTTAAAATAAGTTCTAATAGAGACCCAAAAAATGCCCAAAAGACTAAAATATATCTCTTACCTAATATACTGGTAGCGGATAATAACCGCGCGGACACGATTAGTAAAAATATGATGTAGATGTGGACATCACTTTTTAGATATTCGTATTTTGAGGATGCGACTGCAAATATTACAAATAACCGCAATCGCATCTGTGTTTTTTTTCTTAATTTTTTTTTTATAATTTTCAGTTATTTTTTCGTTTGTTTTTTTAAAAAAAAAAAAATTAAAAATTAAAAATTGTTCTTTTTTTCCTTTTTTAATTTTAAAAAAAAAAAATCGTTTTTTCTTTAATTTTTTAATTTGTTTTTTAAAAAGTTATTATTAGTTTTTAGTTTTTTTTTTCCCAATTTATCAAAACATTTTCGTCTTATTGAAAAAAATTTAGGGTATTTTTGTAGGGCTTGTAGAGGATATTGACATATTTTGATCGTTTAAGAAGGGGATATAAATACAATTGGTAGTTTGAAGAGACATTAACAACTAATTTATAATATGAGAAATGTGCTTTTTCCTTTTTAATATCACATACCTATGGATTTGTATAGGATTTATTTAATAATTAAAAAAAAAAAAAAAAAAAGTTTCCGGCAATTAAACCAGTTCCATGCATAAATAATAGAAAAAACCAATAACGCCGTTGCCGGGGATCGAACCCGGGTCACCCGCGTGACAGGCGGGAATACTTACCACTATACTACAACGACTTTCTTGCAAGGTTCTTTACAAATTAAATTAATATATTATATTTTTCCATGCATAAATAATTAGAAGGACTAATTACGCCATTGCCGGGGATCTGACCGGGTGACAGAAGGGAATACTCACCACTATACCACAGCGACTTTAGCGTAAGGCTTTTTACAACTTATTTGAATATATTATTATGATCTTAAAATTGCAATAGTTTTCTCTTTTTTCTATTTGCTTGAAATTAGAGCCACCAAAAACAAAAACCTACGGGACTTATTAGCATTTTTGTTATTAAGCAAATTATCTACGTATCCTTCCATTTATCAATGAATTAAAATATATACTTTACCCTCTTTTTATTTAGACCTTTTTTTTTTTTTCTTTTTTTTTTTTTTTTTTTTTTTTTTTAAACAATCCAATCAATCTTATAAAAGAGAATAGGAAAAGATATAATCCAAAAAATCAGGATTTAGGATTCTACGGACAACTTGTTCCCTAATTACAATATCACCAATACTAGTTGAAATGTCTTCTAACCAACTAAGATCATTACCAGTAGTGACTTCATCCCTTGCAAGAGTGTGAGCCGCACAATTTGTTTCCCTCCGTACGTCGACAACTGCGGAGGGTCTAAAAGTACCCAACTCTTCTTTAATGCCTTCTATGAATGGCCCAAACTGTGCATAAAAGAACTAGTCGAATTATGTAACGCCCCACCTTTTACAAAAATGTGTAACATTACTACATCTGATCAACCACGTGACATTACTACATCAGAGATAAACTCTCGCAGCGGAATATATTTTTTTTCTAAAGACTTAGGAATTAATAACACAACACATAAGAGCTGACTGAATTACCTCAATATATTAATTAGACACGTAGTTTTCTTTTACACGTAATAGGTACTCTAAGTACATCAAAACAAGTGCCACAAATGGTACATGAACATACATAGAAGCCTACTAAATACAAACATCTTTCTAAACATATTACATGAAATAATGACTATAAACACAAATAATTACAAATAAATATAACTAGATAAACAAATGTTAGCTTAAAATCATCAAAGCTAGTAAAGAAAATCCAAGCCTTCGTCTTATGAACCTACATCCATAATTATGTGATTGTGGACATTACCACAATCTCATATTGTAATTGTGTGAGTCAATTGTTTCAATAATATAATGTTTACTAATTTATTTAGAAGCACATAATGCAATATTGTAACCTTGGCCCCGTTTGAAAATCCCTCACCGCTCCATTTCCCTTATAAATTTTTTTTTGAATGATTGAAAAATAGGAGTGATGTGATATAAAATTGAAATAATTTATATGGAAAAATGAAAAAAAAAATTATATTGTAGTGAGTTTTTTATTTAAAAAGTAATAAAAAGGTATTGATGTGATATAAAAAGTGAAAAAAGTTAAGAATGTTTTAAAATTAATGTTTTTTTAAAGAAGTGAAAATAAGGGAATGAGAGGAGAAATTGAATTTCAAACGAGGCCATATATATATAAAGCAATGATATAATGACAGTTTTATATGCAAAATCTTAATTATTTTCTTTCACTCACTCGTTTTAGGGCCATTAGATCCTTATTCGTCTTAGCGGCTGTTTACTGGAGCCATTACTCTCTCAACATGTTTTATCAATACTAGTAGCCACGACTTATCTAGCACGTTGACAGCAACGACTTACCAACTTTTATTGTTTGTTGGCATAAGCAGCAACAACTTTCCCATGCCATTGGCAGAAACAATTTTTCAACTTTATTAATATGTTTATTAGTCACAATAGCAAAATATGCAAAGTTACATTCACATACATACAATTAAACAAATCTGCAATCAATACATTATGGAAATCAGCATCACGCTCAGTAAGTAATTTATACTTACCCAATTTTCTACTTTTAAAAAATATCCACACAAGTGATCACTGCAATGTAGTTTGGTACATGTGATAGTGTATTAGTACAAATTACTAAGAAACCTATTTAATACTTTTGTCACTTCTGACTTCTAAACAACTTAACCTAGTTTCTTAATGTCGTTTGGATAATATAACAACATATAAAATAGGCCGGTTGCATGACCACACATATTTTCATGTGGGCATTATTACGGTATTTATTTAATTAATGCTTTAAAATACCTACAAAGTAAAACAGTATCATAACAGCATTAGTGTAATACTTTTTGGATAAAGATGGACATAGCAACCCCATTAGTATAAATAATGGGTATTATATTTTAAAAATATACGGACGGCATAATTATGAATAATTTCAATTATGCACTTTTATAAAATTTGGGCAGAATAACGGCGCATTTATAAAATATCCATTTTATTTGGGCATTACATCGACATATTTGGTAAATAAATACACTGCTTTGAAAATAACTTTAAGCAATAACTTTAAAATTACAAAATCTAAAATCAAAGTTTAGAGGCTCACCCAAATACTTCCAAGAAAATTTAGGATATTATGAAAAGAACCCCAAGCATGAATATCAAAACCGGCCGAGAGAACAAAGAGAGGGAACTTTTCTTCTTTCTCATGTTCTATCAGTGAGAAAAGAGAGAAACCGAGAAGAAAAGAGAAGAGAGGAGAAGAGAGTTTCAGCCATTTTATGTTGTTGGATGAAAGGGAGAAACAGAGAGAGTTCATGCTCCTTTCTTTTTTGTTGTGATCAGAAGAAGAGAGAGTTTGAGAGCATTTGGCCGTGGGTTTCACTATTGGCCGAGAGAAAAAGAAACAGAGAAGTGAGAGAGGGACTTTACTGTTTCTGTTACAAGAGAAGAGAGGGGCTGCTGGAAACAGACCCAAACATCTTTTGCAAACCGAAAGGAAGAGAGAAAGCTTTTCTATTTTTCTGGTTGAGAGAAATAGAGGGGAGGCTAGAGAGTTTGCTGTGAGAGAGAGAAAACAACAGAGAGTGCAAGAGAGTTTCTTGCTGAAAATGAAGTGAACAGAGAAGGGGCTACACCTCTATATATAGTGTCTTGAACAGTTGGATGGTTTTGGGTTGATCTTGATCAACGGATGAGAGAGATGCAAGTAGGTAGTGGATCATCGCCTGAAATCATGAGTTACAAAATATCAGAGGACAGTTGTTCGGTGATATATGCACTCTGCAATTCTATGACGATCGAGCGCCTTAAAGTAGGGATCAAGCGCAATCACCTTGGATCGATCGCCACCGTGGATCGATCGTCGTCTTCAGATTAGTTATATCTATAATGTTGTATTATAAAGTTTAAGATCTATTAAACTTATCTATTGAATTTGGAACTACAAACATACCTCAAATATCAATGAATATTTAATCCTATAAATATTCATATAATAAGGTCAAATACTAATGAATATTTAATCCTCTAAATATTTATATAATCCTATATTCTTTTGTATTATTATAAGGTTTTAAATTTCAATTTAAGACGTTATATTCTATGACTTAAAATATGGGGATCTACAAATTGACCTCTTTAACAATTTGTAGAGTATCACCTTCTAATATTATATCAAAGAAGCCCACATCCTTGCTGAGTATCAAAGCATTAAGTGATGCAATTGCCTCCACCGCTAACCTTTGGGAAAAACTACGGGCATCCAAAAAAAATCCATAGCAGTCACGAGCTATGATTCCAATGCCAATATAGCCCTTCTTTTTGTTGACCACATCATCCCAATTGACTTTGATCACTCATACCGGTGGAGGTTGCCACAAAATCTGTCTCATTGTTTCTAATTCCCTTCCCGGCAAAACAGCTTGTTCTTCAGTGAAGTTGCAAAGTTTGTATTCTTCATTAACCAATAAAGCCTCTCGATATACCATATCGGGATGGGTGAAACTCCCATTGTAGACCACCGAGTTTCTACGAAACCATATCCTTCTTGAAATTACAGCCCACATAGCCAAATCCTCTCGGTCACAATATGCATGTAAAGTGGAAAAAACAACCACCAAGCTTTCTCCCCAAGAGCACATCTTTTGGAAAATAATTGGGCCACAACTCCACACATCTTGCGGCGCCGGACAGCTCCATAAAGCATGGATGACAATCTCTTCCTCATCTTCACACAACGGGCAAAATTTCTCATTGACAACTCCTCGTCTGAATAGATTTACCTTTGTAGGTAACAGATTATTGCAAGCCCGCCACAAGAAATGTTTTACCACATTCTGCACATTAAGACCCCACACTGTCTTCCAAATCTCGTTTTCGTTATCCATTCTCCAACTACAACCTTTATTACATGCCTGAATTTCATTCCCCATATGGTATGCACTGCGAACAAAAAGGTACCATTTGTAGTCCCCCTCTAGAACATGCAATCAGGTGGTTGAATGGGACTCAAATGAATGTTGGCAATTACCTGCGCTTCCTCCTCCATGAAAACTGTTGAAAGTAGCTCAGTGCTCCACCCCTTCGTATCCTTGTCTATCAGATCAGCTATTCTGGTGTTCTCTCAAAGTATTTTTTGGGGCGATTGAACCGAGAAGGTATTTGGCGTAGGAAGCCATCTATCTCCCCAAATATGAATGCTATTGTCATCACCTACTCTCCAAACCAAACCATTTTGTAGCAAAGAACGGGAAGAATGAATACTCCATATGAAAAGGAGAGTCTAGTCCCCAAGGATGCTTCCATGACTATAGAATGCTAAAAGTACTTGGCTTTGAAAATTATCAGTAAAGCTTGGTTAAAAATAACCAGATCTCTGAATCCCATTCCTCCTTCATTTTTTGATCGCCCCATTCTCTGCCAACTCATCCAGTGTATCTTCGCATTTTCGCCATATGGCCCTGCCAGAATTTCTGCATCAATCCATTGATCTCTTTACACAACAAGACCGGGAGCTGAAAGACACTAATGCAATAAGTTGGGATTGCTTGGACTACAACTTTCAGGAGAATTTCTTTCCCCACCTGAGATAAAAACTTCACCCAGTTATTCAACCGCTTCCTAACCCTATCTTGGATGCTTTTGAAAGATTGAATTCTAGATTTTCCAATCAAAAAAGGGTAAACCAAGATAGTGATCACACCGTTGAGCCTCTTGCAAACTTGAAAGGCGAAGGATTTCTGTTTTCTTGTCAAGGCTCGTATTTCAACTGAAAAAAAATGGAGGTCTTCTGACTATTAAGCTTCTAACCGAATGCAGCTTCATATATACCAAGAATGCGAAATAGTCAATGCCATTAAATGGAATTTTTCTTACAAAAAAGCAAACTATCATTTGCTTAGGCCCATGTTTTGAGGTTCGAACCCCAATGATACTTCCACTACGCTAAGCCTATGAAATTAATGCACTTAAGGCCTCTGTACAAATAATGAACAAGTAAGGGGATAACGGGTCTCCTTAACAAATGCCCCTTGAAGGTTTGATATTCCCCACAGGATTTCCGTTTACCAACACAAAATATGTGACTGATCAGAGACAAGCCATACTTAGACTAATCAAGCGAGAATCAAAAGCCCAATCTCCGCATAACCTTTTTCCAAAAAGACCCATTACACTCTATCATAAGCCTTGCTCATGTCAAGTTTAATACCTATGAATTCAACCTTACTCCACATCCTAGTTTGCAAGGTATGCATGGTCTCATAAGCAGCCAATATATTGTCAGTAATCAGACGCCCAAGAATTATGCAAGAATTATGCACAACTAGTCAACTATTGTCTCATGCATGTAGATATCAATATTTCTTGTCTTCTTTTCTTTTATTTTTTCCATTTTATTTTTCAAATGAGAGACATGCAAATTGCATTATGAATTAATAATTTTTGAATATTATAAGAACTAAAAGGATTGGATCCCTTACTTGAAATTGAACTTAATTCATATTTTTATGTAAAAAAATTATATTAAATAACAAAAGCCAGGACCAAATAACTAACCATCAATACATAGTATTTAAAAATATATTTTTTTTAAACTATCTTTTGGAATCATTATTCCCTATTTGTTTCTTCATAGATAGATCCCAAAATATTATATGAAATAAATGTTGGATAAGTTTTTTCTTTTCAAAAAAAAAAGAAAGAAAGAGGTCGTCTTAAATAGGTAAATTTATTTTTCTAAGCAACACGTCTTAAATAGGTAATTGTAACACTAATTGTATTCCTTCCGGTTCAAATAAACTGGAGAGGATCCAAATCCGTGAAATTATGGCCTTTAAAAGTTATGACTTTTGAAAATTTTATTGAGACCTACTGTTGTAGCCAGAGCAAGGGCTTTAATATCTGAATTTGTTGTTTTGAGTTTAATGAAATTGATCTTTATTCATAAAAATATTATTAATAATAATATTCTTGAGCTTTGTTATATTTTGAAGCTTTTTTCTTCTTTAAAAATGCCAAAAATCATTTAAAATATGCCCTAAAAAATGTTTAAAGAAGGTTCAAAACAACAAAATAGACACATTTTTAAAAAACGGTTATACTGTGCGGTTATAAGTTTCAATAACCGGCGGTTATTCTAAAACCGCTAACCACTTTAGGCAAAACGATTACGTTTACAAACATTCAATAACTGCCTAAAGCAGTTGCAGTTGGCGGTTAGAGACAATAATCGCTAACCACAATCCACAATTGGGGTTGTACACCTTTGCTACTAATGTTTCATTTGTTTCGGTGTAAAATAGTTTCTGGAAAATAATTTCGGCATTTTCTGATATTTGGTAGGGGTGAAAATAATAGTCAACCGAAAAATGATTTCCGTTTAACAAAAAATGCTTAGTAAATTTCAGAAAATTATTTACGTTTTTTAAAAGCGAAAATCATTTTCTATAAAAAGCAGACGCAGTTGACCCTTTTTTAAACGACGTAATCGACTTTTATATTTAAGCAGTTGACTATCGCTAGATTTCGACAAGCCAAATTCCAGCACCGAATGGTGCCGGAATCTGAAAAATTATGCTGGAATCCGGCGACACCTGGTTATTGTCGCCGGATTCCGACAATACTGTGCTAGATTCAGGCTAGACTGGCCGGAACGACCGAATCCCTAGCCATCTAGCCAGGATCCTGGACGGATCCCACCATTTTGGTCGGATCTGGCCGTTCTAGCTGGGATCTGACCAAAATGGCCGAATTCTTGGCCATCTGGCTAGGATCCTGGACAGATCCAGCCATTCTAGCCGGATCCTCGGCCAGTCTGGCAAGGATCCTGACGGATTCTGGCTATCTTTACCGGAATTCGACACAAATGGCCAGATTCCAGCCACTTTTGCTAGAATCCGTATGCGCCATATATAAAAATATATTTTTATATTATTTTACATTAATATTTTTATGTTGTGAATACAATTTGATTTTTATAAATTAATATGATTAAATAAAAATATAAAAAATATTAATAATTTTTTGTATGGGCAAAACATTAAAAAATGATTTCGACAGAAAATATTTTTCTGAAAAAATGTCTTTACTAAAAATATTTTAAGATGAAAATCATTTTACACCTGAATGATAAGTATGACACAGTAAGTTTGACAAACTGTATGCCGCCTTAATACCTGAATATGCCGCCATATTAGACGCTTTTGTTGTTCGATACGTTTTTCAGAAGCTTGAACTTGAAGCATTCCGTTGGATGATTTTCCCAGAAAATTACCACCTTTCTCGGAAAAAATGTAAGAAAATCTCTCTCTCTCTCTCTCTCTCTCTCTCTCTCACCTTTTCTTCCTGACTCAGTGAATCTTCCTTTTTCTCAGACATGAGCATCCTCAAGGGAATTATCGACTCTCTTGGCTCAATATTTAGCTCCCCCTACGAGTCTCATCCAAACCCTAGCTCTCCCAATTCTTCTTCCACCATGGAAGGTGTAGCTGGACCTTCGGTCTCGAACGAGCGCGTAGCCTACAAGCTCAAAGGGTTCTTCGACTTGGCAAAGGAAGAGATCGCCAAGGCCGTGAGGGCCGAAGAGTGGGGCTTAGTCGACGACTCCATTGTTCACTACAAGAATGCCCAGCGGGTACTCATTGAAGCTAGTTCCACTAGCGCGCCTTCCTTTATTAGCTCGAGGTAGCATACAAAATCTCATTTAATTGATGATCTACTTAAAATTGTTGGTAATGTTTTAGTGGATGAAGTAGCGGGTGGTTTTGTCAGTTTGGGTATTGGTTTGATAAAGGGGGATCAGAGTGTCGTTGGGTCTTTTGTGTTTACGTTCTGTTTGGATAATGAGAAAGTGGAAGAAATGAAAACAAAATGGTAGCTAGGTTTTATATGTACATCATGTTTCTCTGTTAAGGGAAAATGAGGAATTTCATTAAGGGGTTGTTTTTAGTTCTAACTTTACCTCTTATCGCATGTATATGCAGCAACTGATATGGACATTAGGAACAAATGACATGGGCATTTGTATTTTATTTGTAATTTTAGTCTGATGGCCAACTTATTAGATATTTGAAGTGGTTCTGATGGTCTTCTGGCCCCTTTTGTCATTCTAGGTCTTGTTGCTGAATATTTTGAACTCAACTATATAATGGTACTTATATGTAAAGGGTAAAAAAGATTTTTAAAAATGACAGAAGAAACTAAAGGTTATCAGCAGGTTATCTGAATAAAGGTTATCAACAGGTTAGCTGTCAAATTATAAATAATTATTTTTCTATCTTGGGACTTTGATGGTTATTTTTGGCTAATTTAGCTCTCTCTCAAAATTGCTCCCAACTAGGTGTTTTCTCTTATATACTTCCTATGTACCTAGCGGCACCTTACACTTTTAATGATATTTCGATTGCTTAAAAAAAAAAAATGAGCTCTCTCTTGTGTATTCTTGTAGAGCATGATAGTGATCTTAAGATTTCTCTGATCTGATTGGTGAAGAATATTTTAATGAAATGTGAAGTTTAAGTGCTACTATATGGTTTGCGAAACTTATCAGTTTATTTCTTTAATGATTTCCGAAGAAATTTTTTTTTTGGCATTTGTCTTAAGTACTCCATTGATGTTTAGCAAGCGGAAAGGGGATTGGACATGAAGACATTGTTGGGTTTATTAATATCTCCTTTCTCATAAGCTGAAATTTACTAAGCTTTTAAAGTTATCTCACTTCAAAGGATGTGTATATTTGAGTGTTAGATAGTGGTATGGACTTCCAATACTAGTGCTCCTTTTCCTTCCCTAAATGAAATATTTAGTGCTCTTTATGTTGCTATGTATTTTTATCTATTCTTTTGTTTTTTACTTCTTGAGCCACTATAATATTTCCTTTCCTTTCTCTAGGAGTGGATTCGGGGCTAGTTTGAAGGATTCAGATTTTGATAATCTATATCACTAACACATAGTTACCAACTTAGTAATGACCTCCATAGTGAAAGTGAAATCTTAACAAAACAGATAATCATGATGGCAGCTTTCTTGTAATTAAGTTACCAAAACTATAATTAGTTTTTGATATTACATTGTTCCTAATGCTCCATGTGGTTGCCAAAGAGTTGGAAGGTTTTGTTATTTTGGGAAGAGAGTGGAGAGGGGTGCTCTAGGAAGTTGGAAGTTTGTTTGATTTCAACTCTTCTTTTTTACTTATGTCTTATTATCGATTTTGTGGGGCATAAGGGTAATTATCTTTATTACTTAAATCTGTGGATTTGTAACAGTGAACAAGAGAAGGTAAAATCTTATCGTCAAAAAATATCAAAATGGCAGGGTCAAGTTTCTGAAAGATTACAAGCTTTAAGTAGGCGTGCAGGTTTGTATCTCATGCTGATATGACTAATTGTGCTTCTTCTTCTTCTTCTTCTTCTTCCTTTTTTTTTTTAAAGCTGATATGGATTTTTAGAGAGTACTTATACATTTTCCCCCCTTTCCTGCCCCCTTGTTTCAGGTGGCACATCCACAAGCAAGGTACATTTTTTCTAGTTGAAGCACAAAGATGGAGTTTTAATTTATTTCATCTCCACCCAAAGCATGATTATGTTTGTCAGGCTAGTAGGTGTAGGCTGTGTCAAATTTTTCCCACTTAAAAACATCCTTTCTTGCTTTTACTGAATAAGAAATGTCTTTGCAACTGTTCTTCATCTTTAGTTTTGACTATTCGTTCTGTTGTTTCTACTTATCAGCTAGCCTCCCTGTTTTTTATTTCATTATTAAAGAACATTTTTTTAAAAAGTTTGAGCAGGGAATTATCATTTATGTTGATTATCACCTATATGCTTTTTTGTTTTATTATTATTTTGTTCTCAGAGCACCTTAGCTCCTGCTCAAACAGCTGCAGTTACATCAACAACATTGAATTCTAGAAAAGATGTTATACGAAAGTCTTCTCGCTCTAGTACAAACAACCCAATGATGAGGAATCAGACAGATAAAGTTGTAAGCCCAAAAACTACGCAAGAATCAAACTCTGGTTATGAAGCAAAATTGGTTGAAATGATAAATACTACAATAGTGGATAGAAGTCCTTCTGTTAAATGGGATGATGTCGGTGAGAAATTATTATATGCTCTTCCCCTCTCATTTTTCTGTTTCTTTGCTTGTCATTTAGCACAATAAATAACGTTACTCATCTGAGGGTTTTTTATTCTTCAGCTGGTCTTGAGAAGGCGAAGCAAACTTTAATGGAGATGGTCATCTTGCCAACAAAAAGAAGAGACTTATTTACTGGTCTTCGGAGGCCAGCCAGAGGTAATGCTTTGGGATACTTTTACATACAGACCGGTCATAGTGCAGCACTCCAAGAATTTGTTTCATGTGAAACTTCTGACATTGCTATCAGGATTGCTTGTATTTGGTCCCCCCGGGAATGGGAAGACCATGCTTGCCAAAGCAGTCGCATCAGAGTCCGAGGCAACATTTTTTAATGTTTCTGCATCTTCCTTGACGTCAAAATGGGTGTGCCTCTGTCCTTGTTATCATTTGTTTTTAAATATTGTGCTGGTTATGGTTCTCTTTGTTGGTTATTGTCATTATTGAAGAGGATATTATAAGTTCTATTTATAATGAAATAGGTGGGCGAGGCTGAAAAGCTTGTACGGACTCTCTTCATGGTTGCTAAATCCAGACAGCCATCTGTAATTTTCATTGATGAAGTATGCTACTCTTTGAATCTAATAAGACACCATGCTTTTCCTGTTTCATGTTGCTGCTATTTCTTCCATGCAAAAGTAGATTGTGTATTTGATGAGGGAACACTGGGTGCATTAAGGTTACATTTCGCTGCTGTGTCCCATGTCACTTTCCAAAATGGTAAATGTTGTAAAGAGAAATTGAGGCAACTCTAATCTGATAGTATTTGTTTGGAACTCAAGCTGGAACTTGATATACCAATCCTAATAGGCTAAAAATGATTGTATATCAATTATTCTTGTAAATGGGAGTTGAATTTCATATCGTGATTTGGTAATCTCAATGTTAATCTTATCTTAGTTGAATTTCATATTGTGATATGGTAATCTCAATTTTAATCTTATATTAGAGGCAAATTAACTAAATCCATGAATATGTTTGAAGATTGAAGATGCATTATTTTACATATTAGGGGCCTACTGGACAGCGTTTCTCAGCTTTGCTTTCCTCAAATTGTTAATAGACCTACTCTTCAGCCATCATGAAATGAATATAGTATGATTTTGTCTATTTTATCTGCCCCAGGGGGAGGGGGGGGGGGGGGGGGGGGGGGGTGTTGTTTCAGTAAGATGGTGCTTTACTTTCCAGAAAGAAATTTTTGTTTATTCCAAATTCACGACATATTGAAAATGGGAATTTATCAGCCTTAATTTGTTGATTGTCAACAGATTGATAGCGTCATGTCAACAAGGCTGGCTAATGAGAATGATGCAAGCCGAAGGCTAAAGTCAGAGTTTCTAATACAGTTTGATGGGGTGAACTCTAATCCTAATGATGTAATAATTGTAATTGGTAAGCTGTATATGTAATTCAGTTGAGTTTTCTCCTGACTGTTTGGGGTCAGCTACATGCATCTTTTTCTATGACAATGCTCTTTCTTGGGCCATATCTTTTATTCAATACTAAATCATCATGTCCAAGATCCATGGACACTTTTGGCTTCTTTGGTGGTTCTAATTCATATTGATGTAATTTGTTCTGATCACGTACCTATTGTTCCATTTTCATTTGGTAATTTTCTCTACTTTTATGCTCATGCAGGTGCTACTAACAAGCCACAAGAACTGGATGATGCAGTCCTTAGGAGATTGGTTAGTATATTATGCCATGAATGTGTGGCAATTCAATTGTTCTAGGGACTTGGTATTTACTTTCAAGGATAACTATCATAAAAACCATGATTTTTTTTTTTTTTTATGTATAATATCTCAAGCAAAATTATGTGATATTTTGGTTGAGATATTTGTGTGTAAAGGTAACATTGTCATTGGATTTAGCCTTAAAATGTATAGATGTGAGAGCTGCTTCTGTAATTATATTTTTTAAATGCACATAAACTGCTCCCCGATTGTTGAGCGCATTGTCTTTGTGACTTGAGAAGTTTCCTAGGCACTATACCAAACTTTGTTCTGTACATAGTTGGTCGTTACTGGTGTTCTAAGTTTCAAAAAGATTCCAATATGAAGAAAGATACGACGTGGCAAACAACTAGAGCAGTATATTTAAAAAATTTGTCATTTTTTTTTTTTTTTGGTTGTAAGCTCCATATGTTGTTGATAGCAATTTTATGGAATGTTACTTAAAAAATTTCACTTTTGGTGTTGTGACTCAGCTTAATGTGAAATCTTGAACCAGGTGAAGAGAATATACATTCCTTTACCAGATGAAAATGTTAGGAGACTACTTCTTAAGAACAAACTCAAGGGACAGGCATTTTCGTTACCCAGTAAGAATATGCTCTTATACTGTACTGTATCATAAAAATCTTTTATTTTATTTTATTTTATTTTATTTTTTGAATTCTTAAAAACTTGTCCTTTTGAATTGAATGGCCCCATATTGCTGATCAGTATGCTTTAAAAGAAGTTATAGAGCTACTTATAGTTGGTGTAGTCTTTTTCTTGTTTGTTTGTTGGTTGGTTGGTATCTCTCATCATGGCAATATATGTGAATTTTTAGAACAAATGATTAAAAAAAATAATCTGGATTGCATTGAACTTGGAGAAAGTTTTCTTTTGGGTGGTCCTTTTCGCCCTGCGCCGGGGGGGGGGGGGGGGGGGGGGGGGGGGGGGTGTGGGGGGGCGCTACAACTTTATGGTGCTAAATGAGTGTAATAAGTCTCATAAAAGATTAAATGCTATCCAAACTACTTACGTTTTAGTGATTAAATCATCACCCTGTCTATATTCAGCTTGTCCAGTAAATCTGAGAGATTGTTATCGGGTTTGATATTAAGCTAGCGTTGGTCCTAGACTGAGAGATCTAAAGAAGAAGAAAAGGTACAAAAGTAAAGGACAAAGTTTTTTCCAAATTGGATTGGATGAATCCTCCAACCCAGCCCATAAAATTGTCTTGTGTCCCTTAAGCATGTGAGAAACACATGGTTTTTTAATAGCATTGAAAGAGTTGGGGGAAATTCTATTAAAAACGATTAAAAAAACATGTGCTTCTTATATGGTAAAGGACACATGACAATTTTATAGATTGGGATGGAGAAAAGTTCCTCCAACCTAGTTTGAAAGAAAACTCTTTCCAAATGTAAATTGGGAAGGATGAGGAAGGAGACGAGAGACATAGGGATATGGAAGTTGTATGTTTCATATCAAGTTCTTGGTACTCCCTGTTTTATATTGGATAATAAACTAAAACGGCTGCAACTAGATTTAAAACGTTGGAATAAGGAGGTATTCGGTAATATAGAGGAGAGGAAGAAATCCTTATTGAGGGAGATACAGTCTCTTGATTATTTAGAAGAGGAGAGACCTCTAGTAGAAGAGGAGAAAATCAGGAGGGCTAAGGCGAAAGTAGATTTAGAGAATGTTGCTGTTTTGCAAGAAGTCAATTGGAGGCAGAAATCAAGGGTAAAAGAAGGGATACAACATGAGGTTTTTTCACCATCTTGCCAACTCTCACTGGAGAAATAATTTTATCTCTAGTCTTTGTATAGATGGCACTACTACCTCGGATCAAGAGGTGATCAATGATACAATCATCCAGTATTACAAGAATCTCTTTAATGAAATAGTTCATTAGCGCCTCAAATTAGATGGGTTGGAGTTTCCCTTATTAGACTGCAGAAGTGGATTGGTTGGGAAGACCGTTTCAAGAGGAGGTTCTTCAGGCGTTGCTTAGCGTGGATGATGACAAAGCGCCGGCCCTGATGTTTGGATCTCTCCTTTGCAATATCTATATCACCATAGTTACTAAAAGTACTTCATATGTATATTATGTACTAGTGATATTGTAACCAACAACTGGGGAAAAATGTCAATTCACCATGGAAAACCTTTGTGAACACAACATGAAGTTGGTATGGGTATGCTTAGTGGATACTACATGATAGTCAATTAATGGAAACTAGATGAATTTGACACCTGGAAATACACAGCTAAATCCATGTCAGATGGATAGTCCTATATACTATATAGTGCGTAGATGTATATATTTGGCTGTTTATATGCCTATGGGGGCAACATAAAGACCATAATTAATGAAGCAAATGAAAAATATGGCTTCTACCTATCTACAAGTCAAAACATACTTGGCAATGTATGTTATTTAGACTCGTATTTGCTTCTCCTCTTCCTCTCCTTGGCCAGAGTGGGGGTAGAAGGAAGGTAGAGGCCATTGCAGCTACAAAGGCCACTAAGGAAATGCTATGGATGAAGAGATTTCTTTGTCAGCTGGGGGTAAGGCAAGATGAGTATGTGGTGTTCTGTGATAGTCAAAGTGCTACAGACTTGAGACTGCTACGTCAGCATTTTGGGATAAAAATGTGGTTTCTAGCATTATTCTAATAATTTTAGGTAATGCTAGTATTGTTATAGTCAAAAGTTGTAGCATCCAAGAGTAGAGTTAGAAAGGGCAAGCCTTTGGTTGAAACAAGTTTTTCACCATTGGTCATGAATGAGACTACTAGATTTTGCTGTTGCCTTTTGGTTTGACTAGCATCAACGTAGGCATGAATAATGGGGTTTGTGTATTATAGCTTACTAGTATTTATTTTGAGCATGTAAAGATGGTATAGAAGTCAACTGTTCCTAGAAAAGTGCCATTTATTTCACAATATGCCTGACTAGATCTTGATGATATTCGCCTCATTTGTTGAGGGCAGGTTGTACTAAGTAGCTTTGGTTTACACATGATGAACCAAGATACATTGCCCTCTGACCACTGCTTTATGGGGCCTTTTTGCTGCTTTTAGTTTTTTGTACGGATGCTTCCTTCAAGAGCCCTAGCAGTTCTTGATTCTTGGCACGCTAAGGCATTGACGTAGAGGAGCAAATGCTTTTGAAGATGATTATTTATATAAAAACTAGAGATATTACTGTAATTACCTTAGGTATGAGTATAGGAGATAATTTCTTACTTTCGCATTTTTCTCTCCACTTATAAGGTTTTGTTGAGGCCCAGTTTTTTATTACTGGGCTTTTTAGCCTTTTTTGAGGCCCAGCTATTAGATCTTATTAACCACTTACATCTTTTCCTTATTTGCCCTGTTTTGATTTTGTTTGTCGTCTACACATTATGTTCATACTG
Source organism: Alnus glutinosa (assembly GCF_958979055.1). Classification (NCBI taxonomy): domain Eukaryota; kingdom Viridiplantae; phylum Streptophyta; class Magnoliopsida; order Fagales; family Betulaceae; genus Alnus; species Alnus glutinosa. The sequence goes on from NC_084888.1 coordinate 30,186,994, forward strand.
AAACGAGTTGTCTCATCTTAGAGTACACAAAAAAGTGCATTGGGCAAGCATAGCTCTTGTGATTGTGCATTGTTGTTAGTGTCCCTTTTACTGCATTGCACTATGATACACATGATAATTTGCTTCTCACTATTTTGACAGGTGGAGATCTAGAAAGACTTGCAAGAGAGACAGAGGGTAAGATAACTGTCCATATTATAGCTTTTCTGCTTTTGACTTGTTGAATTGGCAAAACGACTAATTGGTGGCTCTGTCCAAGAGAGGCAAAAGGAAAGAATTGCAGTGCCTTTTTGGGTGTACATGACTTGTTGAATTGGCAAAATGACTCGCATTTTTTTTTCTTTGGCAAACGAATTTGGCTAAAACTGAGCCATTTGGTGTCTCGAAACCTTGGAGCTCTGTGTTTATAATGGCTGCCGGTTTGCAGCCAATGTACTTCTAAGAGACTTGTGGCAGAACTGAATCTTAAACAACTTTTTCTTTTCTTTTTTCTACTGGTCCAATTAAACTTATGAATCGTTATTCGTGATGTGCAGGGTATTCTGGAAGCGATCTACAAGCCTTGTGTGAAGAAGCTGCAATGATGCCAATCAGAGAACTAGGTGCAAACATTCTTACAGTTGAGGCAAATCAGGTAATCTAGCTAGAAAATGGTTGTAACCCTATTTGTGATCTGGTAACCGACTCTTATATGATTTTAATTCTGCGAAAATTAGTTGCTGGGGAGTGTTTTAGTAAATTAGAAAGTAGATTTCTACAGTTGCCAATTTAGCTTAAATATTGTGTCAGACTTTATATAATGCAAGGTTTTACTGATGTTGTGGTTCATCCGGAATCTCCTAAATTCTAGTTTCCGTGCAAAGAATCTCAGCAGAAACTGCATTGGTAAATGAAAATGTGAAATTTTTGGGTTTCAAAATCCTCCCTCTATATTGTGTTTGAAACTGATTCCTTGTTGGGAAATGATTAGGGGACACGTCATCTAGTAATCAGTCCTATAGGTTACACATGCACAAATATGTTGGTGGGTGGAGTATGCAGACATTTGTATGATATATGCCAAACTATTGAGGATACATTTCGAATATGGGACATCCATCAACCCTTTTATTTGTCCAAACTGCACAATTAAAGCGGAATTTTTTTGTCCAGCAACCCTTTCAAGTTAGCCTCTTTTTTTTTTTCGAATTTTTCAAAGTTAGCCTTATAATTGTTATGCATCTAAGTGATTAGATGTAGTTGATTTTGACCTTGCAATTTGACTAATAAATATTGGGATTTGTAGGTTTTCTTTAGAAATCATGTCAAATGTTTTGATGTGAACTAATTTGTTTTATCAGGTACGGCCACTAAGATATGAAGATTTTCGGAAGGCGATGGCAGTAATTAGACCGAGCTTAAACAAAAGCAAGTGGGAAGAGCTTGAACAGTGGAACCAAGAGTACGGCTCTAATTGAATTCCTATCACAACATACAAAGATTTTAACGATTCAAAGTCGCTTGATGTATTCTTCTGCAGATAAGTTATTTGTTGTAAAGGTGCAGTTTTCTTAAATTGGAACCCTCTGTAAATGCGTATGCTGTGTAATGACACTGATTTCAAAGGAAAATAAATGTTTCTATCATTTAAACTTTGTTTAATCCCTCTAAACTTTTATCATATTTGCAATTATTTCCTTAAATTTTAAAAACTTTCAATTTAGTGTATTCATCTTTCAAGTTTTTTTAATTTTCTCTATTAGGATTTTCTGTTAAATCCTAACGGATGGGTGTCAAAATTTTCAAAATACCCTTCATTTGTTTAGAAAAAAGAAAAAGATTACAAGTATTTAGGCGTTGTCAAGATTTATGGAATTTGTAAAAATATTCGCACTTAAATCTTTGAATATATATATGTTATGTTTAATATTTTTTATTAAATTAGTGTTTAAGGGCATTTTTGTCTTTAAACAAAATTTAACGTCCAAAAATGAAATATTTCGTCTGATTTAACGAGATTTCTTAACGGAATGAAGGTAACGGTATGAAAATAGTAACTATATGCTCTCTTTTGATCGAAGTGTCAGTTCGCGGTGGCATGTTAACAATGGCCGGTAGTTAACGTAGGAAAATGTATTTACCAAAAAAAAAAAAAAGAGAGAGAAGAAGAGCATTAGTCGACTTACCTGGACCCAAGTCTTTGTATCTTCAATGGAAGAGGGTTAGAGGGACGTGAAATGTCTCATACATAAAATTAACATTTGAACCTAGTCCATACTCTGCTCTATTGCTATAGTGGGGAGCACAACCATTGAGAATGTATGAGTTAGAACACTGCAGTTTTGTAGATTAAACGTGCGATTTTAAATTAAATTGTAAAAAATATACAGTTTGAAAGTGCATTTTTAAAAATCATGCGTAAAAAAATATGCACTTTTAAATCTCAATAAGAGAATGCGTTTTTAAAAATGCAACAATTTAAAAAAGGAACTGCGTGCAAAGTGGGCCAAACGTACTTTCAACCAGTCTAGCTTGAATTTTAGGATATGTGCCTTAGGGTTGGGTTTCAAGGTCCAAGAAGGCTGGCCCAGCACGCTGCGTTTTGCACCAAAATTCAAATTCCCGTGAAGCTATTTCTTTTTTTTCTTTTTTTTTGTAAATCCCCCAAGCTTTCAAACCCCGAAAGTTCCCTCTCAATCTCTTCTCCCCGAATTCCCCAATTCTCTCTCGAATTTCAACATATTCCCAAAATCCGAACAAACCAAAACGAATGAATTCTGAAACCAAACGCCGAGAAGCGAATCCGAAGAAGCAATGGTCCATGCAAGACTTCGAGATCGGAAAACCCCTCGGAAAGGGAAAATTTGGCCGAGTCTATCTCGCCAGAGAAGCCAAGGTAATTCGATTCAGATTTCCAAGTTGTGATTTCCTAGTTGCCTTCTTGAATTTGATCTGACTTGATTTTTTGTGATGTATATGTTTTGAAGAGCAAATACATAGTGGCGTTGAAGGTGATATTCAAGGAGCAAATAGAGAAGTACAGAATCCAACACCAGCTGAGGAGGGAGATGGAGATCCAGACCAACCTTCGGCACCCGAATATACTCCGACTCTACGGGTGGTTCCACGACGCTGAACGCATTTTCTTAATACTCGAATATGCTCATGGCGGCGAGCTTTATGGCAAGCTCAGGAAAACCGGCCATCTCTCTGAGAACCAAGCCGCCACTGTATTCCTCTCTCTCTCTCGCTCGCTCTGTGTGTGTCTGTCTGTGCACACTTACTTTCTTGTGTGTTTGATTTTAAGAAGAATTAGGTTTCAAGGTCACTGAATGTGGCTGGCTTCAACCATATGCATTATGCTTTCTGGGCATGAGAATGAGTGTTTCTTATATTGCTGTCTTTAGTTATAAGGAACTTTTCGTTTTTAATGCTTTGTTTCTCGTGCAATTTAGTACACATTAACTTTTGGGTTTTCAGTTATATCATTTGGGAAAGATCCTTATGCATGTGTCCCTTGTGAATTTTAGTACATTTTGAGCCTCACGCAAGCATTGGCCTATTGTCATGAGAAGGATGTGATTCATAGGGACATCAAGCCAGAAAATCTGTTGCTTGATCATGAGGTATGCCACAACTCCTTATAGCACTTTTTCTTTCTTTGTTTTTTACCTAGGAACCTTTCCTTTTCCAAGATTTGTGTTGACGATATAAATGGGTGTTTTGCTAGTGGATTAGAACTGATGTTCGGCGTCAGAGAGGTTATTTTAGAATTAGTATGAACTTTGGCTATTGATAGGTGACCTTACAGGAAAAATCTTTGCTGGCTTGAATTTGTATTAGTCATACTTGACAAGTTTACCCCAAATTCTCAGCAGTCAATTCAAGTGTTTTATCTGTTTGATTGCTCAAAAGAAATAGCCAAATTTCAATGATTCTAAATCCTTATAAAATGGTTAAAGTATTTCTATGTGGACTTTTAACTATATTTAGGCATGTGTATGCTATATGGTTTAGCATACACTTCAGCCTAAAGCTGCTATTTATATACTTATCCCAAAAAAAAAAAAAAAAAAAAATGCTACTTCTTTACACAATAAGTAATTATAGGAGTTCCTTATGTGTCATTCCAAAAACGAGGTGTCTTTTAAAATTACTATTTGATCAAAATTTAATAGTGATCGATCATAACTCCAATAGTGATTTTAAAAGCCACTTCATTTTTAGAGGAATACAAGAAGGACTTCTAGCATTATTCTTAATCTCTTATGCAATAAATACAGCTAAACTATAGACTATTTGGATATAACTTTGTCATGCACAATTCAAAGCGGAAATTGATTTTTCCATTCAAAGCAATTTACGTAAGGGCGAGTTTGGTATTTGGATATTATTTGCAGAAATGGTCTGGCCAATCATGAATGCGATTGAGGTTGGACGCACTTGAGCTTATGAACAGAACAATGTTTTTAGCTCTCTCTCTCTCTCTTCTTTATTGTCAGTTTCCTTTTCGTAGTTGAATAACAGTTTCCAGAGAATCCTCAGGAGCTGGCGCTCAACTTCAAGATGCATTGCTATTGATTAGCTTCCAACTCAACTCCACTAAGTTTTAATCCTAATTGAATTGGTGTTAGCTTGTTGACCAACTTCCGAAGTACAAAACATATTACAGATGTTTCGTTTAATGTAGTTAAATTATATCTGTAGGGTCGACTAAAAATTGCAGACTTTGGATGGTCTGTACAGTCAAGAAGCAAGAGACACACAATGTGTGGAACTTTGGATTATTTAGCACCAGAAATGGTGGAGAACAAAGCTCATGACTACGCAGTTGATAACTGGACTTTGGGTATCCTTTGTTACGAGTTCCTTTATGGTGTCCCTCCATTTGAGGCTGAGAGTCAAAGCGATACCTTTAGAAGGTAAGGTACGGATAATTGTTTTACTGTGTTTAGTGTGGATGCAATTTTTATCATGCACTGTGTTATATGTAGGTAGTTAATTTTGTTTGGCTGTACCAGGATAATGAAGGTTGACCTGAGCTTCCCTTCTACTCCTTGTGTTTCTGCAGAAGCCAAAGATCTCATTCTTCGGGTAAGTTTGTTAATGATTGTTTTATGTTGATATCTGGGTGTAAACTAATGCTGTCAGTTAATAGGTTTAGTTGCCTTTCTGAATACATAATGTGAAAATATGTGCAGCTTCTAGTGAAGGACTCCTCAAAAAGGCTCTCTCTTCAGAAGATCATGGAGCATCCTTGGATAGTCAAAAATGCAGATCATATGGGTATTTGCAAATAAGTAGGATTTGAAACTTCTGATCTGATTCTGCCATGGCTTTGAAGAATTCACAGGGTTGATTTGTGCTTCCAATGGTGTAATTTTTTGGTGAAATGAAGCAACTTCCAGAGTTCATCATTGTTACCTCCAATATCTCTTCATATTTTGCTCTACTCGTTGACTGAGAAGCTTTGGTTTGCAAAACCAAGCTCAAGTATCATGTACTATACCGTCTGTAGATGAGAATATATTCCCCGTCTTTTTTATGGTATCACAACCACATATTTAAACATTGGAAATTAGATTACTGGATTGTTTAAATGCATTGCCTACATGAGTTATTGGATCTATTTAATCTATTTATCCAAATTGTAAAGATGAATTGCCAATGCCAGTTTATTTTGATTGTTGTAACGGTTCTGTGTTCCAAATTGTTTTTATTGGTCTACAATAGAGTTGCAACTTAACTTTGATTGTTGCAAAGGTGGATTATACATGTTATTTGTCATCTAGACTTGCACCTATTTAGTATATAACTCAGGTATTTCTTCTCTAATGATGCTGTCCGACAACTGAAAGAGGTCAAGAGTTGTCATATTTTTATGTAAATTTAGACCACTCAACCTCCATCCCTCACATATAATAAATTGAATCGGAGGGGAAAAAAAAAAAAACTTTGGCTTTCAAAAATCTCGTTGTACTAAATTCAAGTCCTTTCTTTGGATTCACGGAGCCCCTCTCAACTGCTGTAGATCAAAATTAGCACCCTCCTATCCTTCCAATGTGGTTAGATACATCCTCGCAGCAAGGAAATTTGACTCGGGGGCCCAATTATAGTAATAATCAACCGCCGGAATTAGCAGGAGGTGTCGTGGTGTAGTTGGTTATCACGTCAGTCTAACACACTGAAGGTCTCCGGTTCGAACCCGGGCGACGCCATTTTGTTTTCTTATAAGTTCCATGCTTTTTGTTTGCTCATCTCATGCGCACGAGTTATGGTTCCCAGTTTAAACAGACAAAAGGAAACTTCTACCTTCCTTACATTTTTTTTTTCTCTTTTTTTTTTTTTTTTTTTTTAACCCAATACGAAGAAAATTGGGTAAGAAAAAATAATGGCACTATAAAGCAATTGGAAGAGGACAGTAATGCTTATACACTCATCCATCTTCCGCTCTTACAATTGTTGGCTAGAAAAGAACCCGTGGTACTTCTAAACTCATTTATCTCACACTCCTTGGCCAATATGAGACGACTCAGACGAGCCCTCTTATTTTTTTTGGTCTTTCTTCTTTTTTCTACGCAATACCAAGAGAATTGGGCAAGGAAAAAAAATGGCACTACGAAACTGAATATGAGAGAATTGTTTATAAGCGAAACCCACAAAGATGCCCTATCCTGACTGGAAGAGGATCAGTAGTACTTGTAAACTCATCCATCTTCCGCTCTTTGGCGGATGTGTAACAAGCCCATTTTTTTTTATTTGTCATTATCATATTCTAGCAATTCTCCAGTCAGTCCTAAAATTTGGACTTCAGAAGTGCCATCCATTCCACCAAGGTCGAATTTTGAGGATGAGACTTCTATAGTTTCTCTCACTCCCATTGGTCTATCTGAGCCAAAAAAAATAAAGTGATTAAAAAAAAAGGCATTCATTTAACAAAAGGCTTCTAGATAGTTACAAGATACAAAACATGAAGCTCAGTGGTTATATATCCCCCTTAAAACAACACAAATAACATTACTGTTTCCTCTGTTTGCAACAACGCCTCAAAACTGGTCTCTCTAAGAGCTGGCAATGGTACAAAAGCACTTAGAAGATTAGAAGGCTGGTCTTTCTAGATAAGCGTCTTATGCAGAAAAACCTAACCATATTCATTGGCAGTGATGCTGGTGTCCGTAATTGTAGTATCACTGCTACTGCTGGTAGTACTTTTTTCATTATGTCTCAGTGGAGGACTTGCTTGGATTGAGATGGAAAGATCTGTGTTCGGGATTGCATGATCTGCTTTGTTAGGTATGCTTGAAGAGAAAGATGGCGAAGCTCTATGACTTGCAGCAGTGGAAGCAGTAGGTACAGGAATTGTTTGGGAGGCCGCCGCATGCTTTTTGGCACCTCTGTGCATGTGTTGCATGCAATACTTCTTATCAGGAACAACATCCCTGCTACACCGCCACTTCTTCCCATCTGTTCTTCTACACCTCCCTGGTTCAAGTTCAATGCTATTTCGATTTCCAAAGCATGAACTGTTGCAACCTTGAACTGAAAATAATAGTAAACAAGCAAATCCACCTTATTTTCGCCACTCAAAAAGAGAACATGTAGTGAACTAATGATCTGTCAATAAATTTCAGTAAGGCATGATGAGGTTGAATAAACAAAACCCTACTAAAAGCAATCAATTTTATCACATCATGCCTAGATAGTTTATGACAGATAATCCTGTTCTAACTTTAAAATGACACAACATTTATCAAAAGCAAGAGACAAAGTCCTAAAAAACACCAGACACAAAAATTCTACTAATGAGCTATTTGATCAAATTGATTTTACCTCAACTTACACCTCAAATTGCTAATAGCAGTTGATGGTTAGAAATTTTGGGAATAAAAGCATCAAAGTTTTATAACCAATGAACTAAAAGAATTCAATGAGAGTCTGACATCAACAAAAGCGACTGCATAAAGACCAAATCACAATTACCTAAGAACCTTTATGAGAAAGCATTTTTATAAACATATAGAAAAAAAAAATTAAAAAAATCTAGAATAACAAACTAAAAGGACATACTTAAAGATAACACAACCTACATGGGAAGGTTAACGGCCTCACTCCAAATGGTTCTGAGGGCCAATGGAGGAGCCCATCTATTTGTACCACCAAACAATATCAAGAAAGCATTCCCTTTGTACGGTAGGAAAAAAAAAAAAAAAAAAAAAAAGAAGCCTTCTAAGGTCTCAATAATGCCATCAAATATAGTTTATTTTTCAGATGAGAAGGGGCTTTAGTTTTACTAATATTACCTTGAAGAACACTCTTTGGTGAGAAGCCCAGTCCAGGAGATATACCAAAACTTATGTTGTTAACCCTGTTGTTGCTGCTTTTCATGGTAGTATGGTAACTGACAGAGTTGCCACTCATATCCTTTCTCTCAGTAGTCTGGTCAATTTTTCTGTTGGCATTGGCCGTGAGGGTGGGTGCAGTGGCAGGGGTAGTGGTGATCCTCATGGAAGCGGTGGCAGGCAGGGTGGGAGCAGTGGTAGGGGTAGTGGTGATCCTCATGGTTGTGGCGGCAGGTAGGGCGGTCGTGGTTGCTGCAATTGCAGGGATGTGGGTTCTGGTGGTAATAGCGTCATAACAAGCATTTTTCTTGCTTCCAGTATTGCTAATGGATATGGTGGTGGTGGAGGTGTTATGGTTGGAACCATTATTACTGTAAGATGGGGTCATGAGTCGAAGTCCTACAGCAGCTGAATTGCCACAATTCGCGTTTAACTCCCCTAATTTGTCATTCAACTTGTCAGATGGCATTGCATCTGAAGTAATTGAAATTTCAACAGCTTCCACAGGCTTTCTTGAACGCTGACGGCCTCTGTGCATATGCCGCTCACAGTATTTCTGGTCCGGAACCACATTCTTACTACACCTCCACTTCTTCCCATCAGTTCTTCTACACCTTCCCGGTTCGGGATCCATCATGGTCCTATAGTCAAACCCCTGAGGACTAAAATAACCTATAACTGAACACAACCAACAAAAGAAACGAAAGCCAGATCATAATCTTCAACTGAAACATTCAAAATCATCGCAATATGAAATTAATGAAAACCCATCTTAAAACTCATGTCTAGTAAACATAAACCAATTTCAAATGACAAACATAAATTCATCTCAAACATCATGTCTCTCAAGTAAGCTGACACAAACCCATTTCAAATTTCAAGTTGAGCCACACGACTGATACCATTTCAGATAAACAAAACCCATGCAGAATTTTTAAAACAAATATTCTCATCAGGACGAAGAGAAAACTAATCTGATATGATTCCCGTCTCAAAGTACAAGCCTAATAAACACACTCCATCTAAGAAAACAAAACTAAAATCAGCATCCTATGGAAAATCCAACAAAAGAAGCCCGGTTGATCTGATTAATATAATCCCATATCAAATCTCACGTCTTATAAGCTTAAACCCATCCCAAATACACGCGCGCATACACACACACATGCATGTACAAAATCGTATTAAAATTTCACTTACAAATCTACTGAAACAAGGTGAAATAAGTAACTTTCTTCATAAAATCATTAACTTCTAGTCCCTAATACAACTAGGCCCACCTCGTGACAGAAAAAACCCAGTTCAATTCCAATTCCTAAAATTAGTTTACACCAATTTTTTTGTTTTTAACCAAACGTTATACAGTATAAATAGACCAAATTAAAACCCTTTTTACCAAAAAAATAAGCTAAGAACCATTTGAACCGTAGAAAAGGAAGACTTACAGCTAGGGTAAAGCTCATAAATAGCAGGGCCGAAACAGCTAGCCACGCTCCTCCAAATGGGAATGAGGAGGTGAAGAGGAACAGGAAGACCAGCCTCTAAATGCTTGTAGATGAGGGCCTGTCCTTGAAGCTCATGCGACTGAGCTGGTGTCAACGACGCAGGCTTTCCGTGCTCACTCACGGGGTTTTGTGCAGTAGGAGCAGAGTAAGCACCAATCCCAAGACCCAGCTTGATCCACGGTGGCTGTGCTTCCTTCCCCACCCTACCCTTCCTCTTCTCTTCAACCCCCACGCTCGATTCCTCCTCGTCAGACATCCTCTGGGGTCCACGTCCTCCTTTCCCTTCACACAACATATATATATCATTAGTTATTGCATTTGCACCATTCAAATCAGCCAACAAAAACTGATTTTTTATTAACACCAGAAACCAAAAAATGAAAAAAAATGAAAAAAAATGAAAAAAAAAAAAAAAAAAAAAAAAAAAAAAGGAAGGCAGACGGAGAGAGAGAGAGAGAACCAGAATAAGAAGGAGGTACAGTTTGAAGCGGTGGAGCTTCCACTTCACATGAGCATCAAGAGCAAACGAACCCCAATTTGTAGTGTTGGGGAGAGAGAGATAGAGACAATGTAAAAAAGGCAGAATTCAAGAGGCAAAAAGCAAGAGCTGAAACTACTGAGGGCGTGACAGCGAGTGTTGACAGACATTGACATACTGATTCAAAGGGCAAAAGCAAAACCACCCAAACCCCTGTCTCTCTGTGGTGTGAGAGAGAACGTGAGGTTAAAGCGGTGTCAGAGTGTCAGAGTATCTGACCATCTCAGCCTTCTTTTAATTTTCTCTGAAAGCTCTCCTCCCTCGACAGTCCTCAGGCAGCGCGAGAGAAAAAAAAAAATTAAAGTAAAAAATTCAGAACCAGTTCAAGCGGGAACGCGCTACGCTCAGCTTACTGACACGAGAGTGACTCGCACGCACCAATCGCCGGAGCGGGTAGGCGATCGCCGAGGGTGGATTCCACGCGCCTTGTCAGAGTGCTTTGTCCGGCAATTGGTCGAGGCATAGGGAGGACACATCATCGGGTTTTCCGTTACGTGGGCCCGAGTCGGACAGTGGATGTGTGGGACCCACGTGTGCGTGGTCAGTGACAGGTGGGCCTTGGTACGGGCCGAGGAGTGTCCCTCCAATGAATTTTTGTTTGTTTCTTCTCGGCTTTTTGGGAATTGGGTCGGGTAAGATAGAAGATCATTATGGGCTGGATCATAAGGTTGTCTCCATAACATCGTCCAATTCATTTTCTTGGGCCTGAAGGGGTTTCCGTTGGATAGAAGTTGGTCTGAGATGGGCTTGAGATTGGGCTGAAAGTAAATTATCACTATTAAATTTTAAGAAAAATTGCACTATTGATCCATGTGGTTGATTTAAATTACAAATCACTCCATGTGGCATAAAAAATAATTGCAAGATCTTTGTGGTAAGCAAAAATTATAAATTATTCCCTAAAGTTATTTTTCGCCAATAACCTTAACACAAATCGTTAAATTACCACGTTAATCCAATAAAAACGTAACACATGTCGCTCTTTATACAGCATATAGACTTTGCTCCTAATTAAATTTGGCAGCTTTCACCGTCATGATGGAGCCATAAGCAAAGCCAACAGGGGGGGCAAATAACTTTTTTGACCCACCAAAAAAATATTGAAATAATAACATTCTATAAATAAATGACCCTATGGTGTGATGGTCTTTCAAAAGCACTGGACAAACAAATGGGGTTCCTTAAAAGGAAGGGTTTGAATTGGATTCCTTATTTGAAGAGTAAAATTACTCATAAAAATATAAAAGGATAATTTTACCCCTCAAATAAAACTAACTGATCCCGATCTTTGTCTTAATAAATAGGCTCAAATGTATGTTTGGTTTCGGATTAGAATTCATAATAATTAATTGTCTAAATTGTTAACAATTTGAGCAAGTAACGGGAAAGAGTTTATATGGGATCTACCAACCCAAAAAAATATGGACTGTTTAGCTATCTATTCAGTAGATGGGTTCTATATATTCTCTCTCACATTACCTATTCAAAATAATTGTCGTGAATCTCAATTTGTTCCCAAACAGCACATTATAAAAAAATAAAAAATTAAAAATTAAAAATTAAAAAAAAAAAAAAAAAAAAAAAAAAAAAAGAAGGATCAAATCCTATATTCGTTTCCCTATTAATTGCATTGTTCAGTCAATGCCAATTATAAAAATATTTTACAGAGTTGATTCTAGTTAATCTGTAGATTATATGTTGTTATAAAGTAAAGAAGGCTAGTCCTTCCACTTCTCCCCCTTAATAATTTCAAGAATGGAAATTTAAAATTCTATGTAATTAAGGTTCTGTTTGGTTCTCCTTCTAATAAGTGCAAAAATGATAACAATAAATAAAATATGTTTTGTTTAATTTTCCTCAAATATCTTTCTTTACCAAAAAACAATAATGTATTTTTTTTTGTCTGTATTTTGCTTTCCAAATTTCTTTAAAAAAATAAGAAAAATATACAAGAGAATTCTCATACTATAACTCATTATAAATTTTCTAAAATGAGTGGTAATGTATTTTAAATATGCAAGCAAATCAAATTGGACATACATTAATTATTCAATGTGCAAAACATAAATGATAAAGAGCATAAAATATGACAATATATTAACTAAAATTATAAAATATGATCATGTTGAATTATTTATTTTGCAAGTTATATTTTTCACTCTTTTTTAATTAAACTCTGAAATTCTATTCCACATATCTGTTATTAGAGTAATATTTCTTGCACAACTCTTGCACAACTTTTATATAACTCTAATAATTTTTTTTTAGAAAAATGATCCCTACACTCATTTCTCACAACAGTCCCACAACAAGCTGATGTGGCTGGTAATATTTTATTATTTTTTTACAAAAAGAAAACAAAACAAAACAAAACAAAAAAAATAATAAAATATTACCAGCCACATCAGCTTGTTGTGGGACTGTTGTGAGAAATGAGTATAGGGATCATTTCTCTTTTTTTTAAGATCAACCATTGAATTGAGAAATGATCCCTACACTCATTTTTCACAACAGCCCCACAACTAGGGCTGAGCAAAACCCGCAGAAACTCGGGTCCCCGCCCCGCCCCGCATGTCTTGAAAAAAAAAAAAAAAAAAAAAAAAAAAAAAAAAAGAAAGAAAGAAAAGGGGAAAAGAAAGACGAAGTTGACTCTTCAACTTCGTCTTTCTTTTCCCCTTGTCTTTCTTTCTTCTCACTTCTCACTTCTCAGTTCTCTTTCACTTCAATGTCTTCAACTCTTCACCTTCGGTCTTTAGTGAACGGCGCCCAGCTACAGAGCTGCCCACGCCATGACGCCCACGCGGCCACGCCCAGCTGCCCACGCCGCACCCCACCGCCCACATCCGGCCGGATTTCTCTTTCTCTCACCCCGACTCAATCCCGACCACCTGCGACAGATCCGGCCGAAATCTCTCTTTCTCTCACCTCGACAGAGAGATCCGGCCGGTGTGCTCATTTTTCCGGTCAGATCTCGTTTTAGCTGGGGTTTTTGTTGTGAATCTTCTGAAGAAAATGATGTGCTTCATCCCCGCGGGGATCCCCGCCCCGTTCATCCCCACCCCGAGCCCAACCGCCCAGCACGGTTGCTGGGAATTTTTCGCGGCGCGCGGGTTCCCTTTGGGGAACCCGCACGCCTGTGGGGCGGGGGCAAAAAAAGCCAATCCCCGCCCCCCCCCCCCCCCCCCCCCGCCCCATGCTCACCCCTACCCACAACAAGCTGACGTGGCTGGTAATATTTTATTATTTTTTTACAAAAAGAAAATAAAAGAAAACAAAAAAAATAATAAAATATTACCAGCCACGTCAGCTTGTTGTGGGGCTGTTGTGAGAAATGAGTGTAGGGATCATTTCTTCCATTGAATATTTAGTGCCCACGTGTAGGAAAACAAATTCAATAATTAATCATAAAAAAAAAAAAAAAAAAAAAAAATAGAGTTATACAAAAATTATACAATAAACATTACTCGTGCTATTAAGATGTTAATGGGGCCACAAACTCCCGTGGGATCGAATGGAAAGAAATACTGTAGTTTAAGTCTTTAACCGACATATGTCGTGTTGAATATAGAAAAAACATGTGGTGCTATATTGTTGCCGACAATATAGCAAAAGAACAACCATCAAACACCATGGTCCCATTGCGTTTTTATTCTTATTTTGCTGTGACTTTGAGTGTTAAAAAAGAGTATGACATTAAGATAATTCGCTAACGCAGCTTATAAGTAGGGTCGGTAATTTTTTTATACGACTCGCGAACTCGATACAAATTTTAATATATTGAAGGGTCTAATCCGTTTAATTAAATAAATCAATTTTTTATTTCCTACGAAAATTAGTGGATTATGGTTGTGAGGTCTTTTGCTTTATGGTACGTTTAGGTTTGCGATTTCAAAAAGTGCAATTTAAAATAACGATTTTAAAATGTGTGATTTGAAAAAAATAATTTTTAAAAACGCAGTTTTCAAACAATTTATGTTTTGCGATTTGGTTTAAAATCGCACTTATTGTCTACGAAATCGCAATCCTAAACGCACATTTAATCAAATAGGTCAAATTATAGTTAATTTATATAATCTTATACCGATACTTCGACACGGCTCGAACAGAACCAAACGCGTGACCATAAATTGACATACCTACACATAAGGGAACGTTCCATTGGGACCAATTTGTGAAAGTCAAAGAACTTTGTTTATGATGATTTAAAATCTTTTGAACAAACCAATGAAAAGATTGTTCTAGATTTTGCACAAATTGATGGGAGATGTGTCCGAAAGGCCTAAAACTGAGAAGAATGAGAGAGAGGATTGTTCACTCATGTCATAAAGACAACATGGTCTCAAACGATTGACAAATATATGTTTTGTCACCAAGCAAAAAAGGAAAATTGAGATCTTTTTTGTATTGCTGGGATTGGATACCCATTGAACAGATGAAAGGCCTGCTCTAGCTTGCTTCAGATTGAGGCAGAGTAGTAGATGCTTATTACAAGCTTTTTTCTGCTTTTAGGCCTTTGTTTTTGTTTGTAGCCCCCTTCAGCTTCACGCGACTTTAAAGTTTATGCACCGAAGGGCTTTCCTTCTTTAACCTCTGCATGCGATAATCCAAGGGACAAGATTGAAAGACAAATATTAAATGCAAAATTACTTCTTAAAATATTGATAGCTGTCATACATACTAAATATAAGTACTCAAGAGACAACAGTTACAAGATGATAAATTAAATTTATTGTTGTTAATATAAAAATATAAGAGACTTGTAAGTTGTAACGTTTACCTTTGATCTATAAATAGAGTCTTGTATATAATTATATCCATAAAAATGAAATATGTAGCCAAAGAAAAAGTTTTGATGTGGGGATATAGGCTATAAGCCGAACCACCTAAAATTAGAGCTGTGGGCTAACGCCAGTATTCATATCCCCTAAGGATGCCCTAGGATCTGTCCTGCAACTAGGACTGTAGAAGGATGGGGATATTAAACTCTAATAGCCGCTAACCGCGTAACCGGATAACTTCGTACCTAGGCCGGTTATGATTATCGGTTATGGAGATTGACAAAAGCGATTAATAACAACAATAATAATTAAAACCGTTCGGCTTAGATGTTATTTGTGACAATCTTCATGCGTGCAGTCTTGGCAGATCCTCACCAGGTGCCCCAAAACCTCGAGGCAAGCAAGTGTGAATCAAACCAAGGCTTATTTGATTTTAGGTGGATTTATGTTTATTTTAATATGCAGTTATAATTTTTTCAAAAAAACAAAAGATATGCGGTTATAACTGAAATAGTGCAATAATTTATGGCTAACATAAAAGGAGGTGTTTTGGATTTTAATGAAAAACAGTTACCAATTAATAAACTGTTTTCATAATTGCAAAAATGTTTGTTGCCATTAACCACCGACCAACTTAGCGGTCGTGGTTATTTAAACATGAATAACTGATTAAATCGGTTGCGGTTAGCAAAGAATAATTACAACCGCTTATTCACTCTTACCCACGGGTTGCAACCACAATTCCATACGAGACATATTACATACACATCACTTGTACATCTTTTGTCCATTACTTTTTTAAATAGAGTAATGATTGAATACCATCCAAAGATACAATTTTTCACTACTTTGCCTATGTGGCAAGGTGGTCCCCACTACTTTTTGAATTTTTTTATTTTTTTGAAAATAAATTAAGGTAGTGAACCACCTTGCCACATAGGCAAGATGGTGAAAAGTTGTATATTTGGGTGGTATTCAATCATTACTCTTTTAAATAAACCATTAGATCTGTATAACCCAAATGTAAATTCTTGTGGGTCTTACGAATCCAATGGTTGATTTAGAAAAGTGATGTACAAAAGATATACAAGTGATGTGCAAAAATCATTTCTCATTCCACGGGAGATACTTGAAGGTAAAGAAGGCAATCGAAAATAAGATAAGTTTAAAATTAATGGGGAGAGAGTTTTTTTTTTTTTTTTTTTCTCAATTGGGTTAAAGGAATTTTATTTAATTTATTTTATAAAATTGTCATATATTTTTAAGCATGTGAGAAACAAATTTTATTAACAAAGTTTGTATTTCTTACATGTTAAAGTATATGACAATTTATAAAGAACAAAAATTTATTTCAAACTGGATTGGATGAACTTCCTTCAACCCAATCTATAAAAATGTTATGTATCCATTTACATGTGAGACACATACTTTTTTTAATTGTAAGGACAAAGTTAGAAGAAATTTTATTAAAAATATATTTGTTCTTCCAACTTTTTCCTTGCAATAATAATAAAACAAGTGCTTTTCACATGCAAATAAACACATGACATTTTTATAAATTGAGTTGAAGGAAGTTCAAGAAAACTCTAAACTTTTATAAAATAGGCACTTGCAATTTTCTATTACCAAAGAGTCAAATGCATATGGGTTTTAGATAAATGATTGTTGTACAACTTTTAACACAATTATTGTCCAACTTTGCCTACGTGACAGTTTATCTTTATTTATTTATTTTTCAAGAAAATGACCTACAATTTGCCCCAGAGTGGTTTCATCCTTTTTTGAAATAAATAAATAAAGATATCACGTAGGTAAAGTTCGACAAGAGTTGTGTTAAGAATTGTACAATAATCATTTTTTTTTTTTTAGTTATATGTTAAGAAATGATATTTGGCCACCCCTTAACACAATTATTATCCACCTTTGCCTTTAGTTTTTATTTTTCATTTTTCATGGGGTGGCCTAATATCGTTAATCTCTTACATTTGTCCCTCCCAATCTCCAACCAAAAGAACTTCATTATTTCGGACTTAAAAATGTATAAAGGAAAACCAATATATAAACCATACAATTCATGAAATGTAGGTAGATAAGCTCTAAAGCGTCATAAATTGTAGGGGTGTAAAGTCGGCATGTAACCGGCCCTACCAGAGTGGTTACCGATTTTAAAAAATATTGAAACTGGTTATCTTCAGTAACTATATACATTTAAAAAATTAAGATAATAAATTTTTTAATTTTGAAAGGGCAAAAAAGTTTATGACACGGTATGATCAGAATTAAGGCACCATTTTCTGTATCGCAAAAGACATAACTTTTCAGAGATAATGAGAAGCAACCCTTGAGTTTACCATTAGGGCAAAATGACCAAGTATCTTATACATACGTACATAGAGCTAGTGTAAGAACATCATTCGAAAAAGGCTAATGCTAAGGAGTAGCGCTCTGGAAACGAATTCCCAAAAAAATGCTGCTATGTAGCATCACTCTTCAAAAAACTAGCTTGAAAAAAAAATAGTTGCAATGCCTTTTTTTTTTCATTTAGCTCCGCAATACATAGTTGCGTTCCAAGACCATAATATAGAACCATGAATCCCAAATTGATAGTTGCAAGGACAAGATTTTAACTACATGGATTTGGGGTTTATGATGGGTTCGGGCATGAGTAGAATGCTCACCGGAAACCCATCCAAATCAGCTCCATATGGGAGACATGGTGAGTCGTATTGTAGCTGCACAACAGAGCCTCATGATATCCCGAAAATTGAACATTGTAAACCTTATGATATATATGCAAACCGTATAAAATAATACATTGGACCAAAAAAGAGAAGGGATTTTTTTTTTAATGGCTAAAAAGGTCTAAATTAAGCTCAAAATGTAGGCTAAATACACAAAATAGACCCAAAAGATCTAATTTTTTAAAATTTTGATTATCGGTCCAGATAACTGAGCACCAACCGGTTAACCGCCGATTATTAAATAAACCGCTTCATCAGCTACTCGGCTACCATAACCAATTGAAAATTTTAGCCAACCAAGTTTTCACTCCTAATAAATTATGGCCAAACTTTGGGTTTAATGGTCATAATAGATTAACTAATAAAATTGTGAAGGGTTTTAAATATTGGAGCAGTTTTTTTTTTTTTTTTAAAAAAAAAAAAATTATTAGAATAATCAATGAGTAGAGTAATTAAAATTTTAAATCATTATTTTAAAATTAAATAGTAGAATTTTTTGTTATATCAATATTATTCTTAGGATAAACAATAAAGGTAATAAATGATGATTTGTTTTTTTGTTTTGTTTTTTTATTTTATTTTTATAAGTGATAGATCATGGTTAAATATGACAAACAATGAAATAATAAATGATGATATGACAAAGTTTTTATCATTTAATTTAATAATAATGGCTAAAGTTTTTACAGCCTAGACTTTTCTTTTCAATACAAAATAATATTTCTACAGCCTGGTGAGTGGTGACCCCTCGGCTGCCCAAACCTCACCCCATCATACCTTTACCATTTTTTAAAGTACCACCAAATGATCAACGGCAGCGGTGAAGCCAAAAAGTTTTTATTACTTTGATACTGTCTTAATATATTTGTATCTCAAATCATCAATTTACACAATTGTCCTTCAAGTCTGAAGAGTTTTCATATACTGAAAAAAGATATTTGCCTAAATTCTCAATACCATCTCAGTACTGGTGTGTATAACTTGTAGCTTTTTTTTTTTTTTTTTTTTTTTTTTTTTTTTTTTTTTTTTTTTTTAAATTTCAATTATAATTGGGTTATCAGATTATTCCTATTTAAATAACCACAATTGCAACTGATCTACCGGTTACACTTATTACCAGCCGTTAGTTATTCGATTATTAAAAACCGGTTATTAACCGAATAACCAATTTTTATACATACATTGTTAATTTTTTTCAATTTTTTTTTAATTCAATATTCAATTATTCAACCATGCAATATTCAATGCTAAATATTAAATACTACTGGACGTGTGTAATTTCATTTACTATTCATCATTCATTCATTCATCTAATGAGTTCACAATCAAGTCTATATATGTCCTTAAGGGGTAGCTCAATCGGTTGGAGATCTCGCATTATGAAGCGGAGGTCATTAGTTCAAATCTCCCCTCCCGCTCTTGTGTAAACATGTAAAAAAAAAAAAAAAAAAAAAAAAAAAAACAAACAAATACTACAAAATATAATGACAATTGTATTGTAATTAAAATATGATGACAATTCAAAAAAATATCAAACCTTCATATTAAAAAATATAAGGTAATTCATTCATTGAATTTAAAGGTTGAATTTGAGGCTCATCTACAATAAATATATTTATTTGTTTTATATATATATATATATAAACCAGTTATCGATTATCTGGTTGTTAACCGGTTTTTTAAAACTCTATAATTGATAACCGCAATCGAATTTTTGGTCTTCGATGTTTCGGTTAGCAATTCTTGATAGTTTATTAGTAGTTAATGACCACCCGTCTTGGACACCCATAATTAGTGCCATGCAATCATTTATACCAATACTTAAATTAATATCGTCTCTAATTAGTAAATTGATTATTCAAAAATAATAAAAATCCAAGAAATTTATTTATATCAATGTCTGCCCTCAACTGAACCCAAGTTTCCCCAACTTTCAACCTTGGGTTTGTTTAGAGCCGTTGAGAACCATCTTCATCATGAGTCATGACTAGCTCCCCCCAACTTTCAACGGGTATTCTTCTGACGTCATAAAGAAAAAAGGAAAGGCCATTCCCGTCAATTCAACGCAAAAGAGAAGCAGAAGCAATTTGCCCTGGCAAAGTACATATGCCACAGAATGCCCTTTTCATTTCCAGCTGTGAGCAAAAACCCTGCTGGCTGCTGCCCCCTCACACTGACGTGGCCCCCTCCCATCCCCTTACCGTTGCATTGACCATGGTTAACGAAACCCTTAACCCTAGTTAACCCCCTAACCCTATCTCTTTTAAGCTCTCGCAGTCTCGCTCTCATCCTCCTACACAGTCCAGACAGTCCTCACTCTCTCGCTCGCCGGTCTCCGACTCCACCATGGGCGCTTTACACCCAATCCTCCTCTTTCTCGCTCTCACTGGGCTCACCGCCACCATCTCGGCCCACAATATCACCGACATTCTCTCAGGCTTCCCAGAGTACTCAGTCTGCAACAGCTACTTGAGCCAAACAAAGGTGGCCGACGACATCAACAGCCGCCAAACAATCACTGTCCTCGTCCTGAACAATGCGGCCATGTCCGCCCTCGCAGGCAAACACCCCCTCTCCGTCATCAAAAAGGCGCTCAGCCTCCTCGTCCTCCTCGACTACTACGACCCGCCCAAGCTCCACCAAATTTCCAAGGGCACCACCCTCACCACCACTCTTTACCAAACTACCGGAAATGCCCCTGGCAACTTGGGCTTTGTCAACATCACCGACCTCCAGGGTGGCAAGGTCGGCTTCGGCTCCGCGGCTCCCGGATCCAAGCTTGATTCCAGCTACACCAAGTCTGTCAAGCAAATCCCCTACAACGTCTCTGTCCTCGAGATCAGCTCGCCGATCATCGCGCCGGGGATGCTCACCGCGCCGGCTCCTTCAGCTTCGGACGTCAATATAACAGCCGCCCTTGAAAAGGCTGGGTGTAAAACTTTTGCGTCGTTGATTACTACCAACGGTGTGAAGAAAACTTTTGAGTCAGCGATTGAGAAGGGTTTGACCATTTTCGCGCCGAATGATGAGGCTTTTAAGGCGCCTGGTGTGCCTGATCTGAGCAAACTCAGCAATGCCGAAATAGTCGCGCTACTACTATATCACGCACGCGCTGGTTATACTCCACTCGGGACGCTGAAGACCACCAAGGACCCGCTCACTACGTTGGCGACCAACGGTGCCGGAAAGTACGAACTTACGGTTACCACAGCCGGTGACGAGGTCACTCTTCACACCGGAGTCGACTCGTCCAGGATCGCCGACACGGTGCTCGACTCAACCCCTCTGGCCATTTTCACCGTGGGGAATGTGCTTCTTCCGACCGAGCTGTTCGGGAAATCGCCTTCGCCTGCGCCGACGCCGGAGCCGGCCACGGCCACATCGCCTAGCCCCGCACCGGCTTTGGCGCCGACTCCGAAAGGTGAAGCACCGTCTCCTTCGACTGCATCGCCGCCTGCTCCGCCGACAGAGACGCCGGGGGGTTCCCCGTCGGAAGCGCCGTCGCACGATTCTCAGAACAGTACCACGGATAACGGAGCTGGTCACGTGAAGGGTTCTGCATTGGTGGCAGTGCTGGTCACCGTGTCTGCCACCATCATTTCCTCCTTTGTCTTGTCCTGAATAGCAATTTCAGATGCCCGTTTAAATTTTTGAGTTATTATTTTCTCTCTTCTTTTTTTTTTTAATTTATTTTCGGATTTAATTTATGGGGGAGGAGTCGGTGCCGTTGGTGTTTTGTTTTTTAAGATTGTATTGACATATATATATATTTACCTGTTTTTATGCGATTTACTATTAAATTTGAATGCATGAGATTTTTTTGTCGGGGTTTGTGAGGATGGATAGGATGTGGTTGGAACCAAAACGCATTGGGTGGCTGGATCAGACTGTTAGCCCACGTGGAGAGAGGACCGGGAGTGGGGTCTACTGATTTGTGATTTCATTAGAATTTGGTGTTTGTCGATGGGATAAGTTCTGGTGCGGCGAATGGGGTTGGCTGGAAAGCAACAGTACTAGTTAGTAGCTAGTGGCTACCTAGTGCTACTATTATTTTCTATTATTTTTTACTCTTTTTCATTTTTAATTAGGGTATGGCCGTTGTGAAGAGTGTCAGGTCGCGAAGAACTGTCGACCATTAATAAGGGCCTAGGCGTGAGTGGTCCAAACGACGTGGCAGGGCGTGGATAGAATGAGTGGGACTATCTTATGGAGAATCGTACTGATTTTAGGGTATCGATGATTCAATGACATAGGGTGGTGATTACAAACTTACATTGTGCATATTTTATTGAGCTTTGGAATTATGCATAGAGAATAATTTCTGTTTGATCGTGGCAGAAAAGTGTATTTTGCCAACCAAAAAGAAATAGACAAATCAGTTAAAACTCAAAAAATAAAATGTTGCTGCCTAAAAAAATGAAATGCTGCTGCCTAACCGGAAGAGCACCATTACTGCCCTAAATCCGCAACCCCAGGCCGGAAAGCCGTCGCCACCGGGCCACGCGGCCACTCCACAGGCCGGGAGTGGCCGCGCGGCCACCCCCGGGGTCTGGGGATGGCTTTCGGCCCACCCCCGGCCACTGGGGAGTGGCCGCGCTGCTACCCCTGGTCCATGGGGTGGTCGCGCGGCCATCCCCAGGGTCTGGGGCTGGCCTTTAGGCCAACCCTAGATGGATCTAGGGTTGGCCCGATGGCCACCCCAGGCTCTGCGCGGCCACCCCCGGCCACTGGGAGGTGGCCGCGCGGCTACCCACAGTCCATGGGGCGGCCGCGTGGCCACCCCCGGGGTTTGGGGTTGGCCCGAACCCGAAGGCCACCCCTTCTGTCCGGGCGTCACTCTCCGTCGGGTTTGGCTTGGCTGTGACGGCGTCTTCCGACCCGGATAGTGGCGGTTTCCAACTTGGATGGTATGGTCCGGCACGGGCGCTGGTGGCGTTTTTCGACTTGGGCGCTGCCGGAAGCGTCCAGACCCACGTCGGAGGAGTTGGGGTTGGCCTGCCTGTGGCAGCGTGTTCTGACCCGGGCGGTGGCAGCGTGGTCCAATACGGGCGTGGTCTGGCCTGGGCGATGCCGGCGGCGTTCGGCCTAGGAGGTACCGGGGGCGTCCGGCGTGGCTGTGGTGGTGCGGATTTGGGCAGGGGCGTTCTCAGCGTGGTCCAAATCCGGTGTTTCAACAACACTTTAATTTTTTGAGTTTTTTTGTTTTGAGATGATGTGTCAATATATTATTGGTGGACAAAAAACCCTTGGTTTTTGCCATAACCTGATAGAAGGGGCTCTCTTATGCATATGATCCTTACCTGTGAAATAAGGTTGTCCCCATAATTTTATTGAGCTGATTATTATTCATTTATATATAAGAGTAGGCAGTTAGCGAATATTAAAAGTCTATTTTCAAAGTCTAAGTGAGTCCATGATCGAAGTCTAGGCCCAGTCGGTTCAACCGACCCAAGGAGGCTGGGTCGGTCATCAGGGTCTCGAATATTTATGATAGAAGCTTACGAACATTCCCGGTTACTAGAATTGAGAATGTATGTATTCCGGCTTGGAAAGGTCTACTCTCGAAGAATACGAGAAGAACTTGCGGAATGCCATATCCAGTTGGTCCTGGGAGCGGATCTCTTGGAACTAACATGAGGTAATATGGATAGAGCATGCTGGAATCTTTTTCCCTATATTATAGACAAAATTCGTAGTCTAATCGATAACTCCTTGAGAAGGATCTGGGATACTTAATCATCTTGAGAAGATCGTGGATTTCGGAAGGCCTGGGATACGTAGAGCAGGATCGTGGATCTCGAAAGATCAACACTCTCCATGAGGAGATTGTGGGTCCCGGAAGATCAACACTCTTTCCCTGGATGAAATCGTGAATCCCAGGAGATCTGAGATCCTCATAACACTCCTACCATATCTATGGGCTTATAAATAGATTGCTACCCCAAGTATCGAAACACTCTGAATTATTTGATATTACACAATCTCAATACTCTCTGAAATTGTTCATTATCGACTTAAGTATTGGAATGAGACCTCGTCGGCACACCCAACAAGCCTTTATTATTTTGTAGATCTCAAATGAAGCGAATCAAAAGTTGACACATCACCAAACCAAAAACTGTACTAACACCACTTGTACACACCTAGCAACAATTTTTTTATAACCTCTTATTTTTTCTAAATATGAGAAATTTTGAAAGAAAAAAAATATATATCACAAAAAATTACATGCAATAGTTTTCCTTTTGCTTCCCTAAACATTGGAAATACTTTATGTTTCGGGTAACACTTTAACTTCCTTATCCATTATTTTAACATAAAATATTTCCCTCATCTTTTCTATTTTTGTTTTTAATCGAGAACTGTGTTAAAATTTTGTAAAAAGATGCGAGGATAAAGAACTTGTATTTTGTAAATATATAATATTTTAATGGTATGAGGAAATATAAGAGAAACTACAATGAAGTGTATTTAGATAGTAAGTAAAAAAAAAACCTACTACTAGTGCTCCTATGAAGAGTTGTTCTGATTTTAGGGTTTGAATGCGATAGGGTGAAGATGAATTATGCATATGATCCTTAGCTGTGAAATTTCTCCTAACAACTTGTCTCAATTATCAAAACCCTTCTCGCATGTTGAACTCCATACTTTCCCTTTCCCAGAAGTAAAACTCCAAAACTTCATTATTTTTTGTTAGGTAAAATTATTAAATTCATTAATGTAATTTGAGGTTGTGATAAACAATAACTCTTTAGCCCCCACGCATCCCTATGGCCTTGCCTAAGCCAAATAATAATAATAATGATAATAAAATTGCATTGGCCTTTTAAGTTCAAACTCAAAGTTGGGCCCTCAAAACTTTTAAAAACCCAAACCCAAACCCAAAGTAGTCTTCAAAAACTCCAAAAGAATCTATAAACAAATTATATATATGGTGGTTCAGCTCTAAAAACAAATTATATAGAAAAGGCCTCTCCAAACATAATTCTAGAAATAATAATAATAAAAAAAAAGCTATAATTTTTTTTAAGTTGCAACCCAAAAGCTTCTAGAATAGTCACCAAAATTAGAAAAGAACAATATATACATATAAATCATATGATGGCCTAGTCCGCTCACAAAATTATATTGAATAACTGTTTAAAACATGACATGGCACGTTTTTACACTTTTTTTCATCTACCTACTTATAGGAAAATGACTATTGCACAACTGTCGTGCAGGTTTGCAGTCATATATGGTGGAACCCATGTGATGAGAACCTACATAATAGTTATGTAACTGTTGTGCACCAATCAGCTCTCTACTTTTATTTAAAGCTTCGTTCCTTTTTCGACGATCGGCTCTTCCCTTTCTACGAAGTTTTCTCTCTTTGTATACACTTTTTTTTATTTTTATTTTTTTACAAGCAAAGAATGCAAAAACCTAAAAAAAATACGTATTACAGAGACCTAATGCCGTGACGAGAGTCGGTATTCGATAAATCAACTTCTACTCTTTGCTAATTTCATTGTACTGTGTTATTTTGGCCGAGTTTGATAACTACTTTAGCTGTTAAATTGTGGTGATTAGGCTCCCACACAGGTCATAATTAAGTGCTTTACTGTTTGGGTGTAAACTGTAAACATGTGATTTGGTGCAAGCAAATGTCAGGCTCCTTTAATGATGTTGAATTTTCTTTTATTTTTTTGGTGAGCAATATGATGTTGATTGTTTTTTGTTTTTTGTTTTTTTCTTTTTCTTTTTCTAGTTATCGAAAAATAGAGAATGGATTACTTGTTAAGTTGTTTATCAAAGAAAAAAATTTTTATATATATAATTTTATTATTATTTAAAAAGAAAAAAAGAAAAAAAGACAGGAACTTCATACGAAATGACTTCTGCTAATCATTTTTTATTTCAAAAAAAGAAAAGTCCCTACCGTTCTGATAAAATAATTAAATTTTTAAGAGAAAATCATTTTCTTATTTCAAAATCTAATGCTCACTGGGGTTTGACTTGGGGCTGGTACGGTTTGCCTCGCTAATCGTTTAAAAAGAAAAGCATTTTGAGTGTGATTGTGGTAATTGGACCGTTGTGCTTTTACCCAACACCATTGGACCACTCATTTATGAACCTATGGCCTATTGCTTTTAATGGTTAGACAATTTTTTTTACACAAATTGTAAATTTAATATGAATTTAATGCAAAATTAATAATTTATAGTTAACAAATTTGATCCGTTTAATTAAATTAATCGAATTATAATTAATATATATAATCTTATATTTATACCTTTATACAATTTAAACTCGAGATGCGTCCACAAATTATGATACTAATAAGCATTTGGAGTTTTGGAGCCCAAGGCTAGGGTTTAATAAATGTGTGGTGGTTGGGACATAGGTTTGAATCTATCAAAGTCAAAATTGGATAGGTGAAATAGGATTTCCAACGGAAAGTTTGAGATTTGAAGTTTGTGGGTAAAGTTTTGCTTTGCAATTGAGAGTAGCTACCTTTATAAAAGTGACAAGACCCCCACTCCTGGGTGCCAACCTAAAGTTTCTCACCAATGCGATTTCATGGGCCATGGTTGGGTGAACCTTTTTTCTTCTTCTTCCTTTCCCTTTTTTTTTTTTTTTTTTAAATAATAATAATAATTCAAAATGACTAAGCTGTTGATGTTTTCGGATTAAGATCGTCTACAATTATTTGTCCAAATTTGAAAGAATTCAGGCATGTGATTGTGAAAAACTACTTATGAAACCCATCTGACCGGATAAGTGGTTGGGTAGTCCAATTTTTATTTGGTCAGATAGATCCCATAAATAGTCTATCACAATTACATGTCTGAATTTTCTAAAATTCGAACAAATAATTAAAGAAATATCTTATCCATGTCTTGACAGTGTATTGCTAGCTAGAACGGTGTGTGATGTGTCCCTAGAAAATACAATAATAATGTCAACCAATTAGGCTCTAATGAATGATTGTTGTTTTGTGCTTGGGTTTGGCTCAAAGGGTATGCATGGCAGGCTGGCCCCAATAACACGCTCACGAGTTGGCCCAAACGACTTGACAGCATATGGGCTTTTACCTAGACAACATGCGAACGAGGTGATCCAATTCAGTCTGGGATTCACTTATTCGAAGCATCATGCAATTTGAACAGAAAATTGTAAGAAAGCTTCATTTATAAATTACAACTTAAATACATACTGCTTCACCAGTTTGTGGTTCATAAGTATTCAGTCTTACAAAATAGTTCTTATTGATTTACACGGATTCATATTATTATTATTATTATTATTTTTCGAATTTTCACAACTTCAAAGTGTACACCTAGGCAGGGGCGGAGCCAGGTTTCAAACATTGGGGGGGCCAAATTGAGAAAAAAAACTTTGGGGGGGGGGCCAAAACTAATAAAATAAAAAAAAATAAGAGGTAAAATTTTTTTTTTTTTTTTTTTGGGGAAACTGTTTGGCTTGGGGGGGCTAAGAAAATAAAAAAAAAATAAGGGGTAAAATTTTAATTTTTTTTTTTTTTTTTTTTTTGGGGGGAAACTCTTTGGCTTGGGGGGGGGGGGGGGGGGGGGCAGGCCCCCCAAGCCAAAGAGTAGTTCCGCCCCTGCACCTAGGAAATAGTCCAATTTTGAAGAGGTCTTACCTTTCTCACTTTCGAATCTTGGTGTTCACCCAATTCTCTATGTTTTCGAAGGATCATTATCTCGCCCTTACATCCCTCTATAACGTCGTCGTTCTTAGAAATGATAGAGAAATATTACATACTACATTTTCATCTCACCTTTATTTTATTGGAATGATATGACAGTGTCTACCAGTGTTTTAAATTTTTTTTTTTTAATAAGGGTTAATAAACACTGTCACATCAATCCAGTAAAATGGAAGTGCATTATGTAACATTACTCTTATGGATAACTTGTATCACGATCGGTTGGTTACTTTAAATAATGACATTGGTCTAATGACTCTAATCCGAATGAATTTGTCATGAGTCACTTCCATTTTAAGTTAATATGCATTATAAAATATAAACCTTGTCAAGTTCATGCAGCATTGTTTGGTCGTTACATTATGTCCTTGCCCATGATTACACGCTAAACTAAGATTTTTGTTTTTCGTTTTTTGTTTTTTGTGGGTGTGTGTGAGGGGACAAAACTTAAATGCCAACAATAAGTATTCAATAGTCTTATTTTAAAGTAACCAACGGTAAAGAGTTGTCTAACTGCTCGGGTGACGGTTTTTTTCTTTGGGTAACCGTTCCCCTACAAAAGAGGCGTATTTTTTGAGTACAGGGGTTTCTTTTGGGTGTGCTCGTGGGTGACTTTGCCAGGTTTTGGATCTGGATTCTTCTAGACGGTTTGATGGTGTGACCCAATTTTTGTTCTAGATTTGTCGTTGCTCCTTGTTGTGTTTTGTTTCAGTCTTGTTGTAATATTGTAAGGCAGTTGCTCTGTATTTTTAGATTAAACTGTAAAAGCTATTGTATAACACTGAATGTGTGCCCTATCCTCAATTAAGTAGAGACTTATGTAAACGTACAAGCATCTTCTGTTGTCTAGGTTATTTTGTAAAAGTTGTGGTCTGTTATGGTGGTCTAAGTCTGACCTTGCCTTAGTGGAAGATATTTTGTCCCTGTGCCTCTAACTTAGTTTATTACAGATTCTTTGTAACCCTAAACATTAGATCGATTTTGTCTCATTTCTATCTATCAAAAGGAAT
Source organism: Alnus glutinosa (assembly GCF_958979055.1). NCBI lineage: Eukaryota > Viridiplantae > Streptophyta > Magnoliopsida > Fagales > Betulaceae > Alnus > Alnus glutinosa. The sequence goes on from NC_084888.1 coordinate 30,215,596, forward strand.
CTTTCACTTATAAAAAAAAAAAAAAAAAAAAAAGGTCATATTTTAGAAAATTACACAATTTATATAGAAATTGTAAAATTTTTTGCCCTGCACATGACACATATTAGGCCCCGGGCATCCGTTAAGGCTCCTTTAAAAAGGTAAATTAAAATTAAAACTCTAGATAGACCCAAGCAAAACCCATGGAAGTCAACCCTTTTTATTAAAGTGATTTTTTTATTTATTTATTAAAATTTCATGTCTGAAGTCGGTCTCCAATTGTGTTTGAGACACATGCTAAACCCGTGGAACGATGTGGTCAGACACTATAAATGTTGTGTTCCAACACAATAAAAATGAACAACGCGGGCCGAAGCACCTGTCGGTGTCCCCTCGTCGCCTGTCTCGCATGCCAGGAGTATTGCGTAACACACACCCAATTGAATAGCAGCACCAATTGCATTAAGCTTTCCTATATAAATATTATATACAATAACTTATACGAGTAGGCGACCAACTTGGATTCAATTTTACAAAGTCGAGGTCTAGATGACGTTGGCATGACTCACAAGCATGTATTTAATGAAATTCTTGAAGTTATTATTTTTGTTAGGAGTGGGTATCAGTTCGGTAGATTGTTAAGTCGGTTAATTCATTGGCTTCATTCCAACAAACTATATTTTCGAAAATATCGGGTAAGTAATCTGGTTAATATTCGGTTAACATGGGTAATGAAACGACATCGTTTTAATTTTTTTTTTTAAAGAAGAAGAAAAAAAAAAAGAAGATCAAATGTTTTGTTATTACTAAAACGATGCTGTTTTGTTTTATGTCGATTCGGTTAAAAGGCGGTTTGGTAAGTCGGTTAAAATTTTAACTGAACCGACATTTTGAACAAAATTTTATACTGACTACTGAACCGAAATTAGTCGATAGAGTCGGTAAGCGGTCGATGACGGTTCGGTTCGGTTCGGTTTGGTAAGCCGTAGTCCAATAATTTACCCACTCCTAATCTTTGATGTAACTTATTTTAGAGTAGTCATAATTTAATTAGATAAGGATAGTTATAGTTATCCTTCTAAGTTAAGAGTCTTTTAGTTATTTGAACTATTTGAAGCACTATGGTGCAGAAGTCATTTAGTAGCAGGTTTCTATTATTCTATATAGGAGTTATCTCCAAATCAATTTTATCACTTATAGATGTTTAGTTCTAGTGGATGTTTATTTCAATTTAGTTGAGTCAAGATAGGAGTTGTTTTACGTGCGGTGAAACTCAACTCTGCGTAGGTTATGTTCCTCTATTTAAAGAGATTAATTTATTAATAAAGGTAAACATAAATTAATCCCAAGCCTTGTGTTTAAAAATGTCTAGGTTTCCTCAGAACCTAACAATTTATCCCGTTCTATATTCAATAAATCATTTACGTAACATCCAGATTGTTAGTAATTTGGACAATTATTGTAAGATCTGAGTAATGTTAAAATGAAGACTTTTAAAATCACAATGAATCAAGATTATAATTCAATAGTGATCTATCACACATCCAATGGTGATTTTAAAAACCACATCAATTTTGTGAGGATTCAAGTAGAAAATGAGTCTTTTTTTTAGCATTACTCATGAGAGATTCAATGTGAGATAAATTTTAGACTATTCAGACAAGTATATCTCATGTAGACTCTTTTAAAATAGCTGCACAAATTACTCACAATAATTGTTTGAATTATTAACAATTTGAACAACTAATTGTTGTAAATTCCAATTTGAGATTGATGCAATATTAGATTCTTAATGGTCTGTTTGGATGTGAAACGGGAAAGAAAATTCTATTCGGGTTTTTTTTTTTAAAAATTTAGGTTGTTGAATAACAACCTGAAAAATTACCCATTTCACCTCTGATTTCAAAAATCACCCGAACTCCAAGGCAGGATCCACGTTAGTCTGACGCACAGAGAAAATGGGTTGCTTTTGCAACCCATTGGTACAAGTTAATAATTAAATAATAATTTTTCATTTTTTTTTATAATAAATAATTATTATTTCATACTAATTTTCATAACCCCAATCATTATATAAAACTTTTCATACCTCCAATAATTTCCTACCATGGTTATCTGTGAAAAAACAATCTCATAAAACTTTTACCCAAACACAATTTCAAATAGAATTTAAATTCTACTCATCACTCAAATACATTTTATTTGCCTCGAAATTAGCGCACCAAATAAGAATTGAATTCTGATTTAAAAAATCGAACAGTCAAACGGACCATAATTTAGAGAATATCAATCATTGTTAATAATCATTTGGACAATTATTGTGAGAAAACCCACTTGTGACTCAATTGCCCAAATAAATTTTGGATTGTCTTATTCAGGCAAGTGAATTCATATATGAATTTTCTCACAATGACCGTCCAAATTGATAATAATTTAAGAGAATATTAATCATTGGCAATAATTTTGCTACTTTTTTTTTTTTTTTCACAGTAAGTTGTTTGTCCTATATCTTAAATAATAATAATAATAATAATAATTATTATTATTATTATATGGTATAAATTGTTGGATCATCATGACTTCATCTTAAACACTAGATGATTCCATTCACACCTTAAAAATTGGATAAACCAAACCATACCATCTATCTGTTTATGTCTAGATCGAATCAATCTGTCCCCGGTTGACAACCAATTTGGAAACAAACCGATCCACGAGTGTTATTGGTATTCAACCCTGTAAATTACAAGATGCTTAATCTGATTAGCCTAATTATTTAATTTGAACCCTAATTTAATATTTTATACAATCCTGATGCATGCTCCATCAATTTCAACTAAATACATCATGTTTGTTTGTCTTCTTTATATTTGTCTTTCAAATCTCAAATATTCTTTCTTATTAATTCGCTGCCGCTCTAATTAGATAAGTAATATTACTGAGGCTATTTTAAATATATATATTTATATTTATAGCTTAGTCAAGGCCTGGCTTGGATCCTATAAGAGTCCAGTTCCGAATAAAAGCATGAGAGTAATTAATTATCAAAAGAGGCGCATGCCCATGTAAATTGTCACATCTCTCTCTTTCTGCCTCTTATATTTCATTTCTTTAAACACTCTGGAAGTATCCAACGCAATTATATATTCACAACATGTATATATATATATATGTCTTCGTTAATTTTGGTCGTAAGCATAATATATATATATATATATATATATATATATATATATATAGAAAATGCCACAAAGAATTGATAGGGATGGACGCCAAGGTTATCTAACAAATGACAAACACAGAAGACACCAAGTGATTGTTGGAAGGTATTAATGTTTATTGTTATTGTTTTGTCAACCCTTCACAATTTTGCGGTTTGATTCCGTTCACACCAAAATTATATAAACCATTTCAACCATGTCCACGATGCACTGCACCTTCAAGGCCCTTGATAGGGATGGATGCCTCTGGAAACAACCTGGCGCACATGAACGATTTTGAGTTGCACGATTTTGTCGACGAGTCCAACTTCATTCACTGCATCAATTTGATTCGTGGAGAAGGTGAAGATCCGGTTGTTAATTATGGTACTGATGATCTTGTTAATGGATGTTTTGTTGACGCTCAATTCGATCCGATTCCGATTCCGATTCCGGAAGATATTTACAGCTTCAATGCTACAACAATGGTATCCGACCCCAATTCTGTGTTTAATTCGTTACCAAGTTTTGGTGGGGAAGAAGAAGATATTGATGGGGAGGACTCCTCCGCAACCACCACCACCACCACCACAACGAATACAACCCCGACAAAGAAGGAAAAGGTTGATAGGTCGAGGACTTTGATCTCTGAGCGGAGGAGACGGGGAAGGATGAAGGAGAAGCTTTATGCATTGCGTTCCTTGGTTCCTAACATAACAAAAGTATGTCTATCCATCCTTTTTATGTCCATTTTGTTGCCTATGTTTATGATCAAAAACTTTGCTTAAAAGCTCACAAGGTTTAGTTCAAACGGTCGATTCATTTGGTGAATACTACGAGATCGACTGTTCGAGTCTTCACTCAATTAACCGAGACTAGGCCTTTTTCTTTGCTATAAGCTTACTTGGGTGAATGGTTTATATTTGTGTAGATGGACAAGGCCTCCATTGTTGGAGATGCTTTACTCTATGTGCAAGAGCTGCAAACGAAGGCTAAGAAGCTAAAAGCCGAGATTGCTGGTCTTGAAGCATCCTTATTGGGATCGGAAAGATATCATCAAGCAGCCGGCGGATCAACTGATGATCAAAGCCCTAAGAAGATTCAACTGCTTCAAAACGAACAATATTCGATTTGCAAGAACGTGATTCAGATGGACGTGTTTCAAGTGGAGGAAAGAGGGTTTTACGTGAGATTGGTGTGTGAGAAGGGAGTCGGGGTGGCTTTGTCACTCTACAAGGCGCTCGAATCTCTCACCGGCTTCATTGTTCAGAGCTCCAATTTGGCCACAGTTTCTGAGAGATTTGTGCTCACATTCACATTAAATGTATGCTTAATTAATTTCTTAATTCTCCCAATTAATATTAATTCCTCATTTTGCCTCCTCTTAATAATTTTTTCAACTTGTTTAATTAGAAATGTAACTCGTTGGTTGTTTTTTCTTATGACAACAGGTGAGAGATTGTGAGCGGGAAATGAACTTACCAAATTTGAAGCTTTGGGTTGCTGGGGCACTCTTGAACCAAGGATTTGAATTTACAACGCCTTTATCTGCCTAATCTCTCTCTCTCTCTCTCTCTCTCTCTCTCTCTCTCCCCGTCATTTTCTGCTGAGACCGGGGTCGTGTTTGGATTACTACAGTTTTTACTACAAATATAAGCCGATCATAATTAGTGAAGCAAAAACTTTGACTTGTCAATTTAATTAGTTAACGGATTGTAGGTTCTTACAACTCAACCTCTAAAAAATGATATTTGTCCTTTAATCATATTAAGGGACGCATATAATTTTTTAAGAGATTTGGTTTTAGGAGTTCCAATAATCTAATTTGTAAGAAATTTATGTCCATAAAAAAGTTATAAACTGTAATATATATCTCAAGTACTTTTCACCCTTGCGACCCTACCTGAACCCTGAAAAAAATGTCAACCTATTAATTTCTATGATGTGTAATCATATGGTCACTCAAACGCCATTAATTTGCTATCATACATCATACATGTAAAGATGAGTTAATCTAAACCTCAATTTTAAAATTTTGGCAGCCGCAATTGTTTTCGTTTCGTTCGTCATTCAAGTGGTTTATTTAATTGGTTACCGATTGCTATGATTAATGAGAAATGATCCCTACACTCATTTCTCACAACAGCCCCACAACAAGCTGACGTGGCTGGTAATATTTTATTATTTTTTTACAAAAACAAAACAAAACAAAAAAATAATAAAATATTACCAGCCACGTCAGCTTGTTGTGGGGCTGTTGTGAGAAATAAGTGTAGGAATCATTTCTCATGATTAATTTACAAAGCGTTTGCACGTATAAATATTTTGGAGAAATATATGAAAGAAAAAGAGAAGAGCGAGAGAGAGTCGAAGCATATATCTGACCACATTATATTGAAGTAAAAATATATATAACAATATTACATAAGTCTCTATTTATTGAGAGACAATGAGTAGTGAGTAAGAAACCTTAAATTACATAGATATATGTTATTTGCACGACTCTCAAACAACAATGTTGATGTGCCTAGCATTTTTTTTTTAAAAAAAAAAATGAAAATGTTGAACACATCAGCATTGTTATGCAATTGTTGTGCAGCTAACATATCTCCATTAAGGTAGGGAATAACACTGAAAGGAAAGAAATATACGGTGAATAAAAAATGAGTAATGATTCAATGCCACCCAAATATATAATTTTTCACCACTTTGCATATATGGCAAGGTCCCCCACTACTTTTTGAATTTTTTAATTTTTTAAAAATAAATTAAGGTGAGGGACCACCTTGCCACATGGACAAGGTGGTAAAAAGTTGTATATTTAGATAGTAGTGAAGCATTATTATATATAACATCCCCTTCAAACTTAAGATGTAAGCTTGTGTTTGGAAAAAAGAAAGGGGAATAAATTTTTTTATTGGGTCGCAAGAATACAATCGGAGAAGGCAGGAGAAGTCGCCAGAGGATCGCTGAAAAGTCGCTGGAATTGAACGTGGTCGGAGTGGTTTATAAAATATATTTTTTTGTAACAATAAAACAACGATGGAATTTTCCTGAAGCCTTCATATGAGGGTTTTACGTGTTCTTGTATTGGGTTTAGCTGTTGGATTGTGTTTGGTGGGTTTTAAAGTTGTTCTTTGTGTTTTTCAGTTTTTGTAGATTTTTTTTGGGGTATGGGTTTTGGGCTTTCTTCTTTGTTTGAGGGGGACTAAGTTGACGATGCTGGTGATTGTGGAGATGATAACAATAGGTTTTAAGGGATGGGAGATTATGGGTGATTTATAGCATTATTCCAGGGTTGACCGGAACTCGACACACTAACCCAAATTGCTAGATTGCATTAATAAAAATAACTTACTTCTCACCTTCGAAGAGATATATGCCGGCCACCTCTTCAGAGTCTGGATTGTAAGTGTTTCGACAATCCAGTTGGTAATAAATTTTTGTCGCATAACAAAGCGGCGCCCAAGCTCGATCCGATAGCCGTAGAGGCTTCTCTTTCTCGGCTGTCATTAGATACCCAGTGTGAGAGAAGAGGTTCAAAGTTCCTATTAAAGTTCGGATATCTCTCTATCTCTTGCTCACTCTTTTTGTATGGGCCGAAGAAATTTCTGGGAAAATATTTTAATTTAATCACCTTGTATTTCTGTGAATGTTGTTAACTGCTATTTCAGAAGGGCTCGAAAAGTCTCTCGATTCTCGAATACCAAGCAAAGAAATTGGTTTTGGGTTCTAGAAAATTTGATTTGCATGTGCGATAGTTTTGGGTTCTTAATTGATTCTAAGAATTTATGCGAACCCACTTTGATCTGTAGTTTTTTTTTTTTTTAAAAAAAAAAAAAGGATAAAGATGAATGAAAAATGAAAAAAAAATAAAATAATAGCATTTTTCCTTTGGAAAACTTATCAAAGAAGCAATGACGTTGTCGAAGGAGGAAATCAATAGGCTTTTCAGGTTTTGAAGAACGATGATGCAAACGTTGAAGGACCGGGGTTGTTTTGTTGGGATTTGGTAGGGTTGTAATCGAGTCGAATTGAGCCGAGTATTGAATTTTTAAGTTTGGTTCATTTAATTTGTTTTTGAACATGAGTCGAATTTGAGCTTATCACCGAGTTAGATAATCTGTTCAAGTTATGCTCATTTGTTTTTCGAACGAGGTCGAGCTTGTTCACGAGCTACTCGATTGATTTAGTCATTCCATACATAAAGTAAATATCATGATTGTTTAATTTTATTTTTATTTTGGTAAAAAAGTAATACTAATTATTAGTTATTTAATTGCGGTTAAGATTTATTGTTTAAGTAATTAGAGAAATTAACTTAAATCTTAAATAATTTAATCTCAATTTTATATGTCTACCTTATAATATTCTATACACACACACATGTGTATACATATAAGATTGACATGTGTCCATTGACATGTAAGAAGAACATTTTGTTTTAATAATACGTACTTTTTACATGTTTTTTTAATAGCATTAATAAAAAAAATATGTGTTTCTCACATGTTTAAAAGATACATATCACTTTTATATGTGGGTTATATGAAATTTTTTACAAATCGATTTGTAATAAATTTCTGTTCTTCGGTTACCATAACAAAAATCGATTCTACTTCACACATGTTGCCTTAATAAATACTTTCACTTGTTATCCTATTCTCCAATAGTTAGTTTGGGTTGTTTGGTAAAGAGTTGCGTCGGGAAAAATGAAGAAAGAAAAGTTACAATTTTTTTTTTTTTAAATTTTTGGGAAAAATGAAAAAAAGAAAAGAGAAAGGAGGATATGTTGCTAAATCCAAAAAATAAAAGAAAAAGAAAATTGAGGGGATGACCTTTGGCGCCCAAAAATTACTTTACAATATCTTTTTTTGTGTCACATCATTTAAGAAAAAAAAAATTGAAAAAACTACATTTCTCATTAAAAAAATGCATCTCTATTCTCTACACACACCTTTGGGGAAACAATTTTTTTAAGCTTTCGGGGCAAGTGCTCTTCCTAGAGCATCTCCAGTAGGCTGTCAAATGCCTCAAAATAGTTAAATTTGACTATTATGAGCAATTTTTTGTCTCCAATAGAATAGGCAGAATATATATTTTTTCTTCTAGTGTGAATAGTAAATAGGCAGAATTGCATATTCACTGTTCACACTACAAAGAGTTTTTTATTATTTTCTTTATTCCTTTCCTTGTTTCACTCCCTCTCTCCCTCTTTATTTCAAACTTTTTTCCACACAAAATAATATTTAAAGAAAATTGAGAGTAGAATAAAGAATCTATTGGAATGTGTATAAAAAAAATGAGTAGTTAAAATAAATAATTGTACTTTTTTACAGCTACGTTGGCTATTATTGTTGTTAGGTTGAAAAATTGGGCCCTGATTTTTTGGACTTCCTTCCTCAATTATGATTGTTTGGATATCGTCACTTAGGACCAGTTCCAGTCGTTCTTGGACTCTGCCTGGTGGGCTCAAGCCTTTTTTAACCCTTCTCCAACAGAATTAAATGAAAAATCATACATACATACATACATACATACATACATACATACATACATACATACATACATATATATATATATATATATATATATATATATATATATAGTGTCATTTTCGTCCATTAATTGGAAACTCTAATGAATCTTTCAAAAGCTTGAACAAAGCTGCAATGCTACTATGTTAGAAATTTTTGATGAACATTAATGACATACCTAAGTGAGTTTATAATGTAAATTTATTTAACAAAACAATGTGATATTTTGTAAAAAAATTTGAATAAGCTTTTAATTTAATTTAAGGGTGCATTTGTGATTGCAATTTCATAAAGAAAAAGTGCGATTTAAAACCAAATTACAGAAAATGAACCTTTTGGAAATTGTGTTTTTAAAAAATTACGATTTGAAAACGCATAAAACTACTTTTTCAAATCGCAGGCAAGGAGGTGTTTTTTTGAAAACGCAGAATTTTAAAGGCTAACCTGCGATATTAAAGGCTAAACTGTGATTTTGCCAAACGCTAAACTACGTTTTTAAAAATCACTATTTCAAATTGCACATTTAAAATAGTTATTTTTAAATCACACTTTTTGAAATTGCAAACCTAAATGAATTCTTACTCTTTAGATCAAGAATAAACAGAAGATAATTTCATTTTCATTTAATAAAGTGTTGTACTTGTTCAACAATAATTTTCCTCATTAATGAAAGAATGAAGCTTCATCTCCCAAAAAAATAAAAAGAAAAAGAAAAAGAAGAGTTGCAATGTGACGATGTATTAAGCCCCCTTCCAAATTCTAGTCCTTTTTTTTTTTTTTTAAATGTCCACACAAGAGGGGGATTGAGAATTCGAACTAATGACTTCCGCTTTATGAGGCGTAGTGGTTAGCCGATTGAGCTACCCCTTAAAAACAAATTCCAATTCCTCCTTACTGTTTTAGATTTTTCCTTAATTCAGACCTACTAAAAACAAGTAAAATGTCTCTTATACTATAATAATACCGGATCATATTCCTTACAATTTCTTTAAAATTGCATATTCTCAAATTATATTAATTTAAGTATTTTCATACATCGAACGACATGAAAAATTCTACCTATTAAAAATGTGTCATGTTAACAATAATAATTTAATATATTTTTATTAAGTTTTTATACTTTAGTCATAGAAAAACTTTGAGAAAAAATTGTCTTTCGGTTTAATAAAAAAACATATTTTCAAAAGTGAAAAAAAAAAAAGGAAAAAAAGCATTTTATACTGATTATGATTTTTTTTTTTTTTTTAGTTACTTTAGTAACATGTCATATTAAAAATATGTAACATTTTTTACCTCATTGAATATAAAAAACGGCACGTAATTTGAAAACCTAAGCACGACCAAGGATTTTTACCATGGTTTTCGACGTTTCGTATCTTCCCCCCCTCCCCCCTTAAAACCGACGCCTTGTCTCTATGTTCGACAAAGCCCCCAACTCTACCGAAGCTTCAAAACAAAGTACAAGACAAACCCAAGGTAATTTCTTCATCTCCATCTCTTCGATTCTCTCTCTGTCAAATTTCTTCCTCTTGTCTTGCTTCAAGAACCGATTGGTGATGCTGTGGGTGCTTTAGTTTCAAAATTTGGAGGATAATCATAAAGTTTGTAGGTAATTGATGTACTCAGAATAATTCTGTTGATGTTGGAAGTTGGCGGTGATACCCGAAAACTCCCTTGAGCATTCACGAAATCCGTTTTTTGTTGATATTGATTTTAAATTAATTTATGAATGGGTGTGTGTGTTGATGAAATTGACAACTTTCGATGTACCCATTAGATGATTTTGCTGATTTCCGTTGAATTTTGGGATTTCGGTTGAATTGACAACTCTCTCTCTCTCTCTGTTCCGTGGTCGGCTCGCTCCGGCGGCATCTCTACGTTGATTACTCGTGTGAAAGGTAAGCAGTTATCAACAACACCTTTGTTTTGCTGTCACTTTTAGAGTTCACTTGCAATTCTCCGATGTTTTTAATGTTTCTGTTTTCAGTTTGTGTGATTCTGTTGCCCATGTTTCCCATATATTTTTGTTTATTTATATTTACTGTTTCAGACCAATCAATTAATGCCACGTGACTCTCATTTGACACATCATGTGCCAATTATACGTGCTACATGGTACAATAACTTTAAATTACAAATGCACTTTAAAAAATATTTTAATTTAATCACCTTGTGTTTTTTGTGAACATTGTTAATTGTTATTTCTTGGCTACCAAGCGGAGAAATTGGTTTTGGGTTCTAAAAAACTTTCTTTGTATGTGAGATAGCGTTCTTGATTCTGAGAATCTTTGTGAACCCACTTTTGTACACTGGAAACTCTTGGCTGTTGATTAACCACTTAAGGGTTTGGAGGGGTGCTTTAAAATATTTTTAAGTTTCTGTTATATATTGCTCAAAAATATTATATTGATTCTGAAATTGCTCACGAACCTTAAATTGGTATTATGATTGACAAAGTAATGACAAAATGATTTTGTTGCGGCTAGGTAATTAACAAGCTCTTTTCGCAAACTTATTGACGAAGCAATGACGCTGTCGGAGGAGGAAATCAATAGGCTTTTTAGGATTCGAAGAACGGTGATGCAAATGCTGAAAGACCGGGGTTATTTTGTTGGGGAGTTTGAGATTGACATGACCAAAGAGCAGTTCAAGAATAAGTACGGCGAGAGCATGAAAAGGGAAGACCTTGTTATCAATAAAGCCAAGCGAAACAATAGTTCCGATCAGGTATTTATTCGATTTTGTTTGTCTGCGTTTTTTCTTCCGTATTCAATGGTGCTTTTGTTATTCTTATTAATGTATTTGAGTGAGTCTTTTTGTTGCAGTAGCAGTAGCATTATATTGTTTTGCTTGAAGTAAATGTGACTGAGAGGCTCTGCTTCTTTTCACCCTTTGATTGTTGTGTACATGGAGTTTAATGTGGGGTTGATAGTTGACCACAAAGGGATTTTACACTAATGGATTGAAGGGAAATCATAGGAAACTGTACTGCTGTGTGTCTCTATATTTTATGATGTAGCCAAGTGAAAAACCTGTTGATAACCTGGAAGCTCAGGTGTTTTCACCGTTTCTCATGCATATAGTGCAATTAAAATTTTTCATGGTGTGGATGATGTGATATGTGGAAGAATTGTGGCTCTAATGGTCTTTTCTTGGTTGAATTTGTAGATTTCTGATTGCTCTTGTTTATTAGTTTGGTCTAGCTGGTTGATATTTAAGTCCATTATTATTTATATCAGTGCTCAAGGATGAAGATTATATCCGTAATAAAGATATGAAGCTGTAAGGAGAGTGGCTCCTTAATATAAAGATATTGGCTTGCATGTGTGTAAAATTTTCTTGCTTCCAGTATAGTTTAAAATGTTCCTTGTGCAAAATTTCCTCGTACTTGCCTTTTCTTTTTCATCATAAGGGCATTGACATTTGTATTGTCATTGATGTAACTGTTGCCATAGTTCTTCTGGGATTAGGGAAAGTAGAGCTAGATCAATTTGAATGACACAATTGTTCTCTGTGCATAGTTTCTTTACATATATATGCTTAGACAGTATGAAGCATGCTGCCCATGTATTCTTCTCTCCATGCCTTTGTTTGTCTTCTTATTGGTTGTTTCTTGTATGTCAGATCTATGTTTTCTTTCCCGAGGAGCAAAAGGTTGGTGTTAAGACAATGAAGACTTACTCCCAACGCATGAAGTCGGAGAATGTTTTCAGAGCAATCTTGGTTGTTCAACATAATTTGACTCCCTTTGCTCGGAGCTCCATAAATGAGATTTCTTCAAAATTCCAATTGGAGGTTTTCCAGGTGAAACTGATTGCTTTGTGATGTTGAAGAACAAAATTGTGGCTGTTGATTTTTGTCTAGCATCTTACTTATTTGTTGTTTTTCTACCCAAGGATTGTCAGTATTATGGACATCAGGGCATTGTGATGGCCTACTTAATTTGCACATCTCCCGAGAGCCTTTGAGGTTCTAATGGTATATCTATTTAAGTGAACATGAAGGTCGTACTAATTTGATTGATCAAAACTTAATAATAGTTAGATTGGACCGCTAGGTTCATCTGATGAATACAATACTTTTACCATAGAAATTATACTTGAATGTTTATTCAACTAGTGACCTTAATGGTTGAAGAAATTTGATCAGAAGATACTTGGAAAGAAATATTATCTTTGTTGTTATATTTGCTTTTGTTTTAAACAGATTTATCATCATCATCAATTTGAAGAGCTGGTTCTATTCTAATTGTGACAAAGTAATTGGGACATTTTATGACATATGAACCATTGCTTTTACATCGTGAGGTGTTACTTGATGGGATTTACTTGATATCTGTGACACATTTTCAACTGCAACTTGGAGTAAATATTTTCTTTGATTTTGATCTTGATCTTATGTCATTATTCAGTGATATTAATTACATCTTCAGTTATTAGCATGCATAATTTCCTGAACTTATTGGAAGATAGTAATTTTTTTTCCTTTTCGATTTTTCACTAATAGCACCATTTATACAGGAGGCAGAGTTGTTGATAAACATTAAAGAGCATGTTCTTGTTCCAGAGCATCAGGTGCTTACAATTGAGGAGAAGAAAACTTTGCTGGAGAGGTACACCGTGAAAGAAACACAGGTCAGTGGATGTTAAAATTGCATTTATAAATTGTAAAAATTTGGAAAATACTGGGAGTAATATTAGTTAGCATCTAAAAGATAAGTTGCTTAGACCAGAGATTGCTCTATGCAAAACAGGCCATGACCTACTCACTACATGCCATGAAAAATACTATTTATGTGTCCACTCTACACAAATCTTGTTTGATCAAAATGATTACTGTTATGCAAAATCAATCATTGAGCGTCAACTTTGTGCTAGAAATTGGTTTGTCTGCAACCATATTAGTTTGAAATACAGTAAAGCTTTAGAAGCCTGAAGCCATAATAGAGCTAATGGGCAGAACTAGGGAAAATTTTCCCTAGTTCGCTAGGGATTTTGAATGTATATTGTTTAGGTTAGTGATTTTGAATGTATATTGTTTGGTTCTCTGGGCATGTTAGGTCCTACCAAGTCAGATTTCCTTTGGTTGTTTTCAGTGCGCATTATGCATGGTGCCACGTGATTTCAATAATCTATCTCAATGCCCCAAATCTATAAATTTTCCAAAGTCCACTCTAAGAAGTAGACATAACATGTCAAAATAAGTTATAAACTAGTTGTAATATGGACCGTTGGATTGGAGGCATATTTATGATACATATGCTTTAGCCTTTGCATAAAGGTTACACATGGATCCTGTTGCCAAAAAGTTTAGCTCAAATCTGTTAATACATGCAAGCCAACATTGCTTAAGAAAGATTGGTGAATTCTGTGAGAAAATGTTGTATTTTCAGCTGGGAACTTCTTTGTTAGGATCAGCCTGTGGCTTTAATATAGGGCATAAACATGTTACTTATCAAAAAAAATATAGGACATAAACATGTATCAAGTTTGTGCTAAAGATAAATCACTAAGGAAATTCTCATGACGTGGTTCATAATTTATCTTACATTATTCTAATAAATCAAATCGAATGATGTTATTGTATGAAAATAGTGATATCAATAATTAAGGGAAAATTACAAATGACTGTCTTTTACTTTTCAAGTGGCTGTCTAAAAGTTCAATAATTAAAGTATTTGTTGGAATTACCGTTGTTATCATTTAGGAGGAAATTAGTTATCCCACATGAGACTTTCAGTGATTGAAATATTTTTCTCTAATGAAGGCTAGTCATTGTCAATTACTTGGTACTGAGAAATTATTCATATTTTTCATTACATTTTTTTTTTCAACTGGGATATCAATGTTAATAATTCAGATAATGTATTTTTTGCTATTGTATCTCGTTTTGGGATGTCAGTCTTCACAATGCATATCTTGTTTTGCATTTCTATTGCAAATCCCATCTGATTCTGACATTTTACTGTCTGTGTTGTGGGGTAAATTGAGTTCAGCTGCCTCGTATTCAAGTGACTGATCCAGTCGCGAGATATTATGGGCTGAAGCGTGGACAAGTCGTGAAGATAATCCGGCCAAGTGAGACTGCAGGCCGATATGTCACTTACCGTTATGTTGTATAAGTACTTCTTACATCTTAGTAACGGCTCAGAAAAGTGTTGTGACCGGACTTGAGTGGAAAGTGTTCATTGCCTCTGCCAAAACAGCCAAAGAACCAAACTCAACGATTTTGTTGGAACTTATTTATGGGTATTTCTCAGTTGTGAACTATTTCTCATGAAAATTTAAAAGACAAACTCTGTTTTGAACTTATTTATGGGTATTTCTCAGTTTTGCATACCTATTCTCTATGTGGTATTTGTTTGTAATGCAGTTAGTATTGTCCAGCATCAAAAAGTAAGCTCTTTGTGTGCTTGTTAGTCTAATGCTGATAATTTTTTGGTATCTCCGTATGAGTAATAAGTTTTGTGTACTTGTTTGTTGTCACAATTTACAGAAGCGCTAGTCATGTATGTGTTATACCTTAAAAGCATTGGTCGAGGTTACAATTAAAACTCCTTAAAGTCGCTTATACGGTATTCTTCCGTATAGTACACAACCAATATAGGATTTGTTATACTTATATACCCGCCCTGTGATATTTAATTTTTGTTTTCGTGTGAAGGTTTTGAGGAGCAGTTTGTGGCGTTATTGACAACTATTGAAGCAGGTAGTCCTCAAAAGGAGCCGGGTTCTTGTTCTAATGTTGGCAACAAAGGCATTAGGGAGTTAAAAAGGTTGGAATGTTCTATTAATTATGATTCTAAATTTGAGAATTCTAGCCATGCTTATGGAAACGTGAGGGCCTCTTCTTTTTTCAATGAAGCCTAAAATCTTATCTTGGAATGTGTGAGGATGGAATGAGGGGGACAAATGCTTAGGTGAGAAACTTAAAGATTGGAAAACTGACATTTTTTTGTTTTCAATAAACTAAGCTAGAAGTTATGTCTTAAAATGTAGTGCGTAGTTTTTGGGTTGCCATCATGTGGATTGGTGGTGTTTGGATTCCAAAGGTGCCTTAGGAGGCATTTTGATTATGTGGGATAGGAGGGTGGTGGAAAAGATCGACGTATGTGTGGGGAGTTCACCCTGGTTGTTTCCTTGATCATTTCACTTGGGCCTTTGCGGGTGCTTATGGTCCTAATTCTGATAGGGATAGAAGATTTCTGTGGGATGAGTTGGCTGGCTTGCTCAGTTGGTGGAATTTGCCTTTGTACATTGGGGGTGATTTCAACGTCACATGTTTCCCTAGTGAGAGATCAAGAGAAACTCACTTATGCCCAGCTATGATGGAGTTTTTTTACGTTATTTTTTATCAGGGTTAGATAGACTTCCCTCTTGTTGGTGGCTCTTATTCTTGGTCGAATAACCGAGAGTCTCTATCTTGGTCCAGGATTGACAGATTCCTTATATCTCTAGCTTGGGAAATCTAGTTTTCGGGCTTGTCCCGGAGAATACTTCCTAGACTTTGCTTGGATCATTTTCAGATTCTCTTTGATTGTGATGACTTTCTTGGGGAAATAGGTACTTCAAATTTGAGAATATGTGGAGTTAGAGGGTTTTGTGGATAAGGTAAAACAATGGTGGGACTTTTTATCACTTCCAAGGCTCTCCAAGCTTTGTTGTGTCCAGCAAGCTCAAGGTTTTGAAAGTTGACCTATGGAGATGGAATAAGGAGATGTTTGGCGATGTAGGGAGATAGAAAAAGATCCTTTTGGAAGAGGTAGGTGCTTTTGATACCATTGAAGAAGAGAGGACTTTAGGTGATGAGAAGAGGAGGAAAGAAGAAGCAGTTAGCGAGTTAAAGATCTCATGGAGGAGGTGAGTTGGAGGCAAAAATCTAAGGCTTTGTGGTTGAGGGAAGGCAATAAGTGTACGAAGTTTTTTCATAAAGTGGACAACTCCAGCGAGGGATAGAACTCCATTGAATCCTTGTTGATTGATTGCACACTTTCTACCAATTGGGTGGTGATCAATGAGCACATTGTCCAGTTTTATAATAAACTGTATATCGAGGAATTCAGTTGGCAGCCTTTGGTGGATGGCCTTTCTTTTGATTCTATTGGTGAGATTGAGGCTAATTGGTTGGAGGGAGAATTTGAGGAAAAGGAGGTGTTGAAGGTAATGAAAGCAATGAATGGTGACAAGGCGCTGGGCTCGGACGACGACTCTATGGCATTCTTCCAAGCCTGTTGTGAAGTGTTAAAAGAAGACATTATGAAGGTTTTTGTGAATTCCATGCTAAAGGTAAGTTCGAAATGAGCCTTAATGCTACTTTTATCGCTTTCGTCCTGAAGATTCGAGGGGTTGTTGATCCTAAAGACTTTTGCCCGATTAGTCTTGTGAGTGGTATTTACAAAATTATTGCTAAGATTATAGCAAATAGGCTCAAGATGGTGTTGGAAAAGATTGTTTCAAATTCGCAGAATGCTTTTATCCGAGGTAGGCAAATACTAGATCTCATTCTTATTGCCAATGAATGAATGCCTTGATAGTAGATTAAGATCTAGGGAGTTGGGCGCTTTTGCAAGCTAGATCTAGAAAAAGCCTATGATCATGTTAATTGAGATTTTCTGTTATATATGCTGAGAATGTGTGGTTTTGGCGGGAAGTGGTGTTCTTGGATTGCTTATTGTATTTCCATGGTGCAGTTCTCGGTTTTGGTTAATGGCACTCCTACCAGTTTTTTTAGTAGCTCCCATGGCTTGAGACAAGGGAACCCTTTGTCCCCTCTGTTATTTGTCATTGTGATGAAGGCTTCCGCTGCTGCAATTGTGGGATTGTTACTTGGCTTTTATGTGGGGACAAAGTTTGATATATCTCATCTTTTACTTGCGAATAATACTTTGATTATTAGTGGGGTTGATAGATCACCTTTGTCATCTGCGGTGCTTTTTTTTTATGTTTTGTGGCCGTCTCAGGCTTAAAGGTCAATTTGGCCAAGTCTGAATTGATTTCTGTGGGTAATGTTACTGATGTGGATGGGTTGGCTGGCATTATGGGCTATGAGGTTTCTCCTTTGCCTTTGACATATCTTAGTCTTTCGTTGGGGGCCTCCTACAAGGCTAAGTTTATTTGGAACAATGTTGTCTGAGTGTCGGTGGACTAGTTGGAAAATGATGTACTTGTCTAAGGGTGGTAGGACCATCCTTATTAAGGGTACACTTTCCAATTTACCTATGTATTTCATGTCCATCTTTCCTCTTCCTGTGAGTGTTGCTAATCATATTGAGAAGCTTCAACGTAATTTCTTATGAGGTGAGCTAAGTGAAGAGTTCAAATCTAATTTGGTAAGCTGATCCAAGGTTTGTTCTCCGGTCTCGAAGGGAGGGCTGGTGTTTGAAACTTGCTTTTTCTTTTTCTTCTTTTTTTAATCATGCTCTCTTAAGAAAATGGCTTTGGCTCTTTGTGCATGAGAGAGATGTTTGGGAGAGAGTTGTGGTGGACTCTAAATTTGGTAGTTTGTAGGGTGGGTGGTATTCTAATGAGCTTCCTGAGACGTATGGAGTGGGATTATGTAAGATTATTAGGAGGGGTTGAGAGTAGTTCTCCAGCCATATTAGATTTGAGATATGAGATGATTCCAAGGTTAGTTTCTGACATGATATGTGGTGGGGGGAGTTTGCCCTTAAGGAAGCCTTTCTAGTTTTATAAGGCATTGCTTGTGCAAATGATGCTTTAGTTGTGAATTATTTGGAGATTTCGGATGGCTCCAATAAATGGAATGTTTGTTAGAGCGGCTCATGACCGGAAGGTGGATGTCTTTGCCTCGTTCTTCAGGGGGTTGTATTTAGCTAGAGTGAGATGAGTCAGTGAAGACAAGCTTTGGTGGGCTCCCTCCAAAAGAGGTTTGTTTGCTATTAGATTCTACTACAATGTCTTGGTTTGCAATGATAGCTCTCATTTTCCATGGAAGGGTATTTGACAAACTAAGGATCCTTTCAGGATAGCCTTTTTTTTTTTTTTTCGCTTGGTCGGCGGTCTTAGACAAGATCCTTACCATGGACAATCTGAGGAAACGATATGTCATCGTGGTTGATAGGTGTTGTACGTGTAAAAAGAATTGAGAGTCCGTGGACTACCTTCTTCTCCCTTTATTTTAGTATATGTTTTAACTTGTAATTGATTTACAGTTTGCCATCTGCATCTATCTCTTTTAGAGAAGAACTGCAAAAATCCAATCTGATATTTTATGCCACGTTTTCTTATTGTCAGCTTCGATTCGGTGTCCCGCAGCCATACAAATTTCACAAGAAAAAGGAAGTGGACCTTGCCGGGGACCTCTGGCGATTTGTGCCCAAAGGCAATCAAACGAAAAGGACATCTAGCTTCCCATTGCATGGGTTGTTAAATTGGGATGCGTTACTTGTATAATGAAATGTGTGTATAATTTTTACGCTAGGAAAATGTTGGATTTACAATACCACCACAATAATTACACAACAGCCCCTCACATGGGGGTAGGGCCCAGTGTGTAGGGCTCACTCTTATGTGAGGAGCTGTTGTACAATTGTTGTACCGGTGAAGTGTAAGAATCAAACCTTTTTACACAAATAAGATATATTGGTAGGATTTATATATGGTGGGACCGAAAGTACACAACTTTTACACAATCAAGATATATTGGTGGGACCTATGCATGTGGATCCCATCAATGTGTCTTCTTAGTTGTGTAAAAGATGTGCATTTTTTATTGTGCAAAAATTATTTTCTTTTTAAATTATAGTAAATTATAGTGAAAAAATAGGACAGAAATTTCTTACAAGTACATATATCACTATTAGAGCATTTTTAATGGGTTAGCTATTTGCAATTTAAGTTAAAGTAGCTAAACAAAAAGTTAAAAACACACTCAATTGGATTATTTAAACGAAAGCTTGGATAAATTTTTCTTAGATATGTGAACAGTAGATATATCTTTTTTTTTTTTTTTTTTAATTGTCTATCTCACGCATATTACGACAGATGCAAACCAAAAATGGAGAATAAATAGCTCTTAAACCCTGTTCAAAAAAAAAAAAAATAGCTCTTAAACCGAATCCGCTTTCCAATTCCATGACAAACTACTTGAAAGCCACCAATCGATTTTTTTTTTTTTTTTTTTTCTCTATTTTACAACATTGTATATTTATCTTTCTTGTTATTTTTGTTTTATGGCAATTATAAATGCAGCTAAAGATATGTACAGTTAATTTTAGTTTATAGTATTTCTTACTGCTTTGCAAATACTTATTATTGGCAAATACAAACTGTTAAAAATATAATAATTAGAAAAATGACCGTTAAAAATTATTGTATTAGAAAAATGATAGATTTAACAAAACAACTGTTGAAAAAATGACTGTTAGAAAAATGGCCGTTTGAGAAAAAATGCCCGCTGAGAAATATGACCAAATATAACTGTTTGAAAAAAAAGGACAGTAAAAAAATATGATAATTAAAAAAGTAATAATAAAGATAGCATATCTAGATAACATAGAGTTAATAATAAATAATTGGATGTATGGTGCCTCTTAGAAATTAGTTTGTATGAAATTTTTTGCAAATCAATTTATAGGAAATTTCTGTCCGAAAGAATATACTTACAAAAATTTTATGTAGGAAATTTTTTCCATTTTTTTTTTTTTTTTTTTTTTTTTTTGCTTTTTAGTTTTATACCCCTCAAGCTTGCTACAGAGAATAAATTAGAGACTCTCCTCATCTCAAAATATTGATGCTGAAATAGCTTTTAATTTAGTGACATTTAACATAAAAAATCGTTGCATGATGCATATGTAAGCTTAATTCGGAAAACCCTACTCTACGGCTGCGCAGCCCTCTTTGTCTTTCACTCAGGTAAGGAAGAGCATTGGGTAGAGTTTCTTCATTGTGCAATGGCCCCTAAAGGTGATGTTACGAAAAAGGCTGATCCAAAGGCTCAGGCCTTGAAGGCTGCCAAGGCTGTGAAATCAGGTCCAGTCTTCAAGAAGAAAGCTAAGAAGATCAGGACATCAGTCACATTCCATCGACCAAGGACATTAAAGAAGGACAGGAACCCCAAATATCCTCGCATCAGTGCTACACCAAGAAACAAGTTGGACCATTACCAGATTCTCAAGTATCCACTGACTACTGAGTCTGCAATGAAAAAGATCGAGGACAACAACACCCTCGTTTTCATTGTTGACATCCGTGCTGACAAGAAAAAGGTCAAAGATGCTGTGAAGAAGATGTATGACATTCAGGCCAAGAAAGTGAACACTTTGATCAGGCCTGATGAAACTAAGAAGGCATACGTTAGGTTGACACCAGACTATGATGCCTTGGACGTGGCAAACAAGATTGGTATCATCTAAGATCTAATTTTTTATCCGTTTGTTTGGAGGAAAGTGATTCTGCTCTTGTTTTGACAGTTTTGTTAGTAATGAGACATTGTGTTAGGACTCCAATATTTGTACTGGGGAACTATATTTTCTATACTATTGCGATTGTATGCCAAAAAAAAATAAAATAAAATAAAATGTAAGCTTAATTCAACCAGAACAAAAAGAATCATATTACTCTCATATAAAATTAGTGCCGGAATGGAAATAGGAGGAAATAGCTATGGATTTCGTAATGGTTTTGCCCAGGGTACCGTCGAGAGATGATGCTATTAGGTAGTGGTTGGCGGGTTGACAACGACTTCTCACTTCATTTCGATGAAAGTGAAGGATCCTATGGGCAAGCTAGTGAGACTGTACGTGCAGAACATAGTGCGATTGCACAGAATGTTGATAGTCATTATATCGGATCATGACTCTCGGTTCACTTCGAGATTCTAGTAGTCTGTAGCAGGAGATGGGGACACAATTGAGATTTAGTATGGCTTTTTATCCACATACAGACGGACAGTCCGAGTGGACTCAAGTCACTCAATATTGGAAGACATGCTTTGGGCATGCGTATTGGACTTAAAGGGCAATTGGATTCAGTACCTGCTACTAATCAAGTTTGTGTATAACAACAATGTTAGTTGCTGCTTTAATAGAGTAATGTTGGCGAGAGACGGCTTTTGGGACCCAAGATAATTCAAGACACCAAGGAAAAAATGGCACTCGTTTAGTAAAGAATGACAACAACACAGAATAGGACGAAGAGCTATGTTGACAACTGTACGTAGGTGAAAGTTGGAATTTGAAGTAGGGGACAAAGTGTTCTTGAATATTTCCATACGAAAGGTGTGATGAGGTTCGGAAAGAATAAGAAGGTTGGCAAGTTGGCTTATCCGGTTGCCCCTACCGCCAAACCTAACTGGTATGCATGACGTCTTCCATGTCTCGATGTTGAGAAAGTAGATCGCGGATCCAGATTGTTAAGGAATTTCCCGCCATTAATTAAAATGATAGAGAGATGAGCTGGTGTCTGTAGCTAAGAGAGGAGCTGTTTGAAATGAAGTGGGAGATTCTCCCTAATTAATATTTTTGTCTTATTAATCGATGATTGCCCGCCGCCGATCAGAGAAAGTAGGGACGATTCGGTATAAGCGCCTGGGTTTATGGGCTCAAATTAATGAAGGAAAAGAAAAGCATATTCGAGTAATAAATGTTGACGTGAAGGACATTTAAGGAGAGCAGACATATAAAAGGTTTGGACTGATAAAAAAGAGAGGTATCTTCTTCTAAAACACACACGAATTTCTTCTTGCTAAAGAGATTTTTTACACCCATTCTAACTTGATCGTCGGAGGAGGCGTTGCCGGGACACCCCGACGACCCCTTTTGTTTTGCAGACAACTTGAAGAACACTCATTTGAATTTCGTCAACCTTGGGAGCTTTGGTACACGGTGTCGTCCGGGATTCCAAGTCGTCAGCTCCAGAAAATTTGTTAACACTTTGGCACCGTCTGTGGGAACGACGTGGTCACGTGTTCCTGTGAATAGTACGCGGTTAACTCGAAGAAGCATGGCTGAAGAAAATGTGCACAAGGGACCAGGGACTTCACATGACCCCCAGGCTGAGATAGCCCGCTTAAATGAGAAAGTGGCGCAACTCGAAAGGGAGCTGCAGGAGCGAGATCGAACGGAGCGGCCGAAAGTTCAAGAAGACCTGCCACAGGGTGATCAGGTGAATCTTGAGGGTGAAGATGGGCGTTCGGAAGAGGTGGTTGGAGGTGAGGACGAGTCTGACAGTGATGCCGAACTTGTTGACCTCATGGGGAAGAATAAGAAGGTGAAAAAGGAGTGGGCTCGAAAACTGACTAAATTGGAGCGACAGTGTGATTACTTGATGGGATCCACGCAATCGGGAGCTAAGGGGAAAGCTCTGTTGACTGACAGCTTGTTTTCTACCACAGTGTCCCCCTTCACTGATCGTATAATGTCATGCCAACTCCCAAGTAAGTTTAAAATGCCCGAAATACCCGTATATACAGGATTGGGGGACCCTATTGAACATTTGGCCAGTTTCCGTGCGCACGTGGTGCTGCATGCCACTCCGGACGAGGTTGCGTGCCGAGCTTTTCCCCTTACTTTGGCAGGGGGAGCTCGAGAATGGTTCAGAACTTTGCCTCCTCGTTCGGTCTCGAGTTTTGAAGGCCTCGCCAGGAAGTTTGCGTCTCAGTTTATGGCAGGCGTTGTCCGGAAAAAGCCTGCTCAACAATTGATGACCATTAAGCAAGGCCCCCAGGAGTCATTGAGAAGTTACTTGCTCCGCTTCAACCAGGAAAGGTTGGCCGTGGAGACTCAGAATGAGCAATTTATCCACTGTGCCATTTATCAAGGGATCAAGAAGGATGGTGCCCTCATGGCGGACTTAGCAAGAAGACCGGCAGACAGTTTGCAGGAATTTTATGATCGGGCGGAAGAGTTCGTGAACCAGGAAGAAACCCTCCGTGCGTTCCGAGGGGCCGAGGGCCCAGGAAAGGAAAACCCGGTGCCGGACAGGAGATCAAAGTCGAGGGCGGCCCCGATAGGAAGGGAGGTTGCAGAGCGCGGACCCGCTAGGAGAGTTGAAGGTTATCACTGGACGCCTGTGAATGCTCCGGTGAAGGAGATTCTCATGGAAATCAGAAAGGACCCGAGTTACAGGGATCCCTCACCAATAAAGGGCCATCCGCCTCCGCACAACCGGCATAAATACTGCCACTACCATGGCTCTTTTGGTCACTATACAGACAATTGCATTTCTCTGAAAGAGGTGATCTGATAAGCGTTGAATGTTACACATTCAAGCCCCTTAACTTATATATGTTAATTCCTTAGCATTGTTATTTGTTTGATTTTGTGTTGTTTTATTGTTTTCAGGTTTTAAATAAAGATGCAATTAATTCCATGCTTTTTGGGCTTAAAGTACACTTAGAGAAGACCTAGAAGATATGTTTAAGCTTAACCAATCATAATAGAATACCTATATGATGTGGTTAAGTTTAATCAAATCAAGTGAAGGATTAAATTGGAATTTCTCTACTAAGAGTCAAAAATCGGATTGGATTCAAATTTGGATTCTGCATATGTCTCAGTGTTTGAATCATAACTTTTGCGTCAGATATCGGATTGTAATACAATTGGTGGCGTTCGAAACCTAATAAAAATTCCAACAAATATGTCAGAAATAGCTTTTCCTAAATTCGGACGTTTACTATATCAAAATCGCCTCGCAATAAAGGACCACAATTCTGGCCGAATTTGGAATCTTTTTCCTACTTGGATTGAAGTTTCAATCTCCTACTTGGACAAGAAGACTCAAGAGACGATTTTTCTGGAATTGCAAGAGCTTCTAGGCCTCAAAACATTGAAAAAAGACACGGCTTCCTAGAGAAAATTCAGAGAAAAACTTCTTGAAGGCTTGCAGAGTTGAAGAGAAGTAATCATGGCAAGAGGCCATTGCAGCAACTTCATGAGCGGCTAAAAACCTTTGTAGGGTATTGATGTAGCCCTATCCAAGCACAATGGTTTGATTGTATTTTAATTTAGAGAATTTTAGTTTATGCATGTTGGTTGTATAATTATGAGAATTGCTACAATTTGATATTGTTCTTCATCTTTTAATGCAATTGTTCTTCAATTTATAATCAATATTGATAGAATTCTTCTCTTGTCTTAGAAAGCTTTTTACCTTTATTGAACTCAAATCATTCTTATTTTCTGTGATTATGAGAATGATGATTATACAACGGGTTTAATTGACATATGATCAAGAGGATTAGATAGGCCATGCCTAGGGAAGACGAATCGTACTACACCCTAGTTTAGTGTAATTTAGGTAGACGATTCGTGCCAACCGAAGATGGGTTATACTTTTTCATTGATTGTATGTATCCTATTAAAGACGTAGCTAATCCATGCCTAGGGAAGACGGGTCGTACCGCATCTTAGTGGTTAGGTGGACGGTCCGTGCCAACCGAAGATGGATTATACTTATGCTTTAATATGGTAATTTCTTGTTTATTTATAGCATGCATAGAATGAATTTCTCTAATTAAATATGATTAACCATTGATGTGCGAATAGCGGTGAAGTCAATACTCTACTCTTTTTCTCTCTCTTATATTTCAATTCTCTTTTACGTTTATTTTTATGCACTTTAGTTAATTACAAATTCAACAATCTTTTCATTAGTTATTTTTAATCTTCATAAACTTGATAGCAATACCCCTGTAGTCCTTGAGGTTCGACACCCTCTCTATAGCCTTATCCTACAAGGATTCGTCCTATTGCGAGTGGTTATTTATTATTGATATATTTTGGTAAACAAAATACCACATCAATTTTTGGCGCCGTTGCCGGGGACTACAAACGGTTGTGTTATTAAGTTTTAAAGATTAAATCTAGCTTCATTATTTTCTATTTCTTTTTATTTTTATTTTTACTATTGATTTGTGTTTCTAATTTTGCTTTTAGTTTTTCTTTTCCTTTTCCCTCTCAGTTTTCCTCGCTGACCGCCATCATCATCTACAGCAGCTAAATTCCAGCATTCCTACGGGCCGGTTGTGAGCTTTTTATTTTGTTTTGTTGTATGCTGGGTCGTCGTTCTTTATCATTGCCTTTAATTTCTTGCGACCCTGACATTGAACGCACTCTTAGACAACTTAGATCCGAAAGGAACTCTAATTTGCTAGGAAAACGCACCACTGAGACTATGGGTGACGATAACCCTATGGCTTTGAGAGATCATTATCTCCCTACCACATACACTTCTCCCACATGTCTCAGGTTGCCGGATGTTACAGCAGCCCACTATGAGATTAAGCCTAGTACTATACAGAGTTTACCATCTTTTCTAGGACTTAGTACTGAAAATCCTTACGATTTCCTCGGTGAATTCTTAGCAATTTGTTCTACCATTAAATTGAGCGGGTTCACTGAGGACGCTCTAAGGATGCGTCTCTTTCCCTTCTCCCTCAAGGAAAGAGCCAAACATTGGTTTCATTCCTTAGCACCAAACTCCATTACTTCTTGGGCTCAATTGCAACAAGAATTTCTAAAGAAGTATTTTCCCATAGGAAAGACCAATGATATTAGGAGAGCTATCACTAGTATCTCCCAATATGAGGGAGAACAACTGTATGAGACCTGGGAAAGACTCAAGGACCTACTTAGATCATGCCCACACCACGCTGTCCCGAAGTGGCAGCTAGTGCAAAGCTTCTATGAAGGCTTGACTGAGCCTAATAGACAAATGGTAGATGCATCTTGTGGGGGAACATTTATGATGAAAAGTGAGGACGAAGCATGGACATTGTTTGAAAACTTGAGTAATAATTCCACTCAGCATGCATCCACTAGACGTAGAGCACCTGCACCTAAAGCACCAAAGACCGAAGGTCTTTTTGAAATAGGACATTCTTCAGATGTAGCTACCCAAGTAGTTGATGCTATCACTAGGAAATTAGATCAAATGATGGTTGCTGGTTTTGCTCCTAATTCTACTCACATGCACACACAGCACACACCATGCTCATTTTGTTCTAATCCTATGCATCATACAAATGATTGTCCTACTGCTGGAAAGTTTTATGATGATTTAACTGAGCAGGTCAATGCAGCTTTTTCACATCCGGGTAATGATCCATACTCCAATACTTATAACCCAGGGTGGAGAAATCATCCCAATTTCTCATGGAAGGCTCAAGCTTCAAGTAACTCAGTCCCAGGGGTGCATAATCAAGCTCAATCTAACAGGCAACCCTACCAATCTTCTTCCACATACCGCCCTTCACAACAGCAATCTCAGGCCACACCATCTTCTCAGTCAGATTCTGGCATTCAGGCTCAGATGTTGAAACTTCTAGGCGAGATCAATCAGAAGGTGGACTCTTAGAATCAGATAGTGAACTCTCACTCTCAATCCATCGCCAAGTTAGAGGCTCAAATGGGACAGATGGCTAATACCCTCAACAAGAGAGAAGAGGGGACACTTCCAAGTCAGCCGGTGGCCAACCCGAAAGGACATTACATGGTAGAAGGCAATACTTCACATCACCAACAAGTTCAAGCCATCACCACATTGCGTAGTGGAAGAAGGGTCGACAATTATGTGCAAGAAAAGGTGGATGAGCAAACTGAGATCCCACAGAATCTGCAGAAGGACAAGGGTAAGCAAGTAAACATTGAGGCCTCTTCTTCATCAGCTCCCACTCTTGAGATACCATATGAGCCTCAGGTTCCATTCCCGGAACGTCTCAAGGCACCTTCTCACTTTGGGAAACAAGGAGAGAAAATACAAGATATGATGGAGGTATTCAAACAGGTAAAAATCAACCTTCCACTCCTTGATGCCATCAAGCAAGTACCTGCCTATGCAAAATTCCTCAAGGACTTGTGTACTCAGAAAAGGAAAAGTAGAAATCATATTCCCAAGAAAGTACTTCTTACTGAGCATGTGAGTTCCCTAATTCAACACAACACTCCTCCGAAGTTCAAGGATCCTGGATCCCCTACAATTTCATGTATCATCGGACAGAGTGAGGTTGATAAAGCACTCCTAGATCTAGGAGCTGGTGTGAATTTACTTCCCTATTCAGTGTATCAGCAACTTGGCCTAGGGGAACTGAAGCCCACCACAGTAATTCTACAGTTGGCTGATCGGTCTATTAAGAAACCAAGAGGGGTAATAGAAGATGTCATCATCAAAGTAGATAAGTTTTTCTTCCCAGTGGACTTCATCGTACTTGACACTGAGCCCGTTCCCAATCCTGAGAAGCTGATCCCGGTCATCCTTGGGCGCCCTTTCTTAGCCACGGCCAATGCATGCATCAACTGTCGTACAGGAGTCATGGAGATCTCCTTTGGTAATATGAAGGTCAGGTTAAATATCTTCACTGCATTCCAGCATGCACCTGATCAGAATGAGTGTTTCTTTGTGGACAACATTGAAGAATATGTAGAAGATTCACTCCCCATTATTTTGGCAAAGGATCCTTTGGAAGACTGCCTAACTCACTTTGGCTCTAAAGACTTCAACACCAATCAATACATTGATGAGGTAAATGCCTTGCTAGAGACAACTGCCAGTGCAGATTTTTATCCATGGAGACTACCCAAGGAGCCCCTACCTCCAACTTCAAGCACTCCTCCCGTTCCTTCCCTTGAGTCTCCACCGAAGCTTGAATTGAAGCCACTGCCAGACAAGCTCAAGTATGCCTTCCTCGGCTCTAATGATACCTTGCCGGTCATCATTGCTTCAGATCTACAAAAGGACCAAGAAGACAGTTTATTAGCAGTATTGAAGAAGCATAAAGAGGCTATTGGATGGACTGTAGCTGATTTGAAGGGCATAGACCCCTCCATCTGTATGCACCGGATTCATTTAGAGGAAGATGCTCGACCGTCTCGTGAGGCACAGCGCCGGCTGAATCCCAATATGAAGGAAGTAGTGATGAAGGAGGTGGTCAAATTACTTGATGCAGGTATCATCTACCCTATCTCCGATAGCAAGTGGGTGAGCCCCACCCAAGTGGTTCCAAAAAAGTCTGGCATCACAGTGGTAGAGAACTCAGTTGGCGAATTGATTCCCCAGCACACAACCACGGGATGGCGCGTCTGTATTGACTACCGCAAGCTCAACTCCCATACTCGGAAGGATCACTTTCCACTCCCATTCATTGATCAGATCCTGGAACGTCTTGCTGGCCAAAGCTACTACTGTTTCCTAGATGGGTACTCCGGGTATAATCAAGTGGCAGTTGATCCCCAAGACCAAGAGAAGACGACCTTTACCTGCCCTTTTGGTACTTTCGCTTATAGGCGCATGCCCTTTGGATTATGCAATGCACCTGCCACTTTTCAGCGATGCATGATGTCGATCTTCTCAGACATGGTAGAAAAATTTTTAGAGGTATTTATGGATGATTTCTCTGTTTTTGGTTCCTCCTTTGATACATGTCTCCACAATCTATCACTTGTGCTTCAACGTTGCAAAGAAACAGATCTAATCTTAAGCTAGGAGAAGAGCCACTTCATGGTGCAAGAGGGAATAGTTTTGGGCCATATAGTATCTAAAAGAGGAATTGAGGTGGACCGTACCAAAGTTGAGCTGATTGAAAATCTACCGCCACCTACTTCAGTGAAGCAGATTCGTTCCTTCCTCGGCCATGCCGGCTTCTATCGCCGCTTCATCAAGGATTTCAGTAAAATTTCAAGACCCTTGTGTAATTTACTTGCCAAGGATACTACTTTCCACTTTGATGATGCATGTCTAGAGGCATTCCATAAGCTCCGTTCTATGCTATCTTCTGCTCCCATCATGAAGCCTCCCGACTGGTCTTTGCCGTTCGAAATCATGTGTGATGCGTCTGATTATGCTGTGGGTGCGGCCTTGGGACAACATGAAGGCAAGCTTCCTCATGTCATCTACTATGCTAGCAAGACTCTGATGGATGCTCAAATCAATTACACAACAACAGAAAAAGAGCTGTTAGCTGTTGTCTTTGCTTTGGATAAATTCCGCTCATATCTTCTAGGATCCAAGGTAATCATCTACTCTAATCATGCAGCTCTACGCCATTTGCTGGCCAAGAAAGAAACTAAGCCCCGATTGATTCGATGGATACTTCTTCTGCAAGAATTCGACATCGAAATACGGGACAAGAAGGGAACTGAGAATGTTGTCGCTGACCACCTGTCACGGATTATATTTGAGAAACCTCAACCTATTCCAGTTAATGATTCCTTCCCGGATGAGCAACTATTTGAGATTACTTTGAGGGAGCCGCCTTGGTATGCTGATATTGTTAATTATTTAGCCACAAGTCGGATCCCTTCTCATTGGTCCAAACAAGACAAGGACCGCTTCTTCAAGCAAGTCCGATCTTATTTTTGGGAAGATCCAGAGTTATTCAAGTATTGTGCTGATCAGATAATCCGCCGCTGTGTTCCCGAGAGTGAATTCCACAGTATTCTTACATTCTGCCATTCGCTAGCATGTGGAGGACACTTCAGTGCCAAGAAAACTGCAGCCAAGGTTCTACAGAGCGGATTCACATGGCCTACCTTGTTCAAAGATGCCTATGGGTTTTGTCGGGCTTGTGAGAGGTGCCAACGCCTTGGAGCTATGTCTCGGAGGGACATGATGCCACTAAACCCCATCCTAATTGTTGAAATCTTTGATGTCTGGGGTATCGACTTCATGGGACCCTTCCCGCCATCTTTTGGGTTTGAGTATATTCTTGTAGGAGTGGATTATGTCTCTAAATGGGTCGAGGCTGTGGCCACCAAGACTAATGATCACAAGGTTGTGGTCAAATTCATCCAGACTAACATTTTCAGTCGATTCGGTACCCCACGGGCCATCATTAGTGACGGAGGTAAGCACTTTTGCAACCGGTTTCTCAAGACCTTGCTCCTTAAATATTCCGTCACACACAAAGTAGCCACTCCCTACCATCCTCAAACTAGTGGCCAAGTGGAAGTTTCCAACAGGGAGATAAAGCACATTCTAGAGAAGACAGTTAGGCCAGATCGTAAGGATTGGTCCTTGCGCCTCCATGATGCACTATGGGCCTATCGCACAGCTTACAAGACACCAATCGGTATGTCTCCATATCGGATTGTTTATGGTAAGGCATGCCACCTTCCTGTGGAGCTAGAGCACAAAGCTCTGTGGGCAATCAAGCAGTTCAATTTTGACATGAAAGAAGCTGGCTCTCACCGGAAACTTCAGTTGACAGAATTGGAGGAGCTGCGCAATGATGCATATGACAATGCCCGCATTTACAAGGAAAAGACAAAGGCATTTCATGACCGACATATTCTACCCAAATCCTTTGTGCCAGAACAAAAGGTATGGCTTTTCAATTCCAAACTCCGGCTCTTTCCTGGGAAGCTTCGCTCCAGATGGGATGGCCCTTTCATAGTCACGTTAGTGTCTCCACATGGCGCCATCGAATTACAGGACCCAAAGGATGGCACTTTGTTCAAAGTCAACGGCCAAAGATTGAAGCCCTACATAGAGGGCGTTGCACAAAATGAAAATGCTGCTTCCATCCACTTGACGGATCCCATCTACTTGGATTAGAGGAGTTTATCTTACCCTTCCTCATTTTTATTTTTGATTTGTTTGTGGATCTAGTTTGTCTGGCTGAAGACGTTAAACTTAGCGCTAATGGGAGGCAACCCACTTTACTAACACTTCTCTTGTTGATTTTCTTGATTTTTATTATAAAGCTGGAGTAGTGCTTTGTTTTTTTTTTAGGACAGGCATTCTTGCGTTGAAGATTGGGGGAGTACAACCAGTCCCATTTATTTTTTTCCTTCCACCCGGTATTGTATCTCTATCTATACATTGGGGACAATGTATCGTTTAAGTTTGGGGGTGAGAAAAACATTTTGTTGTCCTCTTGTAGATATTGTGACTGCCTGATCATGCTATTTCTAAGAATTTGGTTGAATTTTGAATTTTGATTCGTATTTCATTGGTGAGCTTAACATGATGAACACATGATCACTTGACTAGGAAATTAAGAAGTTTTGCTAATTTCTTTGGCAGCATGAGATATTACTTATTTCAATTTGATTCTCACAAGCACACTAGCACGTAGTCTGTGGGGTATGAAATTTGAAATCAGTTATGTCTATTATCAATATCTTAGATGCAGCTGGGTAACTTATTGGAGGAATAACCTTGGCATAAAAAAAAAAATAAAAAAATAAAAAAATAAAAAAGAAAGAAAGAAAGAAAGAAAGAGAATAATATTGATCACTTTGAGCTTTTCGCTGAGTAACCGGATCTCTTGCCTCATTAAGCATTGAGTATTCGCGTCAAAAGGTGGAAGTTTACCTTGATTGATAAATGGCTAAGTTTAGCTTCGTAGCCTTTTTGACTCGAGTTAGTAAGTCTTTAGGGTGTTTTACACCTAGTGCCCTAAAACCATCTGGTTTGGGAGTCATTGACCTAACACTCGTTACATGGGTCAATTAGAAAGCTTAAGGGAGCTAAGCATTGCACAGCCTGCATATATAAAAATAATAAAATATATATATGCCTTGGTTGTTTTATCTAATGGGGAGTCCAACGAATTTTGAGTGTTGAACCATTCATGATTGAGATTAGTTTTGAAACCTCATGGCTATGTGTTAAGTTCACTTTACACTAATTGAATCTTGTGATATCTAATAATGCCATGTTTGTAGCTTAATTTTTAATTCCCTGAAATTGTGAAGATGGAGTTTATTTTGTTAAGCTTTCTAATGAATGAGAACCATTATTTTTATGATGCTGCATTCTTGGGGATAACATGGTAGGAACAATGTTTGTGGGTATCATTTCTGGCAAACCCTCACGAGACTTCACTCGTCCACTAGGGAGTCCTAGGGGTTTAAAAGGCTTGTTGCATACGCTAAATGCAATCGTACATCCCACGAAAGAAGGATTTATTCCGTTGTTTTTCAGTTTTATTTCTTGTTTTGTATTGCTAAGGGACTAGCAATATGTAAGTTTGGGGGTGTGATAAGCGTTGAATGTTACACATTCAAGCCCCTTAACTTATATATGTTAATTCCTTAGCATTGTTATTTGTTTGATTTTGTGTTGTTTTATTGTTTTCAGGTTTTAAATAAAGATGCAATTAATTCCATGCTTTTTGGGCTTAAAGTACACTTTGAGAAGACCTAGAAGATATGTTTAAGCTTAACCAATCATAATAGAATACCTATATGATGTGGTTAAGTTTAATCAAATCAAGTGAAGGATTAAATTGGAATTTCTCTACTAAGAGTCAAAAATCGGATTGGATTCAAATTTGGATTCTGCATATGTCTCAGTGTTTGAATCATAACTTTTGCGTCAGATATCGGATTGTAATAAAATTGGTGGCGTTCGAAACCTAATAAAAATTCCAACAAATATGTCAGAAATAGCTTTTCCTAAATTCGGACGTTTACTATATCAAAATCGCCTCGCAATAAAGGACCACAATTCTGGCCGAATTTGGAATCCTTTTCCTACTTGGATTGAAGTTTCAATCTCCTACTTGGACAAGAAGACTCAAGAGACGATTTTTCTGGAATTGCAAGAGCTTCTAGGCCTCAAAACATTGAAAAAAGACACGGCTTCCTAGAGAAAATTCAGAGAAAAACTTCTTGAAGGCTTGCAGAGTTGAAGAGAAGTAATCATGGCAAGAGGCCATTGCAGCAACTTCATGAGCGGCTAAAAACCTTTGTAGGGTATTGATGTAGCCCTATCCAAGCACAATGGTTTGATTGTATTTTAATTTAGAGAATTTTAGTTTATGCATGTTGGTTGTATAATTATGAGAATTGCTACAATTTGATATTGTTCTTCATCTTTTAATGCAATTGTTCTTCAATTTATAATCAATATTGATAGAATTCTTCTCTTGTCTTAGAAAGCTTTTTACCTTTATTGAACTCAAATCATTCTTATTTTCTGTGATTATGAGAATGATGATTATACAACGGGTTTAATTGACATATGATCAAGAGGATTAGATAGGCCATGCCTAGGGAAGACGAATCGTACTACACCCTAGTTTAGTGTAATTTAGGTAGACGATTCGTGCCAACCGAAGATGGGTTATACTTTTTCATTGATTGTATGTATCCTATTAAAGACGTAGCTAATCCATGCCTAGGGAAGACGGGTCGTACCGTATCTTAGTGGTTAGGTGGACGGTCCGTGCCAACCGAAGATGGATTATACTTATGCTTTAATATGGTAATTTCTTGTTTATTTATAGCATGCATAGAATGAATTTCTCTAATTAAATATGATTAACCATTGATGTGCGAATAGCGGTGAAGTCAATACTCTACTCTTTTTCTCTCTCTTATATTTCAATTCTCTTTTACGTTTATTTTTATGCACTTTAGTTAATTACAAATTCAACAATCTTTTCATTAGTTATTTTTAATCTTCATAAACTTGATAGCAATACCCCTGTAGTCCTTGAGGTTCGACACCCTCTCTATAGCCTTATCCTACAAGGATTCGTCCTATTGCGAGTGGTTATTTATTATTGATATATTTTGGTAAACAAAATACCACATCATGATCGAAAGGTATATAGCTGATGGCAAGTTGAAGCGTTTCGTGTAGAGACGAGAGGGCACCTCGGATAAGCGCCCTATGTATAAGTTTGCCGGGAATCAGGGATTGTCCGGGCGTGATGCGCGCCCGGGAAAGCAGCAATACTATCGGGAAAGAAGACCGCCTCAGCAGCCCCGCAGGGATGTCCGAGCGGAGAAGTCGCCTCAGCGTGAGCGGAGCAGAAGCCGCGGGAGGCCGCAGGACTCGGGGTGCTTCCCCGAAATCCAGACTATAGCTGGAGGCTTTGGAGGGGGAGGCGAGACTTATTCGGCTCGCAAGTCTTACGCGAAGGAAATGCGAAAGGTGTCCATTTACGCGATTACAAGGCCGGAAAAAGCGGCGAGGCGCGAGAAGTTAACCATCACCTTTTCGGATGAAGATTACGAGGGGGTATACTTACCCCATTCGGATGCCCTGGTGGTAACCATGGTTATAGGAAATCACAGGATTCATCGGGTCTTGGTGGATAATGGTAGTTCAGCGGACATTCTCTATAAGTCGGCCTTCGACTTGATGAAAATTAGTGAAGATAAGCTCTCTGCCTTCAGATTTCCCCTGGTGGGGTTCGCAGGAGAACGAGTGATGCCACTGGGGTTAATTGAGCTTCAAGTTACAGTGGGCAGTTCCTCGACAGAGAAGACAATTCCGGTAAGGTTCCTTATTGTCGATCAACCCTCCGCTTACAACGCTATATTCGGGAGGACAGCTCAGGCTGAGTTGAAAGCGGTCACATCGATACCCCATCTTAAAATGAAATTTCCGACGGACGACGGAGTGGGAGAAGTCCGAGGGGAGCAGAAGGCAGCCCGCAAGTGCTACAATGTTTCCCTGGGGGGTTCTTCCCGCCAGGCACACCCCGGTCAGGGGACAGGTCCTGTGACTAAATAGCAATTACAGGTGAGGAGTCCGACCGGGGATCTCGAGGAGGTGGAGGTCGGACCCCAAGGTAGGAAACTCCGGGTAGGCGCACAGCTTCCAACAGACGAAAAAGGGAGGTTGGTGAAATTTTTGCGGGACCACCTGGACGTCTTTGCTTGGGAGCATGATGAGATGCCAGGAATAGACCTCTCGGTTATCGAACACCGGCTGAATGTTGACCGGAACTGTAGACCAGTGAAGCAGCGGAGGAGGACTTTCGCCTCAGAGCGCAATCAGGCAATTGCAGACGAAGTTCAAAAGTTGATTAGAGCAGGATTTATCCGGGAAGTTGATTATCCGGAATGGCTGGCCAATGTAGTGTTGGTAAAGAAAGCCAATGGGAAGTGGAGGATGTGTGTAGACTTCACCGACCTCAACAAAGCTTGTCCGAAAGACAGCTTTCCTCTCCCCAGGATAGACCAGCTCGTCGACTCGACGGCCGGTCATGAGGTATTAAGCTTTATGGATGCATTTTCCGGTTACAACCAAATACGCATGGCGGAGTCCGACCAGGAGAAGACGTCGTTCACGACTGATCGAGGGCTGTATTGTTATACGGTAATGCCCTTCGGATTAAAAAATGCTGGTGCTACATACCAAAGGCTGGTGAACAAAATGTTCCAAACGCAAATCAGGCAGAATATGGAGGTTTATGTTGACGACATGCTTGTCAAAAGCCTGACTACTGGAGGCCATATTGCCGATCTGGCGGAAGCATTTGAAAATTTGAGGAGGTACCGAATGAAGCTGAACCCGCAGAAGTGTGCCTTCGGGGTCGACTCCGGAAAGTTCTTGGGGTTTATGGTGTCACATAGGGGAATCGAAGCGAATCCCGATAAAGTGAAGGCCATTTTGGAAATGCCCTCCCCCCGGACGATGAAGCAACTGCAACGATTGACGGGAAGGTTAGCCGCTTTGAATCGCTTTGTTTCCCGGTCGTCGGACAAATGCTTGCCTTTCTTTAGGGTGTTAAAGAGGGCTTTCAGCTGGACGGAGGAATGTGAGAGGGCCTTTGCGGAGCTAAAGACCTATTTATCCAATCCCCCACTCCTGAGTCGCCCAGTGGAGGGGGAGATCCTCTATTTGTATCTTGCGGTGTCCCGAACTGGAGTCAGCTCAGTGTTAGTGAGGGAAGAATCAGGCAAGCAGAGGCCAGTGTACTTCACTAGTAAGGTATTACATGGGGCGGAAGAGCGATATCCTTGGATTGAGAAATTAGCGTATGCTCTGGTAATTTCAGCGCGAAGGTTAAGGCCCTACTTTCAAGCCCATGCGGTACGGGTCCTCACTGAATACCCCATTCGGAAGGTGCTGCAGAAACCCGATTTGTCGGGAAGGCTAGTCAATTGGGCAATCGAGTTGGGGGAGTTTGATATCGAGTACCATCCTTGGACAGCGACAAAGGCACAAGCCTTGGCTGATTTTGTAGTAGAGATGGGTGAAGGTCCGGATGAGGAAGGGCCGACGAAGGGACCAACTTGGGTTGCCTACGTTGATGGTTCCTCAGCGGGGGGAAGAAGCGGAGCTGGAGTGGTGTTCCGAGGGCCCGACCGGGAAGAGCTCAGGTATGCTCTGAAGTTTGATTTCCCTGCCACTAATAACGAAGCTGAGTATGAGGCTGTGCTGTCGGCCATGGAGATCGTGCGGCAAATGGGAATAATGGATATAGAGATTCGAAGCGATTCGCGAGTAATTGTTGAGTAGATAAACGGAAGTTACGCCACGCAGGAAACGAGGATGTCCGAATGCCTCAGAAAAGTACATCAGTTCTACTCGTACTTTGACAAGATCGTTATAGTTAAAATCCCCCGGGAGAAGAATGGGTTGGCAGACGCTCTCTCGCGAATCGGATCATGGTCGGACCCCGCAGTGTCAGTACGCGGCTGCAAGTTCCTGACCAAAACTCACCCCACGGTATTCGTGACAGAAGAACTGATGCAAATAGGCGAGGTGGACCCCGAATGGGCTACTGAAATTGTACGGTATTTGAGAACAGGTGAGCTCCCGCCGGCCAAGGAAGATGCTCAGAAAATTGTCCGTCACTCGGCGCGTTATGTTTTAGTTGGAGGAACTTTATACCGACGGGGGTATTCTTTTCCCTTACTAAAATGCCTGCCGAATGAAGATGCGGATTATGTGTTGAGGGAAGTGCATCACGGAGTATGCGGAAACCATTCAGGAGCTAAGGCTCTGATGAACAAGGTTGTCAGGGCAGGATATTACTGGCCGACGATGAGTAAAGATGCAGCGGAGTTAGTAAGAGGCGGTGATGCGTGCTAGAGATTCTGTCGTATCCCCAGGAGCTCTCCGGAATACCTTCATTCAATTACCTCTCCCTGGCCATTCGCCAAGTGGGGGGTCGACATTGTCGGTCCCCTACCAACGGGAAAAGGTAACAAGAAGTTTGTGCTGGTTGCAGTGGATTATTTCACTAAGTGGGCGGAGGCCGAGGCACTTGCGACGATCACAACCGAGAATGTTATTAAGTTCCTATGGAAGTCGATAGTGTGCAGATTTGGGATACCTTATGCCATGGTGACCGATAACGGCAAACAGTTCGATTGCGCCCGTTTCCGTGAGTGGTGTTCCGAGCTGGGCATACGGAAGAGTTTCTCCACCCCTGTCTTCCCTAAATCGAACGGCCAGGTGGAAGCCACCAACAAAACATTGATCCAAACGTTGAAGAAAAAACTCGGTTAGAGGAAGGGAGCATAGGTCGAATACCTCCCGGAAGTGCTCTGGTCCTACCGGACTACGGTCAGAACTGCAACGGGGGAGACCCCGTTTGCCCTCACCTATGGGATGGAAGCAGTAGTACCCGTTGAGGTGGGGTCACCAAGTTTCAGAGTGGCCCACTACAATCTGGGGTTGAACGAAGAAGGCATGAATCTGCATCTGGATTTGTTGCAGGAACGCCGGGAGGATGCTCGCACAGCATGTACGGCTTATCAACGCCGTGTGGCCAAGTATTATGATAAGAAGGTTAGACCCAGAGAGCTTCAAGTTGGCGATTGGGTCTTGCGGAAGGTCAACCTGATGACTCAAGAGCCTACTGATGGTAAGCTGGGACCGAACTGGGAAGGATCGTACAGAGTCGTTAGCTCCTGTGGAAACGGGGCCTATCGCTTGGCTACGGAGCAAGGGAAAGCGCTCCCAAGGGCCTGGAATGTAGAACACCTCAAAAAGTATCATTTTTGAAATTCTTGTCTTGTAAAGTGAAGCTTTTGTTGTATTAACTCTGAAAACATTTGGACTCCTTGTCTCCGGACAGGGGGGTAACGGAGCCCGCCCCCACGAGGGGATGGACGGGTGGACCCCCTGTCTCCGGACAGGGGGGTAATGGAGCCCGCCCCCACGAGGGGATGGACGGGTGGACCCCCTGTCTCCGGACAGGGTGGTAATGGAGCCCGCCCCCACGAGGGGATAAACGGGTGGACCCCCTGTCCCCGGACAGGGGGGTAATGGAGCCCGCCCCCACGAGGGAATAAACGGGTGGACCCCCTGTCCCCGGACAGGGGGGTAATGGAGCCCGCCCCCACGAGGGGATGGACGGGTGGACCCCCTGTCTCCGGACAGGGGGGTAATGGAGCCCGCCCCCACGAGGGGATAAACGGGTGGACCCCCTGTCCCCGGACAGGGGGGTAATGGAGCCCGCCCCCATGAGGGGATGGACGGGTGGACCCCCTGTCTCCGGACAGGGTGGTAATGGAGCCCGCCCCCACGAGGGGATGAACGGGTGGACCCCCTGTCTCCGGACAGGGGGGTAATGGAGCCCGCCCCCACGAGGGGATGGACGGGTGGACCCCCTGTCTCCGGACAGGGTGGTAATTGAGCCCGCCCCCACGAGGGGATAAACGGGTGGACCCCCTGTCCCCGGACAGGGGGGTAATGGAGCCCGCCCCCACGAGGGGATGAACGGAGACTGGGGGCCCTGTATCCCGACTATGAGATAACGTTTGACTGCTTGGTTTATGATCACTTCAATTTACCCCTTACACATAACAAATCCCTCCGTTCCTACTTAGTAGCAACGCATAGATTTGGAGGGGAGAGTGGGGTAAGTGATCCCGCCTCCTCCGACGTTCGTATGTTCTTGTTAGGTACGGGAACAACGTCTAAATGAGATATTTAAAAAGAGAGAAAAGAACATGCTTATTGATAAAATACACAGTTACATGTTGCAGAATATTTGGACTGGCATACATGAGGGTGAATCGGGCGCCAACAGGTCACCGACCTCTTCCGCTTCCTCCCCATGAAGGCGTTGTCAGGAGGCGACGTCCCTAGCAGGCGGGAACCCAGCGGTTCAAAGGCACAGGTGGCCAATGCAAAGTTGGAGAGTGGCGA
Organism: Alnus glutinosa; assembly: GCF_958979055.1. NCBI lineage: Eukaryota > Viridiplantae > Streptophyta > Magnoliopsida > Fagales > Betulaceae > Alnus > Alnus glutinosa. The sequence continues at coordinate 30,255,118 of NC_084888.1, forward strand.
GAAGTCGGACGATGGGGTCCACTGAACGCCGGAGTGGACCCTGAAGCAGGCGACTCCCAACTGGGCATGGTAAGCAATGGGATATCTCCGGCGTAAAGCCGGAGATCGCACCTCCCTTGCTAGATAAAGCCGAAGATCACGCATCCAAGTGGGTCTAAATGCTGGAATTGGGACACTCCTGACTCCATGCCTAAGTGCTGGAACCGCGACGCGACTCCAAATGAGAAAAGGCAAGTGCGAGAGCTTGAGATGAAAGTATGATGGACGGGAGGTCCAGAGGTACATACATATATAGGTGCGAAGTTGTTTAAATGCATTCACTATTCCCTTAATGGCAGGTACACCTAACGCTGAGAAGTTAGATTGAAAATCAATTTGGGCCGGTAGCCATTAATGGAGTGAGACCAGACGAGATGTTCATTAATGGCAGTCATAAATGAAATATACGAATCCCTCTTTTTCATTGAAATAATAAAGCAAAGCAGTACATCGGTATTTTCAAAAAAGAGAAAGGAGTTATCAGGGGTTGCCGGGGGCGCGACTGGAGGAAGGAGCCCCTTCTCCAGATGAAGAGGAAGTGGACCCCGACTCTGAGTTTCCGGCCGGAGCGGGTTTAGAGGTCTTCGGGCTCCAATCGGTTACATGAGGGAATTGATCGACCTCTAGCTTGGCCATGGTCTCCAAGGCCTCGTCCGGGATCTGGATGGTGCTGATGTCGAGATCCTTGAAGGACTCGTCGCCGGGAGGGGCACTTCTGGCAACGCCCCTTAAGTGTTCGAAGCCCCAATTGAAGCCTACGGCCCATGATGTATCTCGGAGCTCCGGGACCTGGGAAAGCTCCCTGGTAAGCTCAACCACTTGAAGGTGGAGCTCTTCCATCCTCTCCACCGCTTCTCTCCTTTCCTGGTACGCACTAGTCTGTTCGTCGAGAGCTTGCTTCTTGTCAGCGATGGCTTGTTCGAGCTCCGACGTAACCCTGTCCCTAGCAGTGAGTGCTATCCCCTTCTCTGACAATGCTTGATTTCTTTCCTCGGCAAGCTTTTCATTGTCGATCAAAGCTTGGTTTTTCGCCGCTCGAGTTGATTGCAGCTCGGATTTCAACTCCGAATTCTCGGCTTGTAGGGATTGGACAGTTGCCCGCAAGGAGCCAGAAGACTGAAGCTCTACCCCCAATGTGGCCTCGAGTTTGGCCTTCTCGGAAAGAGCATCTTTTAGCCGAGTTTGGGCTCCGGATAGATTGCTCTCGAGGATCTCCATGTCGTGGACCATTCTCTCGCAGCTGGTCAAAGTGCTCTGTAGTGTGCTTTCCCGGAGTTCGGATAGTTTTTGGAGCCTTAGCCGGTGCTTCTCGGACTCGGCCAAAGTTCTCCTCTGCCCCCGGGATTCCTCTTCCAACTCCTTTACCCGAGCCTGTAAGGACTGAATGGCCTCGCGTTGGTCTTGCTCGGGTTCCCGAAGACTCCTCCAGGATGCGGCAACGTCCACGGCGAACTAAGTAAGAATGAGGCGTCAGTATTCGAACGGAGAGAGGAGATAAACTAAAAATAAGGAATGTTAGAATCATATACCTGAAGAATCTTTCCGGTAAGCTGCTCGGCATAGCCCTCCACTGGGAGCTCCCCGAACAGGGGGCTGTAGTCCGGGGTGACTAAGGAGCTCAGAGCTTCCAGGGGACATCCTGCCAGCCCGTGGATCTGAAAGTCCTGTCGTCGCCCAGCAGTCGCAGAATCGGAAGGGAGAACGGAGGTAGAAGCTTGGGGCGATGTGGGGACCGGAATTGGAGTCGAAGACTCAGGTCTGATGGAAAAAACGGGCGTTGGAGAGGCCTGCCCGAGCGCCTCCCTTTCGGAGGCCACCTCTTCTTGCAGTTTGTTGAATTCCTGAGAGAAAGTATCCGACTCCTCCCTCAGTGGTGATTGAATTGGTGACCCCCTGCGAGGAATTTCGTCTCCCCCAACAACATTAACTCCGGGGCTCGCTTCAGCCCCCGGGTGGACCACAGGTTCGACCGGAGAAGTCACCGACGTGGTAAGTGTGGGAAGGGAGGCAGTGGTTGGAGGATTCTGGTTGCTAGGAGGAGTGTAAACTTTGGCCATGGCCAATATCCGGCCAAGCATAAAACTGCTATCCCGTTGAGCTCGAAGTTTTTTGGATTCGGGGCCTTCGTCGGCCCCCGGAGCGACCCTCTTCCCTTTCTGCTGAGGCAGGGGTGCCTCAGGTTGAATAACCGGATCTTCTGCAGGTTGGGGAGGAAGGTTGGAATCACTTGGAGAAGTAGGAGAGTGCTCTACCACCTCGATGGTTGCAGCGGTGGCCACGTCTTCGGTGACGTCTTCAAAAGAAATGGGAGGCGAACGGGCGCCCGAACCGGTGAAGGAAGGGCTCGTCCGAGGATCTTGGGGAAGAACCTTTACAGCTGGGGAAGAATTCCCCTCCTCTTCCGAGGATGAAACCTCGGCTACCTCATCAATCTCCCTCATGATGGAGTCATCGGAGCCGATCGATGAATCAGAAGATGACCTGTCCGGAAGAGCCTGAGGAACTCGGGAGGCCGGGGCCTGTGGTTGATGAACCTTCGAAGAGCGTGTTCTCCGGGGAGACTGATTGGCCTGCCTCCCTGACGTACTCCCCTTTTGGGCAACCTTCCTCGGAACCTTGCTCGGAATGGGCCTGCTGGTCGTGATGGACCACCCAACCACCGGGGCTCCCCGCTTGTCCAAAATTACTTTTTGCTCTGGGATTTGATACCCAAAGCATTCATTCAGGCTTTGGACTGAAACAAGGTTTTCGTAGTCGATCGACGACTGAACCGCCCTGGCCGAGAAGGAGAGCATGGTGTTAACCTCCTTGATTTTAGCGACGCTCAGTGTAGGAAGGATCCGCAAGTCGTCGACTAGTGACCTCCATTCTCTAGGCACCCGTTGGGAGTCCGGAACCACCGACTGGGAGGGACATTCCCATTCCCCGGAGACCCGAAAAAACTGCTCTCTCCAACCATTGTTGTTCCCGTACTTGCGTTGGTCGAGGTAGATGAATATCGGATCTTGGCGCACCCGCAGCTCGACAGCGCCGTCCTTGGTAGACGGGCGGTATATACTGAAGAATTGGGCAGCGTCCATCTCGGTTCCGAGGACCAGCCGCCACAGGATAGAGGACGCCACCACGTACCTCCAGCCGTTCGGAGCGATCTGGCCGGGGGCCACCCCGAGGAACGCGTAAACCTCGCGAACGATTTTCGGGAACGGAAGTCGAACCCCTGCCATGAACATGCGCTCTGTCAAGGTGACTTCACCCCCGGCTATCCCCTGCGATTCAGGTTCTTGAAAGAAGATGTTGACCGACGGGCCGATGTCATAGGCCCTCCGAAGGGTCGCCTCGTGGCACGCCAACCAGGTCGACTCTAACCGATCTTCCGGCGGCACCAAAAGCGCAACCCCAGGTCTGACGGTGGGAGGGGAGACAACGGCCAAAGGAACAGGTTCTCCAGGGGCATCCACAAGACTCCTGGATGCTGGGTCTCTGCGAGTGATGGCCATGTGGAGTTCGGAGGAGGTAATGAAGAGAAAGAGCCGAGAAAAGAAGAAGGTGAAGACGGAATGAGCGACGGAAGAAGTGAAGAGAGTTGAAGCCGAGGGGAGATATTTATAACGAAGTCTACAACCTCTGAGAAACGGAGAGGTGTGCGATTGTTTGATTGATGGTGGCGAATTAATTCTGTAACCGGCACGAAAGTCGAAAGGCCTTACTGTCGTCATCATTACGCCGCACGTTAAGGTCCCTGATCCCTGAAAAAACGCGCCTGTTCAGTGTAGGAACGTTTCCAGTCCCTCCCCAGCAAACTGGTCACGCTGGAGAAAGGTGAAATCAAATGTCCTCTCCTTGGGGCCCACCTTGGAGGCCTGAACACCCCTGAATTAAATGGCGGGAAGAGACAATCCCGGAAAAAGTGCTAGAATTCTCTTCCCCTTCACTGGGATGGAGAAAGAATTCGGGGGGTAAGTGTTAAGGAATTTCCTGCCATTGATTAAAATGATAGAGAGATGAGCTGGTGTCTGTAGCTAAGAGAGGAGCTGTTTGAAATGAAGTGGGAGATTCTCCCTAATTAATATTTTTGTCTTATTAATCGATGATTGCCCGCCGCCGATCAGAGAAAGTAGGGACGATTCGGTATAAGCGCCTGGGTTTATGGGCTCAAATTAATGAAGGAAAAGAAAAGCATATTCGAGTAATAAATGTTGACGTGAAGGACATTTAAGGAGAGCAGACATATAAAAGGTTTGGACTGATAAAAAAGAGAGGTATCTTCTTCTAAAACACACACGAATTTTTTCTTGCTAAAGAGATTTTTTACACCCATTCTAACTTGATCGTCGGAGGAGGCGTTGCCGGGACACCCCGACGACCCCTTTTGTTTTGCAGACAACTTGAAGAACACTCATTTGAATTTCGTCAACCTTGGGAGCTTTGGTACACGGTGTCGTCCGGGATTCCAAGTCGTCAGCTCCAGAAAATTTGTTAACACAGATCATGTTTTTGAGTATGAACCCCTACAAATCCTAGAAAACTTGACTTATGAAGAAGTTCTGGTACGGATAATGGACCTCAAAGAGTAGGTGCTGTGCACAAAGAGCATTTCGATAGTCAAGATGTTGTGGAGCAATCATGAGGTTGAAGAGACATCATAGAAACTGGGGCAAGACATGCGAACCCACTACCCACACTTATTCGAGGAAGCTTAGGACCTCATGCCGTTGTGATGGATAAGGTATTGTTATTATCCCTTTTTTGTGTATTTTGAATTTTGAAATTTTGGTGACAAAATTATTATAAATAGTGGAGAATGTAATACCTTGGTCTAAACCAGAGTTAATAGATAAGTAATTTGGACCATAAAGTTAGTGGCAATCAAATTTGAGGTCAAATGGATGGAGTTTTGGACCGAGAATGACCGTTGGGCTAGTTTTTGGCCTGGGAGATCGAGGATCGATCGGTCCCATGGTCCCAAAAACCTTATGGATCATTCCCAGCTCAATGAGATGTGGTTTTTAGGGTTTTCATGGATACTGAACGATGAGTTAAGCCTATAAATACCTTCTTAACATAACCCTAGCCTCCCACACTTTTCCCTAAGCCTCCATGAGCATTTTGAGTGTGAGAATCAAGGAGAAGAGAGAGAAAGGCGAAATACCGTAATTCCAAAGGCTTTATTGGGAGTTTCTAAGCCCCTCAAGGTGAGCAAATCCTTTCTTATTCTTATTTTTATGTTGTGTGATTCTTTTCAATAGGTTTGTGTGTGTTCTTGGGTTGTTTGAATCATTAGAATATCATCAGTTTAGTTTTATGTTTATGTTTTCCCACTTGGATCCAATGAGCCAGATAAGTGACTAGCGTAGTCATGTACGAGTAAAGGTCACAATGGAACGGCATCGCTAATAGCAGAGGCGGAGCTAGGATTTGAGATTTGGGGGGCCAAAATTTTTTTTTTTTTTTAAAAAAAAGTGGGTTGGGGGGGGGGGGGGGGGAACTAAAAAAAAAGGGGTTAAAATTTTTTTTTTTTTTGGGGGACAACCTTGGGCCCCAGGCCCCCCCAAGGCACAAGGTGGCTTTGCCCCTGATTAATAGTCTGGGCCATCTAGGGGCGGACCCGGTCGGACTATTAGTTGGTGACCGCTATTGTACATCATTGAGGCATCGATGTTGTACTAAAGGTTCCTTAGGATGCACAAACCCTATCAAGAAAGGGTTAAGAGCTCGGATAGATCATATGGAGTTGAGCTAAAACTTATTGCTTATTATATAATTATATGTATAATGTATTTCATTTTTGCATTGATATTTTGTCAAAGAACTGTCTTACATGATGATATATATTATTTTGAAACCTTTTTATCAAACTTATGAGTTCAATGCATAGATAAATGCCTTCCATGTGATATTTACTCACTAAGTCGTGGACTTACATTCAATTTGTTTCCACCTGTTTGTTTTACAGTTAGTCAACTATTAGATGGCGAGTCCTACAAGAAGGTGTGTGATTGTGGAGGATCTAGCCATGCTAGTTTTTTAGGAGCTAGACCCTGAGTTGTGGCATTATATGTGGATTGGGTTTGAGGGTCATCTTGATGAATTCATAGAAGTCCTGTTTTTGGTGTATTGTGCCCGTTGTTAGCCAAATATCTATGAATGGTTTTCTGCTAGCAGATATGACTTAGATTCTCATGCTTAGGCTTGCTTATGTGATATTGGCGTTATGATTTTTGGAGACATTAATTTCCATTTTGTTGCTTTATAGATACTTTTAGAGTGTTGTTTGGGTTTTAGATTCTAATGGTTTTATTTATTTTTGATATGTCCACATAAGAGGGGAGAAGGGAGATTCGAACTAGTGACTTTCGCTTCATGAGGCATGGTCCCCAGCCGATTGAGCTATTCCTTGAGGACTTAATGGTTTTATTTTTGTGATACTTTGGAGGACTAATAATTTGCATTGGATGCTTAATGAATTAGTTATCTTATGATGTAATCAGTATTTTATTTCTGTGTTTCTTTTCCAGAGTTATAGGATTTAGAGATCTCTTGAAACTTATTTACGCAATAAATAGGTCTTGAGAGATGCACCGAATTAACTACTAGTTAGTTAGACTTTGGTGGTGTTACATAAGCAAACGGTGGAAAGAAAGGTGAAGTCTCATTTCCTACCACACCAAGAAAACCAAGGGGGGTGTTTGTTCCATTCCCCTCCTTTATTTTTACTTTTCTAAAAAACAATTAATTTCAAAACATTTTAACTTTATTTACTTTTTATATCACACCAATAATTTTTTATTACTATTTAAATAAAAAATAATCCAATACACTAAAAAACTTTTTCATAAAAATTATTTCTATTTTATATCACATCAATCAATTTTTACAATTACTAAAAAAAATAAAATTTAACTCAACAATCTTTACTAAACACCGCCAAGATTTGCTTGCCAAGACTCGGAACAACTAGCGGCTTGCATTCATGTTGCCAGAAAGGGGAAAAGACATGAATCATCATGCATGACCTCATCTGTCAAGTATGCAGTAGTGCTGCAAGATGCACACCCCATTAATGCAACTAAAAGTATCTCAAATTCTCAATGCAAAGGTTGTTGGATTTTAGGGAATGAGAGCTTCTACACATGCGTCCTTCATCTGTCCCTCTTCCGTCTTTTTTCCACGTGTCAATTTTTTTTTTCATTTTTTTTTTAAACAAAAAAAAAAAAAAGCTAACAAAACGCCGGTGTCACCATTCACATTCCATTTTCAAAATTCCCCCCATTTCCCAAATTTCCCCCTCTCCACCGTGCCCTCCCCCACCGACCGAAAATTTGACGCCCTTGCCAACGCTGACGCCGTTTGCTCTCTCTTGGAGTCCCTCGAAACCAGCAGACCGGCCCGCCGACCGGAAATCCGACCCAGCAGACTGTCGACCCCAAACGAACGGCGCCCACGACCGAGCTCCTTTCTCTGACCCAGCAGACCGAGGGCCGCCTCTGAGCACCGCGAATCTCCGATCACGGCAGATCTCCGACCCAGCAGACCGTCGACCCCAAACGAACGGCACCCACGACCGAGCTCTTCTCTCGCTGATCCAGCAGACTGAGCGCCGCCTCTAAGCACCGCGGATCTCCGACCACGGCAGATCTCCGACTCTACGGTCACTCACTCTCTCTCTCTCTCTCTCTCTCAAATCTGCTGCATACCCTTTCCCCATTTCATTTTCTGAGAAAATTTTATCTTTTAATCCTTAGTTTGGTTGGTGAGAAATTTTTTTCTTTTTATCCTTAGTTTGGTTGGGTATTGAATTTCCTGTCGAGGGAAAGACTCCCTTGGTCAACAAATACACAGTTGTTCCTCACATTTATTTTTATGGCATGTGCTTGCTTTCTCTGAAATTTAGTTCACTGCTTCTCGCCTCTTTCGTGAAATGTTTCTCAGTAAAACAGTTGGATTTGATGCTCTTTTCCTGCTTCTGGAGAATCAATTCCTGGGCTCTCTTGCTTCTTGGCTTTGATTGTGTGATACATTTTTTTTTTCCTGTGCTCTTTATCCATGAAGGAACATATGTTGTAAGGATTATGATCATTGTTCTGTTTTCCACTGCACAGGGTTGGTAAGGCTTTGTTTTTGTTATTGTTATTTGAATAACAACTACGATTATAACTTAGAGGGTTATTTTATCTATTATTTGCTTATTTAATAATTTCAAATTTTTCTTTTTCTAACAAGCCTAATTTCCACTTTCAGAGATTGTAACTGAAGTGGAACCTTTATTATGTTTCATAGCCTCCAATTCTAGTCCTTCAAGCCAATTGATCTAGGGTTTCCACCTAAGGATCCGTTTGGGTTTGCGATTTTAAAAAGTGCGATTTAAAAATAGCAATTTTAAAATATGCGATTTAAAAAAGTGATTTTTAAAAACGCAGTTAAGCGTTTGGCAAAATCGCAGTTTGGCCTTTAAAATCGCAGTTTAACCTCTTAAAATACTGCGTTTTCAAAAAAAATTCCATTGCCTGCGATTTGAATAAGCATTTTTCTGTGTTTTCAAATTACAATTTTTTAAAAACGCAGTTTCCAAACGGTTTATTTTCTGCGATTTGGTTTAAAATCACACTTTTCTCTACGAAATCGCAATCCCAAACGCACCCTAAGGACAGGAAAGTAACCCTCTGGCCGTATATTCAAATTTGAAACTAATACTCTGTATTGATTTAATGTAGTGTCAATTTGAGAATGGAGATCTTTGTTCTTTTTGGTGATGGAGAAGATGTTTTTTCTCAAGAAATGACTAGCACTGTGGTTTCCCTGTTGAATCTAATGGAATGAAGTTCAAATCAGTGTTCATTTTGCGCCTTTGAATATTTTTGTTGCTTTTACTCAACCATTTTGTTATATCAGATCGAATTTTTTCATCCTGTATATTTATTCATGATTGCAGGTGCCATTATTAATGTGATGTTCTGATATTAATTTGGGGGTTTGTTTATTCTTTATTCTGATATTCTTTTTACTGGTGATTATTTGACATGCTTAGATTAGTTGGTTAGTTGAATGATACTTTCTAAGGTTTTAGTTGGGTCTTTTGCATAAGCATGACAAAATGTCGGTAAATAGTGGTGCGTCAAGTGCGTCAAGTGCACGTCCGTTATGTTATTGTGGAGTGCCTGCACGTGTCAGGTATTCTTTGACTGATACCAATACCGCCAGAAAGTGGTATGACTGTGAAAATTATAAGGTAATTTTTGAAATTAATATTGTGTTATGCTTTGTTTAATTGCTAGTAGGTGATGACATTGTGATGACATTAATTTACTTTCTTTGTTATGCAGAGAACGGGTGATTGTGACACTCTTTCTCTCCAAATGTGAGATTCTCGTATCCCCCAGCTTCAACGACTAGCGAGTTATAGATCTTATTTGTTTGAATTCCAGCTTTATCATCTTTATCAAGCTTTCTCTTTGTAGCAAGATCCAACTTCTTGTGGCATCTAATATATCTCGCTTTGCCTTGACTTAAATCGTGATTATGCCCTAGATTTACATTAGTCACATACCACATTGTATTCACTAATGATGCACTCAAAGTAGCCTTACACCCCGTTTTGCTTATGTTCATTGGCTTGCAAAGGCTATTGCTTGAGCTGGATGATGCGTTGCCTTGACGAGCTCATGCTAAAGTGATGTAATGTACATCTCCATTTTCATACTTTTTTTTCTTCTTCTGCACCACACCAAAACTCTCTTGCTTTGCATAATTTCTATAATATTCAAGAAGTTCCTCTATGGAGCCAAATAACATACCCTCCTTAGGTTCCTTAACATTTTTTTCTTCATCTATGAACTTGTGCTTTGAACGACAATTGACCAAACTATCATCTTTCAACTGTTCATTAGCTACAGTTTCATTTCCATCTGTATCAAAACAAATGAAACATAGTGTAAAAAAATCAATTATAAATAATAACATTTACTTTGAGATATGTTATAAAAATTAAAGGTAAGAATGAAACAACCAACATACCATTTTGAGGGTCCATTTCAATGGGCACAACATCTTCAGCTTGTTCATGTGTCAACGAACATTTTCATCTTCGCATTGTGAAATCAAGGGCAGTTGTGATAAGGCCATCTAAAAGTTTCTGTAGGAAATAAAAATCCATATTAATGCAACAATTAATATCACCCACATCCACATATAATATTAATATCAGACAGCTATAAAAAAAAAGCATATGAATTAAAGCTTAAAAAAAAAGAGAGGGGGAAATCATGATATTTTTTGTTGTTGGAGGAACCAGAGTACAAAGCAAATTAAAGTGAAAGACAAAGGAATAATCTCCCTAATCTTGCATGATCTGTATAAAAAGGTTAATTACATGATCTGTAATCACATCATTTAATTACTATTCCAAATTGTTAAAATTAATTTTCTTGTATAAATCTCGTGTTCCAACAAGTAAATCAAACATATATATATCATAGCTATATCAGTACATTTAGAATTATATGTAGGCAAAGTTAAATTCTTCTTCCTAGCTTCTTGTTTAAAATTCCTCTCTTTAATATTTTGTAATTCTACCTTACTAAAATAAAATTCTGTGTTGATATATATATATATATTTCAAATATAACATATCATAAGACAATGGTAACTAATAATTTGTTTCTCCAAATTTTCACATACTAAAGTACCAAATCTCTGTATGCGCATATAGGACACAAAAAAGATAAACCTTAAAAACTATACAATTTACAATCCACAATCCACACTAGCAGGTGTCTTAGAGAAATAAAAGCCTACAACTTCATGGCTAATTTTCTCAAGCAGAACTCTTAATTCATCTCTTAATGCCCAGAAGAGAATCCCTGAAAACTTCAAGGAATGTGAATCATCCTCCATAATTTTCTTTGGGGTTTGCCCTTGCCTATTTTGACCTCTCTAAATGATAACCAATATATAATCAGATTAATCTCAAATTAGCTCTATGCACTAAACAGATGGTGCATGAGTTGTCAACCTGGGCTTTCAACTCATCAGGCAATTTCAAAAAACCATGAGCAAATCCCCATATATATCATGCCAGAAATGCACCCCCTTTGTTTATGGGGAAGGAAATGAAATGACAATACAAGCTCAAAACACCCAAGAAAAAAAATGAAGAGGAAATAGTAACAGAGATGAGAGGTTGTTTTACCTCTGAAGAGCTTCTTTGACAAGGAAGTGGAGACGGGCTGAGATCGGTCGGCACTGGAACTGGAGAGCTTGGTCAGTGGTGGAGACGGGGAGCTCGGTCGCTGTTAGAAAAGGGAGGAGATCGGCCAGAAAATGGGGGCAAAGTTCTGTCGGAAATAAGGGAGCTCAGTCGCTGCCGGAAAATGGGGGCACGCCTCTGCTGGAAATCGGCCGGAAAAGCTGGAGATCGCCTGAAAATGGGGGCACGCCTCTGCTGGAGGGAGAAAATTTGGGGGGAAAATGTCTAATGCCACGCTGGAAAGAGACGGACATGAAACGGACAAAAGGCTCACGTTTAGTATTTCTCTTAGGGAATAAAACACAAATTGTTGGCATGCCTATAGTAGTCCGATCATACCCAAATACAATAGGTTATTATATTTGCCAAGTTCGTATCTTTGGATCCTGAAGAAGTATGGTTTAAAGATCTCTTTTATGGTACAAGTCTTGTCAAATTACTGTCAGTACCCCTAACCTATTAAATAATGGATAAGATTTCACATTGATCGATTTTGTTGGTCTAGATAGGTCGCAGTTTATGTGTACTCCCTTAAAACGGGTCAAGTCAAAAGCATAATTGTAGAAAGTTGGTGAGCAATCTCAAGGAAGTGGCCCAGTTAGTTAGAGCGTAGGAGAACATGGCTTTTTTCCCATTTGATCTCAGGTTCGAATCCTTCTGGGTGCTACTTCCTCTTAGGGCTAGCCACTTGGGTTGTGTGTGGGAGTCCTTACGGGCCTATGATCATCTGCTCATAATTTAAGGCTAAATGCCTGAAGCGGTGTCGGACATTGACCTAGGGATTAATTCTTGGTTTCTTGGCAAGTCAGTCATTGCACTCGGAAGGTTCGACTACCATCTTAATGGGATAGTCGTTCAACGAACAAGGTGCATTGCAGCCTATAGGGGCGGGGATACCCTAATAAAAAAAAAAAAAGTTGGTGGGCAGGGATTACCGGATTACTTTTTTTTTTTTCGAAAACAATTACCGGATTACTAATTTACTACTATCCGACATCTAATTCTATTCACGTTTTTAAACGACCGTTTTCTGCCGTCGTTTTTTAAGAACTCAAAGCGTCGTCGTTTGAAGTGCAATCATGGATCATTACAACCATATAAGCCATTCGTTACAGAAAACCCCTTGGTCGATGATCATGGAGACCGATCATCCTCCTTGCACTAGCACCAACACCAAAGACAACAACGCTTCGACCAACCCTCAGCAAGAGAAACGGCACCGTTGCATCTTCGACCTCCCGCCCAGCTTCTTCGATTCCTGCCACCTTCTCTCATCCCCTCACTCCTCTCTGACTTCAATCTCCGAGCCGGTCGATAACTCCAACGACTCCACCGCCGAAACCCTAGAAGTCCCCGAAAACGACGAGAAAACCGCCCAAAAAGATGTCGTAGTGACACCTAGATGGACCTGCAACACCTGCAAGGTCGAGTTCGAGTCCCTCCAGGACCAGCGCTCGCACTTCAAGTCCGATATTCACCGATTCAATGTAAACCGAATTCCTTATCTTTCATTCTCCTTTTTGATTAATCGGGTTTAATCTTATTGCACTTTAGTTGAATTAGGACAATTTAGCTGTGTGTGTGTAATTTATTTATTTAATTTTTTATTTTGTAACAGAGAATTTTATGCTGTTATTGACTAATTGTTTGAGTCAGCTCTCTTGTAGACTGTATTGCATAATCTCAATTGTTGCAAATTGTTTGAGTCAGCTCTCTTGTAGACTGTATTGCATAATCTCAATTGTTGCAAAAACTTCGGAGAATTTTATGCTGGTATTGACTAATTGTTTGAGTCAGCTCTCTTGTAGACTGTATTGCATAATCTCAATTGTTGAAAAAACTTCCATTTTGTTTTGAAGCATCGTTTTGTTAGTGTTTTCTGGAAGAGTTTTCATTGCGTTTGGAAAGCAAAAAGATTTGCTTTTTATGCTAAAACAAGCAGTTAATGTATTAAGGCAGTATTTGCAAGAATAGGTCGGATGCTGACTTGCTGTGTCTTTGCTTGTGTTTTGGTACTCTTCATAACTCTTATCTTTTGAAATAATTTATGCCCCGCCCAAAAAATAAAAATATAGAAATAGAAATTCTGTTAATGATCAGTGAAATATGTTTCCTTTATAAGCTTTACCAAAATTTAGAGAAAACAATTGTTTTTAGGTCAGTAGAATGGCAGATATATTGATAAGACTTTTGGAATTTTTTATTATTATTTTATTTTATTTTGTGTTTTTTAGGAATGCTAATTTGAATCATATTCTTGGTTATATGTGACAATAGGTGAAGCTAAGCATTGCTGGAAAGAACATTGTGAGGGAGGAAGATTTTGATGAGTTGACCTCTGATTCTTTCAACGACTATGATATATCAAGTATATCAGGATCAGAAGATGAAGCCGACAAGGGATTTGTTCCCAACAGTGATTTGCTTAGGGGAACGAATGAAAACTTTAAGCAAAAGCTATTTATCTGTCTTAATACGGGAGAGAGAGTTTCGGTTTGGAAGAGTTTACTTATGAATGAATCCGAAAGTGTTTCTTATGAGAATGATGTTGTAGTAGACAATGGTAGGTGTGTGCCAGAGAATGAAGTGATCAAGAGACTGAAAACTTTGATTCATGAGCCTAGGGATAAAACCTATTTGAGAATTGTGTTGCTTGCAAGTGGTGGGCACTTTGCTGGTTGTGTCTTTGATGGTAACATAGTCGTTGCTCTCAAAACGTTCCACAGGTTAGTATATTTTCTTCTTTGAATGAACTAAATAGTGGAAATACGGAGATTTTCTTATTTGTCTTTATCTTTGCTTTTTGCTTCTCCCCCGCCAAAATGGGGTAGAGCACTGTTCCCTATGGTAGCCTTGCCTTCATGCACATAGTGTATGCCTTAGACATTTCAGTGACATGCATTGGTTGAATGCCCCTTAAGCTTTGAAGTATCGACTCTACAGATTAGCATTTACTCTTGAGGCATCATCATAAGCCGCGCTTCAAGGCAAGCTCTAAGATTTGAGTGGCACGTGGCTTTTTAAAAATTGTCTTTAATAAACATTTCGTCCTAATGTTGTGATTGTCAATGTTTCATGTTACATAACCTTGAGATCAGGGGCTTGTTTGTCAAGCAACAATACAGAACAATACATAACAGCAACTGTTCATGTACCTTTTTTTTTTTTTTGTTTTTCTTTTTTTTTTATATTTTTCAATACTAATCAACATAAAAACATTCCCACTTTTTATATCACATCAATAATTTTTTGTTACTATTCAAATAAAAAAATTCACTACAATACAAAATTTTTTCACTTTTTTATACAAATTCTTTTTATTTTATATCACATCATTACTTTTTACTAATTTCAAAACTAACAACCCACTACTCTGTTATGTTCTGTTCTGTACATGTCTTTACCAAACAAACCCCAGAATCATGTATGAAGCATGTTTCTGCAATGCACCCATGGGATGAGTCTTATTGCAGCAAAAGGCAAGCCTTAAGCTTTAGGCTCATATGCCTTCTAACATGCCATCTCTAGATTGTGGTTTTCATTGACTCATTGTCTTAAATTCACTTTTCATTTTCTAGGGAAAAGTTGCTTTTGTACTTAGTTGCTACTACTGTTTCCAATCTGATTTGGATAACTAACACAGTGGGGCACTTTTTGGTGACTTGAGGATGAATATTTGCAATCTTTGTTATTTTTTCCGGTCTGCTTTAAGTTAATGGGGCTTTAGGAGAGGAAATAAACTTATCAATAGGCGCCATTGAGCTAAAGCTCAAATTGCACCTCCTCTCCTGTAAGAATGGGGGTGGACAGTGAAGTTGTTGATTTGTTAAAGTATTGATTAAGTGATTAAATTTACCTCTTCCTATCAGCTTTTAGGATAAGTAGTGATTTAACATAGTATCAGAGCCAAAGGTCTTGAGTTCGAACTTTGACTCCGTCATTTACTTCTTATTTTAATTAAATATTCCATGTGTTAAGTTCCACCTATTAAAAAGGAAGTTTGAGCCCACATATGAGGGGGAGTGTTAAAGTATTGAGTGAGTGATTAAATTTATCTCTTCTTGTCAGCTTAAACTTTTGGGATAAGTAGTGATTTAATGTGATTCAATACCCACTTGACGTGTAAATTACCGATCAACAGAAAAAAAAAAAGAAAAAAGGAAAAAAATAAGAAAAAAAAAAGAAAAGAAAAAAATTTGCTCAATAGTCGTTGTCTACAATCGTTCAAACATTTTATATCTACTAAAGTATGCTTGAACTCTTCTTTTTGTCATGTAGATATGTTGTAAGGGCCAAGGCTGGAAAAAAACAGTCATCAAAAGATGCTGGAGGCAAGGCTGTACATTCTGCTGGGGCTTCACTTCGTCGATATAATGAACTGGCTTTGAAGAAGGTAACTAAAGCTATATTGTTTGCTTCAACAGTGTCTTAATTTTTTGAGTTTTGTTTTATCACATAATTGATGTGCACTTTGGTATTCTGGCTTATATCTATGAATATCAATTCAAACTGCTTGACACTAACACATCATTGCTAGTGCTTTAAATTTTTGCATTTTAGACATCTTTTGGAAAACATTTGCCATCCATGTCGGTGATAATTTTCTATAATCCAAACATTATTTTGTCTTCAATTTTGTCAATTTCTTTCCTAATTTACTCTTCTATGATATCTTTAACTCCAATGATTATTCTTTTTGATAAACAAATTAAATAGCCTTAGCTGTATTGCATCAGAATTTAAGTTGGGATCACAGACACATGAATCTTTGAATGCATGACTATACCAAAGTATGGATTTTAAACTCTTTTAAGGTTGACGAATTCTTGTCTCATGTATTTTCAGGATATTCAGGAACTACTTGCTTCTTGGAAGCCTTATTTTGATGCTTCCACTTGCATCTTTGTTCATGCCCCTTCAAACAACCGTCGACTCCTCTTTAATGGGGAACAACCTTATTTTAGCCATCAGCACTGTGTAGTTCGAAATGTTCCATTGACTGTTAGGAGGCCTACCTTGAAGGAAGCCAAGCGTATATATAGCCAATTGACACGAGTTGCCTATCAATTAGATGAGAAGGAAATTCCACCAAGCATCGAAGTGGACTCATGTTCAAGTGTGAGTACCATAAATAATGGCAGCCTAGGCTCCATCAAAGAAGATGTGGGTAACAAGTTGGGCCATAGGGATAATGTGGATGCTTGTTCAAGTTACAAAAAATCTGAAGCACTCTCTATGTCAAGTGAGAGTGAGATTGAACTTACTGGTAGATCAACTCTTCTGCATGAAGCAGCACAATCTGGCAATGCTTATAAGGTTTTGGAACTCCTAGAACAGGGTCTTGATCCTTGCTGCGAGGATGAAAGAGGACGGACCCCATATATGCTGGCAAGTGAAAAGGAAGTCAGGAACACTTTTAGAAGGTTTATGGCCTCAAACCTTGATAAGTGGGATTGGCAAGCTGCTAAAGTGCCTAGTGCATTGACAAAAGAAATGGAGGAATCTCAAGCTGCTAAGCAGGTAGACATTTGTTTCTGTCAACAATGATGTATCAGTGAGTGGCGTAAAATGAGAGTTAAATGACTCCTAAATTCATACATCATTATCTTGGTTATTTGCTCTGTGGCTTGAGTGCCATGTCTCATTCAATTTATTTCTTAAATTCACGTATCTGTTATATACTAGAAACATCATATATTGAAGGGAAATATTAATGCAAAGAGGAAAGGGCATTATAACCGGAAAATATTAATGCAAAGAGGAAAGGGCATTATGTTATCTAACCAAAGTTTTAGAACATTCTACAGAAACTGGGTAAAAGAATACACAGTTGGGATCTTGGTGGTTGTGTCACTTATTGTATTTTGTAGCACAGATATTCCATGTTAGCTTGTGCAGCGTCAGAACACATCATGAAGAGCCACATTACCTTGGGGTGGTGTCAAACATCATTAAAAAAATGGATTTCCCGGTATTCGCGTGATTGTGTAACTTCTTATCAGTCAATGATATTCACATACATAATGGTTTTCTCAACCAAATCTGTTTTCTCAGTAGTGATGCATTTTCCCTTGCTTTCTTGATCTAACCATTTGTAGATTAAATTCTATGCTTAACATGAGAGATTGGTTGTTTTCCTTCCTTTGTGGTTCTTCAGGCAGAAAAAGATGCAAAGAAGAAAGCAAGAGCAAAAGAATTGAAGAAATTACGTAAAGAAAAAGAAAAGAAGGCTCAGGTGCATAGTGCTCAATTTTTTTTTTCTCATATCTTGTGAAAAGATGGTAATGGAGAACTTGTTAGCCTTTAGCTCTTGTTTTGTTTTATGCTCTCCAGAATTAAATCTAGGTTTACCAGGGATTTATTTAGATAAAGTTTGAAGTGATCTGATTCCTTTTTATTTCTGTAGCTTTTAGCCAATAGAAAGGAGTGGCAGTGAGGAGTCAACTTCTAGTAACTGATTTTTAGTATAATGAAATTTATAGTTTGAATTACCCTCGTGTGTAGCATTAATTATTAGAGTGTAATTGAAGTTCAAGCATCTTAGTTACCCTGTTTGGATACCACCTCAGAGATTTTGTCAAGTTCGTTGAGCTTGGACCTTGAGGCATGGGTGCATGACCTGCTAAAATTCAATGATTCCAATCATTATTCTTTCTATTAGTCCGTTTGTTAAATTGGAGAGCTATAGTAGCCAGTTGTGGCATTCTGAGAAACTTTTTGTTGTTTTATAAGTAAATGCAATTTATTAAAAAGCGCAGGAGACGCAATCCAAGTATACAAGAGAAACATCTAGCTAGCACAAGAAAAAAGATCAAGAAAAACATGAAAGTTAGAAAAATTTAAGTCAACAACAGCTATCTAGTGATAGAGTCTTGAAGAAAAAATCTTTTAGTTGCGCTACTGTCCATTCATTGTCTTCAAAGTTCTGATCATTTCTCTCCCTCCAAAGATACCACATAAGGCAAGAGGGGGCCATCTTCTATATAACAGAATTTTGAATCCTACCAAAATACCCTTTCCAGTAAGCAAAAAGATTTGCCACTCGACGAGACATAACCCACGCCAACCCTACAAGGCTAAATATGGTTTTCCATAGGGCATTAGCCATCTCACAATGTAGTAAAAGGTGGTCCACTTACTCTCCCGCTCTTCTTAGACATGTAGTACCAATCAACCACAACGACATGTTGCTTTTTAAGATTATCCATGATTAGAATCTTCTCTAAGACAGTCAACCAAGCAAAGAGAACCACTCTTAGGGGAGCCCTATTCCACCAAATACTCCAAGAGAAAAGAGTGTTATTGTGGGAACAAGGATATTACAGTATGATTTAACATCAAATAGCCCTCTCTTGGAAGGAACCTAACAAAGCTTGTTTTCGCCACCCCGTCTCAATCTGAAGGAGTACAACAAATTGAAGAACGAGGTAAAGAGATCCACCTCCCAGTCGTGAGCCACTATGAGAAAGTTAAGATTCCATTTATGAGAGTCACTAGAAAATTCCAAATGATCTGCCACGGAAGCATCCTTACAACAGGCCAAATGGAGCAAGTCCAAAAAAGCTGCCTTGAGGGCCTAATCCCCACACCACACGTCATTCTAATATTTTATTAATCAACTAAAGCATGTTATCCACTGCATGTAATGTTCCTGCTTTTTAAACACATTTATCCTTCACTATTTCCATTTCTGTATCATATCTTCAATGTCATCCTGGTGTGATTTTGCAGTCTGAGGCTGCCCTAGGCCAAAATGCTTCAAAAGTTGTAGAGAATCAAGGAGCAACTTCAACTTCTGTTCTCAAGGGATTGCATTCTAGTAGTGGTTCACAGATCTCGAAAGAGGTTAGAATTATAAAATTGATATTATTATTAATGTTGTTGTCATGATTAATACTACTGTTGAAATTTTGAGTGTAGAGAGCCAGGCCCTGGCTATGTTTGGGAACAACTCTTCCACTTTCTCCTAAAAAAGTCAATTTCATTTTTTTCCATTACCAAACAATTGTCTTTGCTTTTCTCTAAAAAAAAAGTTCAAAACTTCTTTCTACCTTATATTACATCGATCAAAATTTCTTCATTCTTTCCCCTCTCAAAACTATTTACCAAACACACCTATCTCACATGAAATTAATACATAAAACAGCATTATATTGGTTTAAAAATGCTTTTGCACAGTTTTTCCTTTTGTATTCATAAGGTCATCAAAAGGCAAAACTTGAGTCTGATTTCTGGGTCGTATGCAGGTTTTTTTGCTAATAACATAGATTGTTTTTAAAGGTTTCAATTTTAATTTTGATTGGAGCAGGTGCTTGCTGGGGAAGGGCACACTTAATTTATTACCTTACTTTATTTCCCTTCCTCCACATCAGTGCCTTTGATTATTCAATCACAATTACATTAATTGTATGAACCTTTTTTTTGTTTTTGTTTTTGTGACTGAATCAGGAGGAGCTGAAAAGGGCACTGGCTGCTGAGAGGGAAAAGAGAGCAGCCGCTGCTGAGAGGCGATTAGCTGCGGCTGCAGCCCATAATGGTCAAGGTAATAACGTCCCAATTGTGCCAAGCTCTTCACAACCCAAAAGTGGGTTAGCTGGCGACCTTACTTGCTCCTGTTGTAGTACTTCGCTGGCGGGTAAAGTTCCTTTTCATAGATATAATTACAAGTACTGCAGCACCTCATGCATGCATGTACACAGGGAGATCCTTGAGGATGAATAACAGAAAGCCCTTTTTTAAGTAAGTAATTTAATCTTATTAAAAAAGCGCAAAGGGCACAACCCTAATACACAGGAAGTATAAAAAAGAATTCCTATCACAAAGCCCTTAGTATTACTTTATAAATTTCATGGTCTAATTTTGACTTCTTAAACGCATTCAATTTAATTTTTGTCTTTCACTTAGTGTATCTTGTCTCATTCTTTTGGTAAATCCATTGAAGATGTAAGAACAGCTTATATCTTGACGTCTCTAAAACTTAAAAGAACCGTGAACTCTAAACTTCATTCTCCTAACAAAAGGTCTATGTTAAGAGGACTCTCTACAACTGCATGTAATTTTTGCTTTTTTCGTTCGTTTAAAAAAAAGTTTAGGTAATTTTTTTTTTTTCTACGACTAATTTGGCTTAAATACAACATGCATTGCCAGTGATATAATGGCACGTCGTAGGATATGCTAAGTTGTCTCCCATATGTGGCACAAGGGACATTTTTTTACGATTTTAAGGGAGGTGATGTGAATTTTTGTAAAAAAATGGACAGTAGTACCAAGTGGGTATTTCAATTATCGATAGGTATCTCATGTGATACTTTTTGAAACCGAGACGGCCGTTTGATAATGATCCTTACTATAGGTACAAGAAAAGCATTTAACCTTAAAAAGAAAATTGCATTTCAAAAACGGGAGTTTTGCCAAGACTCCTAAAATAATATTTTATTACAATTCTATAAATTTACGTGACAACTTGTATTTTATAGAAATATGTAAAGTGAACTACTACCTGGTAGTACCTTTTAGTGACTGACGTAAATGTCATGTAAACTATCATGTCAGTTTGTAACGTATAGTTGTCTACATTTTAGTGTTTTTAAGGGACTTGTATTAAAAGTCATAGTACTTCTAGCCACACTCAATTAGGAATTGAAATTAAATGGCATCAAGAACAGACAAATATCTATCATCACAAGGCAAATATATTGTACACAGAATTTAACCTGAAACACCGGCAAGTCCTCCAAAATTTCAGGCCATACTATGAATGAAAGATTGGCAAAGGCAATCCTCACATCTTCGAGAGCTACATCATTGAGTAATCTAGTTTGCCATAATTCTAACAAAGTCATCTAAATACCTAAAACAATCAAAATCACAAGCACCAACGAAAACACGTTGATGTATGCAACTCTCATTGGAAAACCTTTAACAAAAGATTATGGCAATTGTTAATGGTAAAAACTTAGACCATGCACTAATGGGGACTTTGAAAGTCAATTGCAAGGATAAGAGAGCGTATTCTTCGCATATTCATTTACACCCAAAAAAAAAAAAAAAAATTTAAAAAAATATTCGTGTTAAATCTCTATTATTCCTAAAAGTTAAAGTTGATTAATCATATAATTTATATTTTAACACTTCTTCTCACGCGTGTATGCTCAGGACAATGTTTGAATTCAGGGTTTTTACTCTGATACCATATCAAAAATCGTAAATAAAAACGAAGAAGGTTAACAACTAAAAAAAAAAAAAAAACTTTATACATACGTATTTCTTGATATCCAATCAATTACATGATAGGGTATTTACGCAAGAAATTTGGGAGATATTTGATCCCATGCGAATTAAATGTGATTATTGTATACATGGAAGATATTTCTGTAAAAAGAAAATGTTATCCTTTTTTGGTAAACTCGGTAGGTGACAACACAATTTTTTGCTAGGGTTTCTTTCTCGTTGATTTTTGGTAGGTAAGTGAACTATGCTTTGCTTTTCTTCCTACATAACTAATGCCATTCACATTTCCAATGCTGCTTCTGCCTCCCATACTCTCCTTGCAAAAGACAATGCAACTATAATATATATCCAATTATCTGTACATGAATGACACTGTTGAAATCATGGGCTTCATGTCAGATTTTCCAGCAGTCTCAACTCTTGATCAAACTATACAACTCCAACCTGGCTTTGCAAGTTGGTTGGTCAGCCCCACTGCCACAAAAACTGAGCCTTTTCCAGTAGGAGCCCCTCTTCTTCGCATCGCTGATTAAGTTGCCTTGGCGTTTCCAACCAAAAGTTTGATTTGATGCAACATATTCTGTTACCATATTAACTTATTAAAGATTACAGTTTTAACCAAATCAGTATCTTCCACTCGTGTAGAGTTTTTGAACCAATGGTTAAGCCCTTATCAATTGGTATTAGAGTAGGCATTACATCATAGGTTTGAGCCATAGAGAAGGCGATTTATAGGCTAAATTAAATTGTCTTGGTATTATGTATGAGCATAGTATTAAATTATTGAACATAGGTGAGTGGAACCGTCAAAAGAGAAGTCAATATGAATAGAGTGTACTGTTGTAGACATTAAATCAGAAAGCGTGATGGTATACAACAAACATTTGAGAAAATTATATTTTTCTATCTCCCTTTTATTACTGAACCATAGGGTACATGTAATTTCTTCATTTTTATCCTCATGTTGGCAGTTTCTCGTGCAGCTCACGTTTCTCGCATCCATGTGGGTCCATAACAATCTGTAACAATCTTTTCTCTTTTAAAAGACCCTTGTCTTTAAGTGTTAAGTCAAACATGGTTGGCTTTGATGCCAATTCATAACGGCATAGCTATTGATTTAAAATTTTCAAAAATTATTGGATACTGATTTGGTTAAGTCCTTTTAACTCTTTAAGATCGTAACCCTAAAGTCTCAACTTGGATCGACTGAGTGTATATATTGGGCATATCATAATCCACTAATGAACAATTAAAATGCTCCAAATAAAATTGATTACCCTGTTCATGAAGAAAGGTCCATGACAACCGAAGCCAAACCTTCGCCCGCCATCTCAACCATTGCCTGTCAATTCTAGGGTTTGGAGGCACATAATCTTCGTGCACCCCAGCTTTCGCACCGTTGGAAAATATCTGAGACTATTCACAATCACCGACTTTTCGTAGAATTCGAACAGGCGGAGTGACGGCGTCGTTTTGTCATTTGGGAAATATACATAACTCATCGCTGAAAATAGAGTACAAACCGACATTGACTAACCTTCTAGAAGGATCTCCGCGCGATAAAAAAGCTTGACAAAATTTGCAAAGCTCGATTGCTTTAGGAATTTGTAAGAAAAGAAAGGCTCGCAAGTCGCAAGTCGCAAGTCGCAAGCATAATGGTTAGTCTCTCTTCGCGTACTTTCATCGAACACCTTAACTTCATGAATTAAACCATGAATTCACGCTTTTTGCTTTTCTTGGCGTTCTGCAGTCAGTTACGCTGCACACGAATCTCGGCGACATCAAGTGCGAGATCTTCTGCGACGAGGTCCCCAAGGCTGCCGAGGTCAGTGCCCACATTAACAAATATTTCTATATTCTGTTTGTTTCCTTCGAAAAAAAAAACGTTTCCTCCAGAATTTTCCGGGGAAGTTTTTCTTGGACCTCTTATTTGCCGAGAACCTGAGAAGAAGGGAAAGAAAGGAAATTCGAACATTAGGGCTTCTTGGACCTCTATTTGTTTTCTGTTGAAATAAATGAAGCAACTGCAACTGAATGTTATTTAGATATTCACACTCAGTTCCAAGCGTTCTGTTATGCTGCAATTTTCGCCGTATTGTTGAGTTGTTCTACATCATGATGCGCTTTCTTATATATATATATATAAAACATAATCTAAAAGGCGGGGCCATCTTACAATTATGCTAAACCCTAGCCAAGCAAGAAAGATATGCTCTGATACGCTTATTGGGCATGAACTGTTTATAGAATGAAGCGTTATATTGTATCCTAGTTCCTAACAAAAGCAGAGAAAGTAACTTGAGCACTCTCACTTCTGATTAGCATATAGTGCATTGTCTTGTAATGCATTTGTTTTGATTATTTGCGTTGCTTTGTACTGCATTTGAATTGGCAACTTAAGAGTTTTGTGAAGTGGAAATTCACCATGATATGTGTTGCTGCCTTGGTGTCTCAAACCCTTGTTTTAGTGATGATGTACTTGTTCACAATTCTTGCGATTCACTTGAATGCAGAATTTTTTGGCACTATGCGCAAGCGGTTATTATGATGGGACCATATTTCACCGGAATATTAAAGGTTTTATGATTCAAGGTGGGGATCCAACAGGTACCGGCAAGGGGGGGACCAGTATATGGGGCAAGAAGTTCAGCGACGAGATAAGAGAGTCTCTCAAGGTAAGTTAGTCAAATCCATGAGGCATAGTTAGGCTGTTAGAGTTTGCCATTTGCCTGCCGTAATATCTTTACTTAATTTGTAAATTTTGGTTGGTTACCTCTTCTATCAAGTGCAATTGCCATAGCCACCATTTTGTTTTTATTTCCCAAATAGGACTGGCAAGCTCCTAGTTATTTGACTCTTTGACCTATTTAATGCAAATTGATAGCAGCATGTTAACCTGACTTTCATTACTCTTGGACTGCCAATTATTGTCACTACATCCCATACAAGGAGCTTCTTTTTTTTTTTTTTTTTTTTAATGACGGGGAACTCCTTCAAGGTAGGGCCACTTTGTGTACCCACTCTGTTGGACAAACTTCTGACATGTGCAAAGCTCCCCATCCACACAGATAGGGTAAGACTCCGACTTCGCCGGCGGTCTTGGCCCCAAAACACTTATTTGCATCCAATGGGACTCGAACCTCGGGAACTTTTTCCAACTAATCCAAGTAAAAGCAATTGTGTATTTTTTTTCGTCATGCACGTTCATTGCTAAATAGGAGGGAGATTGGCTTCCATGCCACTCTTACTCATGCGCTTGCTCCTATATAAGTTGAGTTTAAACCTCTAGGAGAATTCTTTTGGAACAAGGACTCCATAACTTAGCTAGGGTCCGTTTGGTTTTCTCTTATATAAGGCTTGCAAGTTCTTAGTGGTGGCTATGAATTATACGTTTTGGGCCTGGGAATAATATTTTGTATCCTCCTTCCTTTACTTTACTTTGCAGGCTGCAAGCTAAAATTACCCTGAAAAACACAGTTCAGTTTTAGACCCAACAACACCTTGCCCGGGGGGGGGTGTTGAACAAGTGTTTATAACAAATATTACCAATTTTAACATTATGCAACACACTGCAAGCAAAAAAATTCATCACACATAAAATAACCAAAAATCACATAAAGCATATAGACATTCAACACACGATTTTGGTTACGAAGTGAAACCCTTTGAAGAACTCCTTAAAGGTAAACCATATGGGATAGTCAAACCCAAGAAACTTATCAACTGTAGAAAAATTCAATTACAAGGACACTTAGGTTTTGTTACAGACACCTTCCTTGTATAGATAAGCGACCTACTTATCTCTTACCGCAGTAGCTCCAAAACCTCTAGGTAATTCTTCTATTAAGCTTCCTCTTGCAATTCCGAAACTTTGGTGGCTGAAGGTTTTTGTGAAATGGTGTAACCAGGGATGTAATCGAGCCGAGCCGAGCCGAGCCGAGTTTGAAGATTTCAAGACTGGCTCGTTTATGAGTCAAGCCTAAATAGTCGAGCTCGAATTCGAGCCGAGCTATAAGTTGCATGTTCAAGCTCGGCTCGTTTAAAATTCGGGCGAGCTCGAGTTCGTTGAAAATGACATTCGAGCCGAGCCGGGTTACTCGATAAGCTCGGCTCAACTAAAGCTTGAGGTAGATTATTAAATTTTTCAATGAGTGATTAAAGCAGAATTCAAGCTCAAGTTTATGAACAACCTCTATGCATTTATTAATAACATAAATATATAATATGTAATTATATAAGGCATATTATAAAATATAGTACATAACTATAGTTTGTAAGTAATAAATTAACAATATGTTATTATATATAACTAGAGAGTATAAACTATGGTATATGTGTAATGTGAACAAATAGTAAGTCTAATATATTCTATATAACTAAGTAACTATAATATAAGTATAATATATAACTATTGTTAATCATGTATGATGTGATATGTATATATATATATGCTAACTATTTAATATTGTTATATTGTTATATACTAACTATTAATAACTTAATATGTTAATTTAACATACTAAATATTGTTATCAAAGTATTATAATTAATATGTAATATTATATATGTTATACTGTATTTACTATTTACTAATATATATGTAAGATATGAACGAGCTAACGAGTTGGACTAATAAGCCAGGCGAGCGATCCGGTCGAGCTTTAAACGAGCTGAACTCGCGAGTCCCTATCGAGTTTTGTCGAGCGAGTCGGTTATGTATCACTTACTAATCGAGCAGGTTTCTACAGTAACGATTGAGTTTTTACAATATCGAGCTCGAGTTCGGATCGGGCTAAACCGAGCGGGTATCGAGCGAGTTGTCGAACAGACTGGTTTATTTACATCCCTAGGTGTAACAAACTCGAAGAGAGAATTGATCTTGGAAGCATGGAAACTAAATTTGCTAACTTAGCAGTTAGCACAATAAATAGACAATTGAAGCACCTTGGGAGTCATGCATAGCTTTCCTTAAATACCCTTAGGTAAAATCCCAGTGTTTAGTCCAATAAGAAAATTGACGTGTAATTTTGCTGGCGGTGTCTAGACATATAAGTAAGCTCGTCTAGACAAGGCTAGGGTTTCATGCCTTGAACCCTAGTGGTGTCCGGACCTATTCGAACCCATTTGTGAACGAGCTTCTTGAGGGCTCCAAATAAAAGCTTCTTGTCTAGACCCCATCGACCGTATTTGCAAACGAGGCTCTTGGTTGCTCCAAATACAGCATCTCGTCTGGACACCATCAAATGATTTTGCGGACGAGGCTCTTGAGGGCTTTAGATACATTTCACTTGTCCAAACCCATGCGAACGGTTTTCCGAACTACTTTCTCGGTGGCTCTTAAGTGTCTTGTTCGGACATGTGCGAACACAATTCCAAACGAGTGTCTCGGTGGCTCTTTATAACACCGTGTCTGGACATAAGCAGACAAATTTCCAAACGTGACCTTTGTTCTTCACAACATTGATGAATTTTGTCAAATACTCCTTAGTACTACCCCCGCCAAGTGTTACATTCAAACATAGGTTTTGAACACTGAATCGGCTAATAAAAAAATGAACACAGCATAACAAGATTTGAACTATACTCGAATAATCATGATCTTAAACCAAAACTTCCAACATTATTAGGCCAACCTTATAGAAGTGGTTTAATTTGATACGCAACCCCCCTTTGCCTCATATGGACATTTGGAGAGGAATAATCGCACATTTAAGGGTGTTGAGCTGTCTACAATCTTTACTATTGGGATCTTTGTATGAGTTGATATCTGCTTTTGATAGTTTCCTATTCCTTCTTTTGTGTATTGTATAGATCTTTTAAAGTCAAATTGTAATTTTTAGGTGAACCTTTTGTCTACCTGTGTAAACGAGGTTTCTCCTCTTTTTAATACAACTTATTGTACTTGTATTCATTCTTTTGTGTACTGCCTGTGTGGCCATGTGTATGCACCAGCATATTTGTTATCATCTCTTGTTTACCACACCGTTGGTTGGAGATATGCTTAATTGAGTAATATTAGTTTGGAAAAACTTAATTCTGATCTTTATACCAATAATGTTCTCCTTTTCTCTATTTTCCAGCACAATGCAAGGGGGATACTTTCAATGGCTAACAGCGGCCCCAATACTAATGGAAGCCAGTTCTTCATAAGTTATGCAAAGCAACCACATCTAAATGGATTATACACTGTGTTTGGGAAAGTGATCCATGGGTTTGAAGTCCTTGATCTAATGGAAAAGGTATGTTACTGAGCTACAGTGCAAAAAATGTTTTTCCCTGTTTGGTTGGAAGTAAACTATTAATGAACTTTTTGGAAGTAAGGTCTTGGTGAACAGCTATCTATGAGATTTTATTAGCCGGCCAAAGGACTGGTAGCTTTGCACTCTGTGTTTTTGGGACAGTGACTTCCTTATCCCATGCTTCCCTATCTAATTCTGTACTCGTGAAGAAAAATTGCCCATCCTGAATTTCCCAATAAAGAAGATTGAATGTAGAATTACTGACTTGAATTTGGGTTTGTGCAGACTCAAACAGGTCCAGGAGATCGACCGCTTGCAGAGATCAGACTCAATCGTGTAACAATGCATGCTAATCCGCTAGCTGGTTAGTCTCAGCTTGAAGCATTTTTGGCTGTACTGCATTCTGGGGGAGGGCTCTGTGTTATTAAAATTTTAGGATTGAACTCTTGACCGCAGTTTACTTCTGATCGACTGTGGCAATGTACTTGAACTGAACTAACACAGAGAGAGAGAGAGAGAGAGTTAGAGAGAGAGTCATATTATCTTGAGAATTATATAATGCTGTTATTTATTTGTATGACAGCATTTGGATAACTTGAGAAATGTAAAATTGAAGCTGGCATTGCACTTCCAACTGCTTTGAGTATTGCCATGTGATATTATTGTAATTACTTACTACATTTAGGGTTCAATCGAAGTTGCTGATCTTGTTTTGTATTTGGCCATAGTGTTTGTGTGCCTGCTTGAGGCTGGGATATTGCCCAGTATTTGTGTTAACCTTGATCAGTTTTGCAATCCAACAGCAAACAGAGGTTTTTTTTTTTTTTTTTTTTTTTTTTTTTTTTTTTTTAAAAAAAAAAGAAAGAAAAAAAGAAAAAGAAAAAACATGTAAACCATGAAACAAAGAAAGCCATCTTTAAACATTGGGGTTGCCAGAGTTTTTCTTTCAAACGAGGGATAATAAAATCAACGATTAGATTTTCAGAATTCATTTTGAACTAAAGAGCTACCCTACTCTTCTCGCATTCCTTCAATCGCGAAACTGCATGACTAGCCCAAAACGATAATCCACTCACTTGAGGCGGTCAATACATCTTTTTATGCTAATCATTGGCTCACTTTCTTGCTATTTGCTAACGTAAAGTCCTATGATTTAAAAAATAATTTGAAAATAAAATTTTTAAAAATACAGTTAAACATTTAATAAAATTATAATTTAACTTTTTAAATTATGTATTTTTCAAAATGCATCATATCCCTTTTTTAAAAACGCAAGATTTCAAAAATTTTATATGGTAATTTTTTAAAAACTCAATCTAAACCATAAATAAGCCATTAAAGCTACTTTCGCTCATTGTACCCAGTCTAACCGGAGGGCAGCGAAGCAGGCAAACCCCGTTCCGAACTCCCAAATATGAAAATGAAAATGAAAAACAGGTAGTTAGGGTTTTCAAAGTCCCCGCCAAAATATCTCACTTCCATGGCTCCAGTCAGCGACGAGAAGCCAGAGACGACGACCCCTATAGCTCCAAAGCCCTCCGCAACCCCCGGCTCTGTAGTCTCTGGCATTGGCTCTCCTCAACCTCCTCCTCCTCCTACGGACTCTTCATCGAGCGCCAAGGACCACATTCTCTCCGTCGCCTCCAAGATCGCCTCCCAGCCTCTCCAAAACTCCGACCCCGACGTCTGGGCCGTCCTCACCGCCATCTCCGCCAATGCCCGCAAACGCCACCAGGTCTAAACCCTATTCCGTTCTCTTTCGATTCTTCTTTTCCGTGAATTTGTCAAATTGTACCCAAAAAAAAAAAAGACTTTGTGCCGTAAACGCAGAGCATCAATATGCTTTTGACTGCGGACGAGCATTGCATCGGGCGGTTGGTAGGAGATACGCGTTTCCAGATTGAGTCCAATGCGGTCAGCGCAAATCATTGCAAGATATATAGGAGGAGGCTCAGTGCCGATGATTCTTCGGAGCACACGGTCTTCCTGAAAGACACGAGGTTCGTGCATTGTTCTTCTAAGGCTTTTATCCTTTTTCTCTTCTACTATATTTCTAAGTGTACGGAGTCTTTTGCAGCACAAATGGGACATATCTCAATTGGGAGAAGTTGAGGAAGAGTAGTGCCGAAGCCAGACTCCGTCACGGTGATATTATATCGTTTGCTGCTCCTCCTCAGCATGGTAATATCCAACCGTTTGAACCCCCAAAGGGTTTCTTCACTGATGAAGTCTAAACTATTTTACTTGATTAATTATCGAGTAATAGATACTTATATGCCTTTGATTGCATTTCCTATAGTTATTTCTGTATTTTAATTGTGGATGAGAAGCATTTTATACAGAAGAGGTTAAAAGAAAACCACAAATGGGCGCAATAGGAGAAAGAGAGATGCCTTTTATTTTATTCCCTGCTTGTGTTCTGTCACCCTTTTTTTTCTTTTTTAATTTCTTCTCTCTTTCTTTCTTTTTCTTTTATTCATATTACCTTGAAAAATTATGAAATTTGTCCCTCTTTTATTTTTACTTTTTATAAGTAATTGACTCAAGGGAAGGGGAACGGAAGATTTGAATTAGTGACTTCCATTTTACGAGGCATGATTCCCAACTGATTGAGCTACCATTGGGGTTATTATATCATAATCATTAACTTTTGCTATTGTAATGTGTGGAGAAGGATCCTCTCCATTTCAAATGAAATTGAATGGAGCCGG
The DNA here is from genome assembly GCF_958979055.1 of Alnus glutinosa. NCBI lineage: Eukaryota > Viridiplantae > Streptophyta > Magnoliopsida > Fagales > Betulaceae > Alnus > Alnus glutinosa. The sequence goes on from NC_084888.1 coordinate 30,285,579, forward strand.
TTCCTTATTCAAGAGAGGCAAAACTGTCCAAAAAAAATAAAATGACAATTTTGCCCCTCTTAAAATAATGAACTGGCTTCAAATAAAATGGAGAGGATCCTATTCCGTAATGTGTAGTCTCTTATTCTGTAGGTTGCTTAAATAAATAATTTTGAGGAATTGTTACATCTCTTGACTTATATGCATATGGTTTACAAGCCATCATGTTTGAAAACTAGAGTCCTATTGACCTTTTTCGTCTCTGTCACTTGATTACAGAAATTTCATTTGCGTTTGTATATCGAGAAGTTCTTGTGTCCACACTCATGGCAGATGGTGCAGTTTCAAAAAGAAAAGCAGGTATATTCTGGACAAGTATGATTTATGGTATCCATGGTCTTTTGTTGTATATTTGCTCCGAAGCATCCTTGTAATGAATGGTGATTTTGGATATAAACTTGAATGTTTCATAGATGTGGTGATTTTTTTTATGATATTGTTGGCATAGAAATAATTGAAGCAAAACCTAGTTTTCATGATTGTTGAATTATGCTGCCCATTAAGTGCAATCATTCTCTGTTCGACATTCGCAACCAATAATGTATGAGTTTCAAAAGCATTTGAATGCATTAGAAAATCAATCCTAGATCAAATGGAAATTGGAATGCCATATAGATAGATCAAATGCTATTGGCAAAGGTAGACTTCTACATAATGAGATCCATGTGTGGAAAGTTGTCATTTGAAATTTATGGCTCCGAAAGAATGGCATTTGAAAGGCCAAGGTGGGGATTAGAAACTCCAAAAATGTATAAATGACATGCTTCCAAAAGCGATTACTTGATAAGTGAAACTGATCATTTTTAGGGCTGATGAGTAGCCTTTAATAAATAAATAATTGATAATTGAAAATTATCAGTTGCATTTCTATGGTAAGTACTTCATTAATATCGGCATATCAATATGTCTAATTTCCAGTATCAGTATTGGTAGATTGAATGGTCAGATATAACTGTGGTTGTGGTGGAATAGTTTTAATGTTGATGCTGTTAAATGCTCATTTGTTTATTGAAATAAAATATTATTTTAGAAGAAGCAGCTCTTACATATGCTGTTTGCATTTTACTTTGAGTTGATGGCTTGAAATTTGGACATTTTGGAGATGTTGATATAATGATACTGATGGGCTTTGTTTGTTTGGTTCTTTTTGTTTTGGTGCAGAGGAGTTTGTTACCGACAACAAGAGACTAAAAGGTATTGGCATTGGTGCTCCTGAGGGACCTATCTCTCTTGATGATTTTCGAAGCCTTCAACGGTCAAACATGGTATCTCTATTTGGGTTACTCTAATGAGCAATTATTATAAATTTCATCATGAATACAGCTAGAATGTCTTTATTTCATAATTTATATATGTGAAGTATTCAATTTTGCAGGAACTGAGAAAGCAATTGGAAAATCAGGTCCTTACAATTGATGCATTGCGTGATGAGAATCGCGCATCAGTTCAGCGTCATGAAAATGTAAGTGATGCTGGTGAATTTTGACTCTCTGTCTCTCTCATGTGTGTGCTGGGGTGTGTTGAGTTGCAATGAGTGACTGAGTGCATATATTGTGCTTATATGGATTTCTTCCACCAAAAAGGTTGTGTATTCATTTGAAGCACAAGTTATATGAGATGATTTTTAATAATTCATCATTTAGTAATCAAAATCAATTTTCTTCATTTCTTTTCTGATAAGAGTATATGACAACAATATCTTTGCGATCTTCATCCTAATGGAAACTATAGCAATTTTTGAGCTTTTTCATTACATGTATTTCTTTTTAGCAATTCGACTAGAAAATTGCTTATGGGAACCCCTGTCCTCAATAATAATTCATTTCATTCTGTAGGAAATGAAAGAACTCAAAGAATCAGTTTCAAAGTCATACCTTGATCAACTAAATGGGTTGCACCATACATTGGAGGTCAAACAGAGAGAGCTGGAGTCGATCAATAGAATATCTGCAGAACAAAAACATGCTATGGAAGACCTTAACCGAAGACTTAGTGATTCTTTACAGTCATGTACAGAAGCTAATGCAATAATGAAGAGGTAAGAAACAATTTCATGGTAATTTGCTATTATAAGCTTTGCCCTCAAATAGCAACCTTCAATCACAAAAATATTATGATGCCATGTAACATCACAAAGGTACTTTCCCTAGCTGAAGTAGTTAAACCAAGTAGAAGCCAAGTCCAAAGACACCAAGCTAACCAACTCGTTGGCCACTCTCCTTGCCAAAGACCTAAAAACGGAGTTATTAAGTCTTTATTTTTCAACACCCTTTACCTTTGGACAACTGTTTCTTTTCCTCCTTTGGTGATTAGCTATTATGATTTTCTTGTTCTTTTTGCTCCTATTAGCTATGTGGTTTCTCTTTTATACTTCATGTGTATTTGAGGGCGCCGCTTTTAATAAAATTTCAATTACTAATAAAAAAAAAAATTCCCTGCAAATCTCTCTCTCTCTCCCCGACCTATAAAGGACGATAAGCCTGAGATCTAGCTCCAATCACTGGAAGATGGCATTGACTAGATGTTCAAATGGAATATGTAGTCCTTTTTATTTGTTTTTTCAATGTGCTTTTTTCCCCTGGGGCCAATTACTTAAGAAAAATAAAGGTGCTTTTTTGAGCAATAAGAGCTATCCTTTATGTGATGCACTAGAATAGGAGGCAGCAACTCAAATTGAGAAACGATTTATGGTATCACTTACTAGGATGATTGATTGACTTCACTGGCTAATATTGATTTGTGTGTTGAGGTACTTGTTAATAGAGTTACTTGAGCATGTCTTGACTCTTTGGAGAATGGTGTTTGACTATGTAGTTCTCTTTAGTTGAAAGCAAAAACTTTAGGAAATCGACAAGAAAAAATATATTAATAGCCCGATTACTTGCTTGTAGTCAGAAGGCATCTATAGCTGAACTCAAGGCACAATTATTTGAAGAGCGAGATCAGAGGAGAGAAGAACGAGAAAAGGCTGCAGCAGATTTAAAAGCAGCAGTGCAGAGAGCACAGTTAGAGGCACAAGAGGAATTAAAACGATTGTCTGATGCATCCTCAAGACGAGAAAGGGAGTTTCAAGAAGTGATTAATAAGCTTCAGGTCTGAAAGCTTTTTTTATACTAATTTAAGAAGGGATTTTTCTATATGTATTGTTTGTTTTAAATGAACAGCTGAATTACATATCCATGTTTATATTCTCAGGAATCAGAGAGAGAAAGGTGTTTGCTAGTGGATACTTTGAGGTCCAAACTGGTATTGTTAGAGATACCTTTGTTTATACCAATTTTTCTACTTTATTTGAATCTTCAGAGGTTGCCTCTTGCTTGCCTTTTCTGCTGCAGGAAGACACTAGGCAAAAGTTGGTTATCTCTGACAATAAAGTCCGTCAGCTGGAAACCCAAATTTGTGAAGAACAGCTAGCCTCTGCAAATGGAAGAAAGGTAATCATGTGTCTTTTGCTTAATTAGGTATTATATTTAATGTGTATTGCACTATCTTGTTTTGGGTTTAATTGACCTAAAAGAGATGCTGAAGCTAATGCTTGTTATGTTTATTCGGTTGTTGAAGCAGAGAGCGGAAGAACTTGATCATGAAATGAAAAGATTGAGGAAAGAGCTTGAGATTGAGAAGGTAGAAATGGAAGTCTCTTTTGCCTATTAAAATATTGTATTGGTTACATGAATCCTTGTTAGCCACATTGTTTATATAGTCTTCTTCTTACCTCTCCTTTAGAATCATCTTTGATTTTGTCCTGCCATTTCCAAAAGTCCTTGCGTGTGAGTTGTCCATGTTTTGTAGGTTATGTCATAAACTAATATGATGTGTTTATATTAATGACATTGGGTTTTGTTGACTGGAAAACATTGAGGGAAGTATTTTAGCAGAGATGACATGAATGAAGTGTTTCAATCTCGTTATGAGCAATAATATGGCACATCTGTCTACAGATGCTGATTTTCCTGCTAGGCTGTTGCAGTTTATATTCATATTTTAAATTGATTCTGGTGAGATGCTTAAATACTAGTTTGAAGGATTTAGCATTGTGTTAATTCTTCGAATGTGATTTTGGTAGAGGCTGAGCCTAGTTTCTTTTTAGGCACCTTAGTGAATATATTCTAATTTTAAGCTGAGGTTTATCTTACTGTTGGTAGCAGTCAGCTCGAGAAGAAGCATGGGCTAAGGTTTCTGCCCTTGAACTTGAGATAAATGCCACAATTCGGGATCTTGATTTTGAGAGACAAAGGCTAAGAGGTGCCAGAGAAAGAATTATGCTTCGGTAAGAGATCTGAAACTGTAGAGAGACGCTGACTATTAGCTATTGGAATATGCCTTTTGTTCTATGTATGTCACACATGCTTTGACAACTTTTGTTTGCTGAAAATTTACTGATAATACGGAGTTTTATTTTTCTAAAAGTCATTGGTAATGGGAGTGCTCGCGCCTCAATTTTTAATTTCCATCCACTGATCTTTTAAATATCTTGCTTTGTTGTTTCCTTGATTTCCTATTTTCATTTGCCTCTCCTCCTTCCTGCAACACCATTGCTGATTACGGAAGAGCTTTTGTGGATTTTTATTACCTGATTCTGCTGGACACTGCCGAAGTGGTAACCCTTTTTTTTTTAACAATTAGAACAAAGGCCAGTATTTCTCAGCACCTTTTAGGTTAGAACATTAGTGGGTGTTCTTTTGTGTTCGTAGAGAAACCAAGAGATGTCTCATATGGGGCATGTGGTTTAAATTTCAATGGGATTTGCTTTTGGCAACTGTGGACTATTATAAACATCTCAAGATGAAATAATGATTTGAAAATTGCAGTGGAGAATTTTGAAGTTAATTATCAATTCTGGCCACAAATGTAATCTGTGACATATTTGAAATCTTGATAGCACTATGTGCATTTACTTTGTGGCCATAAATCCATGTGGAAATTATTCTTTATCACTATGGTGTCCGCCCCGTGTTTGGCTCACTCCTGTGGCAGTAATTTTGCTGGTCCCTGAAGCTTTTTGTGGTATTGTTTGAGATATGAATATGAAAGCTGGGCACCTATTGTTGGTAATCCCTTAGATGGAAATACAGAATGTTGCTTATTTTTTCTAAAGTAAGGCGGTGGCATTGAGAGAGACATGGAGGAAGCTGGTAATTCCAAATATTTTTGTATTGATCCAGGTGATTTAATCAGGAGGTAACGTATTCATGATTTTGCGTAAGAATTGATCACTTCCACTCAGATCATTTCTGGCTCAATAGTTTCTGCTAATCCACCTAAATTTCTGAACCCATGCTTTCTGGGCATTATTCCAAATGATATCCTTGTGTACTTGCCACTTAAGTTAGAAATGAAACAGTTAAAAAAGGAAAACCACCTTATTAATTATAATTATGGCCTTTATACCATATGATATCCAAGGAGTTAGGCAACCAACATTTTCATTTTCAGTTAGCAAAAAATAATACCGATGATAGATGATGTATTCATGGGCTTAATGTTTGCTTCTTAATCAAGCATAAGAAAGATTCTAACATCAAAGAAGCACTTTGGATTTGTCACGTGCTAGAACGCACTTCTTGCTTTTTGTGGTGCCTGTGGAGGGAACGAAATGATAGAAATTTCGAGGATCAAGAAAGGACATTAGAGGAGCTCAAAACCTTCTTTTATTCTCTTTTTATTTGGACAGCTGCGTACTTAGCTCCTTTAGTGATTAGCTTTAATGATTTCCTTATTCTTTCTTTTTTTTCTTCTAATTAAGCTTTTCTCTTGTATACTTCATGTGTACTTGGGTTGCGCTTTTAATGATAATTCACATACTTACCAAAAAAAAAAAGTACTCTGGTGGCATCCATTGTGAACAATGTTCTATTTTATTTTAGGCTTATAGTTGTACTTGAATTTTTTTGGAAAAATGTTCATGAAACTCTCTCTCAGGTGTGAAGTTTCTCTAATATAGGGTAAGAATGAAATTTCTTGTTTACAATCTTTGTTGGTCTTACATTGCGTTTCCCTTTTGTAATTACTTTGTGCATATTTTCTGTGGATAGAGACCTTCTAAATGTTCTGCTGACTTTGTTATTTTCTTTTTCCAATCTTAAACCATATTCTGCTTACATCACGAGTATGATCTGCTACTGCCAGATTTTCGTTTGGTGAAATAGACAGACACCAATGGATAGATAGATAGACTTAATTACAATTGCAGGAATCCATCTTTTTGTAATCGGGCCTTTATATATTTTTCGTTGAGTGTTGAAGGTTCTCTGAATTTTGCCTCTTTCAATTTGCTTGAATTTGCAGCAACTCAAGTTGTGGTCGTTTTTTGATTCTTTTTGGACATATGGTTGTCATACAGGGAAACACAGCTACGAGCATTTTATTCCACAACTGAGGAGATTTCGGTACTGTTTGCTAAACAGCAGGAACAACTGAAGGCAATGCAGAAGACTTTGGAAGATCAGGAGAATTATGAGAACACGTCACTTGATATCGACCTCAATGTACCAATTGGGGTCATAAAGGGAACCTTAGGTAGAGAAAAAGAAGAAACAGGGTTCTGTAGTAAAATCACTGCTAAGGCAGGCCCAGCTGCTTCAGCACAGGGGTTTGACAGAAATCAAGTTGAAACTTCTAGTGATGAAGACAGCATTACTGAGAAGCATGACTGTGGTTTTAGAAGCCAAGAATGTCAAAATACCCAAGAGGCTGAATTTACAAGTTCAGACCATTGTGTCAAGGCTGGCTTTGGTTCTGACATTGATGGTGTTGGCACAGCACCTGTTTTTGAGGGAGATGCCGTTGGCACTGAGCGAGTTCTTGAAACTGAAAGCCCTGCACTTGATGGTGAACGCAATATTGATTTGAACAAGTGCAGCACTTTAGCTGGGGATACAATGCAGCTTGACGATGAAGCCCATGTGCAAGAAACTGATGAGCAAACACTTTGTCAGGGAGCTATGCATCACTCTCAATCAAATAATCCCCTTGAAAATTTGAAGTCTATGGAAGATACGGAAGCTGAAGGCACAATAAGAACGGCAGACCTTTTAGCTTCCGAAGTTGCAGGTAGCTGGGCTTGTAGCACAGCTCCTTCCGTCCACGGAGAGAATGAATCCCCTAGAAGTAGGGACAATGACGGGGAAGCTGCTGCAGCTCAACATGATTCCAATGTTCAGGTGGCTGAGAGTCAAAGTGCCTCCTCTTCTGAGGGTATTGCCAAAAGGAATGTATCTCCAAGAAGTAGAGGCAATGATGAGGAAGGTGCTGCTGCTCTACACGATTCCAGTGTTCAGGTAGCTGAGAGTCAAATTACCCCCTCTTCTGAGGCTGCTGCCAAAAGACGTAATCAGGAATGTCAAGCACTAAGTGAAATGATTGGAATTGTTGCTCCCGACTTAAAGGATCAGTTTGGTGGTGCAATGGATGATGATTGTGATCGAGGGAGAGAAAGGCGGGGTTCTACTTCCAACTCAGATACTGAGAGTTGCACCGACAATGGTGATGATGATGATGCAGTTGAGGATAGTGATCAAGCTGATGAGGATCAGAAACCGGATGATCCAATGGATGAGGATGACGAAGCTACCCAAGACGATTCTCTTGGATAGGTCTATAGAGAGGTGCACAAAGTTTCTTTCTTTTTTCTGGTCTGGATGGGTGGACAAGGCTGTAAATACTGAAGACCTATATCATAGTTTCCTTTTTTCTTTTTCTTTTTATTCAGAAATTTGACCTAATGTATCCAAGGCCCTGATTATAGTGTACATGCTGTGTATGGCTTTTTTCTAGCTTTCCTTCTCTGAGTTTAGTTCTTTCAGCTCAAAAATCCACACTCCTGAAATGGGTACACTTTTAGGTTTTTAAGCAGGACCAGAAGGACGCTTCATAATTTCTCCCAGTCGCATTTTACTTTAATTTTTGTTTTCTAGTTTATGATTTTGAAGGATTTCTCTTTGCTCAGTCAACAGAGGCTATTGCTTCTCTAAGCAGCATTTGGAGGGAGTGATTTCATCTTGTCTCTTACCCATATTTGTTGCGCAAATTGTGTCGATGATGCAATGCAAGTCTCTCTGTTCCTGGAGAGTGACTTTGGCTAATAAAGGTCTTGAAAAAAATAGTAAAAAATAAGAATAATAATAATGAAAAAAAAAAAAAAAAAAATAAGGAAAGAAAGGTGTAGTATATTCGGCCAATATATTGTACAACAATATATTTTGCTAACAAGCATCTAGAATGATAGAATATTGAAAGAAAAAATGCAAATTACTTCACAATCACTATTCACTAATCACCAGAAAACATTTAAAGAAGCAGTTTTAATTGTATTATAGTCAGCAAATATGAGTTTCAGGTTCATTTGGCAGAGATCACTTGGAGCTACAGCACTGGAATCGAGTATCCTGCCTAGTGGTATTAAGTTTTAGGGTTAAACGCTTATTATTCATGTGGTTTAAACCCTTTATTTTACTCGTTTCGATTTTAATTTGTATCGTAAATAGTATCTCACTTATAGCTAAAAATAGATATGATACTTTCGTTTATTAAATTGACGAAAGTTCACGTCAACCCGATAAAAAATTGACATGTGGCCGTATGCCATACTAACAATTTTAAAACTATTTAAAAATTGAAAAAAAAAAATAAAAGAAAAAATAAAAGAAACTAAAAACTAAAAAAAATAATAATAATAATTAAAGAAAGAAAAAAGAATGGCCACCCCCAAATGGCCAAATAGGGCCGGTTGAAACCACCCTGAACCACCCTAAAAAGCAAAATGGGGGTCAGGGGCGGAACCAGAATTTTTGATGAGGGGGGACGAATTTTTTTTTTTATTGGGAAGACGGACTTGCATAAATACAAAAGTATATAGATATTTAAAATCTTCATAGATTTGTGTTTGTGCATATTGTTATTAAATAAAAGCATTGTAGTCTTATATTTAATCTCATGGCATCACAAACATATAGTGGTATAAATAACTAGCAAAATAGCTTATCTAAAAAATAAAAATAAAATCTAGCAAAAGAGCTTAGAAAAAAAAAACTAGCAAAAAAAACTAAACATAATCTATAAGGTCTAATAGAAACGATACTTATAATCGTTGATTTTTTCTCCAAACAATCCTTTAAAGCCCCAAATAACAATGCTATGAGTCGAGCCAAACAATGGTGAAATCATAAATAATTAAGAGTGCGTTTGGGATTGCGATTTCGTAGACAATAAGTAGAACGTAGATCGTTTGGAAACTGCGTTTTTAAAAATTGCGATTTGAAAACGCAGAAAATCTGCTTTTTCAAATCGCAGATAAGATGATGCTTTTTTTAAAGCGCAAAATTTTAAAGGTAAATTCGCGATTTTAAAGGCTAAACTGCGATTTTGCCAAACGCTTAACTGCGTTTTTAAAAATCACTTTTTTCAAATCACACATTTTAAAATCGATATTTTAAATCGCACTTTTTAAAATCTCAAACCCAAACGGACCCTAAACCATTTAACTTGTGTTGCCAAAACAAATATTGTGAACCCAAATGACTGCAAAATAATCACTCAAAAAATTGATTATTGGTTAGAAGTCACTTAGAATAACCACTAAAAAAACCAAACCATTTAACTTTTTTTTTTTTTCGCATCTTCAAAGTCTTAAACCAAATTGAGTTTCTAGTTAGAAGCCGACTAGAATATGGAAGGAAATTAAATGAATGGGGTATTTTAGATTTTGTGTTAAAAGATGGGGCAAAACTAAAAAATGAGTTAAAAGGGGACACATATTATTTTGGGGGGACAAAAGTATAATTTTGGGAGGAAAAAATTATTTTTTTGGTATATTTAAGGTTATTTTTAAAAAATTTGGGGGGGCATTCGTCCCCCCCACCCAACACGTGGGTCCACCCCTGATGGGGGTGGCTTGAGCCAACCCCTCTTTTTTTTTTTCTTTTTTTTCTTTTTTTTTTTTTTCTTTATTAAGGTTTTCAATTATTTTTTTAAAATAATAATTATTTTTTTTAATTTTTTTTATATATTTAATTTTTAATGAGTTTTTAAATTTTTAATATGAGATATGGCAACGTGTCAGTTTCTTATTGGGTTAAAGTGGATTTCTGTCAATTTTTTGGATGGATGTGTCATTTCCACTTTTAGCCATAAGTAAGCTACCATTTACGATACGAATAGAAATTGAGGATAAAAATAAAGTCATTAAACCACATGTACTAAAAATGTGTTTAACCCTAAGTTTTAAATACAGTTTTTTTTTTTTTTTTTTTTTTTCAAAATTTATACAAATTATGCTCTATAACAATTATTATAGTAGTTATGCTAGTATGTAAAGTTGTACATTTAAAAAACAATTGAGGCATAATTCGGAGAAATATGCTACAATTTTAAAACATAAAATCATATTGATAAAGTGTACAATATAATTTCAATTATTATTTACTAGTTCATAGTCATCCTCCACATAGCATATTCATATCTATAACTCTCTTATGGTGAGGTTTGTGTGTCCTGTGAGACTTCAGGTACAACACCGATGCATCGATGAGGACCATGAGGTACAATAGCCAACCACTGTTAGTTGTCCGATTGGGTTTGATCTCGGGTGATCCACACAACTAGCGATTCTGCAGTTTTAAGACAAAATAATGTTGATGAAGTGTACAATATAATTTTAATTATTATTCCATTGTTCATAAAATCATTCTCTACATGGCATATTCATACCCATAACACTTTTATGGTGAGGTTTGCGTGTCCCGTAGGACTTCAGGTACAACAATGGTGCCCTGATGAGGTACAATAGCCAGCTACTGCTAGTTGTCTGACCGAGTTCAACCTCAAGTGATCCACACAACTAGCGATGCTGCAGGACGTGAACACCATCCATTCATGGCTACTCCAGTCACTTTAGACCTCGGATCTAGAGTAGAGAATATTAAAAATAACGTGGGTCATAGGTTAAGTCCATATACTAGTGTGCATATATCCCAAACTCTTCACTCCTTTTTTCCAATGGTGGTATGCCACACAACATTATAATTTCCAACCATGAAAACACAATTTATATCATGGATAATACAATGAATATCAATACATTTTATGACATTCCACATCACTTGGGTATGAGAATGTAAATATATATATATATATATATATATATATATATATATTCGCACCCTTCTTGACACAACGTGTTTTAAAGCTAAGATGATCATGAACCTATTAAAACTCCATAGTTAAGCGTGCTTATGCAAGAGTAGTATCGGTATGGGTGACCTCTTGGGAAGTCTGGTTCAGGAGAACCAAAAGTAGATAATATTGTATCGTTTGGGGTGTGTCATTACACATTTTCAAATCAAACATTGCTAAATATAGGACCCACGACATGTTTTCAAGAGAAACATGTATGTAAAAAAAATGTACAGTTTGTAGATGAAAATGTACATGCTTGATGATAAATTATTTTGGCGTTCTTATTAACAACTACTTACCTCATATGCTAAAATCTAAATTCGAAATTTCCAAAAAGTCAAGCTCCTTATTTTTGCATATCCACACTATAGTATTAGACACTCTCCTAGAACACAAATTCTAGTTACGCTTAAAACACTAAAATTTGATTTATGGGCTACAATGATTAATCACCGGCAAAGGGTAATTGAGCAGTTATCAATCATTGGTCGAGGGCTAATCGATCACTCAGTGCCCATAAATCATTTGGGCCATTTTCAAGTTCCAACTCTCAACTTTACTAAAATCCACTCGTACTAGAGTGTCCTAAGGTCCTAAAGGTAGCCACTTTACGGACCTATAACACATAGGTCTTAAAGGTTCCATCTTTAACACAAATCCCTTAAAGAGGTCACATTTTTCACCCTTTTAGCTCTAAGACCTAACCTTGTCCTAACAAGCCATGAAATTACAAACGGCATATAAGGTCTCAACCTTTCTTTAAAAACAACCAAAAACCAAACTTGATCTACACATTTAAACAGCACATTAAAGGAAAGTTAACTTAATAAATAGAAAATGGAGGTTATGGTTTCGGATTATACCTAAAAAGGGTATAGATTTCCTCCTCTAAAAAACCCTAAAAGGTTCCTTTCTCTTTCTCTCTCTCTAGGTAGCTAAGTGGTCGAGTAAATGACCTCTTTTAGGGTTCCTAACCTTTTTATAGGGCAAGGCCAGTGCTTTCACATGTTTTGGACACATTGATTTCGCATGTTAAGCTGTCATTAATCGATCACCACATTAGGAATGATCGACCATGTCACTGATCAATCACCACTTCCAAAATTAGGGTTTACAATATTCCTTAATCACACAATTTAATAAACAAAGGTCTTGATTACTCAAGGGTTTTTCAATTTCTTTGTCTCTCTCTCTCTCTCTCTCTCTCTCTCTCTCTCTCTCTCTCTCTTTCTTTTTTTTGTTCTATGCTATGGGAAAAGGAACAAGACTACAAGCAAGCGTTCAATATAGAATATATAACACAGAAGACAAAGGAATAAAACCACAACATTTGTGCGATTTAGCCTATTTAGCTGCAAGATGGACTCTTTTGTTTGTTTTCCTGTTCACTTTGGCGGCTTTCCATGAGTGAAAAGCATTGAGTTTGTTACATGTCTGTAATTCTTTAAGTATTCTGTTTGAATTCAGAATATAGAATGGAATTTGTATGAGAATCTAGAAGATAAAATGGAAATGAATGGATGATATTATTGAACTGAAGAAACTATTACAAGCCAATTTCGAGGATTGACGACCTCCCACTATTTCTAAGAACTAAGAGCATTACAGGAATTCAGCGTAAACTTCTTCTAAGGCCTTTTCCCTCTATATAACAAAGTTAAGCCCAACCAACTCATAACCCATTCTGTTATTCCAGCCTTAATCCACGCATTCAACAGCCTAAAACCCACGTGTTAAACAGCCCACGTGCCTTAACCCCTCAACCACAAGTTCAATGTATCTGGACACTCAAGCCAGCTGCAACCCACTATCCTGATACTCTAATCGCCCATCCACTGAGCACTTGACACATCACTTCCTCTTCTTCTTGAAACTTCCATCCTCTGTAATCACTTTCTTCCTCCAACATTCACCAGCCATCAACGACTATTATTCAAAAACAAACTTACTTCCTTTGGCATGTAACAACACCTCCCTTGTTCAAAACACCTTGCCCACAAGGTGTGGGTAGGTAGACCGAAGCCGGTGGTATGGTTCCCAAGATGCCTCCTCACAACCCAAGCCAGTCCAGCGAACTAAGAGCTCAACCACAGCTCTGTTGTGGATCTTCTGAGATCTGCGGTCAAGGACCTCCTCAGGTTCAGGCTGCACAGTGCCATTCACATCCACCGGAGGAAGGTGAGAAACAGCGGTGGTAGAATGACCGAGTTTAAGTTTGAGTTGGGAAACATGAAACACATGATGGATAAGCGACCCAGCTGGCAACTCAAGTTTGTAAGCCACTGTACCAACTTTCTAGAGAATCTGAAATGGCCCAAAGAATCGCGGGGAAAGCTTCAACTTCCGGCGAAAAGCAACTGAAGATTGCCGGTACGGCTGGAGGCGTAAGTAGACCCACATCCCAACCTCAAATGTCCTTTCTGTCCGATGAAGATCAATATACTTTTTCATTTGATTTTGGCTTTTCTGCAGGTTCTCTCGCAGAAGCTTCAAGATAGCATCTCGGGATTTCAATTGATCTTCCACAGCAGCCAATTGGGTTATCCCTAACATGTAAGTAAGCAGCCGGGGGGGTGAGTAACCAAACATTGCTTCAAAGGGAGTCATCCTCGTAGAATGATGAAATGAGGTATTATAGCAATATTCAGCAAAAGGTAACCATTGGACCCAATCTTTTGGTTTGTCACAAATCATGCACCGTAGATAATTCTCCACAAATTTATTAACTGCTTCTGATTGACCATCTGATTGAGGATGGTAAGCCAAGCTGAATGCTAAGAAAACCCCCTGCAACTTAAAAATTTCTGTCCAGAATTTACTAGTGAACAATGCATCCCTATCAGAAATTATAGAAGTAGGCAAGCCATGGATTTTGAACAACTGACTGGTGAATAATTGTGCTAATTTCTCTGCTATATAGGGATGTTTAAGGGGTAAGAAATGGGCAAATTTAGTTAATCGATCAACAACTACCCAAATAACACTATACCCAGAAGATAAAGGCAAACCTTCAATGAAATCCATAGAAATGCTGAGCCAAGGCCGAACTGGAATTGGCAGAGGTTGGAGTAACCCTGTCGGAGAAACATTTTCTGACTTCACTCTCTGGCATGTATCACATTCACGTATTAGCCGTTTAACATCAGCCTTCATCCCTGGCCAATAAAAATCCTTCCGAGCTCGAGTCATAGTTTTATCATAGCCCGAATGGCCAGCAACTGGACTAGCATGGACAAAATGCAAAACCTGCTCTCGGAGAGTTAACCCCACATACAATCGGTGCTTGTACAATAGGATATCATCCCTGATGGAAAATTTAGAGCTAGGTAAAACCCCTGTTTGAAATTTCTGCAACAATTCCTTCATCTCAGGATCAGTCAAATAAGAAGACTTAACTTTCTGCAACCAATCAAATGTAGGATAAGAAATAACAGCCAATGAATCTCTTCCTCATCTTTGCGGGATAAGGCATCAGCCGCCTTATTTTCTTGACCCCGCTTGTACTCCACTAGAAAATCATATCCTAGGAGTTTAGATACCCAACGTTGCTGCATAGGAGTCCCAATTTTTTGATCTAATAAGAACTTTAAACTTTGGTGGTCAGTGCGAATTTTAAAGGGATGGCCAAGCAAATACGGTTGCTACTTTTTAACTGCAGCCACTAGAGCAATGAGCTCATTCTCATAGGTAGACAGTAAGAAAAACCTGCCCTTAAGAGCTTGGCTAAAATAGGCAATAGGGTAGTGTGATTTTGCATCAAAACCGCACCAATTCCTTTCCCACAAGCGTCGCATTCAATTACGAATGGCTTAGAAAAATCTGGCAAAGCCAAGACAGGAGGTGTTGTTACTGCTTTTTTAAGATGCTCAAAAGCGACAGCAGCCTCCTCTCCCCAACTGAAAGAATTCTTCTTTAATAACTGCGTCAAAGGAGCTGCAATACTCCCATAATTCTGCACAAACTTCCTATAATAGCCCGTAAGTCTTAAAAATCCCCGCAAGGCTTTTAAAGACTTAGGTCGAGGCCAATCCAACATAGCCTTGAACTTTTGAGGTTTGGCTCTCACTCCTTCAACCAAAATTAGATGGCCCAAATAGTCTACCTCCAAACACCCAAATTTGCATTTCGACTGTTTTGCATAAAGCTGATTAGTTCTCAACACCTCTAATGTCACCCTCAAATGTTGTAGATGGTCTTCCATAGTTCGACTATAGACTAGAATGTCATCAAAGAAGACTAGAATAAACTTCCGCAGAAAGGGTCTGAAAACATCATTCATTAAGCTCTGGAAGGTAGATGGGGCGTTTGTCAACCCAAAGGGCATCACAAGGAACTCGTAGTGTCCTTCGTGAGTTCTAAAGGCTGTTTTAGGAACATCTTCTGGCCGTACTCGAATCTGATGGTATCCAGAGCAGAGATCCAGCTTAGAATAGATCTTAGAACCATGCAACTCATCCAGCAATTCATCAATCACTGGGATTGGAAATTTATCCTTAACCGTCTCATTATTCAGGGCCCTATAGTCCATACACATACGCCAAGACCCGTCAGCCTTCCTGACCAACAAAACATGGGATGAAAATGGGCTTTGAGAAAGTTTAATCACCCCTAAAGTCAGCAATTCCCTTACAATTTTTTCAATTTCTTCCTTCTGATAAAATGGATAACGGTAAGGGCATACACAAATAGGCTGAGTGTTTGGTTTCAATAAAATAGCATGATCATGACTTCTACTGGGAGGCAACCCAGTAGGTTCAGCAAACACATCTGAAATTCACCCAACATTTGTTGAACAGCTCCACAAAGCGGCTGAGCTGCATTGGGGCCTTCAACATCCAAAAGTTGCAACAAAATACCCTTCTGTAATGCACTGTCTTGTGCTGAATTCTGAATATCAACCAACATTGTAGGAGAAGCCAATCCTTGTAATCGAATCGTCTCCATGGCAATGGTGAATTCCATAGTCAAATCCTTAAAATTCCATAAGATTGACCCTAAGGAAACCAACCATTGAATCCCCAACACAACATCACATCCAGCAAGAATAATCACAAAGAAATCAGTATGAAACCTGAATTTCTGTACTTCAACCGCTACTGCTGCACATTTACCTTCACTTAAAATTTGCTCACCATTTGTAACTTGTACTCTTACACGAGACTCCTTACTCATTAATAATCTGGAACTCTAGACTACAAAAGAATCCAAAAAATTGTGAGTACTTCCACTATCAATAAGGATTATCACCCTTTTCCCACCAATTGTACCAATTATTCTCATAGTTTTAGGATGAGAACTCCCTGTAATCGCATGTAAAGATATCTCCGGATGCTCCTCATTGTAAGCATACTCCATTGAGTCCATCTCTGGCCCCTCCATTACTGGTTCAGGAGTTGGAATTTCACAAACTTCCAAACTCTCAATCACAAACAACTTTGGACTCTGACATTTATGGCCAAACTGCCACTTAGCATCACAGTTATAACACAATCCCTTCTTCCTTCTATCTTCCATCTGAGCTGGAGAAATCCTTTGAATAGGAACTGTTACTTTGGGCACCCCACCACCTGGTCCCCCCACAAAAGACTGAGTAGGAAGAGCTGTTTTAGGTAGACCCGAACCAGCCATATTCCAACTGGAATTTTGAAAACTTCTCCTGCCACTCAAAACGTGTTCCTCCTGAATTTTGACTAACCCATAGGCTGCTAGTAATGTTTTAGGCCCAAACATTCTAACAGGTAGCCTAATCTCCTCTTTCAACCCACTAAGAAAACAACTGAGTTTGTAGCCTTCAGATAAGTCTCTTAAATGGTTGGAAAGGCCTTCAAATTTAGCCTTATAGTCTTCTACTGAAGTCTGTTGTCGAAAGCGAGTCAATGACTCCATCGGGTCATCATAGGCACTAGGGCCGAATCTCTCCAAAACCCTTAGGGATAAAGTCTCCCAATTGGGTAAAAATCCCGATTGATCCATATCTTGGAACCAAATCAAAGCTTTGCCTTCCATGTTAAATGAAGCTAACACATTTTTGTAATGGTATGGAGTATTATACACACAAAAATATTGATTAGCTTTATAAAGCCAATAAGAGGGATCCTCCCCATTGAACTTAGGAAAAGACATCTTCACTGACCTGTGAAAATTGCCCAAGTCCTCCTGCTGGAATGGCTATCCTCCCTGACCATTGTCACCCTGGTAATGTCGCCACTAATCTCTATTATCTGGGTAATACCCAAATTGGTTGTGGCCTGGATGCATTTCAGCATTTCTGTTTTCCCCTCTATCAGTTGGTGGATACCCCCAACCATGATTTCCTCCATACTGCTCATCATGTCGAGTCTCTGAATAAGGTCTCCATTGGCTTGAATTTTGTTGGAAACCCCATTCTCTCTGCTTAGAACCACTGACCTCTCCTCTCTGATCTCGATCTTGATGAATTACATTCCTGTCCCCCCATTGAACAAATTCTGGGTTTTGTTGTACAGGAATAGATGGCACTGGAGGTGGGCTTCTTCTCCCTTGCGCCAACAAGCCAGAAATTAACTTCTCAATCCGAGCCTCCATGTCAGTAGCTCGCAAGGCCATCTTGGAATCTAACCTTCCCTCCAGCTCATCCACCATCAACTGGAACTTCTCTCCACTTTAATCCGCATTTCTCTTCAACACATTCATAGTTTCCGTTAGTTGATTAATTCGAGTGCCGTCAGCCATAGAAGCGCCAGAAAAGAGCTCTGATACCACTTGTTACACGTCTGTAATTCTTTAAGTATTTTCTGTTTGAATTCAGAATATAGAATGGAGTTTGTATGAGAATCTGGAAGATAAAATGGAAATGAATTAATGATATTATTGAACTGAAGAAACTATTACAAGTCAATTTTGAGGATTGACGACCTCCCACTATTTCTAAGAACTAAGAGCATTACAGGAATTCAGCGTAAACTTCTTCTAAGGCCTTTTCCCTCTATATAACAAAGCTAAGCCCAACCAACTCATAACCTATTATGTTATTCCAGCCTTAACCCACGCATTCAACAGCCCAAAACCCACGTGTTAAACAGCCCACGTGCCTTAACCCCTCAACCACAAGTTCAATGTATCTGGACACTCAAGCCAGCTGCAACCCACTATCTTGATACTCTAATCGCCCATCCACTGAGCACTTGACACATCACTTCCTCTTCTTCTTGAAACTTCCATCCTCTGTAATCACTTTCTTCCTCCAACGTTCACCAGCCATCAACGGCTATTATTCAAAAACAAACTTACTTCATTTGGCCTGTAACAGAGTTGAGCCTCTGCATCCTTAATAAAATGCTCCATTCTTCATTTTTAAATTTAATCCGGCTGATTGAGAGCACAAATAGTGAGAAAGAGAATCTCCTTCCAAGATTAAAGAATTTGTTCCCATTGAGACTGCAAATCTAAAAGCAAGCAAGGCAGCATAGGCTTCTCCTTCAGCAACAATATTGGTTGAAGATATAGCTTTGTTGAATTACTGTGCAAACAGCTAACACTTTTCCTTCTTCATTGCTAATAATACAACTCATTGAAAAATCAGGTCTAGAAGTTGCTTGCTTCTTTGGATCAAGAATTATTTGGACCAAGTCTGATGTTGAAAGATTTTCCAAGGAAGCTGATTTGATTGGCCAATCTGACAATCTCCATACAATTCTTGTTACATCACAACCAAAGAAGCCAAGAGATGCTGATAAGTTTTTTTTGATGAGAATGACACAAGGGACATCAATAATATTATTGCAAAAACACTTCTTACCATAGCCACATAAACGTCATTTAAAAATAAAAATAAAAACAAAAACAAAAAATATTAAAAATATTATTTTAGGGAGTGAGATGTATGGTGGTTTTGAAAAGTTGGTAACTAAAATAAAATAAAAAATGATTTTTCTGGTTAAACTTTGGCTAGTCTAATGGAAACGCGCGCTCTAAGAAACCTTTGCCTTGAAAGTCAAAACCAAAGGGTTTTGTCAACCAAGTGGATTGAAAATTATTAGGTCTTTTGATTACTTTTGACATATGGGTTAACTGTTTTAAGATAATAAATAAATTAAAAAGAAAGAAAGAAAATTTCAACAAGCTAGCTAGCAATTAATTGTTTTAAGTAAGATTAGGCTTATCCAAAAAGAGTGGATGCATGTTAATTAATTTTGATCATTACTTGGATAATTACTCTTAATTCAAAGTTAATTTGTTTACAAAATTTTTCTTGGCTCTCATGACTTTTGGTTTTGGTTATTTCTCATTCAGAAACGTCGGTGCACCTAAATTGAAAATAAATTAAAAGAAAATAAAAATAGAAACTTTAAATTTTTTTTTTTTTTTTTTTTTATCCATATGTATCTCTTCTTTCTACCATAACTTTCTTTTATGGGATTTGATTCTTGTACAACACCAATACAACAACTGTACAACAACCCCTCATATGAGGATGGGCCCCAGTATGTAGGACCCACCCTCATGTGAGGGATTGTTGTATTGGTATTGTAAATCTAACATTTTCCTTCTTTTATTCTTTTTCCCTCTAGGTTTGAAAATGAAACTTGTTCTCAAAAGTTTCTTTTAATATAGGGTGAAAGACCTTTTTAGTACATGTGGTTTAAAAATTTGATTTTTTGATACCTCAGTTTCAATTCACATCACAGATATATGGTACCTGGGTTTTGAAAAAAGACTGAATTGGTACCTCCGTTAATTTTT
The DNA here is from genome assembly GCF_958979055.1 of Alnus glutinosa. NCBI lineage: Eukaryota > Viridiplantae > Streptophyta > Magnoliopsida > Fagales > Betulaceae > Alnus > Alnus glutinosa. The sequence continues at coordinate 30,305,514 of NC_084888.1, forward strand.
TTTCGTTAAAAAATTAACAGTTTGCCGCATGTCATAATGTAAAAAAATTAATAAAAAATTAAAAATAGTAAAACTTATAAGAAAAAAAAAAGTAAAAAAAAAGTTGAAAAAAAAAAAGAGGGGCGGCTCATGGCCGTTCCTATAATATAAAAGTTTTACTTTCTAACACAATCTCAAATAGGCTCTTCTACCTTCTTATATATAACATCACTTCAATCCGTGGATCAAGAAAAAGGGGCCGGGTTTCATATTAGATGTTAATTATGATCATCGCTAGGATAACAACTCTTAATTCAAAAATTGTTTACAAAATTTCATTTCTCTCTCATGACTTTTGGATATGGTTATTTCCCATTCAGACAAGTAATTGGGTGCACCTTAATTGGAAAAGAAAAGAAAAGAAATTCATATGCATTACTTCTTTCTACCATAACTTTATTTTTCTCTTTCCCTGCCTAGCTAGGCTTCTATCTCCTTGTTAAGTCACTTCAATCAGTGGAGATGCAACACATTTCATGTTAAATGAACGGTTCATATGGTGACAAGTAAAAAAATGTGCAATACTATATTATATATATATATATATATATATGGCAGCAGCATTAAAATTAAGAGGTTATTTTTTCAAAATAATATAAATAAATTTGCAATAATAAGGAAAATATATAGTAAAAAGCATAATATTGATGAGATCCAAAGGGCAGGGGGAGAGAAAAAATCTGATTTATTTTACGTGGGAATATTATTTCGTACTTGCAGCCATCGTCGTTTACCAAAACATAAATTCATAGAAGCTATTATTGTACACGTTAAAAGCAAATATCAATTCATGATGGTTACAGAGAAGAAGAGATGACGTTGAGGGTGTGTACCAAATACCAATCTTGAGGGCAATCGATTACAGTAGATATTTGAGTGGCAGAGGGAGCTTGGGCTTTTTTCTTTTTTTTTTAATTGGAGGATGCTGATGCCGACGTGGACCACATGATTGATGGTGAGAGGTGCATGAGCAGCCATGATACATCATACATCCTATGTTGCACTCTACTAGTATCCTTCACTAAACTTCCTTTTTTCTTTTTCTCCTCTTATTTCTTTCTTTTATTTTTCATATTAAAAATATTAATTAATTAGTTATATTGCCCATTTCTCTCTCTCTCTCTCTCACACACACCCATATATATATAATAGTGAATATGTTGTTTATCATTTCAAAGTTGTAAATGACTTGATATTATGTACACTATTAAATGCAACAAAATAAAATTTAAAATATAAAATAGATAATTTTGATTTCACTCCAAATAGAGAAAATCATATTCCGTCGTTATCAAGAAGAAAAACATAAAGGACTCATTTGTTTCTCTTTAATTAGTAGTATGAATATGACAATTATATATATATAATGCAATTTCAAGAATGAATCATTGGAAGTTATGTGTAGTTACTGAATTCTCCAATTTAATTTGGATTCTCATAATTTTGAAAATAACATTTACCTATCGAAGGAGAAGGACCATATTACATGTATACCAACATGCCTCGAATTAATGCTCAACTATTAAGAAAGTTCGAGTAGGCCTAAAATGATGCACATATAGCTAAGCTCTTACCAAACTCAAGGCCAACAGTAGAGTGCATTAGGATTTCAGGCACTCTCTATATATTTCTCACGTATTACTACATTCATGGACATGGATTCTCTTACCTCTTCTTGCTAGCTTTACTCTCTCAATTAGGGTTTGTACTGACTTTGGCATCAAAGTGCCTCCGGTTTTCGGACCAATGACCTTTTGACAACCCTCTTTTATTTTGCAGACAAAACTCCTACGTAGGGGCAGCTTGAAGTCACTGTAGATTTTCAGCAAGTTGACGAAATTAGTGTTTTATTGGATATGCCATACATATACTGGTATTGCCATCATTACATTACCCACACGGTCATCGATCAGCTGTTGCAGGAATTGCACCGCTACTACCAACATGATCACCAATGTATATTGTCTTTCATTCTCTATACGACTCTACCTCCTCCACCTGCTATTGTGCCCTGCACATCACAACCTCCATTGTGGATGTTAATTATCACAACACCATTGAGATAAATAGTCAATGCCACATGCCACCGACCCTTGAATATTGCATGCATCATTAACCACCATTTCTAAAAAGCTTATTTTATCATTAAAAAAAAACCACTATATCAAATGGTCTCTTTCAAATTCATTTTGATCAGCATTGGCTACTCTGTAAATAAATGTATTTTATTATAAGAGGACGGAAGTTGAACACTCTGTGTTAAAGTAGATTTTTGAACAGTTGAACTGGCGACAGAACTCTTATATATAAAATAGAAAATTAAATAGTCACATAAAGTACGCCGGTCCTAGAGTTGCGGTCAACACTCTATAAATACACACCCAATTGCACCATTAATTAACCGTAGGGTTAGGCAATAGGCAACCCCAGGCACATAGTGCATTATTTTGGTCTAGGCAACTCAATCTAATTGGCCAACCCATGTATAGCAAAGGTACATAATATATAGAGTGGTAAATTAAAGAAAAGTACTTAATCTCACCCTATGTCTATCTTTTATATTATTATTATTATTAGTGACAGAAAGGAAAAATGTGATAGGAGAACTTCATACTCAATATATACCAAAAACGATTTTGTTATAAAAATAAATAAATAAAAAAAAAATATATATATATATATATATATATACGAACATGCATCCAAATATAGAGAGTATAGAGCAATAGATCATTTCGAATATATATAGGGGAGACTCATTTCTTAGTTGACTTTCTTCATCTCGCCCCTAGCTCGTATAGTAGTGCAAGGCCTTTGGTGATATATAGTAATACAAGAAATGAGTGAAGTGTAGTGGTCCTTGTCCTCATCAAAATGCCTCAATCTTCCATGTTCAAACAAGCATGATGAGGATTGAGGAGTTGGAGTCCCCCTATTTTAAACCTACATAATTCATATATGGATGTGCATATGCACATGCATTTACTCACAAGACAAACAAAAAAACTATATTAAAAACACAAGGATGAAAAGGCATGTGTGTGTGTGTTTATCTCTAGTTCTTGTTGGTCTCTTTTTCTTTTCTTTTTGTGACAAACAATTAGAGATAGTAATTCCATCTTGCTCATCTATTATCATGCTAAAATGTTCTGTTGTTGAGAGTCACAATCTTGTTAATCTAATTAACCATGTCATGCATTCCCTCAATCGTGATTTAATTAGCTCATTCCAACAAATTATAAGATGAAAAATGTTATTTAGTAAACTGTTTTATGACTAGGATAACTTGTGTTACAATTTTAAGTGTCCCACATAGCTTAAATACAAGTTTAACTATGTGTATATATATAAGCTATTTGGCATCCTCCCATTACAAGCTGTTTTTCAATGTGAGTTTTTCCTAAGGTTTGCATCGACTTAACTTGACAATGAAAATTAGTCAACCCTTGTTAATCCAAAAGCTGATTTGACAGTCGTACAATAGTATACTAAATAGCACTAAGAAGCTAGCGTTGTGATAAAAAGAAAAAATGTATATAATTACATTTTGGTCCCCAATCTATTGTGGGCTAGTAGGTTAATTGCCAACTAGTAGAAGTAAAGGGACCATGTGAAGTGGCTGAGCTGAAGTTGGACAAAATACCACCACCACCACCTCCATCATCATCATTATGATAACACCGCCGAGTGGATGAGAGAGATAGAGAGGGATATCGATGGATGGTGGTGATGATGATGATGATGATGGAGGAGAAGAAGATGAAGCCAAAATGGGGGTTCATTTTCCAAATAAATGAGCATGGCTTTTGGTACTCGATTACATGAAGAAAAGGCGACAAAAGAAGGACCTAACCACATTGACTACTCACTCTTCATCCTCAATATATGCCCCGCTAATCCCTTTCCTTCCAAATTCCTACTCATTTTCTCTTGGCTTCTTGCCCTCATTCAATGCCGGCCTGCACGTGATTTTGCACGTGAACACCATATGCCTTCTTTTTTTAGTTGGAATTGCATGTGCTCGCGATAGTGGCACATGTAGAGATTACAAATCTTGTAATTAAGAGCTAGTGTTGTTAATTAAGGGTACTACAGTTTCTATTATATGTAAGTTCTTTACAAACTATATAATTACTATCACCTGAGTTTGTAAGATTCAAATTTTTCTATAAATGTGAGAGAGCCTTTATAAGACCCACCTATTCAAACAGGAGGCTACATATATACATATATATATGCTCATGCAGGCAGATCCATAGAAACTCTCTCTCATTTATTGTTTATTCAAGTTTTTAAAGAATTATAGTAAAAGTTATACCACCCCGAATGTTTTTCAATCGAAAAATGATATTTGGCCACCCCACGTACGACACAACTATTGGCTTTTTTTTATTCAAATAAATAGAAACCATGTACGTAAGTCGGTAATTATGTTATGGGTGACCAAATATCATTTCTCTTTCCCATAACTAAAGTACTAATTACCTGCTATGCAAGTGGCTCCTTTTGATTGGTTTGGCCCACGGGATTAATAAGTGGTTACGTGTCTAAACAAATCAACTAATTAATATTATATTTGCATGGCAATCTAGGCAGCATAACAATAAAAGGAAGTTTGGTTTGCCTCATTATCTTCTAAAATAAATGCAAATGATGGCTAAGCACAAAAAGCTTAGCTTTTGGAGAAGATTTCAACACGTAAACTCGTATGTAAAGGAGACTATTGGCAACGCGGTGTCTGCTTAATTTTCAAACACCCACCTTTTTCATTAACAAATGTTTAAGATCGAGTTGGTCTTCATAATGAATCAAATTATAACTTTTTGACCACAGATGGAAATGCCGTTTATGAATTCAAGCGAATTTTACGGCCTAGTTTTCATGTACCCGATCGAGTATATATATATGGCCTATTCATTATAGTTACTAGTAAATCAATCATATCACCAGTAAATTTAATTAATTGTTTAATTAGTGGCTAATTACATATTACCGGACGGTCCAACAGCTAGCTCTATATATATGAACCCTAGAGCTAGTATGTACGTGCAGGTCGGGCAGAATGAAGAAAATGTCCAAGTAGTTTTTCCACAGTAATGATGGCATACATTTGATTACACCACATGACCATGTGCCTTCCATTTCAAGGCGTATACGTAACAGGAAGGACCCCCAACGGTTTTGAAACGGAAGTGGAAATTTTCTAAAATTCAAAAAAGTGACTGGGTGCACCCCTGTTCTGTGTGCCCCAGCTCAATGTACATCCCCCTTAAGTCTCTGAGAGAAAAAGAAAGTAACCCAAAAGGCCAAGGAGTGAAATGAAACCCCTAGCTCTTTATTCATCTTCTTCTTCTTCTCCAATATTCTTCGTCTATTGCTGGCCTTTGTAATCATGAGTCTTTGTGCCATCATTGCTATCAAAAGCCTCTCTCTCTCTCTCTCTCTCTCTCTCTCTCTCTCTCTCTCTCTCTCTCTCTCTCTCTCTCATGTGAAGATACAAACACAATATCACAGCTAGCTAGCTATATGGCTCTTCACTCACAAAGTTTCCTATTTAAAGTGTAAGAACCTATCTCTTTAAAGCCACCTTTTTTTTGTTCTTTCTCAAAGCTTTTCATTCATTCATCTCTTTAAAAAGAAACCCAAGGTCTCTTCTATTGCAAGTCTTTTCTCAAAATAGAGGAACAAAGATGTGCTTTAACTCTTCATCCATCCTACGTAGTCCCTTGCATTCTGCTTTTTGCCATCCACGGCCGTCAAAGAGACAGAACCTTCGACTTGGCCGGCTTTGCAGGTTCCACATCTTTACTTCCTCCACCAATTCTCTCTCTCTCTCTCTCTCTCTCTCTGTTTCTCTGACAACAAGTTGTGTGAACTAATTAATGCAGGAGAAAAAGACTTTTGAAAGAAGCAAAAGAGAAGAAAAGGGCGAGGGTGGTGATCATGAAGGCAGAGATGGAACTCAAGAACTTGAAATTGTACATGGAGAACCGGAGCATCATAGAAGAGAACGAGAAGCTGAAAAAGAAGGCTCTGCTTCTTCACCAAGAGAACCAGGCCCTGTTATTTCAGCTCCAAATTAAAAAAAGCTCTCTCAAGACCAACAGCGACATCAATCGCTGATATGAATATATGCAGAAACAAAAAGAATAGGAAGGAATAGGAGCCTGAGCTAGCCTCGATCAGTTCTTTGATCTTTAGGGGGGAGTCTCAACTTCTCTATATATATCTCCTTTTTTTCTTTCTTTTTTTTGGTTTTCTTTGGGGTATATTAAGTTTCTTTAAATAATTAGGGTGGGAAAGAATAATAGGAAATGGGTTTATTAGCCTTTTATTATGAGCATGATAATGCAGAATGATTCCACTTTGTGTATTTTTTTTATGGGTATTATTACAGGGAATATGGTGTAGAATACTACCACTATGCATGCAGTGGTTCCATAAAATCTTGTGCTATTGAGCTTTTAGAGAGAGAGAGAAAGCATGCATTGAATGATGGATTAATTAGCAGATAAGAAATCCTGTTTTGGCTCGACATTAATATAATGAATAACATTTCTACAGTAGCAAAAAAAAAAAAATCTACAATTAATTTGAAGTCTTGAAGATCATCAAGCACATGAAATTGTGTTCTGGTTAGCATTGCTTGTATACTCTTCACTTTCTCAAAGTTGGACAATTGCCTAAAAAGTAGCCTGTTTAAGGAAAACCCGTAAAATCTCGTAGCCCCAATGAATAGCTTAATTTTTATGTTGAATGAGCATTTCCATGGCCTCCAATAAAGGGCTATTAAACTTAAAACGGATTGCAAAGAAAATAGAAACATATTGCAGCTTTAGTGTGTCTGGACATGTAATTATAAATTATATATAGAAATTGATGTACGGACGAGCTCTTATTAGGACTTGCAATTTTTGACATGATCCGCGAACCTAATACGAAATTAACGAATTAAAGTTAAGGGGTCTTATTCGTTTAATTAAATTGGTCGGGTTAGGCTTGACTTGCGTAATATTATACTCATGCTTCGGCACGACCTGAACCCAACATGCACTATAAGGGTTGGAAATTAAGTTTTTACAGAACCCGTGAACCAAATACAAAACTAACACAAAATTAACGAGTTCGAGTTGAGGGGTCTAACCTATTTAACTTAATATAATTTTATACTCGTGCCTCGACCCAATTTCATCACACAAACACAAGTTGTCACTCCTAATGAATACTATACACAATCCAGAACCCAAGTTTTCATGAGTCACCTAAAGGAAGAATTCACCATGTTAAATTGGGCCAAGGATAGTTTCTCTTTTAACTCAAACTCTCCGTTCTCTCTCCTGGCCTCCTGAATAAGCCCTTCCTTATACCGCCATGGGAGGGAAGCTCCAAGCTTCCCTTCCCTCCTTTTTGCATCCTTTTATCTTCTATCCTTCTTTCTTTTTCTTTTATTTTTGCCTCTTTTGAGGTAATTATCCCGCTAGAGTTTCTTCTAGCTTCCTCTCGGAGGTCTATCCACTTCTGGGTTTTCAACTCATGAAGATATGTTTCCTGCTTTCTTCCTGCAAATTATGGCCATCTGCTCTCCTCTTTGTGCTGTTAGTCGGAGTTGTTAAGGTTTGTAGATCTACTTTTTTGAAGTTAGATCTGCTCTCCTTTGCCAGTTTTTGCTCAACATGCACGTTCCAGCTGTGCTCCCTGGTGTCTTCCACCTCCGCCATTGTCACTGGTGTCTCCATCTGCCGCCTCCTCACTGGCGCGTGTGGCTCATGCCCCGCCGCTACCTGTGTTCCTCCTCCACCTCGGCAATTTCCATTGTTTTGCAGTGTTTTTTTTCTGTATTTTTGTGTCTGTTTTGTTGTTATTATTTTCTGTTTTGGGCTTTAGACTCTCAGTTCTTGTTAAGTTAGATCTAGTTGTTGAGTCTTTTGTTGTTGGGTTTCTTGCTGTAACTGTTCTACTTCGGCATTTGGCAGTCTTTGTGAAACAACAACCATCTTTTGGTGGTTGTCGTTTTTACTGGTTGGGGCTCTTTGAGCCCTTTTGCCATTTGAAACCGCTTCGTGCGGCCCCTGTAGAGGCCCGGCTCATTTGTGATTCTTCTGGACTCATAGATGATAACCATTGCCTACTGTTACTTTGTGCTTATAATTTGCTGTTATGTCTGTTGTGGTTTAGTTGGTGTGAGGAGCCCACCCCCTTTTTATTTTTAGGCTCAGTCACTTCTTTTTCTTTTCGGATCAGAAGTGAGAAGTGGTAAAGATTCCCCTATGTAACCTTTTCCTTAATCAATTAAAAAAAAAAAAAAATTTGGGCCAAGGATCAAGAATGAAGCGAGCCTCAGCAAGAATACAACCACCAATGAGTGTGCCCATACTATTTTGCCCCGTGTGAATAGACCTGGGTGTTGGGTTTACCATTACCGATTTTCAACTGAAATAGTCCGGTAAATCAGGTAATTACCCGGCATTTTTCCGCGTAAGCCTAGTTTCGAAATTTTCGGATAAATTGAAAAAGTTGGGTACGTAATTGGGGCATGTGTATTAGACTAGATCTTTAAGAATTGACGCAACACAGCTAGGAAGTCATTAAGAATCTGAAGTTATGATCTTAAAGGATTGGGGTTAAATAGTGTTGAACTCTAATAACCGTAAACAAATTATAAATCATAAACTTACTACCATGCCTCATTATTCTGGCTGTTAAAAAAAAACTAATGCTGAAAGACAACTTAGACAAGAAATTTAGCAAGTTACCTGGCTTGATTCAGTGGATCAGTAATTTCAATTGATTTTGAGTTGAACACGAGAGTGAGAGAGACAGAGAGATGACAGATGAGAGTGACTAAGGTGAGAGAGAGAGAGAGAGAGAAAGAGAAAGACGGGCGGCTGGGCAAGGCAGGTTTGGGGGAAATAGAATCGACGAATCGTTCAACAGGTTTAGGAGAAAATAAATCAAGTAATATATATAGAGTATCTAAACAGCGTTGTTTTACTCGTTATCAAAACAGTGTCGTTTTGATAATGAGTCAAACGACGTCGTTTAGAAATGGTCGGGTCGGCATCCGACGGAAAAATCTTTTCACCGATTACCGATCAACTAATAATTCGAAAAAAAATATTTTTTTTATTTTCGATTTTTTTATCATACGGTAGGCGGTTTGGTGGTGGGCAGTAATCGAATAATTTGCCTACCGCTACATGTAAACACTCTGCAAGAATTCCGACTCCAAGATGACCTTCACATGACACAATTTCTTTTTCTTTCTTCAATTGATGAATTTGCATTTGACATTCTTATAATTATTAACAATCATGGTTGGTAGAAACATTACTCATTATCAAATCTATTAACCAATTAAATTCCTTTATAACATCAATTAATTCAAAATTTTAAAATACAGGAAAACTTCGCTTACCCCTTGATTTTTTATTATTTTTGCAATCTTACCCTCAATCTTTAAAATTTGCAATGTCAGGTCATCATCTTTCAAAACTTTGCAATTTCATGTATTCGTTAAAATTTTTCATTAAATCCTAATTTAGGATGACAAAAATTCTAAAATACTCCCATTTTTTTTTCTTTAATTAGAAAAAAAAAAAAAAAAAAAAAAAAAAAAAAAAGGAGAAGGTCAGCCGTGGGTTTGGTCTGTTTTACTTATTTTGGTGAATAATAAGGAATGGTAATTCATTGGAGCACAAATTGGATTTTGACTTATTTAGCTAATATGAGCTATTTAAAGCATCGATTGGAAATGCTCTAACTTCGAAGTCAGAAAAGGAAAGGGAATAGTGGAAAATTAGAGGAGAATAAGGGAGATTTACCAGTACGTTTAGAGAGAATTTAGTTGAGAGCTTTACTTATGTTTATAGAAGTCCACGTTAAGGAATAAGTTATAACCCTAAAAGAAAAAAAAAAAAAAAAAAGAGCAATGCTACGTGCCACATTGATGCTTCGTCTGTTTTGACGGAAAACGTTTTCCATAAAAACATATTTTTCAACGTTTAGCACGTACGAAAAATCACAGATATTTTTTTATACTTTCATTCAATCATATTAACTTATAAAAATTAATTTGTATTCACAGTATACAAACATTAATATAAAATAATTGTTTAGTAGTAGTTCGATGATGGTCTAAGGGTGTCTCAGTAGTGGTTGGATGATTGCCCAAGAGTGGCTCAGTGGTGGTTTGGGGGACTCAGCAGTGGCTTAGTGATAGTCTAGGGTAGGTTGGCAATGGTCAGGGGTTGGCTCAACGGCGGTCCAGGCAAGGCTCGATGATGGTCTAATGTGGCTCAGAGGTGATCTTGGGGTGGCTCGGTAGTGATCCAGGGGTGGCTTTGTGGCAGTCCAGAGGTGGCTCAGTGATAGTCCAAGATGGCTCAACGGAGGTTTGAGGGTGGCTCAGTGGTGGTCTAGGAGTGGATTGGTGATGATTCATAGTAGCTCGATGATGGTCCAAGATGGCTCGATTGTGGTCCAAGGTAACTCGATGGTGGTCCGGGGGTGACTCGCTGATGATCTAAGGTAGCTTGGGGGTGGTCCAAGGGTGACTCAATGGTGGTCTGAGAGTGGCTTGACGATGATCCAATGGTGGCTCAGTGATGGTCCAGCTGTAACCCGAGAGTGGCTCAAAAACAGTTTGCAGTGGTTTGGTAGTGACCCAACAACGGCCCGGGTCTGTCTAGATGGTCCAATGATGATCCAACGGCTTGAGAATGAAAAAATCAAACTCATAAAATGAATTACGAAATTTGAAAATGTAAATCATTTTTTGAAACTAAAAAAGATTTTTGGCCAAACCAAAAATATTATTTTTGGTCACACCAAACATCGAAAAATACGAAAAACATTTTTTATAAATATTTTACGCCGAGACAAACGGAACCAAATATCTATTAGTACAAGTAAAACTCTCAACTAAATTATATTTATTAGTCCTATAACATATTTAAAAATTAATAAATATAAAGTATAAGAATTATTAATTACACAACGTAAGATAATGTTTATTCGTTATCAATTATCAATTATAGAAATAGTTAAATAACAGAATATTAGTTATGAGAGGGACCAACTGCACAAGAAAGTAGAAACATAGATAAGCACACATGCACGTACCTGGAGACATCAACCCACAAAGCTCTGAAAATCCAAAGACCACCATTTAATTAATCCTTTGTTCCTATGATCCTATCTTATCTCACTGCAGTCCAGTGAAATAGGATTCTATTTCTCTCAATTGAAATGGATAGTTGTCCCAATCGATTAGGACACGTAAAGCAGAGACAATTGAGTTAATAACTAAGCTTCCCTCTTTAGGTAAAGTTAATGATAATGAGCACTATCATGGGAAGCAGCAACAACCAAATCAACAGACTCAGTGCCGCAAAAGGAAATAATACTCATATCTATGACTAAATACTACAGATTTACTGCCATAAGAAGTAAAACCTGCTAAATGCATCATATTAACTTTATTTATGATTTTATAATGGGTAAAAAGATCCAAAAGACAAAAACTAGTACTTCAAAACCCAAACCAAGAATCTAGAACAAGGAAAACAGACTAGTACCGGTCAATCAAGATAAAGTCCTCGCTGTTGAGAACCTTAACAACTTTTTCTCCAACAAAATTCTCCCGGCCAATTTCGTTCACCAGATTCACAAATTCTACCCTCTTTGCCAGAGAAAGAGGTACATATGGGAGCCTGAAAACCGGCCTTACAACTCCAAGTTGAGCGAGAGCCGTGTTTAAGCCAATGGGATTAGGCTCATGAAAAAGCCACTTAATCAGAGGCATGAGCTTCGCATTCAGTGAAGGGTTCTTTCCTCCAAAGATGAGTTCCCGCATTAAACCTGGAACCAAGTTGCTAGCAACAGATATCACCCCAGTTGCCCCATGGCTCCATCTAGCATCATGGCACTCATCATCATTGCCACTCCACACCACTATACCATTCTCTGTATACTGTTCAACCCGATCATTTCCAGTACACTCCTTCACACCGGCAAAGTTAGCACTCCCAGCTATAGTGTGAATCACACGTGGGGGAATATCTTGGCCGGTCCGTGAAGGCACATTGTATATGATCGTAGGGCCCATGGATAGAACACTTTCGAAGTGAGAAACCATGCCCTCCAAGGAGGTTTTGCCATAGTAAGGATTAATGTGAAGCGCAGCATGCATTCCAACAGCAAAACCCTGTTCAGTGGCATGAATTGCTTCCCTTGTGGAATTGCTTCCAGTGTTTCCAATTACCTTGATAGATCCACCAAAACAGTTAACCGTGTGGCCAATAAGCATTATATGTTCATCCCAGCTCATCAATTGCCCTTCACCAGTTGTGCCACCGACAATAACACCTTCAACACCATCGACAATCTGCATGTTCACCAAGTCATCATATGCTTCTAGATCGAATCTACCATCAGGTAGGTATGGAGTTTTGATTGCAGTTATCAATTTAAGAGACTTTATACTCTCTGCTGATGTCCTGCAAACATAGGAAGAGAATAACTACATTCTATTGGACCAATTCTCTCAAAAAGAGAAGTATATATTTATCATCTTCAATTTTTAATACCCCACAGCTACAATACAACAACTATTACTGTGAAAAGAAATTAAAATTTATCATCATTCTATTTGCTGACAAGGTTAGATTTATTAACACATAACCATACACACATGGAGCAGCACAAATGCACACTGATGATTTGCAACACTCATCAGTCAAATGCTGGATATTTTTATACACATATAGATACATTTCATATGATGACGCAGTTCTATTCAAACAATAAATGCATATAATTCAAGCTTTCTTCTCAAATAAAAAATAAAATAAATAAATAAATCTTTGATGTTATGGAAATGTTCTATAAGCTTTTCTTTGAAAACGCAATCAAAAAGGCAGAGCTGTTTCCTGTCAAACTCTTTAGTGCATTATATGGGCACATACCCACACGTTGCAAAAGATTAAGTACATAAGGCATTACAAATAGCACAACCCAAATATTTTGATATGAAAATGCAACGATACAGGATATATAGCTTGATAATTTACCTATTTTTAGATTCTAAACTGCGCATTGGAAGATGGAAATTAGGTATTACAGCAGCTCGCGGAGACCTCCACTTCGCATTCCTACCTCATACCAACAGAGGAAACGACATTAGCAAACAAACCAAAACAGAGTTTGTGTTAGTAGCATCAAGCATAAGCAAGGCAAAAGAAACCTCGTACTGGGAGAGATCATCAAGACATCAATCCATAGATAAATAACTAACACAAAAAGGAAAGGGCTCCGGTTTATTTAATTAATATTTAAAACCTCGCACCAGATAAAATAAATGAACAAATACATAACAAAACGATTTTTAGTTTATTAATTAACAAACAAACAGAGCAGAACAATTGATTAAATTAATCAGATTAACCTCTTATAGTTATCCCCATAGTTGGGACGCGGAGAACACAAGCTATAGCTCTTCAACGTAGCCATTTCTTCGCCTACAGACAGCGAGCAAGCCCGGATCCGATTACCAGGTCGATCCGACCCAAATAAAGGTTCGAAAGACGCGGGACTGGATGCAAAAAGCGAGTACGGGGGGAGGGGCAGAAGTGAGATTTTCAGTGAATCGGAAGGGCGATAATGTTGTTGGAAATGCAGGGGGTGAGGATCGTGGCGAAGGGTGTTTGGTTAAGGGAAGTGAGGAGGTTGGCGAGGCGGGCCATGTACGTTGGATTGTGGAGAATGAGTGGTGGATGTTGGCTCGAGCGGAGAGGGCAATGGAGGCTGCGCTAGAGAAAGAGTACCCTGTGTCCTTTAGGGTTTTGTTTTGTTTATACTGAGCCGGGCTATGACGCGTGTTACAAACTTCACGTGGTCACTGCTTTTTTCTACTTCTGTTCCTTTATCCTTTAGATTTCAGTTTTTTAATTTAAAAAATGGTCGGAGTGGTATGGCTCGTATGGTGGGCTTCTCGATGGGAACCCAACCTGTCCAAGGTCTGCTTGGCGGACCTTTAATGTTGTGATCCTTGGATATGACCCAAATTTGAGCTGAGTATCGCTATTTAATAAACCGATATACAATTGTATTGTATTGTCGTGTAATTGAGATAATGTGATAGTAAAAATTGATTATTAATTTTATTTTTTGTATAATAACATATTTTTATTATCACATTATCAATTTATATGACAATTATATAACAATCTGCTAAATAGCATTACTCATTACAAAGAGCTAGTTTTACCAAATGATTTTGTTATGATTATTGAGTAGTGTCATTTAGTAGATTCAAGGGCGGCACCAGCATTTGAGATTTGAGAAGGCAAAATTGAAAAAAAAAAAAATATATATATATATATATAGGAGGACAAAACTAAAAAAATAAAAATCTTAGGCATAAAATTTTCATTTTAATTTTTTTTTTAAGGAAAATATGGGGCCCAAGTCAATGGTGGCTCCGCCCCGAATAGACTATTATAAAACTTGATGATGTGGTAATGAAAATCAACCTTTAAATCAACACTTATTAAAAAAATTTAATGGTTGATTTTTACTGTCATGTCATCCCAACTCTCAAAGAATTAAGGCTCTATTTGTTTGAAAAATTATTTCTTGTCTTTATTTTTTTATTAAAAACAAAAATATAAAGAAACAACTCAAATTCAAACACTTCTAAAAATACAAAAGCATTTTTTTATTTTTACGTCTCATCAAAATACTTTTTCAAACCAAAACTAAAGTGATAGACTATAATTGGGTAGAACATAGATAATACATTAACAGACAGAGATAACTCGAGTGGTAGATTCTAATCAGAAATTTAGATAAAACGTTTGGATCATGACTAGGCCAAATTTTGGTCAAATTCGATCCTAATGGCTCCTTCATTGGTATTGACCATCTGCTCATGTAACGCCAATAGACTAAATCTTGAAAATCAAATTAATTAAGATAATAATAAGACTCGATATGCAACGCCTCCAAACCGCTAAGGATTAGGTTCGTCCATTTTCATACACTAAACTGTAAAGATTCGTAAGGTCTACCAACAACCTAGCTAATATGCTGAATTTAATAACAAAAATAATAAAGATTTTAAAACTCAGAGCTTTAATAAATGCGGAAACAGTTATTTGGAAATGAACAATTATGTTTGATTCAATAATTGAAAATCTAAAAAAAAACTAAATTTATTGTGCAAGTGCACTTATTAAGGTAACAGAAAAATAATATCCTACTGCTAGCCTAAATCCCATCCCGGCCGCCTAGGTCTCTCTGTTCATAACTTGAAAACAAAACAAAAATAAGAGGTGAGCAAGAAATGCTCAGTAAGACAACCCTCAACCATAAAACGATTGAGTTAACTTCATTTTCTTTAAAACAATTATTAAAATACACTTGAAATCTAAATTTCTAGAACACAATTCAAAATTCGGCATTTTACTTAACATATAAAAATATCCGTTAACGATTAAGACTTCTCATATATAGGGCTCATGTACACTATTACGCCCTGTGTACTAGGGTTGCGCGGTCTAATGCGACCTCAGGCAGGTAAACTGTGGCCACAGGCCCTGCCCCATCAACTAATTAATTGAAGTGCACTTAGCATGACATAGGGATGGATCCGCTCTCTCTAAGTCTTTGGGCGGTTGCGCTTCCATCCAAGCAACGGTACCGAGCTTAAACTCTGTAAATCTCTGTGAATATCTTTGGGGCCAAAATAATAGTCTCCTCCACACACATGCCTCATTTATAAAAATTCAATTCTCACAAATTATTCTTATTCCTTTGATAACTCTTGAGGCAACGTGTGGGAGGGTTTTTACTCTCCTTTTCTCATTAATTTCAAAAAACTGTAACTTCTCGTATCGGGAACCAACTACACAATTTACAAATAACTAAAAAATCCTTTATAAACAAAGCTTCTTTTAAAACAGTGATTTCAAGATTAACATTTATACCGACAAATTTTCATCTCAAAACTATTTTCAAAATAGTCCTTCATGCATCAATATAATTTGAAATATAGAACAAGAACAATTAATTGTAAATATGTTTTAAAAAAAAGGATAAAGTAATATAACATAAAACAATTTGAAAAGGGGTAGAGGATCCCTTACCTCTCCGGATGCAACTAAAGCAAATTCCTTGACAGCTAGCTAATCACCTGAATACAGATTCCAACAAATTAATACTACATACTCGTCGCTAGAAAATATCTAGACACTACTACGGTTCGTCTTGCTAGCCTATTGAGAATAGATAACCTAGATATGTTTAAAAACATTAATTACTCGAATAATATTTAAATCATTAAATAGGTAACAACACGTTTTATTTTATTGGTATTAGAAATACGACTTAATAAAGGTATTTGTCACCAGAAATATTTTCTTTTATAATAATAAAGTTTAATAAATTCCGATATTACGAACTATACCCTTAATAAAAAATGGTTTATAAAAATGATCAATGATTTCTTTTTAAGAAATTTACAAGAAGGTTTGAAACAATTGATCGAACTAAAACAGTTTTGCTTCTTTGTGGAAAAGATTTAAGAGAACAAAATAAATTAATTAATTAATAGGAATTATCAAATATATATGTCCAAAAGAGAAGAACAGGAAAGGAGCATAAAATCTTGGACAAAGAAAGAAAATTAAACAAGTAGGAGACCTGTATGCTGTTAAAAAAAATAAAATAAATAAAAGTGAAGAATGGGAAGACCATGCTGTCCGATAGAACCAAGGAGAAAAAAATCAATGAAGACTATTCCTCCTATCTTTACGGCTATAAGAGAGAAAAGAAGAAAACAAATATATATATATATATATATATATATATATATATATATATATATATATATATATATATATATATATATAATCAGCCAAACTTGCTGTAAAGAATGGCTCAAGGACAAGAAAAGAAGTATTGCGGAAAGAAAAGGAATAGTGCGGATCAGTCACGTGTGCCACGGAAATTCAGCAGTGAAAGAAAAAGAAAAGAAAACACAATAAGCAGGGTATGTTTGTGACGTCGGCATAGAAGAAAAGAAAAGAAGAGAACCAAATTCATACAAAGGCTACGACTAATTAGGGGTGAAAATAACCGCCCGTTAACCGCTAACCGTTCCTAACCGTTAATCGGATAACCGTTAAAACCGCCTAAAAACCGGTAACCGGCTTTCTTATTATATATATATATATTTTAAAAAAATTTATATATAAAACGGCGCCGTTTTGGTGTTTAACACCGAAACGGCGCCGTTTCAATTCAGTCTAATAGGCTGAGTTTCACACTATCACGCGTTAAGCATTAAGCAAACCCTAAGTCCCGACTCCCTACTCTCACTGCGCCGCCTCACTCCTCAGCCCTCAATCTCTCCGAATCTCCCTTCTCGCAACACTCTGTCACTCGCCGGCCTCTCTCTCTCTCTCCGCACAGAAGCTCCAACGCCACCATCGACCTCTATCCGCTACTCTCCGTCCTCTCTACGACTTTGCTAGTGTTTTATTTCTTCTTTTGTCATTAGACTTAATAGGCTGTGTTTTGGGTTTCTGTTATGATTATTTGTTTGATTTGTTTGATTTATTTTAGTTTCTTTTTTTTTTTTTTTTTGATTTGTGATCAGGAATTTGCTTAATTAGATGTGGGTTGTTTTTAGCCTTCACTTGCCATAGCTCTCAGATCTGTGATTTTGCTTAATTAGATGTGGGTTGTTTTGCCCACTAGGCTAACGTTTTGGTTCGAAAACTCATGGGTCTATGTTATAGTTTGGTATTTGATGTTTGTGTTTATAGAAAGTTCAGATCAACAAATATACATTTCTGGCCAACAAGAATATCCAAAACAATCAAATGTACACTGTTTTTCAACCAGAGCTTGCCCAATGCAGGGCAGCTAACATATTAGTTTGCAAAATGCCCTTCACCCCAACTACATAAACCTCATTTAAACACAAAGGGAAACCCTAATCAAGATAATTAAAGCTTCACTCATTGCCACATGAAGCAACCCCATATACTTACTATACAATCCACCTAAACACCTATCATCTTTTCATTTCTTATTCTTCTTTCCATATACGGCCAGTAACCCTCAACTTCAGCTCTTGCCTATCCCCACCAGAAAAGTAGAGAGCCATATTCCTTTGAATAATGAGTCCATCCTGACTATCACGAACTTTCTTATGACTGTCACGGATGCTCCTTGGAATTCCTTGCCATATGAGCTTACGACCATTTGCACCAACTTCCAAACTATAGCTGAATTTCTTTGCCTCATTATCATCACCCATGAATCGTAAGAAGGCCATGTAGACTGGTGCCATACCAAGCTGGAAAGCCTCAAAATGCAAACAAAATTGTCTTCCGAAACAGTTGAACACCTGCACATAAATGTAAATCAAAATTGTATTGGGAATTCAATTTGCATAACAAACAAAAATTGTACATAATATGAAGTTGGCATATAAAAGTGAAACTAGGGAAGGATTTCTCATACAACTAATTGCTACTACTGAAATTTGGTTAAAATGACAAAAGTAAAGCAATTCCTTCAGGAGCATGAAGCAAGTTTTTCAAACAGCCTGTACAAAAAGCACATGAACCCACCAACAAAAATGTAGCCAGTTCCCAAACACCATAGGAAGAAATTAGGAACCACTTTACCAATTTCGTTTGAACCCTTTTTTAGACTTATTAGACCAAGTCAGCTAATCCCTAACACCACCAGTATGTGCTAAAAAATCAGCAAATCTTAAACTCAACTAAAAGCCTTAATCTTACTACATTTGGATCGGAAAGAATAACCAAAGTTTGCTATCCTAAAAATAGTCCCTAACAAGAAATATGGGATAAGATAGAATATACCATGTCCATATACTTCCGACCCATCCAAGATTCAGCCCAGCTAGCTAGATATTAGGATCATAGCACTATTAAATAACAAAAAACAAAAAGGATCATAGCATAAAATACTTACAGTTAACAATATGTGTTTATTGTTTGAATTGCTAAAGTACCAATCAACTTGATTTAAGTACTTTTGTCATGATTAGTCATTTAGTCACTTGTTGTCATACGTATTCTTCAACTTTAAGCTTCTTCGATCGGATTTTACATATATATATAATATACTTGATTTATAAGCTCTTCACAATTCACATCATTCATTTTCAATATATTTATAAGCTTAATTTAAATAAATGTTGAGATAAAAAAAACTGTTTTTATTTTTATTTTTATTTTTTGATGGGTTCTTTTAAACCCAACTCACAAGACATGGCTTCTTTTATCTATGAGATGCTTGTTGCATGAAGAAATCATTTTGTAATTAGATCAACGAAGATTTATATTTTTTAGCTTTTTATTTGAGATGAGATTTACTTTTTTTTAGGTGTGATTGAGTGATTCATCTTTCCTTTGGTTATTAAATAAATTTTATTGTTTATCTAATAACAGATGATAGACACTTTGAGTGATGCAACCACCCCTATTATGGTAGATGACAATTCTGAAACACCTTCCACTGCAATTGTTGAAAGCCCCACACCTTCCCAACAGTCACAATGTAACAAACCACCTGTGAATCAATCCATTGTGTGGAGTCACTTTAAAAAAGTGGAACCGATCGATAAGGAAAACCCTAAAGCTATGTGCAACTATTGCAATAGGTTAATAGGGTGTCATTATAAGAGGAAGGGCACTTCAGCCATGATGCACCACCTTACCTATAATTGCCCAGACTCTCCACTTAAGAAATCAAAAGATTCAACACTACCCAAAAACCAAACAATGTTGCAAATGTCATTCAAGAAACCGGTAGAAGGTGGTAGTGGTAACCAAATTGGATTCATGAAGTATGATTCAAACAATATAAGAAATTTGATTGTTCGGTATTTCATCAAAAGTGAGCTGCCTTTTAGGCATGTGGAGAGTGATGGGTTTAAGGAATTGATAAATGGAATTGAACCTAGGTTCAAAGTGCCATGTCGTATCACTTTACAAAAAGATTGTTTGAAACTGTATGAAGAAGAAAAGCTTAGGTTGAGGACTTTTTTGAGCGGTAAAAGGGTATGCATCACTACCGATACATGGACATCCCTGCAAAATATAAACTACATGTGTGTTACCGCTAGCTTCATAGACTCTGATTGGACGATTCATACAAAAATTCTTAAGTTTAACCAAATTCTCAATCATAGGGGTGAAACTATTGGAAGAATGATAGAGAGTGCATTGACCCAGTGGGGGATTGATAGTGTGTTCACTATTACAGTCGATAATGCCTCAGCCAATGATGTGGGGATTGAGTATATGAGAAAGAGGATAAAGAACAAGAGTCATACTATTTTAGGAGGAGATTTTCTTCACATGCGTTGTGCCGCTCATATTTTAAACTTTGTTGTGCATGAAGGCTTGAAAGACTTAGGTGACTGTGTTACTAATATAAGGAACGCAGTGAGATATGTGAGGTCTTCACCGGAGAGGATGTCAAAGTTTAAAGATTGTATAGAGCGGGAAAAAATTAAATGTAAAAACATGGTGTGTTTAGATATTCCAACTAGATGGAACTCTTCATATTTGATGTTGACCACTGCTGAGAAGTACCAAAGAGCTTTTGACCTATTGGGCGAAAATGAGCATAATTATTTTGTTGTTCCTCAACCTATTGATTGGGAAAATGCTAGGGCATTTGCGACATTTTTGCAAACTTTTTATGAAGCTACATTGAAGTTCTCTGGTTCAACTCATGTCACCTCCAATTCATATTTTTTGCAACTTTGTATTATTCAAAATTCTTTAAATGATGGTTGTCTCAGTGAAGATCAGGTCTTGAGTTCTGTGAGTTTTAGTATGAAACAAAAATATGAAAAGTATTGGGGGACTATGGATATGATCAATTTAATGTTGTATGTTGGTTTTGTTCTTGATCCACGCAACAAGATAAATGCATTGGTGTTTTGGTTGAAAAAATGTAATGGGCCTATGTGGGCGGATTAAATAGCGGCAAAAGTGAGAGACCTCCTGAATCGTTTAATTGAGCAATACAATAAGTTTCATGGGAGGGGAGTAGGGGAGTCATCTAACATTGTTGAAGATACAAGAAGAGTAGATGTCAATCCTATTTGTGGTGATGAAGATAAAGAGATACAATATAGGAATATGTTTTCTCAACACCTTGTCGCAGAGAATGACTTGGAATGTAGGTCGAAGGTGGATCAATATTTGTTGGATGGGTGTGAAGCAAATATTATAGATTTTGACATCTTAAATTGGTGGAAGGTTAATACACTAAAATATCCTATTCTCGCAGCCATAGCTCGTGATGTATTGGCCATCCCTATTTCCACCGTTGCCTCTGAGTCTGCCTTTAGCAACGGAGGACGTGTATTGGATACCTTTTAGGAGTTCATTGTCTCTGCTTACCGTTGAGGCCTTGATTTGCACACAAGACTGGTTAAAGAACCGCCCAATGATCTATGAGGAAGTGTTTCAGGACTTTATGGAAAGCTATGATGAACCTGGTAAATTTTTATGAATTAGTTATTTATAAATTCATTTCATTTACTTTTCATTATTTATTTATTTAACTCAAACTTTTTCTATTGTAGATGGGCCTAAGAATCAACATTCTCATTCAATGACGACTGACACATCTTATTCCTAGAGGAAGGTTATCATTTTTTGACTTGTCATTATATTTATATTACAATGCAATTGCTTAGTTTGTCAATTTTTTAAGTTTATAATATTTATTGTTGTTATCTCCACAGGATTTTGCTAGAAGACTGAATAGGAGTCGTGTTGTTATTTCCACAAGATAGTTTTGCTCTTGAGTGTGGACTTATGGACTATGGATATGGTTTGATAATTGATGGGTGTGGGTGTGTGGACTTATGGACTATTTGGATATGGTTTTTTTTTGATGTTGTGAATCAAACAATGTTGTGAGTGTGGGTGAGTGGACTTGTAGACTATGGACTATGGATTATTTGAATATGGTTTGATTTTTTGATGTTGTGAATCAAACAATATTGTGAGTGTGGATGAGTGGACTTGTAGACTATGGACTATGGATTATTTGAATATGGTTTGATTTTTTGATGTTGTGAATCAAACCATATTGTGAGTGTGGGTGTGTGGACTATGAACTATTTGAATATGGTTTGATTTTTTGATATTGTGAATGTAGGGGTCTAAGAGGTGTGATAGTTGACTTATGTTTTGAATATGATGTGTTCACTTGTGTTTTGAATTTTTGATTTTATGTAAACGCATAATTGCTTGCAAATTTGTAATTTTGTATTTTAAACAATAGCCTAATTTAACAAATTGCATAATAGAAAACTAGTAAAAAAAAAAAGGTTCAATACAAAACAGGTCCAATAGCTAAAAAAGAAAACAAAAGAACCAAAAAAAAAAAAAAGAAAAAAAAGAAAAGAAAAACCGGTTCCCGGTTACGGGTTGGCGGTTATTTGAAAACAGCCAACCACCAACCGCCTAGGCGGTTGGCGGAGGTGGTTAGCAATTTTTACTAACCGCCCAGCCGGTTATGGTTGCCGGTTTTGTCCAAAAACCGGTAACCGTAACCGGCTTTTCATCCCTACGACTAATCAATAAAAGAGAAGACAAGAAAAACAAAGAAAAATGAAAAAGTATCTACAAATAGAAGCGAAGGAAACTGAAAATTCTTGTACGTACAACGTGAGGGATAGAAGGCTTGAAAACAATTTTTTTTTTTTTTTTTTTGTGATGAGAGGAGAGAGTGACGGCTAAAAGATTTATTTATAGGAGTAGGGTTTCAATCTTTGGCTGCTAGGGTTTTATATACTAAAACATGTATTTTAATAATAATAAATCAGATATATAATATTTTTAATATAAAATTTGGTCCTCATATTTTAATATAAATATAAAATATAAAAGTGGAACTTAAATTGATATAAATTTATTAAATTTAACAGCAGGTGTTTTAATAAAATATAGAAACGGTTATTTAACAACAAGGAATAAAATAAATTTTCATACGTAAAAATCAGGCGTTTATTATTTCCGTCTAGTTATCCATTCTCATAGGTAATAAGAGACTATTTTACCCTCGAAAGGGAGTCGGGGTTATTACACGATATCCTTAGCAAGTACATTTACATAAAAATAACAAAAATAGTGGTTTGTTTGGCAAGTGGCTTGTCATGTCAGAATAATGTTTTTCTTCTATTTATGTACTTCTTCATATTTTTCAATAACAATTAACATTAGAACATTCATATTTTTTTCACTTTTTATATCACATCAATACTTTTTTTTTTATTACTATTCAAATAAAAAAATCCACTAAAATACAATTTTTTTTTTCTTCACTTTTTCTATACAAAACTTTTTACATTATATCATATCTACCACTTTTTACTAATTCTAAAAAATAACAACTCACAGACATGACAAGTCATTTGCCAAACTCCGCCAATAAGACTGGATCTTAAAAACGTGTCTAAAAGAGCTTAGTTGGTCACACAAGTCCTAAAATAAAAGGGCATTCTATATTTCCATCTAATAATGGTCCCTTGTTGTCGCTTACTTTTCCAACATTAGTGTTGAAAGCGGGTCACTTGGGCACTTTGGTAATTGGAAAATGACTCTTGCACAACAGTTGTGTAACTATTGTGCAAGGTCTTAGAGACATGAGATAGATACACATAAATCTCACGTGAGACCTATTTCATGTCGTTAGAGTGGTACACAACACAACCAATCATTCCTCTTGGTAATTTGGGATGGCAAAACCCATTATTCTTGGGGGGATGTGCATGGAGATTGGATACAGATAGTAAATTAGTAGTATGTTAAGGTTGTTTAATGAAATTACAGTCTCCTTTCGAAAAAAAAAGTTGTATGTTAAGGTTGTTCTCGTAAATTAAGTCGGAATATGAAGCCAAATCCCTTCTTGGCGCCTTCGAGGATTTGTAATTGTAATTTTGTGTGCGTTCCCTAATCTTTAGCCACTTTTTGCCCTTTCCCGTGCCATGCGTGCTTTTGCATTAAAAACAAAGTTGCTTTTGGCGCCATCTAATCATAAATGCCAAACTTCTGTATTTAAACAGAAGCTTTTCAGTAATGCATATTTTGGCTTCATTTATGGTTCGTTTAGATTTACAATTTAAAAAATGTAATTTAAAATTACGATTTTAAAATATGTGATTAAAAAAAGTAATTTTTTAAAACGCAATTAAGCGTTTAATAAAAGGGATTTGATTCTTGTACAACACCAATACAACAACTGCACAACAACCCCTCACATGAGGGTGGACTCCAGTATGTGGGACCCACCCTCATGTGAGGGATTGTTGTACAGTTGTTGTATTGGTGTTGTAAATCTAACATTTTC
This sequence comes from Alnus glutinosa, assembly GCF_958979055.1. Lineage (NCBI taxonomy): Eukaryota > Viridiplantae > Streptophyta > Magnoliopsida > Fagales > Betulaceae > Alnus > Alnus glutinosa. Next base: position 30,329,970 of record NC_084888.1, read on the forward strand.
CTTGATAAAATTGCAGTTTAGCATTTAAAATCGCAAATTAACTTTTAAAATTCTGAGTTTTCAAAAAAGTACCATCTTATCTGCGATTTGAAAAAGCAGATTTTCTCCGTTTTTAAATCGCAATTTTTAAAAACACAGTTCCCAAACAATTTATGTTCTACGATTTTGTTTAAAATCGCACTTATTGCCTACGAAATAGCAATCACAAACGCACCCTTAATAATGCTTGCTTTTTTACAATGGGTCGATAAGGTAAATGTAAATTTGAATGTTTTGTATTTTAGGTTATTTATAAATGTTTTTATTTATTTTTTTTTTAAAAAGGAAAACAAATATACTATCAAACAAAGCCCAGTTCAATGATGTATGCATTTACTAATCCTTGTGGTTTGTTCATTACCTAAGTGAACCTTTTAAGATTGGATTCATGTACCTTTTTGTATATTTATGAATATGTTGTGTATCTCTTCATGGAGGATCCCGATCTTCTATGCTTGGAATGCTTGAATTGCTAGCAATTTAGGGAGATCTATTAAAAAGGAAGGCTGTAAGATCCATTATTGCGGGTAACCCCACTTGTCCGGAGGAGAGGCTTGGACAAGTATGTCCGACAACTCCCTACTCTATGATTCTATGAAGCTACTCAAATTGTTAGGTGTCATGCATAGTTGATAAAATCATTTTTTTTTTTTTGTACGGGATTAAATTTAAACGAGATATTTTTAAAATATTTAAATATTAATTAAATAACATGTATTTTAAATTTTATTTAAAAATCATTTTTTTTCACTTTTTGGGATGCAAAAATACCAATTAAGTTTTTTAATATTATAGTTTTCCAACATTTTCTTTTTCAATTGATAATATGACTAATTTACTTAATTGACATTGTCAATCTAAGACATAATTTTATCAATGTTAACACTTAATCTTCTTGATTTAGACTTGTGTTTATGAGTGAGTTGGAGATTATACAACTTCAACGCACAGAAAACTAACAATCATATAAATAGAAGAGATGTCTATTGGGCATTGGCGATAATACATCATAATTGGTTTTTTTTTTTTTTTTTTTTTTTTTTTCAAAATGGTCGTTTACCATAAATGAGACATTAATCTCTTTTTTAGGGCTTCAATCTTTTTTTTTTTTTTTTTTTTGATAATTGCACCACTGATCCCTGTAGTTGGTCTAAATTACGAATCACTCCATGTAGGGCTGTAAACGAGCCGATCCTGAGCGGGTATTGCCTGTCCGGGATCGGCTCGTTTAATGAATAGTGAAGCTCGAGCTCGAGCTCGAGCTCGACACGAGCTTGGAAATGTTGTGCGAGACCGGCTCGTTTAAAAAATATGGTGTCCGAGCTCGAGCTCGAACTCGACAATTTTAGTCGATTTCGAGCTCGAGTACTCGGCCCGAGCTCGGCTCATTTCATAATTGAAAATTATTCACTTTAACATAAATAAAATAAAATCACGAAATTTCAAATGGTCAAATTGCACTATCAGAAATCCAGCATTTTGCATTGAGCAATTGCCAATTAATCTAGAAAGACTAAAATCAATACAATTAACAACTAAAGAAATAAAATAAAATTACTTTCAAACAATTACAATTAGAAATATAAGAAATTACAATTATGAATTACAAATTTTCAACTACAAAAATAAAATAAAATTACACTTAAAACAAATACAAACATAAATATAAGAAATTACAATTAGAACTGTAATTTGATAGGTATAATAATAATGTTTAATTCTTTTGTGTGCTCTCCGATAAAACCTGTTGTAACACACTAAAAAAAAAATTAGTTAATTTTAACTCCCTTGCATTAGTTACACAAGTTTTATGTACTTGGTAAAAATGTCAAGAGAGGTTAAATAACACAAATTAATGTGCATAAATCATTAAATAAAAAAGTATTCATTACCTTAAATCTGCTCTCAAATAAAATATGGAAACTGCAACACACTAAAAAAAATTAGATTAAATTTAACTCCCTTACATTACTTACACAAGTTCTATATACTTGGTAAAAATGCCAAGAGAGGTTAAATATATCACAAGTTAATGTGCATAAATCATTAAATAATAAATCACACATTACCTTAAGTCTTCATGTCTTGATGAAAATAATATTATACAAAATTTAAACAAAATAACATAGTCCACCTATCCCACATAGTCCTCAAACCAAATATATAGTTATATAACTTATATGACAACACTTCAAAAAATAAAAAGAGGCAAAGAACACTAACAATCAAATTGCCTCTGGCAAAGTTATCTCCACCTCCCCTTCATTTTGATCATCCTAAGATTAAAAAAAAAATTAACTATATAAGTAATTAGTATTTAGTACAATATAAAAGTAAAACTAAATTAACAAACACCATTAGAATATATAAAAATAAAACAAAAACATACCCCACACTTCTTTTTAAGCCCATACAATGATCTGACCCAATCAGCCCCACATAACAACTTCTGAACTGTCTCAGTTGATAATGATGCTCGATGTGGATCAATAACCCTTCCTCCGGCACTAAATGTAGACTCTGAAGTTACAGTTGTAATCGGTGTTGACAAAATATCTTTGGCCACTTTAGACAAAACATTATACTTCAGAGTATTCGCTTTCCACCAATCCAAGGCATTAAATTCGATGTTCTTGTTAGGTATATATACACCCTCCTCAAGATACATTTCTAATTCAGATTTCATAGGTTGAAGCACAGTTTCAGCACTTTTGAGAAATGACTCCCAAATTTCCACACCACCCTCCTCATCATGAACTGCAAAGACTGAACGATTACTTGAAGAGCTTTCTTGAACTTTGCTTGCAAGATCCTGTTCCTTGAGATTTAAATTATGTTCATGAAGATACACATCATATATCTCTTTCAAAATTCTTTGAACATATTCAATATTCTTTGAACACCAACTTAAACCTCGGATCCAAAATTGCCGCAATTGCCATCAATAAATTGCACTCGCCCCAGTATTTATCAAACTTGGCTTTCATTCGATGTGCCATAGATCTAATGTAGTCATTTCCATCATCACATTTATTAATTAGAACCTCTTTCATTCGCCAAATTTCAGGAAGGAATAAATTTGATGTTGGATAGTCACTACCAGATACAATCTTGGTTACTCGATTGAAGACTCCCAAAAGTTCACAGACAGATTTAACTTTATCCCAATCTTCTTGCGATGGCACCCAAATAAATTGATGGTCGTTGTATCCATACATAGAAAATACGTCCTTAAACTCATATGCAGCAGATAACATCAAATATGTACTATTCCAACGAGTAGGAACGTCCAAAAATAGCTTCTTAGATGACAAATGCAAGTTCTTTGCAGTTTCAGTAAATTGCTTTAATCTTCCCTCTGATGCTACCAAGAATTTTATTCCATCCCTCACACAATCAACAATATCACCAATCTCACTAAGACCATCCTGAACCATCAAATTAGTTATATGTGCACAACAACGCACATGAAACAACTTGCCCCCAACCACAAGCGATTTTCTCATATTAAAAACATCTCTCAAGTGCCTTAATGCTACATCATTTGCCTTGGCATTGTCTACGGTGATTGAACAAACTTTACTCTCTATACCCCAGTCTCTAAAACATTTATGAAGTGCATCAGCAATAAGAAGTCCAGAGTGTGGAGGCGGAATATTACAAAAGTTCAACACACGCCTATTTAACCGCCATTCAGAATCTATAAAATGACATGTCACAACCATATAAGAAACCTTTTGACAAGAAGTCCACATATCAGTTGTGATGTTAACTTTGGGGACCCGATTCAATAAAGTTTTCAACTTCTTCTTCTCAAATTCATAAGTGGCAAAGCAAAGACTCTTAGCAGTAGCTCGAGAAATTTTTTTCCAATGCGGGGTACAAGCTTTCATAAACTTATTAAACAACACATGCTCCACGATTCTAAAAGGATATTCATGATACAAGATCATGTGAGCTAAGAGTTCTCTCACCTTACTTTCATCAAATTGAAAATTTGAAATAATGTCCACACCACCAGACTCCTTACCATCAACTGACAAAACCTTTTGCTTCTTCTTTGAACCAGCATACTTCAAACATGACTCCAAGTGTCTACCTAAAGTAGATGTACAACTTGATTTTGATATGGTAAATTTACTCTTACACCATTTACATTGATTTTTTTTTACACCACAGACCTCAACTTGCTCAAAATGATTCCACACAGTAGAAGTCTTCCTCCTAGGCTTTCTCTTATATACATTCTTTTCATTTGGATCCTCATTAATAGCAGTATCTTGAACCAACTCAATGGTTGCATCAACAGTAGCACTATTACTAATTTCAAGGGAATCCTCGTTCTCATACTCTTCTTCTATAGGCTCAAGTTCATGCGAATCACTCTCCATGCCTTTTAATTTTTAAATTCTATATTAGATATTGTTATGAAAAAAGAAAAAACAAGTATTCAAAACTTAAATGTAGAATTTAAGTTTACATATCATATGATTGTTCATTGTTTTTTTGTTGATTGTTAAAATAGAGAAATTCAAATCTGTACAGATTGTTCATTTTCTTTTTTAATTGCCAAGGAATTGCAATTTTTTTTCATCTTCAAGTTTTGTTATTAAAAAACTGTATAACTTATAAAATTATAGTTTTCTGCCCCTAATTTTTTTAGAAAACAGATTGTTCATTTTTTTATAAATTGCTAAGGACATTCAAATTTTTTATGTTCAAGTTTTGTAATTAAAAAACTGTCTAACTTTTAGGATTATAGTTTCTGCCCTATTTTTTTTTTAAACAAAAACAGATTGTTTATTTTTGATAAATTGCCAAGGAACTTCAAATTTTTTATGTTCAAGTTTTGTAATTAAAAAACTGTCTAACTTTTAGATTACAAAAAACTGTCTAACTTTAAAGATTATAGTTTCTGCCCTTTTTTTTTAAAAAACAAAAACAGATTGTTCATTTTCTTTTTTAATTGCCAAGGAATTGCAATTTTTTTTCATCTTCAAGTTTTGTTATTAAAAAACTGTATAACTTATAAAATTATAGTTTTCTGCCCCTAATTTTTTTTAAAAACAGATTGTTCATTTTTTATAAATTGCTAGGGAACTTCAAATTTTTTATGTTCAAGTTTTGTACTTAAAAAACTGTCTAACTTTTAGGATTATAGTTTCTGCCCTATTTTTTTTTTAAACAAAAACAGATTGTTTATTTTTGATAAATTGCCAAGGAACTTCAAATTTTTTATGTTCAAGTTTTGTAATTAAAAAACTGTCTAACTTTTAGATTACCAAAAACTGTGTAACTTTAAAGATTATAGTTTCTGCCCTATTTTTTTTTAAACAAAAACAGATTGTTCATTTTCTTTTTTAATTGCCAAGGAATTGCAATTTTTTTCATCTTCAAGTTTTGTTATTAAAAAACTGTATAACTTATAAAATTATAGTTTTCTGCCCCTAATTTTTTTAAAAAACAGATTGTTCATTTTTTATAAATTGCTAGGGAACTTCAAATTTTTTATGTTCAAGTTTTGTAATTAAAAAACTGTCTAACTTTTAGGATTATAGTTTCTGCCCTATTTTTTTTTTAAACAAAAACAGATTGTTTATTTTTGATAAATTGCCAAGGAACTTCAAATTTTTTATGTTCAAGTTTTGTACTTAAAAAACTGTCTAACTTTTAGGATTATAGTTTCTGCCCTATTTTTTTTTAAAACAAAAACAGATTGTTTATTTTTGATAAATTGCCAAGGAACTTCAAATTTTTTATGTTCAAGTTTTGTACTTAAAAAACTGTCTAACTTTTATATAGTTTCTGCCCTATTTTTTTTTTAAACAAAAACAGATTGTTTATTTTTGATAAATTGCCAAGGAACTTCAAATTTTTTATGTTCAAGTTTTGTAATTAAAAAACTGTCTAACTTTTAGATTACAAAAAACTGTGTAACTTTAAAGATTATAGTTTCTGCCCTATTTTTTTTAAAACAAAAACAGATTGTTCATTTTCTTTTTTAATTGCCAAGGAATTGCAATTTTTTTCATCTTCAAGTTTTGTTATTAAAAAACTGTATAACTTATAAAATTATAGTTTTCTGCCCCTAATTTTTTTTAAAAACAGATTGTTCATTTTTTATAAATTGCTAAGGAACTTCAAATTTTTTATGTTCAAGTTTTGTAATTAAAAAACTGTCTAGCTTTCAGGATTATAGTTTCTGTCCTAATTTTTTTTTAGAAAAAAAAAAAACAAAACAAAACAAAAACCGATTGTTCATATCTTATAAAAAAACTATCTAACATAGAGCATACATTTCTAAATTCAGTAATAAAGCAAAACTCAGCATTATATAATCAGAAGATTCAGAACATACATTTCCAAATTCTAAACATTGTGAAAATTTGATAAGCATTATAAACAGTTTTCAAACATAGAGCATACATTACATAATCACAACATAATTTGTAAAACATAACATATTGTTCATAGAAGGATTTGCTAATTATAAATTTATAATCATTAATCATAACAAAAAAAAAATAATAAAATAACGTAAAGAAAAAAAAAATGTGAAACCTGAGTTGTTTATTAACTTGCAAAATCAATGAGGACCTGAGGTAGTAGTCTAGTGGAGGATCTAAGGCTAAACGGACGTCCCTGATTCCTGAACAATCATACGGCATATCAACATTAACATTAGAAATTTAGAACTTAAAAATATTGACAGATTAGCTACTAAGTGAAAGAAAAAAAAAAAATTGAAAACATGAAAATGAAATGATGAAAGAGAAGTAGAGAACAAATATCTGATACTTAACTAACTGAGATTTGAGTCTTAATTCTTGAGTACTGAGGAGTTGAGCGGCTGAGTCTTTTGACTCTCTTGCTCTCAAATTTATAATTGAAATTTGAGAACAAGAGCATCACACGGTTCACACGATTCACACGCAACTCATGTAAAGTCCAGTACTTGACTATTACCACTTCAGTCAGATCAAGAGTGTTCTTGGTCGCTGGACTTGCTGCCATCGATCCGTGTGAGAAGAATAGAAAAAAATCACAAAAGTTGGGATTTGGCTGCGCAGTGGAAAGATGGAACATCAGATGATTTAGATAGATCGGTTTCTTTTGGTTTGATTTCAACTACAAATGTAAAGAAACTCTAACGGATTTCAAAACTAAATCCTGTGAAAAGATAGAAGCCACTCGATCAAAAAAGAAAAATAAATCAAAGGCTAAAAAACGAAGAAGAAGAACTGGATAGACGAGGGTAATTGAGAGAGAAAACTTTGCATTCAAAGCAAAGCATTAATTGTGTTCTGAACCATCAGCAACCACAATAAATTTTTTGCAGGTTTCCTGTGTGCAGACTGCAGCGTGAGAGACTGAGAGTGAGAAATTAAAAATAAAAGCTAAGTTTGAAAGGAATTTCCAAACAAATGAACGGTTTGATTAGAATTTGTCTTCTAATTTTTTGAACAATCAACGGCTTTGAATCATTCGGTCAGAGAAACTGAGGAACGAGGAAGACAAAAAAAAATAACGTCCATTTTTCAAAATCAAAATTTTAAATTTCAAATTTTTTTTATTTTATCTATAATTAATAATTAAACAAAAAAATCGTTTTGAAAATTATTCCCTACCCCCGTATACAAATAAAACCGGATCCACTTATAATCCTAACCGTTGAGTATTCTAATCAATTTCAAGATCAAAACTGAAGTCGTTGGATCTCATCTAATGAGTGTTAACACGTGATAATCGAAACACCAAATAATTTCTCAGAGTAATAGTTGAGTATAGCTGTAATCCATTGTTTCAAAATGAACGGCTCAGATTCAAATGATAATTTGGCATGGACGATCGGACGACCAGAAAAATCTCGAAGATTGAAGTGTCACGCGTGTCACGGCGTGTTTCTCGGGCCCTCGGCAACTGGAGCGTCAACGCGTCAGTCGTCAGGCGTCAGCGTCAAGTCCAATTTTTTTTTTTTTTTTTTTTTTTTTTTTTCCGTTTATCTTTAAATAAAAAAAAATTGTATGCACATGCTTACAAATAAAATTGGATGTAATTTAAATCCTAACCGTTTATTAATATAATCATTTTCAAGATCAAAATCTAAGTCGTTGGATCTTATCTAATGAGAAGTAACACGTGATATTTGCAACACCATATAATTTCTCGGAGTAAATAGTCGAGTATAGCTGTAGCCCATTATCTCCAAATGAACGGCTCAGATTCACGCATGATTTGGTTTGAATGATCGGACGATCTAGAAAAATCACGAAGATTGATGGAATACACGTGTCGGCGTCTCACGGTCTTGGCCTCGGCACTGCAGCTTCGTCACTCGACTCACTCCTCCGGCGTCAGGTCAGGCGCGTCAGGCGAGGTTACTTAGGGCATTATAACCTAGTTCCTAGACTCAGTAGACTGTTATCATTTGGTGAAAATCGGCTACACACGGGCAGACTGAAGACTACAGTTTTGTTATTATAAACGGTCACGATGCAGTGTAGGCCTGTAGCTGTTGAAATCATTTTTTGATGATTCAATTTAAGTCGTAGGATCAGATTAAATACCGTGTAATTCGTGTGTGAGAAACACTGTATAAATTGTTATACAATTCGTAATTTCAAGCGATAAAAACGATTCGTTTCATCTATCAAATATGTTATATGTACAATTGTACAAAATCAAATATGAACATTACTCAATGCTCATTTATTATTTTTGTTTTTTTTTTTAAAAAAAAAAAAAACTACGTTTCAATTTTAAAACACAACATTAAAAAAAAAAAAACAAAAAAAAGCATCCTACTCACACTGGCTGAGTGGCACATCACACACTGTCTTTTAGCTCTTTTTTAAAAAAATAAAATTATTTTCTAAATTTTCATTAAGAGTAATTTTTTCATTTTTTCGCAAATGAAAAACATTGAAACTCCGGTAAGGCGGTAATAATTTGATGAGACATTGCACAAATTAAAAATAATAGTTATAATTTAAAAAATCGTATATAATATAAAGTACTACTCAAGAATTTCACAATATATTAATTTAATTGTATAGTTTATTCCCCAAGTAAAATAAATGAAATGACAATAAAAGCTTTTTCAGTTTTTCATATCTTTAAAATAAAAAAATAAATTTAAGGAAAAACAACTTTTATCTGTAATTTAATTTTTATTTATATATTAGTGATTGATAACAATTTTATAAAAAATGGCATCGTATGGAGAATAGGAAAACATAAATTCATAAAATAAAAATTGTATTATTCTGAAAATATTGACGAATTATAAAATAAGATAATTAATATATATGAAAAATTCAAAGTAGACAATACCACTAATGAATTTTATATATATATATTATCTAATATGTTGTGAAAGTATGCATTTGGCACGGATGGCAAAAGCTTGTGAATCAATAAAAATAACAAGTTCAATTAATCTTGACTCTTTAAGGTAGCCGGGTAGGTGCTACCATGGTATGTTGGCAACGCCCATAATGTCGGAATCGGAAATTCATGCTTGAGGAGGTTGAAATGAAACATGAGTTTTTCAATATCTTTTATAAATTATAATTATAAGATTACAAATTTACTATACTTACATGTGATGTGGTCCATGTGGATTTAGTCAATACTTACATTAGTTACATACTTAATAAGTTAATATAGATAGTCTAAGGTAGATATAAATCATATACATGATAATGAATCAATGATGTTTTCATATAATCTAAACACTATCATATGATCTCGAATAAAAAAATATTATCATTTTATTTTTGGCATTAAAAAAAAAATGAACAGTCAATATAAAAACTAACTAACTTATATTAAGTTAAAACATTAACAATGTCTTACAATGATAATTATTATATTATCATATAGTCCTATATGGCTATATGATAATACTAATCAAATCATATCTAACAACTAACGGTTATATAGCACAAATGCACAATTTTAAATCATATGATCTAAATTATAAATTTATAATGATAATTCATAACTTGTGAATTGTGATTACAAGTTATGAATTATCATTATAATTAATATATAAGTAATTCCAATCCTAATAACTTAATTTTGGATTGTATGAATCACATTATTATTATATATGAATAATATCATTAAGTTTCATATGAATCATATGTGTCATTATATTATATGAATAATGTGAATTCATTGACTCATTGCATCTAAATATTACTAATAATTATTAAATACTTAAAATCATAAATCATACTTATTGGGTGTATGAGTGTATCTAACTAAGTATCTAAATACTAAATCATTATATTAGTATGAATTTGTATACTATAGTCTATATCATATATGAGTCATATGACACTATATAACTATAAATTCTATAATTATATATGTTACTAATATAGTAATATTACTAATATGTATATATATTTACGATTATAAATTATGAATCATATCATATCACTTGATTTATGGTATTATCTATGAATCTATAATAAGTAATTAAGTATGATTATTATAAATTTACGAGTAATAAATCATAATTATCAAATTTATCATAATTCATAATTACCTACAAATAATACTAATATTATATGATCCTATGATCTAAGTATTATCATATGATAGTATATTTAACATATTAACATGATCTAACAATCCGTATGTAATGATTATTAAATATTTAATGATAGTACTCATAGCATATAGTAAAGTGATTACATATTTTATATTTACATCAATTACATGTCATATGGTAGTATGGTACTATGGTACAATGTTATATTATTATATAATCATATAATCCTCTAAATTATAATCTTATTATATTACATAAATAATTTGATTAAGTATCTAGATTGTCATTATATCATATGACTAACAATTAATTATTTATATTATTCATTTTTACTATTTTATATAAATATGACCAATTAATATATATTGACCAATAACTATTGTTATTTGTTACTTAATTTATGCTTACATAATATACATAGTAATTAGTAATGAATCTAATGATAGTATATTATTCATTATATATATATATATATATATACGAGTCGAGCCTTAATAAACGAGTCGATCCTTATACGAGCGGGTTCACGAGCTTTAGTCGAGTCGAGTCGAGTTTATACGAGTTTGCATCGTTTAATAATCGAGTTTGATTTTCGTGTTCACGAGTAGCTCATTTAATAATCGATTCGAGCACGAGTCGAGTTTATTCGAGCCGATCTCGAGTAAGCTCACGAGTAGCTCAGCTCGTTTACACCCCTAACTCCATGTAATACAAAATGTTCATGAAAAGTCTTTGTAGTAAACTATAATTACAAATCACTCTCTGAACCCGTTTTCTGTCCACCAAGTTAACAAAGTCCGTTAATGAATTACGATACAAATGATATTTAATTAAAGATTGTCTCACTATTTATATGACGTGACAAATTAACCGATTTTATTAACTTGGTAGACAGAAAACGGGTTCAGATAGTAATTCGTAATTATAGTTTACCACAATGACCTTCCATCAACTTTTTGTACCACATAGAATGATTCGTAATTTAGGCTAATCTTAAGGACCAGTGGTACAATTATATATTTCTTTTTATCAACCTGCATATATATATATATATATATATATATATATATATATATATATATATATATATATATATAAGGAGAGCCTCAAATAATAGTATTATTGGTAATATATATCTTTCCTTAGATAGACACGAGCTGTCATCGCTATCATAAGGAAGTAAAAAGAAGCAAAGAAATCCATAAAAAGCGTGAGCTACGTAAAAAGCTTACCAAAACCGCGTGTTTCATTAATAATATTTATAGACATTGCAGTTGAGTTGTCATAGTTATGTAATATTCAAAACTAAACATATCTACCTTATCTCTAATACAAAATATCAACCTATCTCAAATAACCTATTTACATCTCTTATACATTTTTTATACATCTTTTTTTTTTTTTTTTTTTTTTTTTTTAATTTTTTTTATTTTAAATCAATCATTAAATATACATGACTTACAATAATTACAACTAGAACAGATAACGCAAAGCTTATGCATAACAACGAAACAAAAGCTTATAAAATAAAATAATAATAAAAAAAAACACTAGTCCACAATGTTAACAAACATCCGAATAATGCTATAAAGAGGACTAGAGTCTCGTTGTGTCTTCCAGAATGTCACGTGCTGTTTAAAATTATCATTAGATCAAAATTCAATAATAATTATTTCAAATTTAATGATAATTTTAATAGTCACATGATATTTGAAAAAAAAATAAAAATTTTAGTCCTCTTATAGCATTACTCCAAATCATATAGTATTAAAAACTGATTTCACATTTTAGCTTAATTGGTACGAAGAAATGTTTTATTAAAAATAAAATATTATGGGTTAATTAAACCCTCGTAAACCAAATGAATACCATCACATTTTTTTATCTTTTAAAAAAGAAAAGAACACCGTCACGCGGCCATTTATAAAAGCAAGTTTTGACTGTAACAAGAAAAATTAACAATGAGCAACTAATCGTTAAATTATCACTTATTTTAAAAGTTTGAATTGATAAAAAAATAAATTTAATTATTTAATTAATAATTTAATACTACCTTAATATTTACTCTTATGTGTTACTTCTCGTGTTCCTTCATTGCTCAGAAAATTTATAAAAAAGTAACATAGTATATTGACAAATGTAATTTGTTATTGTCTCCGACTTAAAAAAAAGATAAAAAGAAAGAAAAAGAAAAAGAAAAAGAAAAAGAAAAAGGGAGAGGAGCTGCGCCACTCTCGCACCACGGGCCGGTCGGCGCAATTCTAGTCACCCACGAGGGAAGACAGTTCTCAGACACAAACAGATATGAGTCCACAGTACCAAACGCAGCAGCAGAATGGCAGACTGCGTACCTTCTCGTAATTTCACCCACCGGGCCACAGACTATAAAAACCAGTAGGACCCACCACTCTGCGACCCCTCTCTCCCCTGTCTCTTCCGCACCTCGTTGTTTCTCTCTTTTGGTTGTTTGAAAATCACGAGCGCTGCTTTGAAACCACAGAACCCCTCCAAATCCGACGCACATTCACGCTCTCCGAATCTTACTGCTTGGTTAGCTTGAATGGAGGAGAGAGTGTTCGAGCTTCGGAGGAGAAGATAGCGATTGTTTTTTGATGGCTTCCAGTGCGTATAGAAATGGCGTTCACAGGGGAAGTAGTGGCATGAAGCTGGATCGGCCACTCCCGGCGGCGAACCTCAAATCTTCGTCGTTCAAATCCAGGATTCCTCCGTCTCAGTCCTCGGGATCCGCTCTCCGCCGCAGCAGCCCCGCCTCTTTCGCTGCAAAAGACAACGACGGAGGTGAATTTCATTCCAAACATGATCCAATGCACTACTTTGTATATCTACTTTTTTATTTCTTGCAATGCGATTTCATTTTGTGTGTGTGCGCTTTTTTTTTTTTTGGTCCGAGCGTTTGAGATTGATGCACTAGAAGTCTAGAATGTACAAATGTACTGGAATTGGCATGAACTGTGGAAGTTTTTGAATTATTAGAATTTTTTGAAATTATGGAAGTGATTTTATAGCTCAAATTGTGGTTATAGGTCTGCTGCTCTGGTATTAATTTAATGGTCCGGTTCCGGATGGTGGATTTAGAGCTTTTTATATGCCCTGCAAGTAGTAGATTTCATTTTCATGGAGACATGAGACATCCTAGTTTTTTCTTCTTCTTTTTTGTTTTTTTTTTTGGTTATCAAATTATTCAAGCTTTTAGAAGTGTTAATAACTTTTTAGTGCTCCAATTCTTGCTCCTTTCTTGCATAGCCCTTGTCTCAGGTGCTAACTGTTCACATCTCCCACACACTCGTGTATGTATGTATATATGTGCGTAAGGCGATCTCCACATGCATGACTAAATAGATTTTGTTTATGTTTGTGCTTTTTCCTGGACAGTACCGGGAAGAGTTCGAGTGGCTGTAAGACTGCGACCACGAAATGTGGAAGAATTGGCGGCGGATGCAGATTTTGCTGATTGTGTGGAATTGCTGCCAGAGGTGCCCCTAGCCCCCTAGTGTCATTCTAGTTACGATTTGTAGATTCTGCACATGACTTTTAATTCTTGTATTTTCAAAAAATGTTCCCGTACGGATGTTTCCTTTTTCTTTTTATGTTTTAAGCTTTCTGGTATTTTATTGCTTGGTTGTGGTGCCATAAATTATTCTGGGATTTTGCTCTACCTCAGCTTAAAAGGTTAAAGCTTCGGAAAAACAATTGGGATTCAGACACTTACGAATTTGATGGGGTGCTTACTGAATTTGCATCCCAGAAGCGTGTCTATGAAGTTGTCGCCAAGCCTGTTGTAGAGGTCTGTTATTTTTTGGAACCTACATTAATTGTTAGACGATCTTCCCTAATTTAGTTTTTTTTTTTTTTTTTTTTCTTGTTTCGTTATAGCTGATTCATGTACCCTTTACCTCTAGTTGTATTACTTTATCACTGGCAAGTGTTCACAATATTTCTTCACATTAAGGTTATATGAAACAAATCTCCTGTCATATACTCCTACTATTATATCTTAGATATTGTGGAGCAATCTAATAACGTGCCCTTTGCTTTTGTAGAGTGTTCTAGATGGTTACAACGGGACTGTTATGGCTTATGGTCAGACTGGTACTGGGAAAACTTTTACTCTTGGACGGCTGGGAGAGGAAGATACATCTGATCGTGGAATCATGGTTCGTTCGATGGAGGATATTTTTGCAGATATTTCTCCTGAGACTGATTCTGTCTCAGTCTCATATTTGCAGGTTTCTCTAGTACATTGCTGCATAAAGAAAACTTATAGTCACAATTCTCTTTCACCATTGACGTTAATATTGAAAACTTGTTTTCAGATTTTAATCTTTTAATTTCATCCTGTTTACAAAATGTCTGAAATTTTTGTTCTCAACAAAAATGTGTAGCTTTACTTGGAGACTCTCCAAGACCTGCTCGATCCTGGAAATGATAACATTCCTATTGTGGAAGATCCTAAAACTGGTGATGTTTCAGTACCTGGGGCAACTCTTGTAGAAATCAGGGACCAACAGAGTTTCATGGAGCTGCTTAGAATAGGGGAAGCTCATCGAATTGCTGCTAACACAAAATTGAATACTGAATCTTCTCGTAGTCATGCTATTCTGATGGTAAAATAATTTTATCCTGTCTATTATACAATAATTTTCAATTATATATTTGTTTAAGCTCTTGCATCAACATTTCGTGATATAGATGTTGTAATTCTTTGCACTGTTCTGTATTACTGAAATGTTGATATATTCAAATTCCTTACTGCAGGTACATGTTAAAAGGTCTGTCATGGGGAGAGAAGACATCATTTCCAGTGAAAATGGTGACCCTCCTCCTCACTTGGCCAAACCTTTTAAGCCGCTTGTTCGGAAAAGCAAGTTAGTTGTGGTAGATCTGGCAGGTTCAGAGCGTATCCACAAGTCAGGTTTATACCCCGACTTATGACCTCTTTCATCAGTCACGTGACATGTTTATTTGGTTGTATAACCAATAAGTTTATAAGTAGCTGTTTCTCCAAGGCATGTTGTGTATGTTCCACCCAGTTTTAATAGTATGCTAGTAGGCTCCACAGTGGGGGTTGGCCTTCCTTGGGCAGAGCTGGGTATTTATGCATTTCCATGCCTGTAATCGTAACATGGTTTAAATTTCTGTACTGGAGGTGGTGGAGCTCCCTGCAGACTTGACTTGGTCCCTGGGGCTCCTTTGTCCCTGAAAAAATCCCACGCACTTTGCTCTCCCCCTTGAACTTGCAGCGCGGATGGTCGCCCCAAGTTGTTTGTTGAATCTTAGTGTTTCAGTTGTTTGGAATGATTGAAAAGTCAATGCATGTATATGGTGCCGAAGGTGCTATTATGAGATGGATTTGTTCAAAAAATTTCATTACTTGAAGAGAACAGCATCTCACCCTCTCCCCTCACTCCCGCCCTCTTTTTTCTCAAGTAGGTGGCACCCTGCTTGCTTGTGGCTGTGAAACCCAACATCCTACAATCAAGAGTGCATAAATGTCTACAAAAGCTTCACAAGTTGGAGTCCTATTCATGTCTGTTACATGAACTTTTCACGTGTAGGGGTTTGGGAGATTTAATGCACTTGGCCTTTGGAGATGGATTATTGTGAGGCCAGTAAAGCACTTCCCTTAGGCTACTTTCATTATAGTGAAACTTGTGCATGGAAATGAGATGTAGAAGAGTACTGCAAAGAAAAAAGGTTCCTATTCTAAAAGGCTTTTGTTTTAGATGGAAATCTCGTTAGAAAATAGAATCTTTTTTTTTTTTTGGTTCCCATTAAGCAGTGCATTACAGCTGGATCTGCTTGATGGTATCTAAGGGTATTAGGTCCTCATATGAAGACATTTGTAGGTGGGTCTCTCTCTTTTTTCTGAAAGAGCCAGCAAAAAGTGAGGCAATATTCTATTTTCTACTAGTTTATAAGTACGGTGAGGTTTCCAGTAGTTATGGTTATTGACTTGGAGTTTAGGCATACAATCTCTAACTTAGTTTTACGGTTCTTATGTGTAATTCGAGAGGGTTTTTCTTCAGCATCCAACTTTATGATTTCTTAAATTCTTAAATGGCTTTCAGCCATAGTAAAACGTTTTAGTACAGCAATTTTTTTTTTAAGTATGAGTTGTTCCTGTCTTTGTCTTCCACTAGAGGATGTTTTCACATTGAATTTTTACATCCCAAAAAGTGCACTGCTGTTGCAATGGTTTAAGGGCCTTATATGGCTTTTGATGAATTTGCTTTATTTTGATTCCAATGTGTTTATGAGGTACACTTCCTTGTTATATAGTGACATTATCTCTGTCCTTTTACTGGCAGGAAGTGAGGGACATATGCTAGAGGAAGCTAAGTCTATCAATCTCTCTCTTAGTGCATTAGGGAAGTGCATAAATGCTCTAGCAGAGAATAGTCCTCATGTTCCAGTTCGTGATTCAAAGCTTACGAGGTTGCTTAAAGATTCATTTGGAGGTGAGATGTCTTTCATATTTATGTGACTGTGCTCAGACTTTGATGGTCATTTTTTTTAAAAAGTAATTCAATTTTATTAGAAAGCTTAGAGGGATGCAACCCAAGTACACATGGAGTATACATGAGAGACACCCAACTAGGGAGAGGAATAACACCAATCTGAAAACTCTAAGACATTAGAAAATAAAGGATTTTTGTGAGCAGCCATCCAAACATAGAGGGATTTGAATATAATAGCTTTTAACTCAATCACCAAACTCTCACAATCTTCGAAATTTCACACTTTGCATTCTCGCCAAATACACCACATTAAGCACAAGGGAACCATCTTCCAAACTTTTATATTATGATGGCTTCGAAACTGACCTCTCCAACTAGCCAATAGCTCCGCCACCCGTTGGGGCTTGACTCACTCTATTCCAAATAGACAGAAAACTGAAAACCATGTCTCTAGCCACCTCACAAAGGAGCAGAAGGTGATAATGGATCCCCCACTCTTCTTGCACATACAATACTAATCCATCATGATTACATGCCTCTTTCTCAGGTTATCCAAAGTCTATGTCTTCCCTAATGCAGCCGTCCAAACAAAGAATGCCACTCTCGAAGGAGCCTTGTTTTTCCAAATGCTACTAGAGTGGCGTTCTTTGTTTGGACGGATGCGTTAGAAAAGACATTGACTTTGGATAACCTGAGGAAGAGGCATGTAATCATGATGGATTGGTGATGATGGTCAAATTATTATATGGGACGTTAGCCATGATTCAGATGTGTACATATTGAATCATAGTGATTCAATGCACATTTGGGCTTAATACTTATTTTAGCCTTCTCTGACATAATGCCAATCTTTATCTTCATTCCAAGTGGTTCTTTCTACACTTTTTTCCCAGCATATTGAAGCTTATTACAGTGTTATAAATTTTACTAAATGTTCTATTTCACATTGGTTATTGTTTCATAGGCACGGCGAGGACGTCGTTAATTGTGACTATTGGCCCATCCCCACGCCATCGAGGAGAGACTGCAAGTACCATACTGTTTGGACAAAGGGTAAGTTCTTATTTTTAGAAGGGCTTTAAAGATTTAGCTTCGAAGCGTCTAATATGTGTCGTGCTTTCAGTATTATTTGTAACTTCTCACAGACAGAGCTACTCATGTACTATGCTATATTTTTTTTTAGATAGGCACTTTGGCTGATATGTTATTATTTAATAGTCATGTATTGTTTAGATCATTACAATCTTTTTCTTTTTCTTGTTCTTCCATATCTTTCTTGACACCTAGTGTTTATCTTGATATAAATGCGAACTTTTTTGAGGGTTCATATTAAATGACCAGGTGAGTCATTATTAGATTGTTATCTCTCACAGGCTATGAAGGTGGAGAATATGTTGAAAATAAAGGAAGAATTTGATTACAAAAGTTTGTCCAGAAAGCTTGAAGTACAACTGGACAAGCTCATTGCAGAAAATGAAAGGCAGCAGAAAGCTTTTGAGGATGAAGTTGAAAGAATAAATGTAGAAGCACAAAATCGAATTTCTGAGGTTGAGACAAGCTTTGCAGATGCATTGGAGGTTTGTTGAATTATGTATTTGAACACTCTTATCTGCAATAAATTTTGAACTGATTTTTTTTTTTCAAATACATATGTACATTGTGGGTGTGTGTACTTAAATAATGAAATCTGTTATATATTTATGCATCAGACTTGATAATGGTTGATGGTTTAATTCTAATGCCTGTTCAAATGAGTTGAAGAATGAAAAGTGCTAGCTAAACTGGCTGGGATCTTGAGGGTCAACTCACAGCCCTGGTGGATCAAATCCAAGTATTTTGTGTTGTTTCTTTGTTAAATGTTGTCATGCTGGTTTGGCCTTCATTTGGATCTCAAAAAGAACAAGAGAAAGAAACAGAATGCATAAAATGCTCAAGAAAGGAAGCCATATTAGAACATTTCCTTTCACTTCTCTTTCACAGTTGCAAGGATTCTTGGAGCCTTGAAGTTATTTAGTTTTTAACTTTTTTCTCTTTTATTTGGCTGTGTGTAAGCATCGTTGTTTCTTTCAGAAGGAGAGGCTAAAATGCCAGATGGATTATATGGATTCAGTCAAGCAGCTGGAGGAGAAGTTGGTGTTGAATCAGCAAAAGCATGATCATGATGGCTTCGCTGATGGTAAATGTATTCTACAGGTACTCCCCTATAGAAACCATTTTAGTTGCTATATTGTGGTTTTCTTGAAGGAATCTTGTGCCAATTGTTGGTATTAGGAAACTTTTTGAGACAACAGACATGCATGCTGATATTTGTCAACGTCAACTTGGACCGATTTTGTATATCTTTCGACTGTCTTTTGCATACGTGGCTCTTTAGAATCTTTTTTAATGAAATACAGAAG
This sequence comes from Alnus glutinosa, assembly GCF_958979055.1. Lineage (NCBI taxonomy): Eukaryota > Viridiplantae > Streptophyta > Magnoliopsida > Fagales > Betulaceae > Alnus > Alnus glutinosa. Next base: position 30,349,451 of record NC_084888.1, read on the forward strand.
TCATTTTTGTTCAACATTGAAGCATAGTGTAACAGTCTATGCTGGTGCATTTAGCTTTTTTGAGGTTGTATCAATTACCTGTTCTTTTTTTTGGTGGTGGGGTAGGGGTGAGGATCTGATCCATTGGCTTGTTTAACTGCGTTTGCTTAGCATAACCATATTACCATGTAACCTGTTTCACACACCTTTAATGACAATGAGTTTAAATTTGTTTACTTCTATGTGAGATGACTGGAAGGGTCTGATTCAAAATCAGCTGAGTTCAATCTAGTCTATAATAACAGGCATATTGCACTGCTTTTATAGAGTTAGATGGCTCATTTCACAAGAATGAAGTTTTGATGGTTTTGGTGTAATGGAAATGTTTTGGTATAATGACCCTAGTTGGTTTAAAAATTTACCTTCTGCACACTAATGTATTGACTTATTTTAAGATAATCATATTGTATTTTTATTTTATTTATCTTGCAGGGGTCTGGGCTTTCTGTTGCCGAGGAAGTTGTTGAGATCAAAAAGCTCCTTGAAAAGGAAACTAACCTAAGAAAGGTGGCTGAAGAGGAGGTGAAAAATCTTAGAAGTCAACTAGGGCAACATCCGCCGTTAGCGGTATGGGTTTTTCCTGGATTACAGAGTTCTTTTGTACCAGCATCCTCTGGATTTCTTCAACTTCCAAGCATGTAATTGCTGGTGTATAAGGTTTTGTTTTGATGTACTAGGCAGGTGGAGATGCAGAAATGCTAAAGCTTCGGAAAATTCTGGAGGACGAGACTCGTCAGAAGAAGAAACTCGAAGAGGAAATTATAGTACTAAAAAGCCAGTTGTTTCAATTGAGTTTTGAAGCTGATCAGGTATTTGATTATGGAGGTTAAGCTTAACCTTTAGGCTTGATCTAAATTCTGTTTGTAGTTTATATGTTGATATTGCCATGATTCTTTTGCTTTTTAGTACATTATGGAGATGTTTTAGATTTTAACTGTTACATCATATAAAAGCTATATAGTTTCATGGTTTGTGTGAATCCTGGAGTTTAATAACAGTTTGAGACAAAGGGGAGAGTATCAGGAAGAGCTCACTAGATTTTGCCAGATATCTGCCTCCTTGGTGACAACTCTGAGAAAAAATAAAATCTGAAGTGCCTCTTTGTATGAGAAACCCCCTTGTTTAGCAGATTGAATGGTTTAGGTTATTAGTGATAAATGGTTATGAGTATTCTTGTCCCTCCTTTGCATTTGCTGTAGTACATGTGTATTTTCTAAAAAAATTTAATACTATTTTCTTTGGTTTATGTTTATAGATGAAAATGTGTCTTGACAGAGGCGGGACTGGAAATGTGTTTGCTGGTCTAGATTCCTCCATGTCTCCTGTTAGGCATTCCCAACTCAAAGACTCAGGGAATGGACAGAAAGCATCAATTGCAACACTCTTTGAGCAAGGTAAGAGAGAAATTTGTGAAAATTAATGTCATTTGGATCTTATATAATCTTTTTATTTCTTATTTTCTTTTTTCTATCAATCAATTTGACAGTTGGATTGCAAAAGATCTTGGCACTACTTGAGTCAGAAGATGCCAATGTACGGATTCATGCTGTGAAAGTGGTTGCCAACTTAGCAGCTGAAGGTGGGTAACTTGTTTTTGGCTCTCTTTCACCTTGTTTTCAGATATTTGCTCACATGTAATATGTTGTTGTATAGCTAGCATAAGTTTTTTTTTTTTTGATAAGTAATAAGTTGGTCTTATTAAAAAAGCGTAAGGCGCCCCTCAATACACCGGCAGTATACAAGAGAACGCACCTAGCTAGAAAGAGAAAAACGAACAAGAAATTCATCAAAGGTAAACGACAACGGTGACAAAAAAGCCACCGTCCAAAGATACAACGTATGAAAAAAAGAAGCTAAAATATCCTCTGAGGATCTCTCCAAATCCTCAAAACACCTATCATTTCTTTCCTTCCAAACACTCTAGAGAATGCATGTCGGCCCATCTTCCAAATAACAGCACTCCCCAGCCTACCAGCCGTCCACCAACACGCAAACAAGTCAAGGACCCTCAGAGGCATAACCCAAGACATACCAAAACGAGAAAAAATAGCACTCCACATAGCGTATGCAACATCGCAGTGAAGGAGAAGATGATCCACTGATTCCCCGCTTCTCTTGCACATGCAATATCTATCCACCACAATGACATGCCTCTTCCTGAGGTTATCCACCGTTAGGATCTTGCCTAGAGCAGCAGACCACGCGAAAAAAGCCGCCCGCGGAGGAGTCTGAGTCCGCCATACACTCTTCCAAGGAAAGTGACTTCTCACATCGCAAGCCAGAGAGCTAACGAAAGACCCAACTTTGAACAAACCTTTTTTGGAAGGGATCCACCACAATTTGTCTTCACTACCTCTATTAAAACTGACTGAGTGCAATACCTGGAAAAAAGCAGCAAAGGTATCCACTTCCCAATCATGCGCTTCTCTTAAAAAGCACACGCTCCACTGATTGAAGCCACCCACAAGCTCCACATTATCCGCAACTGAAGCATCCTTCGCACGAGCAATTCCAAATAAAACAGGAAAAGCTTCCTTAAGAGTTGAGTTCCCACACCACAAATCATGCCAAAATTTTGTTCTAGCCCCACCTCTCACCTCAAATCTAGAGAATCCTACAAATTTCTTCCACCCTTTCCTGATGTTCTTCCACAACCCCACCCCAAAAGTACTTGTAGGCTCTAGGGAGCACCAACCTCCCCATAAACTTTCAAACTTGGAATCCACCGCTATTCTCCACCAAGCTTCCCTCTCAATCCCATAACGCCACAGCCATTTGCCTAATAGAGCTTTGTTAAACACCACCAGATTTCTAATACCCGACCCGCCTTCTGAAACTGGAGTGCACACTTTAGACCATTTCACCAAATGATACTTGAACTCATCACCAATTCCTCCCCAAAGGAAGTCTCGTTGTAGCTTCTCAATATGAGCACCTACACTTGCCGGGATAGGAAAAAGAGACAAAAAATACGTGGGCAAGTTGGAAAGAGTACTCTTGATGAGGGTAACTCTACCTCCCTTGGAAAGGTATAACCTTTTCCAGCTGGCCAACCGACGTTCAACCTTCTCAATAACACCATCCCAGATATGAATAGCTAGCATAAGTCAGGTTGTCCATTGTTTAGGTTTTCTACTGGTGACAAAATAAAAAAGTAAATTCTTAATGAGGTTTGGTAGAGGAGAATATTTACCCGTTTAATATTGCTGTAGTTATTGTTCAGTGAAGGCACAGTCCTATTTTTGTGATGTACAGTAAACTTGTCGTCCTTTTATAAAGAAAATTTTCTTTATCACTATCATTTGAAAATAAAGGTAACATGTGCAAATAGAGTTGCAACTACTTGCTAATCTTTATTTCTAGAAAGGGAAAATGTCATCACACTGTATTCTCACTCATAATCAAGAATTCCTGGAGTTTTTATTTTTATCAAATAGATCATTCCATCTATTTTGGTTGATTTTTTCTAAGCATGTTGTTAGAAAAATTGGCAGAATCTGAAGGGAAGGATCTATTTGATAAATTCTTCATCTGCAGGGATCCATTTGATAAAATTGAAATCTCAAGAATTTTTTTGATAATGATTGAAAGCACAGGGTGTGATTTTAATATTTTCCTTTAAAAAGTTGGTTTACTATTTGAAACTCTAGTTTTGTGGGATTTTATGTATAACTCTTGCTTGGTTATAATTTTTTCTGGAGCAAATGCAGTTCTTGAAGGATAATGAATGAAGCCAAAGATGAATATATTTCTTGTATGAGACATTATCTCTGCTGTATTTATTATATATTATGATGTATGATCTAATATGGGTTCATATCCGAATCCCCCAACATGTGATCTATAACTTGATGAAATCATGAAAGGAGTTATCTTATAATCTGGACCTCTCTCTCTCTCTCTCTCTCTCTCTCTTTTTGTACCCTGCTCGTATGTCATTGTCCTTTCACCTGCTAAGTTTGTGTCAGAGTAATGGTCAATCATCTCAGGATCCTTAAAAATCCTCTCCAAATTTCCAAATTAATTCTATATCTTAGCACGCGTATTATTCTTTTTTAGATGCATTTCTTGTTTTTTGTTCTTTTTTTTTTTGTTCTTTTTTTTTTTTTTTTTTTAAAATTTGTTGTTAAAAATGATGTGTTCTCCCATGCAAAAAGCAGAAGCTAACCAGAAAAAGATTGTTGAAGCTGGTGGTCTTACTTCCTTGCTGATGCTTCTTAGAAGCTTTGAGGATGAAACTGTGCGCAGAGTAGCAGCTGGTGCAATTGCCAATCTTGCAATGAATGGTAATTTTGCATTTATATTTTTCCTTACCTTTGAGAGGGCTGGAGCTCTATTCCTTAGTTTGAGTTGTATTACCATTATGCTGGTATTTTGTTCATTTGGATAATATCGGTTTTCATGTTTCTTCCTTTCTGACATTGCAGAAGCCAATCAAGAACTTATAATGGTTCAAGGGGGAATTAGTCTTTTATCAATGACAGCAGCTGATGCTGAGGATCCTCAAACCCTACGCATGGTTGCTGGAGCTATTGCTAATCTATGTGGCAATGGTATACTGAACTTTATTGCAGCATCTCCTTTGTTATGTTTTTGTCCATTCATGCCATTTAGATTATGAAAAGTTTATGTTGGGAAATTGGAAAGAATTCTTGGGCACTACATCAATCAAGAAGCGCTTCTATTCTAGCACCTTTGCATTAAAGAAGGGATACTTTTGGTACCATGACAAAAAAGTTTATCATGATAAATTCCTATCTTCTACTGTTTAAAGATCTTATTTTTATTTTCTTTTGCTTCTAATAAGATATGGAGCATTGCCTTTACGTAAAATTCTCTCTGCTTCACTAATTTTTCTCCTGTGTTTCAAGTTAATAATAATAAAATCTAGTGAATGAAGATAAGACTTTTGCTATCAGTTTCCAAATATTATGGTGTGAAATACTATTTTTTACTTGTTGAACCATTTTTTTTTTCTTCTTTCTTCTTTCTTTTCTTTTTTTTTTTTTTTTTTTTTTTTTTTTTTTTTTCTGCTAAAAAATTGTTAAGAATAGGAACCATGGTCTGGAAAATTGGAAGAGATAGGTTAAGTTGATCTTGCTGATGCCTGTTGCCCTGTTATATAAGACTTTATAGAAGATCCAATTTCCATTCTTAAGTATTAAACTGGTTTGAATGTTTTGTCCTCACATCTCCTGTATGCTAGTTTTTCAATCTAAATCATGCTTTGTTGATAGTCATTTGCTCTTTTTTTTTTGTTCTTTCCCTATCCCCTTTAACCTGTAGATAAGCTACAGATGAAGCTGAGGTCTGATGGCGCTATTAGGGCCTTGCTAGGAATAGTTAGATGTGGGCATCCTGATGTCCTATCTCAAGTTGCACGTGGAATTGCCAACTTTGCGAAATGCGAGTCTCGAGCCTCTACTCAAGGTACGTGCCTCAATTCATCTAACACATCATTATATAGTCCTTCAGTATTGATACGTCTAGAGTTGTTGTCTTCCCATCACCTGTAAGTGGTGGCAATGGATTTTGATAAATATTCAACCTGATTGATGTTTAGTACATCGTGGTCATGCAATTTACTAAGTTGCTTGTTGGTTGTCCAAAAATGAATACCCAAATGGTTGAATGAAAAGATTGTCTTCTTAGCCCAATTTTTTCTCTGTGTATGGTGTGTTTTGAGGTCATTTTCATAATTTCAGCAAAATCAATTTTGATAATTATGTATGTGCCTCAGTTTTGGATTTGTAGCTACAATAATTTTTTTTTAAATTTTTTTTATTATTATATTTTTTTTAATATATGTGATATCTGCCATAGAAGATTGCATTCACATGAAATGCAGTTTTTCGTTATTAAGGTAATTGATATGGTGCCTCATTATAGGGACAAAAAGTGGCAGATCTCTTTTGATAGAAGATGGTGCACTTCCATGGATTGTACAAAATGCTAATAGTGAAGCTCCACCAATCAGGCGTCATATTGAGCTTGCACTCTGCCACTTGGCACAGCATGGTACATGGACTTCTCTCATCTTATTGAATAACTTAGATCTCTTGTACTACTTGTTCCTTTAAAATTCTGGGTTTTTGGAGTGCAGAAGTAAATGCAAAGGACATGATCAGTGGAGGTGCCCTCTGGGAGCTTGTTCGTATCTCACACGATTGCTCTCGAGAGGACATAAAGAGTCTTGCCCATAAGACATTGAGTTCCAGCCCCACCTTCCGATCTGAAATGCGACGGCTACGGATGGAGTATTGATTAATGGAATAATATTGGGGTTTCTCCTAACTGTTATTCGCACATCTAGCTGCGGTGAGTGTGATGTACGTGCGGAAGAAGCTTCTCATAATACGGCGTATATATACGTGCAGTGGAGGGGATCTTACACCCCCCACCCTACTACATAAAGGGGCATCCCATAAGATATCCCACTCGCCAATTTTGTGTAAAGCGTGGGTTGGGCTTGTAATCCATGTTTTAGCTTCTTTCTTGAGCATCCATGATTGTAGCTTAATGGAAAAGGGGGGGAAAAAAAGGAAGAGAAAATTTTGTTCCTGAACGAGCGAGTCAAATTGGTTCCACCTTCAGTTCTCTGAAGTGGGACGGACAGACTCAAAATGTCCAGCGTTTCTTTTTCAATATTGTACAAATTGTTTTTTATTTTTTATTGGCAATGAAAATCAATATTGTATAGTTTTGTTGGGACCCGGTATGGGAGTAGACATTTTAGTGCGAGACTTGTCTAGCTAGTGTTGTAGCTAGAAAGTAGAAGGCTTCTAATTAAGCCCTCAAGTTGATATTTCCCATGTGATTTCCAAATATTCCCCACGTCTGATCAGGCCCATTAATCAAGCGACAGCTCCTCATAATTAGGGAAAATGGTAGGATATCTTGTGCTAGTGCCACTACAAAAAATAAGCAATTTAGTAGCGTGTCTATAGTACCCATTTTCTGCCACGTCACTAATTAGTGATGTTTTATAAAATGAAACGTCACGAAATAATTTAGTAGTGTGCTGCATACTTCACCTCACTATTTAGTGACGTGCTGAATATGTCACGCCACTATTTAGTGACGTGGCATATTTCAGGACGTAACTAATTTATTTATAAAATCAAAATTATTGTATATTTAATGTTGTAAGTATAGATGGATGGTAAGAGAGGTGCTCTTTACTAATTGAAGAGGTTCAAGGCTTCAAGCAGGATTGGAGTAGAAAAATCTGAACATGGTTCGGTTTTTTGACTTATTTAGTGGGGGCTGGTGTTCGTCAGAGATCGAAAATATGGAAAGTATGAAGATCGAGTTTCAGCACAAGACCCTCTGAATAGAATTTATACTGAGAGGAAGCAAATGTTATTAATTAAGAAGTGCAAAAATTTGAGAATAGCGGAAAAAAGCTTTTTTGGACAATAGGATGGCGGTGCTAAATAAACTTCCTTAATTTGTTTTGATCAAACGGGTCATTGAGATCCCTTCCGGGTGGGTTTGGTAAAGATTTTTTTAGGTGATTTTGTTTCTTAATAATAATAAGAAGTGATTGATGTGATATAAAGTTGAAAGAATTTGTATGGAAAAGTACTGAAAAGATTTTTGTTTGAATTATAATAAAAAGTAAAAAAAATTAGAATATTTTGAAATGATTTTTTTAAGGGAAAAATGAGGGTGGAGGCAAAACATAACAACATAACTACTACTTTCTTTTCTTTGTATTTGGAATGTTTCAGTCTTGTAACGTGATTCAATCTCATAACTGTACAATCTATATATATAAGAGCAACACAATTAAAATACAGTTTTTGTAAGTTTTACCAAACCATTCACATACAATTCTTTCATGGTATCGATCAGAGCTTCAATAGCTCATGCTTAATCTGGGCTTTTGCTTTCCTATTTTCTTTCATCTTTCCAAATGGCTGAGAATACATTTTCCTCAACATCCTCTCGCTTCGATCTGCAGCTTCTTTCTCAGTTCTTCTCACCTTCCAGTACTGTCTTCCTCGGTCAATAAAGCATCTGCTTGTGAATTTTACCAAGAAACTATCATTTCTTGTACGTGTCTACTCGAGTGACGTCTTCTCCGATGCCTGGACTTCCACTATATGTTGTCTCTCTCAGTGGCTACATACCATTACTATGTCATTTTTATAGATGATATAACTAGGTTTTGTTGGTTTTATTACAAAAATCTGACGTATTTCCCTAACTCTTTTCTTGAGTTTAAAACTCTGGTTGAGAATCAGTTCATCTTTCGAATAAAGCAATTTTAATCAGATAACGATTGTGAATTCATCGTCTTTCATTTCCCAATTATTTGATGCAGGAGAAAATCGATATTAGTCTTATTTTATTTATGCATGTGTATTTTAGTTTTTCTTTTCCATTAGGATTTGGTTTTCTTTTTTCCAATTATGCATGCGTGTGTTTTAGTTTTCCTTTTCAATAATGATTTAGTCTTCCTTTTCTATTAAAGATTAAGTTTTTCTTTTCCAATTAAGATCTGTTTAGTTTTTTCCTATATAAGGGATACACACTCAATGTAACAATGAAGTTTTGAAATATCAATTAAATATCAGTCTTTCAGAGTTATTTATCTGTTTATTTATTTGGGCTAACTTCTTTCTCTTCTTCATTTGTTATTTTCTCTCTTTCTGAATTCACTTTTCAATCTTCAATTCTTAATTTCTATTGCTATCATACACTGTTAGAACATCTTAATTCTGCCCGGCGTTACAATTCTTCTCAACAAAATGGTTTAGCTAAGTGTAAGCATCATCATATAGGTGAAATGGGTATTTCCCTATTGGCTACATCTCATTTGCCTCCTCCATTTAGGCTGATGCGTTTCTCACTTCAATCCATATATATATCATCAATCGTTTGCCAATGCCCACATTAATTGGATCATGCTTTACCATACATGCACTAAGTTGTTTAATCAAACACTAGAATATAAATCTTTATAGGTCTTTGAGTGCATGCGTGCTATCCTTTGCTACATCCATATATATATGCATCACAAACAATGTGTATATATATATATATATATATATATATATATATATATATATATATATATATATATATATATATATATATATATATATATATATATATATATATTTCTTGGCTTTTAGTACTAATCACAAAGGATATCATGGTGCTATGATCCTGTTTAATTCTCAATGTATTTATCTGTCACACAAAGTTGTTTTTCACTTAATTTGTTTTGCATATCCCAGAACCCACGTATTTTTCACAAACCATTAAGTGTGCTTATTGGCGCCAAGCTATGCTTACTGAGTATGAAGCTCATCATGGCAACAAGACGTGTCCCCGATCGGCCTCCTCATCAATAGATTATCAGGAATAAGTGCGTCTACAAGTTGAAGCAACACTATGAATATTGATACATTTGAGCATTATGAAGCATGATTGGTGGACAAAGGATTCGACCAACAGTGACGTTTAGACTTGTCATCAAACCTACAACTGTTCAAATTGTTTTTGCCTTTGTAGTGCATTTCAATTGGCACATTAAATAGCTTGATATATAAAATGCATTTTTTCATGGAATTAAGAGGTATTTATGGATCAACTACGAGGTTTTATTAACACTGGTTGTATATGCTAATTATGCTTGCAAACTAATTTATGGGTTAAAACAAGCACATTGTGATTGGTTTAATCAACTCTCTGATTCTCTGTTAGATTTTGGGTTTCCACAATCTTCAGTGGACAATTCTTTTTTTGTGCTTAACCATGGTTCTCAATATTTGTTCATGTTAATTTATGTTGATGGCATTTTGGTTACGGCCGCACTCATTTTGGTCTTATTTGCGCTCTATTGCAAAAAAATCAATCATGATTTTGCATTGAAGGATCTTGGTCAGTGTTTTCTTGAGAATTCAGGCTTCTTGGGATAACTTAGATTTACATCTACGACAATCCAATTACATTTTGGATCTTTTGGACAAGGCTAAAATAGTAGGTGCAAAACCTTATATATGCATCTCCGTGTGTTTCAGGCTCTAAATTGTCTTCCTATATACGGAGGTGATTCTATCTTCAATGTTTCTGAGTATTGCCAGCTTGTTAGTGCTCTTCAGTATTGCACCAGGCATGACACATCTTGAGATTGCTTACTCTGTTAATCAGTTTTGTCAGCATTTGCATTCTCCCGATTCCCATCATTGGACAGCTCTCAAACAGGTTCTTCGGTATCTAGAGGGCTTGATGAGCATGGATTATTTTAGTCTAAGAGATCTCTATTACTTCAAGCCTTTTGTGATTCTGATTGGGCTGATGACCCTGATGAAAAAGTTCCACCACTAGTTTTGGTGTGTTTCTCGGTCCTAGCTTGCTTGGTGTCTCGGTGTGCAAAGAAACAATATGTTATTTCTAAGTCCAGCACCAAGACTTAATATAGGGTAATGGCGATTGCTACGTCGAACGTTACCGGCTTCAGATGTTAATTATATATTAAAGGATTTGGAAGTCCCACTTCTTTCGCGTCCAACACTTTGGTGTGATAATCTTGATGCTTGCACTTGCTTCCAATCATGTCTTTCATGCACGCACTAAGCATATTGAGGTACGCACTAGGCATATTGAGGTGGATTTTCACTTTATTTGAAAAAAGCTGCTTAGTAAGGATATATATTTCACTACGATCCAATTCTACATGTGATCAACCTGCAGATATCTTCACTAAAGTGCTTCATCATGGTTTCTTTTCCTTCATGACAATTAGCTCATGGTGTTTCCTCCCCCGGCATATTCGCTTGCGGGGGAATGTTAATCAAGTCACCATCACATAAGAACTATTCATCAGATGACTCTCTCAAGATAACTACTATAGATGAATAGTTATCCTCATACACGTGCAGTTTAATTATCAACATGACAACAGTATAGTATAGATTAGATTACTTAATTTGTGTGTTTTGAATGTTTCAGCCTTACCAAACCATTCACACATACAATTCTTTCACCATCTTAGTGGAATAGTAAAAAGGTTGCTCTCTGGAAAATGTTGGACAAGCTGAACTTGAACCAGTTAGCAAATATGGGAAAAGTGATATATAGACAGAAGGAGCTAGGCGTAGGAATCTGTGCTTAATTGAATCTTGAATTGCAGCACGGCCATAGATTGGCGTTTCAAGTTTCAATCAATTTCGCAGTTTTTTCTTGAGAAAAGAAATCAAGCAAAGAACCAAACGGTGCTCATCATTTGACATTAATTTTAAGTCGCATTCTACGCAAAAATCTGCCTTAATTATTAATAATATTATAGCAAAAGCCAGATGCCGGTTATATTAGGTTTTGCATGAAATTTAACAAAGAAAAGGTTGACTAATATTTTGAGTAGGAAGGAACATCCAATTATGAAGGGGTGCAAAAGATAGAAAGTGTTATATATGTATATATAGAAGGAAACCCTCCAACCGGGAGATACGCGCATGCATTATATTGCATCCCACGAAGAACACGATGGTTTTCTCCTCTTAATCCATGTGCTTCGAAAAATAACAAAAGAAGATAATGAATATCTATAAGACGTACGAGGAAGATTACAGAAACAAGTAAAAGAAACTTTAAAGGCAAGTAATGAAGCTAGACGACCTAAAAAAAATATAAAACTCTTTCTCTATTTATTTAGTTCTTGTGGGGTGATATCAAGATCGAGATTTTCTCTGAAAAAGATCTCTGAAACTCTGATCATGAGAACATATAGGCAAGTATAAAACAATGAAAATCCAAAGAATTTTGTTCTTTTAAAGAAAAAAGAAAAGAAAAGAGAGAGAGTAAGGGATATGCTGGTACTGGGGGAGTTAAGTTCCACTGCAGAGAACCAGTTGTGGGTAGGGTTTCAAGGAGCATCCATTCCATAATCAAGACAAAAGTATAGTGTTATATATATTACAATTACTTACCTTTCTCATTTGTCGAATCATTCCACCCCTTTATTTCTCTGGTGCCAATGACAGAGAGAGGTAGAGAGAGAGAGAGAGAGAAACTTTAACGCTTGCTTAAGGTCTGTTTGTTCTGGTTGTTGCCTCGAAAAGGAGCTTTTTACAGAGCAGAGCACGTGTGACCCAGTATCCAATGTTCATCTCTGCTGCCTCCATAACAAACCCTAATTTTTCAGAGACTCCCACACATATACACACACACAGAGAGAGAGAGAGAGAGAGAGAGAGAGAACTCTAACGATGACCTTATTATCTTGAAGCTAGTTAAGATTTTTGCCACCTCCTCCACCAACCTTAAAACAGTCACCAACTTTGTTGAACCTGCTATGTATCAATACTAATTTTGAGAAAGTGGGAAGTGAAAAGGGAGGTCTGGTGTAATGATGGTGTTGAGGAAAAAGGATCATGACTCCTATGTTTTTATGATGAAGTACAATAAAGAAATTGATATTACTTACTTTTTTTAGAGAACATAAAATCAAACTCCATAAATAAAAAAATATATTTGTGTTTTGTAATGTGATTAAGTTATTCTTTAAGGGTTTGGACTATGTGATAAACTTAACAGTCTTCCAGCAAAAAATAAAATAAAATAAAAATAGAAAACCCAAAAAATATAGATGGCTTCCTTTTTCCTTCTTCTGAAAAGAGTGAATGAATAGGTTGTCAGAGAAGTTACCAGAACTGCAACAACTAAATGAATAGATATAGAGAAATGGATTGCCATCCATCCGGCATGTACTGCTGCTTCATCTCTGAGCTAGCTACTATTACTCGATCGGGGTGAAGTGGAGGGATAACAATTCAGATAAATTAATCAACCCACCAAAAATTCATAGATTTTTACATCCTTCTTCAATCAAAGACCGACGGATAACATAATAATTAACATCTTAATTGAACATAACTAACTTATAAAAGAAGAATCAAAGTTGATTGAAATACAGCTAGTAACAAAGAGGAGGAAATTAATTAAAACACAGTTTTCGTTTTTGTTAATAAGAAGAGCGACCATTGCCACCCCAGTAGGCATCGGATGGTAATTGGCATGGGTTCAGAAGATTTTGTGGCACCCCAGGATATAGAGATGTGTTAGGATCAGGCAGTAGTTGCTGCTGCTGTTGCTGCTGCTGCTGCCCACCCATTCCCGGCGGTGATCCGAGATTTACGCCTCCAGGAATTGGAACCCCCGGGTCTTCCTCCTCCAATGGGAGCCTCTCATATGCTGCATTACCAAATGATGCAGCCATTATTACCACCGGACCAGAAGCCAGAAGTGGACCGACCACGCTCCCGCCCACCACCTGGCCTTGACCTCCGGCCAGATATATGGTCAGCCCCGAAGCGGCTGGCGGTGCCGGAGGAGGCAAAAATGAGCCTGACAAAGATAAAATCTCGAATCTTCCATGTAAAGTGACGACTGCTCCGGGTGAAGCAGGCTGCCTTAGGGTGACATTAGTGACAGTGCCACTCCCGCTCAAAATACAAACCCCTCTTTGCCTGCGCCTGGCGAAAGTCGAGAGGCTTTCCATGATATCACAACCGTTGGAGACTTCGACGACGTGGGATCGGAGGGCGTTGGCGCTGTCGCGGGTGATTATGATGGGCGGCTTGGGCTTGTTCTTGGAGCCGGCGGGTCTGCCGCGGGGTCTTCTTGTCATCTCTCCCTCTGATCCAGTGCCGCCAGAGCCGAATTCCTTGCTTTCGATTGTTGTAGTCGCGGCAGCGGCGTTGTTGTTGATGTTGGCGGAGGTGGTGTTTTCGTCGCGATCTCGCTTCTGGCCGCGGTTTAAGCCGCCGTTACCGCTTTGCTCGTCCTCGGAATTTTGTTGCTGTTGTTGGTGGTGGTGTTGGAATTGATGGTGGGGGTGGGGGTGTGGATGAAGATCTCTTGAAAGGAAAGGCGGAGGGAGAGGACGGCCGTGTGCTGTGACTGCAGGATCCATTTAGAGCCCTCAAACCCTAATTAACTTAGCTCAAACTTACTAAAATCCAAGCAAATTGTCTCTCTCCCAACTTGTAGCTACCTTTTTGACTCTCTTTCTTGCTCTTTTTTCTGGCGTTTTGATGAATCAAATGCTATACTAACCTTTACCAGATCAAAAGAAGAAGAAAAAGGGAAACCTACCAAATTTTCAGCTGAAATCAGCCATGTTTCTTCTCTTCACCCGCTCGTTGAGGTTTTGGTTCTAATAGTTTTTAGCTGCTTCCTATGAAGCTACTAGCTTGAAGGTCATGTTGTTGGGAGAAGATGAAGAGCTAGCTTGTACTAGTAGTATACAAATGGTAAGAAGAGAGTAAGTCTTCTTTTGTTTTAGCTTTCTGGGTAATGGTGTGGGTACTGTTGGGTTAGGGTTAGGTCTAAGGAATCGGATCGATAATGGGTTTGGTTTCGGTAAGACAGCGTGCGCATGGGCGGTGCTGTGGGCCCCTCTTTCCTTTCTCTCTCTCCTTTGTCTCTCCCCTTGCGGGCCCTATGATTCACCCCCATCCCCTCTCTCTCTCTCTCTCTCTCTCTATATATATATTATATACGTCTACATCAGACCATATATGGCTGGGTGGCTGGGATTGAAAGGCCTGCAGTATAAGATGAATCTTGTGCGTCCTTCATTTGGTTGCTGAAAACCAATTCGATGATCTCTTAAGCTCTCTTGAATGAATGATTGATTCTAAGTTCAAAAAAGTACTGCAACGTACGTACTTGCTTGATGTAAAAACCTGCTAAAGAACACTACTCGATCTAGCTATACTTCTTCTTTCCTCCACAAAAATTAATTTGTTAAATTTAGAGGGACAAAATACCCTTCGCTTTAATGGGTTTGTCTTGTTTTCAGTGTTCCCTCATCGTCCAAAGCATAATAATTGTTTCATTCACCCATTTGAACCATAATAACGCCTCTGCAAAAACAATTATATATATTCACAACTTTTCCAACTCATGTATTTACTTTTAGAAGCTCGAGAAAAGTCAAGCTCCAAAGCCATATATATATATATATATTTAACTGATGAAATTAAAATCGCTACTTATTTCTTCGCTTTATTAACAAAGTTGACAAGTTTTTGTTCTTTTTTTTTTTTTCTTTTTTTTTACTTTTTTTTTTTTTTTTTTTTTTTTTTTTTTTCTGCCTGCAGATGAAATGTTAAAGGGTGTAAAGTGTTGGTTTTGAAAAGAGATAGATGGATAGAAGACAAAAATGAAACTG
The DNA here is from genome assembly GCF_958979055.1 of Alnus glutinosa. NCBI lineage: Eukaryota > Viridiplantae > Streptophyta > Magnoliopsida > Fagales > Betulaceae > Alnus > Alnus glutinosa. Next base: position 30,364,680 of record NC_084888.1, read on the forward strand.
AAGGTGGGAAGAGTTTGTTCTTCGCTATGAAGAAGAGTTACAGCCTTGCCGGGTCCGTTACTCCAATGCAGTTTCGTACGGGTGGCATTTCGTGATTTGGTGCAAGACTAGGGGCATTCATTGAGAGAGAGAGAGAGAGAGAGAGAAGCGCATGTGGGTCATGGGAAATTGGAGTTGGCCCACCCAACAACCAATTCGGGTCAGGGCGTGTCTTGAGGGCGACTCTCGGTTTTAGGAAACCAAGCCAAAACACACACACACACACTCCCTCTCTCTCTGTCTCTCTGTGTGTGATGTTGATGTTTAGAGAATATGGGCCTGGGCAGTTGATTTTGACTCATTTTTGAGACGTGTCTCTTCCCTTTCCGTCACACTGCTGATGCACCACGCGCCTATTCGATTCTTCCTCAAATGCTACTATTTTATATACTAATCTTTCTACGGTCTATATATAATATTTAAGCACGGTGAGATTCAAGTTGTACGTATTATACTTGTATATCTTTTACAACTAGATTAATCTCTAGGTTAAATACCTATTTGCCCCATGTACTTTACAAACTTTATTTTTTGTCCCCTCAGTTTTATTTTTTATCAAATTTAGTACATGTGGTATATGAAAAAACGAAAATGATACATTCGTTTAATTTTTCGTCCAAAATTAACATACAGCCACGTCATCCTACATGTGTCGTCGTGTATGCGCGACACATGTTTCCATGATACACCGCAGCGCTGACGTGACTATCATTGTTATTTTTATTATTATTTTTTACCCCATCAATTTTATGGGTTAAATACCTATTTGTGAATATTTTGTTATTGATCATATATATAGTACTTGATATCAAGCTTGCGCGTAGAAGCATGCCAAGCCACGAGCCCCAATTGGGCCAAGGAAGCCAACGTGTACGTCGGCCAAACAATTTCATAATTAAGGACCACAAAGAATATTAACCGATTCAAGTCTTGTACTAACCGTCAACAAGTGTATAATCTAGCCCTCCATCCATCAAGTCACGATAATAACCCGCAAGTGAGCCGTTATTCGGCAGCACATCCACTAGTTCAACGTCAAACCCCATCGACATATTACACCTAACCAAGGTCGTATCCCGTACGTTAGGGGTGGCGCCCAGCATAAAAGGAAGATATTGCCACATTTTCAAATACAAACACATAACCCTTCACTCTTCTAAGATTCTAGATGCATGGAGCAAGACATTTTTATTTTTACTAACTTAAGCACCGGAGGTTTTACCTGTCATCGATCTATACTCTTTGGCAAGTTTTGGACTCTTCTTACTCCTTGTATGTGTCCTACGTTGGCTGAGTATGACCCTGCGTTAGTTTCACTATCTGACCTTCACATATTTTATAATGGTCCCTAATTAAATATGATCAAGATAATCGATAAATAAGAGCTATATATATCATTTTTAAAAAGTTCAAAATTATAGTTATTTTCTATTTTAAAATTTTAAGTAAATAAATGAGTTATAGAGTAGTTGAGATTAATAAATTGCGACATATATATTGTATTTGCATGAAATTTAGCATGCATGAGAAACGTGGGGAGAACATTTAATCTAGAAAAAAAATAAAATAAATAACAATTAATACGGATGAGAACTATTAGGTGATAGATATAAAAATAATATTTATATTTAAACACACATAATCATATTTGAGTGATTTTTTATTGTTACGCATTAATTTTATCATAAATGAAGCATGCAATTACAGCTAGAAGAAAAAGAAAAAAGAAAATTAAAGAAGGGAAGACGACAGTTTTAGTCTAACAACGACAAAGAGGGTTTTAACTTTTAATGAACGTATATATACCTAATCTTGAGGATAAAGTTTGTGTACGGGGCTCTCTTCGCTTCTTATTATATGCCAGCAGATTGCATAGAAAAAGAAAATTAAGAGTGTACCTTAATTCATGATCATATATATATATATACTTACAAAAAAAAAAAAAAATCATGATCATAGCCTTATTTAACAACTAGTTAATGTTTCAGCAGTCAACGCAAGCAATATATAGCATTATGTTTCTTTACTATGATTGATACTAGATTTCAATTCCTGTTCAAACATCATACTCTAATCAAACTCCAACCAAATGAAAACACCGATTTTTCTACGTAATTTTTTAAAAACATACTCTCATATGATATGTTTTTTTTGCAATTTCATTTAAAATTATACTTTTGTTTTGTGAAATCGCAGTGCCAAATGCACTCTCCCTCTTACACTCTAGAAAATGATGTCATAATAGGATTAATTTGGTGTTGATGTGAAATGAAATTTATGATATATAAGCCATAACATTTGTTTTAGCAAAAGGTGTTAATGTTATGCTATTCCAAAAATCTGAAAAACAAATCCGATTTTTTTATTTTTTATTTTAAAGCTTATTAATGGCGACTCTTGCTGCCTAACCCTTAAATTAAATTGTTAAATATAATCACCAGTTATTCTAGAAAATAATTAATTTAATTATTTACTTAATATTCTATCATAAATCATTACATCCATCACTAATTAATTTTTAAAGATATTTACAATAGGTTTTTTTAATTATTTATTTTCTATATCTATTTGATGAGGGGAAGGGAAAAATGAGAATTACAACTAAATTAAACCAAATATGGGCGGACAACAGCCTCAATACAATCAGAAATTAGTGCGGCATCCAAGGAGCAAAGAAACCAGCGGAAATGGGTCAAATAAATTACCTAGCCCATTAAGAGAACCAGGGCGACCACTAATGGTCGCTAACAAAGGCAACACAAAAGGTCAAATGTTCAAAAAGTGGCATTCAACCCTTTCAAACTATTTAATTATGGCAAGTTAGTCGTTCTATCAACTTTTTTCACCTTTTTAGACAGAATGCTAGTAATGTGGGTTGCGCGACTTTTAACAATGTGAACTCCCCAAAATGCTTCATAAAGATAAAATGTAAAAAAGAAAAGAAAAGAAAAGAAAACTACAAAAAAAAAAAAAAAGAAGGTAAAATATAAATAAACAAAATAAAAAAAAACTAAAATAACAAAATAAAAATAATAACAATAAAAAAAATGTGGCCAAGAGGTGGTTTTGTCCACCACATTTGGCCGAATGACCCCTAATCCAGCTAAATGGGAGTGGTTTCGACTCCCCTCATTTGGGAAATTGGGGTGGCCAGCTACCCCTATTTGGCCGCCTTTTATTTATTTATTTATTTTTTAATATTTTATCCTAATGGAGAATTTTGAGGAGTTCAAATTATTAAAAGTCAAGTGCGACGCACATGACTGGAATTCAGTCAAAAAAGACATAAAAAGTTAGATGGGCTAACTCGCCACGCTTTGTTAATTTGTGAAGGTCGAATGTTATTTTTTTGAACATTAAATGCTAGAACGTACAAACAAATGTCATACTTAGAGAGAGTTAAGTGTATTTTCTCTTTTTCTCTTTTTTTTTTTAATTATTATTTAAACAATAGAAAGGAATGAAAGATTAATTAGCATGGCTCATTCAAGCAATTTGATGAGCCACACACGCATAGGTACGTAGTAAAAGGCCAGCTATACGTGTGAGTGTAACTTAAGATGTGACACCCACGTACAACATGTACAGGGTCAATTTATATATATAGTTGACTTTGAAAATTAGTTCGATTTACCTAAATTCAAGTTTTAAGCATGCATTCTGATTCGTTGTTGGTTCTGATATATATATATATATATATTTATTTATTTCCATGTAAAATAAAGAATTCAATATGGCGTTAACTGGCTACGCTTCATGCCTTTTGACTTCAAGAGTTGCGTGCTTGAGCATGGTACCTTGACTTCTTAGATTCCGGAAGCAAGTTGTAATCCATCAACAAGATTGAAGCATTAATTAACTTGGTGGGACGGGAGATCGAATGATTGCTTGGTGGCTTACCTTGAACTCGATTTCAAGATTATTCATTTATGCTCATTTCAATTTCGTTCCTCTTTTTCTTTTTTTTTTTCTTTTTTTTTTTTTGTTAAATCATCACTTATGTTAAAATTTTAAGATAATAAAAAATTATTAATTTATATTCTAACACTTTTTATCCGTATTTCAATAATTAAAATAGGAGCTTTCATTTGAAGTACTCTTGGATTAATTACAATGTTTTGTTAATTACATTTTGTTCACTTGTTATATGAGACAAGTTAATTAATCTATATATATACATTTTAAAAATGGCATTCTATCCATTTGAGGTGTACGTACTCTCTTAACATTCATCAAAACCTACCTTCAAAACTATGTATATGCTGAAAAACCATAATAATCCCATCAATTAAACAATACGACAAACTAATCACAAAATGGGAAAAGCCACCTGTTGAGGTGATAAAAACAAGGGAAAAAAAAAAAAAAAAAAAAATCATATTTAGTCCTTAGGTTTTTATCTTATTTGAATTTAGTCATTCAGTTTATAATTTCAAGAATATAGTCTTTAGATTTTGTACAAATTTTAAATAGGTCTATCTGTCACTTTTTTTTCCTCAAAATTAATAGTTTGTCATATTTCATGTGTCTCAATTGACATATCAGTGTCCATATTAGCACCTAATATCAATGTCATATCATTAAGCACCAAATCATCCATAGAAAAAGAAAAAAAAAAAAAAAAAGAAAAAAGAAGAAGAAGAAGACTCAAATTTAGAAACAAAAACTATATTCTCCGTCATCTTAATTTTCTAGATTTTAACATTAGATGGATAACCGTTAACTTTGATGCTGACATGGACATTGACATTGTATTTGGTACTAACATGAACCATAGAATGTCAAATGAATACATGTAACAAATAGAAAATCGTTAACTTTGACTGTAAAATAATAGAGGGATCAATTTGAAACTTGTGTAAAACTTAAGGATCGGACTTTAAAATTGAAAACCTAAGGAGTAAATCCAAATCAGATTAAAACTTAAGCACTAAATATGATTTTTTCCTAAAAACAAACTTGGATGCATCAATAGATAATATTAAAAAGCATATAGGCCGGCGTGGGTGTTATTGTCAGAGACTTCAAGGAAAATGTGTTGGCATTTATGTGTAGTTCAAATTTGTTTGTAATTGAACTAAATACAGTTGAGGCTTGAGAAACATGGAAGTTTGTAGAATTTTATAGAGATTTGAGACTTTAACGTGTCATGATCGAAAGACATGCGTTGGAAATAGTACATGCTATACAAAAAGAAGATTATTATTGTTGAAGTAGGTATGAACAACTGATTGAGGACACCAAAACTATGTTGAATAGATGTCAATTATGGTATGTGAGACATATAAAAAAGAAAGCTAACAAAGCATGCAGCTCATTATTTAGTGACAGCGGTAATTTAACATCCCTTGAAGCAAGTTTGGACATGGAAAGAATAATCTTGCATGTATTTATTCAAAAATATTGTACTTTTTTTTTTTTTTTTTTTTTTTTTTACATGTCTACACAAGATGGGAAGGGAGAATTCGAACTAGTGACCTTCGTTTCATGAGGTGTGATCTCCAGCCGATTAAGTTATCCCATAGGACCAAAAATATTGTACTTAATTGCTAAGCAAACTATCTCTTCAATCTTCATGACTCTTAATGAAAGTCATACAACTTTTACCTTTAAAAATAATAATAAAAAAGCTGAAGCGTTACTTCTTAATTTTATCTATTTCATAGTCAAAATGACCCGTGGACGTCTTTAACTGTTTTAATTGTCTGTCCAGCCCCCCTTTTTTTTAAGCTGTCCAGTATTCTTTTCTTGTTCCGATCCACAATGTTAGAATAAGTGGCTAGCTCATATTCTTTTGAGCATTAAGAATAATACAAAAGTAGTATATTGTTGAAACATGTAAATATGTATCTTGTTTTTTTTCTTATTTTTTCTCATTTCGATTCTATATTATTTATCATTGTTGTGTATAATAACAAAGCACACGTCTATCTAGTATTTTATTTAAAAACAATCATTAATTGATAAGTGCCAAGTGATATTACAGTACTATACAACATGTTCTACATATTTTTCTCTTTTTTTTTTGAAAAAAAATAAAAATAAATTACCATTAAATTTGAGTGATCTACATAGGTTTCACATATTCAAGAGTAATTATATACATCATACACAATACGAATATTTTTCTTATGTCCCTTTAATAATGATATGACTTTTAAAATCATTATTTAATTAATAATGATTAATTACAATTTCAATAATGATTATAAAAACAACATCATTATAATTAGAGGGATATAAGATGAATATGAATATGAATATGAATATGATGTATAGAATTACCTATATTCAATTATAAATTTGCTTATTTTTTATACAGAAATAAACAAAAATGAAAAAAAATTAAACATTTATCGTAAACATATATACTGGATGAGTCCCATATTTAGGCGTGCTTTGATAATATCGTGGTTGACAAACACTACAAATCAGCACTAGCTAGTAGTAGCTAGAAGGATCTCCAGAACGTTGGTGGGGAAGTGCGAAAAACAAAAAAGAAAAAAAAATATTGCCGCGGTTTGACTGCATCGTCCATGGTGATGTACGTTGAATGGCAAACCGGAGTGTGTGGGGCGTGAATAAATGAGAGAGAGAGAGAGAGAGAGAGAGAGAAGGAGATCGAAGAAGAGTTGCTGACAGAAGCAGTGACAGTGACAGAGACACACTGATCAGTAACAGCACGATCGCCTTTCCGTGCGCGGAGGGGGTCGAATCCAATGAAAGCCTTATTACACTTCCTACACGCGCTGAATCCCATGAACCCATCTTTTGATGCTCTCTGTCGAAGAGTCTCCATTCGATGCCCTCGTACGTCGCCATTACCTCTGTTTCCACCTTCTGCGTGCCTCCCTTATTTTATTGTGTATATATATATATATTCTTTCTTTCTTTTTTTTCTCTTTTTCTTTTCGTTTCATCTCTTGGTGGTTGAGAGGTGATGTAAAAAGCGAAACAAAAAAAATAAAAAAATAAAATAGCTAGTTGAGTTCTTTTCTTGACCAGAAGAGAGGAAGAAAAGGACGTGAATAGGATCTAATAAGCTCGATATGTGTCCAATATGAAGATTAATAAAACAATATTTAAGGTCAAATGTATATCTATTATACATTAATGTAGTTGTTAATTATAAAGATATAGTTAATTTCCATATAGCTAGCTTTAAGTCTATACCTTACAAATTTCAAAATTTATATATATATATGTTTACTATCAATGCCAAATAAATGGTTTAATATTAAGGCCGTTCGGTTATCCAAATCTGTGTTTGGTATATGAATCTTGGATATATTATAGACTTTTGGCAATTGGGTTTCTTCATGTTTAGTGTGGGACCTCTTGACATGTGCAACATGTACATACGCTTGATTAGATTTTTGAAAATTCTATATCCTTATAATTCACTTATTAATCGAGTGAGTAATGTTTTTTGTATAACTTTTGTACAATTTTAACAATTTTTTTTAAAATCAACCATTAGATATTTAGGGCCCATATATAAGAAAACAGATCAAATGGTTGATCATAAACAAAATAAAAAAAGTTATTAAAGTTGTACGAAAGTTATACAATAATCATTTATCTAATCGAGTACATATAGTACTTATAATTATGTACATACTCTAGCTAGGCCTCATTTATTTTCAAAGAAATCATGTTATAGTTGTTCATTTTGGATATTATTTCCCTCCATCCCATATGATTGGTTTTCTAATTCATTTTGAATATCCCACATGTTGTCTGTTTTGGAAAATCGGTGAACACAATTTTTAAATAATTTTTCTAATTTATCCTTACTTTATTTGAAAAGTTAATGCTCTATAGTTCATTTGCTTTATTTGAGTTTTGAGTTCAATTTAAGGAAACTGATTTTGGAAACTTATATCTCTCTAGCTTCATTTAGACAACAATGCATTGATAGATGTTCCTTTAAAAAGTTGATTTTTCTAGACAGAAGAATAATATGAAATACATGGAGAATCTAATAAGCTAATTTTACTAATTAAATAAGTGTTCTAAATGTTACAGAATATCAAAGCTCCAAATAATGGTAAATTTGAGTGTTAATTATAAGCTTTAGAAATTAGTAATATATAGTATTTCTTTAAAAGGAATCTTGCAGGAGGATGAACAATCTATTGAAATTGAAACTGAAAGAATATAAGTTAACATTGCACCAAATCATTTGGAATTGATTATATAAGGAATCTATTTGGATTTGTGATTTCAAAAAGTACGATTTAAAAATATCTATTTAAAAATATGCAATTTAAAAACATAATTTTTAATAATACAGTTAAGCATTTGGCAAAATCACAGTTTGACCTTTAAAATTGTACGTTTTCAAAAAAGCACATATTGCATGCGATTTGAAAAAGACCTTTTTTACATTTTTCAAATCAAATTTTATTTCAAAGTACTATACATTTTTTTACGATTTGGTTTAAAATTGCAATTATAATTTTATATACGAATTAAATCGCAATGCGAAACACACCCTAACAAGAGGCACCTCTACTATGTATTGAGAGGCCAATTTTTACAAAAGCCATAATCATCCCTAAATCTGCTTAATTCAACTCTAGAGAGAGAGAGAGAGAGAGAGAGAGAGAGAGAGAGATTGTATAAACAATGGAAAAGGGTTGGTGAATAATATTGGATGAATAAGAATCTAAATCGGGGGGTCCTCTCCGGGGCGACCGGCCCGCCTTCTTCTCGCACGTTACTTTCATCTCTCTCATCACATTTGGCCAACAAAATACAGTATTTTAAAATACGTAGTGATAACCAAGCAAACCATCCAATATCGATCCATCTCTTAACAAACGAACAAATGACAAGAGAAGCTAGAAAATGCATTTTATTATTATTATTATTATATATATATATATATATATATTAAAAAAGGAAAAATCGTTTTCTTAAGCAGTCAACGTTTCCCAACAACTCTTTTCGGAGGTACTGAAATCCAAGTCGTCTTCATCACGATTAATTCACTAATATCCACCTCAATGCGTGACAATGTCCACCATTAATAATAATAATAAAAAAAGTAATCATCTTCTTCATTTGTCTCTCTTGCATTTTATTTTCACTATATACTTTCATTTTAATTCTTCATAATATATATATATAAAGCCTAACAAAAACTTGTAACAAAAGAAAAACTAAATTTCACTATTTCAGGATTATTATTCAAGTCAGAGCTGGTGGTAAATGAGAATGCATGTATATATATATACCATAAATTTTCTACACTTGCCAAGTGCCGTATATATAGCATGGCGATAGCGCCTAATTGGTTTAACAAACATGGCACGTAGAAGAGATAGTCGAGTAATGTTAGAAGTTCTGACCTCTTGTGTCTCTTTTGTGTCTCTTCACAAATAAAATGATTTTAAAATTATTATTTGATTTGTCATGTATCACTATTTGATTTTTAATCCAATAGTAATTTTAAAAGTCGCATCATTTTTAGAGAGATGCAAAAGAAATTTGTAACATTACTTGAGCTAGCCAAGATTTTAATTGATCAGTTACTTTAGATTGATTATTTGGTGAAGTTTATTCAATTTTTCTCTTTTATAACTTGATAGAGTTATGATGGATCAAGATTACTATATATGTGACGTCTCACATCGCTTGAGTATGGGAATAGAGATGTACTTATATGTATATTCGCATTTTTTTGACACATGTTTTAAAGCCGTAATAACCATGAATCTATCATAACTTCGCAGTTAAGTGTGCTTATGCGATCAGTACCAAGATTGGTGACCTCCTAGGAAGTCTGGTTCAGGAGAACAAAAAACGGACAATATTGTGTCGTTGGAGATGAGTTGTTACAATATGTGTCAAATAGCTTACTATATATTTTTAGAAATAGTCCAATTTGTTTGCTAATCATAAAATTTTGATGAGAAATTTACCGAAAACAAGGTTTTTTTTTTTTTGATCTATTAATCTGTTGAATAGAAGTTTAATTGCTTGCTAGCTAGAGGTTTGCTGGGTGGATATTAACCGCATGTTTCTGCAACCCACGGATAATAATCGCATTTAATAGCCGTGCGGCACAGATAGTAAAAACTTTATGCAGATTTTGATATCTAAACGTAATATTCACATTTTGCTGATGCAGTTGTACGTAGATATTACAATTAACTGCATTCGCATGTACACCCGGCCTCTACCATTGAGTATGGGTTTTAGTTTACTAAGACGGGTTGGACATATATAACTTATTATAATGTACATGCATGTTGGCTCAAATATTATTGAGTGATTATTTTGTTATTCGACTTTATGCCCCATAGCTGTACGTGTAGGAATTGGATTCCTAAAGAATGGGGGTAAACAGTATCTTGGCACCCCGATTAGGGTTAGGATGTACATCATCGTAGGCTATATGTTCAACATTTTTTTAACAAACTAAAATATTCACAATAAGTGGCAAAGTTAGGATTTTGGTTTAAATAAACCAAGACCAAAAGATATATATATTTTTTTTAAGAAAAAATAATTAAAAATCGATTTAAATATTGAAAAAATGATTAAAAATTTGAGCGTGTTCCATCTAAAACCATATTGTATGTGATTGTCATATTACAGGGCACTATATATAAACACACAGGCCGGTTTAGCTTTGTTTACGTAACCGGTATGGAAAGGCAATGCATATATAATGAACGCAACTCGGAACTTCGATATTTAAAGATGTTGGAGTTTGGGATTAGAATGTTTCATTTGAGACTCCTGAAGGGTACGGAATTGCTCAGTTGTTCACATAAAGGAAGGAGGAATGTACGGCATTCTCTCGTCTCATAATTAAGATTTTATTTCACAGATCATTTAACGGCAGTTTTGAGACAGAGTAATACTACACATCATCTTCTTGTCCACCTTTTATCCTCTCAAAATTGATGTGGCTCTTAAAATCACCATTGGATCAAAATTCAATAATGATCTATCATAAATTCAATGATGATTTTAAGAGCCACATCAAATTTGGGAGAACAAGGGGATGATGTGTAGCATTACTCTTTGAGACAAGAGTTATAAGAACTCAAAAAACAATAGTTAAAAGCATTTAAAAGACAAGAGTTACAGGCACTCAAGAAACAAGAGTTATAAGATGATAAATTATCTATATTGTTGTTAATGTATAAGTAGAAGAGACCAGTAATGTTTAGATTATTTCTCTATAAATAGAGTCTTGTATACAATCAAATAAATAAATGAAAGATGTATCCAAGAAAGGACTTTGACGTGTGGATATAGGTCATAAGCCGAACCACTATAATTGTGTCTTTCTTTCTTATTCTCATTTCTTTCCTAGATTATTAGTTCTTACATGGTATCAGAGCTATCGGCTAACACCAATATTCGATCATGTGTCAATTCTTTTTTTTTTTTTTTGTTCACTCATCCTTTTGCATATTCAATCATAACTAAAATTAAAATGCCTACAAATATCCATTGTCTGCAATTTTTTTTTTCTTGGGTTTTCTCATCTTGTGCCCGAACTATTTTTCTTCCCACACCCACGTACGTGAGTCTCTCTCTTTGTCAAGATGACATGCCACACTGCCATGTTTCCTCTACCAGCAAATACCACCACCAAATTCTCTCTTATTAAAAAAAAAAAAAAAAAAATGCCCAAAGAGGTTTTAAGCCCATAGTTGGTCCAATTTCGGCCACAGTAGCCGTTTCTGGCCAAAAGTTGCCGTTGTTCAAATTTTGGCCATGGTTACTGATGCCGGCCAGAGTCGCCGAAGTCCAAGTTTTGGTCATAGAAATCGATGTTTCAATTCAGACCATAGTAACCATTTTTTTTTTCTAGCCCTTTGATGTTTAAGATCAAACCTCAACGTCTGTGATCTACCATTAGGTTTGCGGGGCGTATTGAGACAATAATTACAAGAACTCAAGAGACGAGAGTTACAAACATGAGCACATTACAAGATGATAAATTATATTTATTGTTGTTAATGTAAAAGTAGAAGATGTTTGTAATGTTCAAACGACTCTTTCTCTATATATAAATAGAGTCTTGTATACAATCAAATTAAATAAAGGAAATATGTAGTCAAGAAAAAGTTTTGGCGTGTGGATGTAGGCCATAGGCTGAACAACCTTAATTAATTGTGTCTCTCTTTCTTATTCTTATCTTTTTCCTAAATTATTAATTAGTTCTTACACACGTAATGGATATGTTGCTATGTCATTTAAAAATTTTTAATTACTTAATGCAACCCCCTCTAGCTCGCCACCTCTGGCTGGCTCCACCCGTGCTCACTATTAATGGAAGGCGAATTAAAAAAGATATTCTAATATAAGTCCTAACTTTTTCTTCATTGTAAGATATATATCATAATGGTTGTTAATTAGAAGTACTTTTCTTTGAATTAAGTTGCTTCCATATCCTCATTAGCTATTTCATGAATTCCTAGCTAGCACAAACGTATGGCAATTATAATTAGTGTTGATATATATATTCTAAAGTTGGTCATAATTATCACCAGAATTCTTGGGTAAATTCACAAGGTTCAACCAATTAAGTTGAAGCAGGTAGCGTAAAGTTCACGGGGTGTATGACTCGATCTATATATGTTGAATCTTGTGAACATATATATGATCGAAGTCTTCAAGAAAGACATAGTCTTGCCTTTGGGAAGAAGAAGAGAAATGAATGAAAGCTCAGAGATGGTCCAATTGTGCTTAATTAATTAATTAATGGAGGGATCGTCGACCCTTTTATTAAACAAATAAAAGCCATTATCACGTCCATTAATAAACAATAATTTCAGTAAAGCTAATCCAAAGAGATAGACAATGGACCACCTCAAAGAGAGCACACATGTGAAGGGCACCTATTGCTTCGAATCAAACATAAATGTTGCATGTTCTCACTCTCTCAGAAGCCGCTTTTCACTCATAGTGGCTTCAGATTGTTGCACCAATTGTTGTCATCGATGCAACGCCAATCAACAAAACTTTTCAAAACTTTAGTTAATTAATCAAAGTAGCTAGCATCGAGCAATGGGAATATTTTAGAAAAATTAATTAAACAGCCGACCAAAACCCAGTTTTCCATGTGAGTGATAGTGATCGATTTGGAATCATTCTACTCCTCATCCCTTCACCTTCTTCTAATCTTGTTCCGTCGACGTTTTCTAGCTCGTTGCATTCATTTGTGGATATATGTAAGGTTCTTCATATATTCAAACCCTAAAATATATATTGTTCCTTCCAGGCTAGCTTCTAACCTTTTTATTAGCATCTTTTTTTAGGGCAACCGCTAAATATTGTTTTGGATTACATATCAATTAGAAGCCGGAGTTTTATTCGATCCGTGTGAAGTGAGCGCTTTACATGGGTTCGGGCTTCGCCCTACAAGAGTGAATACACGAAGTGATCCTACCTTAAAGGAGTAATTCCCGTCGTTAGAAAAAAAAATAGAAGGTAACATAATCCTAGTTATATTACAATGCATGACTAGAATGGTTCATTTGACAAACGTACAGTTGGTCCGTATTGATTAATTCTACCCATTCTTTTTAAACCAGAAAAATGATTTAAAAAAAAAAAAAAAACGTTAATATATATGATCTTAATTAAGAAAGGTTTCCTAAAGCAATTAGCTAGGTTCCAACCTATTTGGAAGTGCCAAACATTTTGGTAATAATAATTAATTAGATAAGACATCGGAAAAGTAATTTTTGGCAGTATAATATGAGAAAAAGATTGCTCGAACAGATTAAGAAATAATCTGCAGGGACAATGTGGTAGCTTCAATGATAACTTGGAGGTATATATTAATTACTTAATTATATGGTTTCTTTTACCTAACAAAAAGTTCTCATGAGAAAAATTATTTGTTTTTGCCTTGATAAAATTTCCATTTGACGGGCATGGAAAACGATGGAACCTAAAAATATCCAATATTTTAACGAGAGAAAAGAAAACAAAATCATGGCTTTCGACAAGCCTTTGCTAATTAAGAATCTAAGATACTCGAGAAAGAGTGACAATTCAAGTAGCTAGATCTCCATCCTTTAATATATATATATATATATATATATATATATATATATATATATATATATATATATATATATATAGCTCATTGAAAAATGGATAATGCAAGCTAGATGGCATATAAAACTATGGCGCATGCACTTGAGTATATATAGTTACAAAATATTCAAGAAGAAGCCGCTACTTATAAATTGCCCATGATCGACCAAGAGTGTCTAAAATTGACTTGACTGATATATATCATATATTATACAACTTTATATGCTACTTCATTAGACATTTTACATTTACATAAAATATGTGTCCGGATTGATGTTCGAATTTTCTTTGGTGCAAATAATTATTTGATGCCACACCCGGGGCGGAGTTGAGTCATACTTGATTTGTGTGGGAGCGTCTTGTATGGGTCCGGAGTTTGCTCTTAAAAAATGAGTGTACGAAGTGGCCCCATCTTAGAGGTTTCCTTTAAAAAAAAAAAAAAAAAAAAAAAAACATTTGTAGATAGAGAGAGAGGGAAACGAAGGAATTCATTGACTAATAGAGTTTACATTGGAATGGCCTTGTGGAAGCCCACTCTTTTTTGGTCCATAAAACACTTGTTTTTTGGTTTCAAAGGTTTAAGGTGAGGTATGAGAAGGGCCCATTTGTATTTTGCGACTCAAGGGATGCTCCAACTTCTTTTGGTTCAGTCCACTTCTCCAACTAATTAAACATTCAAATAATATGCTCGCTCTTTCAATTCTTTTTTTTTTCTTCTCTTTTTTTTTTCTTTTTTTTTTTTTTTTTTTTAATAACTGTAATTTTTTTTTTTAATAATACAGTAACACTATAACTCAATCAGAGAAATAGAGCAGATTGATGTAACAAAACAATATCACAAATATATTCAAGAATTTCTTCTATCCAAACTTGATCTGTGAACTGTCTAACGGCAGCCTGAGCTAAGCCATGGGCCACCTTATTAGAGATTCTACTAATATGATTTAATCTGCCAACTAGAAAGAGAATTTTTGTTCTCTTTATGTTTTATATTTTTACTATACACAAAAAATATAATAAACACAATCTAAAATAGAAATGAAATATTTTATAACATAACATGAGTATAACAAGAAAATATATCTATATATTTGTCTGCGTAACAATTGATATATTTACGAAATTCTCGATTAAAGCGGTTAAGTCGAAACAACAAATACGTAGATTTTCTTGTAGAAACAACAAATAAAGGGGAAATTAAACCTATTTGACTGACCATGTATAATTAGATACAACAGATCGAAGTCAGAAGCTGTATATCAAGGGGAAGTTGTATATCATTATATGCTTATTTTAAAGGAAAGTACCCGATTTCAGATTTTCAGTCCTTTTTTCTCTTGATTTCAGCAAGGCCAACTTCACAAACCTCGTAACCAAACCACTTTAGCAGTGAATCATTCATTTTCATCAGTTTCCAAGGGGGAGGGGGCGACAGGCAGCTACATCGACTTCGAATGTGAGAGTTAGGGTTCGCCAATTTGGCGAAATTGCGGAAAGAGGGGAAATGCGAAATGGGGAATGTGTCTTGGGGTTAACTGAAAGAGATGAATATATAGTTTTTCAAAACTACGTCATTTTAATTGTAATGAAACGACGTCATTTTGATTTTGATTTTGATTTTTTTTTTAAAAAAAAGATCAAACTAAACAACATTGTTTCTGTCTTGCAAAAATGATGTTTCGTTTACGTTGGTTTGGTTAAAAGGCGGTTCGGTTCGGTACCGAATTGACTTTCGGAACAAAATTTTATACTAACTACCGAACTAAAATTAGTCAGTAAAAAATCGGTGACAATTTGGTAGCCAGTTGCATATTTTGCCCACCCCTAGATTTGATTGATTGGTTAGCTTCTAGCCTTCGAGTGTTTGTTTTACTTAATGACTTGTGGAGCTCAATTGGAACAACAAATTTTGCTAGAGAAGAAAAGAAGTTGGTTTATAAGCCAAGAAAAATAGCATCAATAGCCCAAAGGCAGCCTTGTCCTCCAAGCCGCAGTAATCAAGGATTCCATTCTAAATAATCATAATAACGAAAATGAGGTTCAACCTGATATATTATAGCCCTACAGACGTCCTGGGCTAACATGCATTTTAGCAACTCTTGACTATATACCGTATGTAGAAGAATATTACAAAGCCCATTATCAACAAAGACGAGCTCTCACGGTGCATTTATTTATGAAAAACATCCCTGTTAATAATAATAATAATCTATGATGAATGTATATCATAGGCTAGGGAAACCTCCTATGCACTGAATAGTGAATAGCAATTTTTTTTTTTTTTTTAAATTTTTTTTTTACAATAAATTATTCTTTTGGAACTATTTGACTAACATACAACACCAGAACTCGTGATAAAATCTATAAATCTAAATGGAGGAGCCGCACCCCTGATTAAACTACAGAACTTTCAGAAGCACTAGCCAATCCAAAACCAGGCCAACTCTCATACACTATGAAGCTATATATTTCCGAAAACAATTATCAGGAAAAAAAAAAAAAAAAGAGCCAGAAGACTTGGATAACAATATCATACATCTGCAACAAAGGGTCCTATCTCACAAAAATCAACAAGATCGAAGCAAAACAGGACCCACTGAAGAGCTAAGCATATCACTGAGAGCTACCTGGACCTCATTTGAGCCATGTTCACAACTTATCAAGCTTGAAAGAAGGGGGAAGAACCGATCCAAGTTCTTCTCGAATGAATTCTCTCCCAGACTACAGATGGCCTGAAGAGTAGCAACAATAAGAGGTGCACGTGCAGCCAATTCTCTCCGTTTTCCCGAACCTAAAGGAATTTGCCAGTGGGTCTGCCCAACAGATGATTCAGATACCTGTCCCGACTGAGCAGTTCCAATATAAAACTGCAAGACCTCCTGGCAAAGGTCCACGAGGTAGGACTCCACCTGGGCCTCGTCATAACTTGGAGGCCTATCCAGAATAAGATTCTGTAAGAATGTGAAGCAAATTTGGTAAGACTCATTCTCAAGCCGTAGTAGTGGAGGGTCTTGCATTTGGGTCATAGAGCCAAACTCTTGAAGCTTTGAACGTAGCGTTGTATTGCTATTGATCTTGTGAGCATGGGATGCCACATCACGTAAAGTATCAAAGAGGACTAAGGTGTTTCTGGCTGAAAGATGAGACCGATACATGTTGTAGATTTCCATCACTGCCTGCAAATTTGCCGCAAAAACACAAACATAATTGTTATTCTTTTCCAAATTGGCAACCATACTCTTCAAGAAAACACAATGGTTATTCTTTTACTTATTTCCTTAAAGAATATGAAGTTGATAGTGAATAAATGAATAATGTGGTAATCATCCCAAAATTTTCAGTTTCATCTTTACAGTCTCATTGAGTTTTGATAATCTCAATCAAATATAAATTTCAATATTTAAGTCATTTGGCAGAAATGTTAGGACAAACCACGCCAATGTTTCATAGAATGGTGTGAGACAATGTACAGTCATGATACTTCCAACTTTAGTGTGCATGGCAGCAAATATTTGAATTAAAGGACCGACAAATGTAACAACCCAAAAAAGCTTAACTTTCAATGTGATTTAGGACTTTATAAGTTTGGCCTTCCACTTCCACTTTGATTTTTTGCTCATTTTGAAATTTTTAAAATTGGCCTTTTTTCACTTAGAAGGGGATAAAGCTGTAACTTGAGAGGGGAAGAATAATTCGATAGCAAAATAATATCTTCCCACAAAACTAGATTCTCAAAATATCCATCAATTCCAACATTTTATATAAAATATCTCCACTCCAACAAAATTTAAAGTTTAAGTTTTTTAGCTCACCAAAAAAAATTATAATTTTAAATTCAGTGCAAGGTCAACCAGAACCTCAATTGGCAATATCGCACTTACAATAAAATTCAAAGCCATGTAAAACTTTTTGGTCATATCACAACTCTGAAAACATTAGGTTGTCTGCTGTGGTTGGGTCTTTGTGGGTGTTTATTTCTTGTTTCTCGTCTTTTTTGCTCTTTCTGTTTTTGAGTCCTTTTGCATACTCCCATGGGCGCCTTCATCTTTTATAAAATTTCTCTTAAAAAAAAAAAAACCTTAGGTTGTATTACTTACTAGCTTTAGCATATTTGTCCATTAAGAAAGTATCTACCATGTAACATGCACAAAAACCAACTATCAAGCTAGATATAAATTTCAGGCATGATGCAGGGTTCTTGAATTATGCACACTCTTAACATTTACATAAATTGTTTAGGACATTTACTATTGTGCATTTGTCCCTTGCCTTTAGAAGACATTACTAATATAATATGCTGTCTAAATATTTCTGCATTTTCTTTCACATTTCCTAAGAAAGTGCAAAGAATATGTAAGTTAAAAACCCCACATATAGCTAAATTTCAGTTATTTCAGTGCTATTTGATGACCGTGACATTGATGGCATCAGTACTAAAAAACACATTTTTAATCTAGTGCATGTCAACCAAGAATTAAGTTAGTATTAGAATCTTATATATTTACTTATCAACACTCGCATATTTCTTACTGAAATAAACACTGTAGGGCAACTCAAACAATTCTATTGAACCATCTTCTAGAGGCATATATATCATGCAAAACAGGTATATTGACAGACTGACTAAGCTCATGTCATGTCCACATATTCTTAAGCTGGAAGGCATCTGTACTAACTTGCAACATTAGAGAAAGATTCTACCTGAATCAGTAGAAGTTGAACAGCAGCTCGGCACTTAGCATCAGATAAGGAGGCATAGATTTGTTGTGTCCTTAGGCTCTCCGAATCATCATCAGGCATGTCAGACACGAAAGACTCTCCATTAATTTGGCTGGATAAAGAATGTTGACTGACAATGAAAGAGAAATCAGGAACTGTTGCACTAGCTGCTTCTTTCAATGACAAAGCCACTTCTAGCCACTTTTCCTCAGAAAATAGATCCCCAGCATTGCTCATCAAACGGACAAATGCAGCAATACCAATACCGGCAAGGCTTTGGTGAGGACGCTTAATAAAGCTCACCAGAAGCATCAGCACTTTTCTCAAGAGTGGATTGACAGTGTTATAAAATTTGACAAAAAGATCTACAACTAGTTGGAGGGCCAACGTGCATGTCTCATAAAGCCATGCATCTTGATCAAGCTCACCTGTATCACTATCGGTTCCCTGCCCCGGTGAGTTTTCTCCAGAAGGATCAATTGCATGGCGTACGTAGTCAAATATTGGAAATAGGACTGATTCAAACACGCGTTCCCACAAAGGAAGAGAGAAATGGTGACCATGGTTGCGTAAAGTATCAAACAGCACTTGTAACGCACTCTTCCTGATTTCAGGCCTAGGGTCAAAGCTAAGTTCTGACAAACCTGCACAATGAGAAGACTCAAAATCAAAATTTTTAGAAACATGTTTCTTTGACATTAGAAGAATTTGTTTATGGCTTTTAGGTTGAAAACTCAAGCACATCCAAATGATAAGAGACATGAGAACTTATGCATCTTCCTTACCAGCCAACAAAGGGAACCAGAAATAGAGGTGACCATCCTTATCCACCTCTCCATTATCTTGTTTACCATCTTTTCCTGTTTGAGGTGAAGATGGATGAATCTTTGCAAAAGCTTCCTTGTCCTTATTCCTTGATGAACAGCTAAGATCTCCTTCTGCAAGTTTTGTTGCACAGAACCGAAGAAAACCGATGGCATTGAGGCTAATGTCTTTGTTGAATCTGTTATTGGTGAATGCAATCAGGCAATTTACACAATCTGTAAACGTGGTGGTTTCAGTCTCAGTAATGTATGGGAAGTAGTCTCGCACTATCTTCTCAATTATTTCAAAAGCCAACAATACAATGTTTTTGTGGTCATCATAAGCTGCAGTTGTGAAGACCTGAATAAAGTTCACATAGTAACAACAAGCATTAAGAATACCTCAAGCAGAGTGGTTTATCAAATCACAATAAGCAGCACTAAGGTCCAAATAAAATTTTCAAAGATTGAAGATCGTTTCTTACAAAGAATATAGATTGAATAAATATCATACCATGAACATGCTCTTCCATCCAGATTTGACATTGTTGACACGAGATAATACCATTTGGGAGACACATCTAATGATTAATTCTCTGATTTCAACGGCACTACTCTTACGCATAACAATGACAAAAGGCTTCATAAATTCATTTTGAAAATTATAATTAGCCAATTCTTCTCGCTCCAAGAATTTCATTGACAACTGGCGTAATGAATCCATTGCAAATATTGCAATAGAGAGGTTTTCTGAACAGCCAATGGTTACAAAGAAATCAGAGAGCACATGCCAGATGCTTGACCACACAAGCCTGATGCGGTTCATGTTATAGTGCCTGTTATTAAGGACACAAAACAGGCCATCAGATAGATACCAATGAAAACATAGATAAGATAAGCCCAAGAAAGGAAAAAGAGGAAGTAGGGTGATTCATACGCTATCTCAACAATCTTTGTAAGGCTGAAAACCCGTGGATCAGATGCGGATCGCAATTCCTCCATAGAGACCTTACAAAGGGCCTTGACAAAGTCTATTATTGCTTCACTGTTTAGCTTTTGACTCCTTGTGAATATTCGATTCATTTCAGAGCTACCAACTTGTTCTAACATGTTCAAATTAGAGACCAAATTGTTGACCTGTTCAGAGGTAACTGCCCCAGAAGCATTGCCACCAATACCGGCACTATCATAGGAACCCCTCATCACAGCAGAAGCTGCATACTGAATCCTCCCAGGTCCCTTTTTTTTCAAGACAGGAAGGATGGTGGACTTAGCCTGTTTTGACTTTTCCGACTCGTTCTGAGGAAAAGCAAAAAACGTGGCATCTGGAGGAGCACCTTCTCCCAATAGATGTAGATGCTCGAACCTAGAAACACATGTCAAGATATGCTCCCAAGCTTCTTGTAAGTAATTCCCATCTTCATCTGCGATTGTTACTATTGCCTATTAACAATATAGATGCCAAATACACTGTCAGGTCCATAAGCAACGGCCATTTGCTTAATGTAAAAAAATTTCCCGCTCCCATTATTGGAAAACTAGGTTCCAATGTCATAGGATACATTTTCACTACTACTAAAGATTTCAGAAAGCAAGTCATACACAAAGATACGCACGCACATATTTACGCTATTTTGAAATCTAAATGTCCGAGAACATGTGTCAGGTCCACAAGCAATGGCCATTTGCTTAATGTGAAAAACTTTACTGCTCACATTATTCAAAAACTAGATTCCAATGTCAGAGGATACATTTTCACTACTAATACATATCTCAGAAAGCAAGTCATAAACAAGATACGCACGCACACACGCAAATCTAAATGTCCGAGAACATGTGTCTGTGAAATTGGTAAATACACTCTCAAATTTACAACCATGCACCTAGTGGGTCTTAAACACACAACCTACCCTCCACCTTGTGATACAAACTGACAAGGAGATTTGAGTGAACAAAGACAAGGAATCGATAATAATCGAGATTATGCAGGATTATACACAAAAGATATTTTCTTGGACTAGTATGTCTCGTACTCCTATCCTCATCTCCTAAAAATTCATAGTAACTTTTGAAGCATTTTAAATCTTACAAAATGACCTGTGAGATGTTGCATCACATATGACATACCATCCAATCACTTTAGTAGAACAGATTCTTACCTCTAAGAACAAAAAAAGAAAAAAAAGAACAAAAAGACCAATCAGTTTTAGTCTCTATACTGCTTACTTATTGTTTCTTCATATTTGCGCAACTTCTTTAAAGTGAACCAGTAGACAACAAAAAGATCTGGACAGCAGAGATCAAGCAAGGTTTCTAATTTATTCTTAAAATAAACATATCTATCCACAAAAAAATTTGTATTTTTCTAGTAGCAGCATGGAGTTTATCAGATGACATGTTAAGTGTGAAATGGAAAGTAGTCCATCAGCTAGCTCATAACAAAAAGGATACGGACAAAAATTTATACACACACACACACATACACACACAGAGTAACAGAATTATCCTAATTGGTACGATAAAGCAGAGACTAAAATGCAGCATATGTATTCTACTCCAAATTAAAAGCTATGTGAATTTTAGCAAACGATTAATAACCTTACATCCCGAAAAACATAAGTAAATTCCATTAACAGAAACTCTTGACAGACGTCGTAAGACTCAATTAGTATCATTAACCATTACTATTTTTAGCTTACTCTTAATCCTTTATGGCATCCATAACAGTAAAGCACACACCAACCTTAATCCTTTATGGCATCCATTTTTTTTTTTTTTTTTTTTTTATAAGTAATCCTTTGTGGCATCCATAATAGTAAAGCACACACCAACCTTAATTGCATCAATGTTTTTCTGCTTGATATCAGCAGGAGAGTGTAGAGAGGTAAACTTTGCTAGGGAAGTCACAAAAGCATCTCTATGAGTCTTCATGGACATCACAGCAGTAACATGGATTGCATACTGGAAGCCTTCAAGACACAGAGCTATTACTACTTCGTCATCACTTTGGTCAAGTGGAACACTGAAGGCAGCCAACATAGGAGCCCAGCATACCTCAATCATGAATCTAAGGATAACCACGTCTGTTGCTGCGTAATAAGCTGACCTACAAATCACCAAGCAAGTGCATATCAATACGAAAAGCTAAAAGTAAGTATAATCCAAATTGAAATTCCAGGCAAGTAGAACAGTGAAACAGTAATAAAAAATTATACATGTACTCCATCCCATAGAGATTGTCCTCCTCACTATACTGATCCATTCAAAAATGTTTGACCATTATGAAAATTCAAGATATGCATCTCTCACTTTTCTGAAGTACATTCATGTCTCATGTTATCCTTTTCTTTCATCCCACAAGTTCATATATTAATAACAGCGATAAAATTCAAACTTGAAAGATGACCTAAGTGTAGAAACATTAGCCACATGTCTCTTATTTGTTAACTTATTCAAAGAAGGAAAATCTTTGTTGTATGCACTACCATACACCTTGCTCTACTCGGACATTGGCCACTTAAAATAACACCAGCAACATGCCAGTAATATACCAGGTAGACAAAGCACAGTGGAAATACAATATCTCTAAGACCAAGATCCTAATATTTAGTCTAAGGGGAGTTTAGCTGTATGCACTGGCAAACATTGGTAAAGCAACAAACTCTTGGAGCATAAGAGAAAACCAAGTTCATCTTACTCGGATTTGCGAGCTTTTTCTTTGAATTGTTCTTGCATGCGCCTAATAAGATCGTCACTGGTTTCCATATATTTGTCTTCTCCACGCTTACGGATCACTATATTCAGGATACTGTCCAAGCCCAGAAGTCTGTTCGAATTCATAGACTGTTTCTGTTGAGGAGCCAAATCATCTCCTTTCATTTTAATCTCATTTCTTGTTATTCGTTCAAAGAGTGACCTCAGGTACTCCTCAGGTAAATCTTTTCCATCATCTATGCCTCGATTGTTTCTTATAAAATCATCAGCTGACATCTGCACATTTTAATGACCCAGAAGGAGGGAGGGAGGGAGGGTGGGAGAGAGAGAGAGAGAGAGAGGGCTTCATCAGCATTCTATCTGAAACATCTGATAAGATCATACGGAAAATGTGAACACACCTTGTTCTTCACCATAGGGTTATGAGCATCAGTGTTGAGCAGTATCACGGAGTAAGCAAGGACATAGGCTGTGTCAGCACTAATAAAAGCCTTTGGATTACATTTGCAATAACGCTCGGAAAACTTTTCCATGATTCGATCAATCTTTTGTGCCTCACCAGGCAACCTAAAGCCTTGAAGAAAGGCCCTGATTGCCTCATCAAACTCCAAAACTTGAAAGTCAAAAGAATCCACATAGGCATGCATCACTTTCAGGGATAACTCTTCCCTTTCTCCTAAATAATCACCTATCAAAGTCTTTTTCAAACCAGATGCATTTTTAAGAAAAGCTGCAATCTCCTCAGGCGAGTTGCCCACCTTGTTTGCATTTATAAGAAATTCAATCCCCTTCTTAGGTTTCCGATTAAAAAGAGATATACCTTCCTGCCACAAAATTTACATTAGATTCCACGGGCAATAGCAAAACCACATAATGGCTGTGAGATAGATATGCTTGCATCCCAAACTTTACATATTCTCTTACCTGAAGTTCCAGCTTGTAAGCTCGCCGTTGCTCAATTGTCGAAACATCAGAAGCCTCACTTGAAGCTTCAGAATGAGAATCTGACGCTTCAACAGACTCATCCCCATTTCCATTTGCTATGGGGAGACTTCCAGATTCAGGACCATTTTCAGCTGCTTCAGATTTCTTGGCAGAATGAGAATCTGGTATTCGCAACTGTTTATTCATCCAATCTCCCATTGATCTCAAAATAGCCACTAAGCACTTCATAGCTTCAAGTTTCATGGTCAACTCCTGTGGTGGCAACAGTGTGGTGGCTACACCAGGAGGGACACCTTGTGCAGTTTTAAGAAGTCCATTGACCATTCTGGAAAGAGCAGCCCAAACAAAAAGAATAATACATACAAATGTTAACTTTTAGGCCAAGTCAATCATTCTCAAAGTATCAAAAGGATGTGCACCAATTTAAGAACAAGATTTGCTGTGAAGTTTGAAATTCTTGTTCTTGTACATGATTTCTTACAATTGTATCAAAATGTGCAAATTCTGCAGGATGAAACAGAACATACCTCTCAAATATGTTTGATGAATTGACATCACAGTCATAATTAATAAAAATGTCTACCAAGATTTGTGAATCAACACAGAGCTTCTCGAGAAACCGAAGCACAATCATCTTCTGCTGAAAATTAGGTTGAGCAACATTTTCTAAAACCCTGAGAACAATCATAGGAAAAAATACTCCAATCTCTGCTTTCAATCCAGCTCTAAATCTTGACACCAAACTAATGAAAATGGAGCAAGAAAGCTGGAAAACAATCATAAGAGTCGATGCGCTGTTCTTTAACAATGACAGACACAAGTATTGCTTAATGGCCCCTAAAAACCTGTTTCACCACCAGCATGTAGAGAAGAACACAAATTTGGCATTAGGAACTTCACTAGTAGGGGAAAAACACAAAGCACAAAGCTGTGTAAAAAACAAAAAAAAAAAAACAAACAAACAAACAAAAAATAAAGAAAAAGGAACAAAACTTTTCAGCAATGGCAACTAAAATGATGAAATGTGCTTACTCGTGAAAGAAATCGAAGCAAGACTTGCAGATCTATAAATGCTCAAATGTATACGCCAATTGAAGAAAAGAAAGAAGCAAAATGCAGTTCAGCAAACAATTCAGCTTACTCTTGCTGGGAGGCATGTTTAAATTTGATTAATCATTGACTGAATACCAAGTAAAGAATAGCTGATTCAAAAGGTAGCTTTGTACAGATCTTTTTGTAAAGTAACCATGCTCCCATCATTTGATAATGCCTAAACCAAGTATCTAGGCAATAGATCTATAAGAAACAAAGTCCAATAGATTTTCGCCAAAGTTTATTCCACCAAATAGCATAAGCAGCAGGACAATTCAGTGAATGAGCAAGATCTAGTAAACTGCTTCTCTTGACTTCTTGAGGGCAATGCAAAAATTTTTTTTGATAAGTAATGATAGTTTTATTGAAAGCGTAAGGCGCCCCTACGTACACTAGAAGTATACAACAGGAAACATCTAACTAGAAAGCGAAAAAGAAGCAAGAAATTCAGTAAAGCTGATAGATAAAGGGTACAAATAAGCCATCGACCAGACATACAAGGTATGGAGAAACAACTCTAGCACCTCCTCTAGGGAGTTCTCTAGATTCTCAAAACACCTAAGGTTTCTTTCTCTCCAAATACACCAAAAAAGGCAAATAGGCACCATCTTCCAAGAAGTAGCGCTCCCAGATCTCCCAGACTTCCACCAACAAGCAACTAAGTCAAGCACACTCCTAGGCATGACCCACGAAATACCAAAGCGGGAGAAAATGTTGTTCCATAGAGCTGAGGCCAGATCGCAATGCAGAAGAAACTTGTCAGCTCTTTGTTTCTAGGGCATGCCATCAGCATTTGTCAAGAGACCAAGCCAAGATCATAAGATTTAAAGAACTTAGAATACACCAACCAAAGTCAAGGATATAATAATCCAAGTGTTGGAACTTGGGAACCTCAATTAAAAGCAAAAAAATAAAAACGCTTTCGATGGGCTCAATACTAAAATACCTACACAGAGCAAGTTTAGACTGCACAGGAAAAGCACCAAACTTCTAAGTACTACAGTCATCAAGGCAAACAACAACTTGTCTTGAACCAAGAAGTGACAAAACTATCTCTTCAAAGTACAGCTTCTTGTGAAGCTAATGATATACAATTAGGACGTCTAATACTAGCACCATAAACACATACTTTGTTCTAAAGCCAATTGCAATAACGGCTGCGAAAAGAAACCTCCTAGCACCAAGGAAATCCAAAATGTCAGAATTATATTATTCCCGCCAACCACATTAAATCCAACTGCACTTGGAGATTCAACATACAGTTTGTTAACATACTTTGCAGCAAACAAGATCTGAATTTTGACTACATCTCACCTCTAGCCACCAAACATCCTACCAGCTATAATGATCTCTAGTAACTACAATATCCCTTGTCCACCCCGAAACTTTCCCCATTTAAATTCTCATAGCAAGAACCTTCTCCAAACAATGTAGTATACACCAGAGAAACAAAAATGACAATATTACAACAAATTTATCAAGACTTATCAAAAATTCAACATTCCATCTCAAATTCCAGCGTGGTTATTTCTTATTTAAATACGAAGCTCCATTTATTTTGACATAAAATGTTTTTTGTAAAACATTTCAGTATTTTGCAAAGTTTGGCTGCATTTGGAGAACTTGGTCAACTGTAAAATATTTTTGGTCAACCGTAAAACATCCCATTGTTTTTCCGTAAAATGGTATACATGTTCAGGCATAAAACATTTTCCGTCCATAACACCAGAAAATAAGTAGTTTCCTCGAAAATATTTTCAGCTGAAAACTTTTTTTGATAAGTAAGTTTAAAAACGGAGCCTAAGTTTAAAACCATGACAACTCTAATTTAGTTACCGAACCACATCTTCATATCTTCAGTTGACAATATTAAACATTATGTTTGTCTAGCCAACAGTAATTCATATATGCGTTTACAGAAGAAATAC
Organism: Alnus glutinosa; assembly: GCF_958979055.1. Taxonomy (NCBI): domain Eukaryota; kingdom Viridiplantae; phylum Streptophyta; class Magnoliopsida; order Fagales; family Betulaceae; genus Alnus; species Alnus glutinosa. The sequence continues at coordinate 30,391,996 of NC_084888.1, forward strand.
TGAAAGAGCAGAAGTGTAGCATAAGTATATTAAACAAGCGTGTGAGAATAGAGAGAGAGAGAGATACCTCTCGCTAGTCCTAAACACAGCCCCCGCATTCTCCAACAGAATCTTCAACAACTCCAACGCCACAATCTTCCCCTTCATCAACTGTGGATCCGCCAGGGCCTCCTTGGGTGGCGTCTTCATCGACAGCTTGCAGAGCGCCCGGAATACCAAAAACGCGTCCCTCCGAAGCTTATTCCCAATCTGAACCTCCAAATCCTCATCCCTCTCCCCCTCCCCGTCCGCCAACTCGCCCTTCCTCCCCTCCAACGCCGTTTTATACATACTAATCTCCCAATACTTGGCGTCCAACATGTCTTTATCCGTTGAGTCCAACAAATCCGCCGGGTTCGTCGTCTCCACCGACGTCGTCGTTTCAAATGCCCCGTCGTGACCGGCCAGCGACACCTTCCCCGGCGTAACGGGATTCAGAACCCCATCTATGTCCTGCATTATCTTCGTGATAAACCCTTGCACAAACATAGTCATGGACCCGTCCGCATCAGATTTCTCCACTGGTTCCATCAGTTCCGCCACCACGATCGGCTGAATCGGAACCGTCGACGAGTCCGCCTCCATTCGCCGGAACACGATCACCAGCATTTGGATCAACGACGCCTTCGCTGTCGTCTGGTTCACCACATTTTTGCTCCCCAAGTAGATATCATAACACGTCCTCACGATCTGGAGCAGGCAGTCCCCGTGGATTCGCAGTGGAATCGAGGTCACCGCCGACAAGAGCGTCTTGAGGACGAGCAATTCTACCTGGTCGTCGCCCAAATCGTGGCATTTGCACACGGACTCGATCAGCTTGGACAAGAGCTTGGCCTCGTCGCCGCCGGAGGGGTCGGCCTCGCCGCGGAGGTATCCGTAGGCGATGAGCTTCTGGATGCAATCGACGGCGGGATCGGCAATCTTGAGAACGCCGGAGTTGGCGGCGTTGATGAGCGGGCTAAGGATGGACTCGGAATCGGCGAGGGAGTACTCAGTGGTGCCGCCGTCGTGGAGTGGGCCTGGGCCGGAGGAATCGGGCTCGGCCTCGGGCTTAGAAGGGGAAGCGAGCTTTTCGAGGACGGACTTGCACTCGTGGGCGAGCCTGGAGTGCTTGCGCCACGAAGCGTTCTTGATGATCTTCTCGAGCGCAGGGGAGACCACCTGGCTTAGCCGGGAATCGGCTTCCGAAGAAGCCATTCCCGTGTTCGGAGATTGGAGGGGCGGCTCAATGAATCAGATCTAGAGTGAATAGGAAACGGAGAGGGTTTTGCCTTGTGGAAGCTCGGTAAAGGAGGATGTTGCTAGCTCGCCGAGAAACGGTGGCGAGTTGACTCAGTGAGTCGGCGACGAGTTCAATAGGTGCTAAAGCTTCTGATCGCATCAAAGTTTCAGAGAAACAAAGGGAATTGGCCAATTGGGTAAGGGGAAGAAGTGAGCTTCCGCTTGGACGAAGAGTGGGGTTCAGATTTAGATCGAGTTTGGGTTTTTTATTAATTTTTTTATTAAAGTCCAAGTTTTAGTATGAAAATGACTGAAATGCCATTGTCTTTGTCTGTTGATGATATGTGAAAAAATAATGCGGGATGTGAAAGGGGGTGTTTTGGGTTTGGAAATTTGGAATGGTATTATACGATTATTAGCTGTTGATCAGAACTGGGAATTTCAAATTCGTGAAGGTGATCAGATCAGTGTGTGAATTGAAATTTTGCATTTTTTCAGTTCTTCGTATTGTTCTTTTTAATGGTTTGTGGTAAGGGTCATTGCAACGAGAAAATGAATAGCAAAATTGGAAGATCGGTTCTGTCATCTGTGCGATTGTTGCTCACACTACAACATGCAATAGAAGTCTTTGTCAGTGTGGGTCTTTGATGAAAAATTTTAAGAACAACATGATTTATTTATTTATAATGATATTTTTATTATTATTTATTTTATAAAAATAAATCAAGTTGCTTTAACAAAACAATATCATAGATACAATGGAGAATTTATTCCATTCAAATTTGATTTATGTTTTGTTTAACTCTTTGAATGTCACCGTCCCGATCAATTTTCATATCTGTAGTATATTTCGACGAATCACGCTCCTGCCTGCTGTCCGGTCCATCATAACTTTAATTACCCAATAATTTTCTTGCTTTCTCATCTCCGTTACCAGCGCAATACCAAACGCAATTCTCACCATTAGTGACAATTATTCTACATGTTTGATAATTTCTCTGCATCATCAGTCATTGACTTGCACCAATAAAAGAATCAAAGAGAAAATGAAAGACAACAAATCAAAGATTTAAGATCACTATTATAAAGGTTTCGTGTAAACAAATCATTAATAATATATCAACATCGCTACTGCAAGGTTTTCGTGTAATGTGCACTTGAATTCTACAAATCAAAAGTACTAAAATGATTTTTAACCTTTGTTTTTTTTTGTTGTTTCACTGTAATTCAAACAATTTGAATGAAGTAAATGATGATACGTATGACCTCAATTGCATTCATGCGTTGTTTTTCATTATAATGTTGTGCAATCTAAGATTAAATTTCCTTTTGTCAGTCGTGGCCTACCAAATTAAAAGAATAAAATGAAAGGTCATCATTAACCATAATTTGAGACTTTGACTCGTCCATCAAAACTTTATTATCCTTTTAGGGTGCGTTTGGGATTGCGATTTCGTAGACAATAAGTACGATTTTAAACCAAATCGCAGAACATAGATCGTTTGGGAACTGCGTTTTTAAAAATTGCGATTTGAAAACGCAGAAAATCTGATTTTTCAAATCGCAGATAAGATGATGTTTTTTTGAAAACGCAAAATTTTAAAGGTAAATTCGCGATTTTAAAGGCTAAACTGCGATTTTGCCAAACGCTTAATTGCGTTTTTAAAAATCATTTTTTTCAAATCGCATATTTTAAAATCGTTATTTTAAATCGCACTTTTTTAAATCGCAAACCCAAACAGACCCTTAAAATAAATAAATAAATAAGTATATATATATATATATATATATATATATATATATATAAGAAAAAGACCTTTCTATCAACGCACTAACAAAAAGATGACCTTTCATTTGGATTGGAAGGCCCAACATATCTCATTTGGATTGGACAACAAGTCCTACCAACTTCCACATTTATCCTCAGCCAGGCCGATAGCAGGAGCCATCCATCCACCCCGATTCAAATTTGAACCGTAATCAGGACCCTTTATAACGGCAGATGATGTTGACGGCTAGGTTTGCAAATTTTCTGCTAACATAACGACATGTCTGGTTTCCTCTTACTCTTGCTTCACTAGCTGTCTGAAATCTCCAGTTGTTCATCTGGGTAAGATTTAAATTCCCGAGTGGTTCACCACACAAATAGCTAGAACAAATACTGAACATTTTCCTACTGCTTTAACTTCTCTGGGTGACCGAGTTGTTTGTCAATCTTCCCCAACTTCTCTCCATTATCCATTTCCATATGGTTGGTTATACAAATTTCCTTATGTTGTTATTGAGCTTTGTAATCTCAAAATTTATTCACTAGTTCAGAATTTACCAGTCGCCAATTTGAATTATCATCTGTTAATTCGAATACCCTGATACCCTTGACGTATCTTCTTCAGTACATGTATTATAGTTTTGTTTGCAGTTACAAATTGAGGGATTGCCTCAGTTCAGTTTTCCCAAAATAACTCATGATATATGTTTCTGCATTTTGATATTTCAAGTTGGTCATGGGCATCTATGCTTGTAACATGCTCATTTATCCCCACTCAACTTTCCCATTAATCAATGATGTTAGGAGGACCTTTTATTTTCCATTGGGAAACTCTGTTTTGCAAACCCCACCAAATTTTAGATTTCGCAAAATCGATTGCCAATGTGTTGCTCCCAATGTGGAAGAGATGGAAAAAACAGAAATCGAAGTGGAGAAACCAAGGTTTAAGTGGGTAGAGATAGGACCTAACATCACAGAAGCACAAAAAAAGGCTGTTGCTCAACTCCCTCCCAAGATGACCAATCGATGCAAGGCCTTCATGAGGCAGATAATCTGCTTCTCTCCTCAGAAAGGCAGTTTGTCTGATTTGTTGGCGGCTTGGGTGAGGATTATGAAGCCCAGGAGAGCTGACTGGCTTGCAATTCTTAAAGAATTGAGGACAATGGATCATCCACTTTATCTTGAGGTACTTCTCACTTTTTCATTTTCATTTTCATTTTTGGGTCTTTGTTGATTTCATTAACTCATACCTGATCGGTCAAGTTGCACTATCTATTATTGATTTCATTAACTCAACCTGATCAGGACTTGCACTATGTACATATGTATATGTAGAGAGAGCGAGAATTTCTGGTTTGAATTGGCTTGTCAGTTGCTACTGTAGCGTGTTTTGTATCTGGTTGATTTGAAATTCTCATATAAAGTTGAAGACGATACAGGGAGAAATCTTTATGGATTTATGAGTTGAAGACCATATGGGAGAAATCTTTATGGATTTATGAGAGAGAGAGAGAGAGAGAGAGAGAGAGAGAGAGAGAGAGAGAGAGAGCAGGTGCGAGATCTCTGTTGTAAAAAATTGGAATAAATTGATAATATATGATACATATCTTAAATCCTTACTTTTGCTTGACAGTTGTGATTTCTGTTTAAAAAATTCTTGTCTACCACCAATCAAATGGTTGTTGGCTAAGGAAAATTCAGGAAGATAAGCACATTTTATTTTGAAGAACTTTATAGGGAAAACAGTGCATTAATATGTTCCTATACTAAGCATAGTTTTTTTTTTTTTTTCTTCGTCCGATGCTTCTGCATATTTTTTTGTTGTTGCAATTAACATCGAAAATGTTGATTTGCTTGTAGAAATTGCCTTATTTTGATATAATATTTCTGTGCATTTAGATGAAATGCTTTCACTTTTTAAAACTCCTTACAATCTGAAGTGAATTCATGGCTTTTGTCACTTCTCTTAGGTGGCGGAACTTGCCCTCCTAGAGATATCTTTTGAAGCCAATGTTCGTGACTACACTAAAATAATCCATGGGTATGGGAAGCAAAACCGACTTCAAGAGGCTGAAAAGACCCTCTTAGCCATGAAGAGTAAAGGTTTCATCTGCGATCAGGTAATTCTAACTGCCATGATTCACATGTACAGCAAAGCTGGCAATCTTGAGCTGGCTGAAGAAACTTTTGAAGAACTCAAGCTGCTTGGGCAACCTTTGGATAAAAGATCCTATGGCTCAATGATCATGGCCTACATCCGAGCTGGAGTGCCCCTGCAAGGAGAAATTTTACTTAGAGAAATGGATGCCCAAGAAATATATGCGGGAAGTGAAGTTTACAAGGCATTGTTAAGAGCATATTCCATGACTGGTGATTCTAGAGGAGCTCAAAGAGTGTTTGATGCACTTCAGTGTGGTGGTATACCTCCTGATGTTAAGATGTGTGGGCTCCTTATAAACGCATATGGAATGGCAGGCCAAAGTCAAAAGGCAGCTATTGCATTTGAAAATATGAGAGGGGCTGGTCTTGAACCAAGTGATAAATGTGTAGCTTTGATGTTGGCTGCATATGAAAAGGAGAACAAGCTTAACAAGGCATTGGAATTTCTAGTGAATTTAGAAAGAGATGGAATTATGCTTGGGAAAGAAGCTTCAGAAACACTGGCTAGGTGGTTTCAGAGATTAGGGGTAGTAGAAGAAGTGGAGCTTGTCTTGAGAGAATATGCTGTAGGTGAAGCCAATTTCAAAGTTCCCTCTTCCTAGGTTCCAGTCTTTCTTGCCATATTATTGGTCTCATGTACATGTGCTTCTTTCAGTTGCCAAGAAAGTTGAAGTGGTAAGATCATGAGATTTTGTTTATTTCCATCTCATTGTGGTTGCTGTATGTACTTTTGATGATACATATATGTAGGTGGTTTTATCCTCTACATGTAGTCGACATAGCATTTTGTGTCCTTACCCCCCATCTTCTTGCTGGGTGCGGTATCCATGTTAGATCTGCAACACAGAGGTGGGTTTTACAAATGTATGGGGTTTCAATTGACTTGGACTTAAAGTCAAGCCAGTCGTTGTATCAATCACTTCTTACCCTTGGCATTTGCCCATTGAGAGCGTAATTGGTCATCTCCTTCACCCCATTCTACCGTGCAAACTTTTATAAGTACAATATAGACACTACAAGAATTTTGGTCTTTAGCTACCACATTATCAACGACTACTAAAATGTTGTTGATGATAACTGGTTATCAGTTATCAACGATGACAAAATTGTCGTTGCTGATACACAGGCATCAATAATTTTTTTCGCGAGCGAGGTTGCGACATACTTTCTCTAAGATATTCTAGTGTTCTGTGTCTGTGAATGCTCTTCACCTTAGCTGGCTACAATGGAATTCTACACATTTGATTGATTCTTTCTTTTTGTTTTTCTTTTTTTTGCTTGAACCTTTTTTTTTTGTTTCTTCTTTTTCTTTTTTGTGGTGTGCTTGTTTTATACATTGTATATAATAGGGGTAGTATGCATTCCATAGGACTTGTATTTTTCACTTCTTCTTGTTTATTTAGCCCGGTGCTTCGGTATCTAGTTTTGCATTTACATGAGCACATCTCTTGTAAACTGTTTTTTGCAATTCATACAGTTTATGCATATGGTTGTCACAAATTTATGGATTTTATTTTCTTTTCCAGGGAGATGCTGACATTGCACTGGACTGACTCTGGCAGAAGAAGAAAGCTGAAGTCCGACAACAGGAGGGCAAGAGAGAGAAACTAGTTAATTTTTGTTTTTGAAATTCTGTTCAAGGGTAGAAACTATGTACTCTTTAAGGATTTTGCCTCCTTTTGACCAGTTATTCTTAATATTGCAACTAATTTTTATTCTTTCATGTGTTGCTGTTTGAACTGTGGTCATATGACAAATAAAATATTCATGTTCCTGTCTTAAGGTACTTTTCACTATGTATTGCTTTGCTTCTTGAACAATATCTGCTGGTTGTGGCTGAGAACTATGCTCTAAATAATCATCTGTATGAACTTATCTTGAATTTGTGACCAGCATTTGTCAAAGGTTTGAGAGATTTTTCTATATTTTATTGATTACATACTGGTTTGGACTATAGCTTATAGTAGTTCCCTTCATATTGCCTTCGTGATGGGATTTTGTTGTCTTTGCAATCTGTACTGAATTTAGGTCTTAAATACAGCATTGTCTCTGAGTGTCTAGGTGGGAATTGCATGATACTTATGGATCTGCATTTCTTTGTTGTGATGGAATTTGTAGGAGCTGATAGACTCAGATCAAGAACAATGCAGGCTTCAAAAAGGAATTACCGGGCCCCAAGGATGGGCTTGGTATCAATGTCGCTGCTGAAACATTCACTTTTCTTGAGCTTGTGGCTGCAACAAAGAATTTCAGGCCAGAGTCTTTCTTAGGGGAAAGGGATTTGGACCTGTATATAAGGGCCGACTTGAGAGCACTGGTCAGGTAAATTTCTTTATTGATGCTTGGTTTTGTCATAAATCTGAATAGGATGATTAAAATATGCTAGATTTTACATAGTTTTTGTAGTTCTTGGGTTGGTAAAACAGAACTCTGGCATACTGCTAGCAAACAAACTTTTGAAGAAGAGCTAGTTGACCTCAATATTAAAAAATTTCTCTAACATACCAAAAAGATGTTCACATGAATCTTTCTTTTATTGAGTTTCATACTGCCTAAGCAGATTAGTTGACCTCAATATTAAAAATTATGCTTCATACCGTGTTCTGCCAGTACCAATGACTGCTCCTGCTCCTGTTCCTGTGCCAGGACCTAGCAGTTATGTACCCGTTCAGGTAATGCCTATGTGCCGAGTTTCTTTTTTTGCAGCTTATTTTGAATGGTTTCTTTTCAATAGTGTATTGTTAGCTGAAGCTGATTATTGTGCTTATACTCTCTTTATGGATGACCTATATTCTCACTGCTTGTATCTCACAATGCAATCATTCTGCACTGTGTAGATGAGTTTTTCCAAATTTCCAGGATAGATTGATAATAGGGACTCTACTCGCAAGACTAGGAATCCCAATCCTCAGTACCGGGAGTAATCCTATCAATGGGATAAGAATAAGGGATAAGGGAAAAGGGTTATCTCCATCTCATTAGAGATGAGATGTTATCTTTATCGTTCTGTTTGGTTTATCAATTGGTTGTTAGGTTGATAGGAGTGTCATCACTTATGTTAAACATGTTAGGAGTGTGTCTATTTAAGAGAATAGAAGATTAGGAGTAGAGGCATTGAAGTATTTGAACAAACACCTTGTGTATAACGGTGATTCCTACCTCAAGTGGAATATTATCAATAACATTGCCCTTCCATCTCTACAATCATTCACAATGCACCTATTTCAGCAGAAATTCTCTATCATAGATACTTATTTGCTTTGAATGAGTTCTCTTGTATGCTTAGGGACGTATTCTTGATCTAAACTGCTACTTTTAACTTTATTGTTTTTTCAGTCCTGGTATCGTATTAGCTGCTTAATTTTTGCATTATATGGGGGAGGATTGATTGCCATTACTCTGGAATTTATGGTTCTACTAATGAATGATCAGTTTTTCAATCGAGATCTCACCCATAAATGCAAAATTTTCTCATAGATGATGTTTGTTTCTAGAGTGGTTTACTGGTTTTAGTTCTTGCATTGCAAGATAATAATTCTGTGACCTTTCTACTGACGCATAGTCCTCAAATTAGGAGGGAAAGATGGCGGGGAAGAAACAACTGCATCCGCTTTTCACTTCCAACAACTTGTTTTCCGCTAATCTAAAACACATATTTTGCTACAATGGTAATCTACCTTAGTATTACCACAAGTAGCAAAATATTGCTTTATTTTATTGTTCCTCACCTCCACAAGATTAGGCATCTGCAATTCTATAGGCTTTTAAACACGATTAAATGTGAACGTTCACATGAATTAATCATTAGATGCGTCTCCCAAATGGTATAATCTCGTGTCAACAATGTCAAATCTGGATGGAAGAGCATGTTCATGGTATGAAATTTATTCAATCTATATTCTTTATAAGAAACGATCTTCAATCTTTGAAAATTTTATTTGGACCTCAGTGCTGCTTATTGTGATTTGATAAACTACTCTGCTTGAGGTATTCTTAATGCTTGTTGTTACTATGTGAACTTTATGCAGGTCTTCACAACTGCAGCTTATGATGACCACAAAAAACGTTGTATTGTTGGCTTTTGAAATAATTGAGAAGATAGTGCGAGACTGCTTCCCATACATTACTGGAGACTGAAACCACCACGTTTACAGATTGTGTAAATTGCCTGATTGCGTTCACCAATAACAGATTCAACGGAGACATTACCCTCAATGCCATCGGTTTTGAGGAAAGTAAAACTGTAACGGGTCGGTAAGGAGCAGTACACGTGGCGCCTATTGCTTGGTGGAGTGGATTACGTTTATCAGCTGAAATCCAGTTAGGAAGTTACACACGTGCAGTAGTTAAATCTGTTTCTAGTTGTAATGCCGTTTCACATTTCTTGCTTACGTTTCGTTACTTGTATAAATAGTCGTAGGTTGGTTGATGGAAGATAGCTTGGATCATTGTTGTTTTTTGAACAAAGGAGATTTGCACTCTCGAATGTGCTAGGAGATTGGCCCTCTTGAATGTGGCTAAATCAATACAAGTTCTCGAAGTTTCATTCTTTTCTTCCTCACTTTCTTTTCTTTTCCATTTTTCTTTCATTGATTTTACATAACATTTGAAGGCAACTGTTACAAAAACCCAGGTCATTTTAGTACTAAAATTTTGCAAAATTATTTGTACTATCAAATTCTTATGTGTTTGAAGATTAAACTGCATTAAAAAAAAAGGAAAAAGGAAAAAGGAAAAAAAAAAAGAAAAGAAAAGAAGAAGAAGAAGAAGAAGAATAAGAAGATTTTTGCACATGCATTAGAAATATTTAGAAGTTACAGTTAAAAGAATATTTTTTAAAGCTTCATGTGTAACATAAAAGCTGAACCCTATGGCAAAATAGTGAAAAGAAATAATGGTGCTTTGTAAATAGTCAAAGGATAGTGCTTTGTGGGCTATCAGTAGGGACCTTAAAGGTTTCTTAAATAGTTTGTGTTCATCTTGCGGCCGCGGGATGCGACATAAATGTCCTTTGGGGCATGTTAACTTTACTTCGTATATGGGTAAATAGTACGGAAGAAGCTAAAAGGGAAAGGTAAATGATATGGTTTTATTCCGTGAAGAGTTTAAAAGAAAATATATATATATATATATATATATATATATATATATATATATATATATATATATATATATATTAGTTAATGCATTTTGTTTAATATATAGTATTTCTTGCATTGATGTGGTTGTACAAAATTTATTAAGAATTTTTCATAATTTTAAATTCAATTGATTATTTTTAGACATATTAAGTTGTGGACTTACCTTTTTCACAAAACCATTTTTCAGACTATCCAAAACAAAGCTGCTGAAAAGAAAGTATGGGCCTATAAATCATAACTGTGATTGATGGGGGAGGTCACTGGAGTACTAAAGGTGACCAATCCAGCAATTTGGTTGTTTGAAGCCGAGTCTTGGCATGTCCTTTATGTGAATGTTGATATTCACTTTATGTATTATGTTTGATATAGTGATAAAAAATAACTCATGTAGTGTAGCTTTGTTTTGATGTATATATAGTTAGCTACTTTTGTTGTTGCATATAGGCTACATAAGCGGCTGCGTCCGTCTACTTTTGATTAAGTCTCTAATCTTAATTATGACACTAGTCTAAAAAATATATGTTTAATAGAAATGACTTAGTAATTATGTCTCTTATATCATTCTCCATAATGTGTGATTTAATTCTATATAAAATAAAATAAAAATTGTTGAACTAAACTAAACAAGCCATGAATATCTTAATACGTATACAAAATATATGGTTAAAGAAGTCGCATCACTTATTTAGAAATTGAGTAAAATTAGGTGAGTGACACAACAACTGAGGAAGGCCAATAACCGAAGTAGATTAACTCTGGACTAACAGTTGAAAATCTTACTTAAGCATTTAACTAGCCTATGATAAGTTGATTATGCATGGCGTATACATAAATTCACACTGATGGACATTAATGATGCTCTTTATAGTGTTTTGACTTGTATACATGTTATCATGGAATCTCTACATCACAGGATGTAATTGAGATCTTAACTTCTCATATAACATTTGAGATCTTAACTTTTCTCATATCCATATTCTCATGGAACATTTCTGAATGAGTTTTTTTTTTGGGGGGGGAAATAGTTGCCTGTTTGGGGGAAGGAATTTGAAGAAGACAAAAACTTCAGGCACATTTTCAATTTCTTTTATATTTTTATATAAAATGTGAAGTGGCACATGCCACGTCACCAGCGTGATAACTGTTCATTCACGTCGTTGTGACATTCGGCATTATTCATTTTCAAGACATTGGCAATATTCTTTGGCGCTCAATATTAAAACGTAAGGCAAATGACGACGACTTTGAATATCACATAAATAATAAACCTTCGGAAGATATTAGCACATTAGCAATTAGTGGCTCTATTTATATGGAATTCTGGTGGGCAAAACGACGACATCTCCTTTGTAATATGTAGTAAACAAGCTCCAAGGAATTTCGAACTGAGAGAGAGACATTCGGTTATAAAACAAAGTGATCCACATTTCACATTCCCATTCGGTTATATATAGTGAATCAGAGAGAGAGCGAGAGAAATGGAGGGAAAGTACCAAAGGAAGAGAGAGAGAGAGAGAGAGAGAGAGAGAGAGAGATAGAAGCAAATGGAGATGCTTGTGGATGAGAATCCAGTACAGGCTAAGGGTTTCCACTTGCTCAGACAATATAGGAGCCGTGCAACTGAATTTGAACAAGCTAAATAGAGTGAGAAGCCGAAGAGGAAAAAAGTCCACCGTACGAAGAGTAAGAAGCTCAATGTCGCCAAAAGGCTGCTTCCATTCAGCGTATTGCCTGTCAAAACCACATCGAAAATGCAAACTATGGTGGAGTTTTCGAAGTTTTGGAGGATGGAGCATTTGAAACTCACAACTGGCAGAGGAAACAAGATAAGAGTTGTCATACTTGCTGAAGAAGAGGATGTGATTCGTCAGTTCGTACAGATCGCTAGCAATGAGCACATTGATTCAATCCGTGGACCAGCTGACAATTACCAATGAAGAACATAATCACGCTCTATTTTAGCAATTAAGTACGAGTCATTTGCTTCTTATCCTACCTTATCTAGATATTAAGTAGCTTATCAATATTTCATTTCATAATTAGAAACTTAATTGTGTTTACGTTGTGCTTGTGTGTCGTACCGAACTCTAGATCTACCTTTCTCTTCAGTATTAGCAACTTTTAATTGTGTTTGTTTGGGAATTAAATGTTAAAGCTATACCTCACACTGATTCTCACAAACCAGTATCTGACCCTTATGATCACCATAACCAACTCGTAGCTGACTCACAAACCAGTAAAAAATGTGAAGTGTCGCATGCCACGTCACTGGCATGATTTTCCCTGAAGAGAAGGGAATAATTGTGAGTCATAATGCAATTTCTCAGATAAATTGCTATGTAAATTATGATTCAATTAGTTGGTAATTATAATCCAAAATTACGTGGTGGAAACATAACTTATGAATGACTAACCACATTTTTTTTAAAAAAAAAAAAAAAAATTATAGGAAAGGAAAGAAACTCAAGTACTGGTGGACCTCATTAGATCCCCTTCTAGCTATAGGCCAGTAGCACATACATTAGCAGGCTCTGTTTCTTTGGAATTTTGGACCGCAAAACGAAACAACCTCCAAGAATTTGAATTTCCAACTGAGAGAGAATCAATTCAGTTATAAAAGAAAGTGGCCCATGACGTTTCACAATCCCATTTGCTTATAAATAGAGAACTACATAGAGAGCTCCAGTGAGTGAGAGAAAAAATGGAGGGAAAGGGAAAGTATCAAAGGACAAGGAAAAGAGAGAGAGAGAGAGAGAGAGAGAGAGAGAGAAGAAGAGAAGCAAATGGAGATTCGCTTGGATGAGAATCCAGCACAGGCTGAGGCTCTCCATTTGCTTAGGAAATATATGAACCATGCCATTGATTTTGAGCAAGCAAAAAAGAGTGAGAAGTTATAGAGCAAAGTGGTCGATAGTGCAAAGATTAAGAAGCTCACTGCCACCAGAAAGCTACTTCCATTTCACGTATTGCCGGTCAAATCCTAAGGGAAATGCAAATTGTGGCTGAGTTGTGGAAGTTTTGGAGGATGGAGCATTTGAAACACACAACTGGCAAAGGAAACAAGATCAATGTTACTATACTTGCTAAAGCCGAGGATGTGATTCATCAGATCAAAGAGTTCGCTAACAATGAACAGATCGATTCAATCCATGGACCAGCTGACAATTACAAATGAAGAAGATACTCTGTTTCAGCAATTTGAATACGAGTTATCCTACCTTAACTAGATGTTTAGCAAATTTAAATTGTCTTTGTTTGGGAATTAAACGTGTAGAATTTTCTCATATGGCAAATATTTGACAATTACAAATGAAGAAGATGCTTTGTTTTAGCAATTTGCGTACGAGTTATCCTGCCTTAACTAGATGTTTAGCAAATTTTATAGTGTTTTGACTTGTATCCATGTTCTCATAGAATTTCTACATCACATGATGGAATTGAGATCTTAACTTCTCACATCCATGTTCTCATGGAACATTTTTGAATGAGATTTTTTTTTTTTTTTTTTTTTTTTTTTTTTTTTTTTTATGGGGGGGAATATTTGCCTGTCTGGGGGAAGGAATTTAACAAAGACAAAAACTTTAGGCACATTTTCAATTTTTTTTTCTTATTCTTAAAAAATGTGAAGTGGCGTGTGCCACGTTATTGGCATGATTTTTCCTGAAAAGAAGGGAGTAATTGTGAGTCATAATGCAATTTTTCACATAATTTGCTATGTAAATTATGATTCAATTAGTTGGTAATTATAATCCAAAACTACGTGGTGGAAACACAACTTATGAATGAGTAAGCACATTTTAAAATAATAATAATAATTATAAGAAAGGAAAGAAACTCACGTACTGGTGGACCTCACTGAATTCCCTTCTAGCTATAGGCCATTAGCACATACAATAGGGGGCTTTGTTTCTTTGGAATTCTGTAGGACAAAACGAAACAGCCTCCAAGAATTTGAATTTCCAATTGAGAGAGAATCAATTCTGTTATAAAACAAAGCGGCCCATGACATTTCACATTCCCATTCGCTTATAAATAAAGAACTAGATAGAGAGCTCCCGTGAGCGAGAGAATAAATGGAGGGAAAGGGAAAGTATCAAAGGACAAGGAAAAGAGAGAGAGAGAGAGAGAGAGAGAGAGAGAGGAAGAGAAGCAAATGCAGATTCGCTTGGATGAGAATCCAGCACAGGCTGAGGCTCTCCATTTGCTCAGGAAATATATGAACCGTGCCATCGATTTTGTGCAAGCAAAAAAAGTAAGAAGTCACAGAGCAAAATGGTTGATTGTGTAAAGACTAAGAAGCTCACTGCCACCGAAAAGCTGCTTCCATTTCACGTATTGTTGGTCAAAACCCTAAGGGAAATGCAAACTGTGGCGGAGCTATGGAAGTTTTGGAGGATGGAGCATTTGAAACACACCACTGGCAAAGGAAACAAGATCAGTGTTGCTATACTTGCTGAAGCCGGGGATGTGATTCGTCAGATCAAAGAGTTCGCTTACAATGAATAGATCGATTCAATTCGTGGACCAGCTGACAATTACAAATGAAGAAGATGCTCTATTTCAGCAATTTGAGTACAAGTTATCCTACCTTAACTAGATGTTTAGCAAATTTTAATTGTCTTTGTTTGGGAATTAAACGTGTAGAATTTTCTCAGATGGCAAATATTTGACAATTACAAATGAAAAATATGCTTTGTTTTAACAATTTGAGTACGAGTTATCCTGCCTTAACTAGATGTTTAGCAAATTTTATAGTGTTGACTTGTACCATGTTCTCATGGAATTTCTACATCACAGGATGGAATTGAACATTTGAGATCTTAATTTTTCATATTCATGTTCTCATGGAACATTTTTGAATGAGATTTTTCTTTTTTTTTTTATGGGGGGAATATTTGCCTGTTTGGGGGAAGGAATTTGACGAAGACAAAAACTTCAGGCATATTTTCAATTTTCTTTTTCTTTTTTATAAACAATGTGAAGTGGTGTTTGCCACGTCACTGGCATGATTTTCCCTAAAGAGAAGGGAATAATTGTGAGTCATAATGCAATTTTTCACATAAGTTGCTATGTAAATTATGATTCAATTAGTTAGTAATTATAATCCAAAATTATGTGGTGGAAACACAACTTATGAATGAGTAACCACATTTTTTTTAATAAAAAAAAATTATAGTAAAGGAAAGAAACTCACGTACTGGTGGACCTCACTGGATCCCCTTCTAGCTATAGGCCATTAGCACATACATTAGCAGGCTCTGATTCTTTGGAATTCTGGAGGGCAAAACGAAACAACCTCCAAGAATTTAAATTTCCAACTGAGAGAGAATCAATTCCGTTATAAAACAAAGTTGCCCATGACGTTTCACATTCCCATTCGCTTATAAATAGAGAACTAGATAGAGAGCTCCAGTGAGCGAGAGAAAAAACTGAGGGAAAGAGAAAGTATCAAAGGACATGGAAGAGAGAGAGAGAGGAAGAGAAGCAAATAGAGATTCGCTTGGATGAGAATCTAGCACAGGCTGAGGCTCTCCATTTGCACAGGAAATATATGAAACATGCCATCGATTTTGAGCAAGCAAAAAAGAGTGAGAAGTGATAGAGCAAAGTGGTCGATTGTGCAAAGGCTAAGAAGCTCACTGCCGTCGGAAAGCTGCTTCCATTTAACGTATTAAAGGTCAAAACCCTAAGGGAAATACAAATTGTGGCTGAGCTGTGGAAGTTTTGGAGGGTGGAGCATTTGAAACACACCATTGGCAAAGGTCAAGATCAGTGTTGCTATACTTGCTGAAGCCGAGGATGTGATTCGTCAGATCAAAGAGTTTGCTAACAATGAACAAATCGATTCAATTCATGGACCAGCTAACAATTACAAATGAAGAAGATGCTCTGTTTCAACAATTTGAGTACGAGTTATCCTACCTTAACTAGATGTTTAGCAAATTTTAATTGTCTTTGTTTAGGAATTAAACATGTAGAATTTTCTTAGATGGCAAATATTTGACAATTACAAATAAAGAAGATGCTCTGTTTTAGCAATTTGAGTATGAGTTATCCTACCTTAATTAGATGTTTAGCAAATTTTATAGTGTTTTGACTTGTATCCATGTTCTCATGGAATTTCTACATCACAGGATGGAATTGAGATTTTAACTTCTCATATAACATTTGAGATCTTTGCTTCTCATATCCATGTTCACATGGAACATTTTTGAATGAGATTTTCTTTTTTTTGGTAGAATATTTGCCTGTTTGGAGGAAGGAATTTGACAAAGACAAAAACTTCAGACATATTTTCATTTTTTTTTTCTTTTTCATAAAAAATGTGAAGTGGTGCGTGCCACGTTACTAGCATGATTTTTCCTGAAGAGATGGGAATAATTGTGAGTCATAATGCCATTTTTTACACAAATTGCTATGTAAATTATGATTTAATTAGTTGGTAATTATAATCCAAAACTACATGGTGGAAACACAACTTTTGAATGAGTAACCACATTTTTTTAATATATATATATATATATATATATATATATATATATATTATAGGAAACGAAAGAAACTCACGTACTGGTGGACCTCATTGGATCCCCTTCTAGCTATAGGCCATTAGCACATACATTAGCAAACTCTGTTTCTTTGGAATTCTAGAGGGTAAACTGAAACAGCCTCTAAGAATTTGAATTTCCAACTGAGAGAGAATCAATTCCGTTATAAAACAAAGTAGCCCACGAAGTTTCACGATCCCATTCGCTTATAAATAAACAACTAGATAGAGAGCTCTTGTGAGCGAGAGAAAAAATGGAGGGAAAAGGGAAAGTATTAAAGGGCAAGGAAGAGGAAGAGAGAGAGAGAGAGAGAGAGAGAGAGAGAGAGAGAGAGAAGCAAATGGAGATTCGCTTGAATGAGAATCCAACACAGGCTGAAGCTCTCCATTTGCTTAAGAAATATATGAACCGTGCCATCGATTTTGTGCAAGCAAAAAAGAGTAAGAAGTCACAGAGCAAAATGGTTGATTGTGTAAAGACTAAGAAGCTCACTGCCACCGAAAAGCTGCTTCCATTTCACGTATTGTTGGCCAAAACCCTAAGGGAAATGCAAACTGTGGCGGAGCTATGGAAGTTTTGGAGGATGGAGCATTTGAAACACACCACTGGCAAAAGAAACAAGATCAGTGTTGTTATACTTGCTGAAGCCGGGGATGTGATTCGTCAGATCAAAGAGTTCGCTTACAATGAACAGATCGATTCAATTCATGGACCAGCTAACAATTACAAATGAAGAAGATGCTCTGTTTCAGCAATTTGAGTACGAGTTATCCTACCTTAACTAGATGTTTAGCAAATTTTAATTGTCTTTGTTTGGGAATTAAACGTGTAGAATTTTCTCAAATGGCAAATATTTGACAATTACAAATAAAGAAGATGCTCTATTTTAGCAATTTGAGTAGATCCTAGCGACAGACACAGTCGACCCTTTTCCTGATTTCATGGCTTCAATGTTTTCTGCTGAACACTCCTTAAACTCAGCTTAGATTCATGTGTGATTAAGCATAGGAACTTGTTCTTTTGTTTGTCTTATGTTTCTTGTAATTGTCTTTCTTTGGCTCACCAAGCCTACTGCATGTACCCTTGCAAATCCATTCACTATAAATTGAACCATAGGTCTGCTCTAGGATATCAACCAAGCAGAGACTTCTTAAACACTTTCATGGTATCAGAGCATCCACAAGCCAACGCTCAATCCATGGCCAGCACAAGCTCATTAACCTCATCCTCTGCCAACCCACCAACCGATAACACTTCAACTTTCTCAACCATGCCAACCCTGTCTCAACTCTTCAAACTAGGAGGCCCTAACTACTTAGCTTGGGTGTCCCAATTCCAGCCCATTCTTCGTGGTAATGATCTTGAAGGACTGGTTGATGGAACTTATCAATGTCCTCCTCAATTTATCATTGGTGAAAACAACACTCAAACAGCAAACCTTGCCTATGTTGCATGGTAGAAGAAGGACCAGCTTCTACTAAGCTGGATCATCAACTCCTTGGCTCCAACACTAGTTTCCTCAATGTATGGAGTCAACACATCCTACCAAGTTCGGACACCACTTGCTACCAAGTATATCTCAATCTAAGTCTCGTATCTCACACTTGAAGAGACAGTTGCAGAATCTGCAACAAGGAAGCAAGACCTGCACCGAGTACTTGAACATGGCCAAACTGTGGGCAGATCAACTCTCTGCAGCACTGAAACCTATTGAAGATGATGACCTCATCTCCTATGTGATTAGTGGCTTAAAACCTCACTTCAACACCTTTGTCACAGTTCATTCATTCACTACACAGGAACAGGGAATGAGCTTTGGTAATTTTCAATCTGAACTCTTGAATCATGAAATGTTGCTGGACAATCAACAACAGCAAACTCCTACAACCGAACCTGGAACCTTTGCTTTCTACACCAACAAGTCAGGCCAATCCAACTTCATTTAGCCAAACTCTTCCTTCAGAAAGACCAAGTATCCTCTAAGACCCAACTCACAAAATCCACAGTTTGCACCAAGAAACAATTTTGCACACCAACCTATTCCTCCCAAAAACAACACTGGCTTCCCTTCTAGAAATCATTTTGCATCAAACCAGCAAGCTTCCTTGGTGCAACCAGCACCTTTACAAAATAAAGGCAATGCCCAAGTCAATCCAAATCCAGCTGCTCCTCGTCCTACCTGCCAAATCTGTAGAAAGAGTAACCACAATGCTCTTAACTGTTACCACAGAATGAACTACTCCTACCAAGGAAGACATCTACCTGGCCAATTGGCAACTATGGTGGCTCAACTCAATGAAGAATTGGAGCTGAAAAATGGCTAGTAGATTCAGGTGCAAATGCTCATATTACTCCGAATGCAGCCAACATACATTAGCCATAACCCTTTGAAGGCCCAGACATGGTTGGAGTAGGTAATGGAACAGGTTTGAACATCAAAAACTTCGGTTCTTCCATTGTTCAGTCTTCCTTCCCTAGTCATCCTCAATTCTTACTCAAAGATGTCTTACATTGCCCCAATGCTTCAGCCATCTTCTCTCCATCAACAAATTTTGCATTGATAACAATTGTTGGTTTGCCTTAACTGGTTCAAATTTTACTGTGAAGGACAACCTAACGGAAAGGATACTGCTCCAAGGACCCAGTGAGAATGGACTCTACCTCATTCCTATACATCAAAAATCACTAAATAAGTGGAAAGGCTTTGTTGCCTATGTAGGAGTGAAGACCATCGACTTGGTGTGGCATCAAAGACTCGGTCATCCCTCCTCTTTTGTTTTCCAGGATCTTTTGAAGAACCAGAAATTACCTTTCACTGGTTCATTTGACAAGTCTAAAGTGTGTAAAGCTTGTCAACTTGGTAAATCAAAGCAATTTCCTTTTGGTAATTCTACTAGGTGTACTTTAGGTCCTCTATAATTCATCCACTTTGATGTATGGACATCTCATATCCCCTCTGTAAGTGGATGTAGAGAGCATGTTATTTTTGTTGATGACTATAGCCGATTCACTTGGCTATACCTCTCTTAAGTAAGAGTGAAGTCTATGGTTGCTTTGTCAAATTCAAATTACTTGTAGAAAACTTGTTCTCCACTAAAATCAAACAATTTCAATCTGACAATGGGGGAGAATACACACATCCAATCAATTTTTTCAAGCATTTCCTCTCCCAAAATGGATCTTCCATAGGTTAACATGTCCTTACACCTCCCAACAAAATGGAGTTGCTGAAAGGAAGCATAGACATGTGTTGGAAGTTGGTTTAACTCTTTTAGCACAATCAGGTCTTTCATCAAA
Organism: Alnus glutinosa; assembly: GCF_958979055.1. Lineage (NCBI taxonomy): Eukaryota > Viridiplantae > Streptophyta > Magnoliopsida > Fagales > Betulaceae > Alnus > Alnus glutinosa. The sequence continues at coordinate 30,412,170 of NC_084888.1, forward strand.
ATATTGTGTTGATTCATTCCTAACTACCATTTTTCTCATTAATCAGTTGCCCTCATCTGTTTTACAACATGATTCACCCTTTTCCAAACTAACGAAGAGAGCACCCGATTACACCATTCTTAGAACATTTGGATGTCTATGCTATCCCCTTCTAAGACCATATACAACTCACAAACTTTCTTTTAGAAGTAAACCTTGCATTTTCATTGCCTATGGGGAAATAAAAAAGGATACCGATGTCTTGATCGTACAACCAACAAATTCTATCTCTCTCAAAGTGTTATTTTTGATGAAACACATTTTCCAACAAAAAGCAAGTTCATCTCACAAGGTTCTTGCAAAGTCACTGCTTCCTCAGGTGAGTCCTTGGTTTTTCTCCCTAGTTCACCATTTGTCCAGTTTGATTTACCTCTTTCTCCTTTCACTTCTCTCTCCAATGATGCCTTAACCCATCTCAATGCAGCCACACCATCCATTGATCCTGTGCCACAACAGAGTCACTCTACAGAATCCACCCCTAACAATGCTGAAAACAATCTCATGCAATTAGACATTGCTACTCATCCAACCACACAATCTCCAAACTCATCTTCACAACAGAACTCTACCTCAGAAATTACTGCTACTAACTTTGTCACCACCAGTCCCGAAACCACTTTATATCACTCAATTCCCACTCTGATCACATTTCTCAACTTCAGGAAATATCGCCATCACCAACTTCATCATCACCTGCCCAACTTGCTAACTAAATGCTCACCAAGTCACAAACATGAACTCTAAAACCGAAACAATTCCCTGGTTTCAAACTCTTCAACACCATCAAATATCCCATTTTAGCACTCCTAACCTCTGTCTTACCCCAAGAAGCTTCCACATATAAGCAGGTTGCTTCTTACCTGGAATGGACTCAAGCCATGCTTTTTGAGTATAATGCCTTTGTCTCCAACCAGACTTGGACCTTATGTCCCAGACTAGGGTTGGCAATTCGGGTTCACGGGTCGGGTTCGTGTCAACCCGACTAACCCGATTACATAAACGGGTCTGACACGAACCCGTCCCGATTATTAATCGGGTTGTGACACGCGACCCGAACACGACCCGATTAATAATCGGGTAACCCGAACATGACCCGACAAACACGACTAATAAACGTGCCACCCGTTTACCCGACACGACCCGACCCGACATCAATTTCAATTGTTTCAACCTTCAATTGGTTTGGTGTGACATCCGAGAGCAATTTATTAGTACTTAGAGAGGAATGGTTCTTTCTTTCACATTGCAGTGCATTTCACAGGTAAAATTTATGATTCAAATCCTTGGTTACATACACAAGCGTAGATATATGAATTCACAAGCCAAATATAGAAATCATCAAATCAGAAGGAAGTATAGAAAGCATCAGCTCTATATATATATATATATATATATATACTTCCACAGCTAGCAAGCTGGTTAGCACAATATAATCATGTGCTCCATTTGATTCCCATATTCTGAGTCTGAGAAGCGAAGCAGTTGAGGAAGAAAGAGAAGAGACGCACCTTGTACCAAGTGACAGAGAGACAGAGAGAGTAGAACCACACAAAAACAAAACAAAACAAAACAAAACACCAATCGATCAAGCCATAACCGACCCTTACCACCGAAATCAACACCCAAAAATCCCCAAATCAAAAACCTTAATTCAATTCGGTCCTCTGACTCTCCAACCGAAACAGGGGAAGAAAAATCAAATTAATAGACAACCCACAGTATTTTCCTTTAAACACCATTCGGTTAGAGCTTCTTCAACCAACCAATCAAACCTAAATCTCAAAAGGAAACCAAACCAACACCCATACCTTGAGAAGGAACTGAAAAGTTTGGCGTAGAAAGAGCCAAAGAGGGGGAAAACCAGAAAACTGAAAAAGCCGGATCACGGATGGTTGACGGTCGTGCCGGTCGGGCGTGCGGAGTGAGGCGGGCGGGCGGGCGACAGGCTAGGCTAGGGTTCCACCGTTTCGGCCATTTCTCACTTCTCAGTTCTCACTGTTCTCACTTCTCAGAATCTCAGTTTCTCCTTTCGGGTTAGACTGTTAGAGTGTTAGACAATTAGAGTTTTGCCGTTTTGGAGTCTTAGACTAGTTTTTTTTTTTTTTTTTAACTTAACCGGGTCACAATCGTGTCTGGCGGGTCAACCCGCGGGTTGACCAGCTAGACACGATTGTAATCGGGTTGACTCGATTATGACCCGAACCCGATTACAGTAAACCCTAACCCTATTTTCTCGTGTTGGGTTCGCGGGTCGTGTCAAAAATTGCCAACCCTATCCCAGACCCTCTCACCATAATGTAGTAAGCAATAAATGGGTCTTCAAGATCAATTAGAAGCCGGATGGAAATGTGGACAGATTTAAGGCTAGGATAGTTGCCAAAGGTTTTGATCAATTAAGTGGTGTTGACTACTATGAAGCCTTTAGTCTTGTGATCAAACCTTCTACCATTCGGTTGATTCTTGCTTTAGTTGTACATTTTGGTTGGAAAATAAAACAACTAGATGTTTCTAATGCTTTCCTCCATGGAGTCTTAGATGAAGAGGTGTATATGGAACAACCTCAAGGGTTCGTTGATCTTGATTATGCTGATCATGTTTGTAGGCTGTACAAATCCATCTATGGATTAAAACAGGCACCAAGGGCCTGGTTTACACGCCTCTCACAAGCATTGCTGAATCTCGAATTTTGCGGTTCTCAAGTAGATCATTCACTGTTCACTTATCACCTTGATTCAGTGCATGTGTTCCTTCTTGTATATGTCGATGACATCATTCTTACAGGTAATCATGAAGGGATCATGAACAGTTTCATTACCAAGTTAAAGACAAATTTTGCTATGAAGGACCTTGGCCCTCTCGGGTACTTCCTAAGCATTCAAGCTACTCAGGATTCCTCCAATTTACATCTCCGACAAACTAAGTATGTTCTATATCTTCTTACCCGTACTACACATATGCTTGAATCCAAACCTTATAGAGCTCCCTGCATTGCTGGGTCAAAAATGTCAAAATTTGAAGGTGACCCTCTAGCTGATCCAGCCGAATATAGACACATAGTTGGTGCTCTATTACTCTCACTAGGCCAGACATTGCTTACTCTGTTAACCAGCTCTGCTAACACATGTACTCTCCCACATCTGTTCATTTAACAGTTGCTAAAAAGGTGCTCATATATCTCAAAGGGTCTATTGAGTTTGGCCTTCATTACTGCAAAGGTTCCATTGCACTCACTGTCTATTGTGATTCGGGCTGGGCAGGAAACCCCAATGACAGCGCGCTCAACCACTGGTTATGGCATTTTTCTAGGTCTTAATTTAATCTCTTGGTCAGCAAAGAAATAACATGTTGTCTCTCGCTCAAGCATTGAAGCCGGATATAGATCCCTCTCCTTCATAGCTGCTGAATTATTTTAGCTCCGCATGCTCCTCAAGGAATTACACCTTTCTATTACCTCACCCCTACTCTTTGGTGTGACAATTCAGGAGCTCTTGCACTTGCCTCCTATCCTGTTTTTCATGCAAGGACCAAGCACATTAAGGTAGACTTTCATTTTATTCGTGAGAAGGTAGCAAACCGTTACATCCAACTTCACTATCTGTCCACTCTTGAACAAATTGTTGACCTGTTCACCAAAGGTCACACTGCAGATCGGTTCTGCTATCTTAGGAACAAACTGAGGGTTATGCCACCCCTCAGTTTGCGGGAGGGTGTTAAGGAAGAGCAGAACCAGAAACGGGACAACACTCCAACTAACCATCTAGTTCACACTCAATTGGAAAAGGAGAATTTTGGTAACCCTAAGCAGCATTCTTACTTTACTAATTTTCCTCTGATTCAGTAGAGATCCTACAACTACTCTAAACACTGCAGAAGGTCACAACAGCTACCTCACACTACTCTGCAGAAGATCCTAGCAGCATACATAGCTGACCCTTTTCCTAATTTTATGGCTTCAATGTTTTCTGTTGAACTCTCCTTAAACTCGGCTTAGATTCATATATGATTAGGCATAGGAACTTGTTCTTTTGTTTGTCTTATGTTTCCTGTAATTGTCTTACTCTTTGGCTCACCAAGCCTACTGCATGTACCCTTGTAAATTCATTCATTATAAATAGACCCATAACTCTGCTCTTGGATATCAACCAAGCAGAGACTTCTTAACACTTTCAATTAAACGTGTAGAATTTTCTCAGATGGCAAATATTTCTCATAAGGACTGGGATTCACGACTCCATTTTTTTCTGTCACTGTTGGTTTGTTTCAACTTTCAAGGGTTTTAAGAAATTTGTGAATTAGGTCAGACGAATGTAGAAGAACGACGATGAGCTCTTGTTTCCCCCCCCCCCCCCCCCCCCCCAAAAAAAAAAACGCACCTTATAAATAAAATAAAAGCGCTTTGTTTTACATAATGTTACTTGTTTTTGTTTTGTTTAAGCCCACTGAGTAGTCTAAGTTGACGTGGGTGAATTTTGACCCTTCAAGACTCATAGCTGGTGGGCCCCAGTAAAAGACAAGAATATATAAACTGGGCTATCTGAGTTTTAAACATCAATGGCAGCCCATTAGCTTTATCACTGGATTTGGCCCATGCGATTTTAGACCCGTTTTAATGAGTTTGAGATTATTTATTAAAAATAAATAAAAATATGATTTTAGACCCCGGTGAAGGAATTAACAAATAAATAGAATTTTTTTTTTTTTTTTTTCAAACAACTAGAGGAGGGGGTCATTTCCATGATCAAGCCAGATAGGCAGACGAGAAGGAAATGATATGAGAATGCAACTAACATTTTTCTTGAATGCGGCCCATTTTGTCACATTGTGGAGGTAGAAACTCGAACTTTCGTGAACTTTTTTTAGCCTTCCAAGAGGAAGCAGGGATGGTGTTGAAAATGTCATAAATAATAGGAGCTGTCTTTTAATTAACTGTGAGGTTTGGATGGTTGAGAGCTAGAGTCACAATGAAAGAATCATCCTTAGAATGAAATTGTTGAGACTCAGCATTTAATCTGCAAGGAAGGAGAGCTGCTAGTGCTTCCCATGTATATTTGGGTCAAACGGGACACTGAAAATGAATCTGACCTGAATTATCTTTTATGTGGAGTCTTTGCTTGTAACGAAAATTACTAAATTATTTTCACTCATTTTTCTTAGGGAAAATTATTGAATTACTCTTCAAGTATTGTGCTTTTATCAAACCATTCCGCGAATTTATATTTTTATCTTCTTTTTTGTTCTCATTATCAAATCAATCATTCCATTTGATGATTCTAAGTGTGTTATCATAATTTTATTCTTTGGAATATTTGAAATTGGCTAACACAATTGTATAATCAACCACTCATCACTCATACCATATTGACACTAAGAATTAAATATGGCATTGTAGAGTGGAAATGCTTTGCTCCTTTTAATAAACAAAATTTACATACATTAATTTATGTGCCACTATGCATATTCATTGTCAATCAATTGCAAAAAAAGAAGGAAATCTTCATTTAACTCAATATATATATATATATAGGAAGAAAATTTTGTTCCTTTCACCATGGGAATCACCATTCAAGTTCCTTTCAACACGAAGTCAATATTAGTATGTATCACAAAGTTCATTAACTTTAGATTGTCTTTCATATATTTAATTTAAGTAATGCTACTTTGTACACTTATTTATCATACTTATTTCACACCAGTTAACATGACATGATTTAAGTGACTTTTCATATTAGCTACTTACAACACACATTCCTTTTTTTTTTTTTTTTTAGAAAATTACAATTTAGCCCCCCAAATTACCACCCGTTTTACGGATAGCCCCCTAAACTGCCAACACTCCGACTCTGGCCCCCCAAACTGCCAACGACTCCCAAAATGGCCACTCCGTTAGCTCTTTCCGTCAGAATGGATGGAAAACACATCACGTGGATCTTTACTCTGTGGCCTTTCTAGTGATGCATAACTTCAACAACTCAACAAAGCTTCAACCCATAAATCAACTGATTGGATCTTTACTCTGCTTTGATTGAATTGATAAAATATTATTCTTGGCATGATATTTACCTTATCCATTATAAAATATGGACGGCTGAATTTGTAAATCTACTTGCAGCTGAAATCCAGGAGATATATATGTTAAAGACGTGTACGTGTACCGAAAAATTGAATTAAGACATGTTATTTCACATGCTAGCTATGACTTACTGCTGCAGACAAAGGATGGTGCCACTCAACATCTAGAAGATCGATTATAATGAAATTTCTGAAGTGGCTGACATTATTAATTAGTAGTGGTTGCTTCTTGGAGATGGTCTCCCAGTATACTTGAACTGCTTTGTTTTTGAAGGAATAAGGTCAATCTGCATGCATACACAGACTTCAACAATGGTGATAATTTTAGCAATGCTTTAGAACTTAAAGATGTGTATGTGTACTGAAAAACTGAATAACTTTGATCTTTTCAATACAAACACATGTTGATGCTCCTTTTTTCCATTTTCATGTAGTTTCGGAACTATGATTAATGTGAGTGTTGTGTTTATGAGTATCTGTTGATTGAATACTTGTATGGATGTTGGACCCATTTCAAGTTCAATGGCAATTAGAAATTATATAAATAAAATTTAAAATTTATAAAAAATAAAAAATAAAAAAGCTACAAAGTTATGAGCGATATGTCATGGCTGATAGTTTACTATGAGCATCTATATATATATATATATATATATAAAGAAAAGAAAAGAAAGATAGTTTACTATGAGTGAAGAAATAGTGAATTGTTGATGATAATTTATCATCAACGACAACATATCGGTTTAGGTTCTTAAGTTATCTGTGACAATCTCAAACATTATCAGCGATAGTCTTTTGATCAAGCAATTGCGACGACTTATTAGCGATGATCAGTTGTTGTTAAAGGTTATTAGTGATGACTTTTTCTTTTAATGAGCTCAATAAGATTCTATGCTACCTTCGCGGGTGTGTTGTCACTGCCCTTGAGTACCTTTGTAGTAGATCTCATTTTTTGTTGATTTGGAAGAAAAGAACGAGAAAGAAATAAGATCATTCGAAGAGAATTATTGGTTGAATAGGTCAAATCCTTATATACCCAGAAATGGTTATTAATAGTGATTTTATTTCTATATATTGATGTAGCAAATAAAAGTTGTGAGATGTATTAATTAATTCATCTCAAGTAGATTAGGTAAAATTAAGTTCCATATTAGCTATATTTAGCTAATATGACTACTTTTTCTAGCTAGAGACCAAGTAAAATGCATAAAGTGCTACAGTGAATAGCAACCTTTTGCTATTCATTGTAGCATACTAGTTAAATATTTTATTATTCCCCTTTCCTATTTTTTAATTGTTTATTGTTTTTCTCTTTTCCATGAAAATAAAGAGTAATAAATAATATTTTAAAGCAAGTAGAAAAAATAATAAAGAATCTATTAGAGAGTTAAAAAAAAAAACAGTAATTAAAGTAAAAAAATGCACTTTTTCGTTGGTATTTTACCTTGTGCTTTATCCTCCTTGAAGCTTCTTACTATTTGGTTCCTATGGGTTGTTAATATGGGCCCAAGGATATTGCAATTAGTTATTCTTGAATAGAGTAGAAGATGAGATTGAGTTTAAAATGCACTTAATTAATATGTATTTATGTTTTCTCAACAAAAAAAAAAAAAAAAAAAAGGAAAAATTACCAAAACATTGGCAGCTTCAAAATTTCTCATTCTTTATGAATCAGATGGATATAGAATGTTCATCAAAATGATTCTGTTAATTCAAACTATAATTTGACTTCCTCACTATGAAATTGTTTGGAAACTCATGAGTTAAAAACAACTATCTGCAGCGTGTAACTTAATCTTCAAATAATTATAAAAATAAAACAGAATGAATAAAGTAATTTGAATTTCACTAGTACTTTTTAAAAATAAAACGGAATTAATATAGCTCAGTTACTAAAATTACTTGCCCATTATAACATGGAAATTAAGCCCTCGATCTCTTCCTAGCATGCATTTGATCAACACGAACCCACTGAGGTCAGTCTAATTTGGAGAGAGATGGAGACGTTGAAGAAGTGGATCCGGGGGGTGCAGACCCATGTCTATGGAGGAGTTCTCGTGCCAATGCTTGGAGATCGCCGCCACCACCCGACAATGAACCGCCGCCTCCTAATTGACGTGGATCCATGGAGCGCTGCTGCATGGCCCACGAGGGTTGCACCATGGGATCGAAAAGTGATGACAAATCATACGTGACAGGCATGACAGAGGCTGAAGGGAGGTCCGCGATGGAGAGTGGTGGTGGTGTCATCGCTGTTGGAGGCGGTGGAGCGGGTGGCGGTGATGGTAGCTCTAATGTTGCAAGGTGGGCTTGCAAGTACGAGAGCTCTGCTTGTAAATTCACCACCTGCTTAAACAATTTATCCCAAAAAAAAAAAGAAAAAAAAGCACAAACAAATTAATTAACACAATTCTTTTTGAGTGTTTTCCTGGTAAAGGCCGCAACTAGAAACAAACTTCCTAATTAAGTTGGCGAAAGAAGACAAATAAGTTGAATCAAGCAACATTTGGAAATGATCCATAATTAAGGCTTCATTTTCTTTCTTAACACTAAAAGGGTACTCGAAATATGTGCCCTCGTTGCGGAAAAATGAAGGTTTCTTCTGGCACAGGGTAACTTAACATAGTGACCGACCCATAACATAATTTTCTTATACACAGTTGTTGTCGGGAGAGGCAACTGATCCAGTAGCTTATATTTTATGATATATATATATCACTAGTTTTACGCACACATGTAGATTTGTATCAGTTAATTAATAATACTCAAAACACTTACATTCAGCATAATTAACCTATTGATCGATCATATTATGCGTCACTCGATCGAAAAGAGGAATAAAATTTACTCTTTTCAGGCATTCGTCTTTTTAGGATCTATCTGTAGTTTTTTCAACAGTACAATTTTTTTTTTTTTTTTTTTATTATTTTTTATGAGAGAGACTAAAATCAAACCTGCATCGTCAAAAAAATTACAGCACATTTGCCCCTCTTTCAATACATGCAGGTGCACAATCTATGTGTAGGATACTTACAATTACAACTCCTCAGCCCAATTTGAGGCCTAAAAGTTCCCCACCCTGAGTTTATATGGATCAAAGTGCATTTTGGACTTTATTAAAAGGAAAAATATTTACGTGGTTTACTTGATTTGTAATTAGTTCTTTATGGTATTAAAATGAACTGAAATATCCCTGAAATATGCAAAAAAATAAAATTAAAAATTAAAAAATTACTCCCTACAGTCAAATTTAACACTAATTGTAGGGAGTAATTTTTTATTTTTTATTTTTTTGGCATATCTCAGTTCATTAGCTAATTGCTAATGTAACACTGACTTAAATAGGACACGTGTCACAATTTTATTGGCTCTAACATGTCACACTAATTAAATCTGTTTAGTCAATGAACATATATAATATGGTTGTAGCTAGGGAGTAGTAAATTTTTTATTTTTTTTTGCATATCTCAAGGATATCTCAGTTCATTAACTAATTGCTAATGTAACACTGACTTAAATAGGATATGTATCATAATTTTATTGGCTCTAACATGCCACACTAATGAAATCTGTTTAATCAATGAACATAATATGGCTGTAGGAAGTAAATTGTTTTTTTAGCATACCTCAATGACCTATGAATTTGTTTTGATACTACAAAAAGCTAATTACAAATTAGGTAAACCATATGGACTAATTTTGTATTTTTCTCTTTAATAAAAAAGAAACCTCTCTCTATTTTCATTTTTTGATGTGAAAAAAGTTTGGCTGGTTTCAAAATGACGTGGTTTATAATGGAGGGACTTAAAAAGAAAAAAAACAGATAATCCTTTTTCTTTTCCTTTTTATTGTACTCTATATATATATATATATTGTTTACTTTCTTTCTTTTAATATGGATTAACATGGGGCTTGCTAGCTTGGCTTTGTTAGTAAAATGCAAGACTAGCTATATCACACATTTGTGGCAGCCCCACCTACATGGTAGATGGGGAATATGGGGAATGAATCTTAATCCCCGCTAAAAGCCTAACTCCAAGGACCCGACCATTTCCTTAATAACAGCAAAACCCACAATTTGAACAGGAAAATGGTACAACTTTTTGATATGCACGCGAAGTAACGGCGACCCCATGATTTGTCAATTAAAATTAATTAAAGACCTGGATTTCAGTAGAGCACAAAAAAAGTCTCCTCAGCACCGCCGCATGTCTTACAGTACTTTCTTTTCCTTTGGTTTCTTTTAGGTTTCCTAAACCAAAATTTGCTTTAATTTCTTTCCCATTCAATTCATCCCGCTTATATATATAAATATATATATATATATATCAGGTATTGCTACCCTATATTAATGCAAAGGCTAGATCGAATCAGCAGGGTTCTATCTATATATGGACGTTACTGCAAAGTTATTAACTCATGTGGAGAAAGAATTTGACACTTATACGAGTTATAATATTCTATCTTTCCATGTTAAACGCATATATATATATATATATATATATATATATATATATATATATATATATATGCATGCCATGCCAGAGAAAGGGTAACTGAAAAGTGGAAATTTGAAGAGTAAACGTTAACCCACTTGCCACTTTGAAAGATTAATTACTGCTTGAAGTAGCTTACGTAATAATAAGACAACATTAAAAGCAAAAGAACAAAAAATAACTATCATTCTACTAAAAATGCCAAGGGAGATAGGATCGACAGTGGCGCTTACCTGTTGTTGAAGAGCAAAGATGTGAGCAACGCAGCCGTATACAGGATCTCTAAGCCGAGCCTGCGCTTCATAACATATTGTTACCACCGCATCAAGCCGCTTATGCATAGGAATATGGAGAAGAAGCTTGGACACGTTGCTCGCCCCAAACACCTTGTGCACAGCTGCGAAATGGGCTGCTCCTTGCTCCGAATCAAAGTAAGGCGCAAATATACACCCCGGCACACACTTCCGCCGCAAAAACTTGCACGCACCGCATGGCCCTCCACCGCCGCCGCTACCGCTTCCGCCGCCGCTGCTTCCGCCACTACTAGTAGGGTTTGCACTCATTTGTTTTTGATTCTCTCTCTCTCTCTCTTTCTTTTTCTCCTTTCTTCTTTGGGTATGATTATAACATAATTAGGGTTTGTGGGGTACGTAGTACTTGAAAAGGGGAGGAGAAGGAGGAGAGGAGGAGGAGGAAGAGGAGGAGGAGGAGTTTTAGGGTTTGGTGGGTGTGGGTTTTTTGGTTAGTTTTTTAATGGGTTGTGATATAAAAGGATAGAAGAAGTCTTTAAAGCCACGCGAGAGAGCAAAGGCTTAACCCCCACATTTAGCTGCTTGCGTGAAGCAAACATGCGATAAGCCCATGTTATTGTTCTCAACTGCTTTCCTTTTTCTTTTATCTTCCTTCCTCTCGTGAATTTATTCAACAAATCTCATGTTCCTCTCTCTCTCTCTCTCTCAAACTTTCTCTCTAAAGCTTTCTTTCTCTAGATATATATTGGAGTTTGCTTTGGCTCTGTATATATATTATACGGCTTTGCGAACAAAGAGAATTGGATTTTACAAGGTGGACACGCGTCAAATGCACTGTCTATATCTGCTAGCCACTGCGTGTTTTAAGCTGCGTGGAGGGGAAAAGACGCCAACTTCTTTCTCTTTCTCTCCCTCTCTCTCAACGTTGAAAATGACTCGGTTTTCCTTTTCTATATCATGAAAAGCCAAACAGAAGCCAATGGGTTTGTAAAATGACATGAATGCCCGCTGGATTTTTTAGTGTGTAATTTGTTTTAGTAGTGGCTAATAAAATATTACTTTCTACTGAACCAAGTGTCAGGCTCAGGGAATTAAGAGGCATATGAAACCGTGTGTGTGATCAAACATTAAGGCCAATTATGAAGCTCTGGTTTGTCTGTCAGGCTATATTTTCCAGAAATGGAAATAAATGTTCTACCCATATCTTCTCCGGCCATTTGATCAGAGCTCTCAGGAGTACTCGGGTCATCACATTACCTCTAATGGTCGAGTTGATGATGAAGATGACAACGACATTATAATTGTCATAGTATGAAGCTTTTTGGCTACCTCACTTCCAATGACATTCTTACTGGAATTGCAATTCAACTATCGATTACCGGTTGACAATGATCTCTTATTCTACTCCCACCACATATATTCACTTAAGAATAATGGTAGATTTTATCATATTTTAATTACCTCACAAGATTAACCTAACGGTCTTAATTAATTCTTAATTTTTTTTAACAACAATTTATTCAAATTAAAGCTTAATTGAGACTACCGTATAAGCATTGTGATCAAATAATTATAAAATAAAAATATAATTTTTAACCTTACTCATTCACTTCAACTTCCATTTATAATTGACTATACACATTAAAAAAAGGGTTTTCAAAGTATCTACTTTGTTAACCTACCGTAGAAAATATTTATTAAAAAAATAAAACCTTAAATTTAAAAATAAAAAAAAATGTTTTTGGGTATTACATCTTTTATTATAATTCCTTTAAAAATCATGTCGCGGTCCACATAAGTGCTCGATGTGTCACAACATTAAAAAAATAAATAAATAATAAAATTTGACTAATAAATACAATTATTTCGTATCTAACGTAATAACCGATAAGTATAACGTGAATTTATAACAAACTTATAGTAAAAATTATAGTACATTTAACAACGCTTTTATAAAAAAATTATTTCTATAAAAATAAAAATAAAAAATATAATTAACTCAAATGTTATCTTGGACGAGAATGTCATTTTATTAATTTGGTCTTGAATCAAATTATTATAAAAAGCAAAAAAAAATTCCTTAAAGAACATATTATAAAGTACTATTAAATTGGTGGACCACGTGTTTTTGATTGGATGACAACTCATATATAATGGTAATTAAACATATATAATATTGATCATACTATTTCATAATTTGTTTAAGAAAAAAGAAAAAGGAAAAAAAGTGTAATAAAATACGAGTACGGAATAAGATCAGATCAAAATTAACGATAGACGAAGGGACCATTTTGTCCTTGAATTCCGTGCCTAGTAGTAGCCTATAATTAGCGCAAAATTAGCGATCTAAATCTAATAAAAGGTCAAACTCCAGAGTTCGGCATTCAAAGCCTAAGCACGAGCCACTCGAATGTGGGAGCGCCACGTATGAGTCGGTGACTACGAACGTAACGGCCGGGTAAAAAGATGACCTCATCTTGAAGTGGGACCCACGCGCCGTTCCATTGAAAAGAAAGTAACGTCTCTGTTCCTTCTCGGTTCCCAGATTTTTTTTTAAAAAAAAAAAAAAAAACTGATGTAATAAAATTAAAAATTATTCGTTTTTATTTTGTTATTTCAATAATATTATATAAAAGAAAAAGAAGAAAAGCAACCAGTAACAGTTCGTAACGGCGGGTCGATCACCGCGCCGTCCGGCTCTTGTCCAATCCATGTGTTACGAATGGGAAGCACTGACAGAAGCTACAGTCCCGGCTGTTGACTGAAACGTGTCCTTATTTAAGGCTGACGTACCGCCTTCGATGACCGGTAGCTTACGTTGTAACAGTTCCATACCTCTTCTCCATCCCCTCAATTTTTGTTTGGGAGAAATTTGCTTCATTTGCTAAAACAACAGAAGGTTTATTGGTGTTTGTTGTACAGAGGACAGATTTCATGGACGCCCATACGCATATGTTATGCAATGAAGAGGCTTAGATCAGTATTCAGGACCAATTAACCATGGCGTTTAGAATTTTTGGCTGTATTCAAGATTAGTTAGGGCTCACAATACTCAAAAATATGATGCGAAATTTATCAAAAAATTATTGGTTTAGAGTTGAAAAGTCTGATCTGTTTAATTAAACAGGTTGATTTATATAGTTTTATAACCGTGTCTAATGTCGCATTTAAGAGTGACAATTTTTTTACACGATTTGTAAACTTAAACAAACAGAAAATGAAATTAGTGGGATAAGGTTGAAGTTTAATTTAATACATATGTCTCAATATAACCTGAACCCGACAAGCAAACACGAATTTTTACCCCTATAATTAGCTTCAGTAAGTAAACAAAATTGATATATGAAAGAATGTTGTTATGGATGGTATAGTTTTTACTAAAAGTTATTTATATGTGATAGTTAGGTCACTTGACACTTATCACATTAGTCACTAAATTATTGAATTTATCTGTCAAATTTTGTTGCTTAATTTTTTTTCTTCCATATGTCACCAAACGTAACACTCAAGTGGACTGCTATATAAATTTTAAAAAACATATATATAATAAAAATTAAAGTACTCCAAACGCCGAGCGTGAGACACGTCACGCCAAGTGGGCAAGTATGTTATACGTACAAATAGTAGGGTTTGACCTTGGAATCCACAAAATGTATGTGGGGGTCGCATACAGTCATTTGATTCGGGCTATATATGCTAATAAACTAATAGATGAAGATGAATATATATATATATTCACAATACATAATTCTAGAAACCTATAAGTTTTATGCTGAAAACCATGCAACTATACGTTAGAATTTCATTGGAAAATTGATGGCTGAGGTCAACGACAAGGGTCCTTGGACCAAATACAAAAGTAGCAAAAGAAGAGGGCTCTTCGCATAAAGTGACCCATTCACCAGTAAATGAGTTGGGCTCAAGTACGTTATTTTTACTTTTCTTGCTCTTATTTCGTTTTAAAGTCCCAGAAATCATACTGGAGATTGAAGAGAAAGAGAGAGAGAGAGAGAGAGAGAGAGAGAGAGAGCAGCCAACCATGCATGCCAATCTAAAACTGTTTATAATGGTTTTTCTAAATATATAGTTCCAACCAAAAGATATACGAAGAATTATTAATTGTTATATATTCTTGATATAACATAATTTCAGGTTTCGTACGTAGCTAACGAAGTTGTACGTCTAATGAGAGCAGTTGTACGACTACATGATAACAAGTTAACTAGTTAAGTGTCGGGTTTGAATTCTTAACAAGAAAAAGTTGAAGAACGTTAACGTTTAGCTGCACCAATCTGATAAAAAAATGCCTTAATCATCGATCCCATGTGCCCTGCCTTAATTAGTGGTAACTTAATTACCACCGACGTGAAACAGATAAGGTAGGTTCAAATGCTGTCATGCGTTTGGAGATGAAAAGGAAAAACAGATTACGGATGTGAATGATGAGAAAGAATCGATTAATTAAGCTTTTTGTGTGGGACATTAAGTTTTTTTAGAGTACATTTTCGTTCAACCTCAACCTCAAGGATAAAGTTGTCTAATCGATCGAGTAATTAAGCTAATCAAATCAACCTCAATTTTAGTTCAACCAGCTGACCTAATAGTCGCTAATTGCGAAAATAGTCGCTAATTGATTGAAGATATATAGTCTTCCCTAGCCTAGCGTGGTCGGTTATAAGCCTCAAATTCCTTTCATGAAGGATGAAATTAAGGATAGGCAACTCCTGCCGGTTCCCTACTAGTGCATGTGCTCTTAATATAAATTGTTAAACAGGATTTCATTACGATTTACGAATGTTTTTAAGGTATACTTGTTTGGCTTCCCTGAGAAGATGGCACGTACGTACAGTACTGGATCGAGTATGGAATGTAAGTACTACTCCTAGATTCTACATTACCATTAATGGAGAATTAATGGTAAATTTAAAAAGGAAATTAAGGGGTCCGGCCGGCCTACTTATATATACTTTGTATGATCTTCTTATATATCTTTTAATTTGCAATGGGAATTAAGTTTAGTTATGTTGCAGTACTGGTAATGAGTAGATTGTCAACTCTAGGGACTCATTGGGGTCCCTCTAAACCCAGGGAAGTGCAATATATCATAGGAGGAATAAAGGTTTTTGTTCAATTAATAACAAATTTGGGGTTTTCTCTGGGAGGTGATTTTGGGTGTTGGTATGCATGCCTTCCTGTCGAATTTTCCCAAAGCATAAGATCAAGGGATCAAGAGCTCTTTTTAGAGATCCTACAACAGATCCTACAACAGAAGACTTTTGTAATACATTAAGGTAACTATTATTATATCCACAACAATAACAATACCATAGCAACATCTAAGAAAACATCATAACATAAAGATAAGCTAGCATCAAAAGTCTCGTCCTCAAACTGATCACCAAGTCAAACATAAATTATTACAAACCAAAGCTAAAACTCTCAACATAACTTGAAACCTAACGGAGAGTTTCACATCACCAAAGGGTCGCAATAAATTTGATAATAACCCAAAAAAAAATATTCAAAAGCGAGTCATGAAGAGGATTATCAAAATCATGCCACAATTCCACGCTCAAGTGCGGATCTAACTCCTCAAGGATCAGTCTAGATCGATCGCTTGTCCAAAGCTGGCGTCTTGCTAAAATCCCCATCCATCCTCAAAAGAGTCAACAACTATAAAACACAAATGTTTTATTTACAGGTAGAAAAGATTAAGCGTAAATCCACAATTTAGTAATTAAACATGACACACAATGATTACATGTTATCATGTTTGTGATTTTTTTTTTTTCATTTTTAATTAACTAAATGATTTTGTTTGTATGTTTTCTTACTTTGATTACATAAATAGTCATACATTTTGGACAAGTACCACTTTTTTTCTTTTTATAATTTCAACTGGAAGCTATTATTTCATAAAGGTTAAAGCAGTTATATAAAACGAGGGGTTAACTTTCTCATGGCCTATGCAGGACAAAGACCGAAAAATAAATAAATAAGGTGTAATTAAGGACATGCATTCACACATGAAAAATGTTACCCTTCTCAAAAGAAATTTTACAAATTTGCTACCCAAATAATGTGTCATAATCTTATGAGATGGTGATTGAGACACATTTTTCAAAACAATAAATTACATAGGATTGTGACATTATTTGGAGGGCAAATTTAAGAGAGAATTTTTAAAAAGTATAGCATTTCTCTTTGCATATACATCAATTAGTACTACTCTAAGTCTCTAACTAGTACTCTGGTAATTGTATATATATATATGCTTTTAGGGAGAATAAAGAGTCATTTATCCCCTCTCACCCCAACGACACCATTGCCTCTACTATAATATTGTTTGAAACCCTTAATTAACTTCAACACATACAAGGGAGCCATCAGCCATATCCACTTCTAGAAGTTAATTACCATGATTTTGATAGTAACATGCATGAGATTTTCATTCTTCTGTCTCCCTCCCTCTTGAATTTCCCAAGTTTCTTTATTCCACTAGGAAATATATTCATTCTTTTTATTGTTGTTAATTTGGGACAATATTAAAGTAAAAGGATAGTCCAAGTTAGGTTTCAACACAAATAAATCATCATCAAATATAAAATTATAACCAAGTTGAAATGGAGTATGATTATCCTTTTTCATGTAGGATGTCCAGGCAACAATGTCCCTAAAAGGTTTCAAAAAGCTGACCCACTTGTATTGAAACACATGTTTCCTAGTGCTTTGTTTATTTTGAAATCCTTAGGCTGTCTCTTCGTGTTTAGGTAGTGTCTTGCGAACATCAATGTTGCCCCCATCACTGCTCAATAATGTGTAGCAACAGACCCACGAGTTCCCCCCACTCGTGCGGTCAACACCTAGAAATCATGCAATTGTATAACCATAAATCATTCTTTTGAAATTTTTCTGTTCAAAAATTCTGATTTTAAATTACAGGATGTCACCCAAACATACGGCAAAGAAGCTGCTAAGTGTCATCTAATTAATTAAGCTACTTTAGGAAGAAAGGAATTGAAGATTATAATAGGCACTATTATATGAAAGTAATTAAAGGAGTCAAAGGAAGATGATTTTGGACCAACTAATCATGACCCCTCTTGGAAATATTTTTAACACTTTAATACTCATGCATGATATGATAGTCAAAGTATCTATAAATATTCTATGATCTTTGAATATATCTAATGCAATACAGTTGTATCGATCACAATCGATCGTAGTTGCCTTAATTTGTTTGTTAAACCATTTTCTTTCTCACTTTTGTTATTTGTTTTCAACAAATTAACAATTGGATCGGAGATTCAACCATCCTATATACTATATATCTCATACGTACTGTGTAAAAACAAAATTATGCCAAAATTAATAACTTTTATAAAGCATGTTTTTGTATAAGTATTTAAAGATTTAGTCGTAAACCAATTGTTAAAAATATATATTTTATTTTGGAATTACACCTGGCCGACGACCCTAGATAAACGTCTTAATTGGTTCCGTCCCTAACTTCATATGTACTCTCACTCACAGTGACTCACTCACGCATATCTCTCCCTAGTTACATCTTTTATAATATCTAGCTAGCTAGTTATTCTTATTTAACTAATTTTTCAGTTATCAATCATTTTTTTTTCAAAAAAAAAAATGATTGAAAATAGTTAACTAGAATAATTGAATACCACAATATTAGATCGATATATCAACGAAATAAAAACTCAAAAACTATTAATACAACTGAATGATCAATGAATAAAATGTGTACATTATTTTACGTTAATTAATATTAAAGATATGATATTTTGCCACCTCAAGACACAACTCTAAACCACGTAACCCATTTGGTAAGGTGTCTCCCAACTAGCTTTAGAATTTTTTTTTAAAAATAAAAAAATAAAAAAAAGTAAAAGTAAAAATTGTCACGTGGACAAAGGTGATCAGAAATTATGTCTTAAGTTGGTAATATATTACATCTCTTAATATTATATGGTAAACAATTAATGCATGTAAGCTACACAGTACGTTAGGAACATGGCATCTTCCTCATTGTAAGGATGAATAAACAATAATTTCCAAGCGAAATTCTTGACTACGAGTACTCGAATCTTCAAACAAAAAAAAAAAAAGAACAAAAAACTGATCGAACTAGAGAGCTTGTTATATCTATTTTATTAATTAACGGTGAAAAGATCGGAGGTTATTAGTTCGATTTTCTTCTCCCTCTTTTGTGTGGACATGTAAAAAAAATAAAAAATAAATTACGAAGAAAAAACTGAATCCAATTTCAACTTGAGTGGCAATTAGGCAAAGTCATCAAAGGAAAATTCCATGAGATTTGGGCTATGGAACCTTTGAGAGCAACAAAGAAGAGCCAGGTAACATTTGTCTTTGAGCGAATGGCGAGAATTTTCGGGTTGGGCTTCTCTGTGTACAGTACTGTACACCCTCGTGGTCAAATTTTAACAAATCGCTTTCTCAAGGCCTCCATGCATGGAGAACAGTTTTGATGTTTGGCAGGCAACTGGCTCTACTATATATAGTTGGGCATAGTAGAAATGATTTAATTCTCTATTTTCTATCGACTTAATTAAGTTTTTTAGGTAATTGATAATTTAACACCAATTAAAGTGATTGACTGGATTTGAAAGGAGATCAATCAGGCATCCAGAAATTAACTTATCACGAGTCCTTACAAAGATGGCAAGGGATTCCTCATCATGCAAAAAGTTCAAAGACGAAAATCAGGGTGGTAATTATCGAGTCCAGCGCAGCTCAACTTTTAAATTTTAAGATTGGCTTGCTAACTAATACACATATATATAAATATTAAGTAGCATATATAACATAGATTACTTAATTACTAATATACATGCTTAAATTTATATAACTCATTTTTAGTAATATATATATATATATAGACACACACACAAGAGATATGAACGAGCTAACGAGTCAGACTAATGAGCCGTACGAGCGATCCAGTCGAGTTTTAAAGGACTGAGGTCGTGAGCCCCTATCGAGTTTTGTCAAGCAAGTTGGGTATGTATTACTTACTAATCAAGCGAATTTTTACAATAACAATCGAGTTTTTACAGTATCGGGCTCAAGTATGGATCGAACTAAATCGAACGGGTTGTCGAAGGGACTGGTTTATTTACAACCTAACAAAAATTAACGTTAGATATTATATTTTTATCATATGACTATCTCACAATGCTAACGTGCATCACATGACTCAAAATAATTTAATTCATAGCCAAAGGCTTCCAATGACATACAAATACGATAATGAATACCATTGGTTTCTAATAAGAGTTCCTGACTTCTTTCAACTTTGTAATTGTCATGTGTACCTCTGAACCAAAAGGCTATATATATATATTGATAAACACCACAAAATATTATTATAGCAACAAAAATAATAGTAAAATCTTCCAATATATTTACCTTTCATGAGTATTAATTATCTCTACATAATTGGACCCTTACGTGGGAAACCATACCCTACAAGCACATTAATTAATTAACGTTAGTCTAAGTGGACTCAACACCATATGTATATAAATCCTATTGCCAACGCATGCGCGTCTAAGAATTTACAACTTTGATGGGAAATGTTGTCATTGAGGCAACATGCATGAGTGCTTCACAATTGCCATAGCATATATATATATATATATATATATATATAGAGAGAGAGAGAGAGAGAGAGAGTCTCAATTTAAATGAAATTTGGAGCCTTAATAATTAAAAGTGTGTTAGTTTTTGAAATCCAGCTATTTAGGCGTCTAGTCGATCTACAAGTTATGGGATAAATATAACTGATCAGTGAGACCAAAACAAAAAAATGTGTTTCTAAAGCAAAAGCTCAAATATTTTAATCCAATATTCCCCATGAAATGACCTATTTCACTTTCAGCGATTAGAAATGACTAGTTTTTTAAGCACCATATATGCTTACAGTCTCTACTATGCCTTCTCGATCTGATCAATCTTTTCTTCAACCACCACCCACTTGCAGTCTGATTGCTCATACAAGTGCATTGCATCTTTTGGGCCGGGGTTGAAAATCGAAATTCTTCTCCAAATTTAAGAAAACAACTACGACTCTCCCTGATCTCTTTTTGGTGCGGAATAATTAGTGTCATCGATCTATGAATGAAGAGTACTACTCATGTCTATTTCATACCAAATCCCGTAGCGTATGTGTTTTAAGTTGTCGATTTCTCATGTTACGTAGTCGTTTGAAATAGGTTAAATTTTACTTATCATTATGATCTTTTATCATTTTTACAATTATATTTATGAGCTTTAAAAAGTGTTAATTTAGTATATTTATTTTTCAGTTTTTTTTTTCTTAAATTCCATCTATGTCGTTAAAATTTTTCATTAAATCCTGTCAAAACTTCTAAAACACTCATATCATTTTTTCTATAATATATATATATAATTCTTAAATATTCAAGCATGAATATTTTTACAAATTTCGTTAAATCCTGACTAACGTCTAAATCTTTGCATTTTTTGTCTTTTTTTTTCCTAGAAAAAAGTATGAATATTTTAAGAATTTTGACATCCCTTTATTAGGATTTAACGAAAAAATTCAAAGGATTAGTAAAATTAAAAATTGAAAAATTAAAAAATAAATACACTAAATTAATATTTTTTAAAATTTATGAATATGATTTAAAAAACATAAAGACAATAAAAAAATTATTTTTTTTAAAAAAAAAATTATTTAAAATACATCACATCGATCAATGTTAATAAGAAATGGATTATATGAATATACCCAAATAAATAAGGTTCCTTCTCTAGTCTCTCCCACACGCGAAAGAGACTAGAAGAAGAAGGTACGTGTCACTGTATTAGCAAAAGCGAAGCAACTTGTTGATGATGAGGGACATGATAGAGAGACAGTACTGTTGCTTACTTCCCCCCATCCCCATGTGCTGTGGCTGACTGGCTGACTGGCTGACTGCTGACCTCTTCTTCCTTGAGAGAGACGATAAATGGAACCATGCCTCAGATTGACACGTGTCGTGATTTGATATATGGTAAAAATTTACCTCAGCATGGTTTTTCGTGCTACTCAGAGAGTGGGGCTTGACTAGGCTGTTCCATCTCACCATAAATTTCATTTCAATCCACGTTGACCGCAGTTCGCTTTCGTGTGAGATTTATATTTTGACACGCCACATTGTGCGCGCGTGAGGAAGTCCTGAAAAGAGGTGGTGATTAGACATGTTTCAACCCCACTATTATTTTCTTTTTGAGTTTTTTGGCAAAATTCTCGGATTTAAAGTCCCTTTTTTTTTCCTGAGAGTTACAGATAGGACGTAACATGTTCGTTTATAATACCACAAAATCAATCGTACCACGCGCCGAAATGCGTCCGTGTACAACACGCTCCCCAACCCCTCTCCTCGAATATAAACATAACCCTTGTGGTTGTAGAGCTATCCGTGAATATGTTTGAGTTCCCATCAGGTTACTTTGGCCCTACATGGATTCGTTTAGTAAATGAATAAAGTTTGAAATAAAAAATTTAAGCTTATATAATTTTATTTTTATAATGAAAATGCATTAAGTATTTACAAAATAAAAATAAATATTCTTCATAATGTAATAGATATAAGTTGAATTATTGTAATTGTAAGTCTGAATATATAAAATATGTGTCTGTGTGTATATGAGTGAGCTTATCTATGCATATATATGTGTGTATATGAATATATATATATATATATATATATATATATATATATATATATATATATATATATATATATATATATATATATATATATAAGGCTAATGATATTTATACACACACTCATATTTGGTATAGAATTCATGCATGTAAAACTCAACTCACATGCATAGATCCCACGCCAAATCTAAGTATGTGTACAAACAGAGAGATGATCTTTTACAACCCCAAGACACAACTCTTGATCACCTTACCCATGTGGCTAGGTGATCTCCTAGCTAGCTTTAAGGTTTTTTTTTCAAAAAAAAAAAAAATAAAGTAAAAGTAAAAATTGTCACGTGAGCAAAGATGGTCAGAAGTTGTATCTTAGAGTGACAATGTATCATATATTGTACAATTAGCACATGTCATGAGATAAGCATATGTCAAATAATATTTGTATACACTTTGTATACACACTCAAAAAATTTAGTGTGCGACGCATTCATGTGGGACCCATTCCATATGCATGAATCCCACACCAAATATAAGTAGTGTACAAATGTCATTTGCCAAACATATAAAATTGAGATTATATTATTTAATATTTGAGTTAATTTCTCTAATTACTCAAACAATAAAACTTATTCACTATTAAATAACTAATAATTAATATTAATTTTTTTAAAAAAAATTAAACAATCATGATATTTATTTTACATATGGAATGACTAAATTAATTGAGTAACTCGTGAACAAGCTCGAGTTTGATTGAAAAAAATAAATGAATAGAGCTTGAACAAATTATCCAGTTCGATGATAAGTTTGGGCTCGGCTCGTGTTCAAAAAAAATTAAATGAACCGAGCTTGAACATTTAATACTCAACTCAACTCGACTTGATTACAGCCCTATTTGTGGGTAGATAAAAAAAAAAATGTATTCAATTAATTCTTCATTGTTAGCCTCTTTATAGAGTACTCTCAACTTATGGCTGACAACTTATGACACAACTTGTGAATTTGACATGAACATAACACGAAATTAGATAATTGGGGTTTGAGTCGTTTGACATAAAATGGTTCGTGTCATAAACGGGTCACCCTGCTTAATCCATTTAATAAATAGGTCAACCCACTTGACCCGCGAGGGACCATATACTCTTTTTTTTTTAAAATAAAATAAAACCGTGATTTTCTCAACTACCAGAAATGTTCTGAATTACAGGAAGACAAAAGGACACTAGTATCGCTAGGGGTAAAAATGCAAGCGAATAATAACTATCCACATCCGCCATCCGCACCTAACCGCTATCTGTTATCCCGCACATGCGAATGCAATTATCAAAGCTCGTTATTCACATATGCGGATAGCGGTTTTAAGATATACGGATACCGTTATTAACCGCATTCACATTCCCTTTATATATAATATATCTTATATATATTTAATTAAATTCACTAAAACAATGTCATTTTGAATATATTTGATAAGTTTAGGACATTTACATTATGTTAGATTTTTTTCACTATCATCTCAAAGTCATACCTTACTACATTTATTTTTTTTATTTTCTTTGGATAATCCAAATCTCAATTACTCTACGAGAGAATGACCATCTATGGTTGATAATCGTGAATGATGTAATAAGTTAAATTTTACTTTATTTAGGCTTACATATATTAATAACCGCATTATATAATATTGCATATAGATTTAGATAGTAATTCAAAATGCTTATTATCTCATATACGGATAGCGGATAATAACTACAATAATCGCGCGGATGCGAATACCTAAAAGTGATAAACGCATTATGCCGATGCAAATTTAAATTTTGCTAATATCTACATTTTTACCCCTAAATTACATGTTTAAGTTTAACAGCTAGATTCCACTTCTTGAAAGTTGGAATCTGCGCTTTTACTTGTAGTCTGCTAAGTAGGAGTATAGGACATGTTAACCTAACACTTACGAGGCTGATGGCATCCGACGCCACCAGATCACCACCAGCACGATGGCGATGCCGCCGTCATGGTGGAACATTTTCTTTCATTTTTAATTTTATTTTATTTACAAAATATTTCTTAATTTTTATTTTTTTTTTTACAAAATACTCTTCAAAACTTTACTAAACCAAATTTAAGGGCATGTTTGGGTAAGCTACTCAACTCATTTATTATTATTATTATTTTTTTTTTTAAGAATTCATGTTTGGCAGCAACTTATTTTCTTTTCAAACTCTTTTCAACCCAATTTGTTTTTTTTTTTTAAAAAAAAAAAAATACAATAAAAACCCTAGGTGTAGCTAAGCTACCCCCAGGTGTCTAGGGTTGGTCCAGCCACCCCCGCAACTAAGGGGGTAGATCAGCCACCCCCCCAAAAAAAAAATCCCAGTTTTTTATTTTTATTTATTTTTTAAAAATTTATTGAATATAAATATATTCAATTTAATTCACCTTTCCAAATATCTTTTTCTAATTTTGTTTTCCTCATTATTCACAATTTTGTATGCAGTAGAGATCAATAGAAAACAATACAACAACAAAAAAAATCGCACACCAAAACTTTTCTCAAAATGTGTCCCTTACCTAATCAACTATGAACTTATACCCTTTTCAAAACTCTAAACTTTACCAAACGGACCCTTGAAGTTTTCTCAATGCATTTACATTCCCACCTTCTCAATTCTATTAAATTGAACTCCCTTTGAAAAATTAGTTCTAGTATAGGACTCTGTAAAGGAGATCCCCTTTTCCCCTTTCTCTTTATAAATTTGGTGAAATCAAAGGCAATATCCGTGGTATTAAAGTGGTGAGATCCTTGCCAACCATTTCCCAACTCCTATTTGCTGATATATATATATATATATATATATATATTTTTTTTTTTTTTTTTTTTTTTGCAACCAAATCTAACGAAGTTGTTGCTATTAAGAGCTGCCTTGATACGTACCTATGCTCGTTGGTCCGATCAACTTATAAATTCCAACAAATCTTCAATCTTCAACAAAATGACCAAGCCCCTAGCGACCCAATCAGTTCAATGAGCAAGATTGAAAGAATTTTTGGAGAACGAAAATTCACCAAAGATTGATTTGGAAATGCATCTCCATCTACTCCACTCTATATCGTTTTCTCAACTTTGGTCAATGATCAATATGTTCTCTCCCCTCTTTTCAACCACTCTTGAAAATTATGAACACTTATGATAGGTTTGGTATATATGGTTAATAACTATTCCATTAGAAAAGTGGAATATATATATATATATAGCTTCTATTAAAAATGAAAGAAAGTAAAATGGAATAGCCATCTCCCTATAGTCATTTGGAGACACTCCTTTGGCCCTTAGACACCCTTGAGCAGGAAGATCTGACTATTGCATATTAGTTAAAAAAAAAATATCAATCGGCCTTCATACAGCGCTACAGTGAATAACAACCTTTGCTATTTACTGTAGCACACTAGATAAATATTTTGCTATTTCTCCATGTTAATTTTTAGTTGTTTATTGTTTTTTTTTCTTTTTCATAAAAATATAATATAATAAAAAAAGAGTGAGAAATAATATTTTAAAACAAGTAGATAAGAAAATAGAGAGTATATAGATAAAATAAATTAGAAATGAAAGAAATGAAAAAAAATGAAAAAGAAAAAAGAAAAAAGAAAAAAGAAAAGAAGAAGCTATTGTAAAAAGTTAACACATTTTTCCTAAATATTTTACTTATTGTTGTTGAAGATGCTTTTAGAGCATTTCCAATGCCTTAGTCATTTTCACCTTTAGGCTAAAATAGTTAATCAATTCACTGAAAAGTTCATTCATCCGATTATGCAAATCAAATGCAAAATACATTTGTAACGCATTTGTACACATGCATATCTTTTTTTAATTTGTTTCTCTTTCTTTCACTCTCTCTCTCTCTCTCTCCCCCCTCTCTCTCTCTCACGAAAACTCATTTTACACCATAGTTATATTCTAATATATATATATATATGAATCTGGAAAATTGTATTTCAAAGTATGTCTATATGACAAAATCTGTATTTGTTATTTTATGTAAGGTCACCTTCCACGACCAGATCTAGTGGCCAGAGTCTAAGATGAGGTCTACTGGGGTGACGCCATACAAACTCTGGGGTGTATGGCACAGAACTCATACGTACGAACTACCTAAAGTAAGAACAAAAAATTTGTTGACTTTATGGCAAATAATTATCCAAAAACAATTATCATGCTAAAAAAAATGACTTATCATTAAAAAAAAATCTAAGAATTAAAAAAAATAAAAAATAAAAAAATATATATTTAAATGATATAGTGAAATAATAGATAATCAGATGTATGGTATCTTTTGAAACCCATTAGTTAAAATAAATCAATAAAATAGGTTTTGATTAGCTATTTCTTGAAGTTTATATATATATATATATATATATAACCGTGTTAGCGGGTTGACTCGCCAAACACAATTAAAATCGGGTTGACCCGATTATGACCCGAACCCGATAATGCTAAACTCAAACCATATATTTTCGTGTCATGTTCGTATTGGGTTCGCGAGTCATGTCAAAAATTGTCAAACCTATGTGCAGTGACAAAGAGAGGGGAGATTGGCAAAGGCCATCCCCCCCCCCAAATTCTTAAAAATATATATATATAGAAGGTTGAAAAAAAAAATTATATATATATATATATATATAAGGAAAAAAATTAAAAATTTAGTCTATTAGCTCATGTCAAGAAATTTTTTTGGCCACTAACCCTTACTCATAAAAGCTTTTAGCTCCGTTTTTGGTTGTATAAAAGTTGTGTAGAAGGAATCACTCCGCTATATATATATATATATTATATATATTGTTGTTTAGTATTATGTGTGCATGATGTTATGAGAAAATTTTAAATTATTATCCAAATGATGAGTTATTATTGAATCCCAAATTTGTGAAGAGGCAACTCGTCTTGAAATGGAAGGAGGTTGCCAGTACATTGAAGTTTGCAATAAAATTCCCGGATTTGGTAAAAAGAACCTCCTTTTAACTGCTGCAAGCTTTAATCCAAAGCGTAAAACGAAGAAAGTAGAGAGAAAAGAGAGAGAAGCCATGGAAGGCAAATTACTGCATAGACTTCACAGTTCACATAATTAGGTGAAACCAAGAACTACGGCCATACCCTCCTTTAGGCTTTAGCAATAGATCAAGTCATCAAGCACACCTCCTTCCTATATAAAAATAAAACTACGTACGCCCGGCCCTCTGACACACATAGCTACATAGCTGAAGTAGAAATGACAAGATATAAAATCATAAAATGGGATGGACGGATGGATGGATGGATGGAAAAGATAGGATGTTTGTCCCACGTGGGGTGGGATTCGCACGTGGCCTCGACTGCGGCCGTTGGAAGTTGACACTGCTGTCACCGCATGTAATGTTTTTTGCTTCACGCAAGCTGCTCCCTTCCCCCCCACCCCAATTGCCCTCTCTCCCCGACTTGCGTGGCTTTAAAGTTTGAACAAAATTGACCACCCATACTAAATTTATTATTATGTATAAATCGGAAATATACATAGAAAATAATAATATAATATAAAAAACTAGACCCTCGATCTCATATGACACACCACCAAAGCTTCCATGTTATCCAATCAAATATGAGAAAATAATAATATTTAGTAAATTGTTGTATGACTGTTATACAATTTGATAATGTAATAGTAAAAGTTGGCTCTTAGTTTTTTTTTTTTTATTATTATTATTATTACTTTACAAAATTTGATTTAAATGCTGATTTTTACTATCATGTCATCTCAATTATATAAGAACCTTATAACAGTTTACTAAATATTTAACAATACAAAGTGACAATGCCTATGTAAAAGTTTATGGACTTTACTCATTCTCAAAAGACGCATTAAGAGATGAAGGGTGTACATGGCTTATAAAGTCTCCAAGTTATGTATCTCTTGGCGATATGGGACACTTTAACATGCCTCCTTACGTGTGGCAACTTTTGGCCAAACACGTGTTCAAATTGGGAGGGAAGGTCATCATCGTCCGAGGAACCTGCTCTGATACCATGTAAAAGTCCATGGGCATTACTCATTTTCAAAAGATGCTTTAAGAGAGGAAAAGTGCTCATGACTTATAAAGTCCACAGGTCATATATCTTTTGGCAATGTAGGATACCTTAACTGCCTATAAAATAAAATGTCATTTAATAAACTGTTATATAATTGGGATGATGTGACAGTAAGAATCAGCATTTAAATCAACAAGCCCTTGTTGATCTAAAGGCTGATTCTTACTGTCATGTCATCTTAATTGTATAGTAGTGTATAATAGTCTATTAAATAATATTTCTTATAAAAAAATAAATAAATTCCCTTTTTTTCTGTCTCTAAATACCCATCTATCTCTCTCTGTCTCACTCTCTCTCTCTCTCTCTCTCTCTGTTTGTGATCTGTCTACCCCACAAACTTAAACTCAGAAAGAAGCTAATCTCTGTGGTAAAGGAGAAAGGGAGAGTAATGAGTGCAAGCAACGGAGGTGGGCCTTGTGGCGCCTGCAAGTTCCTGAGGCGTAAGTGCGTTAGCGGTTGCATATTTGCGCCCTATTTTGACTCGGAGCAAGGTACTGCTCACTTTGCTGCCGTTCACAAGGTGTTCGGCGCTAGCAATGCCTCCAAGCTTCTCTTGCGCATTCCAGCACACAAGCGCCTCGATGCCGTCGTTACTCTTTGCTATGAGGCTCTTTCTAGGGTTAGAGACCCCGTCTATGGCTGTGTCGGTCACATCTTTACCCTCCAACAGCAGGTCAGCCATTTTTTCCGTTTTGCCGATTTTACTTGTACTATTTCTTTTTTTCCTTCTTTTCTTGTTTCCATAGAAATTTATTTGTTATAAAGTTATGCTAACATGCACCTGGATATATATATATATATATTAAATACTACTTATATATATATATATATAAGTAGTATTTAATATTGTTCTAGGTAGGAATGGGTCAAGGTTTGGGGCATGTGAAGAATGGTATAGCTTCTTGGGAAGAAGTAAC
Organism: Alnus glutinosa; assembly: GCF_958979055.1. Taxonomy (NCBI): domain Eukaryota; kingdom Viridiplantae; phylum Streptophyta; class Magnoliopsida; order Fagales; family Betulaceae; genus Alnus; species Alnus glutinosa. Next base: position 30,441,773 of record NC_084888.1, read on the forward strand.
CCAACAGGGGCTATTTCTTGCTTTAGAAGATTTTGAATTAATGTCATTTTTGCTGCGTTTTTCTCAAATTGTATAGACAAAGCCAATTACGCCCAAGTCTATACTTTTTCCTGCAATTGCTTCGACAAATTGCACTATAGAATATATATATATATATATTTATATATTGTAATCCGAGTTGGTCAAGGTTTTCACACTACTGTTTGTTTGACACGTTTTGTCAGTCAGTCTTAGGTGCATTTTCTATGATCGGTCGACATGCTGACGTGCGCCGATGCAGGGTCTTGTTTTCAAGGAGACTGGTTAATTCCTCTTCATAACTGCAACTATATATATATTCTTGGATTTTCAATAAAAATTGCATGAAATCCATGCTAACTTGCACTTATGAAGAGAGAACTATTTTTAGTTTTCAAAATAACAAAAATTTGTGAAATTCATGCTATCGAACTTGCACTCTTGAGAGAGAGAGAAGTGGCAGCTAGCCGCCATGACCTGGGGAGGATGACTACGGGGCCTTGTTGCTTGCCGGAGTTACCAAGCAAACTTAGCAACTCGAGAAATATACAAATATTTGTAATTTGACTTTCCCTCTCAGTATTTATATCCTGGAGGACGTACATATTTATTTACATATAGTAAATAATCTTAATATATAGTACTGGATCCGTGATCTTCCACTAAAAAATTATCCATTATCTATACTTCTATTAGTAAGTAAAATATTTCATTGCATGGGTGATGACGAACCATAACTATTAACTTCTTCTTTATTTTCCTTTTTTTTCTGGCATGAAAGCACTCTAGCTAGCTGCCATATAGTTCTTTTAATCAGATGAATGTGAGTTGTTACCTGTAAAAAAGATGTATCATAATCTTTTGTTCACGGCAGCCGTTTATAATTGGTAATCATTGAGATTGCATAATCTTATGCGTGATATGATAACAACCTTTCGCTTGTAAACATAACCTTTCAAGAATTCAGTAATATTATTATTGTCTATTGCGCGCCTATGTACGGGAGTATGGTCACTCGTGCAGTCAGTGATCTCATGATTAATTAGAACAATTATTATTGTTACTATTTTCTTGGCCTTTTGTTTCCATTTTTATGGCCCATTGGGAAGAAAGATAAAGCACCATCATCAGTACTAGCTCTCTCTTCTTTGCTTTAATTTGGTACAATTCCATTACCCTCTTATTAGGTAGAGTTGACTACTCTCTCTCTCTCAAAGTTTTCATATTTGGATAAAGATTACACAATATATAGTGAAAAAGATATGATAGATCCTACATGTATGCTTTTAAAGTACTGATAAACATATATAGTCTGCATCATTTGATGGAGATGGATATCTTTCTATGAAAACTTTGTTGTCTCACGTATCTGTATTTGTCCCCTTTTTTTTTTATTTAATTTGAATTCAATCTAAGTCATTCATTTTTCTTTTCAATTAAATATTTAACGGTCATAATACAATATTAATTGATAAAAACTTCTGTTATATGCTTTGTAGGTGGTGAATTTGCAGGCCGAGTTAGCATACGTCCAGGCCCGTCTTGCTACGCTGCAACGCCTTCCTCCGCTGCCTGTACCTCAATCTCAGAGCTCATCACCTACAAATCGCCATTCCTCATCAGATTTGGCATCATCCAGCTTTAACCTGTCCATGCATTTTGATCCTCTGCAACCGCAACCAACATCAGCAGAATTAGCGAGTTATTTCAATCCGGTGGATGAAGAACTCGAGGATAATGATGTCCAAGCATTGGCTAGGGAAATCATCTCTAGGTACTTGCCCGGAGTAAGATTCCGGGCTTCAAGTCCTCACTAGATTTTTAGCTCTCTGATCTATTATTGTATCTTTTAATGATGGGTTTTTTTGGGGGTCCAGTGGAATTGTGAGTCATCAGCAACTACTCCATCGCTCGTTTTCTCAGCCTAAACTATCATTCCCAATGTAATGACCAAAGGAACTTGGACTACTTATTGAACTTCGAATGTTTCTGTAAATTAAAGCTCAAGCAAGAGAGTAGTTAACCAATTAAGTTCCACATTTCAGAGACTGTCTGATTTTTTTCTTTTCTTTTCTTTAAATGAATGGATTTCTATTAACCAACAAAGAAGACAGCACACTCTTAACACATCAGCTAGAAAATACCAGATGCAATAAGCATCCTAATTAATGCACCATATTCACAAAACAGACTTCCACCTATATATAGACACCTTACAACCCTACTCAATTATCTACGTTATCAAATATAAAAGCATACTACCACAATACAACCCAACAAAAAATGTTGATCCTAAGCGTCTCACATAATTAAACATTATTAAAGTATAATTTTAATCCCGTGCAATTAAGCTTTTGGGTGCCTTTTCTCCTTCCAAGCTAATTTTCAATAATGAGATACATTCAAGGTTCGTATCGAGTACGGGATTGAATTGCTTGCGACTTTGTGGTCGAGTCATGTACGAACAAGTTATTTATATGTTGGATTAAAATGTTTTAATACTATGTATGGACATAGTGTTAAGTTATTGAACACTGATAAATTAGTGGAGCTATCAAAAAAGAAAAAATTGCCATTAGATCAATGTTGATAAAGTGAGATGTTGTGAACATCGACTGTGAAGTATAGTGATTTGATACCATCTTAAATATTTCATATAGTTTAAGTATAATCTTAATTATATATATACAAGCTCTTAAGGTACCATTTTTTTGCAAACCGGTTATGAGCTAGTTGAGTAGGACGTGGGTAGAGTGATACTTGGACTATCTGGATTCTGGGGACTGGTTAGAAGAAGTGGCTCGGGGACCATGATGTTGGCTGAGCTATTGATTGGGCTGTACTTTACAAAGCCGGCCAGCAAAAGAAAGACTGACTCTTGTCTTTTCTGGTCACCACTCACCAGTAGACAGTACTAGTCCTAGACTGTCCCATCTGTACACAACAATGTCCATTTCAACGGGCTATGCTCAGGCCTGAACCTTCTCTAAAAGGGCTTAGATGGCCCTCTTTGGTTTTGAAGACTTCAAAAAGCAACGAACTTGTCTAATTTGTAACTTGAGAGCCCTATTTGCTGTCTACGAAAATAACTTATCAACCATGCATAGTACCCGGTTCATAACCCACCATAATTGGGATTTTGAGATTGAGATTTCTTGTCATTAATTCTGACATCTTAAAAGAGAGACAGAAGTTGTGGGTGTACTTGCCCTAGTTAAGTACTATCTATATTCGGATAGAGAATTTTAATAATTTTGTTATCTCAATTATTAACTATTTAGACAATAAATATAAGAGAGTTCCAATAAGTTCATTTATTCAAAAGGTTTCGAACAATTTTTCGCTCGAGCAAGTGAGCTTCACATAAGCTCTTTCACATTTGCCAATTGGGATTTTTTGTTATTAAAATCAGGCAACTTAAGACTATTGAAAAAATTATACTTAAGCCTCCCGAACTACTAGATCTTTTTCATATACGCCTTTGAATTACCAAGTATAACATTTAAATACGTCAAGCTACCATTGTTTAACAAAAAAACCCATATGTCAACGTCATATATTAAAATTGGCGTGCTTTGCATCATTATTGCTCCGTTTGTTTCGACATAAAATGTTTTATGAAAAATGCATTTTTTGGTATTTAGTGAAGGCAAAAATAATTAACGAAAATCATTTTCAATTTGACCGTAAAAGCCTATTTAATTTTTAGAAAACAATATACAGTTTTAAAAACCGTAAATCGTTTTATGGATTTAAACTCTTCATTCTAGTATGCACGTTTGTAGGAATTCGTCACTGCCGAGTACTAGAGTTTGTTGGTAACCTGACTCTACCACCGAAGATCCCCGAATTTTAGTATTCGAATTGCCGGAATTTGAAAATTTCTACCGGAATCCGGCGACTTTGCCAACTTTTGGTAAACCAGATTCTAGCAGACAAGATTCCGACCAAACTAGCCGGAATCTTACTAGTACGGCCGAAATTCGGCTAGTACAACCGGATTCCAGCTATCTTGGCCGGATTCCGTTTTACGTCATTTGTATTTTTTATACAAATCAAATGCCGAAAAATATTTTTTAAAAAATCTTTTTTTTAAAAAAAAAATGATTTCGTCAAAAACATTTTACGTCGAAACAAACAGAGTGTAAATCGATGAAATTCTTCCCAAAATACTCACTTTTGACCATTGGAAAACCAAAATTGCCCTTATTAAAAGACAAATTTGAACAACACATGGGTATTTTTATGTCTGACGCTAAAAAGACAGGTTGTGAGACTCACTCACTCCAGACCGGTAAGTCTTACATTTTAAGTTGTCCCAGACAAATAAGTCTTACAACCCCTTTTTTTTTAGGCCGTCCAAATTTGTGTCAAATTCAAACATCTCAACATCCTGGCCTGTCCGCATAAAATTGAGCCGAGTGTTTTATGTATTATTTCTCCTTCTTTTTTTTTTTTTTTTTTTTAATTTCTCTAGATGTGATTTAGCCCTATTTATATTCAGTAATTCTTCAAGCCCAGGGCGAGGATCCCGTTCTTGGCTATGAGCCTGTGACTAGTAGACCCGACTGGGCTTACATTGTACCAAGTTTAGCTGTTGTTATTGAGAAATGACCCGCTTTGACCCATTGCTCAAAATAAGCTTTTTTATCGGATCCCCCATCTACCAATTTCTTTTGCTTCTCTTCTCGCAAATGCTAATCATAATGTTCTTAAAATTCCATTTATTTATTTATGGGTTTTTCTTCTGGCCCAACGCCTAAAGAGCTTTCAGAATTCTTTCTTTTGTCTTTCACTTTTTTGGGCCAGATCGAGAATTTCTTCACAGCAGTCAGCAAATATGGTCTTAATAAATCCTTACAAAATTTATAGAGCTAAAGCTGTTGTTTCCAGACTCCAAAATTATGTTGCAGTAATAATTCCAGCATTGAGGTTTGCTTCTATTTGAAATTAAATCTGAATCATTAAAAAAAAAAGCTCCTATAATTTTTATTATTGTAGGACCTAAGCCAAAACCGATTCGTAGTTCAAGATTGACACAAACAGAAGTAAAAAATATGAAATTGTAACACATTTTTTAAAATAATAAATCTCGACACATCACTTGGAAACCAACTTTTGATTAAAAAAAGAAAAAAAAAAAAAAAAAAAAAAAAAAAAAAAAAAAGGTGTAGCATTTCTCAACAAATAAGACTCATCTTCAAACTCTTTATCTTTTCTTTTTCCATCTTGAGATGAGGCTAATAAGATTTTCTCAGGCATGGATTTAGAAGTGTTTTGAGGGTCCATCTATGTTTTTACTTTAAAAATAGGAAAAAAAAAAAATCATATTTAGTCTTTAAGTTTTTATCTGATTTAAATTTAGTCATTGAGTTTCTAATTTCAAGAATAAGGTCCTTAAGTTTTGCCAAGATTTTAAATAGGTAGTATCACTTTTCCATCAAAATGAATGGTTTATCATACTTCACGTGTGTCTCAATTAACACGCTAACGTTCATATCAACACCTAATAACAATGTCTATCATTAAGTGTCAAATCTTCCATTAAAAAATAAACTATCTTCTTTGTCTTCTTAATCTCTTAGATTTGTAGCGTTAGAAGAAAATAAGACACACGTGTCAAATAGAGAATTGTTAACTTTGACAGTAAAGTGATAGAGGTACCCATTTAAAACTTGAGTAAAACTTAAGGACTTTATTCTTAAAATTGAAAACCAAAGGACTAAATTCAAATAAGATGGAGTTTTAGGGTTTAAATATGATTTTTCCCTTAAAAATATGATATTTTCTAGGCATTTCTAATAATATCAAGTGTCATTCCTATTTTTGCAATTCTAATTTTGGAAGTTTTAGCCCGGATTAGCAAAAGGGTAGACCAAACAAAACTGGCCTTGATATGGTGGATGATGAAATTCAACGAGGAGCGGTTGGACCAATAACCATAGCCCCAACACACTAGGAACTCTCTTCTAGGATTAAACAAAACAGGAGGCACAATCGAGTCTAACATGGACATTGGCAAGAATTGATTGGAACTTTAGCATGGGCTAATTTGATTCGATGAAAAGATAAACCAGTGGCATTTTCCATTGTGCATATTCTAATTTATCCACTATATATTAGCAAATCAAATGATAGGGACTTCTAGGTGTTAAAGCTCAGACCTAGGGGTGTAAATCAAGACCGGGTATAACCGGTCGGGAAACCGGGTACCCGGAGCCAGAGCCGGGTATTTAGTTACAAAAACCCCAGGTATACTCGGGTACCTGGCTCCGGGTAGCTTCAGTAATTAAAAAAATATATATATACCCCCCTTACCCTTTTAGCCTTGAATTACATGGCTTAGGAAGGGGGGCTTTTTGTCTTTTTACTAGGAAGTTTGTTGCCCTAGCTTTTACCCTAACTCCCTAAGCCCAAGCCGTCGTTCACTCAGACACTCACTTGACACTAGACACTCACTCACACGGTCACGGACTCACGGCTTCACCAGTTCACCGACTTCTCGTTCGGCGTTCGGTCACTTCGCCGGCTCACTCTTCTCCTTCGCCACTCACCGACTTGTCGCCAACTTGCCGCCTACCAGGTAACCGACTTAGTTCTTAGTTCTTCATTCTTCTTCTTAGTTCTTCATTCTTCTTCATCTTAATATGAAATTGTGCATATTATTATATTAATTTGCTTGGTTGCTATCTTTGATAAAACAAAATGCTCCACCCACTTCACCATTACGGACAAAAGCAATGGTTTTTTTTTTTTTTTTTCTTCTAGATTTTAACTTTTTCTTAGAATATAAGGACCGTATTATCAAAAGTCATATGCTTTTTAAATTTTTTGTTCAAATAGAAAGATAGAGACAAGTACATGAACGATTGGCCTCATCCACCCAGTTATTCTGCCTGTGTTTGATGACTAACTTTTTTTTTCTTTTTTTTTATTTTATCAATACTTTTAGTGGATTTTTATTGTACAACTTCTTTGTTTCCTCTGTATTTTTTTTTTTTATGGCTGCTCATACATATTCAAACCCTTAAAAATTCAATCTTTCCTAACCTGATTTGAAGCATAAACCTACTGCTTTCTTTTTCCATTCTTTATAAGTTCAAAGCCACGATCTTTCGCCTACACTTTGGTACCAATTAACATTATGTGCTACTGTCCTACATCGGCTAGGTTGATAACTTTTGGTGAACTACAATTTAGATGGGATTTGGCTTTGGGTTTTGAGTGTGGGTTTTGATTTTGGTTGTAGTTTTTTGTTAGATGGATGATTTTTTTATGGCCTTGCACTGTCCATTGCATTATCATTGTTTCTGATTTTGTGGTTTTCGTTTCCAATCATTTTTGTTCACAATATCACAAAGATGTTTTATATTATTATGGCTCTTAATTGTTTGGTCAGTAATATTAAATGTAATATTGTTTGTATGCTCCAACTAGGCCTATTATGGAAAATGCCAATGAGTCACGTGACAAGCCTCCAACTACAAATGTTGAAACCTCCTCGCCTTCCTCGCAACCAGAATTGGATGAATGGAGAGAACTCTAGCTTTTTGTTCAAGATTTATGAGAATTCATTCTGGTGGATTGCATCTTTTCTCTCTGTACACATTCTGGGGTGGTTCAATTCATTTATTTTATATCAGTAATATAATGCCTATTGCATGGAGTGATTGACTACCATGTCTTAATGTTGTAACTTGATATGCATATTATCTCATCTTTCTATTTGACAGGCATAACATTATAAACTTGCAGCATCAATGACTAAGTAACCCAGTTCTAGGACGTATGCATTATTGTAAATAGAAATGTCAAATGTTCTTTTTCCCTCTTCTGTGACATTATGAGATTTCTATAAATCAGATAACAATCTTGATTCTGAGTATTACGAGTATAAAAAAGTTTAAAAAGGTTTAAAAAAGTAACGAAAAAATTAATTTTTTTTTTTAAAAATATACCACCCAGACGGGCCAGACCGGATAACCGGTTTATCCGGGTACCCCGAGTAACCAGGGTACCCGGGTCTGGGGCCGGGTGTTTAAAACAAAAAACCCAAGGACCCGGAGCCGGTTCCCAGTTTTTACCCAATACCCGAGAACCCGCTCCGGGTTTACACCCCTACTTAGACCGCTTGCTCATGGCAGAATAGTTAAGATAGTGGACAAACTTGTTCAGCTGCCGGATGCAGATCTTGCTCCCAAGATTGCTCTCTGAAAAACACTGTTCTTGCGAGCCCTCGCCCGTGAAGCAAATCACCTATCAAAAAGCAATGGAAAAGGCTATTGAATTAACCGAACAGGCATGTACTAGAGGAATTCATTTACATATTATAGGGCGTATTGAGGGCATAGCTAGTGGCATAGGAGCCGACTCAGGCAAAACGGATTTAGAAATCTAGAGAGGAAATTGAAATCAAGCGATTACTCAAAGAGTAAATTTATATTTTTCCTTAATAAAATGGCGTGCAAAGTTATCTAAGTTTTTATTTATGTTTTCAATAAAAATAAACGTAATCTCAATCGGTGGAGGTGTTGGGAGAGGAAAATATGACACAACGCTTAGCCAAATCTGGGAATACAAAGTGTCTATGAAATGTTGATCACAACATTTAAACATTTTTTTTTTTAATAAGTAATTGAGATCCCAGGTACAATAAAAGTATACATGGAAAAACACCAAACTAGAAGAAGAAAATTTTCATTATTCACTGTCTGCACTACACTAAATGCTAAATGACATGGGTGGAAATATAAATTTCATGGTTACAGAAAATCGTACATCATCTTTTTTTCTTTTTCTTTTTCTATTCAATGCGGGGGAAAGGGGAAGAGAATCACATATCTATGTCAACATAGAGTAAGACTAGCATTTCATCATTTCACAGTGAAGACAATAAAATCCTCTTCTGGTAAAAGACAGGTGCAACAATACCAAGCCACATAGCGTAAAACAAGGTAATACCTTTTTTACTAGCTGAAACAGGCTACAACACTACCAAAATTTCCTTCAACCCACAACAGTTACCCCGCTAGAGTTCGGACGCTTGCTTTAGCTGAAGAAGCCACGTCGATTGCATCAAACAAATTGTCCCTACATAAAAAACAAATATATATATATATATATATATATATATATATATATATATATATATATATATATATATATATATATATATATATATATCGAGTCTAACATCATGATGTCATCTTTCAAACAGTCAATCAAAAACCATTATGACAAAGTTTGTGTGAATAAAACAAGCACCATCAGAGCTAAAATACATTATCAGCAAATAACTTAAGAATGTAATGCCGTAAAGCATGGAATTAGAAAGACCCCACTACTTCATAGGTCCCAAGCTGCATGTTATAAAATGTAGAAGCTGTTAGGCTGATAGACTACTGGTGAGCATTCAAGCAGCTCAATTGGAATAGTTTAACATGGCAGAGAAGCATGTGTGCTAACTCCCAACATCTTGCACTTGTTTTTCACACCTAGCTCTTTGTGATTGTCATTGGGTTTACTCAATCCTCTCCAATATTTTTGGTTTCCTCTCGTCTAATAACCCCAATCAATGCTTATTTTCAAGTATAAATGCAGCTACACTAATTCGTGACCCATGAAAAGCAAAGTACATCATAAGTAATAATCTTGGACAATTACAAGAATCTTCCGGTGTCCAGAGTAAATTATCCAGCTTATTTTAAATTCACATTGGTACTTACGAGATTCACGTTACAACAGAGTAATTTGTTTACGAGATTCACATTACACAGTACCCTAATACAGAAAAATTTGTTTCCTTTCACGACCCATGCTCATACAAAGAGTATCATTAGAAAAAGAAAAAAGCTACACATATCTGTATGCTTCCAAGCAGTAGTGTCAAAACATACTCATTCCAGAACTGGAACAAGTTTCAAGAGCTAAAAAGTAACTCATAAATGCTTCAGCGGATTTCTTCAGTTGCTTCCTAGGAATTTATAAGCATTGACAATAAACGGTACTTCAGGTTTTATCAAGCTGCTAATCAGCATTTGCACTAGAACCAAGATGGTCCGAACAAGAAAAAAGGCAGATATGAGATGCCTCATAAAATGATAAGAACGAGCTTGAAACAGGCTGCTTCCCTGAAACAGATAAGAACGAGCTTGATTAAGCTAGATTACAGTTGATGGCAAATCCACAACCAGCTTGACTGCCAAATAACTACATTAGAAAGGCATCTAAAACCCTCTCCCCTCTCTTTCGTCCGCTGGTGGTGACACGTGCACACTAATTTTCTGGCTCATTTCGGCTTCTACCTTCTTTTCCTCTCTTTCTCCCATTCTCTGGCTCTCCGTTGTATAGTGTTCTCAACGATGGAAGCTGATCTTGGGTGATTCGTCGGTTCCGGTCGGTGAGCCTAGAGATGGAAAGAAGATTTTTGGTGGGGGCAAAATCGTTTGTATTCCCGGTTCTTGATTGGGTGTTAGTGCTGCGGGTGGAAGAAAAGCGGAAAGATTTTTATGGTGAGGTACCCCTAAGCAACCAGTGCACCGAATGGCTGGTGTCGACAATGGAGGAGCTGATGGGTTTCCTTGGAGATTCAGATTTTGTTAAATCTTTCAGGGAGGGGTCGAAGGTGTCAATCGTTCGCAAAGGTGGGAACAAAAATGGCCGGTTTGTAGAGGCAGCGGTCTATGGGGTGGGCGGACAGAGAGGGTTCCTTCTTATTCCTGAGGGGCGTGGAGGATGTGGTTGGCTCAATTTTGTTGGTGAGCTGCAAAAGGCTAAGGACTTCCTTGTTGCTACAGTAGCGTGTGGTTTTGGCTCTTCTTCGCCCGCAGAGAAGGTAGGTGGAAAGAAGGTGGGCCAGGGATGGAGAAGGTTTTGTATTGTAACAGACCTTTGTTTGTGGAGGTGGTGCGGGCGGAATTGTGCCCAGCAGCAACGGCGATGTTTACGTCGTCAAGGCAAGGGAATCAGATGGGCGAAGAACACGCGGATAGTGCTAGACTGTTGGGCTTTTCGTCTGATGGTCCGCAGGGTAAGGATCGTCTTTGCACTATCCCAGGTGATGTTGCATGTTCTGCTGTTTTTGCATAACAGGGGCTGCCTTCACAGGCATACGTGAAGGAGACGCTGGCTCTTCTTGGGGCGTGGACGAGTCAGGTCCTGGTTTTTGGACAGGCCCTTAGAGAGCTCCTGAAAGCTATTAAGGGATTTGGGCCTTGGAAGTTTCTCAAGTCTTCGGGCTTTGGGCGTTTTAAGAGGAGGCCTTTGCGCAAGCCCAAAGCAAACCCATCTTCTAGTGCACCCTAAAAAAGACAAAACCTGGTTCTCATTCAGGTTGCTCTTCCTCGGACGTGGATGCAGGTCACAAGGTTCTGAGCTCCCCAGATTTAGCGTCGGAGGCAAAGGCGCCTGATTCTCCGACAACCACGTCTAAAGATTCCTGTCGCAGTGAGTGTTGTCCGACATCTCAGGTTGGTCCCGGTGACTCTCCTCCTTCTGCAAGAGTTGATGCGGGGTATGGGCTTGTTCTGGGTGTTGATCCGCGTATGTCACCGGAGGTGCTGGGTTCTTCTTCGTCGATGCATGAGTGTGATGTCATTGGGCCTTCTTCAGCCGCTAAGGTTGTATCGGGGATGGGTTCTTCGTCAGAGTTCTCTCCTGAATTTGTTCTCGAGGTTTTGTCATGGTTGGATTCCTCTCAAGGGACCACTCAAAAGGAAGTCGTGCTTACTTCTCCGGCGGTCACTCCGGTGTTTTCTGCACATCCTCTTTCTTGTCTGCTTTGGTTCAGCAAGATGGGCTTCGGTCGGAGACTACCTTGCTTGCTACACAGGTAACGTCGGTGGCTACTCTCTCCCTGACACTATCTAAGCCTCTGTTTTTATACCTGTGCAAGCTTAAGGTATTGAAATCTTTAAGCCTCTGTTCTCCGTCGTCTGCTGGGATCACCTCTTCTCTTCCGACGGACGCTCTTCCTCAGGTGCTTGTGGCTTCTTCAAGTAAGGATGGTCTTTGTGGTAGGTCTGGTCCGAAGTTGACGATGGATGCTGCCCAAGATTTGTCCTCTGCTGCTCTGGTGTCGATGGATTTTTTTCAGTCCTCGTCTGTCTCGGTGAGGTCAGATGTTTCCGATGGGTGCCTCTCGCCAACTTCTCAACCTTTAGCCTCTGTTTCGGTGTTGTTAGTAGACAGTGCCCTGACTCTGGTTTCTATGGCGTATGCATCGAAGGTCATTCATCATGAAGCTACAGTGTCTACGAGTCATTGATTGGAATTTTGGGACTGACTCAGATGAGGAGGAAGGTATTGTCTGGGCTGAGGGAGAAGATTACTCGTGGGAGGGTGATGAAGTCTTTTCCCCAGGCTCAGAAGGAGGGGGACGATGCAGTTGTTGCTATGTTTTTGTCGGGTGCTTGGTCTTTCACCCAGGCTTTGGATGGGATGTCTCGAGTCCCTCTCCCCCTTCCTTCGAAGGCGGGTTCCACTTCCAAGCTGAAAGGCCAGAGGGAACTGAATAACTTAAAGTGTTGAGTTAATTATGAAAGATCTAGCTGTGGCAAAAGCACAAGGAAGTAGTGTCAAATAAAACATTTGAACACTATGTCCACATACATTCATATGCCTATCCATGTCATGTGGTGTCCCACATGAACCATGCAACAAACACCATGTCTTTGCTTGAGGCCCCTGGCTAACTTACGAAGGCAATTGATACAAGAAGCAATATCGTAATGATCTAAAATGAAGTGTCAAATAAAACATTTTTCAGTCAATCACTACTGTATTGCTATAAACAAGCTTCTATGCCATTTGACTATTCTTACAGTTCCACATTACATCATTCCAGAGCTAAAATATCTACAATACATCACAATTTGACACAGATATCAGGCGAAAAAACATAGCAAGTCTACAAAATCCAGGCATACGATATAGTAAATGTTCACTGTATAGATTCTGCATATAAAAACACAAATTACTTGTCTTTCATCATCAACTAGAAACTTACTGGCAAAACTTACAGATGATATCATGTTTCACTTGGTATTATATTTCAATACATTATTGACACCAAACAGTCGAAAAGTTAATTGTACAGTAAAAAGAAAGAAAAAAAAAATTGCAAGCCACGAATGTTCTTTGGCAAAAGATAGTAGCTGCATTCAACAAAGTATGTTGAAATTTCTATAAATTCCATAACTTTGTACAAGGACTTGAAAAATTAGGATCCCATTTCTCCTGTATCAGTTGCCAAATATAGTCAGTATGACCTGTTTTTCCTTTTTTGGGCTAGTCTAGTCAGCATGATTTGCCAGGACATAAAGTAGCAAAACCCTCGTCTAAAACACAGGAAGGATCCGGGGTTTGCCCGACAGGGGTGTGTACACGAAGTGGCTCTCCCTTGGAGGAGTTTCCCATCATTAAAAAAAAAAACAAAAACAAAAACAAAACAAAACAAAAAAACAAAACACAGGAAGGGTGAAAATGGAAGATAAAGTGCAAAAATTTAAGAGATCAGAATAATTCAAGAAACTTATGGCATAATGATTATGTTAAGAACTAACAAAAATGTTTTGGAAATGACAAAGCATATTGATTGAAGACCAATGAACAAAAGATACACGAAATTGAAGCATATTAACAGCAATGATATGAAATTTAAACCTTCAAGGAGCACATCGTTACAATTTATATAAGTTTGAGTAGACATGTGAAAGAATATATGAACCTTTTGTTGAGAGTATGACGCTGCACTCTTTAACTTTACGGTGCTTGTAGTTTGCAGTGTCTTTTGCCAGATGGAATGGCTTTCAAAGCAGAGAAACGCATGCAAGTAATCATATGTGAGAAATCGACAATTATACGTGGAAGAAACAAGTTCCAATAAGGGGTCTCAAGAGTTCTTGAAGATAGTCACCAACCTAGTATGAGGGTCGCTTATGCCAATGAACCTTTGGGAGGCATCAATGGTAGCTTGAGGACACCTATGAAAGAGTGATAAGGAGAGGTAGAATTTGAAGTATTGACTCACTATTCAATCTCATGGTGGTACAATCCAGAATCCAAACTTCAGGCAAAGCCTCGGCACAAAGCCCTTGAAGTTGCTAAATATATCTGTTACAATGAACTTTCAAAGGTACCAATCTTATTGCAAGTCTCAAGGAGAGAATATAAGTATCTTCTGAAAACCATAACAAGAAAATAGGTGTAGAATGTCTCTACAGTACGCATCTCCATTCTTCTGTGGATATAATAATAAAATCTCCCGAAAGTAGTGATTATAGAATATCTGATCAGGGGTATGACGGTAATCGTATGCAACAGACTGATATACTTGAAAGTGTATTCTACTTATTGATCAAACCTTTTGACAAGCATGGATGAACTCGTATCACCCACCCCAACCACACTTATGTATGGTACCTTTAAGTTCTCTAAAGAATACACAATACCCAAGTCACACTTTAGACTCTTGAGGCAGGAAAGTAAGGTTTTGGGTTTTCAAAAGAAAACTGAGAATTATTTTGGCGGGGACCACATTTGAAAATGTGTTGTGTGGGATCCACAAAAGAAAATTTGTTTGGTAAATTAATAAGTGTTTTTGAAAATCAAAAAATGGAGAAGTGTTTTCAAAAAATAAAACAAAGAAATGAACAAAAATAAAAAAAGAGATTTGAGTCTGCTGGAGCTAGCCTCCACAGGTGGCGGCCGCCAAACAAATCCGCGGTGACCGTCACGCAGATCTGGAGTATAATTCCGTAAGTTCTTTAAAACTTAAATTTCATATTAAATCGCTTTTTATGAAAAATAAGAAAGCTTACAACAGATAAATAACTTATAATAATTGTTAATGAATAGAAATTCCCACAACACTATCTATATTATTCAATTACATGAAATTACTCCTTGTCTTTTGCAAAGGAGGTCAGAACAATTTCACCATTGTACCTCCTTGCCTCCCCCTTCCCAAAAAAAAAAGGAAAAAATAAAATCAAGGTCATATCAAACAAGATGCCAAAAAAATTCTAACAAGTAATTCTTAACTACTCAGATTTTAAAATCCAATAATGGTTGCACCACCACCTAAATAGGAGTTGTAACTGTACACACACTTATCACATGCACAAAGTTTTTTTTTTTTTAATATTAAACTGAGGCTGATAGTAGAATTAAACGATTGTAAGTAGTATCCTTTGCTCAACAATATAGAGGATGTTTCTCCACCAGCTAGTTCATTAAAAAATTATTTTCCAACACAACGATTAATAACGCCAATATGGTAAGTGAGTGTAAAATGTTGATAAATAAAAGTTCGAAGGGAGGGAGAGAGAGAGAGAGAGAAGCTTCCATTAAGGAAGATTAGAGAAAAAGAAAACTTTTTTTTCACTCGTGTAATCAAAGAAAAGATACAGAAAAACATACTCCTGCAGTTATCACCTAACTTGGTAGGTAGGCCCTGGCCCCCTGGTAGAACTCAATATTATAATTCCCTCTTAGAGGGCACAGCAACAAAGCCTTTAAACCTAGAAGTTGATGATCAAGGGCCGAAAGTACCCACATATTTTCAATACATAATAATGGGTGATAATGAAAAAGTAGTTCATAAAAACTTTAATGTCACTTAATGACCACCCAAAAGCATTTGGTGGCACTCCCAACAGTACAGAAAAGATTGTCAAAGGCAAGCAGAATAATCCCCAAAAGAAAAAGATGTGAACCTTTGCATACAAAAGCACTTAGTCCCTTATGATTTATCATATCTGTTGAAACAGGTAAGAAAAGTTTGATAATAATGCAAGGAAGTTTTAGAATGACTACCAACTTATTGGATCCAGGGACAACCTCTAGAACAAATAGCACAAACTTAACCCAGCAGTAACTGTTTGTTAAGCATAGCAGCCAGTTGATAGATAAACTATAAAGTGATTGGTTACTGAGCATTCAGAAAATCATATACAAGAGAAATGCAAGTAACATCCACATCAAGACGAATAACTTCCGTATATCCATCATGCCACAGTAATAGTGGAAGCAAGGCTACACATATAATACATACAAGAATTTAAAAGAAGAAAAATAGACTGAAACAGTCACGAATGTGCATTATAAAGAAAACCAAGCTAAGAATTATGGAGGCCAAGAACATTGTTAACAGATAGTTAAAAAAACACATATGTGCAGAGAAGCCCAATTGGGCTATCCTTTACAGAACCACACGAGCAAACACACCTAAAAAGCACGTGAGTGGCTCAAGTTCTTCTGTATACATTAATGTACAACCCACTTCCAACTATGAGAAGTGATGAATGGCTACAATAAAAATCCACGACTACGGAAGAGTAGATTAACCATGCTGTTGAGGAATCTACACAATCTCACCATGCCTGAATCCACTATCCTCGCAATCTGCACCGGTGTCCAAACCACAAGGAGAATCATACCATTTAGGATTCTCTTGGTAGAAACTATCAACCTGTATACCAACAAGACCTACATCTGCAACTATGGCCTCATCATGTCTAATGGGCTTGGTTAGTTTAGTATCTTCACAATCAAGAATGCTTTTCTCGTCAAAGTCACTGCATTTCAACCACTTTTCAGGCTTACAAGACTCAGTCATCAGATCCTTCTGACTCCTACAATCTTCCCTCATTTGGTCCCATGGAACAACATCGCCAAGAGTCCGCCCAAAACTGTCTTCATCATCTTCAATCAAATCTGTGTCCTTGCCATCCCCATATATTCTTTCATGGTGATGATCACTCCAATGCGCCAAATCATTCTCCCCAACCAACACATCATCTGAATGCGGCTTGTGAGAGATCATCCCAATTGCCTTTAAACCATCTTCCCCAATACTCCTAACTTTATTCACAATCTCACACAATTCTCGAGACACCGAACCCAATAACTCAATTGGGAGTTTAGCAACTTTGCCTTCTAAGAACCCAACCTCGGCTCTCAATTCCTGCACCTGCTGCAAAACCGAAAGCTGCAAATCCCCATCATCCTTCCCCATCAACCCAAACCCGTCATTCTCCAATTCCTCACTCACCCCATACACCGCTGTATCATGGTCCATCAGAAAGGCACCCTTATGCCCCACAACCCGATGCATAATCCTCGCATTCCCATCCAACGGCCCTGGCTCATGCCCAGTATGAACCGCATACAACTTAAACACCGCCATCCCCTCTTCTTGATACACAAAAGTCTTATCTTTCTCATTATAATTTGCAATTGGTACAATGGCCCTAATCCTAAACCCGCACCCACATCGCTTCGACGCATAAGGCTCCCTCTTCAAAATCTTTGACTTCTTTGCGGCAGGCTCACCTGCCCTATGACAAGCATAGTCCTTCACCTCCGCCATAAACGGCTTATACCTAATATACTTCTGCCTAATGCAGAGCACAACCTTATGCTTGGCAGCCAATTGCTGAAGCCTATTGGGAACTTCCTTGGCCGGCACATCAAAGGACTCGGTATACTCAAACCTACGCCTCTTAGTCCGTGCAGCGGCAGCCCCGGAGGACCCTCCCGACGACGCTGCGGAGCACACTGGGCATGCGGCAACACAAACCCTAATGTAACTCTCGGGAATGCCGTAGAATTTGGCACCTACGGTCCAGACCTGCTTAATTCTCTCTACGGTCTCCTTAAGCCCTAGGTGTTTGATGTCCGTGTCGGAGTGGAAGGTCATGACTATGTCCTGCCACTGGTTAATGTGGGAAACGAATTGCTGGGAATTGTTTTTGAAGCAAAGGAATTGATTACCGGTGGTGGGGTCGACGTTGGCCGAGAGCTTGTCCTGGATGCGCTTCCACGCGGTGAGGTAAGCGGTGTCCTCGTTGCGGTCTTTCCAGACGGCGCGCCAGGACTTGAGCACGGCGCGCGGCGTGGCGGCACGGATCTCGGGTGGGGTGGCGAGCCGGTGCTCCAGGAGGCAGCGGATCATCAGGGAGTGGGACTCCGGGTTGAAGGTGTAGAACTGGGAGGAGATGTGGGGCTCCGGGCTGATGTGGAGCTTCGGAGCCGGGTTTGAGGCGGCGCCAGGGTCGGGTTCGGTGGAGGAGTGGGTGGGTGAGGAGGAGGAGGAGGTGGAAGGGGAGGAGGGGGAGCGGAAGAGGACAATTTCGGGGAGGGAGAAAGTGGGGTCGTTTTGGGAATCGAGAGGAATGGACGGCTGGGATTGCAGGATCTGAGGAGGTTGTGGTGGTGGGTCCAGATCATGAGGGTGGAGGTGGTGAGAGAAGAGGAGGTCTTCGGTTTTGTTGGGATTCATGGGAGGGAAGGAGGAGAGGATGGTGGTAAGAGAGAGAGAGAGAGAGAGGGAGAGAGAAGTAGAAACTAGAAAGAGAAAGAGAAAGAGAAAGAGACTCGAGAGTATGGGCGTCTTCACTTTGTGCCTGACATTTTCTTCAAAGGGCTTCTGTCTTTGTCTCTTTACTTTTTTCTTCTTCCTCGTCTTCCTCTTTTTTGTTTTTCAATATTTCTGTGGGTCGTCTCGTTTACTGTTTCAATTAAGTAATTTAAACATTTATTTGAGGCATCTCTTCTCATAAATAGTTAAATACTTTGATCTGCGCGACTCTTTTTGCCCAGACACAGCATAAAACGACAAATCAACTCAAAAGACTAAAAGAGGAGTGCCATTTTCTTGTCGCGACTCCTCAAGGTATCGAAGACCGATCGATCTAGTGATTTAAACAAATTTGAATTGATCAACGGCCAACGAATGGTTTGGACTTACCAGAAGCGTTGGACTGATGAGTTGACCACCTTTAGTGTAATTGCACGTGATATTGCTAATTTTGTGGGTGATCGATCAAGTAATTGGTTTTGAATTGATCAACGGCCAACGAATAGTTTGGACTTGTGTCCATTTTTATTTTATTTTTTAGACGTACTATTTAATATACTTTAGTTATTCTTTCATACTTTTATTTTAAAAATTAATTATTAAATTTGTATAACCTAAACAAGATTTACTTGTGAATTTTATAAATCTAATGATTCATTTTTGAAACGAGAGAATGTGGGAAGGATGAGAGAATACTAGAAAGTATTCTTCTCTTTTCTCTCGTATCCAATTTATTCCTTATCCGGTAGAGTTTAACTTTTATAGTAATATATCATAAATCAAGTCTTTTGTGTTCTCCAATAATAACTTGCCATGTCAAATTGTAACACAAAAGTACTTTAAGCTAAAAACACCTTATGACACCAAACTCATCAGAACAAACATTCAAATTTTTGTGAGCAAGCTGATTTTGACGTTACCAACACTCCAAAACATAGATCAGATCGAGCTGTTGCAAACAAGGAGTGGAGTGAGCTTTTAGGGGCGATGGAAGTATTGGTGTTGGCTTGCAAAAGTCCATATCACAATCCTCTCTTCATTACCTTTAGCCGGTCTAATAAGAGAAATGTTACATGTACTTAAGCTTTTACAAATAAAACCTTATTAAGATGATGTGAAACTTATTCATTGGTACTCGTAGGATTTCTTTTTATTGATTGTTTTAATCATTTCTAATGAATAAGCTTCACATCAGTTAGTAAGGCTTCCTTTTTTAGCAATAAGGAGAAGACTTCCATCTTTTTTAGCAAGAGTATAAGCTTAGAATGATGACAATAAATTATTCAGTTGTCGAGGTTCCCAGCTACCCACAAGTATGAGAAATATCTTGGCCTCCCAACACTTGTGGGTAAGTCTCAGTCCAAGGATTTCAAAAGCATCAAAGATATAGTGTGGAATCGGTTACATAATTGGAAGGCAAAATTCTTATCACAAGCAGGAAAATAAATCATCCTAAAAGCTATAATACAAGCCATATCAACTTATAGCATGAGCATATTCCAACTTCTAATTGGCCTCTGCAAAGAAATTAATGGGCTAATGCAAAAATTTTGGTGGGGGCATAAGGAAAATGATGCTACAATACACTAGATGAGCTAGGAACATATGGGTGTCTCGAAATCTCAGGGGGCTAGGCTTTAGAGATCTAGTCTTTTTTAGTAAAGCTCTCCTGGCCAATCTATGTTGGCGATTACTGCAAACTCCTGACTATTTGGCAGCACAAATTATCCAAGCCAAGTACTACCCACAATTCTTAATTTTGACAGCCACCCTTGGGAAAAGGCCATCATTTGCTTAGCGAAGCTTAATGTCAGCTTCTGAGATCCTAAAAAATGGATTGGTCTGACGAGTGGGGGATGGCAAAGAAGTGTGAATCTAGGGTGATAAATGGCTTCTTACGCCAATTTTGTTCACTGTTCAATCTCCAATAAGACATATAGCGAAGGATGAAATGGTGATGGAGCTTATTGACCTAGTAACAATGTGGTGGAATGTACAGCTAGTCCATAAAGTTTTCAATGAAGAGGAGGCTCATATTATTTGTCAACTTCCTTTAAGTCCAGTACTAGCAAAAGTCCAACTCATTTGGAGAGGTACACTGCATGGGGAGTTATCTGTTAGGAGTGAGCATCATATGGAAAAAGAAATTCAAGCTATGAGAAGAAGCAAGGGGTACAAAATGGGGAGTCAGGTTTGGAAGGCCATTTGGAAATTCAAAATACCGAATGCGGCAAAAATATTTATGTGGAGAGCATGCAATGATCTTCTTCCAACAAAAGCAAACTTGCAATGCTGAGGAGTAATCCAGGAAGCACTATACCCCATATGCGCTATTGATGTAGAGACATTGAAACATTCTTTTTAGAGTTGTCCTACTGCAAAAGATGTATGGTGTCGAGGGCTCAAGCCAATTCAAAAATGTTCGGACATGGGTTTTACTTTCTTGCAAGTGTTTGAGAATTTATTGGAGCCTGTCTTGTGGAAGATCTTGAATTGGTGGTGGTGGTGGCACGCAAAATTTGGTTTCGAAGAAACGAGGTGGTGCATAGGGGAGATTTTCTTCCGCCCAACCAACTTTTCATTGACACTAGCAATTCCTTCAATGACTTTAGGAGGGTAAACACAAATGAATGGAATGCCCAGAGTCTCACTCACGTTGAAGTTCCAATTACTTGGAAGAAACCCTCCACAAGTATGATTATAGTTAATTGGGATGCAGCTATTGATAAGACCCATGGACATATTGGGATTGACTTTATAGTACTGGACCATGAGGGAGCTGTTTTGGCTGCATGTAGCACTACAAAAATATTTTTGGTCGAAGCCGCTGTAGCTGAAGCTTTGGTAGCGGTCCATGCTGTGGAATTTTGTAGCGAGATTGGTTTTTTCGATATCATACTAGAAGGAGATGCCTTACAGATTGTCAATGCATTTAAAGCGACGGGCTATAATTGGAGCAAAATGGGTAATCTTATCAATGGAATCAAAGATGGTCTAGGTAAGCTGAGATCATGGAGTATTGAACATGTTAAGCGAGATGCCAATTATGCAGCTCATTTCCTTGCCCGTGAGACGATTTCTTCTGTCATAGATAGAGTTTGGTTTGAAGAAATTTCAAACTGTATTTATGGTATTGTAACTAATGAGCAGTGACTTCTGAATGATTGATTTTATTAATAAAGTTATTTTGTTTATATATCCAAAATATCATGTACATCCTCAAATTCCCTAATTTCTCAAACAATAAATATCATCAAAATATAACCAAAACACAAATCAAAACAATCACCACACCTTAGAACATTCACGTTACATGTGCCACAACACACTCCATTAAGGCATCAACGTTCACAACAACAACACAAATTTACAATTACAACTATACCTTAACAACAACACGACTATAACAATATAATGACAACCATAAAAACCCAACCGACAAAATCATTAACACACTAAAACATCAATTTTTAGTAACCCAAATAAACTAATACAAAACCCCAGCATCAAAACAAAGTTTAAAGAAAACTTATCCTTATAGCTTCACTTATCTCTTTCTTCTTATTTATTCTCTCTCTCTCTCTCTCTCTCTCTCTCTCCCTAAATAAATAACAGGGAAAGGGGTGTTGCTCGAAAGAAAGTGAAGGAATTGATCTGTTCCTTCACTTTTGATGTTTCTAAAGCTTATCAAACACATTTTAAAATGTGTTCGATCGATTGAAACATGTCAGCCAGCATTACATGTATGTTGCATCTCACCTACTTACACACTTAATTATCTATTCGATCAATTGAAGTACCTTGGATCAATTGAAACTCACCATGTCCAATTACAATCGTCTAATCTCACCTAATTGTGCGAATGATTTGGCCATGTCAAGATTCCATTTTGATTGATCGAAATAACTCATACTTGTTTTAAAAAATAAAAATAAAAAAATAAAAAAAGGAAAAGGGGGACAAGAACACCACCCAATGTCACCTACCTTAGTGATTGAATGCATATGAGCTAAATTTCTTATTATTTGTTTACACCATGAATTCTCTTTATTTTTATGGTTAAATCGGATAATTGCCCCTTGTGGTTTAACTTTTTCTGTTTAATTTTTTGCCTCCTGTAGTTTATTTTGTATCACATATGGTACTTTGGCTTTGGGAAAAGACAGGGATGTACCTCCATCCAAATTTCCGTCTAAAAACTAACGGTAGTCCAGTATCTATCAAGTGTTGACACGTGTCTTATACATTAAAAAAAATAAAAATAAAAAGCTTTAAAAATTAATAAAAATAAAAAAAAAAAACTTTAAAAAAAAATGGTATTAAAAACTTTAAGAAAAAAAAAAGAAAAAGAAAGAGGAACCCCCATGGCCGGTTTGGGGGTGGCTGAACCACCCCCGTGGCCCGGTCTGGATGGTTCAGCCACCTCCAAAGGCCAAACCCCCATTATTATTATTATTTTGCTCTCTGGCTATTGGGGGAGGCCGAACCATTCCCGTGACCCATGGGAGGGGTTAGGCCACCCTCAGATCAGCCAAACGGAGCCACCCCTAATTTTGTTTGTTTGTTTGTTTTTGTTTTTGTTTTTTTTATTATTTTGTTTTAAATTTTTTTAAAGCTTTTATTTTTAATTTTTTAAAGTTTTATTATATAAAGTTTTTTAATATTTTTTTAATACATATGACACTTGAGAGTAAACACGTGGGCTGCCGTTAATTTTTGAATGGAAGTTTGGACAGAAGTACTATCTCCGCCTTTTTTCAAAGTCAAAGTATTTGTGATACTGATACGTCTTGAATTATTCGATTCAAGACCCCTTAAATTGCATTTGTTAAACCTAGTTCGTATTGTATATATAACGTTTTGTTGTAGTTTTGTTTTATGTCTTATTTTCAGGTCTTAGTTGAAATCTAATTCAAAACACTTGAATTAGACCTGAAAATACATCAAGAGTACTTTAGTCATTTTCCTGCAAGTTGAAGAATCGGCCAAGACAGTTCAATCGATCGAAATAAAGTTGGATCGATCGAAAGTTAGATCGATCGAAATAAAAGTCGATCGATCGAATTCTCCGTCTTCCAGAAAATCAGATATTTCCAGATCTTTGCATTCTTTATGCAATTCAAATCATAAGTTGGATTTTGTGGACAGAAATGGACGCCGACCAACTCTGTTTGTGCGGCTAGGATTAACTCTTGATGGTCTTTTGTAAATCCAATTCTCTATATATATGAGATTAGGGATTTAGGTTAGAACATGCATCTTTTGGGGTTTGTTCGGATTTTCTCAAGTGTATCACTTTAATTTCTCATGTTTTAGTTTACTTTGATGCACGTTTTCTGGGCTTAATTCCAGAGAGCAATTTCTTCTTCTTTTTCCTCTTTGTTCTTCATGTTCTAGCTTAGGTTTTATTTCTTTTTTGTAATCCAAATTTTATGATTTTAATATAGTTGTTTTTAATTCATTTCCTTCTTGTTTCTTTACTGTTTTCCTTTAAATTCATGCTTAGATTAGATTCAATTCATGTCTAGCTAATTTAGTTCTTAGGGTTTGATTCTAATCCTATCCAAAACAATGTAGTGTTCTTGATGTTCTTAGGATTTTCTAGATATGTTTGATGATTGTTGAGGGCTAGAGGATATCAAAACCCATGCTAAAAAGTTTTGGTATCAAGATTCCAATTTATTTATTCATGAAAAAGAGTTAAACTTGTCTATGAGTTTTCTTAGATTTCTTGAGTAAAACCAATATTCTTAGAAATAAGAATGATGTCTTTTGCAATGGTTCTATATGACTTGATGTATGACTACCTATTAGAGTCACCTTATAGGGTATGCTAGGGAACACCGATCATTTCATACCTTTGGTAGTATAGAATGTCTTTCCATTGTAGTTTAATCTTTACATGGAATAGATTGGTGTGAAAGTAGATACCTTATCATTGTGGCCTAGTTAGGGTTTTCATATATCTTGTATGCTTATTGGGATGTGTTTTAGAGTAGTAAGCTAGGGAGCATTAGTCACTCCATACCTTTGGTAGAGTAAATGTTTTTCAATTATAGTTTAATCTTTACGTGGAGTAGATTAATGTAAAACTAGATGCTTTATAACTACGTCTTAACGAAAGTATTTTCGTGTCGAGGTCGTCGTAATGGTTGACGCCCATTACGCGCTCATATCAAGCATGTTAGGAAGGTCCATATAGACTTTAAGCAAAGCATTGGTGGAGGATTGGATAAGATCAACACCCTAAGTTTTCTTTTAAGTTAATTTCATTTCCGCTTTCATTCTTTACTCACTTGTTGTAACTTCAATTCTACAACCTTTACTTTTATTTTTGTTTTTAAGTTAAGTTAAATACGTTTCTTTCCATATTCCATTACGCAAAACAACCAATAATCTCTGTGGTTCGATCACCCTTACTATAGTACAATCGATATGTACTATTGCGAGTGGTAAACTTATAAATTTAAAATCCACGTGTAGCCAATGAGTCCCGAGTTATACCAGATACAAAATGAACTACATGGAGCAAAAAATAAAAAATAAAAAATAAAATCAAAGGGAACAAAAATGTGTTTAACCTTTATTTTTATCACACTATATTTTCTTTTTATTTTTTTATTTTTTACATTTTCTTAAGCGGGGTGTAACAGTAGAGGGTGGCGATGGGGTGATCTCCATCCCCTCTATTTTTTTTTTAATTTTTAATTTTTAATTTTTATTAAAGATTAAAAGGAGTGACCCACTTGTCTGTCTAGCAAAACCCAAAACTTTAATTATCAAAATTAAAAACTCAACCGTCACATAGGCGAAATTGAAGAAATTTTCCTTTCTTAAATTTTGAATATAATACATATACCATCCGATCACTTCCCACACTCGTTGACCAGACCCAACCACAGCCCACTCGATCTTAACACGTTATCCTGGCTCCTCCAGACGCCCACGTGTCAAGATCAGGCACTAGTTCCTATCCCCAACGTAACGGCTCCCTTTTCTCCATTCCCTTTCCCTCCCAAAATTAAGCGTTACACTTTCTTGTTCCATGAAAACCCATTCTGATCAGAAACGGATTTACTGGCACAGCTAAACTATTCTCCGTCTCCAGGCAACGCTCTCATTATTGGAAAAGATCAGACAATTAGGTTCGTTGTAATCGTCATTTTCTGTTTGCTTGACTGGAAAACGGAGGAAAAAGAAAAGGAAAATTTCCTACTAGTTCTTAACATTTTTGTTGTTCGTCCTCTATTATCTGCATCACTTCGCTCGTTTGAGTATCGCGTTCATTTTCTTTCAGTTTCTCCCAAACCAAACAGAGCAATAACAAGAACTCGATATTGTTTTCATTTTTCTTTTTGGAAGTACATGTATTCAAGATTGTTTGGTTGGCTGACAAATTGAGGAAAATAGACAATGGTTCTGAGGGTTATTCTTACTGGGAGTTCATTCTGAATTTTTTTGTTTTCCATTCTTTTTTTTAAAAAAATCGCCATTTATATGTTCAATTATCTTTTGTTCATCCATTATGGGAAAGTGACATTACAGGGTTTCTTCTAGTTTCTGACCAACCAAACAGAGCATGCTTGAGAAATTGTTTTGACGTCTCTCCCCCTCTCCATCTCTCCCTTAGTGTCTGTGCTATATTTGGTATTATAAGCTGCAAGAACATAATCTAGGGTTTTGTTAATTCTTAAAGAATTAGGAATAAAATTATACTTCTATGATGTGAGTTTTTGATAATATTTGGTTTTTGTCCTTTTCAGTGTCGGTTGCCTCACCATGTTTACGCACCGAGTTAACCAGTTTGCGCATATTGAAACTACTTGTGGATTGTTTCTAGATGAACTGCAGGTTTTCTTCAATTTCTTTTGAAGCATAAATTATATTGAATCATGCATCTCTGGTATTCCTGATAGCATGTTGAATTTCTTTTCGTTTGGTTATTGTTGAGATTAGAAAATATGGGATGAGGTTGGAGAGCCTGAAGTCAACAGGAATACGATGCTGCTTGAAATTGAACAGAAGTGTCTGGAGTTATATATGAGAAAAGTAGATGTAGCCAAGAAGTGTAGAGCGCAGCTGCAACTAGAAATAGCCGAGTCTGAAGCAGAACTTGCAGATATCTGTTCTGCATTGGGTGAGCAGCCACTACATGTAAGTTTAGTATGGAAGAAAAAACAAGTTTATAATTTTATGCCTACCCTTTTTTTCCCTCCGGTTACCACAAGCAATTTTTTGATGGTTGGAACTTTTGATAATTGATTTGTATCTTCAGTTTGATTGGAAGCCTGATGGAGGCTTGAATAAAGAGCTTGACACCATTATTTCACAACTGGAGGACATGCGGAAGCTGAAAATTGAGAGAGAGAACCAATTTGTTGAAGTTCTACAGCAGATACAGAATATTTCAAATGAGTTTTGGGGAGATACTGAGGATAATCTGTACAAGGTGGTTCTGGATGAGAGTGACTTGTCCATGAGAAGACTAGAAGAATTACGTAAACAGTTGCTTGAGCTTCAGAATCAGAAGGTTGATCAAATTTACTATCTTTGTACATAGTGGCAAGTTTGGGGTTTGTTCGATTCTTTGTTACCTCATAAATTTACTATTATTGTAAAAAAATATCAAATTTGGAGTTTGTTTTTATTTTTTGAAAACTATGTTTGGGCAACCATTGTTTATGCTGTAATTCAGCCAAAAATCGGGGAAAATTGGGTGAGAGACGAAAGTATTTCTTTTCGAGGAAATGATGGAAAGCAGAAGATTAAAAGGAATTTTTGCGATTAATTTGGGATTACTTACAATGAAGCATGAACGAATGTAACTGGAATATGAATGATGCCCATCACATTTGGACCATGTTCTGGGAGTATGTGAGATATAATTATTTTGAGTTCTTTTCGTCTATGAAAGTTGGAGGTTCTGTTGCTTTGATGATTTCTTCTTCTGATTTTTTTCTACATCACCTGCAGAGAAATCGTTTGAAGCAGGTATCGGACCACCTGAACACCCTTAACTCACTGTGCTTGGTCCTTGGTATGGATTTCAGACACATAGCTGGTGAAATCCATTCCACTTCAAATGATTCCAAAGGAACAAAAGATGTAAGTAACCATACGATTGAGAAGTTGGCTTCTGCAGTACAAAGTTTGAGAGAGGTCAAGATACAGAGAATGCAAAGGGTTGGTACTTGTGTAAACTTGTTATCATACTGTCCTCTTGTGAAAACCTTTTTTTTTTCGCTTGACCTTTTTAAACCTTGGAGTTTTCCAGGTTCAAAACCTTGCAAGTACCCTGTTGGAGATGTGGAATTTGATGGACACACCAATGGAGGAGCAACAGCTGTTTCATAACGTAACTAGTAATATTGCTGCTTCAGAACCTGAAATTACCGAGGCTAATATGCTTTCTGTAAACTTCCTAAATAATGTATGTAATTTTTAGAGTTAGACTCCTTGGAGTGGAGAACTAACTATGCTTTCTTATGATTTACAATATGTGCAAAGTTTTTGTGGGAAATTGACATGTATTAAACTATTTTATGAGTTTTTTTTCCTACAGGTTGAGGCAGAAGTGTCAAGGCTGGGGCAGCTAAAATTAAGTAAACTTAAAGAACTTGTGATGAAAAAGAGGTTGGAACTAGAACAGATATGTAGCCAGACACACATGGTCACGGAAGCACTTAGTGTAATGGAATCCTCAGTTGAAGCCATGAAATCTGGTAAGAATTTTATTAATGTTATTTATGTTCAAGGCTATTGCAAGTAATTTGATGTTTTTCTGTCAAGGAAATTACGTGTTTCTCTCAGAGGCATGTGATTTTATTGAAACCGTTGTCAAGCACTTATATATAACTTGAGAGCTCATTCAATATGGGGAAAAGATACAATCATAATCTTTCATTGACTTGAAGTATCAATTTGTGCTCAAGGATTTTTGTATGGTGCAACTATGGATGAGGTCAGGATTTTAAGTATAGAGGCCGGATATAACACTAAAATAAAATTTTTAAAAATATATTTCTAACAATTGGTTTATGATTAAATCATCAGGTTCTTACTCAAAAGCATGCTTTCTATAGTACTATTCATGTTCGAAAGTTATAATATAACTAGGAGAAATGCTACCTTATACACCACAATCCTACTGCCATCCCACTCGGTCTTACGTGGTATCTAACACGGTGGGAGGGGAAACATTTTCCCTCCCAACACGTTTTGCCTCTCTCTCTCTCTCTCTCTGTTCTTCTATCCAGATAATCTCTCTCTCATCGGAATCTCGCCGAAAGAGAGAGAGGGAGAACCGGTGGTTCTCCCTTTAACTTTCGCCGACCATTTTCCTTGTTGCAGAACAACCAATTCTCATTTTTCGCTGACCAGGTCGCTCGGAGACGTAGAGGGAATTTTGACAAAGACGGGCTAGAAGAAAGGAAGGCCTTTTAAATTTTGAAGAATGAGAGAGAATCTAAAAAAATGGTAAAAACCCATAAACTAAAATTCAGATAAAGAAGAAGAAGAAGAAGAAGAAGAAGAAGGGGAGAGAGAGAGAGAGAGAGAGAGAGAACCCATCTCTGTGGACTGAAGAGAATGAAGAAAACATTTTAGATGGAAAAGAGCTTTTTATTGTTGCAGTTTGAATCAGTTGCAAAAGCCTCTCAAAGCTTTTTTGGTTTTTTTTTCCTTAGAAAAAGATGAAGGAAAGAAGCCTAGATTGTTGAAAGTGCTTAGGAATTGTCGTGGATCTGAGAGAGGCAAAACGCGTTGGGATTTAAAAGAAAGAAAGAAAGAAAAAAAAATTAAATACCACGTAGGACCGAGTGGGATTGCAGTGGGATTGTGATGTATAAGGTAGCAGTTCTCGTTACGTGGGTTACTTGTGACGAGACCAAAAAGAAGAGGGATTAAGCCTATGTGACAGCTAAGCCTAACTACCTGTGCTCTTATAGACTTGTTATCACATCACATATATATAGTCTTCTTCTACAAGACTACACTTGTTTACAGTACACACGTCAACTTCAAGGCTTCATTTTTTTTCTTTCTCGGACAACATGTCGACTTTCATCTTTTGCCAAACTGCCCATGTAAAGTATAACTGATCTTCATCTTTTCCTCTTTTATATGATTGAGATCCTCCCCAATTTGGTCAGCACATTGTGAAAGAGTCAAGGACTAATAGGATTTCCTAATCCCTTAACAATTTTGGTAATATTGGAGATCCCAATCCCTTTTATATGCTGCTAGATAGTATTACTAAATTGCAGTCTTAAAAGAAAACTTTCATTTTTCTCCAAGAAAACTAATAGTTTTTTGGTTTAATAGAGAGAGCTTTCATTGTTCCATTTTTTAATAATTTTTTTGATTATTTATTTATTTATTTTTTTTCAATAATTGATTTTCTTTAACATAAAAAATGAACAACTGTTATAGAATAGGAATTTACTTGATTTGGAAGACTGCAAGGCATGTGTGGGGCTTTGCTTAACAAGTTAACAAGATGAGTTTTCTTCCTTTTTTTTTTCTTCTTTTTTGTGACATTTGACGAGTCGAAAAGCTGTGGAGTGGAAAAGAAAAGGTCTGGAGCGGTGTCCCTCGGTGCAACTATCTATGTGACTTGAGTGACTGTCCTGGAAAAATGAATAATCAGCAATTACATTTTGCAGGAGCTGTGGATCCAATTTACCTGTTAGAACAAATTGAACTTCAAATTGCAAACGTAAAAGAGGAAGCTTTGTGCAGGAAAGAAATACTTGAGAAGGTTGAGAAGTGGTTAGCTGCATGTCAAGAAGAGAGCTGGCTTGAGGAGTACAACAGGGTTGAAATTTTTTTGTCTTATTGCGAATAGAAAGTAGCTTCCTTTCCCCTCATCTTGCTTTATTCACCTTCATATCATGGAATTTCAGGATGAGAATCGCTACAATGGTGGAAAAGGTGCACATCTTACTTTGAAACGTGCTGAGAAAGCTCGTGCTTTAGTTAACAAAATTCCTGGTAAAGATCTTGCTTAACCATGTTTTCTATCTCATAACATGTAACACTCCAGTCCGATATTGGAAAGAAATGGGAAGAGATGAATAGCTCACATAAAGTGAGTGGTTTATAAAAATATTCATGGACGCTAAGTACCACATTGCCTAATTACAAAGTAAAACTGGGCTTTATAAGGAATTATGGGAAAGCTCCAAATTGACTAGTCCTTTTGGGGTGATAGCACAAATGTGGCTAGCGCTTTTTCCTGAGCCATTATAAATAGTATCAGAGCCACCTAGTAACGCCAAGTCATGTAGTACTGGAGCACCGCATGATGTGACCGTTTAAGGGGAGAGTTTGTAACACCTAATCCCATATTGAGAAGAGATGAATAGTTCACATAGAGTGAGTGGTTTATAAAGATACTCATGGGTGCTAGGTCCTACATTGCCTAATTACTAGGTGAAACTAGACTTTATAAGGGATTCTAGAAAAGTTCTAAATTGACTAATTCTTTTGGGTGATAGCGCAGATGTGGCTAGCGCTTTTTCCTAAGTCGTTACAAATGGTATCAGAGTCACCTAGTGATGCTAGGCCATGTGGTACTAGAGCGTTGCATGACGTGGCTTTGATGAGGACGTCAGAGGTTTAAGGGGGGTAGTTTGTAACACCCCAGTCCCATATTGAGAAGAGATAAATAGCTCACATAGAGTGAGTGATTTATAAGAGATAGTCATGAGTGTTAAGTCTCACATTGCCTAGCTACTAGGTAAAATTGAACTTTATAAGGGATTCTAAGGAAGTTTCAAATTGACTAGTTCTTTTGAGATGATAGTGCAGATGTAGCTAGCGTTTTTCCTTGGGTCGTTACATAACAATTGGATATAGAGTCGAAAATACTGTTAGTTTAAATTCCAGTCATAATATTAGAAAACAATCTGATTGAATTACACTATGCAGATATGAGTATTACTTATATGCTGGGAAGCAGGGATGTTAGAGGAGCTAATAAATAGATTGTATACAAAACTATGTTCAGATTAATATTCTATGTAGATGCTACCTTTATATTTTTTCTTGGTCTACTGTATGAGTTTTTGTTCTATCCTTTGGATCGTATTTGAGCAGCAATGGTGGAGTTATTGACTTCAAAAACAAAAGCTTGGGAGGAGCAAAGCCGGACTGAATTCTTATATGATGGTGTAAGTAGTTTTCTGGTAATCGATTGAACATTTTAAATAGAAATGTTGCTCCAAGTCAAAACTTGACCTGTTCAAGCTCAAGTTGTAGTGCATGTTGATTATTATTTACACTGCCTTTGATTTTATATGCAAATTAGATCTTCTATGATATCTAGCTGTTGTGTAGGTACGGCTTCTTTCTATGCTTGAACGGTACAGCATGTTAAGGCAAGAGAAAGAGCAAGAAATGCAGAGGCAGAGAGTATGGACCTGGTTTTAATTAATTCGTGATAATCAGCATGGAGTTTTCGCTATGAATCTTGTTTCTCTTTATGACCCATGCTTGAATTGGTTCTGTATTTTAGGACCAGAAGAGAATCCAGTGGCAGCTGATAGCGAAGCAGGAAGCACTATTTGGGTCAAAACCCAGTCCATCAAAGAGTGGAAAAAAGGCTTCGAGAACTCCCACTGGAGTTGCAAGTAACAGAAAATCCTCCCCTGGTGGATCAATGCTTCAAAACCTAAAACCTGAAAAAGCTGCTTCCGGTCTGCAACCTAGTAAGGGCGACTTTTTGAATCAGAAGAGCTCTTTGAGCCACCAGCAACATGGTGGTTTTGCAGCTATCTCAGTTGATCATTAGTAAAAGTTTTTTAAGGCTCCGTTTGTTTCGGCTCTTAAAATATTTTCTGTATTTTTAAGTGTTTGATGCGACCGAAAATATTTTCAATTTGACAAATAAGTTTTTTTCAGTTTCCGAAAATGGCTTCTGTTTTAAAATTTCGCAAATTATTTTTCAAATTTGAGCTTTTTTTTTTCAAACTGTTGGACCACTACCGGAGGTTGCTAGAAGTCATCGGCCATTTTCTGCCGTCGCTTATTTTTTATACAAGCCAAACGCTGAAAATTGTTTTCAAGAAAATTGTTTTTCGTTAAAAATATTTTTCTACAAAAAAAACATTTTAGTTCAAAGCAAACGGAGCTTTAAGTTTTAACGGTGTACTCTTCGCTTACAAAGTTTCGGTTACAAAATTTAATGCAGGTAAGAGCATCTCAGAGATTCCTGGTCATTCAGCAGAGAAGCATTCCTCTGGTAGTTCAAAGGCACATAAAAATGAGTCACTGTTGATCCGGAAGCCCCTTTCTCCTGTTTCTTCCCAAGTGTTATCTAAGGCCAACATTGATAATTTCCTAGAAGATCAAAAGATGATATATACGGCGTCGTCACTAGTGGGAACACCTTCTAAGCCGATTGCTGTTGGCGATGAAGAAAGCAGAACCCCAAAGACGATGCCAATTCCGGTGCCAACTACTCCTCCGACAGTACTGTCAGTTCCTATGACAACAGCCAGAACACCAGCTACCCCACGTCTTGCTCTCTGTGTTGACATGGCTGAAAACAATAATCAACCGACCGAATACTCGTTCGAAGAGGTCAGAGCTGGTTTTATCCTTCCTAAAACCTACACTCACTAATGCCTGTTTGACAATTTAACAATGAGGATGACCTTCCATCGCAATGCCCAATTAAAATTGATAGTTGTTTGGAAATTGATGATTTTTCTCCAACATTATGGCATCTTGTAGAGATGAGCTATTTTACGGTCCATATTTGATTTTGTTGCATTTACCGGTAAACATTATGTCACATTATTTAAATTTTTTAAATAATTTTGCATTATATACATTATTATATGCAACAAAATAAAATTTTTAGTTTATAACTGGATTCAAAGCCAACTTCCATATTTATTCAAATCTCAAAACATTGTCACTTTTGTTAGAGTCATGATCATTTCAAATTATTTGTTCGAAATTAAAAGATTTTGACCAGGTGATTACGAGAGTCCACTTATAAAACTTACTTGACCGGATAAGTAATTAGATAATTATATCTCATAAGTAGCCTCTCATAATTACCTGCTCGAATTTTTATTAAATTTGAACAAATAATTTGAGAGAATTCTAATTCCTTTTGTTAATTGCTTTTTATACTATGGAATTTGGGTGCAAGGAGAAAAATAATTTATTTTAATTGTTAGTTTTTTAAAAACATAAAAATAAAAATGCACGATATCATATCATATCCATCTCAGGCTTCTTCTTCTTTCTTTCTTTCTTTTTTTTTCTTGGAAAAATATTATAGAACCCCTTTTTGGCTTTACCTGATTTTGATTTTTAAACTTAATTTTTAATATTATAAATTCAAGACGTGAGTTTACGATCATTTTATATCTGAGACCTTCGTCTAATTTTCTATTAAATAAATTAAAAATGATATAAAACTACAATTAAATATATCCTCTCCTATAAAAATTTAAAAATAAATTTTTTAAAAGATAAAATAAAGTTGAGGCTATGTCATAGGTAGTTGGGTACGACCAAGCAGCGGTATCTGGGCTCTCATCCAGCCATGCGCACGCACGGTTGGGTTGCCAAGTTGGGGCTACCTATCCATGCCATGGTTGGCACGTGGACGAAGCCAAAAATTATTATGAAAATATTGTTAATAGAAGCTTGAGGCTGTTTTATTTTTTATTTTTTATTTATTTTTAGAAATTGAAGGGGTCATGATTTATACCAACCACAGTTAGACCAGCCTCACATTCCTCCGTTCTTGATTAGGCATAACTCAATTGCGGTCTTCCAACTCCCGTCGTGTCATTTTTTTCTCGTCTCTTTTATTTATTATTTTTGAGAGAGAGACATAACTATATTTCAATATTATTTATGTTATTCGTTTGATAAAATAAAAAAAAAAATCCCGAAAGCCTTTGGTTTAAGATGATCCTAAACTTACGTTTTAAGGGTAATTATATTTTCTCCCCATAAATTATTGGTCATTATCAATATGCCATTACGAATTAACACCGTCACCAAAAGAGAGCATTGAATTACCATTTACATACTAAAACTCTTTTTTTCATTAGGAAATCTTGTTAAAGCGGACAAAATGTTCTATTTTTAGACCTTAAATCTTGTTTAAAGACATAAATGCCCTCAAACAATAATTTAATAAAAAATATTAAACTTAATATATATTAAAAAAATAATTAAAAAAATAAGAAGAAAATAAATGGGGTGGCTGCCGATGGCCCCCACTCCCTTAGGGGGAGGGGGTGGGCCGGATGGCTTTGTGAGCCACCTTGGGACTTGGAGGTGGCTGCACGGCCGCCCTAAGGACTAAACCCCCCTCATTTTATTTTTTATTTTTTGTGTTGTTCTTTGGCCCATGGAGGTGGTTCGACCACCCCCAAGGGCCAAACACCTTTTTTCTTTTTCTTTTTCTTTTTTCTTTTTTGGCTCTTTGGTCCTTAAGGGTAGCCGAACCAGCCATGGATGGTTCGGCCAACCCTCATCCCCCCCTCTCCCTTTCCCTCTCCCCACATGGGCCAGAGGTGATTCGGCCAAACCCCATTCTCTCTTTTTTTTCAATTTTTTTTTTTTAAAAAAAAGTTTTTGATACTTTTTTTTTTTTGAAGTTTTATTATTTTAAATTTTTTATTAATTTTTAAAGCTTTTTTATCTTCAATTTTTTAATTTTTTTAATACATATGATACGTGTCAACACTTAAGAGTAAACACATAAACTACTGTTAGTTTTTGGACGAAGGTATCATCTTTGTCTTTTTCCGTAGCAGAAGTACCATTTGTGATACAATTTAAGCACATGGGACAAAAATTAAAAACTTTAAACCATAGGGGCAAAAATGTGTTTAACCCTAAAAAAAAAAAGACATAAATTAGTTACAAATTGGTTTGTAGCAAGCTATTAATAAAACATGTATTTCTCACATGTTAAGAGACATGTATTACTTTATTATACTGGTTTGTAGCTAACTTTTGTACTAGAAAAAAATAGTTGTTAGACATTAGAATGTTCTGAAGTTGATTTTTTAAAAAAATAAAATGAAAATAAGGGGAGGAGATGGGAGACTAATTACCAAACAGAGTCATTATTTCGTTGTACATCCCCAGTTAATCCTGTTTAAAAATTTATTATTAAATTTAAAAATTTATTGTATAGAAATATATAGTAGATATTCAGTATATCTGATAAGAGAAATGATTGTTATACAACTTTTGTACAATTTCAACAATTTTTTTTTAAACTAATTATTAGATCTGTTTTCTTATACTTGTGTCCTATACCTCTAATGATTAATTTTTTTTTAAAAAAAAAATTATTAAAATTGTACAAAAAATTATAAGCATATTAAATCTCAAGTGTGAATGTTTTCTATCATTTTTCGTTGAAAAAATAGAAAGTTGTGGAAAGAATGGAGTTGGGTTTTGAAAAAAGGATAATTTATAAAAGAAACCTCCTCCACCACATGTCACTGCAAAGCAATGATGGTTTCTGGTAAAAAGCAGATGGTTGCCATTCATCTTAAAATTGCACTTCCCACTGTACTTTGTGGTCTCCAACAACTACTCCCACAGGCGACAGGCCACAGCTCATTTCCTGCCCAATCCACACGTCTGTTAAAATTTTTATTCTGTATTTTTTTAAAACAAAATTATTAATAAATAATTTAAACACAAAATGATATAATATAAAAATTAAAATATAATATAATGTAAAATATAAAGCGAAATATAAAAACATGAAACAAAGAATTACGTGATTCAGTTTATAAATTATGCCAACAGGATAAAACTTAAAGTACTACATTTTACTTTTATTTATTTAAATAATAAGGTATATATATGCACTACAAGCACACAACTCCAAAGCACATTAAGGTATGGCTCACACATGTGGGTCATCCCAATGTGCATTAGAGTTGTGCACTTGCAGTACACTTGTTGTAATTTTAGCATTTCTCATTAGGTTATAGTCTTTAACTGTGATTAGGTGATAAGTTTTAATTGTAGCCAAAATTAGGTACTAATCTTTAACTGTAGTTAGATCACAGTTTTTAATTGTGATAATCTCTGCATGTACATTAAATTTCTGAATTTATGATATAATCTAACACAAAATAATATTAAAAACATAAAAATAATTTTCACATATCTTTTGTAAATAAAATAATAATTAAAAAAAAATCTTACAGAAACAAATTAACCAACAAACTGAATCAGTGGTCGGGTTGATTAGATAGTTAGTTTTGGAGTTAGGAGGACCTGTGTTTTGGGAATTCGAGTATGGGCCCCATGAAACAGGTTTGAAAGGGCATGTGCGGTACAGTTGGTAACATGAGAGACATCGGTTTGAGAGACAAGCAACCTCGGACAAGTGTAAGTGTGTAACGGCTCACCTGCTCTATTTTCTCAGGACCACGTCCACGTGGACGACCATGGCTTTTTCTCACCTGCCAATCACTTTCTTTTTTTTTCTTTTTGTGTTTTTTTCTTCAGGTATAGATGAAGGTATTACCGAGGTTTGAAAATAAGGAAGGGTGGTTGATTTCTGCAGGTAAGAGGCCACGTGAACACACTTCTACTACCCATGGCATGTATTGATTTATTTGTGAATTTAAGAAGACTTGTTGGTTAGAAAAAGAAAAAGAAAATACTTCCATGTTTGTTATACATAAAATAGCATTTCTTTTTTCTTTTTCTTTTTTTTATAAGTAAAATATCATTTTCTCAATGTATGATTTTCTACACCTATCATTTCTTTAAGTTGATGTGTTGCTAATTTAATGATTATTGTTACGAAGTTGTTGAAGTTACGGAGATGTGTGGAGAGTGAAAGTAAGAGGTTAGCATGGACGGAACTAAAAGCTCTTATGAGTAGAGGCAGTAGGGAAAAAAATTTTTAGATAGGAGTCAATAAGTTAAATTTTTATTTTTTACCTTGTATTTTTTATGTTCTTTTGTTTATATGTAAATTTTGTTTTTTAAAAAAAAATTGAGAGGGCTGGCAGGGCCGTCGTCGGAGGTTAGGGTTTAGCCGAAAGATGATAATTTTGATGTAAAAAGTAGATGTTTTGAATAATATGACATGTGTAAGCCACAAAGAGCCCCAATTGTAGAATGGTCGCACCCTGTTTGATCTAAGTTGTAAGCAAAAAAAACTTAGAGCATTAGCATAGTTTCATTTAAATTTTTTATCAATTTAAGGAATTAAATTATTTTTGTTTTTCTATTTAAATGAACTCCA
This sequence comes from Alnus glutinosa, assembly GCF_958979055.1. Classification (NCBI taxonomy): domain Eukaryota; kingdom Viridiplantae; phylum Streptophyta; class Magnoliopsida; order Fagales; family Betulaceae; genus Alnus; species Alnus glutinosa. The sequence goes on from NC_084888.1 coordinate 30,479,413, forward strand.
CAATGGCTTCATTTATCATTTTCTTATATTATTTAAATATTATCTAAATTAAATGTTAAGGGAAATAATTTAAATATTGTTTTAAATAAATGTTAAAGCAAAATGAGAGAGGAAATATAATTTTGTTTATATTAAAATAATGCTAAGGAAACCACTCTGCTTTCCTAAATGTAGAATACAACTTTTGATTATCTTAGTGTTTCTTTAGTTTAGGGAACAAGAAGTGAATCTGATTCAAATGGTTTTTAAGAGTTTTCCCTATATGTAGTGAAGAGAATAAGATTTATGTTCCGTTTGTTTCGACGTAAAATGTTTTCTATCGTAAAATATTTTCAATGAAACCCTTTTTAAAAAAAAAAAAAATGATTTTTTTTTTTTTTTTTTTTTCTGAAAATATCTTATAGCGTTTGGCTCTTATGAAAAAATACTAGTAGCGTAAAACGGAATCCGACAATCGTCTTCGGAACCCAGCGATGTCCACTCCGGATTTCAGCCAAATTGGCCGGAATCCTGACAAAACAGCCAAAATCCGACTGTACTGGTCAGTTTCGGCTAGTTTGGCCGAAATGTGATCTACCAGAATATGGCAAAGTCGCCGGATTCCGGCTTGAATTTTCAGATTCCGACCAACCTGGCCGAAATCCAGCAAAGTCGTCGGATTCCGGCATAAATTTCCAAATTTCGGTAATCCGATACTAAAATTCGGGGATCTTCAACGGTAGAGTTGGGTTACCAACAAAATCCAGTGTCCGACAGTGGCGGATTTCCACAAATGTGTGTGCAAAAATAAAGAGTTTAAATCTAGAAAATGATTTACGGTTTTTAAAACTATAAATTGTTTTCCAAAAATTAAAAAATATTTTACGATCAAACTGAAAAATGATTTTCGTTGACTATTATTTTCGCCCCCACCAAACACTGAAAAATGCCGAAAACATTTTTTAGAAAATATTTTAAACCGAAACAAACGAAGCATTAGGGAAACTGTTGCTAGTGCTCAGTTTCCTAGTGCTCTAACAACAAAGGAGACTTGGTCAGACAAGTTTGTGGACTAGATTTTCCATGCTAGTCTTTTGCTCTACAATTAAGAATTGTCAATTTTTCAAATTGATTTCTCTTTTTATGGAATGAATAGGAGAGGGGAGTACTTCAAGAACTGGAGGTAACTAAAGATGAATCTGCAAGAACGAAAAAAGAAAGGTGATGGCAGAGAAGCAAGAACCTTGGATGCTGGGGTGGAAATGGATTCAAAATGAGGGGGACAAAATTATAAAATAAAGATCTTTAAGGGTAAGAAATTAATTTTGAGAGTCGAACTCATAAAAAAAAAAAAAAAAAAAAAAAGAAAATTTTGAAAAAATTTAGAGGTTTTTGATCATTTTGGAGGAACTTTTGTCCCTAACCCCAATGATAGTTCCGCCCTTGCTTGGATGTGTTTTGGTTCCTCAAACCTTGTACACTATCCAACTAAATGGTTGAAAATTGAGCAAGAAATAATAATCAATTATTTCGTTCTTTGCATTGTCCCTAGATCTATTTATTTACACCTCCCATAGATCTATTACCATCGTTTTATCTTCTAGTCTTTCTTTTTGATTCATTTGGTGTTGATGGTAGAAGCTGCAATTAAGCACTCAATAATTCTACTCATTCTTAATTTTCATCAATTAAAATGATGTATCTTATCACCCCCATTTCTATGGATTTTTTTGCATATGCGAGTAGGAGTGTACAACCGGATACGATTGTGGTTATTTCCTTATAACTGCAACCGGTTTAACCCGACGGTAATACTTCATTTATATTAGCATCTAGGTAAGACTTTAACCCACGACCTCAAAAAAAAAAAAAAAAACAACAAACTGTATTGTATAAAATAATACCCAACTTTCATTATTTCATCAATAAGCATCATTTTAAATAATACAATTAACTATTATTAGACTCCTATTGACTCTCGATATAAGAGTAGTTTATTTAAATGCTATTGCAACTAGGCCTCTCACTTGAAGTCACGGCGGAGACAAAGGGGGGCGAGCAGGGGCTCTCGCCCCCCCCTAAATGTCTAAAGGTTTTTTTTTTTTTTTAGATATCTGTAAAAAGAAAAAAAAAATTACATTAAAAAGAAGAAAAAAAAAATGCTGATGCTGATGCCCGCCCCTGCTCATAATAGAAGAAAAAAAAAATTACATGGAAAAACCAACCGTCAAAAAATAATTTATCAAAAAAAAAAAAAAACAACCACTAAATGCTCAAAAAGAGGAACGGAACAATTTTGTGAAAAAACACACACAAAAAAAAAAAAAAAAAAAATTACATTTATCTCTCAATCTTGAAAAAACTTTAGAACTCCTACATAGAAAAACCAACCATCGGAAGCTAAGAACACAAATCTTTTAAAAAAACACAAATCTTTTTATTTGGCCTCCAGCATCTCCGCTTCTTTCTGGACAATCTCTTGCACCGTAAGCCTTCTACTTTTTTTTTTTCTTTTTTTTATAAATACTTTTCAGAATTTTAGTCATTGCAAGTTGCAACGTGACTTGTCAACGTGGCCACAACCACATGTTTTTTTCCTTTTTTTTTTTTAAAGTTAATTTTGTATTTTGTTTTTCATTTTTATTTTTTGTATTAGTGTCTACATGTTAACTGATATATCAATTTGACATATATTTATGAAGTTTGATATACATTTTTTGTGATACATATATTATTTATAATTTATATTTTGAATTGTAATTACCATACTTTTATATATTATAAAAATATAGTATATAAAAAGAATAAAAAAAATTATTTATCATTATATTTTATTATTTTAATTCCGCCCCTACTAAGACAGATTCCTAGCTCCGCCACAGTTGAAGAGTCCTTTTATTCTATTATTGGTAGTACTACTACTATCCTGATAATGTTTAATTTAGTAACCCTCGTAATTTATGATTACATCATTACAAAGAGTTAAACAGCCTTAAAAGTTTTATTTATTTTTGTTTCCCACACTCCCTCAACAACTAAATGACCAATCAATCAAAAAAAAAAAAAACAAACAAACAAATATAAAGGAAACCAAAGAGGAGAAGAATAGAGAAAAACTTACCCCTGTGGATTGATTGTGGCGTAGCTTGGTTGTTTTGCAACGGAGAAAATTAGACAAAGGGAGTGGGAGAATGAAAGAGAGAATCATGAAAATGATGTCATTGGGTGTGTAGAGAAATGAATGCTATGTTGTTAAAGGCTGCATTCAGCGGCGGCCAGCGTGCGATTGTTGAAGGTAAAGTTTTCAACATAAAGGAGAGGGTTAAAATTTTGTTTGGGTGAATTTGGGTTTCAAAATTCATCGAAGGGGTTGTTTGATGGACATATAAATTTTGAAACCTCGACAGGTGGTATGTTTCAAGCCGTCCGATGTAACGAACACTTGGATTATCAAAATTGTGGATCTAACAATTTAAGAGAAATTGTTGGGGTCCTAATTCGTATACCACAATTTTATTTCACTACTATTTCACTGTGTTAATGTGACAGAATCTAATATTCATTGGATATATAATAATAATAATAATAATGACTGATCTAATAGCTACTAGATCATCACACGTAAGTATAGTAGGATAAAAATGAGATAAAAGTATGGTGTATAAGATAATCTCTATAATTATCTTTTTAGCTACTCAAAATATATCTTTTTCCATCACAACTCCTACTTCTTCTTGTAGAGCAAATACCAATGTCCAAGAATAAAGAAAGCCAAAGAGCAATTAACCAAATCCTCCACGATGGGTCTCAAGCAGGACTCCTTAGAAGAGCCAACAAAGAAAAACCAGTAATACACCCATTTTTGTCTTGTTCTTTCTACTTATTCTTTTTGGTTCATCCTCACTACCCTTGTCTCCTTCACCACCATCCTTCCGTCAACGATCTCCTCATAGGCTTGGAGTGCTGGGATTGGGAAATAAGGTTTGAAAGCAGTGCTGGATGATTGGGTGTTATTGTTATAGCACTAGTAGTAGATACATTATAGTTTCATTCCCTAAATATAGGAAAAATGTCAAAAAAAAATCACCGGCAGCAGATTCCCTAAGCATTGGGAAGCACTGTAGTATTTCCAATGATTATTATAATCATAAACTCAATTCTCTCTTCTCTCGTCTCTTTTCTCCTTCTACACGCAACCCCAACCATTTGTCCATTTCTTCTTTTTTTTGTTCAAGCAATTCCCTCTTCTCCCTTTTTTATTGCACACAGAGAGAGAGAGAGAGAGAGAGAGAGAGAGAGAGAGAGAGAGAGAGAGAGAGAGAGAGAGAGAGAGAGAGAGAGAGAGAGAGAGAGAGAGAGAGAGAGAGAGAGAGAGAGAGAGAGAGAGAGAGAGAGAGATTAAGCTGGAGGAGGCAAGGTGGGAGGTGGAGAGCTTATTGGATGAGGAGTCGGCAACGGTGGAACATTTTTTGTCAGCGAAGATTAGAGGTCCAACCCGTCCAAAGAGTGATATTAAGGATACCGGAGGGCAATCCCGATATAGAGCTCGTTGGAGCTAGATAGTAAATCCGCTGCCCCAGCCGCTTCCCATGCACGACGACGGTTGTAACCATCACCGCTTCCCATGCAAGTCTAAGTTTGTTTAGATTTTCAGCAGATTTACAGTAAACCCATTACCAACAAGTCCAAGATTTTGAGATAAGTCCAAAATTATAAGACTTCAGCTATGGCTTCTTAAAAAATCAGAGTATCAAAAGCTGAACAAGGTCGATTTGGAGGGAAGGAGTGGCTGACTCAGTGTTTGCCTTCAGGGACGAGAGAGAGAGAGAGAGAATGAAAGAACAAATAAAGTAAAAAGTACATAAATAATATTTTTGAATAGTTTATAAAAAAATTAAGGGAAGCTATTGTGGAGTGTTTTTAGATAGAGAAGCAAGAAGTAGTTTTATTCCTTAAATTTAAGAAAAGTAATTGGGTGCCTACTGCTATTGCTCTTAGAAGGAAGGTAAAGGTGGGATAGAGGGAATTGGGGGTTGAGGTTTAGTAGTGGAGGCAAAAGAGGGCGAGAAGGGAGCGTTGAGTTGAGGGAGAGGAAGGGAGAAATCATTAAAATAATGATTCAGTATGTTACAATGAACTTTCATAATATTTTATTTTAACGTATTTAACTGACAACCAAAATAGCTCATATTAACTAAACATAGATAATATAAAGAGAATACCTTCTATAAGGATGGGTGGTAAATTCCTTATTTTATAGCAACCAATTATAAGTGGACAAGTCATAAAAAAAAATACAGTAAACATAAAAAACCCAACCTTTGAAACAAATTAAACACCTATCTTGCCCCTCTCTGTGTATGTCTGCCTGTCTCTCTCTGTTTCCTCTTCTTCGATCTTCAGCTCCCCTTCAATCATCTTCTAATAATAATAAGCATCGGTGTTATCACTTCCATGATTATTACCTTCAAAAGACCCAGACCCACCATTATTACTTTCAAAAGACCCAGACTGTGATTTTTGATTGTTTTTTTATGAGAGTGAGATATGGGGTTCATTTTTTTGGGCTTTGGTGGGATTTGAAAGTTTGCTTCTGGCAAGGCTTGGGTTGTCTTATTTGTCGATTCATTAGGAGGACGAGGATGAAAAGATGTCGTCAAAGAAACTGATCTGGTTCTTTGAAGCTGGAAAACTAGTTCATCTGGGAACGAATCCTTACAGTATTGAGATAGCCATGAGTTCAAGATTGATACTAATTCGTCCCAGAAAGTGCTTTTTCTTTTTTAAGAAGTTACGGTACTTTCATGTCTATTTTTATTAGATGATGTGTCAACTGCTTATTGAAAGTGTAAAACATAGTTTTTACATCCGATCCTTATAAAAGAGGCTCTAATGTAAACCCTAAGGGGCTCCAATATAAACCCTTTGAAGCATTTTATTGATGCAGGGCACTTTCCCACGTGCAAGGAAGGTCATTTCCCATAAAATTAAACTGCCTGTCCCGCAGACACATTGTCACTCTCACTTGGCAGTATATCCATTCAGATGCTGACGAACAAGTATCTGTCTGTGACCCGCAGGTGAGGCAATCACATCTCGCTACCCAGAATTCAAATTCTGGACAAATTCCCCCAATAAAAAAAGCAAAACCCTCTAGAATTTCAAACTTCGAGTGGCGCGTTTCGTAATAATAATTTTTTTGCAGGGCATAACCGAAAGTTCGGTCTTTTATTTGGGCAAAAAGGACAAAAATCAGGTCAGCGGCAAACAAAAAGGTCGGCCCGCCAACAATACCTTTTGGAGCTTTAAATGCAAAACGGATTAATTTCATAAAATAAAGTAATTTACTCTTTTTCCACTTATTTCCCCTACTTTATCCACAAATTTACCATATTAGACATTTACCTAATTTTTTAAACCACAAATTCCCCTCACGGACGTGAAAATTTCATTAACTATATTTTATTTTATCGGGTTTAGCAATTACTGCTTTTGTTTTTTAAAATTGCTTTCACATTCAAATTCGAGTGTTTTTTTTTTTTTTTTTTTTTTTAATTTTTTTAATTTTGTTTTATTTCAATTTTTTTTTTTTTGGTTATTTATTTTCACTTTCCTTTTGCTATCTCAAACTGCCTTAAGTTTTCAGACAACTTCTGAAGAACTGGCCTGCAGTTAATATTTTCCGACGAGTGAAATTCAGAGGCGGTTTTCATTCTCAGTAAACAAACACTTTATTTATTTATTTTTTATTATTGTGATTTATTTTTGGAACTTTTTTTTTTTTGGGTGTATGAGGGTACTGCCGAGCTCGAATGTGAAAAAGGGTCTGACACAGAACAGTCTAAGTTGCAGTGTTGAAAGAGCTAGTTGAAGTTTGGAGGTTCCAGGCACAGGTCGTGATCTTTGGATTTTGGTGTAGTTTTCAGTTCAAAGTTTTGGTTTTTTTTTTTTTTTTTTTTTTTTTTTTTTTTTTTTTTAATTTTTAATTATTTTTAATTTTTATTTAAATATCTGGCTAATGATTTGATTTTTGTTCTGTTCGTTTTTATTTTTTTGGTGTAATAAGTTCATATTTTTCTGATTTGAGCTATGATTTCTGCTAAAACAGTTCTCTGTTTTTTAAATGAAAAGAATTGTTCTTATTTATGGGCTACTCTCTCTCTCTCTCTCTCTCTCTCTCTCTCTCTCTCTTCCCAAGGAGTTTTTGTTTTTGTTTTTGTTTGAGTTTGAAGTTCTGATCTTTGAAGATTGGAGAAAATGTCTACTTTGCAGTAAAAAATATACTTCAATGGGTATTTTCTATTGTCTGTCTTTCTGTTTATATTTTATTTATTTTTGGTCTTGGAGAATATGACTGCATTTTTATTTTAATATCGGGTCTTGTTTTCTACTGAGTTACAAATTTCGATTTGTTCTTTTTTTTTTTTTAAAAAAAAAAAAAGTTGAGGAAGATGTTGTTGAGCTTAGATTAATTTCCATTTATGTTTTAATAAAAACCTCTAGCTTTTACATAATAAATACCTTTTGGATTTCTGGTTTGGGAAGTTGCTTTAGATCTCTGAAGGTTGAAAAACCTGTTGAGAATGTATTTATTTAATCTTTAGCATTTTCCCAGAAGGGTTTTTAATTTGGAAACATGTTTATGTTTGTTTCATATTATCTGATTCTTGATGGATTTCTTTGTTGCAGATGCTAATGTGAGTATCTGACTTGCTGGAAATATCAAAGTTGTCAGCTCTATTTGGTTGTTTTATGAAAGTGTTGGTCTATGAATGGAAGCAAGAGAAGGTATTAGTTCAGGGGTTACTGTGATAGGAGCAGAAGCTCCATCAGCTTATCATGTAGCGCCGAGGTCCGAAAACAACCAGAGCCAGAACCAGCCTGCTGGTGCACCGGCAGCGACTGCTGCTTCACCCGTGAGCGTGGGATTGGCCGTAACAACTGGAAAGAAGAAGAGAGGTAGACCGAGGAAGTATAACCCAGATGGGGCGGTCTCTATGGCATTGTCTCCAATGCCGATTTCATCTTCTGCTCCACCTGGAGGCGACTTCTCAGTCACGAAGCGTGGGAAAGTGCGGCCAAGTGGTTTGGAGTATAAGCAGCATAAGAAAGTGGCAACGGAACATTTTGGTAATGGATCTTTATTATTGCCGTTTTTCTTACTCGATTTGTGGCATGTGTTTCAGTTTTTGGGGGTTATATGTTACCATGATAACAAAATGGTTGTCACTAAATATTTTATGATTGATACGAATGATGCTAATTATTGTTTGTGTTCGATGAATGTTCATATTTGGTTTCTGCTTTTGATAGTAGAACTGTTGTTTAGAGTAGGATTTGAGTTACGGTACTTGGATTTTGGATCTAGTATCTTGAATATTTTGAAGAATTCAATGTTCTCCTTTCAAAGATTCCTTTTAAAGTCATCCATTGATAAAACTGGTCAAAGTTCTATGTGGGACCTTACTATGAGATGCGCTTGTTCAATTTTGGATGCATGATACTTGTTCTATGAATAAAAAGGTGGGCTTTTGTGGGTTTCTGTCAGTGAGAGAATATTCCTTATGTGGCTAAAATTTGTAATGAGGTGACAGGAACCGAATGGAACTTGATAAAGGTTTGACGTTCTTGACTCATAAAGCCTGTTGATTAGACGGTCTTTACTTGGAAAGAGAAAGATATATGTACTCCTCAAATAGTAAAGTCCTGATTTGCATAGAAGTTGTGACTTCTTGAGTTTTGACCAAGTTGATCAAAGAGTTTGTTGGATTTCTGCATTGACTTCTTTTAAAGTGTTTCCAAAGGAAAGAGATTCCCTTATCAGATGCTTGTAGAACTTTTAACCTCAATCATTTATAGTTTGACCCATACCCGTTTCTTCCCATTGGTGATCAGGCAGAGTTAGCTATATTTTACTGTTTATGTAGGTTAATTCAGTGGCAAATCTAAGTTGGTTGTAAGTTTAGGTTTAGTTGATTAAGTTGGAACTTGATTTGGTGTTTAAAGTTGAAGAACTTAAGTTGCTTTTCGCAAGCTGGTTGATAGCCGTTCGAACTTGATCTTCAAGGAAATTCAAGATTTGAGATTCGAGTGCTTTGGTCCCAGTCCGGTTGCTGGAAGTTCGAACGAAGGTCTTCATCCTTAAAAAATTCGAGTTCCGAAAAAGGTTGCTTGCAATGGTGGTTGCTCAATGTTCGAACAGTGGTGTTTCACAAGATCCACAGAGAAGCTCAGTCACAAGCTGTTTGCTAAAGGTTCAAACATGATGTTTATCAAGGGAGATCCGAGAAGCTCGGTTGCAATACAACGTTTGAACGCCACCGTTTGGAAAACTGTGAAACCCTAGCTTGTGCTCGAACGAGATACCTACCCGTTCGAATGCCGCTGCCTCAGATTGTGTTTTTCAGAAATTGACTTGCACTCAAACTTCAGTTTTTTTTAGGGTCTATATAAGCCTCATAGTGCATAATTTTCATAAGACCCTAAGACCATTATTTTGTGTTCTTGGAGAGACCTATTTCATCATTATGCCTTCATTCATATACCTCTCCTCGATCTTTGTTAAACCACACAAACACAAACACAAAAACAAAAACAAATCTTCAACCACTGGAGTTTCGGGTTGTAAGAGGAGACTTGATAGAAGAATTGGCTAGAGTTATGGAGTTACTGTAGTAGAGACAAATGAGTTGTTTATTGGGATACATATCAGGTTTAATTACAAAGGCTTTGTAAGTGTACATTGTGTGTAATTTAATTCTTTTATAGTGGATGAGTTTTCTGGGTTTGGCTGCCCCATGGTGGTTTTACCTTTGAAGAGTTTTTCAAAAGGTTTTCACTTTGTCACCACAATTCGTGTGTTTGCCTGATTTTATGCTTTTGTTAATTTTTGTGATTTTGTGTGTGATTGTTTATTTTAAATTAACTTTGTTTGTTGAGAGAACACTTTATTCACCCCCCTTCTACGTGTTATTTGGGGCCATTGAGCGAATTTCATTAGTATATAAGGTGGTCATTTAGCCTGATTCACCTGTAAAATCTTGTACTCAGATTTCAACCTATGCTTCACAGCAATCGGCAGCATATGCCTCTGATGATGGACTCAAGTCCTTCTATTTAACTCACTCTCCGCCCTTTGTATTGTTAATAAAGATCTATGATAGATTACTTGTACTTATAAAAACAAAATGATAGATTACTTGTTATGAGCTTATTTATATGCACATTCGGCAAACCAAAGTGGTAGTTCCTGGATCACCATGTTCAACTTACTAGGTATATCAAGAGATACTTTGAGGTGTTTTGGCACAGTTTTAACCATTCTTCAACCTGCAACTGCATTTAGCACTTTGTTTTGGAGAAGTTTTATGAGAATGAAGTTATGACATTTCAGGGAACAATTGAAATGGTGTTTTGGGGATTTTTTACTGTTCTGCTCTGTGTTATAGCTTTCCAACCATGTTTTTAGACCAAAAAAAAAAAAAAACTGCTTAAAACTGGTTTCTGTTCTCATTCTCGAGCTCAAGAAGTTGTTTCTTAGGAACCATTTTCTAAAAATGCACCAGAATAGGTCCTACCTATACTTGTTGTCCAAGTTCGTTACTGTTATTTAGACTGCACAACCCAACTTCCAACCCCCCCCCCCCCCCCCCCCCCCCCCCCCCCCCCCAAAGAAAAAAAAAAAAAAAAAAAAAGAAAAAAAAAGAAGATTACAAAGTTGATTAAGATTTAATAGAAGCCTCTACATATGTCTTTTTCTACATATAAAAGGCTTGGGGCCGTGAAACTTATTTAGTAATATAGGCTTAAGAATTTACTTTCATTTAGATTAGGTTTCAGTGAAACAATCATTTCATCTGTATAATCTTCTATATGTTTATATATATATATATATATATATATATATATATATATATATATACATATCATATGTTTTTACAAGACAAATGGTGCTGAATCACTGATACTAGCAAATTATTGCTTTGTCTTAATGTTCAATTTTGTATTTGTTAATGTTCTGCAACTCTTATTTTGTAGGAGAGTTCAACGCATGTTCTGTTGGTACAAATTTTATGCCCCATATAATCAATGTCAATACTGGCGAGGTACGTTTGATCAGCAAAAGAAAAGAAATAAGCATTGTATATTAAATGTGTAGTTTGTCTTTGTGATTAATTATTGTTCATATCTAATGCCTGTGTTTCCTTTTAAATTGGAAAACATCTTGAAATCTAGGGGACTGTTACAAGGATTATCAAAATTTAAGAAAGCAAGGTTAATTAAGGCAGTGTTGTTTTATATGCAGAAATGTTAACTTTTGCTTAATTTAGAAAACCATTTGTACTACTGAGGTGTATGTGGTTGTGGAGTTCTTAAGCTTTTTTATTTATTATTCTTTGGTTTTCTTATTCTGATAGCTAGTGTCATGGCCCCAAGGTTTTACCACTTGGGTAACATGGCCAAGTATTTTTTAAAGGTCCTTTTTATCCCGGGCTGCAAGACTCAATTAAGTCTATATTTTTTTTTTCCCTCTTTTCCACTCTCAAATAACATTTGTTTCAATATATTCATATAGGTGTATGATTGATTTCAATCTAAGGTCTCATTCTCAGATCTTGCATATCATCTATTATATAGTAATTTTAGAAAGTCAAAGTGGGGTTTATGTACAATTAAGGGAAGTAAATATTAAAAAAATTCGGCAGGACTTAGAGCTGCTAGTCTACCAATTAACTTATCTTGAATTCGTTCCATTAATATCTGTTAATTCCCAATCTTTACATAAACTGATGAACAGTCTTAACAATTTTTTCTGTCTTTATTCCTTAAATTCAAGGAGCTTATCCGACAAAAGTTTTACCAAAATTAGCTTTGCCCATTATATAGAACTGACAGCTTTTATCAAAAACAAGACAACTATAGTGCTGCTTTATTTTGGGTCAGTTAACTGGTGCTTTTATCATTATGTAATGGACAAAGTGCAACTCTAATTTCAATTTTCCTCTCAAAATTATTAATATTTGGCTAGTGCTTTCTATTTTGATTTTTGAACATTTTTGAATGCCTTATGTTGGATTTTGTTCTTCTAATTTTTTTTTTTTTTGGTGTTAACAGGACGTCACAATGAAGGTTATATCTTTTTCTCAACAAGGACCTCGAGCTATTTGCATCTTATCTGCTAATGGAGTAATTTCAAATGTTACACTTCGTCAGCCTGATTCTTCTGGGGGTACTTTAACGTATGAGGTGTGGCCTTAGTCATGCCATCTCTAAATATATTATCTTTTAGATAATTCATACGTACTATCTTTAATTACATACAGATGCAATTATAAATGGATGAATGGCTATACTCTTACCTGTCTATTCTGTGTGCTACACTTGTATGCCTTTTGGTGTACCTGTAAACAGTTCTTATTTCCTGGGTTAGGATGTGGAATAGCTAAGGTTAGAACTGACACAAACACATGACATGGATTGACATGGTAAAGCTATGCTGGCACATCAAGATCTCAGAAAGCTAGGCACAAAAACAGTAGGTGGTTAGGTTTACCATGTTTGTGCATTTGACTGTCCTTCAATTCCTTGTTAAAAAAATCTTGCCAAAACTATCAAAGAAAAGTATGATCTCTTAAAAGGAAATGAATAAAAACTGTACCCATGTTGAACATATTGGTGCCTGGATTACTTTGAATCTAGTGTCCAAGGCCTAGCTTAAGCGTATCAATTACTAAACTGAAAATTGGTATAGTAGGAGTTGACATGCCACTTAAATTCCACTGGGAAGACATCAGAGTCGATAAAACCCCAGTTCAGCATATAGACAGTTTTCTGCAACCTCAACATTAGGATTAACTGCTTAAACAATCCGTCAGAAAAACATTGCGTATTTCCTTTTCAATACAAAACCAAGTACCGAGCATGCATAAATGATCCATACTCTTATTGGTTCATTATCTTAGTTTATGCTAGTATAATTTTTTTTTTTGAATTGTATGATAGTCCTGGTAAGAAGAAAATATTTAAGATTCTTCAAATATTTTAATTTCTGTATAGAAATGTATATTAGGCATTATTGGGCGTTACATTATTAAAGAACCTTTTTTTTTTTTTTTTAATAACTGTTTCCCTCTGCACAACTTTTTTGTCAAATCAAGAAATCAAATAATTTTCAATCCTTTGGTAGGTCATGGAAGGTATTCTCTTCTCTCTCCTTAATCTTGAAATTTTAAGAATTTTCTTTTTTTCTTTCTTCTAGATTAGTTATAGAACCTTAGCTTTCAATCTTGAACTAACAATCGAAATTCTCTCTCCCTTGTATCCATTCCGTAATTGGTTAGAATGATCCCAATCCATCTCTAACTCAGATCTGACCTAATTCAGTTCCTCAAATCTAATTATTGATGCATCATGCATGCCCTAGTTTTTGAATATGTGGAGGGTTATAGAATGGTGATACTAAAGTTATTGTCAGTTAGTTGCAACTTGTATCCAGAAACTGAAGAGGGAAATTTATCTGTGGTGGCATGAAGTATTTTAATTATGGGGATTCATTAGAATATCTACACTGAAAAATATACAAAAGTTATTGCATGTAGAAAATGGGAGGAAATCACATGTGGTGGCATTAATTATTAGCACATTGTTTGATGTTCAACAGATCAGGCGAAATTTCCATGAGTAGTAATTTATGTTCACTTGTTAAACAAGGGTTGTAATCTACATAAAGAGTGAGGTGGGTACTTAAACACCTCTCTGATCCCTCATCATGAAATGGTATGCTAGCTTGCTTTTTCTCTCTCCATGTCGATCTCCTTCACCTTTTATGTGCGTCTGTAGCAGCTTTAACAGAGTAGAAAAGATGATCTTACAAAACAATGGCTCACATCATAAGTTGCTGAAACAAATAGTACACCTTTGACCGAGTCTTATCCTCTAAGTCTTATATCCAATGGAACCACTTGCCAACCACTTGCCTCATGACAGTTTACAACACCTTTTGTACTACATTTTCCTTGACCTTGTCTTGAAGAGAAAGCTGCCAAATCTCACATCTTGTATGCTTATGTTTTGGCATGCCTCAATATATACTCAACCCATACATAAAGGAGACCCCAAGAGTTGGTATTAAGCTTCTAGAATTGACTGGCGTATAAATGAGGTAATCAGAAAGAGATTGGGGAGGTATACTCGTCCGCACCTGAAGTTTTTTTGCTTGACCTTAGTTCAGAATAAACTTTAAAAGCAATTACTGTCATGTTTTTCATGTTGATTATTTTGGCAGATATAGATGGTTTGGAAAGCAAAATAGAGAACAAAGAAATCTTTGTAGCTGCATTAAAATTCGATTTTGTTCCATCTATCTAAGGTCTCTTCTTCCTGGTTTTCTTTTAGGGTCGTTTTGAGATACTTTCCTTGTCTGGATCTTTCATTCCTACTGAGACTCAAGGGACAAGGAGCAGGTCAGGCGGGATGAGTGTCTCTTTGGCAAGCCCTGATGGTCGTGTTGTCGGGGGAGGAGTTGCTGGACTTCTTGTAGCTGCTAGTCCAGTGCAGGTAAGCCTTTTCTAAAGTTTTCTTCATATTTCCTTTCTTTTTCTTTGGGTGGGGGGGTTGTGTATGGGTGGGGCATTACTCAACCTATACTCGATGTTGCTCCTTTTATGCGGGCTTTGGTGCAGCATCTGAGTTCTTATATGTGGTTCTCCACTTGCCTTCATTAGCCATCAATCTTGTCATAACATCTAGAGAAAATGATTCATTTAGGATATTAAATGAAGAAACAGAAAAGCTAAAGAATTGTGAAAAAAAAGAAGCTTATTTATTATATGTAAAACTGTACAATTGATTGACCTAATAGTGAATAAGGAATATTACCATAATAAGCTAAGAATATTATGAAGATATTATGGCACAATTATGGTAATATTCTCTAGCAATGGCAATATTTTAACATCCCTCCTCAAACTCGAGGTGGTGAAGGCAGCTGGAGTTTGGAACAAGATCATGAAGCCGGCCAAGTGGATGAGATTTTGTGAATATGTCGGCATGCTGATCTTCGAAGGAGATTAATCATAGACGTAAGGTGTGCTGTTGAAGATGATGCATGAAGTGACAATCAATCTTGATATGTTTGGTGCGCTCATGAAAAAAGTCATTATGGGCAATCTGTATGGCACTTCAATTGTTACAATGAATGGGCGAACTAGCAGTTTGAGGGGTACCATGTCTGTCAAAGCCAGCATAACCACAAAAACACAGTAGTGTTAGCAAGCACGCAATACTCAGCCTTAGTGCTGGATCTTGCAACAACATATTGTTTCTTATTGAACTAAGAAATTAGAGAAGTCCTAGGTAAGAAACATTAATTAGTTGTAGAGCGGTGATCTGTGGGGTCATCAGCACAATCAGCGTCAGAATAGGCATGGAGCTCGAGGGAGGAATGTGAAGAGAAGTGAAGTCCCTTGACATAGTGCAAAATACAAAGAACAACAACATAATGAGTAGAGTGAGGTGCGCTCATAAACTGTTTGATCAAATGAACAACATAGGAAATATCTGGCCGTGCGACTGTGAGATAGATAAGATTCCCAACCAATTGCATGTAGAGAGTGGCATCTAGTAGAGGCTTACCATCAATAGCAATAAGCTTGACATTCGTTTCGAGATGACTACCGACTATCTTACTATCTGTCAAATTTGCCCTGAAAAGTATATTAGAAGCATATTTGGCCTGAGAGAGATAATAACCATCTGCACCTAAAGTAACATCAAGGCCAAGAAAGTAGTCGAGTGTCGTCAAGTCTTTCATCTCAAAATTCTGACTGAGAAAATACTGTAGAGCTCGTATGCTAGTAATATCATTATCGGTAATGATTATATCATCAACGTAAAGAAAAATAAGAAAAGTACCAACATCTGTATTCCAGATAAATAGCGCAAAATCATAAGAACTGGGACAAGGCCTTGCTGGGCAACCACAAAGTTTAATTTGGCGAATCAAATTGAGTTTGTACCATTTTATGAAAATTTTGATAAATATGAGTTGGTTCATATCTATATTGTAAGAGATATATCCATGTATGACGAGAATAATCATCAACAAATATGACAAAATAGTGAGATCCCCCCTCAATGGGAGTTGGGGTGGGACCCCAAATATTAGAATGGACTAAATTAAAAAGCTGTAGATGAAAAAGACTCGCTAGATGCTAGTAGTTGAACACGAGGTAAAGATGCATGACCTAAATGAGAATGGCATAAGTTGGAAGAGGCATAACGAAAGTAGACAAGTGGGAGGGAATCTACAAGGAAGAAAGCTTGAACAAACGTTCAATCTTACGTCTTTTCCCAAGTAGCTGACTTGTCCGTGAACCTTGAACATCACAACCTTTCTAAAAAAATTTGATCTCAAGATCTAGTTTGCAAAGTTGCCCAATTGAAAGAAGGTTTGAAGAAACTTGGGAACCAAGTATGTGTCACCAAGAGATGAATTACCTGAAGAAATAGACCCTATGCGACTGATAGGCACATAAGAACCATCAGCAATGTAAATGATAGGATTGGGAGAGAGAGCGCAAATTTTTTGAGAATAAGGTTGGATAAGAGGTCATATGGTTACAACACGCGGAGTTTATAATTCAGGAGGATTTAGCTGAAGTGATGAATAAGGCAGTAGAAGATTGGGAAAGAACCTGATGAATTAAAGCCTCAACATCAACTGCGGTGTGAGTAGTGGTCTACAATGGATTCTCAGTAGAAAGACTTACGTGCAATAGAAGTAGATGGAACAACAACAACTACTTGTTCGAAGGGAGCCTGTGACTGGTTTTTGTTTGTAGCTCACGGCGTTAACAGTATTTGCAGAAGGAATTCTTAGAAGACGACTTTGATGTCGAGTGTCTAGTGGGAGGTCCAGGAGGAGGTTTGGAGGCTCGAGGAGAGGCAACAACCATGACAATATCCGGAAATTGCATTTTCATGGTGGAACGACAATTCTCTTTAGAGATGAGCTCTGCTACGACAACATCCAAAGAAGGAAGAGGCGTGCAGTGTAGAAGAGTAGCTCAAGTGGACTAAAAATCCTCACAAATGGCCATCATGAAGTGCATAAACTTTTGATGATCATGATACGTTGCAAATAATTCCACATCTTCAAAACATTTTAGTTGAGGTTTGGCATTAGCTAGTTGCTCTCAAAGATTATTTACTTGAGAATAAAAATCAGCAACAAGTTGACCTTGTTCTTGGCGTATTTGATAAAGCTTAGTTTCAATATGAAATTGTAGTGATGCATCGAGAGTACAGTTGTATCGTTTTGCTAGAAAATCTCAAGTAACTTCTGCATTTCCAAGTTTGGGAAATAGGTGGTGAATGGTAGTATCTTACAATGCACCCTCTCTCAATCTTCCAAGCAGGTTGCATAGTCATCTTTGGTCTCACCTTCTTGCTGTGTGGGTGGAGAAACTTCTCCAGAGACGTAACACCACAATTTTCGCCCTTTGAGAAAGACACCCATATTTTGGGCCCTCATATTATAGTGGGACCCATCCAAAATATTGTCGATAGGACAGGTAGGATCATTGAGTGTGGAAGGCATTTGAGACATGGTAATAATTTTTTTTGGCTGAAGAGTATTGGGTGCCACAAGGGCATATGCTTGGGCGTGAGCTCGGCTGTCAGAGGAGTTGATGAAGTATAATTGGATCCTGTGTGGCAGGAGCAAAAATTGAGATGTGAACTTGGATAGGGAGGTAATCAGGTGTGACCGTAAACAAAAAATTGGGCGTGAAACCGTGCAATTACGATCCCCTATGGCAGTTTGAGAAAAGTACTTGTGCGCCTGGGTCACAAGTACAGACTGGGTGTTGGTCCGGGTTGAATGTTGAATTGGATTGAGTTGACCCAATCAGGGCCCGCGTGAAGCATTTTAGGCGTATGGATTTCACGCGCAAAACCATTAGCGGCACGTGTTGGTGTGAAACTGTGTGGCTGCGTGGCCAAACTCTAGGTGGCGCGTAAGAGCGCGTATGACAGTGTATTGAGGCCGTTTCTTCACAAAACCAAAGATCGGTGGCTGGCAGATCGATTTGTCTGACATGGAAGAGATGGCGGTGCTCATAGTGTGTGGAGGTGCAGGCTAGGCTAGATGGACTCTTAATTTCAGTCAAGTGCAAAGCTAACCTCAACAAAGTGTTTGGTGAAAACACCAAGGAAACGGTTAAATCAAAAAACTTTCACGGGCGGTGAAAGGAGGCTTATTAGAGGCACCAAGAAAATGGTGGCTTCAATACCATGAAGAAAAAGACAAGTTAAATAATTGTGGAAAAGAAGCTTGTATTTCTGATTTGTAAAACTGTACCGTAGATTGGCCTATTTATAGAAGAATGAGGCCACTGAAAAAATGGAAATACAATGAATACAAAATTAAGTAATAATGGTAATTGATTTACAATAATGAGGAGCTAATATGTTAGTGAATAAGGAATGTTATTGAGATATTCTGGCATAATTATGGTAATATTCTACAATTAAGAAAGATAACTTATCAAAAAAAAAATATTCTACAATTAAGAAAGACTAGCATTGGGCTTGCTTAAGATGCTGGGAAAGAATTAAGGGCTTTAGAATAACACACTTCAACCTAAAACCTGAACGGCAAGAACCAAGAAGCCACGTTTGACTTTATTAACGAGTAATTATTGTGGATGTGGTCCTCATACCCTAACCTAACAGAAGCTAGAATTAACCGAGTTTTTGGTTGGATGATGACTACGTAGCTTATGAACTACCTTAGAAACACTAGTTACAAGCTTGAAATGAACCGTGGCTTGGAATACTTACCTAATCTTTTCATCGGAGTGCATCAGGTTGTCGTCGGCAGTTTTCTACCTAGTAACCAGCTTGAGCCGAAACCAAAGAAGCTGAAGAATGAGTCCAACCCTGCCATTGCTGCACCAGCTACTACTACCATAGCTACTGTGGTACCTGCTTTTAATGCTGAAAATGAAGAGAGCATGGGAGGAGGAAATGGACAGCAAAATTCTAGCACCCCAAGACCAAACCTTGCTTCTTCCTCCGCGTTCCGAAGAGAAAACTGGGCAATCCTGCACGACTCTAGAAACTCCGGAACCGATATCAATATATCTTTACCTGGAGGTTAACATGAAAGCTGCAATCATCAAGTATTATCTTGGAAGTCTCTTGCTGACTGTATTGTTTCCTGATCTTGGTCTTTTATAATGTATTAGTCTTGCTTCTAATTTCTGTCTTTAAAAGTTATCGATTGTTGTAATAGGAGGAAGTAGGGGAACAGTTTCTGAACTTCCAACTAGGTTTATACATTCTTATCAGGTAGGACATCTGATTTGTAGGCTAATTATGTAGGTTGTCTCTGCAGGTATTACCAGTAGAATCTTTTCATGTAATTTGCAACTGCTCTGCCTACTTATGACCAAATTTATCAGTGAGTTTTTTCCAAATCTTGAACAAGACCCCAACTAAGGGTGCATTTGGTATTGGGATTCCGTACAAAAAGTGTGATTTTAAACCAAATAGCAGAAAATGAATCGTTTTGAATTACGTTTTTAAAAAAATTGCGATTTGAAAACGCAGAAAATTCATGATTTCAAATCAAGTAATTAAATGCTTTTTTTTTTTTTAAAACGTACAATTTCAAAAGCTAAACTGCGATTTTAAAGGATAAACTGCAATTTCGTCAAACGTTTGGTTGTTTTTAAAAATAATGTTTTCAAATTATATTTATTGAAATTGTAAACTCAAATCAAATCATGATTAAGAAATTTTATCATTAGGTAGGAAGTTGTCATTAGGCAGCACCAATATTTTTGTTTTGAGATTCTAAAACAAGGTTTCCTTTATCTTTTATTTTTTATTTGTTTTTTAATGGGATAGCCAACCAATGGAAAAGGCCTGGCAAGTAATCACCTACAAATTAAAATGGTATAAAGTTTTCCTTTCAAATTCTTCCGATCCAATTAATAAAATTGTCATGCGTTCTTAGTATTTGAAAAATACATTTTTTTTAGTAGAATTTAAAAAATATATGTTTTTTTAATAGCATGTGAACGAGAAACACATGCAAAGAGACAAAGAGGGTATTAGTGGAACAGTTTTTGGAGAATAGATAGAGGAGATTTAGAGATTGTAATTTGGGTTTTAGTTAAGGATGGAACTAGGAATTTAATTTGGGGGTTTATCGTTAATAAAGTACCCAAAAAAAAAAATCCCAATTTTTTTGCCTATTTTCCAACAGATTATTATTATTTTTTAAGTGGGTGGGGAGGAGGAGGGGGACATGGTCCTCCTAAGTTAGGGGAACTGGTGAGGGAAAGAAGAATGTTTGGGGGAAGAATGGAAGGTTTTCACATGAAACTGCTAAGTAGTTGTCGTTTTGTCCAGAAGCTGCTCTGCCTTGTTCTTGCTGTCTGTGGAAACAATAAATTCTGTTAATACTTTTGCTTTTGTTTCCTCCTCACAAATGGCATCTTAATTGTAACCCAAACAAACAAATATAGCCCTACACAACTAACTAAAGAAAATATGCTGAGCTTGAAGAACACTCAAGAATTACAACTATAACTTGTACAAATGATTACATCACATTAGTGTTGCTGGTTGGCCTATGTCCTCTATTTGGAGCCGGCTTACACCACATTATTTATGCGACTCCAGAAAAGAAAGGGGATTCCCGGGATAGTTTGAGATGCAGACTTATTTGTTCAGATACCTTGGAACCTAGGATTTCCTCTCTTGTTTCTTGCTCGAATTTTCTAGAATTTAGACAAGGAATTCGAGAAAATCCTCGGTCTAGCGTTTCAAGAAGAAGAAGAAAAAAGAGTGTCTTCAACACTACAAAAAGAAAGTACATCTAATTGAATTATGAAGGAATATGAATTTATCATAGTGAATTAAAATGGCTCCTTAGAAAATTTAAGATAGTCTCACCAGTAGAGATTCCAAAATTTTAATTATTACTTTTAAATTTAATGATTCATATTTTGTCACTTCAGTATTTACTACTTTTAAAAATTCTCATTTTTCTACTATTCACTATTTCTTGCTTAGTGGCAAGTGCTAAAGTAGACAATATAAATTATATAATTTAAAAATAATTAATTAAAATTTTAAAAACTATTATACTAAGAAATCTAAAGTACTTACCTCTGTTTCACGAGTAATACTACTCTTTACGTGGGCTGACATGTCGTGTTTGAAATAAGTGTGAACCATTGGTTGTTGCACCGCTAAACACGAGATTTGAATTTGAGGTTCCCACCAATGGTTGAAGTACAATTAACAAAGACTTGTCTATTAAGAAAAAGAAAACAAAGACTTGTACACATGGTTATTAGTTACACCAGGTCAACACATTTATATGTACCATTAAATAATAGTATCCTTTCTCTATCACTCATTTTGAGTCCCTTATCATTGATTAGTTTCTGTCTCAAGAATCTTTATGACTTTATGTGTTGTCGGTAAACACCATCTAGAATCTAGATGTATCATTTTTTCCTTCATACAAGAGAATGCTTAGAAATTTCTTCCTACTTCCCAGAAAAGCTTTGCTTTATGGCCAATTTAAAACAATTATGGAAAATGGGAATTTAAATAATGTTTTTAATTATGGAATTCATTAACAAAAGGTCTAGTATAGTTGTTTTATACAAATAAAATAGGGAAAATTTTACTTACCGCCACGGATTTTTCATTACTTTTGCAATTATACCTTTAAACTTTAAAAAATGTCAATTTAGTGTATTTATCTTTCAATTTTTTTCAATTTCAATCATCCGTTAGAGTTTTCCATTAAATCCTAATAGAGAGGTATCAAAATTTATAAAATATCCATATTTTTTTTAGGGAAAAAATTTCAAGGATTTAGACGTTAGTTAGAATTTAACGAAATTTGAAAAAATATTCATGCCTTAATCTTTGAAAATGTTTATAATTTTTTTTTTTTTTTAAAAAAAAACACAAGTATTTTAAAATTTTTACAGGTTTTAACCTAACGGATGGTTGGTTGAAATTGAAAATCATTGAAAAATGAATACATTAAATTGATATATATATATATATATATAAATTTTTAAATTAAGTTTAAAAGTATGATTACAAAAGTGATAAAAGATAAGGGGCGGTAAGTGTAGCTTTTTCAAATAATTAGAAAAATGGGCATTTAGTCCTGGCCCTTAAATAATGTTTTTAATTATGGAAAATCATTAATTAAGAAAAGGTCGATCTAGAATAGTTGTTTTATACAAATAAAATAATACATCTAAAATTTCATAGACTTTTCGTAAGTTTCTCAGAAAACAACCTCCCCCCACCCCCAATTGTTAAATGGTATATATTATGAACAGGGTTACAGGGGCCAAGGCAATATACGTAAGGAGAAGGAGGGATATCTTATTTTTTCACAGGCGACAAAATATATATATCAGAAAAACTGATCAGCTTTTGACGGGCATGAAGATAGCTTCCGTACCTGTACTTCTTTTGTGCCTGACGACCCTTCTGTTCCTCGTGATTCTCTTGTCTTTGACACTCTCAGCTGTCTCAAAACAGCACAACCCTTTTCTTCCCACCACGTACGAGTTTACCGTTGTCGCCAAAAGGTCCGGCCGCGTGGCTGTGTTCTTCGTGTTTAACGTTATCTTCATCACAATCTTCCGCGGGAGCAGCGTGCTTAAGCCGTCGACGGAAGATTCAGATTGGTTCCTTTCTTCTTTCCCTCATTTCGTCGTCTACGAAGCAGCGGATGGTGCAAAAGCTGAAGCCACGTGGGAAGATCATGAATATTGCTCATGCAGTGATATTGAAGATGGTGATGAGTATGATCATGGCTACGATGGCTATGAAGAAGACAATGATGATGATGGTGATGGTAGCGATTATAATATTGATAGTGAAGATGACAAGGATCTGGAGAGGAGAATTGAGGAATTCATAGCCAAGAACTATAAGCAACGGAGAGAGGAGTTGATTTACATGTAGGGGGAAAAAAAAAAATGCAAGTTTAAATTGCATGTACTTCTTGTAATTTTTTTTTTTTTTTTTTTGATATTTCCTCCCCAAAATAAGTTTTTATTTTCTACTTGGGGTGTTTGATCAAAGTCTGCTAGTTCTGTTCTTTTTTAGGGACTGTTGGGGCTGATCAACTGATTTGCATGTATTGTATAATTAAATGGATCCATGAATAATTACTGTTGAATGATTTAGCCTGGATATCAAATTTGAAGCCATTTTCAATACTGCTTATGGAGTGAATTAATGTTCACTACAAAAATGCATGCATTTTGACGCGTGTCTACAGTACCCGTTACTGTAGACACGCGTCCAATTTGACACGTGTCTTTGGAGACACGTGTCTAATTGTACAGCCGTCACAAATTGACACGTGTATTTAATACACGTGTCAAACTATTTTTTTTAAATATAATTTTTTTTTAATTAAATAGAATTTCAACAATTAGACACGCGTATTAAATACACGCGTCCAATTTGACACGTGTATTTAATACACGTGTCCAATTGGACACGTGTATTAAATACACGTGTCAAACTGTTATTTTTTTCCAAATATAATTTTTTTTTAATTAAATAGAATTTCAACAATTAGACACGCGTATTAAATACACGCGTCCAATTTGACACGTGTATTTAATACACGTGTCCAATTGGACACGTGTATTAAATACACGTGTCAAACTGTTATTTTTTTTTCCAAATATAATTTTTTTTTTATTAAATATAATTTCAACAATTAGACACGCGTATTAAATACACGTGTCAAACTGTTATTTTTTTCAAATTTAATTTTTTTTATTAAATAGAATTTTAACAATTGGGAACGCGTATTTAAATACACGTCCCGAATTGGGCACGTGTACTGAGTACACGTGCCCAATTGTTTGGTTTCTCCCGGTTAAAAGTTTATTTTTCCCGCTTATATATGTGTATATATATATATATATATATAATTTTTAAAATTCAAATAATATAATAATATAATAATAGATTAAATATATATATATATATATATATGTACATACAGATCGGAACCCATTTGGGTTCCGATCTGAATTCTCTCTCTCTCTCTCCCTCTCTCTCTCTCTCTCTCTCTCTCTCTCTCTCTCTCCGTCACAGTTTCGCCGGCCAACGTCCGGCCACCGCGCATCAGCCCTTCCCGCCGGTGAGACGCCCTCTCTCCACCTCTCTCTGCTCGGTACAGTGTTCTCGGTCTCTCTCTCTCTACCTCTCTCTCTCTCCCTCTCTCTCTCTCTCTCCCTCTCCGTCACAGCCGCAGCGGCCAGCTTCCGGCCACCGCGCATCCGCCCTTCCCGCCGGTGAGCCGCCCTCTCTCCAGCTCTCTCTGCTCGGTCTCTCTCTCTATCGCTCTCTTCCTCTCTATCTCTTTCTCTCTCTCTTCCTCTCTATCTCTTTCTCTCTCTCTCTCTACCTCTCTCTCTCTCTCTTTCTGTGTATCTCTCCCTATCTCTCTCTGCCTCTCTCTCAGTATCTCTATGTCTCTCTCTCTACTCTCTCTCCCTATATCTCTCTGCCTCCCTCTCTCTCTCTACTCTCTCTCCCTATCTCTCTCTGCCTCCCTCTCTCTCTGGATCTCTACGTCTCTCTCTCTCGAAAATAATAAAATTTGGAAAAAAAAAAAACAAAAATTTATTAACCCAAATAAATTTAAATAAACAATAACAAAATTAAATTGAAAAAAAATTCCAAATTTGGAATTTAAATAAACAATAACAAAATCAATTTGGATTTTTTTTTAAAAAAAAAAAAACGTTTTGACACGTGTATTTAAATACACGTGTCAAACCGTTTTGACACGAATATTACAAATACACGTGTCAAACGGTTTGACACGTGTATTTGCAATACACGTGTCAAACGGTTTGACACGTGTATTTAAATACACGTGTCAAACCGTTTGACACGTGTATTTCTGTACACGTGTCAAAATGTGTAATTAGAGTCTTGCACATCTGACACGCGTAAGACGCGTGTCAAAATACTCGTGGCAAACATTTTGACACGTGTACAGTGCCGTACACGTGTCAAAATGCACGTGGCAATTTGACAATATTTTTGTAGTGGTTCAATATTGATCAAATGGGGGCTCCCCCTTCTGATTAGGAGTTTTCGGCCTTGCAGTCTCGCATGCTTGAAGTGCGATTTTCAAAAACTGCAGTTTAATTAATTAGGGATCTAGCTAGTCATAAGTGCATAGTGTGTACATTGTCATGAGGTCAGCAATATCTGTTAAGTGGCGTGAAAGAAAGAGTTTTGTACAAAGTCTACTGAACCAAATTAATTAAGTTTGTGATTTATTCCATGAAGGTACGTATACTATATTCAAGGGATTGTTTATTACCAGTAAGATAGTTTTGACAGCAATAAGAATATTTGACATTATTCTTGAAAGGCGAATTCTCAACTAGGGGTGAATGAGATCAGCGGGAAGCCAACTTAACGATACATCGACTTGTTAAAGAAGCAGTCAATCATGTCATAAATAAGATTTGGGTAGAAGAAATTTCCCCAATTATTTATGATATTGTTAGTTGGAAACTCTTTAGTCCCTAAATTTGAATCTAAGTTGCCTGGTTTTTGAATTGAGATTATTAGTAAGAATATATATATTTTTTTATTTTAAAAAAAAGTTTTGACAAAATATCATATATAATTCTTTCACAATTTCAGTTATAAAATCAATCTTAAAAGCAATAATAGAGATGTTTCGTTGGGAAATTAAAATTAAATTTTGTCATTGGGTTTTTATGTGATTTCAATTAATTTTTTGGGATTTTAATTTCTACAATTAAGTCTTTAGGTTTTCTTATGATTTCAAATAAGTCTCGTTGTTAACTTCCTATCTAATTACTTCAGGGTATGCAACATCAGACAAATTAATTAATGTCATGTGACTTTTATTTAACATGTCATTTGCTAATTATATGTGTTATCAGCTACGTGGCAAAGTTGGTGGCCGCCTCTTTTTTTTTTTTTTTTTTTTTAACAATTGTTTTAATTTTTTTATTTAAAGTATATTTATAATTTAAAATAATTTTGCCGTGTAATACATACAATTAACACATAATATGTCAAATAAAAGTCATATTTTATTAACTAATTGGTCTGACGTGACATGTTATTAAGTAAAGAGGAATAATTTTCTGTTACTCGTCATACATCCCCTTAATTCCTAAATACTAGGGTCAACATGGCATGACAGGCGAATTCGTCTTGGTCAGTGAGGTTGGGTAAGTAATATCTCAAATATGTTTTAATTAATTAATCAAGATTTATTTGGGTGGCAAATTGGCAATGCTGCTAGTATGACGTACACATGCTAAGTTTGCTAACGTACTTATGTCGTACACGTCGGACTCAACGAACCGGCCATTTGACTAAATTTAAGCAGCTCTCAGTTATCCAATAGGCAATAACGACCCCCTACCAAATCTTGGATTCCACTCCCCCTCGCGTTCTAGAACACACTACCTTTCAGAGGTTTAAAAGATGGAACAACTTTAATTTCCGGCCAATGCGTGTCTTTGAGTTCACATTAGAACACGAAATACAAGTGAGTTAGTTGTTTGAGATTCTGATAAAAATTCCTAGTAATTATATGTATCAATTATTATTATTAATTTAGACAGAAACCTTATTGTGTTTGAACAAATTTTGAGTTGTTCAATCATATATCTGAGCAAGTAAGTTACAATCAGATCGAGTCTCATACGTTACCTGTTTAAACAAATAATTGTAATAAATTCAAATTCTAGAAAACGTGCCACTGTTGTTTGTTGCATACAATCAAGGAAAGCATTATTAAGGCATAAAAGTTTGTCTCAAATCATAGTCCTTGAGGATTTAAGGAATGATGAGTTTGTAGCCCCACCAAAAGCATATATAGCATTGTGTCCATGAAAGTTCTAATTCATGTCTTCCGATCCCTCTTGCCAAACCATGAGGTTTAGTATGTAACATTACTCACATATCTTAAATTACTCTTCAAGTAAAAGAAGATATAGATTTTTTATGGAAAAATGTCAATTTTTGGAATTAAATTGGTTGACGGGTCGAAAAAAGGGTTGAATAATATGGAAAAATGTCAGTTTTTGAAATTAAACTGGTTGTCTCAATCCATTGAACAATTTTTATTTATTTATTTTTAATGTATTCCTCATTTATCACCAATTACAAGCCAATCTAGAGGATCCATCGGCATCATATATCCATGCAGCATTAATATCGAACTGCCTTAAAGTCTACTAATATTAATGGGGAAGCCAACTTGGCAAGTTGGCGCGCAACATAGAAGAAGGGTGAACTTCACGTACGTTATACCTTGATTAGTGACATTTAGGTTAGGTCAGTGTCAGAGAAAGCCGAAAGAGAAATAACAATACATTGTCAACAGTCGAGTTGGGTAAGTGACAAGTCTAGGTTATTTGTTTGTTTATATCTACCCTTGAAAAATCTAAACCATTAATATTAAAACTAGTTATTCGGTCGAAATTTATGGGATAAGATCTAATTCATAATCTCTAGAAAGTTGCAGAAGTATTATATCTCAAATATTTCGAGATAACCTTTCATTCCAAAAAGTATGGGATAAGAGCCCTTTTCAAACTCGGTTGATATGAGTCCTACCCAAACTGGACTCTCGAAAGAATAAGACCTAATTCCACGAAGTCTGGGATTAGAGTCCTAATTGAACTATAATCAGAGCACTCCAACTATATTAGAATACATGCCTAGTGTTCTCATACTCCCAGATATTTTTATTTTAAATTTGATTTAGGTATTAGAATGAGACAGAGCATCAAGAAGCGACACGTCACCATACCGCAAGCCTCTTGTCGGAGCATCTTTAGGACTCTAGTAGATGTTCTAAAACCGTCATATTGTGTATATTTAACTAATATGAGAAAAAAAAATCACTTCTAGCAGCTTGACTTTTCCTTATCTAAAACACAAATTTTACTTTTTGATTAGTTATTTTTGGGCAATCACTATTGCTTATGTATTATTTTTATATCATTTTTTTTTCTCTTTCCATCTTTTGTAACAGTCATTTCTACGTGGTCTAAGAAAACAATAAAAAAAATACCAAAAAATAATATCTAAAGAAAATAAAGAATAGTACAGAAAATTTGTTAAGTTTGTATTGAAAGAGTAGTAAGTAAAATAAAAAATTGTTATTTTTAATTAAGCTAAAATGCATAAATAAAATTAATGATCTCGTTTAATTAGGTAACACCACTTTTGGTTTTTCCTAATTATTATTATTTCTGTCTCTGAGCAATAAATAGAAAAAGGAAAGGGGTTGACCAAACTTAATTGCTAATGATTTGCTAAACTTTTGGTTTTTCCTAATTATTATTATTTCTGTCTCTGAGCAATTAATACATAGAAAAATTAAAGGGGTTGACCAAACTTAATTTCTAATGATTTGCTAATCTTTGTCTTTCCTCTCGATCCCCTTGTGTCTTAAACCAGACCTTTCTAGAATATAGGCCTTGTTTGTTAAGGCACGTTACAGTACAGAGTCGTGCTGTAGGGTCTCACGGCTGACATTTTCTTCAGCTTTTTCAGATGAATTCGTTCTGAGAGAGGGGAGTTTAGGTTGAACTGGTCTCTGCGTGGAATTGTCAACAAAAGCAAGTATAAGAATCAGGGCCATCATTCCCTCCAGAGCAGACAACCATGACACCCATTTGCTCTGCATGAAAAGCTCCAATGGAAATGGGATCGTTTAAGTAGTCCGATTGGAATAATGAGTTCATCCCAACGGAAAGCGATATTACGTCTACGCCGTCTTGAAGTGCGTCATCAAAAGCTTTTAGTATGGCGGAACCGGCGCAGCCATCTTCCAAGCATACCTTGTAGCTAGCTATCCTGGCTGAAGGCGAGCCGCCCTTTGCTGTGCCTCGTGCTAAGCCGTAATAGCTGGCGTTGACGGCCGGCGCGCCGGCTGCTGTTGAGGCTGTGTGCGTGCCATGGTCTACAGTATCCCTTGGCGAGCCCAAGGCTTTTGCTGGACTGGTGTTGTTGCCATTCGATTTCATCAGAGGGATTTTGTAGTATCTTGCTCCTATCAACTTCCTACAATATTGTAATCAAATAACAATTAATATATATTGTCATTTGATTAGATTTTCCTAGTAAACAAGCAACATCCAAATTAAGGGTCGGGTTTGACTTGGGTTTGGTTTTAGTTAGAACCGGACCGTTGGGATTGACACATGTGTTCTATAACACGACACAAGAGACACATCTTTCTTTTCTCTCTTTCTCGATCATGCTATACATTTTTGAGTAATGCTATATAATTCACATATATTTTATGCAGGCTAACGTAGCGTGTTTCAAGTGATTTTTTTTTTTTTAAGTGGCTGACATGAAAAGTTACTTAAAGTACGTCAACTCAGCCGGTATAAAATGGATGTGAAGAGTATCATCAATCATACATTTTTTAGAAATGTTAAATACTACACTCTTATTTCATCCACATTCCACTGAACTAATGTGGCAGTGCACATCCGACATTCTAATTTTTTTTTTTTTTTTTTTACAACGACTGATCCAATGGTTGATGTTCAAATCACGTCAACTCAATGAAATATGAATGGTAATTTTTTTTTTTTTTTTTTTTTTTTTTTTTTGATATTTCCTCCCCAAAATAAGTTTTTATTTTCTACTTGGGGTGTTTGATCAAAGTCTGCTAGTTCTGTTCTTTTTTAGGGACTGTTGGGACTGATCAACTGATTTGCATGTATTGTATAATTAAATGGATCCATGAATAATTACTGTTGAATGATTTAGCCTGGATATCTAATTGGAAGCCATTTTCAATACTGCTTATGGAGTGAATTAATGTTCAATATTGATCAAATGGGGGCTCCCCCTTCTGATTAGGAGTTTTCGGCCTTGCAGTCTCGCATGCTTGAAGTGCGATTTTCAAAAACTGCAGTTTAATTAATTAGGGATCTAGCTAGTCATAAGTGCATAGTGTACATGATTGTCATGAGGTCAGCAATATCTGTTAAGTGGCGTGAAAGAAAGAGTTTTGTACAAAGTCTACTGAACCAAATTAATTAAGTTTGTGATTTATTCCATGAAGGTACGTATACTATATTCAAGGGATTGTTTATTACCAGTAAGATAGTTTTGACAGCAATAAGAATATTTTGACATTATTCTTGAAAGGCGAATTCCCAACGTGGGGTGAATGAAATCAGTGGGAAGCCAACTTAGCGACACATCGACTTGTTAAAGAAGCAGTCAATCATGTCATAAATAAGATTTGGGTAGAAGAAATTTTCCCAATTATTTATGATATTGTTAATTGGGAACTCTTTAGTCCCTAAATTTGAATCTAAGTTGCCTGGTTTTTGAATTGAGATTATTAGTAAGAATATTTTGTTAAAAAAAAAAAAAAGAAGTTTTGACAAAATATCATATATAATTCTTTCACAATTTCAGTTATAAAATCAATCTTAAAAGCAATAATAGAGATGTTTCGTTGGGAAATTAAAATTAAATTTTGTCATTGGGTTTTTATGTGATTTCAATTAATTTTTTGGGATTTTAATTTCTACAATTAAGTCTTTAGGTTTTCTTATGATTTCAAATAAGTCTCGTTGTTAACTTCCTATCTAATTACTTCAGGGTATGCAACATCAGACAAATTAATTAATGTCATGTGACTTTTATTTAACATGTCATTTGCTAATTATATGTGTTATCAGCTATGTGGCAAAGTTGGTGGCCGCCTCTTTTTTTTTTTTTTTTTTTTTAACAGTTATTTTTAATTTTTTATTTAAAGTATATTTGTAATTTAAAATAATTTTGCCATGTAATACATACAATTAACACATAACATGTCAAATTGAAGTCATGTTTTATTAACTAATTGGTCTGACATGACATGTTATTAATTAAAGTGGGATAATTTTCTGTTAATTATCATACATTCCCTTAATTCCTAAATACTAGGGTCAATATGGCATGACAGGCGAATTCTGTCTTGGTCAGTGAGGTTGGGTAAGTAATATCTCAATTTCTCAAATATGTTTTAATTAATTAATTAATTAATCATGATTTATTTGGGTGGCAATGCTGCTAGTATGACGTACACATGCCAAGTTTGCTAACGTACTTATGTCGTACACGTCGGATTCAACGAACCGCCCATTTGACTAAATTTAAGCAGCTCTTAGTTATCCAATAGGCAATAACGACCCCCTACCAAATCTTGGATTCCAAGTTACCCGGACAGATAATGTAAATTAATTTTAATTTATTTCGATAAGTAATTGAATAGTTTAACATTTATTTATTTGAATATATATATATATACTTATCGAAAAGTTTAACATTTATTTGAATATATATCAAAATTAATTGCTGGCCAAGCTGGGATTGATGACTAGACTTTGATAATGTGAAGAGATTTTTTATTTAAAAATCCCATGGGGACGTTATCCGACTTGGACTATTCAACTGGACTTTTTCTAGTGATTTGCTTTCCACTCCCCCTTGTGTTCTAGAACACACCTTTCAGAGGTTTAAAATTAAAGATGGAAGAACTTACTTTCCAATGCGTGTCTTCCATCTTTAATTTTCAGCCGATGCGTGTCTTTGAGTTCACATTAGAACACGAAATCCAAGTGAGTTAGTTGTTTGAGATTCTGATAAAAATTCCTAGTAATTATTGTAAACATAATATTATTATTAATTTAGACATAAACTTTAATGTGTTTGAACAAATTTTGAGTTGTTCAATCATATATCTGAGCACGTAAGTTACAATCAGATCAAGTCTTACACGTTACCTGTTTAAACAAATAATTGTAATAAATCAAAATTCTAGAAATTCGATCACTTTCAAAACGTGCCACTTCTTGTTGTTGCATACAATCATGGAAGGCATTATTAAGGCATAAAAGTTTGTCTCAAATCATAGTCCTTGAGGATTTAAGGAATGATGAGTTTGTAGCCCCACCAAAAGCATATATAGCATTGTGTCCATGAAAGTTCTAATTCATGTCTTCCCTCTCGCCAAACCATGAGGTTTAGTATGTAACATTACTCATATATCTTAAACTACTCTTCAAGTAAAAGAAGATATAGATTTTTGATGGAAAAATGTCAATTTTTGGAATTAAATTGGTTGACGGGTCGAAAAAAGGGTTGAATAATATGGAAAAATGTCAATTTTTGGAATTAAATTGGTTGACGGGTCGAAAAAAGGGTTGAATAATATGGAAATATGTCAATTTCTGGAATTAAATTGGTTGGCGGGTCGAAAAAAGGGTTGAATAATATGGAAATATGTCAATTTCTGGAATTAAATTGGTTGGCGGGTCCAAAAAAGGGTTGAATAATATGGGAAAATGTCAGTTTTTGAAATTAAACTGGTTGTCTCAATCCATTGAACAATTTTTATTTATTTATTTTTAATGTATTCCTCATTTATCACCAATTACAAACCAATCTAGAGGATCCATCGGCATCATATATCCATGCAGCATTAATATCGAATTGCCTTAAAGTCTACTAATATTAATGGGGAAGCCAACTTGGCAAGTTGGCGCGCAACATAGAAGAAGGGTGAACTTCACGTACGTTATACCTTAATCAGTGACATTCAGGTTAGGTCAGTGTCAGAGAAAGCCGAAAGAGAAATAACAATACATTGTCAACAGTCGAGTTGGGTAAGTGACAAGTCTAGGTTATTTGTTTGTTTATATCTACCCTTGAAAAATCTAAACCATTAATATTAAAACTAGTTATTCGGTCAAAATTTATGGGATAAGATCTAATTCATAATCTCTAGAAAGTTGCAGAAGTATTATATCTCAAATATTTCGAGATAACCTTTCATTCCAAAAAGTATGGGATAAGAGCCCTTTTCAAACTCGGTTGATATGAGTCCTACCCAAACTGGACTCTCGAAAGAATAAGACCTAATTCCACGAAGTCTGGGATTAGAGTCCTAATTGAACTATAATCAGAGCACTCCAACTATATTAGAATACATGCCTAGTGTTCTCATACTCTCAGATATTTTTCTTTTAAATTTGATTTAGGCATCAGAATGAGACAGAGCATCAAGAAGCGACACGTCACCATACCGCAAGCCTCTTGTCGGAGCATCTTTAGGACTCTAGTAGATGTTCTAAAACCGTCATGTTGTGTATATTTAACTAATATGAGAAAAAAAAATCACTTCTAGCAGCTTGACTTTTCCTTATCTAAAACACAAATTTTACTTTTTGATTAGTTATTTTTGGGCAATCACTATTGCTTATGTATTATTTTTATATCATTTTTTTTTCTCTTTCCATCTTTTGTAACAGTCATTTCTACGTGGTCTAAGAAAACAATAAAAAAAATACCAAAAAATAATATCTAAAGAAAATAAAGAATAGTACAGAAAATTTGTTAAGTTTGTATTGAAAGAGTAGTAAGTAAAATAAAAAATTATTATTTTTAATTAAGCTAAAATGCATAAATAAAATTAATGATCTCGTTTAATTAGGTAACACCACTTTTGGTTTTTCCTAATTATTATTATTTCTGTCTCTGAGCAATTAATACATAGAAAAAGGAAAGGGGTTGACCAAACTTAATTTCTAATGATTTGCTAATCTTTGTCTTTCCTCTCGATCCCCTTGTGTCTTAAACCAGACCTTTCTAGAATATAGGCTTAAAAACATGGAAGAACTTGCCAATGGGGGTGTCTTTGAGTTCACACTAATCCAAATAAGTAGTGGTTGAAACGGGGCCTTTGAGATTAACGTGTGAGAAAATAAGTGTACCTCAATTTCGTCCACTTGCTTTCTGATCTGATATGTCGTTAACGTTGTTTGTTGTTAGTTGTTTCTGTCGAAAGTTTTTTCCGTCATGTCATGTCATGTATCTATATCTATAAACGTATCTGGGCAGTGGACTAATACGTTTGTATAAGACCTCCACCCAACCCCTACATAACTCTTACTCACATATGTGTGGGTCCTATGCATGTGAGTCAGGGTTGTGTGAAATTTGGGTGAGGTTGTAAGACAAATAAAAAAACGAATATTTATTGCTGAAAAACAAATAAAAAAGAACAAAATAAAAATGACTTTGCAGATGATATATTTTTTTTCTTTTTATTTTTTTATGATGGTGATATGATGATTATGTGTGTGTGTGTGTGTTTTTTTTTCTTCTTATAAATCATTTTGTAGCGTAATCGTATATGAAAAAAAAAAAAAAAAAGTCATAGTATGACTATTTATGTTTCTAAAATAAAGAAAAAAATGTCCTTAAGAATATAAATTATATTTGTATTATAAGGGTGTTTTAGGAAATTTGATTATAATATGATTCCATTCACTAATGTATTGCACTGTACCAAACAAAAGAATACATATGCAATGTTCTATTCCACCGTTACAACCAAACAAAAGAATAGGAATAGCTATTCCATTCCACATTCATCTATTCCCAGGAATAGTTATTCATTTTCCTAATGGAATAGACATTTCGTGAACCAAACGAGGTCTAACTTTCATACTGTGTTGGAGATCCGCTTTCATTGTTCTTTATATTTTTAGTCTATTCGGTATTTTTGAAAAGTGGTCTAGATCCTAGTTTTTGGGGGATTTTTCAAATTTTCGGTAGTTTTATCCATCATAGTAGGCCGCGGCTTGTTTGACCGCATTCTCAAGTGACTTTCATCTTTCTAGTTTCCTTTCAGTGCATTGAGGTACAAATAATTTATCTAAATTGCATTTCTCACTTGTTAAGTTTGTATTTTTTTTTTCGTCATTTGTAATTTGTTTTTGATGTACTTACTTTTATATATATATATATATATATATATAAAACTTTCTGAAAGTTAAAGATAGCAAACTAACACTTTATAGGCCTGATAATTTATTTGACCCATTATCGAAGGTTCGTTTGTATTTAAGTTATCGCACTGTTTTTTGTTTGTATCATGTTATTGTTTTGGTTGGCCACCCATATTTTCGGATTTGTTTATTAGGATTGATTGATATCAAGTTTAATTGTAATCAAATTATTACTATTGTTATCTTAACCGATGTCAATTTTCCTATAAATAGAAGTATTTTGTAATGTAAATATTATCATTTAATAAGAGTGAAAATGTAGCTTTATTGAGCTTCCCTAATGGTAGGCGTAGGCGACTAATACCGAACTACACTAAAATTATTTTACTTTCATTCTCTATTTCTTTCGTTATTTTATTTATTTTCTATTCAATTATAAGTTTTTTTTTTTTTTTTTTTTTTTTTTTTTTTTTTTATGGTATTAGAGACATCGGCTAACGCTGGTCTTCAATTCCTAATTGCTCGGTGAATTCTTACCTTTCTTCCTTTCTCCTGGCAGGATTTCTCACCGCCGTTCATTAATCTTTTGCTTCGGATTCTTATCTTCTGAAAATCCTATTAAGCTTTTGACTACATCAATGGAAAGCTCATTGGAAAAAATTTCTTTAGGGACTTAGTCAAGACAAAGTCTTCCTCCAAATTGAATTAGAAATTTTTTTTCCAAATATAATTTAGTAAATTGGATTCTATTGTTAGAGCATACGATTATTACATGCATTTTTAAAAACACACGAGAATTAAAAGTACACATGAGACATTGAGAATTACATGCTTTAAAAACAAATCAATTATGTTTCCAAGCTAGACGAAATTGATTTTGGCAGTCTTACTAGCAAAATCTGAAGAAAGAAACAATTCAACGATTAGAACGCATACGCTTCTTAATTGCATCGTAGCTATACCCTCCATCAAAGATACCTGGTATTCACCAAAACAATAATCAGAATCATCCACTAAAATGTATCATGCAGGTAGAAAGTATGAATAAAAATATATTAAGATTTGAAAATTAAATACAAATTTATTGTTTCTTCATATATTTCAATTTTCAACTCAACCACTTATTAAAATGGAACCCGACGCTATTTTAGATCCTAAAAATCATCTATGATTGAATGTATATTAACAACTCAATAGAACCCGGCCTTTTGTCCTAACATTCACTGAAAAAATCATATGCATTCATAAAATTCTTCCTCATCATTCTCCACCAGTATCAACCGTAACAGAGTATAGCTGCATAGGAGAATGGAAACTTAAAAAAGAGGGGGGGGAAAAAAAAATTGAATGGTCAAAATTGGACATGGAAAGGAAGCATGATTGGGCATGGAAAGGAATTTCTGGTCACAATAGCGTTAGACATGAGAAGGAAGCATAATTGGGCATCTCAAACAAGTCATAGGATCAGTCAAAAAATACAGTGAGAAACAAGAAAGATGCAGATAGCTGGCCACTATTGCTTGCTCAGGGTTCAAAAGGGTTGGCTTTAATGTCTCGGAAGTGCCAAGGGGCGTTCAAGCAGAGTAATGACCAAATCAGACTGCACTGAGATTTGATACATAATACATAATTGATACTTCAATAATTGGAAGTAGAGATAAAGAGGAAAAAGCATAAAAATTCTTTTTTAAAGAATTTCCTTCCCAAAAGTAAAATGGCATTCAATTGACTAAATTTAAGCAGCTCTCAGTTATCCAATAGGCAATAACGACCCTCTACCAAATCTTGGATGCCAAGTTACCTGGACAGATAATGTAAATTAATTTTAATTTATTTCGATAAGTAATTATATATTATTTGTCTAAATTGCTATCAATTATATAAAAAATTTCTGTGATTCCAATTCCAAAATTGATGGTCAAGCTGGGATTGATGACTAGACTTTGTCAATGTCAAGAAATTTTTTATTTAAAAATCCCATGGGGACATTATCCGACTTGGACTATTCAACTGGCCTTTTTCTAGTGATTTGCTTTCCACTCCCCCTCGGTTCTAAAACACACCTTTCAGAGGTTTAAAAGATGGAAGAACTTTCCATTTCCAATGCATGTCTTTGAGTTCACATTAGAACACCAGAAATCCAAGTGAGTTAGTTGTTTGAGATTCTGATAAAGATTCATAGTAATTATATGTATCAATTATTATTATTATTATTAATTTAGATAAAAACTTTAATGTGTTTGTACAAATTTTGAATTTTTCAGTCACATATCCGAGTAGGTAGGTTACATACAGATCGAATCTCTCATATTATCTGTTTAAATTGCTAATAATTCATACAAATAATTGTCGTGAATTCAAATTCTAGAAATTCTCGATTCAAAACGTGCCACTTGTTATTGTTGCATACAGTCAAGGAAGGCATTATTAAGGCATACAAATTTGTCTCATAGTCCTTCAAGATTTAAGGAATGAGTTTGTAGCCCCACCAAAAGCATAGCATTGTCCATATATGAAAGTTCTAACTCGTGTCTTCCCTCTCGCCAAACCATTTAGGACTACCCTTTAGCCTTTAGGACTAAGTCGCAAAGAGTATTTGTAGTGAACTCGTCAAAATTTAAGCAAATTTTAGTTAAAAAAATCACTTTTGTTATTTTAGCTAACTACTTTAATTTGAAAAGTTCTAAATATCAAACTTTCTAAATATTCTCTACTTTTTATTAGTTTTAAAGTAACCACTTCCAACCAATTTCAACTGAAACCAAACTCTCATATCATTTTTCTCCTGTCTCTAAATCATTCATTTCTCTTCCATAAAAATTTAAACTTCCAAAATTGCAACAGATATTGATAAACATCCACCATCAACCATGAAAAAACTAATCACGAGAAAAAAAAAATACAGGAAAGGAGAGCTAATAGAGTTAAATTTGAAGCTACTGGAAGCATCCATCGGTAATGTTCCAAACCTATTCAATAAAAGAAACTGATTTAAGCTCAAAAATCATACAAAGGCTCCAGAGTTTTCATAGCGAAACGAAACTAGTACCATTCATCACAAACAGCGAAAATCAAGAACCCCAGAAACCAAATTCTCATACAACCCACCATGAACTACAGTCCCAAAACCCTAAAACCCAATTCTTTCCCCTCCAAGAAACCCAAAACCCCAACATTAAGGAAAATTCAAGCAAACCCAAACCCTAATTCCCCAAACAGAAACCCAAATCACCCAAAAAGCTAGTAGGTTTAGAGCGAAATTTACCACAGCTGTAGTCCATAGCTAGTTTACCACCCAAACCACCAAACCCCCTCAAATTCCAACTGGTTTCTCCTCTGCTTCTAAATCCAGTGGAACCGGCTTTTCCTGGACGACTGGCTTCTTCTCAACCTTGACTTCCTCCACAGACCTCTGGCGCCGAACATAAAAGAGGGATAGGAAAGAGACGAAGGCAGTTGGTTTCGTCGAACCCGCGAAAATTGAATAAAAAACGAAAAAATAATAAGAGACGAGAGAAATCGACTCTGCTGAAGAGATGAGGCTTTCTGACAATCGGCTGATTTACTGTAGCAGTAGAGAGCTTGCTGCAAGTGTGTTTTTGAGCAAACTTGGCTGATTTTGGTGATTTCGCTAAAGAGACAAGTTCACTACAAATGCCCGCCAACAAACCCTCTTGCTATTTAAAAATCACGCGCCCTACACATGTTTATGAGTTTGGAGAAAATTTCTATCGATGTTGCAAGGAGTTTAGTGTTTTTTTTTTTTTTTTGGTGTGTAAATATTCAAAGCCAGAAAAGGAAAATTACAATGGGTCTTTTCCACTTATAATTCTATTAGGTTGCGAGAAGTAATTGTTAGTAGTCGGATATATCGACATTTCTCTTTGCTTCTCTCTTCCATCAATGAGCATACCTTAAATGAGTAATGCTAAATATTATATCCCTATTACACTTGGCCGATGTGGCAGTGCCGCCCATTAGCCTTTATTTTATTTTTTTTATTATTTTTTTGTTTTGTTTTTAACAATGTATGATGGACATTGCCACATTATCAATGATGGTGGAATGTAGGTGTAGTATGTAACATTATTCATATATCTTAAATTACTTTTCAAGTAATATATATATATATATATTTTACACATTATAAGATAAAGATTCTAATGACGTGTGGAGAGAGAAAGAAGAGACCAAACCTTTATAGAGTCTTTTTTCTCATCACAAATTTTTGGAATATGATCCTCTTCACTTCAAATGAAATTGATACTATGAATTTTATGGTCATGATTTAAAGTTGATGCATCTAATAGTGTATATGATTTTACAGTATTTAAATTTTTAAAAGAAGTGCCAACATTGACTTCATATATATACACCGTTAGATACACTAACTTCAAATCCTAACATTTCATTAAATGAAATGAAGATGATTCTATTCCCAAATTTATACCCTAATTAGGGTTAATGACTTGCATATGGTTCACCGTATCAAACATGAATTATATTCCTAAACAACTAAGATATGCAAAGACCTAATAAACTTAGTCATCACTCAATGATATTGGACCTATCTCTACATTATAAATTATATATCCAACCCATTTTAATAAACAAAAAATCGACAATTTATAAAAGTCCCAGGACAATTTATAAAGTCTCATCACATGTTTCATCAAAGTCTCTTGATAAGGATTATTTTTTTTAAAAAAAAAATTGACAAGGACTGTTAAGACACAATATTAATAGATGTGTTAAGTGTTGTATAAATACTCCTGTGGATAATTAGTAAATCACAATTTAGAAGAGTAAATACCCTTTTAGAGTTCATTGAGTTTTTGACTTCTTACTTAGTCTTATAAATAGTAACAATTATCTGCCAAAAAAAAAATAACTAGTATCAATTATAACTTTAGCCCTTATAAATTTGCAGCCAATTGCAGTGCATATATATATATATACATAGAATGATTCTTCATGATCAACAGGGATTGTACGTCCGCATTATTAATTAATTCTAATCAAATTGCATTTATGTATGCATTAAAAAGCAAGGAGAGATGATCTTGAATATCCCATGTTTGTTATAAATATGTATGCCCTAAAAAGTTTAAAAGAAATTTATTCTCATATTAAGGTTATGCTAACTACTTTATATATGTTAGGGGGTAGGGATTCTACGAAGAGCATATTAATATACATGTTCGGGCACCATTTCAACCTAAAAGCTTAAGCTAATGGTTTGGTCTACTTATGTATATTAACTACGTACTCATTTTGTTTATTTTTTCCCAATGGGAGTTAGACTCAATACCCACACGTGAACTACTCACAATAAATATGCTTCTCATCATGTGTGAGTCCTTTGCAAATGAGTGTAGCATGTACTAGAGTACGTAGTACTAATTACAGGCCACCAAACACAACTTTGTCTTTCCTCTCGATCATATCCCCTTTTGTCTTAAACCAGACCTTTCTAGAATAGAAGATGGAAGAACTTGCCAATGGGGGTGTCTTTGAGTTCACACTAATCCAAATGAGTTG
The DNA here is from genome assembly GCF_958979055.1 of Alnus glutinosa. Lineage (NCBI taxonomy): Eukaryota > Viridiplantae > Streptophyta > Magnoliopsida > Fagales > Betulaceae > Alnus > Alnus glutinosa. The sequence continues at coordinate 30,519,828 of NC_084888.1, forward strand.
TGGTTGAAACGGGGCTTTTGAGATTAACGTGTGAGAATAATATTAACAATTAATAATATATATATAAATATACCTTTCGTCCACTTGTTTTCTGATCTGTATATATAGATTGGGTTTCTAAGTTGTTAAGCTTGTATTTGTTTTTGTTTTTGTTTGTTTTTTTCCTGTTGTTTGTAATTTGTTTGTGATGTACTTATAAAATAAAAATTAAAATAAAAATAAAAACCTTCTTGAAAGTTAAAGACAGCAAACTAACTAACTCTTTATGGGCCGAGTCATTTATTTGACCAATTCCCTATGGTTCGTTTGTATTTAAGTTACCGTACCATTTTCTAGTTGTATCAGGGTTGTTGTTTGGGTTGTCCACCCATTTTTTGTTTAATTTTGTTGTAATCCCCTTTCCCTTTCCCCACATTGGGGGAAAAAAAAAAAAACAAAAAAAATTTAAAACCCTAACACTTGCGACACTTAGAATACATTATTATAAAAAATGAGGATTTGTTTATTAGGATTGATTGATATTAGTATTAATTGTAATCAAATTATTACTATAGTTATCTTATCTTCACCTATGTCAATTTTCTTATAAATAAAAGTATTTTATAATGTAAATATTACCAAGCAATAAGAGTGAAAATGTAGCTCTATTGAACTTCCCTAATGGTAGGCATATGTGACTAATACCGAACTACCCTAAAATTATTTTATTTTCATTTTCTATTTCTTTTGCTATTTTATTTATTTTCCATTTAATTATAAGTTTTTTCATGGTATCAGAAACATTGGCTAATGCTAGTCTTCAATCCCTAATGGCCCAATGAATTCTTATTTTTCTTCCTTTCTCTAGCTGGCAGGATTTCACACTGCCGTTCATTAATCTTTTGCTTCAGATTCTTATCTTCCAAAAATCCTATTAAGCTTTTGACTACATCAATGGAAAGTTCTTTGGAAAAAATTTCTTCAAGGACTTGGTCATGACAAAGTCTGCCTCCAAACTGATATTAGAAAAATTTCTAATACAGTTTTGTAAATTGGATTCTATTGTTAGAATACACAATTCTTACATGTATTTTTAAAAGTACAAATGAGAATCACATGCTTTAAAAACAAATCAATTTTGTTTCCAAGCCGGACGAAATTGATTTTGGCAGCCTTATGATGTGTTTGGGTATTGAATTTTTAGAATTAGAATTGAATTCTAATTCTATTTACAAATTTCGAGGTAAAAAAATGTGTTTGGGTGTTGAATTTTGAGATTGAAAAATATTATTTTTTAATGGTAAAGAATGATTGGAAGTTTTAAAAGTTATGTATAATGATTGGTATTGTGAAAAGTTGTATGAAATAATAATTTATTATATATTGGTTGTTTAATTAAAAAATAAATAAACAATTTTTTTTTAAAAAAAAATTAAAATTAAAAATTAAAAAAAAAATGGATGAAAGGGGTGGGGGGTGGCCCGGCCACCCCGGAAGGTGACCGGGGGAGGCCGCGCGGCCACCCCCAAGGGTCGGGGGTGGCTGCCAACCGGCAGCCACCAATTGCCCTTTTTTTTTTTTTTTAATTTTTTTTTTGTTGATTGAAATTTGTATTATTTTATTATTTAAATGTGAGACCCACGCGTTTTTTTTTAGACAACTTGTCCTGCACGTGGGTTCCAATCATTAATCAGATTGTCAGCTTTGAATTGAAATAAAATTCGGGTCAAAATCCGGGTTTTTTTTACAGGTGGGCGGGTTTTAAAAAAAATCAGAAAACAATAAATATTCTTTTCCAAACCCAACGATCAGAACACATGCTTCTTAATTGCATCGTAGCTATTTCCTTTTTGATAACTGCAGACGTAGAGAAGTCTTTTTGTATCTTTTTTTGTTTCTTTAACATAAATAGAATTATTTTAATTATTTTTCAAAAATCTGAAATGTTACACTTCACACAAACTTCTCATTATTGATGGTACCGAAAAAATTACACCTGACAAACTCCCATTAAAAAAAAAAAAAAAAAATTAGATAGAAAATTCTTCTTCTCTTTTTTATTTTTATTTTTATTTTTTTAACCTTTGTCAAATTATGACCCATATTTTTAATTTCATTAATTAAGGGCCTCTATTATGGACAATTGTCAAAACAACCAAACCATTTAAAAACAAAAGGAAAGAAAAAGAAAAAAGAAAAAAAAATGAAGAATCCAGGAAAGAAAGTGTGAATGAACATAATAATACAATTATCGATCAGGTGTCATATCCTGACCAAATTTACAGAAGTCCCAAAAATGACCACCGGAAATCTGCATCTCAGACCCTCCATCAAAGATACCTGGCATTCACCAAAACAGTAATCAGAATCATCCACTAAATGTATCATGAATAAGAAATATATTAAGATTTAAAATTAAATACAAAATTATTGTTTCAATGTTCAACTCAATCACTTATTAAAATGGAACCGATGCTATTTTAGATCTTAAAAATCATCCATGATTGAATCTATGCTAACAACTCAATAAGACCAGCCTTTTGTCCTAACATTCACTGAAAAAATTTCCTCATCATTCTTCACCATTATCGACCAGAACAGAGCATATAGCTGCATAGGAGAATAAAAACTTTTTTTATTTTTGATAAGTAAGAAAATTTTATAAAAAGTGTAAGGCGCCCCTAAGTACACCGGGAGTATATACAGAAACAACCAAAGCCAACCCACAAAAAGAAAAACCAAACAAACCCACAAGGAACAATCCTAAAACCCAAAGAAGTCCCCAACAAACACCCAAACCAGCCCCACAAGCACCCCAACCCAACAAAACCTACAAGAAAACCCGATCAACCCACCCAGCCCTACACCATGTGCGCCTTGCCTTTCCTGCGTCGGGAGGAAGCACAAGAATCCCCGTAGTTGATGAAGTTTGCCAAATTCAAAACTTCCCTCCTACCCTTGGACTTTGGGCGCGCTGCCTTAACTCCTCGGTGGAAGTTCTCTCCAATGGCATCCAAAATCGCCAAGGACGGGTCCAAACCCTCATCACTTTCCAACTCCCAATCTACAGCCCAATCGGGAGGAAAGACACCCAAAGGGAGAGGGAAATCGTCATCCTCCCCATCCCATAACTCATCGCCCTGCTCCTGAGCAACCACCTCCCTTGACTAACCAAAACCCACTGGCCACTTTTGAGATTGGGTCAAACTATCCTCTCCCTTAATGGCGATAGAAGAACTCGAAGCCGCCGCACCTTCTTTAACAATCGGAATCGACGCAGGGCTCGGATTGAGAAACCCTCGCCGAAGAAAACCCCTCATCTGCGCGGGAGAACTACCCTTATCCTTCACGGACACTGCCAGAACAACAGAATCCTGCACTGGAAGCGCAAGAGCCACTGTATCGACTAGCTCTCTAGCAGGAGGAACCCTAGAAATAGACCCAGGCACTATAGCACCTGGCCTTGAAGCTTCCAAAGCATCGGCAATGGATAAACCGTCCAAATGCATTTTTCTGGCTTCCCTAGCCTTTCGAAACGGCATAGAATCCGACAGCACAGGAGGAGAAGATAAACGCAACCTCTTCCCCAACTCAGCCGCCCCTGAAAAAGAAGGAACCGGAGGTGTCCCATCAGATCTGGTAGGAGCTACCAGGGGCGCTGAAGAGAAACCCAAAACTACCGGAGAGATCCCCTCCAACCTGGAAGAAGCTATAGGGGGAAAAGAAAACCCAGCCACCGGCGACGCTGATCCTGAAGACGCAGACCCCAAAGTCATAGAATCCTCAAAAGAGAGAGAATAAAAACTTATAAAAGAGGGGAAAAAAATAAATAAATAGAATTGAATGGGTTAAATTGGACATGGAAAGGAAACATGATTGGAAATGGAAAGGAATCTCTGGTCACAATAGCGTTAGACATGAGAAGGAAGCATAATTGGGCATCTCAAACAAGTCATAGGATCAGTCAAAAAATACAGTGAGAAACAAGAAAGAAGCAGATAGCTGGCCACTATTGCTTGCTCAGAGTTCAAAAGGGATAGCTTTAATGTCTCGGAACTGCCAAGGGGCGTTCAAGCAGAGTAATGACTAATCAGACTGCACTGAGATTTGATCCATAATACATAATTGATAATTCAATAATTGGAAGTAGAGATAAAGAGGAAAAAGAAGAATTGCCTTCCCAAAAGTAAAATAGCTTTCAATTGTTAATACTCCTACAACATTTACCTTAGAATTGATTAAACAATGCAAGTCTACACATTTTGTAGTATCGACCAGAGCAGTTCATAGCAGCATGGGAGAATGAAAACTTAAAAAAGCGAGGAAAACAAAAAAACTTACATTGGCAGGAATAGCCTAATATTCTGTGATTCAAATGATCTTTAGGATTTTCTTCAGATGATGATTGCCAAGATGAATGGAAAAGAAAGACTGAGATGTGGGTCTTGAGTCGTGGGTGTGTTTGAGAATTTTCAGGGACACTTGTTGGAAAACATAGGTCAGTTCACCTTAGCAAACGGGCTGTGGGTTAAATGGGAATCAGATGGGTTGGATTTTTGGGTTGTTCACCAATTGTTTTGGCTTTTAATTTTGGGCTATCTACCTTCCCTTTCATATGAGGTTTGAGCTATATGAAGATGATTTTTTATTTTTAGGCTATATATATAAGGGAAATTTTCAAAGCCACCCTGCGGAACATGCAATTAATAACTATCAATTGTAAGATAATTAAGAATTTCTCATATTATAAGTATAAAATAAAATTCAAGACAAGTACATTTATACTTCAAAACGAGTACCAGATACGAAATACATAATGTGACATGATGATGACGTTATAATCATTTTCCATTTCCCTCTCTAATGACTCCTCTAAAACATTGAATTGCTATCACATGCTAACAAAAACAATATGCTTAACTTATATCTCTATATTGCTTGGGCACGCCCTTTGTAAAACAGCAATTCCAAGTAATATAAACTACTTACAGTGCAAGCTCGTCAGGAGCACCAATTCTTGATTATTCATCATAATCATCTGAAACACTCCAAAGCAACCTAAGAGAGATTTTACAAGGAAGGGAACACAGTTTCACCAAAGTTGCTCTAAAAATGTCAACAGCAATTACCAAAATATAATAACAGCTATATTATCAAAATACCAGAATAGAGAAAGGAAGAATAGGAAAAGAAGATAGGCGATCTTAAAAAACCGCTGCCTTTTCTCCCATCTCAACTGGTTATAGATCTCAGTTACATCAACCAGGTGTTTTCGCTGCATGTACCTGACCAAAGGGTTACAAATCATCTCAGATGCATTTATTGAACTGGGATTGGGTTAAGAATTAACAAAGACTTACTAAATTCAATCTCATGTGAAATCTGAAAATGCATGCATGTGTGTAAGTGCTTGCCCATGCCAAAGAAAGTTGAATGGGTCTTGTGAGTGGGAAAGATGACCCACTGATATTCATCAAATGCACGACTTTGTAGCACTTGAATCAATAGTTTGGGAAAAGAAGAAGAAGAAAAAACAATTGTTGTGCATATTCCTAACATTTAGGAAAGGCATTGAAAGTCATCCTTACTTGGTTTTAATTTGTAAGTTGCTATAAATCAAGGAATAGTGCCAGGACATTAATAGAACTAACACACGATTCAAGCTTCATGATTTGATTGATATGTGATCTCCACAAAAAAGAAAAAGAAAAAGAAAAAAAAAAACTACTTCTTGAGTTATACTCTAGGACGACCATATTAAAAGATCATGCTTAATATTGTAGAATTTTGAGTAAGACTACAACAACATCCCCTGGGATTTGACAATGACCTTCCCCTCTATATGGTATATACAACAACCTCTTTGGTCATAGTAGAAGGCAAACAACATTAAAAGGTAAAGCCATTTTCTGATAACAACATTTCTTAGTGAAAATTATATCTTTATGTTTTTGATAAGCAATTCAATCTTATTAGAAAGTGCAGAGGGAAACAATCCAAGTACACAAGGAATATACAAGAGAGACACCAAATTAGGGAGAAGAAGAACACAAATCCAGAAAATCAGGAAAATTAGAAAAGAACAATTGAAAGCAGCCATCCACCCATAGAGAGTTTTGAACAATATAGCATTTAATTCTACTATCGTTCTTTTACAATCTTCAAAGTTTCGGGTATTGCGTTCTCTCTAAATACACCACATCAAGCATGGGGAACCATCCTCCATACTTCTATAATGGCCTCTCCAACTAGCCCATACCTCCACCATCCGTTGGGGAATGACCCACTCTATTCTGAAAAGACGGAAAACCAAAACCCACAAATCTCTAGCTACTTTGCAATGTTGCAAAAGATGATTGATGGATTCCCCACTCTTATTGCACATGCAACATCAATCCATCACTATGACATGCCATTTCCTTAAGTTATCCAAAGTCGGAGTTTTCCCTAACGCTGCTGTCCAAACAAAAGAAAGTCACTCTCGAGGGGCCCTTCCTCCTTCAAATGCTCTTCCAAGAGAAAGAAAGACCAGCTGGGGGGCTAAGCGCATGATAAAAATATCTGACATTGAACGTCCGCCTTTTGGAAGGGATCCAGAAAATTATACTTTTTTAAAACCCAAAGTTCAAACTGACACTTACTTTCTAATTCCATCTCAGTTAACCAAAGGAACATTTCTCCTTCCACAGTCTAGCTAATAAGAATAAGGGAATACTTGGAATATGAAAAATGTACATTTTAGCATGAAATCAGTAAATAGGTTAGTGTCAGGGCAATCACTTACAAGAATGGGACATCTTCACTGCTTATCCGACCTAGGGACAATGTCATTGCAGGTCACTAAACCTCAGGGGTGATCAATGTAACATCCTCTCACTCAATTGACAATTAACAATGAAGGATCATACTCATCTGATATCTCAATAGAGAACATATCCAAAAAGTTATCAATCTTCATTGAAATGACAGTATTTGATAACTTGTGTGGATAAATGACCGTAAATTGTACCCTTATTTTTTATCTATATTTGCTTGTTGCAAAGTAAAAGGATCTGCCATGATATGACATACCAGAAGGATGAATTCATCTGAATGCAATAACTAGTTGCCCATAACGTCCCACCCGTAATTAGATGATGAAAAATATTTATGCCCCACTTACAGTTGCAAGTACTTAACACGGAAGACCCTTTATCGAAGTATTACTCACACCACGGTATTAAATGACATGAAAGTAACTTTTAAAGTGCATAACACAGTCATGTTGGTGTCTTTCAAAGAGGAGACAGATTATATGAAATTCATTCACAATATTGTTGCCGAGAAGGGTGAGAAGAGAACTTACAATCTCACGTTATAACACATGTACGGGAGAGAGAACAAAAACATAATCCAATTTCCCGTTACAAGATAGAAGAAGCATAAGACTCCTTGAGCTACAAACTCTGGCACAACAACCATGTTTATCCGAGATGCTGAATCATACGGATTGATATAGTCAAACTCTAGGTCCACCAAGGACATAAGCTGCAAAAGATCTTCAAAGCTTAATCTTCTTGAAGTTTTCAAAGAATACTAAACAAAGCATGGCAATACATCAGCCAAGTCTTTGACTTTAACACACAAACTGCTCTTGCTACTCGAACCATGTTTTTGTAATTTGATTACCATCGTTTTACACCAAATTATTTCTTTTTTCTTTAGGCCAATATCAAAAACCCTCTCACATTATCATAGATGGTAAAATGACACTTTTGTAGGCAAATCCGAAATTAACCAGATGCAATTATGCCAAAATTATTAGAGTTCTTCTGCATAAAAATTTCAATTCCTAAAAGAATTTCCTTGTTTTTCCAACAATTTTATGAAATACCCAAAATTTTGTTTATTTAACAGCTATAGATATGCTTCTCTAACACACCCAGTAATTTTTAAGGCAACTTTTTATCGATGAGACAAAAAGTAAGATCCCCTATTTTCCAACAGAAATATAAAAATTTCCCTTTTTTTTTATTTTTTTTATTTTTTTTACCACTTCTATGTTTTTAAAAGCAAACTTTTTGACTTTTCAAAAGAGGTGTTCCTTGTGGTTGACGAACATCGCAACCAAAAGAGAAGAAACAAAAATAGGGAAATAAACGAAACCCAAGACGCATCCAAAAAAGGTACAGAAATGTGAATCCAGCATTGCTAGCGATGAGTATAGGCAAAGAAGTATTTACGTATTGGCTATTGCGAATACATCAAAGATTAAAAGTTTAAAATAGAATAATAAAAAAAAAGAAGAAAATCTGATTAGGTTGAGGAATCAAACACCTGGAAACCGATGGTGCATAGCAGACCTACAAGGACGATGAAGGACAAGAGCCAGAACCACAGGCCACCCATGGCCCTTCTACTCTCTCTCTCTCTCTCTCTCCCTCTCTCTCTGTGTGTGCGCGTGTTCTCGTTTTCTGTTTTTGTTTTGCTCGCGTTTTGAGTTTACTACCCCGTTTCAGTTTCAACTTTCTACTCTCCACGCGAGCGTGTGTTTCGTACAGTATTTCTACTTTTGGAAAGGTATGACCCAGGGATAACAATTTTTTAGGCATGCATTAATTGGACACCAGTTCATCGTTAGTAAATTAGGATTATATATTCATTACTTTTCTAAATTAACTATTAAATTTATAAGATTTACATATAATTTTTTTTATAAATTCTACAAATTTAAAAATTAATTTAAAAAAGTGATGTATGATGTACGAATGATCTACCCAAAATGTGCATTTTACAATTTAATAGAGTAAAAAATAAAAAAGTTGAACCCTAACGGGTTGTGTTTCATTTTGATCTCCGATGGCGCTGACTGGGTTCAACTCTCCATTATTTGAAACTCAAGGCAAGCATAGGCGCATAGCACTTGTTTGATGAAATGGGTGTGAGAATCTCGAATCTGATTCCCCGTCATTATTATGCTTATACCTACTGAATTGAGTTTGCTTGGAAATTTGGAATATAGCTCATTGCTTGGTTGAGGCTCAAATTCTTCTTTTGTTTGTAATACGTCCGATCAAGACTTGAAGATATTGGGTCTCATTTCGTTTTTGTGGGCTATTGTTTATAGTTAAAAGAGTTGTGTGGTTCTTGAGGGCGACTCTTTGACGGTGGTCATCGCTTTGGGGTGAGGGGGTTCTTGTTGGAGTAGATATGGTCGATCGATAAATGATCTCAAGCATAGACATCGCAACTTTTCTTTATTTGATGTTAGGCATATTTAATTGGATGCTAACACAGCAGCCCATTGCACTGCCGATTTTGCAATTTCACAATTGTTAGATCAGGTTTGGCTAGCAAAATTTTATTCATGATTAATGATATCATTATTTTTTTCCTTAAGAAAAGAAAAAAGAAAAAAAGAGACGTGTTACCTTTTTATTTTTATTTAAATAGTCGTATTGGTGTCAAAACGTATGGCCTATTTAGTTAAATAGATTATTTTTAACGGGTCGGTAAATTAAGTAAGTTGACTCAAATATGACATGTCAACCCGTTTTCTCAGCCTATTCTTGGCTGATCCAATCCTCACCATGGGCTCATAGTCACAAATTTGTATAATTAATTGGGCCGCTTTATACATTACGGCCCACTTATATGGCTGGTGGACTAGTTTGTTTTCTTGAAGGAAAAGCCATTTGAGATCTGAATGTTAGAAAAAGGTATCAAACCCCGAAGCTGGTTTTTCGTCTTCTTTCCTCGCCCTAGTTCTCTTTCTCTCACTGTCTTTGCTCCATCAATTATCAGCTAACCATGACCAAGCAGCAAGCTAACTGGTCTCCATACGACAACAATGGCGGGTACTCTCTCTCTCTCTCTCTCTCTCTCTATTTATACGCTGTTCATTTTTGTTTGGCACGATGTTTTTTGGATGTTATAGTTTGTGGTGTATGTAATTGGTATGTGCAGATCCTGCGTTGCGGTTGCCGGAGCCGATTACTGCGTTGTCGCGGCCGATACTCGCATGTCCACCGGTTACAGTATTCTCACGCGCGAGTACTCCAAAATCTGCAAACTGTACGCTCCTTTTGCCCCTGTATATATTTTTTTTTTCATATATATTGTTTTTTGTTAAGTTTAGGTGTTTTTGTTGGTTTTTTTTGGGGGGGGGGGATTGATTGAAAAGATTGGGATTAGTGGGGGTGGTTTTCAGCTTTAGTATTTGGAGATTGAATTGGTTCCCGCATGAGTTGGATTGTATCGAATATCAATCTCGTTGAAGTACAAATTTCAGATTTTGGGTTGGCACAGTATTAGGGGAAAATCTTGTCTTACAGTTTTTTATTTTATTTTTGTTATTATTATTATTATTATTATTATTATTATTATTATTATTATTATTTATGAATAAGCTTCAATTTACTAATAACAAATCAGAGTACAACACAAACCCCAGAGTAAACTGGAACTCAGCCACAAAGAGGGGCTCAACTCAAAAACGTGCCTAACAGCCTACCAAAACAAAAATCAACAACAGCAGCAGAACACTCTACTGCAGAAACAACCTATAACACCAAGACAACAAACTCTACAAGTATTTCAGCTTTACATCAAACTAACAAACCCCATATCATTTACAAAGAATAAGATGCTGGAGGCACCATTTACAACAGATAGCCATATTTTCAGCAGATTTTTTGAACTTTCCTGCTTTCATATTTGAGTACGCATCTCCCATTCAATCCTTTTCAAAATTTGTTCTTCTGATCTCACTACATTCCCATGCCTTATACCATTCCTTTCTTTCCGAAGGTGGTAGATTACAGCCCCCAAAGTCAGTTTACATAAGTAAGACTCTTCCATTTCAAAGCATTAACACCCCATTCCAAGACTTCTTCCCACTTCACATAAGAATTATCCACCATATATCTTCTCACAACCTCTTGCCAAATCCTCTTGCTAAAACTACATTGAAAGAACATATGGTCATGGGTTTCAATACAACTTCTGCAAAATGAACAAGTTCGGGCTTGTTTGGCAACCACCCTCATTTTTTCCCTAAAAAAGTCAACTTCAAAACATTCTACTTTTTATATTACATCAATCACTTTTTAACAATTTTTTTTCACTTTTTATATCACATCAATTACTTTTTAATAACCTTTTTCACTTTTCCTTACAAAAAAATCAAAATTTCTTTCTACTTTATATCACATCAATCACTTAAATTACTATTCAAAAAAAAAAATTCACCTAAAAAACCTTTACCAAACACCCCCCCCAAATTTTATCCCCAAGCAATCAGCCTATCCCCAGTAGAGAGACTGTTTTTAATTGCAAGCCAAAGAATAAAACGATGCCTAGGAATATATAGAGGGAACCAGACCAAATGCCACCAATCAACTACATCATGCTTGGTTCTGATTGCAGCCCATGTATCTGCAGGAGAATAGACACCTGATTTGGAAATAACCCACCTTGCTGTGTCCTTCTCACTTCTTTCCAGAAACTCAAGTTTGAATCATTGATTACTCTAAACCCATATTTATCAAATAAGACACCATCGGGATGCCACCAATCCATCTAAAAGATGAATTCCTTTCCCATTGCCAACACTGAACTTGATAAAATCATGGGCTGAGTCTCTAAGCTTCAGCAGTTTCTTCCAACCCCAAGTACTGTTTTGAGGGACCTTTATACCCCAGAAACTCTTACCCCTCAACAGATTTTTTTTTTTCACCCATGCTACCCACTAGGAACTTTAACAGGAACACTCTCACTTCCGGACCACTAAAATTTATTAAATTTTTGCTCCAAAATTCTAATAACTTCCTTTGGTGGAATGAAAACACTCGACCAAAACACCTGGATGCTATAGAGCACAAAACTGAGCGACTGTAAACGACCTGAGCAAACCAACTTTTTTTTTTTGATAAGTAATAATTCATTAAAAAGCGCAAATGGGCGCAACCCTAGTACACAGGAAGTATACAAAAGAGCAAGCCAACTTTTTAGAAAGCCATGAATTGATTATAGCAGACACCTTTTCCTGGACAGCAATGGAACTCCAAGATACCGCATGGACAAAGCTCCCTCCTTGACTTGAATACAGTCCAGAATATTCTGCTTGAAAGCAGGGTGAAGGCTGCGACAAAAAAATGGTGCTTTTGTTTGGATTTGCAACCAAACTCCTTAAGAACATGTGTAATAGACTCCACAGTCTTCAGTTAACTTTGAAAATTAAGTAAATTATCTGTGAAGCAAAGATGTGTAATCTTCAACTTCTCACACCGAGGATGAAAACTAATTTCTCTCTTAACTAAAGCAGCTTCCTCCAGTAATCTTGACAAAACTTCCATTGCCAAAACAAAAAGATAAGGAGAAAGATGATCTCCTTGTCCTAAACCTCTTTTTCCTTCAAAAAAACCAACTAGATTACCATTGACTGCCACTGAAAAACGGGGAGAAGTAATACAAACCTCAATCCATCTGATAAATCTGTCAGGAACTCCATAGCCAACCAAACAAAGAAGTAAGAAATCCCATTCAACAGAGTCACAAGCTTTCATAAGATTTAACTTGATGGTACAACACGCTTTTCCTTTCTCCTTGTGATAGTCTCTCAAATCTCCTGAGCTAGAAGAATATTCTCTGAAATGCTTCGGGTGGGAATAAATGCAGTCTGATTCTTACTAACAAGATGATCCAAGCTAGGCATCAACCGGTTAGCAAGAATTTTATTGATACATTTATACACAATGTTGCAACAAGAGATGGGCCTATAATCACTCTTTGAAGAAGGGTTAATCTTCTTGGGAACTAAAGAGATTATAGTTGCATTAACCTCTTTTAATAGTTTACCATTTCTCCTGAACAGATTTTACCACATTGAAGTCCCCAGAGATTAACTAAGGACTAGCACCAACTATCCTCTTAAGTGCGCACAAATCCTGCCAAAGGACCTTCCTCTCCACACCTTTATTCAAACCATAGACAAAAGAATGAAACCAACTCACTCCCCCTTGAACCAATTGGATCTCACAACTTAAGACTTGAGCCTTAAGATGTATGGTATTATCTCCACACATAAAAAGTCCCGGCTGGTGCATTTATTTTTACTTATCAAAAAAAAAATTATGGTATTAACCATCCACTTATTCTGATCCCAACGTATCCACAACCTCCCCTAAATGATGACAATTATAGTTGTTGATAAATCCCCTACCAGGAACTATATGATCCTGAATCATAACAGATTTTTCCTCCTTTACCCTAGTTTCAATTACACAAATAATAGAGCACTTCAAACTAGCCACCATTCTCTTTATTTCTCTTTGCTTTAAGAGGTCATTAAGAACTCTTATATTCCAAACAAGAACCTTCATGAACTAACAAACAGTGGGAGAAAAATCCCTCCCAGCAAATTCCCCATCCGGCTGCTCTATTTCCTTCCCTAATTCCCCTTTATGTATTAAATTCTTAACTCCTACTGCAGCTTCAAGAATTTTATGAAGTCGGCTGCTATCCTTTCCTTTTACAGAAACTTCTCCATCTTCCAGCTCCTTCACATCATGAGTTTTGGACAGAACCTTGAAAGAATTAGACAAAGCACCTCCTGCATTCTGATGGTTCCTAGATGTCCCTGCTGCACTTCGAATAACTGTTTTATCAAACACCTGTGGCTCAGCATTTTTTACCTTCCTCTGAACCTCAGTCCACTCATACTGTTTATCAGTTTTGACTTTTTGCACCTCAGTTCCCTCTTGCTGCTGTACAACCTTCTTAGGAGCCCACGCCGTCTTCTCCTTACGGGAACAAGCATAGGTAGGGTGTCCAAACGCATGGCAGGTTGAACACTTGATGGGGATCCATGGGTATTCCACCCCAATTGTAATATACTGACCATCCCCGCTATCCAATTCCAATTCCCTAGGAAACTTAGAATCAGCACCAACTTCAACTAAAACCCTAGTATAACCCAAACGCAATTGCTCCTCCGTGACTGAATCTGCATAAAGTGGATGACCAACTCCACTAGCTACATAACCAAGACATTCAGAGCTCCAAAATTCCAGGGGAGATGAACAAGCTTAATCCAAATAATTATCTTGGATAAGGAAAGGTTTAAAAGCTGCATCCCCGGCTCCTGCTTACGAAGAATTTAGGGCTTATTGGCAATATGCCAAAACTTTGCCTCCAAAAATTCATTACGGGTTCTCTCATCCGCAAATCGAAAAATGAATAAACCATTTTCCATTGAGGAAACCTCTACCTTACCATGTTGACTCCATAGGTTCTCCACTGAATGCTTAACCACAAAAAATGGTGAAGGTTTATCTAAGAATTGCCCAACAAGGCTCGGTTTCCACCTATTAATCCCCTCCACAGCTTCAGCTGGGGGTTTCACTATGATCTTACCATAAACTATCGAAGGCTCATGATACTGTAAAATCCCCAAGGATTTTTCGTTTGTAAACAATCCATGCCAACTCTGACAATATCCTCGCGTGGTACTTTGTTTCGCTAGCTCCCCAATCTTCACACCCTCTGTTTCATGAATCTCCGGAACCTTCAAAGTGCAATTCAACTCATTTGATTCCTTCTTAGTACAAACCCCCAAAATCTGCTGAGCATTCTTCTCCTCACTATCCTTTAATTCAAAATCCATTTTCCCGCTCTCATCCACCACTCTCTTCCTCACTCTCTTGAAAATCATTCACAACCACATCCAAATTTCCTACACAGCTAGTTTCCCTTATTTCCACCTCCTGATCATCAGAAACAACCAATTTACCCTCCTCATAGATCGAATCCACCAGTTGATTCAATCCCTTACTCTTACCCGTACCACGACCTGACTTCCTTCTAGCCATAGCAAAAAAATAGCAATAATCAAAAGAAAGAAAAGCCAACCTTGATTGCCCGCAGCATCTGCTACCGGTAGGGGTGTACAAGCGGGCAGGGCAGTTATTAACCGCAACTGGATAATCGAATAACTGCCTAGACTGGTTGTGGTTACCGGTTATCAGGATTGAAGAAAGGGGTATTGGTAGATTAGTGGATTAGTGGTTGCTACTTGGTGTTGGAAGAAATGACTGATGTCTTGAAGCAGTGCAGGATAGTTTTGCCTTTTCATTAATCCACGTGGATAGCTACTAAATGCTCTGTTAGGACAATGGCAGTTAAATAAGCCTACTTTGTGTATTTTTACTAGGTAGAGCTGTGTTGTTAAATGTAAGTTTGTGGGGATATAGAAACTTATCAAAAAAAAAAAGTTTATGGGGATATAGAAGTAGTGTGATATGTTTTTCAATAGTGACACATGACTGAAGTAAATTGTTCTTCTGTTTGTTGCTTAATGACTTTGAATTAGCCCTTTGTTGTCATTTTGCTCTTATTTTATGGACTCTTTGCACCTGATAGCAAGGTTCTAATGCTTACGGAGTTGGAGAGAGGCTGTAGAGCAATTGTCAGAGTTCCAATATAATCAAGCCATGTCTAACATTTTTCTTTCCCTTGACCTTGCAGAGCGGACAAATGTGTAATGGCTTCTTCTGGTTTTCAAGCTGATGTGAAAGCTTTACAAAAGCTCTTGGCAGCTAGGCACTTGGTGAGGTTTCAAAATATCTAATTGTCTACTGGCTGTTAATATATCTTCTGCAAGAAGTACATTGGTTGAAGCATGCTAGATTGAGTGGGCTTAATCTGATTTTCATTAGTTTCATATCTATAGACGTCTCTTTGCTGTGTCAATTAGATATGTTTGTAAGTCAGTTTCAAAGCATGGGCAATTTGTTTATCATTTTAATATCTCAAATTTTTCATTTGTTTATAGCTTTGTTTTCTTGTTTATTTTGGATTGTTATATGGCTTCCTTTTGCTTCTTTTTAAACTTTGTGGTGCTTTGTCCGAAGGAGAATGCAATATGATAGGATTGCTATGTGTGAAGAGATGGGGGGAAATGTTTCTCTTCGTGTCAGATCAGAGTTAATTGCTGGAGATTTCTTCTATGAGAAACAGGGAGCACTACAGAATAATTTAGTTTGTTGTAGACCTTTAGTAATATACAGTGACTATCTTTTTATAGCAGATGGCTCATGATAAAGTCCTAGTGATACTGCTTTCTGCAAGCAGGAACAGCTGAGTCATGCATTTCGCAAACCCTATGAATAAGTTCAAACTTGTAATGCTGCTTTTGGGAACCTTTTAGAGTATTATTTAGAATGAGGAAAAGCTGAGTTTTGGTTAGTGTGGTCACTCATGTATTATTGGATGGAGGCTCTCACCATCTACAATTGATATAGAAAGTACAAGCCTTTGATAGCTATATCTATTGCTGGGAAAAATATGCTATTTAGGCTGTTACACAATGTGTAATAATTCAGAAAAGGGGTCTGGATGCTAATAACAAGATCTTTTATTGGGGTTACTTTAGATTATTTTCTGATGAGCTGGTATAGACCATATAGCAATCCTTGTTTTTTCTGTAACCTATGAAAAATTTTGTTATCTTGTTCTAGGCTATTTACTTTTTAATGTCATAAATAACTTACCAGCTTTGAGTTTGATGAAACATGGACACTTTTCTTAATAAAAGTGTTTATGTTTTGATTTTTAGGTCTCCTGGCTTTTGAACATTTCTCATATATAGCTTTTCCCACATTTAGATGCAAATTTTTAAGATTTTTTTTTTTTTTTACTCCATCTTCCTGTAGGTTTTGGTTAATTGGTTTTGGGGAGCTTCTTTTGTTTGTTGGGTTATTGTTGGGTGTTTGGATTGCTTGGTAGGGGTTGTTTTTGTATTTGGGGAGCTTCTTTTGTTTCTTGGGTGTATGTTGGGGGCTTACCTTTGGGTTTTTGGGGCCTCTCTTTGTTTTGGGGTTTTCCTTTGTTTTTGTGGGCTAGCTGAGCTGTTCCTCTGTATACTTCCTGTGTACTTAGGGCGTTTTATGCTTTTTTAATAAAATCTTCTTACTTATCAAAAAAAAAAAAGGTTTTGGTTAATTGGTATATAATTTAAAAAGGACGAATTGTTCTATTAAATTTAATGTTTGTAAAAACACATGTAGGTCCTGTATGGTTTGAAGTTTTTGATTCTCGTTTCTGTAGACATTGTTTTATTGGATGTAAATTTGGAGACATGAAACTGAACTCATACCTAATCTCACTGATATTCTTTCTTGTATACAGATCTATCAGCAACAACACAACAAGCAGATGAGCTGCCCTGCTATGGGTCAACTGCTCTCTAACACCCTCTACTATAAACGATTCTTTCCGTATTATTCCTTCAACGTTCTAGGTGGCCTTGACAGTGAAGGTAAACTACTACAAGCTTTAAAAGTCATTTTCATGCCCTTTCTTTGTATTGACGCACCTTTTTTTTTTCTTTTTTGGGTTTAATTCCAAAACCAGGGAAGGGTTGTGTCTTCACATATGATGCTGTTGGTTCCTATGAGAGAGTTGGATATAGTTCCCAAGGTTCTGGTTCCACACTCATCATGCCCTTTCTGGATAACCAGCTGAAGTCTCCCAGCCCTCTCTTATTGCCTGCCCTGGTGTGTTGTTGTTGACTTAAATTATGGGTTTATGCATTTAATTTCTTCCGCATCTGTAAGTTACATATGCCTGATTTTTAAACTGTGACCTTTAGGATGCTGTTACACCACTTTCTGAATCAGAAGCAGTTGATTTGGTTAAAACTGTTTTTGCATCTGCAACTGAGAGGGATATATACACTGTAAGCTTCTGGTTCTCTACAATTCTGCCCTTCTGTGGGAGGTTTCTGTGTCTCTTTTTTAACAAGTCATGGATGTTCTACAGGGAGACAAGCTTGAAATTGTCGTTATAAATGCTGAAGGTATTCGTCGTGAATTCATTGAACTCAGGAAAGACTGATTTCTGTCCTGAATTGTTGTGCTGGTCTTCAAAGCAATATGCTCAAATGGCCTTTGATGGTATTGCCATGGTGGTTCTTTCGGTGTTCTCATGACTCATCAATTAAGATTTAGCTTGTCAATGAGTTAAATATGAACAATTGCATTTCCTTATGGGAATTGTTGAAGAAGTGATGCCTATTTTGGACACGAGTTTCCTGTATTAGACAATGTCAATATCCACTTGTCTTTGCCCCAAGTTTATATATTTAAGTCTTAACACTCTTGAAAATAGACGTGGTAATGACTTATGAATGATGAATCTCCTTTAATTTGGTGTTTTGAGTGACGTAAATCTGATTTATCTTCTTTATATAATGGTTGGTAGAGAGAACCTTTGAAACATTTTTTAGAGCACCCATCACCCGTGTCATCACCGCACAAAAGCATGATACTTTCTAACATTCATTCTTCAGGTGATGGGTTGTGCCTCTTTCGTCATAGTTTCATATTATGAACATTTTCTCTACAATAAACATATATAGGTCTTGGAGCATCAGAAGAGCTCAAATCTGTTTCTAGTTTCAAAGATCCATTGCCTCGGGTGAACCTAGGAATGCAACAAAAGGTTAGAAAAAATGTATTTTGATCTAGTCTTTAAAGCAGATCTCAGTACATGATTATAAAAATTGAGGGTACAATCTGTATAGAATTTATTCTCGTTGTATAAGCAATGCCCCTCAAAAGCTGTCTTCAGAAGCCCATCCTTTCTTCTCCAACTCTTGTCGCAATGCCTGTTAAGAATTCCAGATGCCAAGTAGTTCCTTATAACATAACTATGAATGTTAAACCCACAAACAAGATGAGATTGTTTTAGATGCTTACCTTGATTCGCTTTCTATTGACATCAAAATCATAGTTTCCCAACCGCGATGCAGATCGATACTCCACTATTGAGTTCTTTCCCGGTGGAAACCAAAATTCAACATCATCCACAAACTGTTGGAACAGAACAGCACTCTAATGTTTCCAGTTCTTTTTGAGAAAAACAGGTTCATAAATGATAGGATATTGGAGACGAGTTACACCTACCCCCAGTATGCTGCTTTCGTATTCCACTCGAACATAATCATCTTTCTTCTCCACTATCCGTGGCGTAAACTTGTCCGGTTTCGTTGATTTTATCTGTAAGATGAATTTTAGGATCTTGATTCAGCTTAGTTCAAAGTTTAGAAAGGTTAATGCTGCTCCTATTATGAGGCAGTTAAACTACTCTCAGAGAAGTTGTTGTTACCACTTCGACTAGTTCCTCCATTGCTTCTTCGCTGCTCACAGGATTTTTCCTACCGCGGTTGTAGTTCCTACAAAAAAAAGTAGACACCAACTTGCACAACGTTTTCATTGGCCGACTAATGTCCAGTACCAGTGGAAGTCACATTTCTCACGCGCTTGCAAGAAAAAGTGTTTTTTTTTTTTTTAAAACGTGTTAATAGCAAAGGTCATCACACGAGTCCCACATGGTCGGCTCCTATAATAATCAATGACTAGAATCATGACTTATGCATTTCACTTTATGCTTTATGGTTCAAATTTCTGACAGTTTTTTATTTTTTATTTTTGATTAGTCAACAAAGTTGCAGCCCAGTTTAAGAAAGATTCCTCATTGTTATCTCTTCTATTATTATTATTAATTAATTGCGACTATGTCACAAGCAAAACTTTGCAAGCATTCTATGGATTAAATATGTTCTTAAGATTATCAAAAAAAAAAAAAAAAAATGTTCTTAAGCATGAATGGCAAGAATTTTTCGGCCAAAAAAGAAAAAAAAAAATCTAGTGAAAATAAGGAAAAATGGGAAAAGTTTTACCAGGGTGGGGCATAGTGAACGAGATCGCTGACGTTCTCCGACGTTGAGATACAATTCTTAGTAGCCGGACAAAGTGCCAGGGAAGGTGGGTTTTTCTGAACCCCCAAATACTCAGGCTTTTTTCCGCTGAATCACAATCCACAAGAGTGATAATCAAACCAATAGGTGAGCTTGATCAAATAATTTCCCGAGGAGGACCGAAATGATACATCTAAATTGTAATGGCACAAACGTCCAATGGGAAAGAAAGAAAGATAAGGAGCACAAAGAAACGTACCTTAGGCTGAAGATGGCTCCAATTACAGCTAATTCGCTGCTCCTTAGGACGATTTCCCTTCAAAATGCAATGTTTCAATAAACCAAATCTTGCTCTGTGTGCATATGAGAGAGAGAGAGAGAGAGAGAGAGAGAGAGAGAGAGAGAGAGTACCTTCGGCTTCGGCCAACTTGGTCGGTGGGTTGGTCAGGTTGCTTCTGAGAAAGAATGACACGGGGCAGGGTGGAATTATTGCAGGCTTTCTTGTGATTCTTGTAGAAATAGTGGGTGCTCGGTGATGCCATTGAAGCCATTGTTGAAAGCTCAAAGCTATCTCTGCGACTCTGCATGTATGCAAGTTGCTCTTCTCTCCCACGGATTTTATTGTACTCGCTTATTAGCGGGCCGCCATTGGGCCTGGTGATACACTTCCAAACTTCGCAATTTTGTAAATGGGCTTTTTTACGGGGCTCTTCTTTCGGGGTTCAGTTGTCAATATCTTTGAGATTTGGGACCTTTTTGTAATTTGCGAAACTCCTTGACCCGGGGCGGGAAAAACATTAAAAAAAAAAAAAAAGAAAAAAAAAAAAGCACTCTCCTTCTTTCGGGTTCATTTGCTCCTCTATTCGCTGCCCAGCTTCTCTCCCCCAAGCTTTTACTCTCTCTCTCTCTCTCTTCAATGGCTCGGAACAAGGTAAAACAATATCACTCGCTACATATCTCTACGATTTCTTCATTTCTACTACTCAGTCTTTGACAGGTTTTTTCAAAATTTGAAATTTGCTCTAACTCTTCGTTTGTTAAAACCTCTTTCTGCCTCAGTTGATCATAATCTGTACTCATTTTTGTAGGTATTTTTGTGTCTAAAGCCTCTTAATTTTTCTTTGTTCATTCCATTGGCAAATTCCTTCCCCTCTCATTTGGTACTTTTAATACGTTATATTCTAATTGCTCTGCGCTCTAATTTTGCTGTGTTAGTTGTTTATGATTTCTATTATGCTTTCTTTAGGGTTTATAGTTTAGGGTTTGAACTTACCAATTTATGAAAATTCACTTACCGTAAGTAGTTAAAGATGAAATTCTTTTTGTTATTTTTTTTAGCGAAAATGAAATTCTTTTTTAGTGCTTCAAATGTTTTACTTTTATGTATTGCATATTTTATTTTATTGTTCGTGCTTTGGGTAATAGGAGACCTTGCTATTGTTGCTCGATGTGGGTCCTTCAATGCACGATGTTCTTCCTGAAGTTGAAAAAGTCTGCTCCTTGCTAGTAGAGAAAAAGGTATTACTTTAAGTTCTGAATTGCTTTAGTTATAATCTCTTTGTAATTTCTCTTGTCTAATACTCTTCCTTTTGTTTCTGCAGCTCATATACCATAAATTTGATGAAGTGGGTCTTATTTTATTTGGAACTGAAGGTATGCTTTAGCTTTCTAATTGACGATTTTAGGCACTTTTTGTCAATTTAATTAATTCACGTTCATGATTCATTGCTTAGTTACGTCTAGTAAGGAAAAGAAATGGTAGACCTTCATATATTGATTGCTTGAAGCACGAGGGACTTTTTTTGTGGGCCTTTTTCTGGCTATAACTTGTTATGAAACGTTACTTAATGATGGTACCATTGGAATTCTCAGACACGAAAAATGAGCTGACGAGGGAAGTGGGTGGGTATGAACATGTGGTGGTTTTACGAGATACCAAAGTTGTTGATGGAGATCTTGTTGAAACTTTACAACACCTCCCTCGAGGAACTTTCAATGGTGATTGTATCCTTTAATTGTTGTACTTTTTTTGGAAGATTATCCTTTGCTGATGTGTATCATCAATGTTTTCTTTTTGGCATGTATTGTCTGCTTTAAATATTTTCATCCCCTGGCTCATTGCACTTAAAACAAAAATGCTGAGTTTCTTTCTCTTCTTATGAAAAATTTCCTCATTGACTTTAAAATCTCTCCATTGCAATTTCTTTGCTTCGAAGAGAGTTAGCTTTAATCGTACCTTTTTGTAGAAAGATCCTTGACTGACTTATACACATTTGTCTGTGCAGACAAAGCTCATTAACTCTGTAAAATATTGTATCTGCCTTCTTTCTTTCTTTTTTTTCTTTTTTTAAATAATTGTATTTTAATTTCAACATTTGTGAAGATTGATGTTGTAGTATTATTCATCATCGCATCTATTATTTATTTAGCATAATTTCATATCTGTTATTGTTTTGATGGATGTATGGTGAACTTCATCTGAAGCTTGGAGATACTCTTATTATTCATGCATTACATAATATTTTGGAAGTAAATCATTGTTAGTGCCATTTACCTTTAGACCAAAGGCATCACCACCCCCATAACTACTAGTACTGGGTGGTGGGTGAGGTCATAGGTTCAAATACTGCTAGATGAATGGGTTAATTGTTAAGCAAAAATGTAATTCATATATACTTGACTGTGCTCATTAATATTTTTTTGGCGCCTTGACTTCATTTGTAGTTCTTGATGCTATAATTGTTGGGATGGATATATTGATAAAGAGGTTTGGAAAAACAGACAAAAAAAGGAAACGCCTTTGCCTTATAACAAATGCAATATGTCCTATTAAGGACCCATTTCAAGGAACCAAAGAAGACCAAATAATCACCATCGGTGAACAAATGGTTCAACATGGCATGGGAATGGAAAGTATAGTTGTGAGGGGAAGGATTAGCGAGAATGCAAATAAG
This sequence comes from Alnus glutinosa, assembly GCF_958979055.1. Lineage (NCBI taxonomy): Eukaryota > Viridiplantae > Streptophyta > Magnoliopsida > Fagales > Betulaceae > Alnus > Alnus glutinosa. Next base: position 30,542,499 of record NC_084888.1, read on the forward strand.
AGAGTAATGGATGAAAATGATATTCTATTGAATATATTTTCGAAAACAACATGTGCAAAATTGGTGTATGTTGAGAGTCCAATATCGTTGTTTGGTGCTCTAAGAACTCGAAATATTTCTCCAGTTACAATATTCAGGGGTGATCTTGAAATCAGCTCCAAAATGAAGATTAAGGTGAGCTATTTGGTGCAGTATAGAAGTAAATGTCAAGCATATGGTATTCATATTTTTATAGATTATGATTGTTCCATGCTATTGTTTCCTATCTAAAAAACATTTTTCTCTCATAACAAGGGACAAAATTAATTACTTGAGCACATCAAATTGAACCTGATCTTGAAGTAGCTATTTCACACCTGTCAATGATTTTCTGTGGGATCCACTTGTCATCAAATGTGCCATTGGATTATCTATCCTCCCAAGCAGTCATGCTTATCAAATATCACACTAATTAGATGTTAACTTTGTCCAACCCGTGCTTCATACTTTATTTTCTATTAAACATTAGTAAAAGAACCCAAATTTCGAGTCATACATGGATAGGACAGCTGTGTGTCCCCAATCACATGGGAAGAATTCACAATCTAACATTGGACTTGCTGATAATGAATTCGGAAAAATGTTATTGAGGGGTATAAAGGTTCTATAATCTAGATTCCAACAATGGTAGTTTGGTCCACAAACAGACAAAATTGGATATTATTTGCTTGTCATGACTTGTTCTACAGTACTGGATATTTTTTTTTACTCTCTCTCTCTCTCTCTCTCAATCTAACATTGGACTTGCTGAAAATGAATTCGGAAAAATGTTATTGAGGGGTATAAAGGTTCTATAATCTAGATTCCAACAATGGTAGTTTGGTCCACAAACAGACAAAATTGGATATTATTTGCTTGTCATGACTTGTTCTACAGTACTGGATATTTTTTGTTACTCTCTCTCTCTCTCTCTCTCTCTCTCTCTCTCTCTCTCTCTCTCTCTCTCTCTCACAAAATACACATTTTCCCTAACTTTAAAATCTTGCAGCCCTATGCTATGTTCCTGATATGGTTCACCACTATGGTTTACATATTTTTCTTTTACTTTATTATCAGCAACATCACTAATTTCATTATCTAAGGAAATAGCCACATCTACGTTTCACCCCAAAAGTCTAGTAAAAAATTATAATTGAAGTTCTCTAAAGTTACTTCTATAGTCTGATTTACCTAGTACACAACCTATACATGATTTGGCACATACACACCTTCATAACCACCCACTCAATATAGGACTTAATTTTACAATGTGAGATATCATAATCTCCCCCAATCAAATCTTTGATGTCCTTGTTAGGGTCTACATTAGAATGTAGTGTCTCAGTGCCACATGGTAATACTAAGAATTAATACCATTTGTCATGATGTTATAGCTCAAGAGGACTTGTCAAAGTTACTTATCAAAAAAAAAGAGGACTTGTCGAAGTTATACTTGAAGCTTTATAGAATCACTTATATAATCCAGTTTTCATCTAATGCACAATCAATATGGGACTTAACACATACATGTCTTCATTACCCACTCGCTCAATATGGGACTTAATTTTTTTCAATATGGGGCATTACAATTAAATTATGTTGTGCAAATTTGGTTAATAATTTCTAAGCCAGCCCAATGGCACCAACCTCTTTTTCGGGTAGCTTACCTTTGCTTCAACAGTTTATGCAGTTTGAGAGTACTAAGCCCCATTGTCACCGAAGTGTGTTAATTTGGTTTGGGGCCAGTAATTTAGTAACAAAGAGAATTTGGGAATGTATCATATTACTCTTCCAACTGATAGAGGATTAATGTGGAGAGCACTGTTTGGGGTAATCATTGAGGAAATCACCAATTCATTGTAATTGAATATGTTAGTGAGTCATCTTTTGTCTGATACATGTTATATGTCTCAGTTAATTGTAGGTATCAGCACATTGTTTCGGGTTTCTTTTTGGTAATGGAGTTGTGCTGGATAGAACTGAGAAGTGATACAAGATGCACAATCAAAGCAGGATACATAAGAGCATATTTTCAATGAGAATGAGGTGACTAGAGAGCACCTAGAGATTGTGTCAAAAAGAGGAGATCTCTGGGAGATCTGAAACTAGACAATGGAGCTCTTGTGGTGATATTTTATTGGTCATTTAGCATGTGCCAGAGTATATAAGCTAGATTTAGGTGCTATTTTTCATCTCAATACCAGGTGCTGTGTGAGCAAAGTGAACAAGAGCAGCAGGGTAACATCAAGCTGAGGTTATGGTGTAAATTAGGCAGGACTCCAAAGTAGAGTAGTATTCTCAGGTAGGTTCAAGTGGAAGTTTCTGCCTGCTTCAGCAATCAAGTGAATATCTTAAGTCATACCTTGGATTGGTGGCAGGGTTTCCCCCATGATCTACAAGTGGTCCAAAGCACTATGGACCTTGATTTTCTACCAAGCACCTAGCATCTGGTGCAATACTGTATATGTTGCCAAGTGAGCCAATTGCCTTGTTACCTCTCATGCCATTGGTCTGCAATCACAGTCATGATGCTTTTGATGCCAGTGCACTGATCGGTCATAAGCTACCCTTGCTCAAAACAAATTGGCAGCATAGGATTTCGCTATACTGAGTAACGTTGTATGTTGCATTCTGATAATAATTGTGATTCTTGTTGGTTTATGGCTTGTGCTGATTGTATCTTGCCTAAATTTCTCTGTTTCATGATCTTAATGCATGGGCTTCTTCTATTATACCTTGTTCTTTGCAAGTGCTTATAGAAACATACCAAATTTATCTCATTCATTGCTTAATTGATATTAGGTATGGGTTTACAAGAAAACGTCAGAAGAGAAGTTTCCTACTTTGAAGAAATATTCTGACAAAGCACCTGCAACTGATAAATTTGCCACCCATGAGGTCAAGGTAGATTATGAGTACAAAAATGTTGAAGGTCCTAGTAGAGTTGTACCTCCAGAAGAAAGGATTAAAGGATATCGTTATGGACCTCAAGTAGTTCCTATAGCACCTTCTGAATGGGATGCTGTCAAGTTCAAACCAGAGAAGAGTGTAAAACTTCTAGGATTTACTGATTCTTCAAACATAATGCGGTACATTTTAACTGCTTTGACTTGCATACTTAAGCTTTCCTTTTGGTTAATGTCAATCGCAATAATAATCTTTTGATTTCCCTTTTCTTTTGTCTTGACCAACATATATGTATCAAGACACTATTACATGAAAGATGCCAATGTTTTCATTGCTGACCCGGGCAATACAAGGGCAGTTCTTGCAGTTTCTGCCTTAGCAAGAGCAATGAAGGAGAAAAATAAGGTGGCTCTTGTGCGTTGTGTTTGGAGAAATGGACAGGGGAATGTTGTCGTGGGGGTTCTGACACCCAATGTATCTGAGAAAGATAATATTGTAAGTCTTCATTCACATGTTTACTAAGTCCTGTTAAACTTGGTAATTTGTATATTTTTGCTTATCATTCTTTTGATAATTTTGGTTCCTTATTAATTTCTCATGCTTTGTGTAATTGCTGGGCAGCCTGATTCGTTTTACTTTAATGTGCTTCCCTTCGCTGAGGATGTTCGAGAATTTCAATTCCCATCTTTCAACAATTTACCAGCATCATGGCAGCCTAATGAACAGCAGCAAGAGGCTGCAGATAACTTGGTAAAGATGCTTGACCTGGCACCACCTGGAAAAGAGGAAGCTCTGCAGCCTGAATTTATACCAAATCCTCTTTTGGAGGTACTCATTCATCCAATTCCTCTATCTGTATTATAGTAGTTTGACATAGAGTGTAAATGAGTGCAGGGTCTATGGCCATTAAGTGATTATGGTAATATAACTAATGGAAAGATTTTAATAAATAAATTAAAAGTTATTTATGCTTGTCAGCTTGTTGCATAAGCTGTATATACACGCAAAGAGCATGTTTTTTTTTTTTTTTTGTCCTAGAGAAGATAATTAGCACCACAAGTCCTGGAAGGACAATTATGCAGGTCCCTTGGTGCCCCCTTGGATTACATAAAATTACTGCAGGGTCAAACAGGGAGAAAATGTTGATATCTGTAACAGGATGATATACGAGAATAACGTCTTGAGCAATTCTAAAAGGACAATATTTCAAAAGCTATGTGAGAGATGAACAAGGAGTGTGTTTCTGAGGCTTTCTTACACCCCTTCAATATGGTATGCCGGTATTCTGCTTGTAACTAATACTGAAGTTATATATTGTCAGCGTTTCTATCGTCTTCTTGAGTTGAAATCAAAGCAGCCAGATGCAGCTGTACCTCCACTTGATGAAACCCTCAAGAAGATAACTGAACCTGATCCAGAACTACTTTCTCAAAACAAGTCTGTTATTGATGCATTCCGCAGGATTTTTGAACTCAAAGAGAAACCAAAGGTCACTTTTGCTGATGCACTTTCAAAAAAAAAAAAATGGTATGCTGTGAAATTTAACATGGTCATTGAAGTTCTGAATTTTATTTGGATTGCAGCTGAAGAAATCAAATCGGCGATTTTTGCGAGAAAACCCATCTGGATCGAACAAGGAAGAGGGTTACGGTGACATTTCTGCTCAAGTTCTCGATTCCATTGGAAACACATCTGCTGTTAAGGTTGAGAAAATTGGGGACTTGACCCCTGTCCAAGATTTTGATACCATGATGTCACGTAGAGATGGTCCAGAATGGGTTGGTAAAGCAATCAAGGACATGAAACACAAAATATTTGACTTGGTGGAGGACTCCCATGAAGGGGACAATTATCCTAAAGCAATGGAATGTCTAGTTGCCCTTCGCAAGGGTTGCATCCTTGAGCAGGTAGCCCCCCTCCCCTTTTTCTTCCGACCCCCAATTGGTTTTGAGTAGAATTTGATGAATTATTGAATTTTATTTTAGTTTGAAACTAGGTAAAGGTCAGATTATATTTAAGGCAACAGTTAAATAGTACACTTTCATTTATTGAGTTGCCTTATACTTACTACCCTAGTGATTTTGGTCGGTGGGCTACTAAAAGTTTTTGCTTAGGTTTGCATGGGGTAAACAATAGGGCAGTGATCTTTTCAGTTACAATAACTTGCCCTTTTCACTACTTATTTGATTTAGCTATCATCCTATGTGTTCTTTTAGGACAGAATTCTTCCAATAGATGTTTGTACCATAATATATAGATGTGTATACCTTAATTGTCTATGCTTAATAGCCTGAGCAACTTGGTGATCTCTAGGTCATAGTTTAGCATATGTGTTTCGACATCTATAGTTAGACCAACTATTTTTTTAATGTCCATGGGTTTTTCCTTTGCAGGAACCGAAACATTTCAACGATTTCCTGCACCATCTTTGTAACTTCTGCCGGGAGAAGGACCTTGATAGTTTCTGTGAATTTCTTGCATCCAAAGAACTCACCCTGATCTCCAAGACAGAAGCCATAGACAGGTTTATATCCCTATGTTTCTTTTGTTCTATTCATTTTTTTTTTATTGCATACTTTTATTTTAATAATTGTTCTTTTGTGTTCTCATTTGATTTAGCGGCTCTTTTTTTTTTCTTTTTTTTTTTTTATTTCTCCTAAGCAGTGAAGTTAGTGATGATGAAGCTAGAAGTTTTTTGGTTAAACTAGAGCCAAAAACGGAGAACTTGAGTGGATAATTCAGTGTCTGTCCTTGTAGATATCCCCATGTTGATGCTGATCACAGTTGTGTATAGACACCCAAGTTTTGTTAGATGATGGGGATTATATTGTAGATGTTTAAATATTCAATTCTAGGATCTGTTTTAACCATGGAAGGCTTTTATTGAAACACTAGTTTTTTTTTTTTTTTTTTTATATTCATAACGGGAGTCGTTGAAAGCCCTTTTTTTGAAGAGGTTGATAAAGTTATATAACCAGTTTGGCCAAGTCTGGTATTTGAATGGCTGTTAGTCAAGCCGTGAGACCCAACACGGTAGAAAATAAGGTGTTAAGCTGATCAAACGGCTTTGGTCATGAAGTGCATATCTTTGTTTTGCTAGGGCGAAACTCTTTAGTGTGAAGAGAGGAACCAACGGTGGCACGAAGAGGCTCCCTTTTTTTTTCTTTTCTTTTTTCCCGGCAGTCGCGACCGATATTCCAACTTCACAGGCTTACCAAAAACTCTTCCAATTTTATTGATTTTTTATTATTATTATTATTATTATCATTATTTCTTCGATAAATTTCCGGTTAGACTCTTGTATACATCGACTAAGCCATTGAAATTACAGCATGTGAACACAACTAGCCAACTTAAAATTAAAATTTTGAAAATAACTATTAGAGTGTCATATCAGTAGACAGTACCAATTATACTCTTACAAAATAATAATAATTTTGGAATGGTCAAATCACCCCCATATTGGCTGGAGGGAGTGGCCAAACCACCCTCCCTCCTTTTGGCCATCTGGGGTGGGTTAACCATTTAAGAGTAATTTAACCATCTCTGCAATTTTATTTTATTTTATTTTATTTTTCTTATTTGTTATTATAGAAAACCCGTGTCACAATATTATTGAAAACTTATTTGTTAATTTTACTTACCACGTAGAGTTTTTAATCACTTATTAATGCAACAGGTTAATTGATCTCTCCAAGTTCAATCTTTAGATTTCCAAAAACCAATCTTTCTTCATTTGACTATGAAGCACCTTTCTCAGTCTGCTCATATCATTCATACGTAAGTCTTTCACTTAAAATACAAGCTTTCAACAAAATTTGCCACAACTTTGTCACAATTTTGCACAAGTCATCTAGAGCCCAAGTGACTTTATACATGAATAGGTGAGAACGGTAAAGCGTGCGTACCATTGTAATTACTTCTTACTTGGCTGCGCCAACACCCAGCCTGTGGTTTCTTTTGCAAATCCTGCCTCAAGTACCTTTTCACAATAGGACATGAAGTTAAATGAAGTATCTTCTATAATTTGTTATGAAAGTTGAATCAAAATCAATGAGAACCAACTACAAGTGAGAGACAAAAGGCTGCGTAATTTCATCCCAAAACAGATATGAACAAAACACAAAAAGCCAGCTCTCAGTAAGCAACACATGGGTTTTTTACAAATCAATGGACTTTAACTAATTCCACGTCATATTCCAGCCATGAGTCTGGTGGTACGTTTTCACCACATCCTTCACTCCCAAAACTGCAACACAGGCAAAAATGTCACGTGAGAACCCGAAGAAAGAAGAAGAAAAAAAAGAATGGGCTGCAAAACTCAGTCAAAGAATACGGATCACATACCCCATTGATGGTGGGATGATAAGTCTTCTCTTTTCACCTACTCGCATCCCTAAGAACCGTGCACATGTGTCAGGATAGAGAATAATAACTAACAACTTTAAATGTAAATACATTTCCGTCGGGATAAAAAACCATCTCAAGAGCAATACCATCGAGACCGATATCCCAACCCTCGATCACTTTTCCCACACCTGCAAGAAGCCACATATATTAAACCATGTAATAAGAGTAACATATCATATCTAGGAGAACCATGATTATATCTCGTATCGTAGTACCTAGGCGAAACTTGTAGGGAGCAGCACCAACATTTGAGTCAAATGATTCTCCATTCTCTTTCAACTTGCCATTGTAATTGATGCTGATCTGGAAGCAAATAAAATTTACATCAATTTTTTAGAATTTTTCTAAAACACTTTTCTTTGATATTCTACAGTTCAAGATACAAATATTACTTTTGGTAAGCTACCCCTCAGCCGACCCAGAAAAGAATACAAACTGCTATTTCTGTTCATTACTTTTGGGGAAATGCTACGCATCACAAATTTTTTTTTCAAAATTTGGTTCCCAAATGATGTGTCACAATCTCATGTAATCTATCATTTTGAGAAATGTGTCATAATCTCAAGGGATTGTGATACATCATTTGGAAACAAAATTTTGGAAGAAAATTTTGGAAAGTCTAATATTTCTCTTACTTTTGATTGGAAGACTACATGCAGGAAAACACATTTAAAGGGACTTACCTTTTTCCCAAAAGCAGCAACTTTGCCGTCTGGTTTACCCATTTCTAGCACCTCAATCATTAATCCATTAGACAAGGTCTGAACTTGAGACGACTTGTCATTAACTTCCTTGTTCTCAATCTTGTCTACTGACAGAAGGGATATATTCTTGTTCACAGCTTCCACATTCTCCTGGGTTCTACTCTTTTTCTTCTTCTTAATATTCTTCTCCTTGGAATGATTTTCATCATCAAATTCACGAACATTGCTGTCAAAACTCCTGTATAAAATAATGTAAGAATGATATAAATGAAGAGTAGCGAGGAGTATTCATCTTGCAACTGCTTATCACTCAGGAGATCACTATGGACAAGAGAATTGTCCAAGTAAGTGCATCCTTCTCACAAGTGAAAAAATAAAATAGAATAAATGTTCTTTGTGATTTTGATTAGTTGATTGGAAGGATTTCTTAAATTTTCTCTCTTTCTCTCACTTGTATTTGGGTTGGGTTGGTAGAGAGGGCAGAGTTCATAGTTCATGCAACTTCTTTTGGGTGTTTAAGTGCCTCAGCAGAATCAACGCTCAAAAAAATATTGACTTGTCATTGGCTGGACTCTCTCTATTTGGGTCAGGTTAGGGGAGGGGGCAGACCTCATGCGACTTCAGTGTGTAGGTTTCTATGCATTTGTAGAATTGAAGCTCAAAAAAGTACTGACTTGTCATTGGCTAAATTCTGATTTTGTTCGTCTGTCATTGGCAGACCCTGGACAATGTCATTAGCCTTTGCTTCATTTTGCTGAGCTCTGTCTTCCCTGACACCGTTGTTATGCTTACTGTCAGTTTTAGAAATTTTTACATCCCTTGCCTGTTGTTTACTCTTCTTTTTAAGTTTTTCACCAACTTCAGAGCCTATTTTGGTGGAAGGCAGCAAAGGATTTTCAGGCAGTTCAACTTCCCTGCTTAAGTAAATATTAACAAAAAGATCAACAAACTGAAGTCTTGGTAAACCCTTTCAATAAGAGGAATATGTTATATATTCAATAATTTAAGTTCGGATCACAAATATACTCACAGAGATCCTAGGATCATATTGTTAGCCTTGACCTCATCTTGCTGCACTTTATCCTCTTTAACAATATTGCTGTCCTTACCAAATGCTTTCCCCTCCTTGAGACGTTCTTTCCTTTTCTTCTTTGGTTTTTCACCATCTTCAGACCCCACTTTAGTGGAAGGCAGAAAAAATTTATCCAGCAATTCAGCTTCCCTGCTTGAGTAAAAATAAACAATGACTAGGATCAAGACAATACCCAGTAAACTCCAATATGTGAACATCTTATATGAGAACATGATATATGCAAAACACAGATCACTGAAATACTCACTTATCATTGGCTGCCTTATCTCTTAAAGGAAAATCTTGGACCCTGTTCTCAGCATTTGACTCATTTTGCTGGGCTTTATCCTCCTTAACAAAATTGTAATGCTTACTTTCAGCTTCACATGTCCTCTCCTCCTTTTCCCGTTCTTTCCTTTTCTTCTTAGGCCTTTCACCATCTTCACAGCCCACTTCAGTGGAAGGCAGCATAACAGTATCTGACAGTTCAAGTTCTTCTGTCCTCTTGTAACTCGTTTCACCTGTTCCCTTGTCAGCTCTGCCATCGACTTCCTCTGTTCTTTCCTTCATGGTGGTTTTAGACTGACCATCTATAAAAACATCATGGGCTTTTCTTTTTGGTTGAATAGCATAATTTCCATCATCTTCTGCCTTCTGGTCACTCGTTTCACCTGTTCCCTTGTCAGTCTTTCCTTCTATTTCCTCTGTTGTTTTTTCTATGGTAATTTTCGGCTGACCTGAAACAACATTGTCAGCTGTTCTTGTTGGTTCAATAACATAATTTCCATCTTCTGTCTTCTTATTACTGGTTTCACATGTTTCCTTGTTAGTGTTTCCTTCAACTTCCTCTGTTGTTTTATTTGCGGTGGTTTTACTCTTGTAGAGATATGAAATTGGGACGCTGTCATCATCTTCACTTTGCAATGCTAGCTCACTGCTGCTACCTTTCACTGTATCTTTTTGTTGAGAACATCCCTCATCGTCAGACTCACAGATTTGGTACTTCTTCCTAAGCCGTATACGACTATCCTTCCTATTCTTGGGTTTCTCATTATCCAATATCTCTAATGATGTCAGAGCCACCAACAAACATAGATCAAAACACTCAGACACATATTCCATAAACATTAATGAGCATGTACTATTGGATGAATATACCCTAACCAGATAATTCAAACACATGCATTCAACATACCCCCAAACCCTAGTATATTGAAGATGTTGAAGAACGTCAAATAAAGCATATGGAAACATGCAACAAGAACCAAGAATGTAAGGAGATCAGGATGAGATGTACCAATATCTGATCTGATCCAATAATCGGATGGTTTTGTTAGAATATTAATTAAAATGATTGAATTCATCATTTCTTATCAGCTTGAGTTTTTGGGATAAGCGGTGATTTAACCGGTTTTACATTACACAATTCTTATCGTCCTAACCAGCCCAACAACCCTATTTGACTTGTGTAAAAAATTGTTTTATCTGAGTTTATATTCTTGAAAAAATGCATGCTAAGCACTCTGACCTAATGGTTTGAAATGCTAGTCTCTCTTTCTCTCTCTGATTAATCACACTTGACTGCCTCCCAGATCATCTAACCAAAATTTAATACTACATATGATGTAACTTCGACCGTGATCAAGTTCCAATGATGAAAAGAAGTTCAAATTCCATAAACGAATTGTTTCATGCATGTAATAGCAAGTCAAAGACTACTTGAATATGAGTACTTCATTCCTGACAATCAAATGAAACATATATATTATCCTCCCTGCCTGGTTATCCACACAAATGGCATAAAAGGGAGTAGAACTAGCATTAATTTCCTATATGAAAAAAATCATGAGGAAAAAAGAAGCAAATTGTTTTTTTGACATACCTCCACCATCAGAAACGGGAGAAGGTGGGTACACTTCCAGATCATCATCGTTGATAAAACTATCTTCATACTCGTCTTCATCACTATCCTCAGACCTCTCTGTTTCCGTGTCAACAATATCTTCCCCACAAGGTTCTCTTGCCATTGAAGTAAAGGAAAAATAAAGAAGCCCATAGAACAAAATCTCAAACAATTAGATTGCTAGGAACAACCCTCCATTTGATTACTAGTAAGTTGAGAGAGAGAAAAATCAAGTCTAATTTTTTTTTTTTCAATTTGACTTCCAAGAAAAAGAAAAGTTCAGCGCAAAAGACCAACAAGAAACAGGTCGAGGACCTTGAGTTGCAAACATCGCAAATCGGTGGGATTGTCAATGGTGTGGCTCAGCTCATAAAGTGTGATGACAATCTTTAAGGTGGTATTCAGAGCCCACTATAGTTCACTCTGAAAAGGCAAGGATTGCCCGTTGACCCTTTCCTGAACCAGAGCCGCAGGGGGCAAGAGGAAAAGGGGGTGTTCAGATCAATGCCATCTAGGGTTCGATCAGTGGTAGCTGGGATCATTGTACCTATTAACTGATCAATCAAATTTACTAGGCACAATTATATGAATGTTCCCATATTGTGGGGTTTAACAGCAACCCAGATTTCCAAGTTATTTATTTCTCTACTTTCCCCAACAACCAAATAGATAGTAAGCGCATACACTATTTAACCAATAAGATTAAGTTAGTAGCAAAATTTCATACCATAAACAACATACAAACTCCTAAGTCTAAACCAACAAAAGGATACAACTCTTGCCCAGCACCGCGCAGATAGTAACCAGTGAGGAAAACGCTTCGAGGACCAATAACAGAGAAAACAACGTCATCTGCCTCCTCAAATTCCAAATTTAGTTGCAACGACTCAGAACTCACAGGATACAAAGCGCAAAGATAAACAGGACTCCTGTTTCCCACATTACATTGAAGTACACTTTTCGCTGTGGCCGTACCAAGCGCCAGTGTTGCCTGGGTAAACCAAGATACATATCATTGACCCGTACGTACAGTCAAACCCCAGTTCAGGAAACCTCTAAATCCCTTTCTTTTATGAATCATGACCAATCAAAATTGCAAAACAAAGCTCAAATAACCCCTAAATTATTTCATATAGATACAACGACTACCAAGAACCAACAAATAATAATCAGAATTACAGATTTTTCGTCAGAATCTAAATAGAACACAATTACAATATACACAGAGAAAAAGAGATTGACTCTGCAAGAATACAGTACCATCGATATGTGTAACCGCCCATTCGAGTCGTCAGATTTGTGAGTGTAGGGCTTCCCGGGTTTTACTTCGATTCCTGAAAATAATTAACACATGCAGATTGAAGACACAATGCAAAAAAATTCAAGCTAATTTTCCTGCATGTTATCAGCAACAAAACCAATTCCAAAGGCGCTTTTGTGTGTGTGTGTGTGTGTGGTGGGGGGGGGGGGGGGGGGTTTCTTACCCCAGAAAGCCATTTGTTGGAACCGAATCGGAGCGAAAAGGCAATTGGAATCTCTCTCTCTCTCTCTCTCTCTCTCTGCGTGTCTCTTAAACCCTAGAAGAACCACAGCCAGCTCTTCCTTCTCTCTCTCTCTCTCTCTCTCTCTCTCTCTCTCTTAAACCCTAGAAGAACCACAGCCAGCTCTTCCTTCTCTCTCTCTCTCTCTCTCTCTCTCGCGAATCCTAAAACTGGGGCACGGGGACCCACATGGGCAAAGCCCTTAAGGGAATAACGCGCCAAGCCTCGTACGCTAGCTGTATGCAAACTTAAGCCTCAGGGCGGGACCTGAGAACTTGGGTCTTGGTTTGAATTTTACAGCGTGGAATTCTAATCGATTTTTAGTTACTAAATTTTTTTTATTCAAAATTTCGAAAAGACCTTTTTTTGTTGTTTAAGAAAAATTATTCGTTTTAAATAATGGTAAAAAATATAATAAATAATCAAATTATTTCTAAACAGTGATTTATTTTGGGAGAAATGGAGAATGGTAAAAATAAAAGGAAATGATACTTACACATCACCCTCATAACAACTACACTCACACAAGACACATTGGGGGTGAGGCCCACACTTGTTGTGCACAAAAAGTGTAAATATCATTTCCCAAAAATAAATGGTTAGATAATTAGAGCTCTTAATATTTTTATAAAGGGTGTAGTATAGTATAATTACATCTCCAATGCGTAACATCGATTTTAATTATGTACTCGTAATTTTAAATTTTTCTAATCATACCTCATGTGCTAATGATATACTTGTATTCTAGCATGATTATTGATCCAAAACACGCTTTCTTCTCTCGAGAGAGAAGTTTTTTTTTTTTTTTTTTTTTTTTTTTTGCTGATGATGATGAATCTCTCCACCTCCTCCGTGAGGTTTTTCTCCCTTCTTCCCCACCGCCTAGTGCGGTCGCTTCCCTTCCCCTCTCCTCTCCGTTATCGGTCTCTTTATTTTTCTTTCTTTTTCACCCCTGAGCAACAACGTCACTGTTCTTCCTTCCCCATAGCACCTCGCCCCACCTGGTCACCCTCCTCTGGTCGTACTCCACCCCCAGTAAACATGTCGTTCTTGGTTCTACAATGGTTTTTAAATCTAGATCTCTTAAAGCCTGATATGACATTGCATATTTGGCTTTTGCATATTTACAGTGGCTGTTGCTGGTTCCAAATGGAGTTTAGGTATGTTTGCCTTAATTTGTGTTCATTTTGCTTTTGTACCGTCTTGTCCAACCCCTTGATAAAACCAGGTCACTTGTTTGATTCATTTCATACTTTTTGTTATTATTCACACACTGTTTTAATTTATGTTGGGTCTATTGTTAGAGAACTCACCCCATTTTTTGTTTATATGATCATTCACTCATTCCATTCGAATCAATAGTGAAAATGATCTAAATAAGAATAATAATAATAATTATCGTCCCCTACACCTTTTTGCCTCATGCCATGAATCATGGATGGTTATTGACATGGTGTGGGAATGGATTCTATGTGGTGCTGCTAAGGTGCTCTCAAGGCATTGATGATGGGTCTACTTATCCTTCGATAATTTAGGAGTTTAAATGTAATTTTTCCTATAGGTTTATGTAGCTCTTCAAAAAAAATTTAAAATTTTAGCCAAACAATTTACTTTTACTATTTTATTTATCACTACATCAAATTCTCTAAATATTTATCCATTTTATCTGGGTATTGTTTTTTATCATAATACCCCTCCAGCGTCCAGGGTCTGAAAAAAGGGTCGAGCACCTTAGCTGCGACCCTTCCAATGGAACTCTTTCCACATACAACTCCAACTGCTGCTTGAACGTCAAATCTTCATCCGACTGCAATACACAAATTGACCCACCACATCATTATGATCCATATATTCAGTTGGTAAGCGAAAGGGTCAAAATATCCAGGAAAAAAAAAAAAAAAAAAGGAACAAAAAATTCTTTGAGGCTCTAGAAAATCAAAATCTCCCAAAAGAAAGCACAAGACAAACTATAACTTTCAAACAGAACCAAGCCTCGCGCATGGCTAAAGTTTCTATTACGCTTTCTATCCAAAAAATTGCACAGAAACCCTATCAAGCACAAAATAGCGGAACCCACAAAACCAAACCCACCAGATCTTCTTCCTTTTTCTCGTCCTTCTTCTTGGGTCATTGGACGGAACCGTGCCGCTTCCACCAGAGCTCCGTCGTTTTCCTCTAACCGAAGAATGTTAAAATTTAGAGAAAGAGATAAATTAGAGAAAATAGAGAGCTTGATGCTTGCATAATTGAAAGTATTCTCCAAATTTTGGAAAAAATTTGCATTTCAGATAAGACTAGGCAGTGGGCTTAAGTGGTTTTCCTTGCTGCAAAATGACCGGTGTTCGGTTCTGGTCGAATTTAATACGTCTTTTAAGACAGTGTGCTTAGAGGTCGAGAGAACGTACACCCTTATCAATAGCCCGACAGAACCAAGAAAAAATTGAGACTAGATTTGGGTGGGGTGCGCCAGGCCCGTGCAATAGTGCAACGCATGGGCGACGCTCGAAGACCCCAGTAGCAAGCTACTGTGGCGGGCCTTCCCCCTCAAGAAATTAATTTAATATCGTGTGACCCGATGGGCCACATATCAGATATTAAACTGATAAGAACAGATACTACACTTGATCTTAGCCAAAAGGCCGAGAAAGGTATGCTTCTGCCAGTCTCTCCGTTTTCCTTTAATAAGCCAGCGTTCACTTCTAGCTGCTCTTATGTTTTCAATGTGGGACTAAAAGACTCCCGGGCATAGACTTCAAAGACGAACATGTGCGAAGCTGCACATCTTGGGCTGTGTCTTCCTGCGCATTATTGCACTTGCCTCGTGCTGATGCAATATAATCCAGTCGGTTGGCATTTAGGTAAAGCAAAAGCCATTTCCAGTGTTGGTAACCTAGAAGGAACGAGGCCGGAAATCTTCTCAGTTGTGTGGGCATCAAACCAATTTTTGCTTCGAGGTATTCCCAAGTCCAGAAAGGGTAAAACTTGGATGGGGCAAAACTTCCGGAAATCATCCGGAAGTTTTGCCTATCAATGGCATTTTTGTAAATATTAAATATTTACAAAAATGCCATATTTCCGGAAGTTTTGCCTATCAATGGCATTTTTGTAAATATTTAGCACTACTCGTCCAGAAATCCTAGCAAGCCTTTCCCAGTGATCGCTTGTTAACACACATTATGTTTATTAATTTTATTTTATTTTTAATCTTGTTTTAAAAAAAAAATATTAACAAACAATACAAAATACTTCCAAAAACACAAAAATTGTTTATATCTTTTTGCATTAGAATTGTTGGGAAATTATTCCGACCTGCCGACTGGGCCGAGATCCATATCAATCGAGCCCACAGCAAATCGTAGAAATCGGGTCCATTGGGCCCGTCAATGTCAAAGCCCAAAAAGCTCATGATGATCAGATACCGAATCCGCTTCATCCAGTCGGCAAATCACTGGCCCCCCGATTTTTGTGGCACGCGCCCCACCATTCAGTGTTGGTTAAATAACCGACTCTCTGATCATCACGGAATGCACTCCACAATCTAGGGTCGGTTATTTACCGACCCCACGATCATCGAGGCCCATATACCACGACCTACAATCTGGAATGTCGACAAAAGCTCCAAGCCCAACACGTGACCCAATGGAAAGAATATTACTCTTGTTACTCCGCCTATAAATACTTCATTAATACATAGGTACGGGAGATCGATTCTTTTTTATTTGAAAAATACATACACTTGAGAAGATACTGACCTAAGTATCAAAGTAGAATTTATGGGTTCCCTCGATGTAACTTCCTTCTTTACAGGTTAAGGACTCTTACAGATTGACAAGTCACCAAACCGGAATATGTGCTAACAAGAGTTTTTTTTTTTTTTTTTTTTTTTTTTTTTTTTAATTTACGGGCCAAGACAAAATTGGTGCACAATGCTGACATAAATAACAATAATACAATCAAATTAGAATTAATTTCTTTTGAAATTAAAAAAGAAGAAAGCAAATTTTTGGAGGCAACATGCTAAATGTCATGCGCTTGAATCAATCCATGAATCTCACAAGATATATCAATGTTGAAATTGAAAAGAAAGAGAGCAAAGTTTTTGAGGCAACATACAGAATGTTCGGTCGGTATATTGGTTAATCCGTTAATGTGTTTTTGGGATTTTTTTTGTTTTGAAAAAGTGTTTTAATGCGATAGAAATGTGAAAAAAATTTGTGTTTTGAATTAAATTGTTTGTTAATGTCTATGACTTTAAAACAAAAAACAATAATTGTTAACCAACATAGATAGCTTAAGTCAATGAGTAATGCTACTCTTCACACCAATTTCACATCGGCTAACGTAGCGTGTTTTCAGCAACTTTCTTTTTATTTTTTTAAAGTGACTAACATGAAAATCTGTCAACTGGCGTAATAAATAAGTATGAAAAATTGTATTACTCTTTGCTCCGTTTTTTTGGAGTAAAATGTTTTTTGGAAAATGTTTTCGGCATTTGATGGGGGCAAAAATAATGGTCAACGGAAATTATTTTTAGTTTAACCGTAAAAGCCTCTTTAATTTTTGAAAAACGATTTATGGGTTTGAAAACAGTAAATTGTTTTTTGGATTTAAACTCTTCATTCTTGCACGCACGTTTGTGAGAATACACCACCACCGAACATTGGAGTTTATTAGTAGCCTGACTCTACCACCAAAGATTCTCGAATTTTTGTATCTGAACTACGTCCTGATTCCAGGCATTTTGGCCAAAATCAGGAAATTTATGTCAAATCCGACACCGTCGCCGAATCCCAGCGGACTAGATTCCAGTCGTATTGTCAGGATTCTGGCCAAACTAGCTCGGAATCTAGCTGAACTGGCCGAATTCCAGCGACAGCGGCCGGACATTGTCAGATTCTGGTGGTGGTTATCGTATTTTGTTTTACGCCGTTAATGATTTTTTAAAAATCATTTTTTTTTTGAAAATAAACGGAGCATAAGTCATCTTTGTTGGTTGAAAATCTTTAATTAATATATAGAAAATAACACTAAATTAAAGATCTTTTTTGGCTGAAAATCTTTAATTAAAGTATAGAAAATAACACTAAAGTTTTATTTTAGAATGTCTCAAAACACTATCAAATTTACAACGAATACTAATTTACAATCGAACAAGTGGGCTGAGAGGCTGAGAAGTAAATAAACATTCAACAGTCCAACAGGACTATGATTAATTTTGGACTAGAATTGTGTGGGGTGTGCCAGGCCTGAGCAATAGTGCAACGCATGGGCGACGCTCGAAGGGCCCAAGAGAATAATGGCTGAAAATAATGGGCGGAGGAGGAGACAAACATCCCCTATGCCTTTTTGCCTCATGCCATGAATCATGGATGGTTATTGAGAGCACTAGAATCAGTCTTTCAACTATTTTTTTTTTTTTTTTTTTTTTTTTGTATTTAGGAAATTAAATTACTTTATGTTTTCCTATAAAAAACAGCCAATAATAAATTTCCTTAATTTTTCCTATATCAATTAAATACTATTTTTTCTCTTATTTTATTATTTTTTTTTATCTTTCCTACTTCTTTTTTTCAATTTTTTATTCTCTCGTCTTTTTTGTCACACTCTCAAAAAAGCAAAAATACCAAAAACCCAAGCCCCCTTTCCCCCTTTCAAGCGACAAAACAGGCCGTATGATCTCGGCCAGGAGCTTCGGCAGCATACCCACCCATATGGGTGAGCATCAGTTCGGTAGGCGGTTAATTCGGTCGGTTAACCGACTTTTGTCGAAATGCAATCGGTGAATTTATTTCGGTTAAGCAGTTTATAGGCGGTCGGTTAAGTCGGTTAACAAGGATAATGAAACGACGTCATTTTAATTTCTTTTAAGGGGGGGGAACAAAAAAAAAAGGATCAAATGTTTCGTTCTTTACTAAAACGACGTCGTTTCATTTTATGTCGGTTCGGTTAATTGGTCGGAATAAAAGATGGTTCAGTTTGGTTACCGAATCGGCTTTCGGAACAAAATTTTATGCCAACTACCAAACCAAAAATTAGTCGGTAGGCAGTCGATGGCAGTTCAGTTCGGTAAGCGGTGGGCGGATAACTTGCTCACCCCTACCCACCCACGACCCCTCGGGCTGCATCGCCCCGTCCTTGGCATCGCGGACACGCTTGCTCCTCTCTACGCTCAGTTCTCTGAATGACTTGGAGAATTTTCAAGAGAAAAAACCCTTTCTCAGAGACATCGTTATGCTGCGTCCTCACAGCCAAAGAGAGAGAGAAATAGTGTTTTTGTGCGGTGAGTTTGCGGATTGAATTGTAAGTCAGTCCAGAAGACATACAGGAAAGAGATAGAAAGAGAGAAACTAAAGGAAACCCCCAATTAATTCTCTCTGTATCTCTGCTCTGCTCCGATGGCTTTCCAAGTGGTAGTTCTGGTAGTGGCACCTCCAAGAATCTCATCCCTCTCGTCTCCAAGGTTCTATCCCTCTCTCTGTTTGAGAATGGCGTGCATGAGCTCAATCTTCTAAGCGGGCGACGGAGGCAAAAGGATGAGCAGGGCCGATTTGATTGCCGATAGGAGCTGCTTCGACAAGACTATGATAGCGTAGTAGGGGTACCGTGCCAAGGTCAAAGCCCTAGAAGAGAGAAGGCAAAAGAGTGAATTGAAGAGGATTATTGCCCGTTGTGTTGGGTTGCAGGACAAGGGCAACATGGAGGACGAAGGACGCGTGTGAAGGAGAGAGGAGATAGATTTTTTTTTTAATTAAAATAATAAATTGGGAATCTACAGTAATCATGTATATTTACATGGTTACTGTGAGCACTATTAGCAGTTATCCTATATTGATTCCTTAAAAAGTATGAAAGAGAGAAAATAAATAAAATAAGAGTAAAAAAAGTAATATTTAATTGATACAGGAAAATGTAAGGGACTCTATTGTGGGGTTTTGTTTATAGGGAAGCAAAAAGTAGTTTTGTTCCTTAAATATAGGGAAAATGGTTGAAAATCTGATTCTAGTACTCTAATATACATGATTACTGTAGATTCCCATCCAAGATATGTATATATAGGGTGTCTGTTGTATGGTATTTTTTGATATTTTTTATGAAATTTTTCTTAAATATAAGGAAGATAACTATTATAGAGTAACTGGTACTAATGCCTTGACATGGTGTGGTAATGGATTCTATGTGGTGCTGCTAAGGTGCTCTCAAGGCATTGATGGTCTACTTATCCTTGATAATTCACGCATTTAAATGTAATTTTTCCTATATGTTTTTATAGCTATAACACTTGGGTGTCAATTCATCCACTCGAGACTTTCAAGTCAAGAAATAGAGTTTTCACGTAGTTCTTTTAATTTTCCCTTTTACTTTTTTTTCTTTTTTCTTTTTTTTTCAAGATTTAGTTGGTGCTAAAAGCTTCGTTAGTGAGCTTTCCATTTCAAATTTTTCACTAAAAATTCAAAAAAAAATAAAAAAAGCTCACTTCAATAAATTCTATATAATTTATCTATTTTGGCTCTTGTCAAAATTTCACCTCAAATTTGCCTTGCAAATTTCGTGAGTTATTGAATATTTTATATTTTTTTTGTTTCGTTTTCGGGCTTTCTCATTCCTTCACTTTTATCTCTCTCACTAAAACATGAACTTTTTTAAGCCAGGATTCGATCTTCTGCTTTGCTAATGTTTTGTCCTTTCCTCCATGAGCGAAAACTCCACTCCGTTGCAGCTACAGGCTTTTTGGGGTTTCGCCTTCTAACAGGCTGGTGGTGATGTGCGATTTGTTGGTCTATTCAACAAAAACCCACATCTGGGTTTGAGAAATGTCCCACCTTTTTGTTATCTTTGCTGTGTTTGCTTTGCCTCTTTGCCACTTCACAGCTTCAAAGGCGATTTTTGCCACTTCACAGCTTCAAAGGCGAACGACCTATCAATCGTTTGAAGTAAAAAAACCCAATTCAGTTCAAGTCTTAGGATTTCATTTGGGTTTTTAATGCTTTTTTTTTTTTTTTTTGTTAAAAAAAATAAAAAATAAAACTTCAAAATTTGATTAAAATTCTCCAATTTGAGTTCTTTTTTTTAAAAAAAAAAAAAAAAAAATTGAAAAAAGTATTAACAATTCATGCTTGAGTTGTTAAATTTATTTACTGAAATACCCATAAATAAAAATAACAAAGTTAAAACTTAAAGAAAATTTAAAAAACTGAATGCTCTAAGAGTGACATATTTTATCTATCACTTTTAAAAAGTTTCGTATATCAATATCGATAAATATTTTTCTATTTTAACTAGATATTATGTTTTATTGATTTCGAAAACAATCACTTTAACTGTCATAATATCTCTTAGTGTCCCGGGTCAGGAAAAAGGTCGAGCAACTGAGCTGCAACCCTTCCGATGGAACTCTTTCCACATACAACTCCGGCTGCTGCTTCAACGCCAAATCTTCATCCGACTGCAATACACAAATTGACCCACCACATCATTATGATCCATAAAGTCAGTATCTAAGCGAAAGGGTCAAAATATCCAGGGAAAAAAAAGAACAAAAAATTCTTTGAGGCTCTAGACAATCAAAATCCCCCAAAAGAAAGCACAAGACAAACTATAACTTTCAAACAGAACCAAGCCTCGCGCATGGCTAAAGTTTCTATTACGCTTTCTATCCAAAATTATTGCACAGAAACCCTATCAAGCACAAAATAGCTGAACCCGATCTTTTTCTTTTTCTCGTCCTTCTTCTTGGGGTCCTTGGACAGAACCGTGCCGCTACCACCTGAGCTCCATCGTTTTTTTTTCAAACCGAAGAATTGGGATTTGCTCTTGCCTTGTAGTTGTGGAAAGAACTGAATGGAAAGACGCGAAACGAAAAAATAAATAAACAAATTGTTAAAGAGCTCAATAATATACAATTTGTGAGCTAAATTTGTAATGAAAATCTGACAAATGATAAATTAGAGAAATAATTAAGAACTTAATGCAGCATACTTTCCGAAAGTATTCTCCAAATTTTGAAAAAAAATAACTCATTTAGTCGGTTTGCATTCCAAGTAGGACTAGGCAGTAGGCTCAGGTTGCTTCCCTGGCTACAATATGACTGGTGTTGAATTTTGGTCGAATTTTAAATGTCTTTTATGACAGTGTGCTTAAGAGGCCGAGAAAACGTACATCCATCCTCATCAATAACCCGACAGAGCCAAGAAAAGTTTGAGACTAGGTTTGGGTGGGGTGCGCCAGGCCAGTGCAATAGTGCAACGCATGGGCGACGCTTGAAGGTCCCAGTAGCAAGCTACTGTGGCGAACCCTCCCCCCTCAAGAAATTAATTTAATATCGTGTGACCCGATGGGCCACATATCAGATATTAAACTGATAAGAACAGATACTACACTTGATCTTAGCCAAAAGGCCGAGAAAGGTATGCTTCTTCTAGGCTCTCCGTTTTCATTTTATAAGCCAGCGTTCACTTCAAGCTGCTCTTATGTTTTCAATGTGGGACTAAAAAACTCCCGGGCATTTTCAAAGACCAACATGTGCGAAGCTGCACATCTTGGGCCCTCGTGCTGATGGATAAGCCAGTCGGTTGGCATTTAGGTAAAGCAAAAGCCATTTCCAGCGTTGGTAACCAAGAAGGAACGAGGCCGGAAATCTTCTCAGTTGTGTGGGCATCAAACCCATTTTTGCTTCGAGGTATTTCCCAAGTCCAGAAGTCCTAGCAAGCCTTTCCCAATGATCGCTTGTTAACACACATTATGTTTATTAATTTTATTTTTTTTAATCTTGTTTAAAAAAAATATATTAACAAACAATACAAAATACTTCTAAAAACACAAAAAATTGTTTATATCTTTTTGTATTAGAATTGTTGGGAAATTATCCCGACCTGCCGAATGGGCCAAGATCCATATCAATCGAGCCCACAACAAATAGTAGAAACCGGGTCCATTGGGCCCGTCAATGTCAAAGCCCAAAAAGCTCATGATGATTAGCTACCGAATCCGCTTCATCCAGAGTATGCAAAACACTGACTCCCCGGATTTTGTGGCACGCGCCCCACGATTCAGAGCCGGTTAAATAACCGACTCTCCAATAATCACGTAAGGCACTCCACAATCTAGGGTAAGTTATTTACTGACCCCACAATTATCGTGGCCAATATACCACAACCTACTATCTGGAATGTCGACAAAAGTTCCAAGTCCAACACGTGGCCCAATGGAAAGAATATTACTTTTGTTACTCCGCCTATAAATACCTCATTAATACAGGTATGGGAGATCGATTCTTTTTTATTCAAAAAATACATACACTTGAGAAGATACTGACTTAAGCATCGAAGTAGAATTGTTAAGTTCCCTCGACGCAGTTTCCTTTTTTTACAGGTTAAGGACTCTTGCAAATTGACAAGTCACCAAATTGAAATCTGTAGACTGCACTAACAGGGTTTTTAAGTTTTTTGTTTTGTTTTTTTTTTTTTTGTGCGATTTACTGGCAAGACAAAATTGGTACAAAATGCTGACATAAATAACAATAATACAATCAAATTAAAATTAGTTTCTTTTGAAATTAAAAAGAAGAAAGCAAATTTTTGGAGGCAACATGCCAAATGTCATGCACTTGAATCAATCCATGAATCTCACAAGATATATCAATCTTGAAATTGAAAAGAAAGAGAGCAAAGTTTTTGAGGCCACATAGAAGGTTCGGTCCGTATATTGGTTAATCCGTTAATGTGTTTTTGGGATTTTTTTTATTTTTTTTATTTTTGTGAAGAAGTGTTTTAATGGGACAAAAATGGGAAAAGTTTTTGTGTTTTGATTAGTATTTTGTCTGTTGAATTGTTTGTTAACGTTTTTTACTTTAAAACAAAAATTGTTAACCAACATAGATGACTTAAGTCAATGAGTAAACTATTTTTCACACCAATTTTACATTGGCTAACATGGCGTGTTTTCAACAACTTTCTTTTTATTTTTTTTAAAGTGACTAACATGAAAATCCGTCAACTGGTGTGATAAATAAGTATGAAAAATTGTATTACTCTATGCTCCGTTTGTTTAGCGTAAAATATTTTTTAGAAAATGTTTTCGGCATTTGATGGGGGTGAAAATAATGGTCAACAGAAATCATTTTTAGTTTGATTATAAAAGCCTCTTTAATTTTTGGAAAACAATTTATGGTTTTGAAAACCGCAAATTATTTTTTGGATTTAAATTCTTCATTCTTGTACGCATGTTTATGGGAATACACTACCGTTGGGCATTAGAGTTTGTTGGTAGCCTGATTATACTGTCGAAGATTTTCGAATTTTGATATTCGGACTACGTCTTGATTCGGTGCAGTTTGGCCAGAATCAAGAAATTTATGCTGGAATCTGACACCGTCTCCGTATTTCAGTGGACCAGATTCCGGTCGTATTGTCAGGATTTCAGCCAAGCTGGACAGGAATCTGGCTAAACTGGCCGAATTTCGGCTGTACTTACCAGATTCTAGCTACAGCAGCCGAACGTTGTTGGATTTTGACATCAGTTATCGTTTTTTGTTTTATGCCGTTGATATTTTTTAAAAATCATTTTTTTTTGTCGAAAAGAACGGAGCATAAGTCGACTTTATTGGTTGAAAATCTTTAATTAATATATAGAAAATAACACTAAATTAAAGATTTTTGTTGGCTGAAAATCTTTAATTAAAATATAGAAAATAACACTAAAGTTTTATTTTAGAATGTCTCAAAAGTCAAAACACTGGCAAATTTGCAACGAATACTAATTTACAATCAAACAAGTGGGCTGAGAGGCTGAGAAGTAAATAAACATTCAACAACCCAACATGACTAAGATTAATTTTGGACTAGAATTGTGTGGGGGCCCGAGCAATGGTGCAATGCATGGGCGGCGCTCGAAGGGCCCAAGAGAATAATGGCTGAAAATAATGGCCTAATGGGTGAAGGAGGAGACAAACGTCCCCTACGCCTTTTTGCCTCATGCCAGGAATCATGGATGGTTTATGAAACGAACTAGCATCACTCTTCCGATCATTTTTCTTATATTTATAAGGAATAAAATTATTTTATGTTTCCTTATAAAAAAAAATCACATAATAAATTCTCTTAATTTTTTTATATTAATTAAATATTATTTTTTACTTTTATTTTATTATTTTTTCTCTTTTCTACTTTTTATTTTTGTATTCATTTTTTTTTTCTCTCTTGCTCTCTCGTCTTCTCCGTCACACTCGCACAGAAGCAAAAAGGGAAATGCTAAACATCCTCCACTCATCCTCCCTTCATCACCCTCTTTTCCTTAAAAAATTGATTTTTATTAAAAAGTTGTCTCTGATGTGACATCATAGACAACTTTTTAATAAAAATCAATTTTTTTATTATAAAAGGGTGATGAAGGGGGGATGAGTGGAGGATGTGTAGAAGGGCTCCAAGCAAAAATGTCAAAAACCCAAGCCCCCTTTCCCCCTTTCAAGTGACGAAACAGGCCGTATAATCTCGGCCAGGAGCTTTGGTTGCATGCCGGCCCACGACTCCTTGGGCTGCATCGCCTCTGACCCCACCGCCCGGTCCTCCGCTTCGCGGACGTGCTCGCTCCTCTCTACACTCAGTTCCCTGAATGACTTGGAGGATTTTGAAGAGAAAAAGCCATTTTTCAGAGACATCGCTATGCCGCGTCCTTACAGCCAAAGAGAGAGAAAGAGTGTTTTTGTGCGGTGAGTCTGCGGATTGAGATAGAGGGACAGAAACCAAAGAAAACCCCCAATTAATTATCTCTGGTATTTCTGCTCCATTCTGATGGATTTTCAAGTGGTAGTTCTGGCAGGTGGCACCTCCAAGAATCTCATCACTCTCGTCTCCAAGGTTCTATCCCTCTTTCTGTTTGCGAATGGTGTGCATGAGCTCAATCCTCTGAGCGGGTGACAGAGGCGAAGGGCCGAGCAGGGCCGATTTGATTGACGATAGGAGCTGTTTTTTTGGTTTTTGTCAAAATTTCACCCCAAATTTGATTCGCAAATTTACGAGCTATTGAATATTTCATTATTTTTCGTTTCGTTTTCGAGCTTTCTCACCTCTTCACTTTTCTCTCTCCCACTAAAACATGATTTTTTTTAAGCCAGGATTTGATCTTCTGCTTTGCTAATGTTTTGCCGTTTCCTCCATAAGCGAAAAGTCACTCCGTTGCAGCTACAGGCTTTTTGGGGTTTCGCCTTCTAACAGGCTGGTGGTGATGTGCGATTTGTTGGTCTCTTCAACAAAAACCCACATCTGGGTTTGAGAAATGTCCCACCTTTTTGTTATCTTTGTTGTGTTTGCTTTGCCTCTTTGCCACTTCACAGCTTCAAAGGCGAACGACCTATCAATCGTTTGAAAAAAAACCCAATTCAGATCCTCCAAATCCCAATTCAGTTCAAGTCTTAATATTTTCTTTCTGCCTTGATGGATTTCATTTTGGGTTTTTAATGCTTTTTTTTTAAAAAAAAAAAAAAGATTAAAAAATAAAACTTTAAAACTTGATTAAAATTCGCCAATTTGAGTTCTTTTTTTTTTAAAAAAAATAAAAATTGAAGAAAATATTAACAATTCATGCTCGAGTTGTTAAATTCATTTAGTGAAATACCCATAAATAAAAATAACAACGTTAAAATTTAGAGAAAATTTAAAAAACTGGATGCTCTAAGAGTGCCTGCCTACAAGAATGAAAAAAGAACTCGGTTTGCATTCCAAGTAAGATTAGCTAGGCAATGGGCTCAGGAGGATTTCCTTGCTAGAAAATGATGTGTTTGGGTTTCCGTCGAAGTTAAGATGTCTTTCCAGAGAGTGGCTTAGAGGCACAACATATCCAAGAAACATTTGAGACTAGGTTTGGGTGGGGTGCGCCAGGCCCGTGCAATAGTGCAACGCATGGGCGACGCTCGAAGACCCCAGTAGCAAGCTACTGTGGTGGGCCTTCCCCCTCAAGAAATTAATTTAATATCGTGTGACCCGATGGGCCACATATCAGATATTAAACTGATAAGAACAGATACTACACTTGATCTTAGCCAAAAGGCCGAGAAAGGTATGCTTCGTTTGAAGTCTCCGTTTTTCTTTTATAAGCCAGTGTTCACTTCCAGCTGCTCTTTTCCTTTCGGTGTGGGACAGCAAAAGACTAAACATGTGCGAAGCTGCACATCTTGGGGCGCGTGTCTCTATGAGTGTTTACTGCATTCAGTTGGCATTTGGATTCCCTGATTCGTTCCAACACAATCAGCACCTCCGAGGTGCGTATAAGCAATCTCTATGAAGAAAGATCGACAAAAATGGTGGAGAATTCATATGAGGGTTGATTTGTGAAGTAAGAAGATGAAAGTGAAAGGTCACAGAGGCTCCTTTTAATCAAGTATTTTAAATCATGAAGTTGGTAAAATTGAAGATTTTTGTTTCTTGGTTCAATTTTAACAACGTGAGAAGTCTATAAGAGCTA
The DNA here is from genome assembly GCF_958979055.1 of Alnus glutinosa. Taxonomy (NCBI): domain Eukaryota; kingdom Viridiplantae; phylum Streptophyta; class Magnoliopsida; order Fagales; family Betulaceae; genus Alnus; species Alnus glutinosa. The sequence continues at coordinate 30,569,508 of NC_084888.1, forward strand.
GTCTATTCGGGTTACCTCTGAGACTTAAGGCAACTGTTGGTGAAAAGAGAGAGAGAGAGAGAGAGAGAGAGAGAGAAGAAGAAGAAGTACAAAAATTGTTTATTCTATTTTCTGATGATTTTTTCAGTGATGTATTTTGATGATTTGAAAATGTACAATAGATAGATGTAAGTATATATATATATATGTAACACAAGTGGTACAATTGACGGTTGTTTAAAATCACGATATAAGGTAAGGACAATATCAATTTTAATTGAAAATTAAAAATATCGGATTTTATTATTATCCTAAGTGTCCCACATAGTTCAAGTGCAATCTTAACAATGTATATATAAGCTATTGGGCACCACTCACTTGCAAGCTGGTTTTCAAGGGTGAGTTCTACCCAAGATATGTATAATTTGGTATCAAAGCCAACTACCATGTCGAGTATGGGATCGAATGGGTTGTTACTTTGGTGGTTGAGTCGCGAAAGGGGCGACTTATAGGCTGAATTAAAATGACTTGTACTATGTATAATCATTGAATACTGATAGATGAGTGGAGCCGCCAAAAGAGAAATGGCTACCATCGGGTTAGTGTCGATAGAGTGGGCCGTCGTGGATTTCAATCTTAACCGTGTGTATATATATACATACTCTTGGGCACCCTCCCTTTGCAAACCAGTTTTTAATAGTGAATTACTCAACATTATATCAAATTTATTTTGAAAGTAAAAAGAGAACAAGTTTTTGAGGCAACATACAAAAATGTTGTTCCTTAAGTCAATCCATCAATCTAACATAATACCTGGAGTATTTTTTTCAAACTCTCTTTCATTTGTAATCACTCCTTAATTAGTTTGGCCTCTCCATAAACTCTATGGTTATTTCATTTATCAGGGAAAATTACACTTACACCTAAATTGTAATGTCCATCCCAAACTTTAAAAAATTGCTATTGAATTCCCAAACCAACTAGCCCTTTCACTTATCCCATTCCGTAAGAATTTTCTCTTAAACCCGACAGAAAATAGGTAAAATATCCATTATATTCTATATCATTTATGTGAAAATATAATTATGCCCTTCGTTAACAAAAAGCTTATTTGGCCACGGTTCTCCTCCCACACAGTTTTTTTTTTGAAAAAAAGTTATGTGATGTTAGGGTATTATTATTATTATTTTTTATTTTTTTATTTTTTTAAAAAAATCTATCAGATTTAATGAAAAATTCCAATAGATGGGATTAAGTGAAAGGGTTAGATAATTAAGGGGGAGGCGGCGGAAGGAGGACCAATTACAACTTTTAAAAATTTGGAAGGACATTACAATTTGGATAAAAGTTTGAGAAGGGAAAAATGTAGTTTTCCTATCTGTTATGTTCAAAACACTCATATAATTTTTATTTTTTTGGAAAAATATCTTAAAAGTGCAGTATTTCATTCTCTGACAACCATTCGGATGGAAAAGAAAATCTAAGACCATAATTGAAACTTAAGAGTTTATAATTATCTGTTTATTTTTACCCATCTCTTCACACTTTTAATCTTTCAACAATTTCCTTTAACATTTAGCCCCCTCTAACTACTACCAATTTTGCAATGTCATTTTCTATTAAGTCCTAATGAAGGGGTATAATGGTTACTTCATGCAACCCAAAATGATAATAATACATTGAATAAGATTAAAAAATTTAGAAAAAAGCAAAAAAATAAGAAAAACAAAAAAGGCCAAAAAAAAAAAAAGAAAGAAGGAAGGAAGGGAAAACTTCACAAAAACCCCTCATTATCTTCCACTCGATTTGAACTAACCCTCTAAAGTTTAAAAATTCTCAATTTAAACCATCAAACTTCTATATTTTTGCAATGTCTCCCACCTGTTAGGATTTTCTATTAAATTTTAACAGATGCCTTGAAAATAACTAAAACACCCTCATTTATTGTTTTAATTTTTTCAATTTATAATTTTAAAATTAAGTGTAAAGTAGAAATTTTATAAAAGTTTAAGGGGTATAAACAAGTCATTTAACCCACATTGCCATATGATTTAACACCAAATCCTAATAGAAGATGGACATTACAAAAATTTAGAAGTTCGATAGTTTAAATTGAGAATTTTTAAACATTAGGAGAGTTAGTTCAAATTGAGTGGAAGTTCATGGAAGGTTTTGCGAAGTTTTCTCAAGAAAAGAAAGAAAGCAAAAAATTTGAACAAAATAAAAACTAAAAAAAAAAAAAATCTAGCTATGAGTTGGTCCGGCCGTGGGTCACTGTAGAACCACAATTCCCTTTTTTTTTTTTTTTTTTAAATAGTATAGTTGTATTTTTAAAAATGGCTCATGGCACACGTGACGACTCTTCAGTTAAGATTTAACAAAACATTAAATTCTAAAAAAAATATTGCAACCCAATGGTAGATTAGGAGGACATTACAAAAATTGAAACATCGAAAAACATTGCAAATTGGGTGATAATTAAAGAGAGTAAATGTAGTTTCCACCCTATTCTTTTAAATCTCCCCTTTTTTCACAAACAATTTGAGATGAAGGTAGCAAGTACTTCAAGGTATAACAGTACATAATGTAAGTAACAATTATCTTTTCCGTTAGAAATTCCAAATGACCATCACTTCAATGTTGTTTCTTCATGAGTACATTTAAGATTTATAGAATTTGCAGAGCGATAATCTCTGTAAAGACATATAAATCTGTTATTTAGGAATGCTCACTGCTTCGCTACTCAATAATACCATAAAAGGCATGAGAAATGCTAGACTCCTCAAAATTTTATTCCAAAATTCTGTTTCCAAATGATATGTTACAATCCCATGGCCATGAGATTGTGACACATTTTTCAAAATAATAGATCACATGAGATTGTAACACATCATTTGAGAACCAAATTTTGGAAAACAAATTTGGGATGTATAGCATTTCCCAAAAAGCATTGGCAGAATGTCATAGAAAAGGAAAGTTTTAGTAAATACTGATAACTCAGAAAGCAACTCCCAAGTCTTTCAAGCGACCAGTTTGGGGAAGAGGCAGCCAACCACATCGTCTATTTCTGTATTAAACTTTTTGTTACCAAAATTTCAGTGAGATCAAGCTATGCAATGCAAGTGAAAAGTAAGTTTTTGATTTCTCAATTTCGATACCCCTGAAGACCCTGCATTTGACCTTTCAGCTAAAGTGTAGGTAGCTTTCATCGAGGAAGTTGTTGGAACTATTAACCCTTGGAGGAACTAAGGCTGGCAACTAGGAGAAGCAAATCTAATGCAATCGAATATGTAAGAGGTAGGGCTTCTTCATGCATTGCTTCACGTAAGTCCACTAAGAGATTCCTTTAGGATCAATGAACTGCTGGAGCTGCCCACAACTTCACTTTCTTGTCAACACTGCCTGTGGCTAAAACCAAAACTTCTCCATCTCCTGCAGAACAGTATGATAGTGTTATGTGGTTTACATCACATGTATTTGAGAAGAAAAAAAATACAAAAATTAAAGAGGAAGACATCAGTGAAGAATTCAGGCAACTTAGTTGATCAAATCAGGACCTGCAAGTGCCAAAAGTGAGGAAAAAGGGATAATGTTATCAACCCAATTAACCTCTCATTTTTCACTTTCCAATACTCTGAAATCCGAAGATATTGATATGCTGGAGGATACTTGGATTGCAGTCTTCTTATATATTATCGAATTGATATCCATTTATAAAGCATCTACAATGTCTGCTTGTGTGCACTAATGCTCTTTAATCAACAATATTGAACAGAAGCATATTTTGCATTTCTTGATCACACGAGCATTTATGCACAAGAATCATTTAGGCTACTGACTTTAAAAAATGAGAAGATAAAATTGTCGTTGAGGGATTTCTTAGTTGGCATTTTCAGCCATCATTTCGCCAAAGTGTCCCCATTGGAGAGGCAATGCATCTCGATGAGGGGGGGTCAAACTAAGTTCAGATCTTTTTAAGAAGAGAGACTTCATGAGAGCTTTTTGGGATGTGTTTAGTGCCTAAGCTCATATAGGGTTCAGGAATAGAAAAAGTATACAAATGAGCAGACAATTCAAACATGCTACACAAGGAAGGTAATTTACCCATATGAATGGCCTTAGGCGCCCATGAAATGCATGTGATGTCACCTGCACGAAAGACTGAGGTCAATACACCATAAGCAAATCATTTCCTTATTTGAAGCAAAGTATCCTGACTCCACACAAATCTGACAGAGTTATGAGAGAAAAATCAATGGTTAACTCATAGAGGTACAAAGTTGGGCTGCACGTTTGAGCCAGACAACGATGTCTAAGACCATAATTAACTAAAGAAGTCCAAATGCAGAATACTAATCAACAAATAACTAGATAAAAGAAATTCAACTTTGGATAATGAACATAAAACTTGATAAAGTGCAGACAGGATACGGACTATAACTTTCACAGCCGGTATTGAGCTAAATTTCTGATGCATCAATTTCTTTACATCACTGGATAGCAATATACATAAACAACTTAAGAAATATGCTAGCATGAAGAAGTTCATACCATGGATTGTTGTCTTGTTTCTTGAACTTCAATTTTTTATTTTATTATTATTTTTTTTAATGAAAAAAGAAAATGAAGTTCAAGAAACATGACAACAATCCATGGTATGAACTTCGGTACACCTTAAGCAACAACAATTGCATATGAGGATGTTGGGCTAAATGAAACATAAAACTAATATGTCAGACTAGTTTCATGGTAGGACTAGGTTCATATCTACACATGCTAGCTACAAATCTATCCCCTACACAATGGAGGTGGAAAATAAGTTCCTTCACAGGCTAGATTTATAATTAAGATAATAGTAGGAAAAGTGAATAAAGAATCAAGCAGGAAATCATTCAACTAATTAATACCCTCGTGTGCTTTGTCAGCCGTGTCCAAAACCTTCCCAGTTTCTATACATAACCACTGCAATGTTGAACCATGGGTTGCTGCTAATATCCTTCCATCAGGAGATATACTGAGACGATCATAGTGCAAAGTAGCACCACTTGAAACATGAAGTGGTATTGGAAACACCTTCAGAGTTTTTGGATCCTCATCAAGATGATACCGAACTTCAAGAGGATAGATAAATGATGGTCAGCACACACAAGATTAAGAAACTAAAAGCACAAGAAAACAAAGAAATAAAATACAAATTCAGATAATTTAAGGGATAAATTGTGCTGATAAACAATTTTATTCAAACTAGAAGATCCTTTAATCCAACACTTGAAAGAAAAACTTGTCACCTCTACCCATTGAATCTTGTTTTATCAATTGAAATTGTTTGAACTGCTATATGAACATTGTTTTTTTTTTTTTTAATATTGCATACAAGTTCATATTCAAGAAGCGGGGCAGTTGCTCATTTGAAGACTGTTTTCTCTTTATCCAGGCACCTGTACCAGGGAGATTGATGAAAATTGATTTATCAACCATCATTTGATCATACACATTTTTAGAAAAAGACTATTAGAGGTAGCGGATACTCAACATGTTACAGATTGTGTTAGAGAGAGAGAGAGAGATGTATATATTAGCTCAAGTACATGAAAAAAGCTTATACAAGATACAGAGCTCAAGAAAATTATTTTAATGGCTACTTTGCTTCGATCTCCCCCTATACAAATCATGATTAAAGATTTAGTTATGATAAGAAAGACACCCTTCTGTCTTTATCCATGGATCCTTATACTCGTTCAATTGAAAGTATTGATCCAATCCAATCGATTTAGAAGGGGAAAAAAAAATCTCTTTGTACTTTCTATTACCCAATTTCTTCAATCTCTGACTGACTCTTAGATAAAGATTGCGAGAATGTATATTCTTCCTCCAATTGTTCATTGAGAGGTAATGGATTAAATTTTTCACGAACAAGTACGAAGCTTAGGAGATATACATAAAACTTAGACACACCGTTGATATTCCAAATTCTTATTGAACCATCTTTGGATGCTGTGATGATTTGCTCCGAGTTAGGAGCAAAGCATAACCAAGTTACTGCACTCTGAACATCAAAAGGGAAAAAAAAAAAAAGGATTAGAAATAAGAAGCAAATCAATAATTATTAGGCCATTAAGCTATAACTACAAAAAATTCACATAACAAAGAAACAATAGCAACAAAGGTTTAGGAGCTATGCACAGTTGAGGACTTCAACAAAATTAGTAATTAACAATACACTTATACCACAGAAAGAGCTTAAATTTGTACCATAAATAGTAGATTATGTGCACAATCGACTTTTTTTAATGCTTCATGTCAAAAGAAACTAAAAATTAACTCTCTTAATGCCATAAATTCCACCAGAGCAACCTGATATATTTTTTAAAAAAATGCTACTGAACATTATCTGGATTTTCTGACACCATATGTAACGCAAATTTCAACAAAAAAGTAACAAAGTTAAAAAATGGGAAAAATGAAAAGAGAGAAGACAAGAGCAAACAAGCTCTGGGAAGACATAATCACACAATGCAATAGTATGTATAGACATACAACCTTATGCCCTTTAAGCTGCATAGCTTTTGAAACCTCCTTGACTGAACCATCCTTGGTGTATACAATTTCCCAGATCTACAGAAGAAGATTATAAGAGGCAAAAGAACAGCCATTAGTTGACACAAACTATTGGATAAAGTCACACCTTGTTCCAGATTGCATGTGGTACACCGAATTGACATACAAGGGATCCATACCAAACATTTTGTAAATGACATTCCTTTTGTCTTAGAAATAGCATAAAATTGCACAGCAAAGGAATGATTCAGGGAGTGCTAGAGAATGACTCCTTTTGATTGATAGGAAGAGAAAAGTAAGAAGTCAGTGAAATTCTATGTATACATGAGTAACTAGGTAACATGGTATGTGTCAAATGCTATACATAAATTAATGCAACCGTGTGCATGACTTTCCTGTAACTAAATTACATGATATACTGTGTAACTGTGTTAATAGCATGTACACGATGATGCAATCTTAACATGAAAATCTTTTAATAAAATATATTACCAATAATTTTCATTTTTCACATTCAATTCAAGAACCTAAAAAAACCCCAGATTGGCCATTGACTGTCTTAATTACCAAGGTATAAATTAGAGATACTCACCTTCACATCTGCAGTAAAAGCTGCGGCAGCAATAAAACGCCCGTTTGGTGATATGGCAGCCATGGTATTTTTCAACTGATTTGTGTCAACATTTCCCAAAATCTTCCCAGTTCTTCCATGCCAAAGGATAATATCAGTTCCTGTAAAGTAACAGATCATTAGAAGCCAACAAAAAAAAAAAAAAGCGCACACAATTTTTCCAGGATAAAAGATAACAAAATACCTTCTGAACAAGAGGCAAGAATTGTACTCCCATCAGCACTTCCATAACTTGCAGTAGTTCCAACGAGGGTCAGAATAGCTCTTTTCTCATGGACTTTGTGATGTTCCCATTTAAGTTCTGGGAGAGGAAGCTTGGCTTGTTGTTTAGTTTCATCAGAAGCTTTGGCCTTTACCTCTCCATACATGTACAAAGAGGAACCGGCAAGCATCTGAGAAGCCACGACTATAGAAGATGCACCATTAGAGAATGCAACTGCTGTTGGATGGCCTCCTGCAGGCAAATTAATTCTCAGAAACCTGCAAAAATGTAAAAGAATATATGGAGTAAGAAGCAAGGAAAAACTATTTGCATGATATTGATGTAAAATCTGGTATTGCATTAAGGGTACTTGAGATTCATACTTGAAACTCTTACTTGAAGCCTCATCCAACTTGAACACCCTGACCACTCCGTCAGCACAAGCTGTTTGGATATATAAGAAACTACATGTAAGTAATAAAAAAGATGCCTCTTTGTAAGAGAAATCAAATGATTCAAACAAAACTCAGCCACCTGTTATAAAAGAGTAAAAACGCATATCAAAGGCAAAGGTAATAATTTAATTGGGGAGGGCATCCTATCTCCACAACATTCTTTTTGTGCCAGAAGATCCAGGAAGATCATTGTGTTCCAGCATATAAACACAAGTGGTGGCTAATAGGTAACTAGGAAAGTTAAGGTCATACTATAACCAAGCCGAGATAAACACAATCTAGTACAAGCAGTATCCCTAGTCATCTTAACTGATGGCTCTGCCATAGATAGTCCTCCCATAATGAGGACAAAAAAGTATGTACATAAAATAAAAAGAACCAGTTTATAAATACCCACATACAAAAAGATAAAAGTAAACCAGAACTACACATTCTTCTCGGTTGATATCATTTGGTCCACCAGGCACAACCTAGATTTCTATTCCGGTGTTACCACTAATAACTTCAATTTTTTCATAAACTTCAGTAGCTAGAGATATGCATAGTTTTTCACAAAGAATTAATTATTTACCTGTTGCCAAACTCTGCCCATCAGAGGAAAAACATATCCCAGTGACTGAGTCACCATGACCCTTCAGAGTGTTCAAATCCAATGGATGATGCCGTTTGTTTTGATCCTACATTTCACATCCAAAGCAAATAGAGTAAATAAAAAATACTAACCATTTTAATCCTACAAGTTGTACAACAATTTATGAGAAAACAACTAAAACTTAAAAACTTAATATCGTTGTAAAAAGGCTAAGAAAAATTGGAATAGGGTAAATTAAACCAACATCACTCAAAGTTTGGGACAATACAAAGGGCTCACCTCCTATTTTCAGAAATGACACTCCATCCTCTTGGTTTGTGATCGGTATAACAGATAGACCCTTACGACCACTTACGTGCAGTTACAAACTGTGACAAGATATTCCTTTCTTTTTTTTTTCAAATTAAAATCCCATCTACAGTAATCTCAGACAAAGCTTACTAACCAGACTGGTTAGATGACAAAGAAAATCAGGAAAAGAAAAAAGAAAAATAGCAGCCTTAAGGATGAGTGCCATTTTTAAAAATAGGAGGTAAATCCCAGTCATTTCTCAAACCTCAAGGAAGGTTAATTTAGTATACAATTTATATTAGAAAGAAACATATACACTTATTTGAGTTTTTTTTTAATGAACAACTTAAAGCCCGAGATATCCTAAAAATAAATAGCCAAACCAAACCGAAAGCCGAATTTTCTTTCATCTTCGTTTCTCTTGATTGATTTTCTCGCGAACCTAACAGAGGATAAGATCACAACCGCAACTTCAAAGACATCGCGATCAAGCTTCAAATAGAACTTCTTCGAGAAGTAGTTGAAATTTCAAAGTCTATCTAAACAATCAATATTCAACCGAGCCTAACGCAACCATTTGGCTAATTCAGCTTTTATTTTCTCACAAGTATTTAACAAACAGATTTCTCGGGAACGAAACAGAGAATTCAAGATCGAGCTTACCTTATCAGCGGCGGAATGGGAGTGAGCTTTGGAGTGAGACTTCTTGGGCTGAGGAGGCCTCGGGTGCTTCTTCGGATCCGATTGGGGCTCCGCTTTTGCGATGGACTGGACCTCCGATCGTCGCTTGCTCAAGTAGCTCCCAAAGAAGGCGACCGCGATTAAAGCGCCGAGCAGAACCGAAACAGCCGTAATTGTAAGAAACGGATCCATTTTGTGACCGGAGAGAAAATCCGAGTGACCGGTTTGGCGCTGAGGGTAATTGTTTGTGATGAGGTGGCTGAGAACCTGCGAGATTCGGAAAATGGAAATGCTGGGATTTCTATATGCGGGGAGGAGCAAGCAGGTGACCACGTCGGATGTTTCGCTGAGGGCAAAACGGCGGCATATTGGGCAGGGATTAACTTTTAGAAGGTGATAGAATATAATAAAGGGATAAATGCATTTTGGGTGCACGTGGACTTAGGTTTTCAGTTTTGACAAATAGTTTTTGGAGATAATGGAAGAATCAAAATGACATTTCTTTTTTAAAAATGATAAAAAAAAAAAAAAAAAAAATTGGTTCCTTAGTTAAAATTTTGTCGGAATTCCTTTATCTACCACATGAGCACCGATTATAATATGATATATGTTACTGTAAAAAAAAAATTATTATTGAAAATCATATATATAAATATGATTTTCAATAATAATTTTACATATTACATAAACACCTACATTCAAAGTTAGAAACAAATCTGACAAAGTAGTTGTCTAAACAATACACAAATATTACATAAACACCCCTTAAAGCTCCCCTCTACAAATAAGTCCAGTAAACATTTGTGCATTACAGCACGCGCCGTCATAGAAGTCTCCCCAGCAACGAAACAACCGTCTCCAACCACCAATCACTGCCAACCATGACCTGACAAGATGGTGAGATCCACACGCGCCAATCTCGGGAGAGAGATCCCCTCACGTGCAGACCACGCACCGGCAAGAAAGAACGGCAAGGCCATCGGCTGGAGATGGCCAGTCTAGATGACGACGGTGATCACAGCTGAGAGAACCAGTAGAGAAACATAGATTTGGAATCATGAAGATGAAAACTATTGCGGCTCATCCATAACTCCACCAGAGACACAAGAATGACGGCCGATCCCCAGAACCAACGCTAAAAACATGAAGCCTTCCTGTTAAAACACAAGGAAAAGAAAAAACAACTCCTCTTCTACCCATAAGGGTAAGGAGACAAAACCTCCACCGGAGACGAGTGCGGGAGGAACAGGCTCCCTGCCCTAAAGATAAGGAGAAGAAAACCCATGCTCCAATGGTAAAATCACGGAAGGGCAAAAAGCCTCCTAGCTCCCTAGGAGGATCAAAAGACCCGGAGGAGGGAAGCAAAACCTCCCTCCCCCGACAAGAAATGCTAATCCCCAAAGGCTTTCTCCCTCTCTAAAAAACCGGGACTTTCTCTCTCTAAAGAAGAGGGATCAGCTACTTGCTTCCAAAATCACAATTCTAGTCATTGACCTTAGTGACATTTTTGGCAAGCATATTGATAAAGTTGCTGGTGCCAAACAGGCCGTCGAGGAGGTGGGGTTCTTTCAGGTGGTGAACCATAGAATATGATCTTGACTCAAAAATGCGTTTTTGTTTTGTTTTGTTTTTTTGTTTTTTTTTTTTTTGTTTGGAAAAAGTATATATATCTTTTAATCTAATACACAATTTGCAATGTCCATCCTAAACATTCAATTGAAGCAATGTCTCTCTTAAACTATTAAAAAATTACAATGTACCCCTTTTGTCTCGCAAAAAGATAAAAATATCATAATTTATTTATTTATTTTGGAATAAGACAAAAAATACCCATATAAATTTGGAAAGAGGGAGGGAAAAAAAAGAAAAAAGCATGGCAAAGCGCCAAGGGTCTTGTGACGCATGGCGACTGTAGCTCTTGTGACCCGTGTCTGCTGTTGTGGGCTTGGTGACCCCGACAGTTGTTGTGTGTTAACATTTTTATTTTTATTATAGGTATTTTTGTCATTTTGAGTACATTGCAATTTTTTGGGTTGTTTGAGAAGACCCATGGCCGTTGCAGTAGGTCTGGTGACCCGCAACAATTTTTGTGGGTCACTAGTTTTATTTTCTTATTTTTTTTTATTAATGGTATTTTTGTCATTAAGAGTACATTGTATATTTTTGGTAGTTTGAGGGGACATTGCAAATTGCATGTTAGTTTGAGGAGAAATGATCCTTACACTCATTTCTTACAACAGCTCCACAACAAGCTGACGTGGCTGGTAATATTTTATTATTATTATTATTATTTTTTGTTTTCTTTTTGTAAAAAAATAATAAAATATTACCAGCCACATCAGCTTGTTGTGGGGCTGTTGTGAGAAATGAGTGTAGGGATCATTTCTCTAGTTTGAGAAAGTATGTGTACCTTTAATATATATATATATATATTTGATTTTTAAATTTTTTATTATAAGTGACACGTGTCACATCATGATTGATACTAATGTGACACATTAACAAATTTTGTCAACTTTTCTAGTAAAAAATGCATTTATTCCTTTTTTTAATTATTATTATTATTTTTTTTAGCCACAAACTTCATAAGCCATTGTTATGTGATGTGCACCTTTTCTTCTGCTTTAGGTACTATTTTGAACAGCTTGTGAACTTCACAGGCTTCGATTCAATTTATCCAGACCCGATAAGATGATAGACATTTAATTATTTATTTTTAATAAATAAGCTTTTCATTAACAACTAAAACAAATACACACATTCAACAGAACAACTGAACAACAAGATACTACACGAAGTATCAAGAACCAACTAACAAAATCTCCTCTAAACCTTAAACACCACCCAAACAAAATTACAAAATAACAACACAAACAGACAAACAAACAAAGAGTAGCAATTATCAGCAGAAATCTTCATCAGTTCTCAGCTGCACAATTCTGCAGAAACCAACTAAACTGCATAACTCAAAAAACACACACATCACCAACTAGAAGCTTAAACCAACACCTATGCTTTTATACTCCAATTATGACAGATTGCTATATTCTCAAGAGTCTTTTTAAATTGTTTTGACCTTCCCAAAACATTTTCTGCAAAATCTGCTCCTATGTTTTGGGATGATTATCATGCTTAATCTCATTTCGATTCCGCCAGAAATTATATACTGTGGAACTTGGAGCCAGTCTACATATATTAGCATACAGGGACTTCTTATTCCACTCCCACATTCCAAGCTTCATCACCTCATCCCAATTAACAAGGGGATTAAGCATATTACATCTACTCATGCCTTCTTTCCAAATCCTCCCACTGTAGCTACACTTGAAGAACAAATGCTCTCTCCTTTCAACTCCACTAAGACAGACAAAACACAAAACACACAACAGACTTCCCCTTTATATTTCCATTTTACCAATCTATCCCTCTAGCCACATGGCAAAAGCATGCTTTGAAAAAGCTACAGGAAACCAAACAAGTTGCCACCAATCAACTACTGGATTCTTCCTTCTAATTCACTCCCACGTTTTAGAGCTCATGTGTTTTTCTTTTGTCTTTTCCTATTTGATAGCAACCAAGTTGGCTTATCACAGTCTCCTATATTTAGGTCCGAAAGCTTCCCCTGAATTTCTACTAATTCATCTGATCTGGCAGGATTCCATAACCAAGCTCCTCTTTGCAGCACAGTCAACAACCTCGCATCCAGCTGACTGTGAGCATCATAAATGACTCTGAAATCATATTTCTCATAGAGGATACCTGCAGAAAGCCACCAATCTAACCATATGTGAATATCATTTCCATCCCCAATTTCAAACTTTATGAAATTCCTCACACTTTCTCGCAATTTTAGGATTTTTCTCCAACTTTGCAAGCTATTTTGGAGAATTCCTACCCTCCAAAAACTCCTCCCTTATCCAGATAAGACGATGATTATTTTCGTTTTTCACTAACAAACTACAAAAGTGGACATTTAGACACGAGCATTATCCAAAAAACAGAAGGATTTGAAAGAACGTTTTTGAAGAATTCTTCCATGTGAATTACAATGTTTTGGGTCGAGATTCAACTGAAACTAGACCCGTTGAGATTGGAATTTGGGATACATGTCTCATGTGTCCTGTTATGAAACACGTCTCAATCTCAACGGGTCCAAGCTGCAAGACAACCCTTCGATGCCAACTATATTCAAAGAAGATGTCAAAATAGATAGTCAAATTATGGACAACTTGCCAGAGTGTCATGGCAAGCCGTCTTTTGGAAGTTGGCTGGAAACTGAAGTCATACAGTGCAAGAAAAGTACACTTCAAACGCTACTGGAACACAATGAACTCACTCTCTGAGTGCTTCAGAAGACAAATTCGGATTCCCATGCGTCTAGTGCCCCACTAAAAATTAGGAACAAATCATCCTTTTCACCAGTACTTTTGACATCATGAGAAGACTGCACAGTTTTGAGGAAAAGCACAAGCATCACTGAAGTGGTTGCATTTTTTCTTTACGAATCAAGCCATGTTTCTGTTGAAACAAAAGGAGCATTCTGCAATTTCCCATATATCAAGACTGCATTGCATTTCCTATATTGAAGTGAAAGAGAGAATAAAATCATATCATAAATACAAAAGAGAGGGCCAACAATCAACCTGCTGGCTTTAAGCAAAAACATATTTCACAAATAACCCTATGGCACCAAAATTTAGACTCTGAGACCATCCAGTGAGAGATCTCTTTCCGAAAGCAGCTTCAGTTTCTGCAAAATGTAAACAAAAATCACGAGCAGCTAAACCGGCAGTCAAACATTTGTGGTTAAATATTAGTTCTAATTTTGCTAACATCCAGTTCATATCTTGCAAACTATTAGATATTAAGTGTCTTCAAGGGAAGCAAAGAAAAATCCACCTAAAACCGCAGGCTTCTATGCAGTTTGTGACCAATTTTGTAAATGCTATTTCGCCTACCATGAACATTTAAAAACCAACAAAACTTAAACATGCTTTCATGAAGTAAAGTGCAAACAAGAAATGACCACAAAGGCACCAATCGTAGAAGCTTGTTTCTTCTGAGCAAGAGAGGATAGAAACTATAAAACAACTTGGATATGGTAGAGCTGGCACTTTTTGATTCAATCAGACCTCTAAAAGCATCAAATCATTGCTAGAAAATGGAAAATATGTCCAACCTCATGTATACACAATCAATTGATCTTACAATCTTAGGTAGAAAAAGATCATTTAATAGAGGAAGTTTTCAAGCATGAACTAAAAAGAAAAAGACCACTGGATAGAATGCTGCATGAACTAACAAGAAAAAGAATGATGAATAGGCATTTATTACCGTAATATATTCACAAGGGTTATCAATACTAGAAGAACCCAGGATTACTTCCCTTCTGAGTTTTGTTGTGAGCTTGTGACAGACTCGTAGCTGACAGTAGTATCAGAGGAAAAAAAAAAAACCATCAGGTGAGATCCAAACATGACTGGAGTTCTAGAAACAAAGAAAAGTTCTTTAAAAAATTTACTTCAGATCGAGTAGCCCCGCCAATAATAAATACAAAAATACGTTGGCCCATCTTCTTGAAATCAGTAGATGCAAACCTCACAGATGAGTCACTACAAAAGGCAGCAGAAAAGTAAGAAGTTGAGATGCCAGAACAATGAGAGTTGGAAGTAGCAATTCCAATCTGTTGATGCAGATAACATCTGAACTGCTATCATCAACCAAATATTATCACCAGATAACATGTGGCATGTAAAATATATAGCAGAAAATAGTCAAGAGCTGGTGAGATAAGATCATATTGACTGAAAGACTAGATCTGACAGATGGTCTCACCTGCACATGTTAGTAATGGACAAAACAGATTACTCAAATAACTGGGATAATAAGTTGTGAGATAACCTTGAATATCCATCATCCGAATGATGAGATCGTGCCCAATTTGCAGTCCGTCTTGATCTCATTGAATGAGGACCAGAAGTTTGACTTGGATGCACTGATGCACTCTGGGTACCTCTTTGGGAGCCTCCTTGAACGGTTGGACTTGGTTCATTCATGCATGAATACTCATTCTTGGTAAGCTCACCTTTGCTAAGATTTTCAATAAGCTCCTGAGACAAAACCATGATGTGTGATACTGTAAATTATATAAAGACAATGAACACCATACTAACATATGTGCTTTTATAGACTAGTATGAATTGGAACTGATTTTCCCGCGTTTTATGCATAACAAGTTAAATGAAACTTTTTTATGATTGTCTTCACAGAAAACATCCTTTTTGGCAAGGAAGGAACTCATTCACCTCATGTTGCCTAGTTTCCTTTGTTGCTACTACTGGTTGACACAGAAAAGTCAACTTCATGATGACTAAAGCTGACCCAAATGCTTAAGACAAAAGTTCAGCTGTGACACGGGAATAACTATTGAATTGCACTGGAAGCAAACATCCCTTATTTCAAATTATAGGCTTTGTTTTTATTGTGACAGCTACATTTGTGAAACTGGGCGGTTACCAGACTAGTTTAGACCACCAATATGAGCAATGCCTAATTGGCTAAGTTGACTGACCAGGAAGCAGTTAGTGATAGGCTAGCAATGAAAGAGTAGTTGTTGGCCAAAAAGAAGTGTGTTTGTTTCCATGGTCTCGAAAATGATAAAAATGATGATGCTACATACCACATCATTAGGCCATATAAAAGCAATAAAAGACCCAGTAAAGATGATCTATAGCCTCCCACAAAACTAATCAACATCACCACAAGATGTTAAAGTACCATAACAAGTAGCACTTAATCGAAATATATCCATGTAGTTTGATTTCCACAGGCTTAGACACTTCTTCATACAATGGATGCCATCACATGTCAAATCATATGGAAAACTACATCTAAAAGGGGACTGTTGAAATGCAGCTCTAGATTTCATCAATACAACGAGGACATCGTAGAAACCAGAGCTAAGCTCATATTTAACTCTGTAAAATTAGGCAATACTGACCCTCAAAGAAATTTATAAAAGGAATCAGAAAGATACACCTCTATGTGGAGATGTTCTAGGCAACATAAAATGGAGAGGCTTGCGTGATGTAGTATGATACCTCTATCATGGGATAAAATCGTGACAGCTGCCACATTTCTTCCTCACCTGTGCGATCCTTTCTTGCTGCTTGCTTTGTCTGAAAAAAATGCTTATCAACTTTTAGATTTTGCATCCCCCTCCCCCCTTTTTTTTCCCTTAAATTTCCTTTTAGTGCAGACAGGGCAAGCATTTCAAGTTTTACCTTCTGGGCATTGAACTTGAGTGAGAAACTACCAGTTGTCTTTTTATTATCTGATGATCCCGCAAGCAATTGCATATTGTTTACTACCTTCATGTCCTCATGTGATAATTTAGCCAGCTAATTAGATAAAAGAAAAAATAATTAATACCGAAAAGAAATATTTCCTCAGCCAGAACCTTTATGTACACTTGGTAATAATAGATAGGTGTTAAAGATGCTTAATGTAAATAAATGGGAACAGAAACAGGTTGGGAGACAAACCAAGGGAAAAAAAAAAAAAAAACGATAACTGAAGGCCAGAAAAAACCAGTATCAGAAACAATACAATCAGAAGGCACCGAATTTTCAGAAATTGAGCCATTTTAATCATGATATGCACTTAAGCCAAAAAGGTTTGATCTAGAACCATTTTACCTCTTAATAATCCGTTGTAGGTATTAATAACTATAACTGTATTAAGTATCTCCCCATGAAACTAACAAGCTTTGGAGCTTCAAAGAATCAAAATCACAAGCGCTAAATAGTATGAAAATGTTTTAGACTCACATTAAATCCACCAGGTAATCTTCAATGAGAAAAGTGAGCAAATACACCATTGAAGCCAACAAAGGTGACTTACATTTTATTTTATCCTTGCTTAAAAAGATTAAAAATTATGTAACTGGACAGAGATTTTATTCAACTGATTAATTGAACAAAAAAATTTCAGCCCCACCTACTCGTCCCCATCTCCCCCCCACGCCCCACAAAAAAAGAAAAGAAAAAAAAAGAGAGTGAAAGAATCTGGCCCGGCAGTTGGTGGCAGATATAGACTACCTGAAGCTGAGGTCAAGTCAGTGAATTACATTTTAATTATCCTTAGAGGGAAGTTCGGAATCAAATCTCAGGCTCCTCAACATGAACCAACTTTTTTTACGCTTACATTGCATTTAATTACAAACACAACCAAGTACGAACCATCTTGCTGGTCTTAAAAAAAAAAGGTAATTTCCGGTTGCGAAGTAAGCACTGAATGGACTTAGTATGATAAGTTATTCCTTGAGGTCAAGTGGAGATCCAGGAAAAGTAATCAACTGGATTCTTTAATTTGTAAAAACCAAGAATTGGAATTTTGTGGACACCTGCATTAGCATCGAAGCTTTGTCACCCTCAAACTTCTCAGGATAGACAGATGCATAAATAATCATCAAACGCAACTTATTTTCAGGAGTTGCGTCCTGCACAAAGAATTTTCAATAAGGATAGACATTAGCAAATATTTAGAAGTACAGAACACCACCTTTATCCATACACATGTCCTTAGTACATCACCTGTTTTGTCCTCAGAAAATTAATAACATCCTTGGCTCCTGCATCTCCAAAAACTAGATCCTGCTCCAGTTGCCCAAGTTCTCGAAGTCCCATCTCTCTGATAATTCTGTTAATTTTTCCTGCAATCTGTAATGAAATAATCAAAAGAAACAATCAGAATGGAACAAACATACCACTGGATTCACCCAGACAACTCTTTATGATATTCTCAACTACTAAAAAAAATAGTTATTTCTAATTGTACTCTTAGAGCAAAGTATCAGATGGTAGAATATATTCCGAACACAAGACTCCAGTTTTGCAGATAAAAGCTATGAGCAACTTTTGTAGACTTGCATGTTTGCTCTACTTATGTAGACAGTAAAGATGATGCTGTAATCTTTTTCTTTTCTACTTTCTCTTGGTTCAAGACTGAACTAGTTTATAAGATTATTACGCAGCAACTTGAACTTTCTCAAACACCAAAAGAATTGGGAAAGAAAGAAAGAACAAAAAAGTTTTTCTCAGGTTGCATGTGGATGGCTATAGTACTTTATATGTCTTTGATATAAACACCACGTTACATTCAACAAGAAAATATGACACTTGCTGAAAGAAGAAGACTAACCTCCACATGGAGAGAAATCTTGTCAACTTGCTCAGTGTACTGCGGCAAAGCTTGAACCATTTTCTGCAAATCTCGTGTAGATAATTCGCTTCCATCCCTAGATACAATCAAATTTCAATTCCAAGTGAATGTGCAAAATCTGTGTGGTGAAATTAAGGGAAAAAAACTTTTGACCATAGGTATTTTCCTCCCCCTTTTGGCCTAAATCCTCCTTAATTTCTAATGACCTCAACAACTCAAAGCCCATGTACATTGTTATGTGAAGTATATTGATCAAAAGCTATGTGCAATCTGTACAGATGGCACTTCAAATATCATTAATCTCAACAATGATTAAAAAATTAACAAAATTCAAGTCATGCTTTACAAAGCCTTAAAAATAACACTCAGCACCTAGATCATTGCTAAGCTCAATCAAGCCAAGCCCCATATACCATAACCATCTTTTCTGCAATATTTATATATTCCTTGTCCCTTGTCACTTCTCAATCACTTGCTAATGGTCACTTGCATTCCAATCACCTTTTAATTACATAACCTTTTAACTCCCTAAGTTCCATGCCTTTAGAAGAAAAGGGAAATGATCACCGAAAAGATCCGAACCTGCAATGAAACTAAAGTAACAACCTATCTCTACAAAAGTCCTCATCAAATTTGTGAATCACACATCTGGGTTTACTCTTTTTATGTTGCTTTTGGCGGATTGCTTACTACTAGGTTGGATCGGATGTCAACCTGTGGAGGCACCATTTCCAATAATTAGAAAAAAAAACTTTCTAGTTCACTTAGAAAAGAATGATCATAAGGGGGGATAGGACAGGTTGGTTCGAGGACCCGTTCGTCAAAGGAAAGGGGAGGTCCTGATTCCGAGATACTCTTATATACTATATTGTTCCTCAGGCTTTATTACATTTCAAAATTTATTCAACTCTTGCAAGAGACCAACTTTTGCAATGAAAACACGACAGGACCATACTTGATGCTAATATTTTACTCAGCTATAACAGTATAAAATCTAAATATTGCACATTGTATTCTAATATAACTCAAGAAATACATAAATGTATCCAACTGTAGTAAATATTGACTTAAATGCATATATTGTTCTTTTTTGAGTAGTATCTTAAACGCACAATTATAGTGAACAACAGTTTAATTTCTATCTACAGGATAATTTCTGTCAACAATGACTAATTCTTGTTAAAGCACAGATTCTGCTTCATGGTTCTTTATTGTCTAAGTTATGACACAATAAATAGTGTAACACAATGGTGACAATCAGAAAGCAATCAGATAGATAGAGAATTCAATACTGAAAGTAGCAGATGATCCACAATGTGTTGAAAATATAGGGTGGTATTGCTTGGAAACGAAACACAAACTAGGTGAAACAATTAATGATAATGTATTGACACGATAAGATCAAGACAGCAATAATAAGCTAAAACCTTGTAACAGGCAAAGTTCAAGATCAAATAGCCAAAACTTTTGAAAGCATGACAGATGGATGCTGGTACCAACCTTCCGCTTTGTTGCATTTGTGCGGCTTTGTTCTTTGATACAAAATTGGTCATCTTCTCATGCAAACGTTCACTAGCCTGATATTCCAGTTAGTGGCAAAGAGCATTCACGCTTACAATATATCCAAATATATATATCTTATGTATGTACGTATGTATATAGATGCAATAGACATACATCTGCTATATGTGCATGACGAAGCTCGAGCCAAATTAAGTCATGGTCTTCCATAAGAACCTCCTTTCTTTCAATTTGACCACCTGTTTTGCTAGGAACCTAATATGAAATATATGTTATCCATTGATATAAAAAGGAAAAAGGGAAAAAAAAAAAAAAGAAGAAGAAAAAAAGAAAAAAGAAAAAGAAAATAAACCTAGAAAAGATAAAGAAAGAAAGAAACAATATGAAGACGTACCTCATGCACATACTTATTTCCATCCATATCCAATAAGTCATGGCACATAGCATCATAAGTCCATTCATGTATGACTGGAGCAATCTATAAATGCAACCTCAACACTTTTAAGAAATTCAAACTGAAAGAGAATACAAAAAAAAGTCATGACAGGAAAATTAATATGACCTGATCAACAGATCTATTCAAGATGAGCAGCTCGCATGTTTCAGTCTGTGGAAAGTTTGGGATGGTAGATTTGTATTTCGAAATACAGTTCCAAACTGCAGCAGCAAGCTTTGTAGGGACTAATTCACAAATTTTTTTTGTTGTAGATTCATCAAGTGCCTTGGCAGCACGATACCGAACAAATGGCAGCTCCTGAAAAAATGCGAAGATATGCACAAATTTCCATAGTAAATAATAAAGAAAATGGCTTTTGGGAGAAAAATCATGGTTTAACATCTAGGAACTCAATGTTTCCACATATAAAAAACTGATGATGAATTCAAACAGCAAACCACATGTAATATTATGCTAAAATTATACATAAAATCAACAATGTATTTGTAACTTTTAAGGTCTAATTGCTAAATCACCAATTGTCCAAAAAGCTTAAGCTTACAGGAAATGATGAATTTAATCATTTAATTGATATTTCAACAACCCCACCTCACGTGTGGGCTCAAATTTTTCCTCAACAAGTGAGACCCAAACATGGTATCAGACTAGTTGAGACAATTAATTATTTAACATGGTATTGGAGTAAAGGTTTTGATTCTATGGGTTACCCCCTATTTCAATTAAATATTCAACGCGTTGGGCTTCATTTATTGAGTGCAAATTTGAGCTTACATTTGAGAGGGAGTGTTAATATTTTAAAATAATAATTAAATGATTGAATTCACAATTTCCTATTAGGTTAAACTTTAGGATAACTGGTGATTTAACACTAGATTAGCTAAACCCAAGCACAATTCCTTCTTAACGATGACTCTAACCAACCACAGATAATTGTGCTAAGCCTTTGTTGCACTAATCATAGTTAAACCAAAATGAATTGCATAATAACCAGGGATGAGACTCAAACATAACAAAATGGATAAGAATAAGGTCATTCTAGTCATCCTAATATGGCAATTCAACCAAAAAGTGAAGACTCTAAACATATTCAGTAAAATTCCAATTATTCACTGGTCTCCACCATAATCATTATTTATTAATGCTTCTTAGTTATATAATAATTATAAGTGACAAATTCTATGTTGAATGAATTAAAAGACACTGTTTGAATAAAAAGGAAGGATGGAGCAGAATTTAAATTATACTTCAGATTGTTTAAGCACACCTATGGTAATAAAAATGAAGCTAACACATGGATTTGAGTGAAGATATATAAGAGCTCTTTATGCCTGGTGCTACAAGATGGTACTCAAGACCGGCCACATGCAATATCAGTGCACTTGTGGTAACTAAAAACAAATAACTGAACTAGAAAGTTGTTCCAACTTCCACAATTTATACCCAGACAATAATAAAGCATAAAAGGTCGACCATAAGCAATAAGGAATTCAGAAAAATTAAGCATATTTCTATTTTACCCTTATTGATGATATAACAAAAGGAGGCCACATTTAATCACAAGAAAAAACTTTTTGTGGTATAAGATTCATACCTTCAATGAAGCAAAAACTGTAGCTATTCGATTTGCCATCACATTCAAGCAAGCATCGAACTTGCGAGGATTCTCAACATCACCAAAGAGTTCTTGCAATGCTCTTTCATGATCAGTGATAAAAGCCTGCATTAAAGGAACATCAGTGGACAAAGCATTTTCAAATGGCTAGAACAAAAGACAAAATAAATATGTTTGGGATGCTCAACAAATACTCCTAAATGTCCTCGCCTTCAGATACTTAGAGTAGCCAAATGCAGGATGGTCTAGAGAACATAAAAAACTCCCTATAGCACTTCTTGGAGATTTATTTTGCAACTTGGTTGAACCTTCACCACAATATATCAAATATATACAGAAAATATTCAGTGTAAAAGTCTAACTAAAAGCAAGTTAATTGTCCTGAGATTAATAAAATGAAGCAAGAGTCATGAAAGCAGAAAAAAAAAGCTTATGATCCACATGGATTGAGTTCAAAATTCTCTTTAAATCATACAAATGTTTAAATAGCATCTTTCTTGGCCCCATAAACCCAAAGATGTGCCGCTGATTTCCTGGGTAAAATAAGAACCAAGTGGTTAACTTGTTTCCCCAAGATCAATCAATGGAGGAATTTCTTTGACGGTAATGCTTTTGGTGCTTGGCAACTTTGAGGGCCCAGTGTACAGATTATAAAGTTGCAGTGTTTTCTTAATTGCTTCAAATTATTTTATAATTTGGCTGCTTACTTTTTCTTGGAGAAAAAGCCCAAGAGAAATCCCATATTAAGATGCAGGACAGCTCCTTATTGCAACTTTGGTGGGGAGAAATCTCATCAATTTACTTCCTTGGTCTTTATTGTTACAAATTGTGCTTTTATCATCATAGACAGCAGATACTTTCCATTTATGATGTATTATCGGTATGCACTCTTTAAAACCAAGTTCGAGTCCTCATGGTATAGTTATTTTTATGAGGGACTTGGGGAGAAGGAAATACCAAGGGATTTTATACTGTAGGGATTAGACTCAACTAAAATGGATCGGCCATACCCTAGTGTGATTAAAAAGATCAAAAGCCTTGTAGAAGACATTTTGTATTTCCTAGGTTCAAGGCAAAGGAAGATTGCAGGAATTCCTTGAATCCAATAGTATCAAGCAGCTTATTCTTGTAGGGCTAGTTACAAATTTATGGTTATTATTTAAAGGGCAAATATTTCTTATATAAAGGTGTCATACATACATATTTTGCATACTTCACTTTTGTTTAAGCATTTCCTGGGTTCAACGTAATAAAAATACCCATATGTCTCAGAATCACCAGCAAGTAAGATTTCAGCATATACTAATTACAGTCATAGTTAAACATAGGTGACCATTTATTAAAGCCAATTCTTGTAGCTTGAGGACCATCTTGTCATCATGCATTGTGAGCAACACTTGATTAAAATGGGCGGCCGAATTGGCTACCCAAAAACACTTGCAGAAACTTCTATAACCTGCATAATCTTGAAACCCCATTACATCAAAAGTTGCTCTCAACCTGACACGTAATTATGACCATCAGCACACAAACTTCGCAATGGGGATAAGTAAGTAGCCTTTCATCCAACAGCACCAATATCATATAAATTATATTGGTAAAAAGCATGACAGTGAAAGGAACACAAGTTTAACAAATCTCAAGAAAGCAAGAATTCATTTTAGGGAAGGGATGAGATAGTGATTAAACTAAATAATATGAATGTGTTCCAAGTCAAAGTTCTAGAGGGTGTCATCCTTTTTGCTCCTGATCACCCCCCCCACTCCCCCCAAAAAAGAAGAAGAAGAAAGGGAATCACTATTACGAACTCCTGATATCCTGAAAAACTTGCTCTAATCTTAAAAGAATCTCTATTTGATTCTGGAAAGTCTAGTTGGCCTGATGGAATAAGCATGAAATAGTTCGACTTATGAGTCATCATTAATCGAAGCGAACTCTCAAAGCAATGCAACCTAATTTTTGTAGTACAATGCAGAAAGATAACTCTGGACACCCTTCCACAAAGAATTTGTAACTAGGGACTCATCATTTAAATAATATTTTATTAACACAGGATTCATGTGTATATATGAGAAATAAAGCCTTTCAAGACGATGGTGTTTGCAACAGAGGAGATCTAAAACCAATTGGATTAATTGAATCATTGATCAACATAGCATCAGGAGAAATGAAAGAAGAGATGTTGACAGATACCTGATTATCTATAGGAAAGTACTCCAAATTCATCTGCATTATACCAAGCAAAGGAAATGATTACACAATATAATTCATGAGAAATTAGCAAAACTTACATCCACTGAGAATCTATAGAAAAGCAAAATGAAAATCTTGACCTCTCTCAATGCACATATGCGTGGTAAAACACTTGTATCACTCTTGATGTGATTTACAAATTCCTTTGGGATTGGTGAACTGAAAAATACAAATGCCCTGGAACCCAAAGAGCAAACAGTAATCAGAATAATGCTGGCTACAATTCTGAAAAGAAATAAAAACTAGAATTTGTGAAAAATTAGAATTCTTCACATACTTCTTGTATAAAGGCTCCCTTCCAGACATGTCAGACAAAAACATAATAACACTGCATGCTAGCAAAAATACAGGGTTAAAATGGATCCATAATATGGATGCAGTCATATAAACAAAACTCAAGGGAAGAAGAAAGCAGAGCATTCAGGAAATGGAAAGGCAAAAAACGAAATGTAGAGGTTGATATATGGGAATTAGGAGATGCATTTAACTACACTGTTAACTATGAAACCAAGTCATTTCTAATTTGTGGTGCAAACAAAACTCAGAAACCATTGGACAATATTGATTCACAGAAATATAGAACTGATAAGTAGGCATATGAGATATTAGAAAACCAAGTTTCATGGATCTGTCTCAATGATAAACACCTTGTTCGTAACTCCAAAGTTCCATATATTCAAAATATAAAAAGACTGGATCCCTGAGTAGTTCTTACAGATTATCTTCTCATGTGAATCTTATAGAGCTCTTCTGACTTCACTTAAGACTTTGCTAGTATGATTGTCCGATTATAGCGGCAGCAATTTTTAGCTCCAAAACTTAGAAAATTTTATGCTCATCCAAAAATTGTTTGCTGCCTATCCAAGTGTTTCTTAGTAAAAAGATGTAATATTTGATTTACTATTACAAACAAGAACACCTTCATGACTTAATGGAGAACCATAAACAAATATAGTGAAAAAATTCATGATTTTGTATGTTAAGGAATGTACATGATATGCACTCTCTTGAAAGCAACTACAGAAACAAATATGAAAAAAAAAAAAAAGAAGAAAAAAAAAAGAAAAAGAAAAAAAAGAATGGTGTACTTTTCTTTTGAGGGCTGGATGAAATAAATAGCATCCATGGATGGCAAGGGTTGCCTTCTCCTGAAGAGGTCTTCGACCACTGCAGTGAAAGAATATTTTTGGTTAAGTTACAATACCGATAATCCATTCAACAACCACACTCTGAAGCTGTTTTGCTACAGTTCTATAAGTGGACTAAAAAGCAATGTCATGTGCAAGGCAGCTAGCTTACTGCAATCTAAACAAACAGGTATTTGCTTGATATAGTTGGCCCTAAAATAGTAATTTGAAATGACTAGGACCATAAATTGAAAGCTGATGGATAACAGACAATTTAAGCAGTATGATGGAACTTTATAACCATGAAAAAATGCGTACAAAGTTTGCATTCAGCGAATATTGAAAGTATCACAAGAAAATATGTTAAGAAGCAATCTTAAGCCAAAAAAGTGAGCAAAAATTTAAATCCAGAATCTATTTTGACACTTACGTGAAACTCCTTGGTCTGTAATGTCTGCCATTTTACATGAGTGAGACATGACTTTCACAGTAACTTTATCCATGATGAGTACCTGTGAAACAAGTAAGTTGTTTACATACTTATCATAGACAATCCCACAGAGTGCTACCCATGCCTTCACAATACAAAATAGTATGGACAACACAACCAAATACTGGTCCACTGAACAAAAAAGGGAGAATAGCATGTCAAATAAGAATAAATACATGTAACACAGTAGTATGGATGCTTGTTGGACATTTAACAAAGAGACAAGTGAAGAGAGATGGAAGCAGGGGCAGAGGGAGTGATGCCCCCTTGACTTTTTCAATCCCTTTATAGTGAGATTTTTATCATTGTTGGCTGCCATAATTTGCATATGCCTCCCCTTGATTTTTATATGCATCCTTGATTTTTTCATGTCCAATCATTTCTATTGGCTCAACATAATTCCAAGATCATTCTCTTACTTGTTATAACCCTTTTCTAGGTTAATTTTTTTTTTCATTTATATTTTTAATTCTAAAAATCGTTCAAAACTAATAAGAGATATCTTTTGAGGTTTTATATTCTATTATAACTAATATTATGTCATCAATGTAGCTTATCAATATATAAACTTAAAACAACTAAAGTTCCAACATGATACCTATCAATTTCACATCTGTGCAGTACATAAATAAATGTAGTGGATTTAACTTGTGGCATGTATCTATCATATAACTAAATAGCCTTGATCTTCCTTGAGAAATTTTTTAGCTCCACCACTAGATGGAAGGAAATAGACCCAATTATACTTCGGTCTAAAATTGGGCGGATTTGATGAGAGTAAAAGAAGTGTTCATGTACAACACTTCAAAAAGGTTTTATATTAAACAACCATGGTGGAATCTACCTTTTTGAAGATTCTTTTCTCTTCTCTTCTTTCCATTACAAAACAAAACAAGGTGCTATAAACTTCCCTTCACTTCTTATTATTCATTTTCTCCTAACTTCTTTTCTCTCAAACTTGCCAAACACACTATAAACAAGAAGTATACCTAGATTCATGCAGAAAAACAGCATTTACAGAGAACAAATCGAGGTTTGCTATTAAAAAAACAAATAAATGAATAGAAACTACGAGCTTATATCTAGCATAATGCCACTTAATGAACGCACCTTCCAAGTTGACTTTGAATCCCCAGTTTTGGCTGATCCAAGC
This sequence comes from Alnus glutinosa, assembly GCF_958979055.1. Lineage (NCBI taxonomy): Eukaryota > Viridiplantae > Streptophyta > Magnoliopsida > Fagales > Betulaceae > Alnus > Alnus glutinosa. The sequence continues at coordinate 30,596,732 of NC_084888.1, forward strand.
ATTTCATACAACAATCCTAGAAAAACCACCTAAATAATTACATTTAACAGACATGGAAGAAAAACTAACACATACAACAATGTTACTAAAACGGTGTTGCCCAGTTTAATTCCAAATTTAACAGAAATTGTGATAATCTCTCATTGTTGAATTTTTCTTAATTACTTCACTAAAACTCTTAACACATTCTAGAATGCACTGATCTGACGGGGTTGTCATCATTAGCGAAATGGAGAGTGGGGGCTGCATTGGGAAAGGGTCATGGGCAGAATGCCGAGGAGGAAGGATTGGCCGGCGACCATTACCGTCCGTACTTATTTTAGAAAAGCGACTGCCGTTTATGGTTGCTCCGTTTACTCATTTACACACAGGACTGCCCTTTCACATGTTTACAGTTTAGAGTTAACTTTTAATTCTTAAAAAAACAAAAAAAAGTTTATGACAAAATTAAAAAAAAAAAAAGGAAATAAAATTTGAATTTAACTATAATTTAGTGCGCAAATTTTGAAATAAATAAAATTAAAAAAGGTGTTTGAATAGTTTGATTTTTTTAGATAAAATTATAAAAATTGAAATAAAATCTTATTTAGTTTTTAAAAACCTCAAGATTATTCTTGTTCTCAAATTAATTAACTTTCACAGACGACATACACGTTTCCGTCGTTTCAGTTCTTTACAATTTTGCAGTTTTCTATTCAGATAAACGACTGCCGTTTTTTCTTTCCTCAACGACGAAAAGTTCCCACAGAACGGACGAAAATTGCACCAGTTGTTAAAACAGTTTCAACGTTCGAACTTAATCACGCAATGTTATCGTAATATTCGAGACGTGATTTATTTTCTTCCACAGTTTTCTCTGCGCATGCAATCAAAAGGAGTCTGAGACGAACCTGAAACTTGACTGAGCCGCTTAGATTGCTACCTTTGAATTTCGATTCGTTTTCTTTCAACAAATTTGAGCTTTAAACGTACGTTTATCTTCACACATTTCCCCGGGAAACAAACGAAAAACGGACCGGAATTCAAAAAGATAATTCGAAGAGAGAGAGAGAGGGAGAGAACTTACGGTCACGGCAGATTTGACGGAAGGTTTTGTACTCTGTGGCTCCGCCGTGAGAGGAGGAATCCGTATCCGAAAATGACATTGTTGCAGCAGAAGATTTGGTTTCAAACACAAATTAGAAAAATGAAATCAGAGAGAGAGAGAGAGGGAGAGCTGCGCGTATGTTTGAGAGACGAGAAAGGAGGAATCGTCTGAGAAGGTCGTTATATTGCGAGGGACGTGTAATTTGGAACGGGAATTTCGCCAAAGTTTACAGGGATAAATTTGGGGAGTACAAAATTTATTTTAAATGTATATCTCATGAAAAGCAAATAAATAAAATAATTTTTTTGAGGATTGCTCCCATTTCATTTCCTTTTGCAACGGACTCGTTTCAAGGTTGGAGGAAATTACACATCGACCCCTAGGGTCCGGCGAAAATTCCCGTTGACCCTTCAACGTCACCTGTTCAGTGTTCACCATGACATGGCATGGTTCACATTTGAATGGGATTAACTTCAAATTCAATTGATATCCTTGGAACTTTCCTCTTGCTTTTGCTTTTGTTTTTGTTTTGTTTTTTTTTTTTTTGAAAAACTACATTTAGGATCTGTTTGGGTTTACAATTTTAAAAAGTGCAATTTTTAAATAACGATTCTAAAATGTGCGATTTGAAAAGTGATTTTTAAAAACGTGGTTAAGCGTTTGACAAATTGCAGTTTGACTTTTTAAATCTTAGGTTAGTCTCTAAAACTATGATTTTTCAAAAAAAGTCCACTTGCTTGCTATTTCGAAAAGCAATTTTATGCATTTTCAAATCGGAATTTTTTAAAAGTGCAATTTCAAGCGATTCATTTTTTACAATTTTGTTTAAAATCGCACTTTTTACTTACAAAATCGCAATTTTACTCTTCAAATTACATTGACCTCTCAAACTTTTACAAGTTTGAAAATCCTTACGATCGAAGAGGGTTAAGTAAAAAATTTAAATAATTTGAAAGGTAAATTTCAACTTTTAAAGTTTGAAAGGAATATTGCAATTAGGGTGTAAATTTAAAGGAAATAAGTGTAATTTTCCTTATTTTTTGACATTCCGTGAGGGCGCATAATCATAAATCAATATCCAACTTCTCAAGCTTCTTTTATTTTTTTAAAAATAGTATATATATATATATATATATATATATATATATAAATTAATAGAAAGCCCCATCTTCCACTTGCCATTGTATTGCTGAGAAAAAAATAAAATAAAAAGAAAAGGTAGATCGAATATGAACACAAACAACCTTCTAACTTCTAAGAGTATGTTGGAAGTGAAGCTGCATGAGTACAGGGGAAAAATGATAGAATTATTCACAGTGAACAACAGGTGCACTTGACCAAGACACAATAGAGTGGAGTCCAATTATGAGTGCAGGAATCACTCCCCCGAGTACTGAGTATGCATGCTTGTTGTGATCCAAAGTCTTGACTGAAGTGCTAGTGAAATGAGACCATATCAAGTAAAAGGAAATTCTCTTTATAATATATATAGTGAGTTTAGTTTTAGAGGTGCGTGTTTGTGTATGTGTGTGCATAATAAATTTATATACATATTATAAAACATATGTATAAATTCGAGATTAGTTTATTTAAGATTCGAGTTAATTTATTAATTAACTCAAATGATAAAATTGTATCAATAATTAATTAATTAATGATTAGCATAGAGTTGAGAAGGAAAAAAAAATTTATGATATTTATTTTTTATAAGAAATAAATAAGTTAATTGAGTAGCTCGTAAATATATAAGCTCAAATTCATTCGAAAAACAAATGAGCTAAACTTAAACTCGTTTCATATTCAAAATAAAATTATGGGCAAATAGTACTATTGGTCCATGTGATTATCCTAAATTATAAATCACTCAATCTGATATCAAAATTAAATTGGAGATCCTTGTGGTTGACTTAATTTACAAATTGTTCCCTAGAGTCAAATTCCATTAAAATCTTTAACAGATTCTATTAGGCGTTATGTCAGTGTCAATAAGATAGCGACGACTTTAAAAATTAATAAAAAAAATTAATTTTTTAAAAGATGGCGTGTCGATTTTAATAAAAAAAATATAAATAAATAAAACTTAAAAAATTATATATTTTTTTTAAAAAAAAAAATTGAAAAGAAAAAAAGAGGTAGATGCCAGTCGGACAGCCAATCCTTTGGGGGTGGCCGCATGCCACTCCTAGATGCCTTTCGGAGTGGCTTGCGGGCTATCTCTGGCCACTGGGGGTGGCTACTCCTTTTCTATTTTTATTTTTATTTTTATTTTTTTCTTTTAAATTGTACCAACAACTTATATGAACATTTGAAGAGGCGATTCTTTCCTCCTCCGTGTGCATGATCCGGGGATTTGGTACCTCTAATTATTATTATTATTTTTTTATATTTATATATTTTAAAAATGATAATGAATTCATTCGTAGCTTGAAAACAGCACGAGCATCAAAAGCTCTAAAGCATTGGACCTCATTTTTTTTTTTTTTTTTTTTTTTCTGAGCTGTTAAAGCATTAGACATTTTCTGAGCTGTTAAAGCATTGGACATTTTAACCATGAGAACACAATCGATAAATTAATTAAAGTCGCGAGTCCCACGAAAGAGCGCCTTTGACATGGCATACCTTAAATTAAGGTTTTCTTTGTTTTATTGTTTACAACAGGACGTACACCAGCAAAAGCTTTTATTTCTTTTATTTCTGCGCGCGTGGGTCACGGGTCTCATTTCTTGGTCTTGGCCGGTGGTGGGAAGGCAGTCAGCACGCTAAATCTGGACCATTAAAAATACTACAACGTACACAATAGAGAAAATGCAGAGAGGAGAATACACGACGCCTTACATATCAAACTAATGGCATGCATGCAGATTCTTGAACTAGAGAAAACCCTTTTCTTTGCAGCATTGAATAGCTTCATCAAACATTTCATTGAGCCCATACTTATATTCGAAGCCAGAATCCAATAGCTTCTTCGATGAGAGACTCGGTATTTTATAACCTCCAATTTCCTTCAAAGAACTGCACCACCAACTTTGAGATTAAAGGAAAAGAAGATTTACGATTTTAGTTTCTATAATAAATGGAGATCGATCGAAGGATAATAGAACTCACTCTGGTGTTGGTATTTGAAATTCTGGGTACCTAGCAGAAAGAAATTCAGGCATCTGTTCATTTGTTAGGAGATCTGATGAGCAAATATACCTTCCTTTTGCTGTAGAACTTTCAAGGAGAAAAATATGTGCTCTGGCCACGTCATCTACGTGGACCATGCATATATTGATAAATGTACCATATTGATCCTTGTCACCTGCATGCAGAGGTATAAGTTAGAAGTAGTTCCATTTCAGGAAATTGTAGAAAAAACAAATTCTTTGATTTGCTTCTTTCATTTTCTTCCATATGAAATTTGACACCAAATCCTCTTTTATTGTAATATAACAAAACCTACCAACAAGAAATAATAGAGATTAATTCCTTAGGTAATTAAGTGATCATCTAGGACTACCTATATTAGAACCTAGAATATTTAAGTTGTAAGATGTTATTCGAGGGTAAATTTACAATTAATTAATAAGCTAGGATCCTGTTCCAAAAAATTATCGGAATTTATACGAGAGAGATTTATTTGTGATATGTACATTTATCTCAAGAAAATTATATGATATGATAATTTTTTATATGACCCATGAAACCTCAAATCAAGAATTGGGCCTCACAATCACTAGCCAATATGCTTTTCTCTCATGCCTTTCTTCATTCATAGTTCGACATTTACGAGTTAGGGTTAATTAGGGCTGGGGGTCATACTCATGCAATTAAATTGGTCGGATTATAGTTGGCTTATATACTCTTATATTCATGTTTTGACACGACTAGAACCCGATAAGCGAACACGACCCACAAACCGACATGAACCCAATACGAAATTAACGGGTTAAAGTTGAAGAACTTAACCAATTTAATTAAATAAATCATATTAGCATTGATTGATATAACTTTATATTCATGCTTCGACACTCGAACATGAATTGCCGCTGCCCAAAAAATTACATAAATTTATTTGCCACAAAGTCAAGCCACACGAACAATATAGTAATTAACTTTCGAAAGAAAAATTAGAACACATACCGAAGACCATAGCCAATGTTGAGCGAACAGAGCCTGGTAACTTGGGACAAATGAAGGGTCCAACAACAAAGGAAGGAATTATGGTTACGACATCCAATCCATGTTTTTCTCCAAACTCAAGGACTGCCTTTTCAGTTAATGTCTTGGAAATCGTGTAGGAACCTGAACCTGAATTACTTCCGAATAGTTTTAGAGCTTTAACTTTAAGGAAATCTACATCGCTCCAAAAGCTCTCATCCATTTCATCTGCCTCCACGCCATTAAATACGACAGCTGATGCACTGGAAGTGTATACAACTCGCTTCACGGTCTTGGAATTTAGGCATGCTTGTAAGATACCCAGTGCTCCACTGATCGCTCTTTTGGTCACTATTTCTTCAGGTTCTCTGTCTTGGAGATCAACCGGAGTAGCCACGTGGAAGACGCCGATGCATCCTTCAATGGGTGCATTGAAACTCTCTGGATCACTCAGATCTGCGTTGAAGATTTGGAGCTTTTCCGATGCTCCTGGCAGACTTGTAAGAAAGCTAGTGTCTTTCTTTTGCTCTGTTCAGTGTAAGAAATAAAGATAATTTAAAATCTCCCAGAAGTCGCTGAGCAAAAAATTAATAAATTAAAACGACCATTGAAATAAAATAGTATATATACAAAGACACCCAAAAAGGAAAGCCATGGACGTGTTGTTCTTGATCTTATGAATATAGTAAATATACCACGAAGATCAGGATCAGGCATGGATGCATTTTCTTTGACCTTTGCAGAGAATTAAGTGGCTTACCAGCGTTAGATCTAACGGTGGTTCGGACATAGTAACCACGGTCAAGGAGCCTCTTGATCAGCGATGATCCTATAAATCCTGTACCACCTGTAACGCATACTGGACCTTTATCTCCTTCCATCTCTCTCTCTCTCTCTCTCGACTCTGTGAATGTGTAGTTCTCTATGTGATAGATGAAAGTAAAAGCACCAACAATACACTTAAAACAAATTAAAATATTGTTAAAATAATTACAAATAGTAAAAAATGGGTCAAACAAATTATCTAATCCTCTCAAAGAACCGCATAAGGCGGTTATATAAGCTAAAGAAGGTACAAATTAAGACAAGCCTATCTATAAATGGTTAGGCCTTAATTATACAATACAATGGAAACAACAACCGCATGAAGGAGGGTGAAGCGGTAAAAGTACTGTTAAAAGGAAAATTGTGCAAATCTTCAAGAAGAGGTGCATGCCTATCTATAAATATGCAACATATCAAATTGTTGGAAATAATTTTGGATGGTGCACAAAATTCTTGTTGAAATAAAATAATAGGAATATGAAAAATCAACAATAAAATAATTAAAATACAAGAGATGAAAAATGGAATAAGGAAATATCTCTTAATGCTATAGAATTACGTAAGAGTGTTATCCTTAAAGGTTGATTTGTGCATTCTGAAGTATATAACTCGGTGTGATCAAATCCTTTGACACGCAACCTCCCATGATTAGACTATAACGTCTACCTTCATTCAGAGCACACTTCCAAAAACGAAGGTTAATAAAACAACCCTTTGATTTTTCTTTATAAAAATAATCTCATAATCTTTTTGGAGCAATATCATGGAAAATAAAGAATTGTGTGTGTATATATATATATATATATATATATATATATATATATAGCATCCTTCTTGCAGGAGCTCGAACTTCAGCTCGAGCCTTAGAAGGAAGCAAGCACAGGGATTCACTTGATCAAACGGAGCCAGCTGTTAATTGCAGAAGTATCGAGATTCAGAAAGGATGATAGGGATTCTCCGACTATCCAAACTTGACGTCTCTTTCAGTTCCCGCTTCGAATGGGAGATGCGACCATCACGACTTGACAACTGAACCATATGTCTGTATTAATGAATGTATGGGGAAGCCAGGCATACTCATCCAACATCTAGATAATCTAGTCGGGATGAGATACATAAAACACTGGAGAGAAGGGAATGTTGGCGTGAGTTGTCAATTAAGAGATAATTCAGCATTGATGGTAGCATAGATTTAGCCTTAATTGTTGACATTCAGCATTGATGTTAGTAGGTAATTGCTGACTTTCAGCATTGTAATGATTATTCTATTTTCTATATAAGATGCAACCCTCACAAAGAGAGGAATTGAACTCAAAAAAAAAAAAAAAAAAAAAAAAATTTGACATGGTATCAGAGCATCTCACGATCCGGTTCCTTGTTCACGCCAGCCCTAGGATTTAGCCTCTTATCTACCTATGGCAGCCACCGAAACACCAACCTAGATAGAGGAATCCACCACCGACGGGATTCTCTCTGAATTACTCACCTCCAAGATGGCCGAAGCTCTGTCCAAAGCCCAGGCCTCAACCGTGACCTCAGAACCTGCAGCTCTACTGATAGGCATCAAGTTGGATGGCTCCAACTATGGCTTGTGGTCCCAAGTTGTCGAGACGTACATCTCCGGCAAAGACAAGTTGGGCTACATCAATGGCTACCTGACCCCGCCATCTCCTAACGACCCGTCCTTTCGCAAATGGCGCACTGACAATGCCATTGTCAAAGGATGGCTTATCAACTCCATGGATCCAACGTTAATTGGAAACTTTATTCGGTTTCCCACAGCCAAACAGGTGTGGGACTCTGCTGCCACCACCTATTTTGATGGTGGTGATACATCCCAGGTTTATGATCTCCGGCGTCGTGTTTCACGTCTCCGTCAAGCAGGTGGATCCCTGGAAAGATATTACACTGACTTGCAAGGTCTTTGGCGTGAAATTGATTTTCGACGTCCAAACCCAATGGAATGCCCTGCTGATATTCAAAGGTATAATACTCTCCTCCAAGAAGATCGGGTCTACGTTTTTTTGGATGGTCTTGACGACAAGCTGGATAACATCCGCAGTGACGTGCTGCAGCTACACTCGTTTCCTACCGTAGAGCAAGCTTATGCTCATGTCCGTAGAGAGGCCCTTCGTCAGGTGGTGATGAACGCAGGTGACCATGAACTTCCTCCAGGAGCAGTGCTTGCTTCAAGAGGCCTCAAGCTTGGAATCCATGGATCGAACCCACAACATGCTGGAAAAATCTGGTTCTAAAGGCCGATCATCATCTGACGGATTAAAGTGCACTCATTGTGGCAATATGAAGCACACACGGGAAAATTGCTTCCAACTGCATGGGTATCCGGACTGGTGGCATGAACTCCAAGCCCGGAAGAAACAAGACACCGCTGGTACAAGTGCAGGCATAGGCAAGGCTGCTGTAGCAGCAGCTGAACTGTGTCTCTCTCTAATCCCTCAACAGAATTTTTCTTCTGTGGATCAAGGTAATCCCTGTCATGCATTAATTAGTTCTTGCTGCAATACTGATCGTGATGATTGGTTACTTGACTCTGGGGCCACGGATCATATGACCTTTGATCCTACGGATCTTTCTCAACATTCATCTCCACGGCGCACTAGCATTGCAAATGCCAATGGAGTGGTCTCTCCTGTCACAGGAGCTGGTTCTGTGACATTATCACCCTCTCTTCAATTATCCAACACATTACTTGTTCCCTCATTGTCCCACAAGTTACTATCTGTGAGTCAAATTACCACAGACCTGAATTGTGTGGTACTCATATTTGCTGATTTTTGTCTTATACAGGATATTCTCACCAAAGAGATAATTGGGCGTGGTACTAAGAGGGGGGGATTATACTACATGGAAGATTTCAGTATGGGAAGAACTCATCATGTGTCTTCACTGAGTTCCAAGACTCAACAGATTTGGTTGTGGCATCGTCGTTTGGGACATCCTTCATTTGGGTATCTAAGGCATGTGTTTCCTGATTTATTTTCTGATGTAGAAGCTTCTGAGTTAAATTGTGATACTTGTATTTTAGCCAAGAGTCATAGGGCTACTTATCCTTTAAGCATGAATAAAAGTGACATTCCTTTTGCTTTAATTCATTCTGATGTATGGGGACCATCCCCCGTGTCTATTGTCTCTGGTGTACGTTGGTTTGTAACGTTTGTTGATGATTGCACACGCATGACTTGGTTATATTTGCTTAAACATAAGGATGAAGTATTTAAGGTTTTTCAGTCATTTCATGCTCTGATTCAGACTCAGTTTTCAGCTCAGATTCGGATTCTTCGTTCTAACAATGGTGGAGAATATGTCAATCACCATTTTCAGTCCTATTTTCAACTCCACGGCCTTATCCACGAAACTTCATGTCCCCAGACACCACAACAAAATGGGGTAGCTGAAAGGAAAAACCGACATATTCTTGAAACTGCCCGAGCTCTCCTCCTCGGCGCCCATGTTCCCACAAGACATTGGCCCGATGCAGTTACCACCGCTGTCCATTTGATCAACCGCCTTCCATCCAAAGTCTTAAATTTCCAAACCCCACTACAATCCCTATCAACCTTGGTCTCTCTACCTTCTGCCCTCATGCTCCCACCCCGTATCTTTGGATGTGTGGCGTATGTACACCTTCATAAGAACCAACGTACCAAATTTGACCCTTGCGCTTGTCGGTGCCTCTTCTTGGGCTATGCTACATACCAAAAAGGCTACCGCTGCTATGACCCTACTACTCAGCGTACTTATGTGACTATGGATGTGTAACGCCCCAAATTTGAACCAGCAAATTCGTAAGTAGAAACCTCCGGTTTCCACGTGACATTACTACATCAGAGATAAACTCTCGCAGCGGAATATATATATTTCTTCTAAAGCCTTAGTAATTGATAACATAACACATTTAGAGCTGACTGAAATACCTCGATACGTTTATTAGAAAATACTTATAACAAATACAAGGGAACCGGTGTCATAATGACACAAAAGAATACATATAAATCATTAGCAATCTTGTCAACATAAAATGCTATAAACACAGAAGACTACAAACAAAATATAAACTATGTGTCCTTAGCTATAAAACCTCTTGAGCTCTTGTTTTTGTCTATTAACCTGCATTAACAGAATATATATATATATAGAAACAAAAACACAAAACAACCAAAGTGAGTCCACTGTTTCCAATAATAAGGTGAATACTAATTTACTTAATAAATCCTTCAACATGCAGATATAGCTTTATAGCCACGCGTATAATGCAAATGTATTGGTTGTATGAATATGCATCGTAGTAACCATTTAGTTTGTATTTTATGATCATCTTTCTTCAGACTCTCGTACCCAGGGCCATTAAATCCCTGTTCGTTTACGTCCGTTGCCTCCCACTTAAAGTCTTACCTGTTTTTACTGGAATCCTCCCTGTCCCAGCATTAGTTATATATTAGGCCTTCGGACACTCCTGGGTCACTCTGAACCCCCTGGATCCACTGACTAGCCTTTCTTTTCCCTGCTACTACATCAGCTTGTTGATGGCTATCTCATCAGCCGTTATATTATTTTAGACACAACATGTTATGCATGATCGGCCACATGCAATGAACAAATTAAATAAAACAATAAACACAATATCATGGAAAAATCCACCAGCTTCGTTCTCAGTATGTATAGAAATACTTACAGCCAATTAATGCAGTTTCTCAAGTCATCATCTGAAAAATTATAAATACATATACACATAAAAGTGTTAACATCATTATTCATGAATATTACTTATTTTCATTTATCACAAGTGTCTTAGTTTTAGTATTAATTTAATAACATCTAAACTCTTTTTCTTTAATAGAACCATTATTAGAAATACCAATTTATATAGAATCTTGAATAAACATAACCTCATTAATTTATCAAAGTACTCAATTAATTACCAACCATTATGAATCATTAATTAATAAAAACAAGAAATCATAATAAACAGGGATATCATGATTAACTAATTTTACTGTTCATTTGATCTAATACACCATACACTCAATATACGGCCAGTACTAAACATATACAAAATTCATAATCAATCTTAACCGAATTTAATAGTCCAAAGTCCGTATATACATATACACATGAAAATCAGAATACACTGTTGACAAATCACCAAAATAGAGGGTGAACCACACTCGGTTAGCCAACAGTATACACGACCACAACCTGCCAAAATATAAAATAATCATTTACTGGACAAAGAAATATTTAAATAAAATTCTACTAATAATCTATCAATTCAAATCTCATAAATAAATACTTAATTTAAATATATCCACGTATTTTCTATCAATTACTAAAAACCCATAATTAATATCCAAATCAAACAGAACCACAATAAACTCATGACAACTAAGGATACTACAATCAGAACAGGAAATACACACAATTCGTATATACATAAATAGCTCAATAAGAAACTCATAACTTTAGCATGTAAACCCATACAACAATTACAATCCAAAATACCCAGTAATCAAAAACATCACAACTAAAACGCTACAAGACACTCAGCAGTTAGTCACCGATCAAACCCAACCAAAAATGTACCTGATGAGTACCAAATATTGTGTATTTGGACCCCTTAATTTACATTAGTTAAACCTTTAGCTTTTTATTTTCTAATGCTTTGGTTAGTTTTAATGTTTTTATATTTTGTAGGACAATAAGAGAGAAATGATACAATTCAAGCAAAATACAAGGAAATTCGGATGCAGCAAACCACTACATTTAGACTGATTATAACAGGACCAAACTATATTCTTTTTGGGATTTTCTTAGGTCTAAATTGAATTTCAAAATGTCAGCTTTCCAACGCAACAAGTTTCAGCCAATTTGGAGATGTGTGGAAAAAGATATGGCTGTTTGAATTTCAGTCGTCGGATCATCCCGAAAATCCGGAACCATCTCTCTTATTATTTTTCTTTTGCCTCATTCCTTGTCTCCCCAAAGCTAGAGCCAATACACGATTTTCTCCACATTCTCAGCCACTTAATCACCTTTTTTTCCCCACTCAACATAAAATACCATCTTTCCATAAAACACTCACCACTCATTCCATAAAACACTCACCACTCATTCCATAAAACACTCATCACTCATCTCTCCACTCATACATAAAATAACACCCACTCACCCATTCCACACAAACCACTTGGCTATAAAAGGAGACCAAGGCTTATCTTCTTGCTTATCTTCTTCTTGTAGCTTATTTCTTTCCTTTTGCAACTCTTTGATTTTTATGCTTTTAATTTAATGTTTTAAGTTGTAGTTATTTTATCATGTGTAGCTAATATTTTCGTTTGGGGTTGAGGATGAAACCTCACCATTGAAGAGAAACCGAGTTTCTTGCTTGTTCATGCTATTTGAGTTTATGAGTTTGATTTCTCATTGTTCTACTTCGATTTTTATGAGATGATGTTTTGATATCTCTTGTGGTTTCCGGATACAAGTGATGATGTGGAATAAGTCTCATTAAAATTGATTGCTTGGTGTTTGATCTATCAAAACATTGGATATTCATTGTGCGTCGTTCGACTAATACATTGTTTTATCGGTTTGAATGATGATATCCATTGTGATTGAATGATACATTGGATGTTTTGATTTCAATTGGTACTCTTTGTGATTTGTGCTATGAACGGAATCATTGAATGTTTCAAATGATTTTTAAAGCAATGTAGAGCATACCTAAGATTTGAATGTGACAACCTCAAAATATGTGTGATGAGCATGAGATTATGTTCTTGTGATTTGGTGAGTGTGGATTCCGAAACCCTAGACCCCTTTATCTTCATTATTTTTGTTTATGTTTTCCTTTAGAACAAAACCCTCAATTTGGAACTAGGTTAAAATAGGATTAGTTTGAATAGAGATTAATTTTCGCAACACAATTCCCTGTGGGATCGACCTCGCACTTGCAATACGCTATATTGCATAACGATTCGTGCACTTGCGAGTACTTATATTTAAAACACATCAAGTTTTTGGCGCCGTTGCCGGGGAATTGTTTTGTTTGTGGAAATTGATTTTTGTTTGAATTGATTTTATTTTTCTACTAGTTTAGGTAGATTTTTGTTTTCTTTTTCGTCTTCCAATTTTTTTTCTTTTTATTTTTTATTTGTTTTTGTTTTATTGTCTAACCCAAAAAAAAAAAAAAAAAAAGCAAGGTTTTCTGTTTTATTGTTATTTCAGGTTGTGCGGAATTTTGCGAAGTCGATCGATCGAACCAACACTGGAGGTGTTACCTGGAATAGTTCAGTAGCAGAAAGTCTTGCCAAAAAAAAAATTATTTTTTTTTATGCATTCGTGTTAGTCTTCAATTTTTTTTATTTATTTATTTTGTTTGTGCTATTTTTTTTTTCTTTTAATCTTCAAAAAAAAAAAAAGTATATTTTGCTAGTGTGGTCTTACGGTGCTATCTAAGTGTCGAGGCAAGTTCTGGCTAGGAAAGTCTTGGGATTTAAGTGTGTCCGGTGTGACCCCCCTCACTTTCCTGGGAACGAACCTGGGTTCTTAGAGAATTCTGTCTGCCCCACTTGCAATTTCTTTAAAAAAAAAAAAAAAAAAAAAAAAAGGGTTCATATTTTTGGTAGGAAGTGATTGTAAAACATGAATGATCACCCACATGAACCATGTTCATATTGCTCTGATCCTCATCATAGTGCTAGTAGTTGTCTGTCATGGGGACAATTCTGCAATCTTTCTTATGAGCAAATGAACCCCAATTTCTCTAGTCCGGGATTTGATGCAAATCCCAATTTTTACAACCCGGACTGGAGCAATCATCCTGATTTCTCGTGGCATGCTCAAGCCATGGGAAATCATGCTCCCCAATTTCAGGAACTGCACTATCCCGAATATTCGCAGTTCGATACCCAATCTTCCCATCCTTCATCCTTCAATCAACCGACACCACAGTCATCATTAGAAGACACTCTCAAGGCCTTCATGCAGTTTTCAAGTCAAACCATTAATGAAATGAAGAATGCCACATTGGTTAACACCCAATCTATTAATGAAGTGAAGCAGGCTATTAGTGACGTGAAGAATGCTACCTTGGAAAACACTCAGGCGATTGCCAGGATAGAAGGACAGTTCGAATATCTGGTTGCTGAGTTTAACAGACTGGAAGAAGAAGAGCTTCAAATTCAGCTGATGGCTCAAGGGCACTACATGATTGATGAGGATGATGCTAGCCATTCTGATCATGAGCATGTCCCTCCCATCACTTTATTGGAGAATGAAGAAACTGTGGATAGCATCAGAGGGGAAGGAAGAGAGGAGCACCCGGAGCAAGCAGCGCCCTCGCCCAATCCAAATACATCCGAATACGGAATGAGTACTGAAGCTCATTCCTTCATCACCATCCCTCTTGAGACATTTCATGAGCCCCAAGCTTTAATTCTTACATGTCTCAAAGAGCCATCTTATGCCAAAACTGTCAAGGATCTATGCACACAACCGCGCAAATCTAGGAACCATCGTCCTACAAAGATCCTTCGAAGCAAGCAAGTTAGCTACATAAGATGGCGAAACATTTCTCTCGAGGGACATCAATTCTTTAAGAAGAAAGGGTGGAAGGGATTGGTTGGACATCCACATGATCGGGGAAGGCGCTGTAAATTTTCTTTTACCTTTTTGCACAGTTGTTTTTTTTAATTATTTTTGTTAAATATTTTGTTTCTGTTTTACCTTATTTTGTTGTCTGTTTTTGTTTGTTAGTTTATTTTTAATTTTTCAATGGTGGGATAACTTCTTACTATAGGGTGTAAGTGAAGCATGGATTCTTATTTTGATAATTATTGTGATTCTTCTGTACAACATGTTTCACCTAGTGGTAGGACACTTGCTCCAACCAACTACCCTTACAGTTTCAACCCACATGAACCATGGAAAGCTTGCTAAATGAGAACATGGAAGCCTCGAAGGAGAGGAAGGTGGGGAATGTGAAGAAAGCAAAGAAGGCGAGGCAAGCAATCTGGAAAGGATATGAGTGCGGTACTCATATCGTAGTGCTCTCTCTCTTCTGTCATAGATCGCCATCACCGGATTGAGGATAGATGTGAGGAGCGTCCAGGTTGACAAGACGGAAGAGAAGGTCTTGCATGATCAAGAATAATCTTGCTTCTGGATAGTATGATCAAGAATAGTCTTGCTTCGTTGTTTGTGAATCTGGTTGTGATGCTGCATTTTTTCCAACTTTAAACTTTGAAATTGGTTATGAACTACATCTTCCCTTCCAGGAAGCGATGATGAGTTCAGATTAGAAGAAAGATTTGGCTCTCGAAGTGTGAAGGGTTGAGAACTCATAGGTGTGCTTTGCAAGAGAGAAGACGAATGAATTTATAGAGAAAATTTGAGAGGGGACGGTGCAAGTGGTGCCGACAGTGAATCGTAATATCTCCATCCCTTTCTCGGAATGCTCATCCAGCTCATTCTCGGGATGCCCCTCTACGACTGCTAGTTGCGGAAAGTGCGGCGATGAATCCGAAAAAGTCATTGGGTAAATTCGGAATTCGAGAAGGTGAAAAGGGTGAAAACTTGAAAAAGAAGAGAACTCGTGATTCGAGGGCGGCTGTCTACTAGTGATAGTGGAGGCTGCGCTCAGAAAGAAGAGAACTCGTGATTCGTGGGCGGCTGTCTACTAGTGATAGTGGAGGCTGCGCTCAGAATGACGTTGATTAGACCGCGTCTCGCCCACTGATTAAGTTCTCTTTCCTTCCCTTCAAATCTTTCGAATCACCGCTTCATTTCTATCTTTCTCTCCTTCAGATTCTTTGAGGGATATCATCGTTTCCTAAGTTTTCCAGAAAAATGGCTTCTTCCTCTTCCCAAAATAATCTTGATCTGAATGCTACGCCAGTAGTACAACCCGAAATTTGGCGTCCATTATTCTTAACGCAAAAAGGTCCTCTCATGACCAATGACTCTGTAATGCTGAATGATGCAGCAGCTGCATCCGTGGCTCAAGGCATCATAACTCCTCAAGATGATAAGTTGTTGGCGGATAGGACTGATGCTCAAGCCATCAATGACTCTTTGGCTTTCAGTATTCAGAGTGCTTCTTCAGTTACAAACATGGCTCGACGTCTGCAAGTTCGAGGGAATGAAGTTCAAGCGCTAAAAGCTCAAATTTTGGCTTTGCAGCGAATGTACATGGACTTTAGGCGTAGGAATCGGGTCCTACAGCAAGAAAATAAAAAGCTGAAGAAGGTGGTAGATTCGTATGCGAAAGACTTGGAAAAGAGGTATGCTGAGTTGGAGCAGAATACCAATCGTCTGCAAGAACAACACCAGGACCTCTTGCGTGTAGTCCAAAACCTCAGGGTTTTCCGCCCAGAAACTTAGTCAGGTATAAGCATACCGAATACTCTGGGGATGTTGCAGGAAAGGTCCGATTCGCAAGTTTATGTTTTCTTAGAAGTACTTCGTTTTGTAAGACAATAATTATATTTTTATTTTTTATTTTTATTTTTATTTTTATTTTTATTTTTTTTATTTTTTATTTATTTATGGACTGTAATAAAAAAAAAAATGGCGCTACGAAGATCCTTCGAAGCAAGCAAGTTGGCCACCTGAGAAGGCGACACATTCTTCTAGAGGGATATCAGATTCTAAAGAAGAAAGGGTGGAAGGGATTGGTTGGACATCCACATGATCGGGGAAGGCGCTGTAAATTTTCTCTTACCTTTTTGTACAGTTGATTTCTTTCATTTTTATTTCTTTTCATTTTATTTTCGTTTCTGACAGCAACTAACATTTTGATGTTTGTGTCTATGAGAAATGTTGCTGTTAGTTTTTGTTGACAGGTGTTTTGGTGTTTAAGTTTGGGGGACGCCTTGACCTTTCACACCTCGATGTTTCCGTATTTCTGGTAATGTATTTCTACACTACACATTGCGGACAATGTGTAATTCAAGTTTGGGGGTATGGAAAAGCACTCTGTCCATTTGTTTGTTTGTTTGTTTAAATTTTCTGTTTGTTTAAGTTTCCATTTGTGTGTTTGTTTAATTTTTCTAATTGTTTTTAGTTATTTTTAGTTGTCTTTTTGTTCTTAAAATGTTTTAATTAAAAAAAAAAAAAATTATGTTGTCAAGTTTGAGTTAAGCCATAGCTGTGGTTTGCATTTCATCGGCTTGCTTAAGTTTTTGAACACATCATGTCTTTAGGAATCTGAGTCTTTTGACTTATTTTTGGGCTAGTAAGATTTCACTTGAGTTGAACTATCACGAGCACGTTAGCATGTAATTTGTGGGGTATGAATTTGTGCTTAATTGTGTATTTTGAGAGTTGTTGGATGACTTATTGATAAATAACCTTGACTTGCAAGATATATATATATTTTAAAAAAAAAAAAAAGAAAAAAGAAAAAGAAGATCATTTTGAGTTTTTCACTGAGTAACCGGGCCTCTTGCCTCACTAAGCATTGAGTGTTCGCGTCAAAAGGTGAGAATTTCAATTTGGTTAATTGTATGGCTAGTTTGGCTTCGTAGCCTTTTTGACTTGAGTAATTAAGCCCTTAGGGATGTTTCTACATCTAGTGCCCTAAGACCATTTGGTTTGGGAGCCACTGGCCCAACACTCGTTACATGGGTCAATTAGAAAGCTTAAGGGAGCCGAGCATTGCACAGCCAACATATTAAAAAAAAAAAAAAAACCAAAAATATATATATATATATATATATATATATATATATATATATATATATATATATATATATATATATATATATATATATATATATATATATATATATATAAATAAAATAAAATAATTTGCATATCTTGCCTTGGTTGTTTCATTTGATAGGGATTCCAATGATTTTTGAAGTACTTATCTTGAGATTAAAATGAAACCTCATAATTGCATGTTGATTTCACTCTACACTTTTGAGGAAATGTGATGTCTTAACTGTCCATTTATGAGTGATTTGATGATTGGATCCCCTGTTGATGTTTATGATGGGGTTTGTCTTTTTAAGCATGCCAATGACGTATGAACCATGGTCTGGGTAAAACTTTTTCTCGTTGACAACGTAGTGTTTGAATGTTTGTGGGTATCATTTCTGGCAAACCCTCACGATACTTCACTCGTCCACTAGGGAGTCCTAGGGGTTTAAAAGGCTTGTTACATATGCTAAATGCAATCGTGTCTCCCACGAAAGAGGATTTATGTTTCATGCTTTGATTTTGTTTTTCATTTTGTTTTGCTAAGGGACTAGCAAAATGTAAGTTTGGGGGTATTTGATGAGTACCAAATATTGTGTATTTGGACCCCTTAATTTACATTAGTTAAACCTTTAGCTTTGTTATTTTCTAATGCTTTGGTTAGTTTTAGTGTTTTTATATTTTGTAGGACAATAAGAGAGAAATGATACAATTCAAGCAAAATACAAGGAAATTCGGATGCAGCAGACCACTACATTTAGACTGATCATAACAGGACCAAAAGATATCCTTTTTGAGAGTTTCTTAGATCTAAATTGAAGTTCAAAATATCAGCTTTCCAACGCAACAAGTTTCAGCCAATTTGGAGATGCGTGGAAAAAGATATGGCTGTTTGAATTTCAGTCGTCGGATCATCCCGAAAATCCGGAACCATCTCTCTTATTATTTTTCTTTTGCCTCATTCCTTGTCTCCCCAAAGCTAGAGCCAATACACGATTTTCTCCACATTCTCAGCCACTTAATCACCTTTTTTTCCCCACTCAACATAAAATACCATCTTTCCATAAAACACTCACCACTCATTCCATAAAACACTCATCACTCATCTCTCCACTCATACATAAAATAACACCCACTCACCCATTCCACACAAACCACTTGGCTATAAAAGGAGACCAAGGCTTATCTTCTTGCTTATCTTCTTCTTGTAGCTTATTTCTTTCCTTTTGCAACTCTTTGATTTTTATGCTTTTAATTTAATGTTTTAAGTTGTAGTTATTTTATCATGTGTAGCTAATATTTTCGTTTGGGGTTGAGGATGAAACCTCACCATTGAAGAGAAACCGAGTTTCTTGCTTGTTCATGCTATTTGAGTTTATGGGTTTGATTTCTCATTGTTCCACTTCGATTTTTATGAGATGATGTTTTGATATCTCTTGTGGTTTCCGGATACAAGTGATGATGTGGAATAAGTCTCATTAAAATTGATTGCTTGGTGTTTGATCTATCAAAACATTGGATATTCATTGTGCGTCGTTCGACTAATACATTGTTTTATCGGTTTGAATGATGATATCCATTGTGATTGAATGATACATTGGATGTTTTGATTTCAATTGGTACTCTTTGTGATTTGTGCTATGAACGGAATCATTGAATGTTTCAAATGATTTTTAAAGCAATGTAGAGCATACCTAAGATTTGAATGTGACAACCTCAAAATATGTGTGATGAGCATGAGATTATGTTCTTGTGATTTGGTGAGTGTGGATTCCGAAACCCTAGACCCCTTTATCTTCATTATTTTTGTTTATGTTTTCCTTTAGAACAAAACCCTCAATTTGGAACTAGGTTAAAATAGGATTAGTTTGAATAGAGATTAATTTTCGCAACACAATTCCCTGTGGGATCGACCTCGCACTTGCAATACGCTATATTGCATAACGATTCGTGCACTTGCGAGTACTTATATTTAAAACACATCAGTACCTACCCGAAAACCAATAATCAACAGGATATCAATATCTCAAAATACACATAAATCAAGTAAAATCATTTGGCCAATTTAGAGAATCGAATTACAAGGAATAACTAACTTTGATCAAAACACTTAGAATCCAAAACACTTTTCAATATATTACAATTCAGTAACATTTAGCCAATCCTTTGAGAATTATAACTTAAGCAAAACCCATTTCAAAACAGAGAAGAAAACAACCGAAACATTACAATCTAAAATACCCAATCAGTTCAACCAGAAAACCCATTAATCAATAGCTCATGAATCAAAATAACCCATAACAATTTCACAAAGATTAATCGGAATTTACCTAGCGAAATTCCCGGGAGAAACCACCGGAAATTCACATCATTTCGTCGGAATTCTGGCTTTCAAACTATCGGATCACATGGGTACGGGTCGGGTTTCACGGCTGTCACGGTCTGGGTTGGGTCACGGTGGAGGGCCGGCTACGGTTCGGCTGGGAGTCTGGGTCTGGGCTTGCTGGGGTCCAGATTTCTTCTGGTTCGGTGGGTTTCGGCTAGTCGGGTTGTTGGATCGTTCGGGTTCGGCCGGAAACCATGGGTTCAGCTCACGGGTTTGATGGGTCAAGCGGGTTGTGGTTCGCGGGATCTGGGCCGGCTGGGCTGTCGGGCTCGGGGATGCGGTTAGGGCTGGGGCACTGATGAGTGTCAAATATTGCATATGTGAACCCCTTAATTTGCATTTACTAAACCTTTAGCTTTGTTATTTTCTAATGTTTGTTGTTAGTTTTGGTATTTTAGTATTTTGCAGGTCATTGAGAGAAAACAATAGCTTTATGGTGAAAGAAAGCACACTTCGAGAAGACCTAGATGATGTGGTTATGTTCAACCAAATCAAGGAGAGGACTAAATCGGAATTTCTCTAATTGGAGTCAAAATCGGATTAGAATTCAAATTCTGCACATGTCATAGTGTTTTGACCATAACTTTCAGCTCAAATATCCGATTGAAGTGAATCAAGCGACGTTGGAAAGCTAGCTCAATTTTCTACAAATCCTTATGAAATAGGATTTTCTTAATTCAGACGTCTGCTATGCCAAAAGTACCCCGCAATAAAAGGCCGCAAATCTGGACGAATTTGGAGTCCTTTTCCTTCTTGGATTGTGTTTTGAGTCTCCTACTCAAACTAGGAGATGAACCTCCAATTTTTCTAGGAATTCTAGGGCTTCTAGGATTTGTTTTCTCCCTATAAATAGACCTCTAAGGCTCAAGAAAAAAGAAGGAGGAGCTAGAGACCAAATACATTCTTTTATTTTTAGTTTAGTTTTTCTTTAGTTTAGAATTTATTTTTCATAGTCATGCGTAGCTAGTTTTTCAACTAAGGTTGAGGATGAAGCCTCACTATTGAATAGCAACAATATTTTCATGTAAGTTTATACTATCCGATTTTATTTGGTTTAATTTTTCCTATGTTTTACTTCTTTTCAATGTGTGGAATGATTCTTGGATATCTTTTGTGATTCAAGGATACATTTGATGATTTGAGATAATTTCACATAAATGATTGCTTGGGTTTTTATTTATCAAAACATTGGATATTCATTGTGTTTCGTTCTACGGATACATTTGATGATTTGGTTAAAACCGGATATCTTTTGTGATTTGTGCAAAGAACGGATTCATTGAATGATTTAATGATTTTTTTGAAGCATAGTAAAGCATACATAAGATTTGTATGGTGAGAACTTCGGATGTGTATTGATGAACATGATAATATGTTGCTATGATTTGGTGGGTGTGGTTTCCAAAACCTTAGTATCTTTTGTTTTGTTTTATTTTATTTATGTTTTTTCTTTCTTTTATTTATTAAAATCAAACTTTTTTTGGAACTAGGTTAAGATTCAATTAGTTTAGAAACAAAATTGTTCTTCAAAAACACAATTCCCTGTGGGATCGACCTCGCACTTGCAAAACCCTTTTATTGCAAACGATTCGTGCACTTGCGAGTACATTTAAAATTCACATCAGGCACGCTGGGTCTCGGGTCTGAGCTGGCTGGATCGTTACTGGGTCGGGGCGTCGTGAGTTGGGTTGCCGGGATCTGGGTACGGCGTTGACGGGTTTCCCAGGTTTCGGGTCTCTGTTCATCGGCTCTGCACACGGGTCCTCCACGATCGGGTCTCCGGGTTGCTGGAATCTGTTGACGGTGCGGCACGGGTCACGGCCAGAACTGCCGGAATCGCCTCACCGGCCACCGAGATTGATCGGGGAATCGGGTCTCTCTCTCGGTTAGGTCTGGGTTGCACGGGTTCCGGTCCTTCTCCCGCGGGTCACCCGGATCTCTCCACCTCTCGGACTCATCTCTTCTCTCAACTCTCCCTGCCTCTCTCTTTAATCTCATCTCTCTGTCTCACTCACAATCTCAACTCACTCTCCTATTCTCCTTCTCTCAACTCATAACTCTCAACTCACTCTCCTTCTCTCTGCCTCTGTTTCTCTCTCAATTTCACTCAGCTCTCTATCTCTCGCCTGCTTCTATCTCTTATTCGAGCAACAGGGAGCACAAATGAAAGAATAAAGAAAAAGAATAAAATAGAAGAAAGAAGGATGCATGTTCCTGCTGTAGAAGGAATCCAGTTATAAAGGTCTGAGTGTCGGCAAGAATAGTGTCGGCAATACTTAATGGAATACAGCGGGAGGACGGCTGATTAATAAAATAATCAACTTTTAAATAAATGAATTTAAACTCTGTCGGTGGGAGAGAGTGTCGGTAAGCATTTTATTAGAAAATGCATCGAATCACCTGCAGATATTATCGCAGATTTAGGTATTTTTACACTAGGTCTTTATCAATAATAATCTCACTAAAGTGAAATTTTAAACCCGTTTTGAGTCTAGTTTGTTTCATCGGTAATATTATTATCTCAATAATATTTAAACATAATAAATTTATAAACCAGATATATATATTGTACAGTAATATTACACGCAGTTATTATTACACATTAATATTATTTATTAATATTATTATGCCAATCAGTCT
This sequence comes from Alnus glutinosa, assembly GCF_958979055.1. Classification (NCBI taxonomy): domain Eukaryota; kingdom Viridiplantae; phylum Streptophyta; class Magnoliopsida; order Fagales; family Betulaceae; genus Alnus; species Alnus glutinosa. The sequence goes on from NC_084888.1 coordinate 30,619,531, forward strand.
ACTGAATAATTCCGTCAGTTTATTTCATTTAGTCTTAAATTCTAGTTTATGACATTAATTGCATTACTAAAAATCTGGGGTGCTACAGGATGTCACTTTTCTGGAGTCCGCTCCTTTCTACCCTTCCTCGGTATCCACTGCTCCTCTTCAGGGGGAGACACTAGATGAAGAGCTGAAGTGGCTAACCTTTGAATGGCTTGAGAATCAGAAAGACACACCATCCGAAGAAGAACCTCTGGCAGCTGAACCTATACCATCCGAAGAAGAACCTCTGGCAGCTGAGCCTATACCATCAGGAGAAGAACAAGAATCCCCCCGCCTCTCAGTTGCTGCAAGCCCATCTCCTAAGAATATCCCTGAGGTAAGTAATATTGGCACACCCTCAATTATCAATGCTATAGATACTGGGTATAACTTACCTTTCATGCATAACCGAGGCAAACCACCAAACAGATACTCCCCAGACATGGAGGAAAGAAGGTCGAGGTATCCAATTGCCAACTATGTTTCCACCGAAAAATTGCCTGAGCCACTCAAGAGTTTTTCACAGGAGCTCTCTGCATGTCATATTCCTACTACAGTTCAGGAGGCATTAATGGATCCTAAGTGGACAAAAGCAATAGAGGAAGAAATGGGGGCACTACTAAAGAATCAAACATGGACCTTGGTCCCACTACCCCAAGGGAAGAAGACAGTTGGGTGCAGGTGGGTCTTCTCAATTAAACATAAGGCAGACGGATCTATAGAACGATATAAGGCAAGACTGGTTGCAAAAGGATACACCCAAACATATGGTGTAGATTACCAAGAAACTTTTTCACCGGTGGCTAAACTAAATACAGTCAGGGTTTTGCTATCACTCGCAGCCAACCTTGATTGGCCATTACATCAGTTGGATGTAAAGAATGCCTTTCTCCATGGCGATCTTGAAGAGGAAGTCTACATGGACACTCCTCCAGGCTACACAGCATCTTCAAACACTGACATAGTGTGCAAGTTGCAGCGTGCATTGTATGGACTGAAACAATCACCTCGAGCATGGTTTGGACGGTTCAGTCAAGCAATGAAGAAGTATGGCTTCCACCAAAGCAATTCAGATCATACATTATTTTTGAAGCATCAACAGGGCAAGGTAACAGCTTTAATTGTATACGTTGATGACATGATCATTATAGGGGATGATGCAGAGGAAATTGATAAGCTTCAAAAACAATTGGCAACCGAATTTGAGATAAAAAATCTGGGAGGACTCAAATATTTCCTGGGAATAGAAGTTGCTAGATCAAAGAAAGGTATATTCTTATCTCAGCAAAAATATATACTAGACTTACTTTGTGAGGTTGGAATGCTGGATTGTAAGCCAGCAGACACTCCAATTGTTCAGAATCACAGGCTCGGAGAACATCCAAGTCAAGTGCCAACAGACAGAGGAAGATACCAGAGGTTAGTTGGGAAACTAATTTACCTCTCGCATACCCGTCCTGATATTGCTTACGCAGTGAGTGTTGTAAGCCAATTTATGCACCAACCGAGTAAGGATCATATGGAAGTAGTGATTCGGATTTTACGATACTTAAAATCCTCCCCAGGAAAAGGACTTATGTTTGCAAAGAATAATCATCTCAGAGTTAATGGTTATACAGACGCAGATTGGGCAGGGAATACCACAGACAGAAGATCCACCTCAGGCTACTTCATGTTTGTTGGGGGAAATCTTGTTACGTGGAGGAGTAAGAAGCAAAAGGTGGTGGCACGGTCAAGTGCTGAAGCAGAGTTCCGTGGAATGGCTAAAGGACTTGTGAACTTCTATGGCTAAGAAGACTTCTAACAGAAATTGGCTTTGCACCTACCTCCGAAATGGACCTCTTTTGTGATAACAAAGCAGCAATCGCTATTGCTCACAATCCTATCCAACATGATCGCACTAAACACGTGGAGATTGACAGACATTTTATTAAAGAAAATCTCGAAGCTAAAATAATTCGGTTTCCATTTGTGAAGTCCGAAGATCAACTGGCGGATATTCTTACAAAGGCCGTATCAAGCAGAGAGTTTTACAACTCACTAGACAAGTTGCGCATTGAAGATTTGGATGCTTCCACTTGAGGGGGAGTGTTGGCGTGAGTTGTCAATTAAGAGATAATTCAGCATTGATGGTAGCATAGATTTAGCCTTAATTGTTGACATTCAGCATTGATGTTAGTAGGTAATTGTTGACATACTTTAGTAGGTAATTGTTGACATTCAGCATTGATGTTAGTAGGTAATTGCTGACTTTCAGCATTGTAATGATTATTCTATTTTCTATATAAGATGCAACCCTCACAAAGAAAGGAATTGAACTAAAAAAAAAAAAAAATTTGACAGGGAATACATTTTGAACGAACAGAGGTTGAGGTGGGGATTAGTACCATTCACAAGAGTCGACAAAAGAGGCAAATTATTGTATTAGGGACCTGGGAAGACAAGAGCTCATTTAGAAACAATTCATCAATTGAAGAAGCAAGTTTCCAACGAGCAGAGCGGACCGAGGCCAAAAGAATTCCAATTTCCTATTATGTTGTTGGTGATTACTGCAAGCGGGCAGGCAATACGTCGCTTTATATATATATATATATATATATATATATATATATATATATATCAAGTACTCGTAGTGTATCTTATATATATACATGATAAATGGCTTAGTAAATTTATTATAGTATCTAAAGGCATTGAAAACACTTTATGACCAAATGGTTATATTTTGAGATTTTATGACTAACGGTCAAAACTCTCTAAGAAGAAAAAATAAATGGTCAAAACATTAAAGCCATAAAATACCATAAAGCTTAATAACGTCTGATGGTCAAAACTGTTAAACTAGTTAAAACTAATTTCTCTTTTAAAGCCCATGACCTTTTCCATTTGTTAAAGACAATTAAAAGCTGTATGAGAACAAGATTTCATAAAAAATCCTTTGGTTATAAAACTCATGTAAATAATGAAAAAATTGCTAATAAACATATGAATCAATGGCTGAGCCACCAAAAAAAAAAAATTGTTTGTAACATTACAAGAATCCCCCACATGTTACAAACATTAGAATAAGAGTAGACTAAAAACATGCATCGATGTGGTATCTGCAAGTTTTAACCACACCTAAGATAAATAAGTAGGAACTTAATGAATCATGGAAGAGTTAGATTCTTTTAACCAAATTCACAAGTGAACGAAACTTATTATCCACATAACTTTTTCTAAAAAAAAAAAAAAAAAAAAAATTGGGTTATTCTATAGCGGGTTGGCACCTTATACAAGCCATACTCCCTTGGGTTTCATGAGAGCTCTAGAGACTTACCAAAGTCTCATAAGAAACGACACCACCTCCACGCTCACATAGGTGGCATCCATTAAGAGTGTGCAGAGTACACCCCTATCCCAACATGTAGGGACTATGGATCTATTAAGAGTTTTAACTCATCCTTAATTATTATGCATCTTGTACTGTTTTACACCATAGGAATAGACTCATTACTAATCTTCTCATTTAAGATAGTGGGTAAACATAGAATGACAGTACTTCACAATGATCACTTGTGATTTCGTTTCTCATTAAACCCCATTCATGGGATCTCTAATCAAAGAGGTTGGGTATCAATCACAATGTCATAATTTGGATATCAGTTCTATCCCTCTCGATGTTTCACTCACCAGCCTTCTTGCTAGTGGCTAGGTCAAAAGGATCTGCAAAACTCCTTTTTGACCTCACAAAGTCCATGGACGTTACACCGGTATTAATAAGCTACCTCAAAATATTGTGAATTTTTCTCATTATAAATCTTGCTCTTTGCTCGAGTTATGACAGCCTGTCAATCACAACAAAAAATACAGGTGAAACTGAATTAGAATATAAAGGCAAATCAATTAATTAATAGGCTCCTTAGCCATTCATCTTCAGTTCCTGCCTTCTCTAGGGCAACTAACTTTGACTCCATAGTAAACCTTGCTATGCAAGTTTGTTTTGAGGACTTTTAAGAAATAGCTTATTCAGTCAAAGTAAACACATAACCGCTAGTAGACTTTGCTCGTCTGAATCAAAAATCCAGTTAACATCATAATATACTTTCAATATAGTCAGATAACTACAATATTACAAACCAAAATTAATTAAGAAATAAATAAGTTAATTGAGAGGCTCGTGAATATATAAGCTCAAATTCATTCGAAAAACAAATAAGCCAAACTGAAACTCGACTCATATTCAAAATAAAATTAAGGAAAAATTACACCATTAGTTCATGTGGTTACCTTAAATTACAAACCACTCATTTTGTTATCAAAATTAATTTAGAAATCCCTAGAGTTGACTTAATTTATAAATCGCTCCCTTTAGTCAAATTCTGTTAAAAAATTTAACAAATTCCGTTAAACGCTACTTTAGCGCCAATAAGATGACGACACATGTTGATCTTAATAGAAAATATAAATAAAATTGAAAAGAAAGAAAGGGGTGGCTGTCGGTTGGGCAGCCACCCCTTTGCAGCCACCCCCTAGATGCCTTTGGGGGTGGCTTGTGGGCCACCCCTGGCCACTAACCGACAACCACCTCTTTGCCATTTTTATTTTTATTTTTTTTTAAAAAAATAATTTTAAAATTTTTTAAAATATATTTATATATATATTTTTTATTATGATCGATATGTGTTGTTATCTTATTGACGTTGACGTGGCACCTAACATAATTTATTAAAATTTTTAACGAAATTTGACTCCATGTAGCGATTTATAAATTAAGTCAACCACATTGATTTTTGGATTAATTTTGATACTAGAGGAAGCGATTTGTACGTAATTTAGCCTAACCACAAAGACAAATGATACAATTTTTTCTAAAATTAAATAAGTCAAACTTAAAGTACCTAAGACTGTAAGACATTGTTGTCTACTTCTGTCCCACGTAAACAAGTCAAAGCCGTTCTCACAAAATGGATCTTTGGTTGATTGATAACGGGACTTCCATGACCATTTCGAGAGGCGATGCTTTTCTTATCCGTGTGATCCGGGGATTTGGTACCTCTAATTAATAAGATAAAGCATTGGACAATTTTTTATTTTTTATTTTTTTTGAGCTGCATTAGACATTTTCACCATGATAACAGAATCGATCAATTAGGGTTGCGAGTCCCACGAAAGAGCGGCATTGACGAGACCTTAAATTAAGGTTTTCTTTGTTTTATTGTTACAATATATTTAGAATATATTCTAAATGAGAAAATGCAGAGAGAATAAATGGCGGGAGCACGTATCACACACCTTACATATGTATATATATATATATCACAAACTAATTAATGGCAGATTCTTGAACTAGAGATAACCCTTTTCTTTGCAGCATTGAATAGCTTCATCGAACATTTCACTGAGACCATACTTATATTTGAAGCCAGAATCTAATAGCTTCTTTGATGATTGACTCGGTATTTTATTACCTCTAATTTCCTCCAAAGAACTGCACCACCAAAGGGAAGAAAAAAAAAAAGAAGGAACATTTTCTTATTAACTTTGAGATTAAAAGGTAAAGAAGATTTAAGATTTTAGTTTCTATAATAAATGGAGAAGGATAATATATAGAACTCACTCTGGTGTTGGTATTTGAAATTCTGGGTACCTAGCAGAAAGAAATTCAGACATCTGTTCAATTGTCAGGAGATCTGATGAACAAATATACCTTCCTTCTGCTGTAGGACATTCAAGGAGAAAAATATGTGCTCTGGCCACGTCATCTACGTGGACCATACATATATTGATAAGTACGCTATATTGATCCTTGTCACCTGCATATTGCATAGGTGTTAAGTTAGAAGTAGTTCCATTTCAGGAAATTGTAGAAAAACAAATGAGAAATGCTAGGGGTATTCACAAACTCTTACAAAAAAAAATTTACAAACGGACATGGCATGCATGTGGCATTTTATTAACTAAAAAAGTTAGACACGTAAGATTCCACATCACACTAAATCCAGGTAGAAGGTTGAAGCTTCCATGGACGGCTGGCGATGAGCTTGGGACAGATGGACGGCCGGCAAGAGGGGAGAGGACAGCGTGCGGGCAGCCCAGTGGTCGGGGTCGGGCATATCGGCCGAATTTGAGATCCAACAAACCCACGCCGGTGTGCGTGGGTTTCTGGCCAGATCTCACGCACACCGGAAGAAAATTTGACAAGATCCTGCCGGGACCTGCGTGGGTTTTGTTGGTCCGGCCGGAAACCCAAATCCGTCTAGAGATTCGGCCTTCTCGAACCCAGATCCAGCCGAGAATCGATCGTCCATTCCCGTATCCAGTTCCGGCCAAGCATTCAGCGTCCATTCCTGAACCCAGATCCGGCCGACCGTCCATTTCCGAACCCAGATCTAGCCGGAAACCCACCCCTGTTGCCATTCCCTTGCTTCGTCCTCGCTGGCTGTTCTCCGTTCTCGCCGGTGAATATGGGTTCAATCGGATCTACTGGTCGGGCTTCCACCGAGCTGGTCAGGGTCGTGGTCGGCCGGTGTGTTAGATTTCCGACAATGTCTGGGTTCAATCAGCCTGCAAATAGAGGGGAGAACGGGTCTGGAACGGCAATTGTAGGGCAAAAGGGCATTTTTGTATTTGAACATTTATTTCATGTAGGACGCCACATCAGTTTGTAAATGTTAATTTGTAAGTACCTCTAACATTTCTCAAAACAAATTATTCATATACAAATTAAAGATTTGCTTCTTTCATTTCCATACGAAATTTGACACCAAATCCTCTTTTATTGTAATAACAAAACCTACCTACAAGAAATAATATAGAGATTCCTTAGGTAATTAAGTGATCATCTAGGAATGCCTATATATTAGAACCTAAAATCGTTTAGTTGTAAGATGTTATTTGAGAGTAAATTTATAATTTAATTAAAAAAGATCCTGTTTCAAAAAATTATCCTAATTTCTACCGGAGAGATTTTTTTGTTATACAATTATCTCATTAAAATTACATAATATGTCCATTTTTTACACAACCTGCAAAACCTCCGGTTGCCAATATGCTTTTCTCTCATGCATTTTTTTCGTTCATAGTTCAATATATATTAGGGGGTCATACTCGTTTAATTAAATTGGTCGAATTATGATTGATTTAGATACTTTTATTCCTATGTTTCGATACAATCAGAATCCGATAAGCGAATAAGACCCATAAATTTGACATAAAATCAATACGAAATTAATGAGTTAGAGTTGAAGAATCTAACGCATTTAATTAAATGAGTCTCCCCTTAAAAACCAGACAAAACTTCATAAATTTATTTGCCACAAAGTCAAACCATGCACACGAACAGTATAGTGAACTTTCGAAAGAAAAATTAAAACACATACCAAAGACCATAGCCAATGTTGAGCGAACAGAGCCTGGTAACTTGGGACAAATGAAGGGACCAACAACAAAGGAAGGAATTATGGTTACGACATCCAATCCATGTTTTTCTCCAAACTCAAGGACTGCTTTTTCTGTTAATGTCTTGGAAATCATGTAGGAACCAAATGGCTTTAGAGCTTTAAGGAAATCTACATCACTCCAAAATCTCTCATCCATTTCATCTGCCTCCTCGCCATTAAATACGACAGCTGATGCACTAGAAGTGTATACAACTCGTTTCACAGTCTTGGAATTTAAGCATGCTTGTAAGATACCCAGTGCTCCACTGATTGCTCTTTTGGTCACTATTTCTTCAGGTTCTCTGTCTTCGAGATCAACCGGAGTAGCCACGTGGAAGACGCCGATGCATCCTTCAATGGGTGCATTGAAACTCTCTGGATCACTCAGATCTGCGTTGAAGATTTGGAGCTTTTCTGATGCTCCTGGCAGACTTGTCAGAAAGCTAGTGTCTTTCTTTTGCTCTGTTCAGAGTTCAGGTATCAAGATGATGAAATTCTATCATAAATCTTCGAAAATCTAAATTTGTTTTAAAAATAATAGACCGAGTCAGAGAACTGCCTTCCTTTCAATATGGGTTCTTTCGATCTTTTTGTTTCTATTTTAATAATTTTTTAAAGATTCTTTTTGAAGTTCCTAATACTCTGTGGAACTTATAACGAAAGAATTGTTTTTATATTCAACGAATTATGATAAGAAATAAAGATAATATTTAAAACTGGTCAGATGGATAGTGTGAATTTAGATCTCCAAGAAGTTGCTGAGCAAAAAATTATATAATAAATTAAAACGACCATTGAAATAAAATAGTATATATACAGAGATACCCAAAAAGGAAAGCCACATGTTGTTCTTGATCTCATGAATATTCCACGAAGATCAGGATTCAGGATCAGGCATAGATGCATTTTCTTTGGCCTTTGCAGAGAATTAAGTAGCTTACCAGCGTTAGATCTAACAGTGGTTCGGACATAGTAACCACGATCAAGGAGCCTCTTGATCAGTGATGATCCTATAAACCCTGTACCACCTGTAACGCATACGGGACCTTTATCTCCTTCCATCTCTCTCTCTCTCTCGACCCTGTGTTACTGGGTGTGTAGGTCTCTCTTATATATAAAAACACCAAAATAGTTCCTTTATATGTCCCCCTTCCTAGATAGAACTTTTTGGCAAGAGAAATGTTGCCGTCTTCAAAATTGTCTTCAAAATTTTTTCTCTAATGCTTTGTTTATTTTGGTGTAAAATGATTTCTGAAAAATAATTTTGGCATTTTACGGTGTTTGGTAGGGGCAAAAATAATGGTCAACGAAAATCATTTTCGGTTTGACCGTAAAACCTTCTTTAATTTTTAGAAGACAGTTTACGATTTTAAAAACCGAAAATCGTTTTCCAAAATTAAATTCTTCGTCATTGCATGCACGTTTGATATCCGATTGCTGAAATCGGCAATGATCGGTCGTCGGAATCCAAGCAGCACCGGAATCCGCCAACATCTGGCCACCATCGCCGGATGCCGGCGGACCAGATTCCAGCCGAAATCTGGCCATGGTCAGAAGCCGGTCGGATCTGGCCAAAATGGCAAAAATCTGGCTGGATTTGGATGGATCCGACCGAAACTGGTCAGAATCCGGCCAGATTAGGATGGATCCGGCCGGATCTGGCCAAACATGCTCGGGATCTGGCCAAATATGCTCGCCAGAATCCGGCAACGGCAACTGGACGTTGCTAGATTCCGGCGACAGTTGCATTTTCACATTTCATAATTTTTTCGTAAGAACCAAACGTCAAAAAATATTTTCAAGAAAATTATTTTTTAAAAAAATAATTTCGTCGAAATTATTTTATGACGGAAACCATTTTACGTCGAAACAAACGGAGCATAAAAATTAGTTGTTGACGTGTTACCATCCATAAGGGATGAGATTGTGACATATTGTTATGGAGGTTCTAGAACAAGAAATACTTTACTCATATAGATATGATAACATTGTCATCCAAAGACACAATTCTTGATCACCTTTGCCTACGCGACAACTATTATTTTCTTTCTTTTTTTAAAAGAAAACCTTTGCCTACGTCGCAACTTTTTAAGAAAGAGAACCTTAAGAGATATGATTTTTTACCACCCAAGACACAATTTCTAACCACCTTTGCCTACGAGCAAATTTTTACTTTTATTTTTTATTTTTTTTAGAAAGAAAATCCTAAGAAATGTGATATTTTGTCACTTCAAGACACAACTCTTAACTACCTTACCCATATGGCAATGTGGTCCCTTAACTAGCTTTATGATTTTTGTTTCTAAAAAAAAATTAAAAGTAAAAATTGTCACGAAAACAAAAGTATATAGAAATTATTTACAATTTTTTTTATTTGTTATTTTATTTATTATAAGTGATACGTGTCATAATTTTAGTGGCTTTTAACATGGCATATTGACAAAATTCGTGACCTATTTGACGCGAAAAAGTAATTTGCTATTTTCTTTTATGCATATTCCAAGAAGTTTTCAGAACATTTTGATATCCGTGAGCTTCAAATAAACCAAATTGAATGATTTTTCTTTTTTTTTTTCCTCTGGGATTTAACCTTTTTCTTTTTAAATGCAACATCTCATTTTCTGCCATTTTCAGCCGTAGGCGTTGATCCTTTCTCGAATTTATAGGTTAATGACTTTCTTAAGACAACATTTGAGAAGGTCCACAGCTCTGTTGGAACGACATTGGATGGAATTGTTGTTTAACAGAGCGTGAGGAAAGTAAAATTTTCTTTGATTAGAAACACTTAGGAAACAAGTGTAGCTCATAAATATCACGATCGAGGAAAAATAGTTTTATACATCACAAAGACACATGGATGAGACTCATATGAATAAGATTTATCATATAAATTTTATTTTATGTGTCTTAAATTGTACAAATATTATTATACATTTGTATTGTACACCGATCACAATTTCACAACTCCAACCGAACATTAGACTTTGAAAAGACACCGTACCTACCACGTAACACACTCACCTTTGTCGTACTGATTTTGATCACTAAACTACAATTATACGACACTTTGACAAAACACTACAAACCACACGCTCATCATTTGCTGTAATTACAAAGGGAAAATGATAAATTTACAACAACACCACAACCACTGCACAACACCCCCTCACATGAGGGTGAACCTCACACACTGGGCCCTACCTCCATGTGAGGGGGTGTTGTAGAGTTGTTGTGGTGTTGTTGTGTAGGAATCAAGGTCCCATGGGGTGGGCTCCATAGTGTGCCCCACACACTGTGGAGCCCACCCCATATGAGAGGCTGTTGTACCATTGTTGTGTGGGTATAGTACACCAATCAAGTCCCATCTGTGTCTAGGCAGTGGGCCCCATAATAAAATCTGTAAAATATGTTAGTGATGGAGATCAAAGAGGAGACTCCATAAAACAAAGATGACCTAAGCATGGGCCATAGGCCATTAGGCCTAGAATTTCTAGAGTAATCATCGTATGTAGGATGGATGACATGTCGTGTCCCTTACAACATTGATGCCTTGGAATACGACATGTCGTTAAAGCAGAAATGGTGGGTTATTGGAAGATGTCCACACTAATCTACTAATCTTCTGTTTGTTTAGACGTAAAATATCTGCAAATGAGAAACTCTTGTAATATCTGTCCATTGATTTGATTCAAATCTCAACTAGATAATTCTCAAATAATTAATGAACAAGGAATAAACTACCGCTGCCTTTGAGGCATTTAAGGCAGATCTGTTACCACAATTAGGATCTGAAAAGATCTACTGAGTTTGTTTTGGTCTATAATTATATCAACCTAACGACAATTGATCAATTGTCAATAAGAAATTCTAAGAATATATTCAGTGTCCATAAAAAAATAATGTGACTTTTAAAATCATAATTTGATCAAAATCATTATTTGATCAATCACACACCTAATGGTGATTTTAAAAGCCACCTTATTATTTGATGGACACTTAATGAACACTTAATGTACTCCTAGAATTACTCATTGTCATTGTGCATGTGATTGATCAAATGATGATTTTAAAAGTCACTTCATTATTTGATACGCTTGATGAACATTTATATGACATGTAGAATTACTTAAAATAAAATAAGAAAAAAGAATCGAGTAATTTTACATGTACATTAAGTGTCCATAAAAAAATAAAGTGGCTTTTAAAATCACAATTTGATCAAAATCATCATTTGATCAATCACATACCTAATAGTGATTTTAAAAGCTACATCATTTTTTAATGGACACTTGATAAACACTTAATGTATACATAATAACTACTCAAAAGAATCCGATGCGGATGCTTTATATTCTCTGCATTAATTTTCTTTTATTTTCTAGTAAAATTAATACTTTCTCCGTTTAACTTGTTTTTGATAATCTTGTTACAAAGGAGAGCTCAACGCAGCAACTGTGTGGTGGCCCTCTTGTTAGCTTTTACATTTTATGTATGATATTCGAGTGGGAAATAGCCAAATAGGTATGAAATGACACTATATATTGTCGTGGGACAGAGGTAACCCCTCAATAAAGTCCATAGAAATATCGGCCCTAACCCTTGTAGGAATAAGTATTGGTTGTAAAAACCTAGCTGACAATAAAGTTTTAGACTTATTCCTTTGACACATCTCACAATGCTTGATATAATGCTTAATATCATTGCATTATATAGATTTGGGAAGAAAAAAGAAAAAAAATAATCATAATATTTACTTTATATAATAAATAAATAAATAATCTAATTGAGCAGCTCATGAATAAATAATCTCAAACTCATTCGAAAAACAAATAAGCCAAATTTAAACTCAAGACTCGTAAAATTAAATAACCAAACTTAAAGCACCGAAGACATTGTTGTCTACTTCTGTCCCACATAAACAAGTGTTATAAGTCAAAGCCCTTCTCGCAAAATGGATCTTTGGTCGATCACAAAGTGATATAAATTAAGGTCGCGAGTTCCCACAAAAGAGCGCCATTGACCATATCTTGACCAGACCTTAAACTAAGGTTTTCTTTGTTTTATTGTTACAATATATTCCAAAATGAGAAAATGCAGAGAGAATAAATGGCGGGAGAGCGTATCACACATATATATATATCACAAACTAATGGCATGCAGATTCTTGAATTAGAGAAAACCCTTTTCTTTGCAGCATTGAATAGCTTCATCGAACATTTCATTGAGACCATACTTATACTTGAAGCCAGAATCTAATAGCTTCTTTGATGATTGACTCGGTAATTTATAACCTCTAATTTCCTTCAAAGAACTGCACCGGCCACCAAAGGGAAGAACAAAAGAAAAGGAACATTTTCTTATTAAGTTTGAGATTAAAAGGTAAAGAAGATTTAAGATTTTAGTTTCTATAATAAATGGAGAAGGATAATATATAGAACTCACTCTGGTGTTGGTATTTGAAATTCTGGGTACCTAGCAGAAAGAAATTCAGACATCTGTTCAATTGTCAGGAGATCTGATGAACAAATATACCTTCCTTCTGCTATAGGACATTCAAGGAGAAAAATATGTGCTCTGGCCACGTCATCTACGTGGACCATACACATGTTGATAAATACACTATATTGATCCTTGTCACCTGCAAAGGTATAGGTTAGAAGTAGTTCCATTTCAGGAAATTGTAGAAAAACAAAATCTTTGATTTGCTTCTTTCATTTCCTTCCATATGAAATTTGACACCAAATCCTCTTTTTTATTGTAATATAACAAAACCTACCTACCTACCTACCTACAAGAAATAATAGAGATTCCTTAGGTAATTAAGTGATCGATCATCTAGGAATACCTATATTAGAACCTAGCTAGAATCTTTTGGTTGTAAGATTTTTTTTTTTTTTTTTTTTTTAGGGTAAATTTATAATTTAATTAATAAGGATCATGTTCCAAAAAATTATCGAAATTTATACAAGAGAGATTTATTTGTTATACAGTAATCTCAAGAAAATTACATACTATGACAATTTTTAACTCGACCCGCAAAACCTCTAGTCGAAATCTCCTGTCGAAAATATGCTCTCTCATGCATTTTTTTTTGTTCATAGTTCGATATTTAGAGTTATACTTGTCTAATTAAATGGGTCGAATTATGATTGACTTATATAATCTTATACTCATGTTTCGACACAATCAAAACCCGATAAGCAATATGACCTACAAATTTGACATAAACTCAATATAAAATTAACTGAAGAGAGTTGCTTAACACATTTAATTAAATTAAAATTAGTCGAATTAGAACACATACCAAAGACCATAGCCAATGTTGAGCGAACAGAGCCTGGTAACTTGGGACAAATGAAGGGACCAACAACAAAGGAAGGAATTATGGTGACGACATCCAATCCATGTTTTTCTCCAAACTCAAGGACTGCTTTTTCAGTTAATGTCTTGGAAATCATGTAGGAACCTGAACCTGTTCCAAATAGCTTTAGAGCTTTAAGGAAATCTACATCGCTCCAAAAGCTCTCATCCATTTCATCTGCCTCCTCGCCATTTAATACGACAGCTGATGCACTAGAAGTGTATACAACTCGCTTCACGGTCTTGGAATTTAAGCATGCTTGTAAGATACCCAGTGCTCCACTGATTGCTCTTTTGGTCACTATTTCTTCAGGTTCTCTGTCTTGGAAATCAACCGGAGCAGCCACGTGGAAGACTCCGGTGCATCCTTCAATGGGTGCATTGAAACTCTCTGGATCACTCAGATCTGCGTTGAAGATTTGGAGCTTTTCTGATGCTCCTGGCAGACTTGTAAGAAAGCTAGTGTCCTTCTTGTGCTCTGTTCAGGGTTCACGTATCAAGATGATGAAATTCTATCATAAATCTTCGAAAATCTAACTGACATAATAATAAAAAAAAAAAAAAAAAAACTTAAAAAAAATAAATAGACTGAATCAGAAAACTGCCTTTCAATATGGTCTCTTTCTTTTTCTTTTTATTTTAATTATTTTTTATAGATTCTTTTTGAAGTAATTCCTACTAAGTGGCTTACCAGCGTCAGATCTAACGGTAGTTCGGACATAGTAACCACGATCAAGGAGCCTCTTGATCAGCCATGATCCTATAAACCCTGTACCACCTGTAACGCATACTGGACCTTTATCTCCTTCCATCTCTCTCTCGACTCTGTGTATGAGTAGGTCTCTATCTGTGATATATAAAAGCACCAAAATAGTACCTTCCTTCAAATGTCCCCCTTCCCAGAGTGCTGCACTTTTCTTTTGTTTTTGTTAGGAACACTTACGAAACAAGTGTAGCTCATAAATATCACGATTCAAGACGAAATGACACCACACACTCACCTTTCTCGGACAAAACACTACAAACCTCACCCTCATCTTTCTTGGACAAATACATTTGACGTAATTACAAAGAGGATATCTACGTCTAGGCAGTGACCCGGTGCATTAACGGCAGTTACTTATATTGGATTTTTTTTTTTTTTTTATATATATATTTAAAAAAATATTTATAAAAAACATAAAAAAAAAAAATCTCTCACAGTAAATGTTTTATATTTAGATGGAGGAGTTGAAAATGAATAGCAATTTCTTATTTATACATGTTTACTATTCATTCCTTATGTATTATTTTAATATTAAAAAATATATTTAATCAATATAGGTAAGAGAAAAGAAAGTAGGAAAAAGAGAAAAATAATAAAAAAAAATATTTAATTGATATAGGAAAAGGTAAAAAAAAAATGTATTATATGGTGTTTATTTATAGAGAAACAAAAACTAATTTTGTTTCTTAAATATAAAAAAAAAATGATTAAAAATCAGCTGCTAATCATCTAAGAAAATGCGTGAAATGTGCAAGTGATGGAGAACAAAGAAGAGATTCCATAAACGAAGATGACCTAAGTATGGGCCATAGGCCATTAGGCCTAGAATTTCTCAAGTACTCATCATATCCAGGATGACATGTCGTGTCCCTTATGTTAAGGAGAAAAACAGTACCGAGCAACAGTAACGGCTACTAGCCGTTGAAGAAGAAAGTAGTCTTTTGTATACCTTTTCCTCTTTTCAGCAACTCATTAATGCCACAATTTCAGCTGATTTAGTCTCCAAAACGGCAGCTATTAACAGCAACTACTAACAGCAGCTACTCACATTCCAGCCCAAGCTAAATGCCGCCCAAATACCAGGATTTCTAGTCATCTGCAGTCTTTATTTTCTGCTCCTAAATTCAAGCTGCCAGCCGTGTGTTTAAATATTATTCTTTGTATTTTTCCTTGTACTTTGTACTGAAAAGCATTGCTTCCTCTGTAAACATTCTTTAGCCCATTTGGCTATAAATACATATAATTCTCACTGTTTTTGGTTAAGTAACAAAAACAGTTTTTCTCCAAAACTTTCATGGTATCAGAGCAAATCTAGAGGTAACACTCGCTCAATGGCCAACTCTAGCTCATCCACTTCTTCCTCCTCCAACCCACCAACAGATATCATCTCAACCTTCTCCAACATACCCAACTTCTCCCAACTCTTCAAACTGGAAGGTCCTAACTACCTGGTTTGGGTTGCACAGTTTCAACCCATACTTCATGGTAATGACCTCCAAGGCCTTATTGAAGGCACAAACATCTATCCTCCTCAATTTATCACCAATGAAGATAACACTTAGACTCTGAATTCTGCCTTTGTTGCATGGCAGAAGAAAGACCAGCTTCTTTTGAGCTGGATTATTTGCTCTTTGAGCCCATCTTTGGTGTCTTCGATGTATGGTTTGAACACATCACACCAAGCATGGACTGCTCTTGCTACCAGGTATGCCTATCAATCCAAGTCACGCATCTCCCACCTCAAGCGACAACTGCAGAATCTACAACAGGGAGACAAAACGTGTACTGAGTACCTGAGTATGGCAAAGCAATGGTCAGACCAACTTGCGGTTGTAGGTAAGCCGATTGATGATGATGATCTCATCTCCTTTATTGTTAGTGGACTCAATCCACTCTTTCACACATTTGTCACCATTCACTCATTTGCTGCTCGTGATCATGAGATGTCATTTACTGATTTTCAATATGAGTTGCTCAGTCATGAGCTTCTGCTGCAGAACCAACAACATTCTGCACTCACACCTGAAACTAGCACTTTTGCCTTGTACTCAAAACAAGGCCAACCCAATCACAATCACTTGAACTCCACCAGAAACAGATTCAACTCAAGATTTTCTCCTAAACCTCATCCATCTTCTGTATACCTTTTCCTCTTTTCCTAACCGTATGATCACCAGATCACAAACTAGCCATCTCAAACCCAAAGGATTTCCTAGTTTCAAACTCTATTACACCAGCAAACATCCACTCTTAGCCTTTGAAGCTGTCACCTTACCATCCGAGCCGTCTACTTATAAACAAGCTGCTACCAAACCTGAATGGATCCAAGCCATGTTACTTGAATACAATGCTTTAATGTCTAATCAAACCTGGACCCTCTGACCGAGACCTAATCATCACAATGTGGCACAAAATAAATGGGTGTTCAAAATCAAACAAAAACCAGATGGAAGTGTGGACAGATTCAAGGCTAGGCTTGTTGCAAAAGGATTTGAACAACTAAGTGGTGTTGACTACTATGAAACTTTCAGTCCTGTGGTTAAATCCTCTACTATCCGGTTGATTCTAACTTTAGCAGTACAATTTAACTGGAACATCAAACAGCTAGATGTTTCAAATGCATTCCTTCATGGTGTCTTGGATGAGGAAGTATAAATGGAGCAACCACAGGGGTTTGTAGACCCTTCCTATCTTAATCATGTATGTCGTCTACACAAGTCACTCTATGGACTAAAACAGGCTCCTAGAGCTTGGTTTACCCGACTCTCCCAAGCCTTGTTGGATATAGGCTTTAATGGCTCCCAAGTTGATACCTCTCTCTTTATTTACCATGCTGACCAAGTTCACATATTTCTCTTAGTATATGTTGAGGACATAATAGTGACAGGAAATCATGAAGGAGTAATGAACAATCTTGTTGGCAAACTGCAAGCAGATTTTGCAATCAAAGATCTTGGTTCACTCGGATACTTCCTTGGAGTTCAAGCCAATCGTGACACTACTGGGCTGCATCTGAGACAATCCAAATATGTCCTTGATCTCCTACATCGCACTCAAATGGCAAAATCTAAACCAACTAGAACTCCTTGTGTTTCTGGCCCCAAAATGTCCAAGTTTGATGGTGATCTTCTCTCCAATCCCACTGAATTCCGGCACATAGTTGGAGCACTTCAATATGTTACCCTCACAAGACCGGACATTGCATACTCTGTCAACCAACTCTGCCAACACATGCATGCTCCTACTTCTACTCACTTGACAGCTGCAAAAAGAGTATTGCGATATCTCAAAGGGACTATCAATTGTGGTCTCTACTACAGGAAGTGAGGAATTGCTCTTTCTGGTTTTTGTGACTCGGATTGGGCAGGCAATCCAGATGATAGGCGCTCAAAAACAGGTTATGGAAATTTTTCTTGGCCCAAATCTCATTTCCTGGTCGGCTAAGAAACAAAACATTGTGTCTCGTTCAAGTACAAAAGCAGAATATCGATCTCTTTCCCTCACAACTGCTGAACTATTTTGGCTAAGGATGTTGCTACAAGAATTACATATTTCTCTACCTTCACCACCTACTCTTTGGTGTGACAACTTGGGTGCTCTTGCCCTTGCTTCCAATCTTGTTTTTCATGCCAGAACTAAGCATATTGAGGTAGATGTTCACTTTATCGGGGAAAAAGTCACCAATCGAGACATCATTCTTCGTTGTCTATCTACCCTTCAACAAGTGGCCGATATCTTCACCAAGGGTCATCCTGATAATCGATTTTGCTATCTTAGAGACAAACTGAAGGTTGTAGCACCCATCAGTTTGCAGGGGGTGTTAAGGAGAAAAACACTACCGAGCAATTGTAACGGCTACTAGCCGTTGAAGAAGAAAGCAGTCTTTTGTATACCTTTTCCTCTTTTCAGCAACTCATTAATGTCACAATTTAAGCTGATTTAGTCTCCAAAACAGCAGCTACTAACAGTAGCTACTCACATTCCAGCCCAAGCTAAATGCCGCCCAAATACCAGGATTTCTGGTCATCTGCAGTCCTGATTTTCTGCTCCTAAATTCAAGCTGCCAGTCGTGTGTTTAAATATTATTCTTTGTATTTTTCCTTGTACTTTGTACTGAAAAACATTGCTTCCTCTGTAAACATTCTTCAACCCATTTGGCTATAAATACATATAATTCTCACTGTTTTTAGTTAAGTAACCAAAACAGTTTTTCTCCAAAACTTTCACCTTACAAGTTACAACATTGATGCCTTGTAGTACGACATGTCGTTAAAGCAGAAATGGCCAATTTATTAGAAGATGTTTCAACTTCCACACTAAATACCATTGCAACCGTGACATAGAGCAAATGTGCAATAAAGGAGAAACATCACCACCTGTAAATGGAAAACTCTTGTAAGATCTGTCCACTGATTTGATTCAAATTTCAGTCAGATAATTCTCAAATAATTGACGAACAAGGAATAGACTACAACTACCTTTAAGGCATTTAAGGCAGATCTGTTATCACAATTAGGATCTAGAAAGATCTACTGAGTTTGTTTTGGTCTATAATTATCTCAATAGAACAACAATTGATCAATTGCCAACAGTTCAAATATCAAACAATGCCAAAGGGATTGAGAAACATAGTCTAGGAGGTTGCAAGATGAACCTTAATTTTCACATCTTTCCTTAATACTCTCCTTATCATGAATAACAGTGTCATCTTTTGATATTGTGACCTAAAACCAAAAACATCCTTGTATTAACATATTAAGAGATAAAATCAATACTTGAACGATAAAAATCCATTATTCTGAAATTCTACACATCAATAAAAATTTACATAATAGGATTCATTGTCAAAGTGCTTATAAGTACGCGTATAAACTTCAAGTGATTGTCAAGCCTTTTGCAAGTAGAGTAATGCCATTCTTCACACTCATTTATTACTTATTTCATATCAGTTGATATAATGTGTTTTAAGTGACTTTCTTTTTATTTTTTTAAGTGACTGACATGAAAAATCACTTAAAATACGTCATGTTAACTAATGTGAAATGAATGCGAAAAGTAACATTACTCTTTGTAAGTGCACTCTACACCGAGGTTTCTTGGCCAGTCTTTTGGAAGATGCTCCACATTGAGTCTTCTTGGGACTCTTCTCTAGCTCAAGTATAGGTTGTAATTCATTTACTTGAGTAGTCTTTCTTTTCTTCCCATTTTCAACTCTTGATACGCTCAATGGAGCTTTCTTTTTACTGGTTCAAGTTTCAACTCAGTGTAAGGGGGTCATTTAGACCTAAATTATAAGAGTAAAGATATTTATTACACTCTTATCCTATTTCTATTTTCTAGGTTGATGTATCACTTTTCAGTCGTCATTGAATCAACCCTTGATTAAAAAAAAAAAAATGAAGGGATGATGGGTACTGCCACGTCAGCAATGGGATGGGGGTATAATATATAGCATTTTTTTGGATGAATTTAAACCTTTTACAAACCAAACTCATCTGAAACAATCACTCCAGAAAAACTGGATCAAATCACTTAATCAAGGACACGCCCCTCGAATAGTAGAAAACAACAAGAAAACCTGTTATTCACATATAGCAAGAAACTACAAACACAGCAATACAACAATCTGCAGCAAAATAGAGCAGCAGAACTCAAATATAGCACCAATCATACCCAACTCAGAGACTGCAAATTTCAACTCTGAACAAGACCAAGATTACTCTTAGCATACTTCATTGAACCTTTAGCCATCAGCCTAGCTTGAACTTTCCACCTGATCTGAGCTACAATTGCTTCTTCAGAAAGTGAGATGTTTCCATGTAGTAAATCATTTCTTTGTTTCCAAAGATGATAAACTGTCGCTCCTAAACATAATTTGCAGAGATATGATTTTAGACTTTTATCCCGCATCTCCTCTTTAAACCAACTAATAACATCATCCCATTTCATTGCCGAATCATCAAAAGAACATGCAGCCATTAACACATGCCAAATCCTTCGACTAAAGCTGCAATTGAAGAATAAGTGTCCCTTGCTTTCCTGAAATCCATGGCAAAACAGACAAACACTAGAACTTGTAAATCCCCACAAGCACATCTTATCCTTGGTCGTTATCGCATCTCTAAATGTCAGCTAGAGGATGAAAGAATGCCTCGGAATGGCTTAGGAAAACACTATTTTATGCCAGTCCACAACCGAGTACTTCACCCTTAAGAGATCCCAAGTTTTAGAATATGAATAAATGCCCTTGCTGGAATTCCAGATAGTAGTATCTTCAGTTCCACTAGGAACTTCCGGCAATCTAATTTGAATCTCCATTAGATTGTCCGACCTAGCACTCTTTCAATACCACTCTCCATTTCTAATGATAGAGGATAGTTTAGGACCAATAGCATAGCCTGCATCATAAGCAGCCATGTACCCGTATCTTTCTATAAGGCATCCAGCAGGGTGCCAATTATCATGCCAAAGAAAGATTTTGCTACTATCTCCTACTTTGAAGCTGAAAAGAGATCGAGCAATAGGTCTGAGTTTCAATATTTTCCTCCAGCTCCAAGAGCAATTTTGGGGAATAGGTATTTGCCACAAACTCTTCCTCTTTAACCACACTTCTTCCACCCAAGCCACCCAAAGGGAACTTGCTCTAGCAAACAAGTTCCATGTGTGGATCAGCATAGATGCTTGATTCCATACCTCTAACTTCTTGATACCCAAAACCCCTTCCTTCTTTGGAGTACAAACTTTATCCCAAGCAACTTTGACCTTAGCTTTCACATCTAGCCCACACCAAAGGAACAGATTGAATTTCTGTTCTAGCAAGAAAATGACTTTCTTTGGAAGAATGAAAATCAATAGACCTGAAGACTATAGAGAATAGAATTGATAAGTTGAAGACGACCTGCAAACAACAAGTGTTTGACCAACCAAGAGTCAATCTGAGCAAAAATCCTTGACACAAGGCTCTCACAATCTGTAGCCAACAATCTCTTGGTAATAAGGGGAACCCCTAGGTAACGAACTGGGAATGCACCCTCATTCATCTTCCTTATCCTTCTATGAAATTCCAGCACAAAAACAGGTACTTTTAGCCGGGTTAGCCCTTAACCCCTATAGGCCTTCAAACTCAGCTAAAACATCTTTAATCACCTTAACAGAATTAATGTTTGTAGCAAAAAAAAAATAAAAAATAAAAAATAAAAGATTGTCTGCAAAACAAAGGTGATTGAGCCTAAGACTATAACACTTTGGATGAAAACCAAATTGCGGATTATCTCTAGTACTCTCCTCCAATATCAATGAAAGAATCTCCATGGTTATAACAAAAAGGTAAGGAGATATGGTGTCTCCTTACCTAATTCCTTTCCTTCCATTAAAATAGCTAACAAGAGTTCTATTGAGTGCAATACAATAGCTAGGACTAGAAATGCATTCTCTAATCCAAGCCACAAAATTGGGAGGTTCACCGAAACAATGCAGGCAATGTAGAATGAATTCCTAGCTTATAGAGTTGTATGCTTTCATTAGACCCACCTTCAAAGTACATCGAGGTTTGCCTTTCTTCTTGTGATAATCACTCACCAACTCTTGGGCAAGAAGAATGTTTTCCAAGATACTGCTCTTCGAAAAAAAAGCCCCTTGATTGGAACTTATAATATCATCTAACCCCGGAAGAAGCCGATTAGCTAGGATCTTAGTGATGCACTTATATATGAGGTTGCAACATGATATGGGCCTATAATCACCCATGGTGGCTGGATTCTTCTTTTTAGGAACCAAGGTGATAATAGTAGCATTCACTCTCTTAAGAAGTCCAAAAACTTGTTGGACCAAAAAGGGTGCAAACCCAAGTGTAGGTTTTCGCAAGTAATAATTCTCGGTAAGTACGAGGTCGATCCACAGGGAATGGTAGATACTAAGTAAAATTCCTATTATTGTGCAAAAAAGTAAATTGAATTGATTTTTCCACTAAAAAGTGGAGCAATGGATAGATGATAAACTAAACTAAATTAATAAAAAGAAAACACTAAGGCTTCAGGGATCCACCTAGCAATTTATTACATATTCTTGTGACATAATATAAAATAGATCAAACATGGGTTGATTGAGAACTTGATTTCATAAACATGACACAATAAATTAAGCATTCAAAATGCTTTCGAAACATAACAAATCAAACAAAGTAAGCATTTGATATAAACAAAAATCATAATGAATCAAAATAAAGTTGTATCATAAAATTACTCTCAAATAAAAATCAACCCCAAATTTAATCAATAATATAAGAGTATCAAGAATACATAAAAAAACTAGGCTTCAACCCTAGCCTTAGCTAGAGATTTAGCCACTCAAACAATAAAACCAGTTTAGAGCCTCCATAACTGCCCTTGCTTCCTCCTTCTTCCTCCGGGGCTCTCTTTTCTTAAGACCAAAACATGCTATTTATAGTACTTCCGAGGTCTTTTTGGGTTTTTCTTGGTGGTCGAGCTAAGGAAAGAATCACATCTTGCATTAATTGCATAGCAGCCCGAGGATGGAAATAAATCAGATCTTGAATATGTGTGACTTGGTAAAAATCATGGAAAGAAATCATGTAAAGTCATTCTGATTTGTGCTCCACACGTCCATCACCAAGTATATATGGAAAGAAAATCAACTGTGTATGGAAGGAATTTGCTTTGGAAGAAAATCAGCTTAATGCGGTCCCCTCGTCATAACACATCCTTTGAAATTCCAAATCAAGTAGGAAAAAGACTCCAAATCCGCACAGATTAGCGTTCTGTTATTGCGGGGCAATTTGGGCATAGTAAAAGTCCGAAATAGGAAAAACCTATTTCAGACTTATTTGTTGAAATTTTCATTAGCTTTCTAACGCCACCAAAATCAATGCAATCAGATTTTTGAGCCGAAATTTATGATGAAAATAAGATGACGAGCTCAATCTGGATTCTTTCCCTAAATAAAGGATTTGCCACTTTGTTGAAATCTTGGAATTTGGACGATTTTCTTCCACAACCTTTTTGCCAATAACGTGTAGAGTAGCTGCCTCAATCTTATTTCCCAGCTTGTTTGTCAATTCCACCAAGTGGTCCAGTCGCTTGAAAGCAACAACAATTCCTACAAAAAGAAATACAATTCATTGCATTTATATCAATTTAAGCTCAAATTTAATAATTAAATATTATTCCACAATTAAGTATTAAATACAATAATTATGACAAAACATAGTATGACAATGCTTATTTTAATAGAGAAAATATGCATTTTTGAGCACTTATCACCACCCCCCAACCGGCTTATTGCTAGTCCCTTAGCAATGAAAAACAAAACAAAATAAAAACTAACAAGATAAATCCTTCTTTCGTGGGATGTACGATTGCATTTAGCGTATGCAACAAGCCTTTTAAACCACTAGGACTCCCTAATGGACGAGTGAAGTCTCGTGAGGGTTTGCCAGGAATGATACCCACAAACATTTTAAAGCACTATGTTGTTGACAAGCAAAAATTACCAAACAAACACATGGTTTAGACATCATGAGTAAGTTTAACAAGGTGAACAACATAAACACATCATTAGGCCATCAAAAAAAATCATTCAACTCATAGTTGGAAAATCGAGACAACACATGCTCAAATAAGTGTAAAGTGAAATTAACATAGATTCATGATGCTTTAATTTTCCTCAAAGTTTGTGTATCCCAAAATCTTTAGGAATTCTATCCAATAAAAACAACCAAGGCTTAAATCTTTTTTTTTTTTTTTTTTTTTTTTGTAGACTGTGCAATGTCTAACTCCCTTAAGCTTTCTAGTTGACCCATGTAACGAGTGTTGGGCCAGTGACACCCAAACCAGATGGTTTTAGGGCACTAGATGTAGAAACATCCCTAAGGACTTACTTACTCAAGTCAAAAAGGCTACGAAGTCAAACTAGCCATATAATCAAACAACTTGAAAATCTCACCTTTTGACGCGAACACTCCAAGCTTAGTGAGGCAAGAGGTCCGGTTACTCAATGAGACTCAAACTGATGATATTCTTATTCTTTTCTTTTCTTTGTCTTTTTTTTTTCTTCTTTTTTTTTTTTTTTTTTTTTTTTTTTTTTTTTTTTGATTTTCAGTTTTCATCAACAATTCATCCAACAAATCTTAAGATACACATTCCTCAATTCAAATCAAAAACCTCACAGAACCAATGCAAATGTGCTTGTGATAAATAATTCAAACAAGGAAGTCTCTCTAATCCAACAGATGAGTAAAAAGATTCAGATTAATAATGACATGCAGCGTTCAACATGTTAAACAAGCCAATGACATACAAACCACAGATGTGACGTAGTCATGCACAATCAACAACATAGCACAAAATTTGTTTTTGTTTTTTTTGTTTGTTTTTTTTTTGTTTGTTTTTTTTTTTTTTTTTACTAAACAAAAATAAAACACACAAGACACCTAAAAAAAACAAAAAACCAACCCTTTTTTTTTTTTTGAAAATATCATTTTTTTTTAAATATATATAATAAACAAAACAACAAAAATAACGACAAACATCAAGCATCAAGCACCTCCACCCCAACCTAAAACTTACATTGTCCCAAATGTAACAAAATAAAGCACAGAAGTATAGATTAAGAAGAGTACCTTGAATTGATGAAAACAAACTAAACTTATACCTGCAAAAATTAGAAAAACAAAACAAAAACAAAGGAAACCCAAACTACGACACAAACATAAATTTTAAAAAAATAATAATAATAATAAAAATAAATAAATAAAAATGATTCTCTATTTCATTTTTTTCTTATCAGCAATGTTCCAACCCATCATGCTTTTATAATCATACAAAACATCAAATGACTTACCACCTTGCAAGGCATCAAGATTGGATGAACTTACCTGGGGAAAGTCATCATTGAATTTAAAGTGCGCATACTTGCATGCTCCTGGTAAGGATTTTAAGTTATCCTTTTGCACAGTATCATTTGATGGCAATGGGTTGAGCTCATAAGGTGGCAGTTCAAACGGCTTTCAGGTGTTCACCACCAATCCAGGTGCACAATCCTCACAAAAATTCAAATCACAAGAGTTAGTCAAGCAAGATCCTAAAGGTTCGTAAACACAAGATATATCAGAGTGATCTTGCTCAAGTGTTTCAACCAACTTCAGTTCATGGGCATCTACATCTTCCTTAACATCACTAAACATATCATCCTCATCCATTTGAGGATTTTCAATTTCATTCTCCCCATATTGAGTCATTGAGTCAGAAAAATTTTCATTCTCAATCTCATTCTGCAAATAGGACTCAATTCTATTTAGTGCGTCTTTCAACTCCTATAAACCTCGCTTGGTGTCTTGGTTGATCTGAGATTGGCTTTGTATAAAGGCATGCAATGTTTCTTCCAAGGTTTTGGTTTGCACTGCATCATCCTTGATATTGGTTTGAAGGATTTGGTTGCTGACTTGAAGATAGTTTTGGAATGTATCCTCCAATGTATTTCGATGTGGTGGCACAAAAGGATGATGATTATGAAATCCTTGGGGCTCATTGAAAAACGAATGATTATTCCAACTGAAATTGGGGTGAATATACGCTTGTGAGTATGGATTGCCAAATGATCTTGGGTACACACCTGAAAGAGGATTGCTCCACCAAACTTCCATTTCAAAACTAAAAGAAAATTTAAAAATAAAATAAAATAAAAATAAAAATAACAGAAATTAAACTTAGTGTCCTAGACACATTCTCCGGCAACGGCGCCAAAAACTTGTTGGACCAAAAAGGGTGCAAACCCAAGTGTAGGTTTTCGCAAGTAATAATTCTCGGTAAGTACGAGGTCGATCCACAGGGAATGGTAGATACTAAGTAAAATTCCTATTATTGTGCAAAAAAGTAAATTGAATTGATTTTTCCACTAAAAAGTGGAGCAATGGATAGATGATAAACTAAACTAAATTAATAAAAAGAAAACACTAAGGCTTCAGGGATCCACCTAGCAATTTATTACATATTCTTGAGACATAATATAAAATAGATCAAACATGGGTTGATTGAGAACTTGATTTCATAAACATGACACAATAAATTAAGCATTCAAAATACTTTCGAAACATAACAAATCAAACAAAGTAAGCATTTGATATAAACAAAAATCATAATGAATCAAAATAAAGTTGTATCATAAAATTACTCTCAAATAAAAATCAACCCCAAATTTAATCAATAATATAAGAGTATCAAGAATACATAAAAAAACTAGGCTTCACCCCTAGCCTTAGCTAGAGATTTAGCCACTCAAACAATAAAACCAGTTTAAAGCCTCCATAACTGCCCTTGCTTCCTCCTTCTTCCTCCGGGGCTCTCTTTTCTTAAGACCAAAACATGGTATTTATAGTGCTTCCGGGGTCTTTTTGGGTTTTTCTTGGTGGTCGAGCTAAGGAAAGAATCACATCTTGCATTAATTGCATAGCAGCCCGAGGATGGAAATAAATCAGATTTGAATATGTGTGACTTGGTAAAAATCATGGAAAGAAATCATGTAAAGTCATTTTGATTTGTGCTCCACACGTCCATCACCAAGTATATATGGAAAGAAAATCAACTGTGTATGGAAGGAATTTGCTTTGGAAGAAAATCAGCTTGATGCGGTCCCCTCGTCATAACACATCCTTTGAAATTCCAAATCAAGTAGGAAAAAGACTCCAAATCCGCACAGATTAGCGTTCTGTTATTGCGGGGCAATTTGGGCATAGTAAAAGTCCGAAATAGGAAAAACCTATTTCAGACTTATTTGTTGAATTTTTCATTAGCTTTCCATCAGATTTTTGAGCCGAAAGTTATGATGAAAATAAGATGACGAGCTCAATCTGGATTCTTTCCCTAAATAAAGGATTTGCCACTTTGTTGAAATCTTGGAATTTGGACGATTTTCTTCCACAACCTTTTTGCCAATAACGTGTAGAGTAGTTGCCTCAATCTTATTTCCTAGCTTGTTTGTCAATTCCACCAAGTGGTCCAGTCGCTTGAAAGCAACAACAATTCCTACAAAAAGAAATACAATTCATTGCATTTATATCAATTTAAGCTCAAATTTAATAATTAAACATTATTCCACAATTAAGTATTAAATGCAATAATTATGACAAAACATAGTATGATAATGCTTATTTTAATAGAGAAAATATGCATTTTTGAGCATTTATCAACTCTCTTAAGAAGTCGATCTATCTGGAAAAATTCCAGAACAACATCTAAAACCTCTTTTCCAACCATATTCCAAGCCCTTTGATAGAATCATGTAGAGAAACCGTCCATACTAGGTGCCTTGTGCTTGTTCATAGCAAAAATAACCTTCTTAATCTCCTAAGTAGTCACTACAACATCCATACCTGCCACACAACTAGGAGAAAATTTATTCTTAATCAATTGGGACACTCGGTCTGCTTTGAGGTGATCAAAAGAATGAATCGTGGTGCCAAGAAGCCTTTGGTAGAAACCAATAGCAAGCTCATTAATTTGGTTCATATCCTCCACCCTATTACCCTCCTCATCCTTCAAAATCTTGATAAGGTTAGAAGAATTTCTAGCCTTAACAGATTTATGGAAAAAAGAATTGTTGCCATCACCCAAATTATGCCACATGTTCTTACACTTTGGATTCAAAAAATTCTCCTCCACAATTGATATAGAAAATAGGCATGTAGGCATTCTCTTTCTTTCCTTTGATAGTCTACATTACCATGAGAAACAATGAAATTAGCTTGAGCTACCGCTAAATCTTGCCTTGCTTGATTAACACGCTGTCCCAAACCTCCAAAACATTCCAAGTTTTTAGCTTTCAGAATCTTTTTAATAGCATTCAGCTTAGTATAAAGCTTAAACATATGATACTCATTTATATCAATCTTCCATCCCTCCTCAACCCAATCTAGAAATAGCCTATGATTTGCCCAAAAGTTGTAGAATTTAAAAGGCTTTGGACTGAAGCTCATAGCTTTCTCAATAGACACCAAAGCTGGAGAATAATCTAAAACCCCTACCTCTAAAAATTCTATTGATGTATTGTCAAACCTTTGCAGCCATTCCATATTGGACATAACTCTATCAAGCTTTTTGGACACAAAATCATCATCGGCTTGTTTGTTAGTCCAAGTGTGGTAACACCCCGTGAATGCTAAGTCCTCAACCTCCACCTTTTGCACACATTCCACAAATTCTGTTTCATATCCAGAAAGCCCTACATTACCCTATTTTTCTTGCTAAGACCTCATGACATTAAAGTCTCCAGCAAGAATCCAAGGGGCCAAACCAACAGAATTTTTCAGTTGAACCAGATTCTATAACATTCTCCTTCTATCAGTACCTTGATTAGCCCCATACACAATTGACATCATCCATGACCCTCTATTAGTAGTAGCATTTACCTTACAAGTTAACACTTGCTCGTGTATATCCACTGCGGTAACAGAAAAAAATCCACTCGGATCCCAGTAAATCCAGATCTTTCCAAGCCAGTGATCATTACAATTATGAAGGATCTCCCACCCAGGTAACATATTATCTCCGATCTTGATAATATTTTCCTTTTGGACTCGGGTCTCTACTAGGCAAATAATGGAAATTTTTAACCTAGCCACCATCTTTCTCACCTCATTTTGTTTCAAGGGTTTATTACTACACCTGATATTCCAAATAAGGACTTTCATGACTCATTTGTAGGAGAGAACCCTCTCTCACTATCCACACCCTGGCCCAAGCCCCCCACTTTAGCCTTCCATTTTCCTTTTGAAGACAAAGCCTTTTCAAAGACCTCCAGGAATGTAGTAGGAGTTTTGGGCCTTGAAAACTCCTCAAGACCCTCCTTCATCTCAATCCTACCTATTGCCTCAAAAGAATTAGAAAGCTTGACTTCCTCCCCTTTATTCTTCAATTTGGGAGCACTCACTGGCTTCCTAATAGTGCGATCAAAAGGTGTTAATGGTTTTACTTTTCTAGCTTTCCTTACAGCATTGTTCAGCACATTTCTTGTTGTCCCTTTATAAATCCACACCTTTTTTTCTTTCTTTGAGCATGCATAAGTAGCATGACCGAATTCAGCACATAAGGAACACTTAGGAGGGAGCCAATGATACTACACTCTTATAGTAATGGTTGCACCATGTTTTCTGCTTATAAAAATCTCCTTAGGACTTTCAGACCTAACATCAATCTCTACAAGCACACGGGCATAACCCAATCTCCTTTGCTACTTAGTAATTTTGTCCGTATGCAGAGGTTTTCCCACACCACTAGCCACATGGCTAAGACAAGTGGGCGTCCAAAATTCCATTGGCAAATGCATCAATTTAATCCAAACCGAAATTGATGACAATGTTAGTTTTAAGACTTGCATTCCTAGCTGCCATTTCCTCAAAATCATAGGCTTGTTTGGCCACATGCCACAGCTTAGCCTCAAGAATTTCCTCACAAGTTACCTTATCCGGGAATCTGAAAATATACATGCCATTTTCTAGAGAAAATACCTCAATTTCTCCATATTGCTTCCACATAATGGTGACAGACTTCTTAACTAGAAAGAAAGGAAAAGGCTTGTCAAGGAACTGACCAACAAGGCTAGTTTTCCACTTAGCAATTCCTTCTTCCACAGCCTCCTCCGAGGGAGAAACAAACCTTTACCTTCATTTTTCAATGGAGCAAAGTATTGAAGACTACCCAAAGATCGGTTTGAATTAAACAGGCCTCTCCAATCCGAGTTCTTCACACAATTAACATCAATCCCATCCCCCCTCAACATTGGAAGAACAAGGTCCTCCTCTGATCTCATACTAATAGAATCAAAGTCTACTTCTTGATTCTTAAATTCTACTTCAATTTCATCATTCACAATGTCATTCTCCACAACAATTTCATCTGGATCCACAAAAGACAGACTAGCCCCAGAATCCCCTAATTCCTTATTAGGATTAAGAATATCTGCTACATCAACAAAATCTTCTTGATCCATAGAAGGATCAATCACAAGAATATGAGATGATTGATCCACATAATGATCAACCACCGGGTTAGGTTTCCCTATAGTCACATTCAAGATCCCTCTCCCTCTTCCTTTACCCCTACTAGGTTTCCTCACCATCCCAAAACCTTGCCCAACCCACTACAAAACAATGAAATCTCAAATCATTCAAACTAATAAAAAGAAATCAGAATGGAAGAGAAGAGACCTGAATAATGACATCCACCAAAATCCGGCAACAATTTTGGCATCAACACACTAATTGCTGTTCAAAAATCTTTTCCCGCGCCAAGCAAAGTAGAAATCTCCAAGAGTCGGTGATGACGTGGCAAGAACAATATAAGCGGATTTGCAAGCTTTATTCTTTCAAATATTCCCTTCATTAGTATAATATATAGCATTTTTTAAATTATAAAGTAATATTATACTTATAGCTTTTTTACAATTTGCAAACACATGTGAACATGGATTAGAATCACGACAGTCACTAAAAAATTTTTTAACACCTTCCAATCATATATTGAAATGTATTAACAAATTATAAAAGAATTATTTGTCTAGTATTTTTCTAAGTTATAACCCTCTACGTAATTACCCCATAAAACTTTGTTAACCAAATCGCACCACTTCCTTAGATCATTCGCATCCGATCATTTAAACAACTTTTTTCTTAAAATGATGAAAAACCACAATTTAAAATCACCCTATATCCAATTTTTGCTCATCCTTCATATTAAAAATTAAAAAAAAAAAAAAAAAAAAAAAAAAAAAAAAAATTGCTACAAAAAGCATCCCCGTAAATCCTTTATCTCTCATTTTATTAAATTCGCTCTCCAAACTCTACTTCTTTCTTTAAGCTTAAAAGAAATAATAGGAAAAAAAATAAATAAAAAGAAGAAAAAATAGTTATCCTCCAAAATAAAATAAGAAAAAAGAATCCGATGTGGATGCTTTATATTCTCTCCATTCCTTTTCTTTTATTTTCTAGTAATTAAAATACTCTCTGCGTTTAACTTTGTTTTTGATAATCTTGTTACAAAGGAGAGCTCAACACAGCAACCGTGTGGTCGCCCTCTTGTTAGCTTTTCCGTTTTATGCCACAGGCCCAGGCCCTTTTTGTCCTATGTTCAGCTTTAGCACTTCAAAGAATCAGCGCCATGTATCAAAGTATCAAACTTATCAGTTTGGCCAGTGCCCTGTGTTGCTCCTGCTACAGCAGATGTTTGAATGCCAGGTGAGGTGATGTACTTATATCGAATTTCTATCTCAAACGATATACAAGAAAATGAATGTTTGGTTGCCGAGAAACTGTGGGAAAAGAAACGAAAATTTGGTGTCTAGTTTTACAACTGGAAGTTTTTGAGAAAACACCCAGTTCATAAAATGCATGCAGAGTCTTGGAATATAGTTCTTTTTTGTGTTTTTGGTTCTTTAGCATGACATGACATGGAATTGAAATGTTCCGTTTCTTTCTAGCGGAAAATTTGGTGTTTAGTGCAAGCTTGGAGGTACTAACGTACTATTAGCCATTGTGAAATCTTTCGTTGAAAATAATTAATACAGGCACTGTCTTTTGGTTGTAGGTAAATGGGTGTTCTGGGTTTAATTAAAATTAAAAAGAAGAAAAACGAAGAATGAACATTCTTTTCTTGCATGGCGTTGCATAGGAGTTCAGTGTTATTT
Source organism: Alnus glutinosa (assembly GCF_958979055.1). NCBI lineage: Eukaryota > Viridiplantae > Streptophyta > Magnoliopsida > Fagales > Betulaceae > Alnus > Alnus glutinosa. The sequence continues at coordinate 30,651,793 of NC_084888.1, forward strand.
GGTTGGTGGGAAAATTAAGCTTTGGTAGATATTTGAAGATCCTGAATTTTCTTCTGTTTGTATTTCTCTGTTGGCAATTAGGAGCTGTAGGAGAGATTTTTTACCTGTTGATTTGTGGGTATTCATGCAAATTGAATGTAACAGTGTTTTGTTGCGAGGTAGTTGACTTACTGTTAGCTTTTTTGATATTATATGAAACTTTACTTATAATCTGTTTGGATACTGTGAGTGTAGATATTAATAAAAACAAACTTTCAATGCTATGATCTGTTGGTATGTTCATATGATACAAAAAGCTTAACTTATTTGAACTGGATAACGGTGAAAAATCAAGTCCAGGTGGTATTTTTATTGTTTTATCAATTATATTGGATCATTACTATCTTATTTTCCAAGGAAATAATCACATCAAATATAATTATTCTATTTTATTTTTTTTTATTGCAAGTTATTCGTCGAGTCCCAGTGGGGTGTATCTACGTGATATCTATTACATCCTCAGAGGTGTTCTGTGTGTGATTCTGTTTTACTTTGTTAAGTTGTTTAGCAAGTAGAAAGGGGCTTTCTTCCTGACTAAACTTGGGGATGGGAAATAATGTGCAGGGTTGAGTATGTTCACTGAAAGTCAGCCCACAACTAACTGATTGATTTCTCAGAATGGGTCGGGAACTTTTATGTTTATGTCGGGTGGAAGCTAGGAGATTGATATGGCTCATAGGCATGATGTTTACAGTGATTTTAACGCTCCAGTATTTTGAACTTCCATATGGTAATCTTCTCTCATCTTTATTTTCTGCTGCTAAGGCTTCCGTAGTGGGAAATAGTAGCTTCCAGACTGGAGATTCACCATCTCAATCTGAGTTTATTGGTAACACGACTAATTTAATTGGTTCAAACTCCCACAGTGCATATTCTGTTCATGAGAGAGCTAATAGTACTAGGACTTCAAATGGAAGGGAAGCCTCTGTATCAGGTAAAAATGGAGGCTCAAACCACTATCTAGGACAAGATGAGGATATCAATGCTGCTAAGGATTCTTCACCTGTAAAGCTAAATAATATTTCTAGGGATGCTGATGTCAAAAGTGCAAATAAGGGATCTGCATCAGAGGAGGCTAGAGAACCTGAACAGAGATTTTATCAAACCAACTATACTACAGATACTAACTTTTCAATACATAAGATTGAAAAGGGTGATAATACCTCCACATCAGAACATATTGAAAGCTCCCCTTTGCCTGCAGTACCACCTCTGAATTCATCACCACATGTAGCTTCTCCACCACTAGCGGATAAAAATACGACAACTTCTTTTATCAATGAAAACTCTGGGAAATTGCAAAGTGACCTCATCCCATCGGGCAATAATTATTCCCTGAACAGAGTCCCCAAGGTCAATAAAGGCCTGAAGTTGCCAACCTCTTCAGTGGTTTCAATATCTGAGATGGGTGGTTTATTGCTTCAGAGTCGTGCTTCATCTCATTCAGTGGTATGTGTTAGCTTCAGCTTTAAGTTGTGTTCGGAGGGGATATTTTTGGCAATCATGTTAAAGGTGATTGACTTGTTTAGAGTAAAATTGCTTCAGTCCTGTTCCTTATTTCGTTCATTTTGTTTGTAGACACCACGATGGTCTTCAGGAGTTGACCAGGAACTACTAAATGCACGACTACTGGTTGAGAATGCACCCATCATAAACAATGATCCAAATCTCTATGCTCCTATTTATAGGAATGTTTCCATGTTCAAAAGGTAAGTTATTCACATCTATTGAATATTAATTTATTCCACTAAGTAGTTTTTTTTAGTTATCATTTACGTGAGATATTTTCTTCTCAAAAGCATACAAGTGTTTCCACTCTGAGCAGGTAACTGCTACTTCCCCCAAATCCCCTCTCTTCAGTTTCCTCTACCCTCACAAGTGACCATAATGATGAAGTAAATCTTAGTAGTTTTTTTATCGCTTTATGAGTTGTGGATGAGACTGCTAGAGAGACTCGCTTGCCATTTTTTTTTATTGTCATGAATTTCTGATCTACTTTGGGACCATTATGAAATTAGTGTACTATTTCTTGATATTAATTGTCATTTTTCAAATTGATGCCTTGTGTTGGCTTTGTAAGCTGGGGGGATATGCACAATAAATCAGGATAAGGTGGTGCTTTAATTAACACAGATGGTACTTTATCATGTCATCTATTTGTGGAATAGCCAAATAATGCTTAGTTTCTGGGGGAATGGCTGTTTCTTTTCCGTCAATCCTAATTACCATATTTCTGTCAAAGAAATTATTGACTGTTGCTCAAGTAATGAATCTTGGTTTATTCATGTAATCCGAATTCGCAGGAGCTATGAATTAATGGAAGACAATCTCAAAGTATTCATTTACAGGGAAGGAGAAAAGCCCATATTGCACCAGCCACGACTCGATGGAATATATGCATCTGAGGGTTGGTTCATGAAGCTGATGGAAGCTAATAAAAAATTCATTACAAGAGACCCTAGGAAAGCCCATCTTTTTTACTTTCCCTTTAGCTCTCTAATGTTGGAGGAAACGTTATACATACCAAATTCACACAGCTTTGATAAGCTTATACAGTTTTTGAGGAACTACTTGGACATGATTGCAGCAAAATATTCTTTCTGGAACAGAACTGGAGGAGCAGATCATTTTCTTGTTGCTTGCCATGACTGGGTATGCTTTACAAGCTTCCTTTCAAATTATGTTTTGTGAATATTTAGGACTTCAGCGGAATTCAGTTGGTTCCATTTTGCTTTATGTGCTTCATAAAAGAAATTCAATCGAACAAAATCTTTTGACAACAATTTAATTGATTTCATTTTTGTGTGGCTTCCAAGCCTTGAAGTTTGAATCATCACAAATCTCACTGTACTGTTCTAATAAGGTCTCTTCTTCAGGCCCCAACGGAAACAAACCGACTCATGGCCAAGTGCATAAGAGCCCTCTGCAATGCTGATGTCAAAGAAGGTTTTGTTTTAGGCAAGGATGTGTCTCTTCCGGAAACATACGTGCGCTTGGCTCGGAATCCACTGAGAGATGTTGGAGGCAAACCTCCTTCCCAGAGGTCAATTCTTGCTTTCTTTGCAGGACGCATGCACGGCTATGTACGACCAATTCTGTTACAGCACTGGGAAAACAAAGATCCTGACATGAAAATCTTTGGTCAAATGCCAAAGGCCAAGGGCAACAAGAAGTATCTCCATCACATGAAGAACAGCAAGTATTGTATATGTGCAAAAGGTTATGAAGTCAACAGCCCACGCGTGGTGGAGGCCATATTTTTTGATTGTGTCCCAGCAATTTTGTGCCACCATTTTTTGAAGTTTTGAAATGGGAATCCTTTGCTGTTTTCGTCTTTGAGAAGGATATTCCAAATTTGAAGAGAATACTCCTTTCGATCCCAGAGAAGAGGTATCTCCAGATGCAAATGAGGGTTAAAAAAGTACAAAAGCACTTTCTTTGGCATGCTAAGCCTGTGAAGTATGATATCTTTCATATGATCCTCCACTCAATTTGGTATAATAGACTTTATCAACTAAGCCCTCTATGACAAACGAGCGTTATGGACAGACATTGTAGCTGTTAACCAAGCTCATTCAGTAGCAGCATAAAAGGAAAGTACAGCAGCATGTTCAACAGCAGAAGACAAGTTGACCTCCTCTACAAGGAAACAAACCACAAAAGGAAACATGTAGTATGTGTATATATCATGCCCTGTGCATATGGTTGCAATTGAGGAAAAACAAACTTTCGCTAATACCTCTTATCGATCCAACTATGTCTTTCTCAGTTTATCCTTCTCTCGATTGATTTACTGCACCAAATCTTGCACCTTTCATTTCCATATATCAAGGCAAAGAAACTGCTACCCTCTGTCCAGAATTTGTTCTTTATAATGTTAGAATATATGTAAACATATTGCTTAATCTAACATGCGCAGCGGAAAACGAATAAAACAGGATTCAGGCTTACCTCTAGCCATATTTGCTCAAGCGTCTCCACGATTCATCTGAAGAACAAGAAAATGTTATTTGAGGGATCTTCTAACCTATGCCAATGACTGTATTGCCGTACGGATGGTGTACACAGGCTGTTTATTTATAGGCCAGGTTAGGGACCCTCAAATTATGGTAAGTACCGTATTGTTCCTCCCATCAAGGAAACAATATTATTAATTGATTTTAAATCAATTAAACGATTCTATTACGGTAATCTAAATTAATTAAATTACCTAACCGTAATACCGTATATTATATTTATAATAAATATAATAAACACTGTATATGTGGCATATAGGCCATATATGGAGACAATATCTAACATTCTCCCACTTGGCCTTTATGACACATGACTTTATGGTATTAGGTTCCTTAGTTTGGCCAATCACTTATGGAATCCTCCCACTCAGATAAGAAATGTTTCACACGAATCATGGCGGTAAAACCATTATAAAATTAGGTCGTCCCTTCCATGTATCACGATGTAAAACACTCCTTACATGAGTACCTTATGGATAATCAAGCTTTATGAATGAACTTCCTATAAGTCATTCGGGTCCAACTTTATTTATCCTCATGGATAAAAATAACAAATGTGCACAAAAAATCTTTATTATAATAACTTTATGTCTATAGACCAAAAAGAGACAAACCAAGCGAAAATGAATTAATGAGTCTCATATATTCCGCATGACTTTATTCTTTCTTTACCGGTAAACTTTAAGTCATGGGATCCGCAATCATTAATTCAGTACTTATATGCTCAATAGACCCTTTATGTCTCTTAATGTTATCTCTCGTACTGAGATACTTGATGTCGATTTACTTCTGCTTCTACTCTTTATTCTTATAAAAGAAGATTATAGTAGAATTACCGCAGAATATCTTTATGGTCTAACTGTAAAATCGACAAGATTGAGACTTTCAACAAATGTCTCAACCATCATGCCTGTGTACTAAATTCATAGCACGCTAGACTTTTAGCTTTCTTGGTAGACGTAGCAACTATAGTCTGCATACTGCATCTCTAGGATATATCCTTCAATTAAAAGGGATAATTGCACCGTTGGTCCCTGTGGTATACCATAATTATTTTTCACTCCCTATGGTTTAAAAAGTTCATAGGAGGTCCTCGTGATATGCAATAATTACAAATTGATCCCTGGCGTCAAATTCTGTTAAAATTTTTAACAGATTCCGTCAAATGCCACGTCAGCGCCACGTGTCGCCAATAAGATGGCGACACGTGTCTACCGTAATAAAAAAATAGAAATTTATTAAAAAATAAATAAAAATACTTATTTTTTTATAAAAAAAATTCAAAAAAAAAAAAAAAAAAAAAAAGGGGGCCACCCCCAGTGGCTGCAGGGGGTGGCGCGCGGCCACCCCCAAGGCCCAGGAGGTGGCCTTCGGGCCACCCTTAGATCTACTAAGGGTGGCCCGATGGCCACCCCTGGCCACTAGGGTGGCCGCGCGCCACCCCAGGTGGCCTCTGGGGGTGGCCATCGGGCCACCCTTAGTAGATTTTGGGCCACCCCCAATGGCCATGGGGTGGCCGTGCGCCACCCCCGGCCACTGGGGTGGCCGCGCGCCACCCCAGGCGGCCTCTGGGGGTGGCGCGCGGCCACCCTTATGGACTAGGGGTGGCCTGGCCACCCCCTTTCCCCATTTTTTTTTTCTTCTTTTTTTTTTCTTTTTTTTTTAAAAAAAAAATAAGTATTTTTTATTTATTTTTTAATAAATTTATATTATTTTATTAAAATTAGACATGTCAGCGCCACGTGTCACCAATAAGATGACGACACGTGGCATTTGACGGAATCTGTTAAAAATTTTAACAGAATTTGACGCCATGGATCGATTTGTAATTATTGCATATCAGAAAGACCTCCCATGAACTTTTTAAACCATAGGGAGTGAAAAATAATTATGGTATACCACAGGGACCAACGGTGCAATTATCCCTAAAAAGATATATACCTTAGAGTAGACTTTCTACTATCTACACAATCAGCAAACTCAAATCTGAACAACTAACCACCTTCAAATGGAAAGTGTATCCTTAGGTTAAGTTGTTCTTCTTGGTTCCTTGCATATACCGCAAGGCTTTATTTGCAGCACTTTATTGACTCAATATACTTATTGTCAGTCATATGGTTATGTATAATGCAGACGCTTAAAACTTTTCATCTGCCCTTATTCCAATACCTTTTGGGACATTAATCTGTATTTAATTAGTCCCTCTTAATTGCTACTGAAGGTGCAAATCCTTCATTCTAAATTTTTTCCAAAACTTTTTTCAATGTAGGCCTTCCGAGACAATGTTAATATTCTTTATGTCTCTATGAATCTCTATGTCAAAAGACATAAGAGGTTTCACCTAAATCCTTCATTTCAAAGTTTTGTGAACTTTATGTAGCAAACCTAAATCACCACTTGCAAATATAGGACTAGAAAGATTACTGTACTCCCACTGACCTTAAGGTATATATACTAATCAACAAGGTTTTCTATAAACAATAACCTTGTAAAAAGTATCTTACCATTGAGAGATCTATCACAGCCCATAAATAGAATTCTTTAATTTGCAAGCTTTTCTGACTGTTACTTATAAAACCTTTTGATTGTTTCATGTAAACCTCGTCTTTAAGATCCCTATTTAGAAAAGTTGTTTTTCGCATCCACTTGATGTAGCTCTAGATCAAAAATAAGCTACTAATGCTATGATCATCTTGATGAATCATCCTTAGACATTGGAGAGAATGTTTCACGATAATCAATGCCTTCCTTATGAGTAAAACCATTGGCTACGAGTCTAGCTCGACCCTTCAGCCATGGACTTAACTCTCACTTCATGGCACTGAATCTCAATGTGGAGTTTTCTCCACTCATAGCATGTGAAAACAAATTTGGATCATCTTTATGTCCAATGTTAATATCAGACTCTGGGAGATATACAACATGATCACTAAGAATTGTTGATCTCCTTATTCTATAGGATTTTCTTAATTCTACTTCCTCTGCATTTTTGCAATGGGAGAATAGACTTTTGAACCTGTTCTGTATGAGTTGGTTGTTCTAGAAATGATTGTGGCTCAGGATAATCAATCTGATTTTCCCTGAATACAATCAATCATCCTCTATGAGGAGGAGATTTGGCCAACTCTAGTGCTTCCTCAAATTCTAATTTGTGTGAATGAGCACTCCCACTAGGTTCTGCATCCTCTAGAAATTTTACAATCAACAACTCTAGGATTATATGAAGGATAATAAAACATTATAACCCCTTAAAGTTTACTAGATAGCTTATAAAGACCCGCTAGTTGTCCTTGAATCTAATTTTTTAAGGCGAGGATTATAAATCCTCTCTTTAGCAAGGCAACCCTATATGTGTAAATAATGTAAACTAAGCTTCTATCTATTTCATACTTTAAAAGGTGTCATAAGGACAATCCTTAGATGAAATCCTGTTTAACATATACACAACGGTCTTCAAAGCTTTACTCTATAAGGGTAATAGCAGATTAGTATTACTAATCATTTTCCCTTTGTGTGTACCTACCTTAATACTCTATGCCTATATTAGATCTTATGATCTTCATATTGTTTCTCTTCTTCTTCCTTATAATATTGAAAGCATTCAATACCCCAGCTTTAATATTTAGAAGATAAGAGATACATAAACTTTATATGGTCATCACTAAAAGAGATAAAAAAATATCTCTGACCATTTAGGCAATGAGTATGAAAAGGTCAACATCTTTCAATGTACATGATCTCAAGAATCTCAAAATGCTCTCTTTGGCACCTCTAGTGGTCTTGTTGGTATGCTTTCCCTTATGCAGCCCACACAAGTACCAAAGTCAGTAAATTACCGACTTTTATTTTCTGTATAGAGATATATTTTAATCTCCAAAGCCATTACAAGAGCATTTTTTAACTTCTCAAAGACTCTACTTTACGTCAACATCACTATGCAGAAATAAACAAATAATTTTGTTTCAAAATTTGGGACGTAGATCAATTTTAAATAGACTTTAAATAAACCTCAACCAATATTCCACCAAAGATAAGAAAAACTTCAAGTTTAAAATAAAATTGAAATTTTTTTAATAAGCCAAACTAGAAAATAGATTTCAAAAAGATTATGGAATATAAATCATTTTTTAGGTCAAAATTATAACTGAATTTTAAAATTAACCTATAGATCCCAACAAGCTCAAATAATAAACACGTGTTATTCATTTTAAAAAGACTCTACATTTGTGTTGACAACATGGATTGATAAACCATAATCAATCCACAATATATTTGAATGAGTCACTAAAGGAGATTCACGACATACTAGATATATGAGATTATCTTTATTTTAGGTCATTTCTTATACTTCATGCAATCTTTCTTTATATGCCCTCAATTTTCCTTATTTCATGAGAAATAGGTATCTTGATTGCCATAATACTTTATTGGCACCTTATTCTCATGCTTTAAGTGTTGGACATGATTGCATTTATTGGTCCTTCCCTTGACATGAGTAATCATGTGAACACTTTATAAATTCTCTCATACCCTTGAACACACATGGTTAGAAGTTTATTTACTAACCATTTATCCTTATGTGTGTTACAAGATAAAATTCTACACTTAGAAGAGAGAATTCAAAAATGAAATAGACCAACAATGACTTAAAAATCAATCTTTAGGGACTTAAGCTAAACTACAATATCCTTCATTCCCATAATGGAATTAGAAACACTCAAATGAAAAAGTATATTAACTTTTTCCAGTCAGAAAAATATTACCATAAAGTATTGAAATATAAAAGTACCAAAAGGGAATATTATGAACAGCTGCAATAACCAAGAAAATAAACACTTTAATGCTATGAATTAACATTATTTTAAATTAGCCAATGCCAATTTAAATAGTAAATTTCAACCTACCTGTGGGCAAAGGTTGCACCATGCATGAAATTTACTCTTTATCAATAAGACTAATAAATTTAAATATTGAAAAATAAAATTCTCTGTACCTGTGGGCAACCGAGAGAAATTTTACTTTTAATACTAAATTTGTTATCTTATTCTAATTAAGTCATAAAAATAAAAACTTCCCTGTGGGGATAAGTAATTAAATTTATGAATTAATTACAAGACGATGTTAATTTTTCTATATGAAGTTCATGTGTACGATCCTTATGCAATTATTATAAAATTGAGATGATGTGGCTCTCTCAAAATCATAATAATCACTCTGTAATTTATGAACATCTAACAAAATTCTTTATGATGTTCTTATGTATAATCCTGATGTAATTATCTTTAAGAAACGGGATGCTGTGGCTCCCCAAAAATTATAATGATAATTACGTGTGTGTAATCTTGATGCAATTATCATCCAAATTTGGGATGCTGTGGCTCCCCAAAATCATTATGATAATTGCGACTTCATTAACATCTAACAACTTTATAGATGCCCCCTTAATAGCTCCAGGAATATAACAAACCAATACCTAAATGGGGTAAACAGCATTTTCCAAGGTGCAAGCAGATGAGCTCCCAGGAAAGTGAGGGGGGTCACACCGGACACACTTAAATCCCAAAACTTTCCTTGCCAGAACTTTCCCCAACATTGCATTCTTAGATATTACTGTAAACACACCAGTATATATGGTATTGTTAATTATTCTTAGGTCTAGGCATCAAACAATTTATATTTAAACAATATAAATTTAAAATTTATATTCCTCAATTCATGTATTAAATAAACAATAATTTTAATACACGTACTGTAAATAATAAAGGGAATAAAACTTTAATATGAGGACATAATAAAACACATGGCCTAATGGTTTTGGAAGTGGCCAAGGCCCTTTACACCTGGTGAACCCAGGTTCTAAACATCATAAGGCCTAAATTCCCCTTTTAAAAAGAACTTGATGGGTTACTGAAAAGGGTTGCTGTATTGGGCTGACCCAATTGGGTTAACCCACTTAATTTGGGTTGGGTATCTGTATTGGGCTACTATATTGGGTTGGGCTACTGTATTTGGGCAATTAGGTCAACCCACTTAATCGGGTCAGGCCTCTAGGTCTATGTATAGTGCTGGCCCAAACTAGGTCAGCCCACTTAAATGGCCCAAAACTGCATGGGTTTTAAAAAAAACCCTACCCGAAAATATATCCAACCCAGAAACTTTAATGGGTCGAAACCCTACCCAGTCACCAACCAACCCGACCCGTAATGTTCCAGATGAGTTGAAAACCCTAAAAATTGGAACTCTAGCCGCCACCCCTTTATGAAAATACCCATATCAAGATTACGGCAACTCAAAAATAGGCAGTATATCACAATACACAGAATAGTGATAATAATAATAATAAAAAAAAAAATTGTCATATCAAATTTATGAGTTTTCAAACGTATGTGAACAACAAATTTAATTGTATTCACAAAACATCTACTGGATTGAACAAAAATATGTTCACAAAACTATGATTTAATAACCGAACGTGAACAAAAAAAAACAGACTATGTTCACAGAAATTATGGATTCAACAAAAACTTATTGCTAAACAAAATAGCATAGAAGTTGGCTTTGATACCACATGTTAGAATATATGTAAACATATTGCTTAATCTAACATGCGCAGCGGAAAACGAATAAAACAGGATTCAGGCTTACCTCTAGCCATATTTGCTCAAGCGTCTCCACGATCCATCTGAAGAACAAGAAAATGTTATTTGAGGGATCATCTAACCTATGCCTATGACTGTATTGCCGTACTGATGGTGTACACAGGCTGTTTATTTATAGGCTAGGTCAGGGACCCTCAAATTATGGTAAGTACCGTATTGTTCCTCCCATCAAGGAAACAATATTATTAATTGATTTTAAATCAATTAAACGATTCCATTACGGTAATCTAAATTAATTAAATTACCTAACCGTAATACCGTATATTATATAATAAATATAATAAACACTGTATATGTGGCATATAGGCCATATATGGAGACAATATCTAACATATAATTCTCTGTGAAGCAGAAAAATAACTTCAATCGAAAGAACAGATCCAATGGTCCTCCCAAGCAGAATTATTCTAATTTTCAGGTTTCTCATTCAAATCAGAGGGTGAGACGCAATAGCAACCATCAAGGAACGAAAATTCATCCTTTCATACTAATTAATAACAAGACACCATGCCAAATCTGTGGCAAGAAATTCGAATGGTCATCAAGTGCTCGATTGCTTTGACAAGATGGATTTTGCCTATCAAGGGAGCCATCCTCCAGCATAATTAACTGTCATGGCTGCCAAAAATTCGGAAGTTGATGGTCAAACTTGGTTTGTAGACAATGGTGCGAACAACAGTTTTCAGCATTTATAATAAGGATACTGTTGAAGTGTCCCACATCTAATGCATTATTAATATTTTATACATAAAAGTTATAACTTTCCTCCCTTCATATGGTTTATTCGAGCCCTTAAACCCTTTTCTATAAGATCAGCACGTCCTGGAGAACCTTTGGTACAACATCAGTGCCCCGTTGTGTACAATAGCAGCCATAGTTAACAGTCCGACAGAATTCGACCCCGAGTGACCTATGCTACTAGTGATGCAATGCAAACGTGACCATTGCACTTAACGCACTACCCAGGTGAGCGTGTGTTGCACCCGCCCCCACTTTTTGGCCCCCATGACAGCTCTCTATCTTCATTTTGCCTACTTCTTTTTCTTTTTTCTTTTTTTTTCTTTTTTTTTTTAATTTTTTTAATTTATTTGTATTTGTATTTGGAGACATCCAAGTCCAGTTGCATATCTAGATGTGGTGTCCTCTATGCCTTCATTGCCAGATAGCTCCCTTGCCGAACATCGTAGCAGTGCTCCACTTCAGTGGCTTCAATGCCCCCTCCCTACTGTAGTCAAATTTACCGGGTCACTCTTTTGGCCAATTTCCAATAAAATTTAAGTTGTTATTGCTCTAGATTGGTTGTATTGGAGTTTATGTAGGGTTTCTAGCCCAAATTTTTTGTTCTGTTTCTAATGTTTTCCCCCTCCCCGTTTTCTTCTGCTTTGCTCATCAATTTTTTTGGCCGAGGAGGTGTGTCAGCACCCATTTCAGCGATTTCACAAGAATCATCCATTCTCAAGCCCAAAGCAATGGTAGTTAATAGACAGTAAGCCCTAATTAGACCAATGCAATTATTACGAGTTTACATAAAGACAACACTGATCGAATGACCACATAAACTACTAGCTACATATATGCATGATTACACCCAATTTAAACCAGCTTGGACAAAATAAAAAACAATAAATTCATATCTATTGCGATTAAGTTGGCAATGAGATTGGCATGAAAGCTCCATGAAATCCATAGGGAACTCTGCATGGTAATGTAATTTTGGCAACTGGCTCACAAGAAAACTTCTTGGTATCAATTACATAAACCTGCATGAAGAACAAATATCTATAATTCCTGAGTAGCATACAGAAGGATCTCAATAAGATACGATTGTCATGGGAGTAATTCTACAAGTCCTGACCCTCTCGTGTCGCTAAAAAATATGTGACTTTTAAAATTACTATTTGATCAAAGATTCAATAGTAATCAATCACAAGTCAAATAGTAATCGTTAAAAGCCACATCATTAAGACACACGAGAGACTTCTAGTATTACTCTTGCCATTGACTTACTTGAGATGTGTTGCTATCTTCATTGTGAACAAAAGTGATTATCCAGCCATCATCTTCTTCAACGCCTCCATGTTTTGGGACAAATGCAGAACCAGTGCAAAATGTGTTCGCCTCAAACATATGATATTCCACCTTGATCGGCTCCTCACAATGTCTTTTTATCTGGTTAACAAGAACATTAATGTTGGGATAATCAAACATCCATGATCGAATGATCAGTACCAATGGTGGTGGTTCAATGGTCTCAAAGGAATCCCCATGTGGTTAGCTAGGCAAGCACTAGAGAGTAAGATTGAATACCGCAACGGGAATCACTCACTCCCGATTAGTATTAATCAAAGTGGGGCTGAATTAGACTATGGCTCAATTGGTCTTGACTCTTGAGGGAGCGCCTACTGTTTTTCGCTGTCTAGGCCCCTCTTGAACAATTTTCAGCGGGTAGATGCTACCATGGTAACACCCAAATAGAGTAGTCACAAAAAGAAACATCCATTAATGAAAGAAAAGGACAAGGGATCTATACACAAATTACCAAAGTGAATCTTGTGTCTGCCTCCTCAAAGTATAATTTGGCTAGACCTCCATATTTAGCCAAGCCTGAAAAAAACCAAGTCGAACAGTTATATATATATTTCATATTTAATAAGTTAATAAATAGATAGAGATAATATTAAACTCTTTTACCGGAGGTAGAGCTCGCGATTGAATCGACAACTTGGGTGTACCCAAATCTGTTTTGAACGCCTGTAAAATGTTCATTGATGATAGGAAAATCCATAGAGAATTTGGTTCCAATGAGATTTCTCTCCCTAACTTCTCCCGTTTGCATGTTTAATCTCCACTCGTAACAACGAGAAAATAATAACCCATCTTCTGTTGAAGTATTCATATTTTTTTCATCTGAATTTAAAGGTCTAAATCTTCTGGAAAACCACTCAAATTTATCCACACCCATATCAGGCCCCGGAACGATTGAATCAAGAGCTCTGCACCCCCACACTACAACCTGTTCATCCTCATGCAAACATATTACTCCAAAGAATTAGCAATTAGTTATGTTGAATATCTTATTGAAAATTAAGATAGCACTAAGCCAATTCGCATTGGGCCAACCAAAATAGTTAAAAAGGTAATTGATAGTGAATAAGGCCTATGGACTTTTACATGGTATCAGAGCCACATGTTTCTTGCGATGATAGGCATTTTCCTCCCATTCTTATCCACGTGTTTGGCCATTTGTTGCCACACGTAAGGGGCGTTTTAAAGTGTCCCATATTGTTAAGATTTCCTTCACCTGAGTACTTTATAAGTCATGATTTTTCATCCTCTCTCAAGGTATCTTTTGAGAGTGAGTAAGGCTCATGATCTCTTACAATTTTAACTAAAGCTGTAGCAAAAAAAACCTTCGCACCCGGCTAGCTATTTTGGTTAAGAAATTGGCTAACTATTTCAATGCTCGGCAAATAGAAAAAAGATGATTCTTTAGCTAAACATTTACTGAAACGGATGTGAATGCTCTAAGCTTAATCAAGATTTAAGATCTATCTTTTCAATAATTTACCTCACCATCATCCTCAAAACTGTTGAAAATATGAAAACAACAACTGGGTTCCACCTCAAACCACTTGATTGAATCCGAATCACCATATCGAGGCATAATCCCAATCCTTGCATATTCTTCCCCATTGTACTTTATCAATCTACAAATAAAAATCGATGTTTAATATCTATATATAATTAAAAGTTCCATAAGTTTGTAGAAGGAATGCACTCACGGGCCTCCACTAATAAGCCTTTTTATGTCTATAATCAGTGGAAAATCCATGATCACATTATACCTGCACAGAAAAAACACATATTAATAGGACTAATCTTATTCTTTTATTTATTTATTTTTTATATTTTTTTTTCTATTCAAATTAATAGGACTAATCAATTTCAATTATTTGGTGATATGAATAAGTTACCTCTGAGTTACCCCTATCTCATGGCTTAGGGTACACCTCTTCAGTTTGAGATCCACTTTATGAATCAATTTCTTCCCATCCGCTGTAAAAGGAAGATAGGCCTAGCTCATCAGAATGTTGATATGGTTAATGTGTTGTAAAAAAATTACAACATGATTTCTGTTTCGTCTTTCGTTTGTTTCGATAATAAGATGGTTCTATTTCTCAATCTTTTTGACTTGCTCCTACGGAACCAAGGTCTAAAAGATTGAGAAAAATAGCCGAATTTAGTTTATTATTTTATTTATTTTTTAATATTTCATTTGAATATATAATATAAATATCGTTTTAATAATTACTACAGTTATACTTTGTTAACTTTGGTTAGTAATTTTTTTTTTTCCTGAGTGGACTTTGGTTAGTATTAAATGAGGTGTATGGATTAATGTTTGTCATGTGTATGGTTTGAAATGAGTGTAAATCAAGTATAGAGTTGCTTGTACTGCTGGACCATAGAGAGAAAAAAAGAAAAAAAAGATTTTGCAACTCCCATCTCCCTTGTTCTTCTACTCTGTTTTCTGCAACAAAATAATAATAATAATAATCACAACAACTTTTCTTGTTTTCTAAGAGCTGATTTGTTTGAGTTTTCTTAGCTACCTGGTTTGTTAAGCTTGCTGAAGTATCCAATCAACAAATGTTGATACGTTTTAAAGGATTGTTAAAAGAGAAATGCATCAGCCTTTGGGTTTATTAAAAGAGAATACACCTTTATTCCACCGGTATACTATCACACATTGATTCACACAATGTTGACGTGGCACTGCCAATTTACTTATAATTTTTTTTATTTTTTTTAAGAAGGCTGATTCAATGGAAGTTTTGCAGTCAACAAAGGGAGATAATAGGAGGATAGCGGTGTGATATATAGCATTACTTTTGTTAAAAATTTTAGTTTTGAGTGTTGTTTTCTGAATGAAGAGTATACCAGAAACCACTCCCACTTCAAAAAAAGGTTTGATAGGATCCACCCCCATAATAACCAACTCTCCAGTATCTGGAACTCTCTGTAAACAGGAAGACATATAAAATGATGAGCAAAATATAAGTTCTTAAATACAGAGTGAATGTACACTAGTTTTTAAGGTAGGTATACAAAGAAAGCACCTTTGGGTGGCTGCTAAAAGGTCGTTTCCAGGATCCATTGACATCCCAATTGTTGCAAGTTTTCAGTGTAAAAATGTCAATCTCTTGAGGGATGTCAGTTTCTGCAATTGAGTACAACTTCCCTGAATGCTTGAAAATGTTGGTGTTGCTCATTTCCTTGTTTACTTTGCCAAACCTCAACTACAAAATTCAAAACAGAGGAATCAAACCATTTTAGCAAAACCTTGATAGTCACAAGTTTCCCGCAAATTTACCCCGTGCAAGGTGCCCCACACGGATCGGGTAAAACTTATCTTTGTCGCTGGCGTGGCTTCAAAGAATTGTTTGCATCCAAGGAGATTCGAACCTTAATTAGACTTGATTGGAATGCCACAAAGTCCAAGGCGTTCACCACTTAAGCCAACTCCTTTGGGTTAATTTATTCATCCTTATTACAATTTATTCTGACATGTTATCTGAGAAATTTTCTAGCCAAACTTGAGTAATGTATATGTGTACAATTTGTAAAGCAGTTATGAAGTAATGATAATTAATCAACTCAAGATGTCAGAGTCTGATATGCACAACAATCCTACAAGATAACAGTTTTAGATAGCTTCATACTTGCTTTCCTTGTATTTTAAACTTTCTGTGATAAGTATTTTTCTTGTATTTTCAACTTTCCAAGATAAGATGACAATTCAATGCAACCATATGTTATTTTTTTTTTTAAAAAAAAAAAGAGACAAATAATTATAAGATGATCGACATTCTTAGATTGATATGCCCACCGAATTCAGGAGAAAAGCAGACAAAACAGCAGGGGAATCGCCTTCTGCAGCTGGGAGAAAAGACGGTTTATTTCTTTGCTTTTCTAGCTTGAATGTTTCAGTTTCAACGTGTCTGTTATTGTATACAACATTCCAGCTTCCATCGCTTGCTTTGGTAAAATACAAAGCATGAAGCATTCCTTCTCCTTCCACCCACATGTGACTTGACCTTCCAAATATGGATTTAGTAATTTTAAGTCTCCCAAAAAGGGGGTTTGGTCCTGCAATTACAGTAAAACACACCAATTAATGACAGTTTTGGTTCTACAATATTAGCTACCAAGCTTAAATAACCTGATTACGTACTGCTCTTTTCCAATTATAGGTTCCTTTTTTAAAAGGTTGCCATAAGTGATTATTTGTTAAGGGATAATCACACCATAATAAGTGTCATCCCCAGTACCCCTAATTATTATCTCCATGGAAGGTGATAACTTTAATGGTAGATTACGAATTCACTTTTCATTCTCACGCTATTTTCTCTATGTTTACCTCTTGCATTTCCACCAAAGTTGAACTCTTGCCCTCGATAGAGATAGTGGCCGATCCTACAACCAAGTGATAGATTGCCTCGGGATAAATTCAAAGGGCATGTAGCAATAATGAGATTAAGAAATAACTAGGTGATAGCTACATGGAGAGTGGGTAATATCTATGCTCTGAGAGTGTAAAAGTCAACATTGGTAAGGTGTATAAAGAAAAACTGTAAGAATAATGACTTTAGAGGAAGTACTTGATCAAATGTTTGGTGCAGGTCGACACATAGACTTGTGTACTGCTAGAGTCGTCAATTGTGGTATGGGTGTGGATCAGACTATGTTCCCAACCACGGAGAATGGATGTTATTCGCTTGAAATCTAACAAAATAAAGTCTCCTCTAGTATGCTCTCGATGGGAGTGTATATGGTAAAAGGTGTGGTCAAATAAAGATAGTGACAAAGTGTGCACATATATATATATATATCCCCCAATTACTTTTGCTTAAAAAAAAAATGTCAAGTTATCTCAACGAAACTAAGCCACTCACAATCTGACATTTATATGTAAGAGATCTCATATGAGAGTTGGCATGGAAGAGTTACCGGTACCAAAGTACTCATGCTCAATTAAGTTTATCAACTAATGTTAAGGGATGATCACACCATAATTGTCATCCCCACACCTTATTATCTCTATGGAATGTGATAACTTCTATGGAGGTTAAAAGGAAAATGGTGCAAAACTTCATGAAGAGGTGCATGCCTATCTATAAATATATAACGAATCAAATTACAAATTCACTTGTCATATATTTATCGACTATTTTCTCTTTAATTTCCTCATGGATTTCCACCCTAATGGGAAGAGTCATTCCAAATACTTTGTATTCACTTTTCCTTTCGATTTCATTCAATAAGAAGCAAATAGGATTTTTTTTTTTTTTTTTAATTGAATAAGAAAAGGGTCACTTTAAGAGGATCCTTCTCACTCATAATCCGAATGAAATGAGAAGTAAATAGTCTTAAAAACTGAAAATAGAGTTGACTCTCCAACAATAGACCTAACAGAAACTAAAACAATGTAGAAATAATTACAAAATGTAATAAATATGATTCCCAAATCCCCTTAAACAACGTTGTAGGCCGGCCCATATAATTAAATACTAGTTAAATATAATAGTTTATCCTTTGTATTCATTGCAGTTTGCTAGTTGAATACATTTTGCAATTAAACAAAGATAAGAATAATACTAATAATTATCCTTAAAGGAAAAATATATTGTTTCTTTTAACATTTTTTTTTTTTATGAGTATCTTTTAACATTCATATTCAAACATGAAACAACACTAACAAAGATTCCTAGTATTTCTTTTCTGAGCAGAAAGATTCCTGGTATTTGTTCTCTGAGTTGTTTTGAAATGAGCTTCTTCTTTTTTTTCTTTTCAATTAAATGGCTAGAAGAACAGAAAAATCCATTTAATTACACACACACACACATATATATATATATATAAAACTTATGAAAGGTAAAGTACGGACCATTTCTGATGTAGACACCTTCTTGGAAATTGTCGGGAATATTTCCTTCAATTTCAGTTATCAGAACGGCTTCTTTCAACTCATCCACAGGAGCAAAGTTACTCTGCAAGTAATTTGACAAAATTAAGATATATAGTTGATTAACGTAGGACCAACATGCACGCGCGCTTTGCATGTTTGTTAATCTTACGTTACGTACGCGCTTGTCTGTGCATGCATGGGAATGCTGCCTGAAATGGATCGGCCGGAAGTTGGTTGTTACCTGAGATGGGAGCAACGGCTGGTCAGCAAACTCAAACACCGAATCAACAAAGGCGTCCAATATTTTCACAGAAGCATTCTTGATGGTTCCTGAAGCATCTATTTGCATCGGAACTTGTCGCAATTCTCTCAAGATTGTCTGCTTAATTATAAAAAATTCCCGGTCAGATGATGGTTAATTTAGAATTTGGCTGCTTAATTTATAAAAAATTAGTAATTAATTCCCAGAAATAAATTAATCCAGAAGCTAAATTTGAAATTAAAGGATAATCAAAATTGAAATTGAGATCGAAATTTGGCCAAATGTTCTGTACTAGTTGCCAGAAGAGTCCTATTTTTCTATCTGTATCGATCTGTGCGGGAAGCTAAATTGTGAAAACCATAATTGAAGTTTAGAGATATATATCAAAGGGAATGTTGTCCGGATTATATGCAAAAGTTGGCAATTCAAAAATTTCCAAGTCCTTCCTTAATATTTTCATCTTTTGTTTATTTCCGAACTAAAACTGTGCAAAACTGCAAATCCACCATTAAATTTATGGGATCATATGTGGGTTCACAAATTCAATGGAGGATTTATAAAAAGGATGTGCAAGAATAAGATATTAATGATACCAAACACATCGATCTCTTTAAACTATCCATGCGAGTAATGCTAAAAACCATATTTTTTATCTTATAATTATTTCACAATGCTGTCGTGTCAATTCTAATCAACCGTTAAACCAATCACTGTAATATGGTATTAATGTGGACTAAAAATGTGGTTTCTAAAATTACTCATACAACAAACTAGAGTAATACTATATACAATACAAACATCCTACAAAGTTGACATGGCAAGATTTATTAGCACGCAATTGGATTTTTTTTTTTTTTTTTTTTTTAAAAAAAAAAAGGGTTGATTTAAGGGCTACTAGACCCTGCCACGTCAACTTTGTCAAATATTTATAAAACGTTTTGTGGTATGAAAAAAAAAAAAAAAAAAAAAAAAAAGAAAGAAAGAAAGAAAGAAAGAAAGAAGGACCTTGAAAGCAGAAGAAAGTGAGGTATTGAGGTGATGAAAATTGCGTGAGAGGGAGGGCCTTCTCTCAATGTTGCAATTGATCACTCGAAATGGGGTATATGGGGTTGTCATGGATGAATATCTCCGACGACGACTCTGCTGCCTGACCGTTTACAAGTCTATATCTCCCCAAATGCCCATACTTATATATATACACCACATTTTCCCCTCAAACTCATGAGTTAGTTAATATTGGCCGGACAACTTAATAAATTGCAAGAATTTGGCATTAAGGGCCACCCCATGGGTGGCGACGAAGATATGAATACAAGATATCAAAATAATTAATGTACGTACCATGCAAGTGGGATTTTATATATATAAATAAGAAAGACATCAAGATAATGATGTGGGTACGTACGTGGGTTTTTTTATAGATAAAATTAAGATATCAAAATAATGTAGCTAGTGGGTTCAATTTTATTTTTTTTCTATTTTTTTAATGCATATTTGTAATTCAATAACGGGCGGGTTGGCTCAAAGTCAGTTAAATTAAGATTAGGTTTAACCATTGAGTTTATATATAAATAAACTATTGTATTACTCAACTTTTCTCTTCTTTTCAGTGATGCATGTACGTGACTACCAAATTCTTCTTCGATCTGTTTGGATTCTGTGATTCAATCTATTTTCTTTCCTCCTTTGGTCCCTTTTTCCATATTCTTTTTCCAAGTTCTTTCTTCTTCTTCTTCTTCTTTTTTTTTTTTTTTTTCCTTTTTTTAACAAATGATTAAAGAACATTTCCCACAAATACCATACCTAAGTGCCACTAGCTATAATTTATCTTTTCAATTTTAATTTAAAGGTGTATTACATTTGAATTTTAATTTGAAAATACATAATTAAGGATTATCTACATAATTTTGGGACGTTTATCTGAAAAAAAATATGATTTTCCCACAATTAATGACATATATACTAAATCGCCGGAACATCATAATTTTCTATAAAGTAGCTTTTTGTTAATTGCTGAGAAAAGAAAAATTAAAAATGTCTAAAAAGAACTCTAGATACCTTCACAAATTTAAAACTGATAATTTTTTACACGAAATTAGCAGGTTAAGGTATGTTGATGGTTAAAGGGTTTGACCCATTCAATTAAATTGGTCGGATAATTATAATTGATTTATATAATCTTATATAGATATATTTATACATCCACACGCCCAACACAAAATCAGCGGGTTAAGATTAAAGGGCTACATAGATAATCCTTAATTATGATGTAAAAGTACATAATTAAGTCCAAACTTGCATCAAATTCAATTAAATATTTTCAGAACATAGTTAAAAAGGGAATTAATAAGGTTAATTTTGAAGTTGACCTACACGTGTGCTTACTTGATTTGTTCCCATCTATTTTCCTCAACAGTACTCAATGCAGCCAATTAAGAATATACGAGAGAAGACGAAGATTTCGTATTCCACAAAGGCATATTTGCTCGTGAGATGCTTCCAGGTCCAGACACATGGATCGATCTACCGGTTGGTGAAACCTTTTTTTTTCTTTTTGGCTGCATTGAGAGCTTGGAAGGCCATGCGAATATGCTGTTTTAATCTTTTTATTTATTTATTTATTTCGTTTTCAAGTTGGGCTACTTAATAGCTTTCTACATTTATTTATTTATTTTTTAAATTTAATTCGTTTGTTTTAACATAAATCATTTTCCAACGTAAAACGTTTTTAACTAAAAAACGATTTTCTAAAAAAACTATTCATTTTCCGGTGTTTGTCTATTTTCCTGAAAATATTTTTTTAAGAACATTTTTCGCTGTTTGGGTCGCACTGAAAATATGAAATTATTAAAAGCATCTAGTGAGCATATCCAACAGACTTTTCATACGTTATGAGCCCTTTTTTTTTTTTTTTTTCCTCTAGCAGAAGCTTTAAAATAGAACATTTTCATCCATTTTGCTACAGTGAACTTTCATATATGAAATTTCACTATAGCATATTTTAGTCTTTTAATTTCTTTTATTCTTTTTTCTTCCCTCTTTCTCGCTCCATCTCCCACAACTTTTACAATAAAAAATACATTGAAAAAGAATATTTAAAGAAAGTAGAGTAGATAGATAATTTGTTAGAATTTATATTGAAAAATTAGTAGCTAAAATTGAAAAATGTGTATTAATTTTGAGTAGTTAAAATAACCACAACTACTAAATATGCTCTTAATTACTTTAGCTAGTAAAAAACTATAATTCTTTACTTTAACTACTGCTTTTTCACTCGCTCTCTAACCGATCCTATATTCTCATCTCTATTTACTTTTAAATATTAATTTTCATTCTTTTTTATTATTATTATATTTTTGCCAACACTCAAAGGGAAAACAAATATATATAAAAACCATTCATAGAAACAAAAATAAACCATATATATATATGCTAGGAACATTCATCGTATAAAAACAAACACATATGGCAAACAATTACCCCACATATGGTATTTTACTGAACGTCGATTAGCCGTCTCCAGTACTAAACGACTACCGTTTTCCAATTTCTTAAGCAATTTACAATTTCCCCTTTCATGACTGTTTGTTTGCATGCCCAAAACCCCATGGAAGTACACTGTTGAGTACTGTACATCGGAAAGTGAATGAAAACAATGGTTTGTCAATTAACTGTAATTAATTAATTATCAAAGTTTACCGTACGTGAGAATTACTAAAGAAACCCCTTTTCTTTGCAGCATTGGATAGCTCCATCAAACATCTCATCAACACTGTACTTAAACTCGAACCCACTATCCAAGAGCTTCATCGATGACAGGCTTGAGCACCTGTAGCTTCTAAACTCTTTGAACTGGCTGCATGCATGTCCCAGGCAAAAAGAAATAAAAAATAAAAGAGTTAATTAACTCCTAGCTTTGATATTTATTTTGAGTCAGAAACTGAAATTATGAAGAAAATGGGAGAATATATATATAAATTAAAACTCACTCAATCTTTGGCACTTGGAATTCCGGGTATCTTGAAGAAAGAAATTCATGCATTTGATGAATAGTTATTTCATGTGATGAACAGATGTACCTCCCTTTAGCATTAGGGTACTCAAGAAGGAAGATATATGCACTGGCCAAATCCTCTATGTGCACCATATAGGAGTAAATTAGATATTCATATCGGTTTTCCTCACCTGCATATGTCTAAATTATCTTTATAAAGAACATGATAAACCATTAATTGGGAAATAGAACGTACATACCCAACAAAATAGAGAGATAATATAGATTAAATGATTAATTAGATCTATCACTTTCAATTAATTTAACCTTTTGGGATAAGTAGTCATGATTTAACATAATATTAGAGTAAAAATCTTAAGTTCAAACCATATCTCCTTTATTCACCTCTTATTTCAATTAATATTCCACGTGTTTGGCCTAGTGAAGTTTGAACCTAAACGTGAGAGAGCGTATTGTTAAAGTATAGATTAAATAATTAAATCCAGGAAAAACTTCGCTTAACCCTCCCTGAATTTCTATCACTTTCTCAATTATTCCCTCCTAAAAGTTCAAAAACTTTCAATTTAGTGTATTTCCAATTTTCAATTTTTTTGCAATGTCACCCCTCCCGTTAGGGTTTAGGGTTGAATCAGACTGCAAAGGGGTGAGCTAATCTAATTACTCATGTGAAATTTATAAAATTACAAAATTACCTTAATTTAAAAATATATTAAAAAAAAAAGGTGACCCACATAATTAGGTCACGACCAAACTATTGCCTTTTCTTTTAATAAAAACAGGATGAAGGTATTTTGATAATTTTTAAGGCCTCCGTTATGATTTAGTAGAAAATTGATCATAACAAATTAATGTGTGACAATATTGCAAAAAATATATTGAAAGTTGAATACAATAAATTGAGAGTTTTTGAACTTTGTGGGAGATCAAGATTGTAAAAGTAATGGAAATTCATGAAAGTTAAATGAAATTTGTCCTTAAATCTACCACTTTCTATTATCATAAGCTTTTGAGATAAATAATAATTTACTAAAAACGGAAAGAGAGAACGTACCCAAGATCATGGCCAGTGCAATGGACACAGAGGATGGTATAGCAGGACAAATGAAGGGTCCGACAACTAAGGGAAGAACCAACGTTACAAGATCCAATCCATTTTTTTCTGCAAACTCTAGGGCTATCTTCTCTGTTATAGTCTTGGAAACCAAGTAAGAAGGATTTACAAGCTTGCTATTTCTACAAATATCAAGGTCACTCCACGTATTTTCATCTGTTACACTTAGGCCCTTGTCGTTGTACAATATTGTGGCGGCGCTAGAAGTGTAAATAACTCGTTTCACTGTCTTTGATTTCAGGCACGCCTTTAAGATCCCTAGCATTCCTTCCACGGCCCGTTTGGTCACGGTTTCCTCCCCCTCTTTGCCATGATCGTCATCGTCCATGGGATGGGCAAGGTGAAAGACTCCAACGCAACCTGCGATGGCCGAGTCGAAACTGTCGGGTTGGTTCAGATCAGCATGGAAAATTTGGAGCTTTTTTGATGCCCGAGGTAGGTTTGTGAGGTAGCTGATGTCTCTCTTGCACTCTTGTCACGGTTTGAAATGTCAAAAGCTTATTTATATTCATATGCTTAAAATTAAACACAAATTTTGTAGTATAAATTTGATCCAAAATAGAAGATTAATTGCCCATCTGAACCCTAGAAATTTGCAGATATATATAATGGTTGCAAATTTATTTTCTTTTAGTTTTTATTTTCAATTTGCATCGATCAATCATTTTTTGCCGTCCAACCGAACCATCGGCTCTGATCAAGGACGGACCAAAGGGGCTGGGGCCGGGGCCGGGGCCTAGAGAGCCATAGCCCTCAGCCTGCCTTCTCCACACCCCCCACCCAAAATAAAAAAAAAAATTGCCCCTTTTAAAAGAAAAAAAAAAATCAATGAAATCCGGCTCTAGAGTTAATTAAATTATTAGTTATGTCACTGGCTCCAATAGCACTACTGATCAGGATTTTTATTGATAATAGAGCTCTTTCAATGATGCCAAAATATACTCTACAAGCTAGTTTGAATATATTTGATCTTTTCAAACTATCGTTGTTTGCCGTTGCTTATTTTCCATAAAAAAATAATTTCGTTGAAAATATTTTTCGATGAAAAACATTTTGCGTCAAAACAAATGGAACATAAATTGGTGATCCGGTCCATATGCAAAACGAAAATTATCAAGTTTTAAATAAATAAAAGTTTATATTATGAGACTTTTTTCCTCATCTTCTTAATATATGGATTCGAAAAATACTAAAATTACAATTTCCACTCAACTATTGCACAACCCCGGCCCAAGGCACATTGGGGTGAGAACAATTGTGTGGACTTCATCCCAATGTGCTTTGGGGTTGTACAATAGTTGGGTGGGGGTTGTACGTGTATCAAAGCCCTATGAATTCAAGTTCAAGTCTGAACAAGATGTAGTCTTATCATGCACACTAGCTAGCTTGAGGTTTTTTGGCATGCAATAAACATCAGATCTTGTTGACATTCTAATATTACGAGAGGCCGAGAGGGCAAAGACGAAGGCGGCGGTCTTATTAACGGTGATAATGGGGGGCCCTCAGCCTCAGGGGAAATTCATTAGATTTGAAACAAGAATCGTAATGATGCATGGTAGAGATAATTGTACGGATCGAAGATCACGCTCGAATTAGATCATGAGTGAGAATGAGATCAACATTGACAAAAGCAATTGTTTCCTTTGACTATTTGATCATGATGGCATATTAATTAATTATTTTCATTTCATGAATAGAATGATAAGTGTTTATTTTAACAACGAAGATATAGCCATCGAATTAAAGAACATATATATCAATATGCATGAAGGTTTAAGATGCCAAGCCACAATTTGAAGTTGGTTTAGGGTCTAGAATTTTGGTATGATTATTAATTAATCCTTGTTTAGAAATAATTAATGCCAATCATTTGAAGGAACAAATAAAAAAAAAAAATGGGATATGCAAATTGTGAATAATAATTTCAAAAAGATTTTGAAGAGCATCATGTGTATTCCATAACATCTTTTTCTTTTTTGGGGGAAGGGGGTGTGGAAGATCTCAATTTCCACCAAAAACTCAAGGACAAGTTTCTTTCAAGTTGAGGGTTCTTAACTTCTTATATAAGAGAAAAAAAATAGTGTCAATTTTTATTGTTTGCTAGTTTTTCTTACTTTTATGTAATTTTGGATTTTAAGATATACATTAGGATTTTACTTCCTTATTTTAATTGGTTTTTTAGGGTTTGTTAGTTTATTAGAGTAATTTATAGTAATACATTAATTTATTAGGATTTGTTTAGGAATATTTTCACTCACAAAATAAGTCTTTTGAAGCTTGGAATAGGCTTACATGCATAAAACTAAATCAATTAATCTTTTATAATTAAACAAAAGTTGTTTTTTCTCATTATCTGCTTGTTTATGGGTTCAGGAAACTCCTCTAACTATATATAACAAGATCTAAATTTATTATGCTTTCTTTTCTACGTCAATATTCCTCTAGCTAGTTCTCTCTCTCTCTCTCTCTCTCTCTCTCTCTCTCTCTCTCTCTCTCTCTCTCTCTCTCTCTCTCTCTATATATATATATATATATATATATATGTGTGTGTGTGTGTGTGTGTGTGTTTTTTTGAACATAATCTTTGATCATGATCAACATGTAAAAATTACCACTCTAGCTTCTAAATCAATTAGATATCCTTGATGCTCAAGAGTCAAGACGTACGTGCATCAATTTTCATATCGCATAAGCATGT
The DNA here is from genome assembly GCF_958979055.1 of Alnus glutinosa. Classification (NCBI taxonomy): domain Eukaryota; kingdom Viridiplantae; phylum Streptophyta; class Magnoliopsida; order Fagales; family Betulaceae; genus Alnus; species Alnus glutinosa. The sequence continues at coordinate 30,678,562 of NC_084888.1, forward strand.
ATATAATTAATTTGCCATATATAAGAGAGAAAAGAATCTTACTTGGGTCGGATCTTACTGTGGCTCGGACGGAGAAACCTTGCTGAAGAAGCCTCATGACCAGCCATGATGCTATATATCCCGTTCCCCCTGTTACACAAACTGTCCCTTTAGCTTCTTCCATCTCTCTCTCTCTCTCTCTCTCTCTCTGTGAAAGGTTTATCCTAGTTATATATGTTCGTACATACAGCATTGAAACCTGTTTGCAGGCTGCTCTCGTTGGGGGATCATGTGCTCCTTAAATATGCAATTATTTCTCTACTATATATGTAACACGTATCTTCCACCTCTCTCTCTCTCTCTCTCTCTCTCTCTCTCTCTCTCTCTCTCTCTCTACCAAAAATATGTCACATATAGTGTGCACTATTTACGGGTCTTCTAGCTTTTAAATTTGCATATCATTTAATTTTAACAACATGTGCACCTAATTGTTTATTTAATGATTTTGTTTTTCGTATGACACGCGAGTCATGACGTTTACGATACCAAACCATATGCACATGACGTACGTATGATATTTAAATGTGAATTTATTCCTGCAAACCTATTAATTGCGTTTTGTTATTTTGTGCGTTGGTCAAGTTGGATCATGCATCTAGCTAGCTTTGAAATATGCATTACAGCTAGCTACATATATATTGACATTATATTTATATATAGGAAAAAAAAAATACATTTACATGCGCGCACCTCCCTCCACCAATAAATTTGTAATGTTTTTCCGAATTTTCAATTTTTGTAATTAATATTGTTCTCTCAACTATTGGTTGTATTTTTATTTTTATTTTTTAACGAAATCATTGAGTATTTCATTGATCAATGATCATGAGTATAAAGTTTTTTTTTTTTCACAAAGTATAAAACTTTGCAAAATCATAGCCACATACTATGAGGTTACATAGTCATAGATACAAATAAAATTTTTACAATAAAGTGTTATCTATGACTTTCATCTTCCGCTAACTCGTGTACAAAAATAGTTAAAGAGCAGGTTTACTCCTAGCAGACTAGATCTAAGACAAGGATAGCCAAATATCCTAAATAAATTTATTTAAACCGGCCGTGAGAGATAACCCATCACACCGAATTATTCAGGCCGTAAGAGATAACCCATCACACCTGACTAGTCTCCATCCTATAAATCGCCCATGATGACAGATCTAAGAGAAAAAAAAAAAAAAAAAAAAAAAAAAAAAAAAACAACAACAACAACAACGGCAAAGGATGAGATGAACGACACATCACGAAAGTAGAGGGACGGATGCATAGCGAAGAGACCAAAATTACTGATCTGGTCAGAAAACACCTACAAATAAAAGAAAAAATCAGAATGGGATGGGGAAGGTAAGAGTGGAGAGTAGAAAGGGAAAGGGAGATGAGGAGAGAACAAATTTGTTCCCTCCTCCTTTTAGATCTGTTTTCTGAGGAGTGAAGTTTAGGGCCGGCTTCTCCTTTCAATAGGTGTCGGCTCGATTTTGTGACCAAACTAAACTACGATCTTCCCTCAACTACGGGTTGTATTAATGTATCTCTTTGGCGAAAAAGAAAATGAAAAAAATATTCATAATAAAACATTTACCAAGAAGATAAAAAGATACTTATCATTATATATTGTATTTGTATGCAGCATATGTATCATTATATAAATTCTTATTGTTATATAATAATGTAAATTTACCGCAAGGTAATAATTCATTTATATATATATATATATATATATATATATATATATATATATATATATATATATATATATATATAAATCTTTGAATTTTATTCAACCCAATATGAAAGCTAAAGCATAAACTCTAAAAATGAATAAGAGGTTAGCTAACACTACGACTTGAAGCACAAGTAATTAAATTGCTCAAAAATTATAATATTACGGATACCCCCAATAATTTCTTCAATTCATATCCTATTCATTATTTGTTGTACTGTTGTCTTCACAAGACTTGTAATTAATGCATAATTTGCAACTCATCAAGTATGACTAATTTGTCAACTTTGTTGAGTAGACAGCAAGGTAATAATTACTTGTGCTAGTGTCTTATGAAGCTATCCCTTTCAACAATCATTAATTGTAAAGTAAACGGGATAATATATTTCCATTAAAAAAAATTAAAAATAGAAAAAGGAAAACGGGATGATAATATAAGATGACCTTATGGCCGGGATTCTTTATTGTTATAACGTAGGGAAATGCTAGAATTACAATAAATACATTATAAGTGCACAATTTTAACTTTAAAAAAAAAAAAAAAAAAAAAAAAAAAAAAAAAAAGTGCACAACTTTAAGGTATATTATGAAGACCTACATGTGTGGATTTCACCCTAACGTGCCTTAGAATTGTATATTTGTAATGTATTTATAGTGCATGTATCATTACCTTATAACGTATCCTTTTCATCAAGTGACGTCGTGGCATGAATTAAACATTGGCATTTCCTTTGTTGAGGACCACATAAGGTGGCCAATTGCCCACAAAAGTACGCCTTGAATGCCTTTCAAACCACGACATTGGTTTAATAACTCGCTATTTATATCTTGCGTTTTAGATAGTTTGATACGAAGAGTTATTTTCTATGATTAATTTAAATAATTTTTAGGATATTTGGTTATCATTGTCTTAGATTTAGTTTGTTTGGATCAGATCTACTCTTTAACTATTTTTATAAATGGATTAGCGGAAGATGAAAGTCATAAATAGCACTTTATTATAATAATTTTGTTTGTATCTATAACTATGTAACCTTATAACATATGGCTATGATTTTGCAGAACTTTATGTTTTATGATGTAAAAACTCTATGCTCATAATTTGATTAATAAAATACTCATATCTTTTATAAAAAACAAAAGGGTTAAATACTTTATTGGTACCTGAGTTTTAGAAACTTTATTTTTTGGTACCTGAGTTTCAATTTGTATCACAAATAGTACTTAAGTTTTGAGAAAAGATCAAATTAATATCTTAGTCAAGTTTTCCGTCTAAAACTAACGGTCCACCACATTACTGCCACTTAGCACCACTAGGAACACGACATTTGTCCCTTGCGACATGTCAGCACCCACATAAATAATAAAATTAATTAAAAAATAATCAAATTTTTTATAAAAAAAAAAAATTGGAAAAAAAAAAAAAAAAAGAGGGGTGGCTCTTTGGCCGGTTTAGGGTGGTTTAGCCACCCCATGGCAAAAAAAAAAAAAAAAAAAAAACATTATGTTGGGTTTTGGCCTCTTGGGGGTGGCTGAACCACCCCCATGGGCGACGGAGGTGGTTGCCACCCCCCAGACCGGCCAAGGGGAGTGGTGGCTCAGCCACTCCTCTTCTTCATTTTTCTTTTTTTCTTTTTTTCAATTTTTTTTTATTAAATTAAAACTTGACTAATAATTACAGAAAATAATTTTCCCCCAAAATCTAAAAATGACGTGGGTATCTGATGTGGAAGTATTTGGGTGATTTGACAATTATGTGGGTGCTGACACGTCGCAAGGGACAAGTGTCGTGTTCTCTTAATGGTGCTAAGTGGCGGACCGTTAGTTTTTGGACAAAAAACTTGACTGAGGTACCAATTTGATATTTTTCTCTAAACTGAGTACCATTTGTGATGCAAATTGAAACTCAGGTACTAAAAAATAAAGTTCATAAAACTCAAGTAACAATAATTTATTTAACCCAAAACAAAATAACTCGTTGTTTGGATTGCTATCAATTTAGACTGTCTATGTAAAAGTATTTTTAAGAGCCTTTTTTTTTAAAAAAAAAAAATAATTAAATTAAATTTAAGGAATGAAATTATTTTTTATTTTCTTATTTAAATACACTTCACAATAATTTTATTTATTTTTCTATATACCATTAAAATATTATTTCATTAGTATCCTCACATTCTTTACAAAATTTCAACATAGTTTCCGATTAAAGCCAGATAGAGGAGTGAAGAGAAAGAAATATTTTGTATTAAAATAATAGCTGGATGGAAAAAGTTAAAGTGCTGCCTAATGTTAAGGGAAGATAGAAGGTATTTGCTGCACGTGGCTTAATGATTTTTTTTAAAAAAAAAAAATCCTATATTTTGAGAATAAAAGAGGCTTTAAATCTCAAAAGCTATATATTGAGAGTGCTTTAAAGAGAGCTCTTCACCTGTCCGAACATAAGACGAGTTGCTTAAAACTTTCTCGAATCGGTGAACTAAATTTTCTTACATTTACTGTTCAAACACGAGTAGTCAAGCTGGCCGAGAAGGCCTAAGGAAGAGGACGGTGACCTAAACATCAAGGGTAGGGCCACCCGTGCGATGCAAGACATGCAGTGGGGCCGGCCGACACTTTGTGACAGTAACCGAAGCGCTCCATAATCTGCGATGCACGCCATTAGAGTTGGACAGCAGAGGTTTGCAAAGGAGTTCAATTCAAATCTACTCAATTAGAATTTAGAAAGCAAAGCAATTAGTCAAGTTATTTTGCCTACCACTACATAAAAAATTAATAAATATTTTCAAAGATTATAGATTGAATTGTATTTCTTTTTTATCCCTAAATAATTGGTCCATGTTTTTCTTTTCCTTTTCGGTTGTGTACTGTGCAGAGCTACCTACTATATGCCAGACTGCCATCCAGCTGGCAGCTGGCAGCTGGGCCAGCTCATTCATAAAGATATTTCTTTGCTTAAAAAAAAATATATATATATATTAATCGATAAGATGTGTTTGTTGTTAACAAAGACCAATTAATGAGTGTACCATACTCTTAAAAGACGTTTTAAGAGATAATAGATGTTCATAGCTTATAAATTTCAGAAGTTGAAATTTTTTTGACAATGTGAGATGCTTTGATATGCCCTTTTACGTGTGGCATTATGGTCAAACACTTAGACAACAATAGGAAGAAATTGCATAATAACTCAAGGGATTTGCTCTAATACCATATCAAAGACCAATGGGCCCGGGCTAACTCACCCTCAAAAGACGTCTTGATTAAAGAAAAGGGATGCCCATGGCTTATAAACTTCACAGTCAAAAAAATCTTGACAATGTGAGACTTTTTGATAGTTGTCATTTTTTTGCATGTCTTTTGTAAATTCATTTTCTTGCACTTTCTTTTTAAAAAATAAAATCTATCATTGAATCAATGAAACGCAAGTGTGATCCTGTAGATTTAATGATGGATTTACATGTTTCTTACACAAAGATGGACAAAAAATATACAAGACAATGAAACAAAAAAAATCTCAAATACATAATAACCATTAATATGTTAAGTGTAAACCCGTTGATTAACCAACAAGTTTAATTGAATGGAGAGTTAAAGAAAAGTTCTTCAGGCCTGATCAGATTTGGCATTTAAAAGCAACCACAGAAGGAAAAAAATTCTAAAGAAAGAATTGTATTTTCTTTAGATTTTGTGATTGCTCGATATCAATTTCTCAGACAAAATGAAGGAAATATGAATTCTTTTATGCTCCGTTTGTTTCGGCGTAAAATGATTTTGACATTTTTCGGTGTTTGGTAGGGACAAAAATAATAGTCAACCGAAAAATGATTTCTGTTTGACAAAAAATGTTTAGTAAATTTAAAAAGCGTAAATCATTTTCCAAAGACTCTAGACACATTCGACCTCTTTTAAACGACATAGTCGACCTTCACATTCAAGTAGTCGACCATCACCGAAATCTTGCCGGTACCGAAATCCGACAACATCTGGTCAATGTCGCCGGAATCCGACCAACCCAAATTCCGACGACCAAACTGGACGTATTCCAGCCAGAATGGCTGGATCCCGGCCGGATCTGGCCGGACAAATCTGGCTAGAAAATCCCTATCGACTGGCCGGGATCTAGCCAGAACGGCTGGATTCCGGCCAGTGGGCAGGAGTCCGATCATTCTGTGCCGGATTCCGGCCAAAACTGTCGAAATCTGGTAAAAGTGGTCGAAATCATGTCGGTCAGTGATAGAATCTTGTCACCGGTGATTTTTATATTATTTTACATTAATATTTATATGTTTTGAATAAAAATTGATTTTTATAGGTTAATATGATTGAATAAAAATATAAAAAATATTTGTGATTTTTCATACACGCCAAACACCGAAAGATGCTTTAAATGAAAAATATTTTTCAGAAAAATAACTTCCATAAAACCATTTTACGACGAAACAAACAGAACATTAGTCGAAAGTTGTCTCTTGATCCATGTGCATGAATGGGTGTATGCATGGGTTGCTACTCTTGGCATGACTAAAAATAACGAACAAAATTAAGTATTCCAGCTTAGTATTGCAAAAGCAATCATAGCAGCCAATAGATCAAATGAATCTATAGTTAAAAAATAAAAGTAAATAAAACAGAAAATAAAATTGAAAACGAAAATATACCATCTCCTCTATTATATACAATAACTCTTATTATCTTTCATGTCTCACATGTGTAAGTGGAGATTAAAAATTATATTATATACTTTGGGCCATGCAACTCTTCTGTTTGGCATTAGAAATGAATAATTATTCAATTCGGGTTTTTTCTAAAACCCACCCACCTAAAAACCCGAATTTTGACCCGAATTTTGAGTCCACTTGACTGTCTTTCAAATTACTGGTGGGACCCAACGCAGAAAAAGTTGACTAAAAAAAATATTAATATTAATAATTTAAATCAATATAAAATAAAAGAAATTAATATTAATAATTTAAATAAAAAAAATAAAAGAAATTAAAAAAAAAACAGAGGGGTACCTTGGGGGAGGCCGCGCGGCCTCCCCCGACTACTGGGGGTGACCGCGCGGCCACCCCCGACCCTGGGGGGAGGCCGCACGGACTTACCCGACTGGCACGACCACCCCTGACCCTTGGGGGAGGCCGCGCGGCCTCCCCCGAGTACTGGGGGTGGCCGCGCCCCTGACCCTTGGGGGTAGCCGCGCGGCCTCCCCCGAGTACTGGGGGTGGCCGCACTGCCACCCCTGACCCTTGGGGGTGGCTGCCAACCGGCAGCCAACCGGCAGCCAACCCTTGCTTCATTTTTTTTTTTATTTTTAATTTTTAATTTTGATTTCAATTATTTTTTTAAAAAAAATTATTTATTTATTTTAATTAAATAATTAATATATAATAAATTATTATTATTTCACACAACTTTCAAAATACCAATCATTATACACAACTTTTTAAACTATCAATCATTTCTTACCATTAAAATATAATATTTTTCAATCTCAAAATTCAACACCCAAACACAATTTCTTACCTCGATATTTGTAAATAGAATTAGAATTGAATTCTAATTCTCAAAATTCAATACCCAAACGCACCAGTATATATCATTAGGACCGTAGGTAATCAAGCCGAGTCGAACTGAGTTTTGAATTTTCGAACTCGGCTCGACTCTAGCACATGGATCGGATGTTCAAACTTGTCTCACAAAACCTTTTGTCAAAGCCGAGCTTGAGCTCGAACTCAATAAGGGTACCTACTTCAACTCTTATCGTACACTCGATCGGTTAAAATTGGATTTCTTCTTCTATTTTTTTCAAAGTAAAAAAAATAATAAAAAAATTAAAATCTAAATGATAATATATATATTATTCTTGATGCTATTCTACAAACTATAAGTGTTCTTAAAAAAAAAAATACATTACACATTTTCAACATATATAAAATAATTACAAATACAATCAAATTCAAAAACTTTACATAAAACAACAAATACAAATGAACAAGAAATTCAAAAGTCCTTGAAAATCTGTTTAAAACACACAAAAAAAAATAAAAATTGTTATGATTTTTTACTCCCTTGCATTATTGTGAGGTGTTCTTAAAATACAAATTTCTTACAAATTGAATTGTAGCAACTCCTACAATCCAACCTCTAAATAAGTAGCATATGTCTCTTATCATATGAGAAACATATATTTTTTTAATAGCATATACTACTCACATGCTTAAATGACACATGCCACATTTTAGAGGCTAGGTTGTAGGAACTCATATAACCCAGATTGTAATAAATTTATGTCTGTGTTATTAAAAAAAAAATAATAAAATCAATTTACACTACACATTTCTCAACATAAATAATTCAAAATATAATCAAATTCAAAATCTTTACATAAAACAGCAAATACAAATGAACAATATACAAATGGACTTAATGGTCTGAAACAGGAACATGTATACACTAATTTTTTTTTTTTATTATTATTTTTAGATTTTTTACTCCCTTGCATTATTTACTTAACTTTTTTGAAATCACAACACTTCAAAATCATAAGCCTAAACAAATAAGAAATTTCTACGAGAGCGGGTGCTATCAGAGAACTAAATTCGATTAGATAATGATTGAAGATCATATTCTAGGTTATTATTTAACTATACTTACTTAGTATACGTTAACCAAACTAGTAATATATTAGTTTGTTAATTAATTAGTTAGTATGTTAATACTTATACACTAAAATCTTATATTTATATAAAATATTATTATTTATGCTTACATACATATGAAGAAGGTAACGAGTCAAGCCGAGTTTATACAAATTATGTTCAAAAGCGTTAATCGATTCAAGGGGAGTTTATACGATCATTTCTCATTAATATATGAAATACAATCTTATATTTATATAAAATATTACTATTTATGCTTATATATATATATATATATATATATATATATATATATATATATATATATATATATATAAACGAGCTAACGAGTTAAGTTGAGTTTATACAAATTATGTTCATGAGCATTAATCGAGCAAAGTAAAATTTATACAAGATATATCAAATGAACTACGTTTGAGATGAGTTTATTCGAACCGATCTCAAACATGTTCATGAATAGGCTTGTTAATTTACAGTCCTATTTATTTATTGTAGAATTTAACCTTTTCCCCTAAATTGCTATGGAATAGATTAATATATAGAAAACGAAAACGAAAAAAATAAAAATAGTTATGAACATCTTTGAGTTAAAAAACGATGAACTGGATGGTTTTGTGGCCCAATCATTGGGTGGGCCTTGCCATCGGGCTAGCTGAGGGCCTGAGGCTTCAAATAAAAATATTAGACTAACGTCTTTTCTCTTTTTGCTTTTTATTTGGGCTATACAATATCTGAAGCAATAAAAGCAATAAGTCCCGTATGGCCATATCCCTTGTAACTTAGAAACGAAAAAAAATTGGGATAATTCCTTCTTTTCCAAATGAATTATCCGCCTCCGTTAATATATCTTTACAAATTTACACTCTCACCATCTGACCGTATCGAATTATCATTTAATTACCAAAACCTCAATTCCATCAATCAACCTCGTAAAAAATATTTAAAATAATTCAAATATCCTAACCTTATAATCAAAATTTACATATAATATTCTCAAAATTAAACAAAAAAAAAAAAAAAGGGAATGGCGGCCACCCCCAAATTTCGCGGGCCACCCCCCAGAGGTGGCTGGCGCCACCTCACCGGCAGCGGCCTCCTTTCTTTTTTCTTTTTTTAACAAGAAAAATATTTTTTAAAGTTTTAAATTTTTTGAGGTTTGATATTTTTCATCTATTTGTATTTTTAGTTTGATATTTTTTAGGGTATTTCTATTTTTAAACGAAATTTAACGTCAAAAAACAGAATATTCTATCTGATTTAACGAGATTCCCTTAACGGCGGGAGGTTTTGGTAAGTAAATTGGTAGTTCAATGCGGTCGGATGGTGAGTGTGTCAGTTTGTGGAGGCATATTGACGGAGGATGTAGTTCATGAAAAAAAAAGGTAATTACCCAAAAAAATAAAAAATTTATGATTAAGGTTTTATTTAATAATGATTGTGCCATATTATTTAAAATTTTAAATGTCGTAACAATATGTACACCATATTACAACAAATAAACCATTAAATTTATGAAATGTAATTTGAACTACAAAATTGATCATTTTTCTTTTACTTTAAATGAAAAGGATTACGATCATCACACGCATGAAGAATAATTTGTGAGAATCATAATGTCAATGTATATGACCAACTGGGGCATTGGTCATAATATAAAAGGAAAACTTAACTTAGTATTTCTGAACTTTTATCACTTAAAAGGAGTTAAAGTTCAGAGGAGTTAAATAAAATTTTCATAATTTAAAAGGAATTTTGAAGGCTCATAAAGTTTAAAGATCCATTTATAAACCGGCGCCATAGAGACCTATAATAGATTCTAACAACATCATGACATGCTTAATTATTTATTAACCTAATCATGTTAAGCTTCTTAACCATTGTAGTAGCTCACCATATGCATTGGATGGCCCCTTATCTATGCCTAGCCAATTGTCATGATTCACACGCCACATGTGGATTGGAGGGATTTACCACCATGATATGCTCAATTATTTATTAACTTAATCATGTTAGGCTTCTTAACCATTGTTGTAGCTCACCATATGTATTGGATGGCCCCTTATCTATGTGCCTGTCTAGCCAATTGTCATGACTCACACCCCACATGTGGGATTGGTGAGATTTCTCATAGTTGTTGCCCTGCGAATTCAGCCACTCAACCTACTCAAATAAAAATAACTACACCAAAAGGAATGAAAGAATTAAAATATTTTCAAAGTCAATCATAAAATCACAAATATTTTTAAAAAATTAAAAATAAGAAGGTTCTGAAAACATATATGTATATATGCTTGTGCTTTGAAGTTTATCCCAAGAAAACAAAGAATTGAAATCAATTTCTTAAGTCACGATGAAGAGATCCATCAAGATTTTAGGCGTGTGTTTTGGTTTCTCTTTCTTGACTTGGCAGACAAAGACTGCCTTCTAGATTGAGAAAAATATTTATTTTTAATGACCAAAGGAACCTCCTCGAATTTTCAAACTTAAATAAATTTAATTTATTTTAAAAAATGAAGTTATTGTAGGAATTAATTACCTCCTACTTCAAAAATTGCCCATCCTCTCCTCTAATTAATTTCTTAAAGAAACAAAAGCATTTCCTGTGGAGAATCCACCAAACTAATCCATCCCATGATTCAGACGTAATTTTTGAAACAAGCAAAACATATTTCTCATTGTCTCCGTGTCTCTCTCTCCAACAAAGCTCATGGATTCCAAAACCCACCTGAAATTCCCAATCCCATAGCCACAGACCCTCAGATTCACTATACCCACTTACCAAAATATACAAAGAAATAGAAAACACTGAAAAAAAGTGATAATACTCTGTTTTTTTTTTTTTTTTTCCTCATTTCCTGAACATTTCCCAGAATTTGTAGCTCATTCCTAAAATCGTGGCCTCGTTTTCAGGAATCACAGAAAACAAAAACCCTGAAAGCAAAAAAACACTTGGGTTTTGAATTGTTCTTTGATTTTTTGTTTTTTGGGTTTTCGTTTTCCGAGTATGCATAGATCTGGAGCTACGATGGCCTGGAACGTGTTCAAATTCTGTACCGCACTGCGAGGCCTGGGCTCGATCATGATCCTTCTGGTTCTTGGGGTCGTGGGGGTGACTTACTACGCCGTCGTTTTGACCAATTACGGCCAGGCTTTGTACGCCGGTGGCCTCGATTCGCTCACCGCTCTTGCCGTCTTGATCTTGTTCCATTGCTTGGTAAAGCTTCGAAATTTATATCAATTTCTTTTGAATTTCTATTCTTTAGTTGTTTTTTTTTTTTGTGGGGTTGAGAGGTTTTGTTAGAGTTTCTGGGGTTTTAGAAAATGGGTGCCTTTCGGTTTATAGTAAAGTTTTTAAATGACCCTGAGAAATTCAGCTTCTCCTATATTATACAAAAATTTACCTCTTTTTCTTTAATTTCTTTTTATTCTTTCTTAGTTGAACATTTGCATTTATATCATTTAATAGAAAATTCAGCTTTCTGGGAAGTCACTGAATTGCCACAGTTTTACGCAAATCTGAATGCCTTTTTTTGGGCCACTTTAATGAATTTATGCTTAGAGCGCAGAATATTGTTAAACATGGCATGTGTTAGGTTGATGGAAGAAAATGATGCTAAAAATGGAAACTTTGTGATGATTGTACACTTGGTGATGCTACTGGGAAGTCACTGAATTGCCACATAGATTTTCTCATATCTGAATGCCTTTTTCGGTCATTTTAATGAATTTATGCTTAGAGTGCAGAATATTGTGAAAAATGGCATGTGTTAGGTTGATGGAAGAAAATGATGCTAAAAATGGAAACTTTGTGTTGATTGTACAGTTGGTGATGCTACTGTGGAGTTACTTTTCTGTTGTTTTGACTGATCCGGGTGGTGTACCTCCTAATTGGAGGCCTGCTATCGATGAGGAGAGAGGGGAGGCCGACCCGTTGAATGTGTTGGAATTCAATAACTTGCCTGCAGACCAACCGGCAAATCAAAGAATCCGGTTCTGTCGGAAGTGCAACCAGCTGAAACCACCTCGCTGCCATCATTGCTCTGTTTGTGAGTTCTAAATATAGAATTTCTCGATACATATATACATGCCTATTTATATGTTCAGGGGGTGATAAGTAGCATTGAATTGTTGGATTCAGGTGGGCGATGTGTGTTGAAGATGGACCATCACTGTGTTTGGGTTGTTAATTGTGTTGGGGCATTAAATTACAAGTATTTCCTTCTTTTCTTGGTATGTTTGCTTTACTCCCTAAAACTGACTCCTTATCAATAGGATTTATTCATTCAAAAATTTAATTGCTTTTGGTTCAGCTTTGTAAATGTCATTTTCAAATGCTTACCTGAGCTGTTTGTTTATTCTACTTGTCGATGAATTTATTTTGATGAGGTGTATATTATGCTTTCCCCTAGTTCTAGTAAAAGACTGTAATCATGCTTCGGGGCTCATTATGTATATCCTTCTGTTTCAGCCTTTCTATAATCCATTCTTTTATGACAAGTGCTCGCGTATTTTCTTGCTATTTCTGTCTGTGACTATTGGTGTTTCTCTTGACCCTTTACCGTCTCCTACTCACACTCACGTCAGAAAAGTTTCACCATTGTACTTATCTCAATAATTGTTTCTTTGGGCGTTTCTCAGCCCTTTATGGTTCTAACAACTTTAGCACCCTGTACACTGAGCCCTTTATGGTTTGACAATCTTAGTGCCATGTCCAACTATCTCAATCCTGGTCCATAGGAAGATATAGGAAGATGACAAAATTATAGGATTGTAAACTTCAATCAGATAGCTAGAAGGATTTACAAGTGCATGTGTGTGACTATTCTTTATTATATCTTGTTTTGCATGTGACTTAGATTCAAGCCAATTGAATGACATTTTACAGTGCAATGATCAAGTTTATGATTTGAGATATCACAATGCTTAGATATACATATTACCACTATTTTTTTTTTTTTGGATAAGTAATTGAGATATCATTAAAAGCGTAAGGCACCTTTAGGTGCACAAGAAGTATACAAGAGAAAACATATAATTGGTAGCAACAAAAAGAACAAGAAACATATTACCACTAAATGAAATAGATATGTTCATTCTATAATATGAGGATGAGTCATCTGTTTGCTGGAAGAAGGTTGATTGCTGTTAAGAGATCTCCAAGATTGTCTGATATGCTTTCCCTGAAAAGCTTTGGTCTTTTGGGAAGTTCTAGTTGTGAAATAGAGTTTCAATACTTTTTCATTGTTATTCAAGGGGCTCTTTGTTATTCCAAGTATGGTTGAGTGGGGACAATTTAATTGCCCCCCATCAAATTTCTGAAACCCTTAGGTTTGTGTCATGATTTCTGAAAGTTTTACAATATTATTTTTGCACTGATTTTTTTTGTTGGTGGGGGGGAAGAAAAGATGTGGTTACTTTTTGTAATACTGGAAGGTTATCAAAACTTATTGTCAAACAAATGATAAGATTTCAATCGTTCTTTACTTCTCTCTCTCTCTCTCTCTCTGTGATAGTTGACCAAAAAACATTTTGGCTTTCTTGTTTGCTTTTTTTCTTAATTGATTTTCTTTTCTTTTCTTCTCGGATTTGTTTCTTTCCTCTACCTTTATTTTGTGTTTCCTAAGAAAAGAAAAGATAAAATTTTAAGAAAATATGTTTTCTTGTTTGCTTTTTTTCTTAATTGATTTTCTTTTCTTTTCTTCTCGGATTTGTTTCTTTCCTCTACCTTTATTTTGTGTTTCCTAACAAAAGAAAAGATAAAATTTTAAGAAAATATGTCTTTCCTTCGCAGATTCAAGTGGTGGAAGGAGAGGAGAGCTTGTTTTTAATTTACATCAGTTTTGGGTTAATTTTTTAGTTAATAGACTGAAATTAATAATATGCATACATACATATGTGGTGTCAATCAACCGTTTTTCCACCCTGAATTAAAATCGTGGCTCCTCTCTCTCTCTCTCTCTCTCTCTCTCTCTCTCTCTCTCTCTCTCTCTCTGTGTGTGTTACTGGCTTTATTTTTATTATATTGATCCTGTGTTTGTGGGCACATTTAAGGTTAACTGGGCAGTGAAATGTTAAGTGGCACACATTCGAACACTTATGCACACGGGCAGCTATTATGATAGAAAGTACCACTTAATTTGTTTTCTGCTATGTTGATTTGTTGGTGATTGTGATTTCATAAAATAATAATTTATTTATTTGTTGTTAGTGATTATGATTTCATAAAATAATAATACATATCTGAAGCTTTTTTGCATTTGTTAAATCTCAATGCAGTTCTACACGTTTCTCGAGACAAGTCTTGTAACACTGTCATTACTTCCACATTTTATAGCATTCTTTAGTGACGGAGAAATACCTGGAACTCCCGGCACCCTCGCAACCACTTTTCTTGCCTTTGGTGAGGCCTGAGTAGCCTATATCTCTGACTTGTTTAATTAATTGTATCTTTATTTCTCTTTAACTATCTTTGCTTTATTTACAGTCCTGAATCTGGCTTTTGCGTTGAGTGTTATGGGGTTTCTGATAATGCACATATCATTGGTGGCTGGCAACACCACAACAATTGAGGTATTTTCTTTTTCTTACCTTTATATATCCATTTTACACAATTTTATTTTACTCTAATTCAGGCTATCCTTTATGCTGCTTGCATGAGATGCCAAAAGAAAGTGAACCAAGAAGCTGTTATTTCAAAATTGGGGATTTGGTAGTGGTCCTGTTGGCAATTGGCAAAAACCTATATTATATGGAGAGACGTTCCTTGAATCATACTAACATACCATTCTAAAGCCTGTTATTTTGACATGTCGTCGGTTTTAAAACTATGGGTCTAGTTCTTAGTGGTCAGTACCACAAGTGATGCAGCATTTTCAGATGCTGCTGTCATCTTTTTAAAAGTCTGAACTGGCTGCCCTTGTTGTTTGGTGCCTTACACATCTTTCCAGAGGTGATGAGACTGGATTGAATAGAGCTTGGAAGCAAAATTACTAAATTAGACATCTGGTAATGGATTTTGTGGACTTTTGGTTAGACCTTTCTTACTAGTTACTATTGCTAGAATTTTTGGGACAAGTGGTTTTTGCTTATAGCCATACTATATTACATCGGGGAGGGAATTTTCTTGAATGCCTGTTTCACACTTGTCTGAAGCTTCTTAACTGTGTCATGTGTTGAATTTAAAACTTTTTTTTTTTTTTTTTAATAAGTAAGAAAACTTTATATAAAAGCGTAAGGCGCCCCTAAGTACACCGGAAGTATACACAGGAACAGCTAAAGCTAACCCATAAAAAGAAAAACCCAAACAAACTCATAAGGACCAACCCTAAAACCTGCATGTAGCACTCACAACACCCAGAACCGCAAGAAACCCAAAGCCTAAAAAACCAAAAAAGCCCCCCAATATTTAACCAAATCTGCCCAAAAGTAATGGGACTATAAGTAATGTGTTGAATGTGTTGAGTTTAAAACTTACAATGGGACTATAAGTAATGAGGCACTCTTAGATGATCCAATGAATCTTTAAGAAGTCTGAAATGGTTAATGTAATCGCTAGGTGGGTGTTTTTGAATTAATTAATAATTTCTCTACGAGAGATATCATCACCATAACATTTATGGAACACCTATACGAACACTGAGTTATTCCCTTTACAGTCTTATAGCCATCTTCTGTTAGGACTGTGCTATTGCCCTTCCTTAGGGAGAGGCTGCAACAGATGTGTACTTTGTTTCTGATGGATTTATTACCTTGCAATCAGGCATATGAGAAGAAAACCACTCCAAAATGGCGCTATGACCTTGGTCGAAAGAAGAATTTTGAACAGGTTGGTACAATTTATTGGCATTTTCTTCATGTCCTCAGAAAACTTATTCAACAGATAAACTAGATAGTGATATCTTCTCAAATTTTTGGTTTAACTCAGTGCCAGGTAATAAAAAGCTAAAGCACTAACGTATTAATTTGCTTAGAATTGTCAT
Source organism: Alnus glutinosa (assembly GCF_958979055.1). Classification (NCBI taxonomy): domain Eukaryota; kingdom Viridiplantae; phylum Streptophyta; class Magnoliopsida; order Fagales; family Betulaceae; genus Alnus; species Alnus glutinosa. Next base: position 30,694,959 of record NC_084888.1, read on the forward strand.
GTCCATAATGCATTAAATTTCTGAAGTATATTGGGATGTGATGATGAAAGCATGAGTGGAAAAACATGACAGGCTCACTGCAATCTAAATGGGAAAAGGAGGGGGGGGGGGGGGGGGGGGGGGGGGGGGGGGGGTGGGGGGGGTGGTGGGGGTGTGGGGGGGGTAATAGGATGACAGACCTCAAAGTGCAGGAATTTTGACAGTAGGGCTAAACTTCTAGAGACTCCAAATGCATAATAATTTACTCCTAGTCAGTGGCGGAGCCAAGAAATCATCTTTATTTATTTATAAGTAACCAAAAAGAGTAAAGTTTAAAGGAATTTATCTTTGAGAGGACCCTTTTTTATATATATATTTTTTTGTTCTTTTCATATACTTTGTTTATACTATATACATAGAATGTAATGAAAATGAAGTATTTTATAACCATAATGTGTATAACAAAAACTATATCTATCAAACTTCTTAAATATGTGTCAAGATTGATATATTAGTAACGCAATATGTAGACACTAGTACAAAAAGAAACAAAAATACAAAAACAAGGTATCTAAAATTGCAGCCTACGCTCTTTTAGAGATCTAAAATTATCTAGTATCAAATCTGAATTGAAGTTCTCAATAATTCCCTTCTTAATAGATAACTAAATTATTTGCAAGAAATTCATCATCTGTTTTGTTGTGAAAATGGGAATAAGCTCGGTGTTCACATTACGAAAAAAAACAATTAACAAGCTACAAGCTTAGCTACATAACATAAGAGGTCTCTAAAATTAATTGGGCAGTAAAAACCGGTAAGGTTAGGCATTCTTAAATTCTCTTTTAGCCCCCATACCATGGTATGTTGCTTCCTTTCTCACATGCCTTCAGCCAATGATACCCTTCACAGACATGCAAATCCAACTTTACAAATGGAAACCTGTACCAAATAAGTTCAGTTCTAATAATCTCATTCCTTGAACTGCTCTTCAACTCTCTCTCTCTTATCTCCCTCATAGACTCGCGCATACAGAATGACAACAAACACCGGCAATCCAAGTAAGAACCACTTAGAGAGGAAAAAAGTTCAAGCTTCAATATTACAAAAGAGCGATAACCCACAACCCCCCCCCCCCCCCCCCCCCCCCCCGCCCAAAAACAAAAAACAAAACAATACCTTTAAAAGATGCATCACCTTCCCATTTTCTTTCCTTTCTTTTATTTTTTTTTCTTCGGTAAGTGTCACCAACCCATTTTGAGCAATTCAGATTTTTACATACCCATTAACACCAGATGAAGAAAGAGAACTCAAGGGAAGAGTAGCGTAGCAAATGAACTATAGTTTCAGTTTCAACATCATATCAACTGTTGTCAAACCCACCTGTGAGGAATTTTCAAGATTAGAATTCCACTCTCGAACCAGTCTTTCAGAAAGAGAGGGAGACAGAGACATAGAGCTGAGAGCAGAGACCACATTTAAAGAGAAACCACCTATGGGGTCCATTAGCCAATCAAGTTAAAATGTCCCCCATACAAACACATAGGACTCAAAATTTTTAGGAGGGCCATGGCCCCCTCCGGTCCACTGTTCCTAGTAAAACATGGTGATATCGGACTCGTTTGGGTGTGAGAATTTTTTTTTTTGGTATTGTTTAGTTTTTAAAATTGTGAATACCGAGGAAAAAAGAGATTTGAAGTTATGTTTGGATGGTTTAGAGAATAGAAAACGAAATTGGGAATATATATTTGGGAAGGTGAATTAAATTGAATATAATTGAGAAAATTAAAACTAAAACTGAAAAAAAAAATTAAAAACTAAAATTATTGAAGGCCCTAGGCCACCCCTAGGTTTGGATTTTTTTTTATTCGTTTTTTTTTAAAAAATAAAAATAAAAATATTGTTTTTGAGGTGTTGAAAAAATTTGAGTTGGGTTGAAAACTGAACCCACACATCAATATAAAAAATAATAAAAAAAAAAAAGTTGAAAATAATCCTATACCCAACAAGCCCATCGTTTTCCTGGGGATGTGGATCTATGATTACATGTTATCAGGATATGACTCTCTGGAGACTGGAGACTGGTCTGCAGTACCATTAGTTGCACATATATTTCTACACTAGGTCATTTCATGGGTAAAAAAAGAGAGAGGAGAGAATAGCAGACACAAGGCCATTTGAAATTATGTTATGAGTTTATCTTGGACCTTGGCTTCCAAAAGCTGAAGATGATGGATGCGGGTACTTTTGTTTCTTTGCCACCTTATGTTCCATTATTGTCCTAGAGATCTCATGATTGTCGGGCTAGGCGATTAAAGAATTATTGAGTTGGACTTGGAGATCCCATGCTTTGTTTCTTTTTAATGTTGTGTGGTAGTAATGGCATGGTGACCTTGGGTGCATTTTTCACTATTATTGGATGTAAAAAGGCATCCAATCGCTTTACTCTTAATATTGAATTTGGTGTTTGTGTATCAGGTTTTTGGGACAGACATGTGGTACTGGTTTATCCCTGCTTATTCGGAAGAGGATATACGACGGATGCCGGCGCTGCAGGGGCTTGAATATCCGTCAAAGCCCGACTTTGATTCCCAGGAGTTCTAAGAATCACTGGTGCCACATTTCAATAAATCCAGAATCCGGCCTTGTAAGATTTCTTCAATTGATCGAGTAGCTTTACAACTAATTGGGCTTCTAATACATTCATTCCCACGAGCAGAGAGAGAGAGGGCAGATCAAGGAAAAGCATGTGGCCTTGTGGGCGGCTGAATAGTGAGGATAGCTCGAAGGGCTAGTGTTTATTTCATGTTTTTAATCATAATATATATTGGGAAGTTATGGAAGTGTAAGATAAGGGCAGCAAGTTTTTTTTGTAGGCTTTGTTGTATGGTTGATTGAATCTCAGTGGCTTCAGCACATGTTAGGGATGGCCAATCAAGTGTACGCTTGTTTAGCAACATGCATGCCAGAATGAAATTGGATCCTCTTTCCTACCACTTCAACGAGGAAGATATCTTCAGAAATAACATATTAATTTCTCTGGAAAAGAACAAGAAGATAAAATAAAATAAAATAAAATAAACATTAGATCCTACAAAACAATCCCAGAGAAATGTTTTGTTTTATTCTCTTGTATATTTTTTGTCCATTTTTGTATATGAGATGTGTAAATCTAACGTTAAATGATCCTACAAAGAAGTTGAATAACCAAAGATTTCATCAAATAGAAAGTCATTAGATCCCACAAAACGATCCCAGTGGAATAAAAATGTTTGGTATTATTCTTTTAAATATTTTTTGTCAATTTTTCGTATAAAATGTGTAAATTACCATTAAACCTATAGGACTACACGTGAGTTTTACAAATTTAATGATGAGATGTGTTTGATGTAATTCTCTTATACGTCTTTTGTTCATTTTCGTACAAGCGATATGCAAATCTGTTATTAAATTTATAGGACTACACGTGGGTTTCACAATTTAACAGTGAGATTTGTTTAGTCTCATTCTTCAACATATATATATATATATATTTTTTAAAAAAATTTGTGAATGCATCTTTCTTTATTTTTTTTTATTTTATTTTTTTTAAAAAAATGGATAGGAGAGTAACACTTCTTTGTCTAGAGAGTATTTGAGTACCTGTATTCAAGTAATATTTCGAAAGTTCAAAAGGTTTTCAAAAAATATTCTTTTGTATTTTATAAAGTATTTTATGTTTTAAATTATTTGATAATGATATTAAAAATATATTTTTAATTTAAAAAATACAAAAATATTTTCAAATCCAAGGCCCATTTGACAACTCCGGCCCTCTCTTTTCCTTTTCTTCTTTTCATTTCTTCAAAAAAAAAATAAAAATTATTAGTTTTAAAATATTATTAATTTTTTTTTTTCATTTTTTATATCACATCAATAATTTTTTTTATTATTTAAATAAAAAAAAACTCATTATAATATAAATTTCTTTTCACTTTTTCATATATGAAAATTCTTTCGCTTGTCTAGGAGATTCTGGAGAATGTCGTTGCACGTTTTTCCGCAATAAAAAATCAAAGGCGAACATTCTAGCTTATGAAAGAAAATACTGGGGATTCCTCTCCCTACGGAAGAGAGCAGCCCATTCTGGTCCCTCTTCCCCACACTCTCAGAATCTGCCTTCTATCTTCTTCCAACGTAAGCGCTCTCTCTCTCCCTCTCTCTCTTAGCGTTTTCTTTGTCATGTTTGCCAAATATGTCTTCAGAAGCCTCAGTATATAAACTTGGAAGTGTTCATGTGTAAGTTATTCGTATTATGATTTTCAGATGATATGATTATTGAATCTTAAAAAATATTTCCTGGGATTGATTTACTTTATTTGTTAGTTCCTTAATCAGCTCTAGTACTTGATTTTGTTATCCCCAACGCTTAATTTGTTAGTTTCATGACATATTAATTAAGGAAGTATTTCTTTTGGATTATCTGAGATTTGCACATTTTCTTGGCAGTGGAACTGAGTATGTTTTTATTATATTGAATTTGTTGTCTTTAACATTTGAGTTGCCGGTTTAACGAAAAGAAATACAGAAACTTGTCTCTGTGATCGTATGTGATTTTAATTTTGGCCTTGTTCACAATCCTTTCAGCAACCCAATAGAGCTTAAACATGATTAGGATGATTCTTTTTCCAGTTACTTCATTCATTGGCTTCATGCTTATTTGTAATACAAATTCTCTTCTACTAAGTGTTAAATCTCAGATTCTTTGAGTTTCCGAGCACAATAACCTCTTCGGGTTCACATTAATGCATCACACGTTTATATAAGCTTTGCTAAAAGTTTATATTGATTTTATAGAAGCAAAATCAACACAGACCATAAAAGGTAGTTATTTTTTTTTTTCTGTTTCTCCAATTTTCTGGGCGACCAAGCAGATTAGTATATGAATAGCAGAATTTTGTGAATATTGGTTGTTCCTTACACGGATTTTTGTGTTTTTAGAGGGATTGATTAGCACAAGACAATATGCAGAGGGGAAGAGAAGGTCGAGATGATTTCTTCCATTCAGGTGACCTGTTTGGTAGTTTTCGGGGCTTTGGATCCCATAGAAGTATGATGCCTAGCCTTTTTGGAGAAAGGGATCCATTTGATGATCCCTTTTTCATTCGCCCCTTTGGAAGCTTGTTTGATTCTGGCAGGTTTGGTTCAAGTGCTGCAACCAATGGGAAGGATCAGACCAGTAGAGCAACAAGAATAGTAATAGAAGAGCTAACCTCTGATGATGAGGGACTGAATGAGGAAGATGAAGGCACTGGGGTTGAGAAGGATAATAATCATCAAAAGCATTCTCGGCCAAGCAAAGAACCATCTGTTGAGCATCCAGATGATGACACCGATGGTAACTGTACTTATTTGTTTGCTTTACGTTTGCATTGTAAGTTCTCTATTTTAGCCTGGGATTTTGTTTGCTTAACAATTTTGACTGCCGGGGTTGATTTCATAGAGACAAAGAGCAAGAGTTTGATTTGTGGAAATGACCATAGCAAGGTTGAAGGGGAACATTCCCAGGCTAGCAGAGTCGGTGTTCAGACTTGTAGAGTCACATATGGTGGTGTTAATGGAGCATATTACACATCTACTAGAACCACAAAGACAGGCACTGATGGAGTAAGTAACTTTTTAAGGTCAAGTTGTTTCATTGTTGGCTTTTCTTCTGGATCTAACACTGTGATTTTAAATAAGGTGGTGCTTGAGGAGACTAAAGAAGCAGATAGAGCAACAGGTCAAGCAAAACATAGGATCTCTAGAGGAATTCATGACAAGGTAATTATTTATCTGGTGTAATGCACTTCATTAGAGGTCCATGATTGTGACACCCCTGACCCAGAAACCCCAATTTTAGCTTTTATCAGTTTGTGGGATAAATGATATTCAAAAAGATGTTTCAAATGAATGATCCTTCTCTTGCTGTATTGTCAGTGTCTGGTGCAGAGTGCGTTAGTGCACTTGGTCCTTAAGCATCCATTCGCCTTCATGGATGTTCTCATTATCTTGGCTTGGGAAATAAAAACCCAAGATGGCCTGCCCGTGAAATTTTTATTAATGTAGCTCGCACTATTCTTGAGTGAGATGTGTTTGTCATATATGTTCTACCATACTCCTTCAGTCGATCCATGTACTTTTATAACCTGAACTCGAGTCATTTGTGATCTCTTTATTTGCTTCTCCCAACTCTTTTGGGTAAAAGTTGACGGAAGGATACAACAAAAAATTGGTCTCTTTATCATTACACGGGGAACTTTAGCCATGTTTTTTGTGGTGATTGACGTGGTTGTATCGCTTATGCAGGGTCACTCAGTTACAAGGAAGCTCAATTCAGATGGTAAGATGGAAACATTGCAAACTTTACACAATCTAAATGAAGGTTTGTTCCTGATCATGCTATGATTAGTACTTAAAGATGTATTATGTATTATGCAGTTGGTCAGACATAGACTAACGTTGTGGCACTTATTCCAGATGAGCTTGCTGGTTTTGAAGAAGCTTGGAAAGGTAATGCTAAAGGGAATTTGCCTGGCGGGGAAGATGGATTTCATATGCATGGCAATGCAGGTAAGTGTTGTCCTCGTTTCTCATTGTTTCTTTGTTTGTTACAGATGGTAATTGCACTAAACAAAAGATGACCTTTTCATAGAATTCATTATTTGAATCCTCAAGTTATTTATTACACATGGTAGATCAAGGGTAATCTGAATCTGCACCAGCCCAGCTTGCATTAGAGGGCTATCTTTCTTGTAAAGCGTGAAAAGTATCAGTACAAGTGTTTGGGACTCTATGCCTGGCTTTAACATTTGTTATATCAAACATAGTTACGAATGGTGGTGTATTTTTTTTTATTTTTTTTGAAACAAAGAACATGCAACCAGGTTTACAAACTAACCAGAACAGTTAAAAATACAAGGAAATAAGAAAACGAAAACAGAAACAGACTAACAAAAGAGTACATTGTCCTTAGCAACATTACACTACAGTTTCTATCCACAGCCCAGAGGGGATCCTTGTGGTGGAGCAAGTGAGATGGAATGTTGCCAGCAGGATGCGGCCCTATGCATGGAGTTGTGAGTGCAGCTGAAGGCACTCATATTCATCTTGGTTTCTTGAGGAGACCTAGAAAAACTGAAAAATCAAAATAGAATAACAAAAGGAGCATCTCTTGCTTCCATAACCAAAACAAAGGAGCGAAAAAACTAAAGGAAAAGGTGAAATAGAGCAAGAGAAGACCAAATGATTGTGTGGTTGTTGTTGCTTAGACATGTCTGATAGCCCTCACCAATCTTACCTCCATTAATTACTTCTCTTGGTATCATTTCCATTTGTTACTTGGTTGTGGTGTATTAAGCATAGGATCTCTCTAACTGCAGAGCTTAATTTTTTTTTTTCTTGCTACATTTTAGTGATTGATATATTAGGTATGGCTAATGTCCTATGACATGCTTATCTCTCAATGTGACACTGCTCTTCTGTTGCTACTTGATTTCTGATTTAAACATATGTTTGGTCTGGCTTCCATTTGTTTATTTCCATGATATATAATGTTAGGTTCTAGTAGCAGTAAACAGGAGAAGCCAGGTTGGGGAGGTTGGGCCCTCCCATCTGTAGAGGAGCTCTGGAAAGCTGGAGGAATGGGACCAGACAATGAAGGCAGGAACAATTTTTCTGCTGGGAGAACCAAAAAGGTCGTTAGAATCAATATAGAATAAATTTTAATGTTGGAGTATTTTACGCATACCTTCTTTAACAACAAGAGTTGTAGGGGACTGTATGCTATCCAGCCCCATTGTTTCTGCATGTTACCTGTGTTAGCAGATGATCAAAATTCAAAGGACTTGGTGTTTGTCTCTTTGGGAAGGATAGCATGCTCAAGGTTGTGGGTGGATGTACTTTTCTTACAAGTTTTTTTTTTTTTTTTTTTTTTTTTTTTTTTTTTAAATTATTATAATAATAATTATTATTATAGATATATCAACAAAAATTACAGCAAAAAAAAAATAACAAACAGGATTTGGGCATCCCAAAATTAAACTTAAGAATGAAAATACGCGATGACAATGTTTCTGAAGATGTGAGCCAAAAAATTCGTGACATGGATACCAAGAATCAGGAGGGCCACCGGTGAAGGGGGTTTGGGGTGTGTTTTGAGCCACAAGGACCCAAAACACAAATACAGGGGTAAACATGGAAAAGAAACAACAGGGAAACCGGAAACAAACAAACACAAAAAGCAGTAATATAATTCAAAATATATCATCGATGGCGACCAAACCACCGTCAGAAGTTGGCCAAAGCGGAGGAGGCTTTGGCGCGTGGGTCTTAAAGTTTGATGAGTGGGGCGCACGTTCTGGCGTGGGGACGTTTGTTGAAGAAGCCGCGACTAATGAATCGAAGCTGAAAGGCCATGGAGCTTGATGGTGTAGAGTAATGAGTGAAAATGCCACTTGAAGTTAGTAGATCTTACTTGAAAAAAAATAAAAAAATAAAAATATAAAGACTTCAAGATACCGGGGTAACTATGGCTTAGAGTGGGAGGATGAAGGGGAACTGATCCAGTGGAAGAGAGGCTAGTGTCGATGATGTAGAAGGCGGATAGAAGCTCCGATACTAGCCAAAGAAAGTTTATTGGGTGGTTGTTTGGTTGGGTAAAAGGGGAGGAAACTCTCAAAATGTGTGGGTGTTTGTGTGGTGGGGTGGATGTAGGAGATTTGGAAGGGAGAAGGGAGATGGAAGCTTCCCTCCCATGGTGGGCAGTGGGTAAAGATGCAGAAAACTAGAGAGTAGGGGGAGCGTTTTTCCTAGAGAGATAAAAAGTCTTATAAGTTTTATTTTGAAAGTTCCGAAAAATTGATCGAAAAATCTTTATATACCATGTCTTCATGCAAAGAAGAAAAAGTTATCATATTTTTATTCGAGATGTATTTGGCATTAATCTATTGTTCATCTTTTACACGTTTTTTTTTTTTTTGTAAATCCACCATTCAATCTATGAGACCTGCATATGGATCTTATCGATTCAATGGTGGATTTGTATATCTCTTGTCCACTTACTTTCACACTTGACTAAGAATACATATTTAGATTAGTCATCCTTAGAAAAGGAGACCGGAAACCTTCTTGAAATTTAGATCGATCTAGGGATAACTTTTGTATTTCAGTAATTTTTTTATTTTTATTTTTATTTTTATTTTTATTTTTTATTTTTATTTTATTTTTCTCTTAGATTTAAAAAGTTTTGTAGTTGTAATCATTTATATCATTTTGGTTCCTTGAAAGTTGAATATAAGGCTTAGGGGCAGTAGAACTGTAGAAGTCCCTTATTAAGCCTAAGACACAAGGCCGAATATCAATTGACCCAACAACATTAATAATTTAATATCTCGACAAAACCATATTCCATTACCAAGTTCAAGTCACAAACCTTCAGTTCACAAGCCTGTGACAAGAGTCAATGTGACAAGAGAGGCTTAGAAACCGTAATTAGAGAACTCCCAACAGACTCTCTATATTGGTTCCCTTCCTTAAATATAGAAAAAATTTCACAAAATTTCACAAAAACCACCCCACAACAGGTACCTCAAATTTATATTTTCTTGTTAGGAAGTTACAGTGCTACCCAATGTATTGGGTAGCACTATAGCTTTCCAATTGAATTTTTTATTGAAAAAAATCAGTCTCTTTGACTCTCTCTCTTTGCTCGATCCAATTAATCTCTACAACCAATCTTTGACTCTCTCTCTCTTCCGTTGCTGCTGGTGCTGTTGTGGCAGAGTTGGTTCCGGCTTGATGTGATGGGTCAGAGCAAAATAAACATGCATCATGTGGTGTGTGTATATATGAGATGCTGTCGCAGGAACAAAATCAGATGCAAGTAATTGATCTAACTTTCTAGATAAAGCATCCACTTTGGCATTCAAGTCCAAAGGTTGTGATACTTCATAGAGAGTTGGCTTTTAGCATTTGTCCTACAACCGGATGATGAGTGGTGTAGATAGTTTTTCGACAAATTTTCAAAAAGTATCCATGCATCATCTTCACTCTTTAACATAAAAGTACCCCCACATGAGGCATCTATTATATGTCTATGAGGCTCAGTTAAGCCTCATAGAAGCACTGTACTAATTGCCACTTGAGAACAGCATGATGTGGACACTTTCGTAAAAGGGCATTCATCCTCTCCCAAGTCTCTTGAAATGGTTCTCCCTCTATTTGCGAAAAACCAGTTATGGCTTTTCGTATTTGATTTGTTTTCCCTATGGTAAAGTACTTCTTAAGGAACTCGTGTTGTATTTAAGCCCAAGAAGTAATAGAATTAATCTCTAGGGAATTCAACCAATACTTAGCTTTATCTGTTGGGACAAATATTAACCTTCTCGGGTGTTGGGACCAACCTAAGAATTAAGCCCAATTTGGTCCGCCCGACCAGGCCCACTTGTCAAAGAGAGCATAATCCACCCGGGCCCATTGAGACCACTTGGGCCCAATCTGTCACATCTAGCTCGAGTTGGTGACCCGAATGCCAGTTGGTATCCACACCTGCGTGCATCTCGGCAGTACCCAGAATCTAAGGGACACGATGCACGTCATGGAATCTAATGATGCCTCCGAGGTACACGAAACCCAGAATATTCGTTCATCCGGAGCCACGTCTCCTCCAACCGCCTCGTGCACGAACTGTGAAGCTAATGGAACTGCCCTACAACCTCTATAAATACTAGAACCACTTCAGATGTTAAGGTACATGCTAGTAAATCTTTTTAGCATTATTCTGCGTATTTATTCTCAGAACCATACACTTACTTAAGCATCGGAGCGGGGTTGTCGGAATCCCCCGACGCAGCTTTATTTTGCAGGATCGTTGACATAGCTCATCCCAGCTTATCCCTGATCGACACGTCACCAACCGGAAACTGTCTCAACAGTTTGGCGCCGTCTGTGGGAACGACTTATATCGTTTTCCTAAAAAAAATCCTGTTATGGTGAATACTCGATCAGAAACCAACAGAGTGCCTCGGGATGACCGAAATGCCCGAGACGAAGGAAACTCCAACGATCCCCAATTCACCCGCCTGAATGAAAGAATGGAGCAGATGGCCAAGAGCATCGAGGATTTGGCCACTATGAATACTGTCCTCCAGGCTCGGGTTCCAGAACTTCACCGAATTGTCACTGACCCAGGAAACCGAGAGGAAGGCAGCCGAGTTGAAGGCTCCGGGGAGCCGAACAAAGAAGAAGAAGTCCCAGGAAATCCTCCCCCTGCTCAACCCGAGGGAGCAAGGGCGGTGCAAGGCATGATTGCCCGGTTGGAACAAAGATGCAATGTTCTGACCGCAGCTATTCAACGGAACGATAAGGGGAAAGCTTCCCTGGTGGAAAACCTTTTGCAAAAGACCACCTCTCCATTCACCGAGGAGGTGGCAAATATTTGCCTTCCCGAGAAGTTCAAAGTCCCAGAGATCCCATTTTATATGGGACTTGAAGATCCCGTGGAGCACCTAGATAATTTCAGAGCCCACATGGATCTCCATCGAACACCCGAGATGGTGGCCTGCCGAGCATTCCCTCTGACCCTCTCGGGCAATGCCCGTGACTGGTTCAGGAGCCTCCCGCCAAACTCCATTCGTCATTTCGAGGACCTCGGTAGGATGTTCCTGACGCAGTTCATGGCCGGCAGGGTCAGAAGAAAGCCGTCGGGATCCTTAATGTCATTGCACCAGGGATCCGAGGAATCTCTTAGAGATTTCTTCATGAGGTTCAACCAGGCTAGACTTGAAGCCGAAGCAGCAACCGATGATTTCATCTACGGAGCTCTCTTTCAGGGAATCCGAAAAGATGGAGCCCTGATGGCTAATATAGCCAGGAAGCCCCCTCAGAATTTAGATGGCTTTATGAGTAAAGCCGAGAAGTACATCAACCAGGAGGAGACACTCCGAGCCCTATTGGGACCCGAGCAAACTCGCCCATCCACTTCCGGGAATCCAAAAAAGAAGAAGCTCGGCGAAGAGAACGCTCGAGCTGATGCTCTTTCCAAAATGGGTTCCGGTACCGGGCCGGTCGTCAAAACATCCACACGGGGGGTGGTGATACAGACCGAGCCGTCAATCCTTCCAAAACTCGACATGATGGAAATTGAAGAAGAATCAGACGAACCCGAGTGGGCTACTGACGTCATCCAGTACCTCCGCAACGGTTCCCTACCCGAAGAAAAGCTGCGAGCTCGGAAGGTAAAAATGCATTCAGCCCGGTACGTGCTTATCGGAGGTTCACTTTATCGAAGAGGATATATCGAGCCACTGCTGAAGTGTCTTAAAAGTTCCGAGGCGGAATACATACTAAAGCAAATACATGAAGGGGTCTGCGGGAACCATTCAGGCTCTCGAATGTTGGCACACAAGGCAATGAGAGCCGGATACTATTGGCCAACAATGAATAAGGATTCAGTCAAACTCGTCCGAAAGTGCGACAAATGTCAAAGGTTTGCCCGGGTGATGAAGCAACCCCCTGAAAAACTAAGCCCTATCACTTCGCCGTGGCCATTCGCAAAATGGGGGGTCGACATAGTCGGGCCTATGCCACCGGGAAATGGTGGGCGGAAATTCCTTCTTGTCGCGGTAGACTACTTTACTAAGTGGGCTGAAGCCGAGGCACTCGCCACTATCACTACCGCCAACGTAGTAAAATTCTTCTGGACTTCAATCATATGTCGATTTGGTATCCCACACGCTTTTGTTACCGATAACGGAAAACAGTTCGACTGTAAACCGTTTCGAAAATGGTGTGCCGAACTCCGTATCAGAAATTATTATTCAACCCCAATATATCCACCGGCGAATGGACAAGTGGGAGCTACAAACAAGACTCTTCTCAGAACACTAAAGAAGAAGCTCGGCAGAAAGAAAGGAGCTTGGGCCGAATATGTACCCGAGGTGCTTTGGGCTTACCGTACCACGACACGCACTCCCACCGGGGCTACTCCTTTCTCTTTAACTTACGGTTCAGAGGCAATTATCCCTGCCGAAGTCGGATCACCCAGCTTCCGGGTATCACACTACAATCCGGGACTCAACGACGAAGGAATCAAGCTCAATCTGGATTTGCTACAAGAAAGAAGAGATGAAGCGCAGGTAACATGGGCTGCGTACCAAGACCGAGCTGCCCGTTACTTCAATAAAAAAGTAAGCCCTCGAAAGTTCCAACTCGGAGATTGGGTTTTGAGAAAAGTGAGCCCGATCACCAAAGATCCAATCGAAGGAAAGCTCGGAGCAAAATGGGAAGGCCCATACAGAGTTATACGATGCCATAACAAAGGGGCGTACCATTTGATTGATACGACCGGAAAAGAATTACCAAGAGCCTGGAACACCGAGAATTTGAAGAAATATTTTATGTGAATTACTATGTTTTCTGTTGTTCCAAATTTGGCACCGCCAATGTATGTTTATTCTCAGTTCAATTTAAAGCATGGAGTCTCAGTTCAAATCAAACCAGACCAGATCAAATCAAAGCGTCGCTCCCTCGGTTTGAAACACAACCGACCCGGAGCACGCACCGGTCATCTCCTCAATATTGACTCGGACAAATCACCAAATTTGTACGAAGTCATTAAGGAATGTCTCGGTTCAAATCAAACAAGACCAGATCAAATCAAAGCGTCGCTCCAACGGTTTGAAACACAACCGACCCGGAGCACGCACCGGTCATCTCCTCAATATTGACTCGGACAAATCACCAAATTTGTACGAAGTCATTAAGGAATGTCTCGGTTCAAATCAAACCAGACCAGATCAAATCAAAGTGTCGCTCCCTCGGTTTGAAGTACAACCGATCCGGAGCACGCACCGGTCATATCCTCAATATTGACCCGGACAAATCACCAAATTTGTCCGAAGTCATTAAGGAATGTCTCGGCTCAGCTCAAACCTGTTCAAATCGAATCAAATACCGTGTTCTTGGGTTCAAAGCACAACCGGTCAAACTCCTCGGTAGCGACTTGGAGAAATCCAAAATTTGTACAAGTCTTGGGGGGTGACTCGGACCAGGTCAAATCAGATTAAATCAAAGTGTTCCTCGATTTGAAAAACAACCGCCTAGGAACCCAATTACCGACCAGATCAAATACAACTCGGTAGCATAAGCGAAATAAAAGTTTATGCGAACACATCAAAATACCAAAATATAAAGATTAATTCTATTCCATACGTCCACCGGGTTACATTAGTATTCAGTTCAAAGTACAACCGGCTCAAAAGAAGAATAAGTATATTTACAAAAGTGGGCTCCCTGTCGAGTCCCCATTATCACCAGCCTCAGGTTCCTCGGCTTCCTCTCTACCGGGAGTACAGTCAAAGACAGAGGGCCCCGAGGTTAAGTCATCTCGATAAGGATTGGGAGCATCGTCGGTCCAATCCTCCACGTCCGGGAAAAATTCCACTCCCAGATTCTGCAGCTCCCTGGTTGCTGTCTCGGGCAATTCAAGAAGCTCAGGAGTCACAGTCTCGGGATCAACCTTGAATACTTCCGGGTGAAGAAGCATGGTCCTCAATCTCTCAAAACCCCAGTTGGATCCTCGGCCCCAGCTAAGGCCTCGAAGCCAAGGAACTAGAGCGAGTTGTTTCTTGAAACGCCGGGACTTGGACTTATAGTGATGGCCCTTCTTCCGAAGCCTCTTACACCGAGCCTGAATTTCTTTATGTTTCTCGGACAGAGATTGCTTATCGGCCACCAGCGAGTCCTTCTCCCGCTCCAAGTCTGCCACCCGGGAAGACAGTGCCGTTTTGGCTTCGTTAGCCTCGGTCAGATTGCTCAGTACTCTGTCGAGGGTCTTCTCACTTTCAAGTGCTTGAACATGAGATGTATCTGCCAGCTTCCGGGCTTGAGCCAGATCCATGTCCCGAGCCTTGATTATCTGATCTCTGGTCTGAATATCTTGTTTCAGGGTTTCTATCTCGGACTCCAAGTCCGTGGTCCGGGACACCTCGAATTCCAGCTCTTGAACCCGGGATTGAAGCTCGGCTACCTTAGCCTCCAGAGTAGCTTGACTTTCAGTAATACCCCGGTGGTCTCGCCACAAGGCAACCGACCTCATAACGCACTAAAAAAAAAAAAAAAAAAAAAGTGCAAAGTATAGGAAGATATCTTCGAAATCACAGGGCTTACCTGCAATTGGGTATGTAGCATCGCCTCCGCAAGTCCTCCGGGGAACACGGTCCCGGACATCGAAAAAGACCCTTCCGGGATCAAGCCCATTAAAGTTTCTAAGGGGCAGGCCAGTAGGCCTTCCCTCAAAGAACCGATTAATGCTCCCTGTCGGGAAGTCTCAGCTTCCATAAATCCCGGAGAAGGATTTCGAGTCTCTGGTTAGTCCTCACAAGTCTCGGGTCCAGAGGACTCCGCAACTTCAACCCGATCCGAACACTCTCCAGCCGGCACGGACGAGTCTATTTCCCCGGTCTCTAGATGACCTTCCGATTCCATCACCACATGATCCCCAGATTCCAGTCCATCTTGGGGTTGTAAAAATGTTTCATGCTCCGTCGATAAGTGATCCTCGGAGGCTAGACCAGCGTCAGACTCCAAGCGAGCTTCTATCCTCTCAGCCGGAGACCGATCTGAAGTCTCGGATTCTTCAATCGGTTCCTCCCGGGTAACTGGCAAGGTGGGCAATACAAAACGCGGCCGACCAAAGAGAAGCTCGACTTCAGTGGCTCGCGTAAGCGCATATTCTAAAGGATCCGGGGCAAATCGGGTCCTCTTCGGCGACTCGGACGCCACTTCTTTCCCTTTGCGCTTGGTCGCACTCCGAACCTCAGAAGCCTCTTGTTCTAACTCCTCAGGTTCGTCTCCGATTTCTACTATATCGGGCGCATGAACAACCCCAATCGAAAGATCATTGGGCTGAACAACCAGAGTCTCCCTACCAGACGCTTCCACTGGATTTCTAACTTCAACAGGATTAATAATTGCCGATGAAGAGGTAGTCGGGATCGTAGTTTCAGGAGCTCTAGTCAAGTCACTTCCGAGATCGGTCGCGGGGGCAGAAAAGTTTGGGGTAAGGCTATCCAGAGGTACAATCGCCGTCCTCGGAACTTGGGTCGCCTTACTTACCGTCCTCGGAGGGTGGGTCACCTTACCGGTCTTCTTTGGTTTGATGACCCTCTTAGACCCGGGAGCCACCTTCGACTCCTTCGGTTGTGGAGTGCCGGCCGCTCCACCCTCGGATTTCTTCGGCTTTTGTTTTCCTTTCCGATCATACCAAACCTTCTCGGTAGGAATCTGATACCCAAAAACCTCCCGCATATTCTAGTCGGTGACTATGTTGTCATAGTCTATCTTCATATCGTTCCCTGGAGTCTGAGAGAACAACAGCATTGCGGCCACCCTTCTCTTACCGGTCGCATTCAAGGCTGGAGCTTCCCGCAAGTCAACCTGGATAGGACTCTAGACTCTTGATACTCTTTGATCGGACGGTAAGGGCGCTACCGACTCCCAATCTCCTGAGACCCGGAAAAAATCTGACCTCCAACCCCGGTTGTTGGAATAACTTTGAGAAAGGTATATGAAGATGGGGTTGTTCCTAACAGTAAACTCAACAACACCCTCTCTTTTATATGCTGCCCGGTCGATGTTGAAGAACTCCGGAATTGTCATTCGAGCCCCCAACACTGTTCGCCACAGAATGAAAGAGGCGAGGAGGTATCTCCACGCGTTCGGTGTAAGCTGGCTCGGGGACACCCCAAGAAATAGTACCAATTCCCGGGCAATGTCCGGTAAAGGAAATCGCAGCCCGGCTAAAAGCATTTTCTCGTAAACAACGAGATCGCCCCCACGAATCTCCCGGGTAACAGGATTTTGAAAATGTAGTAGAACCGAGGGGGGAATATCATAATTGTTCCGGAGGCGAAATTCATCCCCGGTACCAATCTTTGAAACTCCTCGGCGGTCGAGAGGCACGAGGGGCATTTGACGTTTCACTTGCTCGGGTACCACCTCGTCCTCGGATAGTAATTCCTCTTCCTCAGACTCCGAGACGACAACTGCTGGGTGTTCCCTTGCTTCGGACATGGTGCGGAAAGACAAGGTTTGGATGAACTTCCAAGAGAGAGATGCGAGTTCAAAGGAAAAAGAGGAAGAAAAGTTCAAAACAAGAATGAGAAATGCAAATGGGAAGGGTATTTATACTCCAGTGCAATCGGGATTAGCCGGTCATGAACAACCGGGAGACAGAGAGACGTAAGCGAATCTCATCCCTCCAAACCGGCAGTCGAACCGTCGCCGGTCACACATCTGACAACCACAATGCCCCTCAAAATGCGAACCGACGTCAAATCAAATTTAATGTGCTGCTGACACACGTCGACAGATTGAAAAGACAACGGAGTTGACCAGTTACAATCCACCGGAAGTTGGACGGTCTCGTTCGAATTTCTTCTTCCAAAACCTACAGCCAGAGAGCCTCGGTAGCTTGCCCGGTGGGACAGGACACGCCTTGAAAAACGAACCGACGTCCAAATCATACTTGACACGCGGCTTGCGGATACCGAAGAAATTCGAAAGTTTGAAAATTTGAATTTGAAATTTCAAGATGCAAGGAAAAGATCGGGAATTCTGTAAAAGATGGCGCGTGAAGGCCCTCGGATGGATAAGGTATGGACAAAGCAAAGCGACCGACAAAACAATACTTCCTAGATAGACCACCAACTCAAAACAAAAGTATGTACAGAGAAGGGTCGTTGATCGCTCTCGGCATTATACGCCCGACCCCAAAACTCAAGATACATCAAAGTAAAGATCAATCAATTATTCCTAAATTCTCTCAAGTATAAAATTTACCTAAGAGAATTGGGGGGTAACTGTTGGGACAAATATTAACCTTCTCGGGTGTTGGGACCAACCTAAGAATTAAGCCCAATTTGGTCCGCCCGACCAGGCCCACTTGTCAAAGAGAGCATAATCCACCCGGGCCCATTGAGACCACTTGGGCCCAATCTGTCACATCTAGCTCGAGTTGGTGACCCGAATGCCAGTTGGTATCCACACCTGCGTGCATCTCGGCAGTACCCAGAATCTAAGGGACACGATGCACGTCATGGAATCTAATGATGCCTCCGAGGTACACGAAACCCGGAATATTCGTTCATCCGGAGCCACGTCTCCTCCAACCGCCTCGTGCACGAACCGTGAAGCTAATGGAACTGTCCTACAACCTCTATAAATACTAGAACCACTTCAGATGTTAAGGTACATGCTAGTCAGTCTTTTTAGCATTATTCTGCGTATTTATTCTCAGAACCATACACTTACTTAAGCATCGGAGCGGGGTTGTCGGAACCCCCCGACGCAGCTTTATTTTGCAGGATCGTTGACATAGCTCATCCCAGCTTATCCCTGATCGACACGTCACCAACCGGAAACTGTCTCAACATTATCTTTTAGAGAGAACGGAAATAGGCGCGTCCTCTGAAAAATTCTGCAACCTTAGGGTGGAGCAGATTTTAATAAATTCATCTAAATGCTTATAAGGGTCCTCAGTACTAAGTCCGTAAAATAATGAAAGCATTTGAATGAATCCGGACTTAATTTCAAAATGAGTTGCCGTAATGTCCTGCAATTTCAAAATGAGCCATCTTATGTTTCATTATTGTCCTAGAGATCTCATGGGCGATTAAATAATTATTGAGTTGGACTTGGAGATCCCATGCTTTGTTTCTTTTTAATGTTGTGTGGCAGTAATGGCATGGTGACCTTGGGTGCATTCTTCACTATTATTGGATGTAAATAGGCATCCAATCGCTTTACTCTTAATGTTAAATCTGGTGTATGTGTATCAGGTTTTTGGGACAGACAAGTGGTACTGGTTTATCCTTGCTTATTTGAAAGAGGATATACGACGGATGCCGGCGCTGCAGGGGCTTGAATATCCGTCAAAGCCCGACTTTGATTCCCACGAGTTCTAAGAATCACCGGTGTCACATTTCAATAAATCCAGAATCCGGCCTTGTAAGATTTCTTCATTTGATCGAGTAGCTTTACAACTAATTGGGCTTCTAATACATTCATTCCCACGAGCAGAGTGAGAGGGCAGATCAAGGAAAAAGCATGTGGCCTTGTGGGCGGCGGAATAGTGAGGATAGGCTCGAAGGGCTAGTGTTTATTTCATGTTTTTAATCATGATATATTGGGAAGTTATGGAAGTGTAAGATAAGGGCAGCAAGTTTTTCATGTAGGCTTTGTTGTATGGTTGATTGAATCTCAGTGGCTTCAGCACATGTTAGAGATAGCCAATCAAGTGTTCGCTTGTTAGCAACATGCATGCCAGAATGAATTTGGATCCTCTTTCCTCCTACTTCAACGAGAAAGATATCTTCAGAAATAACATATTAATTTCTTTGGAAAAGAACAAGAAAATAAAATAAAAATAAGCGAAAGAAGTTGAATAACCATTAGATCCTACAAAACGATCTCAGAGAAATGTACGGTTTTATTCTTTTGTATATTTCTTGTCAATTTCTGTATAAGAGGTGTAAATCTACCTTAAATGATCCCACAAAGAAGTTGAATAACTAAAGATTTCATCAAAGTAGAAAGTCATTAGATCTCACAAAACGATTCCAATCAAGCATATAAAAGAGAAAAACGTTTGGTTTTATTCTTTTAAATATTTTTTTTGTCAATTTTTCGTATAAGATATGTGTAAATCTACCATTAAATCTATGAGACTATATGTGAGTTTTACAAATTCAATAATGAGATGTGTTTGATGTTATTCTCTTACACGTCTCTTGTCCATTTTCATACAAGCAATGTGCAAATTTACTATTAAATTTATAGGACTACATGTGGGTTTCACAATTTAACAATGAGATGTGTTTAGTCTCATTCTTCAACATATATATTTTTTTTAAAAAAAAAATTGTGAATGCATCTTTCTTTATTTTTTTTATTTTTTATTTTAAAAAAAAATGGATAGGAGAGTAACACTTCTTTGTCTAGACACCATTTGAGTACTTGTTTTCAAGTAATATTTCGAAAGTTCAAAAGGTTTTTAAAAAATATTCTTTTGTATTTTAAAAAGTATTTTATGTTTTAAATTATTTGATAATGATATTAAAAATATATTTTTAATTTAAAAAATACAAAAATATTTTCAAATCCAAGTCCCGTTTGGCAACTCCGGCCCTCCTTTTCCCTTGTTTTATTTTTTATTTTTTATTTCTCCCAAACAAAAAACATTAAATTTAAAACATTTTTAACTTTTTTTTTTTTTCGTTTTTTATATTACATCAATAATTTTTTTATTATTAGTTTTTTTTAAAAAAAAAACTCATTATAATATAATTTTTTTTTCTTCAATTTTTCACATATGAAAATTCTTTCTCTTGTCTAGCTAGGAGATTCTGGAGAATGTCGTAGCACGTTTTTCCGAAATAAAAAATTAAAGGCGAACATTCTAGCTTATGAAAGAAAATACTGGATTCCTCTCCCAACAGAAGAGAGCAGCCCATTCGTCGGTTTTAAAACTATGGGTCTAGTTCTTAGTGGTCAGTACCACAAGTGACAAGTGATGCAGCATTTTCAGATGCTGCTGTCATCTTTTTTAGAGTCTGCACTGGCTGCCCTTGTTGTTTGGTGCCTTACACATCTTTCCAGAGGTGATGAGACTGGATTGAATAGAGCTTGGAAGCACATCGGGGAGGGAATTTTCTTGAATGCCTGTTTCACACTTGTCTGAAGCTTCTTAACTGTGTCTCATGTGTTGAATTTAAAACTTACAATGGGACTATAAGTAATGAGGCACTCCTAGTCCTAGATGATCCAATGAATCTTTAAGAAGTCTGAAATGGTGAATGTAATCGCTAGGTGGGTGTTTTTGAATTAATTAATAATTTCTCTACGAGAGATATCATCACCATAACATTTATGGAACACCTATACGAACACTGAGTTATTCCCTTTACAATCTTATAGCCATCTTCTGTTAGGACTGTGCTATTGCCCTTCCTTAGGGAGAGGCTGCAACAGATGTGTACTTTGTTTCTGATGGATTTATTACCTTGCGATCAGGCATATGAGAAGAAAACCACTCCAAAATGGCGCTATGACCTTGGTCGAAAGAAGAATTTTGAACAGGTTGGTACAATTTATTGGCATTTTCTTCATGTCCTCAGAATACTTATTCAACAGATAAACTAGATAGTGATATCTTCTCAAATTTTTGGTTTAACTCAGTACCATGTAACAAAAAGCTAAAGCACTAACGTATTAATTTGCCTAGAATTATCATGTCCAGAATGCATTAAATTTCTGAAGTATATTGGGATGTGATGATGAAAGCATGAGTGGAAAAACATGACAGTCGGGGGTGGACGAACTACCCCAGTCGGCTTTGGGGGTGGTCCGGGGCCTCAAAAGGCCAAAAAACAAAAAACAAGAAAAGGTTTGAGTTTTAGGGGTGGCCGGACCACCCCTAAAGGCTTGGGGGTGGTTTCGACCACCCCATACGGCCGATCTGGGGGTGGCCAAAACCCTAACATTTTTTTTTGTTTTTTGACTTTTTGGGAGTGGTCAAAGTCGACTGGGATGGACGATCCACCCCAGATCGGCCAAGGGGGTGGTTGCAAAAAATGGGGTGGCCGGCCACCCCTTGCGCAACGCTGGCCACTCCTTTTTTATTTTTAGGTTTTTCGTATTTTAGGTTTTTAATTACTATTATTTTTATAATTTTTAAGTTTTAATAAATTTTTTATTATTAAGTTTAAGTTTTGCAAATTTTTTTAAGTGGAAAACGATACCATTTTGGGAAAAACAGTACTGTTTTCCATTACAGCACCCATGCGGTAGTTTTAAACTACCGCATGGAAGTCGAATTTGTGTATCAGGTTTTTGGGACAGACAAGTGGTACTGGTTTATCCCTGCTTATTCGGAAGAGGATATACGACAGATGCCGGCGCTGCAGGGGCTTGAATATCCGTCAAAGCCCGACTTTGATTCTCAGGAGTTCTAAGAATCACTGGTGCAACATCATATCATATCATATCATCATATATATATATATATGTAAGTAGAGTTCTTTCTTAGAATGACATAGAATAGTGACACGTGGCGTGAACCCATACCTTTTAGTGACAAAACCGGTCATTTAAGTACTGAACCGATCTTTTAAATAAAATTGAACCGGTCTATTTAATCTCTCTCTCTATTAATGATACAAATAGTTTCTCTCTCTCAATTAATGATATAAGTAGGACTCTTTAGTATTTTTATATTTTTGATTGAAATCTAAATATGTTTCTATTTTGTTTGTGAAATTTGTGGTTGAGCAATTCTTCATTTGAATGTTTATGAGATATTTTTTTTTTTTTATTCATTTACTTTTTCGAATGTTCAGAATTATATAAGATTGAAATATAATAGGTATCACATTGACATTAAAGAAAATTCCTGCTAATTTTCTATTTTGTATTTTGATAATCAAAATCGTGGTTTTCTTCTTGCTATTTTTCTTCTTCATACTTATTTTCATTCTAAACTACACCTATGAGAACAAATATTTTAACATGTTTTAATTTATATGAATTAAACTAAAAATAAGGGTCTTATGTTTTAATTCATTTGAATGTTTTATGGGATATTTGTTTTTCTTTTATGTGATTTTCATGATTTTCCCTTATTTTTTGGGAGTGTTATTCTACTTTTGAAAGCCAAAAAAGGTAAAATTTTATTTGATTATTGTGCACAAAAGGAATATAAATGCTTTTAAAACACTAAAGAGTTAATTAAGCATTTAAATTTGAAATGCTTTTTTTTTTTTTTTTTTTTTTTTAATGTTTAAAATTATATGGATTTTATTTTTATTGAAACATATCATTCATATATATATAAGCCGAGTTCCAACTTAGAGTTAGCATAGAATTAGGACACGTGGCATGAATCCATACTTTTTAAACATTGAACCGGTTATTTGAATAAAAAATCAGTAATTTAAGTAAAACTAAACTGGTCCGTTAAAACGTAGTGTTTCATATATATATATATATATATATATATATATATATATATATATATGCCAAGTGTTCTATTTTTGTGTAAAAGCAGTTTTTTTTTTTTGTTCCCATAAAAAATAACTGTATCATAACTGCCATTTGTAAATACTTAAATGTAAACATTGCATACATAAAAATACTGTTACAGATTTTTACCATTTGTTCAATATTCACAGCCTGTTTATTTATTTCTTCTTATCCACTACTTCTCAATTTTTTCGTGTTCTTTTCATTGAAACTTAGAAAAGATCACAGAAAATACGTTTATTTTATATCATATTACTATTTTTCATCTTTTCCTTTTTTGTTTTTATTTTACGGGTGATGTTCTTCTGTTTTTTATTAGTGTCCTTTTTGTTATAATTTATATATTATTTTCTTGGTAAATTTTACACCGAAAGAAAGATGGTTGAAAGAAAACATATCTATGTGACAAAACTTATTTTTATACCTATAAATTTTATTGGAACGTAAAAGAGAATGGTGAATAATCCGTTTGTTTGTATTTATTTTTTGTGATTGTGTTTCAGATTTTTTGTCCTTATTTTCATATTAATTATTACTTCTGTACTATAAGTATTTTTTTCTGATGTTATATATGGGAATAACAATCGAAAGAAAAAATATCTATTTAACAAGAATTCTTTTTATACCTATGAATTTCATTGGGGGAAAAAAAAAAAAGTGTATGGAAAAGACAGTTAATTTTTTGTTAGATTAATATTAATTTTGATTGGGTTTTGAAAAATATGTTTGCAGGGGTCGTGTCTAAGAGAATGGTAAATAATCCATTTGTTTGTCTTTATTTTACGTGGTTATGTTCTTCAAATTCCCTTTTTTTTTTTTTTTTTTTTTTTTTTGCCTTTTCCTTCTAATTTTTAAATTATTTTAACTTTTGTACTAAAAGTAGTTTATTTTACGTCAAAAAAATATCTATTTGATAGGACTTTATCCTGTACTTATGAATTTTATTGGAACCGGAAAAAGTATACGGAAAATGAACTTCTTTTCTATATATATTAGTATTTTTCATTTTTTTTTTTTTTTAATTTTTCTTTAGCTTTTTATTGTTTGTGG
The DNA here is from genome assembly GCF_958979055.1 of Alnus glutinosa. NCBI lineage: Eukaryota > Viridiplantae > Streptophyta > Magnoliopsida > Fagales > Betulaceae > Alnus > Alnus glutinosa. Next base: position 30,719,082 of record NC_084888.1, read on the forward strand.
TTCTGTTCTTTTGTAAATTTGACAATAAATTCAAGGAAATAATGATGAGCGAGAGAGTTACATTGTTTTTGGTACAGAGTATTAACCATATTAATATTATTATTAATTTTTGATAGAACAAAGTATTTTGTAGTGGAGAGGAAGTGGTATTATATATGGTTTATGATGGATTGTTTTGTTGGTTGGGTTTTGTTTATGCTGTTGAGTAAAAATATAGGGACATGTACATTAAGCATTTATCCTCTAACTATCTCTTACCCATTTGTATACAATTTTTGTTTTTCATTTTTATTTTCTGTTCTAACTTAAATATTATTTTGTATTCAAATTGATTGTTTTTTCTATTGAAAATTTTTCACTCAATTCGTGAAAACGATGGTGAGATAGGAGAGTTTCCTATCATTATTTTTGATACCAGGTATGACAATCTTTTAGTCTACACAATTATTTATTAAATAGCTTTTCTTTCTTTTCTTTTTCTTTTGTAATGTTCATTATTTGTTACATAATTGATGGACAACATTTTTTTAAAAAAAGTTTTTTAGATGGATTATAATTTTTATTTAGATTTTGGTAGCCAATTAGTTAAGACCTTATAATCTCTTTAAGAACCTTTCATGTAAATTACAATAAAAAAAAATTACCGCGCATCACGCGGGTTATATGCTAGTACATATAATAGAGGAATCACTTAAAACATTGCATAATATTGTGACAAGTGACATTTTAAAATGCAGACAAATGTCCTTTTAATGTTAAACGGTGAGTTTAACTTAAACATTGATTTTGCCTATAAAAAAATTCACAGTTATTTCAAAAACTGAAGCGGATATTTTTTATGACATTTGAAAGCAAAGGCTATGAGAGTGTAGATCATTTCAATTTTCTTTTATAACTCTATCTTACCAATTACAAAATCACTCTGCACAACGAAAAATTGTTTGCTTCCCATACTATCTCAGCATCTGATCTATCAAAATGTACTCTCTCTCTGTTTGTAGATTGTGAGTTTTCTTTGTTTTTAGATTGTGAGGATCATACGCATTTCAAGATTATATGATTATTTTTATTTTTATTTTTTTTTAAATTTGTTGTGTTCTTGCATATGATTTTCTGTTATTATCTTTGTTACCAAACCAAGAATTCTTGAAAACACATTGTAGAACGATAGAAAAATGTTGTTGAGATTTAGTTGCAGTTCTTATTTCAGAAAATGTTGTTGAGATTTAGTTGCAGTTCTTATTTCAGAACAAAAGATTAAAATTACCCAACAAAAAAATAAGCATCTACAACCGGAAAAAAAAGAAAAAAAAAAAGACTAAGATAAATGATCCTCACTTGCTTTCGTTTCAGTCCATTTTCTCAACGAAAGTTGCCGGGTCAACCATTGTTTTGACAGATAAATGATTCTCACCTCCTCTTTCCTTGCGCCTTCTACCATGGACGAAAGGAAGTCCAGATTTCTCATCTTCTCCGTCCAAAAGCCATGGACAAAATGAAGGCAAGTGGACACCCATATACCACCAAACCAATTTCCCAGAGATTATTCTTCATCCTGATTTTTATTTTATTTGCTTCTCTTCATTTTTTTTCCTGGCCTTGAGGCGTGCGCATGTCAGTGATGTTGACAACAGATAAGCAGCCCAACGTCTCTATACATCATCAAAAAAATTGAGTAAAATTGGTATTTCCCATTTTGCCCTTCTCTCATGTAAGAGAGGACGTTGAAATTCGTTTGTTGGATGAAATTTTGGCTTGCGATATCAACTACAATAAGATCACTTCTATCTGATGTCAGAACCCCCTAGATATTTGCAAAACAATGTTTATATGAATTGTTAAAAAAAAATTAACGTTAACCCACCTCATCATGGTATAAGATGAACGAATGGTTATGAATTCGCTAGAATTGTAAATAATATGTTTGTTTGTATTCAAGCACCGAATAATAGTTTTTTTTCTCCCTCTGATTATGTTTATTATGTTTCGTTATGATAATACTCATATTGTTAAATAGTATTGTTTTGTGATTGGATATTAGTTAAAACATGCATGAGTTAAAAGCATAACATATTTCCAAAGTTGAAAGAACAAATTCATGATATATACCATACGTCTTTAAATCAATTGATAGAAAATTGGTTCATTAGGCATCTCATACAGAGTTTTGACTAAGCAATAGATCAAACCGAAATGTTTTCACCACATTTGTATAGACACGTGGTTTATAGAATGGATTTTGTCTCGGCCCTTATCTCTAGAATATATATCAACTATTTGAGAAGTTTCATAAAAGCATATGCCCATTCCAGAAAAAATAAAATAAAATCCTAATTTATAAATTTATCATATCATCTTTAAAATGTCCTCACATTTTTTTTTTTCTTAAATGCTATTTTCACCTTCTCAATTTATTTCTTTCTTTGTCTTTGCTTTTATGCTTTTTAAATTTTATTCTGATTGACTTCACAAAGGAAGAGTCTAAATATTCTATTTCTTTCTCTTCTACTTGAACATGCTATTGTTATAAATGTCGTCACATTTTTAAATTTTTGTTAAATTGCTATTTCTTTCTTCTCATGTACTTAATTTTTGGTCAAATTACCATATTATTTATAATGCCTTTTGAATTCATGTTTAAAAGTATTAAATATAGGTTATCTCTCCAATTCTCTCTCAAAATAATTTGCAAGATACGTTAAGCTCATCTTATTGTCCTTCTCAAATTAAGGTAAGTTCCCTTGATTTGTTTTGTAGCATTATTTTGACATTGTAAATAAATTGCAATGCACACGGAGGTATGTTCCTAATTTATATTTCTTGCTACATCAATATTGTAATTCATAAATTGAATTGTTAAATACTTATATTATACTCTTCACCATTGCATTTTTTAATTATTCTCTTAAGTACTAAATAATATTATATGTTCTACTTGAGTTATACGGCCAATATTATGAAAGTCTTTATATATAGAGTAATGATTCACTACCACCTAAATATACAACTTTTCACCACCTTATTTATGTGGCAAGGTGGTCCCCCACCTTAATTTATTTTTAAAAAATAAAAAAAATCAAAAAGTAGTGGGGGACCACCTTGCTACATAAGCAAGGTGGTAAAAAGTTGTATATTTGGGTGGCATTGAATCATTATTCTTATATATATACATATAAAAAAAGGATTGTGTGTGCTTGATGATGGCTATTTTCAAAATATAAAATAAATTTTTTTTAAAAAATAGTTTATAAAATGGATAATTATTTGTTTGTTGATCTTTATCCAGTTCTTTTTGTTTTACACCATTTTGTGCATTACAATATTATGTAATTGTTCTCTTGAATTAAATTTAGTAAATGTAAATATTCAATACATATGATTTCTTTTACTTAATTTGAAAATAATTTGCAATAAGAGTGCAATTTCTTAAATAATTTGAATGTATTTTTACTTTTTTTAGTTTACGTCATTCAATTTTCATACCACAAATTAAACATAATATATAATTTTGTGGTCAATAATTATAATTTGTAGTTGATTATGTACGTCGATAATTATATAAGCCTTCCATTTTATGTTTTGTGAGTTACATTTAACTTGATATTGCCCTCCATTTTGAAGGTACCATGTATACGATAATAAGAAAATAATATTTAAAATATTTCGCTTCATGTTTGGTGGTTTATAAATAGTTAATTATTCATTATTTGATTACGGTGAGTGTGCGATTTTCTTTAGTTTAAATATGTTAATTGTTAACAATATTTTCTTTTGGGTTCCTTTTATCTATATTTTGGACTGCAGCATGTCAGGCAAACATCATAAGAAAGATGAACAAGATCCCAACGGACACTTACTCAGCCTGGTACACTGGGCATGTCGCGAGAGATATGAAGTCCTCCGTTTGCGTCCTTTCATGGTGAGGACTCCTAGCATCAATCGTAGGAGGGGACGACGTGTTCAAGTACATCGAGAGGGGATATCAGATAGGGGACTTGCTCATGCGTGCGCCTCTAATTCTAAGAGGGCAACATCACTAAGTCACTACCAACACTCGCATCAAATGCCTGAAGTTATTAATTTTTACCACATGATTAATTTGGAGTGTCAAGAAGAGACAAATGCACCACCGCCTGAGTCCTCCGACAATGAGGACGATCATGCTTGACATATTTCAATTTCTCTATTAGAAATTCTCAAATTTCATGTTTAAAGACTTGAAAATTTTATGTAGCATTTTAATACAAATTATTCAGTTTGTAAATATTGATTGAATACAAGTTATTCCAATTATGTGAGTGTACTATTTTGTTCTTTGCTTTTGTGAATTCTTACATATGTGTAAAATGTCTATTGAATTAATATCTATAAAAATTGAATACATGTGATCTATTTTGCTTCCTAACGAGATTATTTACCATATACGTTTATGTATTTTCATTCTTATTTCTAAATTTTTATTTTGTTTTTAAAATTAAATGTAGCATTCTAAAAGCTTTTTTTAAAACTACTTTGTATATTATTTATTACTTTATAATTTTATTCTTATTCAGTTTTAATTAGTACTAAAAACCCGCGCATGACGCGGGTTACATGCTAGTTCCAATAAATCCAGAATCCGGCCTTGTAAGATTTCTTCATTAATTTGATCGAGTAGCTTTACAACTAATTGGGCTTCTAATACATTCATTCCCACGAGCAGAGAGAGAGGGCAAACCAAGGAAAAGCATGTGGCCTTGTGGGCGGCGGAATAGTGAGGATAGCTTAGCTTGAAGGGCAAGTGTTTATTTCATGTTTTTAATCATGATATATTGGGAAGTTATGGAAGAGTAAGATAAGGGCAGAAAGTTTTTCTTGTAGGCTTTGTTGTATGGTTGATTGAATCTCAGTAGCTTCAGCACATGTTAGAGATGGCCAACCAAGTGTACGCTTGTTTAGCAACATGCGTGCCAGAATGAAATTGGATCCTCTTTCCTGCTACTTCCACGAGAAAGATATCTTCAGAAATAACATATTAATTTCTTTGGAAAAGAACAAGAAGATAAAAAATAAAAAATAAAAATAAGCGAAAATAAGTTGAATAACCATTAGATCCTACAAAACGATCCCGTAGAAATGTTTTGTTTTATTTTCTCTTGTATATTTTTTGTCCATTTTTGTATAAGAGACGTGTAAATCTACTGTTAAATGATCCTAAAAAAAAGTTGAATAACCAAAGATTTTATCAAAGTAGAAAGTCATTAGATCCCACAAAACGATCCCAGTCAAGGCTATAAAAAAAAAAATGTTTGGTTTTATTCTTTTAAATATTTTGTCAATTTCCGTATAAGATATATGTAAATCGACTATTAAATTTATAAAATTACATGTGAGTTTTACAAATTCAATGATAAGATATATTTGATATTATCCTCTTGCACGTCGATCCCTTGTCTATTTATGTACAAACAATTTGTATATTTGCTATTAAATCTATAGGGCTACGTGTGGGTTCCATAATTTAACAATAAGAATTGTTTAGTCTCATTCTTCAACATATATATATTTAAAAATAAAAAAAAAAAAAAAAAAAAAAAAAAAAAAATTGTGAATGCATCTTTCTTTCTTTTCGTTCTTTTTTTTTTTAATTTTTTTTTTTTGAAAAAGGATAGGAGAGTAACACTCCTTTGTCTAGACACTATTTGAGTACCTGTTTTCAAGTAATATTTCGAAAGTTCAAAAGGTTTTAAAAAAATATACTTTTGTATTTTAAAAAGTATTTTATGTTTTAAATTATTGATAATGATATTAAAAATACAAAAATATTTTCAAATCCAAGTCCCGTTTGGCAACTCCGGCCCTCCTTTTTCCTTTTTTTTTTTTTTTTTATTTCTCCCAAAAAATAAAAACATTAAATTTAAAATATTTTTAATTTTTTTCACTTTTTATATTATATCAATAATTTTTCTTTATTATTATTTTTTTTTTAAAAAAAAAAAAAAAAACTCATTATACTATATATATATATATTCACTTTTTCATATATTAAAATTCTTTCTCTTGTCTAGGAGATTCTGGAGAATGTCGTTGCACGTTTTTCCGAAATAAAAAATTGAAGGTGAACATTCTAGCTTTTATGAAAGAAAATACTGGATTCCTCTCCCAACAGAAGAGAGCAGCCCATTCGTCGGTTTTAAAACTATGGGTCTAGTTCTTAGTGGTCAGTACCACAAGTGACAAGTGATGCAGCATTTTCAAATGCTGCTGTCATCTTTTTTAGAGTCTGAACTGGCTGCCCTTGTTGTTTGGTGACTATCGTCCTTAGCCTTTCATTCTTGTAAAATTTCTTAAAGAAACTGATTATTGAAGGCGAACATTCTAGTTTTTATGAAAGAAAATACTGGATTCCTCTACCAACAGAAGAGAGCAGCCCATTCGTCGGTTTTAAAACTATGGGTCTAGTTCTTAGTGGTCAGTACCACAAGTGACAAGTGATGCAGCATTTTCAGATGCTGCTGTCAGCTTTTTTAGAGTCTGAACTGGCTGCCCTTGTTGTTTGGTGCTTAAAGAAACTGATTATTGAAGGCGAACATTCTAGCTTTTATGAAAGAAAATACTAGATTTCTCTCCCAACAGAAGAGAGCCGCCCATTCTTCTGGAGAATGTCGTGGCACGTTTTTCCGAAATAAATAATTGAAGGCGAACATTCTAGCTTATAAAAAGAAAATACTAGATTCCTCTCCCAACAGAAGGGAGCAGCCCATTCTTCTGGTCCCTCTTCCCCACACTATCAGAATCTGCCTTCTATCGTCTTCCAACGTAAGTGCTCTCTCTCTCTCTTAGCGTTTTCTTTGTCATGTTTGCCAAATATGTCTTCAGAAGTCTCAGTATATAAACTTGGAAGTGTTCATGTGTAAGTTATTCGTATTATGATTTTCAGATAATATGATTATTGAATCTTAAAAAATATTTCCTGGGATTGATTTACTTTATTTGTTAGTTCCTTAATCAGCTCTAGTACTTGATTTTGTTATCCCCAACGCTTAATTTGTTAGTTTCATGACATATTAATTAAGGAAGTATTTCTTTTGGATTATCTGAGATTTGCATATTTTCTTGGCAGCGCAATCTTTTATGTTTTTATTATTATATTGAATTTGTTGTCTTTAACATTTGAGTTGCCGGTTTAACGATATGAAATATAGAACTTGTCTCTGTGATCGTATGTGATTTTAATTTTGGCCTTGTTCATAATCCTTTCAGCAACCCAATAGAGCTTAAACGTGATTAAATATGATGATTCTTTTTCCGGCCAGTTACTTCATTCATCGGCTTCTTGCTTATTTGTAATAGAAATTCTCTTCGACTAAGTGTTAAATCTCAGATTCTTTGAGTTTCCGAGCACAATAACCTTTTCGGGTTCACATTATGCATCACACGTTTATATAAGCTTTGCTAAAAGTTTATATTGATTTTATAGAAGCAAATCAACACAGAACATAAAAGGTAGTTATATTTTTTTTCTCTTTCTCAAATTTTCTGGGCGACCAAGCAGATTAATTAGTATATGAATGGCAGAATTTTGTGAATATCGGTTGCTCCTTACACGGATTTTTGTGTTTTTAGAGGGATTGATTAGCACAAGACAATATGCATAGGGGAAGAGAAGGTCGAGATGATTTCTATGGTGGCTTCGGATCCCATAGAAGTATGACGCCTAGCCTTTATGGAGAAAGGGATCCATTTGAGGATCCCTTTTTCACTCGCCCCTTTGGAAGCTTGTTTGATTCTGGCAGGTTTGGTTCAAGTGCTGCAACCAGTGGGAAGGATCAGACCAGTGGAGCAACACGAACGGTAAAAGAAGAGCTAACCTCTGATGATGAGGGACTGAATGAGGACACCGATGGTAACTGAACTTATTTGTTTGCTTTACGTTTGCATTGTAAGTTCTCTATTTTAGCCTGGGATTTTGTTTGCTTAACAATTTTGACTGCTGGGGTTGATTTCATAGAGACAGAGAGCAAGAGTTTGATTTATGGAAATGACCGTAGCAAGGTTGGAGGGGAACATTCCCAGGCTAGCAGAGTCGGTGTTCAGACTTGTAGAGTCACATATGGTGGTGTTGATGGAGCATATTACACATCTACTAGAACCACAAAGGCAGGCACTGATGGAGTAAGTAACTTTTTAAGGGCAAGTTGTTTCATTGTTGGCTTTTCTTCTGGATCTAACGCTGTGATTTTAAATAAGGTGGTGGTTGAGGAGACTAAAGAAGCAGATAGAACAACAGGTCAAGCAAAACATAGGATCTCTAGAGGAATTCATGACAAGGTAATTATTTAGCTGGTGTAATGCACTTCATTAGAGGTCCATGATTGTGACACTCCTGACCCAGAAACCCCAATTTTAGCCTTTTATCAGTTTGTGGGATAAATGATATTCAAAAAGATGTTTCAAATGAATGACCCTTCTCTTGCTGTATTGTCAGTGTCTGGTGCAGAGTGCGTTAGTGCACTTGGTCCTTAAGCATCCATTCGCCGTCATGGATGCTCTCATTATCTTGGCTTGGGAAATAAAAACCCAAGATGGCCTGCCCGTGAAATTTTTATTAATGTAGCTCGCACTATTCTTGAGTGAGATGTGTTTGTCATATATGTTCTACCATACTCCTTCAGTCAATCCATGTACTTTTATAACCTGAAATCAAGTCATTTGTGATCTCTTTATTTCCTTCTCCCAACTCTTTTGGGTAAAAGTTGACAGAAAGATACAACAAGAAATTGGTCTCTTTATTTTACACGGGGAACTTTAGCCATGTGATTTGTGGTGATTGACGCGGTTGCATTGCTTATGCAGGGTCACTCATTTACAAGGAAGCTTAATTCATATGGTGATGTGGATACATTGGAAACTTTACACAATCTAAATGAAGGTTTGTTACTGATCATGCTATGATTAGTACTTAAAGAGGTATCATGTATTATGCAGTTTGTTCAGACATAGACTAACGTTGTGGTGCTTATTCCAGATGAGCTTGCTGGTTTTGAAGAAGCTTGGAAAGGTAATGCTAAAGGGAATTTGTATGACGGGGAAGATGGATTTCATATGCATGGCAATGCAGGTAAGTGTTGTCCTCGTTTCTCTTTGTTTCTTTGTTTGTTACAGATGGTAATTGCACTAAACAAAAGATGACCTTTTCATAGAATTCATTATTTGAATCCTCAAGTTATTTATTACATATGGTAGATCAAGGGTAATCTGAATCTGCACCAGCCCAGCTTGCATTAGAGGGTTATCCTTCTTGTAAAGCGTGAAAAGTATCAGTACAAATGTTTGGGACTCTATGCTTGGCTTTAACAATGGTTATATCAAACATAGTTACGAATGGTGGTGTATTTTTTTTTTATTTTTTTTTGGAAACAAAGAACATGCAACCAGGTTTACAAACTAACCAGAACAGTTAAAAATACAAGGAAATAAGAAAACAAAAACAGAAACAGACTAACAAAAGAGTACATTGTCCTTAGCAACATTACACTACAGTTTCTATCCACAGCCCAGAGGGGATCCTCGTTGTGGAGCAAGTGAGATGGAATGTTGCCAGCAGGATTGATTGTAGCAGCCCTGGCCTACGCATGGAGTTGTGAGTGCGGCTGAAGGCACTCATATTTATCTTGGTTTCTAGCCAGCTTCTGAATGAGTTGAGGAGACCTCGAAAAACTGAAAAATCAAAATAGAATAACAAAAGGAGCGTCTCTTACTTCCATAACCAAAACAAAGGAGCCAAAAAACTAAAGGAAAAGGTGAAATAGAGCAAGAGAAGACCAAATGGTTGTGTGGTTGTTGTTGCTTAGACGTGTGTGATAGCCCTCACCAATCTCACCTCCATTAATTACTTCTCTTAGTAGCATTTCCGTTTGTTACTTGGTTGTGGTTTATTAAACATAGGATCTAACCATTAGAGGTGCAGAGCTTAATTTTTTTTTCTTGCTACTTTTTAGTGATTGATATATTACGTATGGCTGATGTCCTATGACATGCTTATCTCTCAATGTGACACTGCTCTTCTGTTGCTCCTTTGGCTTCCATTTGTTTAATTCCATGATAATGTTAGGTTCTAGTAGCAGTAAGCAGAAGAAGACAGGTTGGGGAGGTGGGGCCCTCCCATCTGTAGAGCACTACTGGAAAGATGGAGGAATGGGACCAGGCAATGAAGGCTGGAACAATTTTTCTCCTGGGGGAACCAAAAATGTCGTTAGAATCAATATAGAATAAATTATAATGTTGGAGTATTTTACTCGTACCTTCTTTAACAACAAGAGTTGTAGGGGACTGTATGCTATCCAGCCCCGTTGTTTCTGCATGTTAGCTGTGTTAGCAGATGATCGAAATGTTACGTACCTAGGGTATGTGACTAAGGGTATTATTAAAATTATATTTATGCTATCTTTAATAGAATAATTAGGTTAGGTTTTTAAATAAGGTAATAGTTTAATTGCCTCTTGGAAAGAATTATAGATTTTTATTATTATTAGGAAAATAAGGAGTCTTGCTCATAAAGCAATATCTCTAATAGGAAATTAAGGGATTTGTCTCCCTTTAGAATTAATGTTTATTATTTAGGGTTTGTAATATTTATTTAATTATTGTCCTGTAATTCCAACTTTGTAAACCTATTAATAGGGGTATTGAATAATGAATAAACAAGCAGAAAAATATTATTCAACTCTTGTAGTTGTTTAGGAGTTTCTAGGGTTTCTCGAATAACCCTAATCTTAGGAGGCCCAGGGTACCTCGAATACCATATTATCCCATGCACTTTCCCTTCCAAATTATACACCGTTCACCCCGTTACGGAAGTCCGTAACACGAAATTCAAAGGACTTGGTGTTTGTCTCTTTGGGAAGGATAGCGTGCTCAAAGTTGTGGGTGGATGTACTTTTCTTACAAGTTTATTATTATTATTATTTTAGATACATCAACAAAAATTACACCAAGAAAAAACAAAAAACAAAAAACAGGATCTGGGCATCCCAAAATTAAACCTAAGAATGAAAATACGCGATGTAAATGCTTTTGAAGATGCGAGCCAAAAGATTCGTGGCATGGATGCCAAAAAATGTGAAGGTGGTTTGGGGTGTGTTTTGAGCCATAAGGACCTAAAACACAAATATAGGGGTAAACATGGGAAGAAAATATTAGGAAAACCCAAAAACAAACAAACACTAAAAGTAGTTAACATAATCCAAAATATATCATCAATGGTAGCCAAACTATCGTCAGAAGTCGGCCAAAGCAGAGGAGGCTGGTGGAGAGCCGTAGTTTTACGAACGGGCGTTGACACGTGGTGCACATGCTCCGATGAGTGGGGCGCACACTCCGCCGTTGAGGGGTTCATTGAAAAAGCCGTGATTAATGGATCGAAGCTGAAAGGCCAAGGAACCTGATAGTGTGGAGAAATGAGTGAAAATGCCACTTGAAGTTGGTAGATTTGACTTGAAAAAAATCAAATATAAAAACTTCAAAATACCGAATGAACCATGGCTTAGAGCGTGAGGATGCAGGGGGAATCGATCCAACAGAAGAGAGGTCGGCACTGATGATGTAGAGGGCGAATAGAAGCTCAGATACTAGCCAAAGAAAGTTTATTGGGTGATTGGTTGGTTAGGTGAAACGGGAGAAAACTCTCAAAATGTGTAGGTGTTTGTGTGGTAGGGTGGATGGAGGAGATTTGAAAAGGAGAAGAGGGATGGGGAGTACGAAGCTTCCCTTCTATGGTGGGTAGTGGGTAAAGATGCAGAAAACTAAAGAGAAGGGAATGCGTTTTTCCTAGAGATAAAAAGTCTTACAAGTTTTATTTTGAAGTTCCGAAAAATTGATCACAAAATCTTTACTGTTTAAATACACCATGTCTTCATTCAAAAAAGAAAAAGCTATTATATTTTTGTTCAAAATGTATTTGGCGTTAATCTTTTGTTCATCTTTTACACATTTTTTTTTTGCAAATTTACCATTCAATCTATAGGACCGACATGTGAATCCTATCGGTTTAATGATGAATTTGTACATCTCTTGTCCACCTACTTCCACACTTGACTAAGAATACATATTTAGATTAGTCATCCTTAGAAAAGGGGGCTGGAAACACTGTTGAAATTTAGATCAATCTTGGGATAACTTTTGTATTTCAGTAATTTTTTTTTTTTTTCTCCTCCTGGATTTAAAAAGTTTTGTAGTTGTAATCATTTATATCATGTTGGTTCCTTGAAAGTTGAATATAAGGATTAGGGGCAGTAGAACTGTACAAGTCCCTTATTAAGCCTAAGATACAAGGCCGAATATCCATTACCATGTCCAACACACAAACCTTCAGTTCACAAGCCTGTGACAAGAGTCAATGTGACAGGAGAGGCTTAGAAGTGAACCGTAATTAGGCCATCTTTTGACCACTTATCCATCCACTCTCGTTAAGAATATTTATGTAGACAAGGTTTTTTTTTTTCAAATTGGATAGTAGAAAATTCTTACAATTTAATTTATTAAATTAATAATTATCTTTAAAGTATATGCATCGTTAATAATGCTTGTGAAATTACACATTAATCATATTAAAAATATACATAAAAATTATATGCTCTAATAACATATATCAATTTAATGAGATATGTTAGCTGCATAACAATTGCACAATAATATAATGTGTCTAGCATTTTTATTTTTATTTTTTTAAAATTTTTAAAATGCTGGACACATCAACATAATTGTGAAATTATTGTATAAGAGTTGTACAACTAACATATCTCTAATTTAATAAAGTAAGATTTTTTCTTACTTACTTTACAAAGTAATCTCCTGTTCCACTCTTCGTGAGTTTTTTTTTTTTTTTTCTTCGTGTCTTCCTCTGCTCAACATTTACCGAGGAGGAGGGCGGAGCTCTGCTCCTCCCCCTTCCCTTCTTTTCCTTTTTTCTTCCTCTTTTGTCTGCAACTTAGAAGTCAGGTATACAGCACTTCGCACCACCCACATGCTACTCCTTCATTACCACCAGCTTCCGCAACTTCCATCAACACCTTCTGCCCTTTTCGCGTACTCACCACGTGCTGCCGCTTTCGCACACTAGATTTCCTTAGCTAATACATATTTTTTTTTTGCCTTTCAAGAACCCAAAATCTGGTTGTAGATCCTGTTTTAGTGTCGATCATGTCTTCTCTACCAGGAACATCCCTCATCGGACACCGAGGAGGAGCTTCTCTTTGGTGGCTCCAATCTAGCTAACCACAGTGCTCTTTTCCTTGCTATGGTGCTTATCTTTGATTGCTGTAATAGGTGTTGTGTAGGTAGTTTCGCTTTTGGATTGCCTCTTCAAACCGCCCCTTGCGGCGGCCAATCCAACATGCCAAGTCATTTATTTGACCAATTTATAATAGTTTTAAGTTTTATTGCATTGCTTTTTGGTTGTTTTAAGGCTTTTGTCTGATTGCCCAAACTTTTATTCGTGGTGATCTTTCCTTTTTCCTTTCCATAAATTGTTTTGAAAATAAATAAATAAATTTGCTCGCAAAACCTGAAAAGCAGGAAACAGAACTGTTAGGGAAATTATCATCCCCTAGGCAAATGGGCCTATACCCGAACCAGGGCCCAGTTGATATTGCTGGCCCAACTTGACCCGCTCAGTAACTAAGGCTTAACAGAATCTTATAACACCTTGAAGGCTATATTTGGAACACATGGGATAAATACATTATCCCATGAGGAGTAAGTGTCCTACTCTCCCACTCTCCCACTCAACCTCTATCTCATCCCACTAAGGGTCCCACTCAGCCATGACATGAAGGTGGAACAATGCGGTTGAGAACTATGTGCTTATAAATAGGCTGCTACCTTAGATACAAAATATACTTTGAATATGTGCTAAAAATATACTAAACTCTCGACTCTCGATACTCTCCAAAATTGCCCACTGACTTAGGCATCGGAGAGGGGACGTCGGGAGACCCCCCCTCTGACGCATTATTTGTTCTTCCTTGCAGATTACGAAGAATATGGCGAATCAAAGATCTACACGTCACCGGATTGAAAACTGTTCTAACAGTTTGGCGCCGTCTGTGGGAACGACAAATCGTTCCTTGCAAAAAAAAAAATATATACTCATGCTTTGTCAAGCTTCTCCTACGCAGGTCTTCCTTGGCTACAAAAGTCAAGAGCTCGTCAAAAGGGCCCGTCGAGAGAATTTTGATGGCAACCAACTAGAGAATATTCATTGGAAGACAGGTGGCTTCCAGAAGATCCTGTGTTGCATACTAAAACGCAAAAAGCCATCGCAACAAACTCTGAGACTTGGATCACGTTGAGGGGATTCAAGTCGCAGAAATGCCGAGACTTGAATCACGTTGAGGGGGTTCAAGTCGGTCCAGTTTGGAGTTTTGAATCACGTTGAGGGGATTCAAAGCGGACAAACTCCGAGACTTGAATCACGTTGAGGGGGTTCAAGTCAGTCCAGTTTGGAGTTTTGAATCACGTTGAGGGGATTCAAAGCGGAAAAACTCCGAGACTTGAATCACGTTGAGGGGGTTCAAGTCGGTCCAGTTTGGAGTTTTGAATCACGTTGAGGGGATTTAAAGTGGACAAACTCCGAGACTTGAATCACGTTGAGGGGATTCAAGTCCGTCAAATTCCGAGTTTTGAATCACGTTGAGGGGATTCAAACCGGACAAATTCCGAGATTTGAATCACGTTGAGGGGATTCAAACCGGACAAATGCCGAGACTTGAATCACGTTGAGGGGATTCAAGCACTACAACCTCATCCTGCCTCGAGATTACTCGGCACGATTTGAGCGCAAAAAAGCCTCGACACCAGTCAGAGCATCCAAAGCCTCAGCCAAGGCTCTAAACATCATCAAACGCCAACAACCACATTTGCTTGGAAATCAGCCTATCAACTCAGGTATGCAAACTAATTATTATTTGATACATATATACATCTGTTCTTATAGATTTCAGGGATCCGGCTTAGGCAAAAGTCATCACAACAAACCAAACAGGGAGACAACCCTTACTAAAGAAGTCTCCGAGACAAAAATTTTCCGAGACTAAAAAAGTCTCCGAGATGAAAAATGTCTCCAAGATGAAAAATTTTCCGAGACTAAAAAAGTCTCCGAGACGAAAAATTTTCCAAGTTTGAAAATGTCTCCTAGACAAAAAATTTCCCGAGACTAAAGAAGTCTCCGAGGCAAAAAAATAAAAAAAATAAAAAAAAAAAATAAAAAAATAAAAAAAAAAATAAAAATTCCGAGACTAAGGAAGTCTCCAAGACAAAAAGTTTTCCAAGTTTGAAAATGTCTCCGAGATGAAAAATTTTCTAAGTCTAAAAATGTCTCCAAAGTCTCTGAGACGAAAAATTTTCCAAGTTTGAAAATGTCTCCGAGATAAAAAAATTTTCCAAGTCTGAAAATGTCTCCTAGACAAAAAATTTTCCGAGACTAAAAAAGTCTTCGAGACAAAAATTTTCCGAGACAAAAATTTTCCGAGACTAAAGAAGTCTCCGAGGCATAAAAAAAAAAAAAAAAATTCCGAGACTAAGGAAGTCTCCAAGACGAAAAATTTTCCAAGTTTGAAAATGTCTCCGAGATGAAAAATTTTCCAAGTCTGAAAATGTCTCCTAGACAAAAAATTTTCCGAGACTAAAGAAGTCTCCGAGACGAAAAATTTTCCAAGTTTGAAAATGTCTCCGAGATGAAAAAGTTTCCAAGTCTGAAAATGTCTCCTAGACAAAACGTCACAAGCACAAGGGGGTAAAAGCTATGCCGCTTACTAGACACTCCGACAACCATGGTCTCCACAAGCGTCTGACCATCAACATTGAGTCCTCATTATCAACGGACAAAAATAGCCCCATCTGCAAGTATAAAAGAAGATTCCCAATGCCCGACTAATTAGACGAATCAGCCAATGGGAATCGGGGGGTATCTGTTAGGGAAATTATCATCCCCTAGGCAAATGGGCCTATACCCGAACCAGGGCCCAGTTGATATTGCTGGCCCAACTTGACCCGCTCAGTAACTAAGGCTTAACAGAATCTTATAACACCTTTAAGGCTATATTTGGAACACATGGGATAAATACATTATCCCATGAGGAGTAAGTGTCCTACTCTCCCACTCTCCCACTCAACCTCTATCTCATCCCACTAAGGGTCCCACTCAGCCATGACACAAAGGTGGAACAATGCAGTTGAGAACTATGTGCTTATAAATAGGCTGCTACCCCAGGTACAAAATATACTTTGAATATGTGCTAAAAATATACTAAACTCTCGACTCTCGATACTCTCCAAAATTGCCCACTGACTCACTACAAAAAAAAAAAGGCATTTATGGACGGTTTTTTTCTAGACGGTTTTTAAAACCGTCTAGAAAAAAAAATTTGCAGACGGTTTTTTCAAAACCGTCTGTAAAAAATTTATTATGGACGGTTTTATTAAACCATAAAACCGTCCATAAAATTGCAGACGGTTTTAACTAAACCGTCTGAAATTTAACATTTCCAGACAGTTTTGGATGAAACCGTCTAGAAATTTATAGACGATTTCATCCAAAACCGTCTATAAATGTTATTCTTAGAGAATTTTATGGACGGTTTTTACCAAACCGTCCATAAAATTTCATTTCCAGACGGTTTCTTTTAAAACCGTCTGGAAATTTTTTTTTCATGCCATATCATCAATCCGTGTGATGTCCCCAAATTTAACCACATCCATCCAAATTTTTTCCCAGCCAAAATCACAACCACCCATTTCCTTTACAGCCAAAAAAAACATATGTATATAGAAAAATCGATCTAGCCTGAAACATCACAACCGGCCAGAAACCCTCCCACCCATGGCCACCACTTCTCTTCATTTCAGCGTCAACCTCAGCTCCTCCGAAACCCAAACACACGCACTCACGCAAACCCAACAAAGAAAAGAGAAAATGGCCTCGCTATCGCTATTCCTATTCCCAAATTTCTAATCCCTAATTTCCTGATACCGAACCATTTTTCTCTGTCTCTGAGACTGAAACCCCAAGAATCCGAAACCGGAAATGGCCACCACGACCACGAAGAGCGTCAATACAGGCGGAGAGGATCGAGTCCTAGCCACGGCGCAGCAGATCGTGAAGGGCCTCAATGCGCCGAATGTACCCCAAGGTCCATGCCGCACTTCCCTGGCCCACTCTTCCCGGCCGTCCGCCGCATCCCCACGCCCCTCCAAGGCCTTTCGACCTCTGCGTGTTCGTCATCGACGGCAACGGTCCCTCCTGGCTACGATGGCGACGGTCCCTCCTGGGCCCTATCCCGCTGAAACCCCCAAGCAGTGGAACCGAACCGTCCAGAGAATTTTCATTATATAATCAATTATATTAATAAAATGTAAAAAAAAAAAAAAAAAAAAAAAAAAAAAAAAAAAAAAGTGTAAATCTGGACGGTTTAGGACCAAACCGTCCATAATTTTCTGGACGGTTTGGTCCCAAACCGTCCATAATTAGTTAGGGACGGTTTGGACAAAACCGTCTGGAATTCTAGACGGTTTTGTACAAACCGTCCAGAAATTTATTTAGCGACGTTATATCCTAGACGGTTTTAAACCGTCTAGAAAAAACCTTCTGGAATTGATTCCAGACAGTTTTTTCGCATTTCTGGACGGTTTTAAACCGTCCAGAATTTGCTTTTTTTTTTGTAGTGACTTAGGCATCGGAGAGGGGACGTCGGGAGACCTCCCCTCTGATGCATTGTTTGTTCTTCCTTACAGATTACGAAGAACATGGCGAATCAAAAATCTACACGTCACCGGACTGAAAACTGTTCTAACAGGAACATTAGAAGGTAAACCTAGGATTAGGATTCTCTCAAATTATCTGTCCGAATTTGAGAGAATTCGAGCAGGTAATTATGATAGACCAATTATAAAACCTACCTGACCAAATAAAAATTGGGTTGTCTAACCACTTATTCGGCCAGGTAAGTTTTATAAGTGATTTTTCACAATTACTTGTTCAAATTTTTTTAAATTCTGATGAATAATTTGAAAAAATCATAATCAATAACCCTGTGTTGAGAATTTCAATAAGGAAGAGGCACGAACAACTTAAATAATTAAAGGGCGGCTGTAATAACCAATGAATGTGCATGGAAAGCAATGTGATCGGACTTAGATCTCTGTGTTGGTTTCGTTGGGGCGAACAAGCATCAACGCACCTCATTCAACCATTTTCTATTGCAACTTGGTCTTACATTTTCATTTTCTCCTCATTTTTTTTTTATTTTTAAATTTTCACAGAAAAAGTAATATCAGAATATTACAAAAATGGCAGAAAAATGGTTTAAGAATTATGGAAAATTAACATAGGTTGTTGATGATGTAATATTGATTATTATTAAAATATTAATTAAACTATTAAATTTATTATTATTTTTATCTATTTAACAGAGACTTTGAGTTCGCATTTCAACTCTACAATTTATCTTAATTTTAGTTAATTTTTTAGTTGTTGATGGAGTGTTAAAGTATTAGTTAAAATATTAAATTTATTATTTTTATTAACTTAAACTTTTGATACTATTAGCGGTTTAATTACAATATTCACCTTCTATCCCTTTCCATTACCTAGCTACCAAAAAACGTAAAAAATAAAAAATAAAAAAAAAGGTTTCACGATATTATTTTATTTTATTTTTAATTGAATAGAAAAAAAGGATAAGGGATGATCGTTACAGCTCCTCGTCCAAAAGAAAGAGAGTGAGAAAACCATAAAAAAAAAATATGAGGTGAACTCCTCGATAACAAATCTAAATCAAAAGAAAATAGTGCAAAAATACAAATAAGTGACTCTATCTTTTAAGGAATCTGCACAAAACGGTTACAGAAGCAAAGCGGACATAGATTAAGACGAATCTATTTGCATTTCATGTAAAAATAACAATAACCACCCAAAAGAGATTGAAGCGATAAATACACGGCTTAAATCCGAAAGTAGGGTTTCACTCCATTATTGTTCACCTACTAGGGGACAGCACAGCTACTATATACGAATATTTTGGTAATAGTGTAGAAACAAGAGATAATTTATGTTATTATATATACATTAAAAAAAAAAATAAATAATAGTAGCTTTAATCTAGCGTCCACCATTAAACTACTCGTAGCCAATGGTATCTAAGATTAGGGAGATGATCACGGTTATTGAAGGATCCTTCATGAAATTAGTTGGCAGCATGTGGGAGTACTAGTTGGTGACATGTTTGGTTGCTGCTTCATGGCCTTATCCGCAAGCGTTTATATTAATACTTTAACACATTCCTGCCCAATACATGAAAGCTCTGATATATGTTAAATATAAACGCTAAAGGTAATTATTTTAATTTGTAATTGAGTCCACATTAATGTTACAAAGTTAAGCCAAATACAAATTTATGATTAATAAAAGAGGCGAGCAACTCGTGTAATAAGAAGAATTAATTAATCACTAAGTATATATTTCAATTCAACTTTTCGACAAAGGCCAGTTGGCATGGAATATATCCTCCTCTCTCAATTAAAACCTTCCTCAGATGCTCCTAATTAAGCAAGCAAATAAATTTTAATGGCATGAAGGCCAAAGCTCCACTCTCTCATCACTCCAAGTCTCCAACTATATATAAAGTTCTGAAACACAGTTTTTACTACCCAAAAAAAAAAAAAAAAGCTCTCAGAAGCAAACGATTCTGAAACGTAAAAGAAGAAAATGGCTTGGTCTGCTGATAATGCCACAAAAGCCTATCTCTGCACCCTCAAGATGGTAAGCAAGAATAAAGAACAATCTCTTTCTGATTTACGTCCATTTCATATCGGCTAACTTGTTGTGTTTTAAGTGGTTTATATGAAAAATCACTTAAAAACCGTCGTGAAATGGGTATGAAGTTGTCTCAAAATATATATGATTGAGTTTTACGTTTTGTTTTTATAGGCAAAAAGAGGTAAAGAGCCTGATATGGCTGAATTCATATCCGCCCTCGCCGCCGGCAACAATGCTCAGCTCATGGTGATGATATGCGCTAGCGTCGCCAGATCCACCACTCTAGCACTAGTAGCAGCCGCCCATCAGACACGTGGCCGCGTTGTATGCATTTTAAGAGGCCTCGACGAATTGCATCCCTTGAACAAAGCTCTAGGCCCCTATGCAAACTGTGTCGAATTTGTTGTAGGGGATGCACGCACCTTGTTGTTAGATGATCAGTATAAAGGGGCGGATTTTGTGCTTATTGATTGTCATATCAGTGAGCACAGGGGAGTATTCTTAGCAGCAAAAAAGAATGCAAAGCATGATGGGGCACTTCTTGTAGGGTACAATGCCCTCCACAAGGGATCATGGTGGAGTGAACTGAAGACACATTTCTTGCCCATCGGAGAGGGGCTTCTGGTGACAAGAATAGCTGCAACAAATGTGGTTAGCGGTGGCCCGAAAAGAAGCCGTTGGGTGGTTAAAGTAGATAAGTGCACCGGTGAGGAGCATGTCTTCAGGATCACTTCCCCACAAAGGAGACAGATTGAGGCTTAAGGAATAGGAAATTAATAGATAGAACATTTTTCTTTATTGACATCTGAGAAGGAAGCTGAAGTTTTTTGGGCTTTCCTGTCTTCATAACTAGCTTGTTTAGTAGCTTGGTAACAATGTAGATATAATAACTAGAATGTTCTATCTGCATATTTCAATACTTTTGGGAAGATCAATATGATACGTTTATAACATCTATACAAGTCTAACAACTTTTTTGTCAAACTAACATTCGGATTTGTTTTCCTACATGTGAGTTCTATATATCTAATGGTTAATTTTTTTTTTAAAAAAAAAAAAGTTATTAGAATTGCACAAAAGTTATATAAAAGTTATAAGAGCATCATAACTCTTTGCGAAAACATATATGATATATGCAATGGGGAAGTGGTAGATCAGAATAATTTTATGTGGTTCTGTATATGATTTGAATAATGTTTCGTATACAACTTTTATATAATTCTAACTGCTTTTTTTTTCTTTTTTTATAATCAACCATTGGATTTGTTTTCCTACATATGGGCCCTAAATAGTCAATGGTTGATCTTAAAAAAAAAAAGTTGTTAGAATTGTGTAAGAGTTGTGGAAGAAACATTACTCATATAATTTACGTCCACAGGATACAATCCTACGGGTTACATTTTGCTCTTATTCAGTTGATAACGTTACAATACAAAATACTCATATTTATAGGATAATTGAAATAGATAAGTATCAGATTTGATAGTAATCAAATCTTATTACAATAAAATATCTGAAATCAAATCTCATAATATGCTCTACCACTCATTGACTCATTATATATGATATTCAAACAAAAAAAAGACACGTTACATGTACATCTCTCATATATTTCTTTTTTAAATCAACCATTGAATCTATAGGAAACACATGTGGGTCCTATATATCTAATGGTTGATTTAGAAAAAAATGTACAACAAGAGATGTAAAAATATCATTTCTTAAAAATTGAAAGATGTTATGTGACTACCCATGTCTATATTCGTTTCAAAGAAGGAGTTTCAGAAATAAGAAAAAAAAAATGGAGAATAAATAAGTAGAACTTACCTTTAAAAATCGATCGGTTTATAAAGAGAGTGTTTAAGAGCTTATATAAACATAATTAAGATTGTACTTAAGCCATGTTTGATGATAGAAAGATTTATTTTCTTTTTCAACAAGAATAACCTGGCATAGTGTTAAAATTTGAAATCGGATATGATGCATAATGAAGAAGATAGAATAAGAAATGATACAATGAATTAAGGGTGGATCTTAGATGTCAATATTTGACTTTGACAAAAATCAAAGTGATTACATCTTTGTTATTGACTTGAATAACCTAATATAATGAACCCCTATTTAAAAGGAGATTTACATGCATAATCTGAAATAAGAAGTTAAGTTTGCAGAAAAATAAGAAGTTAATTATTAATTTATCACATTTAAACATCAACTCAATATAATGGGAACTAGACAAAAGATGATCAAAAAATAAAAACCAAACATTTCTCATATAATTGATGGTTGCAATCTCGTTATTTACTCATAATAATCAATATTTTGATTTATTGATTCTGATACGGACAAATGAATTATACAAATACAAAATTGAGAAATAGATACACACATATATGTTAATATATACAAATACATAAATAAATATATAAAAAAATACATCCCCCCCCCCCCCCAAGCTAAGATTTTGACGTCAGACAGAATTATTATTGTTTTGACGGTACATAAATTTAGAATTGAAGACCGTAAATGAAAGTCATGAAGAGAAATTAAACACCTTAATCGCCTCAAAGAATAACTCTAAAAGACAGAAACTTCATTGAAACCCCAAAACTAAATTGAAAATGTTAGAAATTACTACAAACCGGTTTTTAGGAAATTTTCTACAACTCACATATAAGATTGACATCTCTTTTAAGCATATGAGAAATACATGTTATTTTATTAATTCTATTAAAAAAGCATGTACTTCTCCCATGCCATTAGACACGTGTCAATTTTATATGTGGGTCGTAAGAAATTTCTATCCAATTGAAAAATAACACATACTAGATGCATTTATATCCTGAAACTGATCAAAGACAAAACGTACAAAATGCTTACACATAAAGAAAAAAAACAGTTATTCCAAAAATAATCTTTAAAATCTTATGCCCGACTCTTACCAAATTCTTGTGCTAATTAATTTTATTTGTTAAGATATTCTAATGCCATTAATTCTAAATCTAACCGTTTGAATGATTGAATTTGTTGCAAATTAATTAATTAAGGGGGAGAATTAGTCAGTCCTTTAGTCTTTAGAAGTTGGTGAGTCGTATAGATGGTAAGGTTTTTTAGAGGGTTGTCGATCACCAAAAATTCTGCTGCATACGCAAGCTTTGAGGTTATAATTAAAGTATGAAATTGTCGTTTTGACAGGAATCAAGATAGTTTTAGAACAAGTCTTTGTTTTGTACTTGTGTTGTCATGCTTAATTTGGTAATGAGGTTTGGAGTCCTCCTTCATGGTTTTCTTAAGGCTAGCTAATTAACTATGACGTACAATGCAGTCAATTTTCTGCAGCAGCAGCAGCAGAAGTCATCAGTGACTCTAATGGCCTTTGAATGTCTACGCCGGTGAAGCTAAGGCTGCTGTCTTGGCAGCGAATTTCACGCTTTCTTATGGCCGCCAGTCTCCAATTCTTGAAGTGGATTCTCCCACCTAATAAAACTATGCCATTCTCGGACCGGACTTTTGTTCCAATTATTGAAGACATACACCAACAATTAGGGTCGCAATTGAGCCCGAGTTGAACCGAGTACTATTGAATGTTCAAGTTTGATTCGTTTAATTTTTTTCCAACACGATCCGAACTTGAGCTTATCATCGAGCTAGCTAGATAATATATATATTTACGTTCGAGATCTGTTCATTTGTTTTTCGAACGAACTCGAGCTTATTTACGAGCTACTCAATTAATTTATTTGTTCCATATATAAAGTAAATGTTGTGATATTTTTATTTTTATTTTTTTGTAAATTTTCATAGTAATTATTAGTTATTTAATATGGTTACGATTTATTATCTGAGTAATTAGATAAATTAACTCAAATCTTAAACAATCTAATGTCGAATTTATATGTTTAGAATCTTATAGTAGTTATATATATTCATTAGACACTCACATATACATACATACAAACATACTCATGTACACACAAATGGACATATATCTCTATCATGACTCACAATTACAATAATTCAAGTTATATTTATTACATTACAAAGATTTTTTTTTTTCTTTTCATCTTTGTAAATGCTTAACATGTTCTTATTACACGAGCTTATACAACCTTATACGAGTCGAGCCGAACTTATACGAGCTTAGCTCGTATAATAAACAAGTCAAAATTTTTATTCAAGCTTTCTTCGTTTAATAAATGAATCAAGCCGAGTTAATTCAAGCCAAATCCGAGTATGTTTGCAAGCTGCTCTGTTCATTTATAACCCTACAAGCAACTCCCATCTTTTTCAAAGTCGGACTACCTCTAAAGTTTTCCAGACTGCTAATCACCAAACACATCAAGTCACCAAGTAGGCCACTTTCAATATGTTTTGTGAAAGCATTTCCAATTACTGTAATTTCTTTATTTTTCTATTCGTATCAATAGTGCAGGAAAGATTCCCTTGTAATTTCCCTTGTTCCTATTTGAATAAATAATAATAAATAAATAAATAAAAAGTAAAGTTGATCATGATGAGGATTGATTTTGAGATCTCTTATAGATTCAACTGGGAAAATTACCCCGTGATCGGTTTAATCCCAACAACAAAGCGGTCCACCTGAATCTTTATCAATCTGCTATCTTTCTTGTTCATAAAATTTATTAGGACCACCACAACCGCTTTTGGAGAAATTAGTGAGAAGTTCCCAATTTCTACTATAATTTTCACGAGTTACCCACCAGAAAATTCATGACCTGTCTTTAATTAGCACCCAGTTCATCTACTTTGATTGGGCCATTTAAAAAAATTAATGTTAATTAATATCTCATTTTGTTGATGTGTAATGTTAATTAACTATAATTTTTTTAAAAAACTATCACTAATTCACATGCAGTGCCACATCAATATAGTTTAATAAAGACATCGTATATCATTTATCTTTCCACAATCCTAAGAAGTTTTCATAGCCAAACTGCAATACCATTAAGTCAACATCAATGACAAATACAAAATTAAGAAATCTATACACAAATGTTAATATATACAAAAACAAAGATAAATACATATTTTTAGCTTCGAGAAATGTTAGGTTTTTCTAATTTTTTATTAAAAAAATAATAATAATTCACAAATGATGTATCATTATCTCTTGACCTTATGTTTCTATTTATTAAAACAATAGATCACGTTGGACGATGTCACATCATTTAAAAATCAATTATTTTTTTTAAAAAAAAAATTGAAACCTAAACCCTTCTCGTTTGCTTTTGCTTCTCACACACTACCCCGAGGTAAGATATTCTTGCAGCCCATTTTGCCTCTCGTATTTCGGCCATGGAAAGGGATGAACTTTATGCTATTTATTATTATTTTCGTTTTATTTTTTATTTTTGTAATTTTAACTCGAAGATCTTTATATATATATATATATATAAAGAGAAAATCCAAGCTCTTAGAAAACCTTGAGAAATCACCACCGGAACACATGCTCCTCACCGGACCGCGCATCGATGTGCTTGATCCAACGGCTAGGACCCTTCCTGGGACACGGAGCCCCACCTTTGCTACCTATATGGGCAATATCCAACCCGGATCCCTTCCCCATCGGCAAAAGCACGGTCCTCACCACACGTGTCCCTCTCTCCAGCACCCCATGCCATCGAAGCCCCGAAACGTTTCTCTGGCACGCGTTTTTGCACGCCAAAACCGCGCCTCTTGGGCTCAGCCTAGCGAGCCTCAGAACCCTTGCGAAGTCTCCGCGCTCACAATCCACCACCAGAAAATCCACGCCCACCAGCCCCCCCATCGCCGCCTCAGCCTCGCCCACCACCACCTCCGTCGGCGTAGACACCTCGGCGTACGCCTGTATCGCCTTGACGTACTCTAGTCTCGTCTGCTCGTCCGGGACTATGCACACGTGGCGTCCGCATGCGTGGCGGGCGGCTATGGCGAGGCCAACGCTTGTCAAGATTGGTTCGCCGTGGAGCCAGGCCTGGACGATCAGCTTCGCATTCCAACCGGCGGCCATGGCGGCTAGCAGCTCAGCTACGCCGGAATGTTCTTTGAAATTCCGACACTGCATGCAAATGAAGGAAAAGTTACATTGGGATCGATTGTTTTTGAAAGCTGAAAAATATTTCTTGGGTTTAGAGTTCTTACCGAATTAACTGTGTCTATATAAGCTTTTGACGCTGTCTCTGGGGACCAAACAAGCTTCATAACTCTCTCTCTCTCTCTCTCTCTCTCTCTCTCTCTCTCTCACTGAGAAAACTGAAACTGAGAGGTGTTGCCGTGTTGGGTTAGCTTTTTAAATGCTTTTTTTGAGAGAGAAGCGTTGACATTGGCCGTACACTTTAGAAGTTGTGCGTGGGGAGGGGTTTAAGAGTCTTTGGATTTTGTGCCTAAGGAAGTGAACGGAAATATATTATATAATTGCGGCAGGGGGGGGGGGGGGCTCATCTCCTGCTGGCTGCTGCAGCCATTCTTTGATAAATTTAGTGTTGCTCGATCGTGTGTTTATTAAGGAGAGGTCAGGGGATGTATGTGAGTAAACAGTTTTCACCACTTGGATTTGTCGTCAAAATTCTCAATGAGCATTCGCACTACTTGTGTACGTACGTGTAGACTGTGTAGTACTGTAGATAAGAGTAGTATGCAATTAAGCAAAAAAGTAGTGAAGGTAGAAAAACTCAAATTGACGAGCGGTGAGGTTGCTTTAAGCATTAAAAGTAGTGATTAATGATCTGTTTGGATTCAGAATAGAATTTAAATTCTATTCTGAATCCAATTCTACCTTCAATGATCACTGGGATCCATGCACAGTGCGTGGGTCCCGCATTTATTTAATAAAATAATAATAAATTATTTTTTTAAAAAAAAATAATAATAATTTTTTTTTTTTAATTTTTTTAAAAAAATAATAACTTTTTTTAAAAAAAAAAAAAAAAAAAAGGCAGGGTGGCTGCCGGTTGGTAGCCACCCCTCAAAGGGGGTGGCGCACTGCCACCACCATAGGTGGCCGGGGGCGCCACCCCCGACACTTGGGGAAGGCCGCGCGGCCTCCCCCGACCTCGGGGGTGGCCGCGCGACCACCATTAAATCTAGGGGTTGGCCTCGCGCCACCCCCTAGATTTAATGGGGGTGGCAGCGCGCCACCCCCAACCACTTGGGGAAGGCCGCGCGGCCTCCCCCGACCACTGGGGGTGGCCGCGCGGCCATCCCCGACCACTGGGGGTGGCCGCGCGGCCTCCCCCGACAACTTGGGGTGGCCGCGCGGCCTCCCCCGACAACTGGGGGTGGCCGCGCGGCCATCCCCGACCACTGGGGGGTGGCCGCGCGGCCACCTTTAAATCTAGGGGTTGGCCTCGCGCCACCCCCTAGATTTAATGGGGGTGGCAGCGCGCCACCCCCAACCACTTGGGGAAGGCCGCGCGGCCTCCCCCGACCACTGGGGGTGGCCGCGCGGCCATCCCCGACCCCTGGGGGTGGCCGCGCGGCCTCCCCCGACAACTGGGGGTGGCCGCGCGGCCTCCCCCGACCACTGGGGGTGGCCACGCGGCCACCTGCCGGTTGCTTCTATTTTTTTTTTTAAAATTTTAATTTTAATTTTGTTTTTTCTTTTAAAAAGAAAAAATATTTATTTTTTAATTAAATAATTATTATTTAAATCATTATTTCACCTAACTTTTCACAAATACCAATCATTATACACAACTTTTCAAACTTCCAATCATTTCTTACTATTAAAAATAATATTTTTTAATCTAAAAATTCAACACCTAAACACAACTTTTTGCCTCGAACTTCGCAATTAGAATAAGAATTCAATTCTAATTCTAAAAATTCAATACCCAAACGCACCATAAGGGTGAGAAATAAAAGGGAACTAATACATGCAGAATAGGCACATCCCACTTATATTGGTAGGACCATCCACTCACATGAGTCACCAATGTAAGTAGTTATGCATAATTTTGTGCAGAGTTTTTTCCGAAATAAAATATGTTCAATACTTAATTGACCTCTAAACTTTCGAGAAGGTGATCAAAGTCATGGAAGGCATGCAGTTTACGCTGTAGCTGGCACACGAATAGTTGCATATGATGGAAATTAAGTTGTACTGTTATTATTATTATTATTATTATTATTCTCTCTTTTCTTGGTCCTGAAATAATTTATAAAAGAGAATGTGTCAAATGAATGACACGGCCCTATAAATTCTTAGAACAGATGTCAAGAAAACTAGCCGCCAGTAAAATTAGTAAAAGGAAGAACAAGACGGGGCATGAACCTCGAAAGGCCCATCATCCTGGCCTTCTCAAACCCTCACAAGAAAACCATTGCAATAAGTTTCCACCAGAATGAGAACCAAAGTAGCAAATAGGGAACTGAGAGAGATCGGATCGAAGCTATTAAGACAATTTTCGGCTTGGTCACACGAGCTTCTAGAAAATCCCTGTTGTCTTTTCCTGCAAAATAGTAAACTCGGTAAGGATGCTTGCTGGGGGTACTAGCTGGTCCCACTCCGATACTTAAGTCAGTTCTCAGACTTCCAAGACTACAAGAGCATCGATCCATTGTGGTATAGGGCAGGCAAATCTTGATCACTTGTTCTTCTTCGTACTCATTTTTGAAGAGAATATTGCATCCCCTTTTGTGACAAGTGCCACCTCCCTGTGCTTCCACAAGCTGCAAGGATAAGTATGGATAATAAGAAGCTTCAACGGAATTCTCTTCCGAGAAATATTCCTTCATCTTTCTTAATTGGTAAAACTAGAAATGATGCAAATGTACTCTTTGGATAACCTTCTCTCGATTAGATCGGTCTGTTTGCCCTTTCTTTTTCCTTTTTTACCCAATATTTAAAAAATTAAAAAACATTAGCAAACTGATACCTCTAGAAACCATTCGCAATGGGGACGCAGATGTTACTGCATCCGCAATGGGTAACATTGATATAATACAAGTATTGCAGTAACATCCGCGTCACCCATTTCGAATTGATTTCGAAAATATTGACGGGATGTAACATTACTCTTATAAACAACTTTGTTTTAAAAATATATATTTTCACAAAAAATTTAAAATTCTTTGTACATTTACGTACCTAGCTCACACCAAATTTTATATTGTTTTTGTGACTTCTTGTCTTTCTCAGGGTATTAAGTTCTTAAATTATGCTTCGGATGGACGTCAAGCGGTTGATATTACCTCCCTGAGACCGGAACTTCTTGTTTTATAGGGCGAATTTAATGAAAGTAAGAGTTATATAATGGCAAGATTATTGTATTTGTAAATATGGAATGGGATAAAAATAAAAATAAAAAATAAAAAATAAAAGTTTGGTGTTTTCCTAATATAAAAAAAAAAACTATCCTTAATTACATCATATAAGTCACTGCCGTACAACCATTTTGTACGAAGCCTAACCCAAGTACCTTCCATCTTACTATATATATTAAAGCCCAACGTTGATATTTGTTTAAAAAGTTGAATTTTATTCATCGATATCATATCATTCAACAAAATTAATCCAATTATATGTTAATGGCAATAAACAAATACAATCTAACCCACAAAAAATTATATTTTCAGTTCCATCCCTTATAATAAATCTTGTATAATTGTTTTGAGTGACAGTAATAAATTTGCTAATTTTGATATAATCCTTGTAGAGGATGAGGTGCCCGAACAAAGGGAGGCCGATATGTTGTTTGGTAACTCTAGGGGAGGCGCGTGCCATACACGCGCTGGGCTCCGGCGATGACAGTGCCCCTACTATTGACTTGGGTTGATTTTTCTGTTAGATGTGCTTGTGTATTCCTTAGTTTCTACGCACAGTTTGTTTATGTATGGCACAAATTTTATTGGAATTTTCATTGTAAGGGGCTTAATTGTAATTCTAGTAAAATTTGAGATTCTACTTTGGCAGCTATTTTTTAAGTCAAATCCTTCTAGCTTAAGAGTGTGGGGGGTCTGTCCCTCATTTCTCAATATGTAAGCATTTGGGCTTTTAGATTCAGTAATAGCACATGCTATCAGTTCAAAAATAAATAAATCAGACCAGACATAAATTAATTACAAATTTATTTATAGTTAATTCTTATAAATTCGTCTAATAAATTGACACTTGTTTTTAAAGCATGTGTTATTAATGCCATTAAAAAAGAATAAAGATTTCCTTCAAATTGGCCTCCAACGCGTCCAGTCTATAAAATTGTCATGTTTCCTTTTGCATGTAAGAAGTACACTTTTTTTTAATTGTAATAACAAAGTTGAAATAAATTTTATTAAAAATACATTTACTCTTCCAACTTTGCACTTGCAATTAAAAAAAAAAAAACATGTGTTTCTCACATGCAGAAATACACGGCATTTTTATAGTTTAAGTTGAAAGAACTACCTCCAACCTAGTTTGGAGGAAAACTCTATCCATTAAAAAAACATATGAGAAGCACATGCTATTAAAAAAAAAATGTGTTTCTCACATATTAAGGGACAAATATCACTTTATTAAACAGGTTTGTATAAATTATCTACAAACCAGTTTGTAGCTAATTTTGGTTAATAGATTATATACATTTTTTTAAAAAATAAAAATAAAAAAATTGAAGAGTGTTTAGGCTATGGAAGCCCTTCCCCAATCTCTCTCTCTCTCTCTCTCTCTCTCTCTCTCTCTCTCTCTCTCTCTCTCTCTCTCTCTCTCTCTCTCGTCAAAAATTAGGGCCTTTTTTTTCAGAATAAAAACATTAAAAAATTAAAAATAACCCAAAACACTAAATACTTAAAAGAGTTAAGCTAAAAATCGCAATTATCCCATAATGCTGACGGCAGCCTCAACTCTTAACCAACTTATATACATATCAGCTTTTTTTAAAAAAGTAGAATAAAAAAAAAATTGTGATTACATTACTCAGTACTTAAAAATTGTTTTTAATTACATCAAAACATTTCTTTAAATAAAAAAAAAAATAAAAAATAAAAAGCCCTCCAAGATCAAATCAAACTCGATCTAAGCATGGATATAATTTTGGGTGAAGAGGCAAAAGCAGGCTTACCTCATACTCCTAAATATCATGCACACTTGCACATAAATTAGGAATTTAGGAGTTGATGAGTGCCGTACCTTGGACCGTTCAAGTTGTACTTTACTTAAACCATATCTTTCAACTGACGACTTATCACTGAATAATCACAATTAATTAATTTTTAAAAAGGGTGGCTGTTTTTAAACCTTTGCTTAACTAAATATAAGCCAGCAAGTTGTAACATTAGGTTCATAGGGGACACGTCATGACCACGACTTCTCCTAAGTCAATACCTATCTATTGCTATTCTTTTCTATTTTTTTTAGCAATTATGTATTCCTATTGAGTCAATTAAATTAGAATGGTGTTAATAATAATAATAATAATAAATATTTGTAACGTAATTGATTGAATTGTCAGCAATTCCAAGTCTTTTTTTTTTCTTTTTGTAACGTGTTAGGGAGTAAAGAAAAGCAAGTGAAATATGAAAGTAAAAAAAAAAATCTAAAAAAGTCTCTCTCTCAAATCAAACATTAGGCTTTTTTTTTTGCTTTTTTTTTTTTTTTTTTTAGAATAAAAACATTAACAAATAACTCAAAACACAAAATACTTAAAAGAGTTACGCTAAAAATCACAATTATTCCATAATGCTGACGACAACCTCAACTCTCAACCAACTTATATACGGATCAATTTTTTTTTAAAAAAAATATATATATATTCTGATTAGCATTACTCATATATACTTAAAATTGGTTTTAATTACATCAAAAAAAACATTTCTTTAAATCAAAAAAAAAAAAAAAAAAAAAAAAAAAAAAAAAAAAACTTCCAATCATATTAACAAACGGATCAAATCAACCTCGATCTAAGCATGGATATAATTTTGGGTGAAGATGAAAAGGCAGGCTTACCTCATACTCCTAAATATCATGCACACTTGCACATAAATTAGGAGTTGATGACTGATGAGTGATGAGTGCCGTACCTTGGACCGTTCAAGTTGTACTTTACTTAAACCATCTTTCAAGTTTCAAACGACGACTTATCAATTAAAAATCAACAATTAATTAATTTTTAAAAAGGGTGGCTGTTTTTAAACCTTTGCTTAACTAAATTCTAAATATAAGCCAGCAAGTCGTACCATTGGGTTCATAGGGGACACGTCATGACCACGACTTCTCCTAACTCAATACCTATCTATTGCTATTTCTTTTCTTTTCTCCTTTCTTTTTTATCAATTTTGTATTGCTATTGAGTCAATAAAATGTGCTAATAATAATAATAATAATAATAATAATAATAATAAAATACTTGTGATGTAATTGATGAAATTGTCGCCAATTCAGTCTCTTTTTTTTTTTTTCAACATGTTAGGGAGTAAAATTTTGGGGATTTGATTCTTGTACAACACCAATACAATAACTGTACAACAACCCCTCACATGGGAAAATGTTAGATTTACAACACCAATACAACAACTGTACAACAATCCCTCACATGAGGGTGCATACTGGGGCCCACCCTCATGTGAGGGGTTGTTGTATTAGTGTTGTACAAGAATCAAATCCCCCTCACATGAGGGTGGACCCTAGTATGTGGGACCCACCTTCATGTGAGAGATTGTTGTACAATTGTTGTATTGGTGTTGTAAATCTAACATTTTCCAAAATTTTGTGATAGGGCCGACCTATAAATAGGGAATCTTGATCTTTAAGTTATAAATTATTTTCGTGATTCTTAAAGTTCTTCTATTTCGTTCTGTTTGTTTTGACGTAAAATGTTTCTTATCAAAAAATATTTTTAGGGAAATTGTATTTTAGGAAAATAATTTTCGCTAAAAACATTTTCGATATTTGGTGCGCACCGAAAATCTCAATTTTTTTATTCAACAATTTTTATTCACAACATAAAAATATCAAGATAATTTTTTATTTTTTTTTAAAAAAAAAAAAAAAAAGAAGAGTTCCGACGGTGGTTCGACAGAGGTCCAGCGGTAACCCGGTGGTGGCTATACAATGGTCAATTGGGACCCGATGGTGGCCCACGAAAGCTTGTACAAGTTGTTGTAAGAGATAAAAATTGGTGCTTAATTAGCGTGTCATCCCAATAATTAATTAGAGTGCTAAAGAACAAAAAAACAGATGGAGAAATAGTCTTTGCCACCTCATGATTGAAAAGGAGAAATCGCCCTTCTGCTTATTTAAATGTACATTAATCACTACACAAATGATGACATCAATTAACGTTGATGGCTTAAAAAGATCATAACATCCCTCATGAAATCTTTGCACCCCAGTCCAAACCCTATGTTAAGCTTACAATAAGATGTTTGGTGAAACTCCTATTACCAAATATGTGTATTTTAAGGCCAGTCCCCTTCAACTCCTAATTATGAATTAAAATTGGAACACTTTTAAAGAAGGTGGTAGCTTCGCGCTTCTTCCATTCGAATAATAAATAAATTATCTTTCGAACACAAATTTAGAGAAGAAAAGCTTAGAGCCCTGCCAACGGGATTTTTTTTTTTTTTTTTTTTAATATTATTTTTATTTTATTTTTTTTTTTAATTTATATGAGTATTTTATCTTATTGAAAAAAATTTATGGCCATTTGTCTTTTTGTTGGCGACATTAACAATTTTTTGTAACTTACGAGGGACATTGTCGTAATTTAAAAATTGAGAGAAACACGATCAATTGGATAATAGTTTGGGAGGGAGATACGTATTTTTTATTTTCTTTTTTAATTATTGGTGACGGTATTTGACTTTGTCTAATAAATTTGAGAAGTTGTTGGATAGTTTTCAATTACAGTAACAACGAGTAATGCTACATATCATCTTCTTATCCTCCTTTTATCCTCTCAAAATTGATGTGGCTCTTGAAATCACCATTGAATTTATGATAGATCGTTATTAGATTTTGATCTAATGGTGATTTTAAGAGCCACATCAATTTTGGAATGACAAATAGATGATATGTAGCATTACTCAGTAACGGCATATTTTTAGTCTCAACCAAAAATATAAAATATAATAATTATTTTTAAATATATTTTTCCCTCAAATACGGTCGGACCAGTGCAACTGTGCAAGCCTTCAATCTCTACCTCCAAGCGCACGGTTCTGACGGCAACTATTGAGAAATGATAATGGGCCGATCTGTTATTGGGCCAAATTATCCTGGCCCGGTGACTATGCAGGCTTGAGCATGTCTTATGCACTTGTTTTGGTAGCTAATCCTTTGGAAATGCTCTAACAATATAACACTTTTTGGCCTCTACAAAAAAATATTAAACTTTTTTATTTTTATTTTTTTCTCTATGGTCAATAGTAGTTTTAGTCCAAGACTACCCACGACAATTTATTTCCCAACAATATTATATGTCATTTTTTTTTTTATTCTGTTAATATATTATTATTAATCAGTTTTTAATTTTATTTTTTTAATTAAGAGCTTATTTAAAAGTTGATTGACAATGCCACTTCATAAAACTATACTGTATAACATTTCTATTTATTTTGGGTCTTCCAACTTGATGAAAGAACCAGTGAGGACAGAAAAAATCATAACAATTACTGATGTGGGTGTTTATTATGAAAAATGATTGTTTTATTATTATTATTTATTTATTTTTTCATATGGTGTACATTGCTGCAAGTCTGTTGTAGATGTACAGCAAATGGACATGTATCCGGTTTCCAACAAGCGAGATACAACATAAAATACAAGCAAAGTAAATAATGCCCCATTAACACAATATTTTAATTTTTTTTTAATAAATGAAAGACATATTTATATTCATGTTTTTCTAGTTAATTAGGGTTTAAAACTATAATTAACAATTAACTTTTTATATACATGTTCAGAAAATTCTCCGTTTTTTTTTTAAGTGTGTAACTATATATTTGTAATTATCTTCCCTTTAATTTTTTTTTTTTAAAAAAAAATATTTGGTTTCCAACTTTTGTTTATTTATTATCCATCTCCATTCTAAAAATTGATAAATCTACCGTTGAATATATAGAACCACATGAAACCAACATGTGATTTCTCATATTCAAAGATAAATTTACCAAAAAAAAAAAAAAAAAAAAAGAGAAAAAAGGAGGTAAAAAAAGGTGCTGACATGAATACTAACGGAATCTGTCAAAATTTTTAACGAAATTTAACTCTGGAAAACGATTTGTAAATTAAGTAAACTACATAAATTTCTAAATTAATTTTGATACTTAAAAAAAAAAATTATAATTTAAGACAATTACAAGGACTAATAGTGCAATTTTTTCGTATACAAATAACAACCATATGCACAGATGACAACCTTTATCAGTCACAATAATCACAGAGCTCAAACCCTCGAGTTCATGGTTCTCTGTGTAAACTCATACCAGCCATGGAACTCAACCCTCCCAACTCTCATTCTCCTCCCAAAATGCAAAACATTAAACGACGTAAATCAAATCCATGCCAGACTTATCACAACTGGGTTTATCAAAAACACTTCTCTCACCACCAAGCTCATCCTCAATTTCATTTCTTCACCTCAGCAACATCTCATTGAATTCGCTCGCTACATCTTCTTTACGCGGCACGGTTTTCGGATTCGTCGGGAACAAGAGGACCCTTTTCTTTGGAATGCTCTTATAAAGTCGTATTCCCATGGGTGTGAACCAAAACGAGCTTTGGCTTTGTTTTGTTTGATGCTTGAGAATGGGATTTGTGTGGACAAGTTTACTTTCTCTTTGGTATTGAAAGCGTGTTCCCGGGTGGGTTTGGTGAAGGAAGGAATGCAGGTTCATGGGCTGTTGAAGAAAATGGAAATTGGCTTGGATGTGTTTTTGCAGAATTGTGTGATTACCTGGTATTTGAGATGTGGGTTTGTTGAATTTGCTAGGCAAGTGTTCGATAGAATGCCAAAGCGGGACGCGGTTTCGTATAATGCGATGATTGATGGGTATGTTAAGTGTGGGATGATTCAATCCGCACGCCATTTGTTTGATTGTATGCCAATGGAAGAGAGGAATTTGATTTCTTGGAATTCGTTGATTAATGGGTATGCGCAATCTAACGATGGGCTTAATGTTGCATGGGATTTGTTTGCCAAATTGCCTGCTAGAGACTTGGTCTCTTGGAACACAATGATTGATGGGTGTGTAAAGCATGGCAAAATGGAAGATGCCTATCATTTGTTTAATCAGATGCCGAAACAGGATGTGGTTAGTTGGGCAAATATGATATATGGGTATGCAAAAGTAGGTAGTATTGATGTAGCTAGGAGTTTATTTGATGGAATGCCAGAAAGAGATGTTGTTGCTTATAATGCTTTGATGGCCGGCTATGTTCAAAATGGCTATTGCATGGAAGCTGTACAAATTTTTCACGATATGAAAAGTAAGAGTGAAATGTCACCTGATAATGCCACATTGTTGATTGTTCTTTCTGCAATTGCCCAATTAGGACACATTGAAAGAGGTATTTCTGTACATCACTATCTAGAGGCAAATGGGTTCTCTTTGAGTGGAAAGCTTGGCGTTGCCCTCATTGATATGTATTCTAAATGTGGCAGCATAGGGAATGCTATGTCAGTCTTTGAGGATGTTGAAGAAAAAAGCGTTGATCACTGGAATGCTATGATTGGTGGATTGGCCATTCATGGCTTGGGTGAATTGGCTTTTGATTTGCTCATCGAGATGGAGAAGCTTTGTGTAAAACCTGATGATATTACATTCATTGGAGTGTTAAATGCTTGTGGCCATGCTGGCTTGGTGAAGGAAGGTCTGATGTGTTTTGAGCTTATGAGAAGAGTTCACAAGGTGGAACCAAAATTGCAACACTATGGATGCATGGTTGACATTTTTGGCCGCGCTGGGCATATAGAAGAAGCCAGGAAATTAATAGAGGAAATGCCCATCGAGCCAAATGATGTGATTTGGAGGACTTTGCTTAGTGCTTGTAAAAATCAGGAGAACTTCAATATTGGAAAGCCCGTAGCTGACCATCTAATCAGGTTGGATTCTTGTAATCCAAGTTCTTATGTGCTTCTGTCTAACATGTATGCTGCTCGAGGTATGTGGAACGATGTTAGTAGAGTTAGGATGATGCTGAAAGAAAAAAACCTAAAGAAAAATCCTGGTTGCAGTTGGATTGAACTCGAGGGAACTGTCCATGAGTTTTTTGTTCAAGATAAGTCCCACCCTCAAGTTACAGAGATCTATTCAATGTTAAATAGTTTGTGGATTCCCAATTCAGAGCCTACCTATTGTACAAGTAAATTGTTGAATGCAACTCTGTAAAAAGACACCCTCATCTTTACCAAAAGTCTCTGTAAACATTATTGATTTGCTGAAGACTCTACTCTTTGCAGCATCTTGAAAGCCGAATGTAAATATCTAATGAAACTTAAACGTCTATTCCCTTTTGGAGGAATTTGAGCTCCGCTTTAGACAGCAACGGTTCAATCAGTTTATAATACTTATTTGTTTTGAGACCAAAAAACAATATCGAGTTGTAAATCATTTAAAGTATGCTTCTCCGTGTCGAAAGAAAGTTAGTTGTCATTATTTCTCTTAATCTTTTGAGCCATGGCCGAGGAGGCATCTCACCAGATCTGGTTAGGTGTTTAGATCTAATTTTGAAAAAAATTTGATCTAGCATTCCCTGCCAGCTCAGCTCCTCAATGTACTCATCTACTGTGCTCACCGGCTTTCCCGCTTCCAGCTGCCGTCATCCCCGTTTGTTCATGTCGTTCACGCTCCAGCACGTGGGTCTTACGCTCTGGTGCATGGACCTCACGTGCCAGTCAGCCTCCTCCGCCAGCCGCTTCGGCTCATTCCAGTCAGCCTCCTCCTCCAGCTCATTCTGCTTCAGCAACAGGTCTTGCAGTTGGGTGTTTTGTCGTATTATGTTATTGCTTTATTTTATTTGTTGTTTTGTGTAGGCTTTAGATTTAGTCTCTATGCTCTTGTCATCTTGTGTTGTATTGTTTTTGGCTCAGTTTCAGTTACCTTTACTGCATGCTTCGTTGCAGTGCTTTGTTGTTGAGGTTGTGAGAGGTCTTTCAGTCGCAGTTATGGTTGTTAGAATTTTTAATGGTAATTTTCATGCTGCCACCACATGTCTCTCGTCTTCAGCCGCCATCGATGAAACCCTTACTGTGCTCGCATTGCAAGCCTGGAATGTTCTTTTTGCTGTATTTGTAGTGCATTTTATTGTGCACATTATATAACCCAATGGCCCTCTTTTAACTCGTGTTTGAAAGCATTTCTAACCGGTCTCCCATTTTCTTTTCCTCTCGGATCAAGAATATGAAAGACTCCCATCTTGTACCCTTTCTGTTATTGGCTTTGAAAAAAAATAGAAAAAAAAAAAATCATGAACGGGTTACTTGTTTAACCCATTTCGTTCATTTTATAATTATTTTCGTAATGTTTTAGTTTGTTTTGAATATATTGTTGGAGAGTCCATCCCATTTTCTTTTTAAGAAGTATCCATTCATTATTTCTTTCTTATCAGAAGTAGATCTTTTTTCATATATTACCTTACATTAATCATACACTAAAATACATAGTGTGGGATTCATGCATATGGGTGTCATATACATGGGTCTTACACTCTATGTGTCTTGGTGTAGGATTAATATAGAATAATGTAACGAAAAAATAAAAAAAAATCATGAACGATGAAAAGGACAAAAAGTAGAATTAAGATCCCCTCAAATTTTTTGTCCGAATTGATACAATTCGGGCAGGTAGTTGTGAGTGAGCATTTATGAGACCCACCTGACCAAATAAAAGTTGGGCTGCCTAACTGCTTATCCGGTCAGGTGAATCTCATAAATGCTTACTCACAACAACCTGCCCGAATTGTATCAAATTCGGACAAAGAATTTGAGAGATCCTGATTCCAAAAAGTATGCACAGACACCAGACTGCCAGAGAGAAAGCAATAAAGCGAACCTTTTTGTATTTGACAGCCTGTTTGTTTTTTTATTGGTGGAATAAATGCTATGGGGTAGAGGAAGTCAACCAATTACTCTACTCTAATATAATAATGTTGCTGACACGTCTCATAGACTATAGTAAGTACTCTTTTGTAACATTTATTTTCCATTACTTAAATATAAGTCATTTAAAAAATAAAAGAGAAAATTATTTAAAACACATAATATTAACCAATATAAAATGAATATAAAAAATAACGTTACTCAATCGGCCAAAGTCGTTAGAGATCTTTTGGCTTGAGAGTTTTGAAAAAAAAATTATAAGTATTTTTGTAATTTTTTCAATAATTCAAATTTAATTTTATTCTTTTTTTCGTAAAAAATATTAAAATTAAATCTAAACCGTTTAAAAAAAAAAAAAAGAGAATTGAAGCTCCCACGTGGGATTGCTGGACTCTTTTGTTTCCAAGAGACTATTTTGTCCATTTTCCAATTGGGCAGTACAGGTTGTCAAGTTCTATACGGATAGTTTTGACTTTTCTCCAAGACCCATGTTGTCCACTTTTTAATGCCTTAATTGTTGTGCATTAATGTTAAAATATTAATTAAATTTAACATTAGTCATCGTTAAGTATGATAAAAGTTCAAAAATTCAAACCTTTTTTACTTCATAATTTATGTCACATTTTAATTAAATATTCTATATCTTGAAAATCATTTGTTAAGCATTAATTACAATGAACAGACTGCAAGAGAGCCAATGTTCAATGTCATCGCAGCAAAAAGGTCTCTTCAAAAAGTAAATATAAAAACTTCAATATCGTGTGTGTTTTTATATATATATATATTATAAAAAAAAAAAAAAAAAAAAAAAAAAAAAAAAAAACTGGTCTTTTCCTCTCTTTCAATTTATTCAGCCAAAAACAAAGACAAAAACTGGTATTGATAGTAAAGGAAACCTGCCTTTTACATAGCTGAAGTTCAATATAAATAATTAAAGGTAGGATTCCCCATTAAAATCACTTCAAGTTCTCTGCCCACTCATGCAAGTATCAGTACATACCACTCACAAACACTTTAAATACTTAAGAGCTTAGGCACCAGTCAGCAGTTAGCAACAGCCTCATCTTTCAACTTTTTTTTGTCTTTGAAAATCAAGGCTAGAAGAGATTAATCAAGGACTGCTAAATAAGTCCACTAACTTCTTGCATCACATTTTCCATGGAAGGCCGTAGGTTGGGAGATTCATGGGTGCAGAGCAGAGCGATTCTCCCAAGTTTAGCAGCTTCCGATTCCGAGAACTTACCCTCAAGGTTTGCATCAACAAAATCCTCAAATCTGCAAGACTCGGCTGCGTGGCGAGTCAACTGGTTGATTATACGCTTTCCGGCAAGGATTTGAAATACAATCATACCAAATGCATATA
Source organism: Alnus glutinosa (assembly GCF_958979055.1). NCBI lineage: Eukaryota > Viridiplantae > Streptophyta > Magnoliopsida > Fagales > Betulaceae > Alnus > Alnus glutinosa. The sequence continues at coordinate 30,759,253 of NC_084888.1, forward strand.
CATCACTCTTTTCGGTGAAGCGGCCAGTGGTTGTGTACTCTGGAGCTAGGTATCCCATGGCTGCACTGGCTTTGAGTGTGGAGTAGACAATGTCATCTGCAAGGAGTTTGTGCAAGCCTGAATCTAGGAGCAAGGGATTATACCATATGTCAACAAGCACTTTCTCAGCCGATATATTCTGGTGAACTATAGCAGGTTTGTTTCCACTATTTCCATGCAAGTACCCAATGCCTGACCAAGAAGGGACATCAAATTTTCAGCATGCAGTGTAAAACAAGGCATGAAACCACCCCTCCCCAGAAATACAGCAAATTAGATTCTTGAGCCTATAGCTTTGTTGAGAAGCAACACCAAAGCTGTGCGAAATAAGATGATAAGTGCGTCACATTTTAAGAAGATGGTTAGAATATTAATTAAATGATTAAATTCATGACTTTAAGTCTTATCAGTTTAAGCTTTTAGAACAAGTATTGATTTAACGTAGATCTTTTCTAAAAAAAAAATTTGACTTCTTTCCAATATCAGGTAGTTTCTATTCCTTATTAGGTGTTATTTTATTTTCAAACAGCTTTGCATGTACGGTGAGAGTTATTAGCACTGTTTTAAAATAAATTATTCATCTGTTTTATGGAACAATTCCAAAGTTATAGCAGGAAGCAAACAAGCTGAAAGGCATTCTGCCCCTATTACCCAACCTCCAAAAAAGTAAATAGATAATAATAACAATAACTTCATTAAGCAAGAAGACAGGGATAGAATGACCTTTGGCAATGCCATTGATGATAGATACTCTGGCAGACCATTCAAGAACCTTCCCACTGGAACTCTTAACATCAAGATACTCCAACAGACTTCCACTTTGGACAAACTCATTGATAAGAAAACACTCTCCCCTGCCTTTTGAACAACAAAAGCCTCTCAACCTAACAAGATTTTCATGTTTCAATGAGGTCAATATCTTCAACCCCTTCAAGAACTCAGCTTCATCAGACTTACAACTCATCTTGGAAATGCACTTTATTGCAACAGCAGACCCATCTCTGAGGATCCCCTTGTAGATAGCAGAGAAACTGCTCTTCCCCAACAAATTCACCTCTGAGAAGCACTGAGTTGCACGCCCCACATCCTCTAAATTGAACATAAGGCTTTCAAGAACCTCCTGAGAGACTCCGCTTCGACCTTTAGCAATTGGGTCCCATCCATTAGAATACTCAAGACTGATGAGAGGAGACACACTCTTCCTGTAAACTTCCGTAACCTGGTCAGTACTAAGCCGACTATCTGAAGCGTCAAAGGAATTTCCAATTTTCTGTTTTTGTCGACGGTACCATGCAAACATGAAAAGTCCAGTACCACCCAAAGCAATTAGAACTCCAATCACCCCAAAAGCTACACCGATTTGTGAGGATTTTGATGGTTTTGAACACTGGGTTTTGCCGCAATCAGAATTTAAGGGTGCTGACTCTGGCAGAGTTTTCGAAGAAAGATTTCCAGGTTCAAATGGTTCTGGTCTGTTTGGGTTTATATCATAAGCAGCCTTGCAAACACTCAAGTCAGAAAACCCAACTCCACATAATCCTGGATTGTTCTTGTACTGGAATCCACCATTCAGTCTCTTCAAATCTAAGTTTTCATCCACAAGGCCATAAAAATAAAATCAGAACTTTTGAACACCTTGATTCTCCAAAAACATCTATACTTAAAGCACAAGAGCATGTAAGTATAGCAAGATAATATTACCTGAAGGGACCATGCCTGATAGAGAGTTGTTTTGTATGTTAAGAACCTCTAGCATGGGAGCATTAACTAACCATACTGGAATAGAGCCAAAAAAGTAATTAAAGCTCAAATCCAACCTCGTTAACATCTGCAAATCACCCAAACTTGCAGGAATTGCACCAGTCAATTGATTGTATTGCAAAGCAAGAACACTTAGCCTCTTCATATTTCCTATTTGTGTTGGTATGCTGCCAGTCAACTTATTGTAGCAGAGCTGCAAAACTGCAAACAAAGAAAACCCCAATTGAAATTTTGTCAGTTATGTTGAATTATTGAGCCTGTGAAATAACCCTGAATTAATTACTGATTCTGTTCACACTAGAAGAGCTAAGTAATGGATTTAAACATAAACGAAGATTCAAAAGCTTTTCATTGGACCCAGTTTCTAGCTTAATCTCTACTCTCTAGAATTACAGGTTCATAAACAGAGTATGCAAGTGTCGCACCAGATTAAACCCAAACCAGTGGCAGTGAATAAAACGAGATAATACAAATTGGGAAAGAAGAGAAAGGTATTGCAAAGATTCGAGCTTTTTATTCCACACAGTCAGTGAATAAAATATGACACGCTTGGGGAAACAAAGTTAGTGAATAAAATTAAACCCAGATAAGTGAAAATTAAACAAATTCAAAGGAAAAAAAGAAGAAAAGAAAAGAAAAAGTGGACAAGATTGAAACTTTCCTCTAAAAACACACAGGCCAAGAACCAAAAATGCAAATAAAAATTGGAAATTGACCATAAAAAGAGAATTTAAAAGAAAAAATAAAAAATAAAAAAACCAACCTTGAAGATTATGCATGTTGCCAATCTGGGGAGGAATCTGGGCAGAGAGATTATTAACATTGAGATATAAATCAGTGAGAAGGGTCAACCGACCAATCTCCTTTGGGATTTTCCCGTTCAGAGCATTGAAGTGCAAGTACAACCCAGTCAAGCTGTGAAGATTAGCCAACGCTGAAGGTAATGTACCAGAGAGGCCCTTCCCTTGCAGAGAGATATTGGCGACAAGGCCTTGCTCGTTGCACGCCACGCCTTCGAAGGAGCCGCTGCATGGGTCAGCGGTCGGGGTCCATGAAGTCAAGAACTGATTTTTTGGGTCCAGAGAGGCCTTGATGGCCATCAGAGTGGGAACCTCGGCGAGTGAGGATATGGAGGGAGAGGGAAAGAAGAGGAGGAGGAGGAAAGAGAAGAGGAGGGTGAGAGAAGGATGCATGTTTGTTTCGAGGGAAAATGGGAAGGAAAAAAGTGGAGAGTTTGTGGGAAAGGTTGGAACTTGTTTTGTGGGAAAGTGAAGAATTTCTGCTTTGGGTTTGGAAGTCTAATCTCAGAACTCAGAAGAGAAAACACCTGTTCATTGTTGGGTTTAAAGAAAACCGGAAGAAATGGGAGGGAAACTGTGGACGTGTTTTTTCTTTGTTTTTTTTTTTTCCTAAATATCTGTGTGAGTGCATGGGGAAATGTTTAGGATTTGAAGTGAGTGAAAGATTGTAAGTAGAAAAAAACAAAGGTAAAGACGAAGGAATGAGTGATCGAGATTTGAGGGTGAATCGAATCTCAGTAGTAGGTGTGCAGATGTACCCGCCCCCACATCTCAGTCAATTTTTTCAAGGTCTAAAACCGACTTTTTCTCATATTCCAAGGAAAAATAAAAAAAAACAAATATTTTTACTCAACATATAACTTTTGTCATGGTCCATACTCCATAGAGCTAGGTAGATACTAGATAAGCAAATCAAATGGAGGGATCAAGCTCAAGCATTAGCATCCTATGGAAAGTACAAGCATTTCTAGTAACTGTGATTATTTTAGCTATTTCGAATATATATATATATATATATATATATATATTTCTATTTTAGTAATTGTTTTTTTCATATAAATTTTAAATATTATCTATTTCACTTTTTACTTTCTTTTAATATTACTTTTTAAAATATTTTTTATTATGAAAGTTGATAAAGAAAAGAATAAAAAAGATTAAAAAGTGAGTAAACTTTTATATATGAAAATTTACTGTAGCCAAACAAATAAAAACACTTTATTTTAAAGTATATGCTGAAATACAAAAATGGTTCCTAATAGTTATATGGAATATAAAAATCTACTGGTGATGCTTTAAATCGTCAGCATTTTAATCAATCATCACCAACTCTCTGGTTTTTCTTCTTTCCTCTTTTTCCCCTGCTTCAAAATGAGGCTCTTCTTTCCTCCCCTCATCCCCTTATTACCCTTTTATAATAAAAAAAATTAATTTTTATTAAAAAATTGTCTCTGATGTGACATCAAAAACAACTTTTTAATAAAAATCAATTTTTTTAAGAAAAAGAGGGTGATGAAGGGGAATAAGTGGAGGATGTTTAACATTTCCCTTGAAATTTAGTACCTTTTGTGTTCAGTTTAAATATTTTAACAAAAACTTTAAAAAAAAATTAAATAAATATATTAACAAAAAAATCAAAATCTAATGTTTTGTTTGTCTCGACGTAACATGTTTTCCATCGTAAAATATTTTTCGGCGTTTGGCTCGTACGAAAAAATCACCAACGTCATAAAACACAATCCAACAACGCTCGGCTACCGTCATCGGATTCCAACAAGTTTCGCTAGAATCTGACCTAATTTGACATGAATCCAACAGAAATTGCCAAATTTCGGCCAAACAAGGCCAATTGGATTCCGAACAAACGGTCGGAATCCAGCTGTACTGGTTGGATTTCGACCGTACTGGTCAAATTCCTGCCAAACTGACCGAATTTCGGCAATCGGATATCAAAATTTGGGAATCTTCGGCGCTAGAGTCGGGCTACTAACAAACTTCAATGCCTGGCACCTGGCGGTGGCGGATTCTTACAAACGAGCGTGCAATAATAAAAAATTTAAATCCAGAGAACGATTTTCATTTTACCAACTACCAATACAAGCAAAGCATAAAATACTCTTTTTATAAAAAATTCCACACATTCTTGTCAAAATATTTTTAAAAAATATATACTTAATTTTGCAAGAGTACGAATTAAGATATATATATTTATATATATATATATTGCCCCTTTTCTTTTGCCCAATGCCAGAATGATGCTTTTAATGCTTTTGATTTGGTTATGGAGAGGCGTTGAAAACATTATTAAGAGGGGCAGACAATACGTGGTAAATAGCTGCATGACCGGCTGAATAGAATTTGAGGTGTAAGGTCATAAATTTTAATGGAGTATTTTTTATATTTAAATATTATTAAATATTAAATTTTCATTTTTATTGAAAATTTATACTTCTCACTTTTTACTCTTATTTTTTTCTAAAGGACATGTAGAATTCATCTCTAATGTGAGATATTTAATTTCAAAGGATAACATATTATGTGTTGATCTACATATAATTTTGTTTATGTAAAATTTATCAGTGGAAAATTAGAAATTTACTTTATTTTAAGGGGTAATTACCTTTTTTTTTTTATTAATTATCAGCCATTGTCAACATGCCACCACGAATTAATACATCGACCAAAAGAGAGCATAGAACTACTATGTTCATGCCGTTACCCCCTTTCTGTCAATCAAATTCATGAAAAAACTCAAATACTCTAACTTAAAATCAAAATTTACATAAAATACCCTCAAAATTAAATAAATTAAAAAATAAATAAATAAAGGAAAGAAAATTTACATGCCACAGGCAGCCACCCCTTTTCTTTTTCTTTTTCTTTTTCTTTTCTTTTTTTTTTTGTTTTCCTTTCTTTATATATATATATATGTATATATATATTAGGTTTAATTTGTTTTATTAAATTATTGTTTGAATGTATTTTTGTCTTTAAACAAAATTTAACGTTTAAAAACAAAATATTTCATCCAATTTAACAATATTCACTAATGGAATGGGGGTAACGGTATGAAATGGTAGTTTCATGCTCTATTTTGATCGATATGTCAGTTTGTGGTGGCACGTTGACAATAACCGATAGTTGATGAGGGAAAAGGTAATTACTCCTTATTTTAAAATTTATTTTAATAGATAAACTTAATCCTCATGTTGGTTTTAAGTTCAGGTAAAATTTTGAGTTTAATTACTATTTTAGGAGTGTCATTAATTTATTTAAATCGATTGTGAGAGATAACTTCCCACACCGAACTATCAAGCCGTGAGAGATAATCATCACACCTGACTAACCTTCATCCCATAGATCGTCCATGAGGGCAAATCTATGGATAATAAAACTTTTATTCAAAACAAAAACATAACCAGCAAACAGCAACAGCGACCATGGAGAAGATAAACGGCAGAATACAAATGTAGATGAACAGATACATAGAGGAGAGGTCAACATTGCCGATCTAGTAGGAAAACGTCAGCAAACAAAAGAAAAAACTAGAATGAGAGGGAAATAGTAGAAGCAGTGAGTAGAAAGGGAAAGAGAGATGAAGAATGAGCAGACCTGCTCCCTCCTCTTTTCAGATCTATTTTCAAAACGCTTATCTAAAGTTTACGAGGAAGACATACTTTTTTACGCCTATAATTTAAATTATTAAATCATGCTTTTGAAGAGTGCTGCCGACATTCATCCCCCATGCTATTAGCAAATTAATTTGAGGATTTAGTTGATCCTTTTGTACTCAAATGGTACTGTTTACAAGTCATTATCAAACTTTAAACCACCATGTTTTTCTTCCAACCCCTACAAAATCTGAAATCAATCCCTGACCGTGAGGAACAAAAAAACATTGACAAAACAGATTTCTTATGGGGCTAAAGCATAAATTAGGGTTAATAATTTTTTATTCGACCTACGAACTTGATACAAATTTAACATGAAATTAGCAAATTAGAGTTAAAGATTCTGACTCATTTAATTAAATGGATCGAATTATAATTGACTTATATAATTTTATATTCATGCTTCAACCCGATACGACCTGAACCCAATATGTAGGGGTGGAACTATTGAAGCCTCAAAGCCTCAAAATGTTCTTTAAAATTGTTTTTTGAAAATAGGCTTATAATTCTTTAAAAATCAAATTTTTACCCCCCCACCCCCCAAAATTTTTTTTTACCAAAAAAAGAAAAATAGTTCCCCCACTGACATGAAAAATTTATGAGTGGTAATTTTTTATACGGCCCTCTAATATGACACAAATTTAATACTAAATTAGTAAGTTAGGATTGATTGGTCTAATCTTTTTAATTAAATAGGTTGTGTTATGATTAACCTATATAGTTTTATACATATGCCTCGATTAAATACAAATTCGAAACCGAACACAAATTGTCACTCATAAAATAAATGAGATTAAAGCCTATATATATAAATATTAAAAAAATAAAAATAAAAATCAGGGGCATATTGCATAACATCATTTTGGTATGGTAGCTTGAATTACAAAAAAAGTAAGATAATAAGCAGCCAAATTGTGGAATAATAAGTAAAGAGAAAATTTGAAGAAGGGCCGAGAGAGTTAGGAGATGGTTGTTTTGAAAGCAAGCCTTAGAAAGATGTTCATAATTGTGCTTTCCATAACCAACTTTGATGGGAAGAATGGAGGGGCAAAGGGGGCAAAGGGGGCAAGTGGCCCCCCTACCTGCATGTATTTGATGATATAATTAGATTCACCGGGCACTCAATCAACTGCAAAAGTTTGGTGAAAAAGTTCAATGCTTTCCAGTGCAACCAACCACACTCTTTTGCCTCTGCCATTCATTTCAAAGCAATGGAGGAAAACAATTTCAACATCTTAATTACGTGGAAAAGTCTAGAAATTATATTTTTATTTTATGATTATCTTTTAACGTGCAGTTACAATCAATTTTTAGTTTCTAAGTTTTTTTTATTTTATTTTATTTTATTTTATTTTATTTTATTTTAAGAATAATGCTAAGTATTACACATTCATCTTACTTATTCAAAATTCTGCCCAATAGAATGATAGGGGGATGGAGTGTAATATGAAGCAATACTCTCTCTCTCTCTCTCTCTCTCTCTCTCTTTTGTTTTGTTTTTACTTTTTCTTTTTCTTTTTTTTAAGTAGAAATGTTAGAAATCACAGATTTATCTCACAATGTTAACGTGGCTGTTCCAACAACCTTTGGAGTTTTTTTTTTAAAAAAAAAAAATTAATCCAAGTGTTGGTTGAGATCGTTACATCAGCATTTTGGCTGAGGTGTAGTATGTAGCATTACTCTTTTTTTTAACGAAAAATTTTGGAAACTACATTTTTATCACATAATTATCTCACTATGTTAACGTGGCCCAACAACCCTTGTATTTAAAAAAAAAAAAAAAAATTGACTAATTCAAGGATTGGTGAAAACTGTCATGTCAGCATTTTTGAATAATTATAAGATAACAATGTTATTTTTTAACATTATTATTTTTTAATAATGACAGATTCAAATATTGGTTGAGAGTTGAGACTGCCGAGTGAAGAAATTTTGCCTTTAAGATACTCGTATATAACTAAGAAAACATATATATGGCCTAAAAATTAGACTCAATTGCTATTAAAATTAATCTTGGCCGTCATTTATGCTTCAAGAAATTTTGATTCCCTACCGGAATATCAGTAACCACTAGTGGTGGTTCTAGAACTAGAAGTCTTGAAACTATTCCATCATCTCCTCCTTAGTCATTATATATGAGATTAGTTTACAATATTTCTACAATTTTTATATAATTTTAACAATTTTTTTTTAAAAATTAATTTGTTGGATCTATTTTATTACATATGAGTTCTACATATTTAATGGTTAATTTTTTTTTAAAAAAAAATAAATTGTTTGAATTATACAAAAATTATATAGAATCATTAACATATAACTGTAGGTAGAGCTAACATTTAGAATTTAAGGGAAAAAACTGAAAAATAAAAAATTAGAGGGCAAAATTTTAATTATCAAAAAAATATTATTATATTTAAAAAAAAAAAAAATGAAGAAAACATGATGGTATGGCCCCCAGGCTACCATATAGCTCCACCTCCGACTGTAGTCCAGATCGATCTAGAAGGCAGAAAAAAGAAGAAGACAGACAGGCAGGCAGGCACAAAGGGACACATACATAACTATTTGTTCAAGCATGTGGGAGGATGATGAAATCCACTGTGCTTAATGAGGAATGCAAGGGAAAGAAGAATAGAAATGGGTGCATGGGATAATTATTAACCTCTCCAACTTTATTTCATCTTACCAGTACTGGAATTGGTAGCCGCATGATTCTGAAATTTGAACATATGTGGCGAAATGGGCCCATTCTCTAAGCTTCATGTGAACCTTTTTCTTTTTCTTTTTGTTGTTGGTTACAGTACAAAAAATAAAAAAAATAAAAAAAAAGCTCCATGTGAACTGGAAGACTTGTGTTTTCCTGTCTCTTTCTTTGCAAGGACGAAGACTCGATCGGTGCCTGTGAAACGATTACTCATGGAAAAGAGAATGGGGACAGATTTTGTGGGGGCTCACTCTGCTCGGTACGTTCCTTTCATATTAATTGAAGACACCAGGACATCACAAGCATGGCCACATCCTTAATTGCTTATGTTCATATAACATAAACCAATTATTGTCGGAAAAATGTTAAGGTTACGAAATCAAGAGATGGGTATCAAAATGATATACAGGTTATTCATTAGAAAAAATCAAAATAATTAAACAAAAGAAATGTTATAAATACCAATGAATAAACTTAACATCATTTTGATACCATCTCTTAGTAAAAAATTTAGTACAGTTAACATTTCTCGTTACGGTCACTTATATGAGTTTTGTGCTGTACGGATAATGAGTGACAGCGAAAATTGGTCAGTAACTTTCGACGGTGGTCCAACAGCTTTCGTGTAGTGATCCGGTGAACTTTGTGATTTGAGAGAAAAAAAAAAAAAATCATACTCAAAAAATGGTTTATGGTTTTAAAAAATGAAAACTATTTTTTTACAGAAATTAAAGAAGGTTTTCTTGGTTAACCAAAAATATTTTTGATCGTACCAAACACTTTAAAAACACATTTTACGTCAAAACAAATAGAATAGCATAATTAGGATTAAGTTGACTTGAATTCAAAGTTTTGATTCGGACATATATAACATATGTATATGTGTTAGGCTCAGGAATCTGCAGCCTACCCATTTATGTATCTTCACAAAATTCTTTCTCCTAGTTGTATTCCATATGAAACAACCAACCTCCAAGATTAATCATCTGTGATTAGATGATATTATGACTATTTTAATTGAAATAGAAGATGAACGGTAAGATCTTGACTTTGATATTATCATATATCATTATTTATAATAATTTAATCTAACTTATAGTCTGTTTGAGTTTACGATTTTAAAATGTGCGATTAGAAAAAATAATTTTTAAAAACTCAGTTAAGCGTTTGGCAAAATCGCAGTTTGGTCTTTTTTGAAAATACAAATTTATGCGTTTTCAAATCGTAATTTTTTAAAAACGTAATTTCCAAACGATTTATTTTTTTGATATTTGATTTAAAATCGCACTTTGTCTATGAAATCGCAATTCCAAACACACCTTTAACGTGAAATTCATATATTCTAATAACAAATAATTATGAGCATCTTGAATAACATGATGAGACATACGTTAGATCGAGCTCTTCTGCACTAAAAAATCTCAATGCTTCAAAGGAAAAAAGAAATGCTTAAATGGGTATTAGTCCTCACCTACCATGGAAGACAACCTGAGATTATTACTCATGATTGAGTTGTGACTCAATTGTTGAAAATTAGCATTTTCTCATGCCTTCAATTTCACGGGCAGAGCATGGGGGTCAAGAGGAAGAGATGTCTTTCTCACCCCCTCTCCCTTCCAAATTTATTATTATTATTATAACAATAGCTTTTTGTGAAGTTGGTGTTATTTTTAAAACTATAAACAATAATATAACCCATGTTAATAGATAAAATTGACATATATCCTGTAGTTTGCAAACAAAATACAAAAAGAGGGCATATTATACAGTGCAAAAGCAATCATTCCACAACAGATGTCAAAGTTTTATCATTAACAGTATTTTGTATAATATTTAGACAAATAAAAAATAAAATATTCTCTATTTTAATCCATATAGCTTCTCTTTCTATGTCCCTCCCTTTATCCCTTTCTTCATATCCTATGAAGAAAGGGATAAAGGAATAAAGGGAGTCCTAATCAAAATCCGGATCAAACCTTATTAAACACATACAAAAAAAAAAAAAAAACAAAAAGTCTAATAATTAATTGTGACTATTACGTCAGTATTGTGAAATAAAAATGTAGTCAATTTATAGCATTTCTTTATATAGTATTAGAACATTGATTTCTTCCTCCAATTAACTTGAAATCACTCTATGTCATAATTGTTTATTTCACATTATAGTAATCTTATTGAAATTGTTAGAATATTAATTAAATCAATCATTTTTTATCAACTTAATCTTTTAGACTTATTGGTCTTTTAACATGGTACGTATCAAAACAAATGTCTTGAGTTTGAACCTTATCCGTTATCACCGAATGTCATTCGCCTCCCATTTTAATTAAATATTCCACGTATATGTTGAGTTCACAGGTAATAAAGAGTATTAAAATATTAATTAAATCATTAAATCAATAATTTTCTATCAAGTTTTTGTAATTAATTTTATTATTCTCTAGGTATATTTTCTTCTGGTCTTAATCTTGTCCCTCCATATTTCATTCATTGTTCAAAGACTTTGGGATAACCATTATGGGGCTATCGATGTAAACTTTGGTGTGAAGGAACTCAGAGATTTTCCCAGAATCAACCTTGCTGGATTGCTCTCATTTGTTATTGAAAAAAGACACTCTTTTTTTGGCATTCGGCCTTCCTTTCTCTTTGTTCCTCTGAATTACAAGAGGATGTTTGATTCTCCTCCACAAAATAAAGCCACAGGAGTGAGACAAAATGCATGCACTTTGAATCTTGTTTGCATGCAATAATCCAGCATATAATATACGTACGTACCTAGGTTGAACCAAAATATATATGTATATAATTCTTTGATAGGACTCATCCTTGATCTTTCACTTCTCTTTTTGCTGGGCCAACCCCTCCTTCTACTGTTTACTGTTTATGCATGAATGAACAGAAACGCCATTGGCACACATATAAAGGTCTCAGTACATATCCTATATATATGCCATTGCCCTACAAAGAAAAAGGCAAAAAACCTTTTGAGAAGGTGGAAGGGTTATGTGTTTGCTTTCTCTGTCCATTATTACACTTTCACAAGCTCTTTGCAGAGAGAGAAGACATCACTACTTCTTTTTAAGTCGCTTTATAAGCTGGACACCTTTCTTGGCAAGGACAAAGGATTCAGTCGCCCACGCCAAGTAGTGGCAATCTGAATTGTACTAGTTTTCCATTTTTTATTCTTGGGGTTCACAAGTACCAAACCAAAGATTTTTTGATATTGACCAGATAAGACTAGTACAATTTTATTGTGATAACCTAGTATTGTCAATTTACATTTTAATTTTATTTTTTAGTTTTAAAAAAATAAAATTAAAAGGTAAATTGACAATACCATATCAATATAGTAGAATGAGAGCGGGATGAAAGTGTAATATTTATCATTACATCATTAAAATAAAGGGAAAGAGTAAGAATAATATAGCATACTACACTTTTATCCCACCATTGTTTTTTTGGGTTGATGTTATTGAGTATAAATGTGAGTGTAAAAGGATTGAGTCCCACATTGAAAATATATAAGAAGAGTGTGAGTGGTTATAAATATACCATAGTTGAACTCAAACCCATAGACTTAAGCTTTTGGGTTGTATGGTATCTCAACATGCTATATTATGAGCTCACTAAAAATACTTTCAAATATGTCAATCTCCCTAACAAGTGGAGTGACACAAGCACGAACAAGGTCCTCGTTGTAAGGACAAAAAAATGCAAGGGGTGAGCATGGATGATCGTCTTTCGAGTGAAGGTTCATGGCATGGGCTTCTATAAAGGTTCCTGGAGTATGAATAAAAAGGGTGCAAGTTGTGAGCATGGAAAATGGTTCGTGGAGTAAGGAGCAAAAAGGTTTATGACATGAGTACAAACGACAATCCATGGGGTAGGAAAAAAAAAAGGTATGTTGTGCAAACAATGTACCCCACATAGCTCACAAGTAATCTTGGAGATGACCCATAAGATTGATTTAAAAAAAAAAAACTTCCGTTTGAAGGGGAGTGCGACAACGTGGTAATGGACTCACACAAGAGGAGGAAATTATTGAGTATACATGTGTGAGTATGTAAAAAGATTGAGTCTCACATTGGAAATATGTAAAAACTGTGAGTGGTTAATATGACATAGTTGGGCTGAAACCCATAGGCTTAAGCTTTTGGATTGTATGGTGTCTCAACATGCTAAATTATGGGCTCACTAAAAATGCTCTCAAATGTGTCAATCTCGCTAACAGATATGGCAATGGCCATTGGCTCTTAGATCAGTCATTGTTAATATATATATATATATATTATAAGGGCTAAATAAGTACAGTCATATCAACCAAATAGAATGTGAGTGTAGTATGTAGCATTACTATTGAGTAATACTATAAATCAAACTTTTATTTCACAACTATCACATCATGTTGACGTGCCAGTGTCAGTTAGTCTTTGAATTTTTTATTTATTTATTTTTAAATAAAGTTTTATTGACATTTTCACGTTAATATAGTATGATAGTGATGGGTTAAAAATGTAGTTTGTAGCACTGTTAATAAGAAAAATCATGAATCGGAATGACGAAGGAAGAAAAAGGGGTTAAAAATTACAAGATTAATACCCTTATGGCGGCTCAAAGTTCCATTATCTTGAAAATGCTTTCATTTGGTGGTGATTTGGAATATATCCATTGATAATAATTAAAGTTTTTAGTGAAATCAGAACTTGCATATATCATTTTCAGCCTAGATAAGCTAACTTTGGAAGATTAATTGAAGAATGTGGTTTATACTTTAGGGTTAAATATGTTTGAACCCTTGTGGTTTAAGGATTTTATTTGCTGCTCTCTATGGTTCATTTCATATCGTAGATGGTACCTTGTTTATAGCTAAAGACGGAAATAATACCTCCGTCCAACTTTCGTCAAAAAATTGATGGAAGTCCACGTCGACACCTCTAAGAAGTTGACACGTATCCTATGCCTAATTAAAAAATAAAAAATAATAATAATAATTGAAAGCTTTAAAAAAAAAAAAAGTTTAGAAAAACTTTGGGGTTGTTTTGGCCACTCCCACAAGGCCAGAGAGAGAGAGAGAGAGGTTAGGGTTTGGCCCTTGGGGGTGACCGATTTTTTATAAGGGTGGCCAAGGCTCTTGGGGGTGGTTTTGGCTACCCCCATTTTGCTATTTGAGGGTGGCCGGACCACCCCCAAGGGCCATGGGGTGGTTCAGCCACCCATCATTCTTTTTTATTTATTTATTTATTTATTTTATTTATTTTTTTATTTAATGATGCATAGGACACGTGGCAGCTTCTTAGAGGTGTTGATGTGGACTTTCGTCAATTTTTAGACGGAAAGTTGGACGAAGGTGCCATCTTTATCTTTAGTCATAAACGATGTACAATTTACGATACGAAATGAACCATAGGAGACAAAAAATAAAGTCTTTAAACTTAAAGGGACAAAAACATATTTAACCCTATACTTTATAGGCCTAGAAATCACGTGCAAAAGTTTCTGTCACATTTATTGACTAATTTAATTGATTGAAGGCAGTAAGGCACATTGCAATAATATATTAAAATTATGTTAGGGAGTTTTACAGTTTTTTATTGCAACCCCTTCCAAGTTTATGCGACGGTTCATATTTTATTAAAAAATGAGTATCACGTATACTGTCACGTGGTAATCTACATTTTAATATCTGACATGATAACAACCATGTGGATTGTCATCTCAATTTGTAAATTTAGTAAGTGTCAAGTAGATTGCCACACAACAATTCACATTTTAGCGACTAGTGTGATAAATGCCATATTAACTACCACTCTACTTTGTAAGAAACTCTTATTGTAAAAATTATAATACTTTTAACAATATACAATAATTTGTCTTTATATATTTCTTAAAAAAGAAAAAAAAAAAGAAGGCTGCCTTTATATGTTCATTGGATTCACCATTAGCGAAGTAATAACAGTTGGCCCATCTAAACCAAGACTAAATCCAATGAACATCGATTCCGTAAAATTTGGGCCTAAATGTTAAATTATTTTTGGACCCAAAACTGTACATATACATGGGACACTGATTGGGCCAAAAGTAGTTTAGGGCTCAGTACCACAACACAAAAGGAGCAAAACCCAGGAACCCTATTGCAATTAACCAAAACCATAAAAACCCTAGCCTCTTCGGCCCCCATTTCTTTCTAGGGTTTCTCTTTGAGCGCAACACCGAGAGAGCGAGAGAAACACAGCTAGAGTCATCATGGGTCGCATGCACAGTAGAGGGTTCGTTCTTTCTTCATAAGACTTCTTCTTCTAAACCGATGATTTGCTTGATTTTGATTGATTTCGTTGTTTCAATTTCTTCTTTATTATTATTATTATTATTTTTTCAGTAAGGGGATTTCGGCTTCTGCTCTTCCATACAAGAGGACCCCGCCCAGCTGGCTGAAGACCACTTATCAGGATGTGAGAGACCCCTTCCCTTTGATTTGTTTGTGATTGGGTTCGATTACGGTCTGTTTGGTCGCTGAGAAAATTAATAAGTAGAAATTCTTGAACTAACCTTTTTTTGGGCTGAACTTTTTGTGTTTCTCTTTGAATTGACTTCGATTTGAAAATAGTGGAAGTTTGGCTAACGAGAAGTGAATAATTTTAGTATTTGAAAAGCAACACTCGGTTAAGCTATTGGGTTTGTGACATGTCATTGTTTTCTGTACTAGTTCAATGTTCTCAATAGAGTTTAAATTATTTGGATTTGAAGACAGTTAAGTTACTCATTTTCGCTATATTATCAAATTAGAACCCATTGTCTTTGTGTTGAACTTAGTTAGAGATATGCATCTTATTCACTTATTATATAATGAATGATTAGAAGTTTATCCATTGTTTTGGTTTTTGGCTGCCTTTGTTTCACCATGAATTTTCGTAAGTGGATTGGTTTTGCTATCATGGTAATACAGTGTCATTGATAGCATTTGATACCATTTGTTCTGCCATAATCGTTTCATACCATATGTGAGGAATATGAAACAACTCATATCTTAAAAATGACTCACAGATTAATATCTTCTTTTAAGAGTGATTTGGATAAGCTGTTTTAACTTTCTTGAGAATTCTCCTCTCTTGTGACACAAGAAGATAATTTGCAGAAAAGACTTTGCGGAGGATATAACTAATAGGATTTGATTTTGCATGGGGCGCATTTTGAAATGCTAGATAATGTTCTTCTGATGTTTGATGAGAATGTCCCAGCTTGTTGATATTTTCATGACTGAAACTTCTGTCCCCTCATGTTAATTGTATGAAATTCTAAATTATTGGGTTTTATATTATAGCTCTCGGTTCTGCTCTAATCTTTCAGGTTGAGGATAACATCTGCAAGTTTGCTAAGAAGGGTTTGACACCATCTCAAATTGGTGTTATTCTTCGTGATTCTCATGGGATTGCTCAGGTTAAGACTATTTCTGGGAGCACTGTTTCTGGGAGCAAGATTTTGCGTATACTGAAGGCCCATGGTGCGTATTATGTCAATGCCATCTTGCAGTGTGTTCTACTTCTAGATTGAGTGGGAAATGTTTAGTTTATTACCTTTTTTTTTTTTTTTTTTTATATATGGTTAGGGCTTGCTCCTGAAATTCCTGAGGATCTGTACCACCTCATCAAGAAAGCAGTCTCCATTCGCAAGCATTTGGAGAGGAATAGGAAGGACAAAGATTCCAAGTTTAGGTTGATTCTGGTTGAGAGCAGGATCCATCGCCTAGCTCGCTACTACAAGAAGACAAAGAAGCTTCCACCTGTATGGAAATAGTAAGTTTCTGTGCCCCTCTGAATTTTTAGATAATCATAGGTCCTGTAATTGTGCTTTGTTGTTTTCAAGTGGATATGAACAGACATACACATAATGTTCTTCTCTCTTTGGGAGTTTCAGGAATGAGGTGTCTTTAAATGCATTTTATGTAGTTGAAGCTTTGAGTGGTATATTGTTAAATCTCTTTTTGAATTAATAAGTAGTTGTGAAGATACTTTGGGATCTTCGGTTGTTTGCATTAAAAGCAAAAGGTGATATAATGGTGAACTTATCTGATCCGCAATGTTGGAGACACTTGTTGCCATAGATGTTTGATTGTTGCTGTGTTGTAGACATCAGACTCCATATTAGTTATATTTTTGTACTGTTGTCTATTGTATTCAAAGTTTTCATTTACAATTGGGCGACTATGTCAACATCTCGAGATTTATTAGTTGTGATATTTAACAAGAGTAGAAAGTATTTGACTTGAAAATAAACAATATCATTTCAACTTGGATATTAATGCTCAATATGTATCCCATTTGCCTGAATGCTAATAAATGGAAAATTTTGTTAAACAGTAAAATGTCTTGATTGCGGATATAAAAACCAACATAATATCTTTTTGTTAGGAATCTATTTTATTGGTAATTGATATTCACAAGCATAGAGGCTGTAGACTTGTAAAGAATTGATCGTATAGAAGTATTATTGACGACCAGCAATATGTATGTTTGGGTATTGTATTCTGTTAATTGTTATTAAACTTATTCCCAAGCAAAAGTTTTATTGTTGATAGGTAACAAAAACTAGCGCACTTTTTGTTGAGTGGTCACTGATTATACGTATTGTGTATAATCGATTTTTTTGTACATGAATGTTTCTGCATTCAATAATTTTGATCTCTGGAATATACCATTTTATGACCTCTTAGTTTCTGAAACAATATTTGTATGTGCAAGATTAGTGTTCAATTGTTGTATGGGGAAGTTGTTGAATTCATGGCATCTAGAATGACTTCAATTTGTAAAACATTGTTGTCTTTCAATTCTTTGAAATGCTCCTTGTCAGAATTATAATGCTTGATGACTCCACTGCATGTTTTTTTTTCCATGGAAGTGGGATCCCACTGTTGCTTACTGGAATATAAATTTATTCATTTATTTATTTTTCCTCTCTTGCCATCTTTTTGAAAGTAAGTGTTATATTTCTGCTATGTGCTTCAGTTTTCTGACAGTGGTTATTTATTGGTTGTTTTGGCAGTGAATCTACCACCGCCAGCACTCTTGTGGCTTAGGTTAGTAAATTTTTGGATGCTCCCATGAGATGCAACTCTTTGACGAGGAAGACTCAGTTTTTCAATATCTAATGTTTTGTCAGATTTCGTTTTAAGGAAAGTTTCTGAGGATGATTGTTATGGTTAAACAATTTGGCAGTTGGGAGTGCATTTGAGTAATCTCTCTTGTTCTTTTTCTTTCTTATTTCTTCCAAGAAGTATCTCATAACATAGATGCATTGCTGTGTATGCGATTGCCGATGCCTCTCTCTCTCTCTCTCTCGCAAAGTTCTTTCAATTTAAGCCGCAGAAAAAGATTGCTGGTGATGCAGTCTTGATTGATGATCCCAACCGGCTAAAGGTGTGTCAAGTGTCAACACATTCACTCGCACTCCCCTCCCCCCGGCTTTTGTTGAGTGTGGCTACTTTTTTTTTTATTAATAAGTAAGAAGTCTACTTTATGTTCATAAACTAAACATAGAAATTAATCTTTAAAACCTTTAAAACGAATTTATGCATTTATCCAACATTTGGGTAAGCACTATGAATGAAATGAAAATGCGAGCATCTTCAATGGATTAGCCAATTCCTCTAAAAACCCCTCCATCTTATCATGCAAAATGTATTCTTGCATTGGTGAATAATGTCATTCTACAAGTTGTGATACGCTGGGGACGACGGTCCTTGCCTGTCTTTATTAAGAAATGGTGTAGAAATTTTATTAATTAAATTTTAGGTTAAATACTTTATTGGTATTGGAGTTTTAAAAATTTTATTTTTTGGTACTTGAGTTTTAATTTGCATTATAAATGGTATCTCAGTTTTGGGAAAAGATCGACGTTGTACCTTAGTCAAGTTTTTCGTCCAAAAACTAATGGTCTGTCATGTCACTATCACTTAGCACCACTAGGAACAAGACAGTTGTTCCTTGTGACATGTCAGCATCTACATAATTGCCAAATCACCCAAAAAAAAGTTAAAAAAAATTATAAATTGTTTGGGTGATTTGGCAATTATGTGGGTGCTGACATGTCGCAAGAGACAGGTGTCATGTTTCTAGTAGTGCTAAGCGGCAGTATCGTGGCGGGCCGTTAGTTTTTGAACGGAAAACTTGACTGAGGTACCAATTCGGTCTTTTTTCAAAACTGAGGTACTATCTGTAATGCAAATTGAAACTCAGGTACCAAAAAATAAAGTTGTCAAAACTCAGGTACCAATAAAGCATTTAACCCTTAAATTTATTAAAACATCATCTTTTCATTTCTTTAATAAATTTCATGATGTAGATGGCCTTGCCTATCACAATTGTCATTCTACATGGGTTGACACTTTTTTAGTTTCTGTCTTCCTTTCTTTATTCATGATTTGTCTATTTTATTTATTTATTTATTTATTTTCTCCCCCAACAAAGAACACACTTTTCTTTCTTTGAAAAATATAAGGGAAAAATATATATATTTCCCTCAAACTATCACTCCATTGTCATTATGCCTTCTAAATTACTAATAGTGTCAATGTTTTCTTTCAAACCAACAAAAAGATAAAAATAATCTTAAAAAAGTTTAAATAAGACAAATATATCCTTATAAATTCGGGAAAAATAAAATAAATAAAACTTGAAAAAAACCAAGTTTTTATTTTATTTTTAAAAAAAATTAAAAAAAATATAAGGAAAGAGTAAGAGTAATGCGGCATACTACGGGCTAGTTTGGCAACCCACTTTCATTCTCCCTCTATTTCTTTTCACTTCTTTCAAAAATATCAAATAAAAAACATTCTAACTTTTTTACATTTTTTATATCACATTAATTATATTTTATTACTATTCAAATAAAAAAACCCACTACAAAATAAAACTTTTTCACTTTTCTATAAAATATTCTCAAATTTTATATCACATCAATCACTTCTTACTATACAACACACAAATATTCCACAACACAATTACTTACCAAACAAACCCTACACTTTTATCCCACCGTTATCTTATTGGGTTGATGTTATTGAGTATACAAGTGTTAGTGTAAAAGGATTGAGTGTCGCATTACAAATATGCAAGAAGTGTGAGTGATTAATATAACATTGTTGAGCTCAAATCTATAGACTTAAGCTTTTAGGTTGTACGGTGTCTCAGTATACTATATTATAGGTTTACTAAAAATACTCTCAAATGTATCAATCTCCCTCACACGTGGTATCAAACCTGATGATAGTATGCTATATGGTGGAGTGGTGCAACCACGAACAAAAATCATTGTTGTAAGAACAAAAAGATGCAAGGGGTAAGCATGGATTATTGTCCTTGGAATGAAAGTTCATGGCATGGGCTTCTAGAAGGGTTTTTGGAGTAGGAATAAAAAGGATGTAAGCTGTGAGCATGTAAAATGGTATGTGGAGTAAGGACCAGAAAGGTTCATGGCATGAGCACCAACGAAAGTCCCTGGGGTAGGAAAAAGGATGTGTAGCACAGACAACCCCACATAGTCCACAAGTAATATTGGAGATGGCCCAAAAGATTGATACATATATATAAAGGAGGAGTGTGGCAACGTGGTGATGGATTCATATAAGAGGAGGAAATTGTTAAGTATACACGTGTGAGTGTAAAAAAATTGAGTCTCACAATGAAAAAATGTAAGAAGTGTGAGTAGTTAATATGATATAGTTGAGCTCAAACCCATAAGCTAAGCTTTTAGGTTGTGGGGTGTTTCAACATACTATATTATGGGCTCACTAAAAAGACTATCATATGTGTCAATCTCCTAATAGATATGGCAATGGCCATTTGCTCTTAGATTAATCATTGTTAAAAAATAAATAATAAAATAAAATTATAAGAGTTAATAAGCATCGTCATATCAGCCAAATGGCATGGGGTGTAATATGTAGCATACTATTGAGTAATGCTAGAAATCAAACTTTTATTTCACAACGGGAAATGATAGAAAAACTTCAAGTGCACAACAACTACACTCCTCCAAGACACATGAGGTGGGGTCCACACACAGGATAAAAGTGTAGGTTTTAGCACCGGTAAAAAAAAAAAAAAAAAAAGAATTGGAATGAGGAAGGAACAAAAAAGGGTTAAAAATTACAAGATTAATACCCTTATGGCGGCTCAAATTTCCATTATCTTGAAAATGCTTTCATTTGGTGGTGATTTGGAATATATCCATAAATAAAATTGAAGTTTTTTTTTAGTGTTCAGAACTTGCATATATCATTTTCAGCCTAGATAAGCTAATTTTGGAAGATTAATTGAAGAATGTGGTTTATACTTTATAGGCCTAGAAGTCACGTGCAAATGTTTCTGTCACGTAAATTTAATGACTATTTTGATTAATTGAAGGCACATGGCAATAATAAATTCAAATTCCATTAAAGAGTCTTACAGTTTTTTATTGCAACCCCTTACAAGGTAACGTGACGGTCTATATTTTATGAAAAAATGAGTGTCAAGTATACTGTTACGTGACAGTCTACATTTTAGTAGCTGACGTGGTAACGGTTATGTGGATCGTCATTTCAATTTGTAAATTTTGTAAATGTCATGTATACTGTCACGTAACAATTCATATTTTAGCGACTAACGTGATAAATGCCATGTTAACTGCCGCTTTAGTTTGTAAGAAACTCTTATAGTAAAAATTGTAATACTTTTAATAATATTCAATAATTTGTCTCTATATATTTCTTAAAGAACAAAAAAAATGGGTGCCTTTATATCTGCATTGGATTCACCATTAGTGAATTAAGGAAAAATTGCACCGTTAGTCCCTGTGGTATGCCATAATTATTTTTCACTCCCTATGGTTTAAAAAGTTCATGAAAGATCCCTGTGGTATGCAATAATTACGTTTTACTCCCTGGGTCGATTTTC
This sequence comes from Alnus glutinosa, assembly GCF_958979055.1. Lineage (NCBI taxonomy): Eukaryota > Viridiplantae > Streptophyta > Magnoliopsida > Fagales > Betulaceae > Alnus > Alnus glutinosa. Next base: position 30,781,157 of record NC_084888.1, read on the forward strand.
CGTCTACAATTTTGACGGAATCTGTTAGCCCTCCACGTCAGCGACACGTGTCGCCATCTTATTGGCGACACGTGTCAATCTTAATAAAAAAATAAAAATTTATTAAATCCAGCCACCCCCTTTCCTATTTTTGTTTTTTCTTTTTTTTTTTGAATTTTAATTTTTTTTAAAAAAATAAGTATTTTTATTAAGATTGGACATGTCAGCGCCACATGTCACCAATAAGATGACGACACGTGGCGCTGACGTGACATTTGACGGAATCTGTTAAAAATTTAACAGAATTTGACGACAGGAATCGATTTGTAATTATTGCATACCACAGGGACCAACGGTGCAATTTTCCCGTGAATTAATAACAGTTGGCCCATCTAAACCAAGACTAAATCCAATGAACATCGATTCCGTAAAATTTGGGCCTAAACATTAAAATTATTTTTGGATGGGCCTTTTTGGCCCAAAATTGTACATATACATAATACATAATACATGGGACACTGATTGGGCCAAAAGTAGTTAATCTTAGGGCTCAGTACCACAACATAAAACGAGCAAAATCCAGGGAGAGAGGCACGGCTAGAGTCACCATGGGTCGCATGCACAGTAGAGGGTTCGTTCTTTCTTCATAAGACTTCTCCTTCTTTACCGATTATTTGCTTGATTTTGATTGATTTCGTTGTTTCAAATTTTGATCTTAAAATATCTGTTAGATTTACTTTTTGGCTACACAGAAAGCTTTGTATAGGCATTTTTTTTTTTCACATTCTCGTATTATGCTGTTTTATTTGATTCGTTTTAAATGTGATGGAAGCTAAGCTGTACGACATGATGATAGTTGTACTGGGACTGATTCTGAGTGTGTTATTGGGACTTCTAATTTTGATCCCGCGAGACCGTAAATCTGGTAAGCTTGTTTGTTTCTTTTATCTTTATCACTTTCATTTTCTTTACCCTCTATATTGTGACTGAACAGTGAACACAATTATGTTGGATAATTGTAATGTTTGTGTACATCATGTTTGATTCGATCAAAGTAAATAAAAATTCCTGCAGGTCTTTCGAAAAAAGTTGAGTCAAATGCTAGCAATAAGAAGGTAAACACTCCATAAGTTATTGATCTTATATATATATATGTTCTGTTTGGTTGTTGAGAAAACCGAGGAAGTTGATAGAAAGCATTTTGGGTCTTAACTCATATCTCATGTGTTATTATTTTTTTTTGAAGTCTGAAAAGTTAAGGTGATGCGTTGTTTAGATTTGGTTTGGGGAGGTTTTTGCTTTTGCAGCTTCCAACTATAAGAAATTTGAAGTTTCAAAATGGATTTCGAAAAAAGAGAAAAGAAAACTAGAACCCTCTTTTTGGTTTATATGAATCAAGTGTAAACTCTGGCTCATTTATAATACCCTTGAGTTGGAGACTAGAAGCATATTAGGATTGATGTAAAGGAAGCGAGTAAACCAACTTCATTGTATCAAGATTTGTCATTGGAGAGGCGGTGAGGGGAAAAGAGGGAGGAGGGAGGGGGATGTTCAGATAGAGCTTTTTCCATGTTCATAGCTGCTTAAGTGGGATAGACTTGATTTCTAGATGAAGAGATCCATATTTGATGAAGATGCATGAGCTCCATTAGCTTGAGCTTCACGCAATACTGCATTAAACCTTGATTGACATGCTATATGCTAAACTGCTTATGTCTTCCATTGTTGGTACGGTACTGAAATATAGAATTAAGATGTCTGTTACTCTTATACACTTCTTCATTGGAAAAAAAGAGAGAGTAAAATGCATTTATCCCCTCTATGGCTTAATGCATTCTGTTTACATCTTTTAGGTCCCAATTTTCAACCACACATGGGTCCAATTATTCTAATCAACTACTTCGTGTTAAAATCATTATTAATTAGTCATTTGAAAAAAAAATGGATATTGTATGCATGTGTGATTGGAGAGAAAGATGTGGATAAGTAAGTGTTTGCAGGGCCTCGTGCATCTCGTATGACTAATTTCTGTTGAAGATTTTAATAGAAAAGTGGATGAAATTAGTTGATTAGAACAATTGGACACCAGAAAGAATGTGATTAGAGAAATTGTAAACCTAGGAGATGTTAATAGAACTATATTGAATCACATGAAGTGTTAAAAAAGAAAAATTCTCAATGTGCTTAGTTGCCTTTAATCATTCAATGAATATTTCATGACCGTCCAACTATGCTTTTTCTTTTTCTTTTAGGCATCCAAAATCTACAGTAAAGCTGAAGTCTCTTTGCATAACAAGAAAACTGATTGCTGGATCATCATCAAGGACAAGGTCTTACCTTTTACTGTGGTTTGGTGCTTCATTTGTAACTTGAAACTTGAAACTACCTGAAATTAATGCATTCAGGACTCTGTACTCGTTCTCTTACTTGCCCAATTTTCTTTTCCTTGACTGTAGGTTTTTGATGTTACATCATACGTAGAGGAACATCCAGGTGGTGATGCCATCTTAGCACATGCTGGCGATGATTCAACCGAAGGGTTTTATGGGTATCCATCCTTTTTTGCTAAAGAATTTTACTTTTCACCAATCTTTTGGCAGTAGGAAACTTTTTGTTTTTCTTCCTGTTTGTCTTCATTGTTCCATAGAATTTTGAAGGAAAATGTCTCACTGGTTTTGATTTACCAACCTTCTCGTCCTTGTGAAAGATCTCGATCTCTCTCATAATCCTCCAAATTTGTACTTATATATAATCTTTCTGTTAATGATGCATTGCTATTCAAGTTATCAAAAAATAAAAAAATGATTCATTTCTGTTCTGTTTAGAATTCCATGCAAAGTGTAATACATATTCTTGATATTTACATTTGTATGATCAACACTTGGTTGAGTTTTGTCTTTCATGATCACAATTTGGATCACAACCAAAATTCCCTTTTTTCTTTTCTCTTATGTTTGTGTAATATATCATTATGGCAGTGAATTTTCCTAACATCTTGCCAATCTTCCATTTGTCAGGCCACAACATGCAACCCGAGTCTTTGACATGATTGAAGACTTTTACATTGGAGATCTGGAGGCTTAGTTAGTTACAGCTATTGTTTTGTAAAATTGACAAGAGGAACAGTTTCTTCCTTCATTGCCCAATTTGACAGATCTTAGTCTTAGAGCAGTAGTTAATTACTGCCATTCATTGGTTTGTGCTTTCCGAATCCTGGGGTGTTTGGTAAGTGACGGAATCATGGGAGCTGGCCTAGAGATGTGCGCATATCAGTGTGTTGACAACAGCCACTCCTTCCAACGTCTCCAATTTCCATCAACAACTGTATCAAATTCAAAATTCCCATTCTGCCCTTTATTCTTTGATTCTTGTAAAACTCTCTCTCAAAAAAGAAAAAAAAAGAAAAAAAAAGTAGGACACACAAGAAGCAACAACCAAACTACTAAACAAGAATCTAAAACGTACGAAGTATAAACAAGAAATAATGCACTTGTTGCATTGTCTTCTCAATAAGCTAATCATTCTCTAACAATTTCTTAAAAAATGCTTGGTAAACTTTAATCTACTTTCGGATTGGATCCCAATTTATCAAAATTTATATGAATCATTCATAGATAAATCACATTGTATATCCAAAAGAAGCATCCACTTTTGTTTGGCAGACACTCACTTCAATATGTTGTGTATAGTAGAAAAGACTTGAACAAATTTTTTTTTTTTTTTTTTCATTTCTTTTTCAGTGAGGCTAAGGTTTTTATTTCTCACTTGAGGCTGTGTTTTAGAGTAGTTGAATTAAACACTATGTATATAAATTCAGCCTCACAAGTAGAGGGAAAAAAAAATTGAAATAATAAGCATTTGGATGCTAGACAGTTTTATCAAATACAAATGAAAATTGAAACTCATAATAGAAAACTTGTGCGAATTGTAGTTGCTAATAGTTTGGTTGGATCAAGTTAGTTGCACGCTTGGATGGTAGCATATTCTTTGTACAGGTTATTAGGACTATTAAAATGAACATATACAACTAGATATGCTATTATGGTGATAATTCATACATGCATGCTTTTAAAATTTTGTTGTTCATGGCAATATGGTTTACTCTAAACATCGTAGCTTTTCATGATCCAAGATGTATTATAATGAAGAAACATTTTATAGAAGTACAACTTTATGTACCTATAGGTTGGTTGAGACAAACATCATGAACATCAATGTGCTATATATTTTCCAATATGCTTTGGTTTGAAGTAACAACATATCTGTTATCTAAATTAACTCTCTTTCACTTTCTTATGGTATGTCATATCTACTCACTTTCTTTCGCTCTCTTTCACTTTCTTTTGATATTAAATCTCTAATATCTATTCTATAATATATAATCAAGCATGTCATATCTCTAATATCTATCCTATGTCATAATACACCGGGAATCAAGCATGTGTGTTGCACATGCCATCCCAACTAGTGTCATTCTACATGGGTTGACACTTTTTTAGTTTCTATCTTCTTCTCTTTATTTAAGATTTCTCTCCTTTTTATTTATTTCTCCCTCCAACAAAGAACACACATTTCTTTCTTTGAAAAATATAAGGAAAAAATACAGATGGTCCTCTCAAATTATCACTCTATTGTCAATGTGCCTTTCAAACTACTGATTTTGTCAATGTCTCCCTTAAAATTAACAAAAATATAAAAATAAGACAAATTTATCCTTATAATTTTGAAGAAAAAAAATGAAAATCCAAGTGGTGGTTCATTGAAAATCATATAAAACAAAATCTTCAAAAAAAAAAAAAAAAGATTTCAAAAACAACTTTTAGTCTTTTTTTTTTTTTTTTTTTTTAATTTTATTATTTAAAATAATTTTTTAGTTTATTTTTTATATAATTTTAAGAATTTTTATAATTTTATGAATGGTATTTTTGTCATTGTATGGCACGTTGACAATTGAGTGATAGTTTAAGAGGGTATGTGTATTTTTCTTAAAATATAACTGTTTTAAAAAATGATTGTTAAAAAAATGACCGTTAGGAAAAAATACCGTCTAACAAATATGATATTTAGAAAAGAAATTATAAAAAAATAAAAAATAAAAATATTTAAATGATATAATGAAATAGTAGATAATATGATTTATGGTGCATTTTAAGGGTCTATTTGGATTTTTGATTTCAAAAAGTGCAATTTTAAAATAGTAATTTTAAAAAAACTCAGTTAAGTGTTTGGGAAATGATCCATACACTCATTTCTCACAACAGCCCCACAACAAGTTGATGTGGCTGGTAATATTTTATTATTTTTTTACAAAAAGAAAATAAAAGAAAACAAAAAAAATAATAAAATATTACCAGCCACGTCGGTTTGTTGTGGGGCTGTTGTGAGAAATGAGTGTAGGGATCATTTCTCTTAAAATTATGCATTTAAAAAAAAAACACCTCATTGTCACGATTTGAAAAAATAGTTTTATAGGTTTTTAAATTGCAAATTTTTTAAAACGTAATTTTTAAATAATTCATTTTTTACAATTTAATTTAAAATCATTTTTCTTTTTTGTTTATAAAAACACAATTACAAACGCACCTAAAAATTATTCGTTAAAACAAATAAAGAGTTTTTTTTTTTTTATTAACTATTTAAGATAGATTATCAGCCATTCATTACTGACCCGAACTAGGACTTTTATCTTTGGATTTTTGGATGTTACGTTTACACCAATGACCAATGTGTATCGTTGGATGCTCCTAGCAGCCACGTGTAGGTCGAAACTCTGAAACTCCTACCATGCCAAATCTTAGTCCGCACCGCACCGAACAATCACTCCACGACCACCGTCACTCTACGCATTACCCCATTCCCGAGCCTCCGTCGTCGTCCGCCCATCCATGTGGGCTTCTCTGACCACCATCAGCAGCATTCGATTTCTGTGCTACTGCCGTATTTTCCTTCCACTTGTCCCCGCAACTCCTTTTTCTCTACTCACCAGGAAGAGCCCTCGTGCCCTAGGTTTCTTGGAGACGACAAACGCCACCAGACCTTCTTTCGCTTCTTTTGCTCGTTCAGGGAAAAGGTGATTCTCTCTCTTCATCTCCGTCTTGTTAGGTTTCCGAGAAAACTGAGAAAAGAGAAGGAAAATGATTTTTTTTTTCTCCCTGCTTTTTCTTGACAACCAAACAGATATTTTTCGGTGTTTTTATGTGTAAAAATTGAAATTCAATATGCTAACGATATTCTTGTTATGTTAAAAAAAAAATAAAAAAAATGGGCAGTGGTGGTAGAGGAAAGGATATGGAGATGAGAACTGATAGAGAGAGATCAAGAGGGCGTGGCGGCGGCGGCGGCAGCGGCTCTAGCAAAGATAAGATCGATGCTCTTGGTAGGCTATTGTAAGCACTACTACTACATTCACTTCCTGTAATGCTCGGATTCTCACAGTGCCATGTTTGTGTACTCAATTGAATTTACGAGTTTTCTCTCTGGAATGTGTATAGGACGCGTATTCTGCGCCATATGGCTTCTGAGTTGAATTTGAGTATGCGGAGTGATGGGTTCGTGAAGGTTCAGGATCTGTTAAACCTGAATATGAAGACTTTCGCAAATATTCCGTTAAGATCACACACTGTTGATGATGTTAGGGAGGTCCGTTCTTCGATATTGTTCTCATCTTTCTCATTTTTGCTTGTCCGTTCTGTTAAGCTTTTTCCTTCACTCTTGGCCCTGGAGTAAAATGATATTGGATAACAAACTCCTTTCATCACCTGTTCAAAAGGCTAATTTCTTTCTATAAATGTTATCGGAGATTACCAGTGAGCAGCTCTGTCTGTAATGGTGAAATTGGGTTTGCAATTTTCTAGGAGCAAGACTTTAAGTGCTTTGAGGTTACAAAACTTTCTCCTTGAAAGAATTATGCGGGATATTTCTGTTGAAGGATAATTATTGGAACATATGTCATCTACGTGTTGGGTTGGTCCTTGGAATCAATGTCGAAGAGTTTGAGGTTAAGGCAATTGTGGGTGCTATGAACTAATCCCAGTTGATGAAGTATGGAGTTTCTGAGTAATGGTATGGTGAATCATGGAAAAATTACTGATGCAGGCTTCAAGAGGCCTATATTTCCTTATCGTCTAGGTTTCATGAATCTTTCATAGATACTGCCTGAACATGATGGCTACATGGATACACTAAGGGTAGCTCAATCGGCCGGATACCACGTCTTATGAAGTGGAGGTTATTGGTTCGAATCTCCTATTGGGTCAAAAAACAAACTTATCAAAAAAAAAAAAAAAATGGTTTACTTAAGACCGGTATCTAATCACCAAACATGATTCCCATTTCTGGCCATATTAACACCCTAATTTAAGATGTGACATATTTGTGACATGCCCAGTTTATTGAGCTAAAGATTTTTATGCATATGTTATAATATTTCCTGTGCAATGCGTTAGCGTTCTACATTCTAACATTTTTTACACCTGAGTTGTTAGTACTGGATATTCTTCAAAACTACTGTATTTCTCATAAGTTTTTCAAGAGACTTCTAATTTATTTAGTTCTCTTTTCAGGCTGTCAGAAGGGATAATAAGCAGCGTTTCAGCCTCTTGGAAGAAAATGGGGAACTTCTGATACGTGCAAACCAAGGCCACACAATAACGGTGAAATATCATTCTTTATTTCAGCCAGGATGTATTCATGCCTTTTGACATTCTTTTCACAATTTGTTTATGACATACACTGTTGGCTATTGAACTCGAGTTTCAACTATCAATATATGGATTTTTTACAGACGGTTGAATCTGAAAGCTTATTGAAACCGATCCTTTCAGCTGAAGAATTTCCAGGTAAATCTATGTTTGTATTCTTAAAACAGAAGTTATGACTTAACTGTCTCATATCATATTCTGCTTTTTTTCTTTTTTGATTCACTGCTTTTCTTTCCTGGTGATATGCAGTGTGCGTGCATGGAACCTATAGGAAAAATTTGGAATCAATTTTGGAGTCTGGTCTGAAACGCATGAAAAGATTGCATGTTCACTTTTCATGCGGCTTGCCAACAGATGGGGAAGTAATAAGTGGTAATATGTCAATTTTTTGATGTCTAGGAATTTATGGTGCATGACATTGTCCCCTCTCTCTCTCTCTCTCTCAACCCAACCCCACAAATGTGGCTTCTAGCATCTAGCACTTCTTAATATCTTATGCTTTCCAAGGCCTGCTTCCTCTGGGTCAGATAAAATTTTGGCCCTGAGCACAGGTCAGAGTGAAGGATAAGAACTTGATCAACTCATACATGAAAGATATTCTAATTTTGACTTATGAATATGGCCAATGTGAAAGCACTTGGGATTGAAAATTTTCATTTGTATGTTATACAACAAATTGGTTAGTGACTCAGTCAACTAGAGGCTCAAGTATTCATTAGAGACTTGCGAAGTTACCTATATGCTTTATCAAATTGAATTTGTGCATCTCTTAAAATCTTATGCTTTATCAAATTCATTAGAGACTTGCGAAGTTGCCGGCCCTTTGAGGTGCCAGTCTTGGGGCATTCAATCTCAAATTCGAGTTTGCTCTCATAACCATCATCCCATTATGGCTGCCATGGAGCGAGCCTTAGGCATCTTTAATGACATTAATATGTACTTAATTTATGAATTTCCCTTGCAACAGTAGTCTGTGGGAGTCTTGCGCATGTATTTACCCCCATGTTTTAACATGCTATTCTCTTGGGACCCGTTGGCTTTAGTGCGTTGTTAGGATGCTTTAATTTTGAACAGAAACTGAGAGCAACTCTTTTAGGGGGTGCTTCACGATCCTCAAAATATCCAAACAACCGATCATTCATCTGAATCCAGTAAAAACACATAGTTTGGCTGACTTCTGACAGTTTACTTGATTTGTCATTTTTCCAGGTATGAGACGGGATGTCAATGTTTTGATCTTCCTAGATGTCAGAAAGGCTTTGGAAGGTAAGTTTGATGAACTTTTTGTCCTTTTAAGTTCAAAGTGCTCTGAACCAAGATTGTTCATCATCTACCAATTACATTTTGTTTTTTGCCCCTAAACATTGCAAGAATACAAAGTGCCTCTTGTTCTAATTTGTTTCTTTACAATTTCCATTACAGATGGAATGAAGCTTTACATTTCAGACAACAAGGTCATCTTAACTGAAGGTTTTGATGGTGCCGTGCCGGCCAAGTACTTTGTAAAGATAGAATCCTGGCCGGACAGGAAACCCATAGTTTTTTGAACCTTTATCAGATGATGGGGGAGTCTTTTTCCCTCGGCTGTTTTGTGCCATGTCCGTCCCAATGAGATATACTGCTGTTCTTTTTGGTCAAATATTTTCACCAAGCCTACATGTAATTGCCTTTTCTGTTCTGAGTTTATTCATTCCCTTAATACTAAAAATCATGATCTGTCAGAAGGATGAGTGCTGTTTTTGATTGATCCTTTTTGTTGCTTATCGATTCCATTATTGATCCACACATTTTAAATTGCTTGGGGTTATATTGATGTGATAAGAAACATATATGAAGGATAGGAGGTTCTTGATGTAAGGAAGTTATTTGAGCAGGTCTTCACTAATTTGGAGTATGGTTTCAGGATTTGGATTTTTTTTATTTTTTTCTAACATGTAAGAATTTATTGAAAATTCAATAAAAAACGATACACAAGCAACTCTTTAAAAAAAAAAAGGGAGGGGGTTAAATACCTTTTTGTCTAATTTGGTTTAACAATTTTATTTATTTTTGCTTATGTTTCATTTTATATCGTAGATGATACTTACTTTATGGCTAAAAATAAATATGGCATTTCTATCAAAATTTCATTCATAAATTACCTTTGAAAAAGTAACACATGGTAATTTTTTATTGGTCGCACTAAATACCAAAATATAAGAAAAATATACGTCGAAACACGTGGGGCATAAAACTTGGTTTAATGATCTTTGCCACATTAGCTGATCCTTCCCTGGCCCCGGATAAAATTATTTGGAGTGGCACTTCTAATGGTATGTTCTCTGTGAGAAGTGCTTATCATTTGGGGTTGGACTTATTGAGAAAACAAAATGGGGAATGTTCTTTTAGGGTGAGTAGTGCGATTTTTGGAAAAAAAAAAAAAAAACCTTTGGGCTATTAAAGTTCCTAACTCCTCAAAAAAATTTCTCTTGCGAGCTTGCCAAAATTTGCTTCCTACTAAACAAAATTTATTGAAGAAATGTGTGGTGAAGGATGATTTATGCCCTTGTTGTAAAATTCAAGAGGAGTCCATTCTTCATGCTTTATGAAGTTGTCCCAATGCTCGAGATGTTTGGGGAAGTGGCTCTATGGTTTTTCAGAAATGTCCTTCTTTTTCAGGTATAGTTGAGCTTCTTTCTTTCTTGTTTAATAGATTGGATGATGATTTTTTGAGTTTAATAGTGGCTGTTTTTCGTAGTATTTAGATGAGAAGGAATAAGCTGGTTTTTGAGGACCAATTTTCTTCCCCTTTGACTGTCTTCAAGGATGCTTCTCGGCACCATGAGGAGTATCGGTCAGCTCTTATGAAGGATGAAATGAAATATTAAAGCAGTTACATTCCAGCACCCATAATAGTAGTAAATCTTAGAAATGCCCAGATTTGGGGTGTGTAAAAGTGAATTGGGATGCCTCTTTAAATTCTAGAAATGGAGTTGTTGGTTTGGGTTGTGTAATTAGAAATGATGATGGAGTGATTGTGGGTGTTAAATGTTGTGCTTGTATGGTTGAAGCAGATCCTCTTTTGGCAGAAATTATGGCTGCCTATACATCTTTAAATTTTTACAAAGAAATGGGTTTTTCTAAGATTATATATGAATGTGATTCCCTACAGGTGGTTAAAGCAATTTGTGATCCAGGATCCCATTATGTTTGAATTGGGCACTTTGTATATGCTATTAGAAAAGATGCTTCTGAGTTTATTTTTTGCTCTTGGTTTCATTGTTGTAGGGAAGCAAATACTGTTGCCCACCAATTAGCTAGAGAGGATTCTTTTAAATGCTTGTCTTATAGTTGGATTGAGGAGATGCCTCTTTTTATTTCTGATGTTTCTTTTAGAGACTTTTTGGTCTCTAGATTGTAATTTGGTCATCTCTCTTTTAATGAGAAGAGTTTCGGTTTTCAAAAAAAAAAAAAAACAAAAAAACTTGGTTTAGAAATAAATGAATAACTAATAATAATAATTAAAAAAAAAAAAAAGGAACTTGGTTTAAAGGCTCATCTCTCCTTTGCCAGGCCCATTACAATGGATGGGTTGGGGCCCAATAAAAATAGTAGTCCGTTGCTAATCAGAAGAGCTAAAACGACGGTTCACAAAAAGAAAAAGAGTAGTAAAAATGTAAAATAATGAAAATCGGTGTTTTCCCGGGGAGCTCGTCTATACGTGAGACGAGGGTCTGGTTCTCTTAGTTGCTGCATCAGGATTCGAAAATTGCTTCTCTTTCTCTTTGGGTATGTGGTTTTTCTCTCTCACTCAGTCACTCTTTTCTCTGAATCTGTCGATCACCTCTAATTGTTGCTTCACATTTCCTGTAATTATAGCAATTCAACTTCGCAATTGTTTTTTCTGCATTGAAAGTGAACTTTAGTTCTGTAATTATGCTCTGTAATATGTCCCCTTCAAATCATAGAAAAAGTAAAAAAAAGGCACACACAAAAGTTAATTCTCAAGTATATGCTAAAGAAAAGTTCACTTGAATATCACAATCCCAAGTTCCCAACGCGCGTGTATCTGTAGCAACATGCTACAATCTTGTTGAAATATGCTATGTTGCACTCATTTTCGATGGCTAAGAAATCATGGAGGAGTTGATTGTTGGTTTTATTAGCTGAGACTATTCGTAAGCTTGATCCGATGCCTCATGTGAGTCTTTTGTTTGATTGAGTACAGGTTTTTTTATCATTTGATTTGGAACCAAAAATTGCTTCTGGGTTAATGTAGAATTCATTTCTATGGATGCAGTGGTGGGTTGGTAATTTTTTTTTTCTTTTGTGAGGGGAGGGTAATAGAAGGGTTGCTTATAAACCTACAAGAACTCCCATTATAAGTTGGCAGTGATTTTCACTTTTGCAACCTATCAATCGTCTCATCTGAGAAATCGTTGCACTTGACCTTTGATGTATAATTTGTTGATTTCTAAAATTAGGTGGTTATTATAAATGAGATTATTAATGTAAAAAATGTTTAATAGTTTCTCCATTAATTGTGCAGTCCTAATAAAGCACAAGGTCATTTTTGCGGAAAATAAAGACCTTGTATTATAGATCTTTGGGTTTTCTTCTTGCCTGTGCAGTGATCTCTAAGACAGCAGGTCTCTAGAGAGGTTTCTTAGCCATGAGAATATTCAGTGGCTGGCGTCGTTTTCTCTTCTGTCTTCCTCTCATTTTCTTCCTTCCTCATTTGTTCTCTGGTGATTGTTACTCTCTCTATTTCTACTTCATTAATAGTTTTTCTTTTCAGTTTATATGTTAGCTGAGGCATAAGAGTGAACCTTTTTGTTGCAAATTTCAGTTATGGAATTGCATCAGAACTCGAATGTAGAATATCCACAGAAGAAACATAGCAAGAAATTTGATCATCTTGTGCTTGGGCCTGCTGCTGGACAAGGCTTGCCCAACCGTTTGCAATGTGAAGGTTCTTGCAGTCTCTGTCTTTATAATATAGTGGTTTGTAATACATTTTGTTGATCTAAGAAATTAAATAACTGTGAGTATGGGTTTTTTCTTTGCATTTTGAACTATAATTTTTTACATGTTACACCTAATTAGTTGTTCAATCAGCTAGTTAGTGATAGTCCTTCTCATTAAGACATGGTCTTCATACTACAGGACTCTCTTGAGATCTTAGGAAACATGTTATTCTTGGACTTTGATTTGGTTGGCTGCTGATTTAGCTGAGATTTACTCAATGGCTGTTCAGACTTACTTCAATATTAATATCCTTGACAGGGAATTATGACTTACAACTTCTTTTAGAGTTCTCTGTTCTTTATATAGGAAAAAAGTAATGTAATGTATAGTTGGCATCTATTTCCTTGTAAATATTGTAGTATTGCTTTTGCTGTGGTCAAATGATATTTTGATTTTTGCAATTAATGTTGCTTTCAATTCCTATATGTAGGTTATTGCCTTTGTGTTGTAGTGCCTTATGTGTGTTTCATGTCTGATGTATATTGCAGGTATCAAAGCTGTCAACAAGTCAATCTTCTCCCACATATCCAGAGGCGGAGAAAATATTGCTTTTGTCACTGTTTTTGCCATTTATAATTCTTCCCTGAACATACATGTAGATGATAAATCAGACTTGGTTATTGTTGGGAATACTTCATATAGTAAGGTGGAGAGATCAATGGCCATACTGAATGTCTTCATTGACTTCATTCAGGTAATTTCTTAGTAAAGCCCTAGCAATATCATTTGACAAGTACATATTTACAACACTTCCCAGAAACTTTGCTAAATTTTGTTGAATCTATACTATTTAAATTACTCTATAATATCCTTTAACAGGCTCATAATAGAAGATTGAGGTTTTACTGACATTTTTTTCTTTTTTCTTTTTCTTTTCTTTTTCTTCTTGTACGACTCCATAAAAGGATCGAAAAGATCTGGTTAAATATTTTCCAATTATCCACTCTACCATGGATGAAATTCAGGTTTTAGTGGATACATGGTTACAAAATCTAGGGTTTTTTCTTTTTTCTTTTTTGCTTAGAGTAGTAGGTTAAAGCTTGTATGTCTTCCCCCACCCCGCGCCTCCTTTTTTCCCAGATTATAGAACAATCCTTCTAAGGAAAAATGAATGTCTAATATCAATGGATTTTACCGGAAAGCAAATTTGGTCTATTGTGTCTGAATCCAAAATGCTTATGTATATGTTATGTTTTCAGGTGACAATGCCTCAAAGCAACATTATAATTCTTACGGACCCAGCATCTGACCTTCAAATGCATAGAAATAGGGTCACCTTCCTTCCAATTCAAGGTGAATATTCACGAGACAGGTTGATGCTTCAAAGAATCAGGTCTTACATTGTAAGAGCACATTGCATTTACACTAGGTTGAACATTTCTGTTGTTTTTTTTTGTTTTGAAGAGGAACATTTCTGTTGTTGGTCAATAGCTATGCTTCTTGAGCAATATTCATTTGTTTGAAGATCCTGAACTTTCTATTGTTTCCCTGTGATTGACTGATCTATATGTTCTAAATTTAAGTATCAATATTTATGATTATTTCACGATTCCATTGAGCAAGTTGCAACTCATAACTTTTTCCTTCTCCATTTTCAAAAGGCCAGGGAGTGCTCCAAGTCCCTGTCTATATCGTACTCATTATTTATCTGTGGGGCTGTCACTGTTTTTATTAGCAACAAGACCTCATTAAAGACATCTTTTTTATATATATATATAAAACAATTTTAAAGCACAAGAAATTACCGTTGTCTTCCCATCCTGTACACGATATTGTAATTTGATATGTTCTATCATTTTTCCCCCCCCTGTAATTCAGGCTTTTCTAGAAGCAAGGCTTGAGGAGCTTTCTCATAAGAAGGGGCATATCACTCATTACATCTTCACCGACTCAGATGTAGCAATGGTTAATGATCTAGGACAGATATTTCGGGATTATCCAAATTTTCATATGGCTCTCACCTTCCGGAACAACAAAGCTCAACCTTTGAATTCAGGATTTATAGCAGTGAGGGGTACACCTGATGGGATTTTAAGGTGCATTAATTGCATTATATTTTCTTTATTTTAATTTTTGTATGCTCAGTTTGGTTGCAACTAGAGGAAGAAATGTATAAAGGAAGCTTAAATCTGGACCTTGTAAAACCATATCAGTCGGTTGCATAGATCATGTTCCACCACAACGATCATTTTGATTATTCAAAAAAAAATGTTTTGGTAAGTAAGGGTCATATTGCTGAGAAGAAAAAAGGAAGAAAATGTGGTGAAGGCATAGTAGAGAGGGTTCAATGAAATTTTCTGTTGAGTGGACAAATCTCTACCCCTTTACTGAAAGTTTCCTCTTTTTCTTTTATTTCCTGTCATTCTTTTTTTGTTGTGTTCCTCACATTTTCTTGGCAACACAAAAGGAAATTAAGATGTGAAGTTGGATGCAGGGCAAAGGTTTTTTTACAAGAAGTATTGAAAGTTTACAGTTCAAAGTACATTAGTGCTTCCCGAATGCTTGGAGATCAGTTAGCTCTTGCATGGGTTGTAAAGTCGGACCCTTCCTTTGACACAAGGAAATTTACCAAACCGCAAGCTTTTCTAGAAGAAATTGGAGGTGCCTCAGTACTATTTTTACCTTGTGCTATATACAATTGGACGCCACCCGAAGGTGCAGGTCAATTTCATGGCATGCCCTTAGATGTTAAGGTGTGCAATATGAACATAACTTCTTATGATCTTGATTACCAGCTGAATATAGGAGTGTAGTTTAATTTGGGTCTTGCAAAAGGAGAAGGGAACAAAACAAAAAACAACAAACAAAAAAAGCAAAGAGATCCTGAAGCTGTTAAACACGATTTTATCTCTCATGTCTAACTTTATGTCCTGGATACAGGTTGTCCATTTCAAGGGATCAAGGAAACGCCTAATGCTAGAGTCTTGGAACTTCTTCAATTCCTCTGGTAACATGTCAGATATGTTATGCCTCATCTTATATAGTGGGAGAACGAAGTATGATTTTTGAGTTACTCCATACGATTTTATTGGTGGAAGAACCGATTTTACTCAATTTACGGAATGAGCTGGTGCCATCTCTGCCAACTAGCCTTTCCATCCTTGGTATTAGATTCAGTTTTGCAGGCAGCACATGGAATTTTAAAGATATGAGAACTCAGAATTATGGATACCAATTTCCTGTAACCAACGTAGGAAACTACAGTTTGACTACCTTCAATTCTTCTCTTGCAATACTCCTTTTACATCTTTCTTTCAACTTTTTTGAGTGAGAGGAAATTAGTTTTTGCTAAGGGAGTGTGAACATGATACTGATTCAAGGTAATACTATCGCATGTTGCCTTGTCAAAGTAGCTCTACTTTGAAATGTGGTCTAACCAAGTAGCATTACGCACTTGAAGGCATATCTTTTGGGACCATAATAAGTTATCTGTGGTCGAAAAAGTTCGCTAATATGTATATGCCATAACTAGCTTCTGCTGTGAACCTAGGTTTCACCAAACAAGTGATTCCTCACCAAACTGTACTGCCACTCCTTTTTTGTAAAGGTTACTATAGAAGAGCAAAAATAGGGGTAGGGTATACAAAAAGGCTAGCGATTTCTATGTGATAATCCACCTCAAAGAGGGCCTCTACTGATAAAAGTTCAGGAGTTGGTATTAAAAGAAAAACGTTTGGTGGGCTTCTCTGGTACTGATATCCTGTGGTATTTGAAAAGGCAAATTTGATATGTGCTTTGCTTGGTGAATGAGAAAACTGAGGGCTAGGTTTAATGTCCAAAACCCCGGGAACAATTGGCTGATGCTGCTGTCCACGGTATTAAAAGGTGGAAGAATCAAAGAATAGATCATGTTGTCGAAATACCACATAACAAGTAATTCCTCTAATGAAAAATCAACACTTTAATTAGCTGATTTTTACTAAATACGATTACTCATACTGTTGACGAAAATGATGCTTGAACAGATCTTTCTATGACATTGCTAAATCATCTATACCTGTAAACCACTAATTGTTCTTTTGCGCTTAATGGAAACAAACAGCTCCCATGCACAATCAACAAAGATAAATTTTAGACTGATTTGTGGGGCTCTTCCCAAAGGAAGAAACCCTCCAAAAATAGGCGTATGCCGCTATTTGCGGCGCGCACACGGTATTCTTTAGTAAAAGGCGAAAGAATAGTTCGCTTTGTGCTCACCGCGCGGCTGCGTGATTTGTAAGAGGAACTAGCTTGCCTTTTTATATAGGTTGTATTGTGGGGTTCTATTGCTTCTTTCCAGTGTGGGACTTGTAATGAAAAGAGAGAGCACGTGAGTTGATTCAATTATACACGGAATAACTTGAGTGAAGCCCACGAGACCGAAACCAAGACCAAGACCAAGCCCAAAAACACGAAAGAGATCGAGGGCTCATAATCTCATATCATTTTCTTCTTTTTTATATTTTGTTTGAATAATAAGAGTGATTTGAAATAGTTGAAGATGGCCACCAGTAACTCTACAAGTTCTTCATTTATTATTTTTGTGTCCTTTCAAAAATGAGGTGGTCTTTTAAAATTACTATTGGATCAAAATTTAATAGTGACCAATCACAAACTCAATAGTGATTTTAAAAGCCACTTCATTTTTAAAATGACACAAAAAAAACTTTTAGCATTACTCAAATTCTAGAGTTGATACCCAACGAACTCTATAGGAAATTACTTTCATTTTCATTGATGTACGACTAATATTGGAAGCCCCTCTTTCTTTCTTTTCTTTTCCTTTTTGTTTTTGTTTTTGTTTTTTTTGTTTTTTTGTCTATCTAATAATAATGTTGCTTTTTAAAATCACCATTGAAGTTGTGATTGATCATTATTAAATTTTGATCAAATAGTGATTTTAAAAGTCACATCATTATTAGATGAACATGAATATGACGTATAGAATTACTCGTCTTTTAAGTATATGAGAAGTAAGTAATTCTATAAGCCTCTCTTGTATCCCTTTAATAATAATGTGGCTTTAAAAATTACCATTAAACCTGTAATTGATCATTATTGAATTTTGATCAAATAATGACTTTAAAAGCCATATTATTGTTAAAGGAACACAAGAGGAACATGAATATGACATCTAAAATTACTCCTTAAAAGATACATGTCATTTTTAAAAGTAAGTTTGTAAAAAATTTATGTCTAATTTTTAATGACAAATGTTTGAAAATGGGTAATGATTATCATCTATCAAGTTCAAATCATGACTATTGCTTATATATATAGAAGATGACGCACTTATCATAGCTTTGTTGTCATTTTTGAATGAGTAATGCTATACATCACTTTTTATTTTTTTAAGTGTACGTGACATGGTCTCCTATTATTTAACGCATGGAGATTGGTTTTTTTATGATCCGTTTGAATTTGTGATTTAAAAAAGTGATTTAAAAACGAAATTTATAAAAATGTAGCTAAGCGTTTAGCAATATTGCAGCTTGGCCTTTAAAAATTAAAATTGTAGTTTAGGTTTTAAAATTGTGAGTTTTCAAAAAGAATCTCATTGCCTGGATTTGAAAAAACAGATTTTATGTATTTTTAAATCACAATTTTTTAAAAATATAATTCCAAGTTATTTATTTTCTGCAATTTAATTTAAAATTATATCTTTTATTTATAAAATCGCAACATCAAATATATAATTATTTTTCAACACTCCTCGGTGTGGGTTAGGCTCAGCAAATTGCTCTAAGGCCATCTCTAGCAGTTGGAGTTAAAATAGCTACTCAAAAAGTACAAATCTCTACTTTAACCACTGGCTATCTTAAAAACACTCAAACAATAATCTCTATTCCACTTTTCATTTTCTTTAAATATTGTTTTTTAATCTTTTTCTTTATTTTTTATTTTTTTCCACTTCTCCCTCTCACTCTCCCCTCTCCCCCAACCCCAACCCATCTCCGGCAGTGACGATGCAGAGATCAGATCCAACAGTGACAACGTAGTCGATGGAGGCGTGGATTTTGGTGTGGGGGATGAAGGCAACAACGTGCTTACCGGGCCTTCCTTAAATCCTTCAACTTCTATCTCCACTTGCCCACCCACACCCAAGACCCAGAACCGGTGCGATTGATGGTGGCTTCTCGAGCAGCAAGAGTTGCTTCTTCTAGGCGACGAGAATGGCCCAGCGTACGTGGAGGTCGGTGGGCAGGGGCACGTAGACGGCGTCGACATCTAAATCATCAAGGACGGCCTCGTTCGGCGCCGGAGCTTTGGGAGGATCGGTCGGATCTCGGCGTCGGCGCAGAGAGAGGAGACTGGTGCCTATTCAAAGGAGCAGCGTCGGCGTCGGACCTCGTCTTCTCTGGTGGGCGAGAGAGGAGTGAGAGAAAGAGGGAAAAAAAATAAAAAAATAAAAAAAATAAATAAATAATAGTAGATATGTGAACAGTGAATAGCCACTAGTGGCTATTTACTGTTCATGAAGTTAGCAAAAAAGTTAGAATAGCTACTCTGCTGGAGGAAGAAAAAGATAAAAAAAAAATAGCCAAATTTAACTTATCGGTTAAAGTAGCTCTCCTGCTGGAAAGTTATAATAGCTATTGGAAAAGTCTAACTTTCCACTTTAATTACTGTTTATCTTATATTCTCTCCACCAGATTCACTATTCAACTCTCTACTTGCATTTAAATATTATTTTTCATTATTTTTTTATTATTTTGTTGCCAACACTCAATAAAATAAGAAATATTGAATTTCCACACATTCTTTAAGCTACATTGCACCCAATACATAAAACAATTTCCTTTCACTTTTTTTTTTTTTGTTTTTTTTTTTAGAACAAAAAAAAAAAAAAACAACAATAACAACAACAAAAAACAACAATGCAAAAAGGAAAACAAAGCAACTACAAACATTCAATAAGACTAATAATTCTTCAATTTGACCATGCAATTGCCATAAGTACTCGATAAGGTCGGATTGTAGTTGAGAATGAGTTTGACGATCTCTAATGTTCACATGCCTTTCAATGAACTCCAAAAATCCAGGGGTATGCTCGTGAGAAATTTGTACATAAGGAGTTTCATCGATTTGTTCATAATCAATGTTACTAGCATCGTTAGTATTTCGTTCGTCTTCAACGATCATGTTATGCATTATTATGCACGCTTTCATAATGTAAGTGAGTGTTTCACAGCTCCAACCACGTGCAGGTCCACGAACGATTGCGAATCGTGCTTGAAGCACTCCAAACGCACGTTCCACGTCCTTTCTTGCTGACTCTTGGGCTGCAGCAAATAGTTTTGCCTTTTTTCCTTGTGGGCATGAAATTGTCTTTACAATAGTTGACAACTGTGGATATATACCATCACCAAGATAGTATCCCATTATGTAGTTATGACCATTGATTGTGTAATTGGCTGGAGGAGCACGCCCTTCAGTGATATGAGAAAACACAGAAGACCGTTCTAGAACATTGATGTCATTGTGAGAACCCGGTAACTCAAAAAATGCATGCCATACCCATAGATCTTGTGAAGCCATTGCTTCCAAAATCATTGTTGGTTCATGACAATGGACAGTAAACATACCTTTCCACGCAACTGGACAATTCCTCCATGTCCAGTGCACGCAATCAATGCTACCCAAGATCCCTGGAAAACCACGTGTTTCGCCAACTTCTAACAATCTAGAACATCATTACTGTTTGGAGACCTTAAATATTCATTAGAAAAAATATTAACAACCGCACTAACAAACCTTTGAAGAGATTCTATTGCAGTGGTTTCTCCAATTCACACATACTCATCAACGTAGTCAGTTGGTACTCCATAAGCGAGCATCCTAAATGCGGCAATCACTTTTTGAAGGGAAGACAAACCGATTGTTCCAGCACAATTTCTTCTTTGGACAAAGTACGGATCGTACTCTTCTACCTTAGACAAAATACGACAAAAAAGATGACGATGCATCCGAAACCTCCTGCGAAATATTTTTGGAGGATATATCGGTGAATCAGCAAAATAATCCAAAAAAAAGCCTTTGGTGGCCTTGCAAAGAATCACGATCGATGAACATACGTCCTGGAACAGAACCACCACGACGTGAACTAGATCCTCCCTTTCTTTTGAAATATCTACGTGCCAGAACAATTGCAGAAAGTAGTTCCAACTCATTCTCAGAGTCAGAGTCTTCCAGGAGCATTTTTCTTATAGGATTGATAGACATTGTGTCGTAGATGAAGTGTATTTGTCTATTGAAGTGGTAGCATAAAACTAAAAAAGCTCTTGAATGTTAATAATCCACATGTCTGTGGTGTATTTAAGTGCAGCAAGCTACTGAATGTTAATAAATTCAGTGCAAATTTTAATAAATTCTGCAATTAATGGGCAAATGGGCAGACTTTCCAGAAATCAAACTTGCTGGCCTAACTTTATAGCTAGTGCAGATTTTCTTACAAGTGTAGATTTTCCAGCAAGCAATGTTCAACAGAATTTTCAGCAATTTCAGCAGAATTCACAACCACTCCAGTGCAGATTTTAATAAGTTCACAACCACTCAAGTGCATATTTTAATAAATTCAGCAATCAATGTTACCAAGTGCAGATTTTCCAGAAATCAAGCTTGCTGGCCTAACTCTATAGCTAGTGCAGAATTTTCCTACAAGTGCAGATTTTCCTACAAGTGTATATTTTCCAGCAATTTCAGCAGAATTCACTCACAACCACTCAAGTGCAGATTTTAATAAATTCAGCAATCAATGCTACCAAGTGCAGATTTTCCAGAAATCAAGCTTGCTGGCCTAACTCTATAGCTAGTGCAGAATTTTCCTACAAGTGCAGATTTTCCTACAAGTGTATATTTTCCAGCAATTTCAGCAGAATTCACAACCACTCAAGTGCAAATTTTAATAAATTCAGCAATCAATGTTACCAAGTGCAGATTTTCCAGCAAGTAATGTTCAGTAGAATTTCCATCAATTTCAGCAAACTTTCCAGCAATTTAATATAGCAATTTATAGCAGTATTCTTCAATATATAGCAGAATTTCCAGCAATTTAATGAGATTCAGTATGAGAATTTCAGTACACGAGATCCAGGAACAAAAAAGAACAAAAAGAAACCATCATTTAAAACATAAACAATCCACAATCACCATCAACATAGAAACTTTTATACCAACAAAAACTATTAACCAGAAGTTCTAGCAAACAGTAAGTGAAAAAGCTCCTGATTTCCAGTCATAACTCAAGCATGCTTTACTTCATCCTTCGACTTTCAAGTATTTCCATTTGTCGAATACGAATATATTCTCTTTGGGATTCAGACAAGCCACTTGTATCTGTGAGCATGATTTTGTCCTCATCTACTCGTAACTTAGCTTGCTCAACTCGATTTTCTCTGCCTCAACTCGAATTTTCTCTCCCTCAAATTGAATCCTAGTATCCTCTTGAGCACTCGTTTTTTCCATAAGTTGTAGTTTCCTCCCAGCTGCTATCATTGCTCCACAACAATATCATCATTGTTATCATTGTTTTTTTTTTTTATTCAATCGCTCTTTTGCGGCCTTCCTGCCTTCAGGTCTCTCCAAATCTACAAAGTTACTAGTAGAGACAATATCTTCCCCTAGATTTATCGGACTTTCAGTAAAAGGCGAAGATGCATTTCCGAATAATCTTTTTCTTGTTTTATCATTGTTAGTACTCCATTTTGGACAATTCTTCAATAAATTCCAGCAATGTTCATAAGCAAATGGAACACCAACCAAACTCCGGTATAACTCCTTTGCCCCAGTAATCTGCAAAATTAAGAAATAGAAACATAATTATACCCTTAATAAAAATTGGTGGATTGATGCGTTGACACAATAATCAATATAAATTATACCTTGTCTTGCTGAGTGATCCCACTTTGATGTGCTGACTCAACCTGAGCTAAGCATCCACAAAACTTATTTACGTTCTTATGAATTACTCCCCATCTATTAAATAGAGATGTCTCATTCCGACTAGTATCGAAGGTCTTATGTTCATGGTACTTCTTCCAAATTCTCCACCAATATTTCTTCTTTGATTGGTCATTCCCATTCACCGGATCAACACTAGTATTTATCCATGATTCTACAAGTAAAACATCTTCTTCAATGCTAAAGTTGCCACTTCTGGGTTTCTTAAGATTGGTTGCAATCTCAGATTCTGGTTTATCAATTTCAACACTTAGATATGGAGATCCCATGGATTCATCATAATCTTGATTTAAGAGGTTGATGAAAGATGCGTTTCCTTGCCCTTGAGAATCCATTCAACAAGACCTTCCCAATCAACAAGGTTTTATAGTTAATACATTAAGTAGAGAATGTTAATCCATTCCAGTATGCAATCTAGCATATATTCTACTCGAAGAATGCCAATTCCCAAAAATGAAATTTCTCATTTAGCTCATTTACTACTGTACCCCTCTCTCTTCTTATTGGGTTGGGACAACTTCTATCAAACATTGAAAAACACTTTTCAACCAATATCTAGTTAAACAAGTTTTAAGATATGGCCTCACAGAAAACAATTTTCAATTTTTGTTTTCAAAACACAACACTTTAAACATGTTTGATAATTAATTCGTTTAAAAACTAATTTTAAAAATAAAAAGACAGGAACAATTATCAAATATATGTAGTTTTTTTGAATTTCAGGGTGTCTAGGATCAATAACTTTGTCACTTTTATAACTTTTTTTAATGGATTTGATAGCCCTAGTTTGATGAATTATACAGATTCATGTACCCATTACATCTGCAAATAGAGAAAGGACTGAATCCATTTAATTTTTATTTAAATCATATGTTCAATGTCACTTTTGTTCTTTGTTCTTGTTCATCAGTTCTCTCTTGATCCTTATTTTCAGTATCAATTCAGAGTATTTCTTGTTTCTCGTAAAATCGAATCTAAACGTAGTCGATGTAACAGATTGCCAGATTGGTTCTCAAAACAGAGATTGGGTGCATAAAGTAGAAACACTTATGATGTTCTGCCAAACTTATTCATGGAAAAGGGAAAGACAAGTCAAAGGCTTACAAAATAAGCCATGTTTCATGAAGTTTTGCTAATTCCAATATATACTAAATCAAAATGGGATGCAGAAAGATAACTAAAAAGCTGGACAGAAATTGGCATTCCAAGTTTAGTTCAAATTGAACTTGGGAAGAGATGTTTCAAAGAATATTCAGTAGCTAGACTTTATAACCCAAACAGGAAAAAACATACTACAATACACAATCTGCTATTGCGTACAAAACAGGGAACAGTGAACAAAAATGGCAAACAAAACAAAACAGGGAACAATGCGTTTACCCGCCGCTCAGCTCCGTTGCCTAGTCGTTCAATTCGTCTCGTCTGCTTCGTCGCTCTTTCTCGCTCAGCCCGCCACCCCTCTCGCTCAGCCCGCAGCTCAGCTTCATCGCTCTCTCTCGCTGAGCCCGTCGCTCAGCCCCGTCGCCCAGCTCTCTCGCTCCGTCATCTCTCTCTCGCTCCGCTCTCTCCCTGTGAAGCTCAAGCATTTTCATTGGGGAATGTCTTCTAGATTCTATCTCTATGTTTGATTAGTTTACTCTGATGATGAGAGAGAAATTATTATTTTATTCAGTAACTTATGAACAGTTAATAGTCAGTGTTGGCTATTTACTGTTTACATGTTAAGAAGACCAGCTAGAGTAACTATTCTGCTGGAAGAGAGAAAAAGCAGATAAAAGTTAAATTTAACCATTTTTGTTAAAATGGCAAGTCTGTTGAAGATGGCCTTACTTGGACCAATCTCACACAAAATAGTATGGATGTGCTCTCACATGAAAATGTCCACGTGTAGCGTTATGTTTGCCTATAATAGCACTATGCTTTAAACCAAAGTCCTAACAACAAGGGAGATTGCATAGTATCAGAATTCACATCAATTTTCTTTTGATTTTTCTTAAATTTAGAGAATAAAATTACTTTTTACTTCATTATTTAAATACACTTAACAATAGCTTTCCTTATATTTCATTTTATCAATTAAATATTATTCATTTACAAATATAAATTTATACCTACTCTCATATTTTTCTCAAAATTCTAACACAAACATAATAAATGGTAAAAAGATGAGAGATGAGAAAGGAAATAAAAATATTTTGTATTAAAATAATAGATATGGAAGCTCTTTCGGTTCCCTACACATTGGGTAGAACTGTAGCATTCTCAATGTTTGGGGAACCGATAGGGTATATGATGTGGGTAATTTTTTATGATTTTTTTTTTTTTTTTTTTTACATTTTTCCTATATGTAAGGAATGGAATAGGTCATAGGAAAGCTGTTGTGAATGTTTAATATCACATAAATTATATCAAACAAAATTCAACACATTATTTTTAGCAAAAGTAGGAAACCTTATTTAGATTGATTAGATAATATCAGATGGACAAAAATTAGCTACAAACTGATTTGTAACTAATTCTTACAAAATAGTCTAATAAATTGTCAAGTGTCCCATAGTATGTGATCTAAGACATAAATTAGTTACAAACTAGTATAATAAAATGACACGTGTCCCTAAAGCATGTGAAAAACACATACTTTTTTATGGAGATAAATTTCCGACAAACTGGTTTGTAGAAAATTTCATACTACCCACATATAAGAGTGACATGTGTCTTTTAAACATGTGAGAAACATATATTTTTTTTATTAATTCTATTAAAAAAGCATGTGAGAAGTACATATTATTAAAACAACATATGCTTGTCACAGCTAAGGGAGTCAAGGGACATATGTCAATCTTATATGTGGGTTATATGAAATTTCCTATAAACTGATTTGTAGGAAATTTCTGTCCCTCTTTTATTATGCTATTAAAAAAAAAACACGTGAAAAATATATACTAAGGGACACTTGACAATTTATTATACTGGTTTTTCGGAATTAACCACAAAGCAGTTTGTAGCTAATTTTTCATTAAATGGCTACCCTCCGTTTAAAATGAAATGGAGAAGATTCAAATCCAATCAAGCTAAGCTACACATGCAAATTTTATACATTAAAGTAATACAAAATAAATAAAGTAATGTTATACAATATACTTTTATTCAACCTCGTTATTGTCACATTGTCATCAACCTCAACTTCTATTCAATATAAATGTTAATTTGTTGGATATATGCTACATGTACTTAAACTTTTACAAAAATAGTTTTACTAATTGATGTTGAGCTTATTCATTGAAAATGATTAAAATAATTAATAAAAATAAATGTTACGGGTACCAATGAATAAGCTCCACATCATCTTAGTAAAACTCAATTTGTAAAAGTTTAAGTACATGTAGCATTTCTCAATTTGTTGTGCCATATCAATAAAGTTTCATAAAAGTATGGTGTATAATATTTTTAAATGCTATTTTTAGCAAAAATATCAAATGCCATCTTTGGGGGTTCTTTTGTAAAGATTCTCAAGTCAACAGGCAAAAACTATATATTTAAATAAAATGAGGGCTCAATTTTAACAAGAACAAAATATATCGGTATGTTCTGGTAAAAATAGTAAATACGTATATTTTCTTATTTTGTGTATAAATACAAAACCCTAATTGCACAGAGCGAGCTTACCGTGCCTACCTTGCTATCATCAGAGTTCTAAAGCTTATACGCCGTCGTTCGTTCCCTCCACTCTCAGGTTTCCTCTCAATTTCCCTGTGTTTTGGTTACTTACACTTTGTTTGGCTACCGAGAAAGAATGGCATAAAAGAAAGATGTAGTTTTGAATCCTATGTTTCGTATTAGGCATAGGTGAATGTAGGTTTAAACGATAAGACATCGAACATTAACTCTTTGATTTCCTTCGGTTTTTAGCATCAATTGCTTGAATTTTACATTTTCGCCATTTCTTTGTGCTTAAAAGATGAGGAAAATAAGAGTTTTTTCACTGCGTGTGCTTGAGAAAGAAATACAAATTCTGTCGCAACCCATTTGTTTTAGTTTCTTTTTTGTTCTTTTAAGCCAAACAGAGCCTCAGTGATAAGTAACCAGGGAAAAAGAAAAAGAAAAAAAGCAAAAAGAGTAATGTGCTAAATACATAAATAAAAGTTGGTTTTGATGAATGAGGCATTCTATTGAGATAGAGGTGGAGTTGGGTGCTGGGCATTTTTCTTTTGGGACATATATCGTATAAGAGTAATGTGTACAGTTTCAAAGTTTTATGTATGATTATGTTCTTTTTAATAGATTGTATGATAATGGTTTTGATGTGATATAGGCGAAAAGAAAATGTTTGGACTTTTTTGAAAAGTGTTTTGTGTTTTAAATTGTTTGTCGATAGTTTTGAGAAAGTGTTTTCAAAATATTTACCAAATGAGGACACAGCGTTTTTCATTGAGATATATAACATGTTTATCTATAGTTTTATGCTTCAAGTTATTTCAGGGAAAGTTTTGCAACTTTGATTCTCTTGAAATGATTGAAACTAAACTTGTCCAAAAATAAAAAGGTTGAAGCTAAAAGACATGTAGATAATGTCTCATCTAAAATAGCTCTGTTGCTTATAGACTATAGTGACAAACAGTACTTAGCAGATATGTTGAATTAAGTGCAGTATCAGTGACTCAAAATTAGAAAAAGAAATCATGGCTTACATTGCACCGAAGCCTGGTAAGGCTGGTTTGGAGGAACCTCAGGAGCAGATTAACCGCATTAGGATCACCCTCACCTCAAAGAATGTCAAGAATCTCGAGAAAGGTGCTCCATTTTTTTCTGTCATTGTTGTTCTGATCAGATTAGAACTATCTATTGAGCATTCAAATAATTGTCTTTTTTTTTTTGAAAACTTTTAAATTTATTTGATATATGCTGAGAGGTTTGTGAGCTGTGACAGTGTGTGCTGATCTTGTTCGTGGTGCCAAGGACAAGAGTTTGAGAGTGAAGGGACCAGTTAGGATACCCACCAAAGTTCTTAACATCACTACTAGAAAGTCTCCATGTGGCGAAGGTCTTGCTCAAAAAAAAAACTCTATTCTTTCTCATCAATGTTTTCTTGGTTCATTTGACTAAATCCGTGGCTTGTTTTATCTAGTTTTATTGATTTTACGCATGAAAACATATCCCATTACACCACCTTTTATCTTTTTCCTTTTTCTTTTGGGGGTTTGTCTTGAAATTTTCATTTCACTGCCAGGAACGAACACGTGGGACAGGTTTGAACTCCGAGTGCATAAGCGAGTGATTGACCTTTACAGCTCCCCCGAAGTGGTGAAGCAGATTACTTCCATCACCATCGAACCCGGTGTCGAGGTTGAGGTTACAATAGCAGATTGAGGTTTAATATTGCAGATAATTATAATTCCTTTCCAACTTTTTTGCAATTAGCCATGTTCAAAATGATGCGCTTATCTTTTCCTAGAGGAGTAGTTACTACTGAAAACATTGTTGCACAATAGATTTGAGAAAGGTTTGTCTTTTGATCAATTTTCCCTATTGAAGGCTATGCAATGATAGTCTTATTATTGGCAAAGACGTCCATGGTTGCATGTCATATTTTTTGGTAATATCAGGGATTTAAGTCTTATTGAAAGCTATGCATGTCATATTATTTGTTTATTTCACAGAAGTTGGGAGCCAAGTTCACTTGCTTACTGAGAGACCTAGACTATAGTAGGAAACATAGTAAGCGGTCAGTTTCTTCATTTCAGCACAGGTTGTCTCCTTAAGGAGGATGGAAGATGAGGACCAATGATTTGGCCAAGAGAAAATCGGAGATCCTTATCCGGTTAAGGAGGTCTTATAAGTAGTTTTTCACAATCATCTGTCCAAATTTGAGATCTTGATCCGATGCGCCGTGAGTGTTGTACCAAATTGACTCATTTGATAATTGGAATCAAATTTAACGTTCAAACTCGGCACATTTATTAAATTAACCAAACTTGAAATGAACTTGTTCGAGACAAGTTTGTTTGTGAGCAGCTATTATGCGTTTACGTAATATGGGATAAAAAATTAACAAGAGGTAATAATTTTGATAGGATAATTCGATGAATCTTGAACCTCTTTACTTTAGAGTAGTTCGAGAAACTCTAAATCTCTCAATAAACAAATGTAAACATTTAATAATATTTAACTCATTAAAATTTTTATTAACTTTCTGTTGTACAATGCATAATAGAAATAAAAGAATAACTGAAATAAACCACTTGTATGTAAAAATATAATATTTCTGACATTCAAATCTTTTTAATTCTAATAAAAATGAAAGACTAACGAGAATAAATCATAAATTATAATCCTAAAATTCACCCACTGGACATTTAACAGTGGCTTTATTTGTTTACAGCCTCCAATAAATGCTAAATTGCAAGTTGGTAACAGATGCAATTACGAGACTTTGCAATCTGACGTCATGAGGCAAAAGGACATTGACCACCGACATTGAAGCAACACAATCCTATATAGGGCCAAATTGCATAATTCAAAAATTTCAACTTTTATCAAAGTATAGCTGGAAATGGGGAACATCCTCCTGTAAAGCCAAAATTGAAGGCATGGCATAAGCAACGACAAAGTGGCAAAAATATGACAAGCAAAAACAAATCAAAACATAAATACCAAAATTATGTAATGAGGAAGACAGCCGCTCCATTTGTTCAATTGTTTGTTTTTTGTTTTTGTGTTTGTGTTTTTCTCTTCTCAAAACAAAAATATTAACAATGTTCTTTTGAATTTGTGGAGATCATTACAGCAAAGTACTTCCAAGAATCTCTATGTCGATAGAAACATCTAGTGACAAACAGAACAACTCCTTCTGCAGGTAAATGGTTACACTTACATATATATAACTATCTTATGCAAACTAAGGAGCTTAACTATTTTGGCAACTGGGCAAATCCTACAAGATATTCTTTTTGCTGAGAACTGAAAACCAAATTTTGACCATGTATAGTGTTCCCGGAAAGTTTCATGTAATTTCCAAGGATACAAAAAGTTTTTCAAAACAGTCTCATACATTATAACTGAAGTCTGCAGCTCAGGCAGGTATGACATGATGCATATGATACTGATAATAAACAAAAGAAGCTATGGTATTTCAGGTCTTCCAAAATTGGAGAGGCATGACCATGAATAAATAGGGATAAGTATCAAAAGAGAAAGTGCATCAAGACTGTCTTGAAAGGCATCAATAGATAAAGAGCAGCATATCTCACGCCACCATCAGTCTGAATTGATGCTCAAAAGGACGAAGATAAAAAAAGTTTGACCTTCAAACGCATTGCTGAAGGAACAAACTCTCTCTCAATATTTCCAAACATAAAAAAAGAGCAGCAAACTTGGAATTCCTATTGTCAGGAATGGGGTAAAAGCACCAAAAACAGCATGGATAAAACTTTAAAAATGAAAAATCTGCAAGAGGTGCTGAAGCTGAAATTCAGCCATCTCTATTTGTTGCTCTACAGCGCCTAAACTTTGGAGAAGGGAAAAACTCCAACTGTAGCCATACAAAGAATACTGTTCTCCCTCAATTCTAAACTCAGCTTAAAAAGAAGTTCATTTCTAATATATGAGTTCTTCAAATTAAACAATCAATTGTGTGGAGATACAAACACAGGACATGCCTATATAAATTGAGAGCCTTTTTATCAATTATATATATATACATAATACTGTCGTTATTTACACATGATTTGCTGGTAAGCTCGGGCATCTGCTATTTACTCAGAAAAGCAAAGAACAAAGTTATGTGGTTTGGAAATCTGCAGTTAAGTCTATATGTCAAAAATAGGCTGGCCTTAAAAGGTGAAAGTACAGAGCAAAAAAACAGTCACGGTCAAAAAATTAGTCATACGAAGATGCAGCTAAGCTTGTGGACATCATTAATACAAGAAGACTTCTTATGACAAACAAATTACGCATTACATTAAAGTCAAAGGTAATTCAATTCATTAAATAACCAAACTGGCAAACAGAAAGACCAAACTAATCGTGTGATTTTTTATTAACTTGCATAACAATGATACATGTCCACCAATCAGCATATGCTCTATCAGTAGTGAATTCTACAAGGCCGAAACTACAGCAATTACATTTCCAGAGAACGAAAAAGATGGTTCTGGTTTTCTTTGATACAGCTTAGAAGGTGCCCAACAAAACAATGTCCACCAACCACAAAACTTCTTCAAGGCAGGACACAAGGTTCCTCATTATACGGCATCCTTAAGATATACGAAAAGAAGATAATCGTGCAACGAACATAGAAATGTTAAAAACAATCATAAGAATCATAATGAACAGAATCCAAAGGATCCTACCACACAATCGAAAGAATTTGTCAGCCGGCGGCCTTCTTCCCACCAGCATAGTAATTGAGATACCACCGCACAAACTTCTTCAAACCTGTCTGCAGATCTGTTGTAGGCTTATACCCAAGCTCCCTCTGAGCCAAGCTGATATTTGCATGAGTAAATTGAACATCCCCATTTCGGGGCAACTTCATGATACGTCTCTTGGCCTTCACCTTCAAAAGCCTCTCCAAAATGCTCACAAGATCCGAAACCGGCACTGGTGAAGTATTCCCCAAATTGAAAACCCGCAATTGAGCTGGCCCCTTCTTCTTCCCACCACTTCCGGTGCTCTTCTCTGCGGTATCCAATGCCGCCAAGCACCCCTTCACAATGTCATCAATGTAGGTGAAGTCCCTAGCAACTGTGCCATGATTAGACGCTTCAAAGATCGGAATCGACTTCCCTTTCAATATATCCCTCGTGAAAAAGAAATACGCCATATCGGGTCTCCCCCACGGACCATACACCGTGAAAAACCTCAACCCAGTAAGCGACAGACCGTATATATGATTGTAAGTATGTGCAATTTCTTCACCAGCCTTCTTAGTAGCCGCATACAGGCTAGCAGGCTGGTCAGTTCGGTCTCTCTCCGAAAAGGGTACCTTAGTATTAAGTCCGTAGACCGAACTAGACGACGCCCACACGATTGCAGGTTGTGGGTTCGCGGATTTACAAACTTCTAAGAGACTAACAAGACCAGCAATGTTACTATGCACGTACGAGGCAGGATTTTCCATGGCATACCTCACTCCAGCCTGAGCAGCCAAATGCATCACATGGGTAAACGCCACGACCTCGAAGAGCTTGCTCAGCAGCGTGGAATCGTTGATGTCTCCCTCAACAATGAACACGCCCGTGCGCTCCAAAAGCGCTTGGCGAGCTCTCTTCAAGGATGGTTCGTAGTACTCGTTGAAATTGTCGATTCCGAGTACGCCATCCCCGCGGCGCTTCAGAGCCGTGGAGACGTGGGTTCCGACGAAGCCGGCGGCGCCAGTAACAAGCACCGAGACGCCGTTGCGGGAGCGGACGCGGGCGGAGGAGCGGACCCGTTTTTCCCAGGCGGGTCCACCCCAGTTGTAGGTCCGGAGAGAGCGGCGAGAAGGATCGGACGGTTGGGACGAAGAAGATGGGGATCGGAAGAAGAAGAGGAAGATCAAGCCCAGAAAGACAACGGACCAGAAGGTGAGCTTGGCGAGAGCGGAGTGCAAGCGGAGTCTGTGAATGTAAGGGGACTTGTCCATCTTGAATTTGCCTGGAGTTGAGGGAATGTTGTCGAGGTGGGACATTGGCTTCAACTGGGACATTTTCTCGGGAAAATGTGGGAAAATGTGGGATTTGGAAGAGAACCCAGATTTTTGTTTGGTGGGTTTTGGGGAATTTGGGATTTGGGATTTGGGATTTGGGTTAGGGCTCAAGGCAGAATTCTTGTAATGGTGGTGGTGTTGGAAGATAAAGAAAGTGAGGGGGAAAAGAGGGTTTCGCTTGGTTGGTGTTGGTGTTCCTTTTAGCCTCTCTTTTTTGTCTATGGGGAATCTTTCCGGTTTCTTGGAGGGATGGGTTGTTGTTGTTGTTGGTGGTGGTGCTGGCGGTGGTGCTGGTCTTTCTTTTAAGCTTTTATACTTCTTCTGAGAAAGATCAAATTTTTGATTTTGGTTAAGCAAAAAGTAAAGAGATAGAGGGAGAGTTGAAGATGATCTCAAAAAGTAAAAACTAAATTAAATTTGACTTGAGGAAAGAAAAAGAAAATCCAATTAAGTTTTCAATTGGATGAAGAAAAAGCAAGTGGGGGGAGTAAAAATCTTGTTTATCCAAATTTCTGTCTTTACATGTTTTTTGTTTGATTGGTTTGGAGGCCTTCAAATTGGGGCCTTCAAATTAATTCATATTCCCCCCTTTATTCAAGGAAATCTTGCATGGGAGTTGTTTAAAGTTTGGGATTTGTGAAGAGTGGTGCTGAGATTCGTAGCCTTAGGAGATGGAATGGATGAGACTTTGAGGCTATTTTTATGAATTATGAAGGGGTTTGTTTACTGCTTTTCCCTTCCCCACCATTGGAAGGTCGTGAGAGAGAGTGGTGGGAATTTGAGACTTTCAATTTGGTTCAGTCAATTGAGATTTATGATGATCATGAATAGAGTATGTGAACTCCACCTTAATTTAGTATTTCTCCAACAATTTTAATAACTAAAAGTCTAAAATAAGGATTTTTGCCTTGATGTATCTTAATCCATCTAGGCTGTTTAAAATCTCTTTTATATCCTTTGTATCCTCTTAATTTTCTTTCGGATAAAGTTTGCCACATGACATTAATTAATTAATTAATTGGTGGTGTGATATAACATGCCATTAGTTAACTATATGGTAAGTAGAGAGATAGAATTATTTGAAATCAAAGGAAAAATTAAAAACCTAATTATTAAAGTTGAAAATTTAATGATTAAATTGAAATGGCATAAACCTAAGGATTGATTAACTTTGATTTTTCTCGTTATTTAAATTTTCTGTTGATTATGTGTGTAGAGAGAGAGAGAGAGAGAGAGAGAGAGAGATTGACACTTAGTGAGATACTGAAAAGTGGAAGACAAACTTGAGATGAAAGCAAAAGGAAGCAAAGCACCATGTGGGTGGGTGGATGTAGAGATGTATTATTATCCTAGAATCACAAGCACAAACAAAGTTTTCTTCTTATGAAAGCTTATTGTGGTTCAAAAAAAAGAAAATATGAAGGAAGAGTGATGTTGAAGAAACCCCACATTCTCTACTATTTAGTCATCATTAATGTAAACCACCTCATATATGTGATGGGTCAATGGAATACTACCTCATATGGAGAGGCTTATATGAGTCGATGGATGAATGAGTGGCTACATTGACCATGTCCAATTCAATGCATTCATCGGACGGATCTTGATTGGTTTTTTGAGAGTTCTAGAAACTTTGCAGTTCTCATAGGCTCTTAGCAATTGTTTGGGGTTACTTTACAATTTTTATTATAATTCTTTTAAAATTTACTAAAGATCTTATCTTTTATAGAAATAAGTGTCACATAGACAGTCGTGTGACAATTTACATTTTAATTGTTAACGTGATAAGTATTATATGGACTGTCAATTAGTGACGGTTCACATTTTAGTGACCGACGTGATAAATATCACGTGAACTGTCGCTACTATAAGTATTCCATAAGATTTAAATTTTTATTTCCTTTTCTTAACCCCTAATTCCCAATCACGGATCTAGTTGTAAATAGTCAATGGATGGATGAATGAGTGAGGTATGTTTCTTTTTTTTTTTCTTTGCTTTTTAAGAAAATAAAATTATCCCAACTCCCACCGTCCCCATGTGCTGATAAAAATAAACCTATTGCATTATGAGTTCATGTAAGCTTGACCTAGATAAATGATTTTATAAATCTGCATAAATTTGGATAATGAATGAACAGTACACTATCACGTTCAGCCTCATAAAATAATAGATCCACAATGGGGCGCCATTAAAGCCTAAGCAGCTGTATAGTTTTTGGTGAGGGCTAAAATTATCCTTTTTTTCATAAACAGGTGATTATGAAAGTTCACCCATAAAGATTGAAGGGAATAGAGAAAAATCCATTACCATTTTTTCAGTAATGATTTCCTTTGTTCTCTTTCTCCAGAAAGAAAGTTAAGTTCTCTCTTACTGGAGATAATTATGCTTGTTATTAAATTGTGATGGACCCTGCCCTACCCTAATGACCCTGACATGGAATGGAGAGGCTAAACCCATTCCATGTAAAGAATAAAAGAAAAATGCAAAAGAGAATAAGAAGTATCATGAGAAGCTTTGCCACAGAGAAAGACACAGAGGCAGAGAGAGGCTGCATTAAGTAGGCATTAAATTACAGTCTTACAAAGTACAAACAACAAGCTCAGCTTACTTACCCCAAAACAAAACAATATTAAAAGAAGCTCAACTTGCAAATATAAATCATCAAAAACTACAAGGCAGTATAGAAAAATAGGGAGGGGTTGGCTCCTTGATGCTTGGGCTGCAGGGAGGGGCATAGTTTTTTCTTCTTTTAAGCATTATTTAAAAGAGCTGGTCAATGCTTTGTAAATCTCTGGAGGACTTCAAAGTAGTCTGGGAATGTTTTGCGGGTGCAACTGGGGTCGTTGATGGTGACAGGAACATCTCCACAGGCAGCAAGTGAGAATGCCATGGCCATTCTGTGATCGTCATATGTGTCTATAGCTGTCACATTGAGATTCTCCGGCGGTGTGATCACACAGTAATCTGGTCCTTCTTCAACTGTTGCTCCCAGCTGAAATATCAAGCCCATATGTTAGTAGGGAAAAAACGAATGGTGAAGGGATTTCAGATGTACAGAAGGCCACATGAAACTTGCCTTCCTGAGTTCTGTGCAAATGGCAATCATCCTTTCTGTCTCTTTCACTCTCCAACTTGCCACTAGAAAAATAGGTAAACCAAGAGATCAAAGTTGGTGTTTGATACAAGAATGTAAATCTCAAAAGATGTGTATGACATAAATCCATTAACAATTAGATGTTAATTCAGATGAGTATTTAAGAATCAAATTTGATATGAAATATGAACCCGGGTCTCAACGAGATTAAAAAAAAAACTTCGTTGCTACTTATATGAAGAAGGTGAGGGCGCACCAATGGTGGCCAGTAGTCACTGTCAATGGTGTCTGCAACACCAGTAAAGTGCAGGGCCCAAGAAATGGGAATTTCACTTTTCTCAATATGTAGCTGGGTTGACTTCTAACACCATTTTCACACCGAAAGGGCTTAATCTGTCCACCCATTTTTCACAATTTAAATTATTGGACCAAATTCCCATCTCTCAGGACCAGCCAAATGGTAATCACTAGTTCAATTTCAATGTGCCCAACAAAAATCATGAATTACAGGGCAAACGAAAATTCTAAAGGTTCTAAACATTTATCTATAATGCCACTTATAAACAGCTAGAAGCCAAAACTCATTTTCATTATTCTCTATTACGAAAAGACCAACCTACCGTCTCTTATGGAAGTGGGTCCATCAGCAAAAAGTGCAACAACAGCAAGAGTCATGGCAACATCAGGCATTTTGTTCATATTGACATCAATAGCTCGCAGGTGCTTTCTTTTGGAAGAATCTCGTGGTGGTCCAGTGACGGTTACACTGTTCTCTGTCCAGGTAACTTTAGCACCCATCTTCTCAAGAACTTCAGCGAATTTTACATCTCCCTTAATAAATGGAAAATCATGGTAAGAATATTCCTAACATATGTACTAAAGATGTATTGGCTAGATTTGGCTAGACTCATCCAAAACATAGAATAGATTCAAACTTAAGAGACTTTTTGTCCTATGTAAGTAATTAAGAATTTTTTATTTTTTTATTTTGAAGCAATTAAGAATGAGAATAGGTTGCAAGTTAAATATATATATATATATATATTGGCATGAGTGAATTACCTGCAAACTGCTTGTCCCACAACCTTCAACAGTAACTGTCCCACCAGTGACTGCTGCACCAGCTAGGAAGTAACTAGCACTTGAAGCATCACCTTCGACAAAAGCATTTCCAGGAGACCTAATAATCATATAATGACTCTCAGAACAACCAGATTTCACAAACTGATGCAATTCTATGTTAGAGAAACCTACTTGTACTTTTGACCTCCTCGGACCAAGAACCGATCCCAGCTATCAGTGTGTTCTACAGTGACTCCAAAACGTTCCATCAACTTCAAAGTCATCTCAACATATGGAATGGAAATCAGTTTGTCAATTATCTGAATTTCCACGTCTCCAAGAGCCAAAGGAGAAGCCAAAAGCAAAGCAGTCAAGTATTGACTACTAATTGAGCCAGAGAGCTTCACCTGCAAATGAAGACACGTAACACGTAAATAAAAGTGATCAAGTTTGCTCAATCTTGGCTAACAACAATAATCCACAGGCTTGGTTCAACATTTTCTTTCACATAAGAAACTTGGAGGCAAAATTGATCGCAGAGCCAGAACTTGAAGAATAATATTTGAATAAATGTTTCAAGTTTCAAAATCAAGAAAATTTGAGGAAAAAAAAAATCAGAAACACGACCAATCATATCAAGACTTTTGTTTTCCAGCAATTGAATTGAAGAATATGAGTTCCTTTCATAGAAAAGCCAATGGATGATAGGTGTGCTGAAATTTATATCTGAAATCAATTTTCTAATTTTAACTGAACAAAGTTCAATTCTTTCATATTTCTATACACAAACGATTGACACCCTAGAGCTTCAAAAGGCTCTCCAAGCAGCAAAAGCCACAAATCACCAGGTTACAAACCCATTTAAGTCCATTCTTTCACACAAAAGGTAAATCACTAGTTGAAATATATAACTGTGGTTATGCATCCTAATGTTTCTCAATACAGAATCAAGTCTATCGCAAGACAATATGATACTTAAAGCCGGGTTCTTAGTGTTACTTATATGGCTAATAAATTCATTTTTCTGTACAAAGGGTGCGAGGACAAGTTGAAATCTCATTGTAGTTCTGGAAACCTCTTGTTTCTCAACTCAGAATCGCATCTATCACATCAACACATTAAACTTAAAGCTGGGTTCCCATGGATAATTTTATACCCTTGGCTGTAAAATTGATGCAAGAATTCTACTTATCAAAAAAAATATTGATGCAAGAATTCTATAAAAATTAGAAGACATGTTGGAATGGGTCTTCTCAAGTACCCCAGATAAAACAGGGAAAAAGGGAATGGGAAACAACAATATATTTCAATGCATTAATGCACCAATTACACATTATAAAATGTCACCTCACCTTACCCCCTGGAAGACCCCCCTTTCCAATTACACGCACAGGGGGGCATTTTGTGCCAAGAAAACAATCAACATCAGCCCCAAGCTGCTTAAGACCAGTAACTAAATCCTCAATTGGTCTCTCTCTCATTCGGGGAACCCCATCAAGTATGTAGCTGAAATGTATTAAATAGTACAAAGGGTCAATTTAAGATGTAATAACAGTAAAAGACACAGAAACTATTCAAAAGTTAGCCTTTGAGTATGAAACTAAATTGTCACATGCCTCTGAAAAGCAATAAAAGAAGAAAAGAGGCCAATTGATCCAAATAACAATATTCCCTAACAACGATAAAACTCAAAAAAGCTTATGATCCATTCTAGATGGTTGCCAATTGCCATCATATAGAAGTCCTTAATTCTTATATTTATATAAGAATTTTATATATATATATATATATATATATATGCCAACTCTATGGCAAAGGCAATATTGCATACTTTGTTTAAGTTATATACAAAAACGAACATATCAATAACTTCAACATCATAAACATTATAGTGCCAACAAATAAGAATCAATCAGTTTTCAAAGTTAATCAGGAAAAATAAGTGTAGTGTGAAATTAAAAGCCAGATTTTCTAGAGGCTAGCAGCAATCCTTTTGGTAAGGCAGGAATTTCATATTTGAAGAATAATTTTGTTCAAAAAGCCAAACCCGACAGACCTTGAATTTCCACCAGCTGCAGTAACTGCAGCTGTCAATGGACGCATTGCTGTTCCTGCATTTCCAAGGAAAAGTTGAATTTCATCCCTTGATTCTTTGCCCACTGGAAACAGACCACCACAACCTTCCACAATTGCCCTTTTAATCGCCTTGTCCTCTTCCACACGTAGCCCAAGGGTTCTCAATGCACCAAGCATGTAATGAACATCATCACTATTTAACAAGTTGTCTACCACAGTTGTTCCCTGGAGAATAAGTAAAGACAACAATTAATAACTGCCTAGAGACTTGCAGTAAGTTAAGAATGAAAACATGAAACAAAGAAACAATCAAATATTTTATGATCCTTTTTCATCTAAACAGTTACCAAACATAAATCACCTAGACAAAAACTACAAACTTTGAAGGAAGTTCATGCCACATTTTAAATGATGTAATCTTTTTGTGGGAGTTAAGTTAGAGACTAATAAGGAGTAAATCTCCATTTATTTTGTAGTCTAGTCTAATAAGCAATAGATATTCCCAATAAGGATGTAGGCTATTCGTAAGGATCTTTCCTTACTAGTTGTTGACGGCTAAACCTAGTTTAGCCCTTGTAACATGTAGCTTTTATTCCTCTATTTAAGAGAATGACAATGAATAAGAATGCATGCTTGAATATTATCAAACCTAATACATCTAATTGTGTTTTAGAGGTCAAAGCTCCCTCGAAGTAGCCATTGGAGATCCCGGCTCTCTCGAAAAAACCAGTTTATCATTTCCTATGTTTTGTTATTAGTGGGTTTGCATCAAGTGGTATCAAAGCAAGGTTGATTGTTTTCTACAGCAATCACCGATCTACACCATCACCATCTCCTTCCAAATCTTTTTGGGTGCAAAGCAACAAGCAATGCTAGAAAAGACGTGATTAGATTTCCTCGTGTGGAAAGATAAATTTAGCAAACAGATGGAGGAGCGCCCCTCTCTAGCAAGCCCATCCCCGCCCATAAAACCTACCCCACTGGCACCACCCTCAATCATAGATATGTGCCGTTTAGTCCACCAATAGCCACCGTCGTCCCAAATGCACTGGCCACCGCATATTTGTCGTTCGTTTCACAGACTCGCCACGCCATAAAACACCGCATCAAGTAGCCGCTATGGTTTCCTTGTCAACCCCAAGTAGCCCACCCCAGCCGCACATCCAGAAACCACCAAACCCCGGCTTCTAGAAGCGTCGTTAACCACCGCGCCGCTGAAGCCTTCTCACTATCAAGTCTTCCACCATCGCAGGCCACCCCATACGCAATGCTTACTACATCACAACCTAGCCGTCACACTCTTAGAAATAAAAGAAAAATGAGACTTGTTTATGCTTGGTTCAGAAAAAAAAAAGAAGAAAAAAAAAAAAAAAAAATTTTGCATATCACCACCCACTAGCCACGTATATGCATTATGTTCTTTGACATCTTAGTCTTTCCCATCGAGGGCACAATCAGTTATTTGGCTCCTTAATATTTTTGCATGGAATTGTTTATGAGAAAACAGGTCCTTGTGTTTTGGATTTTATCGCTAGATTGGAGCTCAAAACTGGTCAATGACCATGCTGTTGATTGAAGCCGACAAAACCTTGGTTTAGTTTTTTATATTTGTTCCTTACTAGTTGTTGACGGCTAAATCTAGTTTAACCCTTGTAACATGTAGCTTTTATTCCTCTATTTAAGAGAATGACAATGAATAA
Organism: Alnus glutinosa; assembly: GCF_958979055.1. Lineage (NCBI taxonomy): Eukaryota > Viridiplantae > Streptophyta > Magnoliopsida > Fagales > Betulaceae > Alnus > Alnus glutinosa. Next base: position 30,821,400 of record NC_084888.1, read on the forward strand.
GAATGCATGCTTAAATATTATCAAACCTAATACATCTCATTGTGTTTTAGACGTCAAGGCTTCCTAGAAGTAGCCATTGAAGATCACGGCTCTCTCGAAGTAGCCGATTTATCCTTTCCTATTTTTGTTACTAGTGGGTTCACATCAAATAGATCTTCCCAGGAAACTAATAATGGATTTAAAACTAGTTCTTTTACTCTAAAGCCCTTACATTAAAGGGAACCAAGCACAGAGACATTCTTTGGAATCTAAACTTACAAGTCAAAATCACCATTGAAAATGAAAAATTACCAAATGAGAAATTTGGCAATCAAACATGAAATCTTTTGAACTTGACGTTGAAGTTGTGAATTAAAACTATAACGACAAACCATCTCTCTTTTCTTTTCTTTTCTCTCTCTCTCTCTTTTTTTTTTTTTTTAATAGTTATTCACTCAGCAAGCAAACAGATATCAATTTAATTCCAATAATTGAAGAACATACACCACAAATTACAACTAGCCAAACCAAATCTATATATACTGTAGCTTGCAGAGAGAAATAAAGAGCATGCCTCTAATACTAATAGTTCCAAGATACTTTCTATAACCATACTTTATTATGATCTAAGCTCAGTTTATATAACAAGAAATCAAATTAGCCCAAAAAAAAAAAAAACTTTGCAATTCTCTTCTCTTTCCTCGCTTCTTTCAAACTCCAAACAGAAACTCAGTGTAAAGTACAAGGGTGCAACCAAGATACCAAACCAAATACCTATTCTCAAACCAAAACGGATGTACTTTCAATCCCAAGTAAAATCCAACTACCAGAAATGATCATAACCACAAATTGCGTTCTTCCATAATTCTCATATTAGGCCCATAAGCTAAAAAATGAAATACACGGGTTAGCTAACTAAGAACCTAAAATGCGATCAAATTTTCTAACTTCCCGGCATTTTCCTGCACTATCTAGGGAACCCGAACAAACCCAGATATACCCAAACCAAATTCCTCCACTACAGAACAAGAAAACTAGAGTTACCCACAAGAACACAATGATTGTATACCTCAGAGAGAGCAGCCAGAAGCAGAATCCGATTCGACAGCGACTTGGACCCCGGCAACGTGATAGCACCGGAGATCTCTTTGATGGGTTGCAACACGATCTCCGGTACCGTCGACGGCTTCTCTGGTGTGGCAACCGAAGCCGAAACCCTAACCACACCAGCTCTACGACTACTCACGCACACATTCTTGTGCTTCAAAGTCCAAGAATTTGATGAGACCAAGAACTGTGACCTGAAATTAACAGAATTCAGAGATTTGGGTTTGTGGGGTTTGGGATTGTTGTGAAAAATTTGGGTGCTTTGAGCTCCTCCACTGCAGATTTTGCTTACTTGAGCCATCTCTCTCTCTCTCTCTCTCTCTCTCTGTGTGGTTCTTAATGCTCTCTCTCTTTCTCAAATGGGGTATGCTGAGAATTGGGGACTTTTGCTACAATGGTTGTTGTTAAGATTGACACTCGGGGGGAAGGGTTTACCAACCAAGTCTGCTACCAGAACCGAGTCTGCCACCAGAAACGTGGGAAAAGACAGTGAAGATGTCCCTTGTTCTGTGCTATGAGTGATTGTACCTTGAGCTGGAAATGTTGTACTACGTGATTGGTGAATTATGAATATGTCCCTTGTTCTGTGCTATGAGTGATTGTACGTTGTGCTGGAAAGGTTGTACTACGTGGTTGGTGAATTATTTAAATGGGTTGTTGGGAAATGGAACCGGTTTGGGGTTGGTGGGGGTGGCTCCGAATTGCAGTCATAGCAGGCAGTGTCACTCTCTCGCACCAACCCCAGATGGGGCCCAATTTACAGGGAAACAAATCGTAAAAACCAGCCAAATCTCACTAATAATAAAAGAGACCAATGAAAAATGGATAAGGATCACCCCAATTAGGATTTATCTTCCCGATAAGATGATATTAGGCAGCCTAACGCTAGGTTGTTTAGACGTAAAATGATTTTTGGCTTAAAATATTTTTGACTAAATTAGTTTTTTAAAAAAATATTTTTTTAGAAAATAATTTTTGGTGTTTGGCTCTAAAAAAAAATCACTAGCGTCGAAAAATAGAATCTGGCAACTATTGTTGGAATCAGATCGCCGTCGCTAGATTTTGGCCAATTTGGCTGGATCAGCCAAAACGGTTGGAATTCGGTCATTCTCTGGCCAGATTCCAGCCAAAACGGCCGAGATCCGGCCATTCTTTTGCCGAAATCCGGCGACAGCTGTCGGACGTTCGGCGGTAGACTCGGGCAACTAAAAAACTCCAATGTTCGGCGGTGGCGGATTCCCACAAACGTGCGTGCAAGAATTAAAAATTTAAATTCAGAAAACGATTTATGGTTTTTATTAAAGAGGTTTTTATGGTCAAACTGAAAATGATTTTCGTTGACCATTATTTTTCGCCCCCACCAAACACCGTAAAGTGCCGAAAATATTTTTCAGAAAACATTTTTACGCCGAAACAAACGGAGCATAAAATTTAATGAGTCATTTTATATTAATTGTTCAAGTTATTAGTAATTTAAACAGTTAATTGTTGTGAATCTTAATTCATGAAAAATTTGACATGCGAGCTTAAAGCTTTCAGTGGTGGTTTAATGGTCTCAAAGAAATTCTCAAGGTAGTTAACTACACCCTAAGGCATAGATTCGAATCCGACAATGAGAATCTCCATGTGTGATTAATGTAAACACCATAAATCCCGTTGATGTCTTGATGGAGTTGAGTCATTAGACGCTTGGGGGAATGCTTGTCTAGGCCCTTTTTGCATGTGTGGTTCCCAGTGGGAATAGCTACTCTGGTCGTCCCCTTCTATATTTTTTTAATAGAAAAAAAAAATTAACCTTATCTATTAAACTCGTGCGTGTTCAAAATGCACGTAAAAATTATATACTTGAGTAAAAACACATGTAAAACGAACATGTATTTTATTTTATTTAAACTTACACGCGTGTTTGTCATCAAAACATGATAACAATCTCGGCTTGGGTTACGTGCTTTGTTATAACAACAAACATTGATCCACCATTGCACGTTGCAATGGACACTCTTATGTGAAAGGGTATTTGAACCTTACTTGTTTGGGTTGATGTTTAAAACAGTCCGAACAAGTGTGTGCCCAAGTAAAATAGAGCATGCATGCCCTCTTTATTACATCAATGGACGACTTTATTGCACCCGATCTCATCGTTGATATTATTTTGTTCTCTGAGTTTTCCTAAAATATGAGGCATTTATTGGAATAGAAGTCTCACAAGACTAAGAAAACTCCTCAACAATCCAATGATTATCAAGATAATCGAGATAAGAAGATGCAACACTCTAAGGTCTAGTGAGAAGAATTTTAGGATTAGAATTGAATGACTTAGAGATAATATGTACACCAAAAAGTTAATAAAGTCATCAACGAGTTAATTTATTAAAGTTTACGTTTGTTAGGAGAGTTAAGGTTCATCGAACTACCCTAAATTAAGGAAGCTCAAAATTCTTCAAATTATCCTACTAAAGTTATGCTCTCTTGTTAATTTTTCATCCTATGTTAGGGAATTAGTAGCAGTTACCTTATAGGTGGTTCCCTTTCCTAAATATAGAAAAAAATGTCAAAAAAACAAAAATACAAAAAATCGCATGCAACAGATTCCCTACAGGTTCCCTAAGCATTGAAAATGCTACAATTCTTCTCAATGTGTGGGGAACCAAAAGAGCTTCCCTATCCATTATTTTAATACAAAATATTTTTCTTTCCTCTCTCATCTCTCATCTTTTTGCCTTTTTATTGGGGATTGTTTTGAAATTTTGTGAAAAAATGTGAACGTCAGTATAAACTTATATTTGTAAAAAAAGAATATCGAATTGATATAAGAAAAGATAAAGGAAGCTATTGTGAAGTGTATTTGGATAGGGAAGTAAAAAATAGTTTTGTTCCCTAAATATTTTTTTTAAATAAAAAAAATAAAAAAATTGGGTATCTGCTGCTAGTGCTGTTAGAGCCTCTTATTAACATCCTCCGTGCATGTCGATTCTAAAAATTCTTTCACCTCCAATTTAATTTTTTTTCCTCCCAAAATTATGCTCCAGCACCCTCCATTACACCATTTACTCAATTTATTACCATCAAACTTACTATAGAAAATTATGTCCTACAGAATGGAGCACAATGGATAACGTTCTTTTTATAATTCCCTGTTTCAATACTCCTAAGAGATTTGCTATACATTTTCTTTTGGATCTTATTTCATCTTACCATTTTTCAAAATTATCATTGGATTTGTAGGGCTTATGTGTGGATGTAAGAACCAATAGTCTGGGAAAGATATGAAAATAAGAAACAGAAACAGAATTAAGGTAGTTCAGCCTATAGCCTACAGCTACACGTAAAACCTTTTGTTGGCTACATATTTCCTTGATTTATTTGATTGTGTACAAAACTCTATTTTTAGAGAAATAGTCTAAATGTTACAAGTCTCTTCTACTTCTACTTTTACATTAACAACAACCAATCTAATTTATTATCTTGTAACTCTTGACTCTTGAGTGCTTGTAACTCTTATCTCAATACGCCATTGTCAAACCAACAGACGTTGAGTTTTGATATTGAACATCAAAAGACTAAAAAAAAAAAGCTATTATGGCTTGAATTGGAACATCGGTTTCTATAACCGAAACTTAGACTGCAGCAACTTTGGCCGGCATCAGCTATTATGCCTGGGACTTGAACATTGGTGACTATGGCTGGCATATATCAGCTACTATGGTTGGAATTTGGATATTGGTAACTTTGGCTAGAAGTGGCTACTATAGCGGGAATTAGGCCAACTATGGGCACGAAAGCTCTTTGGGCATTTTTTTTTTCCAAGAGAGAGTTGAGTGGGTACCTGTTATGCGCTTGGGTGTCTGGGTTGTTCTTGAAGTCAGCCTGTTAAGTGTGATCGTGGCTCAGTTCTTTAGGGGACACGTGATGAACCTCGCGTGGACAGCAAGGCAGTTGGAAGATAGATGGCAGCCATTTATTAATCTGTGTTACACATGTTAGTCGTGTTGTTAGTGGCCAACTACTTAGTGGGTGTTAGTTGCTATGTTGTGTGTCTTTCCCTAAAAACCAGTCCACTTCTCCTCAGAAGTAGGGACTTGGTTACTGCATGTAGATTAGGTTGTTAGTGGTGCGTTGCAGTAGGCATGCACGATCGTTTGTGGTTGTTATCTTTCTTGCCTTTAAATTAGTTCAGTTCATGAATGAAGGTATTAGAAAATTTCCAAAGCAAAACAGGAGGCCTTGACCCCTCGAAGTGTCAATTATCGAAGTCTTTTTATATATTCCTAATTATACGATTTAGGCTCATAACAAATGGTATCAGAGTCGTGTTCTTGCGACCATGGCGAATGAGACTCGTTATGCGCAGTTATCCGAAGCAGTAGCAGCAAACAGGCAAGAGACATCAGCTAACAAGCTAGAGACAACAGCCAACTCGTAGCTCTTAAAAGTCTTGATGGATCAGATGGGTAAGCTAACTAATAGTGTTGCTGCCATATCTAACAGTGTTGCTGCCTTAAGTCAAGACTCAAACAAGAATGATGGAGGATAGAGAAGTTTCAGTGGGGAGAATACTAGCAAGAAACATGGTGAGAAGCAAAGGGGAAGTAGTGGTGAGAAGAATGATACTGAAGAAAGGGACAATGAGCCAGAGAATCATACTGGAAGAGGAGGAGTCTTCACTAGAAATTTGAAGTTAGATTTTCCTAGGTTCGATGGGACTAAACCTATGAATTGGATCCTCAAGGCCTAGCAATTCTACAACTACAATCAAACTCCAAATCAGCAAAAGGTATCCCTTGCTGCCTTCCACATGGAAGGAAGGGCTCTAATTTAGTACAATTGGTTAATGGATTCAGGGTATGTAGGAGGATGGGAGGATTTTATAAGTGCACTCAAGACTCGTTTTGCACCATCTGCCTTTGATGACCCAGTAGGAGCATTCACCAAGCTTAAGCAAACCTCGACAGTAGAAGATTACCAGACTCAGTTTGAGATCCTATCCAACAAGATCCAAGGGTTGAGCGAGGAATTCAAAGTCAGCATCTTCCTGAGTGGGTTGAGGGAGGAGATTCGCATTACTGTCACCATGCTCAAACCTAAGGACCTCACCACTGCCTTTGGTTTAGCCAGGCTTCAGGAAGAAGAGGTGAAGTTGAGAGGAAGAAGCCAGAAGTACACTACTTGGGCGTCAGGCTCCCAAAGTTATCCCAAATTATCATCCACTTCCACCCCACCTAGAATCACTCCTCCCACATCTGATAATCGTAGCCTTACCCCTTCATATAATTCTAACCTCACATGTAAGCCAAGCATATCTCTGCATCCCCTGGCTGGGGCTGTGGCACCAAAGACAATGAGGTTGCTGAGAAAGATTGGGGGGCAACAGGTGGTGATTCTCGTTGATATTGGTAGTACCCATAGCTTCGTGGATCAACTTCTTGCTAAGAAGATGAAATTGCCAGCTGAAGAGAGAAGCCAACTATCAATTATGGTGGCAAATAGGGAGAAGGTCCCTTGTCTTGGCTGTTATGTGACGATGACTTTTACACTGCAAGGGAAGGATTTCTAGGCCACCTTGCACCTTCGAACTCTGGGAGGATGTAACATGGTGCTTGGAGTAGACTGGTTAAGTACTTTGGGGCCAATCTTGTGGGATTTTGCATGAAAGTCTAGTATCATCACAAGGAGATTCTGTTACAAGGCCTAATCTTGGCTGCAACCAACTGGGAAGTGGAAGAAGGCTTACCAAAAAAGGCAGGGGCAGAGCACAAGGGGATTTGGCTGCAACTTATGGGTGTCGGGGCTCCACAGGTCCAGAGGCTATAGCATCCAGCAATATTTGAATTACTTGATGGGTTCAAGGGAGTTTTTCATGAGCTTACTAGATTACATCCCTCCAAGACCTTTTACCATAGGATCCAACTACAAGAAGGAGCCCAGCCAACCTGTGTTTGACCCTACAAGTACCCATACTATCAGAAAGAGGAGATAGAAAAGCTGGTGAAGTGCTAACAATAGGAGTTATCAGGCCAAGTCAGAGCCCTTACTCATCACCTGTGCTATTAGTGAGGAAGGCAGATGGAAGCTGGAAACTTTGAGTTGATTACAGAGCCCTCAAAAAGAATACAATCAAAGGTAAGTATCCAATACCTAACATAGATGAACTTTTAGATGAGCTGCATGGATCTGTTATTTTTTCTAAACTTGATCTTAGGTATGGGTACCACTAGATTAGAATGCATGACAAGGACATCTCTAAAATTGCCTTTAGGACTCATGAGGGGCATTATGAGTTCCTAGTCATGCCATTTGGGCTGACTAATGCTCCTTTAACATTTCAAGGCCTCATGAATGAAGTCTTTAGATCCTATTTGAGAAAGTGTGTGGTAGTATTATTCGATGACATCCTAGTTTACAGTAGGAGTTTACAAAAGCATTTGAAGCATTTAAGAGCAATACTAGGGCTACTTCAGCAACACCACTTGTATGCTAAGATGTCTAAATGTCATTTTGGTTGCCAAGAAGTAGAATACTTGGGGCGTATTATATATGAAGAAGGGGTTAAGGCAGATCCCTCCAAAATTGAGGCTATGCTTAATTGGCCTGTACCTAGAAATCTCAAGTCTTTAAGGGGCTTCCTAGGGTTGACAGGCTACTACAGGAAGTTTGTTAGGGGTATGGGGAAATAACAACACCCTTGACAGACCTCTTAAGGAAGGACTCCTTCAAATGGAGTGAGAGGGTTGAGCAGGCTTTCAATGCCCTAAAAGAGGCCATGACTATACCCCCAGTTTTAGGTATGCTGGATTTCACTAAAACATTTATCATAGAGTGTGATGCCTTATGTGAAGGGATTGGAGCAGTGTTGATGCAGGCAGGATAACCATTAGCTTACCTCAGCCAAGGGTTGAAAGGGAGAAGCTTGAACCTGTCTACCTATGAAAAATAGCTATTAGCCTTGGTCATGGATGTGAGGAAATGGAGGCACTATCTCCTAGGCTACAATTTTAAGGTAAGAATAGATCAGTGATAATAGCTTAAAAGTGCTTATTTTTCCTATTAAAATAAGTATTATCATACTTTATTATAATTTAATTCTTGCATTTTATATTTAATTGTGGAATATTGTTCAAATATTAATATTAAGATTAAATGATATATTTATGCAAGAAATTATGTGATGTAGGAATTACAAAAGAAATCAAAGAGTAAAAGCCAAGATGTGGGTCAAAAGAAGAAGTTTATCCTATGCTCAAGATAGAGTCCAATGTGTAAAACAAGAAGAGGTGAAACCAAACTGCTGGACCCACGAATTGGATAAACATTCTAATACTACTACATGACAAAACCAAGAAGAAAAAGATGTATTTGGCTCTTATAAAAAGAAGAAGCAGAGTTTTATTTCAAGTGTAAGAGGGAGACATGGAACAAATAGAAGACTTGGATTCTTATAGTTGTACAAATTCCAAAAGAAGAATGACTCTTATCTCTATAAGAGAAGCAACACGGCAACAAACAAAGGACCCAAAAATTTGCAGAAAAAAACGACGCACGACACAAGAGGAGAATTTTCGGCAGCCTTTCTTTCTATTTATTTTCTATTTATGATTTTTAATACTTAAATCTCTAGCTAAGGCTAGGGGTGAAACCTAGTATTTTTATTATGTGTTCTTGAGACTATTTTATTTGTTCTTCATAGGTTAATGATTAAATGTTAGGGATGATTTTTATTTGAAAGTAATTTAATGAGACAAGTTTATTTTGATTCATTATGATTTTTGTTTATATCAAATTACTTTGTTTGATTTGTTATGATTCGAAAATATATTGAATGCTTAATTTATTGTAATATGTTTTTGAAATCAAATTCTCAATCAATCCATGTTTAATTTATTTTATATTTACTTTATGCTTAATTGTTTTATTTTTCGATTATGAGAGTTGATTCTTTACCAAGTTGAATTAAAAATATATGTCTCAGGAATACGTAATATAATACTAGGTGGATCTCTGAACCTTAGCGTTGTCATTAATTTTCTCCGATTTACTTTTTATTAATTTAGTTTAGTTAATTTAATTTTAGTTTACAATCCCTTCTTTGCTCCACTTTTTAGTGGAAAAACAACTCAATTTACTTTTCTGTACAATAATAGGAATTTTACTAAGTATCTGCCATTCCCTGTGGATCGACCTCGTACTTACCGAGAATTTATTACTTCGCGACCACCTGCACTTGGGTTTGCACACTTAAGTTGTCAACAAGTTTTTGGCATGCCTTGAAGTATTTGCTGGAGCAAAGAGTAGGAACTCAGGCTCAATAGAAATGGGTATCCAAGTTGTTGGGATTCGACTTCACAATTGAGTACAAAAAGGGCAGAGAGAATAAGGCTGCTGATGCACTCTCCAAAAAGGAGTGGCTAGAAGAAGAACAAAGGGAACAACCAGAAGAAGACCAACAGGGGCAACATGCAGTTGGGGAGGAAGCTATCCTAATCACTCAAGCCATCAACACTATGCAACCTTCTTGGACCAGAGAGCTCAACCGAAATTATGCAGGTGACCAATAGTTGCAGGAGCTTATCAAACAATTCCAACAAGGAGAATTGGACCCTGTGAAGTATCAATTTCACCAGGGACTCCTTTTCTATAAAGGGCGCATTCATTTTGGAGGTTTAGAAGAGTTTCAGCAGCAGGTCCTGCAACATTTCCATAGTCATCTGTTAGTTGGACACATGGGAGCCATGAAGAGCTACTCAAGATTAAAGAAATAATTCTACTAGCCTAGTATGCGGAAGGGAGTCAGGAAACTTATCAGGGAGTGTGAAGTCTATCAACGCAACAAGGTTGAAAATATCCATCTTGCAGGGTTGCTTCAAACATTGCCTATTCCAAAATAGAATTGGACAGAGGTGAGTATGGATTTTATTGAAGGATTGCCAAATTCACAAGGGAAAGATGTTGTTTTAGTTGTGATTGACAGGTTGAGCAAATATGCTCACTTCATACCTCTAAGTCACCCTACATAGCAACCACAGTAGCTCAGGTCTTTGTTGACCACATCTTCAAGGTCCATGGACTCCCTCAATCAACTGTCAATGACTGATACCCATTGTTCACGAGTCTCTTCTGGAATGAGCTGTTCAAAGCTATTGGGACTGAGCTGCTCATAAGTTCGGCTTATCATCCCCAAACTGATGGCCAGATTGAGGTGATGAATAAAGGATTGAGGGTTATTTGAGGAGTTTCACTGGGGATCGACTTCAAGATTGGATGCGTTGGCTCTCTTTGGCAGAATGGGCATACAACACTTCAGTTCATACTTCCACCAAATTGAGCCCTTTTGAAGCTGTGTATGGCCATCCACCTCCCTGACTGATGCCATTTGAGACAGGAACCACCAAAGTGCAAGCTGTGGAGAATCAACTAAAAAGCTGAGACTTCATCCTGAAGCTCATCCAAGAAAATTTGCGTGATTCTCAAGCTCGGATGAAACACTTTGCTGATCGGTTTCAAACATTCAGGGAGTTCTCAGAAGATGATTGGGTTTTCCTTCAGCTCCGACTATATCGTCAGATGTCAGTCTCCTTATGCTGAAACCTTAAGCTTTCCCCTAGATACTATGGCCCATTTCAGATTGTTCAGAGGATTGGTACTGTTGCCTACAAACTTGAACTGCTGACTTCTTCCCGTATTTATCATATTTTCCACGTATCCCACCTCAAAAAGAATCCGGGTGAGCAAATGACCCCTTTACCAGATTTGCCTATTCTTACTTCAGAAGGCATTCTTGAACCTGAACCGAAAGTTGTGTTGGATCGATGCTTGAAGAAGAAAGGTAACGGGGCTAGAGCAGAAGTTCTTGTGTAGTGGAAAGGGATGACGGAAAGCGATGCCACATGGGAAGATTTGGAGGAGTTGCAGAAGTACTTCCCCGACCTTGTGGACAAGGTCTTCTAACAAGGGAACCATGTTATGCGTCTGGGTGTCTGGGTTGTTCTTGAAGTCAGCCTGTTAAGTGTGATCGTGGCTCAGTTCTTTAGGGGACAAGTGCATGAACCTCGCGTGGACAACAAGGCAGTTGGAAGATAGCTGGCGGCCATTTATTAATCTTTGTGTTACACATCTTAGTCGAGTCTTGTTAGTCGTGTTGTTAGTGGCCGACTACTTAGTGGGTGTTAGTTGCTATGTTGTGTGTCTTTCCCTAAGAACCAGTCCACTTCTCCTCATAAGTAGGGACTTGGTTACTGCATGTAGATTAGGTTTTTAGTGGTGTGTTGCAGTAGGCATGCATAACCGTTCGTGGTTGTTTTCGGTTGTTATCTTTCTTGTATTTAAATTAGTTCAGTTCATGAATAAAGGTATCCGAAAATTTCTAAAGCAAAACATGAGGCCTTGACCCCTCAAAGTGTCAATTATCAAAGTCTTTTTATATATTCCTAATTTTACGATTTAGGCTCATAACAGTACCACCTTTCTTTGTACATCTTCATCAGGCTCAGGTTCTGGAAGTTTTGGCAAATTTGAATCCAAAACGTATGAAATCTTCAATGTCGTGAGCAAGAACATCAACTTATCTTTCCAATGAGTGAAATTCGTCCCATCAAATCTGTCCAATTTCACGAAGTCTTGATTCATCATTTTGAAAGTCGTCATATTAGATTCTGATCCCATTGCGAATTATCACCTTAAAATTGTTAAGAAAATAATGAGCGGAAACAATAATCAGAAAATTAATGCGACTTTGAGGCGTGTATGAACACTATCTTTAAATTGATAATTGCCCCTACTCGAAAGAGTTGCTGGGTTACAAGCAATTTACCCTCAGGATCCAACAAAGTCACCAACTGCAGACAACAAATTATGAAGTTTTTTCTTTAGAGTTTCTCTACAAAGTTGTGTAAAATGACTTGAGAGAGTGAGAAAATTAAGTTATTAAAATTCGTAGGAAATATATCTATTTATAGATTTTGAATGGCACTTATTGAAAAGTTATATCTTTTCAATTTGCAGGTACAAACAATTACATATATAAATAACAGAGTTGATTACAACTCACAACATGTTTACAGTTAGCCTAGTGGTTCAAAGGCACCTCTTGGAAAGAGAATGTCAATGGTTTTACTCCTCACAGCTGCAACCAATGTAGTTATTTTTAATAACTGCCACAAGAGGAAGTAAGGGCCTTAAACCACTTAGCCACAACATTAATATAGCAATCTATAAATATTTATAACAATTACTTCCATTTGAGATAATAAAAAATCATTTCATCTTTTTAGTTTGAACTTTAGGCGGTTCGAAAGAAGATAGCGTTTCGACTAAGAGGAATGTATAAGCCAAAGCTTCCACAGATTCCATTGTGGTTTACAATTCCACGCCTGTTAAGTGGGAGATATTTACAACTTTTTGGTAATTTATGGGGCATAAAACTGTAAATAAACAGAGCTGCTAGTGAACAAGCTCGCGCTTGGATCAAATAAGGTCAGGTCAGGATCTGTTCATTTTATTAAATGAACAGAGATTGAACAAAAATTTAAGTTAGTTTGTTAAACGAGTCGAACTTGTATAACTTTATTTTTGTTATTTTTATAATATTATTTTTAACTTTGTAATGAGATCATGTTAAGTTTTTAAGCAGATTTAAATGAATTATCTTCATAATGGAATAGATATAACTTAAATTATTATAATTATAAGTCTTGATATAAATATATGTGTATTCGTGTGTGTATAAGTGATTTTATGTATGTGTTTGTTTAATGAATATATACATATATACTATAAGAAAAACATATAAACTCGAGATTTGATTGTTTAAAATTCAAGTTAATTTATCTAATTAATCAAATAATAAATATTAAAAATAATTAAATAACTAATAATTAGTATGATTACAAATAATAATAATAATAATAATAACAATTACGACATTTATTTTATATATAAAATCAATAAGTTAATTGAGCAGCTTGTAAACAAACAAGATCAAGCTAGCTTGTTCAAAAATAAATGAACAAAGCTTGAACATGTTATTAGGCTCAGATCGTATTCACTAAAAATTAAACAAACTAAGATTACAACCTATATATATTGTCTCAATTTAAAATTAAAGAAACATTATCAATTGATGGTAGTTAACCTTTTCCTTTATTTAATTTAATTTAATTTTTTTAATTTTTTATAGAGCTTTCAAACTGATGGGCTTTGGAGAAGAAATGCAGAAAGCTAGCTAGCCATTCGATTGCTCAGGTGAAGGCTATGAGCACAAGCTTCTTGCTTAATTAGTGTTATCCATTTACCGGGTATTTTCTTATATAGTTTTCTTAGCCCTACACGATGTCGTTTGGCTTAAAACTACTAGAGTTAAATCTCAACCGTTTGTCTTCCGCTCAAAACATATAACCGCGCGCTCTAATAGTTTCTCCTCCTATATATATATATGGGTTAAATACAAAAAAGCCCCCCAAACTACCACCCGTTCTCTAGTTGGCCTCCTGAACTACCAATGCTTGCATTTCGGTCCCCCGAACTACTATTTGCTTGGTTTTGTGCTGTGTAAATGGATGGAAACCGGTCTGCGTGCCGTGCACGTGCCCCTTGTAGCCAAGAAGCCCGAAAATACCCCTCTCCCTAACGTTAAAATTCTCATTGTGCCCTTCGAAACAGTGAATGTAAATTTCAGGGCATTTTTTACAATAATGCCATTCAATAAATTTCAATGCCATGCGATTTGATTTGGGCATTTTTTACTTTGTCTTCTTTGCCTTCTTTTCTAAGGTTTCGATTGTGGAGAGATTCAGAGGGGGCCGACTGGGCAGACCGTGCTGAAGGAGGGTGTCAACCGTTTTTATTGCCATGGACTGAGTGAAGATGAGAGTTGAAGGCGAGAAGGTGCCGTGTTGAAGAGGCGAGTGGGTGCCGTGTTGAAGACGAGAGTTGAAGAGGGGACCGTGTTTTCTTGCCCATTATTGAGTGAAGTTGAAGACGAGAGTTGAAGAAAAGGAGAGGGTGCCGAAAATTCTAGGTGTCGACCATGTTTTCTTACCCATTACTAAGTGAAGTTGAAGACAAGAGGGTGGCAAATTTTTGGGTGCTGCCGAATTGAAGACCCACATTGGGTGAGTGATTTCCAAGCTCCGCCTTAACAAACCCACGAGCCTTGTGGTGAGTTTTTTAGAATGCCCAAACCCAAGTATAGCCTCAGCTTTTATAATGCCTTTCATTGTTGGTTTGTTGGTTGAAACCGACTTTGTTTATTGGGCTTAGGACATTTTTCTGTTAGTTTATTGGGGTGGGGTTTTGTTGTCTGCTTGTTGGTTTTGTTGTCTACTTGTTGTCTGGTTGTGAAAATCAATTGGCTTGGGTTGCTTTCGTTGGTCCCCCGATTGAAGTTAAAATGCCGACTGTATGGATGCTTTAGTGGTCCCCCAATTGAAATTGTTACAGTACATGAATGTTCTTTTGAAAAACAAAAAACAAAAAAAAAGTCAATGGTGTTCATAATTTGTTGCTTGTGGGAGCATGAAAAAATAGCATTTCTCTTTTTTCTTTTTTAAATGAAGAATTAAATTTAAAACAGTAGAAGAACATTGTCATAAATAGAATGCTATCTAACTAGCTTGATCATATGAAAAAACACCTACAACTAATCGGTTGCAGGCAAAGGAAAGAATTAATCTCCGTTTAAGGTTGTAGGTAGGGCTTATTAAGTGTGATAATAAAGACAAAACAAGACGATGAAATATTTAAAGCAAACAACTAATTTAGTCTTGTCAAGCCCCTTAAGTGCCAAATACTTTGGTTGTCTTCATTGACTTCGGAAGCTCATCATAATTACTCTTAAACAATGGACTTTAATTAACTTCTTAAGATTTATGGTATTCTTGCTGTCTAATTAATTGGGTTAAGGCAAAAGAATTGGATGAAAATGCTCTTTACAGAGTTGTTTTGTGCCTTTGTATTAATTTTTCTTCATAATTACAATCGGGAAAAAAGAAAAAGAAAAAAAGTCTACAATTGATTAAGAAATTTAAATTTCCTTGACATTCTAAGTATGATATGATCTTTTATCAAACTGGCTATTAAATACTTGTAAGACTAATGTTATTAAATGAAATTTTGATCCTACATATCCAATAGCTCCTATTAGTGGGGCTATTGTTCTTGATGTAAAGTTTCCATGATTACTTTTCAACATGCTTTAGTTTAGTTTACGATTTTTATTTATTTATTTATTTATTTTTTTTCTAGTTGAGTCACTTAGACCTACTTATACAATATACTTATTGCTTTATTTTATTCTCTTTTATTGTGAAGATGGCTAGACAAGAATTTGTTTTTGAGGTGCACTATGGAGGTCACTTGATAGGCGTTTCATGAATACATATGTTGGAGGTGATATTGATGTGTACAAAGAGACCATTGAGCATGATCGATTGTCATTTCCTGTTGTTGAGGGTATTGCAAAAAGTTATGGGTACAAATCAGGGGACTTAATTTACTACTTACTGTCGGGTAGTACTGTTCGAAATGGATTGAAATTAATTACATCAAACTTTGATGTACATGAAATGGTTCAAGCCCACTCAGGTCTACCAATTATTGAGTTGTACATCAATTCATTTAGTGAGTCCATACCTGACATTAGTGAGGAGAACAGTGATGATGATAACGGTGATGATGAGGGGGGGTATTGTAGGATCGAGCGAGACGATCCATATTGGGATGAGGTGGATGAACCAAATCTGTTCGTTGAGAATAATGATGTTCCTGGGACATCTATGGGGGGGGGGGGGGGGGACAATAGAGATGTTAGGGTCGATAGAGATGATGGGGACAATAGAAATGTTGGAGACATCGGTGGGGAGGGTAGGGAAGATAGTGATGGTGGTGAGGGTGAAGAGAGTGGCGAGGATGAAGAGTCTGAAGAGGGTGGTGATGACGGTGGTAGGTCAACAGTTGATGATAATGATGATGCCAACTTAGACATGGCACGCAGTGACATTCTTACATCTCCTCCAAAGAGTGATGAGGAGTACGAGGTAGACTCCTAGAGGAAATATGTCACAAAGCGGTCTGAGTTTCATATGACTGATATGGGTAATAATGATTTTGTGGTGGGTCAGAAATTCTCATCGATCCAGGTGTTCAGAGATACAGTTAAGGAGTCTAATGTAAATATGGGGAAGGATGTAAAGTTTAAGAAAAATTACCTCGCTAAGTTTATAGTAGTATGCAGGGATACAAATTGTAAGTATAGGATTTATGGGCGCCAGTGCAAGGATGAGGAATCCTTCGAAGTTAGATCATTTCAGCCCGTACACAGCTACAGGAGGAAACATAAAAATTCAATTTTGAAATCAAAATGGATTGCAAACAAGTTGATTGACAAGTTTAGGGCACAACCCAACATGCCTGTAAAGGCAATTGTAGAGGAGGTTAAAGATAGGTGGGGTGTTGATGTGAAAGAGCATAGGTTGTATCGGGCTAGAAGACTAGCAAAAGATATGATCCATGGCAAAATGGATGAACAGTACAACAAACTGTGGGACTATATGGAGACACTTAGAAGAACGAATGCTGGCAGTTGTGTAATGATGAAGGTAGATAGGCCTTGACTTGACATTCCAGCAAAATTTCAGCGGCTGTACTTATCCTTAGCCGCCATGAAGAGAGGCTTTCTTGCTAGTTGTCGTCCAATCATTGGCTTGGATGGATGCTTCTTAAAAGGCCCGCATAAAGGCCAACTATTGGCCGCAATTTCGAGGGATGCAAACAACCAAATGTACCCATTGGCATTTGCAGTTGTGGAAGCAGAAATCAAAGAGAGCTGGACATGGTTTTCAGAAGCATTGCTTTCGGACCTTGGCACTCCTCCCACGGAGGGATGGACATTCATTTCTGATCGTCAGAAGGTAAAGATGTTTACTATGATATATTTTTGATCTTTCATTTAATCAATGTTTATTATAATACAAATCAATTTAGTTATGACATTTTTATTTTACTCTATGCAGGGTCTTGTACCAAGTTTGGAATTGGTGGCTCCCAGTGCTGACCACCGGATTTGTTGTAGACATTTGTATGCAAACTACCGAGATGTAGGTCACAAAGGATTGGCGTTGAAGGATAAGCTATGGACCGCAACTGCAGCCTACACAGAGGCTGAATGGACTAGAGAAATGGAGGAGTTAAAGAGTATAAGCCCGGACGTGTACGAGTACTTGTCCAACATTGACCCAAGTACATGGTCGAGGGCTTGGTTCAGTACCTTCCCCAAATGCGATTTAATTGTGAACAACCTCTCAGAGTGTTTCAATGCGTGGATTTTGAAACAACATGACCTGCCAATAATATCGCTATTGGAAATGTTGAGGAAAAAATTGTTGAAAAGATACCAAAAGAAGCGGGAAAGCATCGTGAACATGGATGGTAGGATTTGTCCCAAAATTCTGGCGCGATTAGATGAACTCGCAGCTGATGCTGGTCATTGTTATGGCGTGTATGCTGGGGATGGGTTCTATGAAATCACAGATAAGCAGAAACAATATGTGGTGAACCTAGTGACAAGAACCTGCGGGTGTAGACAATGGGACATGACATGTATCCCATGTGCACATGCAATGTGTGCAATATGGCTTGATGGTGGTGAACCTGTGGATTATGTTTCTCATTGGTATACTGTGGATATGCTTAAAAAGGCATATGAACCGATCGTGTATCCCATGCTTGGAGAAGAACAATGGACAAAGACAAACTGCGAGCATATAGACCCACCAATGGTTAGAATACAACTTGGGAGGCCGAGGTAGTGAGGACTAGAGGACCAGATGAGCCCAGGAATCAATACAGGATGAGGAAGGGTGGGGTTACTATAAGATGTTCCAGATGCAGGAGGACTGGACACAATGCAAGAACATGTCCCCGAGCAAGAATAGAAGCAGTGAATTATAGAGGACAGAGCAGGAGTGATGTAAATTCTTTGGACATTTATTTATTTTATTTTCTTTTTTAATTATTATTATTATTATTATTATTATTATTATTATTATTATTTTTTATTTTTTTATTTATTTTTTTGTATTCGGTGTGATACTTAATTTTATGTTTCAATGTGTTAGGTACAATCTACAACTGATACTGAACCGAATCCTCAACATACCTCACAAACCAATGTTGCATCGTCTAGAGGTACCGTTAGGGGTAGGAGTATTGGCATGGGTAAGGGTCAACCAGCTTCAAGGGACTCAGCTGCAGGTAGAGGCCAACCTCAAACTCGGACCAATGCTTCGGTGAGTTCTCAAAAAATCCATATTTTATGTGTTGTTTGTTTATTTTGTTGGCTCAACTAGTTAATGTGTCTTGATAGTCTCGAGGTACTGCCAACACAGTAAGGTGGTATGGACCGCAAGCCGTGGGTCATTCTCAATCACTGCCTCGGATCCAGACCAATGTTATTGTGAGCACTCATTTATATGTCCTCTATTATATTTCATGTTTCATTATGTTCTACACTAATTAGTGTGTCTTTATAGTCTCAAGGTACTGTCAACACTGTGAGATTGTATGGACCCTCGACAGTAGGTCAGGCTAAGTCTCAGCCTCAGCCTCAGACAAATGCTTTCGTAAGCACTCAATCCACTATTCTTTTATATCTATTGGTTTATGTAAATTTTGGTGTGCCCTAATTAATAATATTTTACAGACCCAGGGTAATGTCAACACAGTTAGACTGTATGGACCTACTCGTACAATTAGTCAGTCACAGCCTCAGCCATATACTAATGCTATCGTGAGCAATCAAAACACTCATTATGTGTAGAATTTTATTTAAATTTTTGACTCACAACATTGCTTAATTTCAAATTATAGTTTCAAGGGACTGTCGATACAGTGAGATTGTATGGACCTCCTCAACCATCAGGGTCTACTCAGCCGACAGGGTCTTCTCAAGCAGGAGGGTCTACTTAGCCAACAAGGTCATCTCAGCCTTCACAGATAGGAGGGTCTTCAAAAGGCCTGTCACTAGATCTCGAAATATTGTCCCGACAGTGGATAAGGCAATAGAAGTACTTAAGGCTAATCAAAGAAAGAGGAAGAAGCCGGAATGGAAAAAATATTAGGCTACTTGATGTATTGTTGTGTTATTACTATTTTGTTGGATTGTTGTGTCGTTGCTATGTAATTTGAGGACAATCAAAGTGGACAATGCTTAGGTGATGGATATGATATGTTATTTTATTTCATACTGAAGTAATGGATATGGATATGGTATGTTATTTGATACTTAAGTGATGGATTTGAAATTTGATGCTTAGGTGATGGATATGATGTGTTATTTTATTTCATACTGAAGTGATGGATATGAATATGGTATGTTATTTGATACTTAGGTGAAGAATATGGTATGCTATTTGATACTGAAATGATGGATTTGAAATTTGATGCTTAGGTGATGGATATGATGTGTTATTTTATTTCATACTGAAGTGATGGATATGAATATGGTATGTTATTTGATACTTAGGTGAAGAATATGGTATGCTATTTGATACTTAAATGATGGATTTGATATTTGATGCATAATGTGAAATATGTAAATCCAAGGAGGCTCAAATCAATAGCTTGATTGTATTGGAACTGTAATGTGGTTCATCCCAAGGTACCTTGACTTACATTTTGGTAGTAACTTACATAAGTATTAATGCAATGTCAATAATTTACCAAAGCTTTTGAGTTGTCAAGTCCTCAGTGAGATGCTCCATTTGGTAAATATACATACATAACATTCAAAACAGACAAGTTCACAAAACAGTATTACAACTAAACTGTTTCTACAATTTCATTCTAACATCAACTTAGAACCTCTAGATCCACCACTACAACCACTAAAATAATAGACCAACAACAACATGATTACTAATGCCATAGCTCGAAATATCTTCCTACTATATTGACCCAACCCTAACTCTCGTCGTAGATTATCACAATGTTCCTTGCATTTTCGGTCAATTGATTCATCAACTCTGACAATAGTAGCATGCATTCTCAACTCCATTTGTTGTAGATATTCCATTAATCTCTTCTCGTAAGCGTTCATTTCCTTATCAGTCCACTCAAAAAAATCACAATCATCGGGTTTCTACATGATAAAAAATAGGCAAAAGTGTCATAAATTAATAACGACGAAATATAAAACAAAGCTAAGTTCAAAAATTACCTTGTAGTTAACGCATCCATACCACTTCCTACCAGGATTGGTCTGGGTCCAAGAGTTCCTTACACGTGCAGGAACTCCACATCGACATAACTTGGGACCACTTGAGCAGTCATTGGTTGTAGACATTTTACTTGTGCCTTCATTGGAAAGCACATGTCATAAGAATCTTATAACATTTATAATTGAATTCTATACCATATGAACAAATGTCTTGCATAATCTAATTAGTAGTAATGGATTACCTATCAAAAGAATAAGGGTATAGAAATCTGTACATTTTTTTGGTGTTGTTGGTCAGAGTGCATTTAACCAAGCAAATAATCCAGCATTTACCCCTAGAGCATACTCTATATTCAAATGAATCCAGTATTTATTAACAAGATTGGAAAATTCCATGAGTTAACCATTATACATCATTTTAAAAGTCTCAGCATTAATCTTAGTCTTTTAAGGTAGTAGCTCTCAAGATTTCGATGCACATAAAATTCTAGAAATTTTTATAGTCTTTTAACACCTTTTGTGGAACACATGAACATTGGTGCAATTGTGTTTATACTTAAAGATAATTTCTACACTTAATAAAAATTCCCGAGTTCTAAACCGGTAACTACACTTAAAGATAATTTCTCTCCCATTTGTCATATTTTGTAAAAAGGATTTTTTTTCCTTGCTATTTTGTTCTTACTGCTACAATTCCGTTGCTATTTTTGAAGTTAAGTCATAGTAGTAATGCTTCATGAAAAAAAAATCGAATAGTCCAACCCGAAACCCTAAAACCTCTCCAAGAGTAAAAGACTACGAATCAGCATCAACAGGATTTAGTACCTTTATTTCGGTTTTCCAGTGGTGGGATTGCTCAGGCTTGGTCGATGGAGAACTTCACAACTCACACTCGGGATTTGTCGGTGATGGGCTGTCGGAAGAAAAGATCGCACTGGGTGGAGCGCCGAACTGCTGTGCCGGTTTGGTCGATGGAGTCGCCGGGTTGTATGGAGCTCTGGGTGTGTGACCAGTGACGGGTTGTATGGAGCTCCGGCGGTGAAGAATGAAAAGTAAAAGGGAAAATGCTTGTTTTATCTCAAATAAACGGGTGAGAATTTCAACGTTAGGGAGAGGGGTATTTTCGGGCTTCTTGGCTACAAGGGGCACGTGCACGGCACGCAGACCGGTTTCCATCCATTTACACGGCACAAAGTAACGGATGTGGTAAAAAACCAAGCAAATGGTAGTTCGGGGGACCGGAATGCAAGCATTGGTAGTTCAGGGGGCCAACTAGAGAATGAGTGGTAGTTTGGGGGGCTTTTTTGTATTTAACCCTATATATATATATATATATCATCGTCTTCCTCTCATTAGCCCACCTTATCCAAGAATTAGTAGGACTGTACAAGACTTGAACTTATCTAAATCATAACAGAGAAGTAGAAACCCAAGGCTATACAACCAGAGAACTTCTCTGTTATGATTTAGATAGGGTGGGCAATTCGGGTTCACGGGTCGGGTTTGTGTCAACCCGACCGACCCGATTACATAAACGGGTCTGACACGAACCTGACCCGATTATTAATCGGGTTGTGACACCCTACCCGACCAATAATCGTGTCACCCGTTTACCCGACCTGACATCAATTTCATAATATGCATGTTTTTTCATATGCTTTTTTACCTTCAAATTTCAATTGCCGATTTCGAAATCAAATATCTATATACACACCATTTCTACTGTGAACACAAACTCACACTAAGACCAACCAAATTCTTCAAATCTAGAGGCAAACGATTAAGCATCCGTTCGACATTGCAATTGAACACAACAATTGCAGTCAAAACGAAGTGAAAAGAGAAATGAAGTGGCGGTGAAGCAAATTGAGTACGTACACAGAGAGAGAGAGAGAGAGAGAGGTCGGATCTGGTCAAGAATGGTCTCTTTAGGGTTTCGCGATGGAAGCCAGTACGAGCGTCGCAGTGACATTGCGACTTCGCTGGTTGGCGTGCGGGCGGGCAGTGTGCGGGATGGCGGCGTACGGGCGGTCGGGTGGCGAGCGGGCTACTAGGCACTTGGGCAGTGGGCTGCTGGTTGGCGAACTTGGCGGGCGGGCGGGCGGGCGGGCGGCGAGCGGGCTACTGGGCACTTGGGCTGTGGGCTAGGTTTCAGTTCAGTCTTTCAGAAATCAGAATGGGCATAACCGCATAAGGCATTTCGTGTTTGAGTGTTTTGGACCTTTGGTTCGGGTTTTTCTCTTTGAAAAAAAAAAAAAAAAACAACGGGTCAGAATCGTGTCTGGCGGTGTTGCTCAATGGGTCGAAGTTGGTGGGCAAGGTTGAGTGCGAGTCGGTCTCGGAAATCTCCAAAGGTCACGGCAGTTTCAGGGACATAGTGAAGTTGGTGCACTCCAAGATGCGAGCCGAGCTGAATTCGCGTTCTAAGTTGGCTAATGCTGAGGGTTTGGCGGTATGATACGTGTTGTTTCCAAATTTTATCTTGCTCCTCCCTTCACTTTGAACACCAAAAGCCTACTCCTACATTCTGAAAAAATATCAGGTAGGTAAACAACAGATTGAATCATAAATGAAGTTGAAATCTTTATGAAATGTGAAAAATATAGTTAGAGAACTTGGAAGCACACTTGGTTAGTCTCAGAAATGCCAATAATATGGTGGCAACAGTAGCATTTCAATCTAGCGAATGAAATGCTCTTTAGGTTATAGGCAGCACAGCCCTGGGTTGAGATTTTCCAGCCTAAAGTCGGCTGAATTTTTCAAGTGCTGCTTTGGTAGTGGAAATGAGGGGAAAGAAAAATCCACAAATAAACTCAGAAATGTTGTAAAATTTAAATTTTGAGAACTCATTTCTCAGTTAATTTTCAATCATGGGCATGTACTTTGACATTGCCATAAAAGAAGAAGAAGATGCTTCCTGAGAATGGTCTATTTCTTGACATTATACAATGGTAATTCTTTAGAATGCTTTCCAATATTCTTTTTCTGCACCTACTTACTTCTGTTTTCTGAGGATTTGTTATCACTATCACAGAGGGGAAAAAAAGACCAAGCTTCTATTTAGTTTGGTTGATTGATCCAATTGATTTGCAATTCTTATTACAAGAAAAACATACTCACAGGATGTGATCCAGACTCCCTCTTTGAAATTTTCCTGTTGTATTAAGAAGTAAAGCTGAATTGGTATTGAAACGAATAAACATGAAAGAATATAGCCCCCCCCTCCCTTTTCTCCAAAATATGTTACTTGAATTGCAAGTCATAACTCTTATGTCATCTTATAATCATTGCCTTGTATTACCTTCATATGTGTTTCCAGGGTAATGTGATTAGTTTGTGCATTCCTTAGGTTGGTTCAATCGCTGCTGATGGACGTTATGACAACCTTATAGGTATGTTTGGTACAAAGCAGGTTCCAGCAGTCGGTGTCAGTCTTGGAATTGAGCGAGTATTTGCTATAATGGAGCAGCTTCAGAAGGGAAATGCTAAAGATGAGACTCTCATCCTCCCTTCATCACCATTTTTTTCTTAAAAAAATTGATTTTTATTATCAAAGGGGGATGAAGGGAGGATAAGAGTCTCATGTGTAAAAGGACTCGCTTCAGAAAGACCAGAACCAGGTGATAATAATACTGTGTGTTTCTCTAAACTCGCCTGTATGATTAGTAAATTGGTCACTTGTTTGAACTTTTTGCACTATCAAATACACAATAGTGAAAAAAAAAAAAAAAAAAAAACTCCATTCAAAAGATGTAACACCCCGATCCCATATTGGGAAGAGATGAATAGTTCACATAGAGTGAGTAATTTATAAAAATCAGAGGTAAATACGTTTTTGATCCCTGAGTTTTGAAAATTTTATTTTTTAACACCTGATTTTTAATTCGCATCACAGATGATACATCTATTTTGGAAAAATACCAAATTAGTACATCAGTCAAGTTTTCCGTCCAAAAACTAACAACCCGCCTGGTGTTAACCTCTGAGGGTTGACACGTGTTTTAGTATAAAAAAATAAAAAATAAAATTTTTTAAAAAAATTAAAAAAATATTAAAAACTTATTAAAAAAAAAAAGAAAAGAAAAAAAAGAGAAGAGGAGCCACCCTTTTGACCGGTCTGGGGTGGTCCAAGGGCCACAGGGGGTGTTACATATATTATATATGTATGGATATACGCATATACATATATACCTCGACACATATATGTATATGTGTGTATATAAAGAAGTCTATACCATTTTATTATAAATTTCATATACTTGATAAGTTTTGCCATGTAATAGATTTTAGCATCAACTAAAGGCTGTCGTAGAATTATTTGGTGATCAGTATAACTAACATATATTAATGCTCCGTTCGTTTCGACGTAAAATGGTTTCCCTTGTAAAATATTTTTGACGAAATCATTTTTTAAAAAAATAATTTTCTCGAAAATATTTTTTGGCGTTTGGTTTGCACGAAAAATTACAAAATGAGAAAATGCAACTGTCGCTAGAATCCGGCAACGTCCGGTCGCCGTTGCCGGATTCTGGCCAGACTCTTCCGGATCCGGTCAAATCCAGCCGGCTTATGACCATGGCCGGATTCCGGCTAGATTCGGCTGGAATTTGGTCCGCCGGCATCCGGAGACGGTGGTCGGATGTCGTCGGATTCCGGCGCCGACAGTTTTTCGATGGCCGGATGTTGCCGGATTCCGGTGCCGCCTAGATTTTGACGACCGAACATTGCCGGATTCCGGCAATCGGATATCAAACGTGCATGCAAGGGCGACAAATTTAATTTCGGAAAACGATTTACAGTTTTTAAAACTATAAATTGTTTTCTAAAAATTAAAGAAGGTTTTACGGTCAAACCGAAAATGATTTTCGTTGACTATTATTTTCACTCCTACCAAACACAGTAAAATGCCGAAAATCGTTTTACACTGAAACAAACGGAATATAAGTAAATTTATGTGCTATTTCCTTCCACTTTGCGTGTTTTGGCAGACAACGCGAGCAACAAAGACTGAAGTGCTAGTAAGTATACTGGGGGATGACCTGACTCAAGCTGCAGAACTGGTAAGTGAGCTGTGGGATGCCGGACTGAAAGCTGAATATCTTGTCAATAAAAGAGTGATGAAACACATTGTCCGTGCTAAGGACTCGAGGATCCCATGGATGGTTATTGTGGGTGAACAAGAAATGAATGAAGGGATTCTGAAATTAAAAGACATTGAGGCCAACAAAGAAAAAATATTCAAAGAAGTAGGGTTGTCAAGGAACTTAAAAGCCGGTTGAGCCGATGAAATCAATATTATAATCTTATAAGATATTGTTGAAAGTCAACTAATTTAGGATTTTTTTTTTTTAAAGTAAAGTTCAAAGAGTATTTGTATATAAATAAATTTATCAAGAAAAACATTTACTGTGTATTATACTTTCAGAAGTGAAACATATATTTTTCAAAACATTGCAGTCTAGTTTGATAATTTTTTTTTTAATAAAATACGTACGTATATGTATTATTTGATAGAATGCATATATACTATTGACCATGCAGATCAGAATCCTAAATTACAATACAAAAACTTATTAGATTTGCTTCCATCTAATTCTCAACAAAGTTAAAACAAGTGCAAGATGAAACTGTATGTTGGTGGAATTCTGCATTAAGAGTAATACTATAAGGAGGACTAGTCTTCCTTTATATTCTCTCAAATGTCGTGTAGCTTTTAAAATTACCCGTGGATCAAGATCCAATAATGATCATCTAAAATTTAATAGTGATTTTAAAAGCCAAATGATATACTCGTGGCTTTAAAATTATAATCGGATCAAATTTCAATAATGATTATCTCAAATTTAATGATAATTTTAATAGTCACATGACATTTGGGGGACTCAAGAATGACTCTAATCCTCCTTATAGCATTATTCATCGATGCATGATCATCTCAAATTTAATAATGATTTAATAGTGATTATCTCAAATTCAATAATGATTATCTCAAATTTAATAGTGATTTTAAAAGCCAAATGATATTTAGGAGGACATAATGAGGACTCTAGTCCTGTTTATAGCATTTCTCGTGGCTTTAAATTACAATCGGATCAAAATCTAATAGTGATTATGTCAAATTCAATGATAATTTTAATAGCCACATGACATTTAGGAGGACTCAAGAATGACTCTAATTCTCCTTATAGCATTACTCATCAATGCATGAATGCTCACATCCATCTCAACAAATATGTAGCTAAAAAACATATTTTTCTATTTTGGTCTCCCATTCTTTCTTCCTTTAAGATCAAGAATGGGAAAGACTCCTTGTAGCATTTTTCTTATTCGCTTAGGAAAAAGAAATTACATATTTTTTCAATATACTTATATCCGGTTGAGCATTTTACTATTCATTCTCATTTTTACATTTAAAATATTATTTCTTTATCTATTTTTCAGTTTTTGTTATTATTAATATAATTAAGGATTTGTTGAACTACAAGTGCTGTAACAAAAATTATCCATTTTGCCAGATGTGAAAACACTTTTTGTTTCAAGACTAGTCAAAATAGGGTTTTTTTTTTTAAACTATTTTTGTTGAACCAAAGTGAGTGCTCTGCTGCCTACCACACCCAACAAACACAGCATTAATAGCAAACAACTGTCTGAACCCAAACTGCCATCTAACAAAACAACTTAATAATAGTATACTGGTGATTATACGCAGGAAGTGTACGTTAATTTCCAACCTCAATAATAATAATAATAAAAACCTACACAACATCTTTTACAAATTTTTCAAGATTTAGATTTAATTTTAAATTTTTTATAGGGTTAAATAGTGTATTGGTACATGTGGTTTGACTTTTTTTAATTTTGCTCTATGTGCTTCACTTTTTATCACAGCTAGTACCTGGATTACGGGAAAAGACGGAAATGGTACTTTTGTCCAAATTTTCATCAAAAAACTAATGGTTGTCCATATTAGCGTCACGTAACACACTTAAAAACGAGACTCATGTCTCAGATGCCATGTAAGTCGCCACATCAATATTGACGTCACTGCCGCATTTTTTTTTTTAAAGAAAGATTGAAAAAATCCAAAAGAGCCACCCATTTGGGCAAGATGGGGGTGGCCAGCTACCCACATTTAAACTCTAAGGTGGCATGGGGACAGGTGTCGTAATATTACACCGACACGTGTTGGATGACATGGCCAGACGTTAGTTTTGGACAGAAAAATGGATAGATGTACCATCTCCGTATTTTCTTATAGCACAGGTACCATCTGTGATAAAAATAAAAGCACGGAGGGTAAAAAAATAAAGTTTTGAAACCACAAGGGGGCAAAAAGGTACTTAACCCAAAAAAAAAAACTGGTAACGTGCGGTTTGAGCAACTTGGGCATGGATAATTGGACATAGAGAAAGGTGGGTTTATGATTTGGAGTGGGCTTAGGTTCTTTGAAATTGTGGCCAGGCAATTTCTTTGAAATTGTCGGGGATCTCAATCCGACGATGATTGAGGTGATATAAAAAAAATTATATTGGAAATTTTTTGTAGTTTTTTTTTTTTCTTATAAAAAAAGGTTAAACACCTTTTTGTCTCATGTGATTTCAATTTTTTTTTTTTCTCCCTGTTCTCTTTGTTTCGTAGCCTGGAATTCATGTGCAGTGGTCAAGCAGCGGCGCTAAGGCCGGCAATTACAAACCCTCAACTACCTCCTCATCGTCCTAGCTGGCGAGCACAGTCAAAATCGCTACTACGTCTTCTTCTCCGAAGTCCAGTTCATCCCGGAAGCAGACCTCAAAGCCATCGACGACCTTTGGAAACAGCACAACAACAGAAAGATTTTATTACAGTTAAAGTTAAAATAGAGTCTTCTCCGTCCCTCTCAATCTCTCTCTTTCTCATCTGAGTCTTCTCTCTCTCTCTCTCTCTCTCTCTCTCTTTTGTCTCCATTGATTTCTTGGTTTTGTTGCTTTGTTGTTCTTTATTTATTGTTTTGGAGTGGTATTTTGAGGGTTTTTGAGTTGTGGATTTTTATCAATGGCCGGGTGGAATAGGAGAGAACTAGAGAGAGAGAGAGAGAGAGAGGCGGACAAGGCCGTTTAGCAAGGAGGAATTGAAGGTAGAGCAATATGTTTGGGAGATGTACTTCACTCAGGTGGAACCATGGAGGAGCAAAGGGCAATAGCAAAGGAAGGGAGGAAGAGGAGAGATAGAGCTGTTTTTATTATTAAAATATTGTATTGGGTAGCTACAGTGCTACCCAAGGATGGAGCCCTATAATAGGGCAATTGCTAGTGGCTTGTTTTTTTGTAATTTTTTTTTTCAAATTTTCTCTATTTTTGGGAAGGAAACCACTTATAGGGCATCTGCTACTAGTGCTCTTATATGAGTTTGGTTTTGTAGACAATGCATAAAGTCCCTAAACTTTATGTAGGGTCTCCAATGCACGTGTTTTGTGTGTTTTTGTCGGTTGTAGCTTTTGACAATATCTGTCATGCTCTTGGCAGTTGGTTGTTGGAAACGATGTATAAAGAATTGGGTCTGGGCTTTAATCAGTAACTAGTATTTTTAGGATTCCGAAATGCTGGTGCCCAGTCCATTTGAATTTATACGTCATTTGGTTCTCACTTTTTGGTATTAGTTCTCACAATGTGGGTATGGTAGATTTGCACTTAGTTGTAGTCCATTCGGGTTACAATGCTTCATTTTGAATGTTTTAAATGTTAAAGCAAGGTCATTGTTGCACTTTGGACATACTTGTAATGTGTCTCACGAGAGAATTATAAATACTTGTAATGTGTCTCATGAGATTATGTATTGTGTTGGGGGTCTCAAGCTTACACAAGAAAATATATAGCTTCAAAGATCATGATGTATTTCCTATAAAGTAGTTTAGTCTAGCGGTGTTCTTATCTAGCTTGAGTTTTTTTTTTTCCTTTAATACAATCACTTGTTTATTAAAAAAAAAAAAAAAAAAAAAAAAAAAAAAGAAAGAAAGAAAGAAGAAGAAGAAGAAGAAAAGAAGAAGAAGAAGCCTACCTCTAAAAAAATATCTAGAAAATGACAATGGAAACCTTTTGGTGTTGTATCTAATGAGCCTCTTTTGTTTTTTGTCTTGAATTCTATAACTTTTACCTTCTTCCCCATTTCCTGTATTTCTTAGAGAAATAAAAATAATTTTGCATTTTTATAATAAAGATTGTTAATTGAAGCATGTAATCAGTGCTAAGTGAATCCTATAGTCACACCTCACATCAAGGCTGACTCGATAAACTCAAACCAGTATTATGTGCAACATTTACAACTCATCCTCATGTGTGTGTGTGTGTGTTTGATTTGGTTATGAGTATGTAAGTTTGATTATTTTCACTGTTTACCAAAATGGTGCAAAAATGAATCCAGTGTTTGATCTAATCATTTTCCATCATAGGTCCATGTCTGGACCAAGGATGTAGTACATTGGAGGAGAGACTATGGAAATCGAGGGCTTGGATGCAGACAAGCTATGCTTTTGGGACCTGACAAATGTCCTAGAAGATTACTTGGAGTACGACTACAGTGACATATCTGTGATGTACTACAAGTATGATGATCAAAGCAACGAAGAGATACACGGTCTTACTACAGACCAAGATTTCTTGACTATGATTAGAGGGATCATAGTTGGTGGTAGGAGGAAGTTGCACATGTTTGTTGACCATGAACCTGAGGAACTAGTTGAACTGGTTTTGATTGAAGTGGTGGCCCCAATGCTACTTATCTCTCAGACTCCTTCAGAGGTTGAGATAAACTATTCCGAAGAGGATGTGACACATCACACATCACAATCACCACCACATGAGCCACCACAACATCCACCATAGCAGCCACCACAGCAGCCTGTTGTGCAGCCACCACAACAGTCAGCTGGGCAGCCTCGACGGCAACCAGCACAACAACCTCCTCCATGGCAGTTTCAGGATGGGGAGGATAAGGATGATGACATTGAATTGAGTGACTTTGAAGTTACAGATGGCAAGGAAGAAGACATTTTTACAAGAAAAGATGATTAGGGGTGTGCACGGGGCGGGGCGGATTTCTGCCCTTTTTGCCCCCGCCCTGCACCCCTGCGGGTTGAAAATTCTTAACCCGTGAACCGCGTGTTACATAATGGAACCGTGCAGGGTGGGTATGTGCGGGGCGGGGTGGTGCGGGGTGGGGCGGATTCAAACCAAAGCCAATAAAATCACAAACAAATCATCGAATTTCTCGTTTCCTTGATTTTCTCATGAACCAAACAAATTATAGAGAAATTATAGCAATAGAGAAACATCAACGTATGGACGAGGACGCAATCCAGGACCCACAACCAAAGGTCTTGAAGCGAGCGTCGACAAATCCACCACGCCTGTCGCCCTCTGTATCCGATTCATGAGGCCTATCAAGCTTTTGCTCTCCATGGCCACCATTCCGCAAACCCTAGAAGAAGAAGAAGTGGAGGAGCGAGAAAGACGGAGATGGTCTGAGATGGAATGGAAGAAGAAGATGAGGAAAATGAAGAATATTCTAGATTAGGGAATACTTAGATCGAATAGAGGGCCAGGTTGCAGTGCTGCACAACGTTTTACTTTTTACGTTTTTTTTGTTTAGGGAAATTTGGGTTAAGTAAATAGCTTGAAGCTTCCATTAAAAAAAAAAAAAATAGCAAAACGCACTGTTTGGAGTAAGTAATGACTAACAGTTGTAACTCACTTGGAAAAAACCTTCGGTTATCATCTGCCATGTGGCTTTCTAGAGTCTTCCAACCTCCAATCTTTTACAATTATACCCTTCAAGCCTTCAATAATCAACAAAACTATTCTTTTCCTTTTCCCTAAAAGTCAGGCTTCGTCTCTTTCTTTTCCTTTCGTCTTCTTTTCACAAATCTCATTATCTCAGCTCCTGCTGTCTCAAGACTCTCAACAGTCAACATATATCAGCCGTCGTCTTCCTCCAATTCTGCTCAAAGAATCCAAAGTGTGAGTAGTAACAAAGATGAAGAAAGCTCATTTCATTTGAAGCAAGGTGTGTGACTCGTGAGGGACAGCCGGAGTCGCCGGATATGGGGGTTAGGGTTTTTTATTTTTAGGTGTTATAGGTTTATGCGGTGCGGGGCGGGGCGGGGATCCGGTGTTGAAAAAATCCTAAACCCGCACCCCGCACGGTTTGGCAAAAATCCAAACCGTGCCCGCAAATATGAACGTGAAAATCGGTAGTGGCGGGGCGGGGCGGGGCGAAGCGGGGCTGTTCATGCGGGTCGGTGCGGTTTTGCACGGTTTTGCCCACCCCTAAAGATGATGATATTATACGCACAGTGAGGAGGGAAACAAATAAATGGTTTTAGTCTTGGTAAAAAGCATCTACATTGAAGGATGGAGTTGATGCAATAAATGACCTCGATGTGGAGTCTTCTAATAGTGAAACCTTTCACAGTATGGATAGCGAAGAAGATGACGGTGAAGGTTCTCCTAGACAAGTGAAAAGGTACCCTGAATGGAAGCCCGAGCGGGACTTGAAAGAAAAAGTCGAGTTATCAATAGGGTTGAAATTTGCCAACCCCATTAAGTTCAAGGAAACGTTACAAGTATTCACAGTACAGAATTCCTTGGACTACAAATATCAGCACAATGAGAAGACACGGGTCTCCGCAATCTGTAAGAAAAAATGTGGCTGGAGAATACACGCAAGTTGGTCGAATTGCAAAAAATATTTCCAGATCAAAACTTTTGAGCATGTTCATAATTGTGGCAACCACCGCCACAACAAGAGGGCATCAATTAAGTGGGCTGCACATAAATATTTAGACAGTTTTTGGGACCAAAGAGAATGGCATTAGACATCTTAGATGGTAGAGATGGTGAGCAGTATAAGCACACCAGGGAGTACGCCAATGAGTTATTGTAATGGAATTAGGGTACCTCAGCATACATTCAGAGGGATGAAGTGTTCTTCCAATAATTGTATGTTTTGTTGGAAGCCTGCAACCAAGGCTTCTTGGCTGGCTGTAGGCCAATGATATGTGTAGATGCCTATTTTATGAAGGGAAAGTGGGGTGGTCAACTGCATGCAACAGTTGCTCAAGATGCAAACGATGATATTTTCCCGATAGCATATGCAATATCCGAGTTTGAAACTAGGGATACATGGACCTGATTTTTTAAACTACTTTTGGAGGATATTGGGTATCCTCGTGAGCATATATGGTCATTTATGTCCGACATACAAAAGGTAATATTTAATGCAATTCTCTTGTGCTCCTAAAAAATAGTATCAAATATATTTTAACATGTTTTTTTTATATATAAAGCAGGGGCTAATCCATTATTTGGAGGATCTGATGCCTGGCTTGAAGCATAGGTATTGTGTCAAGCATTTGCATATCAATCTCAAGGGGAAAGGATTTAAAGGCAAATGAGTTCAAGGATGCACTGTGGGGTGCAGCCAAGGTACTCAATGAGATACAGATCAAGTATTACTTTGAGGGGATTAGAGGTATGGACCAGAGAGCATACAATTACCTTGAAAAAGTAGACCCTAAGATGTGGTCTCGGCATGCATTGAGAACAAGCAGCTCTAGTGACATCTTGTTAAATAATATTGCTAAGAGCTTCAACGCATGGGTGTTGGAAGCAAGGGACAAGCCGATTCTTACTTGTTTGGAGACAATAAGGAGGCAACTAATAAATCGGTTCGATTAGAGAAGGGCTGGAGCAGCAGCTTCAACTAATTTAATTTGCCCTAAGATCGTGAAATAGCTGGAGCGAAACAAGAAAAAGGCTAATGACTACATATGTCACTGGAGTAATAAACTGCAATTTGAAACTGACCACAGCCATGAGCCTAGGAGGGTCGTTGATCTAGAAGCAAAAACATGTGGATGTTGTAGGTGCCAACTGAACGGTATTCCTTGCCCACATGCAGTCTGTGCCATATACAGAAATAGACACTACCCTAAAGATTATGTCAGCAAATTGTACTTAATGGAAACATACAGACTGTCATATGCCCTTAGTATTAATCCGACGCCTGAACCCAATGAATGGCTTGTTGATCGTGATGTGGACCCTATAGAGCCACTGATTCCAAAGCCACAACGCGGAAGGTCAAGAAAGCTCAAAAAAAGAGGAGCTAATGAGACTGAGCCAGATGACAGTGTTAAGGTCACTCGAAAGGAGTACGATGTATGTTGTGGAAACTATGGTCAAAAGGGCCACAGTGCTAGGAGTTGCTGTCAACCAGAAAATCCAAATAAGAAGAAGTATCCCAAAAGGGTACGGAAGCCGAAGCCAACAGATGTGAGTTTTTTTCCTTTACAAAATAACCATCATTTTGATTTACAATTGAATGTTATAATTATGTCATTGACGTGTTTGGTTATACTATATGGCAGGAAGGACCCTCGGAAACAACATCTCCCCCTAGAACAATTGACACTGTTGGTCAACAATCGGGGGACAATCCTCATACTACAAGCGGACCGATCAAATATAGACAAAGGCAGGTGCCTGACCTATACAGGAGGATGGCAATGGTGAGCTTCTCATAAAGTTTGTAATGGACTAATCGTTGTGTGAATTTTCCTTTAATGTCTTATTTTATTTTTGTTGATGTTGTTGCAGCTTGGGGAACCCTCAAACATAGTGGAGCAGATGCAAAGAGGATCACAGCAGGATTAGAAAATTGGTGTATTGGTGCACATGTGAAGTGGTGTATGTAATTTTTGGGTTTTGGTCATTTGGTACACAAGACTGATTGTGATACTTATTTATACTTTTGAGACATTAACATTTGATGATTTTATGTTTATTAAGTGGATCACAACAATAGTATGTGACTTTTGATGTAAATGTGTATGTTGGAAATTTTGTGAACATGTGAAGTGATATATGTAATTTTTGGTGTATTGGTGCACAAGTGAAGTGGTGTATGTAATTTTTGGGTTTTGGTCATTTTGTGAACATGTGAAGTGGGGTATGTAATTATTGATGTATTGATATGGATCAATTGTTGGCAATAGTGCATAGGGTTCAATTATTGTCAACATGTTATTTTGATATATGACAAGCATACGGGTTATTTTTGGTACAAAACAGGCATAGGCATACCAAATATTGTTTGTGTACAAATGTACCATTTGTGATACATTTACAAAACCAATGTACCATTTGTGATACTTATTGAAACCACGGGGGCACATAATGAACTTTATAAAACCACATGGGGTATATAATGAAAAAAAAAAATTGTGTTTAAGACATAAACATTTGGTCATTTTTTGGGTTATCTCAATTGGCCATGCACATTATTTTGTGTTTCCAATTGTTACACATGACTGATTGTGTTTTCTTCATTTTTTGTTTATAAAGGGTTCAATTGTTGTCAACATATTATTTTAATACACGATAGGCATACATATTATTTTTGGTACAAAACAGGCATATCAAACATACAAAATATTGTTTGTGTACAAAGGTACCATTTGTGATACATTTACAAAACCAATATACCATTTGTGATACTCATTGAAATCACATGGGGCATATCATGAACTTTATAAAACCACAGAGGGTATATAATGGAAAAAAAAAATTGTGTTTAAGACATAAACATTTGGTCAATTTTTGGTTATTTTGGATTGTCAATTGTTAAATAGATTATTTTGGGTGGTCAATTACACAAGGAGATACCAATTGTGGTACACAATTGAAAATTAAGGTACCATTTGCGATACTTAATAAAACCACAGGGGGCAAAACGTGAAATTAATCAAACCACATGGGGTTCAAACTTACATAATACATATACATATGTCAAACTACAAGTCATCTACTAAGTGCAATACAAGCAACCATCAATATTGTAAATCATGACAACAACAAAGCATACATAAAAAATGTCTTTCTTTCCCTATAAATGCCATTTTCCTTTTCTATACACTTGATGATTTCCATGTGTTTATCATTCTCATTCTGTAATTGCTTAACCCTTTCCATACAATTGTCATTTTTATTCTCCAGCTCTTTAATCCTTGCCACCAAGGTACCATTTTCATTCTCGAGTTTATTAACTTTCTTAATAATCTCATTTAAGACCTCTACACCCCTTGCACAAGTAGGTTTGTTCAGCCATTTGAAAAATTTGCATGCAGCTTTTGACTCTATGTTGAATTATAGCAAGACAGTCAGTAGGAACTCACTTAAATTATCTAGTGGAAGTACTTCAATCATAAAGCTACTTACTCTTGAGTGATAAGTGGCGAAACTTCAAAATCTTCTTTTAGGGGTTTCTTTAGTTCAGGAGGTTTTCAATGGTGCTAGTAAATCACAAAAACATACATAGAACATCTCAGAATGGCCCATTGAGAAAGATCCAGATGATGACTTCGTTTGATTAAAAAAAAATAAAAAACAATTTTTTTTATTTTTTATTTTTTTTAAATCGATTGTAACTCAAAAATAAAACAAATTTAACAATGGGTTAAGAACACACATTGTCTAAAGAACGGGAAACTTCCTTTTCCTGAATCTCGTAGGCGACTTGATGCCATTCGTCCGATTGTGACCTAGATTCTATGAAACCATTGGGTAAAACAGTTGTACCGAAGCTGGGGGAAGCCACAAAAATTTGCGTCGACCTTATTTGTGAAGTGGTGTATGTTTTGTTGGGGAGAATCTGTAGAACCAGAGCTGTTGGTTAGGGTTCGGGTTCTATTGTTTTTAGCAAATTTGGGGGATATGGGGGAGGATGACGATGGTGTTTAATTTGTTTGTTGAAATATCTAAGCTTACGTGGATTTTTAAAATATTAGGTGGAATTATTTAAACAAATAGGATGAATGAGGTGTGTAATGGGGACATGTGTCGTAATATTACACCGACATGTGTTGGATGACATGATCAAACGTTAGTTTTGACGAAAAATTACACAGTGGTATCATCTCTATCTTTTCTCATAACACGTGTACTATCTGTAATAAAAATAAAAATATATGGGGCAAAAAAATATAGTTTTGAAATCACTCATGCTTAACGTAGTTAACTTTTTTTTCTTTTTTTTTTTCGGGGTGGGGGACTCGTTACGATGGTTTTGAATTGGAATCGAATACGTCTTCTCCCCTGACTCATATCTGATTTAAGGCTTCAATCTGTCTGTGTCTGTGTCTGAAAATGGAGTCTCTTGCTAGAGTGCACAACTGCCATCAAACCCTGCACCTCTCACTCAATCACCGCCGTCCGTCATTCCCGGAACCCATCTCTTCTCTCTTCCTCACAACCACCCCAACACCAACATCGTCATCATCATCAGCACCCGTCAGAGCCTCATCATCACCATCATCATCCCCGGACCCACTTCACCGAACGTTCCAAAACCCCAAACCCGCACTCTGCCAAACCCTCAAGTCCCTCCTCCGAATAACCCTTCCCACCATCGCCTCCACAGCCACAGCAGCATTGCTCTTCACGCGGATGCGCTTCGACCCAAAGGCCCTCATTGTTCCACCTTCAACCCAAGAACCCGGCCGAGAGAGCAACAGCGTTAAGATTAGCTACTTTGACCTTAAGGTAAAGATGAAAGTGGTTGACTTTGTGCTCGAAGTGAAACCAGACGACCAAGCTTGGCATTTGCTGAAGACCCAGATTCGTTGCTATAGCCAAGAGCTCGAATCCGCCAGATTTGGGTTCCAAGAGATATTGGCCAAAGACTTGTTATGCCACAGGGCTCGCTGTGGCCACATTAGGGAGTGTCTGGAAATGGCTGATGAACTCGAGGGCTTGTCCAGAGAAATAGTGGAGGCCATGGACAGGTGCAGGGACAAGGAAATCAAGTATTATTTGAGGGATTTCAAGGACTTGGTTGCGCGAGTAAGGGATTCTAAGGGGGACGTTTTTCGTGCATTGAAGTATTTTCAGGAGCTTGAGCACGAGGAGGACAATGAGCAATAACCGAAAGCACTTGTTTGATGTTTCGATGGGGTGTCATGGTTCTTGGTACTTCACTGCGTTTGTTTAGGTTTGTTAATGCCTTTGGATGCTCTCATAACTGTAGATTATAGGTTGAACATACAAATTAGAGAGAGGCTCTGAGGAAGAGTAATGTTTGGTGATTTGGTTATAGGTTGTCTCTCAATTTGTGTAGTAGGAGATAGTGAGCGAGGTAAATTTTTATTTACACTAGTTACTTGGTATCAGAAATAGTTATGTTTCTAGTTTCGTCATTATCTTAGGCCATTATGGGAATTCAAAAAAGCCATTATTTGAATTCCCTGCAGCCATTATGAATTCAAAAAACACAATCTACTTGATAATCTCTATCTGTCTATCTTGTCCTGCAATTTTGCATTTTTATTTTCACATTAGTTCTTTGCATTTTTTTTATTGAGTTTGTTATTAAAAAATGCAACTGTTAGAACTACACTGAAGCCGCTATTTCCAATGTTGATGCAAGATAATGGGGCGGAGAAGGATTAGGTTTATTATTGTGGAAGTCGAGTAAAGATTAGATTTGTTTGCTCTTTTGGGTGATTGTTATGGATGAGATGTTGATAAAGCATCAATTTATATATATGAGTTTTGAAGAATGCTTAATATGTCAAGACCTACCCTGCCATTTATTTTTTTGGGTGATCGGTATGAGAAATGCCTGCAGTAGAACTCTGAAAGCATTGTTTTCTAAGTCATTGGTGTAAGAAAATGGCAGAGAAGAGGTGAGGTTATCAATGTGGAAATCGAGTAAATGTTAGATTGCCTTTTTTATTATTATTTTTTTTTTTGGAGGGGGGGGGGGTGAAAAGTGTGGATGATACTAAAAGCATCAATAAAGTACCTGTATGAAAAGTCCCTTACTGACTCCTAACTGCAACTACTCTTACAGTGGTTAAATGTTGTTGTTTTCTTGGTATCATCAACTATAGTTCTGGGATTTATGGTCAAGACTACGTGTTTTAGCTGATCCAGATTGGATATGTGAAGGAAGATTGTGCCTTTTATCAATCAGTGGCCATGTGCAACATGGCAGTAAAATAGTCATCGAAATTGGGGAAGGAGGCTCTTCATCAGGGGCATAGGAACCATCCTCAAGGACTTACTCAGAAGCGTGACAACAAAAAAGAGGTTGAGAATTAGGGAGGATCATAAAAAGAGGTAGAATTATTAAGTTACAGGATGCTTCATGATTTCCTTATAATAAACTGAATTGAATTTAAAGTTATGGGTAGAGGGGGAGGATGCTAACTGCATGATTATTCATTTTATAGAAATTCTCTCCATGTGTCTTTTGGCATTCCATTTTGTTCAACTTGTTTGGTGGGAACTGCAGGGCCACAATGGGTATTTGCAAATGTCTGGCTTTCTGAACTGACACTATTGCCACCAGCAGGCTTTAATGGAGTTGCCATGGGATGTTCTAACATCTTGAATAATGTGGATGGCTATTATGATGCGTTGGTGGGAACAAAATCAGTACATTTGCTGAAAAAGGACTGTGCTCTGTGCTCACTTGTGGTAGATTCAAGGGTAACGCCTATATATATAGTCAATTGCTTGATTTGGCTGTGTTAATCTTAGCATCTTGGAGAAGACAAGCCGCTGCCGCCAAACAAATTTTGCAGAGATGCTTAAAAGGAATAAAATTTGCAGACAGACTTGGTTTTTCCAAAGCCATGGTCTGGTCAGTTCTAGTTGACTGTAGTCAGACATCATTGATGCAGCTGGTTAGTTCCCTATTTGTGGCCACTGGCCATGCTGAACCTGATCCACCAAGTGCATAATGTCCACTGGAACGTCCAGACTTACATTCAGGTAAACATCCCTTGCAGGATGGAATTTTTAATTAAAGAAAAATGTATTTATTTATCCTGCTGTAGATCCCATATGCAGTAGTACATCTTTTAATATGAACCAACCACTATTAAACAGAGTGCCTTGCCTGCCCTGTGGTACATTTAGCAATCATGTTTTCTTTGTGTGGCATCACCATATATCCTGACTAAAGTTAAAAATTTGAAACAACCGTGTTTCAATAATAACAGATGCTATATCTTCATTTGCATTAATTACATGTAATGGACCCATTTTTACATGATGTAGTTTAACCTTTGATGCTAGGTGAAACACCATGAAGTCTTTTAATTTTCATGGCTTGTACAAACATGCCACTAGCATCATCTTTCAATTATTTTTAATATGTATAGTATAATATTGAAATTTTATGAAGGATCATATTTCATTGTTGCTACCATGAACATGGCCAAATTCCTTGATGACTACCTGCATAACCAACCCTTTTCATACATAAGATCACAATTTTCGGGTCAAGGATTTATGTCTTTGGTGGTTGGTTGTTCTAGCTTATACACGAAATAATCTCAAAAAATCCAAATTTGTATTGCACTTTTGCCTCATCCTACGGGCATGAATCCCAAACCCAAAATAAATACATGAATATAAACAAACAAGAAAAAACAAAAGATTGGTTTTAGGTAAGAGAATAGGTAGGTCTAAGTACAAAATAATTAGAAGAAAGGAATTTGTATAGAAGTTTTAAGAACCTAAGTATGTGTTGAAGTGACAGTTCTCATTCTAATTAGTACAAGCTCGCTTTGGTATTTCTTGGGTCATGCCTAGGAGTGTGTTAGACCTAGTTGCTTGTTGGTGGAAGTCTGGGAGATCAAGGAGTGCTACATCATGGAAGATGGTGCCTATGTGCTTATTTTGGTGTATTTGGAGAGAAAGAAACCTTAGGTGTTTTGAGAACCTACAGAGCTCCCTAGAGGAGGTGTTAGAGTTGTTTCTCCATATGCTGTATCTCTGGTCGATGGCTTTTTTGTACCCTTTATCCATCAGCTTTGCTGATTTTCTTGCTTTTTTTTCCTTTTCTAGTTAGGTGTTTCATGTTGTATACTTTTTTTTGATAAGTAAGAAGAATTTTATTAAAGAAAGCGTAAGGCGCCCCTAAGTATACATGAAGTATACACAGGAACAACCAAAGCTAACCCACAAAAACCCGCAACACCAAGGCCCCAGAACACAAAAGAACCAAAACAAGCTACAAAAGAACCCAACTAAGAACAAGACTACCCACAACCCGTCAAGGCTCAACAAACCTACAACATATGTGCCTTGCCTTTCCTACGCCTAGAGGGATAGTTCGCGTCACTATAGTTGATGGAACTATGCAAATTTAGAAGCTCCCTTGTATACTTCCAGTGTACGTAGGGGCGCCTTACGCTTTCAATAAAACTAAACTTACTTATCAAAAAAAAAATTAGTACAAGTATTCATATCACACGTGTCTTAATTTAATGGTAAGATTAGATTTGATAAACTTTTTTTTTTTTTTTTTTTTAATAGGTAAACAAAGAAATATCATTAAAAAAGCATAAGGCGCCCCTATACAAGAAGAGTGTACAAAAGATACTAAAACAGAAAAAGCAAAAAATAAAAAAATAAAAAAAAAACAAAGAAAACACCCATAAAAAACCCAACAAACAGACGAAACACCAAGAGACCCACAACAGAAACCCTAAATCTTTATTGTTTTTAATTTATTTTTTTTTTAAAAAAAGTAACAGAACTAAAAGTAAGAAGACTGAAAATCCTATTAGTTGAATAAAGTCTTATTTGTTACATGAATCTTGTTAAAGCTTTGAATTGTATTAGACTTGGATCTATTTTGATACTCTTGGAGATATTTCTGATCATTGGCAAAGTGAATTTCACAACAAGAGGAATGCTAGACATTCAAACACCTTTTTTTTTTTTTTTTTTTTTTTTTTTTTTTTTTTTTTTTTTTTTTTTTTTTCAGAATTTGGTTTCAACCTGATGTGTCACAATCCCATGAGATCTATTATTTTGGAAAAGTGTGCTACAATCTCATTGGGTTGTGACATAGCAGGTAGGAATCAAATTCTAGAAAAAAATGTTGGGATGTCTAGCATTTTTCTCACAACAATGGTGCAACTCTGAAATAGTTTGTAGAAATCTATGACCACACATATTGGTTATCCATACAAAAAAGTGCTCTGAATCTCTTGGTAGTATCTTCCATTTCTCCCTTAAGACCCTCTGGTAGCCCCCAAACTGGACTTCTTTTTTGGCTGTGTGAGAGATAAACTTCTTAAAGCCAAATCTGGAATACAGGATCATAATTTTAGTTTGACAGGTTCACATTGTAACGGTGGGATAATTATTTTCTGTAAATGGATTATATTCTTCATTTTAATTCTCTAATATGTCCTTTGACAGAAACTTGGGGAAGGCGTAAAAGTCGTGTCCATTGCAATTGATGTGTATAGTCTATGATCGTGCATTTGCTCCTGGAGCGTCTCATTGAGCCAGGGGGTCTCTCTTTCCGTGATGTTCCCAACATCCTCCACAACCTCCTAGGTAATGTTGTTGCTAAGGATGTGCTTGAATTCAAGACACAGCGTGACATTGCCGATGATATGACTGCAATGGTACCTCTACTTCAGTGTTGTGTCTCTATGTCTTACAGTTCACAATTGATTATTCAACAAAAGGTGTGAAGTGATGTTAGAATTATTTATTTGCATGTTATGTATTGCAAGGATATTATTAATTTGCTAATGGAAGGGTGATGCTTTCTCTAGTCTAGTGTCATAGGCCACTTTTAAACCATTTTATTTTAACAAAAAAAAACAAAGGAAGGAGAAAACTCTTTAACTAGGGACTTATTGTTCAGGAAGTGTACACAAAAATAAAAGAAGAAAAAATTGTGGTATCAAACAACTAGGGTATGCATGTTAAGTGTTTTGACAAGTGTTTTTGGCGGTTTGATTTGAATTTGTTTTTGATATGATAGAAAGTTAAAAAGTGTTTTTAGTAGGATTCACATTTTAAAAATATTGTTTGTGAGGTGTGCAGAAAAAAATTTAGCTGATAAACATTTTGAAAAGTGTTTTTGTATTTTCAAAAAACAAATGCTGAACATATTTATTTTGAAAAAAGTACATGCTTATGGTGTATTTGGAAAGGTTTTCCTGGAGGTAGGGAGATAATGATTGTTTTTTGATACACCAGAAAGAAAATCATGTAGAATTTGTTTGTTCTTTATATATTTTTACCTGAGCCTTACCTTTTGCCAACCTTATATAGATGTGGTCGGAACTTGATTGAATGCCTGGGTAAGGCAAGTATCGCCAATTTAGTGGCTGATTGAGCCTTTGACGATGCTTAAGTTTCCTTTAAAGATATCTTCCTTATAGACCTTTAGCCAATCATTTTGCTTTTAGAATAGGGAAAAATCATATTTAGTCCTGAGGTTTTTATTTTATTTAAATTTAGTCCTTGAGTTTTTAATTTCAAGAATATAGTCCTTAGGTTTTGCACAAATTTTAAATAGGCTCATCCGTCACTTTTTTTTTTTTTTTTTTTCAAAATCAATAGTTTGTAATATTTCACGTGTGTCTCAATTGACACATTAGCGTCTATATCAGCACCTATATCAATGCCACATCATTAAGCGCCAAGTCATTCATAGAAAAATAAACAAAAATCTTCTTCGTCATTCTAATCTTCTAGATTTATAACATTAGATGGAAAACTGTTAATTTTGATGCTGACATGGACATTGACATTGTATTGGGTGCTAACATGAACCATAGAGTGTCAAATGAAATACATGTGACAAATGAAAAAATCGTTAACTTTAACGGTAAAGTAATAATAAAGGAATCAATTTGAAACTTAGGCAAAACATGACCTCATTTTTTAAATTAAAAATTTAAGGATTAAATCTAAATAAATTGAAAACTTAGGGACTAAATATGATTTTTT
The DNA here is from genome assembly GCF_958979055.1 of Alnus glutinosa. Taxonomy (NCBI): domain Eukaryota; kingdom Viridiplantae; phylum Streptophyta; class Magnoliopsida; order Fagales; family Betulaceae; genus Alnus; species Alnus glutinosa. Next base: position 30,864,495 of record NC_084888.1, read on the forward strand.
TCCTTTAGAATACATCTAAAGCCTGTTTGGTTACTTGTTTTGGAAACCGTTTTCTGTTTCCAAAACAGCAAAACGTGTTTTTGAAGGATAGATGAGCGTTTGGTTAGTTGTTTTTAAAACAAAAACACCAGAAAAACACGAAATTAGGAAACAACTCTAACCCGTTTCTAAAAACTATTCTCTACTGCAGTGATAAAACAATGCGCGGAACGGTGGAAACCGGTTTTTCAACTTAAGTGCACAGTGTTCGCTTAGGGGGGAGATCACGGGTTCGATTCACCATCAGGCAATTTATCTACCTTCTTCTTCAACACCTCTGCATTTTTTCGTTTGTCTCGACTCCTATTCGCTCTCTCTCGTATCTCTCATCTATTTTCCAAGTTTCCATACCCTAATCACTTTCCCTCTTCCTCTCTCAATCTGAGGTTGTCTTTCACTATATTGTTCTCTGATCTGTTTATATGATTGGTAAGCTTCTGAATTCATCTGGGTGCTGTGTTTTTATCTTTTTTTGCTCATTTCTTGGTCGGTACTTTTGTGAGTATCTGTTTATTTGAATCATCTCAGCTGACCCATATGTGCTTTCATGCCCATTTTGGCGGGAATGTTGTTTGATTGTAGAGTTTGGTGAATTGGGTTTTGGAGTGGGTTGTGGAATGAGTGGTTACTCAAATGGGGGTTCTGGGAATCTGGGTTTGAGTGTGAGTTGAATGTGTGTGCATGCTGAAGTTGGTGTGATTTGATTCTTTAGTTTCAGGATTATCATTCTTCTTTGTGGTGTAGGTAGTAATTTGATGACTAATGGTTTGAAAAAGATGGTAAACTAGATTCAACAATTGGGTTTGTTGTATGTTTGGATTTGGCAGTGTTGTTTCAATTTAGAAGTTGGTTCTTGGCTTTTTGAACGGGTCTTATGTGTTTTCTAGTACTACTAGTTTTTTGGGTTTGGCAGACTATAGCAGATAACTGTGAATCTTATGCTATATTGGGTGAACTTATATTTGTGCATTGGTTATTGGTTAAAGAGTTCATGAGTTTGGTTCTTTTTATTGTGATAGCCATGAATCAATTGTCAGGTATCATAATCTGAAGAAGTCTTGTTGTAATGTGTTTTAAGTACTTTTCATGGAGCTAATTTCCTGTTTCTACTTCAAGCTTGGTAAACTAGAAATGAAACTCTCGTGTGAACCAGTAGTTTGAAACTTCTATTATATTATTTTCAATTTAAGCTCCAATTCTTACATTCTATTTCTTTTTCTATTTTTTTTTTTTTTAAACTGATTGACTTTTGGTCCCATAGTGTTCCATTTCCTGTAGTTTAATTGATGCTCTGCTTATGCTCCACCTGATGAAATGTGTTTCGGTTATAAAAAGCGATGTCTTTATGTGACCCTGTACTCTTTAGTTATCTAAAGTTAGCATCGATTTACAATCAACCCATGGTCAAGCCATTTTATTTGTCCTTTTTTCACTGTGCTCCTGTGTTTCCCCTATGGGCACATGTTTTCACAGAAATATTGGTGGTACTTGATTCAAATTATAATTTGGAGTCTTATGATCTGTTTATCAAACATCTGATTCCAATATTTTTTTGAAGTTGAACTTTGTTGAATTACTATTTTTAGGCTACTCGTTGTGGTTGAATATTGAGCTTTCCTCAAATTTAGTTTTTGTGATATAAAAGCGGTTGATTACAGGGTTAACTCTGATTGTGTCATTAGTTATTCATGCCCTTTCTTTTCTTTATGTTTGTCTCTGTCTCTTGTTAGTGTTTGTTTTAATCTTTCTGTTGTTTGCTTTTAAACTTTGCCTAATATTCAAGCAGGAACAGAGCATTTAGGCCTTGCAGCAGAATGCTGTCTAGAAGCTCTGGCATGTCAATCTTATCTTGGACTCATGATATACTTCTGTAGCTTTTAACAACTAATGTAAGGCCCGGTTCAAGGCATGGAAGAAACATGTGGAGCTATCAGATTCAGCCCGGCATGGGATAGCCGTCTTGAGGGAGAGCATTGCATAACAGATGTGGCAGCATTGAAATAATTAGATGTGTATGACCTTTGGAGGCGATTATGTTTAACTAGTTTATTATTTGTCATGTTTATGCATCTTATGTAATGGAAACGACAATACTTGACATTATTAGTACCAAGCATTGAGGCTATGGAAGGGTTAATATTTTGTGTTATTTGTAATCTTTATTCCCTCAACTTCTTTAGTATTTAGATAAATGGATTTTTGCTATATTGAAAGACATATGAGTCTCCATATAAAACCTAGTTTGAGAAGTATATTTTATTGGGGATTTATGTTTCAATTTTTCTACAATCTTGTATCTCTTATAACTGTACAAGGAATTACTCATGTTATTATTAGAAGTAGGTGAGACAATGGGTTATGGTTGATCAATTTAATTTTATTAGGCAGGTTTATCCAAAAATATGGAACATACAAGATAGCAGGAATGTTTGTGACCTATGGATCATATTCTTTATGCAGGAAAGTGACAAGTTTGGTTACTAAAATTGACCTCTTGTTGGTCACCCGAATAGAGCATACATCATGAATAGTTTTTAACAAAAAGAGTGTGAAAGAGTTTTTTATCTCTTTGAACACCTTAATAAACACAATATACTATTCTCATAAACCAATAAATGAAAAAAAAAAAAAAAAACAAAAAAAAAAAAAAAAACAAAAAACAATAAACAAAAAAAATTGAAAACAAAAAAATATATCGAAACGCCAAACAGTTTTCTTTTTTCTTCTTAAGTGAAAACTGTTTTGAAAACAATTGTCCAAACGTCTTAGGCATTGTTTTATGTTTTCGAAAACAGTTTACCAAACACTTTTTTAATGAAAAAACAATAAAAAATAATTTTTTATTTTTGTTCTCGAAAACAATTCTCAAAAACAAAAACAGAAACCGGTTTGCCAAACCTCCTTTTAGTGGTTCCCTTTCTAATTTCCGTTGTTTAAGAGAGTGATTCACTAAGTCTTAATCACCAGGAGGGTTTCCCTGCTAGCGACTTGTGTCCCACACTGGGTGTTTGCTGGAGCGTCTGGGCTTGCGAGCTCTTGGGCAGCCCTGAAGTTGTGCTTGGGCTGGTTGGTTACTGGGCCAGTGGGAAAAGTAAGCATCCATTCACTTGGACTACTTGTGTAGGCTAATGAAAATTAAGTTGATGATCATAAACATCAATTTCACTAGTCCTCCATTCCTTGGGCTACTTGTGTAGGCCAACAAAAATTAAGTAGAAGATAGTAAGCATCAATTCCAGCTGTGATTATTGATTGTGTCAGGGACGATATTAAATATCTAGTGGCCAAAGATATATTGTCAATTCCCGTTATAAGTTCGGAGTCCACATTTGGTGCTGAGGGAAGGATTATTGATCTTCATTGAGCTTTAATTTTTATTATGCAGGCTAATTGGGTCTGATCATCATTAGAAGGGCTTAAAAAGAAGTTTACGATGAGTTTTACTTTTGTCTAATGGTAATTGTTATTTCCTTTGTATTTTCAAAGTAATAATTATTCCATCTTCTTCTTATATATATATATATATTAGAAAGATGATCAAATTGAGGTGGAGATATTTTTATCGTGGCACAGTAGGGGCTAATTAATTATTATTGTTATTTACATTTACAAAGTTTTAGGAGCGTTGTAATATAATTGTATATTTTGTATTGGAGATTTTGTTCGGCAATATTATTTTGTTGAAGACACGAGGTAATGTACGATTTCTTATTTTATGATTAAAAATTAAATTTTGTGTTATTATCAAATCTTCCTTAACATTTTTACTAAGTAAAGAGAATTTGAGTAAATAATGTAATAGAGTAAAATTAACTTAATATTTGTTACTGTGTTTTTAGGTTTTATTTAAGAGAATTTGAAGTTTTAGGCCTTTGAAATTGCTGGTTTAACCACATAAATATTAAATAGTAACAAATATAAACAAGAATTAAGTTGTTGAGCCGATTTATTTGACGTTGCTGGTTTAACTAGCCTCGCGACATGAAGCCCAATTTAATGTTTTTGCAATTTTATTTGATTGTATTGTATTTGTATTAATTTGATTTGTAATAGTATTTCATTGTATACTTGTATTTTTTTTTTTTTTTTAAAAAAAAAAATGATTTGTAAGTTTAGTTGATTTTAATTGTATAGATTTGTTTTGTAATTGTATTTGAAGGAATTAATTAATAAAAAAAAATTAACAATTGTATTAGGAGAAATTAATTAATAAAAATTGTTAAATTTTTGTATTTAATTTTTAATCTTATATTTTTAAACGTAAATAAAAAAATTAAATAATCTTACTCGAGCCGGGCCGAGTACTCGAGTTCAAGCTTGGCTAATAGGTGAGTTCAAGGTCGAGCTCGCATAAGGTTTACCACTTGGAGAGCCGAGCTCAAGCCCAATTTTTCTGCTCGTCACAAGCTTGAGCTCGAGTAAATTGTAAACGAGCCAAACTCGAAAATGCACTATTCGTCCAAGGCTTACTCGTCTAAGGCCCTAGTTTATATACCCTTTTTATATAGCTTTTAGATTTAGATTTTAAGAATATTTTTATTTATTTTTTATTTTTAAAAAAATGCCTATAGGTTTAGTAATGATTATCCATAAACGAAGAAAAAAGGAGACAAAAAAAAGAAAAAAGAAAAAAGAATTCTGACCCGTACTCCAACAGTCAACCATCATAGAAGGTAATAGAGTTCTATAAAAAAAATGTAAGTGTGGTGGCGGGAGTCTACAATATAAATATGGATAATTGCACCATTGGTCTCTGTAGTATGTCATAATTATTTTTCACTCCCTATGGTTTAAAAAGTGCATGGGAGATCCTTGTGGTATGCAATAATTACAAATCGATCCCTGACGTCAAATTCTGTTAAATTTTTTAACATATCCCGTCAAATGCCACGTCAGCGCCACGTGTCGTTATCTTATTGGTGACACGTAGCGCTGACATGTCCAATCTTAATAAAATAATATAAATTTATTAAAAAATAAATAAAAATACTTATTTTTAAAAAAAATTAAAATTCAAAAAAACAAAAAAAAAAAATGGGGGCAAAGGGTGGCCAGGCCACCCCCAGAGGCCGCCCGGGGTGGCGCACGGCCACCCCTGGCGGCCTCTGGGGGTGGCGCGCGGCCAACCCCATTGGCTGGGGGTGGCTGGGCCACCCCAAGCCTGCCCTTTTTTCTTTTGTTTTTTTGGTTTTTGTTTTTGTTTTTGTTTTTTTTTTTTTTTTTAAAAAAAATAAGTTTATTTATTTATTTTTTGATAAATTTATATTTTTTTTATTAAGATGGCGATACGTGTCGCTGACGTGTAGGGCTAACAGATTCCATCAAAATTGTGGACGGAAAATCGACCAATGAGTAAAACGTAATTATTGCATACCACAGGGATCTCTCATGAACTTTTTAAATCATAGGGAGTGAAAAATAATTATGGTATACCACAAGAATCAACAGTGCAAATATCCCATATAAATAAACTAAACCTCAATTTCTCACTACTCTCTTAAAAACTATTCATAAAAACCATTCTCGTTCTCTGTATCTCTCTTCTATCGTTCGGCTGCGGGTTCATCGATTTCTCCGGCACTCTCTCAGGTTCGCTTCTTGAACGCATATCGCACCGTGTTTTTATGACCTTGATGGTGATGATGATAAATTAAATTTAATCATTTAATTAATACTTTAATAGAATCATCATCAGAGTGTGTGTGAAGATTTTTAAACTGTGGCAATATATCAACGAGGGAATTTCGTTGTAGAACTGGTATGGGGGACATTGGAGGTCTCAGGATTGCTTGTTTCAGTTATCTTCAAATTTGTTTTCTATTCATAAATCTCTAGAATTTGCGGGAGAAAAAATTTGCTTTAAAAAGTAATACTAATCTTTTTTTGAGATCCTATTCCACTGGATTCCAACCGAGGACCCGGAATGTAACTATTCACATGTTCCATCATAAATAGAGCAAGATTAAGAGTAGTTCTAAAAACTACATTTTTATCTAACAACTATCTCACAATACTAACGTTCTAACCAACCATTGAATTAACCATTATAAAAAATAAAAAATCAAAGATTGATTGAGATTGTCACATCAGCATTATAGAATAAAAATGTTGTATATAGCATTACTCTTGAAATCTAGGTATTAACATTTTTGACCATTAAAAAAGATAGAAGTTTGGTGACTCTTATTTCTCGAGTAAAATTTGAAAAAAAACACACACACACACACACACACACATTCCAAACTTTAAATACAAAATATTCAAAATTACTTTCACTTTTATGTCACATCAAAATACTATTCTTTTTTTTTTTTTTAAAAAAAAACCAAATCTAAAAAAATATTAACAAACACACCTTACTATCTTTACAGAAGTGAAGATTCATTTTTGTTTGTCGGTTTGTTCTTCGTTTTGCTATAAAAGAGCAACAACAATCATTTGCTGCAAGGCATCCAATTAAGTATTGTTTCAAATTCAGTATGGTGTAAGAGTGTCATTTAATATTGATTTTTTAGGTGTGTACATCTTTTTCTTTTTTTTTTTCTTCCTTAATTTGTGGCAGAGTTGTGTAAATCATACGTACCGGCCGGATCCCATTGAATATATGAAAGTGAGATACACATTGTAAAAATTGGAAATTATTCAGGAAATACTTACAATGATATATCACATTTTATTTTATTTTTTGGCTAAAAATATAGTATCTAATATTACTCTATATGTAAATATATATTATGAAGTTTGGTAGTGTTAAAATTAGGCTTAAATTAATTTAGTTTATATGCAAATTGGGATGAATAACACTCTTTCAATTTCTTTTATTTATTTTTTCTTTGTTAAGAGATTGTAGTTAAAGTAAGTCAGTTTTTACAATCATCTGTCTTTTTTATTAATCTTGATTCCCAATAAAATTTCAATGCCACGTTTCACAAAGATCATTGCATATAAGTGAAGTTAAGAGGAGAACTTTTTACATGATTCCCCCACAAAATCTCAATGCCATGCAAAGATCATTACATCTAAGTGAATAACATGAATAAAATTTGTTGACATTGATGATGGCGGTGGAATGAAAATGGAGATACAAAATCCTTGTCGGCATGGGGTAGGGAAGCAGATGGCTATGCTCAAGCAGGTATTGAACCCGACAGAGCTCAACGTCAACGATACCAACCAGAGCTTGGAGTCAGTAAGAAATAGAGTCCAACAAGCTTACCAAAAGGTAGGAGACGAAAAGAAAAGAAAGGCCATCCAAGTAATTGCTTTCCAACCTATACCTAAGCAAGGGAAACTTCCCAAAACCAAAAGATTGGCGAAGAAGCCTTAAACAAAGAAAGAAGGGAAAAAAAAAAAAAAAAATCAAATTTTGAGTCGTACTCCAACAGTCAGCCGTCATAGAATGTAAATAGAGTTCTATAAATAAAAGTAAGTGTAGTGGTGGGAGTCTACAGTATAAATAAACTAAACATCCATTTCTCACTACTCTCTTCACAACCATTCATAGAAATGATTCTCGTTCTCTATTTCTCTCTCTGATCGTTCGGCCGTGGGTTCATCAATTTCTCCGGCACTCTCTCAGGTTCACTTCTTGAACGCATATCGCACCGTGTTTTTATGACCTTGATGGTGATGATGATCAACTCAGAGATCTTTGCTTCTCGATTTTGTTATTTTCACTGGTGGAGGATTTTGGGGATTCTTTTTACGTTCGCTTTTGTTATTTTTTGTATTGGGATTAGGTTTTAGAGTTTATTGAGTAAGAGATAAGGGATTGGAGAATTGGTTTTATTTTTGCTTTATGTGTTTTCATCACCATGATTCTTGAAAACGGAATCCAATTCTCATTGGATGGATTTCAAGCTTATTGGATTCTTTAATTTCTTTCTTGAAGAGAATATCTAGGTTTATTCAAGAAACAATGAAATTGTTGGAGTTTGGAAATTCAGGGAATCACTTGTTGAATTGTTGATAAGGGATAAGATTTTTTATGGGTTTTCATCACCATACGTAATACTAGAAGGTTTTCCCACTCTTGATGATCAAAATCTGAGTTCAAACTTGGGATTTTTGGATCTAATACCATATTAAATTATCAATTGTCTCAAAAGCTTAAACTAATAAAAAAAATAGTAAAATTAATAATTTAATTAATACTTTAACAAAAACATTATCGGTGTGTGTTTGAAGATTATGAAACTTTGGCTATAACCTTTATACAAAATGTGATGTAGCATCGCAAGCATTTCCTTGTAGAGCTGGCATGGGGAACATTGTAGGTCTTGGGTTTGGTTATCGGCATATGTGTTTTTTCTATTCATAAATCTCAAGAATTTAAGAGAGAAAAGAATTGCTTTAAAAAGTAATACTTATCTTTTTTTAAGATCCTATTCGATTGGATTCCAATTGAGGAGCCGAAATGCAACTATTCACATGTTCGATCATAAGTAGAGCATGATTAAGAGTAGTGCTAAAAATACATTTTTATCCAATAACTATCTCACAATACTAACGTTCTAACCAACACTTGAATTAGCCATTATTAAAAAAAAAAAAAAAAAATCAAAGATTGATTGCGACCGTCACATCAGCATTATAGCATAAAAATTTTGTATATAGCATTACTCCTTTTGAAATCTAGGTAATCACATTTTTGACCATTAAAAAAAATGGAGATTTGGAGCCTCTTATTTCTCTTGAATAAAATTTGAAACACACACACACACACATATTTCAATATTATAGCTACCCACTTTTACTATTCCATTTAAATATTTAGTTTCATAGATATCTTTATTATCTGTTTGAGAGGAAAAAGAATGTTAGAGATTTCCTAATGCTTCTTTTCATATAATTCAAATGAAATAGATGATTTCATATGCCTCTTAGATGGATTGATGATCAAAATAGATCAATGAAGAGAATTTTGAGCTGATGGCTGCCATAGCAAGAAGGATTTCGTTCGATAGAAATATCTTAGTAGTTGGGAGCAAACTCATGCACCCTGGCCTTTGGGTTAGTAACAGAAGTCCTCGCATAAATTGTGTTGGTCCCGTCCCCATTGACTGGCAATTTCATGGAAAACTCACTAGTTTTAAGAGCATCACAGACCTTGCAGCAGCCGAGGCATTGGCTACATGGAAGGCGATCCAATTCTGCAATTCTCAGGGTGGAAGCATGTTTTATTTGAGGGGGACTCACAGTTGGTGGTAAAGGAGCTTAACAGTTCTACTGAAAGCTGGAGCTCTTTTGGCAATTTGATAGAGGATTCTAAGGCAACTCTTCTTAATTTTGATTCATTCATGGTTTAGCATGTTAGTCGAGTAGCAAATTCTGCTACTCATTGTTTGGCTAAAGTGGCTTTGTCTCTAAGGCTAGAACAGGTGTGGATGGAGGGATGTCCTCCTCCCATCCAAAGTATTGTACTTGCTGAGTAAGAGAATTCTCTTTGATTTATAAAATCATCATTATTCCTAAAAAAAAAAAAAAAAAAAAAGTATTAAGAATTTGATTTTCACATCATTTTTTTATTAACAAATTCATATGTTTAGAAACGGGAAGAAGAAGAAAAGAAAAGAAAAGAAAAGAAAAAACCACCAACCCCTATCTTCATTTAATACCCAAAATCATCTAATCTTTCAAGGGCTTTTTTTAAAAATAAAAATTAAAAAAAAATAGTAAAAAAAAAAGAGTGAAAATGAAACAAGAAGGGTGGAGAGAGAGAGGAAGAAAACAATATTTAAATAAAGTAGAAAGTGAAATAGATAGTGACAAACAAGAAAGAATCTTTACTTTTTATGACAAGAGCATATTTATTCTACTTTTGAATAAAGTAAAGTTTATTATTGTCGCTAGCAAGCAATCTTTGATTATTCAAAAAATGCTTATAATGATATATCACATTTTATGTTTTTTTTTTCTTTGGCTGATAATATAGTAACTAACATTACTCTATATGTAAATATATACCATAAAGTTTGATAGTGTTAAAATCAGGCTTAAAGTAATTTAGTTTATATGCAAATTGGGATGAATAATACTCGTTCAATTTCTTTTATTTATTTTTTTCTTTGTTAAGAGATTGTAGTAAAAGTAAGCCAGTTTTTACAATCATCTATCTTTTTTATTAATCTTGATTTTCAATAAAATTTCAATGCCACATTTCACAAAGATCATTGCATATAAGTGAACTTAAGAAGAGAACTTTTTACGTGATTCCCCCACAAAATTTCAATGCCACATTTCACAAAGATTATTACATCTAAGTGAATATCAACATGAATAAAATTTGCAGACATTGACGATGGCGGTGGAATGAAAATGGAGATACAAAATCCTTGTCGGCATGGGGTAGGGAAGCAGATGGCTTTGCTTAAACAAGTATTGAACCCAACAGATCTCAACGTCAACAACACCAACCAGAGCTTGGAGTCAGTAAGAAGTAGGGTCCAACAAGCTTACCAAAAGGTTGAAAACGAAAAGAAAAGAAAGGTCATCCAAGTAATTGATTTCCAACCTATACCTAAGCAAGGGAAGCTTCCCGAAATCAAAAGATTGGCAAAGAAGCCTTGGTATGGAGCACACTTGCAAAAGGCTAAGCTTGATTCATATCACTTGAAGTTTATGAGCAATTTGACCATGAATCTTATTATGTAAATTTAACACTTAATATGTTAATTATACAAGGATTTTTTTTTTTTTTTTTTGTTAGGTCTCAATATCAAAATTCAAAAGATCACATTGTACTTCATGATGATGCTGGGGCGATGAGGAGGCTATTAATTATAAACCTCCTGGACTATGTTTCTCAATCCCTTTGGCATTGTTTGATATTTGAACTGGCTAGCAGATGATCAATTGTCATTTTGTTGTGATAATTATAGACCAAAACAAACTTAGTGCATCTTTTTCAAATCCTTATTACTTGATTAATGTTAAAAACATATCTAACAGAACAGAGATTGGAAAAGTCTCTCTGGTGGCCGGTTTTGCTGTGTTGAATGTCTAGACACAACAACTCTTGCTGGTTAGGCTAGCCAATCTCTCTCTTTCCTGGTATTTGCAATTCTTAATGAACAAAACAATGGCTGAAATTTGCTTTATTTGCATATTGGGGGAGCTGCTACTAAAGTTGAAGTTGGTGACACACTCCTGACTAGCTACCACATCTCTACATCAGAGTTCAAGCTTGCCACTGACTCCAATTCAGTTGCTCGCTTTGTTATGTTGTGTTCTTTAGAGAAGAAACTTGTAAACTCATTAATGTTGATAGTGGAAGATTTAATTGGACTAGGTCTCGTGGTTTAATTTTTCCCTTCACACCGGAGGGTTTTCTACGTAAAAAAATATTGGTTTATTGCTTGTGGGTGGTTTAATTTATTTTTCTGCATCATTGGTGAGTTGATATTGAAATGCGATGTAAAAAACTATAGGGTCAGAGTTCAAATTCGAGACTTCTAACTCTGATACCATGTTAAATTATCAATTGTCCAAAAAACTTAAATTGATAAAAAAAAAAATAGCAAATTTAATTAATTCATTAACAGAAACATCATCAATGTGTGAGTGAGGACTATTAAACTTTGGCTATAACCTAATAGAAAATGTGATATATCATCGTGAGCATTTCCTTCTACAACTGGTATGGGGGGACATAGGAGGTCTCAGTTATTGGCAAATGTGTTTTCTATTCATAAATCTCAAGAATTTAAGGGAGAAAAAAATTGCTTTAAAAAGTAATACTCATCTTTTTTTGAGATCCTATTTGATTGGATTCCAATTGAGGAGTCGGAATGCAACTATTCACATGTTCGATCATAAATAGAGCATGATTAAGAGTAGTGTTAAAAATTACATTTTTATCTAACAACTATCTCACAATACTAACGTTCTAACCAACCATTGAATCAACCATTATATTAGAAAATAAAAATTAAAAGAGTGAGTGAAATTATAGGATAAAAATGTTGTATATAATATTACTCATTTCAAAATCTAGGTATTAAAACCATTAAAAAAGATGGGGGTTTGGTGCTTCTTATTTCTCTTGAGTAAAATTTGAAAAAAAAACACACACACATTCCAATATTTTAGCTACCCACTTTTGCTATTTCATTTAAATATTCATTTCATGGATATCTTTATTATTTCTTTGAGAGGAAAGAGAATGTTAGAGAGTTTTTAATTTTTTTTTTTCATATTCAAATCAAATAGATGATTTCATATGCATCTTAGATGGACTGATGATCAAAATAGATGAGGAGGATTTTGAGCTGATGGCTATAATAGCAAGAAGTATTTCTTTCTGTAGGAATACCGTAGTAGCTGGGAGCGAACTCATGCACCCCTCTCGAACTACAAAAAAACCGGTATTTAGTGTCGTTTTTGGGCGAAAAAAATGGCACTATTCATTTAGCGCTGTTTTAATAGTGTCGCTTTGAAAACGGTGCTAAACATTAGGACGAGATTTCAGATTAGCGTTGTTTAATGTTCAAACGGTGCTAATTAACGTTGTTTTTGTTCAAATGACACTAAATTTTTAATGTTGTTTGAACTCCTAAATGATGCTAATGTGAATAAAAAAAATTAGAAAAAAATTAGGATCCTCCTCCTCCTCATTTTCTTCTTCTTCTCTTCTTGCACAAGTTCATGGAGCTTCCTCCTCCTCTTCCTCCTTCTTCTTCTTGAGCTAGAGCATATGAAGGGATTGTGCTGGAGCTTCAAAACTCCTGTGCATACGCAAGAGCCTCCTGCGCAGGAAGTTTCGTGCGCAACTGGGACTCATTGGCAAATCTGCAAAGCGATGATGAAGAACTGACATGCCCTAAAGACCTATGAGCCTAACACGTAACCAACTAACCTTCCGCGCCTAGCGATTCAACAACTATATAGGTGGCTAGGAAAGTGTTTACTGAACTGTAGTTTCAACAAGATGGAGAACAAAACCGGTGAAGGAAGATGTGAATGGCGGAATTGATACTGAAACTGAACATCAGGCTTTTAGATTATAGGATAAAAATGTTGTATATAGTATTACTCATTTCGAAATATAGGTATTAACATTTTCAACCATTGAAAAAGATGGAGGTCCGGCACCTCTTATTTCTCTTGAATAAAATTTGAAATAAAACACACATTTCAATAATGTTAGCTATCCACTTTTATTATTCCATTTAAATATTCAGTTTCGGGGATATCTTTATTATTTCATTGAGAGGAAAGAGAATGTTAGAGATTTCTAATGCTTTTTTCATATTCAAATGAAATAGAAGATTTCATATGCATCTTAGATGAACTGATGATCAAAATAGATCAATAAGGAGGATTTCGAGCTGATGGCTACAATAGCAATTTCATGAAAGACTCAGTAGTTTTAAGAATTTGATTTTCACATCAGTTTTTTATTAACAAAATCACATGTTTAGAAACTTGGAAAAAAAAAAACCTATCTTCATTTAATACCCAAAATCATCTCATCTTTCAAGGTTTTTTTTTATTATTATTATTATTTATTTTTTAAAAAATACAAATAAATTATTATTATAATTTGTCACATACCCAAATCCTACACCCACAATTGTTGCTGTGCTAGTTCTGATTCTGGGCATGCTCTAAAAAGCTGACCGAGCTTTGTGGTTGTTGAGTCGGCAGTGATGTTTGTAACATATCGGTCTCATATTAAAAAAAATAGTAGTCTATATAAAATGGGTAGTTTATAAAGATATTCATAGGTGTTAAGTCTCACATTGATCACTTATTTGGTGAAACTCAACTTTATAGGAAATTATAGTGAAGCTCTAAATTATCTTGTCCTTTTGGGATGGTAGCGTAGACGTGGCTAGCATTTTTCTTTTAATAATTATAAATAGTATCAGAACCACTTAGTAATGTCATATGGTTTTGTTAGAAGCGCATAACGTGGACCTGACGAGGATGTGAGGGGTCTAAAGGATGGAGTTTGTAACACCCCGATTCTATATTGAGAAATAAGTATCCCAAATAGAGTAGGTGTTTTATAAAAATACTCGTGAGGTGCAACTATTTGATTTGTACATTGTATTTGTTTGATTGTTTTCTTTTTTTTAAAAAAAAAAATAAAAATAAAAATAAAAATAAAAAAGCAACTTAAAATATAAAATATTTAAAATTACTTTCACTTTTATGTCATGTCAAAATACTACTTAAAAAAAAAAAATCTAAAAAACATTAACAAACACAACCCCGCTATATTTATAAAAGTAAAGATTTCATTTTTGCTCGTCGGTTTATCCTTCGTTTTACTATAAAAGATGAACAATCTCATGTTGCAAGGCATCGTTGTATCAAATTCAGTATAGTGTAGGAGTGTTTCATTTAGTATAAATTTTTTAGGTGTGTACATCTTTGCCTTTTCTTTTCTTCTTCCTTAATTTGTGGTGGAGTCATGTAAATCATGAGTATCGGCCGGATATATGAAAGTGAGATACACATTGTAAAAATTGAAAATTATTCAAGAAATACTTACAATGATATATCACGTACATTTTATGTTTTTCTTATTTGGCTAAAAATATAGTATGTAACATTACTCTTTATGTAAATATATATTATGAAGTTTGATAGTGTTAAAATCAGGAGTTTATATGCAAATTGGGACGAATAATACTCCTTCAATTTCTTTTATTTATTTTTTCTTTGTTAAGAGATTGTAGTAAAAGTAAGTGAACTTAAGAAGATCATTGCATATAAGTGAACTTGATTAATCTTGATTCCCCCACAAAATTTCAATGTCACTTTTCACAAAGATCATTGCATATAAGTAAAGTTAAGAAGAGAACTTTTTTATGTGATTCCCCCACAAAATTTCAATGCCACATTTCACAAAGATCATTGCATATAACTAAAGTTAAGAAGAAAACCTTTTACGTGATTCCCCCACAAAATTTCAATGCCACGTTTCACAAAGATCATTACATCTAAGTGAATATCAACATGAAAAGGCATGCAGCAAAGCTCCCAATCGATCGGCAATGATGAGTTATGGGAGCAATGGCCGATTAGAAATGAATAGTTGGGTCTATATATATATAAGTTATTAGTATTTTAATTAATTTTTAAGAATTGGGGTGTTATTTTGTAATTTAATATATAGGTTTTGCCTAAACTCAAAAATAGGTTAGAAGTCTATCACTTGGATAGACTTTCTTTTCTTTTCGTTTCCAACTTTTTCGTAAGCTTGATGGACCTTTCTCCTTACTGATTCAAGTGCCAAGTCCAATTTCCAACTCTTAAAAATTCTCTTGGCCTTATCGCTGTACTTACTCTATCTCTGGTCGGGATTCTTGAAGTTGAGCTCTATCTCGCAACTTTAGTTTGGTTTAAATACTTCCTTGAGCCTCTCTATTTGCTTACTGGACTTTGGGTATATTCCCAAAGTCAATCCGGGATCGATAAGCAAATGGAGAGGCTCAAGCAATTACTTACAACCATACCAAAGTTGCAAGACAGAGCTCAACTTCAACTCCAAGAGAATTTTTAAGACTTTGAGGTTGGGCTTGAAACTTGAATCAGCAAGAAGAACGGTCCATCAAGCTTATGCAAAAGTTGGAAATGCAATGAAAATAAAGTCTATCCAAGTGATAGACTTCCAACCTATACCCGAGCTAGCAAGCTTCCCAAGAAGCCCTAGTGTAGAGCATCTTCCTAAAGACCGTCGAATGTCGAAGAAACTTGATATTATTTGCGGGTATTCAATTTAGAGCATCCTCATACGACTAGCCATTTATGCTTTAACGATATGTCGTCCAAGCCATCAATCTTGTGAGGGACATGACATGTCATTATCGGATAATCCTGCTTTGGTCTCCATCACTCATATAATAATAATAATAATAATTCCACTCAAGATTGTATTTGTTAGCTATTGTCAACAACACCAAACATGTGTGAACTACCTTTATGAAATGTCCGAGTAAGCTCACACTCTGCCGGTCAAGGTGTTTTTTTTACCTTACAATGGATGGGTCATTATTGTTCTTGCTTACCTTCTAAATATCAGTAGTCTGAATGTGCTTTCTTGCCTAGGTTTGTTGGTACCTAACACGTTGACCAACATCTAAACATGTGTAACTAACACTCTGGA
This sequence comes from Alnus glutinosa, assembly GCF_958979055.1. Taxonomy (NCBI): domain Eukaryota; kingdom Viridiplantae; phylum Streptophyta; class Magnoliopsida; order Fagales; family Betulaceae; genus Alnus; species Alnus glutinosa. Next base: position 30,880,651 of record NC_084888.1, read on the forward strand.
TTACTTGACAAAGACATTGGAGATGCCTGTGGTTACAGGGACATAGCACATTGCACATCCTCGTATACCAAAAGCATGATTACCAAATTGTTTCTAAACCTAATTTTGTATGTGACCCAAAATTGAACTGTTTGAAAAATGAGTAATGCTATTTAGTATATTGCTATACGATTGTCATACAACTGGGATAACGTCATTCTAATTGTATTGCAATCGTAAACTGTCTACTAAATAATTGTGTACTCGGACTTGAAGTACCCAAATTGAGCCACAAACAATTCTCCCCCATACACACACACACACACACACACACACAGAGAGAGGGGGGGGGGGGGGGGAATATGCTGAAATTCTCTCTACCGTCTGTATATATGAGAGAGAGAGAGAGAGAGGGGGGGGGGGGGAATATGCTGAAATTCTCTCTACCGTCTGTAATATATACAATATAAAACACCATAAAAAATAGTGTAAAGCGGGTCCAATATCCACCAACAAACTTAACCGTCGATTGCGGGGCAAGATATTGGAGGGAGAGGCACAGAGCTCTATGAGAGTGAGTTTTAGTAACCCATACATTTGAATTTTGAAGAAACTTTTGGTGGTAGAAGAAAATGAGGATAGGTAGGGTGATGACAGGAGCTTCAACAACCACAAACATATGAATGGGTCAGTATCTTCCCTTCCCCTGCCCACAAGTGGACCCCATAGCATTAATTTCTTGAATGGCTTCAAACGATTGTCCAATCCAATTTATCTATCTATCTATGATATGCAAACCATTTTCCTGGTGGGACACAAAACCACCCTTTTGAACCACCCATCAGTTTCTCTTTATTTTTATTTTATTTTGTTGATAAAAGAACCATTTATCCATCTAAAACAATTACAACAAAATTTACCCTTCGGACATGGTTATCTTCTTTCTTTGGGTTGGTGGGTGTAAGGAGAGAGTCCAACAAGCATGCAGCAGCATGTTTATCTCTCAATGACCATTTGGGGAGAAATGAAAGATAAATGATCCAAATCTTCAAATTTCATAGCAAGTAAAAATGAAGCCGGCGACGGAGGATTAGAACCTCATTAAAATCAACCACATAACATTACAAAACTCAAGACAGGTCCAAGAGTTGTTACAAATTCATGAAAATTCATAAACCCTATTCTCTCTTTTGATCTATGTGCTCCACTGAGGAATTCATAACAGAAGAAAATTTAATCTTGCCTTTTATTGTAACAAGAAGAGACAGTGTCATGAAACAGATCTCTTGGAAGTGGCCTCCTCACCGTAGTTCGTAGTGGAAACCAATTTGCCAAATGGCAAGTTTTTGTGACATAAAACAAACCAAGCCTATCAAACTTTTTTGGCTGCTGCAATAACAGCTTCTACTGTAAGACCAAACTCCTTGTATATTTTCCCTGCCGGAGCACTTGCCCCAAACCGGTCAATTCCTATTGCCTTACCCTTGCTTCCGACAATCTTCTCCCACCCAAATGTTGATCCAGCCTCAATGCTAACCCTAGCTGACACAGCTGCTGGCAAAACACTTTCCTTATAGGCGTCTGATTGCTCATCAAAGAGCTCCCAAGAAACAAAGGAAACAACTCTAACAGCCTTCCCTTCCTTTCTCAGTTCCTCACCAGCTTTGTAAGCAATTTCCAGTTCAGAACCAGTTCCAATCAAAATAACATCTGGCTTGTTACCAGAAGAATTGTCTGAAACAATATAGCCACCCTTTTCAACTCCTTCAACAGAAGTTCCAGCAAGCTGGGGAAGTTTTTGCCGAGAGAGGGCAAGGATGGAGGGTCTCTTCCTGTTACTGACAGCAACCTTGTATGCTCCCGCAGTCTCATTTCCATCAGCTGGACGGAGCATCAATATGTTGGGCATTGCCCGGAAACTTGCCAGGTGCTCTATTGGCTGATGGGTTGGGCCATCTTCTCCAAGTCCAATTGAATCATGGGTCATAACATAGATAACTCCAGCTTCACTTAAGGCGGAAATCCTGATAGCTGCTCTCATGTAGTCAGTGAAAACAAAGAAAGTGGCACAGTATGGAATCAGCCCAGGGCTGTGAAGTACAATGCCGTTGCAAATGGCTCCCATGCCATGCTCTCTAACACCAAACCTAAGATTGCGTTCTTCTGGCGTGCCCTTTTGGAAGTCCCCAAACATTTTCAACAATGTCATGTTGGAAGAAGCAAGGTCAGCACTGCCACCAAGAAAACCAGGGAGAACTTTTGCAAGGGCATTAAGGCATTGTTGAGAGAGATTTCTGGTAGCATCAGCTGGGCTCTCTGGAGTGTACGTCTGGAAAATCGCAATAAAAACGACATATAAGATCGTCTGTAATTCTTAGTTGTGAATAGGGGCTTTTCTATGGGACAGTCAACTGGGGTTAGAAAATTCTACTCTTGAAACATTGTATCCCCAAGATGAATTTAAATCTAGGAATCCAAAAAAAAAAAAAAAAAGAGGAAGTCAACTATGTTATCAATCGTTGTGTAGAATGCTTGCAAGAGCAACATTCATGCTCATTTTGGGATGATGTAACATAAGCAAGCAGGCCCTGAAAGGTAAGATCAAGACCAACCAAAATGATTGATTGCTACTTACAGGAAGTGCTTTCTCCCAGCCAGCGGGGAGTTCACCCCTAATGATAGACTTGAGCTCCGCAGCTTCCTCTTTGTACTTCTTCTCATATGAAGCAAACTTGGCATTCCATTCAGCTTCAAGAGCAGAACCCTTGGGAACATGGCGACTCCAATGCCTGAAAATGGCCAAAATATTGATCAATATCAAATCAATTCTGATAGCATGCCAAACAATGATAACTATATCTATGTTTCCTCACTTTTTAACATCCTCAGGTACATGGAAAGGCTCATATGGCCATGCAAGGTTCTTCCTAGTAGCATCCACTTCCTTGGCACCCAGTGCACTTCCATGTACACTGTATGAGTTTGCCTTATTTGGAGACCCAAAACCAATTGTTGTCGTCACCTGTGAACATGCAAATGACAAAAAAAAGAAAGAAAGTCACAACTAGAAATCATAGTACATTAAACCCAAACTTAGGGGTGCCTTTCGCTTTCAATGAGATTGGTTTATTACTTAAAAAAAGAAAAGAAAAAAAAAAGAGTACATTAAACCCAAACACTTAACTAGAGGCTATTCATTTAAGGAACTTAAATAAAGAACAACTTAATGTATCACTAGACTATTAGAGCCAACAAAATCCTGTCTCAACTTCCATTAATACCCTTTTACTGTCTGCTGGTGAGAAGCAGAACACCCTTAAAGCACAGTTGGTTGAACTTATTAAATAATCATAAAACTTAGACAAACTTTCAAATATAATATATATAAGTACATAGGTGTTTTAAGAAACCATTCATTCTGCATCAATCCCAACTGCACCATAAAAATCTACATATTAGGAAATATCTAACCTTGATCAAAGTGGGCTTGTCTTTCACAGCCTTTGCTTCCTTAATGGCAGCACGAATCTCATCATAGCCATTGTTGCCATTCTTCACCCAGATAACGTGCCACCCAAGGCCCTCAAAACGGGTGTCAACATTCTCAGTGAATGCAATCTCCGTGTCACCGTCAATAGAGATGTGGTTGTCATCATAGAAAGCAATCAACTTCCCAAGTCCCCAGTGAGCGGCAAGGGAAGAAGCTTCATTTGAAATCCCCTCCATTTGGCAACCATCTCCCAATATAACATATCTAGAGCAAACAGACACCGATACTTTTAAATCAAAATCAAACAAGATAAGGCACTATAACTTATTATATAAACAGAAACAAGAGTTGCTATGAGAAATAGAAAGTTATATTACGTGTAATGGTCGACGATCTCACTGTCGGGCTTGTTGAAACGAGCAGCCAAGTGTTTCTCAGCAAGAGCCAGACCAACAGCATTGGCAATACCCTGCCCAAGAGGACCTGCATAACGTAAAATAAATAAATAAAAACATAAATTAAACATCTAAGACAAATGCTATAAAAAATATTAACTAGAGTAATTGATTAAACTTTGAAGGCAAGGATCTAACCAGTTGTGACTTCAACACCAGGAGTCTCAAAGTTCTCGGGGTGTCCAGGTGTTCTGCTTTCCCATTGACGGAAATTCTTCAAGTCGTCCTCCTGAGAGTGGATCCCAAAATTTTCAATTCATATAGAATCAAAATTTTAATCTTATGGGGACAATAAACAAAGGTCATATTTATAGTGCTACAATAATAAAAAATTACACGAACATAATTATTATAATTCATCGTTGAAGGATCCTAAAAGATGCAACAGAAAATATAGTCACACTCACATATAACTGCCACTTCAAAATATAAGCAAGTAAAAAGAAAAAGAAAACAAATTGTGCTGAAAAGACCAACATGAAACCATAGACTCATAAAACCTTAGCACACAAACACACGGGGTAGCAGTATCATATCATGATCAAAGCCAATCCAGAAAGAAACAGACACAGACAAAGCACTTGTAAAGCCAACCCAAAAATCCACGACAGATCCAAAACAAAAAGACAAACCAGTAAAGAAATTACCTGGACACTATCGTAGCCAGCGAGGTGGAGCAGAGCGTACTGGAGCATGCAGCCATGGCCGGCGGAGAGGACGAAGCGGTCGCGGTTGAACCAGTATGGGTTCTTGGGGTTGTACCTCATGACCTCGTCGTACAAGATGTGACCCATCGGAGCGCACCCCATGGGCAGACCAGGGTGACCCGAGTTGGCCTTCTCCACGGCGTCGATCGCCAGGAACCGGATCGAGTTCACGGACTTCTCCACCAGGGAGGTATCGGTGGTCTTGTCCACGGTGGCGGGCTCGGCAACGGAGGCTCGTACCGGGCGGCTGGACACTGCAGATCGGCGGCTGCGGTGGAGGAACCGGGTCGACGGCTTAGCGGGCGAGGATTTAAGGCCCGAGAAGGTGGGCATAGAGAGCGTGGAGAGGGAGGAGGACGAGGATGAATTGGAGCCATGGTGGTGGGAAATGGCTCTGGCTAGGAGGGCTTGTGAGAGCGTCAGAGACGAAGTGGAAGCCATGGCTTACAGAGAGAGAGAGAGAGAGGTGGTGTTGGAGAGTCTGAGTTGTTGGATTTATGTGTGTGAGAGAGTGAGAGAGAGAGAGAGAGGGTGAGACTGCGGATCAGCTTCCCGTCTACACGTCAGGAAAATGATGACAGGTAGGGAGAGCTGACCGTTAGATTCGGAGGGAAAGCCATCAGAGCCGTTGACTGTGGGTAAGAAATGAATGCTCTGCCTTTCATTTTTTTTTTTCTTTCTCTTTTTCTAATTTCGTTTTGTCAAAGATATTTTTGTTTGCTTTTTTTAATAATTTTTTTCTTTTTGTCTTGATTTATGGGTGGGTGAAAGCTTTGTGGTTGGTGAAAGGCGGAAAGCTGGGTATTTTTGAATTTTTATTTTTAGTCCATTAAATGACTTTAAATATATATAGGAATACATAAGATAAGAATATTAGAATATGCTACTACTCAAACGGTACTACTTAGAATAGAATGGCTGGTGGTGACATTTGATAAGGTGGCACTCGAGGAGAGGGGACTGAAGAACATGGATATGGCCCATGTGGGATATCAACAAACCTTATTCTGGTGTTTTTCTTGGAAAAATGTTAAATACTACGTGCTTGTTCATTGAGCTGATGTAAAGACTGATCCAATGACTAATAAAAAATGTGATTTTTAGCATTTTTCTTTTCCGCTATCTGGATATACAATATTTTCACATCCAATAATAATAAAATAGTTGGGTGTTAGATATTATCTAGAGATGTTAATTAAGAGCATAGGTTTTTTCGGAAGCTCAAGTCAAATTTGCAGTCCTAAATTTGGCTTTTCTATTATCCAAAGGCCGATTCATGTTTAGCCTAAGCATGCCAGCATTAGGATAGCAAAGTTCCCAAATTATAAATTAGCAATTTTGGGAGGGTTTTTTTTGCAATAGATCCAGCCAGCCAGCCAGCCAGCCAGCCAGCCATCCAGCACAGTATATTTAAAACTTGAATGTGGGTGGGGGTTGTTGCAACGTTAGAAAAGGTAAGGAGTTTGGTGGGGGGGGGGGGGGGGGGGGGATGGTGAAGAAGAAAGAAGAAGTAAGTTTCTTGGAGTTGAAGATTTGTTCTAAAATAACTGCAAGAAAAGTTGGTTAGGATCCAAACTTCAATCCCATAGAGTCAGTCAGCCAGTCACCCAATGTTCAAAATTAATTAATCTTCAAGCACCTGACACGTCACATGTGCGCAGCATTGCCTTAGTTTTCTTACACATCTATGCAAATCTAAATTAGAATATAAATTCTAAATCGGAATCCCAATCCCACACATGGCTGCAATCTGCAGATAAGCTAAATTAGAATATATATATATATATATATATATATATATATATATATATATATATATATATATATATATATATATATATATATATATATATGTCTATTACAATAAGTGGGCACCATTTTGAAGACTGAAATTTTGGTAGCCAAATATTATATTATTTCGACAATCTGAGCTAAAATGCGAGCAAAGAGAGCTACATCTGACTCAACAGTTTGGAAAAAAAAAAAAATTGGTTATGCTGCTAAAGTGCTCACCAAATGCTTAAAAAGAGAAAAAAAATAATAATCTTTAAGATTCTCTCTTTTCTCAATAAAGAAAAAAGAAATATTTGAGAAACAATATTTAAATGGAATAGTGAAGATGGATTGCTAAAATAGAGAGTGAGGTGTATGTAGGTGCTTTGAAAATGTGGATACCTTTTTTTTTTTATAAAATAACTGAAATTGAGAGAATTTGATGAGCCAGATATGAATGCTATGAGTGTACAAACTGATGTAATAAGTATCACATGATTGTTCTTATTTTAAAGTCGCATTTCCTATACAATATTACGATCCTAAAATTATTAAAGTAATGCGATAGTCAATTAAAGGGTTCTCAATACTCTTACCAAGAAAAATAAGAAAAAAAAGGTTCACAACTCTCTGACTATGGAATATGCTAAACTTATTTCAAACTGGAAGACAAACTATCTTGCATGCGGGTCTTTTGGGGTTTCAAAGGAATATGTGGGAGAGGTAAACCAGGTAGTCACCTTTCAGTTTTCTTGATTCAACTATCGATATTTTATTTATATGCTAGTGTTTAAGCAATCACACAACTTTGAATTCATATTTTCATTGTTCATTTATTTAATTCATTGATAAAACTTGAATCTAAGACTTAACTCCAGTCTCAACTCACTGATTAACCACCCGAGTTAAGGCCCATATATATGAGCTTATTTTTTATTGAACCTAGCCAAGTTTGAATTTAATTAACACCAGACTTTGGTTCAACTCTGGGTAACAAAAGCTGAATAAATTCTTGAACATTCCCTAATTACCAAAATAAAATATGTTGGTGACTATAATTTGCTTAAATGATAAAGCTTTAGTATGGTTTAAACAACATATACTATGGTGCTGATGCTGGATAGTTTTTGCTTGCATCTCACCCTATCTATATGTCACATCATTTTAATTCGCTTACAGTTTGAAGCAGAATTCCTAATACCTTTACTGGTCACTGAATACGGTGCTGATGCTGATCGGAGGGAGGGTGACTTGTCGATGTATGCATATCGTTCGTTGCCATTCCAATACAATATGACCCGATTTGTGCAAGAATGTGACCAGCTATCACCTACACAGCAAGATAAAACAAATACTCTTAAAAGAGGCCATGGTGATTAGGGTAAGAAAAAATCAACGGTGCAAACTATGACCTCAAATGGGTGGTGGGAGCTAACTGAGAAAAAACTTACCCAGTGCAAGAGTTAACTGAAATGAACCTTCTGTATACTTGTTGGTCACCTGATTCAATAAAACAACCTGCCGAAAAGAACGGGAAACATTAGAACAAGAAAACCAAACTAATGGCATTCAGGCATAGCCAACAAAGCTTTTAATTACAAAAGCAGACCTGAAAATTACAAGTTGGTTCCACTGCATTCAAATCTCTACTTAACTTAGCAAATCAAGATTGTCACAAGCTTACTATATTAAAATCCTACGAACAGACCAAATTATTTCTTACCGCCACACTAAACGCTTTAGCAAGCTTCATCAACTTTAAAGCCATTCCGGTTAGTAATCGAGTCCTGAGGGCCATGTCATCAAAATCTTGGCGGAAGTGGAAAGTAACACTATCAACAATAACAATCTTAACCTGAAATAAGATTTTAACCTTAAAAAGTTACTGCCAAATACTATACAATAGAATCCACTCGATGCATGCAAACACACATGGAGACACAAACATACATACAAGCACAAATATGCACACAAACACTTAAAGTGAGGGACATAACTGATAAGACAATGAGAAGTTCTATCTACTTTCATCCTTAAAACCCAACAAGTGTATGTATTAAAGGAGATTTCTGTGGTATAAAATCTTAAGTAGTAAGCGAAAGAGAGAGATAGAAGAAGCCAAGCAAATACGAATAATTTCTTAAGATACTTCTTGTCATAGACTCAGCATATTTACACTATACCTACATCTTTATGCTCTGAGATGAACTTTTCTAAGTAATTTGTAAGGGCAATTTGCTCAGTGTAGCTGCAGACACGGAAATAGAATATGTTTTCCAAGATATTGTTGGGGTGCATTTTAAGTTGGCAAGCTTTAAAATCCTTCCGCAAAAGGCCATCAGATTCTGACATGTCCTCTATGCATGCTTCAGCAATTTGTAAAGCACGTTCTACCATAAAGCTGCCTTCTGTATCTAAGCAGCATAAAAAAAAAAAGAAGTAACAACATGAATAGTAGTTGGAGACCAGCATCAAATGGCAGCGATGAACAGTTATGAAATTGAGAAACTTACCTATATATATTGCCTTTCCACCTAAGCCACCAGAATCAACTGGAATTTGAACATTGACAGCAAGTTGAATCCTGTAAATTTAAGTAACAATTAAATGCCCTAAAAACACCCACAAGGAAAAAATAGAACGACGGTCCATACCCCAGCTGTGTTTTACCAATGCCCGGAACTCCACCTAAACAATAAACATAATGAAATTATCATCTCCTAGTCAATAGAACACTTCCCGAGTATTTATGCTCATAAATGGAGAGCAAAAGGCATAAGAATCAATGAAGGAAACAACATAGAACAGATTTTGATTTTGATTATTCATTTTGAATAGGGAACAACATTGCATGTATTCCAATGAGGGAAGAAGAAAAGCTAACCAATTTCTGTAACTTCTTTGCAATTTATTCCCCCACCAAGGATGTTATCCAGATCCATACACGATGTAGTAATGCGTGGAAACATCTCCTCCTCATGGAGCATTTCCCAAGCAGTTTGTGCACCTGCATGAGATGGAAACCAAAAGATCATCATAACCGTAGGTGAGGTTCCTTAATAGTAAGAAAATGGCAACCTAGATTTATAGCCATGGCTTACTAAAAAAAAATAGAAGAAGAAGAAGAAGGGGAGAGAGAGAGAGAGAGAGAGAGAGAGAGAGAGAGAGAGAGAGAGAGAGTTAAAACTATTTTACTTCACTGATATTTCCAAATAACAATATTGCTTGACCAAATTACAGGACTGCATGCATGATTTAACAAATGATTTTTCTTTAATTGAGAAAACTTCTCTAATCGAAGTACAACAAAATGACCAAGAAATGACATTTGAACCAAAGCATAGTCTGACTGAATAATTTTCACAAGAAGACAGCAGGTCCCATAACAATTGAATGCACTAACCAGAAATGAAACTTGTATAATGTGTATGTGTGTAGCATTTTCGAAAAAAGAAGTTACACTGTTTGTCAGGGATGGCTTTAAACAACTACGGGCCTGGATTGAAGCAGCTTTTAAAGGCTATAAAACCATTAGGTGCACAATCTGATCTTGACACACTAAGATGCTATATTGGCAAGGTATCCAGCAAGGAGAGCATCTTCAGGCAGAACCACAATATTGCCACAGTTCTTTTGGTCTCATGAGACCTTTCTTTAGATTGTCTCAAAAAAATTTCATCCTTTGAAGTGAAAAACAAAAGTAATTACATATCATACGGAGAATACATACCGTTAATAGCAGCACAACCTCCTTCTGACCCGTCCAACCTACTACCATGCGATGCAACCTTCAGAATTTGAGCTGCTTCAGCATCCGAAATATTTAGTTCTGTTCAAGGATAAACAATGCTAGAATACTTCAATCTAAAACATCAAAGAAATTAAAGAAGCTGATTCATGTAAGAAATTTCTCAAATGCCCATATATACATATTGTGAAGTCTAATAATTATTTCCTGATATCCTACGGCAGTACAGCTCCAATTGATTGAATGGGCAGTAATTTCTGCAATGCCTAACAACAAATATAGTGGCTAAAGATCCTTGCTCGTGAACAAGTAATCAACTACCAAAATGAAACCACTTTATGCAATGTGATTGGATCAACTAGTAATAAATAGCCAATACTCGTTGAAGAAATATGTAAAGAAGTATAATGATCGATAAAATATTCGCATTCTATAATAATCATAAATGGAACTTCCATCAAGAAACTCAGAGAGTAATTACATCAAACAATTTGCGAGGTACATGTATAAGAGACCAAAAATTACTCAAACCCAGGAATTCAAAAATTCCGAGACAAAGACTCACGAAAGACCAACATGCCCAGAACAACTCCAATTTGCAAAAGAACAAAAGGAAAAGAAGATGGGAATGGTGGGTACCTCGAGCAAGGTCGGAGGGAGAGACCGAGGAAAGCGAAGAGAGCGTTGTATAGCCTGCTGATATCAGTTTCCCTCTCTGTGATGCTGAGATGGGTAGCCTCCCCACTTCCATTTACCCTTCGCCTGTGCCTCTGCGAGAGCGAGAGCGAGAGCGAGAGAGAGAGAGAATGTGCGTGTTCTGCGAGGTCACTGTCACTGTTGTGGCGCTTGAAGCCACTTCTCGTGGAAAATATATATATAAATTGAAAATATTCATTTAATGGGTTAAATTGCCGTGACATGTTTTAAGAAAAAATAAATAAATTACTTAAAACATGTCAGCTTAGCTTGTATAAAATAAATATGATTTATAAATATGAAAAAAAGTATTACTCTATACAAAATACCAAGGAAATTGGATGAGTGCAATAGTTTTAGAGAAATGCTATAGACTCTAAAACATTTTTCCAGATTCTTACTCCCAAAGGATTTGGAATCCACATTCGTTTAAGAAAAAAAAAATAAAAAATTAAACCTAGTTATTTTTTGAACGGACTGGATCATTTGGGAAAAATTAAGTAATCGGGGTATGTAGCATTTCTATTTTAATTTAATTAGTTCCCTTTAAATAAATGGTCCAAAATCTATCAGGTCATTTAGAATAAGAAAAAAAATTAATATCTCATTTTCATTTTCAGCAAAGCAATTGCCTCACTCCACATATTTCTTATTTTCACTGCCTATGACATGCTTTGCATAAATATAGTTATTATTTTTGAAATAAATCATGATTTAACATAGTATCAGAACAAAGAGAGTTCAAACTTTGTCTTCATCATTTACCTTTCATTTTAATTAAAATATTTCAGTTGTTGGATGAGTTTGAACCCACATGTAAGAGAAACGTTAGAATATAAATTAAATAATTAAATTTATCATTTCCTATCCTCTTAAACTTTAAGAATAAATGGTAATTTAATATATATAATAAGCATGCAAACGGTGTGGCATGTGGTGTGGTAATATTTGTGTGGGATACGTGAACGAGAATTTGATGAATTTAACCTTTAAATAATAAGTCTGCAAAATGGGGCAATTGATAAGAGAAATGCTAGAATATTTATTGTGGTCTTTTTTGGGTCCTCCCTTTTTCTTTTGGCATGTCCACACAAGAAGGGGAGGGAGGATTTGAACTAGTGATTTCCGCTTCATGAGGCGTGATTCCCAACCGATTGAGCTACCCCTTAGGGACTTTTTGGGTCCTTCTATGCTGACTTGGCACAGAAGAAAAGAGGAATAGAGAAAGAATCGGTTACTAGCTGTAGTTTTTTTTTTTATTAAAAAAATGATGTCAAATCAGCACAGAATGACCAAAAATGATCACAGTAAATGCTCTAGAGTTTCTTAATTGACAAACTCATTTCCATTCCATACGTGTGTGTGTGTGTGTGTGTTTTTTTTTTTTTTTTCTTCTTTTTTTCTATTCATTCCATACAAATTGAGATGACTTTGAAGTTGATGGAAAGCTTTGGAGTAACTCAAAAGTGAGTAATGCTATAAGGATGTGGTAGTTGGGATTGGCTCTTCGTTTAGGAGCTCAAAACAACAGGCAGATTTTCATATGTTTTTGTTAGAATATATTTTCCATATATTTTATATTAAGTTGATGTTGAAATAGTTTCTATTCAAGATTTGATTACAATCAACCCTCTATTTCAATATCAACCTAATCTAATAGTTTCTTCACTTTGTGGAATCAGATTGTTCTAAGAATAATTATATGATAAGATGTGTTTGATCACATTCTCTTATTCATATTTTTTCCATTTCTTTTGCAAATCTACCATTGAATATTTGTAAGAGATGGACAAGATATGTGCAAGAAAATGAAACCAAACATTTATTTTATATGATTATTTGGTCTCCTACAAATACTAACACAAAAATATTTCAATCCAGTAAATCCTACAAGAAAATATTTGAAAATAAAATGAAGATTTTATTAAATTTCGAAGAAGAAACAATACCAAAAAAAAAAAAAAAAATTATCTTTATGACTAATAATTAAACATGTTTGTATCCGAATATAACTCTTACTCATAATCTAAAGTATTACGACATGTTTAATTACAGTTATAAAGATAATATTTTTTGTATTCATATTCTTCGAAATTTCTTTTCAAATCTTTTCTTGTAGGATTTATTGGATGGATTTACTTCTATGGTTTTCGTTCGAATGAACTTTCTAAAACCCTTAGCAAGCATTATATTGCCGAGTCCTCATCCTCATCCTCAAGGATTCCTTATTAGAGAAGTCACTTGCCTCTTCCCTAATAGTTTTCAATGCCAAAGTCTTTGCCTTTGGTTGAGGTAAAGACAACTCATACATATGAAGAGACCCTTCAAGTTCCTCTACCTTCATGTTGTCTAAGTTCTTGCACTCTTCGATGGCGATTACCTTTGGTCTAAACTTTTCGGGCAAAGACCTCAAAATTTTCCTAAAACACCCATTATCAGAAATCTTCACCCCTATCTTAAAATTAGAACTCACAAGATCATTTAACTTAAGCAAAGAATTCAACAAATGGCTTATTTAAAATGTTTCATTTGAATTCTTCAGGTGAAACTACCGTGAAGCTGAATAGGTATTTACTAGCCAATACCACAATTTTAAAATAAAATAAAATTAAATTAATCACCACACAAAAAAAAAAAAAAAAAAAAACACACCAAAATTATAAAGCAATAAAAACAATCATGACAAACAATTTTGATAACGAAATTGAAACTCTTTAAAGAACTTCTCATAAGTAAAACTACTTCGGGGTAGACGAACCCAGAAAATTCGTGTCCTATATAAGAATTCAAGTTACAAATATGACACACGTACAAAACCTTTGTAACGAGCACCTCACTTGTACCATACAAGCGACCCGTTTGCTTCTACTGCATTAATTCCAAAACTTATGGCCAATTTTTCTATTGATTCTCCGCTTGCAATCCTGAAACTCCGGTGGCCGAAGGTTTTGTGAAAGGTGAATGATTTAACAAAACTCTAAGAACGATATACAATGTGATTTAACAAAACTTTAAGAGAGATATACAGTCAAGGCTCAAAACAAAAATTATCTCTTAACTCACAAGAGAACAATAGCCTCTAGGGTTAACAGAAAAACCATGCAAGGTATTCTTATATAGACCTAGGGAATAGCCACAGTGTTTCAATCCAATTAAAACACAAAAACAACTATTTTCAAATGCGGGGTTTGAACAGGTAATGGATCTCGTCTAGACCGATTCCCAATGACCCTTGCGAATGAGCTTCTCGAGGGTGAGCTCTAGACTTGCATGTTTGTGATTGTAACCAGACGATCTGCTCCCCCCATTTTGTCACGAATGAAAAAGGGAAGGAAAACAATAAACCAAAATGGGTGATGCAGATAAGACAATCCTCTATGACACACAAAGATAAACCAAGTCACCAACCTAGACCTAGAGATGCCAAACCTAAAATGAAATGCAATGCAATGCGATGAATGATTAAAAGGTCTCAACATTGTCCTATTGCACATGTCATGAAAACACTTCAAGTACCTGTTGAGTGACCACGAGATATGATGAATGAACAACTAGAGAACTGATGGACATGAGAGGAAACATTCATCCAGGCCACACTAAAAGTAGTTGAATTGCCAAATGCCAAATTTTTCGTCTCCTATAGCCTTGTGTAAATTTTGTTGGTTTCATTCAATAACATCTAATTTGAGGGTAGAGTGAACCCAAATTGTTTGTTTCATTAAATCAACACATCTTTGATTTCTCTAAAATTGATTTTATGCTGAGAAATCTGTGACATATATAATGTGTTGAACCAAACCTATGGCACTTCTGATATTTAAACATACAGAGAAACTATTCCATCTGATACTGACAGAATGAACTAAACATGCCGATCTTCACAAGCAGTTGGAACTTGAACCAAAGCATTGCACCTGATACTGACAATTGAGCTCTGCTTCTCATATTGCACATAAGTTTGGAAACTTTGGTCCATAAGGTTGTAGATGATGGAAGCTCTGCAGTATATCCTATTGCAGAGACTGATGAAGTCATATAAGCTCTTAAAATTGCTGATAGGGAGGACTGGAAGCACTGGAATAGGTTATTGAAAACCTCAAACCTGCAAAAGAGCTGAAAGACTTAATAAAGTGAAAGTAACATGCAAATATATATAATTGAGGTTGTACAGAAAGGTTTAAAAGGAAAAAGGAAAAAGCAAAGAAGCAAACAACAAGAAAACAAAACAATAAATAACTTTTTAGCATCTGATCTCCTCAATTACTTATCAAAAAAAAAAAAAAAAAAAAAAAAAAAGCATCTGATCTCCTATTGATTACAGCATGTATAATGCCAAGACGCCTTTGAAAGGGATCATTGCCTAGTGGCTAGTTACTTCACAAGAAATTTGGCAAAGGCTGAGAGCTACAAGCTACTAAATTAATCAAGAAAAATCTAAGCAAGCATCTGATCTCCTATAAATTATAGGATGTATAATGCCAAGACGCCTTTGAAGGGATAATTGCCTAGTTACTTCACAAGAAATTTGGCAAGGCTGAGAGCTACAAGATACTAAATTAATCAAGAAAAATCTAAGCCTTCGCAGCATGCAAAGGAACTTAAGGGAACAATTGATAACAAACCTTCAAACATTAAGAGAAATGAAGAAATTCAATCAGAAAGGTTAATAGGCTAGGCACCTCTATATGTATGGCATAATTTTTCAACAATTACAAAGAAGGTATATTAATGGTGGGAGTAAGAAGTAATGCAAATGAATGATTGCAAAAAAAATATAACGACAAGAGGCTCACAAATGGTATTTTGAAAACTAGTGTGGGGCACACAGTCACTGCTCTTATCTAGGACCAGGCACTCCTGTTAGTTCAGTTTGGCCCTGGTTTACTTTGATCAAAAAGACCAAACATCTAGTCAAAGGAACAATTGAGCTTCTTATTCATCTAGTACACAACCAATATGAGACTTGGAACATATACGCATCATAATCCACTCACCCAATGTGGGACTTAACTTTCACAATCCGGAATATCATAATTCGCTCATTCAAATCTCCGACGTCTTCATCAGGACCCATGTTGCATTGAAGTGCCCCAACGCTACATGGCGTTACTAGGTTGATTTTGATATCATTTGTCACAACCCAGGGAAAGCTCTAATCATATTTGTGCTACTACCTAAGTGGACTAATCAAAATTACAACTGAAGTACCCTTTTCACTTAGTACACAACCAATGTGAGATTTGGCACATGCACGCTTTCATAATTCATCTCCCCAATGTGAAAATTAACTTTCATACTCCGGGGCATCACATGCCTTAAATCAAAAGATCATTTAGAAGGCGAGAACATAACAGACAACTCTCTAAGAAACAAATTCAGCAAAGTCAATGATAAACTGAGCTGCCATATTAGCAAGCTCCAGGCACTGGCAACATAAGAGGACGGCCTCTCGCATTCCAAGGATATTTGACCAAGAGTCAAAGAACAAAATGAAAGTCAAAAGAAAAACGTAACAGAGTAATATATCTAGAAAAATACACACACTCACTTTTTTTTACCTTCTCATCTATCAGCTACTGTGACTGCCACTGCTTCTCCAGAATGATGACAGAGGAAACTGTGAAACCAGGGACTCCATGACTCTTGCAGGAACTGTTTTGTTTGTCGCCACCGTTTCCTTTGCATCAGCTTGACAATCAAAATCCCGCCAGAACTTGATGACATGGAGGGACTCTTCTTCTGTTGACCTCTGGACGACAATTCTAGCAGCATATCCCTTCTTTCTCATTTGAAGGCATATCTCTGAGGGATTGTTAGCTGTAAGCGTGACCATGTACAACCAGCCGTTGTCTGATAATAGATTGTCAGCAATTGGTAATATCTTATCAATAACACACCGGCCATTCTCCCCTCCTGCCCAAGCAGAGGCAATTCCTTCACGGCCCACTTCATCTTCAGGGGTTGGCACATATGGTGGGTTCACAACCATTACATCAACCAATCCTGCCAGACGCTTCTCTAGCCCTGATGCGATATCAGTGTTTATCAACTCTGCATGAACACCATGTGCTTCTAAGGTCTGACTGGTCACCCTCATTGCATGAGGATTGATATCAGTAGCAATATAGTAGACCCCAGGAGCCTCCTGTCCCAGCATAAGAGCTAAAGAAGTGATAACATACCCACTACCACAACCCACTTCCATGCACAACGTTGGCTGATGCTCTAACAGGTTGTTTCTATCAGCCAGAAGTGCATCAACTAGTGCGAATGAATCATCGCACGGTTCATAAACCTCAGGATGTGAACTCATAAGGCGGATTTGGGCGATCTGGGCTTTCCTGAAGGACATCTTGTAGAGGACCTGACATAACGGAATAGTTTCCAAGAGAACTCAATAGACTAATTGAACAGGGAAAAAAAAAATCATAAATTAGCTTTATCCTAAGCCAAACACTCAGACCAGAGATTTATTGCTTAATGGTAGATAGCATGATACAACCAATGGATGATCAGATTATTGATTTCCCATCTAATATAGATTCCCAAAGCTTCTTCTGAATGGGAATAAAACCTAAAACGTACTTTTAGCATTGGAAGAAGTTTATTCTTTGATGAAATCAAATTATAAGAAAATTTTCAAACAGGTTTAATGTAAGTATTTTAGCAGGGTTTGGGGTGTGACAACAAATTTGACCAAACAATGGAACAGAAAATAGAAAAGAAGTAAGAAACCCCAACTGAGAACGAAGTTGAACAAAGCTGAGTTTGCAATAAACGGAAACTCATGGAGATAATGACTGCATCCAAAAACCACAGAGAGAACAGCAAAAGGAATGCTTTAACTGGGATATATGAAAAATGAAGGCATCAATTTTTTTTTAAAAAAAAAAGGTACCTCCTTTCTCTCCTACTGTTGCTGCGAGAAGAAACCCAAATATTTATTAAATATTTATAGTGTAATCGTGATTGATTGAGTGAGAGCTCGTCTATACGTGAGACGAAGGTCTGGTTTACAAGACAAGCTACTTAATTTGTTGAATACACGAGTGAGAAGAACTCCCTTCTTTCCGTCTCCTTTGTTGTTCGGTTCGCTGCTGAGAAGCCGTGGAGCAACGAAATCTCAAGCAGAACCTGTATTGAATTAGGCAATGGTGACAAATCTACGTTTTTTATTATTATTATTATTATTATTATTATTTACAATATATATTAAAAAAAGATTATACCTGGTGCCCCGTGTGGACGAGGGTCGAACGAAAACCAGACCAAGCTCATCTGGGTTCAATACCGGACGGCGGACTGAGCCGTCCCATCCCGTCCCGTCCCAGCCAAATCGTTGACTTCCGTCGTCGTTTTGCCCTCCGAAATTCCTTAGAAATAGAGTCGCTAATTGCTTATCTGTATTTATATGAAATTCGGAGCCGTCGTCGTTTTGCCTTAGGTTAAGGGTGTGTTTGATTACCGACACAATAATTCCTTACTTATTTTCACTTTTCCCAAAACAAAAAAAAAAAATCGACTCCAAAAAATTTAGAATTTTTTCACTTTTTATATTTCATCATTCTAACTTTTTTTTACATTTTTTTTAAGAAAATATTATATTTACAACATCAATCTGCACAACAACCCCTCACATGAGGGTGGTCCCACACTGGGGCCCACCCTCATGTGAGGAATTATTGTACAGTTGTTGTATTGGTGTTGTGCAAGAATCAAATCCCTTTTTTTTATATTATATCAATAATTATTTATTACTATTCAAATAAAAAAAATATACTACAAAACATTTTTTTCTATATAAATTATTTCTACTTTATATCATATCAATCACTTCTTACTACAACTCAAAAAAATACATCAATAATTATTTATTACTATTCAAATAAAAAAAATATACTACAAAACATTTTTTTATATAAATTATTTATACTTTATATCGTATCAATCACTTCTTACTACAACTCAAAAAAAAAAAAAAAAAAAAAAAAAAAAAAATATTCACCACAACAATCTTTACCAAACACATCCAATATTAAGCCGTAAAGAAACAGTTTTGAGTATTTGATGTAACGTAATGGAAAAAAAACAGTTTTTAGTATTTTATGTTTTACATTGTTTGTTAATGTTTTTGTTTAAAAAAACATTTCCTACCTAGAAAATGATTGTTGGAGTTCTTGCATTTCTTGAGCACTGTATCAAACAAAAAACTAAAGGCAACATAGGTGAATGTGTTAAAATTGCTAAAGGCAATATAGCTTTGCAATTGGTTGTCTATTTGACGTGATACTTTTTTATTTTTCAAGATCTCAAGTAACTTTTTTATAGAAAAATAAAATTGGATTTCCACTAAAAGAAATCATAAACTGTACACATCATATATGGTGATGGGACCATCCATACAAATGAAATGGATACATCATTTCAATTGCATTGCTTTCACCAAAGCTGATGCCACACCCTGTA
Source organism: Alnus glutinosa (assembly GCF_958979055.1). NCBI lineage: Eukaryota > Viridiplantae > Streptophyta > Magnoliopsida > Fagales > Betulaceae > Alnus > Alnus glutinosa. The sequence goes on from NC_084888.1 coordinate 30,899,965, forward strand.
ACAGATATCTCAAACACCATCATAAACTCAGCACTGTGACAGCAATGCCAGGCAGCAGGAAATTTTGATTGATCAATCCAAGAACATAGCTCCTCCACTCATGGAGCTGTATAAAGGGGGTGAACAGAGTAGGAGATGCAGGTTACCGTTGCTGTTGCAGTGATGCTTGAATGATAGACGTAAGAGATGGATGAATCCTGGCCTTTCTTAAGGACCGAGCTTCACTTCTTCCTTCAGCAAATTCCTCCCCAAGAGGCCATCTCGGCCGCAAATCATACTGATTCGTATAGCAAATAAATACAAAGTTAAAGTTGAGACAGAGAAGAGTCTTCATCTAATCTGCTAGCCTTGTACATAGTCATTAAAAATTCCAAGCAAAAAACTTACCAACGTTAATAAGTTAGTTTACTCTTAGTTTATTCAGAAGTCATTTGAATATAAATGAAAGCTAGTCAAAGGTAATTAAGAGTTTGAAGCAAACCACAAAATCTTCTGGTTCATCTGCAGGAGGAGGAGGATCAAATCTGCCCACGCGAAAGTGCTCAATGCCGGTCCAAGCTACCATTACACCTAGTCACACGAAATCTATGGCATTAATCTTGAACAACAGGAATTACAGATTATTTGACCAGCAATATTTATCATAATTTTGTCCATCCATGAAACTTTCCCCTGTTGGTAACTTTTAAAACCTGTGAAGTACTGTATGGAAAGTAATATACACCGAAACTAGCTTTTGACTGCCGAAAAATTAGAGAATTGTTAAACTTATATTTGGGATAGGAATGGAAGTTAACATTACTTCATCTCTTCAACAATGAAGTGGAAAGCAATAGTTTTACTGATATAATTAGCAGAATATCCATGTGAATCACAAGTTAAAAATAACAAAGAAAGTATATAATTTAATCTATTAATAAAACTCATACATGATATCATTATTTGTTTAATGATTGTTTACATCAGAGGTTCAATGAGACTATCTTTTTTAAATTCCTATTCCTTACAATTACTTTATATAAGTTTTCAAGAAAAAAAAAAAAAAAAGTACAAGAAAAATGATGTCATTTTGATCGTATTATTGACCAAAAACAAAAAGAAAAAAAAAAATTACTGTTGCAACATGTAGCCCCCTGAACTCACAATCAGCAAGCCTGAGCTTCATCATATAGCTGGCAACTTGAGCCCACGAGCCAGCAAAAACCCAATTTGTATAATGAAACTGAGTCGGACAGGTAGACTGTATTTTATATGTGCTTTTAAAAAAATCAGTTATAGATTTTGGATGCACCTATCGAATAAACTACGAAAAAGATCACAACTTGCTAGGCAAAACCTGACACCAAAATTGACGAACTCTTCTAAGCTGAGCTAAGCCAAGCCCAATACTAAGCCTATGAGACATAGTGCCAGAAGTAAGAAAGAGCATGGCCTCATATTCATGAGCCTGGGCCTGAGCCAAGCTAGGCAAACACAGCTCAGGCATGTCTTTTACAGCTTTTAACATATTTAACAAGACATTTCTTCCAAAAAGAACATAATAAATATGATAGAAGAGCATGGTTTTGGCTTGTCAGCAATTGCTTATCAATATACCAATGCTTAATACTTCCATACATGTAAAAAGGAAATCAGGCCATCCAGAGGTGTCCATATCTCTCTGGAGTTAGCCAACTCCAGTAAAAATGCTTTTGATTTTGCACATTCCAATCCCATCAGCCGCTCTAGTTTAACATTCTAAGGTCCCTGTTTTATTATAGGTGGTAAACCCCCATCTACAAGTTGAGCAAAGCTACAAATATATGACTTACCATTGTCAGTACAAAGGCTGGGAGGAGGGCACACAAGTTGCAAGCTATTTTTCTTGACAACCTGATCAAGTCTAGCCCTAACATATTGATTTGATGCAACACCTCCAGAGACAACCTATAGGAGACAGATTGTAAGATGAAAGTCATGCTCCACTGCTTGTATGGAAAATTAACAGAAAGAGGAAGCATTGATTTGAAAAATGCATTTCAATTCACCAAATGTTTTATAGAAGGTTCAATATTCAGTGCCCATTCAATTGCTCGTTCACACCTTTCCTCTAGATGTAATACTGCAACTCGCTGCATAGAAACAAATCTCAAAGGGAGCAAAAAAAACCAAGAAATACAAGAGAAATATTAAAGACCTCATGAATACTTTATTCATCATAAATAAGTTTATATGAATATATTAACCTGAAAAGAGGCAGCAATATCAGCTCGAGAACTTCTATCTTGGTCACTTGCACAAGAAATGGGAATTTCAGCATTACTGCACATAGCCCATACACATCAATAAGTGGAGAAGAGATTGAATGAGAAAGAACATTAAATTTAAATCGCTTGCTGTTTGCCTAGTTCATTACTTCATGGCAACCATACTTCTTGTTGTAGGCAACATGTTTAATTAATACCGCAGCTTAGAATGGATACTTATCAAAATCAATTATAAAAGAGATATTCAGTTTTTACAATAATTGAGCCCATGTGAATACATTAATCAAAGTAGGAGAATACCAAACAGAATGTGAAACTAGGGCAATCCTTTATGGCCTAAAACTATAATATTTAGATTACTTTGGTAATAAACTAAATTTGATCGTATATATATTATGTGTAACTCATACAGTGAACTTTTAATAACTCTCAGACACCTTAATGATATCTTGTTTACTTATTAAAAAAATACATCTCTCAAACACCTAAACAATCAAATATGTACTTATTGCAATAAAGATGCAACAAATTAGATGCAGAAAGCATATAGACAATGCATGAATTCTCTTCCGTGCTTGTTCTCTGGTTCTTCCAAAGATTCTACCAAACTTTGTAGCCCTCCTGAACATTTCAAGTTCTCGAAAGACTTTAATTTAAAGACCAAAAGCAAACACAGATTTCAATATAGGCACATAACTCACTATCAACAGCAGGCAACAATCATTACTTTTGTGCTGCAATTCTTAACCTTACCAACTTTGTCTTCTATCCTGGTCTTCTATCCTAAATCTGACCATCTGCAAATTGCCAGATCTCCTTTTATCCTCATATCTAAATTACAATACTCTTTACAGTTCAAGAAGAAGAATGTAAATCAAAAAGAATTAACCAAGCAGAAAGATGGGAGACTGGGTTCCAATATGATATCTGCATCTTTTGACATATTCAACGTACATATTTCTGGATTCAATTGCCAGCCTCACTTGAGTCTTCAGACCAGCGTATGAGAAGTTGCAATCTTTATGCTGTTTCATTGGGATCTAAAAAAATATTGCAGTGCAAAACTTACGATATACGTTCTGCCAAAAATGACTAGAATGAGGGAAAATTAGTCCAAGAAAAAAAAACTTACAGAGAATTTGATTGATTTTGCATCACCCTCTCGAGCAAGCTCCTCTATAGCTGGCCCGCCACTCCTTCTCAGATCAAGACCAAGCCATTTCGCTGTCTTGTCATATGCCTCGCCAATTGCATCATCTATTGTGGTCCCAAGTTGTATGTATTGGCCAAGATCTTGAGCAAGAATAAGTAGATTGTGTCCTCCTAAAAAACAAAGAAGTGCATACAAATATCATCATATTGATCAAGGCCATTATAACCAAATGAGATAGAAAAATCAAACATAAATATGGTCCATGTGATGTAGCACAAACGCTGTATGAACAGTACCCTTGAATAGTATGAATGAACAGTGCCACAAGTCTTTTCTGTTTGTGAATCTTATGAGGGCTGGGTGGTTTAGGTTTTGAAGATTACGATTTCATAGAAGAAAAAAAAAAGAAGATAAATCTAAATTTTTAGGATTTGCAGAAAAATTTAGGGGGAATTTCAAAAGGAACATAGATGAGGGAAAAGAAGAAAACCTAAGCATCACACTTAGGGATCCTTGGCATCACACCTTGGATATATTTGCATCACACAATCCATTAAGCAATAGTTGCTGGAATTTCATAGCTGTCTTCTTTTTCAATAATCATATGAAATTTATTGCATCCTTATTTATAGGCATCTAACATCTAATCCTAATGAACATAGGAATCCTTGGGCTTTAACTACTAAAGGCCCAAAACTAAATAACTAGTAAAACCCACAAATAAAACCCAATACCAATAACAAGCCAAAATAGAAAATAAGACCCAACTAGGCTTTAAACTAAATTATGCAAGCTCCCAAGTAGACTCCACATCATCTAACATATGCCAAATTAAAGTTTGGACTTAGAAGCATCTTTTTCACGCCTTTTATAGACTTTATAAGGGTGCTGCCACTTTTCACCATCACCATGGCATTGAATGAGTTCGGGAAGATCAAAGTCTGTCTCTTCATATAGAAGCATCCGACAAATAATTCATGATCCATAAATTCCTCTATGATTTTGAAATGGAAGTATGATGAAAAAACTGATTGTTTGACTGTAGCAAAGAAATGATGGAACGATCCATCTTGTAAACAAATCAACAACTTATAAGCTGGGTTTTCTACACAAGGTACCTTGGAGAAAAGAGGGCCAACAAGGACAAAACCAAGTCAACACTTGAAGAATGGATGATCACACACACACACACACACACAGAGACAGATATATATATATATATATATATATATATATATATATATATTTTATCTTTTGTGAATGTTCTTTGTTTTAGGAATCAAGGCAGCTAGAATGACATGTTTGCCCTACCAGTTCACAGGAAATTGCTCCTTTCTCATCCAACAAATCCATTGGTAATCCTTTTTTAAGAACCGAGGTTTGATATGGAATATATTGGCCTCTTATAGATGATTTCTGGCATGGCCAAGTCTGCTCAGAACTCAATGCTTCATACAGCATGAACTTGGACTGTTTTGATACGAAGCCTCATAAGCATGCAAACAATACCAATTGAGATTCAAGCAATCTATATTTTCGACAAATAAGAAAGTTGGCAATATAAACCTAAAAAATAAGAAAGAAGTATAAATTCTAACCTGAAATAAGCAGGGCCATGAAAGGAAATTGGAGCTTTTTTTCCATTAACCTAGAAAGGAAAAGACACATTCAGATGCTATAAAGCATTTACCTTACAATTTTGAATGCACATAAAGGCACACGAACATCATCTGTTTTGTTTAATTTTTTAAAAGCAAAACCATAGAGAAAATTAAGTTGCATTTTAAAATGTGTGACGTGCATGCTAACGTATTTGAGTGCAATCTATTCTGAATTTTCTAGATGTTACCCTCCTACCTGGCCACTAGAGCATGAGCCTCCATGTGATGTACACCAATTATTGGCAGATTAAATCTACCAGCAGTTTTCCTAGCTTTCCGCACACCAACTGCATTGCAATCGCAGGAAGAAATAATTTTTTTTGATAAGTAATCAAGATATCATTAAAAGCGTAAAGCGTCCCCTAGTACATAAGGAGCAATTTCAGGAGGAAATAAATCCAAGTAACAAACAAAAATTCCACCCAAATGACCAGGGAAGGCAAGAATCCTCATTCAACTAAATTCCTGACATAAAATCCACAATTCTGTAGTACTCTCTAAATGTCTGTAAAACTCTGCAGAATTATCCCAAAGCACTTAGTGTAAAAATTTTGTCCAACACAAACGTTTACTTCAAACAGGGACCTACAACCTACCAAATGATGTAAGTCATTAGAAGTGTTTTCCCTCTTATTACAAATTTGGGAAAACTTTAAAATTTGGGATCTTTCATCACTTTTGCAATCATACCCTTAAACTTTAAAAAGTGTCAATTTAGGGTTACTATCTTTCAATTTTTTGCAATGTCAACTCTTTTGTTCAAATTCAACGTTAAATCTTAACAAAAAAAGCAAAATTTCCAAAATACCCCTCACTTTTAAACAAAAAAAAAGTTGGAAAAATGTGGCCCACTGACCCATGGGTCACTTTTTTTACCCACGGCGGGTCAGACTTGACTTTTTTTAAAAATAATAATTTTAAATTATTAAATCAAGGTCTTTTTGTAATTTTATAAACATCTTAAGGGTATAAGGGACATTTTACTCATCAACCGTTTGATTTAACGTTGAATTTGGATGGAATGGTTGACATTGCAAAACATTGAAAGACGGTGACCCTAAATTGACACTTTTTAAAGTTTGAAGGTATATGATTGTAAAAGTGATGAAAGATTAGGGGTGGGAAGTGAAGTTTTCCCTACAAATTTTCACTTATTCCACATTGTGTAATTCATTCTACATACTAATATGATAAATTGATCGAATGAGAAAGGGACAATCCAGACTTTTATATTGGTCTGATTCAGTATATTGGGCATGAGAGTTTCTAATTGAACCCCATATGTAGGGCAATATCGAACAGAGAGTCAGAAAAATAATTTCCACTACCTATTACTCAACTTGAATCCCCTGGTAATCACTTTGACTGGACTTAACAGCCCAATAACAGGGACTGATGTGCATTTGTAATACAATTCTTCATTTTCAATCAAATTCACATTTGTTACACAAATACATTGTGCACCGCACAATTGGAAGACAGCCAATACCCAACTATTTGGCATAAATAAAATAAGAGATAATTTTAGGGGAGCAAACACACACAAAGAGAGATATCACTCAAATTACCACGAAGACAAAGGCTTAAACCGGGGCCAATTGTAACAGCAACTGCTGATACATCAGTCTCACTTACATTAGCTTTATCAAGTGCTTCTTGCACAACCTGCAATTAATAAGCTCAAATTTAGGCCCATGTCAGTATTAGACATTTATAATGCTGATAATATTAATAAGCTAAGCTCCAAGAATCAGAATATTCTTTACAGAAATACAGTAAATGTGAGTGACAAGAACGATAACGCATTTAAGGTAGCTGTTGCCTGACACAGTGGGTTTCCAAAATAAATATTGTGTGTGACACGGACAGCAAAAGTATCGGTATCTAGCATGTAAAGAGATGCATACTAGAAGGGAAGCTTGTTATGCAGATCAGACACCTGATCAATCACTTGTGAGTGTGCTTCTTCTGCCATTTTAGGGGCAACACCTCCATATCGAGCAAGCAGATCTGCCTTGATGTAATGAAGACTTAAAATTAGATAATGGCAGGCAATATAAGCAGAACATAAATTTATATCATGTATGCAAACCAGAAAACATAATTCAATTCATAGTGCAAGGAAGCAAATCACTTTAGCATAAAACTGTTTCCTGCCAGTAGTCTAATGTAGAGCAACACCAAAGAAGCTTTCTAGTTCGGCCCATTTTTTCATGTTAGGATGTTTTAGCAATGTACAGTCTATAAAGTAACTTCTAGACTGCAATGAGAAGGAATTTGGAGTTTTCTTTGACAAGAAAACTTAGAGAGAGACCACAAGGCCACAATAAGTCAATCTCCCCTATTAAATTTCATCCATCACCACTTCTAAAACTTTGAAACACGGATCCTTAGGTCCATATTTCTCCAAATATCAAAATCATTAATATGAGAAAGAAAATTAAACTTTAAAAATATATTCCAGCACACGTGTACACGTATAATCCATGCTGCTCAACTCAATATATCCTTGGCAAAACAAATCAGGTTGTTAAACAAATTCTTTGTAGGCCATACACCCACTTAACTCGTAGACTGCTGTATTGACATCCTTCATATATGAATTAACAAGATTCCTTTGGTTCATGTACGACATTCCTAATTTTATAAGTAATTAACGGCCTTACAATATATCCCTACTAGAACTGCATCATTCAGTATACACCATCAGACCTATAGTAGCTTAGTAGTCTTATCAATAGGCAATTCGAGCCATAACTCAAAACCAATAATTTGATATTCCCAAGCAGGAAAAGAAAACAGAAGTAAAAGGGTAAGGTTGATATAATTGAACACAACATTTTTTTTTATAAGTAATCACAATTGAACATATCATGCTTAACCTAGAGACAGAATTTGGGCCATTCAAAGAAGTAACGCAAGAATAAAAAAAAAAAAAAAACTCAAAGATAGTACTAGCACAGTACTGATTCTGCAAAAACAAAAATATAAAACCAATTCTCTACGATGAACAAAAACAATTCTCATGAAACTAAATCCAATAAACATCAAACATTATACCTGAGAAGACACAACTTGGCTGAGAATCTCCCCACTGCTCCTCACCTAAAACCCCCCGAAAAAACACCAAACACAAAAACCAACCAAAACCCATTAAAGACACCACAAACGATCAAACGATCAAATACCCATGATAAAGCCACAATAAAGGAATCAAAATTCGGCGGCAACTTACAACGGCGGCGGCGGTGTCGTCGCAGCTGGTTTCGATGCCGAGAACAATGAAGTCGTCGTCGGGTGCTCTTGGAATTTGGGTGTTGGGTATTGGGGAACTTTTGGGAGTGGAAAAATGGGCAGAGAAGGAAGTGAGAGGCGCCCACATGGGTCGGAATTTTAGAACTCTAAAAGTGGATAGTGGGTAGGGAAGCGAAGGTCTGGGGAGGAGGTTTAGGCGGGAAAACGTTGCAGAAACTGCCATTTCAGAGAGAGGGTGACTGTGTCTGTGGGGAACTCTGCGGCACCCAGAGGGTCTCGTTACGCCTCACCGAGAGGGAAATAAATTTCCTACAAATCCTACAAACCGTTCTAAATTTCTAATTTTTTTTTTTTTTTTTTTTTTAAGTGAATCTAAATTTCTAATGTCCAGTCAATGTCTCTGAATCGACAACAAATGAACAAGAGGAATGTTACACATCATCCTTTTGTCTTTTTTTTGTCCCTCCATAATTGATGTGGCTCTTAAAATTACCATTGATTTTTTGATATATGACTATTGAATTTTGATCCAATGGTGATTTTAAGAGCCACATTAATTTTGGGAGGACAAGGGGATGATGTGTAGCATTACTCGTAGCAGCTTGCTAAATAAAATTACGCTGCAAATTTTACTGTCACGTTATCAAAACATTATAGTTATATATAATAATTGTAGGGTTAAATACCTTACACCCATTTGGTTTGCGACTTTTATTTTCTCCCTCAATTTCGCTTTGTTTTTTAGGTGGTACTTTTTTCTTTTTCTTTTTTTGACATGTCCACACAAGATGAGGTATTTGTGCTATGAGAAAATACATAAATAGTACATTCATCCAAAACTGACGGATTTTCACGTCAGCAACACGTGGCACCATTAAAATTGCGACATGTGGCTGCCATATTTTTTTAAAAAAAAAAAAAAAAAAAAATTATTTTGAGGCTTTTTTTAAAAAATGGGGGCGGCAGCCACATGTTGCAATTTTAAAGGTGCCATATGTCGCTGACATGGAAATTTTTCAGTTTTGGACGGAAAAATGGACTGGAATACCATCTTCGTCTTTTCTCATAGCACAAATACCACATATATAAAAAAGCGAAACTAAGAGGGTAAAAAAATAAAAGTTTTAAACCACAATGGGCAAAAGTGTATTTACCCTATAATTGCATAATAATTTATTAAATTTTAATTATTATTATTTTTTTTTTACTTTTAACATATGGGAGACATATTTTTTAATAAATAAATGCTAGAATTCCTTCTAGCATTATTCTAGTATCTTTCTGATGATATAGATTTAATTTTTTTCTCAAAAAATTGCATTTATAGGTCACCTTTTAAGATAATTTTTTTTTTTTATTAAATTCATGTCATTCAGAATGACGCTAAAAAGTGCTGTAACACTTCTTTTTTTAATAAATAATATTATTTAGTAGATTCTTGTATAATTGCTATACAGCTAGAACGATATAAAATTTAAAAAATGTTAGAAGTATTAATTTTTTTAAAAAAAAAAATAATATCAAAATGGCGTGGAACTTATTTAAATTTAAAAATTTATTTTCATTCTCTCATCATCCCTATACGACAGTTGCACAGCAGTACCTCTTCTTCTAACCTCTCACATCTTTCTCTTTCAAAAACTTAGGAGTCCAAGAGAATCTCACATTCATTGGTTCATCTTCCTTCTAACGTCTAAAAGGCTACGATTTCTCGGTAGGTTCGTGAATTCTCACGGTTTTGCTGAATAGCCGAGATAGATTTCATACAGGTTCGTGCTTGTGTGTGTGTGTGTGTTTTTTTTTCCTATTTTGCCTTACTTTGTCGATTATGGTACTATTGTATCGCCCTCTTTTTGATTGGTAGGGAAAAAAAAAAAAATCAGAGATTTGCGTTAGTATATGTGTGAAATCCTGGAGAGGATGAGTTTAACAAACATGCAACTATAGCTCTTTGAAGTTTTTAGTACTTTTCTTCGCATGGGGGTCTCTGTTTATCTGAATGTGGCTAACATGTTTGATTTGGAAGCAATGCTTTTAGGATTTTTAATTTGAATGTTGGGTATCATCGTCTAGATTTAATGTTGGACTTAAGATTCGATTATGTCTGGTATTGTCTTTTCCGATTGAATTCCTGAAACAGAGAAAATGGAGCTCTGTAAATCTCTCTGAGTTTGGCTTTATGTGATCAGTGGATCTCCTGCAAACCAAGTAGAAACAAGCTACTCTACAGATTATAACTTTATGTTGGCACCCACAAAACGGCAAGTTTAATGTTTGCCAAAAGGCGTAACCTTGAATCCCAGCGCAATGAAGTAGATTTTTGCAATTTTTTAGGCAACCTTTTGAAGAATATAGCTATAACACTTTCGGTCCTTAGTTAATTTAGTACCTAGTAGAGCAAAGAAGTCCCTCCATGCCATAGTTTACATGTGGCCCAATTGATGTTCAAGGGTTGGTTCCCATGTCGTGAAGGGCTTCAAGTTTCTTCTCTCATGAAATTCTGCAGAACTAGTATAGTCATTTTCAGTTGTTTCAAAGGTTGTTAGCCTCTGGCACAGTAAGCTTGAGTATGTGTAAAACAAGGAGATCCTCTTTCGCTGTGGTGGTTAAATGATAACAAGGACACAAGAGATCAAAGCTTACTAAATTGAGAACATTTCTAATTCAATCAAGTAGGTTTATAGAGGGCGAATATTTATTTATATATCTATAGCATACTTTCCCTACAAAAATTTTGTACTGAATATTGAATGCCCTATTTTCACTGTAGATGTTAGATATTGGTGAAAGATGTGTATTGGACAATGAATCAAATGAACAAGAACCTGCTCATGGAAGCCAAGGCAAAGCAAACACTCCGAGTAGACAGAATATGAGAATTGATGAAGTACCAAAAATTGGTATAAAATTTGATTGTGACGATAGTGCATATGAATTCTACAAAGAATGTGCTCACCGAATAGGCTTTAGTGTAAGGAAACATTTAGTGAAGTAAGCAAATTCAGGACTTGTTAAAAGGAGAACATTTTGCTGCTCGAAGGAGGGTAAACGAGTTGTTGACAAACGGCAAAAAGAAGTGTTTTTTCATCACCCAGTTTCACGTGTGGGGTGTTTAGCACAAATGACTTGTCAACTTCAAAAGGATGGTATGTTAGAAGTTGTTTACTTTCGTGAGCAACATAATCATGAGTTTGCATCTTCTCCAATGAAACATATGTTAAGATCATCAAGACAAATTACACTTGCTCAAAAAGATGCAAACGTTGGTGCTATCAAGGACTATCGTGGCATTGATACTAATGCTAATTCTCAAGAGTTAATAGGAAAGCGTACTCCCACTTAAGTCACATATTTCATGAAATTTCCACACTTGTAGCTGAGAATGAGATGATGTATGAATTTGCTTATAGATGTTTTAAAAGATTGTTGAAGGATTTGCTGGAAATGAGAAAAAGATGTTATTTTAGTGGTGTGGAGAGTCAACTAGAGGTTGAAAGTGAAGTTGATAATAGGTTTGAGTCCAATGAGGATGTAGCGTCGCAAGCCATACATGGCATTAAAACAAAAGCTACAATTGGACATCCAAAAAGAAGGTTGAAAGGTTCACTAGAAAGACGAACCAAAACAACACTGACTTCTAGCTGTATTTGTGACTTACAACAACATGCTCGTAGTGCAAGACAAGTTCAATCAACTGAATGTTTCAGTGAAGTAAGATATGTTACGTTGCTCTATAATACAAGAATTTATAAGTCCATTAATATATTTTGGTTTATGTTAATAATTTCTTAATGTTATATATAGGATTCCTCTGTTGACATCAATTCGTAGCAAGAGCATGGTAATGTCGGACAAGAATTTCAATTGTTGGATAACTTGACTCAGGTATAATCCTAGCAATTAACTTCTTTTCTAATTTCTTTCTAGTCAATTACTAATATTTTGGCAAAGTAAAATTTAAATTTGCTAAAATGTCATATGTAGGAAACTTTCATGAGTAGAAATTTGGTTAAAGAAGAATTAGAAAACTCTATAGTTGAACCTAACTTCCAGGTGAGCAGCCTCTACCAGGGTGAGCATAGAGTACAGTTAGAATCTTTCTCCGCACAATCTAATGGTCATCTTTGATTTAGAATCATGGTAGTGCAGTTAGGATGATCTTGACCTAAAAATCTATTGATAGAGCAATTTCCGGTTTGACAAAAAGAATATGACTGTTTTTATATTGATTTAGCTTAACATTATTAATATTGTTTGTTATATGGAATTGCAGTCATCAGGCATTATGGGCGATTTGTCTTATTTGATGCAATGGCATGTATTTTTTTTTTTTAAAAATATTCTTTTCTATTTAGAAATGGAAAAATATTCATTTATTGCTGCATGAGTATTGATGACTCGACTTAAAATATCATGTTTTTTTTTTTTTTTTTTTTTAAACAAAAATATCATGTTGTCGGATGCAACGGCTCGTATTCATGGGTGAATGGGGTTGTCAAAGAGAAATAGATATTTATTTCGGCAATTCATGTTATAATGAGGTCCTCCTTCAAAAAGGCTTCAGTATTATTAATAAATAAATAATAAATATTTTTTTAAAAAAAAACTTCTGGCATTATTAGGGTGGTGATATCACTTCAGCCCATGGCTTTGGATTGGGTATTATTAACGATGCATTTTAACAAGCACTTGATGTGCAAGAAAAAATATATATTATATACTTCAATACCAATGCATTTAACAAGCACATTCATACAACATTCCTTCCAAACAATGAACAAAATGAAATTAGAATCAGAATGCTTCTAAGAGAGATTTCGTAATATTATTCAATATTCGAACCAGGTTTTTATTCAAAAACCCATACCCGGATCCAAGTTGAATAAAACCCATGGGTCACTTGAATAAAGTTTGAATAGTTTGAATAAACCCACCATATATTTATTATTATTATTCTTTACCATACCAATCATTATACACAACTTTTCGTACAATCTAATCATTTCCAATCATTTTATACTATTATAAAACACTTTTTTAAAACCCATCATATATTTTTTATTATTATTTTTTACCATACCAATCATTATACACAACTTTTCATACAATCCAATCATTTTCAATCACTTTATACTATTATAAAACACTTTTTTCTAATTTTTCAAATTCAACACCCAAACACATATTCAAAAGAATCTAAAATTATATTCAACATCTAAACACATTTTCATTGCCTTGAAATCCGTGATTAGATTCAGAATATTATTCATATTCGAAATATTCAATACCCAAACGCACCATTAGTTATAGCTGTACAATCAAAATGCACGTTCATACAACACTTCTCTGTTTTTGGAGGTTCTGATGATATTAGAATCTATTGATGGAGCTCAACCAATTCTTCTTTTTCTTTCCTTTTCTTTTCTTTTCTTTTTTTAAAAAAAAAAGAAAAGAAAAACATACAACATTCATTCATCAAATGTGATACAATTTATGTAATTATACTGACGTGACAATGAAATTTGCAATGCTACATGTACTTTTATCTAGATTTAGTGGTAATTTTTACCGCCACGTTAGGGAATGAGTATTTGGGAGTATGTGTAGCATTTATGAAGATAAAATCATGGATATGCACTATCAACTAAACATGAAGTTTAATGTTTGTGTACATTGTGTCATATGATCCAGCACCTATTCTTTAACCTTACCCACAAAAAGTGGTGATTTGTGTCATATGATCCAGAAATTTATAAGTGTGTGATTTACTCGAAGATCAAGCTGCAAAGAAAGCACCATGGATGTTCTGTTAATAACCAAACCATCGAAAAGGTGGGACCAAAAAAATGTAGATTACAAATGTCAGCTAAAATGATTCCCATCACCATACTTGTCAATACTCATTAATTTATGTGTGCTATTAAGCATTAATGATGAATCTTGATTTTTTTTTTTTTTTTTTCAATTAGAAAAAAAAAAAAAAAAAAAAAAAAAAAAGAAGAAGAAAAAAGAAGGTCACTGTGGGTGATCCGCCAACACTTTGCAACCCACTTATTTCTGCTCAAACCTCATGGCGGTTGGGGAAAGGCTACTGGCCAATTATGTGAAACACATCCACTAGCTGAAGTGGCAATATTTTACGTAAGATTTGGCTTAGGTGCTGTTAAAAAAACAACACTACATCATGTGTAGGCCAATTCAATGACGATGATCCCAGACCAAAGCAATCCAAAACTTATTCTAAATCTCGGAAGCTTGGCTGCAGAGACAATATTGGTTTATATAAAGAACATGGGGAGGTGGTAGGTGGGGTTTTGGATATGTTCTGGTACTGCTGGTTCTCTCAAGTTATAATGGCTTCCTTTAGGAATATACATCTTCAAGTGCCCCCAAATGGAGGTCTTTATCGAGCCCACGAGAGGGAGGGAGGGCGACACAAATGGGATGAGGACATTGAGAGTCCCAAGTATTATGCATTGTTCTATGGGCACTAGATTCTAAAGTTTTCTCAATTATTTATTTTACTCTTTTCAGCAAAATTGAAGAAAAAAGTAGAGCCAGATTCATCCTTCCATAAGCAACTTAACTATACTCTTGTGATTAACAACAGGCGAATCGTAAATTCTACCACCAACTTCTCACCTTTCGTGGAATAATCCAATGTGAACTGTAAAGCATAGAGACACAACAATGGACTCAAATAATTATTGTCTATTTCTCCTTTTCGCAGGAGATGGGTACAACAATGTCCCACCTACAAGGTGCAATAATATCAAGGCAAGTTCTAATGTAAACCCAGAAAATGGATAAGCTGAAAAGGTCTGAAGGCAGTAATGTTCAAGTCCTTTCAAATCCTTCTTTTGAAACCAAAGGATGAACTAATCTGCGGAATGCTGGAAGCACTAAAATTGCAGGGTGCATCAAGGAATGATAATATTTGAAATTCTTGACCGGAAAGTCGCAGGAATTTTCATTTTGATATCTTTGCAGACAGTTCTCTCACCAGCTTAGCAGCTACCATTGCAGTCATACCATCAACAGTGTCACGCTGTGGGTTGAATTCAACCACATCCCCAGCAACAACATTACCTTGCAGATTGTGGATGATGTTGAGAGCATCACGGAAAGAGAGGCCCCCTGGCTCAATATGAGACACTCCAGGAGCAAATGCAGGATCAAGACTATCCAAATCTATTGAGATGTATACACCCTTGACGCCTTCTCCTAGTTTCTGTCAAAGGACATATTAGAGAATTAAATTGAAGAACATATTCTATTTTACGTTACCATGTGAACCCGTTAAGATCAAAATTACTAGCCTATATTTCAATGATCAGTAAGTATCTCCAACAGAATCAAAATGGATCCAAGTATAATACAATTCAAGGCTTTAACAGGAATCATGTAATGGTTAAGATTTTGTTGAGTTAATAGGATTTAACTGAACCCCAATAGGTAGCTCAATCGGTTGGGGACTAAGCCTCATGAAGCAGAGGTCACTAGTTTGAATCTCCCATTTCCCTCCCCTTGGGGCCAATTACTTAGGAAAAAAAAAAGGATTTAACTGACCCACAATTAGCTATATATTAGTTATTGTCCCTGTTAGCACTCTTTAGTCCATAACTAACTGTAAATTGATTGGTCCCATGCATTGCAAATGACACTTACTTTAGTATTAATCAATTATATACAACTACTACAAGGCAAGTTTCCTGACTTTTCTGTAAAGCACATTTCACATGTTCAAATCATAGATTTTTATGTATTTCGCAAATTAACATATCTATATATCTATGCGTAAGTATAGTGACTTGGATATACACAGTCAAGTGCAGATACAAGAAAAGAGAGAGAGGGAGAGAGAGAGAGAGAGACCAGGTTTTCCAGAAAGTGACGATCTCTTGAAAAGGTTCGCATTTCAAATTGCTCCACTCCAAATCTTTTGCCTTGCTCACGCCCTTCAGCATTTATTGATCTAATGCCGACCTGAGAAGTCAACATTCAAGTACATTACTCACAATAGGACTCAGGTTCATTACTCACAATTAGGAACTTTTCATACAGCATCAATCAAAAGATTTAAAGCATGTCTGGTTCAGTGATGGAGATGAGAGAAACAGAATTTAAGGTATTATTAACCAAATAAACTGCATTCGGACTACAGAGGTCAAGAAGTTAATTTCCAAATCTACACATTTGACAGACAAATGGGGTGAAATTTTCCAGCAAATCTTACAAATTTATTCTAAATCTATAGCTAAGAACACTGAAATGATAATGTCAAAGTGCCAATAAAAAGTTATTAATGTTTCAGCAGATTGAAATAAAAATGTCGAAATGCCAACCCATCAATCTCAATTTTCAATTATTACTTTCTACCGATGTCCCCTGCATAAGGCTACATTGAAAATAAGAAAGTATCATGCTAGCATAAATAAACATTGTTCATAATGAGACAAGCATTTGTGGTAACTATTTGGTTCTAATAGAGCACAATAGGCATGCTGCATATCTCTCTTCCCAATGCCAAAATTCTGTTTCTTTATTAATACAGCAGCCACATGGTATAAGGCCGTCTTATAAAAATTCACAAGTCATATCTCTTTAGCTGATTATCAGATGCCAGAACTTGTGACTTAGCCAACAGATAATCATTAACATGTGCAGATAAGAAAATCAGGACTGCCCTTTTGAGGTTTTCCCTGGGACCATCTGCATCATATAATTGCTTTTCATTTTTTACATAGCCACAAACCATCAAGAAATTTGGGATGTCATTGCTGGGATTTCCATGTGATTTCTTATTAATCGGATTTGATTTTTATCGTCCAGTGAGGTAAAGGGACTAGCTACATCAGTCTTATTGATCAGTTCTTGCTTTTTGTTTGATTAACCACGACTTTCAGCTGTCAGATGCCAATACTTATGACTAGGTCATATCTGATCTATAGTATGCTCAAGCAGGACATTAGGCATGTCGTTTGATGCTTTAACTAGAACCAATGTTGACATATGAATGCTTGGTATCCCTAAGGCCACAAACCATCTCAGATATTTGTGATATTTGAGTTCATTGGCTGGTTTTGAAATAAGATTGTTAAGAATTTTACGGCTTATTAGACAACTGACTTGATTTTTGTGGTCAAAGGGAGGTACAGGGGATACTTTTGTCAGTATATCTTCTTATTGATCATTTCTTGTGTTTGGATTGATCGACTTCAACTCTCACATATGTGGTTAAGGACTCAACTACAGGTACTTTCAGCATCTGGAACAAGCCAAAAAGATGAGTTTGACTATGGTGAAAAGCTAAATCAAGTATGCAAGACAGCTACTATACTGCCAAGCTTTGTATAACCAAACCACAAATAGCTGTATCAATCAACCTAAAATTCTTACAGAGAGAAGTTTAGATGCCGCAAGTGAACAGCAGACAAGGCTCAATTATATGAATTGAGGCCCATATTTACATTCATGCATCAATTTGTGTGGAGCAAGGAAGTTATGACCTTCGAAGGTCAGGATGTTGAATTAGCCACTTGAATGATTATTTGGGTCAATAAAAATCAACAGAGAATACAAGGCTGCATCTATGTCATAATGAATGATAAGTGTTTACCTGCAAAAGCCGCCGAGCATAACCACCCTCCATAATTCGGGCAAAAGAAGAAGCATGTGAATACTTGTTTCCTTCAAAGGCATCATAGATATCTGGATGGGCATCAAGATGAAGAATATCTACAGGACCCCCGAGCTTCTCACAGACAGCTCTGATAACAGGAAAAGATATTGAGTGATCACCACCTAAAACTAGTGGCCGCAGTGGATCCTGAAAGAGCATGGATATCATTAGGTTTCAAGTTCACCAATTCAAACCAAAAGATAGCTGACAACATATAACTATTCGACAGTAAAATCTAGGCCAAATACTTAATAGAACAAGTTAAGCTTTCAAGAGAACAGATCTATTTGGTCAAAGCAAGAAGGTAAAATAAGCTCCACATCAAACAGACTATCAGTTCAGCTCACCACAATTCTTTTTTTTTTTTTTTTTTTGATAAGTAAGAGAAAAGCTCACCACAATTCTATCACAAATTAAAGGTGGATGACTCTAGTACAAATGTTCAAGACACTAAGAAAAGAACCAGAATCTTTTTCGGGATAGGCAAATACAAGCCATTAAGCCAAAGAAGACTGAAAAGTCCAACCATATGGACATATGGTCCTAACAAAGTCTGAACCCGTGGCCTCACCCTTTATGTGGGGAGGGGATGCCATCTGGTCCAAAGACCATTGTAAAAGAAGCCAGAATTCTTGACACAACCATATCCTTACTATTTCTAAGCTATCTGACTGATATATTTTTGCTTTGACTTCAAGAAGTTTTATCTAATAACAATTGCCAAGAAGACAATCTACACAGGCATAAAGTGAAGGACGAGTATCGTGCATAACATCAAGCAAGTAAATGGATATAACCGTAAGGACGTCTTTTATTGTTTAAGAACATAAATTTGCAGATGGGTTAAAAGAGAAAATCCGATATAAAAAAAATATAAAAGCTAGGAGCAAAAAAGGAACAAAAGAGATTTAATCAAACTTGACCAAAACATGTGTATACTGCATGGTCAAAATAAAACATCTTATCAGAGGAAATCACTTAGGTGTTATTTAGTAGTGGCCATAATTCTTTGAAGTGGAAGCCTGCTTACCTCTTCCATAACTAGCTTGACAGACTCACTTATGACATTCATCAGTCTGTCATCATCCACACCACAATCTCGAATTTCTTGAACAGGGACATCACCAACATCAGTTAGCACCCGTGGGTCATTCAAGTCTTTCCCTGCATTTCCCAGCATCAATGTCACAGTGAATACACATACACTCTAGTGAAATTACAAAAGAAGCAGGAAAACATTCAGAAACATTAAATTGCGAAGATTTCAGCCAGATCTATGGTAATTAGAAAGAGTACATATACAAATCATGATTTTAGGGTCTGCTTTGGTTTTACTAATTGCATATGCTTCTAAATGTAACTGAATGATCAGATATAATTTTGTGAACATCAATCATATCTTGCAAGAAATGTTCAAAACTCAAATGTTATATGAGAAGTTAACATCTCAATTCCATCCTGTGATGTAGAGATTCCATGAGAACATGAATACAAGTCAAAACACTATAAAGAGAATCATTAACATCCATCAGTTTCAATTCATATATACACCATGCAGAAACAACTTATCATAGGCTAGTTAAATGCTTAAGTAAGATTTCCAACTGTTAGTCCAGAGTCAAACTACTGCAGATACCTTCTTCAGTTGCTGAGTTTGTGCTACCACACCAGATGGCCTCTCTTATGCGAGGAGGAGCAAATGCAGGCCCTTGAAGAAATGATGAGTTATGTCCTAGAGGTACTCCGAGAAGAGATGCCGATGCAACCGAACCTCCTAAAGCACGAACAAGCTCTCCCTAAATAAAACCAATGTTAAGCATAATAATATTGTGCCTTTCTGAAAAGGCCATAGTCCAATCCTCTCATATGAAACTATTAGCATATAGAATTACAAGAGAGAACAAATTAATAATGTCTGCAACGACAAGATAAAAGTTTCCTTAACGAAAATCAAGAATCAACATTTACCTTGAGCTTTGCCCTCTCGCGAATAAGTGTAAGGGAAGCATCAATAACACGACTTTGGCCTTTTTCTATCAAAGCAGCAGGGATATTTGCAGCATTTAGTTTCTGAAAGTAATGAATTCCTCTCCGCCCTATGGTTGACATGTCTGTAAAAAAAAAATTATTAAAAGAGAACACTTATTTTGCTACTACTAATTCACACATAGACCCATGCATAATAATAAAAGCAAAGGAGTTGTTAAACTAACAACAATTTGATGAACCTATATATAGTGCGAATATGGCATGACACGTCAAGTTATACTAACTTTCTTGATAAAGAAAAAGAATTACACAATAAGCAAAACAATGTCCACCACGAATACAAAGAACAATCTAGGTGGGACTAAATTTCTTTCACAATTTGGTAAATAGTATAGTTTGGTGCTGTTTGTTTTGTATACTTGAATTTGAAACTTGTTGTATAGAAACAGAGCAAGGTGTAAAAGCTGTAGTCTGGCAGCATGTGGATAAGAGTTCTTTAGAAGTTTAGCTGTAATCCTGCAATGTGCAGGTTGTTCCTGTTGGTGTTTAATCAGTTGGAGTGTTTGTATTCCTTGAGTTTAGTTAGTAAAAATTATTCATCTAAAAAAATAATTTTCTTTCACAATTTGTCATGGTACACTCTGACTTACTAGTACTGAGATTTCAAAAACCCAACACTTGCAAGTTATTTGGATAGAAATACAGCAATCGAACCAAAAACTAATGATAGATAATAAAAGATGTGGTTCATTTCTATATCTTTTTTCAGAGCCAGTAGCAAGCACATAGATGAGGACAATTGTATTGTGTGACAAAACAATTCTAACCATCATTATAATCGTGACTATTATTAACAAGCACCACTCCACACAGTAGAACCCTAAAAAGACATTATAAGTTATGATGACGAGGCATGCAAACTGGGTATCTTACAACTCACTAGATTCAACACAAACCGATCGGTAATGTCCCAAATTGATTTTTCAAATCTATAATTTATTTAAACCCTCCTCATCTAAGCAGTTAATCTCCTAGTACATGTGTAGTAATTTTCCAACGCTAAAGTGGGAGAACATGGTAAATCACCAAGCAAATGCCTCAAAGTCACTTTTTCTTCTTTTTCCCAAAAAATGGGTTGCACATTTCACATAGAACACAAACTCCATCCACATTAAATCGCGTAATCAAAAGAACTCTTGCATTTTAAAATATCCTGTATATATATGACTATATCTCCAACCACCCAAACAATATCCAATTTCCAACAACTTCATTTTTTATTTAAAAAAAAAAAAAAAAACTACAAATCCCAAACGGAATTCTAGAGAATAGATTTCTGTGAGCATTTCTAAGCATCCAAACAGAATTGGTAACCTACAAATAGATTAAGAAGAGAGATAGCAGTTGTACCTTGGGAGCTTGGGAGCGAGAGCGAGAGCTGATCAGTGGCTGAGACGAAACGAAGATGAGTTGGTAAAGTGGAAGTAGGGTTGGGGTAGTGGAGGTTGTTTTAAAGAGAGAGTAGCAGCCATGCAGCTGATGTTGGGCTCTGTACTGGAGCCTGAAAAGACGAATTTGTCCCTGCCCTAATGAAAAAATCATGATAATCTAATCTAAATCCTTTTGGTTAACCAAAGTGATAACTTTCTTACTAAAGAGCCTATAAAATACCTATATTCATTAAATTTTGCTTATATGTTATGATTTCGTACACATGGTAATTAAGTGATTTATCATCATTCATCATTAATACCAATGAAACTTGGAAGTATTTGATTTAAAATTAGAAAGAAAAAAAAAATGCAAAATTTGTCTTTGCAGTCTTACTAAGTTACAAAAGCTAACTCATTAAGGTCTCGTTTAGTTCGCAGAATAGACCCATAGAATGATGGAATAGTCATTACTTTGTTTAGTATGAGTCTATTATTTGGAATAGTTATTCTCATTAAAATAACTATTCCCTTACGAAAAAAAAATACATATTCCTTTACAAAATAAGAGGAATGGTTATTCCGAAAGGAATATACTATATTTTCAAGAAAAAAAGCTCATTATTTTATATTTTCTTTCAATTTTTTTTTTTGGAAAAAAAAAAACCATTTACAATGAATGGCCGACCACCCTTTAAAGATTTGGGGGTCGAATAGGCCACCCTCCATGGGCTTATTTGTATTTTTAAAAAATATATATATATATATAATCTGCGAAGTTATAGTTTTGTAAGAAAGGGTAGTTCCGTAATTCTGTCCTGCACGTTTTACAAACAGAACAGAACCTGTGCATTTTACAAAAACGGCATTGGGTTCAGAACAAGCTCCATTGTTTTAACCCCAACCTTCATTGTTTTAACGGCGTTGGGTGCAAAAACAAATCTCCATTGTTTTAAGTTTTAACCCCAACCTTCTCATTGTTTAAACGGCGTTGGGTTCAAAACAATGTTCTATGGCCTCCCGTTGTCCGTTTCTCCAGCATTGCTCTTTGTAATTAATTAATTAATTAAGAAAGGGTAGTTCTGTCCATCTGACAACATTGGAGGAAATCGAGGGAGAATGGTGGTGGTAATGTCGCTGTCCGCATGCGAATTGCAGAGTGACGTGGCAAATCGCGACGAACTGACGACTCCCAAAAAGTGTACGGAAACTCACGTGCTCGCAGGGCCAATGAAGGACTCTTTTGGGCCTTCATTTGATTTGGGTTTCACTTTTTATTTTTTGAGTTTTTTTTGTTTGGTCAATGGGTGTTGGACGAAGCCCAATACTTGCCTAGTATTGTGATATAAAAGCCCAATTGTTGACCTAATCAATTCCACCCCATCTTTCTCCTACGTAGCATTAATAATTTAATAGGTAACATTGGAATATGATTGGCTCACAACCCCTTTGCACAACTCCTTTACAACCCCACTTACAATGGTGTGAGGCCCACACACATGGGCTCCACACCATTGTGATGGGGTTGTGGTTTTATCATTTTCCGGTAACATTAATATTCGGCTCAGTAAACTTACTTTTTATTTTCTAAAGGCTCCATGATATAGCTAAGAGCTTCATCCGATATAAGGTTAGTAATGGTTCACGAGTGTTTTTGTGGTTAGACGATTGGCACCCTGCAGGGTACTTTCTATACACATTTGGATATCAGCTTGTTCATTATTTTGGCTTTCCTTTGTAGTCTAAGCTTGATGTAATCATCAATAATGGAGATTGGTTCTGGCCTCATGCTTGTTCAGATGCTCTTATAGAGGTTCAAAGCAAACTTCATGATGTTGAGATTGGAGTTGCTGACTTACCTGTGTGGAATTCTAAAAGTGTATAGTATAATTGTGCAGATACTTAAGAAATATTGAGAGAGGCATACTCGGTTGTTGAATGGTGGAAATTAGTTTAATTTCCAAATTCAATCCCTCGGCACTCCTTCATTATTTGGCTTGTTTTTCGTGATGCACTGGTCACTAAGTAAAGAATGTGTAGCTGGGGTTATGTTGGACAGACCTTGTGTCTTTTCTAATATGGATGCCAAGAGAGCCGTGGACATTTTTTCTTTAGATATAGCTAAAGTCACCGGATTTAGACTAAAATCATACTGATTGTTCCATTTTGAATGTTCATTTGGAATGACATAATATATTGAAGATTGGAGTTTGAAGGTTCTGCATGGCAAAAGCATTCGAGCTTGTTTGGGAAGGCTGTGTCTTGAAGCTACATTCTACAATCTATGGAAGCAGAGAAATGATCTTCTGCATAACAATACCCCTCATACAGAAGAAGTTATTCTGGCTTGTATTAGATGGGAAGCTCGTGCTAGACTATTATCTAAAGGTCATTTCAAGAACCTCAATAAGAGTTTGTCCCTTGTGTATGGTTGGAAACTGCATTCCTTGTTGTAATGCGTTATGTTTGCAGTGTTGAGTTGTGTTTGCTGTTTGTAGCTGTTTGAGAGCTTTGTTTTTTTGGCAGAGACTCGGATTCGATTTGGTGTGTTTGGCCTGATTGGCTTTGTTGACTTTCTGCTCCTTTGTTGAGGCTACAGTGGTTTATTGGTAGGCTTGTTTGTAGTCTTTGTTGGTTAGTCTGTTTGGACCGTGTTTCAGTTTTTTCTGAAGTGCTGTAATCATTTGTTGTTCGATGAAAGCTTTTATTCATATAAAAAAATAAAAATAAAAAACTTACATTTTATTTTAACTATATATATATATATATACTATTTAATTTAAATATTTTTTTTAATTATTTTTTTTCCTTGAGATGAGAGAAACTGTTTGAGGATTTTTAAAGGTTTTTTTTTTTTTTTTTTAAACATTCTATGAGGGAACAGTCTCACCAAATTTGGTAAGCACTGTTAGCAATTTATCAAATGTTTTTCTAGTTTGCTGAGCTGGATGCAGCTCATTTTAGCATCCTAACTAGTCAAATAACAATTTCACCAATTTGATTAGCCAGATGTGAATGCTCTTACTCTCAATTCAGCCTTCGAAATATGGAGCTTAAGGGAGAGAGAAATGTTATAAACCATATTTTTATTTCACAATTATTCCACAATATTGACATGGTAGTCTCCATTAATAATTGATTTTTTTTTTAATAACAAATACTAATCCAAGGATTCAGGGGCGGAACCACTCCTGCCTTTATTCCCGGGCCCCCGCAAAATTTTAGAAATGCTACAATTTTTTTTTTTAATGTATTTTTATGAAATTGACTCCCAATATTAATTTTTTCCTCTAAAATTTTAATTTTTTAGTTTTGTCCCCCTCTTCTAATATTTTAATTCATCATTCTTAAAATTACTAAATTAATATTATAAGATAATTGTAAAATAAAAATATAACTTCAAGCCTTAGGATGCGTTTGAGATTGCGATTTCGTAGACAAAAAGTGCAATTTTAAACCAAATCACATAAAATAAATCGTTTAAGAATTACATTTTAAAAAAATTACGATTTGATAACGCAAAAATCTGCATTTTCACATATCTGGCAAGATAGTGTTTTTTTGAAAATAAATAATTTTAAAAAGACTACCCTACGATTTTAAATTTCAAACTGCTGAATTGCGATTTTATCAAATGTTTAACTGCGTTTTTTTTTTTTTTTTAATTGGAAACTCAAACCAATTCATGGTATTTTGTGAAACAAATGATGAGCCATATCGCGTGGAATTTGTTGTTTGGTGTTTCTGCATTGAATCCATATTCCTCCCAAATTGTTGGAACCAGGAACAATTTTGCTTTAGAATCCGGAAAAGGAAAAGGAAAGAAATGTTCACCTCCACCGAAGGAAGAGGAAGCATAACGGCATAACGCAGACTCTAGAATCTTCAAATGTTCAAACCCCAGAAGTCAGAACAAAGAAAAGAAGTAAAAAATGCCACTGCTTCATTCTAGCGCCAGGCTCTCTGCTCCTCTCAGCCCCCACCGCTTTCGTCTCCTTCCTTCAACCTACATACTCGTCAACCTCACCACAACAGGCAAAACTTTTATTACCACCATGGCCTTTTCCTCTTCCTCTTCTTCTTCTTCATCGAAAGCACGTTCCGAAGAAGACCCACACGACGAGAACCTCTTGCAGGCCCTCAAATACCACCAGCAGACCAAGCACGCGTATGACAAGTACGCCCGAGGCCCCCACGGCCTCGACTGGGCCAACCAGCCTAACCCTTTTCGTCGCTACCTCTCTGCCCCTCTCCTCCCTCTCCTTCACTTCCCCACCAACACCAACACCGAAACCGAAAACCCATCACCATCTGATGCTCCTCTCTACTCCTCTGTCTTCCTCTCTCTCCCTCCTCCCAAACCCATTTCCCATTCCACCATTTCCCAATTCTTCTACGACTCTCTCGCTCTCTCCGCTTGGAAAACCGCTAGCTACTCCACCTGGTCTCTCCGTGTCAACCCCAGTAGCGGCAATTTGCACCCCACCGAGGCTTATATCATCGCCCCACCGATCGATTCCCTTTCTACTTCACCTTTCGTCGCGCATTACGCTCCCAAAGAGCATTCTTTGGAACTCAGAGCCGAAATCCCATCTGGGTTCTTCCCAAAATTCTTCCCCCAGAACTCATTTCTCGTCGGGCTCTCATCCATTTTCTGGCGCGAGGCCTGGAAGTACGGCGAGCGCGCCTTTCGGTACTGCAATCACGACGTCGGCCACGCTATCGCCGCGGTGACAATGGCCGCGGCGGGCCTCGGCTGGGATGTGCAGCTTCTGGATGGGCTTGGATACGAGGAGCTGAAGAAGCTCATGGGGCTTCAATGTTTTCCAGAATTCAAATTCCCCTCTAGGCCCGTTAGAGGCAAGTTTCCCGATATTGAATTTGAGCACCCGGATTGTATGCTCCTAGTTTTTCCTAATCGAATTGGTCGATTTGACGTGAATTATAAGGAATTGAGTTCTGGGATTTCGGAGTTTTCTAAATTGGAATGGAAGGGGGAGCCGAATTCGCTTAGTAAAGAGCATGTGTGTTGGGATATAATTTATCGAACCGCTGAGGCGGTGAAAAAGCCATTTACAGTGGGAGATTGGTTTGCTAGTGATCCATTTCAGAGTAGTGGAGTTTGCAGTGAAGGTTCGTTTAAAGGTTTTACGGTTAGGGAAGTTGTTAGGAAGCGTAGAAGCGCTGTGGATATGGATAGTGTTACTGTAATTCAGAGAGAGACATTTTATCAGATACTGTTACATTGCCTTCCTTCGGGTTGTGGAAATGGAGGGAAGCAAAGGAGACAGCTGGCATTGCCATTCCGGGCGCTTCCATGGGATGCTGAGGTGCATGCTGTTTTGTTTGTTCATAGGGTGGCAAGGTTGCCCAAGGGGTTGTATTTCTTGGTGAGGAATGAGGATCATTTCGATGAGCTTAAGAACTCTATGAGTGCTGATTTTGCATGGGAGAAACCAGAGGGATGCCCTGATAATCTCCCTCTCTATGAACTTGATAGATCTTCGTATGACATGCTTGCAAAACAGGTCTCATGCCATCAGGTGTGTCACCTTATAAATGTTTTATCATTTTGAATGCTTCATATATTGGTAGAGTTGTTCAGAGTTTGGAGCATCTATGCATGAAAGGAATATAGATGTTCAATAATATATGTAGGTCATGAATATGAAGTTTAAAAGAACAACTACTGAACTGTGAATCTCAGAGGTGGACATGAAATTGGATGTGAAATTTTACATTTTTTTGTTATTTTCCTTTAAGTGAATATGGAGGTAGATGATTTTGGATTGTGTATTTTGAAGTACCGTACAAATGGTCAATCTTTAGATTAGAAGTATGTTGAAAATTTTGACCAATTGTTTTTGAGGTATACCATGAATTACTGTTTAAACTTTATCTAAATTAAATGGATCATAGAGTAGTTTAATTTCTGAGTTGCTCCTTTAACTATCAATTGTTTGGCGTGGAAGAATAGGCTTGTTTCTTAATGGAAGTAGAGTAGACAATTAGGTTTACCTTTTAGCATGTCTGCCAATAGCTAAAAAATGTGCATCTATGTGCAGGACATTGCTAGTCATGGCTGCTTTAGCCTTGGTATGGTGGCTCGTTTCGAGACTACTTTGCGTGAGAAGAATGCATGGATGTATCCTCGATTGTTTTGGGAAACTGGAGTTCTCGGGCAGGTATTGTACCTTGAAGCACATGCGGTTGGCATCTCTGCAACTGGAATTGGTTGTTACTTTGATGATCCTGGTACGGATTTTTTTTTCCTTACTGTTATTTTGGCAGAGGATTCTCAATCTGCTTGCAACTGTTCATAGTAATCTAGAATTCACATTGAGAGTTAATGCAGAAAACAGATAAATGCTACCCATCTAGACTGAGTTATACTATAAATTGTAGAAAATTTTAAGACAATAAAAGATTGCACCAGAAAAGATCGTATTTTTCTGGTTCCACTTAAAGCCCATCCTAGGTGATGTCCATGAATAAAGATGCGATGTTCTAATTTCATATGATTGGTATAATGACAACTTGGGTTTTATAAACCCTGCGACAATGCGGTTGGATCTGGAAGCATGGTATGGAATAGGCACATTTTGTAGCAACCTTATGTCTCAAAACAGTCTACCTTGAGTATATTTTACTCTCAAGTTATAGACAGTCTACCTCCAATGTAAGTTACTCCCAGGTGTGCTAGAGATGGCTTTCACTAGAACCGTGCCGCCAAATTTCTCCCAACTATTTGGTGCTTACTTCAACCAGAGTCAATTATAAAACTCACCTGATACCTGTATAGGAGCAACTGGCATTGTTTATTCAAGAGACATAATAATCTGAAAAGCCCACATTTCTCAACATTTTTTTATGATCCTATTTGAAATATCATGTGACGTTAAATTTTTAAAACATGAACAATACGGTGGCCAGAAAGTCTGTCACATATCAGCTGGATGGCTGTCAATTTTTCTGTGAATGGTCAGCAAGATGACCTAAACTAGGTTGACTGCCTATTAGACAAAGCAAAATTGGTTTTACTCAAAAGTATTTTCCAACATTTATGGTTATCACATTCATGTATCTAACATCCATTGGTAAAACCATGCGTATTTAAGAGGAGTAGCACATTCTATTCCAGAACCTTACTCCCCATGATAACTAATTCTATGGAATTCCAAATAGGAACTGGAGACAAATTTTCCATAGATTAACAGGTGCCACTGTATCACATGCCTCGTAGAAGTGAAAGGCTTTGGTTTGTCTTCACTTATTGTTATAATTTCCGTAGAGGGTGCTGAACCTGAAGTTGAAGAAAGAATGATAGGGGATAGTTCAACATGCCAAAGGCTTAAATTTGTTGGAGTCAAGAAATTATAACAGAGAAATAAAGATTATTTTTAAGGTATATGGAAATGATGGGATAATTATCAAGGTTGGTAAGAATTTTTCAGATTTAATCATAATTAAGAGAAATAATGGCGGTATGAGGTGTGGGAAAACCTCCAAATAATCAATCATAATTGGATTGCCCTTACACAATAAGTTTTCTGAGTCACCATTAAATTCAATATTAAACAGAAAATTATTCAGAACTCAAAAAGATCTGAAAGATGTTCCACCATTGGCTTACCATCTCATGCTAGCCTAGACAAATTATGTTTTAAACCAAAATAACCCAAATCTTAACTTAAAAAAATTCCTCCTGTTATTGTATGTCGCGGGACCTTCGTAGAATGATCTTTTGCATGTTACATCTTCGGCAAGTATAACAGCACAAGCTTCTGTTTTATATTGTTTTGCAGTGCATAGAATCCTTGGGTTGAAAGAATCAAACTTTCAGAGTCTATATCATTTCACTGTAGGAGGCCCTGTCCTGGACAAGCGGATTATGATCCTACCAGCATATCCAGGCCCCAATACTGATGCATGATTGCAGGGTTTATATATGCTTCGATAACATTCAAGACCTTTTCTCATAATTGACTGGTATTACATCAAAGAGTTTTTACTTTGATAGCTATCCCCCATTTGTCTTAGGTTTTTGTATGAGACCTTGCCTGTAGTTAAGCATCTTAAGGCCACCGTAAATTGTGTATATTCTTTCAATGGCTTTAGCCGCATTACATGGTATTTGATGTAAAGCTTAACCCGTCTATATCCTCATTCTTGTTCAGTTCAAACTTAATAATAATATTGATAATACATTGCATTATGTTGCCAAGGTCGTCATTTTACTTTTTCCTTTGATGACAATTTGAAACACTATTCTGGCTATTTGTGAATTCTCGATGCAGAATTTGCAGTTTACCTACAGAATGCTTGGGTTTATACATGAGAGGGATGTGCGAGGGCCTTATGATTGGTTGCTCCATTGTCTATCGACTCTGTCCTCTTGTTGCACACGCAGGAGAGAGAGAGAGAGAGAGAGAGATGTCAAGGAGAAAATTGCAGTTTAAATGAAGTGGTCCTTAACAGCATCAGCAATCAAACCATGTCATGGAACCTAATACCAAGAATCAATACAACTAAATTACATTACTAAATCAAAAACAAGCTTTTGATAAGTTTATTTGTTAAAAAGGACAATAACCATTTAAAGAGGAAGAATTATAAAAGACATCAATTCTAAGATTTCTGGGAGGTGGCCTTGATTCTTGACTTTCAGATGTTTTAGATGTCACCAATGGTAAGGAAAGCTCCAATCTCTACTGGGCTCACCTTAGCAAACAACATCTGCTCTTCTTTGAAGATTGAAATGAACAAAAACGCCTTCCAACTATGGGCAAGTGTAGCAACCAAATGCCAGACCCTGCAATCAAAACCAGGAAAACTGAATTTGCCGACTTAGCTCATGTCGAACTATCTATGGCGCTTCCAGTACGTGGCGGATATTGTCAATCTTGAGCTTGACATCGTTGACTGGGCAGGCATAGCTCGATCCATTTTAGAAACTTACTATTTTTCCAGGAAACCAATCAAATGGTCTTGTGAAAGATGAATCATGTTTAAACAAAGCAATGTGAGAATCATCTCATTCTCTTGGCTCAATGCCCCTGCAGGATGGACACATGTAGCTGGTAGAAGTCCCCTGATGCCAAGCAAAGTATCTTACTTTCAGGAAACAATGCGACAGAACTGAACGTAAAAGGCTAGCAAAGGGAGCAGACTTAGCATAAACTAAAGTTTGTTCAGTCCATCACAGATTGGTTGCATGATCTTTATTCCCCCATTACAGCTATCCAAGGCCATATCTATAGTTACATTCAATGTCATCAGGTCTAAACTTCCTGCCTCAACCCATGAGCAATATGATCCTCATTTTTCTTTGTAAGGCTTTCAACTTGTGATGATGCTCCCACAGGTGCAGTCGTGTCCTGACTCATGCTTTCCAATCACTTCACCAGGCTTGGCTAGAAAATACAACAGTCGACAGCATTCGAAGGGCAGTGTGCTAGAAAATTATGTGGAACAAATCTATTTCAAAAGTGAAGGGGTCACTTGATCCAAAAATGTCATCCATCCCATATTTAAATGAATCCAAGAAGAGACCTAGTGAAAGCCCAGTCTTCCAATAGTTAAACATGGTGATCAGGCTCCTAATCTTGCTCACTAAAGGAAGAGAAGTTCTATACATTAGAGCCCCGATGCCCTCAACAACAAACACAGCCAAGGCAGCAGATAGAATGTCCCAGTCACCTGTTTGCCCAATAACAGTAGCAAAGGCAGTTGCACAGTAAAACCCTACCAAGAAAAAGAATAATTTCATTGGAAGATCTTTCCTTATCTCCTGAATTCTCGCACCTACCTTGGTTTGAATAGCTCGTATGGCCCTTATTAAACGGGTTCTGCCATTTGGGCTATTTGTGGAAGAAGGATCAAATCCGCCGCTATCCACATTGCTCCTAATAGACCAAGTCATCCTCCTGAACAGTTCAAACAGAACTCTAATGTTATATGCAGAGACAATTTAATTAATTAGCAATCTCTGCTATGAATTGGAAAAAGCTTCTCCCCAGCAGAAACATGAATATGCCATCTTTTGAAAAACAAAAAAGATTCTGACGCAAATAAAGCAATGGCCAAGTATGCATACAACATTCAACTAATTTTTAAGTATATAATAACATTATGTCACCCTCTTTCTATGAGCATATTAAACCACATATAGGTATCCTGTATCCATGAAATAATTTCACCAAATCCTATCAGCACAAACCACCGAAAGTATCAAATTTGAACATCAATCCACATAAAGACTTACTTGAAATTATTGACCAAAGATGGTTGGCCTACATGAAAGTAACTACACTTGGAATGGAGTTTCTGGCCCAATGCAGTAGTTTGATGAAAGCATGATGCAACTCTCGATCTTACAGCTTGCTTTGGAGATAGAAGTATAGCATTTCTTTGATAGTAAGGCAACTTGATCAAAATTGCCATTACATGAAAAAACCTGTAGGTAACTATTTACTGTAATTATAGAAGACAACGAGAAAGGAAATATAAATGCAGGCACCTGATCAACATCATTAATACACAGAAAAAAAAAGAAAAAAAGAACTCAAGGCCTGGTTTTGAATAAGCTTGATACAATCTTCAGTGTAATTATTGGATATTGTATCGTTATTGTGTGTTGCCACTTTCAAACTCCCAGATTTATTGCATATCACAACCTCCACTCTAATTAGTTATCTCCCTTCAACAAACATACAACCTCCAATAAAATTCTTAGGTTCTACATCGTTATTTCATTGCTAAAACTTCCTCTCTTTTGCATAATCACAAATAACGGATTAGCTACAATTTGGGATGTCATATGTGTTCACGTATCTCCACTCCAAAAGCAATTCAAATCACACACCCCCCAAAAAAAAGGTATAAATTTTGACAAAAATAAACTGGTTTCAGTTATGAATTTTCCTTTTTCACCTGTGAATTTCTTGGGTTTTGAGTTCTGGGGAATTTACACAACTATTCCTTTCTGGGTTTTGTTCACTAAGCTGGAAAAATCACGCGTAGAAACGAAAGCAATAACCCCAAATAGAGAAAGAGTGAACTCAATCATAACAAACAGCGAATGGGTTTTTGGCAAATCATTCTCATAATAATGCGAATTAAGGTTTGGCGGCTGTGGAGGACTCCTTCAAGAACAATGGGTATATTAAAACAAATTCGATTTCAAAAAATCAGAGAGGAAACAAAGAAAAAGAAAAAGAAAAAAAAAACATTTATTCTTACGCCACGATACTCAGATATCAGCAGTGAAGAGCTTCTGCTTTGCGTTTCTTCTTCTTCTTCTGCTATGGTTTTTGTTTTTGTTTCTCTTTTCTTCTTGCTTGGCTTTGGGAAGGGTCCCCAGAAACCCACGGTGGATGGGAAATGTCCTTTCTGCTTTCGGCTAGACAACGGCAGACCGTTGAATCATTCTCGTATACTTCTCATCAACGACACACCGTTTGATTATCACCCACCTTCAAACTTTCTTGACCTTAAACTTTCTTGATCTTTCAAATTTTTGAGGTGATGTTAAAATGGTAATTAGACAGGTATTGTAGACAAAAAGCTAGTGAGAGACGCTCCAACTTCTCTCTAGAATTTCTCCCCTTCATTTTCTACTGGTGCACCATCCATGGGAGGGAAGAGCTTCCCTCCCTTTCGTTTTTCCCCTCCCCACAACCACCCCCTAATCCATATCCAAATAAGTCTGAGAGTTTTCTCTCAAACGACCAAGCCGGCTTTGCTCCGGTTTCCTCCCACTGAGCCCGCTTTGCACCTGATTTATCTCTCCATTTTCTTGCTTTCTTCCAACCAGCAGGCTTGTTTTCGCCTATCCCCCTTCATCCACCTTATATCCATTTTCCTGATTTATATCCCTTACATACCCATTATGTTAGGGATATAATGGGTATGTAAGGGATATAAGGGGTATTCTAGAAGGTAGTGAGGTGGAGGTATCCAAAAGCTAACAATAATCAGTTGGCAAGAAGGTTCTAGAAGGGAATGAGGTGGCAAAAGGCACTCTCCTATAAAATCTCATAGAATGAAGAAGGAAGGGATGAAAAAGAGAGAATATTGAGTCTAGTTAGTCCTGGAGAGCTCGGGCTTCTCGAAGAGCCCATAGTTTGTAAGAGAGATAGGCCTCTCCAAGAGCCTATGTTTATCGTTTTACCCTCTATTTCTATCATGTTCTTCCCTAATTCCCTTTCACTCAAGAAAAACCCATAACATTTTTGGAGTTTGGAGTCGGTTTTTTGGTTTTAGATCTGCTCACTACCTTCCTCTCTCTCAAGACTTGCTCCTTAGTAATGGGTTCGCCGGAGTCTTTGGAGTCTACCGGTGGTCTCCCCCTTCTCCTCTGTCGACTGGAAGATGGCGCGCGCTTCCCACGCGCCAGAAAAGCTCATGGACTCAATCGGCATGTGGAGCTTCCGCCAGCACCCTCCTCCACTTTCCGCACCAACCCCCGATGGTTCCGGGCGATTCCACCGCTTCCCACTGCTGAGAGGCCGTCCTTGGGCGGTGCGTGGTTCTCACGCACCTCCTGGGAGGGCTCCCACCTTGCCACCGCCTGACTTGCTGCTGCTGTTTTTGGGTTTATTTGTTTGCTTTTCAGGGTATTTTTTGTTGGTATCCTATTCTCCTGTTTACCCCTGTTTTGGTGTTTGGGTCCTTGTGGCTCATTATACTTGTCAAATCACCTTTATTGGTGACCCCGACTTTGTGGCATCCGTGCCTCGAGTCAATGGGTCCGCATCTTCGGAAGCATTGCCCCCGCATACTTACATTATTAGTTTAAATTTTGGGTTGCCTAGGCCCTACTGTATTTGTATTTTTTTATTTGTAGTTGTAATCTGTTTCTGTATCTAACAAAAAATGGTAATTAGACGATCAAATTTTTTAGTAAATTTATATGAATAGATAGATTGCCAAGAATTCACAGTAAAAGTGTAACACCCCGATCCCACAACGGGTATAGAGCATATATTTCTTTAAATAACATTTATATAAATATTTGTCAATAAAAATTTTCACAGGTTAACTAGAGCATTTATAATTTTTAATATTTTTTTTTTCGATAAGTAAGAAGTCAATCTCATTAAAAAAATGTAAAGCGCCCACTAGTACACTGAGAGTATACAAGAAAAATCATCAATATAATCATCCAAAAATTCTATATTTACCTGATAAAATTATAAGACATTAAAGCTTATTACTTCAAAGTCCTTCAACAAATCACTACAATTCACCGTAATAATATCAATCACTTCATAAGCGTCTTGGTGAGGTGGGGTGAGTCACCCCCACCATGTGTCACAATTTTTTTAAAATAAAATTACTAAAAAGCCCTTTATTGTTTTTGGGTTATTACAAAAAGCATGGGATTTCTATGGCATGTAGGCTATTTTTTTTTTTCCAATTTTAAAGTGGGGTTCTCAAATACTCTTGAATCATACTCCAAATTGTAAGTAATGATCAACAATTATGATATGATGGTATTGCCGTGGCCCATGGTCATGAAAATACATGGTGATTATGAGTAATTATGGATATGGTAATGCATAATTCTTTTCTTCTTCCAAAATTAATCTGGTCTCCCCTATTGCCTATTGGCATGCATTTAGATTTGAGAACAACAGATATATATATATATATATATATATATATATATATATATATATATATATATATATATATATATATTCATATTAATTTGTGTTTTCTAAGAACAATC
Source organism: Alnus glutinosa (assembly GCF_958979055.1). Lineage (NCBI taxonomy): Eukaryota > Viridiplantae > Streptophyta > Magnoliopsida > Fagales > Betulaceae > Alnus > Alnus glutinosa. Next base: position 30,935,116 of record NC_084888.1, read on the forward strand.
TCATTTATCATTTTTGTTAAGTATTAAATAGAAAGACAAAAAAAAAAAAAAAAGAAGAAGAAGAAGAGAGAGAGAGAGAGAGAATGAAATATTTGAATGAAGCCCCAGAGTGTAAATTTTAAACTCATAAAAAAATGAGTATTTTAATTCCAAGGACGATTCCAACCGTGTTTGGTACAGTGTAAACGGCAAGTTTTTTAGTGTTCTTTACGTTTATACGATCACTGCAAAACAACTAAAATAAAGAGAGTTGCCTCGATAAGTATATGATAAAAAAAGTATGACAAATGAATAATAATTCAGTATAAGGCTTATACTTGGTATAATGGCCTATTTATAGGATAGGAGGTGGAGGTAACTTGGATTAAGGTTTCTATTTCAACTTGGACTAGTAGTGTTAGGAGTTCGATTTAGACCGGGAGTCCTATCCCAGTACAACTAGGAGTATAATTGTTGACCGAGTTTTTTAATGAGTTATAATTGAACACAGATTGAGACTCTTACCCCAATTTGACTTAAAATAGGATTCTAATCCAAACTTCATAGGATGAGACCTAGTCCCATAATTCCATGAGTTGAGACTCAATTGTATCATTTTGTGGATCAATGAGTGACTCGACACATTCTTTGATGCGGCTGATACCTTAGAGAAATAATTCATTTTTTTCGCATGATCTTTCATTCATTATTCAACTTTTATAAATCACCATTAAATAATTTAAATATATGAGGTTCATGTGTACGTGGAGCCTATATAAATATGTCAGATTCAATAATAATTTTTAAAAAATAAGAAAAATGAAAAAAGAGCCTGAAAAAAATGTATAGATCGGATCCAAAGAGCACAAAGAAGAAAGCTGACAGTATTCTTATTCTTCCTGAATTTACATGTGAATGAATAGTTTATTCAGAAACCTTTTTTTTTTCTTTTCTTTTCTTTTATGACTTATTCTAAAAAGATTTTTTTTTTTTTTTAAAAAAAAGTAGAAAACATCACCAGAGTCCCAGACAGGCAGACAGTGTCCCTTTTTTGATTTAGGGTTTACATTTATCGGGGATAGGATAAACCTTGAGCGAGCTTCGGCTATTCACGGTTGCTTATGTCTTACGCCTTCAGGGAGATCTCCGACTAAGGTAACTCTCCACTTTATATACCTGTTTGTTTCCTGAGAAGAATCGGGAAAATATTCTGGAAGTTAGTGTTTTTTTTTTGCCTAAATTATTGATTTGGGCTCCGTTGATATGTGAAGTCTTCGTGAATGAGGATCCTTTCGATGTAAATTTCTAGCCTTGGACTTTCTCTTTTCCTTTTCTTGCATTTTCTCGGAAAACAAACGAGGGTTTATCGTTGTACTTTTATTCTTTCAATCTGTTTCTGTTCTGAGTGCTACGGGGTCAATTAATCGATTGAGTATTTGAAATTGACGATGATGAAATTCTATACAAGAAAATGCATGTATATTATGCGAGCGATGAAGTTATATATTTTATTTATTTATTTATTTTTGGCTAAATTTTAGGTTAAAGGGTATTATGCTCGCTGGAGAAATCCTGTGCCTGATTTGTGGTCTTTACAGGTAGGCAGCTCATGCCCATTCTTTTATTTTTTAACATACAATTTGGCAGTTTATTGGTTTTTCTTTTATAACTTGTGCAAAAGTGATGCATAATCTAGAATTATTGGCAAATTGGGTGTTTACATAACATAAGCTGTTACTTGTGATTTCCTTTTTAAGATTTTATCTTTTACCTTCCGTTGGTGTTCATTTGTATCTAAAAAAGGTTTGTGGTTATATTTTAAGAGAAATGATGCAAATCCATTCCCTATCCATCTCCTACTCATCTCATTTTTAAATCCACCATTGGATTTGTGGGACCCACATTGGATTCCACAAATCCAATGGTGGATTTGAAACTTGGTTGTATGGAGATGGTTAGGGGATGAATATGTCTAACATGTCCCATTAATATTTAGGGATTGAAGCCAACAGTTTTATCAGTTTTCCCTTCTTGCCACTTAATTGTCAATGGTTTACTATATGCAATGGAAATATGGTAGAGTATCTGAAGTGGTGCCAAGTTCATAGTGTATGTGAATTCTAGCATGGATCTGGCCAAGATTGCTTTTAATGACACAAAAACAAATCTCCTCTCCATGTACTTCTGATTGATACCCTTCATTGTGTTTTAGCTACATTGTTGGCATCTTTTTCAGATGTGGTCAGTATATATAGTAGTTTATTACAAACCCTACTCTGAGCAGTGTTCAGGGCATCCAGATACGTGTTAAGTGATTTAACATGTGGTTTCAAAAGCGTCCATCTTATTTTAAGTTAATTGGTATATTATAGCATATGAAAGGCTCTCACTGACTAGCCCTTCCATTATGAACTTGCTATTTGTGATTTGGGATTTAAGTGACGAATTGAGGAGACCATGTACCTGAAGCAGCTATAAAAGGATTTTCTGGCTACATGTAAATCATCAGAAGATTTTTTATTTTTTTATTTTTTTATTTTTTGTAGTGGGGAAAAGGGTCCATTGCTTGATTTCTTTATTCCTTCTTTTGGGTGGGTTGTGTGGATGGGGGGAGGGGGGCATACTCAGTAATGACAGGTAGAGCCATTCTCTTTCAGCTTTAGTTATCCTAGGCCATTCAGATGTTCATTTAAAGTTGCTTCCAAGGTTTTGAAGAATTGGATATTGTTTAGTTTCATGGTGGTTTACAAGAATGGAACTGCTTGAAGGAGGCGAAATTTTTATCTCAAATTGTGGCAAGTAGATTTCATTATTAGAGATGGTTGGTTTTTGAATTCAAATCAATGTGGTGGGACAGAAACAATAAAAGGGAGACTTTTGACTGACTTCTTAGATTCTGTTTAAATTAGATTGTAATTCCTTTCTTTCTGTATCTTTTCCAAACTCACTAACATGTGTCAAATTAAAGAGCTTTGGGTACCTTAGTTTTGGCAGTTAAACATCTTTTGATATATTCGTTGCACAGAAAGTAATGGGAACGTAAAGAAATTGTTTATCTTGGTTGATTCATGATATCCAAATACTGCCTCTAAGATACACTTAAAATAAGGTTTTGTAGTGTCATGAAAAAAAGAGAGGCGGAGAGACCGTGATGATTAATACTTAAGCGTTTTTAATGAATTTTCGATCACTTACCAAAAAACTTAATAAAAACAGACGGTTGCAGTAGAGGTGTCTCCTACCTTTGTAGCTGGGACACTGTCTTGTGGCATCAAGTGAGGGTTATCTTCTTGTATTTCAGATTTGGAATTGTAGCTCAAGCATTTCCTCTAAGCAGGGTATTGATAGATACCGAACTGTTCGACTGTTTTGGTAAGACCATATGGATGAACATGGGCCAAAGCATTTGGTGTTAAAGAAGAGTAATGAGTTTCATGGTATTGAACCTCACTTAGGGCTCTTATAAATAAGGTTTTGAACAGGAATCTCGGACTTGCATCTAGAGTCTCACTGGTTTTTGTGTCAAATGCAAAGATTTTCAATTAAAATTATATGTTTTAAGTTTATGTAGACGATTCTTTTTCTCCATTGGGTATTTTTTTTATATAAGTAAAGAAAAACTTTATAGAATTCTCCATTGGGTATGTTAGAATTGAGCTTGCTGAATTTCCCCTTATTTTCCTTATAGCTCTGATTTTCGGGAACCTCTTAAGAATTTCTATTCCAGTCTTCCTTTTATTTGAGATTTATGACTAGGAAGATTCGTTTCAAAGTGTTCGTTGGAAGAAATTTAGGTGATGATGAGAGGAAATAAATTTGAGATCCGTATGGCCTTTAGATTTGGCCTGGAATTTTCAAATCCTTGGCTGGTTGTTCTGGGCTTTGGGAACTTCTGTTAATGTTGAAATCAGCATCCTACATTGTCACTATACTTCTGTAGAACAAGTTCAACCTTTTTTTTTTTTTTTTTTTAATTTATTTATTTATAAGTAGAACAAGTTTAACATGTGAAATGCTTCAAACCTTCAAGTGACCAGTGTTCTAGAGTAGAGCTGCATTTTTGGAAATACCAGCGCACTAGGTTTGCACCCCGTTGCACTTTCTAATAAGATCAATTTACTTTTATCAAAATGAAAAATCAAGTATTTATGTGGCATGTCTGTGATCCTTTTTTCTGATTGAAATTACTACTCATGCTCCCTTTCTTTGATCAAGTTGATTAGGTGTAGTCAGTTTTGTGTACACATATAAAGCAGCAATTTTAAATATGCTTCAGTGTTTGGAGTGCCAAGGTATCTGGTAGTTAATATGTCTATGATGCTGTGTATTTTAAATGTAGTCCTACACTTGCTTAGCAACTTAGAACAGTGAAATTGTATAATTTGTGAATGGTGGTGCTTGGACAATGGGTAATCTAGAATGACTTTGCTCGATCAAGGTAAACTCCCAGCATTCCTAGTTCTGGCTATTTCTGTAAAATATTGGAATAATTAAGTGGGAGCACGTTGGATATTCACTCATGGTTTTATGTGAGCAGATATTGTAGGGATGCTCCCAACCTGCAAGTTGAGCACTAACAGGGCATACTCTAAGAACATGTAAATTTAATCCTGAAGTCTGTTTATACCGTCTTCCTACTTTGGGCTTTGTAGAGAGATTTATACTCGTTAAAGTATTGATTAAATTTACCCATTCCTATCATCGTAAGCTTTTGAGATAAGCGGTGATTTAACATGGTATCACAGCAAAAGGTCTTGAATTCGAACCTTGTCTTCGTCAATTCATCCCTTATTTTAGTTAAATACTCCATGTGTTGGGTCATCTATTAAAAGGAAATTTGAGCTCACATGTGAAGGGGATTGTTATAGTATTGATTAAATTTACTCATTCCTATCAACTTAAGCTTTTGAGATGAACGGTGATTTAACACTATTGAAAGCTGTTTTTTGTTAAGACTGGTCCTTTAATTTGGTATCAATTTACAAACATGGGATGTTGTTAGGGACTCGAACGCGAGGACTATTGGAAACTACTTTGGACATTCTTGTCACTTAAAAGAAGAAGAAGAAGCACTTGGTACACTAGGATCAAAGTTGTGCGACCATAACATTTTTGTGAACTATGTTTACATTTAAGTCTTTCTACATGAACCAGGCTTCAAGAATCTTTCTTGAGCCATATTTAAAGTAAAGCATTGTTCTATGTAAATGTCTATGAGCTGATTGCTATTATCTGGAAGCAGTCCTATCATATTTCCAAAGAATTTCTTTGCTTTTGTTTTATAACCCCGTTGATTTTCAGCAGATGCCAATAACACTTCTGTGGAAATTTGCAGGGTTTTTAACATTAGTGTTTTCGCTGAAGGAAGCGTATTCAACAATTCCCTTCATTGGAAATAGATATGCTACCAACTGGAGCAAAAGATTCCCAACTCCGTGAGAGCAACAGCCAGAAGGTCCACCCACAACCCATGGAAGAGGCCATGAATCAGAATCCTGAAGCTGTGGAAGCTCTGATATCCAAGCTTTTTACAAACATCTCCTCCCTGAAGTCAGCTTACATCCAGCTTCAAGCTGCTCATACTCCCTATGACCCTGATAAAATCCAAGCTGCTGATAAACTTGTAATTGCTGAGCTGAAGAACCTATCTGAACTCAAGCACTTTTACAGGGAGAAAAACCCCAAACCAGTATGTGTTTCTCCACAGGACTCTCGCTTAGCTGCAGAGATCCAAGAACAACAGAGCCTGCTGAAGACCTACGAAGTTATGGTGAAGAAATTTCAGTCTGAAATTCAGAATAAAGATTCTGAGGTTTATCAGTTGCACCAGCAGATTGAGGAGGCGAACCAGAGGCGGGCAAAACTGGAAAAGAATCTTAAGCTTAGGGGCTTGTCAACAAAAGAATCAGAAAGTTCCACAGATGAAAATGGATTTTTCCCTGTAGATCTAACACCTGATCTATTTACATCTGCTGTAGAAGCTTCTTTCAAAGCCATTCATGATTTTTCTAAGCCATTGATCAACATGATGAAAGCAGCTGGTTGGGATCTTGATGCTGCAGCAAACTCGATTGAACCTAATGTCGTTTATGCAAAAAGAGCTCATAAAAAATATGCATTTGAGTCCCATATATGCCAAAGAATGTTCAGTGGGTTTCAGCAGGCAAACTTCTCCATCAAATCAGACGATCTTATGGTCTCTAAAGAGAGCTTCTTCCACCAATTTCTTGCTCTAAGGGAGATGGATCCATTGGACATGCTAGGCCAAAATCCAGATTCAATTTTTGGGAAATTTTGCAGGAGCAAGTACCTAGTGGTGGTTCACCCAAAGATGGAAGCTTCGTTCTTTGGAAATTTAGATCAACGAAATCATATAATGGGCGGTGGGCATCCAAGGACCCCTTTTTACCAGGCTTTTCTAAAACTGGCCAAGTCAATCTGGCTTTTGCATAGGCTGGCTTATTCATTCGAACCCAATGTGAAGGTCTTTCAGGTTAAGAGAGGGACTGAATTCTCAGAGGTTTATATGGATAGTGTGGTGAAGAATTTGATAATGGATGAAAGTGATCAAAAGCCCAAAGTTGGACTAATGGTTATGCCGGGTTTTTCTTCTGGGGGCAGTGTGATTCAAAGTCGAGTTTATCTCTCCGGCATGAAGGTTGCTGAATGATTCAGCATGTCTATGTATGTGGTGTGTTTGATATGGTTCTTTGCTTTTCCTATAATATATTGTGTTTCTGTATCTTATGTAATTGTAGTAACTGCTTGGTAGGATGAAAAATCTCTTTAGTTTCCTGTCGAATGTCTCTGTGCGTGCACGGGTGTCGGATTGGGGGGGGGGGGGGGGGGGGGGGTGCGTGTCTTAATAAACAGTGAATATGGGATGATTGGAAGAGAACTCCAGATATTTTATCGTCGGAGGCAAGCCAAACTCATTCTACCATATCTGCTATATGAGCCCGGTTAGCCCCTGATTGTTTTTTTGGCATATTTACACCCCATTCGACATTTGAAAAGAAATTGTATTGATGTAGATCACAGTTGTATTGCATATATATATAGCTTATTTATTGTTTAGAAAGCAGTTTTACACTGTCTTTAGTTGTTATGTATAGCATACAGTTTCTGCAAAACTTAAGATATGTTTAGTATGCGGAATTTTTTTTATTAAGAAAAAAAAAACTTATATTAAAAATGGAAAAAAGTGAAATGAAATAGTCATAGAATAGCCATTTCCATGGTCCACAAGGGAATGACCATTTCAAATGTTAGTATATGTATATTTTAAAACTTAGGCTATTTTATTCCAACTTCTTTCATTCTTAATAAGGCTATTTCTAAAACAAGACAACAAGTTAGGAGTCTTCTAGAGAGAGAGAGAGTTTGAATATTGGCTGTGTTTGCCCCGGCGGGGGAGGGGAGGCTCTATGCCTCCCTCCCGGTTTTGATTTTTCTCTTAGCCCTTTTAAAGCTATAGAGGCTTTTGCTCCTCCCTGGGTTGATTCAATGGAGGTTAGAAGTCTCCCAACCATTAGGGCTGTGGAGTTTAAATTTCCCTTGGGATAGATCTGATGGTAATTGATTTTCTCCTAGTCATTCTAGGGCTATGAAGTTTTGTGGTTTTCTGGCAAGAAGGCTCTATCGAGATGTCCCAAAGGGGGAGCGGTTGCTCCGTTCGTGTCATCAATGTTATGCTTGGCCGAACTTTAGTCTTCACCATCTATTTTCGAAGCTAGATCTGTGCATTTCCACCGTCTTCTGCTAGACACGCGTCCCTCAGCTTTGTTTGTTGTCGTCCTCTAGTTTGGTAACCGCTTGCAACGGTCGTGGTGGTCTTCCATGCTTGGCGCGTGGCTAGCACGAACTAGGGTGTTTGTCACCTTGGGCCGCGCGTGATGGCCACGCTCTGTTTTTCTTGTTGTGTCCGATGGCGCCCGATGGACTATGATGAACACCTTGTTGCAGGGAGTTTCCGAAGAAGGTGTGTGCCCTGCAAGCGCAGTCTTCGGTGACGGCAGATCTCCCGGCGGCAACTCTGTGTTGGGTGCTTTCTGTATTTGTCTTCTTTGTTTTGTTTTTTTGTTGTTCCTTTGGCAGTTTGCTCTGTTTGTTAGATCAACTTGGTAATTGCTTTTTAGCTTAGAATGTGTGACCTACTCCCAGTTCAAGCAAAGTTTTATGTCAACGCAGTTGTATCATTCTGTTAGCTAGATTTCTTTGTAGCAGCTGTCTGTGATGGTCTGAGTCTGTTTTGACTCAGTTTGGTTGTACACCAGTTTGGTTGTAACTCATGAAACCATCCATATTCTTTAGTAAAAATACCCTGGTAGCTTTTAGAACTTCCTTCAGTAGCTCTTGGGGTGTCTTATGTTTCAGTGGGTTTTGAAAAATATCTTGGTCTTCCAGATTTGGTGGGGCGATCCAAGACTAGGACCTTTGCTGCAATTTGTGATAGGTTGAAGAAGAAGTTGGATGGATGGAAAGAAAAGTTCCTTTCGCAGGCGGGGAAATAAGTTCTCATCAAAGCGGTGGTACAGGTTATTCCAACTTACAGTATCAGTGTGTTCCAGCTGCCAAAGGCTTTGTGTAAATCCATTAATTCTTTGATGAGTCATTTCTGGTGGGGACACAAGTCCAATATGGGGCGTATTGCTTGGATGAGCTGGGAAAGGTTGGGGACTTCCAAACAAAGTGGCGGTATGGGTTTTCGGGATTTGGAAATTTTCAACAAGGCATTGCTTGCAAAGCAAGGTTGGAGGCTCATTTCCTCACCCGATTCTCTCTTAGCCCGAATTTTAAAGGAAAAGTATTATCCGCACGGGTCTTTTCTTGAGGCACGCTTGGGGAGTTGCCATTTCTTTGGATGGCGCAACATTCTTGGGGCGAAACCACTTGTGGAAAATGGGGTGGGGTGGAGAGTGGGTAACGATGCTAGTATTAAAATATGGGGTGATGCTTGGCTACCACCACCCCATACACGGTTATTACAACCTCTTATTGGAAAGTAATCGGCGTTTCCAGAAATTGTCTTGTGAATGTACTGATGGTAGGGGACTCCTCTTGTATTTCTTTGAACAATTGGATCCTGGTGATATGATGGAAGTACTCGCAACGGCCAGGTTGGTGTGGCTAAGACGAAATGACTATGTTTTTGGAAGGGGGCTCACTCTCCCTTGTAAGGTCATTGTTGCTGTGAAGAATTCATTGGATTGCTTTGCACAGAGTCATCTCCCTGAGTCAGGTTCTCATCTTACACGTGCCGGTTATGTCTTGGAGCAAGCATACGGAAGGAAAATGGAAAATAAATTGGGATGCGGCTATTAATAAGGAGACTCTAAAAATGGGGATGGGAATAGTAATCCGGGATGATGCAGGCAATGTGGTGGCAGCAAAAGCGAAATATCTCCCCTATCTTACTAACCCCCAAACTGCAGAAGCCATGGCCGCCTGGTATGCTATCCAGTTCGGTAGAGACATGGGAGGAAGTTTTATCATTCTTGAAGGGGACTCTTTGGAGGTGGTTACAGCCCTAAGCAGGAAGGTTTCTGCCAACCGGGTTTGTGGACAACTTTTAGATGATATTAAAACTTTTTTCTTGCATTTCAATTCTGTTAATTTTAGGCATGTTAGGAGGGATGCCAATAAAGCGGCTCATGTTTTGGCCAAGTGTGCAATTTCTCAACTGCTAGACATGGTATGGGTAGAGGAGTGCCCGCCTTTTATCCATAGTAGTGTCTTAGCAGATATTTGATGTATCTTTGGATTAATGCAATTACACTTTTCTTCAAAAAAAAAAAAAAAAATAGGCTATTTATTTTCTCCTAATGGAACAATCATTTTGTGTACCAAATATATTCTTAATAGTTTGGCCTAATTGATCTGCAGCGACGACTAAGGTCCAAAAAAAAAAAAAAAAAAAATCATTACTCGGGGATCAAGTACTTGGAGAAGTAGATTTTCCAAACCTTGATTTGATTATAACAATCCTATTTTTTTTTTTTTTTTTTTTTGTCCCACAAATCGATATTTTCATAACACACTATATGACGATAATATTAATTGATCTGCAGTGACGACTAAGGTCCAAAAAAAAAAAATAAAAAAAAAAATTCATTACTCGAGGATTAAATACTTGGAGAAGTATTGGCCCTGAAGATCATCTAGCTCATGTTTGAGCTCTCCCCTCTTTCCTCCAGGATAGAAAACCTAGGATTTGTTCTTCACTGTTTGTCTTCCTCAATCACACACCCTTCCTCCTACATCTCTTTCTTCCTTTTATCCTTTAGCCATGACTTCGCAGGAAAATCTCCATGCTTTAATAGATGAAACCGAAGCTCTTGGGTTCGACTTTCCTGTTCTTGATTCAATTGACGAGTCTCCTCCCAACCAAACAACTTTTGCGCTAATTGGAAAACTTCTTTCTCTGAAGCCCTTAAATACCCAGACCGTTCGAGCAACACTGGTTGCTGCATGGAGTTTTGCATCACCTTTGACAGTAGAATTTCTAGCTCCGAATAAGTTTCTTCTAGGAGTCTCTAATCCAGACCATGTTGACCGTATACTCCATCGTGGTCCATGGAATATAAGAGGTTCTCTTCTTCTTCTTCAACAATGGTCTCCCGAGCTTGCAATAGCTGAGGTGGAGTTAACGAATTGTGCATTTTGGATTCAGGTGCATGGGCTTCCTCGCCAAAACATGACCGTGAGGAATGCGATTAGGATAGGTAAAGCTATCGGGTCTCTTTTGGAAGTAGAAAATTCAGAAACACCAGGCCTTCTTTGTCGTTCTTTTTTACATGTTAAAGTTGAGCTCAATACGGCCAGGCCTTTACCCCCGGGTTTCAATCTCCCTCGTCAAGGCAAAGAGCCCTTGTGGATAAGCTTTCGTTACGAAAGACTTGGAGCCTACTGTAATTTTTGTGGTCTTTTAGGCCACAAGAAACTCAATTGTCCGGCTCCTTCACAGGTGTTCACGCAGTTTCAGTATAGTATTCCACTCCAAGCCATTCCATCTTCTGATTCACGAACTTCTTCTCCTGGAACTCGAGTGGTTTCGAATTCTGGTTTGTGGTCAGAGGGATCCACTCACTTTCGTTCTGCGGACAACTCCAGTTTCAACCATGGTGGTGAGTCGACTCCTTTGCTAATCGTCCCACGAGTTAGCCAAACAGATATGGTTAGCCATGTGTCGTCGCCCCCTTCAATGCCAAGCACTCAAGTGAATCCTCAGTTTCCACATTATCAGGCGCCCACATCTTCTGAGATGCATGAATCGGGTGATGTCACGATGCAAGCTGGCAGATTTGGTCACATCCCGTCGGCTCGAGATAAGGATAAGCAACTGAAGATCTTCACGTCTGCAGTAGGTTCCTCCAAATATCAACCAATGATCATTGCTTCAGATATTATCTTCTCTGGTAATTACAATCCTACCTCTTCCCTTTTGAATTCAGTTCTTATATATTTATATGAACTGTCCAGTACTCAACCATTTGGCCACCCGACCCACTCCCTATCCTCTTGGGCCGAGGCCAAAAGCCCAACTCCAATGGTTCATCCATCCAGGCCTTTTCAAATTCAAACACCTAATGAGGCCATTCCCTTAAATCCTGATAAACCCAACTATCCTATAGCCCAAGCAATATACCATGTTAACCCATCCTATAGTGGCACTCCTGATAGTCCTTATCAATTGCTATCCACTCCAAATCATCATAATACACAGCCTATCTAGCATAAACCTAACCCAGTTCAGCCTCTCACCCCACCATTTCAGCTCAGCCCTAACCCAGCACTGTTGTCCATAAATCCTTATACCCGAACTAACAGAAAGTCATTACATTCACCCCCGACTACCCGTTTCCACCCTTATTATACCAGAAATTCAAACCCAAGTTCTCCCCATGTACTGTCCGTCAATTCACCAGATGATTCTCACCATTCGACCCCACTGACACGAGGCTGGACCAGTGTCAATGACCTCCCCTTTGCATCACTGAAGAAACATAACGGGCCACATATTTCTCAGTCTTCACCAGCAAGGTTTTTGGGTTTGGTTCCATCATCAATATTTGTCCCACATGTCAGAACAGCTGCACCAGAGATCAGTTTCTCCCTTTCTCCATATAAAACATCCCCCATCACTGCTGGATTGATCACCATTGATATGAAAGCAGTTTTACCGATAAGAAGAAGATTTTTCCGTGCTGTTCGAGGGAGCACAATACTCATCTCTGCAGGATTGGGTTTACTACTGGGCACTGTCAATCAGCCGGCTCGTGTGCATGGTTCACTTCCTCTACGTGCTCTTATTTATAAAACATCAGTGACTACTAATAAGCCTAACGAGGTCTCTCGAACGTGGAAGAGGAAGTCAGAAGGGGTAGCGGGGGGTTCTAATCCGGCTGTTGTAAACAAACGACACCATGAAGACATGCAGTTCTCACTCCCGGCTATTCAAGGGTCGGGACTCAAAAAGTTCAAGCTTGAAGACATACCATCTGATATGTTGGCAATGGCGGCGGCTGATGATCAGCCCCGCCTGCCACAATGAGTTGTCTCAGCTGGAACTGTCGAGGGCTTGGTAACCCTCGGACAGTTCGTGTCCTTCACCAATTGGTGAAGGAAAGAAAACCAAATTTAGTGTTTCTTATAGAGACTCGTTGCACACAAAAGAAGATGGAAGCTGTTCGGTGTCGTCTTGGGTACGAAGGTTTATTTGTTGTGGATCCTATTGGCAGGAGTGGTGGTCTTGCTTTATTATGGAGACAAAACCGGGATCTCGAGATTTTTAATTACTCAAAATCTCACATTCATGCCGTGATTAAAGATGCTGATGGACAACCTTTTTGGCAGTTTACTGGATTTTATGGTCACCCTGATACAGCCCGAAGGTGGGAATCTTGGGCCTTACTACGACATTTGAAGACGCTACTTCCACTACCATGGTGTTGTGCGGGAGATTTCAATGAAATCGTGGAACAATCGGAGAAGGAAGGGGCGGCTTTTCGGCGTGAATCACAAATGGTGGGTTTTCGTGATGCTTTGGAGGCTTGTGGTTTATGTGACTTGGGGTTTTCAGGTCCATGTTTCATGTGGTGTAACCATCGATCTGATGGTACGTTTACAAAAGAACGATTGGATAGGGTAGTAGCTGATCGGGATTGGAATTCTCTTTTCCAGTCGGTTGTTGTCCAGGTTTTACCTGCATGTGCCTCAGATCACCATCCTTTGGTGGTGTCTTTTTCTGTACATCCTCCCGATCGAAGGTCGTTCAAACGTTGTTTTAAATTCGAGGCTGGATGGGTGAAGGATGAGGAGTATCAAAACGTTGTTCGGAATGCATGGGAGGAAGAAGTGGTGGGGGTGAGACCTATTGTGGATGTACAAGCAAAGTTATCTAATTGTCAGAGGTCCCTCATTACTTGAAGTAAAAGAAAGTTCGGAAGGGATGCTGATTTACTCAAACAGAAGAAGGCTCATTTACTACTCCTACAACAGCGTGTAAGGCCGGCTTCAGTTGTGTCTATTAAACGTTTACAAGCTGAAATTGAGGAAATATTGGAGCGGGATGATATGCGATGGAAGCAACGTTCAAAACAGAATTGGTACCTCAAGGGCGATCGGAATACGCAGTATTTTCATTCATGGGCAAATCAGCGCCGTAAAATGAACACGATTCATTCCATTACTGATGGTGAGGGCCAGGTTTGGAGGGATCCTAAGGAGGTTTGCTCGAAATTTCTATCTTATTTTGAGCATTTATTTCAGACTCAAGGTCCTGTTGGGATGGATTTTTGTTTGGAATCTATGGAGTCTCGTGTTACACCAGCCATGAATGCTAGGCTTATTCAGCCTTTTCATGAGGAGGAGGTCCGGTTGGCACTATTTCAGATGCACCCTTTGAAATCTCCAGGACCGGATGGATATTCTGCGGGTTTTTATCAACAGTCATGGGATATTGTTGGTTCTGATGTTACAAGGGCAGCCCTCCACTTTCTCAATGGAGGACCTTTTGAATCAGGTTTGAATTCTACTAATATATGTCTAATTCCTAAAGGTTCCGCTCCCACTCATGCTTCGGATTACCGGCCCATAAGTCTATGTAATGTGCTATACAAAATCATAGCCAAGGTGCTTGCTAACCGGCTAAAACATGTGCTACCTTCTATTATCTCCCCGGAGCAAAGCGCTTTTATCCCGGGTCGTCTTATAACGGATAATGTTTTGGTAGCTTTTGAAACACTCCATACTATGGATTCACGTTTGAAGGCAAAGGAGGGCTTTATGGCTTTGAAGCTGGATATGAGCAAGGCATATGATCGCCTTGAATGGGATTTTTTGGAGGCCGCGATGAGGAAGCTTGGTTTTGCTAGCAGATGGATTCATCTGTTAATGTCTTGTGTTCGTACCGTTTCTTATTCGGTACTTATCAATGGCCAACCTCACGGTAATATTGTGCCTACTCGCGGTATTCGACAAGGTGACCCTTTATCCCATTATTTTTTTATTATATGTGCGGAGGCTTTGAGCTCAATGATACAACGTTCTGCACAGATAGGGGACATTACGGGTGTGTCCTCATCTCATAGAGGGCCTATTATCCATCACTTGCTTTTTGCGGATGATAGTCTACTTTTTTGTCGGGCAAATCTAAGGGAGTGGAGGTCTATTCAAGCACTTTTAGATAGTTATGAGATTGCCTCGGGGCAGCAACTTAACCGTGGTAAGACCTCAGTTTTTTTCAGTCGAAATACTAAGGGGGATGCTCGGGAGTCTATTCTTCAAGTAATGGGTGTTAGTTCAACTAATTCTTATGAAAAGTATCTTGGCCTACCGGCTTTAATTGGACGATCGAGAATTTCAACGTTCAATGGTATTAAAGGAAGAATATGGCAACGGATAAACGGGTGGAAGGAAAAATTTTTATCACATGCCGGAAAGGAAATCCTTATTAAGGCTGTCCTCCAAGCGATTCCCACCTACACTATGAGTGTTTTTCGACTTCCTAAGACTCTTTGTCGCGAAATTAATTCTATGATGGCTAAGTTTTGGTGGGGGCATAAGGAGAATGATCATAAAATTTCGTGGATGGCTTGGAAAGGTTTAGGAAGGAAGAAACACTCGGGTGGTTTGGGGTACCGAGATTTGGACAATTTTAACGTATCTTTGCTTGCAAAACAAGGCTGGAGGTTTACTAAGTTTCCTGAAACTCTAGTAGCAAGGGTTATGAAAGCAAAGTACTATCCAAATGGCGATTTCCAGGGGTCTTTTCTTGGTGCTCGGCCATCATTCGCATGGCGCAGTATTTGGAATTCGAAGCCTGTGTTACAGGAAGGTTTAATTTGGCGCATTGGGGATGGATCTCAGGTGAAAATATGGGGGGATCGGTGGCTCCCATCTACTCAATCTCATACAATCCAACTTCCAGTAAATGTCTTACAACCAGATGCAAAAGTGTGTGAATTAATAAGTGTGGAGTCAAAATGGTGGAACATACCTCTATTGGAACGTATCTTCCCTGCGGATTTAGTGGAGATCATTTGCAATATTCCCATTTGTCCCCATTTGACGCATGATCGGTTGGTTTGGGCAGGTACCACAACAGGACAATTTTCAGTACGTAGTGCCTACCATCTTGAATGTGAGAGGAGGACAAGGAGTCAGGGGAGTTGTTCAACTGCATCATTTATTAACCCAATTTGGCAATACATTTGGAGCTTGAGTATCCCACGGTCGGTACAATTGTTCATTTGGCGTGCTTGTAACGAGATTCTACCAACCAAAGAGAAGCTTTGTCATCGGCGAGTAGTGGAAGATCCTATTTGTCCAATGTGTGGTAAGGAGGCAGAGTCGTGTTTTCATGCACTTTGGAGGTGTTCAGCTGCTCAATCGATTTGGGCTGAATGTCCCACCCGTATAAGTAAATGCCCATCCTCAGCTAATGATGTCTTATCTTTGATGGGTGCTTTATTTCAACGGTTGGATAGGGAGGAGATGGAGCTAGTTGTAATGGTTGCACAGAGGGTTTGGTATCGCCGGAACAAGTTTGTTTTCGAGGGTTTGTTAACTCCTCCAACGTGTTCGATTAAATGTGCCAAAGAGTCTTTGGATGAGTATCGTAGCACGAATAGTATGAATGTGGCCTCTCTCTCTAGGTCTCGGGTTCCAATATTAACACGATGGTCCAAGCCTCCTGTGGGTTTTGTCAAACTGAATTGGGATGCGGCAGTTGATCGTTCGAAGAAGATGGTAGGGTTGGGGATTATTGCCCGTGATTCTAGCGGAATTGTTGTGGCTTCAATGTGTTCTTTTCACCCGTATGTATCTGATTCCACTGTGGCAGAGGCTATGGGTGCTTGACAGGGAGCTGAGTTTGGAAGGTTCCTGTGTCTTCAATCAGTGATGTTGGAAGGGGATTCTCTAGAAGTGGTTCTTGCTCTTCAGCATGAAAATGTAGTTGACGGGTATTACAGCAATCTGGTTCTGGAGACCAAAGCTATTCTTCACGATTTTACGTCAGCTACTGTTCATCACGTGGGTCGAATGGGAAATCAAGCTGCGCATTCTCTTGCACGGCATGCTGTCTCTAATGTTTTAAACCATGTTTGGTTTTCATCTGTTCCTTTATGTCTTTCTAATATTGTATCTGATGATTTGTTGTTATCTGATCATATATGAAATGAAATTTCTTATCAAAAAAAAAAAAAAAAAAAAAATACTTGGAGAAGTAGATTTTTCAAAACTTGATTTGATTATAATAATAATAATTTTTGTTTTTTTTTTTTTTGTCCCACATATCGATATTTTCATAACACCCTATATGACGATAATATTAATTAATAATTTGCCTTTCTTTCGATGATCGGTCATATTTGCAAACTCATCCTTGCTTATAATCTTTCAAATTATACTCATTAGATACTAATTTTCTTACAAATCCATTGCTCCTTTCAAATTAAAAAGGTCGTAGTCCCTTTTATTTTCTGTGGGTTTTTTTTCATGTATAAATCAATAAAATAACTTGAAAAACTTGAGATCTATTTGGCTATGCATGTTCCCATAAAATGGTTTTTATTTATTTATTTATTTATTTTTTTATAGCTGTTTTCAGAGCATAGAAAAGAAGTTACAAAGATCCATTTTTCAGTGGTTTTGTTTTTCCTAAACTTACCATATATATATATATATATACTGATCATGTCAATGTAATAGACGACGTTGTCGAATATTTTAAGTTTTGAATCAATAAAGAAATACGATGTAAATTCATAAAATTAAAGGGATCGAGATGAAATTTAATTCAGATGGAATAATTAAAAAAAATTGCAGTGGACGACTTCGATAGTTTTAGGGTGGACGATCAGTCTTAGTCCTACGTGATTGATCATGGGCTGTCGCAGTCGCCACTTGCAATACAAAATATCGTTGAATTTCTAAAAATAACTCTAAAAACTACGTAAACTAAACAACTTTCAGCGGACAAGAGCCGTTGGTATCGCAGGCGTTTTCAGCTGGATATATCCAACATTAATAATAGGGCAAGGGCAACATATATATATAATACCAAAACCTAGTTTTCACTCCAACCAGGCAACCATCAAAATATCAAAGAAACTTTTTGTTCATTTTTGTATTTGGTTTGTTTTCACGGTTTCAAAACGAAGACTTAACTAAAACTACAGTTTGACCTTTTAAAATCGTTGTATTTTTTTCTTTTCTTTTTCTTTTAAAAAACATGTTTAGCATGCAAATTAAATCGCAAAGCCAAATACATTCTTAGACTCCGTTTATTACGGCGTAAAATATTTTCTGTCATTAAATATTTTTAGGAAAATCATTTTTTAGGAGTATAATTTTCCCCGGAAATATTTTATAGCGTTTGACATGTACGAAAAATCACATTTTTTTTTAATATTTTTATTCAATCATATTAACCTATAAAAATTAATTTTTATTTACAACATAATAAAATAATCGCTCGGTGGTGGCCTAGTGGTGGTCCGGGGTGGCTTCCTGTCGAAGCTCTCTATGCGCGCGCAGGTGTCAAATTGGGTGGGGGGTGCGTATCTTAATAAACGGTGAATATGGGATGATTGGAGGAGAACTCCAGATATTTTATCATCGGAGGCAAGCCAAACTCATTCTACCATATCTGCTATGTAATACCGTTAGTCCGATTTTTTTTTTTGGCATATTTACACCCCAATCGACATTTGAAAAGAAATTGTATTGATGTAGATCACGGTTGTATTGCATATATATAGCTGATTTATTATTTAGAAAGCAGTTTTACACTCTGTCTTTAGTTGTTATGTATAGCATACTGTTTCTGCAAAACTTACGAAACGTTTAGTATGCGGAATGCTTATTCTATTAAAAAAAAAAAATCTTTTATTAGAAATGAAAAAAATTAAAATGAAGTGGAATAGTCATAGAATAACCATTTACATGATCCACGAGGGAATGACTTTCAAGTGTTAGACTATATGTATATTTTAAAACTTAGGCTATTTTATTTCAACTTCTTTTATTCTTAATAAGGCTATTCTTACAACAAGACAACAAGTTAGTAGTCTTCTAGTGAGAGACAAAGCTTGAATATTGGCTGTGTTTGCCGCCGGGGTTAGGGGGGGGGGGGGGGGGGGAGAGCCTCTATGCCTCCCTGCTTCTGGTTTTGTTTTTCCTTTTAGCCCTTCTAGAGCTATGGAGGCTTATACTCCTCTCTGCGTTGATCTAGTGGAGGCTAGGAGTCTCCCAACTATTAGGGTTGTGGAGTTTAGATTCCCCCAGGGCTAGATTTTGTGGTGGTTGATTTTCTTTTAGTTCTTCTATGACTATGGAATTTTGTGGTTTTCTGGCAGGAAGGCTCTATCGAGATGTTCTGAAGGGGGAGTGGCTACTCCATTCGTGTCGTCGGTGTTATGCTTGGCCAAGCTTTAGTCTTCACCATCTATTTTCAAAGCTAGATCTGTGCATTTCCGCCGCATTCTGCTAGACATGCGCCCCTTAACCTTATTCGCCGTCGTCCTCTGGTTTGGTCATTGCTTGCTACGGTCGTGGTGGTCTTTCGTAGGCTTGGCAATTTTAACACAACCCGTGAATCCGACACGAACATGACATGAATATATAAGATTTGAGTTTAGGCTATAACTCGTTTATGACCCGTTTATAATGCGTTAATGACACATTTTTTTACCAAATTAGCTAAACGGGTTGACACGCCAACCAAATGGGTTGACACGACAACCCGAATTGCCAAGCCTAGTCTTTCATGCTCGGAGCGTGGCCAACATGCGCCAAGGTGTTTGTCACCTTGGGCCGCCCATGATGGCCACGCTCCGTTTTTCTTGCCATGTCCGATGGCACCCGGTGGACCATGGTGAACACCTTGTTGTAGGGAGTTTCCGGAGAAGGTGTGTGTTCTACATGTGCAATCTTTGGTGACGACACCTCTGTGTTGGGTGCTTTATGTATTTGTTTTCTTTGTTTTTTTTTTTTTTTTTTTTTTTGTTCCTTTGGTAGTTTGCTCTGTTTGTTAGATCAACCTGGTAATTGCTTTTTAGCCCAAAATGTGTGGCCTACTCCAGTTCAATTAATGTTTTATATCAACGCAAAGACATTATTCTGTTGACTAGATTTCTTTGTAGCAGCTGTCTGTGATGGTCTGAGTCTGCCTTGACTCAATTTGGTTCTACACCAGTTTGGTTGTAACTAATGTAACCATTTGTCTGGTCTTGATTAATGGAAAGTTTACTTTCTTCTCAAAAAAGAAAAGAAAAAGAAAAGGTTATTCCTTTTCTTCTAATAGAATAATCATTTCACGCATTAAATTTATTCTTAATAGTTTGGCCTAATTGATCTGTACTAAGGTTAAAAAAAAAAAAACTCATTACTCAGGGATCAAGTACTTGGAGAAGTAGATTTTTCAAAAAGCTTGATTTGATTATAATAATCATAATTTTTTTTTTGTCCCACAAATCGATATTTTCATTACACACTATATGACGATAATATTAATTGATCTGCAGTGACGACTAAGGTCCAAAAAAAAAAAAAAATCATTACTCGAGGATCAAGTACTTGGAGAAGTAGATTTTTCAAAACTTGATTTGATTATAATAATCATAATTTTTTTTTTTTTTTTGTCCCACATATCGATATTTTCATAACACACTATATATATGACGATAATATTAATAATTTGCCTTTCTTTCAATGGTAGGTCATATTTGCAAACTCATCCTTGCTTATAATCTTTCAAATTATACTCTAATTAGATACTAATTTTCTTACAAATCCATTGCTCCTAATTTTATTTATACGTTTTGGTTATTTTTTATTAAAATTAAACTCAAGATTTTAAAGCATGTTACTTCTAATGAGGGAAAAACTTTTGAATTAGGATAGAAAACTTCGGAAACTATAAATGAGACTCCAATAATATATAACTTCATTTTTTTTTTTAAAAAAAAAAAAATTAAAAAGGTCGTAGTCCCTTTCTTTTCTGTGGGTTTTCATTTATTTATTTATTTTTAATTAAAAAGGTCTTAGTCCCTTTTATTTTCTGTGGGTTTTTTTTCATGTATAAATCAATAAAATAACTTGAAAACTTGAGATCTATTTGGCTATGTTCCCATAAAATGGTTATTTATTTATTTATTTATTTATTTTTTATTTTTATAGCTGTTTTCAGAGCATAGAAAAGAAGTTACAAAGATCCATTTTTCAAGATCAGTCTTAGTCCCACGTGATTGATATGATCATGGGTTAATTTGTCGCAGTCGCCACTTGCAATACAAAATATCGTTGAATTTCAATCTTTTTCTAAACGTGATTAATTTGTCGCGGGGTTAGTTTGTCGCAGTCGCCACTTGCAATACAAAATATCGTTGAATTTCTAAATAACTCTAAAAACTACGTAAACTAAACAACTGTTATTTGTAATACTTTCAGCGGACAAGAGCCGTTGGCATCGCAGGCATTTTCTGCTGGATATATCCAACATTAATAATAGGGCAACATATATATAATACCAAAACCTAGTTTTCACTCCAACCATCAAACTATCAAATAAACTTTTTGTTCATTTTTGTATTGGTTTGTTTTCGCGGTTTCAAAACGAAGACGTTGCTAAAACTACAGTCTGACCTTTTAAAGTTATTGCATTTTTTTTTTCTTCTGCTTTTAAAAAAACACGTTTAGTATGCAAAATTGCAAAGCCAAATACATTCTTAGACTCCGTTTATTTCGGTGTAAAATGTTTTTTGTCGTTAAATATTTTTAGAGAAATCATTTTTCAAGAATATATTTTTCACTGGAAATATTTTATGACATTTGGCATGTACGGAAAATCACTTCTTTTTTCTTTTTCTTTTTCTTTTTTTTTTAATATTTTTATTCAATCATATTAACCTATAAAAATCAATTTTTATTCACAACATAATAAAATAATCTCTTGGTGGTGGCCCAACAGTGGTTTAGGGTGGCTTCCTGTCGAAGCTCTTTGTGCGTGCACAGGTGTCAGATTGGGTGGTGGTTGTGTTTCTTAATAAACAGTGAATATGGGATGATTGAAAGAGAACTCCAGATATTTTATCATCGGAGGCAAGCCAAACTCATTCTACCATATCTGCTATGTGAGCCCCGCTAGTCCCTGATTATTTTTATTTTTATTTTTTTGGCATATTTACACCCCAATCGACATTTGAAAAGAAATTGTATTGATGTAGATCACGGTTGTATTGCATATATATAGCTTATTTATTATTTAGAAAGCAGCTTTACACTGTGTCTTTAGTTGTTATGCAAAACTTATGATACGTTTAGTATGCAGAATGCTTGTTCTATTAAAAAAAAAAAATCTTCTATTAGAAATGGAAAAAAGTGAAATAAAGAGAAACTCGAGTCTTCTAGAGAGAGAGAGAGCTTGAATATTGGCTGTGTTTGCCGTGCGGCAGGGGGGGGTGGGGGGGGGGGGCGGGGGGGGCTCTATGCCTCCCTCCTCCCGGTTTTGTTTTTCCTCTTAGCCCTTCTAGAGCTATGGAGGCTTTTGCTCCTCTCTGGGTTGATCCAGTGAAGGCTAGGAGTCTCTCAGCCATTAGGGCTGTGGAGTTTAGATTCCCTCCAGGCTAGATTTGGTAGTGGTTGATTTTCTCCTAATCCTTCTGTGATTATGGAGTTTTGTGGTTTTCCGGTAGGATGGCTCTATTGAGATGTTCCGAAGGGGGAGCGGTTGCTCCGTTCGTGTCGTTGGTGTTATGCTTGGCCAAGCTTTAGTCTTCACCATCTATTTTCAAAGCCAGATCTGTGCATTTCTGCCGTCTTCTGCTAGACACACGCCCCTTAGCCTTGTTTGTCGTCGTCCTCTGGTTTGGTCACTGCTTGCTACGACTGTGGTGGTCTTTCGTGCTTGGAGCGTGGCCAGCACGCACCAAGGTGTTTGTCACCTTGGGCCACTCGTGATGGCCATGCTCCGTTTTTCTTGCAGTGTCCGATGGCACCCGGTGGACCATGGCGAACACCTTGTTGTAGGGAGTTTTTGGAGAAGGTGTGTGTTCTACATGCGCAATCTTCGGTGACGGCAACTCTCCCGACGACAGCTCTGTGTTGGGTGTTTTCTGTATCTATTTTATTTGTTTTTTTTTTTTGTTGTTCCTTTGGTAGTTTGCTCTGTTTGTTAGATCAACTTGGTAATTGCTTTTTAGCCCAGAATGTGTAGCCTACTCCCGGTTCAAGTAATGTTTTATGTCAATGCAAAGACATATACTGTTGACATACTAAGTTTCTTTATAGCAGCTGTCTGTGATGGTCTGAGTCTACCTTGACTCAGTTTGATTGTACACCAGTTTGGTTGTAACTTATGTAACCATCCGTCTGGTCTTAATTAATGGACAGTTTACTTTCTTCTCAAAAAAAATAAGGTTATTCTTTTTCTTCTAATGGAATAATTATTTCGCGTATTAAATTTATTCTTAATGGTTTGGCCTAATTGATCCGTACTAAGGTAAAAAAAAAAAAAAAAAAAAAAAAAAAAAAAAAAAATAAAAATTCATTACTCGGGGATCAAGTACTTGGAGAAGTGGATTTTTCAAAACTTGATTTGATTATAATAATCATAATTTTTTTTCTTTTTGTCGATATTTTCATAACACACTATATGACGATAATATTAATTGATCTGCAGTGACGACTAAGGTCCCAAAAAAAAAATTCATTACTCGAGGATCAAGTACTTGGAGAAGTAGATTTTTCAAAACTTGATTTGATTATAATAATCATAATTTTTTGTTTTTTTTTTATTTTTAATTTTTGTCCCACATATCGATATTTTCATAACACCCTATATGACGATAATATTAATAATTTGCCTTTCTTTCGATGGTCGGTCATATTTGCAAACTCATCCTTGCTTATAATCTTTCAAATTATACTCTTAATTAATTAGATACTAATTTTCTTACAAATCCATTGCTCCTAATTTTATTTATACGTTTTGGTTATTTTTTATTAAAATTAAACTCAAGATTTTAAAGCATGTTACTTCTAGTGAGGGAAAAACTTTCGAATTAGGATAGAAAATTTCGGAAACTATAAATCAGACTCCAATAATATGTAACTTCATTTTTTTCTTTAAAAAAAAAGATTAAAAAGGTCCTAGTCCCTTTCTTTTCTGTGGGTTTTCATTTATTTATTTATTTTTAATTAAAAAGGTCTTAGTCCCTTTTATTTTCTGTGGGTTTTTTTTTCATGTATAAATCAATAAAATAACTTGAAAAACTTGAGATCTATTTGGCTATGTTCCCATAAAATGGTTTTTTATAACTGCTTTGAGAGCATAAAAAAGAAGTTAATTACAAAGATCCATTTTTCAGTGGTTTTGTTTTGCCCAAACTTACCATATATATTGATGTTCTACAAGGTTGGAGGAAATATTTTTGTTCTTATCTGCGTTTTTGACGGATGTCAATTTAACAGACGTTGTCGAATATTTTATGTTTTGAAACAATAACGAAATACAATTTAAATTCACAAAATTAAAGGGATCGAGATGAAATTTAATTTAGATGGAATAATTAAAAAAAATTGCAGTGGACGACTCTGATTGTTTTATGGTGGCATGGAAGATCAGTCTTAGTCCCACTTCTTGATTGATCATGGGTTAATTTGTCGCAGTTGCCACTTTTAATACAAAATATCGTTGAATTTCAATCTTTTTTCTAAACGCGATTGATCATGGGTTAATTTGTCGCAGTCGCCACTTGCAATACAAAATATCGTTGAATTTCTAAATAACTCTAAAAACTACGTAAACTAAACAACTCTTATTTGTAATACTTTCAGCGGACAAGAGCCGTTGGCATCGCAGGCATTTTCAGCTGGATATATTATATATATATATATATCCAACATCAGGGCAACATATAATACCAAAAGCTAGTTTTCACTCCAACCATCAAACTATCAATTAAGAAACTTGTTCATTTTTGTATCGGTTTGTTTTAGCGGTTTCAAAATGAAGACCCAGCTAAAATTATAGTTTGATCTTTTAAAATCGTTGCTTTTTTTTTTTTTTTCTTCTGCTTTTAAAAAAGCACATTTAGCATGGAAAATGGCCGGCAAAGCCAAATACATTCTTAGACTCCGTTCATTTCGGCGTAAAATGTTTTTTGTCGTTAAATATTTTTAGGGAAATCATTTTTTAGGAATATATTTTTCACTAGAAATATTTTATGACATTTGGCATGTACGGAAAATCACTTTCTTTCTTCTTTTTTTTTTTTTAATATTTTTATTCAATCATATTAACCAATAAATATCAATTTTTATTTACAACATAATAAAATAATCGCTTGGTGGTAGCCCGATGGTGGTCCAAGGTGGCTTGGTGGTGGTCTGAGGTGGTCCGAAGGTGGCTCGGTGGTGGTTTGAGAGTGGCTTGGTGGGAGCCCTGTGCTGGCTTGGTGGTGGTCCGACGATGGCTCGGAGTTGGCTTTGTGGTAGTTTAGGGTGGCTTGGTGGTAATCCAACGATGGTTCGACGGCTTGAAAAGGAGAAACTCAAACTCGAAAAATTATTTACGAAATTTAAAAATTGAAATTATTGTCCAAAACTAAAGAAACTTACTATTGTTTTTTGTCGCACCAAACACCAAAAAATATATAAAATATTTTCAATAAAATATTTTACGACGAAACAAACTGAGCATTAATTGTGATTATCCTATCAAGCGAGATTGTTGGACAACAAAACGTGAACAGGCAAACATTGACTAGTATTTCCCACATGCTGTCCAAGGAGATGCTATTAAGGATGTGTGTGATCAAATTAACGGATTTAATTGTTGCCTTCTTTGTTAGGGTTCTAAGATGCTAAGCAACACATGCATGCTTGATGCTCATCCATTTAAAGTTGACCGACCAGTTGCATATATATATATATATATATGCACTACTATTTTATTGGACCGTTATTCGTGCTTAATGCACGTAAAGTGCACGTTAAATGAAGGTGGAGCATGTTTCATCCCCCCTATATAAAGCTCCTCACCCCAATGCCATCTTCTCAACTAATCTTGATCACATCTTTCTAGCTCATTATATCAATGGCCCATCTTAGCCGTTCTTTGCTACTCATCATCCTTTTCGCTCTCTTGTTCATCTCATGCACGGCCGAACCGGCCTTTGCTCAACGTTCCCGATCAAGGGCTTATATCGAAGCGTCGTGTCGTGCCACCCGTTATCCGGCTCTCTGTGTCCAATGCCTCTCTGGCTACGCCGACAACGCAACCATACAAAGCCCGGAACAATTGGCTCAAATAGCCTTGTCCGTCAGCCTCTACCGTGCCTGGCACACAAGGGCATACATGTTGGAAGTGGAGAAGGCGCTCGAGGCAAGCAAGGCCAAGGATTACCAAGCCGTGAAAGATTGCTTGGCTCAAATCAGTGACAGTGTAAACCAGCTTAGCCAGTCTATTAGAGAGCTCCGTCGCCTTGGCCACGAGCCCGTGGGAGACAACTTCTTTTGGCATATTAGTAATGTTTATGCATGGGTTAGCGCTGCCCTGAGCGATGCTAGCTTTTGTTTCAATGAGTTGCCAGGGCGGAACATCGGAAAGTTGAAGGCGACGATTAAGGGAAAGGTCTTAAATGTTGCTCAGACCACTAGCAATGCGCTGGCCTTGTTTCACCGATATGCTGCAAAGTATAAAGCAGCCAGGGTCGCCAAGAAGCCCTAAGTATTTCTGAGGATGTGTACGTGCATGCATATATATGCTAGGAATATATATAATCTTGTGTTTATGTTGGGTTTAATGACTTTGTTAATGTTGTAATGTAGCTAGGTATATATGAATATATTATTTAATCAAGGCGTGTGAATATATACATCATATATGAAGTTTTGTTTGTCATCTATCTATATTGTACTAAAACTTCACTTGATCGAGGACACCCGGCCCGTTCATTATTTCCTTCTTTTCATGTTGTTGAGGTTTGGCACATTAGGAGGGATGCTAACCAAGTAGCTCACCAAACGGCTAAATACGCTCTGTTATATTCGGCTGAATCGGTCTGGCTGAAGAAATTAATGTCATTCACCAACTCAGAATATTGTACTTGTTGAGCAAGCTCTTTCTTGAGTTTCGAATATCATATTTCTTTTTCAAGAATAAAACTTAAGAGATGTAATTAATTAATTAATAAACCGTTACCGATCGATAGATCAAGATCAAGAAATTGATTCTTTTTGAAGTGGCCTGTATTTATGAGATCACATGATTGGAGATCGATCCCTTGGTAAAGGCGAAAAGACAGGCGAGAGAGACAATTATTGAGATTAATAGCAGGAACAATTCAAAACTCTATGTAATTAATTAGCTGGTGCCTCAGGGGATCGAGCTTGCTTAAGTTTGCAGCTCTTAAATGAAGGCGTTTTTGGTGCCAAGTTTTGCTTCTTCTTTGCACATGGGAAACCTATTTTAAAGCTTATATAACAAATTAAGCACAAATTAAGATCATAACATGTATAATTCC
The DNA here is from genome assembly GCF_958979055.1 of Alnus glutinosa. Lineage (NCBI taxonomy): Eukaryota > Viridiplantae > Streptophyta > Magnoliopsida > Fagales > Betulaceae > Alnus > Alnus glutinosa. The sequence continues at coordinate 30,962,127 of NC_084888.1, forward strand.
TCCTCCTCTTCTTCTTCTTCTTCTTTTTTTTTTTCTTTTTTTTTTTTTTTTAAAAAAAATCTTTTTCTTTTTCTAGTCTCGTGGTAAAGTCTAATTTATTTTAAATTATAATTTGTTGAGGAATCACTTTGTTTCCTAAGTTATAGGAATAAATTTATATTTATTCCGTCCCCAAGGGGTAGCTCAATCAGTTGGGGACCACACCTCATGAAGCGGAAATCACTAGTTCGAATCTCTCCTCTTGTGTGAGCATGTCAAAAAAAAAAGAATTATATTGATTCCCTCGTGTATCACATGCATGAAAGTATATATTTGTTTGTGTGAGTTTATTACGGGTATACATGCGGGCTGATATTAATCGTCTGCATCCGCTATTCGCGCATGCGCACAACTTAATACAGGATATGAATGCGGTTAGTAAAAATTACTATTCGCATATGCGGGTGCGAATAGCGGTTTTAGGGTATGGGGGTACAGTTGATAACTGCATGCGCATACCCTTTATATATAAAATTATATTCAATAAATTAAACGACGTCGTTTTAATGACGTTGTTTTGGATTAGGTATATGTTATGTTTATATTGGTTTGGTTGGTTATATTACTTTCTCGTGTAACACTTAAGCGAAAGAATAAAAGTAATATAAAATTAATATATTTTCAAACGATTAGGGCTTAAAACAAAATTAAAATAAGTTCAAAACATTAGAAATCGGCTTAAATTATTTTTAAAATCGTTTAAAATATGCTTTAATGGAGATCCAAAGAATGCCTAAAATACTAAAATTAATCCAAAAAGCTCATTACATAATATGCGGATAGCGGATAATAACCGCATTTAAAACCTCAATAACTACGTAGATGTGGTTAGTAAAAACATAATATGTGGATATCTAAAAGTGACATTCACATTTTACGAATGCGAATGCGAATATAACAAATAACCATATCTGTATATATACCCTCCCGAAATAACCATTAGTGTATGTATATTATTGAAGATCGATGAATAACCAAATATATATAACAACAGTGGCCCATACTCAACTTGCAATAGTATATATGTTATAATACAAATTATGCAAGAGATTAACACCAAGATATTTTTATTTTGAATTTTTCACTAAAACGTGAAAACCACGTGCTATTAAAAAAATATTTGCTTCTCATATGCTAACAGATACATGTCACTTTATTAAACTGATCTGTAAAAATTAAATACAAATTAGTTTATAGTTAATTTCTATCATCTGATGACAGGTAAAGGCAATTCCTAGCGATTCAAATGTTAATTAAGGAATTTCCTTTACCAAGTTGGCAGGTTGAATAAGAAAATTGAGAGGTAATTGTTAGGGTATAGGCTAGCAAGCTAGCTCACATGACAAAGATGTCAAGCCCATTTAATTTGAACATTAAATCATGATATAAAGAGAAATCCATTACCAAACACACGCAGAGAGAAATCCATTACCAAATCATGATATAAAGAGAAGAGTTGTGCAGAAATCGACAGGAAGTAAAGAAGTAGTTGAAGTACTTGAACACAAATCATTATAAAAGATAATTTACAGCCACGTAAAAGAGACTTTGTAGTCTATGCCAAAAAAACTCTGTTTATTAGCGATTAATCTTTTATCTTCGCAAAACATCTAGCTGACTTAAACATCAGAATTATCTTCTAACGGTACAGTTTAGAAGGCTCTATTGCTTATTTATTTTCTCGTTTACAAGTGCAAATTGGACCGTATTTGACACGAGAAAAATTGTTCTAATACCATTCATTAGAAGGGAGATAAAATATGCTTCTTTTTTATAGAAAAATTATAATTTAGCCTCTCAAACTACCAGCTATTTTACAGATGGCCTCCTGAACTATCAACGCTTGGACTATAGCCCTTCAAACTACCAAAAAGTTTTAAAAATGCCCAATTTGACAAAAAATGCTTATAATACTCATGCCACATATCATTTTTTAATTAAAAAATAAAATAATTAATTAATTAATTTTAAAAATTAAAAAAACTAAAAAACTAAAAAAACTAAAATTTTATTTTTTAAATTGAGAATAATCACAGTTGATTAAAACTTTATTTATTTATTTATTTTTATCTTTTCTCGAAATAAAAATATGAACTCTTTTTTTAAAAAATAAAAATAAAAAAAGATTTAATCATTTTAAAAAATCAGTCTTTTTGTAAGTTGTTTTTTTTTAAAAAAATAAAAATAAAAATTATTAACACAATTTTTGTCATATCAGCAAGTCAACAAATCACCCTCTAAAACAAATTTTATTTAATAAATATTGCATACTGAATCTATCGACTAATTTTAATAAAAATTTTATTCAAAATTTGTGATCCAAATTATGTTTTCATTCGATTTAATCAAGCTTTTTATAAAATAGATTAAAAGAGTTGTGCTTTTATATATCTAAAATGGAAGAAAAAAAAAAACATATTATATTTGATATATACACCAAATTATGAAAAAATTATATCATAAACATGGGGCATTACATTTTTTGGATTTACTAATCGATAAATTCATATTGATTTATAACCTTAGCAATCCAACGACCTACAATAAAGAACTGTGAAGCTGGACGATCAAGATCTGTCCAATTTTTTTAAAAAATAAAAAGTTGGTGTTTGGGGGTGGCTGCAGCAAATACTAATTTTTTATTTTTTTTAAAAAAATAAAAAATAAAAATATTTTTTTTTGTTTTTTATTTTTAAATTAAATTTTATTATTTTTTAATTGAAAAATGACACGTGTCATGGGTATTATAGGCATTTTTAAAAAAACTTGGTAGTTTGGTGGCTATCTGTAAAATGACTAGTAGTTTAGAAGGTTAAATTGTAATTTTTTTTTTATTTTTTTATTTTTTTATTTATAAACAAATGTGGTATATGCCCAGAAATAATATTTCTAATAATTAATATTTTCTGTTTCTCTCATTGCAAAATCTAAATAAATAGGGAGCGGTCAGCGGTGAAATGATGTGTTAAGAATATCTACGCGGGTGGGAATTGGGATCAGTCGATCACCGGAAAACAATCCGGAAGACGTATCCAAAATATCCAATATCCCAGGGGGCAAGCTGCAAAATACAGTAAGAAACCAGGAAAAGCGAACTAAAAGGCGAGGTCATTTTGGAGAATATCTGGAAAGGAGATCCGTTTTCTGTTCCGGGACCCAACGCCTATATATAAAACCGACGGTGAGAAAATAAAAAAATATCAATTCGAAAGAGATTTTTCTTCCATTCCTCTCGGATCAGAAATGAACTGTCTTCAGATTCATTCAAGGTCCGCTTAAACCATTCTATACCACTAGCTGATTATATTTGCCTTGATTATGTTAAGATCTCTGTAACATTCTTTTTCCAATTTCAGATCCTCTGCCTTGCCCTTGCAAAGCTTCAAATGCCATCAGAGAACGCCTTCCTGCTCTCTCAGTACACTGGTACACTCATCTTCTACTATCTATGCGTATTTTATAGAAACATGTGTGTGTTTATGTATTTATTCATGTGTTTGATGTAATTTGACGAGATTTTTGGATTTAATGCAGGGAGTGACGAGTAGTGCTGGTCCACAACGAAGTATGGCGGTGAAGGTAACTTCAGAAACTCGTAGCTTCGGGGATATATTTTCTGGGTTTTGGTTTTTTATTCAGTATTTAGCTTCCTTTTTAGTTATATTCGATTTTTTGTTGGTTTGAGATATAGCTGATGTTGTTCAACACTTCATCGTGGTCTTTGGGTCGTGTATTTTCTTGGTTGAAATATTGTGAATATGTTTTCACACGATGTACTGTGTTCTACAATTTATTATATATATATCTTCTTTCTTTTTCTTTTCTTTTTTTCTTTTTTCTTTTTAAAAAAATATCGAATGTTGTTGTTATTATATATATAAAATGATAAAGAGTAGTTATGTAATTCAGAATCTGTGTCTTATTGTCCATTAGAGTTATATAATTTTTAGTTCCGATGGAGCCAAATTTTGACATTTCCAAAGAGTGAATACTTTGGTTGTTGGTTGATACTCATTCATCATATGTAGTGAATCTCCAAAGGGGTGCAGCCTTCATAGCATGGTCGCTTTTAGGTGCAAGACATGGGCAAGCCATTAAAACCCATTTTTTTGCCCTATGTAACTTGGGACATGGATCTCTGTGGTACATGGAGCAGGAAATGGGGTAGGCTTGTTTACAGCGTATGTAGGTTTCGTAGTTAGAAGGCAGGATGTGATAGTGTGTTCTTTAGACGGAATTTAGTTAGAAGTTAATATGTGATAATGTGTTTCTTTAGATGGAATTTCTACAGTGGTAGGTTCCTTTCTGTCCAAAAACTTCATCATCTATAAGTTTCCATTTTACTTTCTATCTTGTGCATTTCAAAGAGGGCGAATAAGGGAAGAAATAGAAATAAAGTTTTGGACTGTAGAAATTAGTCTTTTGAGATGAAGGTAGATCACTTATCAGATCAGTTATCACGCATTTCAATTTTCCAGGATCATAGTGACTTGTGCAAGAAAAGTACTAAAAGGTTCTGAGAAACAGACATGAATTGATGGTTCTGTGTCTCAGTTGTACCAGCTAGTTGTTATGAGCATGTATATGTGGTTGTTAAGGCCATGATTTACTTTTCAGTGAGAAGTATTGACTTCAAGATTTCAGTCACCATGCTGCTTCATTGCATTCAAGCTTTTTCATATGGAAGAATTCTGACATCTTTGTTTGTAGGCTATTATGAAGGAGGAAATATCAGAGACATATAGTAACAACATGACAAAAGCTATGGGTGCTGGTAAGTTCAGTCACACTGTGTTCTTAGTTTGAGCATGAGGAAGCATGAGAGCCAACTTAACATTTATGGTCTTACATGTTGAAGGCTGCTTATTGATTTGTCTACTAGAAGTTTTGGGCTAAAACAGGGCTAAAACATGCTAAAAAAGTTAACGCCAATAGAACATAATTTTTCGGACGATTGGTATTATGCTCAGATTGTCTTTACCAATTCTGGCAACCTAGGTGCATATGATCTTCGTGTGTATCCTACAAATTGGCCTTACCTTGGGATTCCTCTTATGATTCCTTTTTCATATGGCTTTATTTTCTTTACTCGGTGTGTTTTGCATCTCATCACTCCTTTCTAACATAGTCTGGTACAGTCTTGACCTATAGGCATGAACTTGGAATGAACTACGACTTCATTCGTCCGGACTTGATTGTGGGATCATGCCTACAGGTGATCCTTCTTAAATTTAATAAATGCGAATAGATTCTACCCCTTTAATATGGCCATATGATTTTTGCTTTTTTCCCCTGCTAATTGCCAGGCTCCTGAAGATGTTGACAAGCTTCGTAGTATTGGAGTGAAAACCATATTTTGCTTGCAGCAAGACTCAGACTTGGAGTATCCAAAACAATTTTCTCGTTGAAGTCCAATTGGAGCTTGTAATTGTTTCCTTTTTCTTCTTATATGGGGTTTTAATTTCTTAATATGTAACTTTTGAGCATTTGAGAGAGCTACTGGCAAGTTTGAATTGAGAAAGAAAACATTGAATTCCTTCACTAGCCCATCCAGATATTTTGGCGTTGACATCAATGCCATACAAGAGTATGCTAAGACATATGATGACATTCAACACTTGCGTGCGAAGATAAGGTTAGTTATGGCAAGATAGTAGTTATACTCGTCAAAAGAGATAGTAGCTGTGCTGATATTTTACATTCCTATACTGAAAGATGGTTGCTTTGTGAAAATTACTGAAACGTCAAAGTAGATGTTGGTTTTGACTACTCTCTATATATGGACTTGTTTTCTCATTGGTATATTGTGTATTACGCTTCTTATATTTCTGTTTAATAATCAGAACAACTGTGTAGCCCACAAAAAAAAAAGAAAAGAAAAAAGGAAGTAACAATTTATTATCCAACCATTTTTTTATTGTTTAGCAGCTTCAACATATTATTGAAGGGCCATAGCTGGCCCACTGTTTAGAATTTCTCATATAAACATGCCTCTTTTTCAGCATAAATTTTATATTAATTTGTTGTGATGTGTCTGCTTGGTGTTCAGATCACTTTATGAAAGCACATGAAAGATGATAAAAATATAGTAGACCAAATTCTCTCAAGTTTTATAGTTTATACACAGAATTATCGATCTTGTCTTTACTTTGTGCTCCGTGTGTGCGCATGTGGCAAATTATTGATTTTTTGTACGCTATATGTATGTCATGCGTTTGCATGGGAGCACATATGTGCCATTCTTTACTTCATACAGTAGAATAATGTTTGATGCACCAGGGACTTCGATGCATTTGATTTACGGATACAGCTTCCAGCTGTGGTTAGCAAATTATACAAGGCTGTAAATCGAAATGGAGGTGTGACGTATATACATTGCACTGCTGGAATGGGAAGAGCTCCTGCAGTTGCGGTACGCCCGTCAGTTTCATTCATTTAATATGATTTCATTCTGAGAGTCTTTCTTCTTTGGCTCTAGTCCCTGTCATATTCTTGAAGGATTTTGGACGTGAGGGGGAGCCTGTAATGTTAAAATCACATTCATCAAGTAATATCCATTTATTTTTCAATCACACCCATGCTTGTCTAGTGATTTAATTTTCATTACTTAAAGAATTGTTTTGAATTTCAGTTGGCATACATGTTCTGGGTTCAAGGCTATCAACTAAGCAAAGCTAACAAATTGCTGCTGGTAAACACTCCTTTATTTAATGTATTTTAAAGTTCGTTGTATATGTTTGTGTTAGAGAATATTCTGCACACTTGTACATTCTTCTGTCAAGAATATAACAAATACGAGTCAAGAAGTTCAATTTTGGACTTGTGAAGGCATGACAATGATTTCATGCATGTTAGGTGTCATAACCAACTTCAATAACTTTTGAGTTATGAAATTTTTTAATGAATTGACTTATCAAAAAAAATTTTTTTAATGAATTGATGTCACTAAATTCAACAATTATCTGTAACTGAGTTTTCAGGACTTGTATCTCCTGAATATAATGATATAACGGGCCTAATGGGCCACAAGGGCTGAATTTGTGTTATTATTAGATGGGAGGTGGAAGATATCTTCCAATTTATGGTTACGCAAGTAATGGTAGTTGGATAGCTTGCTTAGTGATATATACGCCCATCCCAACTACTTCAATAGCATTTCAATTGATTAGCTATGCCGTGGATATCAACCTATCTGGGTATTGGTGGCTATTTATGCTGATAGATAGGGTCCATGGTAATTTAAGGAAACTAACCCACATTTATCTTCCAATTAAGGACAGATAACCATGATTAAATTTACCAGGCGGTATATTTTTGATATTATGTTGTAATGTTAATAACTGTTGAATTTAAATGATAGAGGGTGAAAGAATGCACTGATTGCCTCAAATATTCCCATTGTTTCTGAAATATCTAACTGTTTCTTGCTTGCAGAGCATACGCACATGCTTCCCAAAACTGGATGCTATAAAAAGTGCAACCGCTGATATTGTGAGTCACTTATCCTTTATCATATATTATTGGTGTAATAGTAGCCCTAAGTCTTAGTTTCTGGTTTCTTCTTAGATATCTTGACTTATTGAATTGTTATCACTCTTCTTGAACAGCTCACACATGATGATTTAGCAAAATTTCAAGTTGAATTCTCACTTCATACATTTTTTGTTGTGGGCTGGCCTACATTATGTGTTTAAACCTTGCCTTTGTTTTCCAGAAATCACTGGCGACACTTTAACAGATTGTATCTTTCTTTTATCATGAAATTAACATTTAAAATTAGTTTTCTTGAGCAAGTAAGGCATCCGTGTGGAGTGTAGTGTCTAGAAATTTTTTTATTGAAAACGATCATTAGGCATTTTCTGGTACTTGCTTAAAGTTCCTTTGTCCCTAACCCTTATGCTGTTGCCCGTCTTTACTTTTTCTATCTTGATGACATCTGTTCGCATTGGCTTCTTTATTTAGGAATTTGGGACAATTTGTTGCTGCTTTCTTGTTTCTTTTCTTTTACAGTAGTGGCTTTCAATTATTATTTTTTTTTTATAAGTAATATCAATTTAAAATCCTGATTAGTGATTATCATTCCTGTCTTTGGAGTGAACTAGTTTCCACTATTTTATATGATATTTGCCAAAATTTACATTTTTTGCAGAGCATCACATTTAGAATTTTGGCAAGAAACTGAAAACCAGTGGAGGTGTAAAGCTTTAGGTTGTTCTATACGACATTAATTCTAGTCATTGATTAAGTACTTATGGAAGTGACCTAGGTAAGTAGCAGAGATACATTTTTTGATAAGTAATAATCCAATCTTATTAAAGGTGAGGAGCACAGAGATATTAGGAGTGAAAGATAGGTTGTCTGTACTTCAGTAACACTCTTCTTTAGAATTTAATTTATATGATCTAATATTTTGTTCTATTACGTTTGATTATAATATTTTATTCTATTATGTTTGATTCCATGCTCATCCATCAAAAATATTTTACTTAAAGATTACAGGCCTCAGGAAGAAGCTCGTCACTTTGACTTGGAAAGATCATAATTGCTCAACGGTGGAAATTTCTGGACTTGATATTGGATGGGGTCAGGTAATGATCATCTATGTACAATCAGTGTTTTGGCTTTAACAATTTTCTTGGATACTTTATTAGCATTTGTGTCCCCTGTAAAGGAATATCTGGATTTTATTTTGACCCATGATTGACTGACACTTGGCTGTCACTCTTTTTAAGAACATAAATGCCATTCTGGTTCATTGTAATTCTGTGCGGTATTTGGACACTATTGGGAAGAATTGGTGGTAATTGCACTAATGTATGGAATAATTTTTTAGAAGTTAGATAAATTGATGTTTACAGTTGAATGCTAGTCCAACATGCATCAAATGGTGGTGTCACCTTAAGAAAACATTTTGTTCTTCACATCCAGGCAACTAATAAAGATGCCCTCTTATTAGGATGCAACTTGTAATGTTGTTTTGTCTAGCCAATGGGAAAGATGAATGGAGAAAAGTTTTCTAAGAAGACCTTAAGGCGTGTATTGGCTTAGGATTTCATCCTGTGTCTTTTACCATTAGAATCATCTACTAATTTCAAAGGATTCTAATTAGTATTTCCACTGTTTGTGGTTTTGGGGGGAGATGGCGTGGCTGGATTGCTCATTGTATTTCCACTGTTTGTTTTTCCATAAATATCAATGGGTCGCCTTCAGGGTTTTTTCGTAGCTCACGGGGTCTTCGACAAGGGGATCCTTTGTCTCCGTTTCTGTTTGTGTTGGTGATGGAGGCTTTCAGTCGGATGATATATGCGACGGTGGATAGTGGGCGCCTATTGGGGTTCTCAGTGGGATCGAGCACGCACGATGCTATGATGGTTTCCCATTTATTATTTGCAGATGATACGTTGATCTTCTGTGATCCTATTGCTGACCAGATCCGAGATTTGAGGTGTTTGTTGCTTTGTTTTGAAGCAGCTTCGGGATTGAGAATTAATTTGTCTAAATCTGAGATGGTTCCGGTAGGTGAGGTAGGGGATGTGGAGGAATTGGCTAGTATTCTTGGGTGTGGTGTGGCCTCCCTTCCAATAAAATATTTGGGTCTTCTGTTGGGTGCTAATTATAAAGACGTGCATATGTGGAATAGCATTATTGAGAAGATGGAAGCTAGATTAGCGGGGTGGAAGAGGTTGTGTTTATCTAAAGGTGGGAGGTTAACGTTGATCAATAGCACTCTTTAAAGTTTACCTACGTATTTTCTATCTCTTTTCCCTATTCCAATGGGGGTGGCTAATTGTTTGGAAAAACTTCAGAGAGATTTCCTGTGGGCCGGTATTGGAAATGAATTTAAATTTCATTTGGTTAATTGGCATACGATTTGTTCTTCTAAGGTTTTGGGGGGGGCTAGGAGTGAGAAATATGGTTATGTTCAATAAAGCCTTGATGGGTAAAAATGGTTATGGAGATATGCTTTGGAGAGGGATGCTCTTTGGAGGATGGTGGTGGACTTCAAATATGGAAGTATGAGGGATGGTTGGTGCTCTAAGGAGGTTGGGGGTTCTTATGGGTTTGGTGTTTGGAAGAGTATTAGGAGGGGATGGGGTGCTTTTGCAGCTCATGTAAGATATGAGATAGGGAATGGTTCAAAAGTTCGGTTTTGGCATGATGTGTGGTGTGGGGAGATTCCTTTGAAGACTCTTTTTCCAGAATTGTTTCTCATTGCTAGAGGCAAGGATGCTTGGGTGGAGGAGAATATGCAAAGACAAAATGGCACAATTCTATGGAATATTCTGTTTTCTCGCCCAGTTCATGATTGGGAGGTTGAAGCGGTTAGTAGATTTTTTGAGTTGTTGTACACTTAAAATTAGAAATGAGGGAGAGGATAAGATGTGTTGGAATCCTGCGCGAAAGAAATCTTTTGAGGTAAAGTCTTACTATAAGGTCTTATCTAGTCCTATTCAGTCTTCCTTTCGGTGGAAAAGTATTTGGAAAGTTAAGGTCCACCCGATAGTGGCTTTCTTTGTCTGGACGGCAACGTTAGGGAAAATATTAACCTTGGATAATTTACGAAAGAGAAACATTATTATGATGGAGTGGTGCTTTATGTGTAAGAGTTCTGGAGAGTCCATTGACCATTTGTTTTTGCATTGTATGGTGGCTACAGAATTGTGGAGGACGATTCTGCAAATGTTTGGGGTGGAGTGGGTAATGCCGCGGTCGGTGAAAGATATGTTGGGGAGTTGGAGGGGGCAAAAGGGTAATCAGACTTTGATACCGATTTGGCGCATGGCTCCATTGTGTTTGATGTGGTGTGTTTGGAGGGAACGAAACACACGCTGTTTTGAAGATTGTGAGATTGATTTGATGAACTTGAAGAGAATGATGCTACAAATAATGTTTTTGTGGAGAGAAAAATTTCAGCTTATGCATGAGTGTTCTTTTTTTGAATTTATAGATAGGTGCTCTCTTTTTTCTTTGAATTAGGGGCTTCTTGTATACGTCCTGTGTCCTATGGGTTGCGCCCCTTTGCGCCTTTTGAATATACTTTACTTATAAAAAAAAATGATAATGATTTCATATTTCATTTTTTACTCATCATTTTGTCTTGTGAACCTTTTGCAGAGAATACCTTTAAAATTTGACGAGGAGCAGGGTTTGTGGATTCTCAGCAAGGAAATGCTAGTAAGTGTATTTCATTATGCATCTTGTTTTTTTTGTTCTTATAAAGGTGAAAATTCCAAGCACTTATACTGACATGTCTGCCTTCTTGATTTAAATTTCTCCCTGTTAACAATTTTTGTGCATTCTACTCATTTAAAAACTTTATTGCCTTTTATTTGAGTTTCTTGTTAGGCACTAATGCTGTAATTATCCAATAACCTACATGTTTAACTTCAAGAATCAAGAGCTATGGAAATGATTTTCTTATGATACTTGGAAGTTATGCTTTAGAAAAGCATCTAGATTCACACTTGTATTGCACCAGTTTAACCGCTTCACTCCAGGTTCTGTATGTATGCTTCATTGCTTCATAAGATTGGCTGTCTTTTTGGGAACAAATTGTGTAAATGATATTGAAGACTTCGCTAAAACAAATGTCTTTTTATCATGGATGCAAAATAACTTGGCTTTGCTCCTTAGTTTTGTCCGGACGCACATATTTCTCAGCAGAAGTAGACTTTATCTAATATATGCATTTGAAGATGTCACAAACTCATTCCTGGTACTCTATAAAGGTTCTCTGCAGCTCTTTATATAAAATGTTGTGATGCACTGACCATTTTTTTAGAAATGGAAATCCATACTAACTATTTGCTTTAACAGGAAGGACGCTACGAGTACAAGTACGTTGTTGACGGTGAATGGATGTGCAGTGAGGACGAGCTTTTAACCTCTGTCAACCAAGATGGCCATGTCAACAATTACGTTCAAGTAAGGTCTACATATCTAGCATCGAAAAAAAAAAAACAAAACACAGTTATCTGGCCTAAGTATAAAAAAGAAAGGCCAATTGAGATCTGCATGTACACTTTTTTTTTCAGTCTGCTTGCATCCTTTGGGTTGCTTGGAGCTCTTTTCATTGAAGGAATTTTGATTACTTTTTGTGGAAATGATATTTTTTTCCAACATGTAACTAAGCCCTAGAACAGAAAATAACACCAATGGCATCGACATATCGCAAAAAATTTGTTCTGTTCATAGTTAGTTCGAATATTAGTCTGGTGGGTAATTTATATTCACTAGTTTCTAGTTTGACTTACAATCAGTCCAAATATTGACAGAGTGCTAACCCCTCCATTAAGCCTATATCGCTCTTATCACCCTGTTTTTACCAAAAATTGACTTCTATCATTCTCAAATCCTTCCATGGCTCATTTTATTCATGAAAAGTTAGTATAGGTTTTCTCTATGAGGAGTGCTACACATCCCAAATTTTTTTCCCAAAATTTGGTTCCCAAATGATGTGTCACAATCTCATGTGATTTATCATTTTGGGATATGTGTCATCATCTCATGGGATGATGACACATCATTTGGGAACCACTTTTTGGGATAAAAAGTTGGGAAGTAGAGCATTTCCCTTTCTCTATTGGTGCTCTCATTTTCTCCTCTTTGCAGGTTGTTGATGATGATGCAGAGAGTCTTAGGGCAAACCTGTGGAAGAGGTTGACTAGTGATGATCCTGACCTCACAAAGAATGAACGACAGAAGATAAGACAGTTTCTTGAAGCTCTTCCTGACTACGAGCAGTAAATAATGAAGGCAGTTTCCAGCTGCCAGCATGTGTAGCATAGATGTAAAAATGGTTACCAATAATCGTATGTACTCCATCGTCTCAAAATAAATAGAAGTAACAACAACAAAAAATAGGACGATTTTAATAAAATAAAACCAATATGACATTATTATGCTTATTTTTCATATGGTACGGTCTTTATATTTTAGACATTTTACGAAGATTATTATGCTTATTATTCAATTTCAATAAAAAAAATGTGTTCTTTGTAAATTTTTGTCTTTTATAGGATACAAAAAGTATCAATTATGAAATTGCTTTTAACTACAGGGATAAATGTATTTTTGGTTCTTTTGGTTTGAGGTTTTGATAAATAGTTTTATGGGTTTTAAAAAGTGATTAATCACTCTAGAGTAAGAAAAAAAAAATTGGATTTTATCATTAGAAAAGTTGACAAAATTTGTTAATGTACAACATTAACACCAATCATAATGTGACACGTATTATTTACAATAAAATAAAAATAAAATAAAAAAATATTTCTGCTCCTTATGAGGCTTATATGGCCCCATGAATTAGCTCCTTCTCAAAAGCAACCAAGTGGGCGTGGGTGCATGCCGCATAGCGGCATAGGCGTGGCGTTTTCTGCTAAATCACACTCCATTGTCACCCCAACACCGCATCCAATGCCATGGCTTTGTTAAAGCTTTCGATTCTTCCTTTCGTTTTCTGTTTTAAAAACAAAAATATTAATTAATAATTCAAAATATAAAATACCCACAAAACATTTTAAATTATTTTCGTATTTATGTTATATCAGAATATTTTCTTAAATAAAAAAATTACTACCTAAAAAGCATTAAAGTACAGCCAATTAGCTTATGTGGCAGTTCTAAATGATTAGCCGGAGTTGCAAGACCCAAAACTCTTGATTAAGAGAAACAAAAAAGAAAAAGAAAAGAGAAGTGCTATATTTATCATTTTTTTCTTTTTTGGGATGAATAAGCATTTAATAGAAGAAAACTCAAAGAGCAATACACTAGCTATTAACAAGATCAAGTTGCAATATGCAACTCACCTAACCCCAAGGGGATGGCCAAGTGGTTAGGCTTGTGGTTTCGAGGGAATATTGCCCTCCCGAATTCTCGTGTTCGAATCCATCTAGGTGGTATCCTCCCTCTTGAGGCCAGCTGGGATGGCATAGCCTGCGATTCAAGGCCCAATACTTGAAGTGGTGTCAGACATTGGGCAATGAATTAGTCTGTGGATCCTGGCTAGGCCTCTGTGCTGTAAAGACTACTACTGTGTATGGGCCAGTAACGAACCACGTATTGCCCAGTTATAGGTGAACCAGGATACTTCGATCAACAAAAAAGAAAAAAAAATGCAATTCTCCTATTAGGCTTGGCAATTCAGGTCAGCTGGTCGGGTTCGTGTCGACCCGACTGACCCGATTACATATTCGGGTCCACACACGAACCCGGCTCAATTATTAATCAGGTTGAGTTTTGTAACCCAAACACGACCCACTTGCCAATCGTGTTACCCGAATACGACCCAAGTAACCCAGTGTGACAATTGCCCGAAGAAGAAGAAGAAGAAGAAGGATGAAGGATCGTCCAGTTGAGAGAAGCAAACAACACAATCCGGCGAGAGAAGCAATCCAGAGGCTGTGGAAGAGCTTTTTTTGTCTCTCTCTAAACAACACAATCCCGTTTCCATTGCATTTCCAAATCGTAGCTAAACCGCACACAAATCACAATCCTCGCTCACTGTCTCTCTCTGAACAAACCCTAGTTTCCAAAACCCTCCACCCCGAGCACGAGCGTGAAGCCCATCGCATCCTACAAGTGGGAGGCGGAGGCCAAGTTTAAGCAGATTTCGGTCTACGACGTGCTTAGCGACCCTCAGAAGCGTCAGATCTACAACGTCTACGGCAATGAGGGGCTTCTGGCGGCGGAGGCCAAGTTTAAGAAGATCTCGGCCTACGACGTGCTCAATGACCCTCAGAAGCGTCAGATCTACGACGACTACGGCAAGGAAGGGCTTTTGGCGGCGGAGTTCACGAGCCCTAACTCCGCCGGGGGGCCCTCGGGGTTCAAGTGGAATCTCAGCTCTAGGCCAGGCGTTCAGGAGGAGCTTTTTATAGGAAATTTGGAATCCTAGGGTTCAGGCTTTTCAGCCCAGCGTTTCTTCTTTCTCGAATTTTTCATTTTTTTTTTTTTAATAACCGGGTTATAATCGTGTTGGCGGGTCAACCCGTGGGTTGACTCGCCAAGCACGATTATAATCGGGTTATAATTGGGGTTAACCCGATTATGACCCGAACCCGATAATAACAAACTCAAACCTGATTTTTTCGTGTCATGTTCGTGCCGGGTTCACGGGTCGTTTCAAAAATTACCAAGCTTATCTCCTATACAGCAGCTCAACCCAAAAGAGCTAACCTTCACTCCCCAACCGACCATTACACTCAACAAAGTCTAAGCAGAAAACCATACTTGAGCTTCTCTCTCTAAACCCAAAACTTCAAACCCATCGTTCTTCTGTTGCCGCGAAAAAATGGGGGGGGGGGGGGGGGGGGGGGGGGAAGCCTCATGCCTCCCTCCTTCCGGCTTTGGTTTTTTCCCCTTAGCTTGTTTCGGTTAAGGTGGTTTTTGCTCCTCCATGGGTTTCTCCAGTGGAGGCTAGTGTCTCCCAGCCTTTAGGGCTGTGGAGTTTTGGTCCCCCCGGTTTTTTCCCCTTGGTTGTGTTTCTCCAAGTCCTTTTGGACTATGGAGGTTTTTGTTTTCTAGTTGCTTTGGTTTCTGGCAGGAAGGCATTCCCGAGAGGTACTGAAGGGGAGCGGTCGCTTAGCTCGTGTCGTCGGCGGTATGTTCTGGCCGATCTTCAGTAGACCAGTCTCGAGGTCCAGATTTGTGCATTTCAATCGTTTTCTGCTAGACACGGGCCCCCCAGCCTTGTTCGCCGTCGTTCTCTGGTCTAGTCGCCGCTTGCTACGACCGTATAGACTGTCTGTATTCGGCGCGTGGTCATCACTCGCCAGGGTGTTTGTCACCCTGTAACGCACGTGATGGCCACACCCCATCCTTGTTGTCGTGTCTGGTGTCTCCCGGAGGCCTATGGTAAATGATTGATGTTGGGTGTCTTCCGAGCATGGTGCGCGGTTACACGTGCCGTCCTCGGTGGTGGCTTTTTTTGACGGCAGCTCTGTTTGGGTGTTTCCTATTTCTGACAAGTTGCTCTGTGGTGTTTGTAACCTAATTATTGCTGTTTGGCTAAGTTTATTTGTAGCATCCGTCTGTGTTGGTCTAAGCTTTTAACTCAGTTTGGTTGTATACCAGTTTGTTGGTATCTTATGTAACCTTGTATTGGTTGTACTCCACTTTAATTAATGGAAAGATTATATTTCTTCTCAAAAAGAAAAAAAGAAAAAACAAGTGTCTAATCAGAAAACAACTGAATCTGAGATAAAAAAAAAATAATAATAATAATAAAAAAAATTTGGGATAATTCCACCATTCGTCCCTGGGGTATGCCACAATTACAAATCACTCTCTATGGTTTAAAAAGTTTATGGGAGGTCCTTGTGGTAAACTATAATTACAAATCGATCCATATAGTCAAATTTCGTTAAATTTTTGACAAATTCTGTTAAATGCCACGTCAGCGCCACATCAAACCAATAAGATGGCGACACGTGTTCATCTTAATAAAAAAATATAAATTTATTAAAAAATAAATAAATAAACTTATTTTTTTAAAAAAACAAAAAACAAAAAAGGAAGGCTAGGGGTGGCGCCCAGCGGCCACTAGGTGTAACGACTCACACTTTTACAAAAAGACAAATGAAAATTTCAATTTCCACTTATCGTTATGACATCAACAACGACGTCATCAGAGTATAAATTGACAGCGGAATACATTTTCTTCTTTTACAATAATACATCAGAGCTGACTGAATAACCTCAATATATAAAATAATAACCATTTGTTCTGATATAATAAAATATATCCAATTAACAACATATGTACCACATGCGGCACAAACATTACATAATCATTGTATATAACATCTACAAACTAAAGGTCTCATCCATAACCTAGAAGCTCCAGCCTTCGTTCCTGCAAAACTCGTATATGATTGTGGTTAATACCACAATCCCATACTGTGGTCGAGTGAGTCAACGGTCCTCAACCACATAGTGACACACTAATTTATCTAACAATATACAATGCATCCAAATGATGACAGTTATATTCCCAAATACTTAATCATATTCACATACTCAAACCATATCTCTTGTTAACACATCATTAGCGCTATCTTCTCCGCTAATTTAACACCTTATTCTTCTATTACTGTTTTTTTCTATTATTCCTTCAACCTTTGGTTCATCCGTCGGTCTTATCAATGGATCGATACCTTAGTACCTAAACTTTCGGTTTATCCATCGGTCTAGTTAACCTCTTGATGCCTTAGTACATAAACCTCAGTTCATCCTTTGGTCTACTCAATCCACCGACGCCTTGGTACCTAAATCTCTAGTCTTTTTATTAAGACTTATATCACACCACAATATAATCATGCAATCAACATCACATCCATAATCTTAACCAAAACCTGTTACACATATTAAATGTTAGACATCAATTAGCATATAATCAAAATAAAACAGAGATCACTACATTGCTAAATACTAAACCACACGTATCATCCTCAGTGAGTAAGAAATACTTATAATTCTTTCTTGCTACAAAGATTGATCCACATATATAATCACTGCAATATACATATACAATACAAGCAAATAGTAAATCAGTACAATTCACTAAACATGGATTTAACCCTGTATTCATTTTTGATTTCTTAATCCTATTATTATTTTGACATAGTAACAGCATATAAAATTCTTCAATTATAATGTCACATATTTCATGTGGGCATTATAGATGCGTTTATTATTAAATTACAAAAATATCATTTTCTATAATAATTACCAAAATTCAGTTCATTTAAAAACACCAATTTTAGCATCACATAATCAACACATAGTTAACACTACACAACCCTAGATCAACAAATCCACAATATCCCCACATCACAGTCCATTCGGCCAACTACCATAATTCTAAGATTCCCAACTATTCACAACAATAGAGTTTATATTTAAAATCCAAATCACCCAACTTTTCACGCCACCCCAATATTTGGTCAATTAGACTTCAAACATTTAACCAATAATAGGGGATTAAACTGTATTTTGAAAACCTTATTTTAAAACATAACTTATAACATTAAAGGATAAGAATCTTATCCAAAATATTTAAAATATCTTTTTGGGATATTTTATAAAATATTTCAAAATATGTTATGGGATATTTTGTAAAATATCTCAAAATATATTATGAGATATTTTGTAACATACGTAATCATAAAACATGTTATTCTCTTTGTTTCTTAATCTGTTATACTTCTTATCTTTTAAAGCGTTATTTCATTTTCTTATCTACCATTTTATCATTAATACATAAAAACTAACTCAAGAGCTTTAGGAACTTACCACGAGCAAACCCAAGAGAGATGAGATCCGACCAAAGAGTGTGATGAAAATGGTCATTGATTCTCATTTTCTTGTACCAATCCGAGAGGTAGAGACATCTATATATGTTCGTGAAGAAGGAAAGAGAGTTCTTCTTCTTTTGAACCAAGACTAAAAGAGAAAGAGCAAGAGCTTTTCATGCTACTGCAACCATGTAGAAAGTGATGTAGAGAGGCATGAAGGAACTAGAGAAATCAATAGAAAAGAAGAGAGAACTTACCAAAGGCTACTGTCTAAGGGAGAAGAATATGCAATTCTTCTTCTTTGATTTCATTCTTTTAGATTCTAATAATGCACAATAAGAAAGAAAGAAAGCTACTGATTTGAGGGAAGATCAGAGCTTCCATGCTCTGATTTCTATTGCAAGAACAGAAGAAGAACACTAAGGGAGAAAGAGAGAACCGAGAGAGAGATTTGACAGAATTTCTCCAAGAGAAGAAGAAAATGCAATTTGTGAGAGGAGCCATTCTTATATAGAGAAATAAATGGTCCAGATCAATCCATTTTCATTTGATCTAATGGCTAGAAGACCAACTTGAATGGCAAGTTAGTGAGTCATCACAATCATAATTACATTTCATAATATCTCTTATCTTATTAACCTTATCCTATAGTTAGGTAATTTTATCCTTAAATATTCACTTGACATTATAGTAACTATTAAACTACTATACAAGGCAAGAATGGACACTTGTCAACTCAAGAAAGCATCAGAAAATTATTAGGGTGACATGGCGGTGACGTGACAAAATCTTGGGCTGCCACACATGCATGCTGTCAAGTCCAGGGGTAGTAGGTTCATGGACAGTTTCGGCAAACCTACAAAAATCTATTTCTATGAAACTTTATAGGTAGATAGAGGACTCCAAGACGAGCGTTCTGGCTTTTGAATCGACTAAAATGGAGTTCGTTTAACCCTATTTTTGTTATTCCAAAGTGTAAGGTCTGTTTTAACATACCGATACACTTATACATATTTTTCAATAAACATTTAATCTTTTTGAACATATTTTGATGAATATTTATGAATAAATATTCATATTTAGTTTATTAGGACATAAATCTTATTTTAAGATATTAAATTTAATATCTTAAAATACGGGGTGTTACACTGGGGGTGTCTGGGCCACCCCTTCGATTTTTTGTTTTGTTTTTTTTTTTTAAAATTTTTTTAAAAAAAGAAGTTTATTTATTTATTAATAAATTTATATTTTTTATTAAGATGGACACGTGTCGTTATTTATTGGGTTGATGTGGCACTGGCATGTCATTTACAAAATCTGTCAAAATTTTTAATGAAATTTGACTTTAGAGCTCAATTTGTAATTATAATTTACTATAAGGACCTCCCATGAACTTTTTAAATCATATGAAGTGATTTATAATTATTGTATATCTCAAAGACCAGTGGTTCAATTATTCCTAAAAAATTTAAAAAGTTGAGCATTTTTCAAAAAAGATTGTTAGGTTAAAACATGAACGTACTGTCTGTAAACTTCTTTGATTTGCATGTCAAATATGATTTGTTAAATAATTCCCTTTTCAAAGTTTCAGTCGCACACCAATAATTTTGGAGCTGTGATTGGGGGACCCTTCTCCCATTTTCAATAAACAAAATAATTTTATTCAAAAAGTTATTTATTTTATTATTTTATTTTATTTTTTTCAATAAAATTAATTTTGAGCTGTTTTGAGTCAAACAGTTGTTAAGATGTCCTTGTTTCTGACATATGATTCTAGGTTCGAAATTTTATAACACTAGTCGTTTTCAACAGTACTTCTTTTGTTGATATTAGCTCACGCGTTTTTTTGGCCTTTTCTCATTTTACCTTTCCAGAATGTTTTTTTTTTTTTTTTTTTTTTTTTTTTTCTCTTTTTAAAAAAACACAAATAGTCAAACGTTAAAAAAAGAAAAAATATAAAAATTATACTTCAGCCCCTCAATTTTATACCCCATTTGCAATGTCCTGCCTTTACCCAAAAGACTAAAATGCCCATAAAAAATTATATAAAATAAAGGCAAAAAATAAAATAAAATTCAGTTTCAAAAAAAAAAAAAAAAAAATGAAAGAAAGTGCACGTGTTATATAGTTCCCAATCGGCGCGTGGATAAAAAACCCCAAGCGCGTAGCAAACAATGAAAGAAATAGCAAAAACTAAAAATTAGGAAAATCACTGTGAGTCCATTCACGTCGACCAACTCGAGTCTGGACGATCCTACAATGCCAGCTCTCACTCTTGGCGTTTCAATTCTCTCTTCCAATTTCCATTGCTAACCCGCAAAATTTTCCGTCACTTTCCCGAGAAAATCACGCATGGCCCGCAATACAACTCCACACGAGGCCGACGACAATGGCGGCAATGGCGGCGCCGGCAATGATCTAGGATTCCACTCGATCCGCGACCGCTACCCTGTCAAACGGAACCCTATCCACCACCGAGAACCAGCCAAGGCCTCCCCAGATCGCTCGCTGCTCCTTCGCGGCCGATCTCACCACAGCCGCTTCAACCGCAAGGGCTTACTCTTGCTGAAGGGGAAGTCCGCGTTCTACTCCGTGGTGATCTTTGCGGTGTTCCTGTTCGCGATGGCGTCGATGGTGTTGCAGAGCTCGATCACTTTGGTGTTCAGGCAGGGTGGCGATCGAGGGAGGTCGCTGAGGGAGGGGTTGAGGTTCGGAAGCACGTTGAAGTTCGTGCCGGCCAGGGTTTCGTGGAGGGATGGGCTCGATTCGTTGCGATCGGAGCCGAGGATTGGAGTAAGGGCGCCGAGGCTCGCTCTTGTGAGTTCAGTTTTGAATTTTGGATTTCATTTATATTTGAATTTTTTGAGGCTGTTTGTATTGTTTGATTCGATTCGAACTTTATTTCCTTCTTTGGAACTACTAAATTTTATTTATGTGAACACAATTTCAGTTATTAGATTCTTTAAGCTTTTATACCAATGGAGGTGAATAGCAGCTAGCTATGTCTTTAGTCCTCATAGAATGGAATTTGGTTTTATTTCTTTTTATTTTAGTTAGAGCATTGGAATTCCAAAACCGACGTCAAATGCTCTGTTTGGCTGCTGTGAAAACTGAAAGGAAAGGAAAGGCATTGAAATTTTGAATTAGAACTTTGTCTTGTGATGTTGTGGTTTATATAATATCGAATGAGCTACATATATCTCCTAAAATTTGAGTCCGAGACACATTTTGATTAATTGGAAAGATTCAGTTTCAAAAGTCCATAAAAAGATTTGCCATTAAGTAAAAGTTAACCTTCATCAAACAAAATGGTGCACTTATTTCATAATGTGTCCACTAATTATATAGTAAGGAAATGGCGAACATTTTGAAGATCACTTGGGCTCTTAGAAATTCAATAATGGGATGAAGTTACAGTTACAGCCAAAAATGGCATATTGCCGAAGTGTGAAAAAAAAAATGCAAAGAATGGGGCAACCGTGAAATTGTGTTGAAATAACCAATTTCATTTTTAAAAAAAAAAAAGTAAATCCACATGGTTAATATATTTTCTCCATAAACGGAAAATCAAATATAATGCCAATTCAGCTGAAAGCATAATTCAGTCAGTATCATTAAATATCTCAAACATGCTCCTTGAGAGGCCATTAGAGTGAAGATACTTGAGATAATGCTTTGGTGCAACTAAACTCTAATGATAACTGTCTGGTAGTCTTCAAAGTATGCTCCCAAGATTGCAGAAGGCTCATTGACTAGAAGAGAGTTTCCTTATTGAAAGGAGATAGATTAACCTTGATGTTAAACTATTATTCTTGTGATCATGTCATTGCTTTCTACTTAAGTATAAAGTTTTCTAAAACTAAGTTTTGACGGACAGGTGAAAGAAAATCTTATGTTACTAAAATTCGAAGCCAACTTAATCCTCCACCATAACCTGATTTTCCTGTTTGAACTAGAGGTTAATTGAATCTAGCCTTCTAGCAATCAAATATTCAAATCGAAGTGGAAGTAGTCATTTGGCGGTTTAAGAAACTTTTAAGTACTTTCTTTTGCAATAGGCCTCTGCTGGTAGCTTGAAAGATGGACGTGTTAGTGTTGAATAATACCGTCTCTAAAATTGACTTACATGATAGTTTTGAAATTGTGATATGACAGCAGTACTCCAAAGTTTAAAGTTATGAAACCAGCCTGTATCCAAGTTCTTTGCAGTTGTAATACTATCTCATCTGGAAAGTCTTCTTGTTTGAGACACTTATGGTCCCACTCATTTATACCTCTGTATTTAAGCATGCAGTGTGTTGTCTCTTGGATGCAGTTTTGTGGTGAACTAATTAACGAAATATCTTGAGGTTTAAAATTAGATGATGTTAAACCTTCAAGGATAGTTCAGTGCTTGACACTTCATTGATCAAAATGTGCATTAGTATCATTTAGAACAATACTTTTTATGAAAAGAAACTTAATTGATTTTCTTTTTTCTTTTCTGTGTTTTAAAATGATTTGCGCTTTCTAAATCAAATATGCTTTTTCTTTTGATGAGTATCAGATCTTGGGCGACATGAAGAAAAATCCGCAGTCATTGATGTTGATTACTGTGATGAAGAATTTACAGAAACTGGGTTATGTGGTCAAGGTAGTGGTTCTTAAATTTCTGTATGGTGTTTATTATCTCTGTTGTTGGTAGTAGCAATTATTTCTCCATTTTATGGAAGAAACATTTTGAAGCACTTATTTAATGGGTTGATGCAGTTGGGTGTTGATAGTGGCATTTTAGTACGAATTTATGCACTGCCCTGATCAAAATATGTCATTTTTAAATATAATTGGGGCAGCTAGTTTTTAATGTGCTGAACAATGTGTTCAGCTTTGGCTTCTGAAAAGCTTATACTTTCTTACAATGTGTATCTGACAGATTTTTGCACTAGAGGATGGAAAAGCACGTACAATGTGGGAGCAAATAGGCAGCCAGCTTTCGATTTTAGGACCTGAGCAATATGGCCATATAGATTGGTTAATGTATGTTTGCTTTTCATTAGTTATTCTGTTTTATTATTTAATGGGGATTTTCTAAGGCTCTATCTGGAGTGCAGTTTATTTTTGTGCATAAACTTTTTATGACAATATTATCTTCTAGTTTGCTTGTGTATTGATTGTTGAATATCTATTGTTTTCTACAGTTTTGAAGGCATCATTGTTGATTCTCTTGAAGCAAAAGAGGCCATTTCAAGGTTTGTTGATATTCTCCCTGTAGCTCACTGAGGGTTATAATTATGTTTGAGAGTTCTCATGCATTGCATTATGCCTGGTCTGCTTGGGCATAGCATGTACTATTTACTTTTGCAGACATCTCTTAAACAACTGATATTTTCAGTGGTTGATGATATGTACTCTTGGGACTTAGATCTCATTTGCACCACAAATGATATTAAATGTGAGCACTCATATAAGATAGCAAGCATGAAACTTTTAGGTTCACTGTTGATTATGGTGCAATTAACTGAAGTGTTTGTTTTCAGTTCTCTCTCTCTCTCTCTCCAGTTTTATGGAACAAGGAAATATGTCTAATCTGTTACTTTAGTTTAAGATGCTATAATTAGTGAGTTTTATATGTATGCAGCCTTATGCAGGAGCCTTTTTGTTCGGTACCACTTGTCTGGATAATTCATGAAGATACTCTTGCAAATCGTCTTCCAGCATATGAGGAAATGGGTTGGAAGCATCTTGTTTCTCATTGGAAAACTGCTTTTAGTAGAGCTAACGTCATTGTGTTTCCAGATTTCACTCTGCCGGTAAATCTGCCATCTTAGATGTATACCTATATATCTTACTACCCGACTTCATTTCTAACTGGCACTGTATTAGACATTCTTTTTCTGTTTCTCAATGTTGTTCCTTCTTGTACCAGATGTTATATAGTGTGCTTGACACTGGAAACTTCTTTGTGATTCCTGGATCACCAGTAGATGTGTGGGCTGCTGAAAGCTACCGTAAGACCCAGTCCAAATACCAATTAAGGAAGGACAATGGATTCAGTGAAGATGATATGCTGGTCGTAGTTGTTGGAAGTTCTTTCTTCCACAATGACCTATCATGGGACTATGCTGTTGCAATGCATGCTATAGGACCACTGCTAATAAAATATGCCAGGAGGAAAGATGCGGGAAGCTCATTTAAATTTGTTTTTTTATGTGGTAATTCCACCAATGGATATGATGATGCTTTAAAGGTAGTCAGTTATTTATTGGTGCATCATTATAGGCTATGCTATTTCTGCTATAGAAACCATGCTTTTTCTGCATATGAACTGCTCTTTAAACCTGCAAGTGCCTCTCTTTTCAAATGAGCGAATGGAAGGTTCAATATTGAGATGTGTTTGACATAATGGCTAGCAAATTCTGATAGACTAAATGACAAACATCACAACGTTGTAAAAAAGTACGCCTCAACTTTTTGAATGGATGAGATGAATTTCAACTAGTTTATGATTTCATCACAATATACATGTAATTTTCTACTAAAATATATTTCTAATTCAGGTAATTCAGTTGTAATATTTGTTGTGAGTTGTGAAATCACACAACTGAATCTCTTTATGTTTTTGAAGGTTAAGGAATTTTGGAAGCATTTGGTAGTTCCTGCAATATCTTCATAATCTTCATAATAATAATTATATACAAAGACATGTTATTTTTTATTTTATTTCTTTTTTGTTAATTGAGTAATGTGTTAAGAAAGGAGAATAAGAAATTAGCAGTCCTTTTGAAAATAATCTATTGAAGCAGTCCCTTTGAAAATTACATTGCATTCTCAGTCAATCTTTGATGTGTTCAACTCACCACATGGCATCATTTTCTGTCGTGATTATCTTCTTCTCTTTGAATTTTGAATTGATTCTTTAATTTGTGTTGTAGGAAGTCGCTTCACGTCTTGGACTTCTCCATGGTTCTGTAAGGCATTGTGGCTTTGATAGTGATGTGAACAATGTGTTATTCATGGCGGACATTGTTCTCTATGGTTCCGACCAAGAAGTACAGGGTTTTCCTCCTTTGCTTATCCGAGCCATGACCTTTGGAATCCCTGTTATTGCACCTGATTTTCCCATCTTGAAAAAATATGTGAGTTCGTTCAAGTTATTTCCCACTCAGATCAGTGATTGTTGTACTTCACGCCTCACAGGGGGTTTTATTTAATTCTCTTTCTTACATTTTCTAAGGGGTTTCTGAAATTACAGGTTGTTGATGGAGTCCATGGATTATTTTTTCCAAAACATAATCCTGATGCTTTGATGAGGGCTTTCTCACTCCTGATTTCAAATGGAAAACTCTCTAAGTTTGCTCATGCAGTTGCTTCCTCCGGAAGACTACTTGCTAAGAACATGCTGGCATCAGAATGCATAACTGGTTATGCGAGGCTACTGGAAAATGTACTCAATTTCTCATCAGATGCCATGCTTCCAGGTCCTATTTCTCAGCTTCAGCATGGATCATGGGAGTGGAATCTGTTCAGGGTGGAAACACAAGTGAGAACCGGTGACATGCGAAACATTGATGAGAAGGCTACTTTCTTGAGAAAGTTTAGTGTTGTTGATGCTCTTGAAGATGAGTTTACCAATTTTGTTCATTCAGCAAACGTCTCGGAGAATGTAATTGGGATTCTGTCGCAGGATATCCCAACTAAACAAGATTGGGATGTTTTGAGCGAAGTAGAAAGTACTGAAGAATATGAGAGGGTAGAAATGGAGGAGGTATGGTGTTCTCTTTCAACTACAGCTTTTTCTTTGTCTCCTCCACCCCACCCCACCCACCCCCCCCCCCCCACCAATAAAAAAAAAGAAAAAGAAAAAGAAAAAACCAAATGTCTGCATAAAGTCATTTTATTCAGAAAACAGCTGAAACAGAATTTTTTTTATCTGTAGCTTGAAGAAAGAATGGAGAGAAACCTTGGTGATTGGGATGAGATATATCGTAATGCTCGGAAATCTGAAAAACTTAAGTTTGAAGCAAATGAAAGGGATGAAGGGGAGCTTGAGAGGACAGGCCAGCCAGTGTGCATTTATGAGATTTACAGTGGAGCTGGGTCCTGGCCATTCTTGCACCATGGTTCTTTGTACCGTGGTTTAAGTCTTGTGAGTTCCTTTCTATGTATATTGTAATTTTTTTTGGTCAAAGTTCCTTTCTTTTCCTTCACCTGTTATGCAGTTTCTTTTAGGAGGTTTGTAAAGTCTTGTGAGTTCCTTTTATGTATATTGTAATTTTTTTTTTGGTCAAAGTTCCTTTTCTTTTCCTTCACCTGTTATGCAGTTTCTTTTAGGAGGTTTGTAATTAGGCCATATAAACTTTCTAGGGTTTCTATTTCATTGAGACTTCCTTTTTCCTGCTCCTGGGGAAGAAAAAGAGACACCGAAAAGAAAAAGAAAGTAATGAGAATTACCAACCATGTCATCTCACCCTATTTTATTTTGTATTTATAGGATATGTGAACTTTGTTTATCATTCAAGTGCTCTAGTTTGTATGGTTTGCATTTATATCGCTAAGAACAACTGAATTATTTATTCTCCAAATGTGATGAAACCTGCTTGTTTGTAATTTTGTTTCTTTTCTAGGCTAAACATGAAAATGATAAATTTCTTTTAGAAGAGTTGTTTCATATTCGTTTCTATTGAAGTAATTTAACATTGAATCTGGCAGTCCTCAAGAGCACGGAGGTTGAGTTCAGATGATGTTGATGCAGTTGGGCGGCTTCCCATTTTGAATGACTCTTACTATCGGGATATTCTGTGTGAGATTGGGGGAATGTTCTCTATTGCAAATAGGGTGGATAACATTCATGGAAGACCTTGGATTGGGTTTCAATCATGGCGTGCTGCTGGTAGGAAGGTATTTCTTATGTTGGTTAGAGTTTACTTCTAAATATTTTAATTTTTCCTAGTTATGTGTATGGAATACACGGGTTTTTGAATATTTGTATCTGAGGTGACTGTTTCAGCAGAAGAAACTCTGTATTCCTTGATTTGTTGTAACATTTAATGAAAAAATATAGTCTTTATAGGAATAGAATTACCCTACATTTTTTCAAATATGCTACTTGACTTCACTTATTCTGCTTGAAATTTTCTCAGTTATGAGTTTTTTTGTTTCCTTGTTACTTGAAATTATTGCTCAGCCTCATTTCTTGAAGCAGGCTTCCTTGTCCCCAAAGGCTGAAAAGGTTTTGGAAGACACAATACAAGAGAACACTAAAGGAGATGTGATTTACTTTTGGGCACGCTTGGACATGGACGGAGTCACTGGAAGCAATGATGTGCTTACTTTTTGGTCCAAGTGTGACATCTTAAATGGAGGAAACTGCAGGCATGTTATAAGTTGTAATATAATTGTTTTGTATAGATAGTTCAAGGAGTTTTCTGTTATCTGTTGTATTCTGGAAGGGTGTGGCTATGTGTGTCTTGTTGTATGTATGTATGTTGGTGGATCTTTCTAACGGTGAAAGTAATGGCTGCTAATTCTTGGAACCCATTTGTTAGAATGTGTTTTGAGTTGCCATTGGAGTTATCTGTGCAATAAAGGCGCATAGTTTTGGACCATTAAACCTACAGTTGCTTTAACCATTTTAAATGTTTGCAGGTCTGGTTTTGAAGATGCATTCCGGCGGATGTATGCATTGCCATTGAATGTAGAAGGTCTTCCACCCATGCCAGAAGATGGTGGTCTCTGGTCTACTCTGCACAGTTGGGTGATGCCAACCCCTTCCTTTCTGGAGTTCATAATGTTTTCCCGGTAATTTATGGAGAATTAGAATCTGCAACATTTGGCATCGCAGTTTCTTATTTATCTTGCAGTTCATTGTAAATGAAACTTTAAGTGAAATTTTCTTATTGTAACTGCAGGATGTTTGCTGATTCTCTTGATGCCTTACACACCAATTCTAGTAAAATCAGTATGTGCTTACTGGGATCCACAGAGCTTGAGGCAAGTAGTGTGGGTATGGATTTGTCTGATTTTCAGGTTCTAGTAGGAGTTTAATATTTCTCACTTTTGTTTGTTCAATGATCAACAGAAAAAGCACTGTTACTGTCGGTTATTGGAACTCCTGGTTAATGTTTGGGCTTATCATAGTGCGCGGAAGATGGTTTACATAGATCCACACACCGGTTCACTGAAAGAGCAACACCCAATCGAACAACGCAAGGGATTCATGCAGGCAAAATACTTTAATTTGACGTTGTTGAAGAGTATGGATGAAGATTTAGCCGAGGCGGTTGATGATGATGACCATCCACGGGAGATGTGGTTGTGGCCATCAACAGGGGAAGTGCATTGGCAAGGGATTTATGAAAGGGAGAGAGAAGAAAGATATAGGCTGAAGATGGACAAGAAGAGAAAAACAAAAGAGAAATTGTTTGATAGGATGAGGCATGGTTATAAGCAGAAGTCACTTGGAGGATAGGAAGGATATAATCTGAATCCTTGGATTCTAAGTCTGGAACTTTCGACTCCTAACATAACCAAATTTTCTCAACAACTCAGGAATTGGGAAAGGCTCTTGCAGCTTGAGGACAGGCTTAATTCTTTCTAACAGCATCGAGGTAGTTCATCAAAAATGGTTTTTATGTTGGTATTTTTCTCACTTTGAATGGTTATTATACGTACGCACACCCTTCTGAACCGGAGGGAGACACGAGTAGCTTCCTAGCAATTGCAGCTCGCTAGCTTTCGAGGCCTTTTTACTCGGTTATTTCTAGCAGCTCATAGGATGATATTGTTGGGTTTCTAGGAGTACCCAACATTCATTGAAATTCTTTTTTTTTGGGCCATTCAAATGTTCAATTTAGCCAGTAAAAAAGTTGTATTCTTTCATTACTACTGTATAGTCATTCAACGAAAGCAGTGGGCAATTTTGGTTAGTAATAATGGTTCTTTTTCTGATTTTTCATTTTTTATTGCTTCAGAACCACATTTGTTTTTGCTACAACGGATCCAGAGCTTCAATTCAGCCCTCAATATCAACAAGTAGTTGCAAGTTGAGGAAAAAGATGGTGATTGTCATTTTGATTTTCCTCTTCCGCTTGTACATTGTGTATCATTCCTCTCATGTTTGTTTACTAGGCATTTACGATTATCGAAACTATAAAATTGCGTAAATGATCGCAATAGCTCTAACATAAACATGTACATAATCATTCAAAATATATTTACATTTCATGTTCATAATATACAACTTACTTATATCTACACTTGTTCTCAACTTATAAAATACTATATACATATACATAAAGCCACATCTGCCATCCATATATTACAACTCAAAGCTTTAAATAGGCCTTAAAGTCTGTTTTGCTTAAGCTTGGTCGGCTGAGATATTCCCTAATACCCACAACATCTCCGACATGTGGCTCGGTCGATTGAGGCTTTAGCTCAGTTGATGGAGACATTCCAAATATTTCCAAAATCCTTCGTCACCCTACTTGGTCGATTAAGACTATCACTTAGTCGATTGATATCATGATTTTTTGCACTAAATGTGGGTCAAGTCATGTCAATTTAGTCTCTTAACACAGTTCGGTTGATTGAGTGCTAACACTCGGTCGATTGAGATCACCTGCCCTTCGCCTGGACTGTTGATTTTCCCGTGAAAAATCAATCTGACACATGGCAAAACCCTAGCTCGGTTGATCCAACTTGATCGTTACTTTCCCTCGGTCGATCGAGGCCTGTGCGTAAACCCTAGTTTTTGCGTTTTTTACCCTGTTTTTCGTACCGTTATGACCTAACGGTTACAGACCTTACTGTGCTTTTTTTTTTCCCTCCCCCCTAATTAAAATGGCAAGGGGGGCGACCAGAATGACTACTCTAACTGAATGTGACCATAGTAGCACATGCCTGCTAAAAACTGCACATGAAGAACCTAGATCATGGGAATCAAGTGCACCCTCAAGTTTGATGGAGCCAAAGCCTGACTCAGCTCCATCACGACATCATTAAGACCCTAAGGCGACTAATAATAACTAGGTTTGGGGGATTCCTATTGTGGGAATTGAACCCTCGCCCTAGTACTTGCTTAACCACATGGGATTATCTTGAGACAACTGAACCACCACCACTGATGGTGGACCTTACCGTGCTTGACATGACATAGCATTGCTCATGATATATTTTTATTTCTTTTTTCTCTAAGTTTTTATTTATTTATTTATATTTTTTTTTTGAAACTCTTAATTTTCTCCTAAGTGTTATCAAACATGTGTCAAGTTGTCGTTTGCAAATTAATCACACTACCGTTGAGGTTTGAACTATCAAAACCCTAGACTTCTATGGCACCACTAAACTTCTATGAATCATACTATGGAACTTATCTCACTTTAAACCCTAAAACTTTCTATTTTTTTGGGAAAAAAAAAAAAAAAAAAAACCTATGTTTCATTTTTTGGCAATCTCATTCGAACGAGGCTTTTTGAGTTAGTTTCATTCGAACAACAGCCCTAATGTTTGAACGAGAACACCAATCCCTGTGTTTTTCGACATGAAAATCACTCAAAAATCTGAATTTTCTCCTCATCATTCCCTTCTCCCAAACCCTAGTACACATTACCAACCAAAATACAACCTCAAAACAACTTTCATAATACTGAAAATCTTATCTCTTAACCAAAACCTTAATCTCAATTTTCTCCAACTGACAACACAACAACAACACTGATCAAAACCTCAACACCCTCTATACATCACAACCACAAGCTTCAATCAACACAACCCAACAATTACAATTTCAAAACATCACAACAAAAACACTTCACAACAATAATCAAACTCTTTTTCTTCAAACTTAACATTATAATTTCAAAACAACAACAACAATCATATCTTCAACTCTATCAAAACATTAACATCAGACTTAAATCAAAACTTTAACAATAAATACACAATACTAAACAATGGTATGGAAAAACCGATTAATAGTTCACCCCTTTGAAGTTCCACGCTCATTGTTTCCTTCAAGTCCTCTCGTTCTCTCTGTCACCATCACTTTCCCTTTCTTGCTATGTCTTGTTAGAAAAGATAAACGAAAGCATAAAAACGAAAATGCTCTTAAGGCGCGTTACAACGTCGCTTTCCTTAATAAATTATTTGCCCCCACCAGAAAGGTATGCAAAAAGGTTACAACAAATATTTACCTAAGAAGCATCCTATGGTTTAGATTAAACCACTAGATCGATTGATCATGACCATCTAAGTGTGCCATCAAAGCGCCACTAGCGCCCTACAACCCACTGTCACATGCGCGTGTGCGTGGTACTAGAGTATACACGTTAGAGTATACACCCAAGCATTACTTTAAATGCTTAAAGTGTGTTGGACCTTATAAATATCAACTTCAGTTTCTCTTTTTCCCATGTGGGACTATCTTCATTTAATGCTTTTTAACACATTCCTTTTAAATCATTCCCAAGACACAAAATAAATATATATACATATTAATTTTAAAAATATTTTAACATGTCTACCTCTCTCTCTCTCACTAAACTTCCCTCCCCCATTTTTTTTTCCTCGTGTTTTAAGCTCATGTTTTATGCTTGAGATTTTAATCTCGTTCTAACGACGTGACATTGCATTAAATTAAGTGTCACATCTTACCTAATCCGCATGTGTGACGATCTAGACCGTTGATCTCCACCTACAGCTCTTGTGGGAAGATGACAGGTGGAGATGCCATTCTACTTCAAATGAACACGTGACATGTTTGAACGAGATTTTTTAGGATTTAATCTCAGCCGTCCATTTTCTCCCACAAGCATGCAACACTCATATGTAGAGATTTTCTCTCGTTCGAATGACAATACCCAAATTTGAAATTTAACGATTAAAAACCTAAAATTTATCACTCTTTCGATCAAGCACCTACAAGCCTCACCATGCTATATCTATTTATACCATAATTTATTCTTATTTTTATTATATTATTTGTTTATTTGAAATTTTTCTTTTTTCTTTTTTTAATGTATTTTCTTACTTGAACTGCTACAAATATTCCAAGGAGAGCCAACATGGGGGCAAATTCCTCTGGCATGTGTAATCATAGCACAAATGTGTATATTCTATTTCAATCGCGCTAAGTTACATATGAATTACCACAAGTAAATAGAATGCAAATTCGAGCATTACGAAGGATCAGCCAATAAACGAGGTATAAAACGTAGATTAAATAGAATGAGAAATGCTACTTATTCTACACTCCCACACCCTCAGCATTGGATTCATAATTTAATAGTAATTTATTCAAAATTTAATAATAATTTTTACTCTTAAGTCAAAAATATATGCACATAAAAATATGAAAGTAAAAGCGTGTGTAGCATTTCTAAAAATAGAATTTACAATATGCGGGCAACTCATCATGCTCATACCCAAAATATCAAGTATTTCAAAAAAAAAAAAAAAAAAAAAAAAAAAAAAAAAAAACCCAAAATATCAAGTTGGGCCGAGCCCATTTTCCTTCTTTACCAATTACCACCCCCAATCTTAAAATAATTACCGAACTCCCGCCCTCCTCTGGACCAATAGGAATGTAACGGATGTTTGTGGGTTACAGTACTTTTACACTCCGAGTGTGGTTGCAGTAGGGTTTTAAAACCCCTAAAGCCTCATCTTTCTCTCTCTCACTCTCTCTCTCTCTCTCTCGTGTCCAGGTAATGGTCTCGCACTCACTACACTGCTTCTACCTGCTATGCTTCAATTTTCTGTTTATCTTTTCCATTTTATTTTTTTTCAGTTGAAATCCAGTCTGAGTGTCAGATTGATTATGTTTGATGCTTTTGGTTGTTGGGTTTTGTATCTTTTGCCTCATTTTATTGTGGATTATACATGGGTGTGGTCTTAAGTCGTTACACAGTGTTTTTGAGTGTATTCCTGTTAGGAACTGAACCTCTCACTCTCACTCTCAAGCTCTGTGCTTGTGCTAAATTCTGTTGTCATTTCATCAAAGTTTTTCTGCCCCACTTAAAAAGTTCAATGTAAGCATTAGACTTCTTTTATAACTACCTGTTTTGTGTTTCTGGGTCGTGAATGGGTCTGTTCATTTTTACATTTTTGTTCTGGGTCATATCTTGTATGGGGTTCAACCGCTATATGTGACTCTGACTATCAATTCCACAAATTCTGACCCTTCTTGTAGTTCTGCCGTATTGACGATAATTGATTAGGAATTTTTGTTGTGTTGATTCTTTCTCCTCCTTTTTTCGTGGGATGTTGGATTTTTGGTAGGAAGAAATAACTTATAATAGTTAGAGTTAATGTTTGAGTACTTTCAATTAAAAATTGCTGATAACATTTAGGTAATGGAGAGAGAACTAGCATTTTGAAATTTTGGACATCTCAGTTTTTGGGCAATGAAAAACTAATTATGTCTTCAACAGTTTTGTTTGGTTGGTTGACATTCGTGGAAATTCTTGGGATAAACCAAAACATAGAGTTAAAGTCCAGTCTCAAACTAGAAATCTGGAGGGATATGTAAAAGCCCTTGCTAATGTAGGACCCTGTACTGTGAGAGGATAACTTTTGTCTTCAACCACTTTCTTCTAAGATTTGACTTCCCAAAATCCTCAGACTCCTCCCTTTCTGCGTGCTCCAGAAAGAAAATGGAATGTCCTCTGCTGAGATAATATCACTCTAATAACTACACTATAAAGATAACCAAGTAATATTTAAGACTATACTGGAACATAACGCCTGCATTAGGTAAAGTCCACCCTCCAGAGAGGAGATGAGCCCAACGTAGAACATAAATTTAATGCAGCTTCAAAATGTGATAACAGGTGATTCCAGGTAGAATTTTTCCTAGATCGTTATTATTATTATTTTTTTTTTTTGGGTAATCAAGCATCTGGATGCCTATATTGGAACCTGTAGAATATCAACTCCCTTGTCTAGTCTCCTAGCATGATTGCCAGACTGGTCTATAGGGAGGTCATGTGCAGGGCCTTTTAAACGTGCACCATAAATTTTTACAAATGTATATTTTCTTATTTTGATTTCATTTAGACAATCATGCTTATCTGATTATGGTACTTCTAGCTTACGCATGCCAGGAATGGAAATTCTTTTGTGAACAATAATTCGCTAGAGGAGCTCATTTCCTTTTTCTTTCTTTCTTTCTTTATACTCTTGGACGGCTGCGTTCCTCACACTTTTAGTGATTAGTTTTAATGATTTCCTTGTTTTGTTTTCTTCTACTTCTTAATTGCTTTTTTTTATACCCCCTGTGTACTTGATTGCGCTTTGCGTTTTTAATAATATTACTCTTATCAAAAAAAAAAAAAAAACAATAATTCTATAATACTGGTTGTGTTACTGTAGCTTTGCGATCTAAAGGTGGTGAGCTTCTAAACATCATGCATGCTGTGAAGGGTGGCTGGGTTGGGCAGACATTTGCCCTAGCTAGAGGGAATGGGTCTGAAGGGAGGAAGTCTCGGATTCGGCGTTCAAAGGAGGAGAGGAAGGCATTGGTTGAATCCTTTATAAAGAAGTAATTGCATTATAATTTCCCTTTATTCAGAACTTAGCATACAAAAGAAGAAGAAAAAAAATTGGCTTTATTCTAATTGCTGCTATGGTACCCAGTATAGATGGTATAAAGGCATTTCATAATCATGCCTGCCATCCCTGATGATTCCAACCTCTCCCTCTATTCTTTTGAAAATTGAATCTAGTCCACACTCTTTTCTAGTGTATTATTCTTTTATGTTGTAATGTTTACCAAGCAGCACCGCTTTTCAATTATCATCGTTTACTTGTAGTATCTTACATTGTAATTAAGCAGGGTGTGACAAGTTACAGACAATATGAGTTGTTGGCTATTTCTTTGACCCTTTAACATAGAAGCCAGCTAGAGACTGACTCTAACCACATGCTAAATGAATCTTTTGAAAATTTAAGGAAAGTACATTTGTAGTGGATTGGTAGGTTTGTGTAGTATATTTAACTAACATTGAACCATATACATAAACACAAAATGATACCATTTGTTAATTTTCAGATTATGAAAAACTTCGAAGAGAGACTTCTTATAAGCATCCTTTAGCTAATTGTTAGTAAGTTGCTTCTTATTCTGAGAATCTAATGATATAAACTATTATTCAGCTCAATCATTGTAGCTCAACTGTTATATGTATGTATTGTTTCTAGTAATAACTAATTTCATAATTAACTAAAAGTAAGTCTCTTGGCCTTCATGCCTCATGAAGCATTAGGTCTAAGGTTCAACCCTTCTTGAGTGCAAACAATTCATTGAGGCCATGCTCGTGGGTGAAAACCCTAGCTTTACCTGACCTATGTGGAGGGGGCGCAAAAAAAAAAAAAAAAAGAAGGGAAAACAAAATTAACTAAAGGACTTCATTTTTTATTGATAGGCAAATGCAACTCATGCACCCTTATGGGATTGAACCTGTGATTTTGCTTTCCACGCTTATTTATAGAGTGAGGAGATGCCATTTAAGATAGAACATTTCTGGCTTCATTGCGGTGATGAAACTCATTATAAGTTAATTACTAGGCATTCATAATTTGTTGCATAAATAGCTTAGGAAATTGCTTATTATATTAGTCTATAATTGGTTGTTTTGTAGGACTGATTTTCTATAGGTGTATATTTGGTTCAACAGATACATTTTGTCTTTTAGAAGGATTAGTTGTAAGCTAAAGGTGCAATTCCTTTTGCTTACCCTGTGACTTTCTGCATATGGGCACATAGTAATATTCTTTTTCTTTTTTGGGGAAGAATTGTTTGATGTATACAATTGAAATTCTCTAGGCTAACAAGTTACTTTTATTGTATTTATGTGTACTTTTAGAACCTATGTCACAATTAGTTTTCTTGGATTAATTGAATGCAGGCCTCTGTAAGACTAAATTTTTAGTTTCTATTTGCCATATGCTCGCGAAAATGAGTACGTGCTAAATATACCATTTATTTGGTAAACTTGCTTGCAGGTATCAAAATTCAAACAAGGGAAATTTCCCATCACTTAATCTCACACACAAGGAAGTTGGCGGGTCTTTCTACACCGTACGGGAGATTGTTCGAGATATAATCCAGGAAAATAGAGTTCTGGGTCCTGCCAAGTTGAGTCCAGAGGAACAGAGCAGTTATCAGTTCTTGGAACAAGATCCACTGTGTTCGATTGACACAGAACCTCCAACTATGTCATTAATATCCAATAAAACTCATCTCGTATCCAATCATCAGCAGGATACAAGTGAAGAACAGATCTTATGTTCTGATGGGAATGATTTTAGACCTGACAATCAAGCTTTTGAGAATGGGCGAATCATAAATGGAAGTCAGGTAGATGTGGAAAACAGAAGGTCTGATGGACCAACTTGTGTAGAGTTGCAGGTAAGTGAACCTTCAGAAGCAGACAAATATCTTGAGGAAGAACTTGCAGCATCAATGACGGAAACTCCTGCAACAGAAGAGAAAGAGCAAGTTTTAGTTTCTAATGGGAATTGTACTGTACCAGAACATCAGATGCTTGACAAGGGGCAAACCATCAATGGAAGTCTGCTAGACGTTAAAAACAAAAAATCTATTGAATTGAGATGTACTGAGAACCATGAAGGTGAACCTTCAGAAAAAGAGAGGAATATTGAAGAAAAACTGCCAGCATCTGAGGCTAAAGTAAATCCTATTACAACTGATGTAATAGTTGAGGTGTTTCCATTACGGCCTGTTACTAAGATCACTGATAGCTTGGACGGAATTTTAGAAGAAGCAAGAGAGTTAGATCATCCTTTAGAAGAAAAAGAGATTGAAAATGTGGAGTGTCAACCAGGTAATGGTAGCTTTCTATCTGATGGAATGAATTCCTCAAAGAACCCTAATTTTGGGGATGATAAATCAGTGGCAAATCTTTCAGCTCCAGTGGACAAGGAAGTAGTAGAAGACCTTGCAGAGCCATCATTGGAAAGCTCAAATTGCTCAACCCCTAGAGAAGGTATTAAGCATGATAGTCAAGGCATCAGAGTTCTTGAAGCTGAAGTATCTTGTAATGATGTTGGAACACCCGAAATGTTTGAGAAAAGCCAGGAGCCTACTGTACCTAAGGTGAGTTTGTTGTTGAAACGTGTGCATGTGTGTACGTGCACATGCATTTGAAATTTTTAAAATTCTTAATTTTTTTTTAAATTATACTGTTAGTTAATGAAATCAGTGTTTCTGTATTTGTTTGCTTTTTGTTGGCTATATAAATGACACGCAAGTGAGAAAAAAAAAAAGTATAATTTTGTGGGCACCTTAACACTTTCTGTAAACTCAGCATTTAAATAGCCACCTATCTGTATTCTTAGTGTTCAGTCCTTGGAACATGCTACAGATGCTAATCTACTTTTAAGACTCAAATTTTTCTTAGGTGATCGCCTAAGTTTTGTGCTTGTGTGTAGCTTATAGCTCATGCTTGAAGGTTGAATTTGCATATATGCGTTTGCAGCACATACGGAAATAGGATTTCATCTTATATTTATTAAAATTTTTATTTTTTCATCTTTCAATGATTCTATTAGACTGCAAAGTAACCCCTAAATTCATATCTGAAATTGGAAATATTCAATATTTCTAGATAGTTGGCTTCTCTATAAAATCTTTTGGTGCTGCAGTTCATATTTTTTGCCTTTTTCTCTATTGGTGTTGAAGTGTTGGTCTTGAAAATGGTTGGATGTTATATGTTTGGAATTGTTGGCATTTGGTTTTGCAGGCTGTAAATGCGCCAGATGGCATCCATACCAATATTCAGAATGGTGTTTATACCAGCAGTAGTAGTGTGGATGCAAATACCACCGAGACAATTCTGAACCAACCTAAAGCTGATCTTCAACGCAGTGGCAACTCCCAGAAAGGAATCAAACCAACTTTAGATAGAATAAATCTGTAAGTATCTCTTGTAACTCCATATAGAAATTTGGCTCTTGGATTTTGTAATTCTCTGTTTTTCACAAATTTTGAGCATTTAAACAGATTCATTTATTTGTCTTTTGCTTTGTTTATTTGGACAGTGAATCTTGGGAAGGGACAACTAGAAGATCTGCAAAACCAGAAACAGAAACTAATCCAATTTTGGCTACTTTTAAAGCATTTATAGCTGCCTTTATCAAATTTTGGTCTGAATAAACGCTTGCACTCTGTAGTTGTTTTGATCGTGGATGTAGAGCTATATGGCTGCTAAATATTAGATAATGCCTGGTGTCACTTGGGTGATTCTTATATTAAAATTGCGTGGTTGTTTTTCTTTTATTTTTCCTCTTTTGGGGGGGTTTAACTGTAGCTCATTTGAGCACCAAGTAGATATTCCTTCCTCTCTCTTCCTGTTATCCCCATACATGGATGGTGAAGCTGGGACTTTTTATTTTAATAATACAAAACCACCAAGAGGCTTTTCCAATTGAATTAGGTGACAGAGCTCCTAGGCAATGTCCCGTGAAGAGCCCAAACTCCCTTCACCAGACATTTCTCGAACCATTTTTCCATTAGGGAACTAAATAAGTGTGCATCTGTGACTTGGCTCTTTAGAATTAAAATAATAGTACTCTTCACGTTCATGTCATACTAGTAGACATGACGAGTTTTAAATGGTTTAAGCCACTTAAAACATTTAACGTTAGCGGGTGAGACATGGCTGATTATCTTGACATATGTTGGTTGTGTTTGATTTGCCTCGTTATGAGCTTGTATAATCGAAGATCCTACACAAGGATTCAAATTCTCCAAGCATTTTTTACATGTGAAGGAAATTCCAAGTAAAAATGAAAAAGACGTGTGCATAAAAGAGTAGGTGGCATAAGGTTGAAAATGAATAAGACTATTCTTCACACTTAAGGACGTGGTTTAAGTGGTTGAATATAATAAATGTGATAAATTAGGCGGAGAATTACTCGGTTGAAAATACTATTGAGGTTTAGAGTATTCCTAGTAGTCTCATCAAATTTTCTTTACCAAAATAACTAAAAATTACTTTTCTCTATTCAGGTGAGCCACTTTTTTAAAATTCTCTTAGCAGTTTCACCATTTTAACTATTCACTATCATTATTCTATATAAATAATATTTTTCCAAATTTTCTTTATTCTTTCTCTATTTAATCTTTTTATACAACAATCTACCATACACCTTCATCTTGAGATTAGATCATTGTTAAGAAATTCACAGAAGTTTTCATTTGCTTCTCAACCAAATTCAAAAAAGAAAGAAATAAAAGATAAATGAAAGAACCACAAAGTTTATGTCAGGGACAAAGAAACTTTCATGTCCATGAAATAAGGACATCATCGTGTTAGAGAGATGGGAGATGTGAGAAGAAAATGGGAGAAAAAAAGAAAAAAAGTATGCCGATCATGTGAGAGAAATGAGAAACAAAATTAGTGAGAGAGTTGGTGAGTGAATATTACTTATCAAAATTGGTGAGTATTTTCACTTGCCATAACTTTTTGGTTAAAGTGATGAAGCTGTTGAGAGTAATTTTTTTAGTGTTTTAATCAAATTGACTCATCAAAATAGTTAAAAATTTATTCTGATGAGGCTAATAAAAATGCTATGATGGACTTACTATAATGAAGTTGAAATTCATAACTTTCACGGTATTGGTCTGTGAATTGACATCCCAGCATGCAAAATTAATATTAAAAAAAAGGGAGAAAACAATTCAGAAAAAATCACGAAAGTCGTGCAAAATCTTATTGACTGACCAACTAAACCCGTTTCAGTCCTCCAACAAACCCTAGCCCCAGGCCATGCCATTCAATGATAGCCCAACAACCAGCTAGTATCCAAAGCATCCTCTTTTATTAAATTAAAAATGGGTTTGGTTTGGTCCGGTTTTAATTATAAGACACAAGAGACACATGTTTCAATTCTACCGACTTTAATTTCGGACTGAATTTAGCTTAGGTGCTGTAAAATAAAATTACAGAGATCTTTTATTGTTTTTTTAACGGTCCAGATTTAATTTTACTCTCTCATTTTTTTTTTCAAAAAAAAAATTTGTAATTAAATCTAGACCGTTGAAAAACTATTGTCGGACGTACCCTATGATTCCATGGAAAACAACTTCAAATTTGTATTTAGCTTTTAAAGTAAGACTGAAACGCACACTCTTTGTTTCTGGTATTACTTATTACGCCTTTCTTTTAGCTATTGTATTTATTGCTTTTATTAATACAGTAGATATAAGCATTTAGAAGATACATTTCTATGGCTTCATGGCCATTTATTTACTCGATTAGGACGGGTGCTTTACAATTGTCGAAAAAAGTAATTAAAAATAAATAAATAAAATCTTATTTTGCTTCTGCAAATCCATGTCCGTCAATTCTATTAAAGAGGCTTTATTTTCATCTACTCTCAACAAATTCGAGAAAAAAAAAACTAAGTTAAAGGACATGCCAGCTATATAATTAATTAAACATTACTGATCATATGTAACAGTCCATTTATTGTTCATAAACCTATCTGTACACAAATAGCTTAATATTAATTGAGTAATATATTGTGACACCTTTTCAACAACTTTGTTTTAAAGGAGCAAGAGAAGAAAGAAGAAGAAGAAGAGGAGAGGGAGATAAAGAATTGAAGAGCACAAGAGAGTAGGTACTACCGTACTTGTGTCTTTT
Organism: Alnus glutinosa; assembly: GCF_958979055.1. NCBI lineage: Eukaryota > Viridiplantae > Streptophyta > Magnoliopsida > Fagales > Betulaceae > Alnus > Alnus glutinosa. The sequence goes on from NC_084888.1 coordinate 31,003,111, forward strand.
TGTGGTTAATTTAGATCTTCACAAATTAGCATTAATGTCGTCTAATTAAGAAAAAAAATACAATATTTAGAAACCATTCTTACAAAGCCATATATATATATATATATATATATATATATATATATATATTCTTTAGTTAATTCTGATCACCTCGATCAGCATTTTATATATATATATATATATATTTCAATAGAAGATAGGGGGTGCTTTTATTACTCTCTCAAAAGACCTGATATCTAGATTATTATCTCACTTGTAAAATTACATCTTCTTTCTTTCTATCTATCTATTTATTTATTTATTTTTCGACATGAATTACATCTTTTCGTACACTATCAAACTGTCACATGCATTAATATACAGTACATTAAAGTTTCCACCACATTCAGAAGAAGTCTATGATGGAGTAAAGAGACTTACTTACCAAATAAGGGCCCGTTTGAAAACCCCTTACCCTCCTCTCCCTTTGGGTTTTTTGTTTTGAATGATTGAAAAATAAAATTGATGTGATATAAAGTTGAAATAATTTATATGAAAAAAAGAAAAAATTGTGTTGTAGTGAGTTTTTTATTTAAAAAGTAATAAAAAAGTGTTGATGCGATATAAAAAGTGAAAAAAGTTAAGAATGTTTTGAAATTAATGTTTTTTTTTAGAGAAGTGAAGGGAAGGGGAGAGAAGGGGAAAGTGGTTTTCAATTGGGGATTAATTAATTAGTAACTTCTATAGGATATTTCAAGTGAAATAGAAAAAAATTCATTTTATGGTCCAAATCTATTAGAGTTTACAAATTTAAAATTTTGAATGACGTGAAACAATGTACACCGTTAGATACAACAACAACCAAAATATTTACTGTAAAATAATTTATATCCATTTCAATAGGTCATGTTTTAAAAGACTTCATTGTTTTTCAATTATAATGTACGTTCTAGTAGCAACTTAGACGACCCTTTTCTCATGGCCGTATCATAGCAAAAGATCATTAGTATTTCGAATATTAATTATTTCACGTTTGGACTTCTCTTATTATGAAGGAGTTTGAACTCACACGTGAGGAAGAGTTCACCCCTTTCTTTTAGAATAAATAGTGATTTAACATTTTTTTTCTTCCTCTCTACCAGATTAATTAATTAATTAACACATGGGCATGCATGCATGGTTAATCACATGTTAGCTCATGTGATTAAGCCAGACATTCTTAGAATTACAGTTAAAAAACAGTTGTTTCTTCAATGATCGATCAGCATGCAAGGAAGCTAGCCAGCAAAGGAAATGGAATCAATCTATCTCGAGTTGTAAATTAAACTGTCTACTTTATGCTCTACTACTTTTATTTTTGGTGGGTACTTTATGCTACTTGAAGTGAAACATATTTTTGGTGCCATGTGGGCATGTGATCCATATGCTGGCTCCCTTTTTTTTAAATTAATCAGCTCCGGCCAGATCGAGTCCAGTCAAAGAAGATGATTAGATGAACCAACATTAATCGATCTCTCCATCTTTTTGTGATTTGGGTGATCTTCGATCTTCTTCATAAAATTAACAGAAATGGTGATTCTCGATCAAGGCTAAGCTAGCTTGTTCTGAACTCCTCTTCACGATCTTCCTTTGTATCTGGGGGTTTCTTCTTTGTGGAAAAGACACACAGAATATAAAAATGAAACGAGGAAAAGGACGTCATACTTGTTGAGCAAACTTGACATGAGGAATATATAAAGTACTAGAGTACTATTAGTGGCGCTTAATTAAGGAGGTAATTAATTAAGATCTGGAATGTGTCATTGTCTGCCTCATCACTTGCATCGAAGTTTACGCTGCCGTTACCTAGGAGAGTGCATACATTTTCGTCACCTATCATCTTGCACGTACGTGACGTCTATATATATATAATGACCAACGAAAGCTACATTATACTATATTAATTAATCATTTACTTCTTTTTGTAATTAATTAGTATTATGTATTTTTAAGAAAATCAATTCTTTTTCAAATAACTTTATATAGATAAGTTCAGAGATATAAAATCAAATTTTTAAGAATAAACTAAAATTTTTAAGTTATTTGTTAATATTTTTGTTTTTAGAAGAGAATAATAATTTTAACACACCAAGCTGAAGCTTTTATTTTAACAAAGAATAATGTTATATACTAGACCCTCATTTTATTTTTTATTTTTAATTTTGAAATGACTGACATGAAAATTCACTTAAAACACGTCATGTTAACAGGTCGGGGTGTAACGTAGCATTACTCAACTTTAAATATTATTGTAAAATTTTTTTAAAAAAAATGATGAGTTAAGAAATGGTTGATGGATACGTGTCATTCCGTGGGAGGATGATGGCCTGTTGAGACATCATTATTAAAAGGAAACGTAGAAAAGAGGTTTTAACTTTTAATATATATAAGGTGATGATTAACGGTGAAAACCAAGCAAAGCAATTAGGCGGTGGGTAGAACATTTGAGAGTCAGACAGAGAGACAGTTCACGTGCAAAGATTCAATTGCGATAATGGGTTGGTATTTGGTAAACCCAATCCAAACCAACTTCCCCAATTTTATATGTACGAATTATGATGGATTACGGAGCGAGAGATCATACATAAAGATCTGGTAGATGCCCGTATTCAAGGCTCTCAAACGGTATCCTATGCTCTATATATATATATATATATATATATATATATATATATGCAATTTGGAGACACAAAGGAAAGATACAACCAAATGGGCATGGACTATATGGAGCCGTTTTCCTTCTACAGTATCCCTTTACCTCCACGCGCCCTACCTCTTCTATGCCATTGATTCAACTCCACTCGATCTCCAACGTCTAGGAATTAAGTACCCTTCTTTTATTTATTTCTGTGCCCAAAGTCAATTCATTAGATAATCTATATAATTAGATATAACAAAATAAAATTTAAATTATAAAAAAGGAATTAATGATATATGCATTGAAAAAAATAATAATAAAATCTATCACGTATGTAGCTTATCTCAATATGTACATATTTTATAAGAATAATATATAACTTAATATATCATATTAGCAGTACAAAAATCTGTTTTCAAACAACAATATTGATCATTAATCATTATATCAGCAATTATATATATACCATAAGGTCGATTAAAATTAATATTGCGATATTTTCAATATTTTGAACAGTAAAGTAAAATAATTAATGCTATACTAACGAAATTAAATTCCAACACAATAATTAACACATATTAAAATTGACGTTCTTTGTTTTTCTTTAAAAAATATATATATATATATATATATATATAAAATTTGCATTGACAATTTGGCATGATTATGAAATTATGAATGTTAACTGCGCCAGCTGTGCTTGTGAGTACAAACGCACCTTGGGAGCGCGTGGGATGGTATTCGGGCAGCAAAGTTACAACCTTTTGCCTCTAACGTAAGATTTACGTTCCACATTTCAATCGGAAAAAGCAAAAGGGCATGAAATCAGATGATGCAAGGCGGTTTTATCCTATGCGGTCGACCTCAAAGCTCACTGAGAAAGCCGCATTGACACGCAACCCCCCCCCCCCCCCCCCCTAAGAACAACTTTGTCAATTTGTTGATAAAACTTGTGGCTATCTCAAACACGTTTTGGTACCCAACTGTCATTTTTGGAAGCACTAATAATAGGGATTTGGTTTAAGGGCGGTAAAAAAAAAATAAAAATAAAAAATTACGAGCTTTTTTAACCGTCTAAATTTAATTCCAAATATACAGCAGCTAATAATAGTATCAGTGTCTTATAAGCTCATCTTAATTGGCTTTAACTCGGTTAATCTGTAATGGGAAAATTGATTAACATGCTGACTAACACACAGATTACATACTATAACGACATAGATTTGTTATTAAATATGGTAAAACTGTAATCATAAAGAGTAGAAATTACTCAAACCCCAATACGCCAAAGTAAGTGGCATAGCTCAGCCAAATCTCTCAGCTGCCGGGCTGCTTCCTATCTTTAATTGTTAGCTAAAATGCCAAATCCCACCACCCTGCAACAACCCAACTTATTGCCCTTAATTCCTATATAATCAAAAGACGTAACAGTAAAATTTAATATTTGACATTTTTTTTTTTTTTTTTTTGTAAGTGCTAATTTAAATGCTGATTTTTACTGTTATATTATTTACTTGTAGGAGAAAGAGTCTACTAAATATCTTTGCTAAAAAAAAATAAAATAAATAAGAAGGGTGTGAAAATACAAATAATCTCAGTGATTTTGGTCGGTTATAAATTTATAATGGGAGACCCAGGTCATTTTCCTAACTAGATAGAATAAAGAACCACCAACGACCTCTCTCTCTCTCTCTCTCTCTCTCTCTCTCTCTCTCTCTCTCTCTCTCTAGACTACTGTACCTGTATTTCCTTATAACGCACGCCTCCCCCAGCTCTTTTTTCCTACATAAATACCCGACGCCTCACCTTCATTTCCAACCCTTCACAGATTAACGACAACGAACGACGACCATGTCCACCGATCTCGAATTCTTGCACGACTTGTCCAAAATCCGACTGCTCACCGTCAAGACTAGAACGACAGCGCAAGCCTCCAAAGATGCCGCCGCCGACGATATTGGTGGAAACGTGGCGGTGAAGCCGCAAAAGACGGAGGAGGAGGAGGCAAAGGAAAACAACAACAACAACAACAACAACGAGTGCCGGACCCCAACATCCGAGGAACATAGAATTCCCAAGATCCTAGATTGTCCCCCGGCGCCACGGAAACCCAGAAGGGTGCCCTCATGCAAAAGAAAACTGTCTCCGGAGGTCCAATTCTTCGAGATCGTGAACCCGGAAGAGGTCGACGCGTTTTTCAGATCGAGCTTCGAGAAGATTTCTGCTATTACGTCTGCCAAGCGAAGCTGCTGCCCATGTAAATGATCATCATCGCTGCCTGCCAAGGTTGAAAATTTTACACGAATATTGTTATTATTATTATTATTATTATTATTATTTTTTCCATTTCTTTCCCTCTTTTTCTTTGTTGTTATAAATTTTTATATATTGTTTGTAATGGCCGGTGGATATATATGGTTGATAAATACGTTCATATATATCCCACTACTGCATGAGATTGGATTTTAGGGTAGTCCTTAAATTTGGGATCTGAATTTCCTTGGTTATAAAAGCAGTTAATTAATTGAGTTCTTTGCTTTTTCTGGTGTTTGCAATTTTAATCTCTTGGGTTTTAGAGGAAGAAATTTGCAGTTTTGAAAGCATGATTCAATTAATTCACAGAGAAAGAGTTGATGATTTGGTAGCAGAAATTATTGGTTGCTTGCTTGCTTTATCTAATTATTATTGTTTTGTATGTATTAGGAAGATCATGAAGTTCGACAATATGAATTATTTAATTTTGCTGTTGGTTAAGATGGTTGATCTGTCTTGTGTTTGACATATTATGTTGAGTGATTGACACGGCTTCGGATTAATAGATTAAACTTTGAATATTGTCAGAGAGAGAGAGTTTTGTTGGTATTGATAACCACAAAAGGATGCAATGTGGAATATGATCATGCACCACCACTATTCTGCATTGAGTAGGATAAAAATATTTTGTCGCTTTCAGAAATGGGCCAAAAATGAAAAAATAAAAAATAAAATAAAATTGAAAAGAACAGAACGTTAATTAATTTAATTACATCATCTTTGGGTCAAAACTCGATCGGGTAGTTAGTTAGATAGACTATCCGCCGTTTCATTAGTCAACCAGCTTCAATTGGCATTTTGGCAATCCCTTCAACGGTATTAATTTATGAAAACGCCTCACCTCCAAAAATAGGCAACGGCGAAGCCAAGGGGCGAGAGGGGAGCCGGCAAATGACCTCCTGACCGGCCGTTGCAGTATTAAAATTAAACCTTTTGTGTATAACTTTTGTTTTGAGTAATGCTAGAAGTTCTTTTTGTGTACCTCTAAAAATGAGGTAATTTTTAAAATTACCATTGAGCTAGCTTGTGATTGATCACTATTGAATTTTTATCAAATTGTAACTTTAAGAGCCACATTATTTTTTTTAGGGACACAAGAATGACACATAAGGGGCTTATAAAATTACTCCAGTCGGTGTGAAATAGGTGTAAAGCGTATCATTAAGTAATTCTAGACATGTTCACAAGGGGTAGCTCAATCGACTAACGACTACGCCTTATGAAACAGAGGTCTCTAATTCGAATCCCCTCTCCCTCCTCTTGTGTAAACATGTCAATAATAATAATAATAATAATAATAATAATTCTAGACATCATACTCATGCCTTTCCTGTGTCCCTCTAAAAATGATGTTTAGAATTACTAATTAGTACCCATTACACTAAAACCAATAGTCCCTTTTTCTGTGACCAAATACTAGTAGTTTTTTTTTATGTTATTTGTATTCTTTAATAGTTTTAATCATTTTTTTAATTCTATCTTTTAATTTTGGCCCATATGAACAAGAATCCTGATTTCGCCACTGCTTATACCCATAGGGATTTTTAGGGGTAAATGCTAAAAAGTTTGGCTTGCCTTAAGTGTAAAAAAGTATTGGAGATTGAGGAGGCAATCTCCTGTTAATTTTTTTTGTTCGCCAAAGGATGTTAGTGATTTTTTCACTATAGACAAGCCAAAGTACTCAATACGAGAAACATTGGATTTATTTTTTTCTCAATTGCAAATGTGGGTATATAGAAACATGGATTTAAATTTGACCAGTTAAAGGGATCCAAATTCACGGCAATTCTGAGAAATTGTCGTGGTAGCAATAGCTACAATCCAAGCCGTCAATTTAAATCAACGGCTCAACAATAGCCACATCATCTCCGCGATCCGCGTGAAGGGATTTAGACATTTTCTCATTACTTTAATTAACTAGCAATACATGAGTCTTGTCTTGAAACTCTTTTAGATCAAATTGTTCACCATTTAGATGGTAACCAATTATTAACACCATAATTTAAGTCGCATTTAGATAGTCCAAAACTTAACCTTGTTTTTCGATCTAGTAAATTGAAGTCCAACTCAATTTTGAGTTAGTATATACATACATAGGCAATTAATGGTGAAAATTTTAAAAATTTTCTGTCTCCCATATCACATTTTGGGTTCCGCCTCTGTTTTCACAGGAGAAATTAAATTATTAAAAATAAAGGAAAAATCAAATCATATATAGTAGAAATTAGATGATACATATGGGGCATGGTTGATTTAAGAGATACCTCCATGTGCGAATGTGGAAGCATAAATATTAAATATCGCATAAAAGGGGCCCCATCCTGGGCCAAATCAGTCCCAAACAATAGAAAATGATAATTTGATAGAAAGGCCCATGCAAAAGCTGCTTCATGCATATTTTTTATTTTTTATTTTTTATATAAGTATATAAGTATATATATTTTATTTAATTTGTTGGCTACTTCTGCGGATGGCTTCATTTTTACGTATCATTGAGTTGTTGCAAAAGTGGGATTACAATAAAATAAGATTAATTTATGGGTGACCAGGAATATTTTATACCACAAGGCTTTGGGAGAGAGCTTAAATTATAAGCCACTCTTTGTATCTTAATTTTTGACGGAATATCTACGAGAGAGAGAGAGAGAGAGATTAAAAGGGAGGTGCTACTTTTACACGGTCTTAAAAGCCTGTAAAACACGATCCAATCACAAGCTTAGGAAGCGTCAACGTCAAGAAGGAGGAAGCTCATAAAATAATAATGACACAGCCGACGACACCTGTACAGTGTACAGCTCAGCCTTTATTATTTTCTGATTGTCCTAAATTTACTAAAATATATACCTCGGTGGAATTCACTTTCATCTTTTTTCTTGTCAGAATCCAACTCGTTTGGGTATGCTATATTTTGTATTATATTTAAAATTGAAGGTATTGAAAAAATTTATTTTTTGAAATTATATTTAGATGGTTTAAAGAACGCGAGATAAAATTAGATAAAATTTAGATAAAATTTGAGTTGAATTTTAATTCAAAACAACAACCCTAACATGCCCGAGTTTTATTTCGTTATATTTTCATAAAATGTATAGTTTTTAAAATATGGTTTCAGAAAATAAAAAGGAAATCTCAAAAATGCCTCTTAGATCTGAAAAGGCATTTCTAAAATCAATGCCTCTTGTTAAATAGGGCATTTGCTATTAGATTAATAGTGGGGAAACATCCTAATTTAGGAGGATTTTTGAGCTCCCAAATTTTTCATTTTGCAAAAATAAAACACAACGTTAACTCATATGCCCGCAATTTAGCCAAATGGGCGGCTTCCATCATCCGAAGTGGAAGCAGTCCCATAATCTCTTTCCTTCCGGTTGTGGTTGTTTCCCTTAATGATGTCTTTGTTTTTGTTCTTGTTCATGCTTTTTGTTTTTCTTTCTTGTGCTTGCTCGGGAAAAAAAAAAAAAATTGAATATGTGATGTAATTAGAAGCCATTAACAAAGTGTTTTTTTAGCATTACTCTTATGACTAGCAATTTAAACAATAAATTATAAATAATAGGAGATCTTGATCTTTATGAAAGGGATTTGTAGATGGGTAGTGAGCAGGAGAAAGTGGAAAGTCGCGTGAGATGAAAGTCTTGACTATAAATTAAAGTGGGTCTACCGTCGAAAACGTGATGTTAAAGCTGCTTATTAAACATTAATGTTTAATTAAGTTTCCCCAAACAGACAGCCTCTGCAAGGTGTTACTGTTTTTATTTGTACCGAAAGGAAAAGGAAATCTGAGAATAAAAATGGCAGGACAATTAATGAAAGGGAAAGAATACCGGCCAGATTACAAGACCCAAGGAAAAAGAAAATCGTGGAAAAGTTAAAGAAAAGGGATCCCGAGAAGCAGGCATTTTGCAGTTGAAAGGGATCCCCTTTTGCCTTGTGAGTTATGAGGGTAAAGAGAATGAGTGAAGTAGGCATGTTTCTAATTCTAAGTAGGAATCTAATTTCCCGGAAGTCGAGGTAAAAGAATAACATAACAAACACACTATCTCTGTCATGGAAATTGTGATGTGGATGTTTGGATCAACATTGAAGAACAATGTTGAATGGGCATCTACACCAAAGTTTTTTTGGTACAATGCGCTGTCACATTAAACAACCCCCTCCCTCTCCTCCTCCAATAATTTTTTTTTTTTTTTAAAAAAAAAGGAGAAAATTATTGATCAAATTATGATCCACGGCAATTATATCATCTTCGGTATATTCTTCATATGGCTCATAATCTCTTTCTCTACTTTCACAATAAAAGACATTAAAAAATAATATTTTAAAAAAATAGTAAGTGTAATAAATAAACTGTTAGAATTTATATTGAAAAACTAGTAGCTAAAATATATATATATAGTAGCTAGAGATACTCTTAGGTGAGTCTAATATATGTTCTCTCTCACTAATGGTCTAAATTACACAATTTAAACAACTAGTTGTTGTGGATGTCAATACTTTGAAATTATAGATATTTGAAACTTTGGAAATAATAAGTTTAAAAGTAAGTTATTTTTTTTTTTCCCGTAAACTACAACCGACCTCCTTCCTCCAAATTAGCCTTTATGTTAGATGAAAAGATATGTGAAATAACTCGGTGAAAAAAGACTAAAAGAAATTCATCAACTCCATTGTTAAATACCCATTTTCAAAATTAAAAGTCGGAAAAAAAAAAAAAAAAAAAGAAGAAGCAAAATCAGTTTATGTAGTTTACCTGATTTTGAAATTAGCTCAATGTGGTATCAAAATAAAATTAGAGGTTCCTAAGGTATGCCAAAATAACAATTTACTCTTTACAGTCAAATTTCGTTAACTGAATTAATAGATACCGATAGTGTGACACACCAAAGCCAATAAAACTATGACACGTGTTATATTTTAAGCCAGTGTCACTCTCATACTAACAGAATCTGTTAAGTTAGTTGACGAAATTTGACTGTAGATAGTAAATTAATTTTTTTGGCATACCTGATCAGGGACCTCTAAATATATTTTGATATCATAAGAAGCTAATTGCAAATCCGATAAATCATATAAAGTAATTTTTCAATTTTTCCTTAAAAGTTAGAATTAATATCTTTATAGGTAAAAAAAAAAGAAGTAAAAAAAATAATCATTTTCAAGAGTAATTTAGTCATTTCAACTGTTGCTTTGGATGAAGGGGCAAACTGATATGGAAGCTATAAAATAGGGTTCAAGTTGCAAGCAAATAAAGTTTAAGGAGATAAGTGACACACGAGTGATGGTTTATAAAAAGAAAGTGTAATTTTATCCTAAATTTAATTATGTTTTAATACTCTCCTTTTAAGTGCGGACTAAACTCCATATTTAGTTATACCAAAAACTTAAATAGATGGTAAACAGTAAATTTAGTTATTAATTAATGAGGAATGATATTTGGTCACTCCATAACATAAATATTGATTATTTTTGCCTTTTTTTTTTATTAAAAAAAAATCACAAAACCGTATAAATAAGATGGGGTGTGATTTTGAGGTTTTTTCTTTTATAAAAAAAAAAAAAGAAGGTAAAAATGGTCAATAATTATGTCATATTGGGTGCCAAAATATAAATTCTCATTAGTTAATACACCAACATTGACATTTCAAAGTAAATTACCTCCATATATTTTCATTTTTTTATTCTTCATATTAATTGGAGGCAACATAAATTCTATCAAGGTCCTTTCAAATGAACATTATCTGACCCACACGACCATATTCTGAGATCAGTGTCCTTTTCTTCTTTTTTTGTGCCTATTGTTCTACACTTTGTACTACATATCTCGTGTCCAATCGACAACTGTACACTAGACATGGTAAGTACACCTCCCATTGATTGCCCTGCACTTTTTAACATGTATATATATATATATATATGAAAAAATGAATTTGATTAATTAGCACATGATGCACATAAAAGAATTTAATAACATCTAAAGAATTTTAAATTGCATATTACTCTCAGTTGATACCTTTAATATTGTGCATAGGGTTCTCTTCACCTTATAATACGATCTACCTCCAAAGAGATCTACCTAAGATTTGCTTCCAAATTGCACCTGCAAAAAGCCAAACAATTAAAAAAATAAAAACGTAAGCATTTGAGCCGGCCGAACGAAGGTGTTAGGGAGAATAACTCCGATAGTTAGTAGTATTTGAGGAAGAAACTAAAAAAATAGTTTGAATAAGAGTTCTTCTTACCTTCCCTATACTTATTTTTTTTATAGTGGGTTTATTGTAACTGTCTTTGTAAAAGTTTACGAACTTTACTAACTTTTAAAAGACGCATTCAGAGAGGAGGGGTGCCCATAACTTATAGAATGTCTAGGTCATGTATCTCTTGACGATGTCGGACACTTCAACACGTCTCTTTATGTGTGGCAACTTTTGGCTAAAAACGTGTTCAACATCAAAAGGGAAATGTCCATCATCGTTCAAAATACTCGTTCTAATACTATGTAAAAGTCGATGGGCCTTACTCACTCTCAAAAGATGCATTCAGAGAATTGGTGTTCATAACTTATAAAATGCATGCTCAAATTATATATCTCTTGGCGATGTAAAACACTTTAACAGTCTTCTCGTTACGTTCCAACTTTTATGTTTGAGTGATTCCACGATGGCCTAGGCTTAAGTATCATGTGTCCTTTAAATTTGAAACGTATCCAATGTCATGAATCTGAGCACGGTTACTATCTTTGAGGGCAAATTTTATAGGTGGGTAGGATAGGACCAGGCCAGGAAACTGGTTTTGGGCCTTGGCATATAAACTATATGGGCCTGTCAGCCCAATTCTCAACAAAAATCAATAGCAAAAGACTGGTCAAAATGTTGATTTTATTTTTGTAAATGAGAGAAAATTGGTGATGAATTAATGAATATAGTCTATATAGACCTGAGAATTACATGGAAACAAGCATAATCTTGAATTTATAAAAAATAGAAATAGATTCTATTATGTAAAAATTAGAGTATCCTACACCATTTATTAATTAAAAAAAAATTATATGCAAATTGAAATACGTACGTACCTTAAGAGCCTTGAAAATTTCCAAAAGAAAAAGTTGCGTCGTCGTTCATCGGTACCAAAGGGATTCACCAAAAGTTTTCCGGGATTTGCCCAATTTTTAAAGAGATATGATTCTCCACCACTTAAATATACAACTTTTTATCACTTTGTTTATATGGCAATGTGGTCTCCCACTAGCTTTAAAGTTATTTTATTTTTAAAAAATAAAATAAGGTGGGGGACCACATTGCCACATAGACAAAGTGGTGAAAAGTTGTATATTTAGGTAGTGGAGAATCGTATCTCATTTTTAAATTCATTCTTTCATCACTTTTACGGCTAGAGATATGATTTTTCGCCACTTAAATATACAACTTTTTACTATTTTGTCTATGTAGTAAGGTGGTCCCCCAGCTTATTTTTTTTTTAATTTTTTTTTTTTTTTTTTATAAAAAAACTTTAAAGCTAGTGGAGGACCACATTGCCATATAGACGAAGTGGTGAAAAATTATATATTTAGGTGGGAAGAATCGTATCTCTTACGGCTAAATTTTTAACGGAGATTTGTCCACGTATGCACAAATCCACGTCAAAGCTGCCACATGGACAACTAGCTCAGCCACATCAGATATGTTAAAAAAAATATATTTTTTTATTATGTCCATATATAATGGAAGAAAAAACATCAAAAAAAATAAAAATAAAAATTACGATTTTACTAGGTTAAAAATTATTATTTTAAATGACAAATTGCGATTTTACCAAACACTTAACTATGTTTTGAAAAATCGCACGTTTTGCACATATTCTTCTAAAATTATTATTCAATTGACAATATTTTTTTCAAACTTTAAAGTGCAATAATATTCCCTCAAACTATCAAAAATTGAGACAATGTCCTGGAATAAAAAATAATAATAATAACTAAAAACTAAATTTCTTTTTTAAAAAAAAAATTGAAAAATGAAAAAACACTGCTGGAAGAGGGGTAGCTGTAAAATGTCTAGGTACTTTGCTATCAATGCTATACAAAACAAAATTTTTTCATACAATTTTTTTTTTTCTATTTTATATCATATAAATAATGTTTTACTATAAATAAATTAAAAAAAAAAAAAAAAATTTACCTCAATAATCTATCTCAATATTCTGAGACATATTGATCTTACTCTTTCAAGATGCTCACGATGAGTAATTCTACGCTTCATACCTATCTCTTTCTAAAAATTATGTGATTTTTAAAATCATAAATTAATTTATAATATATCACTATTAAATTTTGATCAAATTGTAATTTTAAAAATCATATTATTTTTTGAAAAACACAAAAAAAAAAAAAAAAAAAAAAAAAAAAAAAAAACATAAATATAATGTATAGAATTATTCACTCGCATGCGACACATGCATGATGCTGGCGGACTCATTGTTAAGGAGCTACGAAGCTGTCATTGACAGACACATGTCCTAGCCATGAATAAAACGTGGTGACAAACATCATCGGCTGAAAGCAGCTTTTTTTTTATTTTTTTTATTTTTTTTTTATTTTTTTGATCCTCGGCTGAAAGCTGCTTGTGATCATCAGATCAAGCTAATATAATTAGTATCCTGGATATATATATGATTGGGCAGGGCACAAGAAACAAGTCCAATTTTATGAATTTAGTCGTGTGTCTTACTAGCTTTAAATTTTCAACACAGTTTTTTTCATCTGGACTGAAAGAAAGCATAGAGCTAAATGAAAATAAAGCGGAAAAATAAAATAGACACAAGAAAATTTTACGTAGTTTAGTCTATGACCTACGTCCATGAGATAAAAGTCTAAAAGACTACATTATGCTCTTATTTCTCTTTATAAATTTACAATACAAATAATTCATATTTATAGGGATGTAGGGACAATACAAAAATGTATGCAAGAAGATAAAATCAAATCAAAATTGAATGTTCTTCAAAATAAAAAAAAAATTGAATGTATTCAATTTTGATTTGATTATAATAAATTATAATCATATTGTACAATTTCATATGTTCTCCTACAATATCCAATCACAATTATATGGAGAATATATTTTCTAACATGGATATGTTGTTGGAGAGCTCACCCCCTAAGCTTAGCCTTTTGGGTTTTTTTTTTTTTTGTAACCCTTTTTATTATTTGATTATATATAATATAGAACCGACTGCCAACGACCAACAAACAGTTACTAATCTTGTTGTATTATGATTAATGACCGGCTAATGTCCCACAAAGTTGATGTGACAAGGTTTAGCAGCCCTTGAAAATGTCCTGCTACTAAACCCTACCGGTCACATCAGCTTTATTAGATATATATTTGTGAAATGTTTATGTTGTATGTAGCATTATTATATTTTTAATAATATTATTATTATATTATTATTAAAAATATATCTTCAAAAGCATGTATTTTCTACGTTTCTAAACTGGATTTTTTGAGTTTTGTTTAAGCAGAAGAGAATGATGCAGAACAAAACATAGTTAATTGGGTCTTTAGTTTTATTTAGGTTTTATTAATTAATAAGGTTATTAGTACTTAATTTTATGTTTCATTTAAATTTTGAAGAGTTAGTTATTTTGTAATCCAATAACAAAGTTAGTCGAAATTATCAAATTAGGGTTAGAGTTTTTTGTTAGTGTCTATTAATTAAGCGAGCTACTATATATTCTCCAATGGGCTAAAATTGATAAATAAACAATTATTTTTTACGTGTGAAAGTGCCTCATCTTTCTTCTTTTTGGTGGTAAGACTCCACCAAATTCTCATTCTCTGTAGATTGTGTGACTCAATGATAATGCTCTAACATAGTACAATATAGAGCTAACAGAAGCACAAAGTATACTGTATAATTTCAGTACTAAAACAAAGGTTCAATACTCTATAAATATATATGAACTGATGAACTATAAAACAAAGGTTCCTTTTTTTTTTCTTTTTTTTTTTTAAGGAAAAGAAATCCTGAGTAGTCTAAATATTGCTAATTAATCTCGTTTAAACCCTAAAAACAAGGCACGTTTAGTCCTTAATTACTTACCTATATCTTCAAACCACTAGTTAGATGCCAATACAAATACTAATCTTTTACATACTTGTATATATCAGAATTTAGTCGCAACTGCATGTGAATTGTGAACCATAAAAATGACACTACAAAAAAAAAAAGCAAATTCTGGACGGTTTAAAACCGTCCAGAAATGCGAAAAATTCCAGACGGTTTTTTCTAGACGGTTTAAAACCGTCTAGGATATAACGTCGCTAAATAAATTTCTGGACGGTTTGGACAAAACCGTCTGGAATTCCAGACGGTTTTGTCCAAACCGTCCCTAACTAATTATGGACGGTTTGGGACCAAACCGTCCAGAAAATTATGGACGGTTTGGTCCTAAACCGTCCAGATTTACTCTTTTTTTCTTTTTTCTTTTTTTTTTTTTTTTTCCGGTTCCCTTTTACTTTTTATTAATATAATTGATTATATAATGAAAATTCTTTGGACGGTTTGGTTCCTTTTTTGTTCGGTTCCACTGCTTGGGGGTTTCAGTGGGATAGGGCCCAGGAGGGACCGTCGCTATCGTTGGGGTAGAGCCAGGAGGGACCGTCGCCGTCGGTGACGAACACGCAAAGGTTGAAAGGCCTTGGAGGGGCATTGGGATGCGGCGGACAGCCGGGAAAAGTGGGCTAGGGAAGTGCGGCATGGACCTTGGGGTACATACGGCGCATTGAGGCTCTTCACGATCTGCTGCGCCGTGGCCAGGACTCGATCCTCTCCGCCTGTATTGACGCTCTTCGTGGTCGTGGTGGCCATTTCTGGTTTCGGATTCTTGGGGTTTCAGTCTCAGAGACAGAGAAAAATGGTTCGGTATCAAGAAATTAGGGATTAGAAATTTGGGGATAGGAATAGCGATAGCGAGGCCATTTTCTCTTTTCTTTGTTGGGTTTGCATGAGTGCATGTGTTTGGGTTTCGGAGGAGCTGAGGTTGACGCTGAAATGAAGAGAAGTGGTGGCCATGGGTGGGAGGGTTTCTGGCCGGTTGTGATGTTTCAGGCCAGATCGATTTTTCTATATACATATGTTTTTTTTTGCTGTAAAGGAAATGGGCGGTTGTGATTTTGGCTGGGAAAAAATTTGGATGGATGTGATTAAATTTGGGGACATCACACGGATTGATGATATGGCATGAAAAAAAAATTTCCAGACGATTTTAAATGAAACCGTCTGGAAATGAAATTTTATGGACGGTTTGTTAAAAACCGTCCATAAAATTCTCTAAGAATAACATTTATAGACGGTTTTGGATGAAACCATCTATAAATTTCTAGACGGTTTCATCCAAAACCGTCTGGAAATGTTAAATTCCAGATGGTTTAGTTAAAACCGTCTGCAATTTTATGGACGGTTTTATGCAAAAAAAAATTTTCTAGACGGTTTTAAAAACCGTCTAGAAAAAAACGGTCCATAAATGCCTTTTTTTTTTTTTTTTTTTTTTGTAGTGTGATAGAATTATGGGTTAGCCATCAAATTCAATTTTCATAGACAATCGGTGGTCCTATAATCGATCTTATGATATTGCTCCTTTCAGTGGTAAAGTTATGATGTGTTTTATGTTGTTTTAAAATACTCAATTTCATCGTAATAATAATATTTTTGTCGTATAAATATATATAATTTCTCTAAGTGTGAAAAGAGAGTATTCATGGAGCATAATTTGACTTTCTTTTTCTTTTCTTTTTTACCTAATTGGAGCATAATTTGACTTGAGAGAGTGCAACAATGGAGCTTCTCAAAGGATGAGAGAAATTACGACGGTAAATATATAATGAGATTGCGTAACAGTATAACTACTTTTTTTTTTTTTTCAAAATTTAATTAACGCGTGGGGAAAAAGTAAATTAAAGAAAGTCACAATCATTAATTTGTCTAATTAAATTTCTGTTGCCTTTTTAATGTTCTCAAACAACGTTACGTTGTTCTCTTTCGATTTTTAATTTCTATTGACTCATTCATTCTTTTACAGTACTGAAGGTGAGAGGTCCGCTAACTAATTAACTATCTTCTATAATTAATTGGACACCTTCCTTTCTAAACAGCAATTAGAGTGACTCCTCAACGCGGTGAAATCTTAGCAATTAAAAAAAACAACTGATCGAATTTACCCATTTTTCAATAATGACTTTTTTCCTTACTGTCCAAAGAAAACAAAAAAATGACTCTTTTCCTACGGCAGCTGACCAAAATAACATCTCAACAAGTACTTAATTAATTTAAATTAATTAAGCCAGATGTACTTAACTTGCATGCATGCTTGTTAGTTTCCCTTACGTAACTTTTAACTCTCTCTCTCTCTCTCTCACAAGAAGTGCAGGCTGGTACATGGCAAGGTAAATTTTTCTTTCTTTTATCATGTTCCAAATATATATTTTTCCTAGATATTTAATGAAGAGTACTGCATATAGATTGACGTAATTAATGAAAGTTACACAAACGGTACTATTTATTTTATTTTATTTTATTTTTTTCAATTTGTTTTCCTTTCTTTTCTTTAGGAAGTCTTGCAAATATTGGTAAATTAATTAAGTTAGAGTTACTCGCAATTCTTACAATATAACTTTGCTTTAAGCCTGATTTGATTAGTATGATCAATTACAATGACCTTAGTTTTTAACAAACTTGAACGTAAAGAATGTCAAAATGTAAAATTGAGATGATTGGATTTCTAACAATTCTTTCTCCTTTCATTTTCGTATATATATACATATATAACCACTTCAAATCCCCACATGTTCTTGTGTAATATTGCATGAGTTTATATACTTCTAGTATTGTACTTTTGCGGTAGAAAAGACTACAATTACCGTAAATACGACAAAATAATCATACACAGAAACACTAGGATTTACGTATGTGTGGTTCCCTCAATACGAGGTACATCTACAGGCAAATACAATCATGAAGAAATTTACTTTCAATGATGGAATATATAATAGTGAAGCGATAAACACTTAGAACCCAAATCCTCTAATACACTCAAATCTCACTTTCACATAAAAAAGATTATTCTCTAAAGGAAAGAAAAATAAAAAATAAAAAAAAAATAAATACAAACTTCTCTTTTGCTAAAACAAATGGAAACTGTTTTTCTCTTTCATTGTTTAGCTTTTTCTCTTTTGTTTTTCTTTCCCACGGTGTTCTCTCTCTCACTCTCGAAAAAAGACGGTTGCAAACTATCTGATGCGGCAAAATATGTGGCTTTATATAATAGATGAGTTCCATCAAGACATAACAATATGAATCTTCTCAAGATCATGTCTCTGCCAAAGCCTTTAAGGGCAATCATAATCTACTAGTGTCACTCAAGTTCAAATAATCTCTTGAACTTGAGTATAGGACATGGTTTAATCGATCATAACACAACACTTCTTTACCTGTCCTGTTGACCACAAAGCTTTTTCAGCTAAATTTGTTTTCATGTAGACTCATTTGCACACTATAACCTTCTTTTCCGCTAATTAAACTTTTGAGATTTATGGCAATTTAACAACAATCCTAGCTAGGAACTTATATTTGTTGGTGATTTAACAACAATCCAATAGGCACCAACATTTGTTATCTCCACGTTCTGTCGATTGTGGGTTATCTTTTCTGAATAATACTAGATATTAAATTTTTATCCCACAATAACGTTGTGGCCACCCTAATCAACCTTTTAAATTTTTTTTTTTTTTTAACAAAGATTGATTAAAAGATTAGTTAAGAATATTGTCACATCATTACTATGGGATAGAATGTAATATATATCATTACTCATCTTTCCCATCCACCACCTCTTCATTTAATCTTGTTTCGGTTTCCCAATGCTGATTGGGCCTATTGTCCAAATGGTATAAAATCTATAACTGGTTGGTGCATATTTTTGGTTAAATTAATCTCTTACCTCTTGAAGTGCAAGAAACAAGTTCACATTTCAGAATCTTCCTCTGAAGCTTTCATCATTCTGTCCTGTTAGCTAGTTCTAAAAATGTTTGGCTTAGGGCTATATATTTTTATTATTATGTTAAATTGCCTACAATTGTGTTGTAATGGGTGAAGTGTGCTAAGAGATCGATTGAAGGAGATCCTAAAAATTTTGATATTTGACATCCATAAATATGATAAGAAAATCCTTTAGATTTTAATAAGTTGGAGCTCGATCTCCACCTAATAAAATTTTATTGATCGATAAAAAAAATCCCTTTTTTATATAAGAGATATATTATTTGTACACAAGTTGTACAAAAATTGTACACACAACATATTTTGGCTGTGTATTTTATTTTATTTTTAAAAAATAAAAAATGCCAAAAAAATATCGTGTATACAAATTATATACAAAAATTATGTGCAAATAACATACTTCTACGTATAAATAACCATGCATGAAATTTCTGTCACTTATGTGCCGGCCCAAAAATGAGAGAGAGAGAAGACATTTTGACATGACATTTCAATATCTTACATGACGTTTCTCATATTTCATCAATCACCCCTGCCTCTTCTAAGAGCATCTCTAGCGGTGATGATTATTTTATCTACGTAAATTACATTTTTTTTTAATTATTTTAATTATTAAATTTTCAATATAAATTTCAACATATTATTTATCTTTCTACTTTTTTTAAATATTATTTTTCAATTTATTTTTTTATTATGAAAGTTAAGGGAGAGAGAGAGGGAAAAGAAAAAAAGAAAGACTATAAGGTGTTACAGTTAACTTTCATATATTAAAGTTTATTGTAACAAAATGGATGAAGATGTTTTATTTTAAAGCATATGCTGAAGAGATAAAGTGATTCATAATAGCTAAATTTAGCTATTATAAGTGTTGGTACAGTTTTCGGTATAGTATGAATCTGCACGTTCTTTCTGATGTTCTTCACGGTTCTCAATAATTCTGCAAAACAACAAAAACTAAGGGACCCTTCCGGGGGTCCTCTCCGATGCCTAAATTAGCTTATGTGAGAAAATAATGCTCTATGCATAAAATATTGAGTCTCCGTTTATATCTGGGGTATGAGCCTATTAACAGGCAAAGAGATAGAGTCAAACCTGAATTAAGATTCCTGCTCCTTATTGATCTAGAACTGGTCTCAGAGTTCTAATTAGACTTTGATCCTTGATTAGACTTCTAATATGATATCTTATTATACTTCTGATCTGATCATTCTTCTTATCTGATTGGACCATGAGTCCTATCCCAATTCCCTTGGAAATAGGATCACGTACTGATCGGATTATGACTACTTACTTCAATTCAACTTGGAGTAGAGTCCTAATCCGAATTTACTGAGATAACTGATACCTGATTTCTCTGGAGTAGTTGCTAAATGTCTATCTCCTCCTTGAATCGGGTTGAGTGGAATTTATCCCCAACAATAAGCTATATGAGGGTCTGTTGTAGATGGTCTAAGCTTTAGAGGAAAACTATACAGCTGCTTAATATATTGTGATGTGATTTGTATTTGCATAGAAATTGAAAATTTTAATAAATTTATGGGAAAACTTCACTCACAATTGTGCTGTTAAAGTTGGAAGAGCGATATTACAAATTTTTTAAAGTTGGATATACTAAATTGAGTCTTTGAACTTTACTGGGTGATTGAAAAAGTAATAAAAGTTTAAAGAGAAGTTAACTGAAGTTTTTCCTAAATTTATACTTGTATTCTGTTTGTTTTACGGATATCAAAATGGGGGATTTCAACTGCAAAATGGAACTCCATCTGATTTGTTTGTTTTGTTAATGTATGCACAAATGAGCAAGGGTAAAAAAAAAGTTAGAATAAACTCATCTTTGCTATATTTGTTTTTACTTCTTTTCGAAATTCCCTTTTTGGTTTGCATGTATTGCTTTAATTTCCAACTGAAGTGTAGATTTGTTGAC
The DNA here is from genome assembly GCF_958979055.1 of Alnus glutinosa. Classification (NCBI taxonomy): domain Eukaryota; kingdom Viridiplantae; phylum Streptophyta; class Magnoliopsida; order Fagales; family Betulaceae; genus Alnus; species Alnus glutinosa. The sequence goes on from NC_084888.1 coordinate 31,024,056, forward strand.
CCACCTTTGGAATTTGAACAAGATGAATATTCTTGTATTTTTTTTTTTAATTATAAAAGAAAGAAAGAAATTTGTTATAAATTGGGTTGTAGCTAGAAAAATTTCTCCAATCCAATCTCTAAAGGATACAAATTTTCTACAAACCTGCCTCTAAAAGTAATATGTATCATTTAAGCTGCTAAAACGCATATAAAAAGCACTTGCTATTAAAAAATTACATACTTCACACATGCCAAGGTATTGAAAACATGTCACTGTTAGAGGCTGATTTGTATTGTATTGTATATATATCTTAACATATGAAAAGCATGTAAAAAAAAATCATATATCTCTTATCATATAAAAAGCACATATTTTTCATGTGCTCAAAAGACATACTGAGTTAGAGGCATTCCTGCACTCTATTTAGTTGTAGTTATAAGCATTTTTCACAAATTTGAGACCTGGAAAGCCAAAAACTATTGAATTTTGGGGTATTGGAGGGCCGGTCAAAAGGAGCCAACCCTATTGGAGTTGCACGTACAAATTAACCCTTTCCGACATCCGGTTGGTCTCTTTCCAATGTGGGATATAATAAGTAGGCCAGTGGCATACAAATCAAAGTCTTGTACTTTACTAAATTCTTACTGGCCAGCACCAACAAATAGCCATGCTCTCTCTCTCTCTCTCTCTCTCTCTCTCTCTATGTGGCTTAGGCATATTGCCATATCATATATGACAATTGCTTGGTTTGTGGCAGTGATGAAGATGATTTCAACGAGACTGAGAAGGACTTGGGTGATAGAAAAAAAGCAAAGAGGAAAATGCTAAGGTTGTATAAGCACAAGCCAGAGAAATCCTCGGAGAGATTGGAGTTCAAGTTCTCTGACGCACGGGCTTTTCAGGTCTCTCTCTCTCTCTCTCTCTCTCTCGCACGACTTTATAGCAATGTTGTCATATTTGCTGCATGCCCCATTGTCGATCGGATTTAACGTTCGATGATGTTTCATGGCTGTTTTTCTTCTTCATTTTTCATCTTTCATTATAATGTGCAGTTGGAATGCCGTCAGTTGTCATGCATACACATTAACAGAGAGTTGGAGTAACAATCCACTTCGGAGAAAACTTTGTTCTTTTGTAATCGTTTGTCATTCTTGAAGTCTCCAATTTTGTTTTAAAGTCTTCAAAAGCTTAAACTTTTTTTTTCTTTTTTTGACATGTCTGTACAAGGGGAGACCAGTGACTTCCTCCATGAGGTGTGGTCTCCAGCGATTGAGCTACTCCTTGGGACATTTCAAAAGCTTAAACGGATAGGAATGGATGAATTTAATAATTTAACTTAAATTCTATCTGGCCCACTATCATGGACATTAAGCAAATTGTGTACAAATTATGTTAATGTTTTGTATTGTATCCATGCATGCAATTGCAGGTGCCAAAAGGATGGGACAAGCTTTTTGTGTCGATTGTTTCTGTGGAAACAGGAAGGACAATAAGCAAGTCGGGGAAGGCATCTGTAAGGAATGGAACTTGTCAATGGGAAGAGGGTTGTTTGTCAGAATCTATTTGGATTTTACCACATGATGCTTCCAAAGATAATGAAAAATGCATTGTTAAACTCGTCGTTGCCAAGGTCTAATGCCTACATCACTGACTCGATCACCAAGCTTTCTTTATTGTTATTGGCCAATATACTAAACTTCTTCTGGCATTATTATTTGAAGGGATCTGCTAGATTTGGTACACTTGGAGAGGCTACAACAAATTTGGCCGACTACATCACTTTAGGAACCTCAGTTCCTGTTTCATTACCACTCAAAAAATGTGAACATGGGACAATCTTACAAGTGAGTTTAAAATAAGTCTTTTCTGATATATAAAATAAATAAATAAATAAAATTGTTGTTTATGCCTCCTTAAGCACATTAATAATTACTTGGGAGTTTTTTTTTTTTTTTTTACTTACCAAAAAACATACTAAATATTGGACAAGTCAACTACTGATTCTTTGATTTTGAGATAACAAGTTCTTGACTTTAACCCCTATCTATCTAATACAAGCCTTTTGGTCTCCGCACTGGATGAATTGCAGATTAAAATTGAGTGCCTAACACGAAGAACAAAGCTCAGGTACTGTGGTCCAGAGAGAATCTGTATGCCCTTTTTGACATGCTGTTAGTTCTTTAAATTTTTGTTTTCTGTTAAAGGGATGAGCAATTTAAAGACGCAAAATCATACATGGAGGAGATGAATGTCGACTACGATGACATAGATAATAAATCAGATATTTCTGATAGTGCCTTCAGGAGTGTTGGATCATCATCTAGTCAAAACTTGGACAGCACATTTCTTTCAGGAGAAATTTGTGGCAGGGTATGGTCACCTTGCTATCACAATGAGTTGTTACATTCCTGTTGTGCTTAGATTTTCAATTGTTTTTTTTGATAAGTAATGATAGTTTTATTGAAAGCGTAAGGCGCCCCTACGTACACTAGAAGTATACAACAGGAAACACCTAACTAGAAAGCGAAAAAGAAGCAAGAAATTCAGCAAAGCTGATAGATAAAGGGTACAAATAAGCCATCGACCAGACATACAAGGTATGGAGAAACAACTCTAGCACCTCCTCTAGGGAGCTCTCTAGATTCTCAAAATACCTAAGGTTTCTCTCTCTCCAAATACACCAAAAAAGGCAAATAGGCACCATCTTCCACGAGGTAGCGCTCCCAGATCTCCCAGACTTCCACCAACAAGCAACTAAGTCAAGCACACTCCTAGGCATGACCCACGAAATACCAAAACGAGAGAAAATGTTGTTCCAAAGAGTAGAGGCTAGATCGCAATGCAGAAGGATATGGTTCACTGATTCCCCATCCCGCTTGCAAAGACAGCATCTATCCACAATAATTATGTTCCTCTTCCTAAGATTGTCCAAGGTAAGAATTCTGCCTAGAGCTGCAGACCAAGTAAAGAAGGCTGCCCTCGGGGGAGCCTGAGACCGCCACACACACTTCCAAGGGAACCACGTACCTCCAGAACCCATCATAGAACCAAAATATGACTTCACCCCGAACACACCTTTCTTGGACGGGACCCATTTGAGACAATCAGCCCTCTCAAAGTTTGCCTTGGTAGCGCCCAGCACCTGGAAGAAAGAGGCAAAAACATCGACTTCCCAATCATGAGCCTCTCTAATAAAACTCACGTTCCATTGAATTGACCCACCCAAACTCTCCAAATTATCACCCATTCAATTGTATGCTCATTTCTTTCAATTAATACTACATAAGTGTTCATCTTCTCATTTTTTGAGCATTCAATGACTGGGGTTTCTTTTATGACAAGCATTGTTCATGAGACTACTTATGACTGACAAAATCTTCTGTTGTTGCTATAGGATATAAGTTTCTCAGCATTAACTTCACATCGTAGCTTTGACTCCATGGAGGGTTCCATTGGCAGAGAAATAGTTTCCACTCGAAAAAAGTTAAATGGAGGCACAAACAATCTGACTGGAAAACAAGATTCAACCAGCTCTGAAGATGGTTGTGGTTCTTATTCTTTTAGTCGTGCTTCGAGATCAAATAACTCACCCTTTACTTCAAGGCTCTCAGGTTCGGGTAACCATCTCCATAAACAAAGTGAAGACTTTGGTCAAGATTCGCATGGCAGTGCCACATCACTGCTGCAGAATTCTGCTTCAACTAAAGATCTTCTGGATGCAGCAGAAGTTACAATTGAGTTACTTCGGGCAGAAGCCCGGATGTGGAAAAAAAATGCTCGAAAGCTAATGACTGATCTGGAAAGATTGCAGAAGGAATTCGCTGACCAGTCTAATCACCAGGCAAGTCTTGAAGTGGAGCTTGCAGCTTCACATACTAAATGTGATACCTTGAAGCAGGAAATTGAGCAACTAAAAGTCTTATTGGAGGACTCAATGGTGAAGCAAAATTCCTCTGAAAATCTGAGGTTTCAAGTTGAAAACGTAGATCATATTCAAAAGGAACTAAAAGACGAGCTGAAGTATCAGAAAGATTTAAATGCCACATTATCCTTGCACCTAAGGAAAACTCAAGAATCAAACATTGAGCTTGTTTCTGTTCTTCGTGAGCTCGAAGATACCCTAGAAAAGCAGAAAGAAGAGATCAATAATCTTTCAATGGCCAAGTCTGGTTATGAAGATGTAGAAAAGCATAGCCATGAACATCAAGGCAATTCAAACAAGCATGTTTTAGCCAATGAGATCAGAAAGGCCTCTTGTGAATCAAGTCTAGAAGGTGGTGCTGTTGAATACCTAGCACATGCTCTGCAGAAAGGAATTGGAGAGGACAATGGGATTTCAGAGCTTCAGTTGCAACAGTTGCAGGAATCACAAAAGAACTTAGAAAGTACCATCCAGATTCTGGAGAAATGCATGGAGGAGAAGGACCATGAGATAGAGACTGAACGAGGTTTCAAGACTCAAATTCTAATGGAGTGTGAGGCAGAATGGAGAGGAAGATTAGTCGAAAAGGAGGAAGAAATCATCCATTTGAAAGCAAAATTATCCGAAGCTCTTGATTCTCAAGGTTCAAGGGAAATGGAGTTTTCAGGTGGAGGTGATTCTGCTCTTATCAAAGAAATTGAGGCTATGAAGCACGTACAAGAGCTCGAAACATATTGCAGTGAGCTTTCAGATGAGAACTCGAAATTTCAAGTAAAGCTCATGGAATCAAGGGAGGATCTTCAGACATCTGCCGCCTCTTCTAATTCTTCATTAGGTGAGAATCCACACTATGATCTTTCTCCCACCTCTGAATCTGAAGAAAGCCAATTGAAATTTCAAACATGTAAGCCTGAAGAGGAACTGAAGAAGGAAATTTTTATCAATGAAGTTTCTGCCAACCACTTAGAGATTCAATGTACAGATTTCAAGGACAAACATGTACTAGATGGTGTGCACATGGAATTAGTATCTGAAGTGACAAACCTAAGTAAGAAGCTGGTGGAAAAAACTTATGAGGCTGAGAAACTTAAGGCTGACAATATGATGAAGGAAGAACAGGTCCAGGCTCTAAGATATTGCCAAACGGAGTTGGAAACTCAGATTACTAGTCTTCAGGAAGAGAAAAGCCAAGTTGAAGAAGTTATAAAAAAAATTAGTAGAGAAGGTATTATTATACCTCCTAAATTCTTGGGTGATTTGCAGAATGATTTGATCATGGTTAATGGCAATATGGATTTCCAAGATACAACCAGCAAGATTTTCGAAAGGAAATTAGCGGACATTGAAAATGGCAGACATGACTTGGAAGTCCACTTGTCTGAACTAGAAGTGGAAAATGTACTGTTATCAGAACGAATATTTGGCTTGGAAGCTGCTTTGAGATGTTTGACTGATGAGAGGGAGGCGAATCGTTTGATAATACAAAAATTAGAATCTCATGCCATGAGTCTTAAGGATGAAATTAGAAGACTGGAAGCTCAACTAGAGGAACAAAAAGCTGATATGAAACAGAAGTTGCAAAACATGCAAAACAGGTGGTTAGAAGCACAAGAAGAGTATGTAAAATTAGCGAATCCAAGTTTACAATTAATGACTGGAAGTCTAAGTGAAGAATGTTCTTCACTTTATAAATCAAATGGAGAACTAAGGAAGAAAAACTGGGAATTACATAAGCATTGTACAGTCTTGGAAGCAGAACAATTGGAATCACAGAAGGTTTTTTCTCATGTGTTAAATGAAGTTGAAGCTTTAGAAGGAAAATTTTCTTTAATGCAAGAAGAAGTTGCCTTAAAAGAAAAGGCCATTACTGCAGAACTAAATGTGCTTCTCCACGAAAACAAAAGGCATAAAGAGAAGATTGTTCTCGAAGAGAGCCTGTTAAATCAAATCTACTTGGAGAAAACAGTTGAAGCTGATGACCTGCAAAGACAGGTTGCACACCTCACTGAACAGATATCTCTAGAAAAGAAGAGAAAAGCTTTAGAAGTTGTACATGAAGTTCGTTGTTTACGTGCTGATAAAGCTATGCTTGAAGCTGCTCTTCAAGAAGTCCGAGGACAAGTTAAATTATATGAAAACAAGCTTCTTATTCTTCAAGAGGAATATGAAACAAAGGTGCAAGGACTTATAGGTGAGCTCATGGCCAGCAAGCAAAACCAGGAAGTTCTCATGGCTGATCATGGAAAGGTGCTAAGGTTATTGGAAGATGTTAAATCTAATGGAGAGGGGCTAAAAAGCATCATTAGAGGGCTTGAGATAGAGGTTAAATCTTCTGAATACGAGAGGCTACAGCTAGCAGAAGATATGTCCAGCCTTAAGGTTCAATTACAAAAAGCAGGAATGCTTCAGGATGAAGTTTTGGCTTTTAGGAGATCACTCACTGAGGCCAAACTTGAAAATGGAAGACTGGAAGCTTCATTTCAGATATTAGCTGCAGATTATGAAGAGCTGAAGGCTGAGAGGATCTCATTTATTCAGAAAATATGTAGCATGCAGAATGCTTCATGTAAATCAGAGGACGGCAATCACATAGTTGCTCTTGAGGAAAAGATTTTGCGGCTGGAGTGGGATCTAACTGCAAGAGAAGCATTATGTGCCGATAATGCTAAGCTGAAAAATGAGTTTGCCCAGATTAAGAGAGCAAATAGCCAATTTCAGAGACAAATAAAATATCTTCAGGATGAAAAACAAGAATGCCTGAAAAGAGCTCAAGCTCTTGAAGATGCACTAAGACAAGACAAAGAAGTAAAAGAGGACCACAACAAGTCCACCGATGCAAGTCTTACTCATTGTCATGAATCCAAAGCCATGAGTACTTCTGCTCATGACGAATCAAGGTTCTCACTGGTATGTAGCAGCTATTTTTCTGTCTCATTTATTTGATGTGGTTAAAATTAGCATAAAATAGGTTTTCTGGCTCTATAACTTCAGCTTTTAAAATGACAGAAAGATGAAGATAACAGCACAATTCAATCCACCGAGGAGCTGTCTTTGGAAACTGATCAACTACAACTTTCATATGGTCAAGGCAAAGGACAGGATGAAAGACAGGTTGTTATTGCCATCTTTCTGAGTGTACATTTTTTTTCCCTCTTCATTAATTTCTTAGACATGACTTGAGAATCTTAAAAATATGGTTGGCTAAATTAAATCTTTCAACGAGGATTTTCTTTTCCTCTTAGGTTGATAACAAACAACATTGTCATACTCCTGCTGGAAGTTCTCAAGCTATAGGAATTTACCCTATGACGAAGATCCGGTTTCTTGAGAGTGAACCCTCCGAGTATATGAAGACAAGTGAAATGCATGAAACCCAGCTTAAGAGGTAGGTACAAATGGCACATTTCCTCCTAATGTACCAATTGTTATTGCTTTCCAAAGACACACAAGTACCAGTTGAAAGTTTTGAATTTTTCACATTTAATGTCTCACATGAGGTTCCATGATTCCCTCTTTCTTTGTGCCTATTGTCTAGGTATTTGTTAGCTTTATGAGGGACTAAATTCTCTAATTATCTGAGATATATGTTTCAGAATGTTAAGGATCAATGAAATTACAAAAACGAATGAATATATGTTTTAAGCCAGAAGTAAAAAAAATCCTACAGAAACTTGGTTGTGTTACAAGTTAAGAAATATGCCCAACGTGCCTCCGTTAGAAGATCACAATCTCACGTTGCTGAAGGATAAGGAGGCAGATGGTTTGCATAAGGAGTCTTCTACAGCAAGATGTTTATGTGGAGGATGAGTTGAGTTGTTGAACCATGCAACAGAAGATGAGATAAGGAGCACCACATGGAGTTGTTATCTTAGCTGTAGGCTATTCTTGTTGTAGTTGTTATCCTTGAATAAAAGACTTAAAAGTAGGGATAGTAGTATTCTTATCGTTAGTGTCAGTTAGTAAGCCTTGGTTATCTTGTTAGTTTGAATTGTTATGGGTTATCTTATGCAGTGTAAACTTTTATTTAAATATTTTTCAAGAACAATTTAAGGTATGGAGAGAATTTGAGTAAGAGAAATGCTAGAGTATGTATTGTGGCCCTTCTTCCCTTCTTGATTCTTTTGTGCTGACTTGGCACAGAAGAAAAAAGGAATAGAGAGAGAACCGGTTACAAGCTGTATTTTTTTTTTTTTTAATTAAAAAAATGGTGTTAAGTCAGTACTGAAAGACCCAAGAAGGACCACAGTAGATGCTCTAACATTTCTCTTTGAGTAAGAGAATGGTATATATCAGCCCCCATCCGCAACCCCCAAAGTCTATGTGGTATTACATTCTATGGACATTGGTTTTTGGTTGGGGAATCACGCCACATAAGCTTTAGAGGGACAAGGGGGCGATGAGAATTACTCAGAGAAATTTTATTCCAAACACTTGTTGGAAGGAGGCCTAGGTTACCTCTAATACCATTAACACACTTACCATCCATAATAGGGAACAAATGCATGGAAGACCCTACAAGGGTAGAATAATTAGTTGCCATTTAGCAGACAGAGGAGTAAGATAAACACAACTAGCAGCATACCACTTGGAAGGCGAGGTACAAATATGGTACTTTCTTTTCAAGGACAACGAAGGCTTGAGTTCTTGGGATCAACTGATGTTTAGAATATATGATAAGAAAAGAAATTCATTGTGATAAATGAGAATTTATTTATCCGAAGTGAAGGAATTTGATTAGGATTAATTTACATTTGAAATTATTCAAATAATTTGTAAGCTCTATAAATAGAACTTGTACATTCTAAAATCAAGAAATAAGAGAGCATAATGTAGCCCTTTCGGGCTCTTCCCTAGTGGTGGACGTAGGTGTCTTAACAAATTACCTGAAAATCCTTGTCTCTATTTTCTCTCTATCTTCTGTTTTTCTATTTAATTTCCATTTCATTATAAGTTTCTTCATGAAGAATAGCTTGAATGTAAGATATGGTCCAACATTGTTTGAAGCGGGGATTTATTTAAACTCATGCATTTGGGTTCGGTATGGGACTATCAACTGGAGTTTGAGAGACTCCTTAGTCGTGTGGGCAATTTATCTCCTACTCGCCAGTTGGGTTGTTTCATTAGCGGCCTTAAAGAGTCAATTCGCAACGATGTCCAAGCCGCACACCCAAGCACCATCATTGAAGCCATCGGACTAGCCAGATTCTGCAAAGCTCTAGAACATTTTTTTGGAGTGGACGATACAGCACCGGTGGAGCCCGAACCACCACCATTGCCCTACCCAAACCTTTCGAGAACAAGACCCTGTTGCATTCCCAGTCAATCGTCCCACCGCCCGATCGCTCATACTGCACAGACATATATTCCAATGAGTGTCGTACCTGGAAAAACCATCCAAATGTTGTCCAGAAATAGCTGGCCTTATTGCAACTCCAAGAGCATACTGCATGTCTATATGATAGGTCCCTTGATGCGCATGCCGCACATTGTATAGCATGCACAAACACGTACTGATGTTAAGGAAGAAACTGATATCCCCATCTTTTCCATGTGTAGTGCAGCTAACAGGTTGTGCAACTCTTCTTGCGTTCAGTTTATCATCAGAGGAACAAACTGGACATTTGGATGCTCCCGTGAAGTTGACAGGCAAAGGTGTAGCAAATAATGAGAAACTGGTTATAAAGCTCGAAGCTCAACGTGAGCAACTGGTTATGAAGCTCAAGGCCAGGAATAGTGGGAGAAACTGTACCCCTTTGCCGTTTTGTTCTTTTAGCGATTGTGTATACTGTATGCTCAACTCATTAACTGGCTAAAGTACCCTCTGATCATATGGGGGGAAAGAAATATGAAAGAAAGAACTTGCTTATTAATTTTTGTGAATATTTTTCAAAGATAAAAGGTATAGTGTATTATAAAGTTTTGAGTGTAGATTGAAACTAGCAGTTGTACATCAGACCTGGATGGTTTTCCAAACCAGTATTAGATTTAGAGCCGTAACAGAACGGGAAGAAATAAAAAGAATCATAAACATTTTATTTACGCAAGAATGATGAATCAACAGTGCCATTTGTCATTCCAATTATACAATGCATGATGTTCCATATATAATCAGAAAAACATTGGCAACCACTGAACACTACTATTCTACAGACAAGAACCTCATGAGCTTCAATTCGATACAAGGGAACTGACGTTCGCTCCCTCAGATCTCATGGCTCAATCTAAACATAATTTTGTTCCTTTTTTTTTTCTTTTTTCTTTTTTCTTTTTTTTGCCTTTTAAAACCTTTCTTTTTACAGTATGGAGTAAGCTCGGATCACCTCCACGATTGGCGCCCGACACAACGGGCATTTTCCTCCACCACGAACTAACTCATTTGCACATTTTGAGCAAGTGCACATGTGTCCGCATCTGCAAAAAGTTCAGAGTTCTTTAGGGGAACCAGCACCCCTAAAAAAGAAAGGCTAATAAAAGATAGTTGTTCAAAACATAGTCACAAATATATGCAAGTATACCTGTACAGGAGTGAATCAATATGGCTATCACAACAAACACAGCAAGTCCCTTTCCTCACATGACCCCATTTAGACCCGTCTTCTGATGTCTCAGCACCCAAGCCTGTAACATAAATTGCGTCTTTCAGGTCAATTATATGATATCAGAGATAGAAGCATAAACAACAGACTATTTTATGACAAAAAGAAAAATCAACAATGAAGGAAACTTGAATGGGAGGAGCTGCATTTACATTCCGTTCCCCAAAAAAACAGAAGAAAAAAATAACAAAAAAGCAAAAGCATATATCTATTTAAAACAGAGTAGAACAATTATGAGTGACATTGAAAACGTAAATAAACCTTTTTCACCAGCTGATCGATTCAGAGCTGCGGAGACTTCCTGTCTAACAGATCGCTGCAACTCTAGTTGCATATCCATGCAGGCTTCCAACATCCTCTGCATGTGGCTCATTCCTTGCTGAAGTCGTGTCATGTCTGATCTCAGATCATTAATCATCTCCCATTCCTGATCCAAATCACTATCCACATTAAGTGCAAACTTAAAAGGCCAATATAATATATAATATCAGAGATAGATACTCACATTCACAGATTTGGACAAAATAAGAAAAATTATAATCATAGACCAATTCTCATTTATGTTAATCATCAGTAGAACAGGTTTTAATTAGCACTGCAAATAAGACTTACCTTCCATTATATTAAAAGAGTAGCTCGTATGAAATCTCAGCAGTCACACCTTTGAATTTTTAATTATTTCAAATTACCAATACAACTTAAGGCTAATGTGGATATCTCATGGAATATTAAATTGCACAAAAAACTTTGTTATCAATTCACATATTACAGAAAATGGCAGCACCATCACACATGATTGTTACAAAATATCATAGTTTCAATCCTTTAGTGACCCCATATCTGGTTATGGTTTGTACCTTCTCAAGCTATGTAAAACATGCCATTTTAATCATGAAATCATAATGCTTGCTTCAACATGTCCTAAAAATATCAAATAAATTAACAAATGCATAACGTGAAACTTGAAGGGAAATTTTGAGTTTATTAGTAATAGTAATATTTAGCTCCACGATTTGGAGAATAAAGATGGCTCACAATTTCTGAGCGATGCATGCTATGACGAGACCAGCCAGTGTGATGTAAGTCCTGGTGCCAAAGTGGTTGTGGAGGGGGCACTGGTGGAGATGGTAGCACCAGTGAAGGTCTGTTAATGGCATCGCGTTGATCATCATTCTGTTCATCCCTCTGTTGCTCCTGATCCTGCTCAGGTGAAGCAGGAGTTGGTGTAGGCAAGTTTCTATGCAAATCCCAGTCAATCGGAGCACGACCCTGCCTTTCCACATAAGACTGTATTAATTGGTCCAAACTTTCGCGGAAACCACTACGAAGAAGATTAGAAACACTTCTCCTACAACAGGAAGAGGGGGAAAAATCATAATATGAAAGTCAAAAGCAAAGGTCCAACATCCATGTGCATCTTAACACACATAAAGCCTTCTGAAAAAGATCAAATACCTGCTCAAAAGTTCCCTGAGTTCCATACTGTACACATTATCATCATCAGGTGGATGAAATCTATTGAATCTTCTAACAGGAACAGCACGACGATTTCTTGGAGGAGCAGAAGGCCCCTCTGACCAATTTTCAACAGACTCCCGAGAGCCATCCTCATGCCAAATCCCCTGGGCTCCTTGTGGATGTCCCTCTTCTCCATTTACATTCCTTAAAGTTTCCTGGGGCCAATCATTGACTGAATTATCCTGCCAATTTGCATCCATATCTTCAATATTGCCATCTCTCCACCCATTAAATTGACCATAGGTTGTCTGCTGCCAGTTTCCTCTCTCATCTTCAGGAATTTGTTCCTGCCAATCCCCTCCTTGATTAGAAGTTTCTTGCCAAGTTATATTCTCGACGGCTCTATTGGTTTCCAAGCTCCCCATTTGATCAGGCAACTGATCGCCATCACTTTCTGGACTCCTAAACTGTGGTTGTTCATGATTTTCATGTTGGACATCCTGTGAAGCGTTTGTTTGAGTCCGATCATTTCTAGAATCACTGATATTATTGTTAGATGTGGTATCAGACTGGCTGCCTGCTTGGCCACGAACAATATTTTCTAACCTGGAGCGAAACCCTTCCCTAAATGAGAAAACAGGCTTGTCATTATGCCAAGCAACTAACAATTATAGCAATTCCATTTGTGTTTCAACAACAATCATTAATTTCTCATACTTTCTAAAATCAAGGGCAATGAACACATCATTATAGATCAATTAAAGAAAGTCCAGGGTTTGGGCGTGCCTTACCTTCTTTTACTTATCAAAAAAAAAAAAAAAGTCCAGGGTCAAGCCCAACATGAACCCTGTATAGATAAACTTTATATTTCTAATGTGTAAAGTAGAAATCCAAACTCTGTTCATCTAAATGGCAATATAAAGAGTACACCAAAAAAAAAAATGCATATGACAGCTGATAAGAAAATGTGTAAGCATGTGTCACACATGCAACAGAGCGAACGAGATAGAAAGAGATAAGAGGCAGAGAGAGTACTCATGTGAGTGTCAATGTAATGGACTGGGCTGAAGGTTTTCAAAAGACGATTGATTCCACAATTGTCCTCCTCATCTCAATCTTTAGAGATGAGAAGATACCAGCAAGCTTATTATCAAACACAGGCATAATTTACTTTTGCCCACTATAGTGGTAAACTCATGCAGTAGTTCAAGTGGTGTACAGTTGGATCATAGTTGGTGCAACAAAATGAATTCTCAAGACATTCTATTTTTCAAATGAATGTATTCTATCATTTCTCATCTTTCTTTCTCTCTTTTTTGTTTTTTTTTTTTTTAAAAAAAAAAAATATATATATATATATATAAATTATAGTGCCAATAAGTATACTAACATATCCTGAGGCATAGAAAGACCTGCTCTGCCTTAAACCAACGAAGAACATTTCACTCTTCCCCTTACTGACAAACAATATGAACATATAGTATATTAAGAGTATTTCATTCTACTAAAAGGATGAATAAATATATACACATGGTTTTCTGTATTAATAAATGTATTTTCCAAGCTCAGGTAGTGCATATCATTTTTTATAAAAACAATTTTTTTTGATAAGTTTTTTTATAAAAACAATTAAACAATATAAGATATTAGTTCCAGAAAAGGATTAAAAGTCCATTCCAAAGTACTAGAATATTTATCTTTTCATAAACCTTGTTTTACACATATTCAACAAGGGATCAAGCAGACAGAGGAACAATGAATGAATGACCAAACTTTTTGATAAGTAATGGATGACCAAACTGCTCAAGTAAAACAACAAAGATCTGCCAAGATATTCTTCTATCGTTTTAAACCATGTAAATTCTGTCTCCATCCTCTTCCTAGAGTACAAGGCTACTAAAACGAAGCCAGGTAATGAATACGCACTAGGCTATCCAAAGCACCTAACGTAATCAGTAAAAAATTAAAAATAATAATAATAATAATAATAAAAACAGTGAAAAGAACAATTTAAAACAACCATTAAGGAGTATGGAACGAATAAAAAGATAGTGTACCTTAAACCAGAGACAGTATGTCGTTGTCTTAACTGAACTAACTCACTTGCTGCCATGGAAGGCGGTCTCTCATCTTCAACAGGTCTTTCATTTCGCAAGAATCTACCTCTGAGTAATGACTGGAATATGTGACTGCATTAGTAGTCAAACCATGGCTATATTGGCAAGTAAAACATCCTGATGTTGTATAACAAATCTTCATATCACCCAATATGGTTTAAGCTTACCTCAATGGAAATGTTTATCTATCATGTACCCACAAGAAGTAATCACAATCTAGGCCACTATTAGCATAATATAATTTACCAAAAATGTTAAAAAAATATTTATACATGAAAAGAAAACAATCTTAAACTAGTAAATAACAACAGAGTCAATCAAAGGGAACTGATTCCCATGATAAAATCTTACATCATTTACCTCAAATTTAGGAAGCTACATAAAAATCTGAATCTATTTTCACCTAAATTAAGACTTAACATAAGTATAGCAAGATTTAGGCTTCTCTCAACAATATATAGCACCCTATATAATTCTGATTAATTATCAACCAAAGCAAGCAAGCGTGATTTTCTAGGACTGGAACAACCACCTTAGAGAAGAGGGGGGTGTTCTAGGACTGGAAGGGAGTTCAATGTGCTAGGCACGAACCTATTAATGCTTTTGATCATTTTAAGAAAGAAAAAAAGGCTATACAATTTATAGCCTATCTGTATGTTTTAAAGAAGAAAACTACATAGAAATTCCACTAATACTAAAAGAATACACTTACACACTACTGAGAAAAAATGTTTTATTTAAGGGAGAAAATTGGTGAAGCACAAAAAAGAAAGCACAGTCCACTAGCAGGCTCTACTACCTAGACTGCAAGGGAGAACTTTGGAAGTAACCCACATACAATACATTTCTTGGGCAAAGGAAGAAGCGAACCTTCAGAAAATAATTTATTAAACTAAAAGCCTAAATCATTGCAACATCGGTACACAGCTACATGATACACCATGCAAATTTATTCTAAAAATTAAATTTGTAAACATTATGCAGATCTAATTCCAAATCAACTACTTCTGCCAACTTTTAAGAATATAAGCTGTAAATTTCATGTTGATGTGTAAACTGTAACACATCCATCATTACATGGCAGGTAAATTGGTAGACTCGGAATTACAAAAAGTAAAACAGCCTTCAGGATAACCAACTGACCTGAATGCGGTTACGATGAGCAAAATCAGAGACAGCCCGATGCTCCAACAAACCCTCAAGTTCCCTCTGTCTTTCTCTCTCAATTCTAACAAGCAAATCAAGCAGAGCTTGTCTTCCACGCAACCTCAACATGTCCCGGCGAATATGCTCAGGTTGGCCTTCATCATGGTCAGCCACCAACCCATCACGAACACGATCCGCCTGAGAACCAACTCCAGTGGGCTGATCTTCCCTCCGGCTCCCACGAGCTCCTCTCTCCTGACTTGTCATTTGTACCCACTCCCTAACAATTCTCACCCTTTCACGTTCTGTTTCCCCAAGCCATTCTGCTCTGGGACTATTATTTCTTTGACTAACATTTGTCGCATGATCACTAATGCCACTCTCCATCCAGCCACGAACTATCTGCCTCACTCTCTCCCTCTCAACATCGCCAACATCAGGAGATTGCTCCCTACTAGACCTGTTATTATCCACACGTTCATTCTGCGATCCCATCTGATCATGAGCCCAACTCCCAAACTCGTTTTCACTCTCACTCACATCTCCTAAACTCCCCTGATTCTCACTCTCCCGACTATCCGACATGTTTGTACTGGACTCATTTGTGTTAGACTCAACACTCCTTTGCTGCCTCAACCTCTCCCTCACCCTTTCACGGGCCCGATTCAACAAATGCTCATCCTCCAACTCCCGCCACATTTGCATAATCGCAGATGACTGAGTGCTTGGCCTCTCCACAGCCCCCTGCCGCCTCGAGGTCGGGGACTGCGACTCCCTCAAAAAAGAGGAGTCCAGCATGGAAACTGTGTGCAAACCCGCAAGTGCCATCAACTCCGATTCACGATTCCTCCTCTCAATCGTGGTGATCATCTCCTGTGCCTGCCGGGCAGCCCACCTACTCAAAATACGAGAGTGGCGACGCCGTGCAGCCGAGGACTCTGCCAAATCATCACCCTCCAAATCGGACCTCCTTCTCCTCCGAACTAGCTGATCACCCTCATCGTCCTCATCATCCGGAGTGCGAGTGGAGCTACAGGAAGCGAATGACATACAATCATCCAAGTGCCCACGCATAAATTCCTCCAATCCCCGCTCAAAATCGGAGCAGGCATCGGTGGACTCAGGTTTCTGTTGCAGAGGTTGAAAATCGGTCATCTTCACCAAATCCCCGCACTCAACCACCTTCAATCCCTCTAGCAATGCACCCCAACACAAAGAACCCTTAACCCTCCATTTCGAAGCCTAAAAGCATAGAACTTTGCGGCTAAGCCCGCCCATTCAATCTCTAAACTAAAAACAATAACGAAAACGAAAACCTAATTTTGATTCTCAGACTCATAAAATGACAAAAGCAGTATTATGCCCTAATCACAATGAAATTCACAGCCCCCACACATACACCACCTGATAAACAATTACAAAGTCAAAAACAAAATATTCAAACCGAAAAGCTCTATAACAATATCAAGATTCAACACTCAATTGGATCAATTTGGAATGAAAAAAGAAAAAGCTTGTACGAATTTCAAAAATTAGGGCAAAAGATGGGGGATTGAGATTGTTGGAGAATGACACGTACCTTTGAAGCTCGTATATATGAGTGTTTGTTTCTCGTCAAAGTGTGTTGAAAAAAAAACAAAACAAAACAAAAAAAAAGCCCTAAGCTTTTGTGAACGAGAGAGGAAATGTGAAAATGGGGAGAGAGTGAAACAGAAAATTTGTTGAAGACGCGGAAGAGAGAGATCAGAGACGAGAATGATACGAGAATTTATAAATTACAGAGAGAGAGAGAGAGAGAGAGAGCTTTTATTTTTATTTATTTAATTCTCTTTTTTTATGAAGGGAAGGGAAAGGAAGCGGGTGAAAGAGAGTGAGAGAGAGAGAGAGAGAGATGATCTATTGTGGATTAACACGTAGTCGCTTTGCAATTAATAATTATTAATAATTTGGATTATGACACGTCATATCATTAGGGAAGCCCGTACATAAGCACAGCCATTTTCCACAATTACCAGTTTAAAACCTCTGGTGCTCCTAATTCAAAGTTTTCATTTTTATTATATATATATATATATATATTAATTATAATAATAGTAATATCAATCATTGGGACATAAAAGTTAAGATTAGAACAAATATAAGCTTAGTTTGTTAATTTTTTTTTCCTTTTTTTTTAATTCTTAAAAAAAATTAATAAATAAATCAAAATATAAAACACTTGAACTGTTCTTACCTTAGATTATATTTTTACACCAACTACGGTCCATCTTATCCATGAATTATATCAATTTAAATTATTTCACTCTTAACCTATAAAAATAATTTAAATGTTCACAGTGAGTAGTTCAATCAGTTAGAGACCACGCCTCATAAAGTAGAGGTTATTAGTTTCAATCTCTCATTTCCCTCTTATTATGTGGACATGTCAAAAATATATATATATATTTTAAATATTTTAAAAAAAAATTACGTTTTTAACCTTGAAATAATTAAATTCGCTTTCTTGATAACAAGTATTATTTAGAGCCTTTTTTTTTTTTTTTTAACCTTTTCAAGGAGACTTTATGACTCAATACGTTCGATCTCTAAACATTAAAGTGGTTAAAATAATTAATAACCAGATCATAAAACTTATTGAAGTCATTACTGAGTATATTTGAGAGTTGATGAGCAAGGACAAGAACACACTTTTAATATTTATATCATATCAAAATATATTTTCAAAAATTAAAACTTAAAAATAAAAATAAAAAACTTTTAAAAATCATTTGTCAAATATCTCTTGTGTTTTACAACGATTTTCATTAATCTAAATTGGGTGCATTTGGGATTGTAATTTTATAGATAAAAAATACAATTTTAAACCAAATCGCAAAAAACAAATCGTTTAGGAATTACATTTTTAAAAAATTGCAATTTGAAAATGCAGAAAACTGCTTTTTTAAATCGCAACCAACGAAATGTTTTTGTGAAAACGTAAAATTTTAAAGGCTAACCTGCAATATATTTTACCAAAATGTTTAACTGTGTTTTTAAAAATTACTATTTTTAAATCGCAAATTTTAAATAGACCCAAGTCATAAAGTTATTTTTTGTTTCTTAGTGTTAATGATATTGTTGGTTTGTTTTGTCAATATAAAGATAAATAGGATACAAACTCATTTTTTTATTATATTAAAACAAAGGAATGTTAGAATTAAGAAGAGCCAAAAACAAAGAGGAGGCTAGTCATGATCTCTTGGCTCTTGCAAATTAACAATTTGGTGTCGGTGCATATAATCTATAACTTGTAATGGGCCAAAAGGGATATTACAACAATAATAAATAAGGAGACTGATTATGGAGAATGTCTTAATCACACCACCATAGAACCTAATTTTAGGTGAGAAAATCATTTCCAACTTTATTAATCAAATTTTCAAAGACACGTTGACCATTCAAATTCTAGACGCATGGGAAACATTCCTGTAAGCTACACAGTCATTTTACATTGTTTTCGATAGCCTTTCACCTATTATTATTAGTGGCCGTGGTTTAGTGGCCCTAAGAAAAATTTTAACGTGATTGAACATGTACTAGAGTGAGAATTCGACTCTTGAAATGAAAATCTTCAATCTTATTAGTATTAGTTGTATTGGGTCTCATTGATGTCTTGATGGAGCTGGGTCAGACTATGACTCAATCGAACTTGAAAGAGAACCTACAGTTCTCACTGTATAAGCCATTCATGTGCGACTCCCAATGACAGGTGCTACTATGATCACGTCCAGCTAGAATAGCTACAGTTAATCTCCCTACAGTCCCGCGGAAAAAAAAAACAATAACAACTAACAACTTTCACATATTGATTTTTTTATTATTATTATTATTGAAATGCTTTCACTTGTTTGATTTGGACATGTTTCTCACTAACTCTCTCATTTCCGTTTTGTTTTCCATGCATATTTCGACGGCTACCAACTAATCTCCTGTAAATTTTCTGAAATATTTCAATATTAAATGTCTTTTGTATGCTAAGACACCAAAATTCAAATATCCTGGTCCTATTTGATAAAATTTTGTAATCTTCTTTTCATTTGTTAGGCCTATAAAAATTGATCGGAATCTCTTTTAATTAAACTGGTCGAATTACGTGTAATTTGGACAGCTTACATAAAAAGAGGGGATGAAGCCCAGCTACTCCAAGCATACGAGCGTTGCACTCCGGATTACTCGGGGCATGGAAGCTTTGCAATCTTCTTTTTGTGAAACTGTTTGAATTGTACGCAAAATCGAGCAACCAATTATAAGGATTCTCAAATTAAAAAATTAAAAATCAAAAAAAAAATCAAAAATCATTTTTCAAACAAGAACTATCAAAACAATAAGTTTTTATTTGAACGAGTGAATGTATGGATGCAATTTTACTCTCATTTTTTAGATTAAAACAGGAATAATTATAACAAAAAAAAATTTGAAGAAAAAAATAATTCATCTAGATTAATGGTTTCCTCCCTTTTGTTTTTCTCTTTTTGTTTCTTTTTCTTTTCTTTTTTTAATCCTTGTTTTTTTGTTTTTCTATATGTAGTGACATGCACTATAAACTTTACACAATGTCGTTCCTTCTTCATAAAACCGACAAACCTTATGAATGTGTGCTTTTATTTTAAGGAAAATTGTACCATTGGTTTATGGATTGGCCTAAATTACGAATCACTCCTTATGGTATAAAAAATTATTGTAAGGTCTTTGTGGTAATCTAATGCTCCGTTTGTTTCGACGTAAAATGGTTTCCGTCGTAAAATGGTTTCAGGGAAGTCATTTTTCAGGAAACCATTTTCCGTCGAAAGCATTTTCCGGTGTTTGGCGCGTACGGAAAATCGCAAATATTTTTTTATATTTTTATTCAATCATATTAAGTTATAAAAATCAATTTTTATTTACAACATAAAAATATTAATGTAAAATAATATAAAAATCAACGATAACGAGATTTCGTCACTGACCGACTAGATTCTGACTATTTTCACCTGATTCCGGCTAATATAACTAGAATTCGAGATAAAGGCCGGAATCCGGACAGTTTCGTCGAAATATGGGATAGCCGGATTCCGGCGAAAGTGGCCGGATTCCGGCAGTTTCGCCGGATTCCGGCACAAAAGGCCGGATTCCGGCCATCTGGCCGGATCTGGCCAGAGAGGCCGGATCCCGGCAGGCTGGCCGGATCTGGCCAGATCCGTCCGGCCAGCTGGCCGTTCTGGCCAGAGCCGGCCGGTTCCCGGCCTCCCTGGCCAGGGCCGGCCGGAATCAGGCTCTCTGGCCAGATCCGGCCAGATGGCCGGAATCCGGCCTTTCTGGCCAGATCCGGTCAGATGGCCGGAATCCGGCCGGTCTGGCCAGATCCGGCCAGATGGCCGGATTCCGGTCAGATTGGTCGCCGGAATTTGGCTGACCGGATTCCGGCGAAGGTGGCCGGATTCCGTCGCTAGATTCCGGCGACATTAACGGATGTCGGATTCCGATACCGGCAATATTTCGATGGTGGTCGGTTGCTTGAACGTGAAGGTCGACTGTGCCGTTTAAAATAGATCGACTGCGTCTGGCGTCTTTGGAAAATGATTTACGCTTTTAAAAAGCGTAAATCATTTTCCGAAATTTACTAAGCATTTTTTGTCAAACAGAAATCATTTTCCGGTTGACTATTATTTTCGCCCCTACCAAACACCGAAAAATGCCGAAATCATTTTCCAGAAATCATTTTACGCCGAAACAAACGGAGCATAAAATTACGAATCACTTTCTGAAATCGTTTTCCGTCAATAAAATTAACAGAGTCCGCTAGTTTGCCACGTGTCGCCATCTTATTGGCGCTGACGTGACACCTAATGTCAATTGTGCAATTATCCATTTATTTTAAATCTATAATTCAATCATGGGTTAGTTGGGAAACTAAAATTGTGGCTTGACCTTTGATTTTTTAAATGCAAAGAAAAATGTCAGGGTTTTTCTTTGATAAAGAAATCTCAACAAATATACGTTCTTTAGATTATGTTGAGCGCAACAAGAAACGTCAATGGCGCTCCATCTGATGCTTTTTTTGTACAGAAAAATCCACCTTCTTTTTCAAGCTGCATTTTCCATTTATGACCTTTTATTCTCTTTTCTTTTATCACTGTGTCTCCACAAAACCAATAATATATTGGGCACATTTGGAAAGCAAGAATGGACCAGAAATGAAATAGCCATTTTATTATTTGGTTACACGTACATCATTGTTGGAAATAGCATGGAATAACTATTTCCCTAAACTGAAGAATAATTAGTCCTTCAAGAATTGAATAACATTTAAAAAAAATAAAAATAAAAACTTGTATTTTTATTTACGGTGCATGTTTAGAAGGAAAAAAAATTGGCTTTTTGGGAAATGTCTTTTACAATTAGAGTATTTTGAAATTTTTTATTCAATTCCAATGAAAAAAATTTGTGATTCATGTGTCTATCACCAAAGGAAATAATATGAATTGTGGTTCTATTTTAGGTTGTTAGGAAATATTTCTTGCCATCTCTATCAGGCCTACCGACCAAGCCTTGTGTCCGGACCCGATAACCGAGCCCCTTGTTTGGGCCATGTGAAAACCCATTGACCAAGCCCATTCGAAAATTACCTATGAAAAGCCATGAGTGAGCCGAGACTCCGAGATATTCGTAGTGTGTCTCAAGCACTTTTCGGCCCACGTCCTAGTCACTCTTGCCCCGGAACGCGGGTGCACACGATCCATATACAAGAAGGCACGCCCATTCAACACGTGTAAACCCACGTACCAGAAGATGCTGAGGCCTGCGTTCCGGACTGCATGGTTGCCCACTTTCCAGAAAGTGGAGACCCATAATCCAGGAGCCAGCCCCTAGTACCCATTCCAGAGATAACCAACTCTCCCTTCTCTATAAATGCAGGCATGCAATCAAGTATTCAAGTGGTTAAGATTATTGTGATTAAGGTGTTCATACAGATTATATAAAGAACTGACTTAAGAATCAGAGTGGGACCAGCTGGCACCCCCAGCAAATATCATTACCGAGATTACTGTTTTATAGGAACGAACAGGAGCAAATCATCATAGGGGTTGTGCTACCAAACCAGAACTTGTTATAACATAGGTTATTGCATTCCTAACAATACTCACTCTTCTTCCTAAAAAATCATTATTTCAATTCTAGAACATATGAAAGTACTAATTAACCCTTAATAGTAATAATAATAAATAAATAAATAAACACATATAGATGGCCATTGGGTAGCCATTTCAATTTCGATTGTATTTGGTTTTCAGCTAAACAAGGATGGGGCAATATAGCTAGCTACTTGTCATATATGGGCAATATGGACTTGACGTTTTGTATTGAAATATTATATATCTTGATTTGTGAGGATGAATGTTAAATACTAGGCTTAAAATTCAAACAACTATATACACCCACTTATTATTGACTTCCTTCCAAAGCCAAAAAGTGATATCTTCAACAAAAAAGCTCACAAGCTTATCACCAAATTTGATAAGAAGATAGCATTTTCCAAAATGATCAAGAAACATGTGCATTAGGAGATTTAAAAATAATTAAAAAAACAAAAAAAAAAACAAAATTGCATTGTGTATGATAGCCGATAGCCGACTATACTACATCTCCTTACAAATTTACGTGTCAATCTATATGAGTATCACATGAGTAAAAAAATTGAGTAACAAAATTTAACAAATAAATCAAATTGTTTAGTGACTAATGTAATGATCTAGAGAAAAGTATTAGTCATATATGTACTATCACCTTAAAATGATTAATCTATTTAGAACTTTCCTAAAATCAGCTATAAAGCTCAGTTTCACTTAATAAATAAGGAATGTGAGATTCAATACTTATAACTGTCTTTATAAACTACTCACTCTATGTAGACTATTCATCTTTTTAATATAAAACCGGGTGTTACAACTGAAATAATAAATACCACGTAAACTGTCGCATATCACTTTATAAGTAACTTATAATAGAAGCCTAAATACCACTAAACAGCTCTTTTTCAGTTTTTTTTTTTTTAAAAAAAAAAATGCTGATTAAAGCACAGAAAAAGGCAAGATTACTCTGTTCAAAAGTTAGTGTGACAATGACAAGTGCAGCAACCGTTCAGGGGAGAATAAAAGAATAAGAAACTGGAAAGTATCATTAAATAATTTTTTTTTATTTAAAAAAGAAAAAAAAAAAAAAAAAAAAAAAAAAAAAAAAAAAAGGAAAGTAAAGGGGACCATTTTTGATAGGAGGAACTATCTAGGAATTGGTACGAGGGAAATCAGGGCCTTGTCTTACTCTTAACGCTTATCGGGTGTCGGGCGAGTATCATTCATGTACGTTGTGCTGCCTTTTTCAAGTTCAACGCTGCTGATGTTGAAAAATGAACTCAATAAAAAAATAAATAAAAAAGAATTGGTCATGTTTGCTTGTTTGGGGCAGGCCAACGGTGTGTCTTTGAGAATGCCCACCCTTTTTCTTCACTAAACCAATATTGACAAGGAAATAAACATCATGCCATCATGGTCTCACTCTAATCTAATGGAACTGCTCCTTTGGACTTGTACCAAAATCAAAGTCATTAGAGCGGGTCTGTCTCCATTTGTCTCAAATTTGCTCGAATTTTGTGTAATTTAGATACCCAATTATAATGAATGTCAATTCTCACCCAAAACACTTGTTCTTATTCGTTACCGATATGATTTACCTCTAGATCTACTCAAAAAATCCATTACATGGAAAACAAACTGACAATTTAAGCCCGTCACGTGACGAGAATCCAATGAATCATGTTTCGGAGCCTTTCTTTTTGTCGCACGCAGTTAGTGGCATGGGAGAGGGGGGAGGAAAAAGTTTCGGGAGGAGAAAATGGAGGAAAATGAAACTGTTACTCAAAATTAAAATATCACACGATTTTGACAGGTTTTTTTTTTTTTATTATTTTTTTTAAGCTTTGGTTAACCAGGAAAAAAACTGACAAATTGTTGCTACGTAGTATTACTCTTCTTTAAAAATGGGCACACATCCAAGAAAAAAAAAAAAAAAAAATTGAGGTCTCATGACTTTCTCTCAAAATTTCTTTATCGGTCGGACCGTCTGAAAAATTGCTCCAACATTATTATTTGTTTTTCTCTTTGGAATGAATTAAAAATAGTGCCCTTTTTCTTCATTCAAAGGCCATCCTGTCTCAATATTGTTCATCAATCTATCCAGAAGATGGGCTTATTCCTGGTCCCTGTGGTACATCTTTCCCTATCAAATTAGGTCTTAATATGTTACCTATACCCGTCTAATTTGCAATTTGGTATACCATCTTCAAAGGTATCACGAATTCCTACATATATTAATCCTTCAAAGATTAAAACAACAGTAGTCATAGAGGTGAAGGATAGAGTCAAAAAGTGTTGATCCTGATTGAAAATTATTCATCCATGTGATCAGCATATGATTAATTAGGCTACTAGTTAGCATGTGAAACTCTAAATTTCTTCATTACATACATAACATTTAAAAGAAAAATTAAAATTTAAAATTGGGAGCGTCTAAATTATTACTTTGCGCTTATTCAACTTGAGTATAGTAGGCATGACAATTGGTTAGACCGTAGGTGTGATGATTTACTTCACGGCCAAAGTCTCTTGTTTAAGTCCAAATTGACGAAATTGTGCCAAGTAAAAGAATATAAGGTCATATCATCCCCCTTACTTAGATATTTCCGATCCACTTTTTCTTTATGTCTCACATCCTAAAACAAATTAATAACCCCATAATTAAAAGCCCTCTAGTGACTGGAGAGCAAGATAATTCAAAGTTACTTTCTCTCAAAGTCAAGAAAGTTTGAAGAAAGAAATGTGCACTTGATTGCAATCTAAAGCTCAAGTAATTAAACTATTAGTTATTGGCCTTTTTATTATATATAATAATATAAAGTAGATAATATTTAAGGGTTAAGCTCTTTAATTAGCATATGCCTCCATAAGATCTAAGCCAAAGAAAATTAATTTGTAAGCGGGCCCATTGATTGAAGGGTTTGAACTTGCCCGATGACTCGTGGTTTAGAATCAAAGGCTAAACCTAATATTTCACCTAATCATTACTACTTGGGGGAGGATGAAATCCTGTCCATTGAAACTCACTTTCGTTTTTTTGGTCCGTTGAAAATCATACTCTAGTCTTGTAAAAAAAAAAAGAATTGGAGATTGATTTCCATTTTAAAATAAAATAAAATTAGAGAATTGCATGCTGTGATTTATTCTTTCTCCCCCATCTATGGTTTTTTTTTTTTTTTTTTTTTTTTGAATTATTGATGGTGGTATTTGATGTTGTCTAGCAATTTTGAGTTGTCTTTTAGTTGCATTAGAAAAATATAGTTCACTCCAACTGGACAACGAAATATATTTTCCATGTTATTTTCAAAGGTCTCAATCAATTAATGGAAAATCAGTAATTTTCTCGGTGACAGCTAGTTTGAAGCTATATATTATGAAATGTTATGGTGTAAAAATAGTTAAATAATCATCATTTATTTAAAAATTTAAGCTAATATGAAATCGTCGATTTAATCATTTAAGTAATAGTCTAATATTTTTTTTTATGTGTGAGCTCAAATTCTCATTTAATTAAAAATACTCAATATATAAAATATTTAATTAAAATAAGATGTAAATGACATAGGCAATGTTAAACTCAGCACATTTTCTTTAATACTAAGGGCTCGTTTGGTTTGTGGAATAAACATTTGGAATGGAATGAGTCATTCTTATGTTTGGTAGGTAGGGATCTATTCATTGGAATAGTTATTCCCATTGGAATACATATTCCCTTACGAAGAGGAATACATATTTTTCTAAAAAATGAGATAAATAGCTATTCAAATGGGAATAGACTAGATTTTCTAGACAAAAAACACTACTATTTTTTATTTTCTTTCATTTTTTTTTTCAAAAAGAAAAAAGGGAAAAAACGAAACCCCACCCCCCCTTAACGGTGGCTGGCCGACCACCCATTGAGGTGGTCGACCAATCACATATGGCTCGGGGGTGGTCGCACCACCCTTGGGGCGATTTGGGGGCCGGGTGGCCGCGGCCACCCCTAGAGACCACTCCGGGGGTGGCTGCGGCCACCCCCCGGCTATTTCGTGGGTGGTGGTCGGCCACCCTATAGTTTTTAAATTTATTTATTTTATAATTTAAGTTTTTATATATATAATGTGGGGTGTTTTTAGTAATTTCTATTGTATTCCAATTAATGTATATGAGTTGTTACCAAACTAAAGATTAAGAATAACCATTCCATTCCAGTGATTTCACCACCTTCTATTCTTATGAATAGCTATTCAATTTCCTAATGGAATAATCATTCCGCAAACCAAACGAAGCCTAAGTTAAATCACAACTTAAGCCAATACGTGAGAGATAAAATATTAATTAAATAATAATAATAATTATTATTATTATTATTTTTTACCAACATAAGTTTTTAAGACTTCTAATAAATTAGCAAAAGCAACAGCTATTTAGCGTGTAAATAATTAATTTCTAACTTATATTTAACATTTCCAATACTAGTTCCAAGGCAATTAATTAATCACATTATCATTCCCTGAAAAGAAATCTTAACTGTGAGGCTAACAAGCAACAATACTTGTTCCATGCAAGGAAGAATGTTCCTCATGGAGCCCACGTGGCTCTGCGCCTGCATGGCGACGTGATGCGTTCCTTCCTCTTGATTTTAAATGCTTTTGCATTTAATAATATAGGACTTTATTTTGGACTAACTACTTGCATATAATGGTAAATAAAAAAATGGATAAAGTCAAAATGTTACACCTAAACTATACATATAACCCATCTAATAAGATAAGGATGGAAAACTTAAGATATATGGGGATAAGGATTCCTATAATATCACATAAATATTTTAGAAAATTCATGCAACAGGTGCATCAAGGACTATTAGACCTTATCACGTACGTCAGTTTAATAAAATATTTATGTGGTATATGTAGCATTATTCTAATCAGATATTTCAATTACATGTAATTTGGACAGTCTTACATAAAGGAGAGTTGTAGGACTCATTTGCTCGAGACAGGTGGACTTGCATCCCAAACTGTCGGGAATCTTGCACCTTAAACTGTTCGAAACTTCACGACTCCCTCTATATGAGGATATCTAAATGACAAATAATTCGAATAGTCCAATTATAAGAAATTCTAGTCCAAATTTATGTATACAGAGAAAAAAAAAAATTATAACAAAGAAAATGATAAAGTAATGTGCCTTATTTAGTGTGGCACTAATTCTAACATATTAGCTAGACCGGAAAAAGGGGTTTAAATTCATCAAAAAAAAAAAAAAAAAGCTTTAACTTTGTATAACATGTCTTTTTTATACGGGAAATGCTCTAGTTCCCAACTTTTTATCCCAAAAAGTGGTTCCCAAATGATGTGTCATCATCCCATGAGATGATGACACATATCCCAAAATGATAAATCACATGAGATTGTGACACATCATTTGGGAACCAAATTTTGGAAAAAAAAATTGGGATGTGTAGCACTCCTCTTTTTATACGAAAGCCTTTGGATTAGACAGGCGTAAATTCACGAATTTAGAAGAAAATAGAAAAATGACTTGCTTGGACGAAAAGAAAAAGGATTTAAGGAATATTCGTTTACAAAAAATGGGAATGGGAGCCGACAACCATATGCGACACAAAAATTCTACATTCTTATTTTGTACACGACAGTAGTGTGAAAGAATTAACAAACCATTTGTGGGTAGGTAGAGTTGAGTGCATATGTATAAGCCGTAATTGTAGGGCAATTATTTACATGTGTCCATGAGTATCTGGACAAAGGCTTGGGGATATAAAAAACAGTGAAGATTATGTTAGGTAATCTATCATTCACATCCTTCGTCCCCGAGCAATTTGTCTCCTTTCCATCACCCAAATCATTTTCTAGGGTTTTTAGCAAAGCTCCATCTCCAAGAAGCCATGCAGAAAATCATTTCCTCCATAACAACCTTGGAGTGACATGGGTTTTGGTCTATAGTAGTGAAGAATAGCTTGGTCAGAATCGGTGACCCAAGTGGGAAACAAACCACATTGCACTTCCATGTGTTTGCTGGACTTTGGGTGCTTTGAAGGTGATGGTGAATATGTAAGATTAGAATCCTAAGCTATTGATAAGAGTTTTTGGAGCGTTGAAAATGAAAGAACAAATGCTGTTGGGTCCATGTAAGTATATTAATGTAACATACATCATACAGCTAGCGGTTGGAAGTTGCTGCTGTCTTGTTCCAGTACAGGGAATATGCCATTTCTCTATTAAGAAAAGTTGGATTGTCGATTTGATTTGAGTAGATAGTTGTGAGAAAGTCGATCCATACAAGATTCATCTGTCTAAAAAAATGATAGGTTGTTTGGTCACATTCCAAAAAAAATATGCTCAATTTTGAAATTGTAAATTCTCAAATTATGTGAATTTTGTCGTTTTTTGCATCGAACAGCATAAAAAATGCGACTATTATAAAAGTGACACGATACCAATGAAAATTGAGTATATTTTCTTCACGATTTTGCTCTTTTTGGTCATAAAAAAGCTTTGAGCAAAAACTTTTTATTTTATTTTTTTATTAGAGAATAAGTGACTCTTCAAAACTGAAGAAAAAATCTTTTACAATGATTTTCCTTTTTTTTTTTGGGATACCTTGATAACATACCACATTTTTAATATGTAGCATTTTTCAAGTCATTAATTCGATGTAAGAAACCGTCTAAATTCACATAATTGGAGAATCTACAAGTTATTTAAAATTTTAGTGAATTCTTGTCCGCAAAGAATTGTGTTCTATATATATAAGTTCCCTCGCATTACCTAATCAATTTAAGTTTACATATCCCAATCCGAAAAGCCCCATAATTGTTGTGCACAATTTCTCCCATTTTGCCGAATTAGGATCCTGTCAAATTATCTGTCCTAATTTGAAAGAATTCGGTCAGGTGATTGTGATAGATAACTTATATATAAGACCTGTCTGACCAAATAAAAATTGAGTTGTCCAACCACTTATCCGGTCAAGTGAGTTTCATAAATTGTCTATCACAATCACCTGCCCAAATATTCTCAAATTCAGACAGATATTTTAAAAAGATCCTACTCTCATTTTGCCTCGATGGATCTTTCAATCTTCATATAAAATAGGGGTGACATATAATATAAGCTTAGTTTTTTTCTTCTTGGAAAGTGGAAAGAAGATAAGTCAATAAGCATTGAAAACTGAGCATAAGTTTCGAATGCCATGGTCCATGCCTCATGCCTGCACCAACTACGCTACTGTTATTTTTACAACCTAGCAAACTTTGCCAAATTACAACTTTTTTAAAAGCACCAGCAGTAATTTTTAATTTTTTTTTAAAAAATTAAGAAATTAAATTACATTTTACTTTCTTATTTAAATGCACTTTACAACAATTTTTTTTTTATCATTTTCATATACCATTTAAATATTATTTAAATTAAATGGTAGGAGGACGAAAGAGGAAATGAAATAATTTAAATATTGTTTCAAATAAATGCTAACAGAATGAGAGAGTAAAAAAAAAGTTTTTTTATATTAAATTAATGTTAAGGAAGCGACTTTTACTTCCATAGATTTAGGGTATAATTTTTGATTCCTTTTGTGTTTATTTAATTTAGTGAACAACAAAGAAATTTGATTCAAAAAAATTTTTGGGAGTTGGGAATGAAATTTAGGGATTCTGCTGATACTGAATCTAAGTTATATTGTTAAAATATATTTTTTAATTGGGCTTTCATTGATTTTGTATGAATTAAAATGCTATAGGACATGTAAGTTTATTAGTGGTAAGAGTATACGATGGTGGAACTCTATTAAGTTTTAGGGTTAAATACCTTTTTGTTATATGGGTTTTAACAATTTTATTTTTTCTCACATCGGATTCACTTTCGATCATAAATAGTATCTTACTTATGAGCATATACTCAAATAGTACCTTTGTTCATCTACCGTCAAGAAAACTAACGAATTTTCACGTCAAACCAATCAGAACTTGACACGTGTCATAGACCTTCTATGAACAATAAGCGTCTTAAAAAAAAAAAAAAAAAAAAAAAAAAAAAAAAAAAAAAAAAAAACCTTCTAAAAAAAAATTTCTTTCTTTCTTGCTACTTCGATAACACCACCATTTTAATATGTGATAATTTTTTAAGCGTTTCAATTTAAAAATCTATAATTTCTTTCCAATTTTAAGAATCCTAATCCTAATCCTGTTCCTTGGAAGTGGGTATCCAGAGAAAAACCAAAGTAAAAGCAACCGCCACAAGAAAAAGAATTGGATGTAAAATGGGAATATGAGGAGGACAGCATTTGTCAAAAAGGCACGTGCAAGAGCGTCACTCTTTTGTTGTAACTATAATGTCACCTTCTTTCTCTGTCCTATTTTATTTGTAAAGAATTTGATGTAACGGGAATAAGACTACAAGAGGACAACATTTGTCAAAAGCTACAACCCCACATGCCCCATTCCTTTCAATTACGAAGGCGCCGCTTTCTTATTCATCAAACCAAAAACACTACTCTCACCCTCCTTTTTCTTTCCTCTATTTAGCGTATTTCACTTGCAGTATAAATTCGCCTCGGTTCGGTTAACGCTCGTGAAAATAACTCGTATAAGTTTGACTTACCAGTTACTATGACCCGTTAGCTCGTTCATATATATTAAAAATAGGCTTATATCGATAAAATAAGTATGTTATATATAAGTTATTTCATTATATATAATTGAGTGTTAACTAGTGTATATAGTAGCATGTTAATATATATATATATATACTAAAATGATTAGTTAGTAACTTATATACATTTATCATATATTTTAATTGGACAAGTGGGTTCGTAGAAAATGCGCCGAATCGCTTCTCTTTTGTTATTGGTTGTTATTAAATTTTAATTTTTTTTTATTTGGGAAAATAAGAAATAAAAATAACCAAGTTGAACCAGTCAAGTACTTTGATAAAGGCTCGACTAAGGGCTTTGTGACCTGAGTTTGAAAAAATGTTAAAAGCTGGGCTCGAGTTTGAGCCGAGTTCAAAAATTCAATACTCTAATTTCACTTTCTCATCTAATCTAATCTAAATCTAATCTAATCTTTACTTTATTTTTTAAAAATGATCTGTTGGAGCCTCTTGGTGTAAATGATATTTAATATCAAGTTGGATGATAAAAGGCTTTGCCAATCGAGTTAACTAACATTCACAATGATCTTTAGATTCTTTACTTTACCAGTAGGGTAAGCCCAGTAAAGCTTTATAGATATTAACTACTTTTGACAACTTTGCTTCCATTTCCCAACGATACTATATTTAAGATATTTGTGTACACTCACAAAAAAAAAAAAAAAATTGTTTAAGAATTTTTTTTTAAAATTTTTTTTTTAAATATTGGTAGGAAAGATTGACAAGTGGAAGTCTGGAACTGTGAGTTTTAGTTACAATTAGTTAGAATATTAATTTAATTTTTTTATAAATTTAAATTTTTAAAATAAGTAAAGATTTAATATAACATCAAAATAAAGGTTGAGTTTAAACATTGTCTCAATCATTCACCTTTCATTTCAATTAAATACTTCACATAATATATATATTGGATTTCACTTATTAAGGAAGAGTTTCTATCCATAAATGAGATGAGTGTTAAAATTTTAATTAAATAATTAAATCGATAATTTCTTATAAGTCCGTGCTTCTAACATAAAGTAATACTAAAAGGAAGGCTCGTGTCCTCCTTGAGTCCTCACTAAATTGATATAACTTTTAAAGTTACCATTAAATATGTTATAAATCACTATTAAATTTTAATTCAATTGTAATTTTAAAAATTAAATTAATTTTTATTGGGTTTATTGATTTTTTTCTTTCAAAATTAAAAAAAAAAAAAAAAAAAAAAAAAGGTCAGAAAACCCTTTCGGCGGTTTGGGAGCGGGCATGTCCAATTTTTACTGGGCTTTAACAGACTAAGTTCGGCCCTACTATGTTACAAAATTTACCACCGCCTATTGCCGGTATCTTTTTTACAGCGCTGAGTGCAATGTGATGGGACACTACAAACGCACGCTCAAATATTTTCCACCAGCATTCGGCAAACAGATAATGAGATAATAGTTTCATCCACCGAAAAAGGAAGAACAAAACAATTGAGTGGCCCACGTGTGATGATGTCATTTTCTTTACCATTTCTACTACTCTTTTACGATCCATTAAGGGCTGTAAGCGTTTGTTTGAATTTGTGATTTTAAAAAATACGATTTAAAATAACGATTTTAAATGCGTTTGAGATTGTAATCTTGTAAACAATAAGTGTTGTTTCAAACCAAATTGTAGAACATAAATCGTTTGGAAAACACAGAAAATATGATTTTTCAAATCACAGGTAAGAGGGTATTTTTTTAAAAACACTTAATTTTAAATGCTAATTTACGATTTTAAAGGTTAAACTGCGATTTTAAAAATCATTTTTTCAAATCGCATATTTAAAATCGCACTTAACTTAACTTTATTAATTAAGAATTTTTAGAAAACTTCACTTAACTTTATTAATTGTCGCCGCATTTGTAATTAAACTCTTAAACTTCAAAAACTCTAAATTTTGTGTATCAATCTTTCAATTTTTTTCAATTTTATCATTCGTTAAAAATTTTCGTTAAATCCTCTCAAAACTTCCAAAACACCTCTACTTTTTTAAAAAATATATAAAAAAATAAAATAAAATTCCAAGATTAAGGTATTAGTATTTTTTGTAAATTCCGTTAAATTCTGACAAACGCTTAAATCATTACAATTTTTCTTTTTTTCAAAAAAATTGATATTTTGAGAATTTTGACACTCTTCTATTAGGATTTTTTGAAAAATCCTAATAAATTAGTAAAATTAAAATAAATTGAAAGATAGAATACGTTAAATTGAGAGTTTTTTAAGTTTAAAAAGGCAATTACAAATGTAATGAAAATAGAGAATTAAGTGAAATTTCTTCAAATTTTTTGTATATTTATTGGGACTCATATTAATTAGCTGTAAAAAAAATAAAAATAAAAAATAAAAAATTGTAGTGTGTAGTTTTATCTTTGCAAATAATTTTCATGAGATTTGTAGCTTAGAAAACATTGTAGAGTAGGCATGGTACATGTCGAAAAAGGTGTTATCTATCCAGCTACCACCCATTTAAATTTGCAAATTCCCCCAACCAAATCATTAAATTTGCAAAATTCAATGAAAAGAAAGATTTGGAAAGGATGATAAACGTCGTTTCAACGTGTTTTCTTTTTACCGATTTGGAGGCCTCTACTTGTCTTTGCTCTATTTGTTTTTGGCATTTACTGATGAAAGGGAAACACCTACAGATTTCCCCAGATAGACATGGCCTACATAATGGAGGGTAATAGCACTACTGGTAGTCTGCTACAAATCATTCTAGTGGAACTCTCACTTCCTCCTGTCACTTTCTCATTTTATTTTTTTGGCCTTGTCATTTTTAAGCTTGTAACATATATATATATATATATATATATATATATATATATATATATATATATATATATTCCGAGTTAAAAATGAGACACTACCCAAAAAAAAACCCGGCATTTTATGTCGTTTTTTATAAGATGTCATCTATTCCGCGTCGTTTGCTTTTGGCCGTGATACCACCCATCTAGATTTGTTTTTAACAATGCTTCTTCCTTTAAGTGTCATAAATCAATGAAACAACGTAAATATGTTCCCGTCCCTTCATATAAAAGTCATTCATTACAAATAATGTCTATTTTGTAAATGATGCATTTTTTTTTTTGTGATGCCTACTGTATAAAAGACATTAAAACTTGATTAAAAATGAGATTGAATTACGTACATTTAAAATAAACATATATCATTTTAATAAACGAAGTTGTAAGAATTTCTTTCAATTCAATTTAGAAGAAAATGGTGTCGGTTCCTAAGTCCAGAATCCAATGCTTAGCAAAATTAATGTATCCTAGTGAGACTTGGGCCGACAACCCTATTAAAATAATATAAAGCCGACCCAAAAATAACATAACTCAAAGTCCTGAAAAATAAATTAACATGACAATAAGATGTGACATAATCACTGCCATGCATCCAGTGTCCCCATCAACTCTTTCAAGGTGGGAAGAACTTGACCCCATCGAGTGTAACTCCTGACAGTTCTGGTAGTACTCTCACAGATCAGGATCATGGTGCTTCGTGTCCCTGGCAATCCATGTGGAGTCTGAGTCTAGTTGTCCCCTCCAAGGAATTGAGAAATTTTGAAGTCCTCCAACCCCAGTAAAAGCAATTTGTTCATCCAAAAAAGCATCAATATTTTCTTCATGTGCTAGTGGAAGGGGGGTTGCTGTATAGGATCAAGTACGGGATAGGTTTTTGGGACGGGGAAAGGTTTCCTTGAAGCCTGAAGGGATCAAGTATGGGCTTGCAATTTTCGAAAACGAATCCAAGTGATCGAAGACCGCTTGGATCAAGTATGGGCCAGCCTAAACTCAGATACGACTTCACCATGCCTAACACTGTATTTTCCACAAATGGGTCAAGAGATTTCAGGGCTGGTGTTGCACCAACGTCTCAGTGGGTTATGAAATCAACTTGAGGCATTACCCAGCCCACAGCCAGAGTAGAACAAACCCAGGCTTACACAGACAAGTCCGTTAGTGAATTATAATACAAATGATATTTATAAGTTGTCTCACTTTTCATATGACGTTGCAAAAACTAACAGATTCTATTAATTTGGTGGACAAAAAATAAGTTCAATGAGTAATTCGTAATTATAGTTTACCGTATGAATTTTTTGTGCCACAAGAAGTAATTAGTAATTTAGGTTAATCTTAAAAACCACTAAACCAGTGGTGCAATTATCCTTTTTAAAAAAGGCAAATATGTTTCTTTAAATAATTCACCACACTCATTTCATACTAACTAACATAGCGTGTTTTAAATAACTTTTTATGCCTTTCACATCTATTTGTCACTCATTTCACATCAATTGACGTAACATTTTCTAAATAACTGACATAAAAAGTCATTTAAAACAGGTCAAAACTAATATAAAATTAATGTGATAAATAAGTATATACAGTAACATTACTCGTTTTTTTAAAAAAAAAAAAAAAGAGGGGGAGGCCCGGGAGGGGGATAAGAATGTAATCAATCTTTTGTCTTCTCTTTTCAAAACACAAAGACACTTAAAATAGGATAGTTACACTTTTTCAAGCAAAAAACCAAGAACATCCACCAAAACGCATTAACAAACAAAAAAAAATCTAAAAACATAGTTGAAGTTTATGAATGATAAATCAGAATTTGCAGAATTTCATTTTTAATACCAGCGATGATACCATAATAACTTGTTAAACGTAGATTTTACTTATTTCCTTTTCAATCTGAATTCCTCTCTTCTGTTTCAAGGTTCATGAAGATATGTTGCGCTGAAGATTGATGATAATCTCAGCATTCCCAGGACAACCTTAGAGAGCAAAGTAAAGAATTGATAGCATGAGAACTAAGCCCGTAGAAATGTCACCAACAAGATGAAACAGTACCACAAAGACTACAGCGAACAAGTTGGGTAAATCATTTCTTAAATAAAGTTTACAGAATGAATATAATCTAGGGAACAGTGAAAATGATTTACAATATAAACGAGTCATGAAGAAAGCCAGTGCTGTGGCATGTGCTGTTGTCCATAATCTCAAATCTCACCTGTCCCAAGAGCCTGCCTTGAAGTATCCCCAGAAGCCCATGCTTGATAGTCCTTCACGAGCTGCACAACCAAGAATGAAACACAACACATCGATCAAGACAAACATAAATGGCTCTCAGCACATGAACCACAACATCTTTGGCTTAAGCATATTATTATCAAAAAAGTTTAGACGTTACTGTTAGGATCAGAAAGAAACAAAATGGGTGGTCAACAAACAGACTTCAGTGGGAAATAAAACTCTCCATATTTAATTTAAATATGAAATGATTCATTGTGTCAATATTATTTTGTGTGCGAGTACTTGCATATAATCACATATATATTGATTTACATATGATCTCATAATTTATTACTAGGTACAAGTACAATCATTGCAGACATTGTGCACAAACTAACAATTGCAAATACAAATAGAAGGTGAAAATCCAAATGCTCAACAAACACAATCAAGCTATTTGATTTGCAGGGGACACCAAAGACAGAACATATTCCAAACTAGAAGGTGAATTCCGCTAGCAACTCTGAGAGAGAATGTTTCCAAGCAAGTTGTGGTAGTCTAGTTGGGAAACAAGACTTGCATGTTTATCCACAATATATAAAGTAATATTGAAACGGCGGTAGTTAACATTCTTTCCTACAGATTGTGTCATAATTTTCATGATGCAACATAATTTGGGAAGAAGTAACTAGGTCTCAAGCATAAAAAGAAGTGAGAGAAAAGCAGGAATCATGTAAGCACTTCAGCATCATTCAGCCTATCTATTCTTTCAAGGTGAGAATGCTAAACCAAATAGGTTAAATTCTTAAAATGCTACTAATAATTTTTTAGTACCATTTGATTGTTCCCTAGGCATCTCATCCATTCGTTAAAAAAATAAGGCAGGCACAAGCAACAATAAGTTTCCACTTGGAAGATCTATCACAACACACAAGAAGGTGTCGTTGATGATATATACTGTATGCCAAAATGCTATCTACTTAACATATTTCAAATTGCAACATGCACTCAACGTGTGGCTAAATTTAATCAAAACGAATTGTGTGAAATTAGCAATTGCAACTTTCCTGTTTAATTTGGGAAAAAGGAAAGCTAATAAAAATTTCAACAAACCTGTGCCATAAACCGGGGAAGCATAATCCTTAGTATTTGTTCAAGGACTTGTGTACCAGTTGATTCAATTGCTTGCACTGGAATTGCACGAAATGCAAAAGGAATCTCAATGCTAACCTGGATCCAGATGATAATCCCAAATACAATTTTGAGATACTTACAATCACTTTAAAACATTATGCTATGACTAGGAACAATCATTGTTACACCCGTTAAGGTTAGGTTTGTACACTTAGCTTCATAGAGGCATAAAGGTACTGGGTACATAAGGCAATCCAAAGCAAACTAAAGTAAACATATTTACTAAATGATTTATAATCATGCATTTCATAAATTAAATTTAGTTTGCTCTAAATTGCCTTATGTACCTTTACACCTCTGTGAAGCTAAGTGAACAAACCTAGCCTTAACGAGCCAGAGTGTAACAATCACTTCAAAATCATCACCTCAATGACAGTATCTGAGGTCAGTTGTTGCGCCAATAAGTTGTTTTTGTTGCTCTCACATGATATGTGGTTCACCATAGAAGCTGCATTCCCATACCAAATCAATGTCAAAGCACTCCTGAAAAAAGCATAAACCAAATGACTCAACATGATAAAGGTTTTTCTAAAGAGACTTTTTATTTCTACTTCTGCATCATACAGAAATAACTCAAATAAATTTAGTTGCATCCAAGTTTTGATTGTCCAATTAACCCCATTGTCTTTGCAACCACAACATACAGTGACAGGAGTGACCATTGTGTGGAAGCATGTCCTTCTATAACCTAAAATTTTAATCATATAAACAACAAAATGCCATTAAACTTAAAACTTATTCAGTAAAGTGACACAGCTGCCTCCATACCCATACGACATCTGCATTTCCATTACTGCATAGTATAAAAGTTATTCAGTGAAGTTAAATCAGTTACCACCATAACCATCCACATCTCACATCTGTGCTTCTCTCTCTGGACCATTCCATTGGTACTTAGGAGATAAGTGATACCCTCAATAATGCCATTAGCAATATACTTGCCTGTGTAGTGATATTTACTACACTTTGGGAGTTTAGCAGGCAACAATAATAATAGTGATATTTACTCTAATATGGAACTGCCTTACGAACACAGGGCATGCTATTGATGGTAACCATGGACCTTTCAACTTTGCACACCATTAGTTTTTTTTTTTTAATCAAAAATTGATCTACAATAAATTGATGTAATGTGGCATCAATGTTTCATTGCTTATGTTAGCATCTTCTCTTAATGGTTACTAGATTAGTCATGATAGTCCTTTATATTAACTAGAGTCTTATTGCTATTTGACTTCCTACTTCAATTAAATCTCCTTCCCACCCCCTCTTTTCTAGCTTTTCTAATCACCCCTGGTTTTAATATCCATGCCAAGTAAAATGTACGAAGTTATTATTTTCTTTGCAAGGAATAAGCAGCTTGTAAGCCAACAAGACCAATAATGAGTTACCCTCTCTAAAGGCCCGTGTCTCCATGAGTAAATCTCTCCAGCTATGATCATTGCACAAAGATTTCTCCAGCTATGATGATGTCTATGTTACTTTACTAAAACTGTGACCTCGAAACTATCATCGATAACCAAGAACTCATCTAAGATAATTTGACAATCAAAATTCATTGCAACCAAAGGGTACGGCTCTACAATAACAACCAGCCGAGATATTGTTAAATATGTAGCAGACGATAAACTGTAACGCATATGTCCTACTCTACAGCATACAAAAAACAACAACCAATCCATAAAATTCTTCTCCAACTACAAAACACTCCATTTTCAGCCGATAAACATCAAGTCATAAACCAAATCCTTATGACTTACCGTCAAATTTGTCATTCTGTGCAGCAACCATCGGCGAACCCTCCAGCTGCACCACCAAAACCATCGTCACAACAAAAAGGGTACCACCAGATTCAACCCAAAAGCAAGCCAAAGCAAAAAGAAAGTACACACACACACACCTTGCATGACAAGAGCCTAATGCAACACCCATTGGGCTGCTCTTCCACTCTGACAAGCAAGACAGGGCAAACCTCGAACGCAAAGAACTTAATCC
The DNA here is from genome assembly GCF_958979055.1 of Alnus glutinosa. NCBI lineage: Eukaryota > Viridiplantae > Streptophyta > Magnoliopsida > Fagales > Betulaceae > Alnus > Alnus glutinosa. The sequence continues at coordinate 31,063,301 of NC_084888.1, forward strand.
TATACACATAACACCTAAACGTGTTCTCATCCACCCTCTCAATCCGCTCCGCATCCAACACCGAATACTGACTCGCGGGCAAGCTCATATACTCAACTGCAACAACAACAACAATAATAAAACTCCACATCAAGTTCCAAAACCCTTAGACATTTCAAATTTCAACTCAAAAATCACAAAATCCCATCCTAACATTACTTAGAGGGCGTTGAAGCTGTCGAACCGAGATGGACTCCTTACGCCGAGCAACGAATCGAGCTTTCTGCGTTGAATTCGCCGAGATGCGGAGTGAGTGTCTCGGAAACTCATCAGCCGAGTAAGATGAGCCCAACTGAGCACCATGACGGAGGCACAGAGATTTTCTAGAACTGGCGCTTGGACACAAATACGGACTCAATCCAATGTTGCACGAACTAGAAGCGCTTATTGCCATCAAGCCCACAAGTTCAAAATTTTCCTGACAAAACTATTTTTATTTCTTATCTGGAACACATTGAAGATTAGCCAGTAGATGCCCTTGGTGTGATTCTGCAAGAAAGAGTGGTCTGCGACTGGCTACCGTAGCCCAGCTATGGGCTCGGAAAGCGCACGCGACAGTCACGTGATCGTCCGAAAGGGGTAATCATTATGCGGGTCCGCTTTGTTTAGCTTGCTGACAGGTGGTGTGTTTTTCGCAGGCGTAGTTTAGAATATCACATAAGGTTTAAACTAAAATGCGCCGGTCGCGCACAATTGTGATTAAGTAGAAAAATTCAAAGCAGAAATTTCAAATTTCGTCCATTAAAAAAAAAACTCTTTACAAACGCTAATAAGAGCTAGACACTGAAAACCCTAAGAGCTAGTGAACTTGGTGACAGCCTTGGTGCCCTCGGACACGGCGTGCTTGGCAAGCTCCCCTGGCAAGACGAGGCGCACCGCAGTCTGGATCTCGCGGGAGGTGATGGTGGGCTTCTTGTTGTAGCGGGCGAGCTTGGAGGACTCCTGGGCAAGCTTCTCGAAGATGTCGTTGATGAAGCTGTTCATGATCCCCATGGCCTTGCTGGAGATACCGATGTCCGGGTGCACCTGCTTCAGCACCTTGAAGATGTAGATCTTGTACGTCTCCACGTTCTTCTTCGTCCGCTTTTTCTTCTTGTCCGCCGCGCCTTCCTTCGGCAGCTTCTTCTCCGCCCTCGGCTTCTTCTCAGCCACCGGAGCCTTCTCCGCCGGCTTCTTCTCCGCTGGCTTCTTATCTGCCTTGGGCGCCATTTCAAGTTCTAGAGACTGAGAGAGAGAGGAGTCGATTTGTTTCGAATGTTTTGCAGACTGTAGAGTTGGCAACCGATGAGGAGTACTTTGGAACTGGGGCTGAGAGGTTTGTTTATATAGAGGAGAGCGGAGAAAGCTGATTGGTTAGTTTTGAAAGACGGGGATCGATGACGTGGAGGTTTAGTTTTTTGGGAATGAAATCGACGGTAGAGATTCCGTTTTAGTGGGAACAGAACTATAAATGGTTGCGAAAAGGGGGGATTTTCGAAAATTTCGAGCCTTGAGGCGCGTTGAAAGGTTGGGCGCCTGAGGCTAAATCGTGGCGCGGCATAATTGGTTGAGGGGTATTACTATTTGGACTTTCAAGCTAAATATGTTTTTTTCTGTATTTTTTTTTTTTCTCTTGCACTTCAAAAAGTTTAAAAACACCCGACTTTTTTTAGTTAATTTTTTTAAAAAAAAAAATATTTTGATGCGATATAAAATAAAAATTAATTTATAATTTTAAGAGCATTTTGTATAATTGTATATTTGTATTTATATTGTTTGTTATTATTTTGATTTTGATAATAGAAAATAATTTTTTTTATAAGTAAGAATAGAAAATAAAAAATTTAACAAACTTTCGAAAAAATAAAAACAGAAGATATCCACCCAAACAGAAAATTTGACCATTGCTCATTTTGTTCGTTTTTACAGACAAAAGACAGATTTTTTTTTTTTTAATTTTTTTTTTTTGTAATAAAAATACAGTTTTTTGAAAACATATTCAATCATGATTCATGGCCAATAATGTTAAGACTCAATGAACGATAAAACTTACCAACACCCAAAAAGCGTTTAAATCATCAATCATGTAAACCCATCATGGCCAACAAAATTAGACTCGAATGACATAATTTAAGTTGATAACAATTTTCATTCCAACAATTTAAAATTTTGTTATTTTGATTAGTATATGAATTAATAATTTACAATATTATAGTAATTATAATATTCATGGTAATTATTAGGTTACTATAGCAATCTGGCGTGGCAATGTCAATAGTAGTGACGGAAACAAAGATGGCATATTTCTCCAAAAAAAAAAAAAAAAAACCAAAGATGGCATAGATGAGAATGATAATAATAATGATTATTATGGATAATTGCACCGTTGGTCCCTGTAGTATACCATAATTATTTTTCACTCTCTATGGTTTAAAAAGTTCATGAGAGGTCATTGTGGTTAGCAATAATTACAAATCGATCCCTACCGTCAAATTCCATTAAAAAATTTAACAAATTCCGTCAAATGCCACGTCAGCGCCACGTGTTGCCAATAAGATGGCAACACGTGTCCATGTTAATAAAAAAAAATATATTAAAAAATAAATAAATCAACTTATTTTTTTTATAAAAAAATAAAAATAAAACAAAACAAAACAAAAAAAAAGGAACCAAAGGGGTGGCCCAGCCAGCCATTTCCTGCCCTTTTTTTAAAAAAAAAAATAATAATAATAATAATAATAATAAGTTTATTTATTTATTTTTTAATAATTTTATTATTATTAAGATTGACACGTGTCGCCAACTTATTGGCGACACGTGGCGCTGATGTGGCCTTTGACGAAATCTGTTAAAATTTTTAACGGAATTTGACCATAGGGATCGATTTGCAATTATTGCTAACCACAAGGACCTCCCATAAACTTTTTAAACCATAAGGAATAAAAATAATTATGACATACCACAGGGATCAACGGTGCAATTATTCTTAATTATAATGATTTAGGGGTGAAAATGTATGTTCATGCGTTGGATTTGTCGTGTCAAGTGATATGTATATTATTATATGGGTTGACTCGAACTTAACGTATTTAATTAAACGAGTCAAACTCTCAATCCTGACATGACTTGTTTAAATAAATAGCTAACATGACACAACCCATTTAATAACTATATCATATCTAGTCAATCCAAACATGACTCATGTCAATCCGTTTCAACATGCTTGATATAAATTTGTTAAATTGACTCAAATACTAGTATGACTTGATTAACATCATTTCATATCTTAAAATTATAAATTATTTCAATTATACACCTTCACAACTAGATATATGATAATCAATATCCAATTAACCATAACCATAATTAATAAACATAACCTAACTTCTTAGGGTAATATACAATTGGAGTAATATTACAATCCAATAAAGTTCATCTAAATAAACAAACATGTTGCAATAAAAAATAAGGTTACATGTCTAATTGGATTTATACTTTGAGGTTTTTATTTTTTTATGGTAAAAAAATTTTTAAAATAAAAATTATTATATACGGATTATGTGGGTTAGCTATGGGTTAAGCATATAGACTCGAAATTGACCCACCTATTAATTGTGTCTAACCAGGTTGACTTAAATTCTATTTTATTAAACTTTAACTCATTAATTTTACATTGAGTTTATGTCGAATTTCAAAGTTGTGTCAAAATTTATCAATCTTAATGATAGTGATTACAGTAGCCATGTGATGACCATTATTATAATATGATGGTAATGAAGATGTATCAGATTTGAAGATATGTTAACCATATTTACCTAGTTACTAAAAGAGTTAGTCACAATTGGGATTTCTAGCTAGTAATCATTTGTATTAATTTGTTTGACATAATACAAACCTAATGCTAGATGTTGGAGAAATAATTTATGCCGAGGACATCTGGACCCAAAGTCGAAGAATCAACTTGGCTAGGTCATCTCGGTCAAAAACCACATCGGAGGCCCAGGTCACCTCGGCCACAAACCATCTCGGAGGGCTGGGTCACCTCAGTCACAAACCACCTTGAAGGGTAGGCTCACCTCTGCCACAAACCATGTCAGAGAGCCGCGTCACCTCGGTCACAAACCACCTCGGAGGGCAAAGTCACCTCAGTCAGAAACCACCTCGAAGAGCGAGGTGAATCCCACAAATACACCAGAGCTCAAGTCGGATCATTCTAGACATTCCAGAATAACCCATGTTCCCGAATATCTCGGAACTTGCCAAGGAACTTTGAGAGATCCCAGATATTTCGCCCCCAAACGTGCAATAGGGACAGCACCACAAACCCCGGACAATCTGCATGTTTAAGCCCACATCGCTACTAAATGTAGATCCCCAGGAATCCAGGATGTGCGGAATCTGAAACCCACGTCGCCACTAACTATAGATTCCCGAGAATTCAGGACGCCCTGGGTACTTCAACTACATTTAGAATCTCTATAAATACTGGGTTTTTACAGATATTAAAGACACTTTTTATCTCCTAAAAATTACTTTAAGTATTCTCCTTCAAATCTTGTGCTAACTTAAGTATTGAAGTGGGATTGTCAGCATCTTCCGATGTAGTGTTTCTTTTTCCAATCTCAAAATAAGGAAAAGCTTAGACGAATTATAAGGTGACACGTCATCAATTGGAAAACTGTACCAACACTATAATTCACACATCTATGCAAGTCTTGACAAGGCAATTTGGAATACATTATTTATCTGATATCATTATATCAAGTTTAATCGAGAATTTCATACTCTGATTTTGAGGTCTGAGTTATCAAATAAGTAATGGTAACAATGACTATATAGTTGATGTGGGGTGCTATTTCGATTAATTGTTTACTTACTGAACCGTAGACCTACTATTCCACTTGTAAAACACTGTCCAATATAGATTGAAACTATGAAGGAAAATGGCTTATAATAGATGGTAACAAACGTCCTTAGAATATTTTGGATATGTACACCTTTTTGGCCCAACTAGAAATGAAACCATGACATGACCAATAGTGGCGGAGCTACCAAGGGGCTTGGGGCCACCCCCCCCCCCCCCCAAAAAAAAATTTATTTTTATTTTTATAATTTGGCATTCCCAAATTCCAAATGTTGGCTCTGCCCTTAGTGATCAATTAAGTTGGACGACATAAATGCCTTAATGTGTATTCATAACTGGTTACATATACTATATTGTAAACATGATGTATATAGTTGTTAATAGTAGTACATAATGTTTATGTTTTTATAGCTATGGTGATTTATTATGCAATGTTATGGTTGAAAAAAATACAAAGCAACTTTTGTTGTGCATTTATGGAAAGGAAGTAGCAACAACGCATAGGCGTAACTATAAAAAGTATAATTATTGGGGGACGTTACATACTACCCCACCGTCACCCTCTAGCCTACACAGAGGAAGGCGGTGGAAGATTGTTCCACCCTGATAGAGGGGGCATTGAGGGTGCTTCCACACCCGCACACCTTTGTCGAGGAGGAAATCCACCTCCACAAAAACGGTCAATGAGGTAACTTCACCACCTAACACCTATTCGAGGGTGGAGATCCACCTTTGCGCACCTTTGAGAGGATGAAGCTCTCCACTTTTGCCCATCTTGGGGGGGCGGTGTGGTTAAGCCACCAATGCACACCTTTACGAGAGTGGTCTACCTCTCCACCCTCACTTGAGGTAGATCATTACTCCCACTGCTTTTTTATGGGAGTGTAATTATCTTCTGTTGCCCTTATTTATGGTGTGAAGAGTAGCGATGTGGTGAATTTTTATTTATTTATTTATTTTTTCTCTTTTAGAGCATAATTGCCTACGTGACAAGCTAACGTACATCTAATTAAATAAGTGTGTCACGTTTTCGTTAATAGGTGGCATAGGCTATTAAAAGACCAATTAACGAAGATAGGGGATTTGATGTTAAATATATAAGGTAGGTTATAATGTCACGACACGAGACAAGAGGAGCTTTACACTCAGATCAAATAATGGAGATGTAGATTTGATTCCTTTCAAGGAGAAGTTTCAAACAAATAATTAATTAAAAGTCAAGGAACTGATAAAGATGACGATTGCCATTATGATCTTTACATATACAATTCTAAATAATAATTAGAATAACTACATAAATAGTTGTATTAACAGTTAGTTTGAGTCTCAAACAGATCTGAAAACCAAAGTTTATAAATTATAATTATAATTATAAAATCGAGCTCCAAAAGCTTTAGAGGGAATTAACTTATTCATTTAAGTTTCTATTTTCTGCCCCTATTCACGTATACAGAAAAATATGCCTTTATCAACCGCCTTATCACAGTCATTATCAATACAATTCAATTTTTGGATTGCATCATATATTGCCCTCAAGAAAGCTTTTTTCTTGTGATTTTGGTAAAAACAAACTATGAGTCCGACTCTATTTAATATATATATTTTTAATTTTTATTCGTAGTTTTAATTTTTTAGATTGGGTTAAAAACAAACTATGGGATGTTTGGGTCCATCGCTCCTCATTTTGGCATTTCTCTTTTATGTTCTCAGGAAAAAATAATTTTTATTATATGCTTTCACCAAACAACCATAGTCCATAGATAAAGAAGCTCAAAAAAAAAAAAGAAAAAGAAAAACCGGGCTAAACAAAAAACACACACGTAGCTCTGCACACAGATAATAGATAGGTAGCAGGAGTTTCAACTCACAGCTCAGCCCCTCGAACCCATCCAACCCAACGCAACCCTCCATTAGGCGAGAACGCACGCTGTCGGCGCTCGTTTTCTCTTTCTAGCTTCTTCTCAAACTCCAGCTTGTCTTCCTCTCTCGAAAGCCATTCCAATTGCGTCTGAGCATACCTCTCTCTGTCTCTCTGTGTGTGTGTGTGTGTGTGTGTGAGTGAATTTGCTGCTTTCTCTAGCCAGAGGGGAAGGAGGAGGATACAGAGGAATGGAGTCGACAGAGTCTTCATACGTGTCGTCACCGGAGGCCCCGCGCAAGAGATCTCCGCCGCCGCCCAAGTCGCCGACTTCAGGTCTCTCTGATCCGATCTGTTCTTTCTCTCTCTAAAATTCCGATTCTCTCTCTAGAATTTTCTGTAATTATTAGCTGCAATTCGGTCTGAATGCTTTATTTTGATGCCGTTATTTGTTAATTATCGTGATGCGTTAGGATGGTTACAATGTCGTTCTCCAATCCGTGTTACCCTAACCCTAACTCTCACCCTAAGCTACTGAGAAAATTGAGGGAAAGAAAGTAAAACAAAGATTCCGAGTGTTAGGCCTTGTTTGGCTGCTGAGAAAGTCTGGAAAGAAGCATAATTGTTCTTAGAGTAACATGGATAAGAAAATTAGTTCTAGATGCTCGTTCTATATTCAATAATTTGCGTTATTGCACCGATAATACTATGTTATGAGCCTATGATCGTCTGGTTGTTGTTGGTGATTATGCTCTCTGTGACCATTGTAATTGCGTATAATGTGACATTTCTAATAACATCTCATTTGATCTCTTTTTAATTATCAGAATTGTTGAAATTCTCCCCAGATTTGTTGCTTCTGCTTATTCAATGTATTTTGTCATGCATGCATCTCCCAGATTCTATGGAGAAGCCCACGTACCTCAAGTTTCTTGTATCAAATGCTGCAGCTGGTTCTGTTATTGGAAAGGGTGGCTCTACAATAACTGATTTTCAGTCACAATCTGGAGCGCGAATTCAGTTGTCACGCAACCATGAATTTTTTCCAGGGACAACTGATAGGATTATTATGGTATCTGGATCAATTAATGAAACACTCAAGGCTGTAGAACTGATTCTTGCCAAATTGCTTAGTGAGGTAATCTTGATGTTTGTTTCGGTCTATGTTTCTAAAATATCATTTTGCTTATTTCAGACACTAATTAAAATTTTCTTTTGCTGGTAGTTTCAAACTGAAGAAGGTGATGATGTTGAGCCAAGAACAAAAGTGAGACTTATTGTTCCAAATAGCTCATGTGGTGGCATAATTGGGAAAGGGGGTTCTACCATAAAGTAGGGAAACTGTTCCCTTTATTTTTTAATCATAAAACATGCTTAAGATCTATGCTCTTAAAACTTTACTCAGAAATAAGCAGTTTTTATTGGCCATGACATTAAAAAGCTTTGTGATTGAAATGCTTTTTTTTTTTTTGTTAATTTTTAATTTTTAATTATTATTATTTAATTTTTTATCTTTTTCCCTTTACAGATATTAAACAAACATTGGGCTTGTTTATGTAGAATGTCTTCATAATACTTGAATGTGTGCTGTTTACGAGGAATTAATTGTATGTATTGAATGCTGATATAAGTTAGAACAGACTTAGATGATATTGAAATAGTTTGGTGTAATTTTAGATTACTCAGAGATAGTGGATGTCTAAATGTGTTATGCAGTTATATCATTTTCTTTTCAGCGAGAAAATATACTAGCATTATGGTGTTTAACATTTGCGTCCTGAAATTGAATGTCATGTTAAATATGTTTATAAATATAATTTTACAGCTTGATAGGACACTTCAACTATGCCACTTACCAATCTTTGAGAAGTGTAGCTAAGTTTGAGCATGGACAGGGATGAGGTGATCCCATGTGCACTTAGTTGGGTTTCAAATTTGAGTGTGAACTTGGGGATTTAGGTAATGGAAACAATTAGATATGAAACGCCTAGGCTAGAGGAAAAAATACATGTTAAAGTTACACAAATCGATCATGTTAATCAGTTGATGCATAACTGAGGTAGGGCCTTTTTTTTTTTGTTGGCTTTGGAACGCCCATCCTTTCTAGTCCGCTTCTTATGCACCCAAGGATTTTTTTTGTTTTGTTTTTTTTTTTTTTTTTTGTGTGTGTGTTAAACGTTTTATTTTCATTAGATCTTACATGAAACTGGACTTGGGGGAGGTTAAAGGTAAGTTGTTTTAACTTTTAATATTGTTCCATGAATATGGGGGAGATGTCTTTTTGATAGGGTTTATTAAAATTACTATGCTAAAGGTACTGATAGCTATCATTGTGTTTGTTGGCTGTATGCAGTCATAAGTTTCTCCATAAAAGTGCTACGAAACATGCAATACTGATTGACATTTTGACCTCCTTTTACCTTTTTTTTTTTTTGGGGGGGGGGGGGGGGGTTGAGGGGGGATTCTCTTGAATTACATAATTGATGAGTCAGTGGAGGTCTGCAAACAAAAGGTTTGACTTGGAGTAGAGAAGATGTTAAAAATTGCCACTCAGAGCTAAGTTCCACTCTTTCTATGGTGGTTATTGAGTCACCTACGAGGTTGGTTGAAGTGACGGAGTTGATCATGAAATATTGATTAAGAATACTATCCTGTTAAACCCTAGAGGCCTGTTTCTGAGATAAAGTGGCATCATTCTAGGGGTGGATTTTTTTTTTATCAGACCTATGTTCTCATTTGGATTCTCAATCTTTGAGTTTTAATCTGCCGAAATCCCAGTTGTTACATGCCTATGACTCTGGTTTACTTCATATTGTCAATAGTTCCTCCCAAGCTAGAAAGAAATTGGTACATAGAGTGGACAGATGTGCAGATGTGCAGTATTCCATTATTCATGGAGAAATTTTGAGGAGTTTTTAAAACTTTTTTCTTCCCAAAGTTTTTAGTGTTATGCCGGGATATTTTTTTAAGTGTATCTATGTCTTATGGCTCTAGTTGATGGACTGTCTTCATAATTTGAATTAGTATATGATCGTTGTAAAGACTGTTGATATATGGTTGCTGATATAAAGAGGGTATATATATAGGGAGATTTGTGCTTAGATAGGAAGGCAAACAGTTACCCATTTCAATCTGATGTTATTTATTGAGAATGCGCAACATTATAAATGTCCATGGGCTATGTTTGTTAATATTTGAAAGTTGATTTTTGTGTTTTGATTTGAAAAAGTTTTTGACGTGACAAAAGGTGAAGTTAAGAAGTGTTTTCGGTGGGGTCCATATTTGAAAAGTGTTATATGGAGTCACAGAAGAAATTTGTTTGGTAAACCTTTTGAAAAGTGTTTTGTATTTTCAAAGAAACAAACATTGAACTTGCTTATTTTGAGATAACACGTTTAATTTTTCAAGTGTTTAATTATCAATTTTTTTTTTTTTTTTTTTTTTTTTTTTTTCAGGTGTAGAGCTTGATTTGTTACTAAAAAAAATTTTAAAAATAAAAAATAGAGGTGGCAGTGCGGCCACCTCAAAGGAAAATGGGTGGCCATGTGGCCACCTTTGACCTTTTGAGTGGCCGTTGGGCCACCTCTGTCTTATTGGGGTGGCTGTGTGGCCCACACCTCTTCTGCATTGAGGGTGGTCGTGCTTGCCACCTCTCTCTTTTTTTATTATTATTATTATTATTATTTTAAGTAATAAGTAAGCTTCTACCCCTACGAAAAGAACCGTCTGTTTTTTCAAAATATTCTTGAAAGGCGTGAAAAGTTCTCTAAAAAGTGTGTTGTGTATTATTTTTGAAAAGTGTTTTGTTTTTTGAAAAGTGTGTTTCAAAAAATGAATCGTTTGTCAAATGTTTGAGAAAAGTTTGCTTTTGTTTTTTAAAACAGAAAATAATTATTAAAATTTTTAATAAACATAGCCCATATTTCTTGTAATTTTAACTTTGTAACCCTTCATGTCTCAAATTTATTAAGTGCTAGATCATTGCTTCTTGATTTTGAATTGCAGGTTCCTGTTAATGTATTTGCTTGAAAAGGTGCTATTGCTGATATCTAGTTTTGCAATTGAGCAGGTCATTTATCGAAGAGTCGCAAGCTGGCATTAAGATATCTCCTCAGGATAATAATTACTTTGGGTTGAATGATAGGTTAGTGACACTGACAGGAAATTTAGATGAGCAAATGAGGGCTATTGATCTGATTCTTTCTAAGCTAGCTGAAGACCCTCATTACTCCCAGTCTATGAATGCCCCATTTTCATATCCAGGTGTGTCTTCTGTTATCAGATTATCAATTCAATCATACTACTAGTTTACTCAGGGCAGCTATAGTTTCATATGTTACTGGTACAGTTCATGCTTTCTTTATCTTGGTCTTATAGGCTAAGTGATGCTCATGACTTGGTGCCTCTATCTAATATTTTGTACTTTTTTAACATGTGTTTTACCTCTGCTGTGAAGTGTTTACAGTTTGGTTAACACGCATATTTAGTATGTGGTTTTAGTTTGCAGTGAAAATTTTGGTAGGTTTGTAGTTTCTTGGTCTTATAGATTAGGGTTAATTACCTTTTCCTATCTTAAACTACCACTCATTTACGCATTGTCCCCATGAACTATCAGTTGTCACGCTCAACCTACTTGAACTACTATTTCCTTACAAAAGCTCCACCGTTAGTCAAAATCGTTAAAAGGACGTGAAATGACAAAATACTTACTTAAATACCCATTTTTTTTTTTTAAGTTTTAAATTTTGTATTTTTTATTTGAGGGTATTTCCGTCCTTTTACGTCTAAAAACACATTCTGTTTGATTTAACGATCTTGACTTACAGAGGGGTTTTTTTTTTGCCAAGAAATGATAGTTAAAGGCAGTTGAGTGTGACGAGTGGTAGTTTATGGGGGCAATGTGTAAATGAGTGATAGTTTAACAGGAAAAAAGGGTAATTAACCCTATAGATAGCAATGTTCATGACTTGCCGCCTCAATCTAATATTTTTTACTTTTTTAACATGTGTTTTGCCTTTGTTGTAAAGTGTTTATAGTTTGGTTAATAGTAATGCTAGTTACTCTTCACATTGGCTGACGTGGCTTGTTTTAAGTGGCTAACATTTTTATTTTATTTTATTTTTTATTTTTATTATTTGATTTTTTTGTGTAACGACCCAAGAAAAAACGCTAGTCATATCTGCATGATCACTCCAAAATGACTAGTCAATTTGTAGTTTCTCTATAATTACTTATGAAGTCCAGTTTTACCTAATAAGTAAGCAATGTGGGACTTATTCTTCACATTGGCTGGCGTGGCTTGTTTTAAGTGGCTAACTTTTTTTATTTATTTTATTTAGTTTTTTTAATTTTTTTTTTTATAACTACCCAGAAAAAAACACTAGTCATATCTACGCTATCACCCCCAAAATGACTAGTCAATTTGGAGCTTCTCTATAATTATTTATAACATTCAGTTTCACCTAGTAAGCAAAATGAGATTTAGTACTCATGAGTGTCTCTTTTATATAAACCATCAACTCTCTATGGGCTACTCATCTTCCCAATATGGGATTGGGTCATGTGATGTGGTGCTGATTGTACCACATGGCATTACTAGTTGGCTTTGATACTATTTGTGACGAACTAGGAAAAAACGCTAGCTACATTTGCGTCATCACCCCAAAAAGATTAGTCAATTTGGAGTTTTTCTAAAATCACTTATAAAACCTAGTTTCATTTAGTAAGTAATGTGAGACTTAACACTCATGAGTGTCTTTTTTATAAATCACTCACTTTATATGGTCTACGTATTTTCTTAATATGGGATCAGAGTGTCACAACGTCAACCAATGTAAATAGAGTTTGATAAATGGGTCTGAAGAGTAGTATTACTCTTTGGTTAATGCATATTTAGTATGTGGTTTCAATTGGTAGTGAAAATTTGGTAGGTTTGTAGTATGTTACAAATATGAGCATATCTAAATCCCTTTAATCAAGTAGCACCATAATCGCATTATTCAGAGGTCATGCGATTTAGCTAGAGTTGAGAGCAATCTCCTCCTCTTCCCTTCCCTAACCTCCCCCTGGCTGATGGTCCTTCTCTCTCTTGCCTTTGCATATTTCTGTCGGCCCCGGTGCTCTGAAGAGTGAGGGAGGGAGAATACAACCGCATATGACGATTAAGATCTCTATATTCTAAATGTAAACAGATGAATAAGGAATGATGAGTGGTTTAATATTAATAGATAAATTAAACCTGGAATTATATCTTTTTTTTTGGAAATAAAGCTTACCTCCTATTGGAAGCCTTAAGAGAGAGAGAGAGAGAGAGAGAGAGAGAGAGGGAGATCAAAAAATAATATCGGAAGGCAACAAATCTTGCATCCAATGAATTCGGTGAGCAAGTAATGACCCTCGCTATTTGTTGAATCATGTTCATATCCATCTCCATCACCATCACCATCGTCATTACTCTTGTTAAATTGGGGTGAGAAGCTTAGAGACCCACTTGATGTGACAAAATTAATATGTTCCTGGAGAGCGTGGTTTTGAAAAAATTAGAATAGACAAGGCTTTGAGCTGATATGGAGGAATTCAACTGCCTAGTGGCAAGTGCAAAAGCCACATTCACAGCGACAACTAATGTTAACCATTTTTTTTTTTTTTTTTATAGGAAATGAATTTTAAGTGTTATCATGAAAAGGGTATCAATGCCGTTACAAGATAATGAAAGTTGATGTGTAATTCATGAAGAGGATCTCAAAAGAAGTTAAGTTCTCCAACAAGTGAAAATATTATTAGATTTGGAACTTTTATTTTAATCTATTTTAGTATTTTCGTATTGTTTAGAATTGCCCTAATGGCTGTTCAAGAGAATTGAGCGAAATTGACGTAGCCGATAGCGTGACAGGAGAAGAATCGAAGCAACAATGTCTTCTATTTGAAAGAACCACAAGCCAAAGCTTAAAAGAAACGATAAAAAAAACTAACTTTATTGATTAAATATTTCATTATCAAAAGCGGATCTTTTCATTACATTCAACACTCCTTTTATAATATAAATACAAAGCTTCAAAAGGAAAGAAACTAATTGCTAGGATTAATCTAAACATTGCAATTTCTTAGCTATAGAAAGTCTAACTAATGCTAGCAACCTAAAGAGTAAAGATGGGGAAATCTCTTAAAGTTGGAAAACTAAGGGAAAGTCAAAGCTAACAAATAAAAATCATTAACTCTAGTCTAAGAAGGAAATAAATCATTTTGAAATTGGCACGGAATTTGGATGGAAATTCTGAATGGAAATTAAGTTAGGATTCTTGTATGTTGGGGATGCTTCCATTGTTGAAGGCCGGATGAAAATCTGCTCAAATGGTGCTGTTTGGATTGTCGTGGTTGCACTCCCGTTCGAATGAGAGTGCACCCTGTCGATTTGGCAAGGTCCCTAGTAGGGTTGGCAATTTGGGTTGACGGGTCGGGTTCGGGTCGATCTGATTGACTTGTCAACCTGTTAAGGGTCAAACCAAACACGACTCGTTTAGTTAAACTGATGAAACTCTTCAACCCTGATACGATCCACTTGACCCATTTGACCTAACCCAACACGACCCATTTGTCCCACTTTGACCCAAAGACGGCCCGCTTGACTTGTTTGACCTATTTCAACCTGTATTAATTAATTATATAGATAATTTCATAAATGGGTCAAACGGGATGATCCATTTATTACTTGAACCCGTTTATGCCAAACCTTAAGCTTCTAATGTTGTGTCGGATTTGCGAGTCTTGTCAGAAAATTGTCATCCCTAGTCCTCGGTGCGTTTTGGTCTCATTCCTATCTGAACGGGAGTGCAACCAATCGTCTTAGGCCATACTCTCGAGAGGCTCATTCGCACCCTTGTCCAAACGGGGTGTGACCGAGCTATTCTTCATCTTCTTTATCTCAATTGATAATTGGAGTTATTTGCCATCTTATGTAAAATTTTGAAGAATTTCACCCCGTTCTTCTTCTTCTTTATCTCAATTGATAATTGGAGTTATTTGCCATCTTATGTAAAATTTTGAAGAATTTCACCCCGTTATTGTTTGCCCAAGTTATGATGGCTGATTATTGTCATAGGAAGAGACAGGAAACACAAAGGAAGTTTCGGACCATAGACATATACTCTTAAATCTAAACAGTTTTTCCTATAACATTTGAAATTAAAAAGTTTTGATACTTAAGGCCTTATAGGATGACGCTTTTGCCTTCACATGACGACAAGTTGCGCTAATTCTTCTCACTTAAAATTATGAAAACAAATTTATTCCTAGGTGAGAGTCTACAGGTATTTGCGGCCAGAAGTCAAGGTCCCCCATAACACTTGCTCGATTGTCCAAGAAATTTACAATATATATTTTGGATTAAACATCTATACCTTTATTGTATTTTGTCTTTAAAGATGCTGATAGCAGTCAGTGTTTGTCCCATGTAAATGAAAATGAAATCTAATAAAGAGGCTGTCCTTATATGTTCAGAGCATATGTCCTGCCATCCGTATTTATAGTACTTGATCTGGTGCTGTAGTCTGATAATTCCACCTTCCAGTCTTGGATGTTTTTCAGAACTGAGAACCAACCAATGCCATTCTCTGGTCTTACCAAGTAGTTCCTTGATTAGATGACACCTGAAGGGGGGATCTTTTTGCGCCATACATTATCTTGATATTTAAATCTAGCCCAATAGATACGGTATTTAAGTTCCATTCTACTGACTGATTTTAAATGGCTTGTTGAGCGAATCTCTGGCTTAAATTTTGTTTAATGTGTTATTCTTGTTTAAAGAACCGCTCAAGTATCCAGGATCCCTCTAAAAAAGAAAAAAAATTCCCATAGACCTAGGTGTTATGAATTTAGTGGTTCATTATTAGAATGCAGATACTGATAACATTGAGTCAATCATCAAGGTTCATGTTTTATGACAATGTTTGATATATCAGTACTTTCCAATGGATGTAGGTTATTGCAGTATTCGATGTTTTTAATGCTGGTTATAGATAGCCCTTAAAAATAGAAATTAGGGTGGGCGGTTCTAGTTTATAGCACACTCCTCTACTATTGCTTGTTTTGTAATTTTTCTGGAATTGTTATGGTAAAGATTGATATCTAGCAAGCTCTCTTCAACTTGAATCTTAGGTGTTTTCTCCTCCGGTTTTCATGGTATTCCATATACACATGTGCTTCCTTCTGTTGCAACAGCGGCCCATAATGCTAACTATGGATCAAATGGAGCTGGTGGGAAGTTTCAGAACAACAAGGTTCATTATACTCCACAACTCTTTATCTCTGTTGATGTTTCCCTACGTTAATCACACTGATTATGTTGATGCTGGATTTCTATGATTCCTTATTTGCCTAGATAGGCTCTATAATTTACTTGCATGCACGGGCTAGAAGTGCCAATCTTCAAGGGACCTTAATGAAAGACTAGGTTTTCCAGATTAATTTGACTTTTTTGTAAGGTAGAATCAAAGTAGTATGTTACAATAGACGTCTTTCTATTTCCAAGCACTTAGCCTGAATGATATTGAGTGTTATATAGTTGATTTTTACTAAATCAGTTTGGAATGGTTCTAGATTTGTCCACTGCTTAGTTTGTACACGGAAAAGATGTTGCATGAGGATCCTATGTGGGTAAAAAATGTAACTGTATGACAATGTATAAATACACAATTCTTGCTGTGTACCAGATTCTTAGACATTAAAATTGAAATAGAATACTTGATGCAACACTAGAGCTATGCATGGGCTTGAGTCTTGTAGATGTTTCTCTTCTTTCACTACTTCCTAGCACATTAAGATCTTCAGATGCTAAGATCAAAAGAAACCATGCTCGGTAAGTTTAAGGTGATAAATTGCTTTCTACTGATTTATCCCTTCCCTTCTTGAACATTGAGAACCAGCAAATTGGGTTGTATGTTCTTTGGTGGGACTGACAAATCTGTTATCATTTCTGGTGAACCCCAAGTACTGATGTTCCATGGGAAAAAATGAATGTGTTTATGACTGATATGAAAAGCAGTGTCTCAGTGAGTGCATGCCTATGTCCTTGTTATTTCCTTCAATATTATTTTGGTGTTGTTTTGAAGATGTTCCAAGTTACATTTGTGTTGTGTATGTATCATGGATTATGATTTACAGAAAGCCTTGGTGATGTTTTTCAGGAGGATCGCAGTAACTCGGTGACTATTGGCATTGCAGATGACCATATAGGCTTGGTTGTTGGTCGTGGTGGAAGAAATATAATGGAAATCAGCCAGGTATATAAGTAGAGCAAATGGTGTCGTTTTTCGCATAGTATTATTGGATATGCACTAAAAGTAGAGCACTTTATTTTTTGCAGGTTAGTGGGGCTAGAATAAAGATATCAGATAGAGGTGATTTTATGTCTGGGACAACTGATAGGTAAAAAGGACTTCATCATGGTCATCAATCTGCTTGCCTATACCGAGAGGGACAAGAATGCTCTCCATTTCAAAGAGAAGCCATTTCATGTTCAAGATTTAATTTTGTTGCATCTAACGGTGTGAATGATGTTACATCATTTAAATTTTTTGAATAGTGTGCCAAGATATTTATTTGATGGCATCATTTACACCGTTAGATTGCAACAATATTATATTCTGACCATGAAATTGTCCCTCGAGGATCCTGTTACTTTGGCAATAAATGTATTAATGGCTCGTCCGTTTGGTACCTTTGTTGTGCAGGAAAGTGACAATCACGGGGTCACAGAGAGCAATCCGTGCAGCTGAGTCGATGATAATGCAGAAAGTGGCCTATGCTTCTGAGAGGGTCATTGATTAGCTTTAAAATATTCCCCCCCAACCAAAATTCTGGTTGACAATCTTGTGGTGGACCTACCTGAAATTCTCGTTATACAATTTGTCATTTTTTTTTTGTTGAAATGTTCTCACATGATGATATCTGTTGGGAGAAATCTGCATACTTTGGTAGGGGCAGGAGCGGGAAACTTTCTTTTTGCTGAGAGAGATCATTGTGCTAGGAATTTGTATGAGATCACGGAGTAATTTATCCCAAAGGAAGTGTTGGAAGAGGCCATTGTTGATTGACCATATAGAATGATTAGCTTTGCTTCGATCTATTTACAGTTGTAATTTCTAAATGAGCAAGTATATTTTGTCTATTCTATTTCTTCATTGGATACTTGGTTTAAAGTTTGAAGATTTTTCTAATAGAGCAATTGTTCTGCAACTTATAATAATCATCTACTTTCTCCTCTCTCTCTCTATACAAATTCAAATTCTGTGTCATAATCATTGTAAGAAGAGTTTTATTAAAAAAAATTGTAAAGGCGCCTTTAAGTACACATGGTGTATACAAAGGAGCACCCAAAAACAGTTATACTCCAAAACCTGAAAGGAACACCCAAAAAACAGCTCACAAAAAAACCCATTTAAACCCACAGGAACCTAAACCCCAAAAAAACAGCTCACAAAAAAACCCATTTAAACCCACAGGAACCTAAACCCAAAGCCCGTAAACCTAACACCTCAAAACTTCCAAAGACACACAACCCTACATTATGTGTGCCTTGCCTTTTCAATGCTTAGATGGAGCGCAAATATCGCCATAATTAATGGAGCTTTTCAAATTCAAAAGCTCCCTCTTGCATTTGGTTTTTTAGCGCGTTATCATCTTATTCCATTCTTCTTCCGAAGCGTCCAAGATTGCCTAGGACTCCTTGTCATGGCCCCCATCTATCGCCCAATCCAAGGGCATTCCCTCCCAAAATTCGGCATCCTTCTTCCAAACAACAAACTCCATGGAAGGATCAAAACCGACTAGCCAATGCCTGAGAAAGAGAAAAGCCATTGACCTCTTCAGATGAAGGAATGAAGCTACATCTCGGAGTGGGGGGAGGTAGCCTTACCACCCCAACGTCCTCGACCTCCCAAGGTGTAATGGAAGGGGCAAGCGCAGTCGGTCGCAGGTTGAGAAATCCCTTCTAAAGGAGAGAAAGAGAGACTGTGAGGATCATTTCCCTTCCTTTCTGTGCTGGACTGAATCAGGAGAGAGAGTCAGCAAGTGAGAGAGAGACTTCTGGCCGAGAGATAGTTACAGAATAAGAGGATGAGAGAGCTTTCTTTTCTATTTGTTTTGTTCTTCTTTTCCTTCCCTGCTAGGCTAACCCGAGAGAGAAAAGAAGAGGCTCCTTCTTCCTCAATTTTCTGCCGAAACCGAACACACAAAGAGGGAGAGCTTGGGTGAGTTATCTACTGGGTTTTGATTGATGGAGAGACAAGAAAAGAGATGTTATTGGTTTCAAACCAAGAGAGATAGAGAGCTGCTTGGACAGAGGTAGGGGCGGAACCAAGACGAACTTATATAAATACGTAACTACGTACATAAGTATATAGATACATCTAGTTTTTCGCTATGTGTGTGTTTGTACTTGTTTATGTAAAATAAAAAATGTAAAAGCCTTAAATTTAATTCCATATTAAATTGTAAGTCATGCAAAAGTTACACGTCTATTTCAAAATCATCTTAGAAAACATCAAGAGAGCTTTCCTCTGGAATACACAAGTTTCCTATTTTTTTATAGACATGAACACAAAAAAGATCCCAAAAAAGAACATAACTTCTCCTTCAAATTATGCTCGACGACGATCACTAATAGAATAAAATTCATCCATTATCATCTCTGAAATGAAATTCTTAGCAATTTCTTTCTCAATATAAACTATCATATGGTCTGCAAGAAATTCATCTTTAATTCTACTACGAAATCTATTTTTTATAAGTTTCATTGCAAAAAAAGCTCATTCTGTAGTCGCAGTAGAAACAGGGAGAGTCAACACTAGACGAATCAACTTGTCAATCAAAGGATAGATCTTTGACTTTCTCGAATTTGCCAATCCTATGCATAACTCATATAATGTAGACATATTTTGAAAATCTGAATGCTTTAGCACATCAAGCTTACAATGCTCCAATTGAAACTTCAAACAGAATCTTTCTTGCACGTTGAAATCTTTAGGATAAAACTTCTCAGTTAATTTGCATATATCATCAATCTCATGATTTGTAGCATCTTTAGGGCTTAAAGCAATGCTAAGAATGAAGAGTTCTACAGCTTGCTCACCAAATCTACTTTTCGATTATTGTAATTGAAAGTCTATTGCAGTAGTAAATATATTAACTCTAAAATGATGCTCAACTGTTGTTGAAGACCCTTCATCTTGACGACGAGATTGACCTCGAGCTCTACTGTAATAAGCATTTCTATTAGGAATATCAATATCATTTTCTTCACAAAATGATTAAACAGTAGCAAGCAAAGGCTTCCACCCATCTTCTCTCATCTCTTGAATGAATGATTGTGTAGTTGAAACTTGAGTCATGGCATTTAAAATGTCTAGAGATTTTTGTTGCAAAGTTTGACACAATATATTAGTGAGTCTCATAAGATCTTTCATCAAATGCAATATCAAAATAAATTCAAATGATGTTAATACCATGTAAGCCGCTTCAGCATCACCACGTTGAGAATAATTAGCTCTCTCCTTGGAGATATTATTGGGAATTGAACAAGTTGAACCAAACATTTTTATCAAGCAACAAATAGATCGATAATGAGATGACCATCGAGTATCTCCAGGTCGTTGCAAAGTACCAATTTGGTTTGCTCCCCTTTCTAGTCTTAATTTTATTAGAAACAATCAAACTTTCAATTTCAGCAGCTTGACAGCTTGTAATTCATCATGGCGTTTTGAAGAACCACCAACAATATTGATAATAGAAGCCAATTGAATAAAGAACTGATGAATATGCTTGGCTTTTCTAGATGCTGCAACTAAAGCTAATTGTAGTTTATGAGCCATGTAATGCACATAATATGCATAGGGACAATCCCTCAGAAATAAAGCTTGTAACCCATTCCATTCATTACGCATATTACTACCTCCATCATATCCCTGACCTCGAATATTCTCAATTTGAAGGTTGTAACAAGAAAGAATAACACATATATTCTTTTTCAAAATTGCTGCAATAGTATCATTGACATGCACAACAGGAAAGAATCGCTCTATTATAAAACTATATTTATCAACAAACCTCAGAATAATAGCCATTTGCTCCATTTTTGACTCATGCTGAGTTTCATCAATGAGAATGCAAAATTTGGCATCTCTAATTTCTTTTCGAATCATATCCCACATTTTATTTGCAATGATATGTAGAATTTCCTTTTGAATTTTGGGTGATGTATATTTCTCATTCTTTGGAGCATTTTCCAAGACAAGTCCAGAAACATCATCATTATAAGTTGCTAGGAGCTTTATCAATTCAATGAAGTTACCTTGATTTTTTGAGTCAGGCTTTTCATCATGACCTCTAAAGGCACATGCTTGGAATGCTAGCCATTGAACACTATCTACTGAGGCTTTGAGCCGCAGCCGATTATTCTCTATTTCTTGTGATGTTTGTTTTTCAACTAACTTGTCAATATGCCGTGACTGATTCATTAGATCCTCACAATATTTCACAGCATTTTTATGTGGTAAATTTGGATCTTTCCCCACGTGTCCTATTAAAGAATTATTCATTTTGTCACTTGCCTTTTTCCAATTGTTAAAGCCTTTCACAACAAATGCATCTGATCCTAGACGACCTGTTGATTTCTTAGCAAAAACATAACATTGAAGACAAAATATGGCATTCTTTGATTCTGAGTACTCCAAACAAGTTGAGTATGTGTTGAACCAAGAAGCTTGAAATCGGCGACGATTATTACCCTCTCCTAAAAATGGATATTCCGAAAGAATGGGTTGACATGGACAAGCATTAATATAAGCACGTTGCATTTCATCTTGTAAGTTTACGGGAAATTCCCATATTTGCGGACGTAATCCTGAATCACGTTGGAAAGTGGTAGCATCCATTTCTTCAGGCTGAATTAATCTTGGACATTTGGAGGTGCGTTTATCAGTCACTAAAGCTTCAATTTCTGTTGCTAAAGGCGTATTAGTATTGACTTCTGAGTGACTCTCATTTTTTTTTTTCTTAAAGAACGAATCAAGTGTTTTTGGCTTGCCCATATTTTTCTTAACTTTAAGAAAAATTTATGGATCGAGAATTAACTTGGAAAATTTCTAGACGTTAAGATTTTATTAGAATTTTATTATAGTTCTTATTACTACTAACAAGTGATATTTATTATAGTTTTTTATTACCACTAAACAATAAAAAAACACACAAACACACAATAGTATAAACTACTAGTAAAATAAACTAAGCACAATTTTTAGGGTCCAAGAAAAATTGTACCTTTGAGTGTAGACTTTTTCTCTTTATAAGATCTCCCAAAAACCCCAACAACAACAATGATGAGAGTCAAGTCATAACAATATTGCAGCGTTCAAAACCTAAAAGATAAACCCATTTAAAAGTCAAAACATATTTGACCAAATATATAAAAGAGATTTATTTGGACCATTTCTTAATATGTAATGTCTACAGAGACTTAAAAGAAGCAAAGCAATAAATGGACGATTTGAGCATCAAACAATACACGACACCAAGGCCCACCATCCCACATTGCACAACAGTGAGATCAGTAATTTAGTATATACAGATACAAAGATGAAAGGCCCACATGACCACATAAATCATAATCACATTCTACATATAGAAAACTCAAAAGAGTAAAGAGCCATAAAATTATAACTCAGTACATACACTATATACATATAATTTTAATTTTTAACTGAAAGCCATTACCATCAATGATCCATCGACTTAAGAAAGATAAAACTAAAAAGGAAAAAAAAAAAAAAAAAAAGAAGGAAAAAGTGAAGAAAGAAAAGCTTCTCTCTGTTTTTTTCTCTTTTCTAGGTGACTGGGTTCAAACTTCAAACCAAGAAAATAAAAAGGAAAAAGAAAAGCTGAGTATTGAAAAAAATGAAGAAAAATGAAGAAGAAGAAGGATTCTTACAGGGGCAGAACTCGGAAGTGCGGAACGTGTTTTGCTTGCTACTGTTAGTCCATTAGTTTACCATTGGTGATTAGTCCAATAAACAACAAATAGAGTCATAGAGAGACTAAGAGTCACACTGTCACAGGGAGTCAGAGAGAGAGAGAGAGAGAGGGATGAAGGCGCCATGAAGGAATTTGGAAGAGTGACCTTTCACCTTTATATTAAATGCAGACGTGATGCACTGTTGCAGCTTAGCTAGCTTGTGATATGACTTGGTTCAAGTATCAAGTAAAAAAAAAAAAGAAAAGCTAATTTTGGGTATCTGGTTAAAAAATAATAGTAGAATATTTTTGATCTTTCAAAATGAATGAGGTGTCAAAATATAAAAAAAAAAATCAGGGGGGACAAAAAAATTATTTTGGGGGGACAAATTTATAAATTTTCATATTTTTAAGCAAATTTCAAAACTTTTGGGAGGACGAATGATGAACTTCCTTTCGCCCCTGGACAGAGGGAAAACATAGAGCTTCATACTCTGTTTTTCTGTGACAAAACAAAGGGAGAGGGAGAGCTATTTCTTTCAACTGAACCAACCAAATAAAACAAGAGAAAGATGAAGGATTCTGAGAACTCTACCGCAGAGCTTCTTCTTCCTGAGATCACAAAGAAACAGAGAGAGAAGGGAGAGATTATAGAGAGTAATTTGAGAGAGAAATGGAGAAGAAGGAGGCGCGATCTTGAAAAGAGGGGTTGCATTCAATTTATACAAGAATGACGGCCCGAATTGTTCTAAAATGATTGTATCCAATGGTTGGGGATAATAAGATAAGAGATATTTTGATTAAAGGAATCAGACAGGTGTTCAGTTGATGGATCTGCTATCTACAGAACGTCTGCGCTCGAGCGCATGTTGCTGTGCAATCGAGCGAAACATGCTGGGGCTGAAATGTTGATGGGCTCAAGCACACCCCAGTTATGTTGGAGCGCACATTGTTTTTCTTTTATTATAGGTTTATTAAACCATTTAATAAAGATGAATGCTAGACATTTAATCTTTCTTTTTTTTTTTTTTTTTTTTTTTTTAAAGAATTTGGTTTCAACATGATGTGTCACAATCCCATAAAATCTATCATTTTGGGAAGTGTGCCACAATCTCATAGGATTATGACACATCAGGTTATGAGATTGTGACACATCAGGTTGGGACCAAATTCTGAAAAAAAAAAGTATTGAGATGTCTAGCATTTCTCTTTAATTAAATTAGGCCTAATAATATACCTCTAATAAATATTTATGTTACAATTGATGAATATTTATCTAATAAATATTCATATTTATTTTATCTTTGTATCCTATTTTAATATATAAAATTTTATATGTTAAAATCTGGGATGTTATACGACCCATAGCCAGAACTGCCACTATCACCACTTCCTCCACCACCTCCAACCCTACCACCCCTATGGACCACCCCCACAGCCAGATCCACTCACATATCCATATCCCGTGCCATAACCAGACCTACCTCCATTTCTTGAGCCTCCACCACCCCCCGCCTCCTTTGTCTCGTCCACCACCTTCACCCCTTCCACCCCCAATGCAAGGCCCACCATCTTCGACTCCTTTGCCACCTCCACTCGTACCACACTTACTGCCAAGCCCACTTTCTGAGCTTCCACCTCCCCTGCCTCCTTCGCCACCTCCACCTCCACCCCTACCACCCCCACCACCCCCACTGCCATATCCAGTCCCATATCCTGAGCCTCCATCTTCCTCGCCTCCTCCGCCACCTCCACCACCACCAGATTCATATCCTGAACCATCACCAGACCTGCTTGCAGACCCGTATCCAGATCCCACGATTCCACCTCCACCTCCTTCTCCCCTACCACCACCACCACCTTCTCCTTTTGCAATACCATATCCAAAACTACTCCTAGACCCGGAACTTGAACCCGACCCAACTCCTAAATCACTACCACCTCCACCTCTACTGCCACCACCTTCACCGGCTATCGCCTTTGATGACCTGGCAGCAAAGGCAAGGTCCACAAAGAGAAAAGCCAAGAACGCAGCACCAATCAGTCTAGAGCTAGCCATTTCCTCTCTGTACTTACTAGTACCCTTTATGAGAAACCAATGCTCCTCGAGTGCAAAAGGTTAAGGTATGTGCCTATATATATAGGCATTGAAGATGTTGTATTTTCCAGGCTTTTCGACATATATTCTGGCAGCTTCTTTAACACTTAGTGTTAAGGAATATTCCTTAACACTTAGAAAACGTCCACGTGGAGCCTTGCCCTTGACAGGGGCAAAACGGGCATATAGCACATAAGGGTATAAAAAGAGAGTGTAAAAAATTATTAAAGGAGGATCTATTCTCTCGAGCTCTCTCTTCCTCTCTTTCTTTTTCTCTCCTCTCCACACAAACACTTGGCTGACTTGATCGTCGGAGGAGGCTCCGCCGGCCAACCCCAGGCAGGCCTTTCTTGTTTTGCAGGCCAAGGCGCGGGCGAAGGGGACGTCTCTGATGATGCCACGTCACCGGACCAAAAAATTGCATCAACACTTAGTATATCAGATAATATAATAATGACCAGAAACGTGTTTGAATGTCTTGATTAGTGGTGTTGGTGGTGGGGGACTGTCTTCTTTTCTTCATCCAATTCTCTCTATAGAATAGAGTTTACTTCCACCATTGACTTGATGGGGATTGCGTCTCTATCTGTTCATCTAAGAAATTTCCCACTAACCTTAAAAAAATGAAATTTCTCACTAAAATGTGGCCGTAATTTTTTTGTTGAGGAATAAGTTTTAGAATTTTTTGTGCCCATTTTTTATTTTTTAATCTAATTGAGATTTATGTGGAAAAATCAATTAATTTCACTAATAAAAAAATTATATTTTAATAAAATTTCATTTCATTATTGGTTTTATAATTTCATTCAAAACTCACTTCCATGAATTTTATAGACTTAAAATATAATTTTTCATTAGTCTAATTAAATTTTGTTTCGTTGTATCTAACGATATATAAAGTGTCGATCGATAATTTAATCCAATTTGAACTATAAAATTGATGATCATCTCCATTTAAGTTGAAATGGAAATAATTAATATAGTGCCTCCTAATTAATCTGAGAAGGCATTAGGGTAGGTATTACATTTCACACTACATTCCTCAGCGTTGTTCCAACACGTTTTTTATTTTTATTTTTTTATTCATCAAAATACATAAACACATTCATATAACAAAAAGAAGACCTTGCAGCCTGAAGGGCTCCGCGTCTTAAGTCTAATGGTGCTATATACCCTTTGTAGCATGATTAGCATCATATAATACTTGAAGGGAAATCTTTTACATTGCCACGCCACAAAATTCCACTATAATTGTAACGGCCCATCCTAACGATACAATATTGTTTGTTTTTTGCTCTTCCGAACTAGACTTCTCAAGAGGTCACCCATTCTGATACTATTATCGCAGAAGCACGTTTAACTGTGGAGTTCTGTTAGGTTCATAACCATCACGGCTTTAAAACGCGTTGTGTCAAGAAAAGTACAAATATACATATAAACACATTCACATTCTCATACCTAGGCGATGTGGGACGTCAAAAGCACCCATTTTTGGGACTCAGCGTCCTCACTGGCGATCCTCATGGGATCTCGCCATTCTTGGCGTTCCAACGAGTGCCCGTTGGCGACTCTCATTGGCTTGTGCACGCTCCCCTCATCTTAGGCTGAGCAATAACTCTGATACTAATTGTAACGACCTACCTCCAACGATAAAATTGACAATCTTGTGGTGGACCTACCTGAAATTTCGTTATACAATTTGTCATTTTTTTTTTTATTTTTTTGAAATGTTCTCGCATGATGATATCTGTTGGGAGAAATCTGCCTACTTTGGGAGGGGCAGGAGCTGAAAACTTTCTTTTTGCTGAGAGAGATCATTGTGCTAGGAATTTGTATGAGATCACGGATTAATTTATCCCAAAGGAAGTGTTGGAAGAGGCCATTGTTGATTGACCATATAGAATGATTAGCTTAATTTGCTTCGATCTATTTACAGTTGTAATTTCTAAATGAGCAAGTATATTATGTCTATTCTATTTCTTCATTGGATACTTAGTTTAAAGTTTGAAGATTTTTTCTAATGGAGCAATTGTTCTGCAACTTATAATAATCATCTACTCTCTCCTCTCTCTCTCTCTCTCTATACAAATTCAAATTCTGTGTCATGCATAATCATTGTCGTAGTCATCACCTTCATCATTATCTCTTGATCTGCTGTTTCCTCCCCCTGCTCACCTTATTGCAGTGCTCAAATCACCCCCCCATGGTTCAGTCATTTCCAGACCCCATAAAATTAATAATAATAATTTTATTTTTATATATTAATTTAATCTTCAATTTTAATATATTTTTTATTCATGCTTTGACCCGATATCTTAATATATTTTTCATTCATAGTTGGATCCCTTCTATAAAAATTCATGGTTCTGTAACTTCCGTTCTTGTTAAATGGTTTTCCTTGTACCAATTGGGAAATGGAATCTGGATGGACCATATTAACTTGGAATTAGATTACTCTCAAGATAACAATGACAAAGTAACCTTTTATTTTATATGATATTAGTATACTTGTACAAACAACACTGTCTAATATGGTACAAATACACACACACACACACATATATATATATATATATATATATATAGGTATGCAACGGCCACAACCACATGCATAAGGTGACGGTGGAGCTGTTGCAATTTATTTTAAGATCACAAATACCAAAAGATCAATTAAATGCTACGCAAAGAAAAAAGTTTATGCTTATGGGAAATCATTGTCACCTCCACCAGAGCCATAGCCTGAACCATAGCCCGAGCCTAACCCATAGCCAGAACCGCCACTACCACCACCTCCACCGCCTCCACCACCACCACCACCTCCTCCACCACTTCCACCCCTACCACCCCCATTGCCAAATCCACTCCCATATCCCGAGCCATAACCAGACCCACCTCCATTCCCTAAGCCTCCACCTCCCCCGCCTCCTTCACCTCCTCCACCACCTCCACCCCTACCACCCCTACCACCCCCACTGCCAGATCCACTCCCATATCCCGAGCCATAACCAGACCCACCTCCATTTCCTGAGCCTCCACCTCCTCCGCCTCCTTTGCCTCCTCCTCCACCACCTCCGATACCATCAGCAGATCCATATCCTGAACCATAACCAGACCCGCCTCCAGACCCATATCCAGATCCCCCGATTCCACCACCTCCCCCTCCTCCCTTACCACCACCACCACCTCCTCCTCCTGCAGTACCATATCCAAAACCACTCCCACTCCCAGACCCGAAACCTGAACCCGACCCAACTCCTGAACCACTACCACCTCCACCTCCACCTCCACTTCCACCTCCACCGCCACCACTTTTACCGTCTATCGCCTTTGATGACCTGACAGCAAAGGCAAGGTCCACAAAGAGCAAAGCCAAAAACACAACACCAATCAGTCTAGAGCTGGCCATTTCCTCTATGTACTTATCAGTACTCTTTATGAGAGACCAATGCTTCTCGAGTGTAAAAGGTTAAGGTATGTGCCTCTATATATAAGCATTGAAGAGGTTGCATTTTCCAGGCTTTTCGACATTCTGGTAGCTTCTTTCACACTTACTATATAGTCTATATCGGATAATATGATAATGACCAGAAACGTGTCTGAATGTTGATTAGTGGCGTTGGTGGTGGGGATGGCGCATGGTAGTACAAGTATGGAGCGTGAATGGTAATGTTATTATGGTGATGGTGGTGGACTGTCTTCTTGTCTTCATGCAATTCTCTCTATAGAATAAAGTTTACTTCCACTACTATTGACTTGATGGATCCTGGAAAACTGAAAAGATTCATTCAGTGATGTCCCCAGTAGGATTGCGTTTGCGTACGTGTCTATCTGCTCATCTAATAAATTAATTTCCCACTAAACTTAAAAAAAATGAAATTTCCCACTAAAATGTGGCCATAATTTTTCTGTTAAGTAATAAGTTCTAGAATTTTTTGTGCCCATTTGTTATTTTTTAATCTAATTGAGATTTATGAGGAAAAAACAATTTCACTAATAAAAAAATTTCATTTCATTATTGGTTTTATAATTTCATTCAAAACTCACTTTCATGAATTTTATAGCCTCAAAATATAATTTAATTTACATAGTCTAAATTTTGTTTTATTCTATCTAACCATATATAGAGTGTCGAACAATAATTAAATCCAATTTGAACCATAAAATTGATGATGATCGCCATTTAAGTTGAAATGGAAATAATTAATATGGTGCCTCCTAATTAATCTGAGACGGCATAAGGGTAGGTATAAACACATTCATATAACAAAAAGAAGACCTTGTAACCTGTAGGGCTCCACGTATCAAGTCTAAAGCTGCCGCCCATTGTTGAAGCAATGATTAGCACCATATAATACTTGAAGGGAAATCCTTTACATTGCCACGCCACAAACTCCCACTATAAGTCACCTACCCAAATCTCCCACACGTTTTAGTGGGATGTCTCTTTTTCTTCAAAATGTAGACTCGGAATGACAAATGGCATATTCACATGCACTTTCCCACTTTTCTTTCTGTGCCAATATGCAAAGCTAGCTTGCTTGCACTAATTTGCCTTAAAATTGTAGACATTATACTCTTAACAGTTAACCCAAACAGAGAGCATGGGCCATACCTATTGTCAATTTGTTTGACTTTTTCTATCATGGAAATTAAATGAACCACAACTTGTGAGCAATGTTTATTTAAGGGTGCCATGTGGACAGATATTAACAGTTTGTATTCATTATGCATATATATCTGTTATCCATATACATGAATCTACTATTTATAAATACAGACGCGGATAGCAGTTTTAGGGTATGTGAATGTGGATAATAACCGCATCCGTATACCCTTTATATCTAATATACAGTTTTATATATATTCCACTTATGAATGTGTAATATTTAGACAATTTATGTTTTTTATGTTATGAATTTGTAATATATATGTATATGTTGGATTTGTAATTTATATTGTTGTTTTTAATGTTTGCTGGCTTGATTGTTATGCGCATTGAATAAAAAAGCATACGGGTGTTTCTTGTGAGCATTGATTATCATGAATATTTTGAGGTCGTATCCATCATAATTTTTTTTTTTCTCGGTTCTATATATTTTTTGTGTTGCATTATATTTTCAAAACAAGCCAAAAAGACTAAAAATTATTTATAAAAACGTTTAAAATATGCTCATTACCTATTTGCGGATATCACACAATAACCGCATGGACGCGGATGGTAAAAAATAATACGGATGCAGATATCTAAAAGTGATATCCGCATTTTGTAAATACGGGTACAGATATCACAAATAACCACACGGATATTCACACGTACACCCCTAATGTTTCTATTCCATTAAGATTCTCAATTACCTACGTGTTATTGATAATGATTACGTTTATTAACAAGAGTACTAATGCTTATAACATAGTTTTGGAAGTGGTTTGCAGGCTACGATCTAATCAACAATTAGGTTGGACCACGCATATTAAAAGTAATCATTGAGAAAGACGGAATTTCCTTTACAAATGAAGTGAAAGGGCATTTTTACGTGGCATTAAGCCATTGAATCTTTGATGGTAATTGGTACACGTGATGCTTATGCAATACTATCTGATACGTGGGTGATTATAACTTTTTTAACTACTTCTATATTCTCCATGCCGTTTCATTCTCTAAATTGCCACCAAAATTAAAAATTTACATTTGTGACGTCATAAATTTGCTCTTATGATGATCACACAACGATCAGGAATTAATATTCGGTTCCTTACGATTGATCGATACTACTGAAATTTTTTGGTGTAAATTGGCTGAAAAACAATACATGCAAAGCTCTTTCTTTGAAGTCAGAGATAAAAATTAATAAGCAATACAACCTGTTCGATGAAATTCTCCAACAAATTCAAATAGATTTGAAGAGCTGGATAGCTTTAAGACAATTTATGTTTTGTATGTTATGATTTTGTAATATTATTATTTTTTATGTTGGATTTGTAATTTATGTATTTTTTTTAATTTTTTTTTAATTTTTTTATGTTTGTTGGCTTGATTGTTATTTGTTATGCTCATTGAATTATGAATAAAAAAACATAAAGATGTTTCTTGTGAGTATTGATTACCATGAATATTTTGAGGTCGTATCTCTCATTCATTTTTTTTTTTTTCTCTTCTAGGTTCTATATATATATATAATTTTTTTTTTGTGTGTTACTTTATATTATGAAAACAAGCCCAAAAGATCACAAATCGGTCAAAATTATTTTTAAAAACATTTAAAATATGCCCATTACCTATTTGCGGATAGAGGATAATAACCGCGCAGATGCGGATATCTAAAAATGATATACGCAATTTTGTGGATGCATGTGTGGATATCGCAAATAAAGGCGCGGATATTCACATGTACACCCCTAATGTTTATATTCGATGATGATTCTCAATTGCCTACTTGTTATTGATAATGACAACGTTTATTAACAAGAGTAATACTATTAGGATGATGTAAACGTGAAAAATTAGCTTTTGAATATATGTTTTTTAAATTTTTTATTTTTTTTTAACGAGTGCTAATCTAAAGACTAATTTTTAATTACATTAATCATTTAACAGTCTACTAAATACATTTATCTAACAACAAAGTTTTGGAAGTGGTTTGTAGGATACAATCTAATCAAGAATTGGGTTGGACGACGCATATTAAAAGAAATCATTGAGAGAAAGATGGAGTTTCCTTTACAAATTACACTGAAAAGAATGCAAAAGAGAGAGTAGAAGAGAAAGGCATTTTTACGTGGCATTAAGCCTTTGATGGTTGGTACATGTGATGCTTATGTAATACTCATATGTTGGTGACTATTCATTCCTACGTCTTTCCAAGATTTAATTTCGGGTTAAATACAATTCACCCTTCTAAAGTTGTATTCCATTTTCAATCTTACCTCTAATCTTTAAAAATTTGCAATGTGGCCGAACGAAGTTTCTTGATTTTTCAATGTTGCCATTCCGTTAGCCTTTTCCGTCAGACTAGATGGAATACGCGACACGTGATTTTTTTTGATGCTGATGTCTCCATTTTACCCTTGTTGAGTCACCCTCTCCACCCAGAAGAAAATCTTGTCCTAAACATGAACACCGCAAAAAATGGGTTTGCCCCAAAACTAGTGAAAACTACGATGGGAGAAGCAAATCTAGATCAAAATTTCTCAAACCAATAAAGCGGAAAATTGAGAGCAAATAGATATAGAGCGAGCGAACCTTGCAAGTCCAAGTAGGAGGCAGGGGGGGGAGGCGCATTCTTCAGCTCTAGTCTGGTCTAGGTCACCGGGGTGGACCGGCCAACACCGAGTGGTTCTTCCTGGTGTCGATGACCCAGTCGTTTGTCAACGGCAGGGGACTCGCCAGGGCAGGCGTTCTTCAGCTCTAGCTCGATCTGGGTCATCGGGCGGATCGGCTAGTCAGGTTGA
Source organism: Alnus glutinosa (assembly GCF_958979055.1). Taxonomy (NCBI): domain Eukaryota; kingdom Viridiplantae; phylum Streptophyta; class Magnoliopsida; order Fagales; family Betulaceae; genus Alnus; species Alnus glutinosa. The sequence goes on from NC_084888.1 coordinate 31,095,590, forward strand.
TGTGCGAGCAGGCACGCCAAGGGCAAGTGTTTGGGCTCCATACCATGGTGTGCATACCCTCCGCGAATGGCGTGGTGGAGCTGGGATCCACCGAACCGATCTTCCGAGCTTTGATCTGATGCAGAAGGTCAGGGTTATCTTCAATTTCAATAGCCTGAAAATGGGTGGGTCATGGGGTATTACTGATCAGGGTGAGAATGACCCGTCATCGCTCTGGCTCAACGATCCGACTCCGACTCTGCTTGCGGCAATTGAGTTCAAATTTGTCTAAAACGGGACACCAGAGGAGGCGGTGTCTGGGTTCCACACCAGGCTCCACACCAGGCTCCACACCTTGTCGTTGTGGCCTTCGAGCCTGTCGAGCACAGCTTCAGCTCGCACGCTCCTTCGTACAACTTCATTGAAGGAATTGCTTTCGTGCGCAAATGATTTATCATGTTTACATGTTTCATTTTCGGAAGTGTATTTCTTAAGAGAGATTGTCTATTATGTCACCCTTTCCGAAGTTTTGTAATGAAAGCCATGAATTGAGAAATATACTGAAAATTTGTTGACAATTTGTTGGTTGATTTGATGTGGGATGTTCATGATTGGTTCTTTAATTCGGCATCTAGATATGTGGATAGATATTAATAGCTCGCATCTGCTTGTTGCATATATCCGCTATCCACACATGTGGATAACAAAAACTACTATTCGCAAGTGCGGATAACGATTTTAGTGTATGTGAATGCAGATAATAACCGCATCTGCATACCCTTTATATATATATACATATTCCACTTATGAATGTGTAATATTTAGACAATTTATGTTTTGTATGTCATGATTTTATAATATTATTATTTTTTATGCTGGATTTGTAATTTATGTTTCTTTTTTTTTTAATATTTTTTTTTTAATATTTTTTATTTTTTTTTATTTTTTTTTTATTTTTTATGTTTATGTTAACTAGCTTGATTGTTATATTCATTGAATTATGAATAAAAAAACATAAGGATGTTTCTTGTGAGTATTGATTAACATAAATATTTTGAGGTCGTATCCATTATCTTTTTTCTTTTTTCTTTTTCTTTTTTTTTTTTTTTTTTTTTTTTTTTTTTTTTTTTTTTTTTTTTTCGATTCTACATATTTTTTGTGTTGTATTATATTTTCAAAACAAGCCCAAAAGACTAAAAATGGGTCAAAATTATTTTAAAAAACGTTTAAAATAGGCTCATTATCTATTTGCGGATATAGGATAATAACCATAATAATAGCGCGGATGTGGATATTAAAAAAAATGTTGTGGATGCAGATATCTAAAGGACATAAATTTCCTACAAACCGGTTTATAAGAAATTTCCTACAATCCACATATAAGATTGACATATGTCCCTTGGCATGTGAGAAACACATGTTATTTAAATAACATGTGCTTCTTACATGCTTTTTTAATAGCATTATTCACACATGTTTAAAGGACACGTGTCTTTTTTATATGTGGGTTGTAGGAAATTTCTGTCCATATCTAAAAGTGATATCCGCATTTTTGGGGATGCGGGTACAGATATCGCAAATAACCGCACGGATATTTACATGTACACCCTTAATGTTTATATTACATGATGATTCCCAATTGCCTACTTGTTATTGATAATGATAACGTTTATCAACAATTGCGATGATGTAAAAGTGAAAATAAGCTTTTAAATATATTTTTTTTGAATTTTTTTTTTTTAACGAGCGCTGATCCAAAGATTAATTTTATATGACAATCATTTAACAATTTGCTAAATACATTTATCTGACAACAAAGTTTTGGAAGTGGTTTGTAGGATATGATCTAATCAACAATTGGATTGGACGACACATATTAAAGGGAATCATTGAGAGAAAGACAGAGTTTCCTTTATGTTGGTATAGTTTTCGGTATGGTGTGAACTGCACGTTCTTTGATGTTCTTCACACTCTCACGACAGCTGTAAAACAACTAAAATTAAGAGACCCTTCTAGGGGTCTCGCTCCGATACCTAAATTAGCTTTTGAGAGAAAAGTATGCTTTATGCATAAAATATTTAGTCTGTTGTTTATACGTGGGGTCTGGGCCTATTTATATGCAAAGAGGTGGAGTCAAATGTGAATTAGGTGTCCTGCTCCTTCTTGATCTGGGAATGTTGTCAGAATTCTACTTGGACTTTGATCCTTTAGTAAACGTAGGATCTGATCCCAGAAGATCAATGATTAGATTTGGAATAGGAATCCTAACCCAATTCTACCGGGAATATGACTGTTGATCGGATTACACTTGGACTCGGATTATGACTCCTATATCAATTCAACTTGGAGTAGAGTCCTAATTCGGATTTCCTGGGATAACTGATGCCTGAGTTCCCGGGATATGCTTGTCTCGGGCCTTGGCTGGCTGAGTTGACTCTTGGTCCCGGGTTATCTGCATTATCGGGACCCAATCGGGATATACCCTTGTCGCGTATTCTCGGAAATAGTTGCTTGATGTTTACCTCCCGGGATAGGACTTACCGGGAGTCTTGCTGTCTTGGCTTTACTACTGTCGATCCTCCTTGGGCCGGTACTAACCCGAAGGCCCAGGGTTCTTTAGATGGGCTGGTCTGAGTGAAATTATTCCCAACAGTTACCCCCAATTCCCTTATCCTAAGCATGCTCGAATAATGGAAATTTTATGTCTCGAAAAACCTGAACCTTGGCTCCTTTGTATGACACCCTTGTTGTTTTTGAAAATCTGAAACCTGAAAACTGCAAACCCGAGGTTAGATCCGACCCCTTATGCATTCTTGTTTTCTCTGCAGGGTTGTCTCTCTGTCTTCGGGGATGGCCCCATGACAGCTAACCTACAAAACTTGAGGGTTAAATTTGACCCCCTATGCATTTTTTTTTTCCTTAGGGTTTTCTCCCTATATCCGATGATGGCTCTATGCCTCATGAAAACCTGCTAACTTGCAAAACTCGAGGGTTAAAATACGACCCCCCATGCATTTTTTTTTTTCCTCCTTAGGGTTTTCTTCCTATCTTTGGGGGTGGCTCTATGCCTCTTGAAAACCTGCTAACCTGCCAACCCGTGGGTTACCTGATAATTGAGGGTTGTCTCCATTCCTTGTTTTCTTTACAGGGTTGTCTCAGTGGATTTGCATTAATGTTTTCTTCCACGCTTATTTTCTCTGCAGGATTGTCTCCTAAATTTGCTTTAGTCTTTTCTCCCATGCTCGTTTTCACTGCAGGGTTGTCTCCCTGGATTTGCCTTAGGTTTTCTTCCATGCTTGTTTTCTTAGCAGGGTTGTCTTCTAGGATTTGCTTTAGGGTTTTCTCCCATACTTGTTTTCACTGCAGGGTTGTCTCCCTAGATTTACCTTAGGGTTTTCTCTCATCCTCTGGGCTAGGCTTCGGACCTCTTCTGGACCTTGAACTTCTGACTTCAGCGTCTGCTGGGCCGTCCGGACCCTGATAGAACACTAAGTTTTTGACTTGGGTGTCCGGACCATGGCAACTGGGCGCCCAAATGGTATGTAGGAAAAACTAACTTTTTGAGCTATAGATCTTCTAGATTCTTTCTGTCACTAGAATATTTCCTTTTTAGTGTAATTCTATGCAGATTACTTTCTTGTTTAGCCCTTTCCATATTGGAATTAATATTTTTTAATAAATCTTCTAGAATCTTCTGGAATAACGGTGTCCTTGTTATGGAAATTCCTGATATGAAAGCGTTTTTGTCAAGTCAGAATGAGCCAATTAAAATAAACCAACACAAAGTAACCTATTTATTTTATATTGTATTAGTATACTTGTACAAACAACAACGTCTAATATGGTGCAAATATGCATACATATATATAGGTATGCAACGTCCACCACTACATGCATAAAGTGAGGGTGAAGCTACTGCAATTTATTTTAAAATTACAAATACCAAAAGATAAATTAAATACTACAAAATGGAATAAGTTTATGCTCATGGGGAATCATCCTCACCCCCACCGAAGCCAAAGCTTGAACCATGGCCTGAGCCCGACCCATAGCAAGTATTGCCACTACCGCCACTACCGCCACTACCACTACCACCACCACCCCCACTGCCAGATCCACTCCTATGTCCCGAGCTATAACCAGACCCACCTCCCTTTCCTGAGCCTCCACCTCCCTCACCTCATTCGCCTCCTCCGCCGCCTTCACCCCTACTGCCCCCATTGCCAGATCCACTCCCATATTCCGAGCCATAACCAGACCCATTTCCATTTCTTGAGCCTCCACCTCCCCTCCCTCCTTCGCCTCCTCCACCACCTCCACCCCCACTACCAAATCCACTCCCATGTCCCGAGCCATAACCAAATCCACCTCCCTTTCCTGAGCCTCCACCTCCCCCGCCTCCTCCGCCACCTCCACCCCCACCACCCCCATTGCCAAATCCACTCCCATGTCCCGAGCCATAACCAGACCCACCTCCCTTTCCTGAGCCTCCACCTCCCCCGCCTCCTTCGCCTCTTCCGCCACCTTCACCCCTACCACCCCCATTGCCATATCCACTCCCATATCCCGAGACATAACCAGACCCATCTCCATTTCCTGAGCCTCCACCTCCCCCGCCTCCTTCGCCTCCTCCTCCACCTCCACCCCTACCACCCCCACTACCAGATCCACTCCCATGTCCAGAGCCATAACCAGATCCACCTCCCTTTCCTGAGCCTCCACCTCCCCCGCCTCCTTCGCCTCCTCCGCCACCTTCACCCCTACCACCCCCACTGTCAGATCCACTTCCATGTCCCGAGCCATAACCAAACCCACCTCCCTTTCTTGAGCCTCCACCTCCCCCGCCTCCTCCGCCACCTTCACCCCTACCACCCCCATTGCCAGATCCACTCCCATATCCCGAGCCATAAACAGACCCATCTCCATTTCCTGAGCCTCCACCTCCCTCACCTCCTTCGCCACCTCCACCCCTACCACGCCCACTGCCAGATCCACTACCATATCCCGAGCCATATCTAGACTCACCACCCTTTCCTGAGCCTCCACCTCCCCCGCCTCCTTCACCTCCTCCGCCACCTTCACCCCCAATGCCAGATCCACTCCCATATCCCGAGCCATAACCAGAACCATCTCCATTTCCTGAGCCTCCACCTCCCCCGCCTCCACCTCCACCACCTCCACCCCTACCACGGCCACTGCCAGATCCACTCCCATGTCCCGAGCCATAACCAAACCCACCTTCCTTTCCTGAGCCTCCACCTCCCCCGCCTCCTTCGCCTCCTCCACCACCAGATGCATGTCTTGAACCATTACTAGACCCATATCTAGATCCCCCGATTCCACCTTCACCAGCTCCCCCTCCTCCCTTACCACCTTTACCACCCCCACCTCCTCCTCTACCACCACCAGCTCCACCTCCATCTCCATCGCCATCGCCACAATCTTTACAGGCTATCGCCTTTGATGACCTGGCAGCAAAGGCAAGGTCCACAAAGAGCAAAGCCAAGAACGCAGCACCAATCAGTCTAGTGCTGGCCATTTCCTCTCTGTACTTAATTATCAGTACCCTTTATGAGAAACCAATGCTTCTCGAGTGCAAAAGGTTAAGGTATGTGCCTCTATATATAAGCATCGAAGAGGTTGATTTTCCAAGCTTTCCGACATTCTGGTATATCAGATAATATAATAATGGCCAAAAACGTGATCTGAATGTCTTGATTAGTGGTGTTGGTGTTTGTGGTGGGGGTGTCGCATGGTAGTACTACGTACCACGGTACCAGTGTGGAGCGTGAATGGTGATGGTGGTGGACTGTCTTCTTTTCTTCATGCAATTCTCTATAGAATAGAGTTTACTTCCACTATATATTGACTTCATGGATTATTCTCTTCAGTGATGTCACTGGTAAAAATTTCCCACTAAACTTAAAAAAATGAAATTTCCCACTTAAATGTGGCCACAATTTCTTTGTTAATGAATAAGTTTTAGAATTTTTTGTGCCCATTTGTATTTTTTAATCTAATTGACATTTATGTGGAACAATCAGTTTCACTAATAAAAAAAATTATATTTTAATAAAATTATATTTCATTATTAGTTTTAATTTCATTCAAAACTCACTTTCATGAATTTTATAGACTCAAAAATATAATTTTATAGACTAATTAGTCTAAATTTTATTTTGTTGCATCTAACGATATATAGAGTGTCGATCGATAATTTAATCCAATTTAAACTTTAAAATTGATGATCCTCTCCATTTAAGTTGAAATGGAAATAATTAATATTTTGCCTCCTAATTAATCTGAGAAGGCATATGGGTCACTACATTCCTCAGCATTAATGTTCCAACAAGTGTTTTTTTTTTTTTTTTTTATTCATCAAAATAAATAAACACACATTCATATAACAAAAAGAAGGCCTCGCGATCCACGTATCAAGTGAGCATGATTGGCATCATATAATATATTTGAAGGGAAATCCTTAACATTGCCACGCCCCAACCTCCCACTCCAACTCACCTATTCAAAATCGTCCTCTCGAAATTTCCCACATGTTTTAGTGGGGTGTGTCTCTTTTTCTTCAAATTTAGGCTCAGAATAACAAACGGCATCACACTTAATCTCCCACTTTCATTTTTGTGCCAATTATATCCAAAGCTAGCTAGCTTGCTTGCACTAATTTGCCTTAAATCGGACGTGGATAGCGGCTTTAGTGCTTGTAAATGTGGATAATGATTGTACCCATCCGCATATCCTTTATATCTAATATATATTTTTATGTTTAGACAATTTATGTCATTTTGTATGTTAGATTTGTAATTTATGATTTTTTATGTTTGTTGGCTTGATTATTATGCTCATTGAATCATAAAAAAAAAAAAAAAACATAAGGATGTTTCTTATAAGTATTGATTACCATGAATATTTTGAGGTCGTATCCTTCATTCATTTTTTTTCTTCTTGGTTCTACATATTTTTTTGTGTTGCATTATATTTTCGAAACAAGCCCAAAAGACTAAAAGTTGGTCAAAATTATTTTTAAAAACGTTTAAAATTTGCCCATTACCTATTTGCGATAAAGGATAATAACCACAATAACCGTACAGATTTAGATATCTACAAGTGATATCTGCAATTTTGCAGATGCGGGTGCAGATATCACAAATAACCACGCTGATATTCACATGTCCCTAATATTTATATTCGATGATGATTCTCAATTGCCTACTTGTTATTTATAATGATAACGTTTATTAACAAGAGTAATGCTATTGCGATGATGTAGAAGTGAAAATTAGCTTTTGAATTTTATTTTATTTTATTTTATTTTATTTTTTATTTTATTTTTTTTTTAACGAGCGCTAATTCAAAGACTAATTTTATATTACAATCAAGAGTAATTCTACATGTCATATAAATGGTCATCAAGTGTCCATCAAATAATGAGGTGGCTTTTAAAATCACTATTGAACATTTATATAACATATAGAATTACTTTACAATCGTTTAACAGTTTATTAAATAAATTTATCTTACAACAAAGTTTTGAAAGTTGTTTGTTGGATACGATCTAATCAACAATTATATTGGGTTGGACTACGCATATTAAAAGTAATCATTAAGAGAAAGATGGAGCTTCCTTTACAATTACAAATTACAATGAAAGAATGCAAAAGAGAGAGTAGAAGTGAAAGGCATTTTTACGTGGCATTAAGCCTTTGATGGTTGGTACATGTGTGATGCTTATGTAATATTACTGATAGGACATAAATTTTTTTAAAATTGATTTGTAAGAAATTTTAAACATTTAGGCATAAGAATTACATGTGTCATTTAACATGTAAGAAACACATAATTTTTTTTTTATTAATGTTATTAAAAAAAGCATGTAAGAAACACATGCTATTAAAATAGAGAATGCTAAAATTCTTTTTAGCGTCTTTCTGGTATTCTTGTAGATGATGTGGATTTACATTTTTTTTTTTTTGTTTAAAAAATCACATTTTGTATGTCACCTTTTGAGATAATTTTTTTTTTTTTATTAAATTCATGTCATCCAGAAGGACACTAGAATGACGCTAGAAAAGAGTTCTAGCATTTTTCATTAAAATAACATGTACTTCTCATATACCAAGGAACACATGTCAATCTTATATGTGAATTGTATAAAATTTTCTACAAATCGATTTATAAGAAATATTTGTTGATACTGATATGTCGGTGATTATTCTTTCCAATATTTTAATGAGTTTTTAAAATCCAACTTTTTAAACTTCTCCTCCGTGCCGTTTCACTCTCTAAATTGCACCAAAATTAATTTTACATTTGTGACGTCATAAATTTGCTCTTACGATGACACAACGATCAAGAATTTCCGGTTTCTTACGATTGATACTACGCAAAAATTATGGGACGATAACCTATTTTTGCGTGTTATATTTGTGAGTGAGGCGAGTATATACCGGATGGAATCTCTTATTGTTTTAAAGAAATTATAAATTTTTAAATTATGAAATTTAGGTCGTTTTTAGGCATCGAAACACTTGAAAATTTTAATTTTCTCCTTAAAAAACTTATTTTTCACTTTTGCATAGATGTTTCTTCTTCTTCAGAAAATCATAAGATAGTTTTTGACTCAATTTTTTTTACAACATAGAGAGAAGAACTTTGATGAAAATATACCCAATTCTTTACTGTTATATGTCACATTTTTAATAAGTTGAATTTTTCAAGCTTCTTAAATTTTGTATTTAAAAATTTTGAAAATGGTAAGAATTCTGATCCGTATAAGCCTGGTACACAAACTTACGAAGAGGAATAGGTATTCCACTCAAAAAGGAGTGGAATGCCTATTCCTTTCCTATGGGAATAAATTAAATTCGTCTTTTGCCCAAAAACCCCAACCTTCTCAACACCCAAGTCTCTTACCCCTCTCTCTCTCTCTCTGTTTCTCAACTCATGGTGTGTTTTGATACGAAATTTTGACAATAAAATATAATTCTGATTCTATTTTTTTCAGAAATAAATCATATTTTATTCAACTTTTTAAAAAATAAATTATATTTTATTCAACTTTTTATAAACAAATTATATTTTATTCAATTTTTTCTAAAAAGTCAAATTTCAAAATTCGCAAACAAAATAAGAATTTAATTCTGATTTCAAAAATTCATCACTCAAGTGCACGATCAATATCTTTCTCCATCTCTGCAATTATATTCTCATCCCCCTCTCTCTGTTTCTCAACCCAACTTAATTTGTTGTGGGGTAGTCTTTCTTCTTCTTCTTCTTCTTTTTTTTTTTTTTTTTTTTTTTCCTCCTCCTATGATTTAGCCTACAGAATGCACTTAGACGTAGCAAAACGAGTACCTCTTAATATCGGGGGGACTCCAATTGCCTTGCGGAGGTTTGAGAAAAACTTTGTAAGCAAAGAACGAATGTTTGTTACTGAAAAACAAATAAAAAATAATAAAATAAAAAGGGCTTTGTAAATTATTTATTTTTTTTTTATTTTTTTTTTTTTTTTTTTTTTTTTTTTTTTTTTTTCCTCTTATAAATCGTTTTACTTTGTAAGAAAAGAATGAATGTTTGTTGCTGGAAAACAAATAAAAAAGAATAAAATAAAAAGGGCTTTGCAGATGATCTATTTTTTATTTTTATTTTTTTATGATGGTGATATGATGATTATGTGTGTGTGTGTGTGTGTTTTTTTTTTTTTTTGTCCTTATAAATCATTTTGTAGCGTAATTGTATATGAAAAAAAAAAAAAAGAAGCCATGAACTCTATGAAATTAAAAACAAATAAAAACAAAAAAGGTCATAGTATGATTGTTTATGTTTCTTAAATAAAGAAAAAAAAATATCCTTAAGAATAGAAATTATATTTGTATTATAAGGGTATTTTAGAAAATTTGATTATAATATGATTCCATTCACCAATGTATTGCACTGTACCAAACAAAAGAATACATATGCAATGTTCTATTCCACTGTTACAACCAAACAAAAGAATATGAATAGTTATTCCATTCCACCTTCATATATTCCTATGAATAGTTATTCCTTTTCTTAATGGAATAGATATTCCGCAAACCAAACGAGGTCTAAATGATTTTTCTTTCATCACTTTTTCTCTAAGCATTTAATTTAAATAATATTTAAATTATATAAGGAAATGATAATAAAAGTTATTGTAAAATGCATTTAAATAGGAAAGTAAAAATTAGTTTAATTTCCTAAATTGAAAAAAAAATTAAGGGAAGCTGTCATTAGTGGTCTAACAGCCTTGCTATTACTCTCTCTCTCTCTCTCTCTCACAAAAAAAAAAAAAATGAAAAAAAATGAAAAAGAAAAGAAAAGTTGGACAACTAAACGACATCCAATATTTCATAGACGACATGCAGTTGAATGAACTATAACAGTAGCATAAAAACTTAAGTATCCGCCGCCGGTGGATATAAAATGAAATTGCGACCTTTACGTCCGTACGGAGACTCATATCGGGGAATATAGAGAGATCTCCCGGGGGCCGTTATATGATATAACTTATATCCTTCGCTTCAGACAGTGAATCTGCATTCTGAACCGTCGGATCTCACCGCATTGTCTTCCCACGTCAGACTCAGGCGGCCACGAATCTCGATCCGATCTATTTCAACGGCCGTGGTTTCCTTGAACGTTCTTCTTGGAATTTAGGTACGTCACCCTGTTCCTAATAGAATTTTGAATTTTGAATTTCGGATTTCGTACGGTCAATTTGTAGTCTGTTTGGTGTAATGGATCTAATAATAATAGTGGTATAGGTTGTTGGCTATTAGATTGTTGTTGTAAAAGTTGTAACCGAGTCTGTTTAGGGAGGCTGGGTTAATTTCATTACAAATAAGCCCATTTAGAGAAAATCAGAAAATGAAGCAAAAACCAGAAAAAAGGCATTGGAGGAAGTAGCACTACAATTGACCAAATTCAAGAAAGTATGAAGATTTTAGTTAGTAATCATGCAATAATGGTGGAGAAGTCACGCCAGAGGGCGATTCAAGTGGACGATTTGATTGAATTATGAAGAATGAGAGCCAAAAAATTGTTGAAGTCTAAAGAACAGAAAGAACAGTAGCTACAGCAAATTGACAACAGGGAGAACCAGCTAGAACAAATGAAATGCAGTGAAGAACAAATTCAAGAACAAAAAGAATTCAAGAACCCGTTCCAATTGGAAGAAAAAAAAAAGAAAGAACAAGAGCCACAACAAATTAAAAACAGGGAGCTTCAGCTAGAACAAGGGAAATGTTGTGAATAAAAAAATTCAAAAAGTATTGTTGAAGAAATCTTACCCTTTAGGTTTAAAAACGTAATGGGGATTGTGGCAAGATGTAGGAATCGTAAACTAGGTAAGGAAGAATTAGACCTGAGGGGTCTTCTCAGCCCATCTTCACCCCTTCATAGGTTTCTTTTTCAAGGGCGGCTGAGTTGGGAGAGAGGCTTCGTTATTCTTAGTCTGTGTTGCCGATATCTAAATCATTTTAGAAATACTACCGGAAGGCAGATTAGTGCAGTTGGATGATAATTTATTTGCAGAATTTGTGGCAGCAATGAGGTTGCTTGTCAGATTTTCAACTGAGGAAGTAGCTGCAGTGCTTCTAGTGTTGGATTTTGCGGGAGTGGCAGATTCCGTGAAAGATATTGTTAAGCCATCTATTTCGAAGAAGGGTTTCCTTCGGAGGGGGTTTCTCAACCTGAGCCTGGCCATGAAAGTTTCTACTCCGCATTCTTTGCTTTTAGAGTCGATCTTGTCATCGTTGACTCTGGATGTTAAGGAAGATGGGGTGATAGGGTTTCCTTCCCCCCTGAGTGGTTGCGTCACTCCTATCATTGAAAAGGGCAATGATTTTAGGGTGTATGGTTTGTCCCAATCTCAAAAGTGGCCAGTAGGTTTTGATCCGTCTGGGGAAGTGGTTGTGTGGGAGCAGGGTAATGAGAATTGTGATGGGGAGGTTGGAGATTCTCCTTACCCTTTGGGTTTTCTTCCTCCCAACATGGCATTGGATTGGGAGGTGGATAGTGTTGAGGACGAGGATCTGTCCTTGGCAATTCTGGATGCTTTTGAAGAGGACTTTCTTCGGGAAGTTAAGGTTATGCGCCCGAAGTCCAAAGGCAGGAAGGAGATTTTGAATTTGGTAAGCTCCATCAACTACGGTGATGCGTCCACTCGGCATAGGAAATGCAAGGCTCACGTGCGGTAGCGGGGAATGCTTCTTGGGGGTGAGGGTTTGTTGTTGTTGTTGTTTTTTTTTTTTTTTGGGAGGGGGGGGATGCGTTGGCTGTTTTTATGTATATTTCCTGTGTACTTTGGGGCGCCTTACGCTTTTTTAATAAAACTTTCTTACTTATAAAAAAAGAGAGGGGGGGGGGGGGGGGTAGCATTTGGTGGAAGAAAGACAAAAATGGCTGAAAAACATTACATGCAAGCTCTTTCTTTGAAGTCAGATAAAAATAAGCAATACAACCTGTTCGATGAAATTCTACAACAAATTCACATAGATTTGAAGAATGGGGAATTGACCGGCGTGGAGATAATTGGTGAAATTTCTCCAAATTCAATCTTGAAAGGGTTTCGAATACTCACCACAAATTTCTTGAAGGAGTTTTAAGAAGGGATAGTAAAATATGCGCAACTTCTTGAATGGAAGTTGTGCAATAGTTTTAAGACGAACTCAATTAAAATGATGGATATCCAAATTGAAATATCTTCTACAAGTTTGGAAATGGTTGTTGTATATTCACATGGCCATGTGAAAGTTTATGAACTCCTGGATTGCTTGAAGCTAAAGAATTGGCAACTTCAAGCTGAATTTCAGAATGTTATTGAATCAATCTCTACATGTAACAAGGCTTTGTGCTTATCTGCAATTAAATCTTTGAATACACAAAGAGGTGAAACTCGGGAATCGAGTTTTGTTTTGTTTTCCAATTTAGATATACCACAATTGAAGTCCTCTAAGGTTTGGGAATTCCAAGGTCTGCTCTTCCATCACGAAAGCGAGGTATGGCAGAAGGAAGGGTGCATCAATGGAATGATCTTGGTGAGAATACTTGGAATTATGGTCAAGGACCGAAGGTGTTTGACTTTAGAAGAAGGGGAATGCTGGCTGTATTTGAACAGATGAAATGACACAACGTTGTTAGATGTATGGGGGATAAACGAAAGGTTAGAACGTTGGGAAATGGAGGGGTCCTGAGAAGTGCAGTGCCTGAATTGTTTGTATAGAAAAAGGTGAGGTGTAGGTTAGGTGGCAGCCATTCAGTAAATTGGGGAATCACTAGAAAATTGCGGAATAGAGAGACTCACCGAATCTCAAGGCATGACAGTCCTAATTCTAATGCACAATAAAGGCGTTTTGTAACCCACGCAAAGACCATCAGATTGAGGGAATAAAGGATGTGTTGATTTCTTTAGGTTCCGAGGAAACAAATGCGTTCCAGCTTTGTATAATTCCCCAAACTCAGATTTTCCAAAAGCGTCAGCTTTGTTGGGGGTTGAGCTTTATGTGGTGTTGTCTGGGGCATATAAATTGGGGCAGTATCATGAATTGGGAATGTGAATTGGCAAGACATGGCAGAGATCATGGTTATGTTACTCTTGATGATGTGCCTGCATTGCTTGATCAGCATGGTGGAAACAAAGATATCATAGAACGAATTTTGAGAGGGCAAATGGGAGCAGCTACCGAGGAAGTATTTCAAAGGTGTAAGATGGTTATAATAATGTTAGTGTTTCAAAGTGTAGGGAAGCATTGATGAGAAGCAACAAAATGTGTAGAGGAAAGTGGAAGAGTTAGGTGAAACTATTAAATTTTGGTGAGAGGTGAGCTGATTAGGAAGTAGCAATGGACGTGGCAAAATCTAGAAAAAGGTCCGTGTATAGTTGATGTTTGGCGTGGGCTATCTTGAACTGCGAAATGGCTTTCATGTGGCCGAGTTACAGTGGAGCCCGTGCACTTCAGACTGCACCTTGTGGGCGGTGCTTTGAAGGGGTGGGAAATGTAATGGATCTAATAATAGCGGGTTAGGTTGTTGGGCTATTAGCCTTGTATCTGAATAGGCCTTTTTTTTTTTATAAGTAATGTCAATTCATTAATAAAGCAAAAATTAGTTAATTGTTTTAAAAGTTGTAACTGAGTCTGTTTAGGGTGGTTGGGCTAATTTCACTATAAATAAGCCCATTTGGAGATTGCAAGGCTTTGAAGAAGAAATCCAGAATTTAGTTCTACATTTGGAGGTTGGACATCTTGAATCAACCCCTTTTCATTTAAGACCATTTCATAATCTCTTCATTTTCCATTTACAATCAAATTACATCCGAAAATCATACAAAATTAGAAAATTACATTACATTTTGTTGCCAAGAAAACGAAAGAAACAATTCTCAATCTGATGTTTATGTTGGTTGAGTGTATAATTAAAACAAATGGTGAACTTGGTGACGCTTGGAAGTGCTGAAGAATAAGATGCTTTGTATATAAATATAGAAGAATTAGAAGGTCGAAATTTAATCTTTGGTTAGATGGCTGAACTGGGCCTTCTGCCTTTGAATTTCACAAAAAAAATCTTAATTTTCTTTCGGAGGAATAATTATGTCAATTTATATTATAGCGGTGGCATTTAATTACTTTTCCATGAATTGGGTCAGGTTTTGGAACCACTACCCTAGTATCTTATGGTATCAGGGAATTTCCCTTTTGATTCTTTTGAAGTAAGCAGTTTTGTTACTTAATGGGCTTCTGGTTGCTGATTTGGTCTTATTTTACATCCACAATCTTACTTTCCACCTTGTTTTTATAGGAAAAGAAGTGTTATCTGACTAGATTTCACTAATTTGATCTTGTATTCCTAAAATGAAATGGCCAATGCCTTTTGTATAAGTTTTCCACGAATTTTAGGTTGCCGATGCTTAAACTTAAGTTATATATCTCAACTAAGACTCAACCAATTACTTGTGGTTGGCGACACGAGTTCTTTAAGATCATGCAGCTCAGGCCTCAGGCCATGATTTCTTTTCTCAAGGCAATCAATTTTTTTGTGTTTTTTTTTTTTTTTCTCTAACTTCTTCTTCTTCTTTTTTTTTTGATCATCCTTCTTACAGTTGTGACTGTTGATCACTTCTTATCATTCACAAGGTCATTGATTCTTATTCTATTAGTGATGATATCTATTTTTACATAGTAAAAGTTTTTGCCTTTATCATTTATATATTACTATTTCCCTGCAAGCTACACGATAGCGAATTTTTTTGCTGGATCCAAAAATCATAGTGATGTACTCTACTCCTTAGCTTTCTTCTTTTTTCTCGTTCACAATTGGTGGTTTGATGTTTTCTATGATTTTTTTTTCTTATTATGTGATCAGTTCCTCAAAATTATCACCAGTTTTTTTTATTGAGATAATTCTTAAAGCAATTTGAAGTGATGGACTTGAGTGACCTGCAGACAGCTGGTATGGGAACAGAGGAGATTAAGAATGCTTTGGATATCAGCAACTGGCAATCGGAATTGGCCTATGACCGGTGGATAGCACTCCCTGTATTTGGTTTGAGGCCACCAGCTCGCTACAAGGTGATTTTTTCTATAATTGAAATTTTGAACAAACCAAGATATATTGTTGGTTCCAGCACTTGTTTTGCCCCTTTTGGGGCTTCAAACCGATTATATTCACATTTGACTGTTAAAAATCCATGGTCATTGGCATATCCTTATGAAGCATTTTTCTCTTCAATTATGGACCAGACACTTATCATGCCGTTTTCTCTTTTAATGATAGCATGCTGCAGCAGCAGTAGATGAGAAACTATATATTGTTGGTGGAATTCGTAATGGTCGGTACCTATCTGATGTTCAGGTATTGGATATGCCTAGTTGCCCATCCAGTTTTGCATATTTAACTTCAAATCCTTTCTTGTGGTGGTCATCTGATAATAAAAATATTGCAGGTATTTGACCTTAAGAGTTTTTCATGGTCTAATCTAAATCTGAAACCAAATGCTGATAAATTTAAAGACACAGGCTCGCTAGAAATTCTTCCAGCTACCTCAAGTCACATTGTGGTAAGAAGTTATATGCATAATCTCCGTATGAGCATGTGTGTTTTTGTGTGTGTATTATTTCCTTTTGTCCGAGACTTCCATCTGTTAGTTTGGTGATTCTTTCTCCTTCTTCTTCTTCTTCTTTTTTTTTTTTTTTTCCTTTTTTGGTTAAGTAAATGTAAGGAGAGGAGGGGAGGATGATGCCAAGTAAACTTCCAAGCCTTTCCCAAAACTCTTAGGTTACGTTTGGCATGCATAATGATTATTCCATTAGAAAAAAATAATAGCTTCTATTAGAAATGGAATGAGGTGGAATATAATAGTCTTGGTGTTAGAGTATATGAAAATGATCACATTCTTCCATTTTTAATAAAAACTATTCATTTTCTTAATGGAATAGCAATTTCACTGAGATGAATAGCTATTCCTCAATTTAAGGAATAACCATTCCCTCATGGGCAATGGGAATGGCTATTCTAAGTGTTAGATCCTTATCATATACTCTAACACGAAGGCTATTCTATTCCACCTCCTATTTCTAAAAAAACTATTCATTTTCTCTAATAGAATAGCCATTCCGCATACCAAACGTAACCTTAGGGTAGCTTGGGCACTTATAAACCATCATCTTTAGTAATAAGGGCCTGAAGGTTTTTCTTTTGTTAAGAAAGTGATTGTGAAAATGAGAGGAGGGGAAGATGAGACCCACAAATCAACTCCTGCGCTCATTCCAAGGCTGCCAAAATAGCTTAGGCAATTATAAACCATCATCTATCCTCCCTCCTTCACGATGTGGGATTCACTCATTAGGGATCACTTTTAGTTTAGTGATTCAACATCTTTTAAGTAATTACTTAAATTAATATACATTTTTTTGACAGATTAAGTGGGGAAATAAACTTCTTATTATCGGAGGGCATTCAAAGAAAGTATCTGATGAAATGACAGGTTTGTTTCTTTAAGATCCATATTGGCTTTGGTGAAGAAGGCATTGTGATTGTGAATCTGTTGATGCTGCATAGTTATATGTTGCATTGTTTTGAACCTTATACTCTATTAATGCACTTGTTTTAGTGCTATTTATCGATCTCGAAACACATCTCTGTGGTGTCATGGAGACCTCAGGAAAAGTCCCGGTAAGCGACTGATTCTATTGACTGCTAATTGTACTTCTGCCCTGGTCCTTATGATTTGTCATTTCTTTTTTAAACTTTCATTTGTTAATTGTTATCTATTTTTAGCAAGGAAAAGATTTGAGTCTTTATTTTTGTTGTAGTTGATTTGTTGTTTAGTGTTTAATGGGAATTTAATTGGTATGCTGATGGAGAATATTCCAGGTAGCTCGTGGGGGGCATTCTGCAACACTTATTGGTTCTAGAGTGATAGTTTTTGGTGGAGAAGATAGGAGCAGAAGATTATTGAATGATGCCCATGTTCTTGATCTAGAGACAATGACTTGGAGTTTGGTGGAGGCAATGTAAGTATCCACTCCACATTTTTGGGCAGCTACTTGTGTGTTTTCAGAAGAGTTCGTCATCACTTTCTTGTGTTATGATAGGCAGACACCTCCAGCTCCGAGATTCGATCATACAGCTGCAGTGCATGCAGACCGTTATCTTTTAATTTTTGGTGGTTGCTCTCATTCTATTTTTTTCAATGATCTACATGTACTGGACTTGCAGACAGTAAGTTTATTTTGGCAGTATTTCTGTACAGTTTTTGTCGACATTGATATGTACACAGTAAGCTGATTATATAAATACTTTTTGGGTTCAAAAAATGCTGTGGGGTTTTACGGTTTTTTTTTATCCTCATCATGCAGTTATTATATGCGAAGCAGTTGATGTCCCAGATGTATGTAAAACCTGTAGAAGTTACCATGAGGTTTTTTATTCCACATATCAAGAGGGCCAGATTGACTCGTGTTCTTTGAAAATACTGCTTAATTAGCAAATTAGCTATTTATTCATCTAAGGAGCGTAGCTCTCAACATATTTTTCTTGACATGAAAAGATAATGGTGCAGAAAATTTTATTTACCCTATACTTATGAAGGAAAGAGAATGGGTAAAACAATCCTTTTCTGGTATAATTTGAATCACTTGTTGAATATTATTCTATTATTTGTGCTTTTGCCTGCAGTAATTGCCAGAACTTTTGGTCTTTGTGTTTTTCTCCCCTGTCTGTCTCCCACTATTGTAGCATGATAAGCACCCGCATATTTGCAGATGGAATGGTCCCAACCACAATTTCAGGGTGATTTAGTGACTGCCAGGGCAGGTCATTCTGGTATAAGCATTGACGAAAACTGGTATATAGTTGGTGGTGGAGATAATAAAAGTGGTATGTAGAATTATGTGCTTATTAAAGATTATTCTGTATGTGCTTAACTGCTTGTGCACTCAATCTGTCTTAAGCGCATTTATGGATGTATGACGACATGTGTTGCAGGTTGTCCTGAGACTCTAGTGTTAAATATGTCTAAGCTAGTTTGGTCAGTATTGACAAGTGTGAAGCAAAGAGATCCGCTTGCTAGTGAGGTAACCAGTTTGTTCCTTTTCTAACTCTTATCTCCCTTTGTAATTGCTAGCAACATCTTATATTTTTTTGGATTTTCTCTAGCAGATTGAGATTGTTTCATAAGAACACTTAAGTCAATAGTGATATTGTTATATAACAAGTTTCTGGTGTTAGATTTGGTGTTTACCACTGTTTCCAGGCCTGAAATATAAATCTGTGTTTTAACATGGATGATCCCACCAGGGTCTAGTTAAAGAACCTGCTTCTCTGCTTGAAGTGAGATGATGAACTGTTGAACAAACTTATATCTTTGGTATTGTGGAGAGTCAGCGATGTCATGTGTCTTGCTTCATTTCGTTCCATAATTGTTTTACTTTAGATGTTATTGGATTTGATTTAGGACAGTGCCATGCACTTGAATACATATCACATGAATAAGTTGATCTTTCACATGACCAGTCAACATAAATGTGGAAACAGGGACTCAGTGTTTGCTCAGCATTAATTGATGGAGAGAAGTTTTTGGTTGCCTTTGGTGGCTACAATGGGAAATACAGTAATGAGGTATGTCATTTATTGCTTTCTTATTAATTATTAAAAGGGTAGTCGAATGAAAACAAGTGCTCTCGTAAGATTGTAATTGTTTTTAGCACATTGGCATATGCTGAAACGTAATGTTGGTATTTTCAATGACATGATTTTGTTGTCATATCACTCAGTTTCTAAAAGTGGCGCCTCAGCCTAATTGCTTGGTTGTTTGGTGTCTCTTTGGTTAAAATACAATTTTGTTAGTTTTAAGTCCCATTTACTGCAGATGCTTTGATTTATAGGAACCGACTCTTAAAAATGCACAAGTTTGATGATTTTTGTTCCTACCTGGATTTCAGTCATTTTCCTCAAAGTATTCTAGCATTGGACATCAAATCTAAAATGTATTCACCTGCTAATGTTTATTTTGTAGTTTTCCAGTACACGGTTCCATTCAGCATTCCTGGGTTTTTTTTTTTTGGTTGTAATTAACTACGTTCTATGCTTTCTGGGCATGTGCCTTTTTTCACCTAGGTTTTTGTTATGAAACCCAAACCTAGTGGTTCATCACTTCCCAAGATTTTCCAGTCACCAGCAGCGGCTGCAGCAGCAGCTTCTGTTACTGCTGCATATGCCATAACCAAAGCTGAAAATTTCTATTTCCCGAAAGCAGAAGATTCAAGCTCTAAGGGCACTGGAAACATTCTTTCTGAACAAGGTGTCAGAAATGACATTGAGGCCATTAGAGAAGAGAAAAAGGTGTCGGAACTGTCACTTGCAGAAGTCAGAGCAGAAAATACTAGGATTAGGGGTCAGATTGATGAGAAAAATGGCACTCATTCTGAGTTGTCGAAGGTATGCTTTTTATGGCATATTACTGATTGAGGTAATTGGCAAATGGGTTAGCAGTTAAAACTTCATGATTTCAACCATATTCTTTCAGGAACTCCTTTCGGTCCAAGGCCAACTTGTAGCCGAGAGATCAAGATGCTTTAAGCTGGAGGTTTCCTGTTCTCTCATTCCTTCTTTTGTTGAATTTAGTTCTTTTGATACAATGGCTAATTTTTTTAGTAACGGTGATTTCCAGGCGCAAATCACAGAATTGCAAAAGATGCTGGAGTCGATGCAGTCCATAGAGAATGATGTACAAGCGCTTCGGAGACAGAAGTCTGACTTTGAACGGGATGTGGAGGTAGATTCAGCTGTCCAGAGGCAAGGTTCAGGTGGTGTTTGGCGATGGATAGCTGGGGGCACTGGCAATGCATAAGAGCTGAAGGTTGGTGCCTAGAAATTGAAACGGGGAACAATTCAATCTGTCGTTAGCCGTAACGATCTTTCAAGCAAATAATATGATCTTAAGCTCAGACGGATTTCTGCAGTCGCTATTTGAGGAACCTCTGGTGATATTCGATAATTGTCAATAAGCATAATGGTGGCAAATCTTGGAAGTGCTTTCCCACATTTCCCCACTGTAAAATCATTTATGGAGGTTCGTCTATGCCCTTTTTTTTTTTTTTTTTTTTTTTTTTTTTAATCCCACAATCAGTTCATTCTTCTTCTTAATATTATTATTTTATTTTCTTCATATTTATTCTGTGTTATTCCTGTATCCTGGTAACTTCTTTACTCTTGATTTCATTATTGTCTGTACAATTGAGTTTACAAGACTCTCCTGGCTTGGCAAGCAGTTCTTATACTAGTTGGGGAGGCACATGCTTAATTCCCCGTGTTTGATAATAATATATCCATGTGTTTAATAAAAAAGTATTTATAATATAAAGTTAATATCTAATTCCTTACACAAGCGCATATTTAAATTCTTACAAAAGTAAAATGGTAGCACAACATTACAAAAGAACTGATGACAATGTTTTGAACCTACCAATTGTAACCTGTAAGAGAACAGAGATGTAAAACATCCAAAATTAGCCGGAAATTTCTTAAAATGTTGAATTGATCATGCATACAAGTGCATGCAATCCAGAGGTGGTTGGGGGTGGCCCGGCGACCACCCCCTACTTTTCTCTTTTTCTGTGTAGGAATTGCAAGCATCCAGATTTATGTGTTAAATCATGGGGGGGCCTCCTTGCTGTGATAAAGTTGGCATCAAGAAGGGTCTATGGACGCCTGAGGAGGACAACATCCAAGAACATGGTTCAAGAAGTTGAAACTGAATCGGATTTTTCTCTTACACCCAAAGGACACCATCCATGGACGCCTGAGGAGGACTTCATCCTTGAAATTCTCAATCAGAATCTCACCCTTTTTGTCTCTAAAATCCAGTGAATCCCTCACTTGGAAACCTAATTTCTCGCACGAAGTTGAAAACGAATCGGATTTTTCTTCTACTGTGCTTTGTTTGGGTTCAGTTTTTGCGTCTCTCTTAGAGGCTTTGTTCTTGAAATTAAAGTAATTTTTGGGGATGAGTTCGGAGCTCAGATTGTCGAGAGATTGTCTGAGATCGGAGACGGCTTTGAGAGAGGAGCGAACCTTGTAGGCGGGCAAGAAAAATGAGTTCTCATGCCACTAGAGAGAGAGAGAAATGTAGGGGTGGCTGGCGGGCCACCCCCAACCACCTCTGCAGACCACCCCCAAGGGGGCACCACCACTGCTTGGGGGTGGCAAGTGGTGGGGATGTCCTTTGGGGGTTTTTTTTTTTCTTCTTCCTTAGTTTTTAGATTTGTTTTTTATATTTTCATTTATAAAACATTAAAAATTTACTATTTTAAAGTGATGCGGCAAAAAGGCTGATGTGACACTAATGGATATAAGAAAATTTGGACAGAAAACTCACGGAATGATGCATTTCAAATTCGAGAAAACATTTAAGATTGAAAGTTGATTTTTAAAAAGTGAGAAAGTGATTTCAAATCGTGCATTAACTTAGAGATTTATGATACATTTACCCATTTAAAAAAAAATACACAAAAAAAAAGAAAAAAAAAAGAAAAAGGCATTTCCTCTATCATTTTGGCATTGCATCTTCCACCGATTCAATAATTTTTACCTGTTAGAAAATAATACACAACGGAATATAATACACTAGTTGTAGCAAGTTGGTCCACACACATGACACATCATCACAAAATAACTATACATCAAGTGTTTGTCATTTGTCAGGTCTTAGTACATGTTTCTCTCTTGTTATCGATCTTGATCATCTTGATAATCTTTTGTTATGTTCCAATAATCCTCATATATATTCTCTGCTTCCCTTTCTGGCCCCAAAGAAAGCGGAAAAGAAGAGAAAAAACTTGTTACAATTTGGAGATAAGTTGCTGTTTGGTCTGTGAAACCAGCTCCTTCCGCAAGATTTTGCCTGCAGCTGACCTTGGAATAGCACTGGTGAAACCAACTCTTCTTACTTTCTTGTATGGGGCCACCTGAAATTTATATTCATACATCAACCCACAAAACGTTTTGTGATGGTTACTACTAGCGGATGCGGATGCCATTATTTGTAATAGCCGCAGACGCATCCGTAAAATATAGATTTCACTTTTAGTTATTCGGATCGGCGCGATTATTGTAGTTATTAAATGCGATTGTTATCCGTTATCTACATATTAGGTAAAAGGCCTATTTTAGTCTTTTGGGCATTATTTGAATCTCTAGTAGAATTTATTTTAAACGATTTTGAAAATAATTTAGGCCGGTTGTTAGTATTTTAGGCTTGTTTTTAAGTCTTAACCTTTTGAAAATATATTAATTTCACATATTTTTTGCACTCTTTTTTTTTTTTTTTTTCCCCAAATGTTATAATTGAAAACAATATAGTAATTAAATCAATGTAAACATAACCTATACCTAATACAAAGCGACGTTGTTTTGGTAAATTTATTAAATATAATATATATTATATATAAAAGGTATGCAGATAGTGATTTTTACTCACCGCATCGACATGTGTGAATAGTAAATAGCGGATACAAACGGTTAATATCTGCTCACAAGTATACCCCTAAGAGCATTCCTAGTGAGCTCTTTAATTTTTCTCTAAATTTTAGCTCAAGAATCTACTTTTTTGATTTTATCTATCACTTTTAAAAGACTTCCTACATCAAACTCTTTAAATCTTTCTCTATTTCAACTAAATATTAATTTTTTATTGGTTTTAAGCAACCACTACTAACAAATGAGGAGAGAGAAAAAATGAAAAAGTGAGGTAAAAGAATAGAGAAATGATAAAATATTAAAGGGAAAAGCTTGGTGCACAACCATTCACATGGGTGAGACCCATCTGAGTAGGTGGATCCCACCTATGTGAGTAGGTTGTGTACAAGTTGTGCACAACCTGTTGTGCAAGTATCAGCCCCCAATATTAAATAAATAACTCATAAAATTTGTGAGTCAAATTTAGACTGAAATTCTGACAAAAGCTAAAATAGAGAAATTATAAAGAGTTTATTGGAGTGGTTTTTTTTTTTTAATTTTTCACCAAATTTTAGTGAAAAATTTAAAATGAAGATGGATGCTTCTCTAAGGGCTACTAGTGGCTACTAATCAAGAAATATGACGTACGGAAGAGTGATGACAAACCTGGCCGGCGACGAATTGAATTACTTGGTCTTCGTTGAGCTCAGAACCTGCTGCTCTTACTACGTATGCCATTGGTATCTGTCCTGCTTCTTCATCTTCAACCCTGCAAAACTTTGATGTTTTAATTAAATGAATACATTTTTTTTTTTTAATTTGTTTTAATTTGTTTTTAGAGAGATAGAGGTTAAGGTAACGCACGGTATAACGGCTGCATCGAGAATAGTAGGATGACTCAAAAGTATTGCTTCCAGTTCTGCTGGAGCCACCTGCATGCACATTCAAGAACATTTAACCATGAACATTCCAACACTTTCAATTATCGACATATTAGCTAGCAACGACAAATGCTATATATATATATCCACCTTTTATTTACCAAATCTACCAAATCTGATGTGGTGTGATTTCGTAATAAAAAAATTAATTAATTAATTTCTATTTACTAAATATTATAGGTAGGGATCATACCACATCAGATTTAGTGAATAAAATGGAGATACTTGAACAATATATAACATTTCTAGCAACAATACTATTTGGAATCGTTTTTGGTTTTTTCATTGAGCAGCAATCAACTCAATTGGACATATTAGCGGATATAATAATAATAATAACAAATTCACTAAAATGATGTTTTGGTGTTTAATATATATCCATCATGGCGTGGTTGTATTTTATTTGTTATCTTTAAGCTGGAATGTGAACTTAAGATATGGATTTCATTTAAAACATTGCGGTTTAAAAAAAAATAAAAATTAAAACAGGCTTAAAACATTTTCAAAATCGTTTAAAATAGGTTATAATAAAGGCTTAAAAGACTAAAATAGACACAAAACGCTCATTACCTAATATGCAGATAGTGATTAATAATCACATTCAATAACCGTGCGGATAACAACGGATGGTGTTACCTAAATTAATCCTTAAAGTTTGGATTAATTAAGGGCTAAACACCCCCATCATGAACTGAAATGATCGATGCTAAAACTTCAGAGTATTACCTGATAGCCGTTATGCTTAATCAGCTCCTTTATCCGATCGAAGATGAAAACAAACCCATCCTCATCAAAATAACAAAGATCACCGGTTCTCAACCACCCATCCGAATCAATTGTCGCCGCCGTCGCTTCCACGTTTCCCAAATAACCTTTCATAATAGTAGGGCTCTTCAGCCATAGCTCACCTTCCCTGTACGGCGGCAAAGCCTTTCCCGTTTCACTGTCCACCACCTTAGCACAAAAGCTTGGAACCAACATTCCTGAAGAGCCCGGACGAGCCTTCGCCTCTTCAGCCGACATAAAATAAGTCGCGGCTCCACAGCTTTCTGTTAGTCCATATCCCTGCCTTAGCTCCACCCACGGAAACCTCTTTCTGAACTCATCCGCCACCTGTTTGCTCAATGGCGCAGCCCCTGACCCCACCCTTCTCAATGACGACAAGCCACGCCCTGCTTTGCTTGCATACTTTACTAGCCCAAGTATCACCGGCGGCACAGCAGGTATATTATTAACCTGTTAGAATATATATATAAATTAACAATTTTTTATTAGCTTAAACTTTTGAAATAATCGTATTAATTTATGCTCGATCTCAAGATAAATAGTGCGATTAATTTAATCGTAACCTTGTGAGCTTTAATGGCATCAAGCATAGCTTGGAACTCAAACTTCTGCATCAACACCGTAGTGGTTCCCACGCACAACAATCCTAGCACGAAGAACGCAAGCCCGTAGATATGAAACATAGGAATGAAACACAAAAACACGTCGTTGTTCGCCGAGCTTACGTCTACAGACCATTGGAGCAACGTCATAATGGCAATGAAATTCGCATGCGTTAGAATCACCCCTTTGCTTGTCCCAGTAGTCCCCGAGGAGTACAGTATAGCCGCTGTGTCCGACTGGGCTTGCGCGACACTTGGCAACTCTAGCGGCGGATCACAGCATTCAATCAACTCTTCGACGGTCAAGAAGTTGTCGTTGTCGTTGTCTTTGTTGGATTTTCGTGATGTTAGGATTGTTGGCAACCCAGTTGCGGCTAATTTGTGAAGCTCTTCCGGCGCGGAAATTGCTAGCTTGGCGCCTGAGTCACGCACTTGCTTGCCGATTTCTGACGCGGTGTTAAGTGGGTTGGCGGTGGTTAGTGCTGCACCGACTGATAACACGGCGAGGCATATTGTTGGGTATAGAAGCGAGTTTGGTGACAAGACAAACACCACGTCGCCTTTTCGGACCCCAAGAGCATGGTGCAAGGCGGATGCAAGTGAACGGATTGACCGGTGGAGCTGTGCATAGGTGACACGCCGGTCAGTGGCTGCGTCGATGAGTGCAATTTGTGATTCGGATTGGTGAGGATGAGGGAATTGTGACAGCACAAATGTGGCGGTGTCGAGGTCTGGCCTGGTGGGGATTTTTTGGTGGTCACCGAGTTTGATAAGTGAATGGTAGATTCCGGTTTGTGCATCGAAACCACCGTTTTTCCTATCAAATTGCCGTTGAGAGTTGCTGGATTCTTCTTCGACGGTGCCGTTCCATGCCTCTTCGGCTGACATTTTCTTGACCAGCTTGGCAATAAAAATTTGCCAAGCTATAGGAAACGTGCTTAGATTAATTAAACCTCTGGTGTGGTTTAATAGCGTCAATATACTGAGAGTTAAATAAGCTTTTGCTAATTGCTATTGGTGTTTTCTTTTGTAGGCAAGCTCGAAGAAGATTGGCATTGATTTGTACGTCAACAAGGAATAGAATAGAATTGTATGTACTCTTCAATGCCGGCCTGCAGGGCGATATATATATATGGACCAAGTAGTGATCATGACTTTTTTTTTTTTTTTTTTTTTCTTTTGCATTTCATCAACCACCTTTGTCTCCGACCTATTGGGGTAGCTGACTGGATAGAGATGGTCGCACGACCAATCCATGCATGTTTCATGTAATTTTATTTATTTATTTATTATTATTATTATTTAAAGTAATGTTTTTTCAAAATATTCTTAAAAATTTGGTGTTTTAGTTTTTATAAAGTTTTTTATTTTATTTTTTAAATTTTTTTTTATTTTTTGAAAAATGGACCGTTAGTTAAATGTTTTTAGGAGAGGTGTATTTCTATTTTTGAAAACTTTAACAAACATATCCCTAATTTTCAGTTGCTATGAGTAGGAAACCAAATTTGGCCCTGTTTGTTAACATTTTTGGGCAAATTTCATCAGTTATAATGCAATAATTTCAGTCTACTATGATTGTTACAGGTACTTGCAATAATTTCATCAATTATAATGCAATACTTGTTTGAGATATATTAGGGTTGCTCCAGCTATGCTGGTATGATAGTAGAATTGTACAGTAAATTCTATTAGTAGTAGTCAATTGTATTTAATTGGGAGTCTCAGAATACGGTGCATGGATTATTAGATCGTATGAGAGTTGAGCTCTTAGTGGAAATCTATTTTCATTTAGGAGTTATCTTCATATCTATGTTAATGCCTTCTAGTAGTTTAGTTTCAGTGGATGTTCATTCTCACTTGGCAGACTCTTGGTAGGAGTTAATCTCCAAGTCCTTGTAGGAGTTTATCTCTAAGTATTTTAGTTTGAATAGTGTAGTCATGTAGTCCCCTATTTAATAGGTGATCAATTAATAAAGAGGTAAAGCAAAATTAATCCCAAACTTTGTGTTTAAAAATGTTTAATTAGGTTCCTTCAGAATCTATCAAATTATCTCGTTGCGTGTTCGATAAACCATTCACGTAACATATGCCTACTTGTTGGACATACTTCATGTGCTATTCACGGGTAGGGGTGAGCAAAACCCCCCCACCCGCCCCACCCCTCCCCGAAAATCCCAATTTTTAATTAATTTTTTGCAAGTATGAGTCCAAAAATGATATACTCGTGCGGGGTTGGGGTTTTTAAAAACCCCGGAGACCCGCCCTGCCCCGTAGGAAGAAAAAATAACACAGGATCGTAGTGACTTAATCTTCTAGTCACCAGTCTTCTGGGGACGTCATGAAGCTCCAGATTAGGGTTGACGAGGAGACCGGGAACAGTGGGACAATCGTCAACGCTTGCTTTAAGACCAATATTGAATGATTCCCCTCTCATCCTGTAACCTGTTTGTGATTTGTTTGGCTTTGGTTTGAATCTAGCTTTGTTTGGCTTTGGTTTGAATCTGGCTTTGTATGGCTTTTGTTTGAATCTGGCTTTGTATGGCTTTTGTTTGAATCTGTGATTTGTTAGACTTTCTCTCACCGTGTGTGTTTGTGACTTTATGAACCCCAGATCTGGTTTTTGTTGAAAACCCACTCCGTCCCGCCCAACCCGAACCCTCCGCTCCGCATCACCCCGCACCGCATGAATTTTTCCTTTTTTGTGCGATTCACAGGTGAGATTTTCTCAACCCGTAGTGGTGCGGGGCGGGGGCAAAGATGACGGAAAACCGCCCACCCTCCCCTCACCCCATGCTCACCCCTATTCACAGGGGTGTGTCTTGAAACTCACTACACAAAGGAAATATTAACAAAAATTGGTAATTATCTTTTTTCCCCATAAACTACCGGCAATTGTCAACATGTCACCACGAATTGACACATCAACCATAAGAGAGCATTCAACTACCATTTTCATACATTTACCCTCTTTCCGTCAGGGAATCTTGTTAAATCGGACGAAATATGCAATTTTAAAACGTTAAATTTTGTTTAAAGACAAAAATGCCCTTAAACAGTAATAGCAATCAATTAGGTGCTTTAGCTAAATGGGCCACTAACAATCATGTTTTTGGTATTATTCTCATAGGATTCCCCATTTTCTCTTCCATTCGGATCGAGAGTGGTAAGAATCATCTCCTGTAACCCTTTCCTCATTTTATTAGGAAAAATAAAAATAAAAATAAGGCGCGTAGCTGAAGGAGTTATGCACTTGTTTTCTTAACGGTGACAACAGAATTACCACAACCAAATATTCTTGGCCAAAACCTATTTGGAATCACACGATTTCAACACGATGTCCAAGTTTTGGATTTTGGCTGTTGGGACTACCTTTGCCAACTGTTGATGCTCTTTTATTGGCTTTGGAGGGAAGATAATATTCCTCTATGCCT
Organism: Alnus glutinosa; assembly: GCF_958979055.1. Lineage (NCBI taxonomy): Eukaryota > Viridiplantae > Streptophyta > Magnoliopsida > Fagales > Betulaceae > Alnus > Alnus glutinosa. The sequence continues at coordinate 31,124,321 of NC_084888.1, forward strand.
TGATTACAACCAACCATCCAAATAGGCTAAGGATGATTGCATGAATGGAAGGTCAAATGATAAGAACAATGATTTTGGCTTCTTCTGCCTGCCTCCAAAATTTGGATCAGGCTGCAACCAGGAGATCTTTAGTCGACTCCATGTAAAGGAGCTTTTTAATTCTAATATAATAGTATAATAAATTTTTATGTTTGATGTATCAATATACACCCAATTGGGCCTAGGTAGGGGAGGTCCATTAAAACCAAATACCAAGGTCTAAAAACAATAATCACTTGGGCATGATAGCTCAATCCACCCCTAGTCAAAGGAGTAAGGAGGGGTGCATAGTAGAGGATCACCCCTCCCGGGATATCAGATACCGTTCTTATAGTTCCTATATTATCAGCAAAGGAATCATGTAATGTTCGTAATGTTGTTAAAAGGTATCAAAAGCTTAAGCTGATAGGAAGATGTAAATTTAATCACTTTATTAATACTTTAACACTTTTTCTTACGTACGGACTCAAACTATTTTTTAATAAGTGAGGTCCAATACGTGGAATATTTAATTGAAATATGGGTAAATGATAAAGTTAAAATTCGAACTCAAGACCTTTGACTTTGATACTATCTTAAATCACCACTTATCCCAAAAACTTAAGTTGATAGGAAGAGGTAAATTTAATCACTTTATCAATAATTTAACACGTAGCACGACCTAACACCCAATGACGAGAGCAAGAGGTAGGGATGCAATGCCACTACCCTATCAAGGACTTACCTCGCTAAAGGGTGCCAACTGAATGCCATACTAAATTAGGGTTCTGACCAATGATCGAGTGACACGTGACCTAAGTCATGCAAAGGGATAAGTCATCCACATATGTAAGGAAGGGACGACCAATTTTCATATATGATTCATTTCACCAATTTTCTCACGATTCTTAACTTTTTTCCTATATGAGTACCTTTCACTCACTTAAACATCAGAGATACCTCCGGCCACTAGTACACTCATTACTAACCTTCTTTTGCAGGCCCACTTGACTTGAGCTCACTTGTGTGATTTACTGCATCATCAATGTTAAAGCATTTATGTAGGAATGATTAATCTTCTTGCCTAAATCAATCTAATTATTCATGTTAGGAATATGTTCACTCTCTATTTCATGACTTTAATTTAAACTTATTACTGATATTTTTTTGAATCTCTAGTTCCTTCGTTAACTAGCTAATTGGCTTGTGCTAAACTTTAAACTAAACACTTAAAAAAAAAACATTTTCTATCACCTTTTTCTCCCTTTGGGAAATTTCGAATGTATTATATTATAGAGAAATGTCTATTATTTTTGTCTTTAGAAAAATTTAGATATATTTTTTTAATTGAATAATAATAAAAAAAAAGGTTACAAGAGAGGATCCTTCACACTTCCTATCCAAAATGAAGAAGAAATGGACGATCCTATGAATGAAAAAATGGTGGGCTCCCCAACAATAGACCCATAAACCAAATTAAAATAGCGCTGAAATAATTAGAAAAAATTAGATCATTATCTCTAATTGGACCTCTTTCTATTTATTGATCTCTTAATTTTTTATCAATATTTTTTTTTTTTCATAAACCTGGATCATTTGCCAAGATAGAAATCGATATTCTACCAAAATCTACGCTTCTTCACTAATCTCATGTTCCTCTAGAAATTGTTTTATTAAACACTTGAGTATCGTTATGAATTTGATTATCAATATCATTTTCTTTTGTTATTTTGATATTTTCTTCCAATTCCTTTACAAATATTGGTTGTTCAGTTATTAACTCTTCAATTGAATTTTGTTGGAAATAATTTTGGATGGTGTAAAAAATTCTTGTTGAAACAAAAAAATATTAGTTTGAAAATTAACAATAAGACAAGTAAAATACAAGAGATTAAACTAGAATATAACAAGATCTTACAATACTATAAAATCACGTAAGAACGTTGTTTTTAAAAGTTGATTCGTGCCTTTGATCAGAGTATATAACTCGATACGATCATATTTCTTAACACACAACCTCTCAGAATTAGATTATAACATTTATTTTCATTAAGGATGTACTTCCAAGTGCTCGTAGATGAGCCCTTTTATAGAGATTATGAGAGAGCTTATGAGCTTCTAAAAGCCATAAAAAAAATAAAAAATAATGACCAAACAATCATAACTGTTAAAGAATTAAAAGCCATAAAACTTTTAAAGTCCAACAGTCAAAACCGTAAAACCATTTAAAATATATTTTGGTTTTCCTCATTAAAACCCATGAATACGTTTAAACATGCTTGCCAAACAATAGAAGATCCTCAAATTTTGTAAACTGTTACCTATTTCGTTTTGAATCCCAGACCCTTTTTTTTTTTTTTTTTTTTAAAAAAAAAAATGATACAATATCTGTACTAGTGTACCCACCTATGGAAAGCCCATCAGACCAGAAGGCCCGATAAATTAAAAGGTATGGCCCAAGACCCTTGGGCCAGAGAGAAAACGTTCACACCTATAACGGTTATGTGGCCCATTGACCACTTGGTGCGTAGCAAAGGATGACTCCTCACCAACCAGGAAAGTGCAACATGGTATTACTCTCAATGGCTTATGCATTTTTATATGTAAAATGGCTAACCAAAACCTATTTTATCTATTTTAACTAATAGGTTTCAAAAGGTATCATATATCCAATTATCTATTATTTTACTATATTATTTAGTTTTTAATTTTTAATTTAATTTTAAGATATTTTTCAACGATAAGTCATTTTTTTTTGAATAATTATTGCTATAACGTCAGCAAATTTTTTTTTCCTCATCTAATCAGGTGGTTCGCATGAGTAACCTAAAAATGACAAACATAGATTCTGAGACATATTACAATATAGCTATGGTGCAAATGAATTTTGGTGAGAGAGAGAGTGAAAGAAAGAGAAACGCTAAAAAAAGACATGCATGTGTGAATAGTGCAACTTCACGTATAGAGTTGCACTATTTACACATGCATCATAAATGCATTTTGCATTTAATTTGCATAATCAGATGGAGAAACTTTTTAATGAATTTGTTAATCATTTTAAACTAAAGGTGAAAATGGCTAAGCCATTAGAAATGCTCTGCATAACTGCCCGCTACAGGACAAGGGCGACAACTAATGAACGTCAATATAAGAGGAAGGAAGAATCCCTCGCTGGTATGAGATCATTCTAGCCATCTTCTCTCTTGCTAAGTTTCTCTCTCTCCTTTACCCTTTTTAAACACCATATATATATATATATATATATATATATGACTTAAGCATTGGAGTGATCTCTCGCCGGCACACTCGTCAAGCTTACCTGTACACTTTTCATCCCTATTCTAGGCGTTCTCACTTAGAGCTTCAATGTGCGGTCAACTGTACCAACCCTTAGCATATTCATTTACGAGTAAAAAACCTTAATCTAACAAACATATATAACGACTCAAACTCAAGACTTTTACAGTTGAGAAATAGAATATAAAACTGGTGTCTGGTGGTACGGTAGATCTCCTCTAGAAAAGGTGGCTTGAACTTGTAAGGGTTGTTATGGTGCACCCAACTGACACAATACATTGGACTCAGGCAGCGCACATGACAGTACATGACATGAGAGTCCAGTATGTATATATAATAGGAAGGAACCCCAATTCCCAACGGCCGCCGATGGGCAACTTGACGGACAGTTGAGTAACAGAACTTCTTGTCGAGTTGAAGAAAATTGACTTGGACTATCTGGCCTTGTCTTGAACCTTTGGTTGCTGTTGTCTTGTTGAGCATGTTTGTGGCTGACTCAAAAACATGCCGTCCGCAGCAAGTGCCGGCAGCCAATTATGTGGGGAAAGTCAGAACACGGTTGGGTGTTTATCACAATTCTTTATAAATTTAAGTGACAATTGATGTGCACAGTATAAATGAAAATATTAAGCAACTAAATTTGACAGATAAATTTAATTCTTTAATTGTTGATGTGATAAGTAACACATGAATTGTCACGTCAGTTTATAAGAAACTGTAACACTCTTACAACTTCGTAAGAGTGAGCTAATTTGATACCCTTAAGAAGCTAGGTATCCACTAGTGTCTTCGGTGAAATTAGGTTAAGTTATAGTTGAAGCAACTTGAAGAAGTGCGTGCCTACGGTCTCTTCACTTATGCTTGTCCTGTCAGTGATTTTTAACGGGTTAATGCTATTGTGATCATGCTCAGATAGAAAAGTTGGTTGCCCTCTCTTACCCTATTAGTTTTAAAAACAATAAAAATTACTTACTATATTCACACATGCCACTTAAAATGCAAATAGAATTATTGAACTAACTTTCATAGTTAGCACAAAGTCAACAAGTCAAAGTTAGTATAGACAAGTTGGTTATTAAGTTAGAGTTTGTTAAACTGTTAGATATGGGTGTAAAGCCGGTTATTAACCGGTAATCGGCCCTACCGGAGTGGTTACCGGTTTTAGAATATATTGAAACCGGTTATAACCGGTAACCGGTAACTGGGTTTATATATATATTTAAAAACCTAAACTAATAAATTTTAGGGTTTTACACTTTTACTTCTATTCCAACTTAGGCCAACATATTGGGCAAAAAAGGTTGAAATATTTTTTTAAAGAGCTGGTGCGTTTGGTTCGTAACATTGTTCAATATTCGAACCGGGTTTTTATTCAAAAACCCATACCCGGATCCAAGTTGAATAAAACCCATGGGTCACTTGAATAAAGTTTGAATAGTTTGAATAAACCCATCATATATTTTTTATTATTATTCTTTACCATACCAATCATTATACATAATTTTTCATACAATCCAATCATTTCCAATCATTTTATACTATTATAAAACACTTTTTTAAAACCCATCATATATTTTTTATTATTATTTTTTACCATACCAATCATTATACACAACTTTTCATACAATCCAATCATTTCCAATTACTTTATACTATTATAAAACACTTTTTTCCAATCTTTCAAATTCAACACCCAAACACATATTCAAAAGAATCTAAAATTATATTCAACATCCAAACACATTTTCATTACCTTGAAATCCGTGATCAGATTCAGAATATTATTCATATTCGAAATATTCGATACCCAAACGCACCTTTAAAGTCTAAATTAAGCATAATACCCAAATTAGTTCGAAAAGACTAAATTTTTTAAAATTTTAGTTATCGGTTCGAATAAGTGGGTACCAACCGGTAATTGTTGGTTAACCGCCGGTTATTAAAAAACCTGTTAATTGGCTACCTGGGTACCGGAGTCGGTTGACGATTTTGGCTAACTGACTACCTTGATTACGATTATCGTTTTTAGCCAATAAATAATAACCATAATCAGATTTTCACCCTACTGTTAGATGACGTAAAGTATGATCTAGATGTTAGCTATACAGATGATTGTAGTTTTAGTCTTGGTATATGTATCATTTTCTACTGTAATTCATTAACTACGTTTGATATACAAGAATTCTATTCAGAGCTCTCAAATACTTCCTTTTCTCTCAATTTTTGTTCGTCTTCTTTTTGTTGTTTTCATTCTAAAAGTCAACAAGAACCCTGTACTGTGAAAGTTCCCCCAACTGTAATTCCAGCCCACCAAAAGCCCAACCACGAAGAGATTTCCCGTCTCACAACTTTTTGACAAGTGTCATGTCTATGGCCTTATTTCAAAATCATCCTTTATTACTTTCTGTGTTCCACTGCCTCTGTTTCCTCTCCCACCTCTCTTCTCCCTCCAAATCCCACCCTCAACACCAAACCAGAGCTTCTCTCTCTCTCTCTCTCTCTCGGTAAAGAGAGCTTGTCAATCTGAACGAAAGCCTCTTTTTCTTTTTTCTCTAAAGCTTTCTTTCTCTCACTCTCTCGAAAAGTTTCTGTCTCTGCTGCCATGGCGGTGGCAGAGCTATCAGCTTCCTACACCAAGACCCACTTGAACTCAACCCAGCTCTCATTCTTGTCGACCCGTCTCCCCAATCACCGCCGCTGCGCTTTTCGACCGTTCCCTCGAACACGAAGCGCTGCCACCATCTCTTGCTCTGTTGCACCAAAGTAAGCTTCTTATCAATACCCACCAATTCTTTCCTGATACCATCGTTTACTCTCATGGTTTTGTTCTCTTGGTAATTCTCAGTCAAGTTCAAGCTCCGGCCGCAGTGGAAGCTGAGGACCCCAAGAACAAGTCCGAATGCTACGGTGTGTTCTGCCTCACCTATGATCTCAAGGCCGTAAGTTTTTATCCACAAAATTCTCGTCTTTTTATGCCAACCCAATGAGTTATCTTTAGTTTAAATCTAAATTTTTGAGTTATTTTATGTTTAGAGTTATCTTTAGTTTAAATCTAAATTTTTGAGTTATTTTATGTTTAGAAATAGTTTTGTGTTTTCATGTTGAGCTTCGGTGTCTAATATAAGTGCATTTATATTGTTTGTTAATATGTGTAGTCATAATTTTTTTCAGGCCTATATGGTAGTAATTTGTTTTAGTTTCTCTCTGTTAGATTATATTATATGTCGTTGTCCCACATGGGTTATTAGTGTGTATATCTGTGTTTACTAGCCTATATATATAGGCCCCTCATGTACAGTATTATGTGTGATTCAATATACAACCTTATTCCCGTTCCTGAAATATTCATTTGGTTCTGTTTTTAGTTTTCCGTTTTTGCCGTATTCAGGATTTACCTCTGTACTAATAATGAATGGCACTCACCGAGCGCTTCGTGTCCTATGTTTTTTTTTTTTTTTTTTTTTGGCTTTTCTTCTAATATGACTGCGGCGGTGAAAGGGCAAGGAATCCGCCATAAAGTGGAGAAATTATCCAAGAGATATTGTTGATGAAACTGAATCTCATTTCGTTTTACAGCATAGGCATAAATGACACCAAATTGATGATAAACTTAATAATGGTAAAACATTTAAATACGAAAATGATAAAACTGCTTTAAAAACACTCCAACTAATCTTTATTAATTGAAATCGTATTTTCTAACTCAACCACTAAACTTATCTCACCCTAAATCCATCCGTAACAACAGTGGTTGTGTAATTTTTGATGCACTGAATGTAATTTTTTGTTTTGATGCACTGTAGTATTATGTAATTTTGTGTGTGTGATAAACCTTTCTTCCTTTGTTTAATTCACATTCTCTACCTCTAACAATTTTTTTTCTTATGTGGTCCCAGGAAGAAGAGACGAAATCCTGGAAGAAATTAATTAATATTGCAGTCTCAGGTGCTGCTGGGATGATATCTAACCATCTACTTTTCAAAGTAAGGGTTTCTTAGATCCAAAGCTCAAAATAATTCCCTTTTTTTTTTGGTTTTTGGTTTTAAATTTTCCTGAACTCTTTATTGCATTTGAGTTGATATTGATCTGTAAGTCAACTTACATGTTCACAGGGATACATGGCAACTAAGCTTGCAGTTTGAACCATAAGTTTGAAATAAGAGCTCTGTTGTCTTTTTAAACTGAAGGCGCTTCCGGTCTATAGTAAAATGTGCCCCTATCTGTTGACCTAATATATAATACTTTCATTTTTTGTGAATAACCTCTTTAGCAATCCAGCATCACAGGCATGTAGCCAAAACTTAAAAGAAAAAAAAAAGTTGTTATACACGTATGTATTACATTAAGGGTTCTCTCATTTTTGGGTAATTGCTCTAAAGTTTCTAGGAATGGGGTTCAGTTGCTGATGACGGACAGTCTGATATACTATTAAAGTCTCTTCAACCTCTTATTGGTGCCTTCGTAAAACCAAAGAAATTGAATTACTCACTTCCATTTTCCACAGCATTCAAAGCACTAGAACAAGAGTTGCAAAAAAGAATGCTTTAGCTTTGGGAAAGAAGCTTTAAAAAAAGAGTCATAACAGAAGGAATAACCTTATAAATGAACGTTGTTTGCTTTCGACAGGGAATCTGACTTTCTTTGTTTTGCCAGCTTGCATCTGGTCAGGTTTTTGGTCCTGATCAACCTATTGCTTTGAAACTTTTGGGATCTGAAAGGTCATTCCAAGCTCTTGAAGGTCTGTTTCTTATATTAACATACACTGTGACTTAATTTCACAACTCATTGAGCAGCATTTGTTCCACCTAAAAATAAGTCCTTTAGAATGATGATTGGCGTATCTCCATCATGACGAGTTAATTCATGCAGGTGTCGCTATGGAATTGGAGGATTCCTTGTTTCCTTTGTTGAGGGAGGTTAGTATAAGCATTGATCCATATGAAGTGTTTCAAGATGTAGAATGGGCTCTTTTAATAGGAGCAAAGCCCCGAGGGCCTGGAATGGAACGAGCTGGTTTACTGGATTTAAATGGGCAGATTTTTGCTGAGCAGGTACCACTAATATTTGCATCTTGGTATGAATTATGATTGATATATATATATATTTTTAAATAATAATCAGCAATTTTGAGTCTATTCTGATATATTCTTTTTATTCTAACTTTATAGGGAAGGGCTCTCAATGCTGTTGCATCCCATAATGTCAAAGTGTTAGTTGTGGGCAACCCTTGTAACACTAAGTAAGAGGATTTATTTATTTATTTATTATGCTTGATGTACAAAAATTTGTTTTCCATATTGTGCCTGTAACTGCATTGTGTTTTCTTTTCCATGCAGTGCATTAATTTGTTTGAAAAATGCTCCAAACATACCCGCAAAAAATTTCCATGCTTTGACTCGATTAGATGAGAATAGAGCAAAATGTCAGGTAAAATTAGCTCATGACCATTTCTGCCATTGATTATATACTGTTCCGGCTGTCATGACAAGAAGGAATAATTATTCTAAATAATGGTACGATTTATGCAGCTGGCCCTCAAAGCAGGTGTATTCTATGATCAAGTGTCAAATATGACCATCTGGGGAAACCACTCAACCACTCAGGTCATTAAGAGGTTCTATTGTAAGAGCTTGCATGAAAAGAACCCCCACTCCTCTTCTAAAGAAACTTTATATTTAACTTTAGCAGGTTCCGGACTTTTTAAATGCTAGAATTAATGGCTTGCCTGTCAAAGAGATTATCAAGGATACCAAGTGGTTAGAGGAGGAGTTCACCGAAAAGGTCCAGAAGGTAGGCTTTGCAGAACAATAATTAGATAAGGATATGCACATAGTTTAATGAATCAGCAAAGTCTACTACTGAACCATGTGTGTTTCATCTTCAGATGCTAAAAAGTAAAATTTGATTTGCAGAGAGGTGGTGTGCTGATTGAAAAATGGGGAAGATCTTCAGCTGCATCTACTGCTGTGTCAATTGCTGATGCAATACGGTCTTTAGTTACTCCAACCCCTGAGGGTGATTGGTTTTCATCTGGAGTAATTATTTCACTTTTGTTTAATGTGCATGCATACAAATATATGCTTTTTTATGCTGTCAGTTTATTGAGAACCAAATCAGAAATTTCTGAGCAACCAGCCATATTGCCAGAGATCCAACAACTCCATCATGCTAATGTTGGAGTAAAGACTTCGGCATAATCTATGTGATGGAAAAACAGAACGGACCTTTGGAAATCATTTAATTACTCTCAAAAAATTTCTTTGTATAACATTGTCTCCCTTTTCTTTGCTATTTGTCCCAAAAAAGAGCCCCATGTTTTCTAATGAATGAAAAGCAACAGCTTAATAGGAGAAGCCATCAATCAGTAATCATAGGTGTCAAATTCATGCCTAGTAATTTTGTGGTGACTCAAAGAATAATTTTACTATCAACGACAGTGGTTTTCTGAAGTGAATCTGTAAGTTGAATGCTACTTACCACTAGCAGGTAGTTTAACTTCAGTACAACCATACAATCAAGAACTACCTTAATCATGTTTCTTGATGCACAAGTTAAGCACTGGGTTTGGTTTCCAGTATCATAATTACAACGCCATTGTAGGTTTATACCACTGGAAATCCTTACGGAATAGCAGAGGATATTGTTTTCAGTATGCCATGCAGATCAAAAGTAAGTTTGGATCAGAGTTCTTATTTCTATACTGTTCAATTGGCTTTACCCTAATATATATATATATATATATATATATATATATATATATATATATATATACTGTTTAATTGGCTTTACCCTAATAAGTTATCCTCCCCATTCTCCAGGGAGATGGTGATTATGAACTTGTCAAGGATGTAATATTTGATGACTACCTTCTCAAGAGAATAACCAAGGTGAGGTATCTTCTCATCGACTATGGTGAAAAGAAGAAAACATCCATTCTTTTCAATGGAAGTTGAAGGAACAATCGGATGATATCTTTTTTTTATTTTTTATTTTTTATAAGTAAAGTATATTCAAGAAACGCAAAGGGGCGTAGCCCATAGTATACAGGACGTATACAAGAAACCCCTAATTCAAAGAAAAAAGAGAGCACCTATCTATAAATTCAAAATAAGAACACTCATGTATAAACTGAAATTTCTCTGTCCACATAAACAATGTTTGTAGCATCATTTTCTTCAAGTTCATCAAGTCAGTCTCACAATCTTTAAAACAGCGTGCATTTCATTCTCTCCAAACACCACATCAAACACAATGGAATCATGCGCCAAATCGGTATCAACGTCCGATTGCCCTTTTGCCCCCTCCAACTCCCCAACATATCTTTCATTGACCGCGGCATTACCCACTCCACCCCAAACATTTGCAATATCGTCCTCCACAATTCTGTAGCAACCATACAATGCAGAAACAAATGGTCTATGGACTCTCTAGAAATCTTACACATGTAGCATCACTCTATCACAATAATGTTTTTCTTTCGTAAATTATTCAAAGTTAAGATTTTTCCCAAAGCCGCTGTCCACTCAAAGAAAGCCACTCTCGGGGGGACCATAACTTTTCAAATACTTCTCCACGAAAATGACGACGGCATAGGACTAGATAAAACCTTATAATAAGACTTTACCTCAAATGATTTCTTACGCGTTGGAATCCAACACATTTTATCCTCTCCCTCACTTCTAACTTTAAGAGTGTACAACATCTCAAAAAATCTACTAACCGCTTCCACCTCCTAATCATGAACTAGGCGAGAAAACAAAATATTCCACAGAATTGTCCCATTTTGTCTCTGCATATTCTCCTCTACCCATGCATTCTTGCCACTAGCAATGAGAAACAACTCTGAAAAAAGAGTCTTCAAAGGAATCTCCCCACACCACACATCATGCCAAAATGGAACTTTCGAACCGTTTCCGACCTCATATCTCACATGAGTAGCAAAATAATCCCATCCCCTCCTAATACACTTCCAAACTCCAACCCCAAAAGAACCCCCAACCTCCTTAGAGCACCAACCACCTCTCATACTTCCATATTTGAAATCCACTACCTTTCTCCAAATAGCATCCCTTTCCAAAGCATATCTCTATAACCATTTACCCATCAAAGCTCTATTGAACATAACCATATTTCTTACTCCTAGTCCCCCTGAAACCTTTGAAGAACAAATCGTATGCCAATTATCCAAATGAAATTTAAATTCGTCTCCAATACCACCCGAAAAGAAGTCTCTCTGAAATTTTTCCAAACGCTTTGCCACTCCCACTGGAATAGGGAAGAGAAACAAAAAATATGTAGGTAAACTAGAAATGGTACTATTTATCAAAGTTGACCTCCCACCCTTAGATAAACACAACCTCTTCCACCCCGCTAATCTAGCTTCCATCTTCTTAATAATGCTATTCCACATATGAGCGTCTTTATACTTAGCACCCAACGAAAGACCCAAATACTTTAAAGGAAGCGAAGCCACACCACACCCAAGAATACTAGCCAACTCCTCCACATCTCCTACCTCACCTACCGGAACAATCTCAGATTTAGACATTTATTCTCAAACCCGAGGCTGCCTCAAAACATAGTAGCAAACACCTCAAGTCTCGGAGCTGGTCAGCAATAGGATCATAAAAGATCAGCGTATCATCTGCAAATAATAGATGGGTAACCATCATAGCATCTTGCGTAGTAGAACCCACTAAGAACCCCAATAGACGCCCACTGTCCACCGTCGCATATATCATCCGACAGAAAGCCTCAATTACTAGCACAAACAGAAGCGGAGACAAAGGATCCCCTTGATGAAGACCCCGTGAGCTACGAAAAAACCCTGAAGGCGACCCATTGATATTTATGGAAAAACACAGTAGAAATACAATGAGCAATCCAGCCACACCATCTCTCCCCAAAGCCACATCTCTTCAATAAATACAGCAAAAACTCCCAATTTACATGATCATACGCCTTCTCTAAATCCAACTTATAAATAATGCCCGGAGTTCCAGATCGAATCTTGCTATCCACACATTCATTGGCCACCAAAACAGAATCCAGAATTTGCCTCCCCTTGATAAAAGCAGTCTGAGAATGGGAAACAACCTTCCCCAACACTGACTTCAACCTATTTGCCAGGACCTTAACACAAAGGTAGCGTTAAGGCTCTTCTCGAACTTTTCACTGGTTTGAAACTCCTTTAACACTGCAATAATATCAGTCTTCAAGATCTCCCAACACTTCTGAAAGAATGCCATAGTGAAACCATCAGGCCCAGGGGCCTTATTGCCTTTGAAATTCTTTATTACCCTCCAAATTTTATCTTCCTCAAACTCATGTTCCATCCATATTTTATCCTCTTCATCAATGGAAAGAAATAATAAATCATCTACCCTTCGTCTCCACTGATATTGCTCACTATACAGCTTTTTATAGAACTCCACAATGTGATCCTATTTGCTAGGACCTTTGAGATGATTTTATACATTCCACCTATTAAACTGATAGGTCGAAAATCCTTGATATCCACCGCTCCGGCTTTCTTTGGAATCAACGACACTGATATTGCTCACTATACAGCTTTTTATAGAACTCCACAATGTGATCCTGGATAACTATCCTGTCATCCGTCAATTGTCCATCCACCACTAGAGCCTCAATCGCATTATGTCTTCTATGTGAGTTTGCCAGTCGGTGGAAGAATTTTGTATTACTGTCACCCTCTTTTATGCCCTAGATTTCTATCTCTAATTCATTTCTTCAAGAAGAACATGCCGCTCTAAATTTCTAGAAGAATCCTCTGTCTTTAACTTTTCATCTTCAGATAACGGCCTCTCCTCTGCAATCAAATCCAGCTCACACAGATCCTTGTCCAACTTCATTTTATGAACCCTACATTCCTAAACACCTCCTCATTCCATTGTTTCAAGTCAGTTTTCAATGCTTTTAACTTACTAGCAAACACAAAGCTAGACGTACCTTCATACATATAACTGTATAAGATTCCCACCATCGCTTCACCTGCTCCTCAAAACCTTTCGCTTGCAACCACATATTTTCAAATTTAAATGACCTCCTACCTCGTCTCTCGACTCCACAATCCGAAAGCAATGGATAATGATCCAAAAGAATACGAGGCAGACGTCTTTGAGACACCTCTGGAAAATATTCTTCCCATTCTATAGATAGCAAAAATCTATCAATTCTGGACAACGTGCAGCAATTTGACCAAGTGGATCTCCCTCCGACTAAAGGAATATCGATGAGACCCTAATCAAAAATAAACTCAGAAAACTCACCCATAGCCTGAGATGATCTCGCTTCCCCATAGGCATCTCCCAAATATTCCTCAAACCTGCCAACTCATCCCAAAGCCCTCTCCTATCACCATCATCTTTTGGTCCATAAACACGCGCAAAACCCCATTCAAAATTTATTGACACACTCCGGAATGCACATGCTACCACATACCTTCCCACATACTCTTCAATCTTCTCGACAACTCTTCTATCCCACATTAACAAGATGCCTCTTGAAGCCCTTCTAGAACCCAAATTCACCCAATCCACATAAACACATCCCCAAACACTATAGACCACATCCCTACTAATTACTTCCATTTTTGTCTCTTGTAAGCACACAGTATCTGCCTTCCATTCCTTCAACAACCCCCTAAACTTCGTTCTTTTTTCAAGCTCATTCATGCCTCGCACATTCTACGAAATAATCTTTGGCTTCAACATTAACAATTGCCAACCCTCCCCTTCCTAGACATCCTAGACGACTGACCTCCTTTCCCATCATAGTTCACCGAACATTCTAAGCTTTTCACTTCACGTTGTCTACGGTTCCCAAATTTAGCACTCAAATTTTTGTCATGCCTCCCCCTATCGGAATACCGATGTGTTTCAATATCATTAAACAAATCCATCAACTTCTCTTCAAAGCCTGGACAAGACATTCCTACAACTTTACAAAAACCTCTAACTCTCTCAACCACCCATTCTGTGGACATAGGGTCAACTCCTAATTGTTCCTACAATACTGCCAAAGGTTGTAGATCTAGCATCTCACTTCCCCCAAAAGCATCTTTTGTCCGGGTCACCAAAGCTAAAATATTATCCCTCTCACCATCCTCCCGAAATTCATTTTCACACCCTACATAATCCTTTAACTCTTTCTCACACTCCACTAATTCCGCCACTTCCCCGATAATTTCCTGCACTTTAACTCCCTTACTCGGGGCTTCTATCACTCCCAAACCAAAATCAATTTCTACCTTCCTCGGACCCTTATTCTCCTGATCACCCTCATCCCTATCCTCTCCTTCGCTCAAAACAGAAACCAGCTGGTACTTACCCGCAGCGCCAGTCTCACCTCCTTCGTGAATCTGCTCCTCCAACTTCTCTATTTCCGCCACTCCAGGACTTGTACATAAGGAATCTTGGGTCTCATGCAGTATAATCTCCTCCCTAGCCTTCCTCAAGCCCCCAGTGACCCCATCGATACCCTCTGATTCAACCCCCTTTTTTTCCATCATCTTCGCCAGTCGCACAACACTATTCCCCAACATTCCAGACCCAGTATCGGTAAGCTTTGGTTTGGGAACCACCTCCAGCCTCGTCATCGGCGTCTTCTAACCTTTCTCGACCGTTTCAGCCAACGTCTCAGTCGTCGCTCCAGTCTGTACCACCTGCCTAGGCTGATTCTGGCGACTATAAGTGATCGCCGAATTTCCACAGTTGTCCTGGTGGGTTGCTTCTTTTCCTTTAGCCTTCCGCTCAATTTGGTCTTGCTTCTTGAGGCCCAATCCTTCCGAATCCTCTTTGTTGTCTGTTTGACTTTGTCTTGGGCTATCGGTGGGCTTGGCCTCATACCTCCGCAGGCCCAATTCGAGCAAACCTAGCCATCTGGTAGCTTCTTCTCGAATAGATACCAGCATTTGTTTAAAATTTGCCAGCTGTAGTTGCCTCTCCTCAGAGCCATTTAACATGAATTGCGCGCCAGCAATCTCCATGCGATCTTCTTCCGCCAAATCCGTCCCCTTCTTTTCCGTTCTTGCCATAATCGACATAGGTTGCTCTTCGAAAATTTCCAAAGTGCCCCTGCTTGATTCTCCTTTTTCCAGCTCATGGCCTTGCCCTACCAACACCGCCGCAAATGTTCGGCTGTCGTGGATCGCCGGTTTCGTCACCATCGTCGGAACAATTGGTAACTTTCCGCCTATTTTCCCCCAGTGGCTTTCTTCTCAAAATATTTCTGTAACTGCCTCAATTGTGCAAGACAATTGGCCCAGCCGCTACCTTCTTGTCCCTCTGATAAAATCACGAACGTCCGTTGACCACCATTGCCATATTCCGACAGCTCCAGAAATCTACCATGAGCATTTCCTCTTTGTTGCAAGATATGCACCATAGAACCCACCCGGAAAGTATTGCAAAAGTCTTGTATCTCCCCGCCCTGCCTCAACTCCTCCATTGATCTCCTAAACCATCCTACGCTTAACTTGTTCAAGAAGACTGCCTTGAAGAAACCTTTGCTCCACTCTGCTAACCTTATGCCATCCCCAACACAAACTCAGATTGAATTTCAAAGGATTTCGCCTCAACGTAGAAATATCCGACATAACCCAGGGGAAAAACTGATAAAACTCCTACTCTGCACTCCTCACGCGCCTCCGCAACTTCTCACGAGCTACTCATGAGAGCAGAGAGAGTTCTAGAAGAATTCTTTTTTTTTTTTTTCTCTATTAATCCTGTACATACGAATGATTGAAAAAATCATCACCTTGGAAGTGGTGTTAATTACGCATGCTTCTAAGTGAACTCTTATTTATATAGAAGACAAAAGAATACTTGCCCAGTGTGAAATTCAACACAAGATGAAAGGAGTTCCTTTTCCTGTAATGTCCCCAGTTAGTATTAGCATCCACTAATCTACTTTTTCCATTTCTTGTCACAATTGTTTTGCAGACTGAAGCTGAACTGCTAGCTGAGAAGAGATGCGTTGCCCACCTTATAGGGGAGGTAAATGTTGTAATTTTCTCATCATTGCTTCCTTCTGCCAATATAAGAGTCATCTTTATATGCTCTGCCCTTATTTTTCATTCGTTATTTATCTTTTATTTTCCAGGGAGTCGCTTTCTGTGATCTACCCGAGGATACGATGCTTCCCGGAGAGATGTAACACTTCGATACTGTTTTTTATTCTGAAGAATGCATATGAAAGCTACCACAATACTGTCCGGAGAGATTCTAGATATCAAAATTAAAATTATAATATTATTTATGTAAAATATGTTTGCAAAATAATTTTGGCAGGCAGTAAAAATGATTTAGTGTTGAGCCACTTGTTGAATTTTGAAGTTATGCCTTCGGCTTAGAGCTATTAAGTTGATGCCTACTAGTTGCTCTAAGTAATTGTATTGTGTACTTTGATAAGTTAATTTTATATTCTTTGAGTGCTGTGTATTACTCTTCAATATCCATTGCTTAAACTCAACCTTGAAAAACCAGCAATAATGATTATCCATGAATCACAATTGCACTTAAACGGTGTAGAATCTTATATTTGCTTCTTGTTGTTGCCTTACCATAATGTGGTGTAGGCTGATATATATATAAAATATTCAGTTATACAAGAGTTTTGAGATAACTATACAATCAAATTATATATTTGAATTTACAGGATAATAGGTCATTCAGTTTCATTTGAATCTCAATCTTGATCTTGAGTGTGATTTGAATTCTCGGTTGTCCAGGGCATCGACGAGGGCCTGAAACTTCTGAAAATAGTCAGCAATATTGGAGTTTCCTTTCTTCAAGAAGGCTAGCTGAAAATGAACTTGCATGGTGCGAGCTTTGTTGTGAGAGATGAAGAGAGTCTCAAAGAGTAGTCCATGCGGCTTTAGAAGTGGTGCACCGTGTGACATGCGTGAGCATTTTTTCGGTGAGCAGAATTGATGGCTCCAAGAATAATCGGATCTTCCATGGTCCAGTGAAGAAATGCTGGATTTGGTTGGGTAGAGGTAATACCATCAGTGGTTGAGGTGATAGTTGGAGGTGGGCATGGGAAGGATACATCAACATAACCATATACATTTCCACCTTTGAGGCAGCCAAATAGGATAGGTGTCCTGTGTGAGTTTGATAGGATTATAATTGGAGAAGGTAACCAGGGGAAGGGTTTGGTAGTGGGTGGAAACTAGAGCAGGCGGAGGAAGAGGGGCTGGAATCAGTGGTGGGTTGGAGGCCGGAGCAAAAGGGGGAACAGAAACTGAGTCAAGGATCGAGTTAGGAGCAGACATGGTGAAGAACTGAAAACTGAAAATAATAATAATAATAATAATAATAATAATAATAATAATAATTTGGACGTTAGTCACTAGGGCTCTGATACAATGTAGAATCTTATATTTGCTTCTTGTTGTTGTCTTACCATAATGTGGTGTAGGCTGATGTATATATAGAATATTCAATTATACAAGAGTTTTGAAATAACTATACAATCAAACTATATATTTGAATTTACATGATAATAGGTCATTCAGTTTCATTTGAATCTTTATCTTGATGGATACGGTGACTTAGACTGGGCTCTGCCCCAGCCCATGAAGGGGGTTCGGCCCACGATGAAAATAAGTGGATGGTTTCAAGTGAAAAAAAGGTTATGCATTCGTCAAGGTTTTCTTGGCTTCTTACATTTGCATAGCATTCTTCTAATTAGTAAACGCTTCAAATTATATTTTATTTTATTTTTTAGTAAAGGTGTTTGGCTCAAAATTAAATAATTACTTCGGTTTTAAAAAGTATCACAAATGTTACATGTTGACAATTTATAAATTCATATTGTACTTCAGTTTAATGGTCTGCTGCTTCAATTTGTATGTCACTGCCACATGTCTCATATGTTATTATGTCATATTACTATTATTTTTTAAAAAATAAAAGAAAGAAAATAAAGGAGGCAGTTAAGCCACTCCTATGACCATCCGAACTATCCCTATGTCAATTGGAAGTGATTCGACCACCCCAAATAATCAAATTAAGATAGTTGAAACCGAGTCTGGCCATTTGAAGGCTGCTTAACCACCCTGTTTTCTATATTCATAATGCAAATCTTAGAAAAACTCACCAAATCCTACTGTTAAGGCTCGTGTTCACAATATATTCAATTAAAAACATTTTTAAAATCTGACTTCTAGCCTCCATCAATGGAATATTTGAAGAAGCCCAGGTTTGACAAATGTTATGGTTACATTTCACTCTTTAACCCTTGATTTCCAAATTCCATAAACAAATTAAGACTACCACTAGGTAGGTAGGTTTCTGAATACAATTAAAGTTGTGTTGATTTCAGTGTAAAACGTTTTCAGTATTTTCGAGCCTTTGACTGCATTTGAAAAACCTAAATCAATGTTTTTCAATCAATTGTAAAATAATCTGGACTGGCAGGATGGCTTGTATACTGTTATTTATTTTTATTTTGTGGAGTGGTTAGTATTCTTACTAAAAACCATGGATGATTTTGATGTGTTTAGAGCTTACCCAGACCAATTGCAGTACATATCAAGACATGAGTGAATAGAGGAACCTGTTGTGGAAGTTGCTTTAGCAAAAACAATGAGATCATCTTAAAAAAGTAAGTGAGTTATTGCGGGGCATTTTCTAGCAAAGTCCAAGAGATTCATCTTTGAAATAGCCGAGTGAGAACTTCAATGCTTTTAGTATAGTTTCTGGATTGGTGATGTATGCCTTTTATGGTGCTTTCTTTGAGAGCTGCATGTATAAATTAGTTTCTTAAGACAATTCGTATGGAATAGCAAAAGCACAATAATCAACCTATTTTTCATACCTGGGTATGTGTCTATTTATAGGCAGAGAGTTCTGTTCAACTTGGATTGTTCCTGATTTGAATTTGAATATTTTTCTTATCCCAAATCGTGTTGGATAAGAGCTAATTCATGAGAATCCGGGATTGGGACCTTGCAACGATTTTCCCTGGGATCTTGAGGTGGATTCTCCCCACGAATCCCTCCTAGCATATCGGGATAAGGATCCCATATGTCCTTTATCCCGGTCACCTCTTCGTAGTCTCAGAATGCACCTTTCTCGGGACCTATCTGGACTGGGTTGTACTGAAAAAGTTCTTTCCGTTGTCCCGGGATATTACTATTCAAGACTAACTTGCAATATACTCATCGGCCATGGTATCTCGAGACATATCTACCTCTAGGGTGACCCGGTACAAGTATTTTTCGTGGTGGTCTCAGGATACGGCAGTCCCGGAATATCCTCTATCCGAGGTTGGTGAGCATCGAGTTAAAGATGTTTATAGATAAATTGTGTCCTCATGAGCTTCAGGTGATTAAAAAGTCTTCATGGGCCTGTGCAGACCCTTCAGCCTATAACTTCGGAATGGGCTGGTCTCGGTGAGATTATTTCCCAACAAGTACCTAGGATAAAAAGAAAGGAGAAAGAGGGCCTCTTTGACGTACGACTTGGAGGGAGATCATTCATATCTTTCGAGATCCACCCTACAGTATGGGGTCTAAAGGACTACCATTTATAAGGACAGAAAAAGATGGAGAAGTGATGCAGATACAAATTTATCCGATTGGGGTGGAAGCCCAATTTGTTCAAAATAGGCAGCAGAAAATCTCATTCCGTCGTATCAAAAGCTTTTTCCATATTAATCTTTATAGCCATTTAACCTCCTCTTCCTTTTTGGACTTGATAATATGTAGAAGTTCATGTGCAAGAATAGAGTTGTCTGGAATGTTTCTCGCAGGAACAAAAGCTGATTGAAGTGGTGAAATAAATTTGGGTATCAGAGATTTGAACCTGTTTGCAAGGAGTTTGGAGATGATCTTATAGATGATGTTGCAAAGACTGATGAGCCGAAAATGAGTGCCCGAAAAAAGGACCCAGTTGCTTAGGAATTAGGGCAATGAAAGTATGATTTTGTTCTTGATAAGTCTTGGTTTGAATATGACCGAAGTGAGAAGTATTCCATCGCTTGAGGGCTGCTTTGGTGATTTTTATCTTCCTTGTGAGTGAGTAGGTAGGAGAGCCAGCAGTGTAACTATTCCAAGCAGCAAAAATAACCCCACAAGAATCTATCGTTCAAAATTCTTGAAATCTAAAGGGGCGGGGAAGAAAAGGCGAAGATTGAGCTGTATTTAGAAGAAAAAGGATGATGATCAGAAACATGAGCGGGGAGACGTCTAATGGCGTAGGAGGGGAACATGTGTATCCATTCACAAGTACTGGCAATACCCCTATCAAGTTTTTCTTGTATGAGATGACGACCTTGTCTATTATTGGACCAGGTAAAAAGATTGCCCGTAAAACCTTAATCAATCAAACCAAATTTATCAGTAAAAGAGCAAAACCATTATAATGATATAAATTGAGTTTCCTTAGAGCATTTGAAAACTTTGCATTTCCGAATGTTCAAGTTTTCAATCGAACGATTAAGTTGTCTCTTTAGCCAAATGTTCGATATCCCACTGGAACGTTCGAGATCTTCTTTAACCAAACGTTCGATGTCCCAATAGAACGTTTGAAGTATTTTCCGAACGTCTGAACCTATTTGATTACATTTTATCTTTTTAGCCACCTCAGGCCTTAAGCGTGCAAAACCCCTATAAAATCATCCTTATACCAATTTCCCTCCGAGAAGAACATTGAGCTATCAAGGACATTTTAGGCCTACATGTCAAGCAAGATGAGTACGAGAATTCTCTCTCGAGAAATTCTAAATGTTGCCATTAACTTGCTCTATCTAGTGAAGCATGACGTTTATTGCTTGCATATAAGCTTTGTTGGAGGAATGTTGAATAGAATTATAGTATTTAATATTTCTTTACTTGCTTTATAATTAATACAATCGAAATTTGTAGTGTTTTGTAAACTTCTTAAATAAATTGTGTATCAAATGCGCTGAGGTGGTGTTAAAAAAAAAAAAAACAGATTGGAATCTCCTGTTTCAACTGCGGCATAAATAACACAAAAATTCAAAGTCTAAGATAAGACAGATGTAGAAGCCACCTCCACTAGATAAGTAGGCCCCACATCCTAAGTTGCTCTGGACCGTTGGGCCCCGCGCCCCCGCTCTTAGGCTGTCCAAATTTCACATAAATTCAAACAACCTAATAACCAAAAATCCTTTTACAAAGAAAACGAGTAGAAATGTATGAATTTTGCACAAACAGAGGGAGAAAAAGAGTTCGATAGTACAATGTATATTCATTTTTTTTTTCTTTTTTGTATGTTGAATTGATGCCTCGTGATAAAAAAAATCCCCTTGCATGTTCATTTCTGGCTCATTCTTTTGATCAATAATTATATTTCCATGTTTGTCATCTTTGGAAAAAGACAATCAAGAAGCTAATGAAGGAGAGAAGCTAACTCCGGCAAAGAATTCCTTAACTCTTCTTTCCTTTGGTAAGTACTTCCCCCTGTAATATTATCCATGTATACGCACATCAACAAAAGTTTTCTTTTTTATTTTGGGTAAATACTAAGAACCAAAAAAGTTTCAAAGCAGAGGCTCATCCGAAGTTATACAACAAAAGCAACACAGCCCTTTTAAGGAAAGGACTAAAATGGCAACACAGCCAGTACTACAACCACCTAAAGCAGCTTCTCCCAAAGAAAATGGAAACATAACACCATATATAGGTAGACAATCAAACTAGCAGAGTCTAGTAGTACATAGATATCATCATAATCAGGCATGCTAAAAGATTTTTGCAGAGAGAAGTGAGGCAACTTGCAATGAACGATTAAGCCATCAACATTTGAGAACCACAGTTGCTATGCAAATTCATGCCAGTCACCACCTGTGTGCAGAAATGGAAAAACATTAGCAACTAGCAAAACTAAGATAACCTTAATTACCACAACTTCTAGTCAAAATGGACCTTACATTGAGTTTCAAGTGTTTGAACAAGCATTTTCCAACTCAGAGAAGTTACCCGACCAAGTGACGTCTAAAAGAAAAAGAAAAAGAAAATATATCAATTGAGAGAAATAATTGCATTGTCATTGGAAGTCCACCATACAGACAAATTGGCCAAAAAGAAGTATAATTAGGGTAAAACAATTTAAGCAGGTAAGTTAGCCCTCTTGATGCAACCAATGAAACTCCATAACCACACACCAAAAGATTTTAAAATCTTTTCCCATTGTCCAGTAAATTCACACAACCACATCATTGAACCTATTACATCATGTCACACAATCAATGTCCATAACGACAATACATTAACAAACAAGACAATGATGCATGGCACACGATCAATCTTCATATCAACATTAATTGTGTTGACATCCATAACATTTAGGCATATCACGTGGAGAAAAGCCATACTACAACGGATCAGTTTGGGACAAGAATTCCCCCTGTTTGGTTACCAAGGAAAAAAAAAACTTCAAAAACAAAATCAAGAAGATTCATATCTCAAACAATTACATTTCAAACCAGAGATGAAAAGAAGATAATATCTCTTTTTACCAATAACTACTTTCCTTTGTTAAGGGTACAGCCTTTTATTTATCAACCTCTGCATTCTCTCCCCGAAATATACCCCAAACATTTCTACTACAACAAGGAAGAAGATTATTCAACTAATGGTCTTTTCTTTCTAACATTTTCAACATGCAACATCCAATTAGAACAGATTAAATTCAACCCGTACAAACTGCATGGAGAGCCATTCCAAGCAGACGAGAATCCCAGAAAGGGTGAAAAACCAGATACATCAAGCCATGCACAAAAATAAAATGCTATGACTCATTGACAATACATTAACCAGTATCTTCTAGAAGAATGGAGAAGCCAAATTTCAAAGTCAGTTATTCCTACGAACTCGTCTTGAACTCCATTCCAAAAAACAGGTTGACTTATATCTCACTTGGCTTCTATTTGCTTGCAAATATTTCTAGAGAATTAACAATATGAATCGATTCTACAGTGTAAATCCATTAAGAATTCAAAGGAACATATGCTTAAGCAGATTTATAGTAGGGTTAAATACAAAATTGCCCCCTGTGGTTTAAAAACTTTATTTTTTGCCCCTTAAGTTTTCATTTTTATCATAAGTGGTACCTGTGGTATAGGAAAAAATGAAAATGATACCTCTGTCTATTTTTCTATCCAAAACTGACAAAAATCTACATCAGCGCCACGTGGCATCATTCAAAATGCGACATGTGGCTACACTATTTATTTTAATTTTAAGGCTTAAAAAAAAATTGTAGGAGCCACCCCTTTTGGGCCACATGGGGGTGGCCGGCTACCCCCATTTGGCCAAGGGCGAACCACCCCCGTGGCCTATGGGGGGTCAATCTAGGGGTGGCCGAACCACCTCCGTGGCCCATGGCGGTGGTTCGGCCATCCCCAAGAGCAAAACGGGAAAAAGAAAAAAAAAAATTGATTTTTGCTTTGGGTGTGGCCGAACTACCCTCTATAGGCCACGGGGTGGTTCGGCCACCCCCAAGGGAAAAAGGAAAAGAAAAAAAATTGGTTTTTACCTTGGGGGTGGTGGCCATGTGGCCCAAAAGGGGTGGCTGAGCCACCCCTACAATTTTTTATTTTTATTTTTTTTATAATTTTTTTTTTTTTAAAAAAAGCCCTAAAATAAAAAAAAAAATAGTGTGGCCATGTGTCGCATTTTGAATTGTGCCATGTGGTGCTGACGTGAATTTCCGTCAATTTTAATTTTGGATAGAAAAATGGACGGAGGTACCATTTTCATCTTTTTCCATACCACATGTACCACCTATATGATAAAAATTAAAACTCAGGGGGCAAAAAATAAAGTTTGCAAACTATAGGGGGCAAATAGGTATTTAACCCTTTATAGTAAGCAACATCCAAATAGTTGCTTGCAAGATTCTTCTTCTACATCATCTTAAGTCTTAAAACTTAGAACAGATAAAAAAAAAATAAAAAATAATAATCTTAGAACAGATCCTTTTCTTGCATAGAAAACACTTGTCATATTTTATGTCCTTGAGTTTATCCATTAGGTCTCCAGTTTTAGACTCCGAGAATTTTTGTTTTATTACAAGAATCAGTTTTCTAGTATTATCACTATCAAGTATGACACACAGAACAGAATCAGATATGGACCGCTTTATGATTTTCAGATTCAACATATTAGCTTTCTATCACTTTCTATAATGTGCCTTCTGTTTTCAAGAACTAATGTCAGTGGGCTTTGGAGGAATCAAGACTGTCCATATCACATTATTATTCCCAACCAGAGTTTCAATAGTAAGCATTTAAGTAGAAAGATTAGAGGTATTCAAAATTGTGGATGCTGCCTAAAATTATCATAATAATTCAATGTCATCTAGAACAATGTATGCAAGTAATAGACGTTTAATTTTTGAGTAATGTTTGACATCCCAACACTTTTTTCCATAATTGGGTTCCAACCTGATGTGTCACAATACTATGAGATTGTGGCACATTTCCTAAAATGATATATCTCATGAGATTGTAACACATCATGTTGGAACCAAATTCTGGAAAAAAAAAAAAGTTGTTTGGATGTCTAGCATTCCTTTTCATAAAAATTAATATATGATAATATGATGCAATTTTAAATAGAACATTTATGCATGAAACTCATAAAATACTAAGACATCTTCAGTAAAATTCAGAAAAATAACTTAGACGTTATGTTCTCCAAAAATGTGCCAAAAATATACAAATTTTCATTACAATACCGTTATGTGGGTTTCTTCTAATTTGGGTCACAATTCAGATTTTTCATATTTCCACATTAGAACACAAATGTGTTATGTGGAAAACATTTGGGATCACTTTTCAATGATTAATAAATACTAGGGCTGGAACAATTAAATATTAAAAAAAATAAAAAATAGATAGATGTCTAACTAGATAGCACACATGGATCAATTACATTGGTACATGACTTCCACAAGTTTTTGAAGCACTCGTGCTCTGTAGATTTAGACACTTGTGGAAGTCATATATCGATGTGATTAATCCACGAGCACTGTCACATAGCTACCGTTAGTAGGGTTAATCTTCTTCCCTCTACTACTCTCCTTAGGTGACCGTTAACGATTAAGCCTTTTATTACAGGAGAATAGGGTTTTTCATATATCGAAAGGAGAAGAAACCTAGCCCATATATAGAAATACTCATAAAGTCCTTCCCATTATACTCTACATTATTAAGAAAACCAGGTCTACATGGAATTTCTCCACATGCTAAGCTACCATAAGAATTATAATCTTGATGCAGCTAAGGTGTACCAAACTCTGACAAATATTAAGTGATCACTCAACTATATTAGTTTATTTAAACTAATTGAATATGATTATAGAGAAGATATTCAACCTAGTTTTGCAAATCAAAATTCACAATCATGGAAGTCAAATTTACAGAATAATATTCCAACGGAATGAGGTCACCATCAAAAGAAGAAAGGAAAACAAGACCAAAGTGCATACAAGTCTAAAGGGAGTATACTGATACTTCAAACTTCTATCAATGTTCTACATAATTATTCACATGAAAATACCAAAAGGTAAGTTACTAGAGAAGCAGCAATACTCGATCAAATTAAGATAAATCCTACCTGATTCATCCATTAAGGCCTTTGGGTTATGCTTTGAAGAGCAAGCATCATTGCTTCCCTGTAACTTTGATAGACGTAGACTTTCTTTCGACACTTGGTCAGCTTCTCCAATTTCATTCTATAATAGAGGAATAAGTTGATTAAAAAACCTGCAAAGCAAAATCCCAAATCATAAGCACAAGTCAGCGTATTTCAAAAGTAAAACTTTACCTTATGGGTGGCGGGTGTTTGGTGAGAACTAGTGCTTTCAGTCCCAAAAAATTCAGAGGGATAAAAATCTTTGAAGGAATCAAAATCCATATCCGGAAGGTCATTATCTAAATTAAGGAACCCATCAGCCATGGCAAAATCTTCAGGATCCACATCCGTGGGGTTTGAAAAATCATTAGCTTCAATAAATAACTCATCTCTATATGGGTTTGCATCCATCCCATATTGCTGTGGGATATCAACAAATTTCTGGTCATGATGCAGCTCTGAAGTTTCACCGGTGCCTATGATAGGCTGTTGAAAACTAGTGCTTTCAGTCCCAAAAAATTCAAAGGGATAAAAATCTTTGAAGGAATCAAAATCCATATCCGAATGGTCATTATCTAAATTAAGGCACCCATCAGCCATGCCAAAATCTTCAGGATCCACATCCGTGGGGTTTGAAAAATCATTAGCTTCAATAAATAACTCATCTCTATATGGGTTTGCATCCATCCCATATTGCTCTGGGATATCAACAAATTTCTGGTCATGATGCAGCTCTGAAGTTTCACCAGTGCCTATGGTAGGCTGTTGAAAATCTCCAATGAAATCCCCAGAATACTCAATATAGTTGCTCTTATCCTGATAACAGAAATCCAAAAGAAGGGATGTATTTTCAGATGGAATGCAGATCTCAAGATGATGGAAAATGAAAAAATGTTCAAAAAAAAGAACTCAAGTATTTTAATTAATTAATGAAAATTATTAGATAACAGTAGCCAGAGAAAAAAAAAAGAAAAAAGAAGAGGTACAATAAGCATGAGGCATTAGACATCCTGACCAATAATGGAGAACACCCGACGGATGCTTCCAGCTAATCAATACATTTCCAATAACAAAAGACCAATATGATGGTGGATTTACTTAGATTAAAGCTATATCCATGATCCTACTCAAGTCATATACCCACATTAAAAGTCAAACTCAAGTCAACTTGAATCCAAAGATTGCAACTTTTCGAGGGAGAAAAAAACTTACTTATATTCCAAAAAGCACTTAAACCCGTTACCTCAAAGTAGATAGATCTTTTACCATTTAGAAAATTTTCTTTTGATTTTAAGTAGACGCATGAACATTTTTGTAACGACCCGAGGAAAAGCGCTAGCCACATCTGCACTATCACCCCAAAAGGACTAGTCAATTTGGAGCTTTCCTAGAATCCCTTGTAATTTGGATGTTACAGGTTTGCGGTTAACTTAAGCAAAAACTATCTAGGAGCTTTAGTAACGAGTAATGGGTTAGTAAAGTCATGTAATAAGCTTAGTAGGATTAGTAGGCTTCCTTTGTAATTGTTCAGTTTTAATGGGCCATTTACTTTGTAATTCTGGTAGCAATTCTGTTAGTGTGTTGGGTTTTGTTGTAAGTCGGTTAGAATGTAACTAATCCAATTGAGTAGTGTTGTAGAAATACATTAAGGAAAATCAATGAAATCAAGCAGAAAAGTATTATCTCAAAAATTCATCTTCTTCTCTCTAATTTCTTGGAGGCCCAAAACCTCACACTACAAGCGCAACTAATAAATAGCATCAATTCCCATATCCATATATATATTCTTATCACCAATATATTCAAAATTGACAACAAATAAACAGATTCATTAATCATATCACAACACAAAACAATTCGCCATTTAAACCAAATCTTTGAAAAACAAAATCAAGAACCACACAAAGCACAAACCTCATCCTTTGCTTTCACATATTCACAATCATGGACCACCACTTCCTCAGTGGCGGCCTCTTCACCAGGCACAACAACTCCCATATCATCATGTTCCCCGCCCTCTTCACCGAAAGACGCTTTCCCATTCAGAATAATCTTACACAGTACAAGCGCAGCCTGCTCCCAACCCAAAATGACATTATTCCAATACCATCATCAACCAAAAATATCCAAAACATAATAACAAAATATCAGCTGTATCACAATCTTACTTCGGCAATTCCAGCTTTCTCTAATTCCTTGTCATCGAGGCGGTACTCATGCATGACCCAATTGGTATGAACCCCATGGGGAGCTCGGCCAGTGTGAAAAACAAGGATTTTTTTCATCATTCCCACAGTGCGCGAGTTGCGGCGGACCACGCGGTCCTTCCCTGTGGTCTTCCAGTAACCCTTCTCTGTGGTCCGATTGATCCTCAAACCGTTACCATATTTTCTGCCCAGTGCACTGAAGAAATACCACTCTCGGTCGCTCGTCTTCAACCTCGACTTGCCTACACCCAAAATCAACAAAAACACAATCTTTAAACCTGCATACACACATACAAATATAGAGAGAGAAAGGGGTTACTTCGGAGGTCCCAGGGCTCGGACTTGTAGACATCAACGACGGCGATCGGTTCACGATCGAGAGGCTTGCCAGAGACCTTGTGCTTGAGGTAGTAGAAGAGTTCATCTTCGTTCGGTTGGAATCGGTAGCCGGGTGGGAGTAAGGTTGCCAAGTCATGGTCCATAGCATTCGAATTGCACTGATCAATGTCGGAATTGTGGTCTGGGTTTCGATTAGAGTAAAAATGATCTATTTGAGGGAATAGGAGAGAACATAAACTTCCTGGAAAAGGAAGCTGAAGCTCAGTAACATCTAAGTGGAACAGAAAAGTACTGCTTGCAAGACATGTAATACAACTCAAAAAAAAAAAAAATATATATATATATATATATATATATATACACGTATAAGATTAAATAATATCAATGTCCTGTACAAAAAAAGGATTTTGTTTGGCTCATGGATTTCAGACAAATTGTTTATGCAGCTCAGGGACAGAAAAGCTCATGATTAAATAATCACAACCAATTACATCGAACTCAAAAAAGGCTATATATTTGAGTAATGCCACATAGTCAACTTTCATCCCATTGGGCTTACGTGTCAGTGCCCATCAGCCCTTGTGCAAGTCATATATCGATTTGATTAATCCACGAACACTGTCACGTAATTACCGTTAGTAGGCTTAACTGTCTTCCCTCTACTTCTCTCCTTAGGTGACAGTTAACGATCAAGGCTTTTATTATAGGAGAATTAGGTTTTTCATATATGGAAAGGAGAAGAAACCTAACCTATATATAGAAAGGACATAAATTTCCTACAAACCGATTTATTAACCTTTTTTAATAGTATTAATAAAAAAAAAATTAAAATAAAAAAGTGTTTCTCACATGCTTTAAGGACACATGTCACTCTTATATGTGGGATGTAGAAAATTTCCTACAAACCGATTTGTGTAGGAAATTTCCATCCATATAGAAATACTTATAAAGTCCTTCCCATTATAGACACTACATTATTAAGAAAACCAGGTCTACAAAGAATTTCACCACATCCTAAAGCTACCATAAGAATTAATCTTGATGCAGCTAAGGTGCACCAAACTCTGATAAATATTAAGTGATCACTCATCTATATTAGTTTAGGTAAACTAGTTGAATATGATTATAGACAAGCTATTCAACCAACTTTTACAAATCAAAATTCACAATCATGGAAGCCCAATTTACAGAAAAATATTCCAACGGAATTAGGTCATCAACAAAAGAAGAAAACAAGACCCAAGTGCATACAAGTCTAAAGGGAGTATACTGAGACTTCAAACTTCTATCAATGTTCTACATAATTATACACATGGAAATATCAAAAGGTAAGTTACTAGAGAAGCAGCAATACTCGATCAAATTAAGATAAAACCTACCTGATTCATCCATTAAGGCCTTTGGGTTATGCTTTGAAGAGCAAGCATCATTTCTTCCCTGTAACTTTGATAGATGTAGACTTTCTTTCGACACTTGGTCAGCTTCTCCAATTTCATTCTATAATAGAGGAATAAGTTAATTAAAAAACCTGCAAAGCAAAATCCCTAATCATAAGCACAAGTCAGTGTATTTTAAAAGTAAAACTTTACCTTATGGGTGGCGGGTGTTTGGCGAGAACTAGTGTTTTCAGTCCCTAAAAATTCAGAGGGATAAAAACCTTCGAAGGAATTAAAATCCATATCCGGAAGGTCAATATCTAAATTAAGGCTGAATGGGTTTGCATCCATCCCATATTGCTCTGGGATATCAACAAATTTCTGGTCATGATGAAGCTCTGAAGTTTCACCAGTGCCTATGATAGTCTGTTGATCATATCCAATGAACTCCCCAGAATACTCAATATATTTGCTCTTATCCTGATAACAGAAACCCAAAGGAAGGGACGTATTTTCATATGGAATGCAGATCTCAAGATGATGGAAAAAGAAAAAATGTTCAAAAAATTTAAGAACTCAAGTATTTTAATTAATTAATGAAAATTATTAGATAACACTAGCAAAAAAAAAAGAGGTGCAATAAGCATGACTCTGCATTAGACATCCTGACCAATAATGGAGAACACCTGACAATACATTTACAATAACAAAAGACCAATATGATGAATCGATGATGGGTGTACTTATATTGAATGTATATCCATCATCCTATTCAAGTCATATACCCACATTAAAAGTCAAACTTAAGTCAACTTGAAACCAAAAATTGCAACTTTTGGAGGGAGAAAAAAACTAACATATATTCCAAAAAGCACTTAAATCAGTTCCCTAAAAATAGATAGATCTCTTACCATTTAGAAATGTTTCTTTTGATTTTAAGTAGATGCATGAGCATTTTAGTCCAAAAATTCGGGGACAGAAATCAATGTAACTGGTATAGAAAATTCACAAATGTAATTTTCCCAATCTTGCGGTTAATTTAAGCAAAAACTATCTAGGAGCTTCAGTAACGAGTAATGGGTTAGTAAGGTCATGTAATAAGCTTAGTAGGATTAGTAGGCTTCCTTTGTAATTGTTCAGTTTTAATGGGCCATTTACTTTGTAATTCTGGTAGCAATTCTGTTAGTGTGTTGGGTTTTGTTGTATGTCCGTTAGAGTATAACTAATCCAATTAAGTAGTGTTGTATAAATACATTCGAGGAAAATCAATGAAATCAAGCAGAAAAGTATTATCTCAAAAATTCATCTTCTTCTCTCAAATTTCTTGGAGGCCCAAAACCTCACACTACACGCGCAACTAATAAATAGCATCAATTCCCATATCCATTAAATTCTTATCACCAATATATTCAAAATTGACAACAAATAAACAGATTCAATAATCATAGCACAACACAAAACAATTCACCATTTAAACCGAATCTTTGAAAAACAAAATCAAGAACCACACAAAGCACAAACCTCATCCTTTGCTTTCACATATTCACAGTCATGGACCACTACTTCCTCAGTGGCGGACTCTTCACCAGGCCCAACAACTCCCATATCATCATGTTCCCCGCCCTCTTCACCGAAAGACGCTTTCCCATTCAGAATAATCTTACACAGTACAAGCGCAGCCTGTTCCCAACCCAAAATGACATTATTCCAATACCATCATCAACCAAAAATATCCAAAACATCATAACAAAATATCAGCTGTATCACAATCTTACTTCAGCAATTCCAGCTTTCTCTAATTCCTTGTCATCGAGGCGGTACTCATGCATGACCCAATTGGTACGAACCCCATGGGGAGCTCGGCCAGTGTGAAAAACGAGGATTTTTTTCATCATTCCCACAGCGCGCGAGTTGCGGCGGACCACGCGGTCCTTCCCTGTGGTCTTCCAGTAACCCTTCTCTGTGGTCCGCTTGATCCTCGAACCGTTCCCAAATTTTCTGCCCAGTGCACTGTAGAAATACCACTCTCGGTCCCTCGTCTTCAACCTCGACTTGCCTACACCCAAAATCAACAAAAACACAATCTTTAAACCTGCATACACACACACACAGATATATAGAGAGAAAGGGGTTACTTTGGAGGTCCCAGGGCTCGGACTTGTAGACATCAACGACGGCGATCGGATCGCAATCGAGAGGCTTGCCGGAGACCTTGTGCTTGAGGTAGTAGAAGAGTTCATCTTCGTTCGGTTGGAATCGGACGCCGGGTGGGAGTGAGGTTGCGGAGTCATGGTCCATAGCATTCGAATTGAACTGATCGACGTGGGAATTGTGGTTTGGGGTTTGATTCGAGTGGAAATGATCGATTTGAGGGAGTAGGAGTGAACAGAAGCTTCCTGGCGAAGGAAGCTGGAGCTCGGTAACATCTTAAGTGGAACAGAAAAGGTGCTTCTTGCAAGAGAAGTTTTACATCTCAGACAAAAAAAAAAAAAACATAAAAACATATACGTATAAAGACTAAATAATATCAATGTCCTGTACGAAAAAAGGATTTTGTTTGGCTCTTGAATTTCAGACAAACTCTTTATCAAGCTCAGGGACAGAAAAGCTCATAATCACAACGAAATACATCGAATATATATGTATGTACGTATATATATACACACACACGTAACATAAGTAACCATCAAAGTAAAATACGAGGTTCAGGCATTTTGGCAACCATTTTGGAAATCATCTCCCTCCTTATTTTCATTTTTTCGGAAGAAAAAAGAAAAGGTTAACTTCTTTTTAAAATTATTATCGTATAATCTTCTTTTAGCTCACAAAAAATTTATTGTCAATTTTACTTTATATCACACCAATCACTTATTATCAAATATGAAAAACAAAATAAAATAGTTTGCAAAACAGGTTTGTTCTGAAAAATGACTGGATCAATTTTTTAGGGGTGTAAATCAGAAAGTCGGTTTCCGATTATTGGTCAAAACCGGGACTATCCGGTTAACCAGGATCCCCAGTTAGCCACCCGGTTAGTATCCGGATCGATAACCGGGTGAAAAGAGGAAGAGAGGTCTTTTCCCACTCTAATATTTTGACTCATCTTTTCTCCTTAAAAGATGGCTGTCTTCAAAAGGAACTTTCCCAGTCAAGAGCTCAAAGCAAAGCATCCTAATTCCTAAAGCCGTAGACATCTGCTTTCTCAGTGTATTTGGAAGCAGAGGCACTTCCTGGCTGCTCTTGCTCAGCCAGAAGTTTTTGTCTTTGCCGTCGAGAGATTACCCTGCTTCATGTCCGTACAATGAAATAAATCTAGTCTGTGCATCCAACAGGATTTTTATAATGATTCATGAATTCTTGCTGTCTGACAACGATGATGCATGGGTAAGCTAACGGTAACAAATAACTCAATAAAACCCATATTACAAAAACGCTTCTAGATCAACACGGCAGATAAAGTACCAAGACGAAAAACATTGCACGTACTGTTACTGTTTCTTCAAGAGCAATGGTCCAACATTGTCCCCAATAGCTTTGTTGTGCTTGATATGGCTTGCATCACACATGGCGCATGCCAAATAAATGGGTTTGTTGAATTCTGTTCAGTGTATTGTTTTGGTAAGTTTCGAGAAGTAGGTCTACTCTTGACTAACAACAAACCAAAACCAGAGACTTTTGCTATAACATAATCTTCAGTGGAGTTCCATGCTTTGAGAAGAACATTAGAAGGGTTCAGATCTCCATGAAAGATCTTCCTAGAGTGGAGATACTCCATGCCTCTTGCAATCTGAAGCATGATATCAACAACAATAGAGAGAGAGAGAGAACAGAATCCTTCCCCTTCAGTAATTTTATATTTTCTAATTTATATATATTATATATATATACACTCGGAGCTGGTTACCCAATTATAACCGGGTTTTTAAGAATTGAATAACCGGATCCGGGTGCCCGGTTATCCGATTATAAATAACCGGGTACCAAACCGGTTTTCCGGTTACCCGAAGTCGGTTGGTGGCCGGTTACAGTTTCCCAGCTATCAATTTTAAAGGTAGGCTAGCTTGCTTTGCTTGCTTGAAGAGTGGGTCATTCAAAATGGAGCAGATAATTTATATTGTTAATTTACGGATAAACAATTTAAATGAGTAATGTTAGAAATTATATTTTTATCTTATAGTGTCTCATAATGCTAACGTGACAATCTTAACCAACCTTTGGATCAATTTTTTTTTTTTTTTTCAAAAAAAAAAACAACAGTTAGTTAAGGCTGTCACATTATCATAATAAGATAAAAATGTTATATATAACATTTATCTTTGGATAAGAATAAAGTTTTTCTTCAAATTGTGTTTAATCTATTAAATTGATGTGTCTTTATAACATGCAATTCTACCATTCATTTTAAATTTTTTCGTGCATTTTTAATAGAACATGTGAGAATCTCTCACATGCTCTAAAAATACATTTTAACTAAATAAATTGAGCTGAAAAAATTTCATCTAACTCATTTTAGAGGAAATCTCTATCCTTTGAATAAGAATCCACTTGTGGCCATTCATAAAGGAATGCTCTTAGGGGATATTACAATTCATGTGACACTTATCACGTTATTAATTAAACAATTAAATTTATTTATTACACTTAGAAAAAAGTATAAGAGTAATTGTTTTTTCTTTTTGAAAAATAATATAAGAGTAATTACCAATCAATTTATTATGAACAAGTTAATTCCAATCCCATTGAACCATTGTCACGAGCATACAACCGAACTTGTGGACTTCATACAAAATCAAAGTCGTATTAAAGAACGGGAAACCCATTCTTAACTTCGATCAGATCTTGTTGAGCATTTATGGTAAATACATAGTTAATCATAAAAACTTGTAATTTTAACTTTTGTATGATAATAATATGTCTATTAAATTGTAATTTTCTCTTTTAAGTATTCTGTCCATTTTTCCCTTCTTTATTTCTTTCTTTGCAAGGTTTTTTTTTTTTTTTTTGGCTTTTGTTTTTTGTGACTGAAATTTGGAACATTGTGGATTGAATTGTGGGCTTTGTTAAGGGGACAAAGTTCTATCTGGCCAGACCTAGATAGCAACTCTGTTTGGTTCAGGTCAGTTATTCTCCTTTGAGCACCTCGGTTGCAACTCTGTTTCCCTTTTTATTCAACCGCCGAAGTAAGAGCTTCTCTGATTTAGGGTTAAGCTTACCTTAAGAAGTAAGAATGGGGAGATGGTGTTGGGATGTAATCTGAGCACTGAGCATTTTTTTAGGTTTGATACATGAAATATGGGGTAGATATAGCTTATATGGCACCATCCCAATTTCATGTATGTAACAGGTTTTCTGGTTGATAGGAAATTCTAGGGTTTGTATTTCAGAATTGTAAATGGAATTGAATAGAAATGGAGAATGTGAAAGAAATTATAAAGAACAACGAAGAAATCGGTAAAGGAAAAATTATATTGAAAATAGACATTCGAGGTGCCTGGCCTCCAAGAGCATTTCGAGATGCTCACCCTCCATTTCAGTCTAAGACTGGATTACAACTTGAATGACTAAAACAATTTACTGATCTTGTTTATATAGGCCCACTTAAAGGCTTACTAAACTAATAAGGTCAAAGGCCCATTATACTACTAAGGTAAAGGCCCAATGCTCTTATACCCATAACACTAGGCCCACTACTAATATACCTATGACAATGTATCACCTCGAAGGGCCCATAATACTTTGATGAAAGTTTGAGGTTTCTCCAGAGTGCCACCGTCATCTATCTGTAAGGTATGAGTCTTAGGTAGACCCAGAGTCTCCTACCTCAAACTCACCATAAGCTCTGTTCTTGTCGGCAAAGTGCTTCATCTTTGACTAGTCTTCTTGTAGGTTTTCCCATATCAATGCGAGTATAAAATACTTGCTATTGAGTTCTAGTAATGGGCCGCCTTAGTAGTTTAATGGGCTTTGGGCCTTATTAGTTAGTGACCTATTAGTTAGTGGCCTTTAGGTAGGTCTATATAAACAAGACTAGTTAAATGTTTTAGGTATGAAAATTGGTATCCAGTCTTTAGCTGAAAATGGAGGGGGAGTACCTTGAATCACTCATGGAGGTTTTAGGCATCCTCGAATTTGCCTATTATCAGTGTTAATTCCATTTTAATTTCTTCTTCCATTTCTCTATTTCTCTCCATTTCTACTCTAAATTCCCATTAAACCAAAAAAACTTGTTACAATTGGTATCAGAGCCCTAGATCTACGGGGAAAATTGTTCAGATCTTAATCGATTATCCTACTGTCCTACCATGGCAGAAGAATATCAAATTTTCTTCAGGACACTGCTGGTCCGAAACAGAGATGAAAGGACGAACAAAATGAAATTTCCAACGTTCACCGGTCAAAATCCTAATTCCTGGCTTCGTATGGTACACGAGTTCTTTGAATATTATGGGATTCCAGTTTGGGACCGATTTCCCATCGTTGCATATCATGTGAAGGGCGAAGCTGCTATTTGGTTTAGAGACCTTGAAAGATTTGCGATGCTTTGGAGTTGGGAATCATTTGTTAGACACCTGAAATGCTAGTTCCGAAAGGAAATACAAGAAGAAGAGGCAGCAGACCAAGAACTTGCCAATCGGATAGCGGAAATGAGAGCACAAAGGGAGGAAAGTTTCCGGCAAATGAAGGCAAAATTTCAGGAGATCCAGGAATTTCCGATTCTAAAACGATTGGAATTTCCTCGATTCATTGGTGAGGACTCAAAGGAGTGGCGCTGTCGTGCCGAAGAATTCTTTGCATGCTACCGCACTCCGGATGAGCATCGCGTTCCCCTTTCCACCTTGTATCTGGAAGGTAAGATTAGAGAGATGGAGTGGTTCCAGAACATACGATTTAGCAAATGTGCGATTACTTGGGAAGAATTCGTTCGGACTCTTAGAGCACGAATTTCAGTTCCTGCTAAAGAAGAATCCCTAGAACGAGTCAAGGACGAAGAAGAGGAGCAGAGAGATGAAGAAACAAATCTGCTTGAAGAAACAGATCCGGTTGCAACTACATACCACGAAAAAAGAGAAGAAAAAAAGAGCACCGACGATGCACACTACACACTGATTTCGGCGACCGAGCCGGATGAAGACACCACGCCCATTCAAAATTCTGATCCGGATGAAGTTGAGAAGAGAGACAAAATAATTCTACGACTAGATCCCATTGAAGACACAACAAACCCAGCAAAAGAACCGGCTGAAGATCCAAAGCATGCAAAAATTACAGCGGCAGATCCGGTTGATGACGCCTACCATCTGTTCGACGAAATTCCTCCACGAATTTCCGAATCTTTCTTGGAGAGGCCATTTCCAGATCCGGCAATGCCTAATGTGATCATACTAGTGGCCATAAATCACACTGTGAGTTCCTTGGTTCCTCAGAATTCATATGAAGACGAGGTGGATTTTGTTGTTCTCAAACACCGATGGCGTTGGAAAGAAGACGAGGATACGACGAGAGCTGGGCGAGGAGGACGGCACTGCTGTCGCCGGAGCCGCGCAAGACAGGGGACCGGAGGTCCGAGAAGCCGAGCTATGGGCCGGAGACTTGGACCGGTTCCGATGCTTTTCTCTGTGGGTTCTAGAAGCTGCAGAGAAAGGAGAAGAGTGGTCCGTGTGGATGACGAAGGGCAATTTCGGGCTGTGCACTTTACGCCTACGCAGACGGACAGGTGGCATCCACATGAATTGTTCTCAAAAATGAAAGACAGCTGGAGTCCATTTCATTTCAAAGCTGAAGGAGGCTTTTCTTTTTTTTTCTCCCTCACGCAGTCACGCATGAAGATGGCTTATCCTTTTGCTTCTAGAAGATTGTGGATTTTACAATGGGCTGGATCTTGTGCATGGGACCACTTGCATGGGAACCAGTACTGCTTATCCTTGAGAAAGGGCTGCTTTTTGTGGGTTAATGGGCCTACAACAATTGGAGCGATATTTTTGTTCACAAAGAAAGGGCAACAACCAACTTTTGAAGCTTTTATATTTTTACGCAAAAATAACTGCACCTTGTGGGCAAGGTGCTTAAAGGGGTCGGTATTGTAACAGATATATTAGTAATGGGCCGCCTTAGTAGTTTAATGGGCCTTGGGCCTTATTAGTTAGTGACCTATTAGTTAATGGCCTTTAGGTAGGTCTATATAAACAAGACTAGTTAAATGTTTTAGGTATGAAAATTGGTATCCAGTCTTTGGCTGAAAATGGAGGGGGAGTACCTCGAATCACTCATGGAGGTTTTAGGCATCCTCGAATTTGCCTATTATCAGTGTTAATTCCATTTTAATTTATTCTTCCATTTCTCTATTTCTCTCCATTTCTACTCTAAATTCCCATTAAACCAAAAAACTTGTTACACAATGCGAGTATAAAATACTTGCTATTGAGTTCTTCTTCTACAGCTTGAACCATAATCGTTTCTGGTTCATATGGCATCAACTGTGGGGTGGATAGCCATAAATAGCTTCGAAGGGGTTGATCTTGGTAGAGGTGTGTATCAATGTGTTGTAAGCCTATTCAGCTAGAGATAGACACCACATCCAATCTTTGGGTCAATCTCCAGTTAAACACCTTAAGTACCCACTCCAAGCCTTTGTTCATCTCTGTCTGGCCATCCGTTTTAGAGTGGTAAGTTAAGCTCATTAAGAATTCAATTCCATTAGAGACGAAACAACCCCTTCTAGAAATGGCTAGTAAACATTGGGTCTCTGCCACTGGCAATATCTTTGGTAGTCCATGTAATTTGAAGATGTGGTCCATAAAGTATTTGGCCACTGTCTCATTGGTGTAGGGGTGGGCTAGTGGTGTGAAATGAGTGTACTTGCCCAAAGAGTTAGGTAACCCTTCTATGAAATCCATCCTCACCTCAGTCCAATTTTAGCTGGGTGTGGGCAGGGGTTGCAATGACCCTACTGGGTGCAAATTCTCAATCTTGTTGCTATTGTAGACATCGCACTCCCCGATGTGTATCCTGACCTCCTATCTCATGCCAAGCCAGTAAAACTCCTTTTTGAGCTTTGAATATGTCTTTTGTGTTCTCATATGACCTACTAATGGACTGTCGTGGAATTGTTGCAGGATCTGTTGCTGAAAGTTCGCCAGGGAACCTAAGTGAAGTCGTCCTTTGTAAAAAAGGAAGCCATTTTAAGAGTGGTACTTCACTGGTCTAAGGTTCCTTGCTGAAATTGAGAGATCAATTGCTGGAGCTGCGGCTCTTCGGAATAAACCTTTTTTAGCTCTTCCATCCCCGTTGGTTGAATTGTGTTGATTGCTTGTGTCTGCATATAACTTCCTGCATTGCATATTGTACTGTATGCATTGTGTGTTGGGATGCATCTAACTTGCTTGTTGCTTCATATGCCTGCTCATTAATTTCTTCAGCCGCGTTTGGGAAATATTTCTACCCTATATAGAGCATCACTGCATCAATTGCTTGATTCTCCCTTCCACTTTTGTATTCCACCGAGAGGTCAAACCCGAGAAGCTTAGAAACCCCTTTATGTTTAGTAGGGGTGCCCACTTATTGCTCTAGGAAGTATTTTAGTGCCTGCTAATCAATTCAAACCTATGAAATTTTGTCCTAGCAAGTAGTGCCTCTATTTTTTGACGGTCATGATTAGGGCTATCAACTCTTTCTCATAGGCTGAAAGAGTATGGTGTATTGGGTATTGAATTTTGAGAATTAGAATTGAATTCTAATTCTATTTACAAATATCGAGGTAAAAAATTGTGTTTGGGTGTTAAATTTTGAGATTGAAAAATATTATATTTTAA
The DNA here is from genome assembly GCF_958979055.1 of Alnus glutinosa. Lineage (NCBI taxonomy): Eukaryota > Viridiplantae > Streptophyta > Magnoliopsida > Fagales > Betulaceae > Alnus > Alnus glutinosa. Next base: position 31,163,997 of record NC_084888.1, read on the forward strand.
TGGTAAGAAATGATTGGAAGTTTAAAAAGTTGTGTATAATGATTGGTATTTTGAAAAGTTGTGTGAAATAATAATTTAAATAATAATAATTTATTATATATTGATTATTTAATTAAAAAAATAAATATTTTTTTTAAAAAAAAAATAATTGAAATCAAAATTAAAAATTAAAAAATAAATAAAAAATGAAGGAAGGGGTGGCTGCCTTTGGGGGTGGCCCGGCCACCCCCAGAGGAGGTCGGGGGTGGCTGCCACCCCCAGTACTCGGGGGAGGCCGCACGGCCTTCCCTAAGGGTCGGGGGTGGCCGCGCGGCCACCCCCAGTAGTCGGGGGAGGCCGCGCGGCCTCCCCCAAGGGGGGTGGCTGCCAGCCGGCAGCCACCCCTCTGTTTTTTTTTTTTTTAATTTATTTTAATTTATTTTTTTATTTAAATTATTAATATTTTATTATTTAAATGTGGGATCCACGCGTTTTTTTGAGTCAACTTTTCCTGCGCGTGGGTCCCACCATTAATCTGAAAGACAGCCTTGAGTGGACTCAAAATTCGGGTCAAAATCTGGGTTTTTATGCGGGTGGGTGGGTTTTAGAAAAAACCCGAGTGGAATAATTATTCCACTCAGTTGCCAAACACACCATAAGACTCTTGCCTTTTAGTCCTTGGCTTAAATAAGCCAGGGGCCTCCCTCCTTGCATCACCACAACCCCAATCTCGCCACCTGATGCGTCACACTCTATCACAAAATATTTATAAAAATCTTGGAACCTTAAGACTGGAGGGGTGGACATTACTTCCTTAGTATTTTGAAGGCTTCCTCAACCTTTTCATTCTATTCAAATGATTCCTTTCTCAGTAGAGTTGTCAAAGGTATTGCTATTCCCTCGTACCCTTTTACAAACTTCTTGTAATACCTATGATACCTAAGAATCCTCTTAAGGCCTTTGGTGATTTGTTTATTGATAATAGCCTAAAAGTGCATATTTTCTCTATTAAAATAAGCATTATTATACTATACTTTATTTTAATTCTTGCATTTTATATTTAATTGTGGAACATTGTTTAATTATTAAATTTGAGCCTAAATTGATATCAATGCAATGAATTGCATTTTTTTTTTTTGGTAGGAATTACAAAGGAATAAGAGGAGCAAACTTTGAGAGAATATTTTGTTTAAGTTGAAGAGCAATTTGCAAGCCTTAAGAAGGAAATAAAGCAGCTAGTGCGACGCAAGGAATTGAGAAGCGAAATTCGTGATTCTCTCCAAGATTGGTGCCACTTTTTTCTCAAGTAAGATATATCCTGAAATGGGAAGGAAAAGGTGCTATCGTGGATATTTTGTTAGAAGATGTTTTAATTCTTCAGACGTGCATGCGCTGATTATTTCCAAATATAAAAAAAAATACAAAAGTAGCAGCACTGAGTCAAGATTCTTTCCAAATACTTGCAGCAACGTAAGACGTGAAGACATATTTTTTGAAGGATCAAAATTGGAAAGGGCAGCACTAAAAGACAAGTACATTATTTCTTTAAGAAGAGGCCACCAATTATTTCCTTAATAAGAAAACACCGAAGCTCTAGGTCATGGACTCTATATATATCATGCTTTGCTTTTGTAAGGGGGGAAGCAGAGTGGGGGGCGAGCGTGGAGAATTTTTCGGTAGTTCTGGAGACTTTCAAATGGTTTTGCTAGTTGTTATTTATATTTTCATAAACATGAGTGGCTAAATCTCTAGCTAAGGCTAGAGGTGAAGCCTAATATTTTTATTATGTGTCCTTCAGACTATGTTAATTGTTCTTCATAGATTAATGATTAAATGTTGGGGATGTTTTTTTTTTTTTTTTATTTGAGAGTAATTTCATGAGACAAGTTTATTTTGATTCATTATTATTTTTATTTATATCAAATACTTTGTTTGATTTGATATGATTCGAAAATATATTGAATGCTTAATTTATTGTGTCATGTTTTTGAAATCAAATTATCAATCAACCCATGTTTAATTTATTTTATATTTACCTTGCGCTTAATTGTTTTCTTTTCCAATTAGGAGAGTTGATTCTCTACCTAGTTGAGTTAAAAATATGTCTCAAGAATATGTAATAAATTGCTAGGTGGATCCCTGAAGCCTTGTGTTTTCTTTTAATTTTTTTCTTTTTATTAATTTAGTTTAGTTAATTTTATTTTAGTTGATCATCTCTCCATTGCTCAACTTTTTTTTAGTGGAAAAATCAATTCAATTTATTTTTCTGTACAATAATAGGAATTTTACTTAGTATCTACCATTTCTTGTGGATCGGCCTCATACTTACCGAAAATTATTACTTACAAAAGCCTACACTTGGATTTGCACCATTTGGTACAACATGTATTGACCAATTAAGTATTGCTCTATTTGGCCGAGTCTGCCTTCACCCAATCTGGAAAAATTAAAAAGTAACCTAGATATTCAACTTCTAGGCATCCAAAAGTGCACTTAGAGAGCTTAACATATAGCTGTTGTTGTTCTAGAATGTCTAGCACACCCTTTAAGTGCTTGAGGTGTTCTTTCAAGGTTTAGCTATAAATGAGTATATCATTGAAGAACACAAAAATGAATTTCCTTAGGTAGGGCCTAAATATCTCATTCATTAAGCCTTGAAAGGCAAGCGGAGCATTAGCAAGCCCAAAAGACATTACTAGAAATCTATAGTGTCCCTCATGAGTCTTAAAGGCAGTCTTTAACACATCCCCGGGTTTCGTTCTTATTTGATGATACCCGGACCTAAGGTCTAGCTCAGAATATATAACAAGCCCCATGCAATTCATCAATATTATGGATGAAGTACTTATCTTTGATGATATCTTTGTTGAGTGCACGGTAGTCCACACATATCTTCCAACATCCATCCGCTTTCTAGACTAGCAACACTCGTGAAAGTATGGACTTTGGCTAGGTCTTATAATTTCGGATGTTAGCATTTCCCCAACCAGCTTCTCAATATTCTCCTTTTGGTAGTAAGGGTATCTGTAAGGCCCTCACACAAATGGGTTTGGCACCCTCTTGAAGTCTGATCTTGTGGCCATGGCCTCTTGGAGGTGGCAGGCTTGTTAGTTCTTTGAATATCTCCTGGAACTCTTGTAGGAGTTCGATGATAGCTAGATGTTGGAGATGCTTAGGCTTAAATGCCTCGGTTCCCACTAGTTGCAACCAGACGCCTTTACACTCAGCACCAATCTTCTTTGGAATAGAATCTCCTGCTTCAAGGATTGTTGTTGCTGGTACTAATCCCTGCAGCAACACCTCTTGTTTCTAGTATGAAAAATTCATGGTAAGAACCCCAAAATCACATAGGATGTGGCCTAAAGTCCTAAAGCTACCTATTCCCAATACCATATCACACCCCCTAGGTTCAGGAGGTATAGATTAGCTGTAAATGAATGACCTTGGAGTTTAAAAGAGACAGTCTTACAACAACTCAGGCAAGGAAGGGTAGCCCCTTGGCTGCCACAACAGTCAGCCCACTCTCCTCATGAGCTGGCAGTTGGATATTATTTACTACATATGGATCCAAAAAACTGTGGTTGCTGCCTGTATCCACCAATATCACCACCACCTGAGCTCCAATCTTCCCAATAATCCTTATGGTTTGACTAGGTGCCCCTGCTAAAGCATGTAGGGATTTCCCAACAGTTCACCGTCGGCCAGTGCACACTCCAAATCTTCAACATGTGCTTCTAGCACATCTTCATCTTCCATCACTTCCTCTCTTCCTTCCACCTCCAAGCCCCCCAAAAGATAGAGCTTAGGTCTATTGCAACTTTGCCCAGGCTGGTACATATCATCACAATAGTAGCATAGCCCATTTTCCCTCCTTTCTTGCATTTGGGTTGGGGATATTCTTCTATTGGGTAGATTTGGCTTCCTGTTGTAAGTGTGGGGATAGGCTGGGTTAGTGTTTTGGTTTTGGGCTGGGTTGTTGGGTGCTGGCAGCTTGGGTTCAAGGGTGATGTATGGAGCCTTAGATATGATGGTCTATTAGCTTGGTAGTTCGAGGGGTTACATGGCCAATTAGGATTTTTGTAACTCCTAGTTCTTATTAACACCTCATCTTCTTGCAATCGGGCCAGTCCAAAAGCAGCTGGTAGTGTTGTCCGTCTGAGCATGGTGACCACAATACACAACTCATCCTTCAACCCACTTAAGAAAGTATTCACCTGAAACTCCTCCCTTAAGCCCGTGATCCTAATGGAGAGGATCTCAAAATGGGATTGATACTCTTCTCCAGACGAAGATTGTTGGAGCATAGTGAATCCCCTAATGGATCATCAAAGGCAGAAGGAGAAAACCTCACCTTGAGTGCAACAACAAAATCCTCCCAGCGTCTTACCGGACCCGAGTCCATCAACCAATGATACCAAAAAATGGCTTTTCCTTCCATGTGGATGGAGCCAATGGTTATTTTCTGGTTTTCGATATTTGGCCTTAAGAAAAGAATTATTGGGCTTTGAGATTCCAATTAGTTGGCTTAGTCACATCAAACTTGGGAAAGTCTAGTTTAACTCATCTGGCATGATTTTGAATCAGTAATATGGAGATAGCCCCATCCCCATAGCCCCTATTACGCTGTTCAAATTTCATACAGAAATTCAGCAGTTATCTGCTTGCTTTCTAATTAATACAATCAAAATTTCCAATTTTTTGCTAACTTTAAAATAAATTGTGTATCAAATACACTGAGGTGGATGTTAAAAAAAATAAAAAATAAAAATAAAAGGGATGGGGGGGAGGGGGGGGGGATTGAATCTCTCGTTATTAAGCTATCCAAATAAAGAGAAGGCAGTTGCAGAAACCACCTGCCCTGGGTAAGTGGATGCCACATCTTAAGTGCTTAGGACAGATAGGCCCGACAACCCCCTTCTTGTTGTCCAAATTTCACAAAAATTTGGCATTTTTTTGCTTGCTTTTATATTAATTAACACAATCAAAATTTTGCAGTGTTTTGCTAACTTTAAAATAAATTGTGTATCAAATGTGCTGAAGTAGAGTAATATATATATATATATATATATATATATATATATATATATATATATATATATATATATATATATATATATATATATATATATATATATATATATATATATCATGTTACTCGTATAAACAAATTCAAAAAGTCTAAGAAAAGACAGTTGCAAAACCCCATTGCTCTGGGTAAGTGAGTCCTACATCTTCCGTTGCTCGGGACAAATAAGCCCCACAACCCCCTCTTATGCTTTCACAAAAATTCGAATAATGAAATTCAGACAACTTAATAACCGAAATCCTAGTATAAAGAAACAAGCAAAAATGAATGAATTAAAATAGTTCTAGAGCACAATGTATGTGCATTTTTTCTTTTTTGTTTGTTGAATTGATGCCTCGTAATATAAAATCCTCTTGCATGTTCATTTCTGGCTCATTCTTTTGATCAATAATTATATTTCCATGTTTGTCATCTTTGGAAAAAGACAACCAAGAAGCTATAATGAAGGAGATAAGCTAACTCAGGCAAAGAATTCCTTATTCTTCTTTCCTTTGGCAAGTACTTCCCCCTGTAATATTATCCATGTATACGCACATCAACACAAGTTTTCTTTTTTATTCTGGGCAAATACTAAGAACCAAAAGAGTTTCAAAGCACAGGCTCATCCGAAGTTATACAACAAAAGCAACACAGCCCTTTTAGGTAAAGGACTAAAATAGCAACACAGCCAGTACTACAACCACCAAAAGCAGCTTCTCCCAAAAGAAAATGCAAACAACATAACACCATATATAGGTAGACAATCAAACTAGCCGAGTCTAGTAGTACATAAACTTGCAATGAACGGTTAAGTCATCAACATGTGAGAACCACAGTTACTATGCAAATTCACGCCAGTCACCGGCCACCTGTGTGCAGAAATGGGAAACCATTAGCAAGTAGCAAAAATAAGATAGCCTTAATTACCACAACTTCTAGTCAAAAGTAAAACTTTACCTTCTGGGTGACGGGTGTTTGGTGAGAACTTGTGTTTTCAGTCCACAAAAAAATCAGAGGGATCAAAACCTTCATCCATATCTAAAATAAAGCACTTGCCAGCCATGTCAACATCTGCAGGATCTCCTTCAATGGGGTCTGAAAGATCCTTAGCTTCAAAGAAGTCATCTCTCAATGCGTTTGCATCCATCCCATCTTGCTCTGGGATATCAAAAATTTCCTGGAAATGACGCAGCTCTGAAGTTTCACCAGTGTCTATGATAGGCTGTTGATAATCTCCACAGAACTCCCCAGAATACTCAGTATTGTTGCTCTGCAATAAGCATGACTCTGCATTAGACATCCTGACCAACAATGGAGAACACCTGACGGATGCTTCCAGCTAATCAATACATTTACTATAACGAAAGACCAATATGATGGTGGATGTACTTATATTAAAGGCATATCCATCGTCCTATTCAAGTCACATACCCAAGATGATAAGAATATTAAAATACTTTGAGTTCTTAATTTTTTTGAACATGTTGGTGATAAGAATATGTATGATCCTAAGATGATGAAAAAGGAAAACATGTTCAAAAAAATTAATCATATCGCAACACAAAGCAATTCACCATCTAAACCGAATCTTTGAAAAACAAATCAAGAACAGCACAAAGCACAAACCTGATCAAGATCCTTTGCTTTCACATATTTACCATCACCAACCGCCGCTTCCTCAGTGGCGGCCTCTTCACCAACTCCCATATCATCCTCTTCACCGAACGACGCCTTCCCATTCTTGGGCGCCGTCCCACTCTTCTGAAAAAACTTAACCAGTACAAGCGCATCCTGCTGCCAACCCAAAACGACATTAATTCCAAGACCATCGTCATCAGCCAAAAATATCCAAAACACAATGAAAAAGAAAATATCAGCTGTATCACACACTCACTACGGCAACTCCAGCTTTCTCCAGTTCCTTGTCAACGAGGCGGTACTCGTGCATGATCCAATTGGTAGCAACCCCACGGGGGGCTCGGCCAGTGTAAAAAACGAGGAATTTTTTCTTCATTCCCACAGTGCGCGAGTTGTGGCGGACCTCGCGGTCCTTCCCTGTGGTCTTCCAGTAACCCTTCTCTGTGGTCCGCTTGATCCTCGAACCATTCCCATATCTCTCCAGTGCACTGAAGAAATACCACACTCCGTCCCTTGTCTTCAACCTCGATTTGCCTATATCCAGAATCAACGAAAACGCAATCTTTAAACCAGCATACACACATACATACATACATACATATAAGAGAGAGAGAGAGAGAGAGAGAGAGAGAGAGAGAGAAGGGGGTTACTTGGGAGGTCCCAGGGATCATAATTGTAGACATCCACGACGGCAATCGGTTCGAAATCGAGAGGCTTGCCGGAGAGCTTGGCCTTAAGGTAGTAAGCGAGTTCTTGGTCGTTCGGTTGGAATCGGAAGCCGGGTGGGAGTGAGGGTGCGGAGTCATGGTCCATGGCATTCGAATTGTACTGATCGATATGTGGGAATTGTGGTTTGGGTTTCGATTCGAATGGAAATGATCGATTTGAGGGAATAGGAGAGTAAAGAAACTTGCTTGCAAAGGAAGCTGAAGGTCGGTGACATCTACTTGGAACAGAGAAAGTACTGCTTCCAACTTGCAAGATAAGTTATACATCTCAATTCTCAAACAAAACAAAAAAATAAAAACGTATAAGATTAAATAATATCAATGAAAAAAAAGAAGTCAACTTCATTTCAAAAATATTATCAAATAATCTTTTTTTCACTTTTATCTCAAAAAAAAATTCATCATCAATTTTACTTGTGGGTAGTCCGAAATGGAGCAAATAATTTATATTATTAATTTACGAATAAACAATTGAAAAGAGTAAATGCTAGAAACTACATTTTTATCTTACAGTATCTCATAATGCTAACGTGGCAATACTAACCAACCTTTGGATCAGTCATTCTTAATTTTTTTTTTTTTTAAAAAAAAAATCAACTTAGTTAGGATTGTCATATCAACATTATAAGATAAAAATGTTGTATATAACATTTCTCTTTTGATAAAGATAAAGTTTTTTCTTCAATTTGTGTTTAATTTATTAAATTGACGTGTCTTTATAGCATGTGATTCTAACATTCGTTTTAAATTTTTACGTGCATTTTTAATAGAATATGTGAGAATCTCTCACATGCTCTAAGAATACATTTTAACGAAATAAATTGAGTTGAAAGAATTTCTTCTAACTCATTTTAGATGAAATCTCTATCATTTGAATAAGGATCCATTTGTGGCCTTTCCTAAAAGAATGCTCTTAGAGGATATTACAATTTAAGTGGCACTTATCATGTCATTAACTAAACTATTAAATTTATCTATTAGACTTAGAAAAAAGTATAAGAGTAATTACCAATCAATTTATTATAAACAAGTCAATTCCAGTCCCATTGAACCACTGTCACGAGCATACATCTTAACTTGTGGACTTCACACAAAATCATAGTTTAATTAAAGAATGGGAAACCCATTCTTAACTCCGATCGGATCTTGTTGAACATTTATGGCAAATATATAATCAATATAAAAACTTGTAATTTTAAATTTTGTATGTTAATAATGTCTATTAAATTGTAATTTTCACTTTTAAGTTTTGTCCATTTTTTCCTTCTTTATTTCTTTTTTGTAAGCCCCCCTCCACCCTTTTTTTTTTTTGCTTTTGTTTTTGTGCGACCGAAATTTGGAACATTATGAATTGGATTGTGGGCTTTGTTAAGGTAATGAAATTCTATCTAGCCAGACCTAGATAGCAACTCTGTTATTCTCCTTTGAGCATCTCATAGCAGCTTTGTTTCTCTTTTTCTTCAACCGTCGAAGTAAGAACTTCTCTGGTTTAAGGTTAAGGTTAGGGGTGTAAACTCAGAGTTGATTCCTGATTATTGGGTAATAATTAGGAATCGGCTCCGAGGTCTCCGATTTTTGAATTTCAATAACCGACTCCGGAACCGGGTACCTCGTGTTGAGGAAAATCAGAACCCAGAAAAAGAGTAACGGCTAGTAGCCGTTATTCAGCTAAAAAATTCTCCTCTCTTCAACATGATCCAGGATTTTCTTCCTTGAACTTCCTAAACTAGAAATTCAGTTTCCATCCAACTAGAGGAGAACAATCCTAGCTGCAGTACCTCTGAATCAACAACACCGTATAGCAGACTCTAGTACTGTCAAGCACACATAGCAGGCTCTCTCATGTTTTCCTGGCTGCATGTTTCCTGCGGACTCACCTCAAACTCAGCATTGCTTTGTTTTCTGTTTCCTTGTTTTCTGTTGTAATCAGCTGCTTGATTTTAGGATTCTTTGTTTAATGTTTATTTGTACTTAGCTCTTGAGCTCACTTGTAAAATATCCATCTATAAATGAGAACCTAAACTCTGCACTTGGATTCAACCAAGTAGAGAATTCACTAAACCTTTCATGGTATCAGAGCAAAACTAAAGCCTACGCTTATCTCATGGCAAACTCCACTTCCTCAAACCCCAGCTCCTCAACCAGAAACTCCACCACTACCATCCCATCAAATGTCTCCACTATCCCACCAACTGATAACACATCAACCTTCTCCATTCTCCCAAATCTATCTCAACTGTTCAAGTTAGAGGGACCCAACTACTTGGCTTGGGTGTCCCAATTTCAGCCTATCCTTCGAGGAAATGACCTCCAAGGACTCGTTGATGGCTCTGATTGCTGCCCTCCTCAGTTTCTTTCCAGTGAGGGTAATACTCAAGCTTCCAATCCTGCCTATGCTACATGGCAGAAAAAGGACCAACTGCTTCTCAGTTGGATTATCAGCTCACTTTCTCCTTCAATTGTGTCATCTATGTATGGAGTCAATACCTCCTATCAAGCCTGGACAACCCTTGCAACCAAATATGCTTCCCAGTCCAAGTCCCGTATTTCTCATCTCAAAAGACAACTTCAAACACTGCAACAAGGAACCAAAAGTTGCACAGAATATCTTCATCTAGCCAAACAATGGGCTGATCAACTGTCTGCTGCAGGGAAACCTGTAGATGATGATGATATGATTTCCTATGTGATAGGTGGTCTCAATCCGTGCTTCAACACCTTTGTCACTGTCCACTCCTTCACTACACAAGAGAGGGACATGAATTTTGCTGATTTCCAATCCGAGCTTCTTAATCATGAGATGCTGTTAGAAAGCCAACAACAGCATGCCATTTCAGCTGAAACTGGCTCTTTTGCTCTCTACACCAAGAAGCCAGGACAGTCAAGCCTCATCCATTCAAGTCCGACTAATTTCAACAAGCCCAAGTTTTCTCCTAGGCCCAACTTTCGGTCTCAACACTTCTCATCCAGAAACAGATTTGCAAACCAATCTCACACTGGCTTTCCCATCAGACCTCCATTTCCTCCTAATCAGCATCCTCATCAACAAGCTCCTCTGCTGAACAGAAATACCACACCACAGCAAGCTATTCTCAATGACAATGCTGTTCCTGTCACTCGGCCTGTCTGCCAAATTTGTGGCAAAAACAATCATACAGCCCTTGATTGTTACCACAGAATGGATTATGCCTTTCAAGGTCGACATCCACCTAATGAACTGGCTGCCTTGGTAGCACATTTGAATAAGGATTTTGGTACCCAAAAGTGGCTGGCAAATTCTGGAGCTAATGTCCATATCACAGCCGAGGCAGCCAACATTCAAGATCCTCAACCCTTTGAAGGTACAGATGTGGTGGGAGTAGGTAATGGTGCAGGTTTGAATATCCAACACTCTGGCTATTCCATTGTTCAATCTTCTTTACCAAATTGTCCACAACTTTTGCTCAAAGATGTCCTACATTGTCCCAAAGCTTCAGCTAACCTTCTCTCCATAAATAAATTTTGTATTGACAACAATTGTTGGTTTGCTCTAACCGGTTCTAACTTTCTTGTGAAGGACAACCTAACGGGAAGGGTGCTGCTCCAGAGCCCCAGTGAGAATGGACTCTACCCCATTCCTCTCCATCATCTATCCCTAAATAAATGGAAAGGATTTGCAGCCTATGTTGGAGTCAAGACAACTGATTCAGTTTGGCATCAACGGCTTGGACATCCTTCTCCTTCCATTGTTCAACATCTTTTGAAAAACCAGCATCTTCCTTTAACTGGTTCTCTTGACAAGACTAGGATTTGTGAAGCTTGTCAACTTGGTAAATCCAAGAAACTTCATTTTGGTGAATCTACTCGGTGTACTTCTAATCCTCTTGAACTCATCCACTCGGATGTTTGGACTTCTCCTATTCCTTCACTAAGTGGATGTAGGTATTATGTACTTTTTGTGGATGACTATAGCCGGTTCACTTGGCTATATCCTATTTTAAATAAAAGTGAAGTTTATCCATGCTTTGTGAAGTTTAAGTTGCTTGTTGAAAATCTGTTCTCTACTAAAATTAAGCAATTTCAATCTGACAATGGTGGGGAGTACACCTCAAATCAGTTTAAGCATCTCTTCACTCAAAATGGCATACTCCATAGGCTGACTTGTCCATACACTTCCCAACAAAATGGTATTGCCGAGAGAAAACATAGGCATGTCATGGAAATAGGCCTTACTCTTCTAGCTCAATCTGGACTCTCACCAAAATTCTGGGTAAATGCATTCTTAACAGCCATATTCCTCATTAACCGGCTGCCCTCTCCTGTGTTGCAACATGAATCTCCTTTTTCCAAACTCATGCAGAGATCTCCTGATTACACTGTCCTTAGAGCATTTGGATGTTTGTGTTATCCTCTTCTTAGGCCATATGCTACTCACAAACTTTCATTCCGTAGTAAACCTTGTATTTTCATCGGCTATGGAGGAAGTCATAAAGGATACCGGTGCCTAGACCCCACAACCAACAAGGTTTTTCTCTCTCGACATGTTATCTTTGATGAGACACAATTTCCTGCTAAAGCTAAGTCCATCTCACAAGGGTCCTGTCAAATCACTGCTTCCTCAGGTAATCCTTTAGCTCTTCTACCTAATTCTCAATTCAGTTCATTGAATTTATCTTCTACTGATCACTTTTCTCAACAGCATGTAACTCCCTCAGTTCACACTCAACCTATCACTGCTAGCCTTCCACAACTACCTTTGCCAACATCTTCATCTCCTCCTCTACTTTCAACACAACCCTTGATCACCAACCCCATTGAAACCGAAGGCTTAGCCTCCAATACTCAACTTCAACCTGATTCTGCAGAATCCAATGTTTCTGCCTCTACATCTGAATCTTCTTCTCCTGACACCAATGACTCTTCCTCTAATATTCAATTCCAACCTGAATCTGCAGAATCCAATGATCAACAACCAGAGACATCTCATTCATTTCCTCAACCTTTCCTTCCTCATTCTACAACCACTCTTCAAGTTGCCACTCCAAACCGTATAGTGACCAGGTCCCAAACTGGACACTTAAAACCCAAGGAGTACCCTGGCTTCAAAATGCTCCACACCATCAAATATCCTCTCCTTGCATTTCATACTGTGCAGTTACCTCCCGAGCCTTCCACTTAAAAGCAAGCCGCATCAAAGCCAGAATGGACTCAAGCCATGCTTCTTGAATACAATGCTCTTGTTTCAAATCAAACCTGGACACTTTGTCCTAGGCCCTCTCACCATAATGTTGTAAGAAACAAGTGGGTTTTTAAACTCAAACAGAAGCCAGATGGAAGTATAGACAGATTTAAGGCTCGGTTGGTTGCTAAAGGCTATGAACAATTGAGTGGTGTAGACTATTATGAAACATTTAGTCCAGTTATTAAAACTGCCACCATTCGGCTCATCTTAGCACTAGCTGTTCAGTTTGATTGGACAATCAAACAATTGGATGTTTCTAATGCCTTTCTTCATGGCATCCTAGATGAGGAAGTGTATATGGAACAGCCTCAAGGGTTTATTGATCCAGTTTTTCCAGATTATGTTTGCAAGTTACACAAGTCCATTTATGGACTAAAACAGGCTCCAAGAGCCTGGTTTACTCGACTATCTCATGCCTTGCAAAATCTTGGCTTCTGTGGATCACAAGTTGATCACTCTCTCTTTGTTTATCACCTTGCCTCTGTTCACATCTATCTCTTAGTGTATGTCGATAATATTATTCTCACAGGCAATCATGAAGGTACTATGAATCGGCTTATTAACAAATTGAAACATGACTTTGCCATGAAGGATCTTGGGCCACTTGGGTATTTCCTAGGTATCCAAGCAACTAAAGATTCAGGGGGACTTCATCTCAGGCAGTCAAAATATGTTCTTGATCTCTTAAATCGCACCCACATGGCAGAATCCAAGCCTTATAGAGCACCTTGTGTTGCCGGGTCCAAGATGTCCAAGTATGATGGTGAGCCTCTCTCTGATCCAGCTGCCTATAGACATATTGTGGGTGCCCTTCAATATGTTACACTCACAAGACCAGATATAGCCTACTCTGTCAACCAATTGTGTCAACATATGCATGCTCCTACAACCACTCATCTCACAGCTGCTAAAAGAGTGTTAAGATATCTCAAAGGCACCCTCAACTCAGGACTTTATTTCTGCAAAGGCCCCATCACTCTCACTGCATTTTGTGATGCAGATTGGGCAGGGAATCCAGATGACCGACGTTCAACTACTGGCTATGGAGTCTTTCTAGGCCCTAATCTAATCTTTTGGTCTGCCAAGAAGCAACACATTGTGTCCAGATCAAGTACAGAAGCAGAATACAGGTCTCTTTCTCTTACAACTACAGAACTCTTCTGGCTGCGCATGCTTCTCAAGGAATTGCAGATTTCTCTTCCTTCACCTCCTGTCATCTGGTGTGACAATTCAAGTGCGCTTGCTCTGGCTTCAAATCCTGTTTTTCATGCTAGGACCATGCATATTGAAGTGGATGTCCACTTCATTCGGGAGAAAGTGGCAAATCGTGACATTCAATTGCATTATGTGTCCACTATAGACCAGCTTGCTGATATTTTTACTTAAGGTCATTCTGCTGACCGATTTTGTTTCCTTCGAGCCAAACTGAAGGTCATCCCTCCCCTCAGTTTGCGGGGGGGTGTTGAGGAAAATCAGAACCCAGAAAAAGAGTAACGGCTAGTAGCCGTTACTCAGCTAAAGAATTCTCCTCTCTTCAACATGATCCAGGATTTTCTTCCTTGAACTTCCTAAACTAGAAATTCAGTTTCCATCCAACTAGAGGAGAACAATCCTAGCTGCAGTACCTCTGAATCAACAACACCCTATAGCAGACTCTAGTACTGTCAAGCACACATAGCAGGCTCTCTCTTGTTTTCCTGGCTGCATGTTTCCTGCGGACTCACCTCAAACTCAGCATTGCTTTGTTTTCTGTTTCCTTGTTTTCTGTTGTAATCAGCTGCTTGATTTTAGAATTCTTTGTTTAATGTTTATTTGTACTTAGCTCTTGAGCTCACTTGTAAAATATCCATCTATAAATGAGAACCTAAACTCTGCACTTGGATTCAACCAAGCAGAGAATTCACTAAACCTTTCACCTTGGTTAACCGGTTTTTACCCAATTATTGGGTGAAAACCGGTTATCTAGACTGAGTACTGACTTAAAAAAAAAAAAAAAAAAAAAAACACTTTTGGAGCCTACTTTTTTGGAGAAGGGGGAACCTTTTGGGATTTTAAAAATGATTTCAAGATTCTGAGGAGGAAGCAGGAGGACAATAGTTGGTTGAATTATCCTGTTAGAGCTTATTGTTGGTGAGGTGTTAGCTGTATAGGCTTTTTGTTAGTAGTTTCTCTGTTTCCATAAACCTCTCGGAGACACTTCCTAAGTCTCTCATCCTACAACCGTAGCTGCATACTATGCCCCATGAATTTGTTGTTTCAAATGAAGCATGGAGTTGGATATAATAATATGATTTTGCTCCAATCTTTGACAAGTACAGCCTTCAGAGACACGAAAATACAAAAGTTGAGCCTACGGGAAATAAAAGAGAGATTTGTTCAACGGCCAGCAATAGTCTTTAATTTGTAGTGTAACTTTGCCTCTGATCTGGCATGATGATCTGGCATGATTTTGAATCAGCAATATGGAGATAGGGCCCCGTAGCCCCCTCTTAGGCTGCTCAAATTTCACACAGAAATTCAACAGTTATTTGCTTGCTTTCTAATTAATACAATCGAAATTTACAGTTTTCTGCTAACTTTAAAATAAATTGTGCATCAAATACGCTAAGGTGGATGAATGACCAAAAAAAATCTCGTTATTAGGCTGCCTAAATAACACAAAAATTCGTATAGCTTAAGAGAAGGCAATTGCTGAAACTACCTGCCCTGAGTAAGTGGATGCCACATCCTAAGTTGCTTAGGACAGATAGGCCCACAACCCCGATCTTAGGTTGTCTAAATTTCACAAAAATTCAACATTTCTTTGCAAGCCTTTTATAATTAACACAATCAAAATTTTGCAGTGTTTTGCTGACTTTATAAAATAAATTGTGTATCAAATGCGATATATATATCTCGTGTTACCGAATAACACAAATTCAAAAAATCTAAGAAAAGGCAGTTGCAAAACCCCATTGCTCCAGGCAAGTGAGTCTCACATCTTAAGTTGTTCGGAGCAAATAAGCCCCATAGCCCCCTCTTATGCTGCCCTAAACGCAAAAATTCAAATAATGAAATTCAAACGACTTAATAACCGAAATCCTTGTACATATAAACAAGCAGAAATGAAGGAATTTAAAATAGTTCTATAGCACAATGTACGTGCATTTTTTTCTTTTTTGTTTGTTGAATTGATGCCTCGTAATATAAAATCCTCTTGCATGTTCATTTCTGGCTCATTCTTTTGATCAATAATTACATTTCCATCTTTGTCATCTTTGGAAAAAGACAAACAAGAAGCTAATGAAGGAGATAAGCTATCTCAGGCAAAGAATTCCTTACTCTTCTTTCCTTTGGTAAGTACTTTCCCTGTAATATTATATGTATGACATCAACACAAGTTTTCTTTTTTATTTTGGGCAAATACTAAGAACCAAAAGAGATTCAAAGCACAGGCTCATCCGAAGTTATACAACAAAAGCAACACAGCCCTTTCTTTTAGGTAAAGGACTCTAAAATAGCAACACAGCCAGTACTACAACCACCTCAAGCAGCTTCTCCCAAAAGAAAATGCAAACAACATTACACCATATATCAAACTAGCAAGAGTCTAGTAGTACATAAACTTGCAATGAACGGTTAAGTCATCAACATGTGAGAACCACAGTTGCTCTGCAAATTCATGCCAGTCACCACCTGTGTGCAGAAATGGGAAAACATTAGCAAGTAGCAAAAACAAGATAACCTTAATTACCACAACTTCTAGTCAAAAGTAGTTCACTTAGTCATCGAAAAAAAAAAAAAAGAAGGTAAAACTTTACCTTCTGGTTGACGGGTGTTTGGTGAGAACTAGTGTTTTCAGTCCCCAAAAAAATCAGAGGGATCAAAACCTTCATCCATATCTAAATTAAAGAACTTCTCAGCCATGTCAAAATCTGCAGGATCTATTTCAATGGGGTCTGAAAGATCCTTAGCTTCAATAAAGAAGTCATCTCTCAATGGGTTTGCATCCATCCCATCTTGCTCTGGGATATCAACAAATTCCTGGTAATGATTCAGCTCTGAAGTTTCACCAGTGCCTATGATAGGCTGCTGATAATCTCCACTGAACTTCCCATTCTTGGGCCCCGTCCCACTCTTCTGAAAAATCTTACACAGTACAAGCGCATCCTGCTGCCAACCCAAAATGACATTAATTCCAAGACCATCATCATCAACCAAAAATATCCAAAACACAATAAAAAAGAAAATATCAGCTGTATCACACACTCACTACGGCAAAACCACCTTTCTCCAGTTCCTTGTCAACAAGGCGGTACTCGTGCATGATCCAATTGGTAGGAACCCCATGGGGGCTCGGCCAGTGTTAAAAAACGAGGAACTTTTTCTTCATTCCCACGGTGCGCGAGTTGCAGCGGACCTCGCAGTCCTTGTCAACGAGGCGGTACTCGTGCATGATCCAATTGGTAGGAAACCATGGGGGACTCGGCCAGTGTAAAAAACGAGGAATTTGTTCTTCATTCCCACAGTGAGCGAGTTGCAGCAGACCTCGCGGCGGTACTTGTGCATGATCCAATTGGTAGGAACCCCATGGGGGCTCGGCCAGTGTAAAAAACGACAGCTCCATGGGAGCTCGGCAAGTTGAAAAAACGAGGAATTTGTTCTTCATTCCCACAATGCGCGAGTTGTAGCGGACCAAGGGGTTGTCTCAGAATCGAACGACGACGGCAATCGGTTCGAAATCGAGAAACCGGGTGGGATTGAGGTTGCGGAGTCATGCTCCATAGCATTCGAATTGTACTGATCGATGTGGGAATTTAACGGTGTGTACAGATAGGACCCAAATTCAAATTGCGTAGCAACAATCACAGGGGATAAGCGTAAAGGCCAATAACCTGCAGATATGGGCCGAAGGAGGAGGGCCACGACGGAACAGCAGCAGCGGAGGAACTCTAGGAGGAGGGACGTGACACACGCGCCAGCGAGTGAGATCCACTTTCTGGCGCGTGTAGTCGACGCCAATTCCAGCTTTCTCCAGTTCCTTGTCAACAAGGCGTTACTCCATGGGAGCTCGGCCAGTGTAAAAAACGAGGAATTTGTTCTCCATTCGAATCATTCCCACAGTGCGCGAGTTGAGGCGGACCTTGCGGTCCTTCCCATATATATATATATGGGAGGTCATATATGAGAGAGAAGGGGTTACTTGGGAGGTCTCAGGATTGGACAACGACGACAATCGGTTCGAAATCGAGAAACCGGGTGGGAGTGAGGTTGCGGAGTCATGATCGACGTGGGAATTTAAAGGTGTGTACAGAGTACATAGTACCCAAATACAGATTGCGTAGCAACAACCACAGGGAATAACCGTAAAGGCCAATAACCTGCAAATATGGGCGGAAGGAAGAGGGCCACGACGGAACAGCAGCAGCAGCGGAGGAATGCTAGGAGGAGGGACGTGACCCAGACGCGCCAGCGAGTGAGATCCACTTTCTGGCACGTGTAGTCGACGCTCCGGTGTTTAGTAGGCCGTTGGAGACGCGGGTGGCATCGGCGCAGGTGGAAGACGACGGGGAAGGCAGTGGGCTGGAGCGTATCGGCCTGGAACTGGCGGAGGAAAGTAGATCTAGATTCAAAAATTTCGACCCAAAATCCTTGACAAATCTGGCTGAATACACGGATGGAGGGGAGCCGACGGAGAAGCTATCGGCGCAGGTGGAGGGGTAGTTATCGGAGAAGATGAACTGGGATGAGGCCTCCGAAGAGGCTGATAGGGCTTCCAAGAAGACTGGTAAGGCCTTCGAGGATGCAAGAAGAGCCTCCAGAGAGGCGGGAAGGGGGGGGGAAGGAGGAAAGGGGGGGCAGAGGGGGAAAGGGAGGAGGAGGGATGAGTATTACCCCACCCCCTCCCCCCTCCTCCCTCCCCCCTCCTCCTCGTCAGCAAAGAGGAGTGTGTTTTTTTTTTTTGGAAATAGGAGAGAGAAGAGAGTTTAGCCGAAGCTGAAATTTTTCTTGGAGAGGTTGGCTTTAGGAGAGGTTGGTTTTAAGAGCACTGAGATTAGGTAAAAAGTAAAAAGTACCGGTTGCAACTTGCAAGACAAGTTATAAGATTAAAATAATATAAATGTTTTGTACGGAAAAAGAATTTTGTTTGGCTCATGACTTTAATCAGACAACTTTTTTTTTTTAACAAAGATTCCATCTTATCTTATAAAAAAGAGACCAAAAAGAGTTATACGTCAGATGACGAGGGTTATTACAAAGACACCCTAACAAACTTTAAATCAGAGGCAGAAGGTGGAGAAACTTCCAGCAATGCAAAGTTTGACTTGGAAGGCACCTAAAAGTTAGACTTGGAGAAAACCCCCCTCTGGAAGCCGGTGGAAGGCGGGGGATTCGTCACAAGCCACCCTGCAAGGCCCACGTATCGGCGTGTGTGGGTCATGCACCCGCGAGTGAGATCCACTCACGAGCGGGTGGGAAGCACGTGCCGGCGCGTAGTGGTCAGATCGAGACGTAGTTTGCAGTGGAGTGGAATGGACGAGGCCCAGATCACGGTGGCGAGGCGCGTGAGACGGTGGAGCTTCCGGAAGTGAGCAGATCTTACTTTAAAAAATCAAAACCAAAACTCCTTACAAGTGGCGAATTTGGGTCGATGGACAATGTGTAGGTGCTGAAAAACAGACGTTTCAAGGAGGGGAGAGGCCAGAGAAGCTTCTGATCCAGGATATTCGCCGAAGGCGATGGATAGGGCCTCCTCAGAAGCCGGTCAAAATAACTAAAAATCATATTTCTCTATTATAGCCATACTCTTTTTTAATATACTCTCGGTAGCTTCACCATTTTGAAAACGGATACTCTCTAATTCAATTGAACTGGAAAGTATATAATTATTTATAAGTGTTGGTACATTTTTGTTTTTTTCACATTTTTTGAGACAAGAATGTCCATACACTACAACTAACTAGATACTCTCCAGTTGGGGATCCTAGTACCACCATTTTAACTATCTACTGTCACTATTCCGTTTAAATAATATTTTTCAAAATGAAGGTTGTGTGATGCATGAAAAAGAAATTAAAAAAAGGAAGAGAGAAAGTTTTAATAGCTTTTTATAAATTTGGTGTCACCCACCAAATTGGCGAGGCTAAGAGAGAAAGGTGAAACAAAATTGGTGAATGGGTTGGTGAGTAATTTCACTTATCAAAATTTTTTGATTAAAATGGTGAGGCTGCTGAGAGTGGTTTTTTAGTGTTTTCATCAAATTGGCTCACCAAAATAACTAAAAAGCTATTTTGATGAGGTTATTAGGAATACTCTAAGAGAATTCCTAGTAGCCTCATCAAATTTCACACATCAAAATAGCTAAAAATCACTTTTTTCTATTATGGTGAGCCACTTTTTTAAAATTCTCCCAGCAGCCTCACCATTTTAACAATTTGCTATCACTATTCCATTTAAATAATTTTTTTTTTCATATTTCTTTATTCTTTTTCTATTTAATATTTTTAATCTTTTTACAAAGAATCCTTCATGTCCATGAAATAATAACATTATCGTGTGAGAGAGATGAGAGATAGAAGAAAATGAGAGAAAAAAGGAAAAAAAAAAAAAAAGTGTGCTGATCATGTAGAGCATTTTTAGTAGCCTCACCAAATTAGTTTTTTAGCTATTTTGGTGAGCCAATTTGATGAAAACTCTTAAAAACCACTCCCAGCAGCCTCACCATTTTAACCAAAAAAATTTGATGACTGAAATTACTAGTCAAATTAGACCAGGCATTTTCACTCAACAACCCACTCACCAAATTTTGTTTCACCTTTCTCTCTCACATGATTAGCACACTTTTTTCCTTTTTTCTCTCATTTTCTTCTCCCATCTCCCATCTCTCACACGATATTGTCCTTATTTCATGGATATGAATGATTTTTTGTAAAAAGATTATATAAAAAAAATATATATATATATATGAAAAAATTATTATTTAAATGGAATAGTGAATATTGACTAGTTAAAATGGTGAGGCTGCTGGGGGAATTTTAATAAAGTGGCTCACCAGAATAGAAAAAAGTGATTTTTAGTTATTTTGGTAAGTAAAATTTGGTGAGGCTACTAGGAATGCTCGATAGTCATTTTGAACAATTTTACCAAAGTGACTCACCAAAAAGTTATTTTGGTGAGGCTACTAAGAATGCCCTAAGCCTTGATGTTGCGATTCTAAATATCTCACTTGGCTTAAGTACAATTTTAATCATGTTTATATAAACTTTTGAATACCCTTCCTTTGCAAGCCGATTTTCAAGAGTAAATTATACCCAAAGTTTGTATCATTTGGTATCAAAGCCAAACACCACATCTCAAATTCGAGTCACGAAAAAAGCAACTTATGAAATAAAGTTGGCCGCCATAGACGTCGAATTTGAAATCATGGTAGTACGTTACAATTCTAAGTATCCCCTTAATTTAAGTGCAATCTTAACCACATAATAAAAAGTATAATAAAAATGTAGTATAAAGCATCTCACTTTATGAATTGGTAGCGAGTGTTAAAGAGCTTTTTAGCTTTCAGGCACTTTTTTTTTCCTTTAAAAAAAAAAAAAAAAAATTATTTGTTACCTTTCAGGCATTTGCTTGAGAAGAACTAACCACGTTTTGTTTATTGAGTTTAAACTTCAAACTTACCGACCTCTAACCAAGATTAGTCATTTACATCAAGATAACTCAAAATCAGAGAGCAACCCTCCCTTTTAGTTGGAAAGCCCCATATTGCATTGGAAAAGCATCAAGCTGTTGCCCGATGGTATGCCGGGTGTCTCATGGGACCTTTTCTTCTGGGTGAGGCCTCACCATGGTATAATGCTCTCACGAGTCACGGATCCTCTCAATCCTCTCCAGTTGAGAGGAACCGGGGAGAAACCGATCAGGTACAATCAGAGATATTTTTATAATTTCACATGATGTAAAACTACCCAAAAAAAAAACCCTAAATATAACTAACTGGCTCATTTCCAATTAAAAACTAACTACAGAGGATCCTGTTGCCGTCCCTCAAGGGGTATGTATATGAGATGCTCTTCCACCCTGGGCCTATTATCACACCATATCCTCTACAATACAACTCTTCAAAAGTAAAAATAAAAAATACAATTAAACCCCATGTGATTTAATAGTTAGTCCCATAATCACATTGCATTAAACAAAATTAGAGACTTAAGGGTTGTCAATAAAAGCTACAGCAAATGTAAATGCATTTTATCCTCTCAAGACACAATCTGCATGCTGGACAACTCAATATAAAAAAAATGAGGCTATTAGCATTCAACAACTGTGTTCTACGCAGTGGAATTTGACAGACAAAACCCTAAAGCGCATCCATAGCATCTACGAAGCAGTACAATGAGGACAAGAATGCAATCTGTGACCAACACAAGAAATTAAATATCTACTACTTTCTACACAATCACCCTGTCAAAGATATTTATCTTAATCATCATTAATGATATTTAATTTTGGCCATGTAGATGCAGCTTGCCATTTTGAAGCTCAGAGAAAGAACTAAGACCCAAAAGAACATTAAGAAGAACCAGCCCCGTGAAACTACAGATGCCGTCTTGCCAGTGTCTAAGTCGGCCACTGGCACCAAAGTGGCAGCATTCACGTCGCCTTGTGACAACGCAAATGGTAGGATGAGGTTGACATCAACATTCTTGCCAAGCAAAGAGTCCGTTCCATTGCCAGTTAAAGTTATGTTTCGTATTCTGACCATACCAGCAATGACATGAACAGAGCTGGAAGATTGTGCAGCAGACTGTAACCGAAGAGCTGCTTCTTTTGCAGGAAACTCTGAAGCAAATGCAGGGGGAGCAGGGATGCTGCCCAATATGTGACTGGCTTGTTTGATGAATGGATTCTTAATATCTGCACCATAAATCAGGCATAAGTCCAAGGTCCAAATAAGAGGGAAAAACAAGACAAAAGTGCATACAAGTCTCGGGGGATTAAGTAGCTGCTTCAAATTCTCTCTTTAGATACACACAGAAATGCCAAAAAGTAAGTTAATAGAGGAGTTGCAATACACGGTCTAATTGAGATAAATTCTACCTGATTCATATATTATGCCCTCTGGCTTTTGCTTTGAAGATGATGCATCATTGCTGCCATGTGCCTCTGCCAGATGTAGACCTTCCGTGGACACTTGGTCGATAACTCCATTCTCAAGCTGTTATAGAGTAATAAGTTCATTAAAAGCTGCAATGCAAAATCCAAAATCAAAAGTGCAATCGAGAATATTTCAAAAGCAAAACTTTTACCTTCTGAATGAGAGGTGGTTGATCAGGAACCGAATTTTCAGTCCCCATAATTTCAGAGGGATCAAAACACATATACTGCAAGTTGTCTTCATCTGCATTAAAGAATGTCAGATATTCATCAAGCATGTCAAAACCTGCAGGATCTGCCTCCACGGGGTTTGAAAGATCATTAGATTCAAGGTATAATCCATCGCCCAATGGATGATTATCAGTAGCATCCAAGTAGGGCTCATCAAGAGAATAATTGAGTTTTGCAGAATCCATGACATTGCTTGATTCGACAAAATATTCATCTTTGACTAGATTTGTATCCATCCCATATTGCTCTGGTATATGAACTAACTCCTGGTCATAACGTAACTCGGAAGTTTCACCAATGCCTATGATAGGCTTTTGATAATCTTCAATGAACTCCCCATAATGCTCAACATGGTTGCTGGTATCCCCATAATAGAAATTCCGTGAAGGGGGGGTATTTTCGGATGGAATGCTTATGTCAAGATCCTGGAAAAGGAAAACATGATTCAAAAATTAAGAATTCAGGTATCTGAATTAATCAAGAAAAAAAAAATTAGATAAGACAAGTAGAGAAAAGGTTCAATAAGCGTGACTCTGTAGACGACATCCTAATATATAGCACTATGATGGTCGATATACTTACATTAAAGGTATAGCATCATCGGTTGAAGTCATATACATGTATTAAAAGTCAAAACTTAAGTCAACTTGAATAAAAATATTGCAACTTTTGGAGGGAGGTCAAAGAAAAATCATCACCACAACAATCTGGAACATAAGGCTAAAAGAAATACTGAATGCAACTATTCTACCTTAGATACAAAAAGAGAGAAAATAAAAAATAATAACAGATCGGTCCCCCAAAATTAGATAGATATTTTACCATCTAGAGATTTCTCTTTTGATTCCAAGTAGGATGCATTTTGTCATCTAGAAATTTATCTTTTAATTTTAAGTAGATGCGTCAGCATTTTTGTCCAAAAATTTCACATATCCAGGACATAAATCAATGTGAACTTGTAGAAAGTCACAATCTTGGGGTTTAACTTAAACAAAAGATACTCTAGGAGTTTGAGCACAGATGGTTTCTTCTAGGGGAGTTTCATCTTTCAAAAAAGAAATCCCATTATTGGAGCTCATATATAAATTTAGAATGCAGCTAACTCATCCAGAACTCATCATCAAATTTAAACTCCATTTCAAATAATGGGAACCATAAAAGATTTGTCCTTTATAGCTTTCCCTAAAAAAGCAAAGGGATTACCTCCAAATCTCAGCATTCTCATTTTGTTCCTAAAAGAACCTCACTTCACATTCACTTTACACGCCTAACTAATAAAACTCCAACAAACTCCCTAGTCCCTATAAGTTCTTATGACGAATATATTCAAAATTGACAACAAATGAACTAGAATCATTCATTAATCACATCACACCGCACAACAATTCGCCAACCAAACAGAATCCTTAAAAAAAGAATTCAAGAACCAGACAGAGCACAAACCCGGTCAAGGTCCGCTGCTTCAACATATGCATCATCACCAGTCACCACTTCATCAACTGCTTCGTCAACCTCAGCCTCTTCACCGGTTACGAAAGCTGCCACATCATCATCTTCCCATTCCTCCTCAATAAGTGGCGCCCCATACTGCTCACCATTCTTGGGCCCCGTTCCACTCTTCTGAAAAACCCTACAAAGCACAAACGCATCCTGCTCCCAGCCAAAACGACATTAATTCCAATACCCATAATCAACAAGAGTCTTCAAAACACAAATTAAACTAAAACGAGAAACAATAACAAAGAATCAGAGTTGAATCACAATCTTACGATAGCAATTCCGGCTTTCTCCGATTCCTCATCGACGAGGCGGTACTCGTGCATGACCCAATTGGTACGAGCACCGCGGGGGGCCCGGCCGCTGTGATAAACGAGGGTCTTTTTCATCCCTACGGTGCGCGAGTAGTGGTGCACCGCGCGATCCTTCCCAGTCGTCTTCCAATAGCCCATCTCCGTTGCCCGATTAGTCCTCGAACTATTCCCATACTTCCTGTCCAACGCACTGAAAAAATACCACTCCAAATCCCTGCTCTTCAGCTTGGATTTGCCTATCCAAATCCCATCCCAAAAACAACAAAAACTCAACCTTTAACCCTAAATAAGACACACACACACACGTATAAAATGGAGAAAGTGGGAGAGGCTTTACTTGGGAGGTCCCAGGGCTCGGACTTGTAGATGTCAATAACGGAGATGGGGTCGAGCCGGAAAGGCTTGCCGGCGACCTTGCGCTTGAGGTAGAAGCGAACGAGTTCTTCGTCGGTCGGATGGAATCGGAACCCAGGAGCGAGTGATGTTGCAGAGTCACGGCCCATGGAATTCGAATCGTAACTGTCGATGTGGAAATTAGGATTAGGTTTCGGGTTTCAATTCCAACCGAAATGATGGATTAGATTTAGGGTTTCAGACGATTGAGAGAGAGAGAGAGAGAGAGAGAGAGAGGGACAGAGAGAGAGAGAGAGCCTTTCTTGCTCAAGAAGTTCGGTAACATCTGAAGATGAATTAACTCCGAAGAAGAAAAAAGTATTTATATCCTCGTGGTATTTCGGCGAAAGTGGTGTAGGAGGCTTTAGAGTTACCGCGCCGGTGATTGAATTCAATGTCACCCGCGGGGACACTGTACCTTATTGGTGGACCGTGGACGCAGTGGTAAGTTGGTGACCAGTCTTTAGGTTCTGGAATAATCCGCTACTCTTAAGGTGACGTAATCACATCCGTCAATGGATTTTTTTGTTTGTTGTAATTGTTTGACTGAAAATCATTCTCAGTCTTAAGACACATTGGATTGGACGTTGTTTTTTCTTCCTCTATTTTAAGTAATTTTTTTTTTTTTTTTTTTTTAATGAGCAAGATTAAATTTTATCAACTAAATAGAAGAAAATATATAAAGGGAGTGAGAGACCAAAAATAAACTCCCAATGCAGTTGATACAATACTAAATAAAAATAATAATAAATAAACCAAATGAATGACTATTTATTTATTTCAATTGATTAAATGACCTAATAAGTATCCTTTTCATTTAATACAATAATCACCCAAACAAAGATGCATTTCACATGCTTAACAATAAGAGTTTTAGATTCTTAATTGGTTGTCTTAGTCGGATTGAAAAATTACTTAGGTCACGTTTGTGATTGTGTTTGAAAATAAAGAGACCGTTTGGCAAAGCTTTCCCATTTTCGTATTTGCCTTTTTTCCCCATCAAGCTATCGTACATAAGGACACTAAAGTCAAAAAGTTATTGCAAATTCTGCAATCTCTCTTATTTTAATATTTTTTAAAACCCATCTCCCATAGATGGAAGACAAGGAATTTCTTTCACTGTTGTTGTCGACGACCGAAGAGGAGGGAGTCGAAGTCGTTGCAGCATTCATCGGGTAAGGCCGAGTGCACAAGCGGTACTGGTTCCGACCACCGGGGGGGCCCACCACCACCACCCGTGGCCCACTGAAGGACTCCATAGTGCTGCTCATACTACTCATCATTGGCCTCGCCGCATGTCGCTGAACCAAAACCCTCCCCTCGTCTCGAACCCAAAAATCGGCCATTTGAGCGTCGGTCACTGGGAAATTGATCTTCACCTTATGCCCCCACAGCAACAACGTCGCGTCCTTCACCGAGTGGAATGAATCTTGGATCTCGGATCTTGGCCACGTATGGGCCATACGACCTCTTCCGCAAACCTCTGTATCTTTTACTGTAATCGTAGGTTTGAAATGGATGGATTTTTCTTTCAAAAAAAAAAAAAGAGAAATGGATGGGTTTAAAAAATATTAAAATAAGAGAGATGGCAGAATTTGCAGTGACTTTTTTGATTTTAGTGTCCTTGTGTACTGTAGTTGATGAAAAAAAAAGACAAATATGAAAATGGAAAAGCTTTACCAAACGGGCTCAAAGCTTTTATAGTAATTAACTTTTGAGAAGAAGCTCAATTTTCAAACTTTTTACAAAAGTGAGTGTTGACCTTTCTTAGAACAAAAAAATTAGAGAAATACTCTTTGAGGTTTTTAGCAAACAAACCAATTTTTGTTTTACACGACTTTTTATGAATTAAAAGTAACTTTTAAGCTTTTTAATGCAATTCCAAACAAGTCTTTACAAAATTTGTCTCTCTTGGTTATTTACTAAATTTAGGTAAATATGTGGGAGACAATAACTTTTTTTTTTTTAATATATATGACGGCAAGAGGAGAGAGAAGGAAGATAGATTCAAACTAGTGACATTCGCTTCAAAAGGTGTGATCCCCAACAAATTAAAATACCCGTCGTGATCCACAATAAGCTTCTTCTTTTTTTCTTCCGTTGTTGTTCTTTGTATGTCAAAGACCTTGGATGCTAGTTGAAAACATGCAGGTTTGTCATTCGATTAGTAATTAGGAAAAAAATACTCTTAATCCTCTCAAGCTTAAACCATCCTAACACTTCGATCACCAAAACTTAAAAATAACAGAGGAAAAAAATCTACTTTAGCCTCTTAAACTACTATCACATTTTCATCTACGCCTTCAAATTTTAAATAAGACATTGGGGCCTCTCATGCTACCATAACGGGTCAAATTAGACAATTTTACATTTTCCTTTCCAAAATGCATGTTTGGAATTTTCAATTTTTTGGAGATAAAAATGTAAAAGTGTTTAATTTGACACAATATAGAATGGGGGCTTCAATGTCACTTTTAAATTTTTTTGAAGATTAAATGAAAATATAGTAATAATTCAAAGGGTAAAGTATATTTTTCCCTTCAAAAAATAACAATTAATTTCTTCAAATTATAAGGAAGTCCACTGACACCTTGGGGAAGGGCATGGTCCATTGTATGTTCTTTTGGTTTGTTGGGTGGAAATGCCACCTAGATCTAATGCTCATAGCTAGTACGTCAAATATAAGAATGTTCAATTGGAATCGATACATCTTGAAAAATAATGACTCCTAAATAATTAATCGCAATCAAAATATAAAAGTAGTAAAGAGATAGACAAAGATATTTTGATTACGAAGTTGAAACTATTTGCACCAAAGAGAAAAAAAATCATTTCGGGCAGCCAAACGCAAAAAATCTATTAACAGAAAAAAAAAAAAAAAAAAAAAAAAAAAAAAAAAAAAAAAACTAATTAGAGCACTAGTAGCAGATGCCCTATAAGTGGTTATTTTCCCTTAATATAAGGAAAATTTCAAAAAAGTTGCAAAAAATGACATCACAACAGCTACCTTATTATTCATGCACCTCCTTGGGAAGCTACAGTGCTTCCCAATACATTGGGTAGCACTGTAGCTACCCAATAGATTATTTTAATAATAAAAAAAAAAGTCTCTCTCCTCTCTCCTTCATGCACTTGTTCTCGCACAGATTTCTCTCTGTTTTCCTGTCGTCTCACCATGTCCACAACCGCCGAAGAACATGAATTACAGACAAGAACCAGCATTCAATTCTTCACTTTTCTTTGTGGTTTGAAAGCTTCCACAGAAAGAAAACCACAATTCAACAAACAAAACCCCTTGCCCAACTCAGACTTCAAAATACCCAAACTGATTCAAGAAAAGAAAACCTCAATTCAACAAAGAGGAACATGAAATCCTTGCCCTAGGTTTCCAGAATCTACGCCATGATGTGAGATTTCCATAATCTACGCTATGATATGAGATTCCCCTAAGAACAAAACCCACCCACCATGAAAAAAATCCTGGAAACCCCCACAGTAGAAACAAAAAGGAAAGACAACGGCTGGACAACACAAATAAGCTCGACGAGTTGTACTTTTCTTTGGAAACAGCGAGACCATCCACTTTTCTTTGTGGATTTGCTTCACATGATGGGAAGATGGAGATGAGAGGGAGATGGAGAGAGAGACGGCGGATGGGAAGACAGATGAGAGAGAAGACAAAAGAATGAAGATGATGCTTCTGGAGAGTGGAGACTAATTAAAGTTAAAAACAAAAAAAAATGTAAAACGTAAAAAAATAATATTTTAATATATAGGGAAAAATAAAGGGAAGCTGTTGTGATGTGTTTTTATATAGGAAAAAAAAATGTGGTTTGATTCCCTAAATTTTTCCTAAATTAGGAAAAATGGTAGGGAGTCTGCTGCTAGTACTCTTATAAGATAGTAATACTCACAATACCCTTGCAGTAGTCGTACATTGAACTCTAACAAGCACCTATACTTGAGCGCCTCTCTACCAGATCCCTGTCTGAAGAGTTTTTCAATAGATCCCTTTAACTAGAGCTCCTCTCTAGTTAAGCTTCAAAACGGTTGAACAAATGCAAACCAAATACTCTAAAAGAATTAGAACATCTAACAATATCTGCCTAAAAACCTTCTTTTACACACTAGAATTCTATTTAGAATTCATAAAGAAACAATGCCTAGAAGCCCCTTTAAATAAACTTCATAAATCTTAATTCTACACAAATTCGAATTTCCATAGGCGGCGTCCGGACATGTCTTTTGGAGTCCATACTCTATAACTGTGTCTTCATAAAATTGCTGAAGCGCATCCGGACGGTTACATAAAAGGCATCTCCGTCTGTAGTCTTCACTTCTACGCCTGGACATCCTTGCAAATGGATGCTTTTCAGTGGTTTGCATACGCTGGGCCGTCTGGACAGGTTGTGAACGAGAGCTCTTGGTGGTTTGCGTTTGCTGGGCCGTCCGAACAGGTATCGAACTCTGACTTTCTGTGGCTGGCATCCAAACGCTTCTTCTAGCTGTCCGGATGTTCTGCAGAGAAAACCAACTTTGTTGAGCTATAAAGTATCTAGAATACTTCCTTCATTAGGACCCTTCCTTCTTAGTGATATTCTATGCAGATATTGCCTTGTTTAGCTTTTTTCATTTTTGAATTAATATTCTGCAATAAATCTTTTGGAAGTCTTCTAGAAATACGGTATCCCTGATATGGTACTGTTTTTGTCAACAAAATATAGCCAATAAAATAAACCAACACATCTAATCTTTATTTATAATACCCATCTATAATCCTACTCCTTTTTTGGAAAGTTTATAGGCTTATGCTCTGTTTGTTTCGACGTAAAATGATTTTTGAAAAATGATTTCGATATTTTACGGTGTTTGGTAGGGGCGAAAATAATGGTCAACGGAAATCATTTTCAGTTTTGACCGTAAAAGCTTCTTTAATTTTTAGAAAAAGATTTACGATTTTGAAAACCGTAAATCGTTTTCCGAAATTGAACTATTCATCTTTTCACGCACGTTTAATATTCGATTGTCGGAATCCGGCAATAATCGGTCATCAAAATCTAGCCGGCTCCGAAATCCAGCAACATCGGGCCATGGAGAACCTGTCGACACAAGAATTCGACGACATCCAGTCACTGTCACTGGAGCTGGCAGACCAAATTCCGGCCATGGTTAGAAGCCGGCCGGATCTGACCAAAATGGCCGGAATCCAGCCGGCTCTTGCTGGATCCGACTAGATCTGGATGAATCCAGCCATTTATCCGACTGGAATTCGATCGGCTCTGGCTAGATCCGGGCGGATCTGATCGGATCCGGAGGAGTCTAGCCGGAATTCGACCATTTTGGCCGGATCCGGCCAAACCTGCTCGCCAGAATCCGGCAATGGCGACCGGACGTTGCCAGATTTCGGCGACAGTCGCTAGACTTTGATTTTCCCTTTTCGTGATTTTTTCATGCGAGCCAAACGCTGAAAATTATTTTCGAGAAAATTATTTTTTTTGAAAATGATTTCGCCGAAAATATTTTACGACAAAAAACGTTTTACATCGAAACAAACGGAGCATTAATAAGAATTGGAGAAAATTTGTTTGAAGAAGCTGAGGTTGATGTTTGAATAACTGGAGGTTTACAGCGGAATAGGATCTTCTCAATTTCATTTAATGAAATGGATACTATCTATTTCAAATAAAAGATCAAAATTTAAAGTTGATGCATCTAACGATGTATATGAAATTAATGTTAGCACGTATTTTAAAAATTTAAATAATATAAAACCATATACACCGTTAGATATATCAGCTCCAAATTTTGACCAT
This sequence comes from Alnus glutinosa, assembly GCF_958979055.1. Taxonomy (NCBI): domain Eukaryota; kingdom Viridiplantae; phylum Streptophyta; class Magnoliopsida; order Fagales; family Betulaceae; genus Alnus; species Alnus glutinosa. Next base: position 31,195,010 of record NC_084888.1, read on the forward strand.
AAAATAGATAATATCAATTTTATTTAAAATGAAGAAAATCCTATCCGTTTATAGCATCTATTAGTTTGGCAATCAGTACGGAAAAAATAACATAATTATGTCCTAATCAGCCTATATAGGACATTATGTAGGCTTCTCATAGCCAACCTTCTTACAACAGAGCATACTTGATGTGGATGTAGCTTGCAATTTTGAAGCTGACAAAAGAATTAGAAATCAAAAGAACATTAAGAAGAACCCACCCCATTAATTTTGTGTTGAATTAGAATCGAGTTCGTTGATTGTGTAAAAAATTGATTGTCCAAACACGTTGGATGCTAAGGGGTTTACGAGCAAAAGTGAGGCATATCCAATTCCTTTTTGTGAACCTCGGTTTAAGTAAAAATAAAAAGTTCCAACGAATTTACCTATTTTTGATAACAAAGGATCAAAGGCCTAAAACGATACATCATTGACCATTTTGATATTCTTACAGCAAAGTTTCAACATACTTAACCTAGAAAAGAATACAATCTCAAATCAACTGATCTGAGAGAACAAGCTCCATCAAAGGCAGGAGATTCATACAAGGCAAAAAAAAGGAAAAGGGGCAAGATTACATAAACTAGACATCTTGGACTCTCCTCTTCAAATCCTCATTTTCCTTGCTCAGATTATCAACTCGAGACTGGAGAATAGTAATCATGGTTTGGGCACTCATCATTTCAAACTTCAATGTCTCCCTCTCTACTGAAATTTTATGGATCTCACTTCGCAAATCATTTATGAATTTCAAGCAGCTAGGAGGCAGAGGTGAATCAAGACTAGCAGAATCAAATGCAGGAGTAACTGAAAGACTATCTTTGGGTTCAATAGATTGTAATAGAGAATATTCCACCAGTGCAGAGAGAAAATTTCTTGTTGTTGCTGTGGTGGTGGAGGTTGTCGCCGTTGTCAATGTTGTTGCTGCGGTTGTCGTTGTAGATGAGCAATGATCCTGACTCGTCCTAGTTGAAGTCTCTGAAGCATTTGAAAGGTTGGGGTTTAGATCGTTCTGACGCCTTCTTTTATATCTCATTAGTAGGGAGGGTCTTGGAAAAGCCATGCCTGGTGAAGGAAAATCATCCATTCTCTCACTCTTGCAGACAACTGAAACATTTTGGAAGTCTCTCGGAATTTCACTAGCGCTAAGAGCAGCCTCGTTAATGGACGGAGTATCCTGAAATGAACAACCGAAATTGGAAAGTAATTATCGGATACAATGAGGCTTCAGCATACGAGTATATGAGCTACATAATACATGGTTAAATGCATCAAAGATAATGACTACACACACATATATATAAGAAGAGTCGACCAATATCTATGGTGGAATAAACAAATTAAGCAGATGACGTCGTCTCAAACGAGTAACTTCGCATGTAGACAACAGACACATCCTGCTGTTTCAACCCTAGTTATTTTAATCATAAGAACGTATCAAGCATTGACTTTATGAGCATCAAACTCAGGTCTCAAACACCATATGAAACTATCAAGTCAACTTGGAGAAAACATATTTCAGCTTTCCATAACCACAAAAGAAAGGAACAAAATAGATAATCAAATATATAAATCTAGTAATATAGACCAACCTTGTTCCATTTCTTACAACTACAATGCCTCGTACAATCCAAGATTTTATTTTAGGTTCTTGAAATGAACCATAGGTCTTCTGTCTTTCTCTTTTTGATAAGTAATATGCTTAAAATAAAAAGAAAAAAAAAAACCAAGGGTGCATAACCCCAGTACATTGGTAGTATAAAAATGGGATTGATGCAGAAAAAGGAAAGAATATTCAGTCTTTAAATTTCTTATTATTTAATTTATGTTTTAAGAGCCGATATTTAATAATGGGCTTGGTCCAAAGTCAGTCACATTATGGTTTGATAAAACATAGAAATAATAGGATCTGAAACCTTGCTCTATACCCAAGCATTCATTGATCATATATAGGGGTTCTTTACAGAGTTTAAGATAAATACTAACTCTAGCCTGGCAATTGGTTTCTACCTCTAAATACATTCAAACTATAACACTTGAAATCTCATCTAGCTATGACACTGTTGAACTAGGACTTTACAATGGGACTCAGCTTTTGGATAGAAGTAGAAGACTTCTTAGTAGAGTCCCGGTTGGATAGTTCCACATATTGAGCCACACAAGACTCCTGCTGGGACTTTGATTCTTGTGCGAGAGTTGTTCTAATACCCTCCCGTAAGGTCAACGGGGGAGATCACACGTTGAGCTTGAAACAAAGTTGTTGAAATTTGGCGGAAACAAGAGGTTTAGTAAGGACATCTGCAATCTGATCCAAGCTAGGAACAAAACAAACCACCAAGGACTTATCTGCAACGTGATCTCGGACAAAGTGGAAGTTCATTTCGACATGCTTGGTACGTGCATGGAACACCGGATTGACGGCCATGTAGGTGGCACCAATATTGTCACACCAAAGAGTTGGTGGAGAAGAGATTCGAACTCCAAGTTCTTGAAGTAGTGCCCGGATCCATAAAAGTTCGGTTGTGGCGTTTGCAACAGCCTTATATTCTGCTTCAGTAGATGAGCGGGAGACAGTGGGTTGTTTGTGTGAGCTCCAAGACAAATTTGAACAGAGAAACACATAATAGGCACCGGTGGAGCAACGATCGTCTAGACATCCAGCCCAATCAATATCAGAGCATGCTTCGAGTTCATTGGAAGAGTTGCGATGAAGGAGAAGACCATGAGACATTGTATGCTTCAAGTACCTGAGGATCTGTTTAATGGCCTGCCAGTGTGGTTTAAGTGGTCGATGCATGAATTGACATTCCCAGTTTACAGCAAAACTCAAGTCAGGTCTTGTGAGAGAAAGATATTGTAGTGAGCCCACTGTACTGCTGTAGAGAGACGAATCATCCATTGGATCTCTGAAAATGCATATAGAGTTGAAGAGAAAGCCATTGGAAAAGTGATAGGCTTTGCTTCATGCATGTTTGTCTTCTTCAAGAGGTCTATGATATAGCGCCATTGAAAAAGAAGACCATAATCTAGTTTGAGAACTTCAATACCAAGAAAATAATTGAAATCACCCAAATCTTTGATAGCAAAGTCAGCATAAAGAAGTTGTAGCAGATTAGTGATGGCAGCTAGATCCAAGGCTGTGATGATGATGTCATCAACGTAAATGAGCAGAAAAATGGTGATTGACTGTGTTCTGTAAAGAAAAAGTGAAGAGCCCGCTTTGGAGCCTACAAAACCAAGTTGGATTAGCTTGTTACTTAACTTGGAAAACCAGGCCCTAGGAGCCTGTTTGAGACCATATATGGCCTTGTGGAGCTTACACACACAATTTAGATTATGATTAATGAAAAACAATGTTTTGTTTGGGATGCAAAATTTCCCTTCTCTTTTGGTGGTGAAACTCTGCCAAGGCCAATAAGACTCTGGTTCAACATATAATCTTCATTATTTTGGTGCGACTCTGAATTAACGTAAGATTTATCTTTATTGTTCTATTGTTTTCTTTTCGTCCGGCATCAATTTTGGTATCACAGCAAACACGATTGTTTTCCATAACAATCGTCTGATCCCCTGCCTTAATCCCCAACAAATTCCACACCCACAAACCCAACATCATGACAAGTGTCACGACCACATTGCCACAATCCACCATCACAAATGTCTTTACTGTCGCCCACAATACACTGTGAAACCCCCCAACCGCTTCCATACAGCCCAAACCATGGCTGTCCCCCAAAAACAAAAAAGGCCAGCGCCACATCACCTAATTCCCATGTGCTGCATGAAGTTCTGAAGGATAGAGTTTGCGCTGAGACCTAAAAGAATAAAGCGGATTTTGTCGTGTAAAAAAAATGGTAGTGTGTTTTGCTAGCTTTCTTGATTTTTGTGTCTCTAGATTGGTCCCCATTGAATACGCATAGTGGCCGAGCATAAGGAGCAGTAGATCTGAAGCATGACACCCTATAATGGTGAGATTCTATTGTGGTCACAATAGGAAGATTTTGAGAATTGATTTATCTATTGTGTTCGTCAGTCTTCTTTGGTTTGAAAATCTTCAGCTCATGTTTCACCTTCTAAACTTGAGAAACAGTTTTTTTCGAAGTGGAAAATGATGCAAAAAAAGGGAAAAATATTTTGTCTTTAAATTTATTAGTATTTAATTTATATTTTAAGAGTGTTATTTTGTAATCATTATTAGATATGTTTTAAGAGTTGATACAATAATGTGTTTCGCCCAAAGTCAGCCAAATTAGGGTTGGGGTTTATTTTTAGTGTCTATTTAAATGCTCTTTGTACTCCTATCAAGACTATGATTCAGATTATGATCCATGAAAAAACAATGTTTTATTTGAGATGCGATTTCGGGGAAAGTACACTTTACCCTCTAATGTATTCACTTATTGGCAATTTGACGCCCAATGTTTAAAAATTGGTAGATGACCCCCCTGATATAACCAGCTTTGGCACTTAAACCCTTCCGTCCACTTAGTCTGTCAAAAGTAACGAAAAAGTGGTCACGTGCCATGCACGTGACCTTTTAAAGCCTAACTTTCCAAAATCACCCCTGCTTCTATTCAAAACACAACGTTTCATTTAATGGCCAAAACACACCGTTTCATTTAGGCTTTCTGTCGCATTCTGAGCACCATTGTTTTCTCATCATCCTTCTCAGCTTCCTTGCTGTTTGGGGCTGGATAAACAGGGCTGGTGCCATGCATGCTTTCAACAACAACACTATCGACGTGGTGAATATACACGACGTGGAAGATATAGCGGTCCTGAGAGTAGGCCACGTCGCTATCCTCTCCCCTCAGAATCCTCTCCTCCTTCTCGTTCACATATATAGTTCGGGTCCTTCTTGTCGATAGCCGGTGGCACCCCAAGAGCTCGCTCTTCACCAGGTCATCGGGACCCCCCCATGTGTGCTGGAAAATAAGACATGGGAGAGGTGGGCTAGAAGGTTCTGCCACATGCTGGTGTACACTCTTTGACGTGTAAAATGGAAGTGAGATGTGGAAGCACCATGCACATTGCTCTCCAGAATTGGCAAGCACCGGGATTCATTGAAATGGCAGCACACAATTTTAGAATCGTTGAACTGGTATCCTATCTCGTTGAACTGGTAGCCATCAATTTGAATGAGTTCAATCCCAAGAAAGTGCAAAGCCAAATATTTGCTTCTTATAACAAAAACCAGCTGGCAAGATCACCACCAGCCAGTTTCATGATGTAATTAATGGCAATAGCATAGCAAAACTCCCCCCCCTAGCACACGCTTTTCCATCCAAGACTGGCTTTACTAGATATGAAAATGGACACACCAAAGGTTCAAGTTAAACCAAACAACTAGCAAGATTCTTTTGAGTACCTAACATGAGCAATTAGGTAACAAGAAAACCATCCAAGTTGAGAGTAATGAAAATCATGTAGAGAGAGAGATCAGAGATGGGACCATTTTCTGATTATATATAGTATTATAATATAAAAGTCGTCTTCTTTTCCTGCTCTGGGACAGGGAGTGCCTACAGTTCCCGATGAGGGAGGAAGAATAATGATGACGTATTTGTTTGCTTGTTTGCAGTAATATTCTAATATTATAATATGTATAAAAGAACTTAAAATGTGTTGTGGGGGAGAGAAGATAAGGAGGTGCAACCGTACGTGATAATGCAAAGTAAACAAGAAGTAGACATCTCTCTCTCTGGCTCTCATGGCGTCCCGTTCGTGCGGCTCAAGCAAATCGTGTGGTTATGTGCCTGTTCATAGACCGGTATTTGAGTCTGTTTCTAGGTTGGTATCTTGATGTTCTTAAAAGCATGCTTGTTTGGAGAGTTCTTTCAGTGCCTCTTTCTTATCATTGTTTTGAAGCTCGGTCACAGGCGTAAATTAACTAAACAGTCATCACCCTTGTGCCTTAGATGCCCACTCCTTTACTTTTAAAGGATTTTCAGCCCATATCTTGCTGCAACACCATTTACAATAGGGTGAAGAAAGAATAACAAAAATCCCATCAGTAGAGCGACCGAACCATGCAAACCTGGCAGCATCAAGACACGGTTTTCTTGAGCATCAAGAGCAGCACTGAACATGGCGTGCAGCAGGAGAGACACGCGTGTTTTCCATAACTGGCCCACCGAACCAAGCTGTGCAGCCTTTCCATATGATGGGCACGAAACCATGATGCCCATCATATTGCTACTTCTCATTAATTATTATTATTATTATTATTATTATTACTACTTTGACCATGAAGCTTGGGACCTGTTAAGGCCTCTTACCCAAATGGTGCTGAGCTGGAACTGTTTCAGGAAAGTTTGGAGAGACCAGGATCACTACCCTCCATGTTGGTTTCTCAAGAGAATGAACAAAAGATCAATTTACGACCAGAGCCCATGCAGTTACAAGTCGCATACAAATGAATCACCCCGTTCTGCACGTGTATTTAATCTTGCTTCAATCTGTGCACACAATTGGCTTCCACTTGCTTCTTCTAGTGTCTTCTTCCTTTCTATCTTCTAGCCCAGTACCCACATCCTCAATAGATTTTTCCGCCCAGATTTCAAGCCGTTGAAGGACTAGAGGAGCCTCTTGACTTGGCCAGCCAGAGAACCTGAACCCATTTCCGTGCGCTTAGAGAGAGAGAGAGAGAGAGAGAGAGATTTGTTTTGGTGAAATTTTGGGGGACTCTTTCAAACAAACGGTAGTTGTGGTGGGGCCTTTGGTTGAAGGGGCGAGGGGGAGATAAATTTGGGGGGAGAGTTTGGACTCCAATTGGCGGCATGTCCCTCTTGGTTTGGAATCCAGTTGTTCTTGAAAAGCTTGAGCTGCAGCTTCAATGGCGACTTGTTCTCTAACTTGGTTGTCGGGGAGGTCATCAGGTCACCATGTGCAAAAAAGAAAAAGAGAAAATGGAGTTGAGTGGAAACTTACCGTTTTGAACAGGGATAATTTTGGAAAGCTGGGCTTTAAGTGGTCATGTGCGTGGCACGTGACCTCTTTTCCGTTTCTTTGGACGGAAGGGTTTAAGTGTCAAAGTTTGTTATATCAGGGGGGTCATCTACCAATTTTTAAACATTGGGCGTCAAATTACCAATAGGTGGATACATTAGGGGGGTAAAGTGTACTTTCCCCTGCGATTTCTATTCTCTTTTGGTTGTGAGACTCTGCCAAGGCTAGTGAGAATCTGATTCAACCTGCCCTCTTCGTTATTTTGGCGAGACTCTAAATTAACGTAAGATTTACCTTTATTTTTCTGTTGTTTTCTTTCTGTCTTGCATCAGGGATTACCCAAAAAATAAAGAAAAAAACTCAATGCCTAAACTTAAGGATATCAAGAAAATTCAAGAAAGAGCTTTGACAAGAAGAATCAAGAATGGACCAACATTATTAAAATACTCTCGCTCTCTCTTTGAGCTCCCCTGTCTCTCCTCTGGTTCGACTCCCCAAGACTCCTGACTTCCTTTTCTTGGCTCCCTTGCTCTCTAACTCTCTCTTCTCCCACCCCCCCACCCCCCTGCGCCCCCGGCGGTCATCTTAACCTTGTACTCATGGATACCTCCCTCCAAGAACTGAAAACACAAACAAAAGCCTTATGTTGGGATGACTCCTCTTCCCAACTAGAAACCATGAAACCTTTGCCCTAATCAGGAAACTCCTAGCCTCTAAGCACCTCAACTCAAATGGTTAGAGCTACTCTAACTAAAATTTGGAACTTTTCTGCTCCCCTCTCCATAGAAGAGTTAGAACCAAATAAATATATCTTCACTCTCCCCAAACATGCGCATCTTGATCGTTTCATGCTACAGGGCCCTTGGAATATCAGAGGATCTCTTCTAATCCTGAAATTGGGTCCCCTCCCTAACTATAGATGAAATCGAGCTGTCTCTGCCTTTTTTAGGTCCAAGTGCATGGCCTTCCACTGCAAAACATGACACCGAATAACACAATTAGCAATGGTAAGCGTTTGGGTAATCTGCTGGAAGTGAAAAATTGTGGAGCCTTTGGACTCATCTACCGGCGTCATATTCATATAAGAGTGGAGCTAGACACGAGGAAGCCACAGGTTCCTGGGTTCCATTTCTCTCATCCTGGGCATGATCCTATATGGGTACAATTCAAGTATGAGAGGCTGGCAGCCTTCTGCCCTTTGTGTGGCCAATAAGGCCACAAACAAAGCACTTGCCCCTCCCTCTAGTCCCCCTTGACGCCGGAGAAGTACGGCATCTCTATAAAAGCAACAACCTTTTCCAGCCCCAAGACTTCCTCGACTGGAAAAGAGGAAGTTGGCGACCCAGCAGTACCAACAGAAGCACCAGTGGAACACCCGGTTGAAGCAGTTGCAGAAGCCATCCATGGAGGTGAGTTAACTCATCTCTAACTCGTCCCATTCGAACTACAAGGTGAGTTCACTCTTCCCCATGCCACTAGAGCACACATGAAACCACTACCAACCCTCACCCCCTCCAGATCTGTCCACCTATCCCACATTCACCAACCCCCCTAATCGTCTAACCCTGATCTCGCCACATGTCCCACCAAACCCCACTCACCCGGGCATGCCACCTCGTCTCCTCATTAAATGTTTCCTCCTTTCCCATGCATGCCACCTCGTCTCCTGCACGAAGCCATTCAGTATTAAATGCGCCATATCGCCCCTCCCAAAAATTACCTCTACCTGACCCTTTTACAAGAAATTACGAAGCGACTTATCTTGTGAACCCAACCCCTTGCCTCTCCCAGCTATGGCGTTAAGAAGAGAGTGTGTTTTGCCGATGAAGTCTCCTGGCCTCATCCCTAGTCAAAGAAGGGGCCAACCCCTCCACTGTGCATAGTGCTTGATCCCCCTGACTGCCTAGACCTGCCTCATCAAAGCAGTGTTAGTAGCTTCCCTACTCCTCTAGTCTCTTTCCTACCCAATTCTAGGAAGATTTACAAGGTAGCTAGGTAGCACCGCAGCGTCACACAAACCATCCTAGTGGGTAGCAACAAGGAGGACTTTCCCATGTCAGGTAACACAGGCTGAGGAGGCGGGCCAGGCCATACCCCCACTCAGTTGATGAAGATTATGTTAGGGAATTGCAAATGGTTTATTCGTTCCTCTACAATTCGTAGCTTAAGGGTTGAGCTCAGAAAACATTGTCCAGATATTTTGTTTTTGTCTGAAACCAAGACGAAACCCCATGCAGCCAGCCTGATTTTAAATCGGCTTGGTTTTTTTTTTTTTTTAATGGCTAAAGCACCCCCTTCTGGTTCCAGAGGGGGGCTTTTGTTAGCTTGGAGGCCAGTAATTTTTTTTTTTACAATCAAAAACAAGCTCAACTAACATCACAAAAGTTAATAGGTGCATAGATGTAGCAAGCTTTTATTTTTTATGAATAATTCCTCATACAGGAAGAGTATACAAGAAAACAAGAGTACCAAAGAACTAGTTGCTATACAAGAGAAACAAGAGAACCAAAAACTAGCTGCTGTTACAATCTAGAAAACATATCAGGTCTATCAAATTCCCTGAAAAGAAGCTAAGAACATGAGCAAGGGGGCCCAATCCAGAAGAGATCTCAGGAATAAGGATTTAAGAAGTTGCACATTGGACTCACCATCCTCAAAGAGCCGACGGTTCCTTTTTCTCTAAATACTCCACATTTAATGGGTGTGAATAGCTTTCCAGATAACTTCTCTAGGATATCCATGGCCAAGGAATTTCCAACAATGGAGAAGATGAGGCACGTTACCAAGTGTGACCCAAGAGACCCCAAAGCTGTTAAGCACTAAGTGCCAGATATCCACAGAAAACTCGCAATGGAGGAGAAGATGATTAATAGTTTCATCATCCTTCTTACAGAGGCAACATCGATTAATCAACTGAAACCACCGCCTTCTAAGTGGTTGGTGCTACTCGGATCCCCCCAACCACCCCTAGTTGCTTTCTTGTGTATGGCCCTCTATGGAAAAAACAAGTTCAATTTTTGGGACTCTTTGTCCAGTGTTGGTAAGAATTTTGATGTTCCTTGGCTATGTTTGGGGGATTTTAATGTTATTCTTGATCAATCTGAAAAGCTGAGTGGTAGACCTTTTTCTAATTCCTCTAATGATGTGTTTTGATCTTTTATGGATCAACTTGGTATGATTGACCTTGGCTTCACTGGTAACCCTTTCACCTGGTCCGACAATAGGCAAGGTAAACACCTTATCAAGGAGAGACTTGACAGGGGCCTATCCTCTAGTCAATGGATTCACCTCTTTCCTACCTTCTCTCTTGCTTCATACTCTTGCTCATGCCTCAGACCACAACCCCATCCAATTAAACACCTCCAACTTTGTTCCTTGCCTCCCTAGGCCCTTCACGTTTAAGGAATTCTGGCCTAGAGACCCCTCCTCTGGAGCTGTCATTGCTGTTGTCGAGGAAATCAGGACTGATGGTTCTCCTACTTACTCCCTGTCCAGTAAGCTTAAACTTGCTAAATCTGCCCTCAAACTCTGGAACATTCACCACTTTGCCACATCCATAAGAAGATAAACACAGTTCTCCTCAAAATTGATCAAGCCCAGAAAGTCCCTCATACTTCCCACTCTCTCTGTTGAACTCCATTTCAAGCAGGAGTTTGAAGAGCTCCTTATCAAGGAAAAGCTTCTCTGGAAGAATAAGTCCAGGAAAACATGGCTAACCTGCAAGGATCTGAATACTAGATTCTTTCACACCTCCACCCTGATTAGAAGGAGGCGCATTGTTGTTGATCTGCTCAAGACTTCCCCTGGGTCTTGAATCTCTAATAGACCAGTCATAGGAAGTTGTTTTGTGAACCACTTCCAAAACCTGTTCGCTTCCTATGTTCCCCCCACTTCCGAAGATCTTCTTAACCTCTTTGACAGTTGTCTCCTCTAAGGATAATGAAGCTCTCAGGGCCATCCCCGCTGAACAAGAGATCTTAAAAGTCCTTTCCAGTCTTGGATCCACTAAAGCCCCCGACCCTAATGGGTTCACAGCTCTCTTTTACAAGAAGTATTGATGTACTGTTAAAAATGTTGTCCTCAATAGCACTTGGGACTTCTTCAAGAGAGACCATCTCCTGAAAGAACATAATCACACCTTCATAGCACTTGTCCCCAAACAGCTTGGCCCCTTCTCTGTAAACAATTTCAGACCTATTAGCCTCTGCAACATCATTTATAAGATCATCTCCAAGATTCTAGCCAACCGGTTAAATCCCCTGCTCCATAACATCATCTCCTCCTTCCAATCTGCTTTTGTTCCTACCAGAAATATTCAAGACAACTCTATTTTGGCCCATGAACTCCTCCACTCCCTTAAATCCAGGGAGGGGAGGCCTCATGGCTCTCAAAATAGACATGGAGAAAGCCTTTGATAGGATGGAATGGGAATTTCTCCTTGCCATTATGGCCAAGTTCGGGTTCCACCCCACCTGGACAAATTGAGTATGTATTTGCATCACTTCACCCTCCTTCTCCATCCTTATAAATGGCAGCCCCTTTGGCCTTTTCACTCTTGCTTGGGGGTTAAGACAAGGAGTCCCCTCTCCCCTTTCCTTTTCATTCTTGGCACTAAAGTTTCAAGGCTGTTTCTAAGGGAAGAATCCCTTGGCCTCCTCAAGGGTATCAAAATTGTCTGTCAAAACTCTAAGGGCAAAATCATGCATATGGTCTTTCTCATCAGCCCTCCTCATCAGCCTAACTATGGTGAAGCTATCGCTGCCCTTCTTGCAACAAGGTTGGCAGCCTCTCTCCAACTTGATCGCTTCATCTTGGAAGGAGACTCCCTGGTAGTTGCCTTGGCGCTACATTCCAACATCATCCAAGACTAGAGGATTTTGCCATTAATCTAGGATATCATTGACTCTATCCAGGCTTCCTCCTCTTGAGAATCTAGGAAGGTCAACAGAAGTGCAACCTTCTGCGCTCATAATGCGGCACAATAGGTCGCAGCCAGAAATCACTCTGGCCACATTCCCATATCCCCCTCCTCCCCTCTTACGGCTTAGTTTGCTCCCTCTCTTTTCTGTTTTGTTACTGATGTACTTACAAAAAAAATGGAATTACACCTAGCTAAACCAAACTTTAAGAAATGTCAAACTTTATTTCCTTCACTAACATCTTTAGACCTCGAAAGCCCTATTATTTCTTTCCAGCCAAATACACCACATAAGGCACGATTGAGTAGCTCCCCATCCTAGCTACTCCATGTCCCCCTCCCCCCCCCCCAACTCCCCAACTTTTGCCTCCAAGAAGCCAATAACTCAAGAATTGACCTGGGCATAACCCAATTCACTCCAAAGACTGAAAAAACCAAAGACCATAACTCATGGGCGACTAAACAATGAAGCAAGTGATCCAGAGTTTCACCATCCTTCTTGCACATAAGAGCAGCAAATAAGAATTCTTAGTATTATGTTTACACAAACTATCTGCAGTAACACGAAGAAAGTCACTTCCATGGGAAATGATTCTTAGACAAACCACATAATTTAAGACAGTAACTCCTAACATCGAATTCTACCATTTTTGTTCAGTTTCCACCTTCGAGTGTTTTCCCCCACTCCACACATGTTGGCAGCATGACACATTTGAAGAAAGCATCAGTAGATTCAACCTGTCAATCCTGAACTGCCCAAACAAAATTCAAATCCCAAGGCAACACCCCATCCATTAAGCCCATGCAATCAGCTACTGTAACTTCTTTATTCCTATCTACAGGAAATAAATCTGGAAATATGTTGTGTCTGGGATTGGGATCGTGTTTGAGGACGTTGAACCGATAAAGAAGCTGGATCAGGCTTCCTTTGGTTACCTATAGTGATAATTTTCTAGGGACTATTCGAGGTTCCCTGGGCCTCCTAAAACAAACGTGAGTTTGTTGAATAATTGCTTACTTTATTCATTAAACTTGCTGGGCTTTATAGCCTTACACTTACGTAGAGATAAAGATCATCCCATCTCAAAACAAGATAGGATTAACCTTCTCAAATTCAAATAACAAATAACAATAAGATAGAATAGACTAAACTTCTGCAACAACTCTACCTACGCGAGGATAACAATGCCTCTTATTTGTTGATAAGCTAACTAATCAAATAATAACCACTTAACTCCTCCTGCTAATGCGGGACCGTATCACTCCATTCCCCTTAGAAGAGTCCTTGTCCTCAAGGACAAAGTGAGGTTTTAGCGTTCCCCCCATTGTACAGAGAGAAATTTCTGGAATTTCTTCCTATATTGCAGCCAAGTATACTTCATCTGGTGGCTCCTCCTCCTCCTCATAGCACCCGTCAATCAGAAAAAGTCTCTTACATTTGTGCCCCGGAGCGAACTTCTCATCACAGTTGTAGCAGAGTCCACATCCACGTCTTTCACTAATCTCCTCAGAGTTTAAGCGTTTGATGATGGGATTTCGAGTTCTAGACAGGGACGATGATGGAATTGGCGGAAAGGTTGGGAAATCCAAAGCTATTCCGGTATCCGCGGCGAAGGGCTATTGCTAAGAGGTATGTTGGGCCTCGAATAACCTCGCAAGACCCACTGCTGCCGTGAACGACGATGGTCTAGATGCTTGCACTCTAGTACGAATGCTCTCCTTCAATCCGCTTACAAATCCCCCAATTTGTTGTGCTTCTGATAGTTTTCCAGCCCTACTCAACAATCTTTCATATTGTGTTTGATAGTCCCTAACAGACGTCTGCTATTGCAACTTGGTAAGATTGCCAAAAAAATCATCATAAAGAGTTGGTCCTAACAAACGTGTAATCCTTCCTTCAAGGAATCCCATGTCAGGTTTTCATAGGCCTCTCGAAACAATTGATACCAGAGTTGAGCTTCTCCCTCCAAATGATACGCTGCCAAATGAACTTGCTTCTCTTCAAGGATGTTTTGAAAACAGAAAAACTGCTCCACCCAACAAATCCAACTTGTTGGGTCGTCATCCCCATTACATTTAGGGAAGTGCAGTTTGGCCAACTTTGGTGTTGTGGACTGACCAGACTCGTGTCAGAATGGACCCTTCCCTTTGTCATGATGAGAGGATTCTCCTTCACCTTCTCCCCCTGCTGAACCACCCTTGCTACCTCCAGCGTTAGACACCCAAGCCTTAATGGTATCAAACATTTCCTTCATTTGCGGTAGCATTTTTTCTTGGCCTTTTTGTAACTCGAGTTGACCCGAATCCAAAGATCCTACCTCCTTCTATAACCGTTCCAACCTCTGGTCATACATGGTCGAATCTGGCTCTGATACCAATACCAAAATGTTACGGGTCGGGAATTGGGATCGTGTTTGAGGACGTTGAACCGATAAAAAAGCTGGATCACACTTCATTTGGTTACCTATGGTGATAATTTTCTAGGGACTATTCAAGGTTCCCTAGGCCTCATAAAACAAACGTGAGTTTTCTGAATAATTGCTTACTTTATTCATTAAACTTGTTGGGCTTTATAGCCTTACACTTACGTAGAGATAAAGATCATCCCATCTAAAAACAAGATAGGATTAACCTTCTCAAATTCAAATTCAAATAACAATAAGATAGAATAGACTAAACTTCTGCAACAACTCTACCTACGCGAGGATAACAATTCCTCTTATTTGCTGATAAGCTAACTAATCAAATAATAACCACTTAACTCCTCCTGCTAATGCGGGACCGTATCAAAATAGCACTATCAGTCACAAATTGGAAAAACACAACAGCTCCTGCTAAAAAAGGGTCTTCTCCATCTTTCAACCACATAAATAACGTCAACAAACTCAATCTTTTGGAAATAACAAGCAAGTCTGCCCAGCTAAGTCTAGTATGACCACAAAATGGATGTTACCAATCAAGTCTTTAAACATGGACACAGGAGGTCTATGTCTACAACAAGAAAGCAGTTTGCGACACCACCTTCTAAGGCTAACCCAAGAAAAAATGGAAAAAAAATTAAAAAACTTATAAAAAAAAAAATTGGGGGGAGGGTGTGCAAAAGTTTCCTCACTCTTCTTGCACGTGTAACACCAATCTACCACTATGAGATTCCGTTTCCTTATCTAGAGTGAGGATATTCCTTGAAGTAGCCAACCAAGCAAAGAAAGCTTCTAAAGGCAACCTTATTTCGCCAAATACTCCTCCAACGGAAAGGAGTACACGGGGAGTTATCTTGTAAATCTAGATAACTCCCCCAGCCCCTCCTGATATTTTTCCATAGACCAACCCCATGCGACCAAATAACATTATTAGAACTCTACCCACCCTCTGAGTTGCCATATCTAGATTCTATTACCATTCTCCACAAATCCTCTCTCTCATATGCATAGCATCATAACCATTTTCCTAAGAAGGCTCAGTTAAGCAGAAGTACATTCTGGACTAGCAATCCCCCTCAAAAATCGGAGAATAGACCTTGGTCCAACTTACCAAATGAAATTCGAACTAATCACCAATACCACCCCACAAGAAATCTTGTTATAACTTTTCTATGCGATTGGCAAAGCTACTAGAGAGGGAGAAAAGAGTCGAGAAATAAGTATACATATTAGACAAGGTGCGCTTAATCAAAGTGATCCTGCCATCCTTGACAAATATAACCGCTTCCACCCAGCCAAACGACGCCATATCTTCTCAATAATACCATCCCAAATAGGTTTGGCCTTAAAAGAAGCTCCCAGTGGAAGACCTAGATAAATAGGCAAGAAAAGCCAGATTAATCTTCGAACCTAAAACTGCTTCGAAACATAAGAACAGGCATCACAAATAATGGAGGTGATCTACTTCTCAAAAAAAAAAATAATGGAGGTGATCTAGGTTTGCCCCGTAGAATATCAAAGTGTCATCCGCAAACAGAAAATGAGAAATGATAAGCCCACCTACATTCCTAAACCAGACTGAAAAGCTTGATAAAAATACTCAAAGCCTCTATAAAGATGACAGACAAGAAAAGGGACAAATGCTCGTCAAAGTGTTGTTCAGAAAATGAAAATCCCCCTATCTCAGGCCACAAGAACTACTAAAACATTTCGTTAAAGTGCTGTTCACGAAAACAAAAAGATGCACCAAAGAAAAACTGTGAACTATTCAATTACACCATTTCTCTCCAATACCGTACCTCCTCAGCATAAACAACAAAAGGCTCCAATTAACATGATCACAAGCCTTTCCAATACCCAATATACAAAGAACACCTAGCTTTCCATATTTAATCCACTCATTGACAATAAGAACAAAATCTAGGATCTGCCTTTCCCTAATGAATGCATTCTTAGATCTAGAAACAATCTTCTCCAAAACCATTTTCAACCTGTTGGCAAGTACTCTGGCAACAATTTTGAAAATCCACCCAACAGAATAATAGGTTTTAAATCCTTAATATCAACCCTTGATTTTTTCGGAATGAGGGAAATGAAAGTTGTATTAAGACTTCTTTCAAACTTGCCTCTAGCATGGAACTCATGGAAAACATTAACATTATATCTACTTTAAAAATGCATCCCAACAAGCTTGGAAGAAAGCCACAGAGTAACTGTCAGGACCCGAGGGCTTATCATTGTTCAAGGCTTTCACCACCTCAAAAACCTCACCTTCCTCCAACGCCCTCTCCAACCAAATAGCCTCAACCTCCCTAATAGAATCAAAAGAAAGGCCATCCAGATTAGGCCGCCAATTGAACTATTCAATATACAAATTATTATATAACTACACAATGTTTTCACTAATCTCAAAATGATTTGAAGAAATGGTACCATTAACCATCGAAGATTCAGTGGAGTTATTCCTTCTATTTGAGTTGGCTACTCAAATGAAAAACTTCCTGCACTTGTCACCCTCTCTTAGCCATAATACCCTTGATTTCTGTCTCCAACTCACCTCCTCTATAAGAGTAAACCTCTCCAAATCATTGATAGCTTTAGCCTTCCTCATTTTCTCCTCGTCACATAAAGCTCTCCTTTCTTCTAGAAGATCAAAATCTTCTAAATGCTCAATTGCAACATTAGGATTCTTCAAAATTTCACTCTTTGCCTCAAATGATATGTACGAATTAGTTGATGTTAAATCTTTAGCTTTAACATCCGATCCTGCATTTGGTTGGGAAGAGAAAAATGGGCTTAACCCGAAATGAAATATGAAAATGGGCTCACCCTGGCAAAAATGAAATCTGAAAATTGCACCATAATTGGACAAAAATGGGCTTCACCCGATCTCTCACTAGGAAAACAAGTGACATAAAAATCCCCCCCAATGCATCACGGCAAATCCCACCAAGCAAACCAGCCAACTTGTCCCATAAAAACCTTCCATCACAATCATATTTGGGACCATAAACCCCCCACAAAAACCAATTTAAAATGTTCTTCGAAATTTCTAAAGGAACAAGCTACAGTAAACTCCCCCATACACTTTTCATTTTTTTCAACTACCCTCCTCTCCCACATAAGCAGAATCCCACTAGATGCCCCTTTAGGATCTAAACAACACCAATCCACATATTGGGACTATGCACAAGATTGCAAGACATGCTCCAATTTAGTTTTTTTTTTCTTTTTTCTTTTTTTAATAAGTAATAGATATATCATTAACAGTGCTCCAATTTAGTTTTTTTAAAAACAAACATCTGCCTCCTTTCTCTAAGTAAATTATGAACCCTCAAGCACTTGTCCACCTTGTTCAGCCCTCTCACATTCCAAGATAACAACTTAGGCTTCATAAAGTACCGAAATAATCCTCCCCTTCACTCTACCTCAGCTAGAACTTTTTTTTTTTATAAGTAATTTAATGCATTTTAAAAAGCATAGAAAGACGCAACCCTAATACACAGGAAGTATACATGAGAACACCTAAATAAATGAAGAAAAAAGTACAAGAAAATTATTAAAACTAATCACCAAGGGAGCTAAAAACGCAGTTATCCAAATAAAAAGATAATAAAAGAACAAGGACTTGAGCTCCTCCAAGGTCATTTCTTAGTTCTCGAAATTTCTATCATTTTGTTCCCTCCACATGCACCACATAAGGCAAGAAGGCACCATTTTTCACACAACAGCACTCTGAGAGCTACCACCCGTCCACCAGCAAGCAAACAAACAAATCAACCACCTAATTAAGCATAACCCAGGACATCCCAAAGCGATTGAAGATAGCATTCCATAAGGCACAGGCAACTTTACAATGGAGAAGAAAGAAGAAGGTCCACTGACTCCACATTTTGTTTGCACAAGCAGCACCTATCACCACGGTGACATGCCTCTTCCTAAGATTGTACATGGTAAGAATCTTCGCTATAGCTGCCAACCAAGCGGGGAAAAAAAAAAGAGCTATATTCGAAGGAACCTTGGTCCGCCAAATACTCTTCCATGGGAAAGGAAAAGCGTCTTTACAAGCAAGGATCTTGTAAAAGGAGCTACCATCAAAATTTCCTTTGTGAGACGGGGCCCACCAAAGCTTGTCTTCCTCTTCCCTTCTCACTCTATGGGAATACAACAAGGTATAGAAGGAGGCCAAGACATCTACCTCCCAATTGTGAGCCGAACGAATAAAACTAACATTCCACTAAAGGAATCCACTTGAGAAGTCCAAATTAACTACAACAGACGCATCCATCACACGAGCAA
Organism: Alnus glutinosa; assembly: GCF_958979055.1. NCBI lineage: Eukaryota > Viridiplantae > Streptophyta > Magnoliopsida > Fagales > Betulaceae > Alnus > Alnus glutinosa. The sequence continues at coordinate 31,213,616 of NC_084888.1, forward strand.
TGTTATATAAATGCGGGAAAGCTTCCTTGAGAGTCATCTCTCCACACCACACAGCATCCCAAAATCTGATCTTGGACCCATCTCCCAACTCGAATTTGATAGAACTCCCAGCTCTACCTCGGCAAGAACTTCCACCCTTAGAATCATAGTTAATAGAATAAGCCAACCTTTTTAATTCTTTTTCCCATTATTAATTGATTTGGAATTGGAAGCCAACTTAATAAGCAAGCACCTACGGGAACTATCATTAATGTAATACAAAGGATATCCAATATAAACCCAACTTGCAAATAAGATGTAAACATGCTTTACTAAATGTACTGCAACTCCAACCAAAGCATTCTTATTAGGCAACTCCACCTCTCCATTTCCCAAGTTCAGCAATAACATCTGAGCAAAAATATTGTGACAAAGATATCATATCTGAATTAGACCATTTAGTTAAACAAGAAAACAAAAGACCCCAACTACTCACCTGAATCAGGTCGTTAGGTGCACCACTTAATAGGTTGATTATAATATAGACAAGTCTCACTTGAAAACTTTTTTTTATAAGAAGTCTCACTTGAACACATGCAGCTAGCTGGTATAAATTGGCTTGGTTTCACTTCCATGCTGTAAGAAAAAGCATCTGAGGATTTCACAGACCAGCAAGCACATGGTCTAGGAGTTAAAAACCAAATTTAACTGAAGATAAGTTTACAGTTTTACCTCAGTAAACATTCAAGGTATACCCTTTTTTAACCATACTTTCCAGTTTTCAAAAGGTAGTACCATTTACCAGCCTCTTAACTCGTTCCAAGTACATGCACACCCCCAACAAATTATCTTCGCAAAAAATCTTGATTGCCCACCATTTATGTCTACTTAAGGAATCAAAAAGACCAGCACTGCATCTCAGAACTCTCAAAATTCCTCCATCATGAACGTGAAGGCACTATTAACAACATTAGATAAAGCCATATGCATCATATCTGAACCAAATCCGTTCAACATTCAACTTCTTTCCAAATCCCACCACTTCTTCCTCTCTAACAAGTCTTTCAAATTACTTCAAAATATAGTGCTCTATATCATGAAACTCAAAGAGATCCAAAATCAAACTAAAGTGTCCTTACTTGCTGCCTCTCAAATAGCCTCTTGGAAGAACTCACCTCTACTTCTAACTTCCCTCAGCACCTTCATCAAGACCTCTATTATTATTTTATAAAAAATAAAACTAGATATTCTGCGCACATTTGCCATCCAATGATAATTTTCTGGCTCTTAAAGGCCTTGACTTCGCTTCCAGCTGATCGCCAACTCTACCAACCAATAAACTTACCTTGTAAAATGGTTTGTCCTCCTTAGATCAGACACCCAGAATCCCCACCATTCCTCTCCAACACACAGATAACCTCCAACAAAACCTCTATCCTCCTGTATTTTTTCCTCATTCACCTTCTAACTTTCCCTCGGAGCTTTTAACTACTTTGCAGATGTAAATCTCCCAGAAGAAACTCCACCACCTTTCAGTTGAACCCATGAAAACATCAACCTCAGCCCACATATTCCCAGAACAAGTTTTCTCCAATGCCTATTAAGCCCATAATCCTAGCAGGAAAGAAGCAGTATCATAGATAGGTATTGGACAATAAAGATTATAGTTATCCAATTAGGCATTACACCGTTTGACCAATGTAAAGCGAAGAAGCACTGTGACCGCCAACCGGTGACCCTCCCTCTTAAATAATTTTAAAGAAAAAGACAAAACAGCATGATTTCCAATCTCACAATGTTGTTTCCAATTTGTAACAAGATCTTTAAGACACAAAAGATAGCAAATGGAGAAAAATACGAAGAAGGTTCTTGTGTCTCCCATCAATTAGCTAAACTATAATAATGACTAGAATGGGAAGAATTTGTAAGTGATTCATCAATTCAGTCAACAAAACCAATTAAGAAATTAAAACTCTTATACTTATCAAAAAAGAAATTAAAACTCTTAGTGTTAAGCATGTGAAACACATCTTGATCGGGTGATTATTGAAAAGAGGTACTTATAGCTCATGCTTTTCCCCCAATGCAATTCAATAAAAATCTGGTGTGCAGTTCACTGCCTGTTTGGCTGCCTGCATATTACTCATGCTGTTATCACTAAATGTTTTTGCAACTATAACATTTCAGCATCTATAATTCAAAACTTCAACAAAGAAATTGGTAAACAAATAAAAGAACCAAATCAGAAAAAGCACACCTGCTCAAAATTATTCCCTTCAACAAATGAATCCTGACGGTTCTCGACACATTCACCACAATTATTCTCGACAAATGGACAATGGCCATTCTGTTCAACAAATGCACCACAGCCAGCTTCTTCAGCACATGCATCATGGCCAGCTACCGCTTCATTCCCAGCCTCTTTCCCCGGAACCAAAGCTGGTGTACCATCATCCCATTCCTCCTCAACAAAAGGTGCATATCGGTGGCTATTCGGTGGTCCTATATTATTCTTATGAAATACTCTACACAGCACATACGCATCCTTCTCCACCCAAACAAGAACTCAAAACATACGTTAGAATTGCAGCAGTAACCATATTAATGATGATGATAATAATAACATCAATATGTTTCCAATTAGCAAAACAAAACAAAAACACTTTCTGGTCGCTGAGGAAAATGTAGGAAATGAACAACTTTGAACTTCTAAATTGAGATTATCACTTCTTGGGGAACCAAAATTAACTAGCTCTTCCAGTTCACTACCATCAAATAAATGTCCCAAAAGTTGTGAGTTTTTCATACAGTCGAGCCAAAACCGCATAATCCATAAGTGTTCCAAATCCCCACTTCACCATTTCATAAAATTTTTCCCAGCAACTGAACAAAGGCATAAAAATACATAAAACCATTAACCACAATTTTGCCACAGCCTCTCTTACCTGCGTGACTCCAATCTGAGCTTTCTCCAATTCGTCCTCAACAAGCCTGTACTCATGCATGACCCAATTGGTTCTTACCCCATCCGGGGCACGCCCACTATGAAAAACCAAAGTTTTCTTCAGCCCCACAGTCCTAGAATCGTGGCGGACGTGCCGGTCGTTCCCGGTCGCCTTCCAGTATCCTTTGCTTGTAGCCCTGTTCATTCTCGCCCCATTGCCATACTTCTTGTCCAATGCACTAAAAAAGTACCATTCCTGGTCCCTGGTCTTCAACCCCGACTTATCTAAACACCCATTTTTAAAAATTAAAAATATTTAAACAAAAAAGTAGAAAATAAAAGACCCATTAAAGGGGAAAAAAGTTACAGCCTAGAAAAATATAAACGACAATTACAACCAAACCAAAGATACAACCACTGACAACCCATCAAAAGACTATCAATACCCAAAGAAGAAATCATCAACAGAAAGGAAAAGAAGCACCGAGAACATTTAAACGAAAAAAAAACCCATGAACAAAAATCACGATTTCAAAACCAATAGATAGCTTACCAGTGAAGAAATGACCATATTATACGTAGATACCATTTGGCGAATATATTTGCAAGGAAATCAGGAGACAAAGAGAGAAGGGGTTACCTGCGAGGTCCCAAGGCTCGCTTTTGTAGATGTCGACCTCAGAGATGGCATTGATTCGGAAGGGTTTGCCGCAAACCTTGCGCTTGAGGTAGTATATGACCAACTCCTCATCTGTGGGGTGGAACCTGAACCCGGGTGCCAGCGCCGTCGGCGCTGTTGCTGGTGGCGCTGGCACAGCCGGGGTGTCACGGCCCATGGCAGACATTTTCGGTTGGAAGCGGAGGCTAGGGTTTTGGGGGTTGGGATGGATGAGAAGGATGGGGGCTTTGCCTTTGAGTGAGGCTGAAGGAACAACGAAGGGGTACCTTCGATTACAAGGCACAATTGCGATTTTCCTACGGTTTTTTTTTTTTTTTTTTGGGTTTTTTTTTTTTGTCTGTTATGATTTTAAATTTGTGGACGTTTGAGGTGCTTAATTAAATTTATAATTTTTTTGTTATTGTTAAAGAAAATAGAAGCAAGCAACTTTAAAGATGAAAAACAAAAATTTATAAGATATGGTAAGAAAAATAGAAAATCATGTTGGCTTATAAGATATATGGTAATAAAATTATGTTGGCTTTTGTTTAAGTCAAAAAAATAAATGCATTTAAATGATTTATTCGAAAGCGACCATATATTCGGAAAACTTGTTTGACAACGCTTTTTATAATGTGTTATGTTTTTTAAAAAAAATGTGTTTTGTTGACATAAAAATAAAATTAATTTTAAATATTTTATAAATATAAAATAGTTGAAGTTGTTTGTTATTATTTTTGTTTTTCATTTAAAAAAAAATAAGAGAAAAAAAGCTCTTTCAAAGAGCATTGTCAAACGATTAGTAATTTATTTGAAAAGTTATGATTAAAACACGTACGATTTCAAATACTTTACCAAATGGAAGATACCATTTCAAATATAATATTAAATATTTTTTTATGAATATGTTATTTTTTTTAAAACCTATGCCTTGCATGGGCGGATACCATTAAAATAATATTTTGAAAAAACTCGCATGCGAAAATTTGTGTAGGTTTTTTTTGTTGTTCTCACTATTTTTCAACGTGGGTTAAAAGGTTTATATATATGTATGTTTTAAATTTCTTATTTTTAAAAGATAAAAATACCTTATAACAAACGACTTTCAACTTAATTCTCATTGGCCTACACAAATAGCTCAAGTGAATGGAGAACTACTGGAATAAAAGCTCATGCTTCTATCTTTAACTTAATTCACATTGGTCTATACAAATAGCTCAAACGAATGTGGGATTACTTAATTCCCTTGGATTATACTTATGGTTTAAGGGAATGGAGACTACTGGAATGACAAGCATACACTCTCATCGGCCTAGTGAACAACGAGACCAAACTCAACCCCAAAGGGCCAGTTAGCTCTCCAAAGCCCATCGTGAAGCACACATGCACACCTCCAAAAGGAAACCCATCACATGACAAGCATATCCTAGCAGTAAATAGCGCCCGCCCCACAAAGGAAAGAAACCCGCCAAAGGAAATATCCATCGAGTCCCCAAGAAAGCAAAAATAAAGATCTCCAACACGATCCAAGGTCAAATATGTGGTTGAGGGACGATAATTGCCTTAATCAAATGCACAACCAAAATAACACCTAGCCTATATAGGTATGCTTTGATGTCATAATCTCTGTCTATTTTTTTCATTTTCCCCTTCATATTTATATTGACTTAAGCATTGGAGATGGTACCGTTGCCCCCTCTCCCATAAATGATTACTGACTTAATAATTATGATGTTTGAATGTCTTGCATGGATTTCTAATCGAGGGCCAAGCGTGTATAGTCACCGTTAATTTTTCAGCATTAACATCGGTGAATGCGTGTAAAAATGGGGGAGAAGATTCCATTAAAAAAAATAAAAATAAAAATAAAACCTTTGACTTTGTTAATGACCTGCGATTCGCTATCCTAAGTTCTCATTACTATAGAATTTTGGACAATAAATGCTAGAGATGTCATGGAAATTCATTTCCTTGAGGCAAGTCATCTTGATGCGATCGTCACTGTCTTATATTATGGTTGGAATTGCATTAGGAAGTTTAAAAAATACTTTAGAGCTTTTATAAGATTGCATTGAAAAATATAGCTTTTAAAGCCATAAATGATTTTATTCCTAAAGTAATGTTTGTTGTACAATAAATATACACATTTTGTATAACAAAGCTGACATGGCATTTGTTTTATTTTTTTAAAACAAAAAAATATGCACACAACTCCATCTGATTTGTCCATATTTTTTCTTTTAAGAAAAAAAAAAAAAAAAGTTTCCACATCAGCTTGTTGTACAGAATATATACATTTGTTGTGCAGCAAACATTACTCTTATTTTTAAGCTTTTCTCAAAATGAGTTTCCAGATTTTTTTGAGAAAAAAGTAAAGAAATACTTTTATAATTTATTTCCAAATAGACTAACTTTTTGTATTGCATAACTTTTTACATATTAAAAATGCTTTTTAAGCTTCTTAATGTAATTCTAAACATGCTTTTAGTACTTTAAAAGCCGTGCCAAATAAAAAAATTGATTTATTTGGTAAAAAAATCTAAAAAGATATTTATTTTTTATTTTTTACTTTAAAAATGATATGTCAAAAAACTTTATTTCCTAACGCAATTTCAAACACGTTGTTAGGACTCATTTGATACGTGTTTTAAAAAGTACTTTTTTATCTTTTACTTGAAAAAAAATGTTATGATGTGATATAAAAAATAAAAATAATTTTTATTTTATTTTACTATTTTTTTTTGAGTATTTTATATTTAAACTTGTTAATTATCGTTCTTATGTTTTTTTTTTTTTCTTTTTTTCTTGTGATAAAAGCAAAAGCCAAAGAAAGAAGGCGTCAGCAAACAGGGACAGTGAGAGGCATCATATATATATATATATATCTCCACTCGGGTCTGACATCTGAATATATTCGAGCCTATAACGTGTGGCCAGTGCACATTCCAGAAAAGAGAGTGGGGGAAATATTTGGCAATTTAGATCATCCTCGAAAGCACTACAAATCTCTGCAACTGGAAGCCACCATTTATGTCCGATAATATCACACCACACACATAAACAACACGTTATCGTCGGAGACTTCGCCTCCACGGCAACTAGTTGTTCGTGGACCACCACAATTATGATTTTCCTAATTGACTAATATTTAATAATTATGATATTAACAGGAAAAACTACATGGGTGGATCAAAGGTGGGGGGAAAAGGGATTGGAATGTTTTCTATAAGAAGATAAAGGAACCCACCCCTATTGATCGATGTAATCTTATCTTTTCTTTTCTTTTCTTGGGAGTTAAGTTAGACACTAATTAGGAGTAAATTTTTATTTATTTTACAGTTTAATAAGGAATACATGCATCTCTAATTTAGAATATTTTCTTAAGAGAGTCATCATAGTTTTAGAAGTCGGGACTTAATTGGTTTCTTATGTAATCGGTAGTATATTATTTATCTATTTAAAGGGAAACTATCAATAAGAAAATGAGAAGTTGATTATTATTTAAGAATACAGTATTCTGTGTTTTTTAAGTCAAGGCTCCTTCGAAGTAGCCATTGAAGATTACGACTCTTTCGGAATAGCTGATTTATCATTTTCTATGCTTTGTTATTAGTGGGTTTGCATCACCTACTTTATGGACCCAATCGATTCTAAGTTTATTTGAAATTATATTAAGGAGGTTAAAAAGTATTTATAATATATAAAAAAATTGCGATGAAACTTAAAAGATATTTATTTTCTTACTATTTTGCTAAAAGATATTTATTTTCTTACTTTTTTGCTATAAAAAAAAAAAAAAAAAAAAAAAAAAAAAAGTCTAAAAGTGCTTTTTGGGAGAAGTTGAAAAATTAGGTTGTTTTATAGGCAAAATCTCTATTTCTCAACGCAATTCCAAACAAACTCTTAGCAATTATGACGGATAAATCCTATAAAACAATGGAAAAATTCTTGAATATGGTTTTCTTTGCACTTGACATGTTAAAGGCGCCTGTTTAATGGTATATTGGTATGGCAAATTAGGCCTCTTCATTTACAGAACGCCCCCAAAAATGCATTTTGTATTAAATTTGTCCAAAAAAAGGTAAAAAGCCTAAAAATAAAATAAAATAATAGAAGACCATTTAACATACTACGAGGGTTTAGAAAAAATAGTTTTTAAATGTAGCACGAAGGCCCCGTTTGGTAGCTCCCTTCCCTCCACTCTCTTTTTAAAATTTTTATTTTTTTTTTAAATAAACTTCAAAACATTATAACTTTTTTTTTTTTCACTTTTTATATCACATCAATCATTTTTATTACTAGTCAAATAAAAAACCCACTACAAAATAAAACTGTCATTTTTCATAAAAAAAATTTCAAACTTCTTTCTATTTTATATAACATCAATCATTTTTTTTTTATTACTATTAAAAAAAAATTATTCTCAACAATGGTTACAAAACGAGGCCGAAATTTTAGCTCATGACTTGAAAACAACAAAAAGCAGGGATATTTGGGTATGCAATATTTTTTTTAAATTTTTTTTTTTTTTTCAAAATTTCAAATACAGAGGAGAGAAAAAAGTAGATTTCTTTTTATTATTATTTTGAAAATGAGCCAAACATGATTTCTCATAAGATAAAGAAAAGAGTTGAGTTGGGACGATTCCCAAACATCCCCGATTCGATATTTTTCTCTCTCTTTTTTTTTTTTCTTGGATAAAGGGCATGATATTGAAGAAAAAGTGTAAATAAGGCTAAGATGTGATTATGTGAGGTTGTGGAGCAAAGACATTTGTCTTGAATATCAGGTTCTAATTAACTACAATAATCCAGCTACTAGATATAGAAGTTCTCATAACGATCAACCATCAATTAGGGACCACAATAATATATTGGGCTGATCGATCATATCATGTTATAGTGAACATTAATTTCTCTTTCAATAAACTTTAGTCGTATTCTAATTTAAAAGAAGAATCACTTATTTCTGTCAAAAGCAATTAGTTATTGAATAATGGTTAATTAATTTCAATTTTGCTTTGCATAGTCCCCTACTTCCCTGAGCACCACTTCCCATATTCTACAAATATGTAGATGCATGTTTTGTTTTGTTTTATTTATTATTATTTTTTTTTTAAAAAAAAAACTAAGGCACGTAGCAAATATTTACGGAAGAGTTGTCTTATAAGTATAAAAAGAAAATTACGAGACTATTTGTCACACTTATTTCACATCGGTTAATGTGAAATATTGTACGTTTTAATCACTTAAAATGTCACGTAAACCGTGAGATAAATTACATATAACATAGCATAAGACAAAAGATGGCTAAGAAAAGATCAGCTCAGTTGCATGCTTCTTTGAAGTGAGATTGTCAGCCACAAAATTTGCTTCTCCATAACAAAAGCCAGATGGATATGAATGAAGTTAGAACAAAGTGCAAGGCAAAAACCTGCAAAAGATGGCCAAATTTGTTGTATGTAACTGTTCTTTCTGTCACTGACGGAGCACATCAGCTATTGACCCAAAAATATAAAAGTTAGCCTAAAAATGGCTTCTGGTCGTTACTGTCATCATCTAATGAATTGGCTATTAATTTGAGGTCCCAAGCTCGTGCATGCATACCTACATGCGTACAAGCTAGATTAAGGTTTAATTATCATCCTCCTCGATCATTAAGGAATTCAAACATTTGAGCCGGAGAGAAGTCACAAGTTTAAGCCGAGCTCATACTTTCTAGTTTCTAATGGCAATTTACGACGAAGAAGCTGACCAATATGAAAGGATTAGCAATATGATTGTCATGGGAATCTCCCTCTTGATCATTGTAGCGACATTTGTCGGTGTCGTTGGTGAAAAAAGTGACGGTTATAAACCACAGGTGCCGACGGGGTTTAGGCCGTGAAAATCGACTATTTTATAGGTTTGTTTGGCAAATTTTTTTTTTACAAATTAAACAAAAGTAAAAATAATTTTTTTAAGTATTTTATAAATATTTTTTGTATTTTGAATAAAAAAGTGTTGTCCATGTGTTGCACGTACTAGGCCTGCCACCTCCAAAGAGAACAGACAAAAAGGGTAACAAAGAAGTCAGCTTCCATAATGATGTTTTTCAAAATATAAGCAAACCTTAAACAAATGACATTTGTGGGAACCAAAATGAAACGTGTCTCATTCAATTTCTCTGAAAAGGACTTTGATATAGAGTAAAGTAGTATCCTTTCTTTTCTTTCTTTCTTTTTTTTAGAAAAAATTATTATTTAAAGTTTGTTTTATTTTTAGGGTAATTAATATATATTCAAAATAATGATTTAATATATATATTAATTTTTTTTAAGAAAACTTTACATATAATTTTTGATATTTCATTACTTTTGAAATAAGGTACCTAAACTTTAAATAGTGTTAATTTAAAGTATTTATCTTTTAATTTTTTTTCAATTTCAATTATTTATTTTTAAAATTGAAAGATAAATATCATAAATTAATACATTTTTATATTTGAGTACCTTATTTCAAATGTGAAAAAAAAAAATTAAGGATTATAAATGATTTTTTTTATTTTTTCAAAGCTTGTGTTCAAAAATTGTGCACGAATCCCACCAGTGGAGTGCGAATGCGAAAAGTCGAAAGCAGGCAGAAATGGTCAAAGGAGACACAAGCATGTCCCCACTTTGGCGTCAGTGGTCGCACGTGTCACAAGCCTTGACCCTGCATGGAGGCTACGTGGCCTGACCTATTGCCTGATTCATCATTTTATAGACTTTCCGTCTTGTTTACTTTATTATTAATTTATTTCAGAATTAATAAAAAAGTTGATCGACATTATTTATTAATATTCTTATTTCAGTTTTTTTTAAAAAAATTGTACCTTTTATTTATTGTATTTTATGTTTAAAAATTGAACAACTTTTGTGTAAAAAGCAATGCACAAATAGATGGCGGGACCCATGCCCGGCACGTTAGATTCAGGTGTTTGTACTTTCCAAATGAAATGATGGAAAAAGTTGGGCTACCAAAAATATGCTGCCCTAGCCTGCCCGAAAGTAGAAAGAATCTAATACACTCTAGTTACAGTAGGTTTGTTTAGAGGTGGCAATGACCATGAATCTAACAACCATGTTTCTCAAAGGCTTACATGCTGCTCAACAGAAAAACAGCAAAAAAAAATAAAATAAAATAAAATAAAAATTGAAATTGGATCTAATTTATTTAATTTGCTAATTTACTTTAAAAAAATAAAAATAAAATAATTTTACAAAAGAGTATCGAATTATACGTCATTTTGAGATAAGGGTATTGAATTAGCAAATGTCTCAAACTGTGATATTTATGTATCTAAACGTCTCACTTAAAGGTACTTTATTATGATTGATTGTTAAATCCTACCAAAATCCTTAAAATATTCATTTTTTTAAAAAAAAATTATAAAAATTTTCAAATATTCAAATATGGGTATTTTTGCAAATTTTTTTAAATTCTGACCGACACCTAAATTTTAGCATTTTTTTTTTATTTTGTTTCTAAAAAGAAGATTGTTTTAATGTGATTTTTTTTTTTTGTTGCTAAATATATGGGCTTTGTTTGTTAAAGCTTCTTTTTTTTTTTTGTCAAAATAAATATATTAACAAATAATTCAAAATCCAAAAAACACTCACAAAACGTCACATTAAACCACTTTTTAAAAATAAAAATAAAAAGCACATTCTAAACACACATTAACATTTTTAAAGCCATGGTAGGCAGGTAGGTCAAAATTCGCAACTGCAACGTACGTAGTTTTTTCCGATTTTATTTTTCTTTTTAAAATGTAAACACTCCGGACTAGCTACTATAGATTGAGGCATTGGATTTGAATACGTAGCATAAAAAATGGGATTAATCATAAAAAAATAAAAATAAAAATAAAGAATATATAAATAATAAGAAACTTAGAACTTATCTTGACCGTGAAACACTGATCGAGATGCCACGCGTATTTGATGTGGGGGGGGGGGGGGAGGAAGGTGATTCAGGCAGGCAGGTGTAGTTGCGTGCTGTGCTGGTTGCATGGTGAACACTTGTTTAGCTGTGGCACCGCCGCTACGATGCGCTTCGCAACATACCTTTGCTCATCGCCCATTCAAGGCGCGTGCTGCGTGCAATAATAAACACTGGTGTTTAGGGTGGCTCCTTCAAATGAGAAAGTGAAGGGATCTAGTGGTTTATACGATGTTACATTATTTAATTTTTAGGGTTGAAAATGAACTATAAATTTCCATCACGTATAAAAATAATTGTAACAAACGTTTGGTGTACTGTTTGTTAAAACAATTTTTGGTCCGGCAACACAAGCTTAAAGATAAATTATCTTTCCTTGAAAAGTAATAAGCTTGGTAAGGAGGTTGATCGACTCATCCCACTCCAATGTCTTAAGCTTGTTCTTTAGATGATCCGAGTAAATGCCTTAATCAGAATAATTTCAACTCTAGTATACATGGATGTCTTTGGGTATTTATAGCAAGGGTGAGGATCAGTTTCTCCCGGATATGGGGGAAGTTGATCCTATGATCGTGGTCCTCTAATACCAAGAACGTGGGGTCTTTTGCACGCTCAGATAGTGGGCTTCATGCATTAGGAATGTGGATCATGTTTACCCACGTTCCAGGACGTAAGTTTGTTCGGAACGTGGGCCTGAGCGTGTTTGAGACATGTCCTGGATATCTCGGGGTCTTGGTCTCTTTATGGCTTTCCATGGGTTACTTTCGGCTGGGTTTAGTTTCGTCATGCGGCCCGGCCCTTTCATTGAATTGATAGGCTCGGTTGATGGGCCGTGTAGCTGGCCTTCTTTAGGACCGTGAATAATTAATGGGTCGACTTGGGCTGTCATTAGAAAATATTTTCTAACAGTTACTCCCCAGTTCTCTTATTTGAAATTTGCATGTAATATAATTAATTACTTGCATTCTCTTTGAATTCGAATTTTTTGGAATCTGCTCCCGACACCTGTCACCTTCTCAAGGTAATTATGGTGAGTGGCGCCTCGTATCTCGGGTTCTGGAGCTCGAGGCGTCGCTTTAATGACATTTAGGCCCCGTTTGAAATCTCCTTTCTCCTCCCCTCCCTTTTGAAATTTTTTTTTAATGATTGAAAAATAAGATTGATGTGATATAAAGTTGAAATAATTTATATAAAAAAGTGAGAAAAATTTGTATTGTAGTGAGTTTTTTATTTAAAAAGTAATAAAAAAAGTGTTGATGTGATATAAAAAGGAAGTGTAATAAATGCGTCACTCGGCCACGCTTACCCGAGAATCGAAGCGACGGCCTTCAATTCTATGGCTGTCATGCATGCCCGGGAACTGAGCCGAAACGAGCACCAACAAGTCGCCTTCCAGAAATTCAGGCGATGTTTGAAATCCCCTATATATATGTCTTCCTCTTCAAGAATTTTATCAAGCCTTCTTCGACTTAATACTCCCTTCGTCAAAAGAGTTGTTCCCCTTGTGCAAAAGTGACTGGATCGGAATGAGTGATCTTTGGTTCTATTTTTCTTTAATCTTGATCAAATTCTCAACACTGTTGATACCATATGGAAAACCATGAAGGAAAGCTTTAATACCATGTAGAAGTATATATAAAATAAAAAATAAATAAAAATATGAAAGAGAAAGAAAAAATATTGTAGAAGCGAAAAGAGACGTATGAGTTAAATCTTGATTGTGATACACGTTACATTTTTAATGGGTAACATTTTTCAAGCATTTCGATGCCTGAAAATGACCTAAATTTTGTAATTTAACCATCTACAAGTTATTTGAAATTGTATGAGATCTTACTTGTTCAAATTGAGTTGGATCCAAAACTGTTTATATAAAATAGTTGGTCGGATGAGCAATGTTAAATAATGATTTTTTGGTTTTTTTTTTTTTTTTTAATCTTTTGTAAAATTGATGTGATTTTTAAAATCATCATTGTATTTAAGATGAATCACCATTAGATTTTGATCCAATAATGATTTTAAAAGGCACATAAACTTTGAGAGGATAAAAATAGAATAAAAAGATGATCCCTAACATTATTTTTGGTGGGATTGAGTTCATACAATTTCTTTAATCCAAGTTCTTTATTTAAAATAAATGACTTAATTAAGTCACATAACTATTTGAAATAAAAAATAAAAGAAGTTAAAAGGATGGCCGGATCATTCCTTAAGGTGGTCAGTTATTTTTTTAGGGTATGATTGACTGCCTCTCACACTAAAAGAGTGGTCAGCCACCTTTAAATAAGTGGTTGGGGTGGTCGGCCACCCTATAACTAACTGCTTGTGGATGGTCGGCTACTAAAAAAAATGTTTAGGCGATGATCAACCACCTCCAAGCTAGTTATAGTGGTGAGCCTTTTAGTTTTAGGAAATAAATCCTATTTCCTAGGACTAGCTAGAAGTGAAAAAATAATAAGGAAGCAAAATAAAAACAAGCAACCGCGAAATATAGAGATTTACATGGTTCACTATTTGGGGCTACATCCACCTAGTAGCATCGATATTTCACTATTTATTGAGAAACAATACAAGGGGCGTCGATACATTACATAACTCTAAAAAAAAGAAGCAATTATAAATATAACTTTTAACCGGATCAACACACCGTAATTTGTAAAAAAAAAAAACCGTAGCGCTTCTAATGTCGAACCAAGTCAGATACAAACTGATTCAAATACAACCCAGGCTCCACATAGCCTAACAAGGCTATTCGCCTTGAGGGGTGGTCAGCCTGGCTCAACCATCCCAATTACTATCTTGGAGGACAAAGAGGTGGACGGCCCACCCAACTACTCATGGAATGACGGAATACCTCATAAGCCCTTGTTTCGACCATTGCTTTAATTATTTTTGGATTTTGTTTTTAATTTTTAATGCTTATTTGGTTCAGTCCAAACCATTCATTTTGAATGAATGACTTTAATTGAATGAATTGCATGTTCTTACCATTCCTTGGAATTGAAGGAACCTCAGACCATAGTTTGTCATGCAATTAATCACTCGCATCATACCCTACCGTACCTATTAAGAAGAAAAAGAAACAATGCAAAAAAAAAAAAAAAAAAGAGAGAGAGAAAAAAGAAAAAAAGAAAAAAGCAAAAAAGAAAAGAATTGCATGTTCTTACCATTCATTTTTAATCTCTCTGTTTTCCATTTTCTGGCCAGTGAGTGCATATCTAATGTATCTATAATGAGAGTGCCACTAGCTGTAGTGCCAAGGTAATGATGTTGTACTACAACTAAGAATCGATAATCATACAACCCCTGACTATGATATTATTTTGTTCCTTTTTTTTTTTTTGTGATGAAAATGGAAAACAGAGAGATTAAAAATAATCTGAGCCAGAAAAAAAAAAAAAGGAAAGAAAAACATATCCTTTTGGATGAGATTTATTGTCCAATTTAGTAATATATAAAACTGTTTTGTGCTTTAATTAACAATGGCAATTTTGTTGTCAGAGCTGTGATAGCTGGAAATATTTTGTCCACATAGGGAGCACATCCATTCAATTTCATACTGTGATCTTGATAATAAGTGTATATAAATATATAATATTTATCAGTTGTTCTCAAGATTAAAGTTTGATCTGGACCTGCATTTAAGCTCATTATCTAATCTTCTTCGGTTAACTTTAATTACCTTCTTTTAGCTTCCTATAATTTACAGATTTGAATGCACTTGAAATCTTATTTTGACTATATTTAGGAGATCATCTTCTACATTAAAGTGTACAAAGTAACTCCCCATCGTACGTTGGAAGAGCTATCACAATTCACAAACAGTTTTTCCCACTAAAACGCCAGCAAATTCCACCAGCTCAGCTGGTAACTGTAGGACTGTGGGAGAAATTCCATGTAAAGAAGCAGTGGCCAGTGGGGGCGGGGGGGGTGTACTTATTCACGAGGGGACAAAGTATTAAATGACAAAAAGTCCGGCAAACAAGTGCCTGCAGGAGCGCGTGGAGGTGTAGAATGATCCGAAAATCCGGTCCAAGGAAAGACGACGTTTGTCCTAAAACCCTTCTGGGAATTGCCATTTCATTTGTTTAACTACAAAGCCTCACACGTACACTACCCGCCAACCCCATCACCAGTATCTCATCCACCCCACGAAATTTCCTATTTTTACTTCTCTCTCTCTCTCTCTCTCTCTCTCTGTATGTGTCTCTCAAGATTGCGTCTTTCAAAGTGTTTTGTTAATGATGAAGATGGAGAAAAGAACTGACATGGAACAAGTTGTAGAGAACTGAGAAAGAAAGAGAAAAAAGTTGAGTGTTATAGAGAGTGATGGGGTCTTCTTCAAAAGGCGGGAGTAACAGTTATGATTACTCATTCAAGATACTGTTGATTGGTGATTCTGGTGTTGGCAAGAGCAGCCTTCTTCTCAGTTTCATTTCCGACTTTGTTCATGATCTGTCCCCCACCATTGGTACCCCCTCTCTCTCTCTCTCTCTCTCTCTCTCTCTCTCTCATAAACAGTTCTTGCATGTTCTGTTTGAAAATGATCAAGACCCAGTTACATCTTCAAAACCTTAGTTCTAAACTCTAATGGTTTATCTAAGTTTTGGTCTTTCCAAATTGTTATTTGTTTCCTTGTTTTTTTTATGAGGTTTAGCTTGTATAGCTTAGAAGATTTTTGAAGAATTTTTATTGGCAGAGAGATTTTTCTTTTTTTCTTTATGGATTCAGTATGTAAATTTTCTATGACTATAAATTATTGGGAGACCCGTTTGTTGCATATGGCTTGATATAATGGAAGGTTAGAAAGATGATTTCTTCAATCTGGGGTGAAAAATGATTTGGGGTTATGTGTGACACCTGGCTCTCATATATGCATGGTGGTTTTTGGGCATTCATATGGGTACTATCAGGTTAAACTTATAATACACCTAGAACAGGGAACAGTTGGGAAAAAGAGGAGATTGCATTTGATGGAAGCATTATTTGTCCTTACAAGTTAGAACCATTGTTCAGCAGCTTTTCTTATAGTATATTTCTCATTTTATTTGATTTTTAAGTCCGAATTATGTATTCCGTATCCAGATGTTTGAGTTAAATTGTCAAAATCAGTTCCAGAAACACATTGAGGTTATCAGGGGTCATAATGAACTCCTTCACCGAGTAGATAGGCACGAAGAAGCCCAGGAAGAATTTTCAAATTTTTGGAGGACGACTTCATTAGAATATTAATGAAATGTTAAATTCATCATTTTCTATCAGTTTAAGCTTTTAGAACAAATGGTGATTTAACATGGTATCAGAACATAGGTTTTGAGTTTGAATCCGACTATTGAGTTTACTCCAATTTCAGTTAAATATTCCCCGTGTTGGGTCGTACTTATTGAGGGAGAGTTGGAGTCTATATGCGAGGAGGGGTATTAGAATATTAATGAAATGATTAAATTTACGATTTCCTATAAACTTAAGCTTTTAGAATAACTAGTAATTTAACGGACTTTACAATTAGTATAAAGTAAATTCATTCTCCATTTCATCTGTTATATGTGGTACCACTGAGCTTTGATATTGTTTTGACCATTTTCCAGGTGTGGATTTTAAGATCAAGCTGCTCACAATTGGTGGCAAAAGATTGAAGCTAACAATTTGGGACACAGGTAACTTCTGGATCTACTGGAAATCGTATTTTCATTTCAACTTTCTCCAAGGGATTTTCCCCACATGAATTTGATTAATGATGCTTTTGTAAGTGATAGTTGATAGGGAACTTCAACTCTTCCTTCAAGTTAGTCATTGCTTTTGTAACATTTCTGGATTTTTTTGTATATTAACTAATCTCTTCAGAAAGACCTTGGTTTGAATTTTGTGAAAACGATCAATGGAACTTTAGAAGTGTTGAAGAGAAATTTCATGGAAGTAACCCTTGGAAAATATATTAGACAAACTGATGGGCATCTACACAAAAAACTGACTTGCAACTTCGCTTCCAAGATTTTTGACATTGTCTTTGCATAAGCAAAGTACCGGAACACAGACTCTGGGTTGCAATGCGCTATAGAGTCTACACATGAATGAAGCTTTAAATAAGTAAATTTGCATATATCATAGACCTATAATGAAGGCAGTTTTTTCATGTTACTGCTGCATATTATACCTTTGGAAAAATATCAATTTTGATTTTTCTCTTGCTAATTCAGTGCAATTGGTTTGTTAACAATCTGTGTTGTATTTGCAGCTGGACAGGAAAGGTTTGGAACATTAACAAGTTCTTACTACAGAGGTGCTCATGGAATTATCCTCGGTATGCCCTTGCAATTGTGAAAACAGATTTTATAATTATGTGGATGGAGTGATCATATTGAATTAATTATTAATTATTTCTTCAAGCTCTTATGGTTCAAAAATTTGCTGATCTATTATAAGTGCTTGATGTTCCAATGAATAATGAGCATATTACTATGTCTATTGTAAGGGAACTTGCATTCCAACATTGAAACCGCATCCTATTTTGAAAATTCTGACTTAGACCCCAAGTTGTTTTTAACCCAATTATCAATGAAATCAATCGTTAAGCAAGTCACCACAGATATCAATACAAAAATCATATCAAGCACAAAAGAAATTAACTCATGGATTTTGGTAACGAAGTGGAAACCTTTTGAAGAACTCTTCAAAAGTAAAACCACTCCAAAGGACAGCCAACCCCAAAGACGTCCACTATAGAATACTTGTGTTACAAAATGATCTTACTTATAAAACCTTTGTAACTCTCAAGACTTGATTTGTAACCCCGGCAAACGACCTGTTCACCTCTTTGCCGCAGTGGCTTCGGAACCTCTAACCTTATTCTACAAGGATCACCTTCATCAACAAACCATGTCCGCTACAACTCAGAACTTTGATGACTGAAGGTTTTTCTGTGATCTGGTTGATGAAAAACAAAGAGAGGAATCAAATATGTTTAGGCTTAAGGGTGTTTAGAAACCTCTCTAACAATGAAAAATAGCCTCTAGGCCTTATGTAGGTCATTAGGCTTGTATAGGTGGGGATAAAACAGAGGTTTTAAAGTAAAGTTGGCTAACAATTAAATTGCCAGCGACTGCCTCATTCGAACGGGATTAGTTCTAGTTCAAAAGTGAGCTAAGGTTTCACAGATTCACCTCTAACTCCATCTCTTCGGTCAACCGAATTCGACCGAACGTCTTGGTTTTTAGTATTGGGACTTGATTCAAGAGTTTGGTCGACTGAGCTTCGACTGAAGTATTCCAAATTTCAATTCTTGACATTTTTTTTACAACCTGTTTTGACCTAGTACACATTGGAATTGGAAAATGTTCATGAAATACAAAATTGTATACATTTGAATCAGCTTTCCAACGCCACTAAGCTTTCCAACGGCAATAAAGAAATCTTCCGGCGAAGTGTTCAGCAGCACTGAAATTGAAGAGACTCGTGATGGATCAAGTTCCAAGAAGAAGTCTTGAAGGGCCATCAAGAAACCAGTCTATTTAAGAGGCTATTTAGTCTAAATAAATGAGGGAACGTAATATGAAGGGTTTCGATGTGAAATTGTGAAGGGACTTTAGAATAAATGAGTATTCATGAATTCTAGGCCAATTCATGAATCTACGTTTGTTGTCTGTCTCTATAAATGATAGTCTTGTATTGACTTTTGGAGATCATCGTTTATCATACCATATCAATTAAATTTCAAATATTGAGTTGCTTTGCACTTTGTTTACTTCTCCTCCTTTACTTTTAGCAATTACAGCTATAGTTGAGTTAAGTTGAGATTTTCTGTCTCTTTCTTCTTGTTCTCTGTTGTAGTGTCTTGGTCTTTCTTCTTGTTCTATGTTGTATTGTCCTGAGTTATTGCTGCTGGACTAATCGGTCTTGCATCACCCATCTTCTTCTATCTTTCTGTCATGTTGGTCTTACACTAGGAAGCTAAATAAAATAAGGCACAAAGTTGCTCAATGAATTTGCATTTAGTTGCGTTTATCAATTCTAATTTTTTTAAAACTCCATGACTATAGTCTCATGCTCTTGCTATGACGAATGGAAGTCTAACTGGTCTCTGATCTATTTGCACTTTAGTGTATGACGTGACACGGCGTGAAACCTTTACAAACTTGTCGGATATATGGGCAAAGGAAGTAGAGCTCTACTCCACTAATCATGAGTGTATCAAAATTCTTCTGGGGAATAAAGTTGATAGGGTAAGTTGTATGTTTACACTCTGTTTTCCTACTGTGGACAGAGACAATTTCAGATGTGAATAGAATTTTAACGCTCATAAGTATATTTAATGTCCCTTTTTATTTTTATATTAATTGTTAATCTGAATTTTTGGAACATATTACAAGCTTCATCTTTCACTTAGTTTCATACCATGTGGTTTTATGTACATTTCTTGCAGCTGTGATTTGTTGTTCTATTGCATAAAATATATTTCAGGAGAACGAGAGAGCTGTAACGAGAGAAGAAGGATTGGCTCTTGCACAGGAACATAAATGTTTGTTTCTCGAATGTAGTGCCAAAACTAAAGAGAATGTTCTTCACTGCTTTAAAGATCTTACATTAAAGGTACACTATTTCAAAAAGGCTTGCATTTTCTAATTGTCATCTTGTATAAAAAATGTGTCAATAGCTTGTTGGACTCTGCCTCACATGGTAATCTTCCAGTTATTTTTTATTGGAGGGCAAAACAATTACTCACCGTTTTGATTGGTGACCCCCAATTTAATAAGGATCAAGGCTTAGTTGAGTTCAATTGTTCTAATTACTAGCTCACAACTAGATAATTTGCAACCTTAAACAGTCTTCTAACGGTGGTGCTTAAAAATATTGTGAATCTTAGACAGTCTTTTTTCACCAAGAAAATTGCTTTCTGAATTCTAGTGGTCGTTAGAAGAAATTCTTTGGTGACAAATGCACCTTAGTTACATGTGTTAGTAAGTTGGTACCAGAAGTATGTTCTGCTTCATCTTACAAGTCCTGAACCTTGTATGTCCTATCAATTTGGTTTGACAACTTAACATCAGGCATTGTTATAATGAAGTTGCGAGAGCAAATTTTAGGTTCGATTTGGTTTATAATAGACATTCAGCCATTAACAGCACTGCCACCCTAAACCAAAGATGTCAGCTTGGTTTCTTGGTTTCTGTGGAGGTTTGACAGTTTTATCTTCATGTTTTCTGACCTAGTTAGAAATATGCCCATGGATTATGAAAAATGTAGCATTATTTAATTTTACAATGTTGGCTAGTGGTCATTGCTGTGATGTATCAGTCATAGATAATGGCTTCATTTCACTTGTAATGTTTTAGTGTTAAGTAATGGTACCTTTTGTATTAGATATGATGCAGTCATTTAATATTGTTAAATTAACATTCAAAAGACTACTTAGGGCGCGTTTGTTTCAAAGTAAAATAGTTTATGAGGAAAAATGTTTTTAGTCAAAAATATTTTTTTAGAAAATAATTGATTTTCCATTGTTTGGTTGAGACCCTTAAAAGAATATCGAAAATGTTTACTGTTGTTTGGTTGGTACGAAAAATCTTTTCCCATTGTAACTAAAAATCAATCGGAAACTACTCAAAATGATTGGACAACACCGAGTACTACCAGCAACAATCTATTTTATTTTATTTTTTTAAAAAAACCATTCCACAAAACGTACAGGCTAGGAGGGGGAGGGGAGTTGTTGGGAGGTTGCAATGCAGGGGAGACGAGGGCAATTGTGAGGGGTGGGGGGCTTACGACGAAGCAGGGAGGATAGTGGGTGATAGTCAGAGGAGGATGGCACAAGGGGAAAATGGTTAGGTTTCTTTGTGGGGGTGATGGGGTAGGGAGGATAGTAACATCCTACATCACTTGGATATGGGAATGATGATGTACTTATATGTATATTTGCACCCTTCTTGACACAACGTGTTTTAAAGTCGTGATGATTATAAACTTATCAAAACTCCGCAGTTAAATGTGTTTATGTGAGAGTACTACTAGGATGGGTGACTTCCTAAAAAGCCTGATTTGATTGAGCCAAAAAAAGACAATATTGTGTCGTCGAGGGTGAGTTGTTATAGGGATGACGACTGAGAGGTAGAGGGGGGTGGTGCAGGGGAAGGGGAAACTAGGCTCCTTTATGAGGATGTGTGGTGTTGTAGTTCAATGAGGGTGGTGGGGGAGAGGGAGAGATACGCTTTAGAAAACAATTTACACCTCTTTAGAGGCATAAGCCATTTTTTCTCCCTACAGTGGTAATTTTGTTGTTGACTCGGAAACCATTTTCCGTTGACCAGTACATTCTCTGCTCACTCCAAACACCTGAACATGGGAATTTTTTTTTTGGAAAATGTTTTACAAAAGCGTAGGACATTTTCCTTCCTATAGTGGTAAATTTGCTCTTGATTTGGAAATCATTTTCCATTGACTAGTGTTTTCCGCCTACACCAAATACCAGAAAATGGGAAAAAATAAATTGGAAAACGTTTTGCACCAAAGCAAACGCAGTCTTATGACTAGACAATTGATGTTATTAGGTGAATGCTATTAATAGCAGTCGATGTCTAGTGTTATATTCCTAAATTTGTCTACTTTCTGCAGTGTTTAACTGGTATTATCTCTTGAATAGCTTTAGCATAACCATTATTGATCTTTCATTTAGCATCGTTAGCTATAACTTTTTATGCCATTAACTAGTGAATGTAGCATGTTTCATGGCTTATATCTAATTTGATGATTTACACATATTTTAACCAGTTTTATTAGTTACAGATACTTGAGGTTCCAAGTTTATTGGAAAACGGATCCGCAGGGGTGAAAAAGCAAATTTTAAAACAGAAGCAGGTATACCCAACACCTCGTAATGGTGGTTGCTGCTCTTGATCCACATGATGCAACATCCAAACTAGCTAGAATTTTCTGCAACAAAATAGAAGAACTCAAGAAGGGATTGAAATGGCAACCGACCACATCAATCATCATCCTAGACGCTTTCACAGTCAGATGGCTAAGAAGTTAGATGCTCATCAGCAAGCTCTTTCTAAGCCATTTTTCCCACTTCTGATGTAGATATGGGAATTTGGGGAGTCTTGTTACATCTTGTATTTCATGTAAATATATTTCGGTTTAGTTGATGCTGTTTGGTTTAGTTTGGCATTGGGTTAATCATAAACATGTAAAAAAAAAAAAAAATTACATCGTTCACGAAGCGAATAATGGTTCTGTATACAAAACGGTTTCTGGTATATATGTTCAGATATACGAGATGATGGACACTACTCAATACAGAAATGGGTTTGTTTTGTTTTGAAAGTAAAGCAGAAGCTGCAGAACTA
Source organism: Alnus glutinosa (assembly GCF_958979055.1). Classification (NCBI taxonomy): domain Eukaryota; kingdom Viridiplantae; phylum Streptophyta; class Magnoliopsida; order Fagales; family Betulaceae; genus Alnus; species Alnus glutinosa. The sequence goes on from NC_084888.1 coordinate 31,236,500, forward strand.
GTGGAAAACTCATGAAAGCATGTAAATGTGTTGTTGTTATAGTTCATTTTGTTAACGTTTTCTTTCTATAAACGCTTGTTGCATATGATGTCCTGTTCAGTTGAAAGATCAGCAGAGACGGAAGTGAATTAGGACTGTTATCATAGTTAGATTTTAATATCAACAAACAAAAAGCAAAGACAAGTGGTAGGAATTATGAGAACCCATTAACAAAAGAAAAAGAGAAGTAGCTCGGATCCGAGTCTAAAACGACCGGTGCCAGAGAAGTGAGAAAGGAAGAGAACCTATGCTCTGCTCTGTCGATCCGTCCAAGTTGAAGATGGATAAACCTACCTTCATTATTAGACGACGAGTTTTCCATCTCATAACTATGCCAGTCCACCCAAAAAGAAAATAAGTACAACAATATTATCATGTATCGGCAGCAATTATCATTGCGTTTAAGGCTTTGAATTGATTGCAATTTCTTACATTACTAGCACTAGCAACAGCTTCCCTAAATCTCATTCCCTTCTTTAGATGTAAGGAAAACTCTTAAAAACCCCATGAATCAGATTCTATTGTTGTTTCCTAAACTAAAGAAATACCAAAAGAACCAAAAGTTGTACCTTAGACCTAATGGTTCCCTTAACATTATTTTATGTAATAAAAAACTTTATCTTTCATCTCTTATTCCACTAGCATTTATTTGAAACAATATTTAAATGTGTTGGTTTATTTTTATTAGCTACATTCTGGTTGACAAAAATGCTTCCATATTAGGGACTGCTATAACAGGGACACCGTAATTCAAAGTCTTCTAGAAGAATATTGCAGAATATAAATTCTAAATATGGAATGGACTGATCAAGACATGATATTTGTATAGAATATCCCTAAGAAGGCAATTTCATGTTGAAGGAAATATTATTGAGACTTTATAGCCTAGAAAGTCGGTTTTCCCTACAGTCTATCCGGTCACCTAGATGCCAGAATCTGAACATGAGCCACTGAGAGTCAAAGTCTTATGAAGGTCTGGACGGCTCAGCAAACGCGAGCCACCGAGAGCAAAAGTTCAAAAGGAGTCTGGACGGCTCAGCAGATGTGAGCCACAAAGAGCAAAAGTCTGCAAGAAGGTCCGGACCCAAATGCGTTGACTGCGAACGTTGGAAGTTTTTTGTACAACTGTCTGAACACTAGGGTTGCATGTTCAGACGCGCTTCAGTGTTTACTCAAAGTTTTAATTGTAGGTCTGGACGCCGCCTATGCAAATCCGAGTTTTAGTATAATTAGGATCTCTGAATCACCTATTTAAAGAGGCTCATAGGCTGTTTATTTGTAAGGAGTATCATATAAAATCCATTGTGCTAAGAGAAAAAGAGAGGGTGTTTAGACAGAGATTGTTAGATTTGCTAATTCTTTTAGAGTTTTTTATGTTGTGTGATTTGATCAATTGAAGTCTACTTTTGGAAGGAACCATAAGTTAAATGAGTTTATTGAAGACTCTTTCAGACATGAGGTTTGGTTGGAAAGTGTTCACGTATAGATATGTGTCAGAGTTAGGGGTACAACTACTGCATCGGGTTATGTAAGTACTACTGCCTTGTAACTAGCTTTGTCTTCTAAATAATAGATTTCTTGAGTTTTGCTGCCTCGGAGTGGTTTTCTCTTGATAAAAGTTTCCACTTCGTCAACAAATTATTTGTCTCTTTTAAATTCCGCATTTAATATTTTGTTGCACAATTGATCACACACACATGTTAATTAAGAATATTATATTTTTCAAAATGATTTCTCTTTCCTCTAGCATTTAGTTTAAGGATTATTTAAATGATATAAGGAAAAGATAAAAGAAAGTATTGTGGAGTGCATTTAAATCGAGAAGGAAAAAATGGTTTAGTTCCCTAAATTGAGGAAAATTTTAAAGGAAGTTGTTGTTGATGCTCTTAGGCAAATTGAACTACCTAAGAAAAGCAGAATTCGGATCAGGATCCCTTATAATTTCTTTAAAATTGTAGATATTAAAAATGTGACATGTTAACAATGAGAATTGAGTATATTTTTATCAGGTTTTTACACTTTATGTTGTATAAAAGATTTAAGCAGAAAATTGTCTTTTGGTTTAGTAAAGAAGAAGCGTCTCTTCAAAAGTGAAGAAAAAGTCATTTAGAATGATTATTTATTTATTTATTTCGATAACATGTCATATATTTAATATGTAGCATTTTTTACGCCATTCGATATAAAAATAACCTGAATTCATATAATTTGAGAATCTAAATTTTTTTTTTGAAATTGTAAAAGATCCTAATTCGCAAAATTCAATAGGACTTACGACCATTTTTTTTTTCTTCTGGAATGATGAGTTTTCCTTGAATGCTCCACATTCAATTGTAAACATCTGTTTTAGAAAGCAACTACTTACCATATAAGAACACAATTTAGGAAAGAGGTGAGAACAAGAAAGAGAGATAGAGAATTAAAATGGTTTGGCGCAGGGCGGAGCTAGGATTTAGGAGCTGGGGGGGCCAAACTGAATTTTTTTTTGGGGAGGGCCAAAACTATAAAAATAACAAAATTTAGGGGTAAAATTAATTAATTTTTTTTGAGGAATTTTTTTTTTAGGGGGTAGCTCCGCCCCTTGTTCGACGTATAGTTTACATCCACACATCAAAGCCTTTTCTTGACTACATCTTTGCTTTATTCATTTGATTGTATACAAAACTCTATTTATAGAGAAAGAGTCTGAATGTTTCAAGTCTCTTCTATTTCTGCATTAATAATAATAAATCTAATTTATCATCTTATAACTTTTGTCTCTTAAATGCTTGTAACTCTTATCTCTTGAATTCTTGTAACTTTTGTGTCAATACCAATCACGTGTAAATATATATGAGAATTGCTGTTAGTCATTCTCCTGTCCTTTCTCCCATTTATCTCGAGAATGACGTTTAGACTTTCTCAACATAAATACTCCAAATGAACAATCCAGATCACAAATAAGACTATAGGAAATACACTCCGGCCAAAGTCAACTAAGCCACCGGCGCTGGGGTGTACAAAACAATGATACAACTGTCTGCCGGCTCGATTTATACAAAACTGCATGAAATAACCCCATTGTTAAGTACACCTTGTTACTAATGCTTCTTTTCTTTTACTTTTCTGGTTGTTTTATTTGCTTAGGTTCTTAGGAAGTTCCACCTCTTGCTATATATATATATATATATAGGCCATATCCATATGGTTCAGTTTCATCTCCTGGAGTAGGACAGTAGGAGTTGTGCTTTCACCATTACAATGGCTTCTACCGTCCACCAGAGGAGCCTAATTGCATTAATGATGGCAATCTTTGTCGCTGGAGCCAACGCCATTGACATCTTTCTGGAGTGGAATGTTACCCTCGACAACACCTTCAAACCTGTGTCCCAAGATCAACCTGTATGATCACAACTGTCACATTTACTTACGCTTAATTTCTTTAATTTGAATGTGAAAATTAAGTACTGTAAATTAATTATATAATGGTTGCTTAACTGTGTGAACATGCATGCAGGTTATCACCATCAATGGGATGTTCCCAGGACCCCTTATCAATGCCACAACCAACGATCTTGTCCACGTAAACGTTTTTAACAACATGGATGAGCCTCTACTCTTTACATGGTACTTGTAAATTAATACGACTCGTAAACTCTATACGTGTTAACGTTTAAGGGTCTAACTCATTTAATCAAATGAGTCGGATTAGAACGCCAACTTTTACTACTCATTGGTTAATTAATTTGATGGTGCAGGAATGGCATACAGCAAAGGTTAAACTCATGGCAAGATGGAGTGTCCGGCACAAACTGCCCAATCCAACCGGGCACGAACTGGACTTATGTGTTCCAAACAAAGGACCAGATTGGCAGTTTCTTCTATTTTCCCTCTATCAACTTTCAGAAGGCTGCCGGAGGGTTCGGACCCATCCGTGTCAACAATCGTAATGTCATCGCCGTTCCCTTTCCCAAGCCTGAAGCTGAGTTCGATTTTCTAATTGGTGATTGGTATTATGACAACTACAAGGTAATTGATTTGAAAATACATTAAAAATAGAAAAATGATTCTTTTTCAATCTCCTTATTTTATTTTCTCATTCTTCAACTTTTAAAAATTACTATTAGATATGTGGGTCATTTATATGGGCTATAGAGATCTAATGATAATTTGCAAAAGTGAAAGAATATGAGAAATACAGTAAGAGAATATATAGCACATCTCCTAAGTGTGTATATATATATATATTGGGTCAAGTTTCTTTAGTTCTAACTTTTTTTTTTTTGGAACATAAAATTTTGGTAGCTGATTAGGTCAAGGATGCACTTCAACACAGTAGCATTTGATGGTATCTCCGATATCATGTTGATGAATGGCAAAGGCCCTTTTGGGCATCAACTGACAAAAGCCTATGAATCTTTCAATGTTACTAAAGGTACGTTGGAAGTTGAAACAACCAAAAAAGGTGTGGGTCTTTTGGTATTGGGGGGGGGGGGGGGGGGGGGGTTTGTATTTAGAGCTTTTACTATAAATCCTATCCTTAATTACGAACATATATATGCGTATGACAATTTACGTGACACTTTACTTACAATTAATTTTAATTGTTCGTTGATGTAGTAAGTGCCACATAGACTTACAAATTGAAGTAGCAGTCCGAGCTAGAGGCGAAACTAGAATTTTAGGTTTTGGATAAAACTAAAAAAATTAAAAAACTTGGGGGTAAAAATTTGATTTAAAAAAAAATTGAAAAAGACATTATGGCCGTATAGTTTTGCCCTTGATGTCAGTTACAATTAAATTTAATTGTTTGGTATAAGCTACATGAGTTATTACATTAATTTGTAAAGAACTTATAATAAAAGTTGCATACCTTCCCAACACTTGGGTTCTATTGATGTCTTAATAAAGTTATGTCATGCTACGACTCAACCGCGCTTAAGGGAGTGCTTACAATTTCTCACCGTCTAAGCTCCTTTTGGCTCGTGTCATTAGTTTCTTGCAGGCAAGTGCTACTTTTATCACACCAACATAGAGTAATAACTTTGCTTGCCAATTCCAGTCTTTTTAATTTTTTTTTTTTTTTTTTTTATTTATATTAATTGAAAAAAAAAGAAAAGAAAAAAAGAAGAGAGGTGGCTTTCCTGTAATTTGGGACAGGCGGGTCCATGGTGCATTAAAAACTATGCTTTGAGTTTTAATTGTATGTGATGCAGGGAAGACGTATAGGTTCAGGATATCGAATGTGGGGAATGCGATGAGTTTCAATTTCAGGATTGAAAACCA